>NC_051245.2:93136323-95636323 GCF_015237465.2 Chelonia mydas
ACTCATTTTATGGAGTTAAGCAGCTTAGGCACCCAAGCTACTCTTGCATGAAACACTAGAGGAGGAAGCGTGCTTCCCTTCTAAGTTTTAGCCCAGCAGTTAGAACACATACCCAGGATGTGAGAGATCTGGGTTAAAATCCCCACCTCTGCCTGATGCAGAGAAAGTACTTCAGCAGGGATCTTGCAGAAGAGTGCCCTAATCACAAGGCAAAAGTCCTTCTGTGGATCTAGGCCACCTTTCCTCCGCTGTCAGCAAATATCTGTGACACCAACTGGCAAATTGTGTGCCTCATCCCTCTCTAGTGGCTGCTTGACATAGAGGATGACAGCTTACTACTTCTATCAGTTACTTCATTAGCTCAAGTATCAGATGTGTGTGCTGTGGAAAGGTTCCAACCCTCTGGATGAATCATGGGGTTCTACATAATTGAATTCCTGCCTTTTTTTTTTTTTTTTATAAAATTTGCCTTTTGAAAGTCTAGGAAATTACATACAAGAAGCAATGTTAAAAGAACATTCAGGTTGCAAAGTGACACACTCAAAAGTAAGGAAATGCCAGAATTAAAAATGCCTGTGCAACGTGAATTCAGCTCTCTTGTGTGTATGCGTTAGGATACATAACCACATAATGTGGTGTTTTTATTTTTTAAGCAGCTCAGGCAGTAGAGGCTTATGGTTTTCGATTCAGTGGTCTTGCATTTGACCCCCCCCCGCTGATGACTCACCAAAGTGAGCATTTTACAAGTGCTGACCTGTAGAAGGATTTAATCTCAATGGACTGACCCATACATAGAATTGTATTACACAAGAACAAGAAAAACAAACAGCTTCTTCCAAAAATATCAAGCACTTTTCAAATAACTAACCAACCAAAAGGTCCCCCAAAATCCCATAGTATCGAAGTTTTGGGACTTGTAGGCAGAAAGCAAAGCCAAAACTTACTATTGGGATCAGTCTTAAATCATTTAGTTTCATGAATTAGCTTCTAGATAAGGGAAACATACATACATACAAACATCATATAATTTATATAGTTAGTCAGAAATTACACAAAGTTCATTAAATCTCATCTAGGGAATTTAAGTGAACTCAAGTAAGTAAATTAAGTGCTGAGTTAATTAAGTTGTTAATTAGTTAATTAACTGCTATGGTTTTAAGAGATGCCATTAACAAACTGACAAATTTCAGTTTAATTTCCTATATATAGAAAGTCTTTATGGAACTGTAAAGCTTGGGGGCTTAATTCCTTCCACAGAGTTTAGAACCAAACACTAACATATTCATAATAGGATTTTTATTATTCAGTGGCGAGGGTAGTTTTTAAACCATTTAACTAATTGCTTTTTAAAAAAAAATAAAGCCTTTTTGTATTGCACTATTTTATTCTAAAATAGAGCTTCAGACAAATAAAAAATGAAAATAAGATAGTAAAAATTTCACTGTTGAACTTCATTAGATACGTATAGAAGAATTTGCTTCTTTAGAATGAGATCGCTGTAGACACTGTTAAAGAAAATTTCACTTTTTGAGTGCCAACAGTGCATGGTCATTATATACTTTTATGACTGAGCACCTGTGGAAAGTACTACTGTTTGAAGAGCTAGACATCCAGGATATCTTACTCCTAGCTCAAGCTCATGTGATACAGCAAACCTTTCCCCTGGCATATATTGTTTTTACAAATGATTGATGACCTGGCCCTGATCAAAAAATGATGGTGAGGCTAGGACTGCCTTAATGTGGTAGTGACCCATTCACAAAGAAGTTATAATATCTCATAATGTAAGGGTTTGAGTTAAAAAAAAAGAAAAAGAAAAAAGGTAGAAATGAACGCAACCTTGACCACCACATTTGAACTTTGGGGAAGTTTGGCTTTAAAACCAAATTTAGATCCCAACTCTGCAGCTTGGGCCTATTGCTAAAGATTCACTTCAAAAGAAAAGAACATCCTATTGTTAGACAGAGATGTTAGAAGCATCATTTTTAGGCACAAGATGCTGGGGCAGCCTGTTTGGTTAAAAGTGTAAGACAGTGAAGCACTGAAAGTGTCGGGACAATGTTTTGATATCCAGGGCACAGATGTGACATTTTTTGGGTGGGAGATGAATGATCTCTCAATACATTCATGCCTGCGCTCTTTCCATCTTGCTTCTTCTGTTTGGTGAATGCTCCAAAGGCCAGCTCCGACAGTGACAAAGATGGTGAAAGGCTCACAAGTGAGTTCACCATTCTGCATAAGACTTGGATCTAACTCTGTTCTATCGTCAATCTATTTGTCTGGGATCTAACAGCATGACATCACAATATCCTCAGCCAGCAGACTGACAGCCATATTTCACTATGGTATATACCTTGAAATGGGCTTGGCCACTAAACAGGATATTTGATTACACATACTGTTGCCTATGTCACACTATTAGACACTAAACTCACGCAAACAATAACTGCGTGAACTCCTGAATAGGGTTAACTGCTTTGAATTTTCCATACATTGCTATGTCCAAAATCTGGAAATCATAGACATTGGAAATAGAAAGACCTATTAGGTTTATCTCCTGACCAATGCAGATTGTTTCCTATGTTACATCTTCAAGTGTTTTCTCCAGTCTAATTTAAATGCCTTAAGCAGCATTAAGACTCCCATTACTTCCTTTAGAGGCTATTCTAAATTGTATATGTCTCACTGTCAGGAAGATTTTTTTGACATTCAGCCTAAGTTTCCTTTTCTTTTATCATACTACTCCAAGCTGTCCTCCCTTGTACCATACTAAAAAATTCTTGATGGTATCTGGTGCTTATCCCCTTCAAATATTTGTGGATGGTTATCATGTAGCACCCCTTTAGCCAGGATATTAAAATACCCAAATATGTGTTTGTTCTCATAAGTCATTTCCTCCATCCCCCTGATCACTTTGACTGCTTTTTAAAAATTGCATCCAGTTAGTCTACATCTTGCTGGTAATGAGTTTTATAGAGCTGAAGAGAGTACCCTCAGTGTGGTCATCAGAGCAATTTATAGGGGAACTACTACCTCTCAACTCCATAAAAATGAAGTCTTTGCAAATCAAAGCACTGAATTATTTTCTGGTATGATAGTTCATTGTCATAAAAGTACCCTTATTTTCTTTAGTATTTATACTCCTATGAGCACAGGTTAAAAAGTGACTAGCTCGTTATTGGCAATGACATGTCTTTGAATTCTTATACATTGGACAAAGTAAGACTTGCTGCCAGCTTTTAGGATTGCAGAAATACTCACTCATTAGTACCTTAGATTCTGTTTAAAAAAAAAATCCATTCTAACTTTAACTAATCTGACAAACTCTCTTCCCAGCTGGAATAACTATTGATTTTATCATCCAAAATTATCCAACAAAAACAAAACCAACATCTCTACCCACAGTCCCTTAAAAATAGTTGCCCATTCCTTATTGCAATAGTTTTGGGTGCAGTTGCTGTTTGTAATGCAGCCAGCAGAGGAAGCACAAGTTAACTGACAAACCTTGTTCCTGGAGATTCATTATCATTAGTGTACGGACAATCACTGTTGTTCCAGTCTTCTCCATTTTGTTTTGAAGTTTAATACAGGATAAAAATGTTAAATAACTCTTGATTCTGGATATGGGGAGCAGTTTCTGTCTCTTTTTAAGAAGCTGTATGTGTTTATATGGTTATTTGCAGGTAAATATACACATAGAATACAAAGTATGCATATAGGTTTTAAGTGCAGTACTGTGATCTGTAAGGAAAAAGGCAGGTATTTGGTGCTGTACTGTTCTACTTAATAATACACAATATTTGGTGCTATATTTTTATACATAAGTGTTTAGTGTAAAATTGTTGTATGCTGTTAGGTCCACAAGTAACTGCTGTATAGTTTTTATACATAGTTAGTTACATGGACAGGAAATTGTTATGCAATCTTGCAGGTCTTGTTTAATCAACATCATCATGATTTTCAGAGGTGCTGGGAACATAGAGCTTCCTTTAGTTTCAATGTTTTTTTGGAGAGTTGGAAGAGTGCATCCTAGAACACGATAGATTGGGTTTTTAATCAAAACTCTTATTCATGTGTGACCAAAATGTCTCTCTCTCTCAGAAAATATATACATGGTGTTGTAATAGATCAGATGAGTAAGGCTATAGCACTGACTGGTAAGCCCAATCAAGAACAATGCCACCACCTTTATAATGTGTTTTGGAGGATGCCTGGCCAAATGTCAGGTATAGTACCTTGCAATTCTGCTTCCTTTAAAAAAAAAAAACAAAAAAAAACAAAAAACAGTACGTGCTGTCCATTATTCAGAGCTGTACAGATAATGACATTTGTCCTTTAGACATGCCTGCTTTTCTGAGGCATTTCAATATTTTTTCAATTTTAGGGGATTTTCTGAATGTTTTTCCATAGGTGGAGGTAGTGCCATCCTGGCTGGAGATATTGATGAGCTAATCTTTGAAGATTTTATTTTTGAGTGAGGGCTTCAAATGAATGCAGCACTGAAATCTGAAAAATAGGTGCTGTAGAGGAGTACATTTATTCTGCTTCTATTTATATATGGTTTTATGGGGGAAATCAGGGGCCAAGTCTTTGATTTCAGAGTGTTTACTGAATAGACATGCAGCTTCTTTATTATGTACTTCCAAACAGTTGATGTGGCTTTGGGCCATCGTGAATTTGTGTATTTACCTTTGTGGAATCTACAAAGGCCAGTGTGGTCATGGAAGGGCTGACTTTTTTGAATGCACCCAAGCTCTCTGTGTGGTACAAAGATATGTTATCCAGTCTATTAGGTAATCTGCCTGATAGAAGTTAATGTTTGGAAGAACCAATCCCTGAGTCTTTTGCTGCCCAAAGAGTTTTGTATTTGATTCTTTGCTATTTCTCTCTCCAAGTGAAAATGGAAATGTATGAATCAAGAGATCAGAACAAGCCTGTTAGGAGTATCAGGGGGTAGGTAATGGAAAAGGTACACAAACATAAATTTTGGTAGAAAGGGCATTTTAATTGCCGATATTATACTTCCTAACGTTGGCAGGAGAACTGATAATCTTTGAAAGTTTGTTCAAATAATGGGGGCAGTTGTATCACAGAGTCATTATGTCCATGTACATTATTGTTCCTCCCTACAACCTCAGATCTGCAGTAGTCTGCATGGATCGTTCTCAGCATAAAGGAACAGAATCCATGGAGTGCCATGCAGGAAGTCCATGGTTGTCAGCAATGCAGTTCGTTCTGACTGCAGAAGGTCTTCAAAGCCATGCTGCGCCCCCTCTGCTCAGCCCTGATAGTTCTTAAAACAGTGGCTCCACGCTGGCCTGACAACTCTGTTGAACTAAGGAGTTAACATTCCTATTATTCCTGTATGCAAGAGGTCCTTGAGCCTTTAATGAATTAAGAACATAATAATGGCCATACTGGGTCATACCAATGGTTCATCTAGCCCAGTATCTTGTCTTCTGACAGTAGCCAATGCCAGAATCTTTCAGAGGGAATGAACAGAACAGGACAATTATCATGTGATCCGTCCCCCATAGTCCAGTCCCAACATCTGGGATTATATTTCTCTTTCTGAAATGCTGCTGAATGTACCTAACTGGTTCCCATTTTAAATACATTTCAAACATTCTTGCTTCACTGATTTATTTTAAACAAAAGCTATACTTTTATCCGTAAACAAAATAGGGACAAAACTATCTGATTCTGAGGTATGCAGTGTACTAGAAATTGGTCCCATAAAAGATATTACCTCGCCCACGTTGTCTCTCTAATGATTCTGAAGCAAACTTTCTAGAAAGGTACCATAGGGGTACAGGAGGGGAGACTTACCACCAGGCACCACCTCAGACCAGGACACAGCATTGCAGGGGTGGTTCTATGCTAGGACCCTCAAATGTCTGAAATTCTGGTTTTGCAGCAGCCTGTAGTTTCTGTGGCCCAACCCTCTGGCAAGGTCACTTTTCAAATTTAATCCACATCCAGACAGGAAAAAAAAAAAAGTCTAAGTCTTTATACCAGGCTTTCAGCCCCTTTCTGGGACTCATAAGTCCTCACCTCTTTGAGTCCCAAAGCTAGTACTTCACCTCTTGCTGGCGGAGGGCCAAGGGAACCCAGGCTCATTCTCTTCTCTGGGTTCCAGCACAGTACTCATTTGTGATCAGCTAAGGATAGCTGCTTACAATCCTGGTTGCTTCCCTGGACTGCTCTTACCTCTCCCATGCTTGTCAGCATCTCTCACAGGGCTGTAGCCTCCACTATTCCTGCTCTGGAGTTCTGTCCTCTCACGTAGCTTCTTCTCTTAGGCACTTCCTCGGGGCCACTCCCAGCTGCTGGAGAACTCCAGACTCTCCACCCTACTTTGCTGTGGGCCCTCCTTTATGGAGCTCCACCCTTCTCCTCAGCAGGGCCCAGTACTAAAGTGGGCCCGATTCCCCACCCATCCAGGTGTAACCTGGTGGGCTAATTAGGCCCTAAGACTCCTGTTAACTCTTTATTTGCCACTGTGGAGCACGTGCCCCATCACAGGTTCAAATGTTGTCTCCTTCCAGGTGCTGCTGAAGAGAAAGAGAGAGATCTGAGTATGAACCTTTCCTGTTTGTTGTTCTCTTTGAGGTCACACTATATCGCTTCTGTCTAGCTGCAAATACAATGCACATATTTCTTATGGTTATTAGAGTAAGTTAACATTTTAAGATTGATTTTCAAAAGAAAAATACCACAAATAAATGATACAACATATACATCCCTAAATCCATGAGCTCTCTCACTTCTATACCTTCTAATGTAGTAAAACCAAAGTAAAAACATTTGGGACTAGGACTTGAGGGATCTAGTAAAACACGTACAAATATAAAGACAAAAATATACCAATCCTGGAGACAGGGAGAAAACATTTCTTGGGATGCTTCTAAATAAATTCAAGTCAGATTCATGTCTAAAGAATTACCAGAACTCATAAAAGAGATCCTCAAGTAGTCAGAGTGTTAAGGCTCAGGGAAGTATAGATGAAATCTCCAGAGTATTTGCCAGAGCAATAACTATATATATATATAAAAAGTTTCTTTTGTGGCCATGTATTCAGTTAGGTCACCAAAAAATAAAATAAAAAAAAAAATAGGTCAGTAGTGCTGGTGGAAGAATGCAAAATATTTTTATTGTTTGTTTGTCATTTATTTTTCACTGAAATTTTGAATTTTTGAACAACGTTGAACACTGTAACAGATGGTTAAAAAAATGCCACAAAAAATTACGGACTTTTTGTAAAAAGTTTGTTAAAATTTCAAAACGTTGAACATATTCGCCAAGCTCGGGTAGTCAAATATCAACTCACTCTTCCTCCTGCTGGCAGTTTAAGTAACATGGGCCCTGAAGAAAGTACTGCGTGCAGCCTCCAAACCAAATGGAGTCAAGGGATCTGCACAGAAGAGGTGTTCTAGTCCCTAGCAGGTCAGCCCCCCTTCTAGTGCTCTGGCAACCTGGCTTTTTCAGGAACCACGTCAACATTGAGTGCCCATTCAGTATTTGTGGAGAAAAGATCTCTCTGTGGGAGTGCAGGCAATGAGCTTAAGTTAATGTTGCTTCTAGCACCATTAATTTAGGCAAGGATACTTGCTACCAATAAGCGTGTGGGGGTGTCACAGGCAGTGGCTGCTACAAAGCTCTGAAAACCTTGAGTCTCAAGCTCCCAGCATTCCAGCAAAGGAGCTTTTTGTAGGGTCTCAGCAAGCTGGGGCAGAGGGAGATGGTTTGGAACTGGCATTCTGCCACTTCTGTCATCCTGTCCAGCCTCGCCAGATATGCCCGATCTTTGTCCCTCCTACTCACGGAAATGGAGGAAAGAATCAGGCCCTAAACAATTAATCTGGCAACATCACTTGTAATGCTGATGCCAAATGCTGGCTTAAAAAAAAAATTCTAGAAATTCTAGGTTTAAGATGTTCAACCTGTGACTTTGAATCGGACGCTAGATGTGAACTTCGTGGCTTAGGCCCATGCCTATTTTATTACTCCAAAGGAAAAAAAAAAAAAAATCAGCACTATCTGTAGTGAGGTGAATTGTCCCAGGATTGTTCTATATGGTTTTTCCTTTCTCACCATATCATACAGTATCTGTCCATTTTTTCCAGGTGCAGATTGTTCATCCAAGTCTACTGCAATGGAAAATAAACTCCATAGGAAGTGAGCAGACTGCGGTGATGATTTGGAAAGCTCAGTGCTCCGAGAAATCTGCAGCCCGGAGTGGATTCTGCGGGTGTAGAAATGTAAAGAGTTATACAGCGGTACTGCAACAAAAGTGCCTCAGAACTAAACCGTGCCATAGAATTCTTTACTGCCCTCCTCTAATGGAATGTTTCCTTACCATTTAGAAGCTTTGAAATTTTGCAGTTTCAGGGGCCTGCTGATATGTTGATCTCTTCTACTTGGGAGGGAGATTAAGCTGCTGTTTCTGTGACAGACATTCATGCAGCTCTTTGACCAGCCACTAGAGGGCACTCCATCTTTAAAAGACTAGACGGGCTCCCTTCTGGCCAAAAGGGTGGGTCCCTTTCTGCATTTCAAGGCCCTCCTCCTTTTACTGCAATTAAAGGAGGTTTTTTTCTGGAAATTATTGGGAATAGGATTGAGCCTAAGACGTTTATGGCCCACTTTCTGCACACTTACATTGGTATATAGCAGGAATTGACTCAATTTACACCTGTGAAGTTGATAGTGTTGGCAACTTTCTAGTCTCATAAAACCAACCTCCTTTGCCCTTTCCCAGCCCCACCCCTCCTCTGAGGTCCCACCCCTGCCCTGCCCCTTCTCCAAGACCCCTCCACTGCACACTCTATCCCCTCTCCTTCTGTTGCTTGCTCTCCCCACCCTCACTCACTCATTTTCATCAGGCTGGGGCAGAAGGTTGGGGTGCTAGATGGGGTGAGGGCTCCAACTGGGGGTGCAGGCTCTGGGGAGGGGCCAGAAATGAGTTCAGGATGAGGGAGGGGGCTCTAGGCTGGAGGGTAGCAGTGAGGGGTTCAGAGTATGGGAGGGGCTCCAGGCTGAGGCAGAGGTGTGGGGTGCGGGTTCTGGGGTGGGTCTAGAAATGAGTTCAGGGTATGGGAGGGGGCTTTGGGCTGGGGCAGGGGTGCAGACTCTGCGGTTGGGGATGTGGGGTGTAGGAGGGTGCTCTGGGCTAGGACCAAGGGGTTCAGAGGGTGGGAGGGGGGATCAGGACTGGGGCAGGGGGTTGAGGCGTGGGAGAGGGTCAGGGGTCCAGGTGGCGCTTACCTCAGGCAGCTCCCAGAAGCAGCAAATATCCCCCATCCAGCTCCTATGTAGGCATGGCCAGGCAGCTCTGTGCCCTGCCCCCTGCCGGAGGTACTACCTCTGCAGCTCCCCTTGGCTGTGGTTCCCGGCCAATGGGAGCTGCAGAGCTGGTGCTTGGGGCGGGTGCAGTGTGTAGGAGCTGGAGGGGGAACATGCCACTGCCTTAGCCCCACTGTACCACCCACTGGACTTTTAATGGCTCAGTCAGTGGTGTTGACCGAAGCAGACAGGGTCCCTTTTCAACTGGGCGTTCCAGTCAAAAACTGGATACCTGGTAACCCTAGCAAGTTGAACTAGTGTAAAACCAGTGTGAATGAGAGGAAATCTTTGATCAGTTTCTTGTAACCAGAAGGGCAAGTAAATTTGTCTTTTCTTCCAGCTAATATGCCCACTGGTAGCAGAACTCTTGAGCATGGCTTCTAAAAGGGAGAGATAAGAACAAAAACTTCTTCCGCGGGAATTGATATTGTAACTACATTAAAAAACCTTAAATTTTGATAATAAATTAGGTTCTTTGTATAATTGTGAAGAGCAAATTAATCTGAATCAGCAAAATACACTCATTTTCTCTTCATATTCATTCTCAGAAAGAAGGGAAACAAGCTCAGGCATATCCAGACTTAATGTGTAAAAGAATAAAAATCTTCTGAGGTTTAAAAAGCACACGTGTTTGCAGTTGCAGCGTTGGGAAGATAGCAAAAAGGTAACAGTCCCAAAGCTACGTGACCTTGACAGAAATCTCACTAACCAAGAACTCTTGACTTGGGACACTGTTTTATTTCGTTTGGTTGAGTTGAAAGAGCTTCTACAGCTCTGTGACAGCCTTCTTAGTGAAATTAAAAGGAATATATGCCTGTTTTGCAAATTGCTCTGTTATATACAGAGATATGGGGGATAACGTCGGGGAGAAGTGTCCCTCTAGCATCACCACTGGGTTGGGGGAAGTAAGATCCTCCTTGCTTGACAGACAATTGACAGTAATGGATAGGATTCATAGATTTCAAGGCCAAAAGGGACTATTAAGATCATCTAGACTGATCACCTGCATACCAGGCCATAGCATAGGGCCCATCAGTTGGGGGAACACTTCCTAGGGCAAGCAGAGAGGAATGCCTGAGGCATAACAACACAGAGCTCCCCCCAGCAACCCACCAACTTCTTTGAAAGGTAGGGAACACAAAACTTAAAACACTCATTTAAGTGAGTTGCTGGATCAGGGGGAAGAGTGCTCAGCACCTTGCAGGATGAAGCCCATAGGGGGAAGCATTTAGCAGTAGGAATTAACTCCGAAATTGAAAATGCTTTAAATTTTAAATAAAGTGCTTATTTGGGTCTGCTACTAATGGCAGACACTGCTGAATAGTGACATCATTTGTGTGACTCCAGAGGTAGTGAAGAGAGATGGAAGGGATTCAAAATCAGATTCCATTCTTATGCTATATCATCAGTAGACTAAACATTGTTAAGGTCCAAAAACATGGAGTGATACATAATACTGCACTGACATTGTAAAAGCGTATGAGACATTTGAATAATATATTTACACTAAATATTAAACCACCACCCTGCACTCATGTCACTGCCCAGAAACAGAATGGCATGCTGTTTTGTATAGTGACTTGTATAGTAAAAAGCAAAGTAGACATTAGTAAACATCACGTTTTGCTTAAATATTAAATTTTAGAGTGCACCATCCATTTAATGAGCCAATTAACAAACCATTTGTTTCTGTGCAAATGTAAGGATAACAAGGAATTCAGCAACCAGGATGTCAGTGGCAAGGAAGAGAAAGGCTAACATTACAAAACAAAAAACAGAGCTGCTCAAAAAAAAAAAAAAAAAGCTTCTAATTAAATCTGAATATCATTTTATGGAACAGAAACCAGAGATGGTTCAGTATGATTTAAAACCTCCATTTCCGAAATGGCTCTGAGCATTTAAACGCTCAAAGTAATTAAGGGTGCAACCTCTCTGTGGCACAAGTGTTGTGACTTAGATGCTTGTCTTTTGCAAAAAAAGACGAGAATTACGAGGGGGGTAGAAATCTAGTATGTTATAGAGATTTAGCTTTCCTAAATAAAGTGACTATCCAAAAGGAGACTTGTTACATATACAGTTGTGTAAAGATGTTGTTCCCGACTGTAGTTTCTGAAAACGTGTTAGGCCACTCTGTATAACTTTGTAATATAAAGGTTGTCATCAGTATACACTTCCCTGTTCAATCTGCAAAGATCCGGAAGGTCACGTCTGGAGATATTCAACACAATGGAAAGGCAGCACATTTAAAACTAATACATATTTTATTTACACAACATAATTAACCCGGAAACCCACTGCCTCCAGATGTTATTGAGAAGATAACAGGTTTTAAAAAAAGAATTAGATATTTACATGTAGAAGAACATCCAGGTACATCAGCTGTGGAACAAGAGAGTGGACATAAACCCTCATGGTTCAAGGCATATCTCAGCTGCTAAGTGACATGGGTTAGCCATAGAGCCGGTTAGGAAATGGGAAGAGCAGCCCATTGGAGCTGGTGGGGGCTTGGAACCAGGGTGGACCAGCAGCCCCCACCCACCCCGCACCATCAGCTCCCCTAAGTTCCCTGTGTGGCAGCCGCCCAGCAGGCTATCAATTGCCAGGCAGTTCAGCTATCCCTCCCCCTACTGTGTGCGCTGCCCCTGCCCTCTGCTTGGAGCTGCTCCTGGGAGCCTCCTGCTTGCTGTGCAGGGGTTGGTGCTGATGTCAGGGTGTCCCCCTCCCCCAGCTCCTTCACCCCATCTCCACAGAACAGGGATGGAAGACATGACAGGGCTCAGGCTGGAGGGAGCTTGCTGGCAGCAGCTGCTGTCTCAACTTGCTGTTCTACTTAAAAAGGCAAAGTATGTATATATGTACGTAGAGTGGGGTCAGGATACTTAAAAGGGGCAAAGCAAAGCACTTTTTTCTCTCTCTCACACTCACACACACACGTGTCTCTCAGGGGTGAAAGTAAGGGGGTATGGGCTAGTACAGCGTACCAGTAAAAGGTAGCCACCAGTACTGGCCTGTACAGCTGACTTTAAAGCGCTGCCGTGGCAGTGCGTTAAGAACTCTGCTTAGAGCACTGCCACAGCAGCGCTCTAACGTCGCTGCCCCTTTTGCACCCCTGATCGGCGGCCCAGCCGGGTCCCTAACAGGACGGCCGCCAATGGGGGGGGGTGCACCAAAAGGGGTAGCGACGACCTGGCAGGGCCGCCGATGGGGGGCGCAAAAGAAGCAGCTGCCCCGGGGCTGCCGCTGGAGCCCCGGGCAGCGCGGGCCAGGGAGCGCAGATGGACAGGCTAGGGGACGCTGACCCCCCAGCCCTGCCCACTTCTGCCCGAGGCCACGCCCCTTCTGGGGGGAAGAGGGGCAGCGCCCAGAGAGGCCACATACCAGTAAGAGCTGCATTTTACTTTCACCCCTGGTGTGTGTGTGTCTCTCTCTGCCATGCTGTGTCCCCTCCCTCCATTTCTGCTGCCTTGTAGAGTGGGAGGCTAAATTAACACCGTGTTAATCCTTGAGGGCTCAGCCAAGTGCTAGGTCACCATTTAGCAGTTAGGCATTCCCTGGGAAATATCCCACCCTCTGACTCCACCACCTCAACCAAGCGTCATAATCATCATTGCTGTGTACAGTATTAAATGGTTAGTTTAAAACTTATACTGTGTATTTTTTATTCAAACACACACAGTGTCTTATCTGGCAAAAAAATATTCCCTGGAACCTAACCCTCCCCTCCCCCCTGCATTTACATTAAATCTTATGGGGAAATTGGATTCACTTAAAGTAGCATTTTTCAGGAACATAACTACAATGCTAAGCGAGGAGTTACTGTACATGCAGCTTTGAAGTTGGCTTTTCACAATTGTTGTTGTTTAATTTTACTAGCCAAACAAAACAACAACCTGAAAGCTCATAGAAAGTGAAGACTTTGGGGCATGAAGGTGGCCAGTGAAAAATTAAAAATTCAAATACATTACCTCACTCTCCTCTTCTGATAAGGACTGAGGCAGCAGGCCCTTTAAAAAGAATGATCAAAGCTGTTAAATCCCCACGGTTGCCACAAGCAGAGTGCAATGAAATCATTTGTAGATCTTCAGCCTCTACACTGCACACAAGTACACTACAAAACTGATGAGAAATAGTGGTGTAGCAGTTAGAGCAAGAGACTGGGGGTCAGAACGCCTTGGTTTTATTCCTGATTCATCCATTGACTTATTGTGGCTACATCTACACTTCGAGCTGGGGGGAGGTATGATGCCCCTGCTCACGTACGCATACTCACGCCAATTCTGACGGAGCTAGTACAAGAAGTCGAAGTAGAAGTGTAGCCATGATAGCACCAGCCGAGGCATGGCTTAGCTGTATTGAGTACAAACCTGCCTGAAACGTGCTCGGCCTGGCCAAGCAATACCTCCACTGCTTGTCCTACAGTGGCTACACTTCTACTTGCACTAGCTTGAATGTGTGTGCGCAAGCAAGGGAAATCACACCCCGAAGTTTGCAGTGCAGCTGTAATCTTTGAGCAAGTCATTTCATTGTATATCAAATTTAACCGTGTGTAAAATGTATAGAATATTTGCCTGTCTCATATGGTCTTGTGAGGTAGAAATATTAATTCTTTAAGCCTCAATTTGAGATCTTCAGATAAGAGGTGTTATAGAAATGTTTTCTTCTTAGATAATATATCTGAAAGGAAATGGGTGGAAAACCCCCCCCCACGTTAGCTGAGTGGTGCCATACACAGATAAGAGGTACAATATATTTTATATGGGAGGTATTACCACTACATTGGAAAGGGAAAACATTAGCTGAGTGGTTTGACAATTTCTAGTACTAAATCCTCTCTTTTTTTTAAAATATATTATATAGATATAAAAATTAAAAAAAAAAAAAAAAAAAAAAAAGAAGAGGAGAATTTTAAAAGTAAACATTATGCAGAGTATTGCTAATTTAGGCTCTGATCCAGCAAGCATATTCTTCAGTTTAATCAAATGAATAGTTGCTACACATGTGAGTAAATGTAGGCATGTGCTTATATGCTTGCAGGATCAGAGCCTTAATGAGGATTTAAGAGGCATTATCGGTAATCATGCTATAAACCAAGCTAAATGTAAGAAACTAAGGTGCAAGTCTCCCAAGTGAGTTCAGGAGAACCAGACAACTGATTTTAACAGCCATAGTTTCTGTATCTTAAATGTATAATGTCTGTGGTGCAAGGACAGTGGAAGCAAATTGCCACCCACTAACAGCAGAAGCAAGTTACTATATGAACAGAAGTAAAACAGAGTTTTGATTGGCAGGTAAATTAGAAAATTCTGACCTTTGACAAACAACATCACCCCTTTATTTGAATTAAGTTTTTTTGTGTAGAATACTTGCAAACAGCATTTTGCTAGAGAATAAAAAGTTAGTTAGCTATAGTGCTCTGTGGACAGCTTAATGCTCTAGGCAAATTTCTGTTTAATTGGCTATCCAAGGCAGAAAATGAGCAGTGACAGGGAGATCCCTGAAATGTCCTCCATCCCCACTGTGGACACATCCATGTGAAGGAGAGATAGAGGAGAAGAAAATACAGTCTAACCACATAAGTGGATAGATTAATTACCAAGTAAATTCCTTCTGGGTTTCTTGAAGAGGTTGCTGAGAACAAAAAACAAAAAAAACAAAAACAAAACAAAAAAGCAACCCAATAATGCATTTTTGTATTGTACTATACTACATTTGCAACAAATAATGCTAGTCATGTACCATTGCTAAAGGGGGAAAAACTTTTGTTGAACCCCTCATACAGCTGTAGCATTTCAGGCAGCTCTAATTTCTACTTTTCCCTAGTGGTTAGTTTCACTTTCAGTTAACAATGGTTCAAATGACACAAAAATGCATTCCCACAAGGATTTATTAACTACGAGAAAAATCAGAAAGAAGGAGGAGGAGTCTGTTGAAGCTAGCCTTCCTGAATATTGGGATCTAGGGACCCACCTTGCACCCATACAGAATGCGTTGTAGAGCACAGAATCACAGTATATTTGTGACAACACAATCCAGATAGTCTGTTCTTCCATTATTATTCTCTATGTTCAGGGAAAAGTATTTTTTGTAAAATGTATCAAAATTGGTTTGGACATTGAGTTAACCAAAACAGGAGACGGACACCTTTTAGTGGCTTCTGTGATGGTTTTAGCCGTCTTTTAGCAAAATAAAAAAAGCCTGGTGTTAACTAAACTCAGAGAGGTCACAAATGTAAACATGATGGAGAGAGGAGTCTTTAAATTTAACTATTTCTTACATCAACTAGGCCTGCTTCACCACTGAAATCAATAGAATTAGTCTAGTGCCAAAATGGAGTAAGGCAGAGGTGAATCAAACCAGCTGAGTGTAGCTGAGAGACAGGGTTCCAGAGGCCTGCATGGACATATGGGGATTACTTACAAAAAAGTCTGGATTTAAAAGACTAAAGAGGTAGCGGAAGTTTAGAAATACCTAAACAGCATCAGCTAAAATAGAAGTTTGATACAGCACAAATATACAAAGACGGAGCATTATTAGGACCCAGATCCGTAAGAGTTTGTTGTGAATATTGGGATAGCATGAGAAAGGGTATGGTGTGCCATACCCTGTTTCTGATATTCATCTGGTTATTTCTGTGTTTACAGCATATCACAGAGAAATTAGAGGGGGAAAAAAAAACAACAACAAATTCTGTTGTTGGAAGATTGCAATGTAGCACGACTTTATTTCTTAATATTCAGAACAATAGACACAGAACCCAAAAAACAGAGGAAACAGTCTGGTCCCTCAAACAGCAAAGCACAACCAACCCGACCTTGCTTTAAGCAGTCTCTTTCCAAATGGGACTCTGCACCCACGCTTTGCTACAGAGTCCCCTAGCCACAGGTGCTGGAACTAGGGATGCTGGGGATCCTGCTGGACCCCCTGGCTTGAAGTGATTTCCATCATATACAGGGTTTACAGTTTGGTTCAATGGTTCTCAGCACCTTCTATAAAAATTGTTCCAGCACCACTGCCCCTAGCTTGCCAGCAGGACCAGAAAACAGCCCCACTCTTAAAGAGAGAGCTTGCAACCCCAACACAATCCTCAGGTACTATATAAAAATAAATAAATAAAAATTTGTGGTTCCTATAAAACAAACCCACAGTACAGGACTCTAAAGATGTCTGAGTTGCAGAACTTCTGTGAAGGAATGACCGACTGGACAACTGTAGCCTATGCATCCAGAGCCTCCACAGACACATACATTTAAAGCTTCCTGCCACCCCTGAAAAAAAGGGAAGGCTGTGGGAGCAGCTGCTGTTGCTATGTAAGATACAGGTGTGGCCACAGAAATCAAAGTTCATCCTTTGTTTTGGAAGGTGGGGCTTTGGTTTGCAGGGGCAGAATGCTGCAGCAGGTAGTGGCTTATAGCAGGAACTTATTGATCTATTATATAATGTTTAAAAAATTGATTTGTTAAACACAAGCTTTTCTTGCTCTAATAAAAAACAATGCAGTTCATGGGCACTAACACAAACACTTATAAGTAGTTCTTAAATCACAGAACCTGTCTTTGTTATAAATACTAGAAGTTGTACAAAACTGTATCAGGGAAATACAAATGATCCAGATTTATTTAATTTATTGATTTGTTCCTGCTGCTTCCTGGTTCTACTGTAAGATGGCACAAAAGAGCTTTTGTTAAACTAAAGCCTCTGCTGAGAGCCTATTTTGACTGCTCTAGAGCTAGGTCTACACTTGGAGGTGGGGTGAAAATCCCAGCTCATGCAGACATACTCATGTGAGCGGTCACAAGTGAGTGCGCTAAAGATAGTAGTGTAGCTGTGGTAACATGGTCAGTGGCGCATGTCGACATGAGCTAGCCATCTCAAGTACATACGCACAGGGTCCAGGTGGGTTTGTACTCAGGATGGCTAGGCCATGCCACTGTTCGCTGCTGCCCCTGCTACACTACTATTTTTAGTGTACTAGCTTGATGAGAGCTAGTGCTAATGTGTCTGCATAAGCTGGCAATCACACCCATAGCTCTAAAGTGTAGATGTAGCCTCAGAACTGCTTACTGTGTTGATGTTTTTCCATCTTCTAACAACAACGGCCCTCAAAAATACTTCCTAATATTTTGGAGGCTGTCTCTACTGAGGAGTTACAATATAAAGGATAACAAGTTCAACATGTCTTTAAGGAAAATGTACTGGTTTCTAATCAAGAGGCTTAATTCTAAGCCCAAGTTTTGCTGCTGGGCATCACGCACAGCTCCCATTGACTTCTGCCCCATTGCTTCAGCTTTAATCCATGCAAGACTACCAGTGACCCAATAAATACAAAGGTAGAGAATTGGCCCTTTAACACAAAAGATTCAGATGGAGTCCAGTCTCCCCCTTTAAAGATAGCAGTGTCTTCAGCTGAAGGATGATGGCATTTCCAGTGCTGCATGGGGAAGCTCCTACAACAGCTGCCTGCACTGTATTTGTACTGTGTGTAAGTAAATCTGAGTAAATATTGTAATTAGGAACATAATAGCACATTTTGATTGCCTTTAATAAGTAATACCAACATGAATCTTTTCTTAGTAGTGACACTAATGATCATTAATAGCCAAGACTGTTAGCTTTACACCATGAATTCTTGGCTGAAGAGCCTTATAAATGCAAAATACACTGCTATTGAAGCAGAAAATAAATGGAAAAAAAATATCAGCAACACTCATTATCCTGCAATAATCTCCAGAAATCTATATCATAAATGAAAAAACCTGTTGTCTCTTTTGGTCTTTAAGCAACAATATGAAGAAACCACATGGGCACAGTAGGCTTTCACATAACCATGTTTACTTTCTATATGCAGACATGCAAGGCCTAGTAATATACTATAGCTCTGGCTAGTTTCTAAAACAAGGAACAATGAGTGCCACTAGACAGCACATCTTTTAAAAGAGATACTACCAAACCTCTCCCTGGTGCAGTGGCATGTGCCTGTAATCCCAACTACTTGGGAGGCTGAGGCTGGTGGATCGCTCAGGGGTTCTGGGTTGGGGTGTGCTATGCTGATCAGGTGTCCGGTACCACTGACAGCCTGGTCAGCAGAGTGGCTGAAGGACTGGCTAGAACACCCCAACAGACATGTTGTGATTGGTGCTCTCTTCATGAGGGCTGATGGACTGATTGATCAGGGTGACTACCCAACTCTTACAGCTGGCATACACCTCCCCCTTTAAAGTAAGGGAACAAAAGCATTACAAATGCTTTTTCATTAAATTATATAACATACTCCAAATTAAGTCTGAGAGGTAAGTTATGACTTCTCTCTGGATAAGATCTTGTAGGCATCACAGCAGTATCTGGATCAGAGTCTGTACTTTTTGGGGTAGCTGGATCAGGAACATCTTCCTGTTCTGTAGTGTTATGGTCACTTGTGTTACCCGCACCCACTTTTACTAGGGCTCAAGCCATAACGCAGCTGATTTAGGCACCCCCACCCTTTCCTAGTTCTCGGGCAAGGGAAGGTGCCCTTCTCTCAGAGCCCTAGTTCCTACAGCTCAGGGCCACCCTTACCCCGTTCCTAGGTCTCAGGGCATACTCTTCTGTGGGTTTGCAGGATCTGTTACCAGTGAAAGAGCCTGACACAGTAACATCCTTAGCCTCTATTTATTAACAGTTACCAAAACAGAATACACATGCTAAGCATACAATGCTCACCACTCCAAACAAGGTAGATGAACTTTTCCTGCTGGCCAGTCAGGATCAGGTCATCCAGGGACTCCAGCTTCTGCATGGTGTAATTGGCAGGGTGTTGAAGTCAATCAGCTCTGATCTTGGGGCTGTGTCCCTTTTCCAAAGAACTTCCTTTTGGATCCCAGGTTAGATAGTGAAACTTGAGTCCTGCTTAGCTGTACCTTAACCAATCGTTTTAATAAAGTCGTAAATCGTTTTACTACCAGACAGTACTTTTCACCAATCCTAGCCCACTATGAAACAATCTTTACCCAATTAGACCCCACCACCTTAGTTGATTTACATCTTGGAAAATTAATTTAAAAAAAAAAAAAAAAAACCAGACAGAGACCATGAACAATAGATTAGTAGGGACTATAAAGCAAAACAATAAAGTAGAGATTTCACACCCAAAACTGTTGATAAGTGATTCTTTGCAAGATAGACAGACTGCTATCAAACAAAGTTCTCTTTAAACATCTTAAGATCCATTTCTTTATCTGGTGATAATGGGTACTATTAGAACAGGATCTCCTTCTTAACAGACCGATATTACATTATTTTAATGTAATTTAGAAGGAATGTGAGGATGTGACTTTCTGCTTATTGGCTCATGGCTGCTGCTCTCCTAATATGGCTGCAGAATAAAGGCCTCAAATACTTTATCGTTAATTATACAAATTAAGTCAGAGGTAGATTAATGACTTCTCTGGATAATGTCTTGTAGGTTTCATAGTAGTATCTGGATCTGCATCTGTATTTTCAGGGGTAGCCGTATCAGGAACATCTTCCTGTTTGTAGCGTTAGGGTCACTTGCAGTAGAAACAGGGACATGAGGCTCACTGGTACTGTCACATATCCTGTCTGTGGTGGTATTGTAGGCTCGTTAGTTTCAACAAGCATCTCTGGTGTAGAACATGCTGAGGAACTTGCACTCAAAATCTGGTTTTATGTCTTCTCCATGACATTTGGTGCCACTCTATGATGTAATTACTCCAGGATTTCATGAACTGTCTCACTGCTTTCTTACAGATCAAAGTGTATGCATACCTTTCGTAGGTTAAAATTTCAGCTTGAGGAGACATATCCGCATTAGCTCTTATTGAGCTATCATGCTCAAGATGAGAGTAGCTGCTGTGATGCAAGTGGTAGGAGGGGGTAGCCATCCTGAGTACATAGCCATCCAAAATACTAGGTACGTACGTGGCCTGCTAGCGCCTCATCTTGCTTATGCCACAGTGGCTACACTCTATATGTAGACTAATAGCTCAGTAAAAGCTAATGCAGATGTGTCTCCTCAAGCTGGAATTTATACCTCCAGCTCTACGTGTAGACGTATGCAAAGACATTTTCTCCCAGGTGAAAACTGCACAGCTATGTGTGACTATTTTAATCACACTGTTCCGTAATGTCCCTGTGTAGACTAGACGTTACCAAGTCCAGAAAACACATTAAATTACATCCTAGAAACATCATCATCACTGGTGTCCAATTTGTAACACCATACACTGCATTCGTAGAGGACAATAGAAAGTTTGCAATCTTGTGTTATAGGATGCCTTTATCCAGAGCCATAGTTCAAATTGCTTATTTGAATGTCTGGATAAATCTTTCCACTATTCCATTTGCAGCAGGCTGATAGCTAGCGGATGTCTGACAAAATTTCTCTTGACAAACACTTGAAAATCTTCCAATGTCAACTGAGTTCTATTGTCACAATCTGTTCAGGAACTCCATTCCTTGAAAACAAGTCTTAATACTTTCAACACTATGCTGAATTAGCTGAATTCATGCAGAATGAGCATCTATTCTATTGCAATCAAAACCCATGACCCATAAGTGATCCAGTGTAGTCTACGTGGATTCACTGCCACAGGCTGATGAGCCATTCCCATGGATACAAAGGAGCATGTTTAGGTATGTGTTGCATTTGCTGACAACCTTGACATTGTTTTGCTATTTTCTCTATTTGTGCATCAATCCCTGGCCACCACACAAAACACCTGGCAACTACTTTCATTGTTACAATCCCCAAGTGGTCTTCAAATAATTTTTGGAGTGTGTGTGACCTAAGCTTTGTAGGAATAACTACTCTAGTGTCACACATTGGGCAACTTTGTTATACACTTAAATTGTTCTTTCTGAGCAAAGAAAGCTGGACACAGTTGTTTGTGTACAGAAGTCCATCTATTCATTATAACATCATACACATTAAAAATGATCCAGTGTTGACTAGTTTCACTTTGTATCATGGCATTTGTCACTGAAAAGGGTGCAATTTGTGCCAGATAGAACATCTACTATCCCTGGTTCCACTTCAGTGTTCTTACCTGCCACTTCTAAGGGCAGGTGTGATAAGCAATCTGCATTCACCTGTTGGTTGCTATATTTGAACTCTATAGCTATGTCTTTACCGCGATTAAAAGCCTGTGGCTAGCCCAGACCACCTGACTTGGGCTCACAGGGCTCAGGTTGTGGGACTGTTTCATTGCAGCATAGACTTCCATGCTTGGGCTGGGATCCTTTCATGGTCCTTGAGCCCAGGCTCCAGCCTGAGCCTGGAAGCCTACCTTGCAATTCAACAGCCCTGCAGCCCAAGCCCCCATGAGCCTGAGTCAGCTGGCAGGGGCCAGCCATGGGTTTTTAAACTGCAGTGTAGACATACTCATGGGCACGCGCACTCAGGGTACCACCCATCTCTGTAACTGTAACTTCCTGCAGCCATTAGTAGTAATCCTCTTTTTTTTTTTTTTTTTTTTTTAAACGCAAAAGGTGAAACTCAGGGTTGCTCATTGGTAACCCCACTAAGTAATTTCCCAGACAGATATTGGTTAAACTTTTTAATGCCCCAGACAAAACTCTGAGCTTTTATCAATTTCAGCATAGTTATGTTTTTCCAGAAACAAGAAATCTAGAAGCAAAGACAATACAATAGGCCTTTCAGTAGGATATTCCATCACATGGGAAATTACTACTCCTATTCCAGAAAGGGGAAGCATCATATGATAACTTCGTAGGAAAGTCTGGGGTGCAAAAGAACTCTTTTACATTTTATAAGCTGCCTTTGCTTCCTACAGTAGGTGGATCAACTCCATTTCTGACAATCTTTGTGGTTGGGGTGCCTTAAGGATAGTTTCAGTTCTGTACTGTGATTTATGCCAGTCATCTTTGTCAATGGTATGACTGCAATGTGAAAATTCAAAGACTCATTTACATCTTTTCCTTGTTTACTCTAAAGACCATGCTCAGACAGACAGTCTCACAAGTACCTTTGGGAGGTTCCCACTGTGCTCTTTATCACTAGATCCCATGACCAATATATCATCTAAGTAACACAATGCTAGGAATACCGTTATACTTGAGTCATAGCTCACCGGCAAAGAGCAGGTGTGGATGCTATTCCAAACACACCTATTATATTTAAAAAGGACTGTGTGTGTGTTAATAGTGAGGTACTTCTTGTCGCTCTCTTCAATCTCCATTTATAGGTAGTTTTAAGCAAGGTCAATAGAGAAAAGCCTAACACCAGCTAATGAAGCAAATACATTTTCCATTCCAGGAGAATGATACTGATCCATATACAATAGTTGGGTTAATAGTAACCTTGAAATCACCATAGGTACAGGCAGCCCCATTCTTTTTGAATTACTTGCACTAGAAGCATGATCCATTCACCTTGAGTATAATTCCAGAGTGCTGGAACATGAGCAGCCACCTCGAGTGCCCTCCTGTGGCCAGAGGTCACTCTGCAGTACCCTGCCTCTGTCCCTACCCTCTCCCCCCTGGCCCTTTAAGAATTCACTCAGTTCAAAGCTAGTTCAAACAATCCCCCCAAGGAGTCTCATTTACTGAATCCTCCAGTGCACACTGGCCCCTCAGACCCCAACCCTAGTTTAGTCTCTCCCTCCCACCACATAGTCCAAAATAACACAATGTCTTTCAAAAGAGAAAACACAAACTCACAATCTTCTTCCAGTTTCTCCTAGGCAAAGCCCCACCTTTCTGAGCAACTGTCTGTTTCCTAGCCCTTTTTGCCTGGAGTTTGTCCTTCTCCACAGGCCTTTCCAGATGAGTTTACATAGTTTCTCCCCTACTTAAGTCGGCTCTCTCACAAGCCTCCCTGCCTCCAGCTTTCCTCACTAGCTCCTGAGCGTCTCCCCTGCTGACTCAGGGTCCTGCAGGAGTCTTTTTATTCCCTGCAGAGCTTACAGACATAGCTGAAGTTTCCTGGGTTTCCCCCCTTCACTACAACTTCTTGCTCCTTTTGCATTGGAATCACCTGGTTCCTGTCAGGTGGGGCTCATCTTGTAATCAGGACTGGCTTTGCCACGGTGTTACAAAAACACTTACATGTTCTCTCTTGTCTTAAGTAAGAGTGTAAGGTCTATAAGGCAGGTGTAACCTTTAGGTGGGCAAGAGTTCATTTCATTGCCTTTCTCCAGTGCCTAACCCCTATCCCCCCCCCCCCCCCCCCAAAAAAAAAAAAACTCCCATAGAAAAGCAGCAGAAGACCCAGAATTTAGTCTTTAAGGACTTTCAGCAAGGATTCCACAGGGTCAACCCCCCTCCTCATTCAAGTCCTAAAAAGAACAAAAGGAATGAAAAGTGCCAACTTTATAAATCTTATGATAAAGAAACATAACAATAATACTTAATTTTTACAACATAACATGGCTATTTTATAATCTACATACATTATCTTCACAATTATACATGAGCATAAATAAAGAAAACAAATTAAATCTAAACAGGTCAGTCCCCACAGAAACACAATGAGAAGAAACTCAGAGCTCCCAAAAGCTTTAGGTTGAGTTCACCTGAGTTAGAGTCTTTGATCACCAAATCTACACAGTCTGCTGAGTCAAACCCAACATCTTCCCTCCACTTGTTTGTAGGGATCTTCAGCTGGAATCCATGCAGACTCTTCCTCTGCTGAAATCACTGTTAGCCAGTCAATTAACTGATTAATCAAGCTCAGTTAAATAAATAGATTAAAAGAAAATCCTGTTACAAGAAAATACAAAACTGAGAATAGCAAAATATAAACAACTCTTTCCCCATTTTCACTGTCAAGGCTGAATCCCCACTCTGTCACTCCAAGTGGAGAAAGTGGGGGCCCACAAGGATTCTAAAAATTAATACTTGCCACTCCAGGCTTGTATTAAATTCTCAAGGATACAGTTTTACTCTGATCTTGGCTTGGTAAATGCTGCTACCACTGAAATGAAAAAACAAAACAAAACAAAAAACCCTTTGAACCCAGGAAGGAATGCCTTGGGAATTCATCCCTGTGGGGTACCCTCAAGCCCTTTCAGCCCCCTCCTGGGAAGACCTGAGAAAGAAAACAAAGGAAACTAGCTTGGTCATGAGTTAATTAAACAACATATTGCACAAACCTCTTAGGACACCAAAAATCCAATCCTGTTCTTAAAAAAGGTAAATTTTATTAAAAACAAAAAGAAAGAAAATACATCTGGAACTTAGGCTTTTACTAGATTTTAATAGAGCAATTCCAAAAACAAAGCACCCAAAATAGCTTTCTTGGGAGTTCATCTTAAAGGCTACAAGCAAACAAAAGAATCTGGGGTTTGCACAGAGGAGATCCACAAGCCTTAAAAAATAAACAGAAATAAACCTGATCGACTCTAGCTAAACATTCTGATCTACTTACACCTTTAGGTTGTTAAAAGTAGTTCTAGATATGATCTGATGATTTTCATATCTGGTTCAAACTTTACACCGCATTCCTGCTGCCCTGTCTCTTCAGCCCAGAGAGCAACAGACAAAGGGAAAGTTTCTTTCCTATTTTTTAAAAGTTCTAGCCTTCCCATTGGCTCTTTTGGTCAGGTGCCAACTCCTTTTCTTTTACCTGTGGGCTTGTTAACTCTTTACAGCAGGAGCGGGCAAACTTTTTGGCCTGAGGGCCATATCAGGTTTCAGAAATTGTATGGAGGGCCGGTTAGGGGAGGTGCTGCCTTCCCAAACAGCCAGGCGTGGCCCGGCCCCCACCCCCTATTCAACCCCCTCTGCTTCTCGCCCTCTGATGGCCTCCCTGGGACTCCTGCCCCATCCAACCCCTCCTGTTCCCTGACAGCCCCCCCGGGACCCCTGCTCCATCCACCCCCCTGCTCTCTGTCCCCTGACCGCCCCCAGATCCCTGCCCCTAACTTCCCCCTGCCGCCCCATCCAACCCCAATCTCCTTCCTGACTGCCCCCCAAAGGATCCCTGCCTCATCCAACCACCCCTTCTCCCTGACACCCGTGGATCCCCCCCCTAACTGCGGTCCACCGCCCTATCCAACCCCTCCTCTCATTCCTTCCTGCCCCTGGGGGACCCCTGCCCCATCCATCCCCCCTGCTCCCTGACTTCCCCCCACCCCTGACTGCCCCCCACCACCCTATCCAACCCCTCCTCTCCTTCCTGACTTCCCCCCCCATACCCCTGCCTCATCCAACCACCCCTTCTCCCTGACTGCCCCCAGAACCCCTTCCCCCATTCAAGCCCCCTGTTCCCTGCCCTCTGACGACCTCAACCCCAATCCACACTCCTGGCCCCTGCCCTCCCCTACCCTCTATCCAACCCTGTGACAGATTTCTGTTACCAATCTGCCTGAGGCATCAGGTGATCAGGCTGAAGCCGCAGGATCATTTGGGGAGGAGATGACAAAACACACCAAGTGTCTGAATTTTAAAGCTTTATTGATAAAATAATAAAATAACAGTGGAGAGTGATGGGAGCTCCCCACATCACTTAAAGGAAGGAAGAAAGTGTTAGTGCCCCAACCTCTAACCCACTTTCATACTCACACATGCTCTACCCAAGGCTGGCCAAGCCTGGGTGTAACGTAAGCAGAAGAGGGGGAAGGGTGGACTGGAGTTCTGTCCTGGGCTTAGGTTGTCCGGGATCCGCTGTGATCTCCAAATTACTCCAGCTCTCAGGAGTGTTTTAAGTCCTGGGTTCCTTTGGGGGTGTTCCATTCCACGACCTCTGTTCCTGGTGCTCTTTGTGCCAGTCCAAACCAGCTTTCTGTGGTCTTCTTCGCTTTCCCAAAACACAACGGCTCCAGGGACATGAAGATCTGCTCCTCCCCTCGTCGTCTCACCTGTGTTTTCCATCTCTGCAGCCCTGGTTTTCTCATGGCTGGCTGTGGCTGAGTGAGAGATAAACTTCTCATCTGGCGCCATGACCTTGGACTGCGGCCGGCATCTTATCATTGGACTGAGCTTGCTAGCTGCAGTGTTGAGTTAACCTATTCTCTGCTCTCTTTCTCCTTCCCTCTTTGGCCTCTTGCAGCCTGCAAAAGAGTCTTCCACTCCCCACTCACACCTTTGACCCTCCGCAAAATGCTTTGCGATGCTTGCAACAGCATTAGCAACATGCAGTGCTGATCTGCCTTCCTCAGGGGAATCCCTGAGGTTGTGACAAACCTGCTCCCTGCCCCCTTACCACGCTGCCTGGAGCACTGGTGGCTGGCAGCGCAGCTGCACCAGGACAGGCAGCCGTGCTGCCCAGCTGGAGCCAGCCACGCACCGCGCAGCACAGAGCACTGGGACAGGCCGGGCTCTGCAGCTGCGCTGCCCCAGGAGCTCACAGCCCCGCCATCCAGAGCATTGCGCTGGCGGTGCAGTGAGCTGAGGTGCAGGAGAGCGGGTACAGCAGGGGAGGGGCTGCGGGCTAGCCTTGTGGGCCAGGAGCTCAGGGGCCAGGCAGAATGGTCCTGCGGGCCAGATGTGGCCTGCGGGCCGTAGTTTGCCCACCTCTGCTTTACAGGCAAAGCAAGCAGAGAACAGCTACCAAGAGGGATTTTACAGCTAACTGGCTGGCTGGGTGTCCATAAAAGGGAGCTCCCCCGCTGCATTTATCACAATCACATTTAAAAAGAAGTTGGTGAATCATATTAGCTGAGACAATTTAATTAAGACAGTTTTGCTAAAATCAAACATTTGAAGTATACAATTAAAATAAAATAAAATAAAATAATTTTCCCTTCTAATTTCTTCTTTCTATAATTAACACTGTCAGGGCTTCCCTGTTGGAGGGTTAACAATATCACTAACCTGGTGCATAATGCTTCAGAGGTCTGGAAAACAGCCTCCTTTCTGTCCTGGGCTCAGCTTCTCCCAACCCGCACATTGCCCTTTGTGAAGCAGCTGCCCTGACTACTTGATCTCATGGAATCTGAGTCCAGTTAGAGGGAACCTATTGGAGCATACTGAAAACTACCACACCTAATTCCAGAAACTTCTGAATGTGGACTGCTAATTGTGCATTAGCCTAGCTACTCACTCCTACCTACCCCCCAATAGATTGCTTCAAGAGATATCTCCCTATGGGTTAAACAGGCACTGTACTGTCCCATGTGTTTGTGAAGCAACCATTACAATATGGTCTCAGTCCTGACTGGGTCTTGAAACGCTATCACAATACAAATTAAAACTCATACTCAAATGTTTACTTGTGTTGACATATGCTTACAATGGAATTGCCCAGCCAGTGGATTTCCACATGAATGTTACCACCTTTCCAACACCCCTGGGAATTAGTAAGGATAAGAGTTAGGCCCCAAATGCAAAGCTCAAATCTGAATCTAAACTTTCTCAAGGTTTGAGTAATTAAGAAATGGGGTTCCTGTTTGTGCTCCTCTCTAATAAGGAATCAAAACAAATCCCAAATATTTTCTTATGTAGGAAATAAGGTGGAGCTAGATTATGGAAACAATGGAAAGTAACAAAGACCTACATGAAGTGTTCACAATGTCCTGTACCACGTAGTATATCTGGGAATATAATTCTAAATATACTTTATGTACTTTTGACTGGAAAATTACAGTGGTGATGCAAGGAGCTTTTTACAAGATCATAATGTCTAGGCATTCCATTTCTACATAATCACCAGGGCTATAATTCTCTAGGACACAGACAGTAAATATTATTGCAGTCATTGTAAATCCTTGCATTGTTTTAGCACAGCTAAAGTTTAAAACAGGACCTTTTCCCAAGACCTATGAGAAAAGAGGGCATGCCCTTCTGACTTGCTTCACTTGGAAGCAAGTCATCATGTATATTTGCATATTCAGAAGCACAAAAGCATATAAAAATGTACCCATTGATCCTAGTTTCTCTCTCTGCTTGATTACAGGATATTTTGTGAACAAATCTGCTGCTATACTTTGAATGGAAACTCAGCACTACAAAGGAGACTTTTATAATAACTTAAATAAATCAATGAATGAGATTCAGGGGTAAACTCTCATTTTGATTCATGCACATAATTCCCATTGATGTCAATGGGAATTATGCATACATATCAAGGGGAGACTATATCCCTTAGGATGGGCCTCTGAAAGGATTACTAATTTATTTTGTTTAGGTACATCAGAAAGATGAATGAATAACTAGAAATAATAAGAGCCTGGTTCTCCTCTCATTTACTTCACTATAAATCAGGAGTAATTCCGTAGTTACCAATGGTGTTATATTATTGTACATGGGAGGAGAATCAGGCCTAAGATCTCCATCAAATACTATATACATGCAAACTTCAGTACACTCTTTACAATTAACAATGAATAATGAATAGAATTATTTGCATAAATGCATCATTTAAAATGCAGTTTCAAGAGATTTACATATTTAGAGTATATTTTTACAAATATTTTCCTTCAGTTCTCTGTCTTGTCAATGATCTATCCTAGTGGCAATCTACAGCTATTCACTAACAAGCCAGTGCTCACACACCTATACATTAGAATAAAGCAACATAGAGTGTATCAGCGGCATCTGTGGTCTTCCAGTAGGGGGACATGAAGCATGTTTTTGCCGGTACCTTTTGAGAGACCACTAAGCGTATGTCTACACTACGAAATTAGGTCGAATTTATAGAAGTCGATTTTTTAGGAAGCGATTTTATACAGTCAATTGTGTGTGTCCCCACTAAGCGCATTAAGTCAGCAGAGTGCATCCACAGTACGGAGGCTAGTGTTGACTTTCGGAGCATTGCACTGTGGGTAGCTATCCCACAGTTCCTGCAGTCTTCGCCACCCATTGGAATTCTGGGTTGAGCTTCCAATGCCTGATGGGGCAAAACCATTGTTGCGGGTGGTTTGGGGTACATGTCATCAGTTGCCCCTCTCTCCATGAGAGCAATGGCAGACAATCGTTTCACACCTTTTTTCCACACAGACGCCATACCACGGCAAGCGTGCAGCCCGCTTAGCTCATCCGCCGGTGTTGTGTACTGGGTACTGCTGGCAGCAGATGGTGCAGTAGGGCTGCAAACCATCGTCATCGAACGACCGCTCCTGCTGCCACTCTGCTCTCCTGCAGACGCCATACCACGGCAAGCATGGAGCCCACTCAGATCACCACGGCAGTTATGAGCACTGTAAACACCTCCTGCATTATCTTGCAGTATATGCAGCACCAGAACCTGCAAAAGCAGACGAGGAGGCGACGGCAGGGCAGTGATGAGAGTGATGAGGAAATGGACAGACTTCTCTCAAAGTATGGGCCCTGGCAATTTGGACATCATGGTGGTAACGGGGCAGGTTCATGCCATTGAACACTGATTCTGGGCCAGGGAAACAAGCACAGACTGGTGGGACTGCATAGGGTTGCAGATTTGGGATGATTCCCAGTGGCTGCGAAACTTTTGCACACATAAGGGCACTTTTATAGAACTTTGTGATTTGCTTTCCCCTGCCCTGAAGTGCAAGAATACCAAGATGAGAGCAGCACTCATAGTTCACAAATGAGTGGCAATAGCCCTGTGGAAGCTTGCAAAGCCAGACAGCTACCGGTCAGTCGGGAATCAATTTGGAGTGGGCAAATCTACTGTGGGAGCTGCTGTGATCCAAGTAGCCAACGCAATCACTGAGCTGCTGGTATGAAGGGTAGTGACTCTGGGAAATGTGCAGGTCATAGTGGATGGCTTTGCTGCAATGGGATTCCCTAACTGTGGTAGGGTGATAAACGGAACGCATATCCCTATCTTGGGACCGGAGCACCAAGGCAGCCAGTACATAAACCAAAAGGGGTTTCAATGGTGCTGCAAGCACTGGTGGATCACAAGGGACGTTTCACCAACATCAACTGGGATGGCCGGGAAAAGTACATGACGCTCGCATCTTGAGGAACTCTGGTCTGTCTGAACGGCTGCAGCAAGGGACTTACTTTCCAGACCAGAAAATAACCACTGGGGATGTTGAAATGCCTATAGTTATCCTTGGGGACCCAGTCTACCCCTTAATGCCATGGCTCATGAAGCCATACCCAGGCACCCTGGACAGTAGTCAGGAGCAGTTCAACTATAGGCTGAGCAAGCGCAGAATGGTGGTAGAATGTGCAAAAGGTTTGGACGTTTAAAAATGCGCTGGCACAGTTTACTGACTCGATTAGACCTCAGCGCAACCAATATTCCCATTGTTATTACTGCTTGCTGTGTGCTGCACAATATCTGTGAGAGTGTAAGGGGGGAACATTTATGGCGGGGTGGGAGGTTGAGGCAAATTGCCTGGCCGCTGGTTATATGCAGCCAGACACCAGGGCGGTTAGAAGAGCACAGCAGGGTGCGCTGCGCATCAGAGAAGCTTTGAAAACCAGTTTCATGACTGGCCAGACTACAGTGTGAAAGTTCCGTTTGTTTCTCCTTGATGAAAACCCCCACCCCTTGGTTCACTCTACTTCCCTGTAAGCCATCCGCCCTCCTCTCCCTTCAGTCACCGCTTGCAGAGGCAATAAAGTCATTGTTGTTTCAAATTCATGCATTCTTTATTAATTCATCACAGAAATAGGGGGATAACTGCCAAGGTAGCCTGGGAGTGGTTGGGGAGGAGGGAAGCACTGGGTGGGGTGGAAGGACAAGGCCACACTGCACTTCAAAACTTATTGAATGCCAGCCTTCTGTTGCTTGGGCAGTCCTCTGGGGTGGAGTGGTTGGGTGCCCAGAGTCCTCCCGCCCCCACGTTCTTGGGCCTCTGGGTGAGGAGGCTATGGAACTTGGGGAGGAGGGAGGTTGGTTACACAGGGGCTGCAGTGGCGGTCTGTACTCCTGCTGCCTTTCCTTCAGCTCAGCCATATGCCAGAGCATATCAGTTTGATCCCCAGTAGCCTCAGCATTGCTTTCTGCCTCCTCTCATCATGCTGCCACCACTGGTCCTCTTCTGCAGCCTCCTGTCCTCGCGTTCATTTTGTGCTTTCCTGGACTCTGACACTGTCTGCCTCCACACATTCTGCTGGGCTCCTTCAGTGTGAGAGGCCTGCATGAGCTCAGAGAACATTTCATCGCAAGTACGTTTTTTTCATCATCTTATCTGCACTAGCCTCTGGGACAGAGATGATAGGGGGAGCGTTGAAACATTTGCAGCTGCGGGAGTAAAAAAATGGAGAGCAGTATTTAAAAAGACACGTTTTAGAGAACAATGGGTAGACTCTTTCATGGTGAACCAAGCTGTTAACATTACATACCACATGTGCTTTCTTTACAAGGTCTCATTTTGCCTCTTATATTGAGGGCCTGCCAGTTTGGTGTGAGAGATCACACACGCAGGGCCGGGCAACAGACTTTGGCTTGCAGGGAGCCATGGTAAGCCACAGTCTTTTGGCTTCTTTAACCTCCATAACATGTGGGAATGGTTTCAAAAAGCAGTGCCCTCCTTTCCCATACCAAGCACCCGTTGGGTTGGCCATTTAAAATGGGTTGGCCATTTAAAAGGAGGGGCTGCGGTTTTCAGGTTAACATGCAGCACAAACCCAACTAAACCACCCCCTCACACCCAATTATCTGGGATGATTGCTTCACCCGTCCCCCCACCACGTGGCTAACACCGGGGATGATTTCTTTTCAGCCACAGGCAAACAGCCCAGCAGGAATGGCCACCTCTGACTGTTCCCTTAATAAAATTCCCCTATTTCAACCAGGTGACCATGAATGATATCATTCTCCTGAGGGTAACACAGAGAGATAAAGAACAGATGCTGCTTGAATGCCAGCAAACACCGGGACCATACGCTGCCATGCTTTCTTATGCAATGATTCCAGACTATGTGCCACTGGCCTGCCGTGGTAAAGTGTCCTACCATGGTGGACGGAATAAGGCTGCCCTCCCCAGAAACCTTTGCAAAGACTTTGGGAGTACCTCCAGGAGAGCTTCATGGAGATGTCCCTGGAGGATTTCCGCTGCATCCCCAGACATGTTAACAGAGTTTTCCAGTAGCTGTACTGGCCACGAATGCATCCCAAGTCTTCAGGGCAAATTAATCATTAAACATGCTTGCTTTTAAACCCTGTATTATATTTACAAAGGTACACTCATCAGAGGTGCCTTCTCCGCCTTCAAGGTCTGGGAGCCTGGGTTGGGAGGGTATTGTCTCCAGGGTGATAAACAGTTCCTGGCTGTCGAGGAGAACGGTTTCTCCGCTTGCCTGCTGTGCGCTATCTTCCTCATCCCCAAAATCCTCATCCCTGTTGCATGAGACTCCCTTGCAGGAGTCCACGTACAGGGGTGTGGTAGTTGTAGGGGCACCCCCTAGAATTGCATGCAGCTTATCATAGAAGCGGCATGTCTGGGGGTCTGACCTGGACCAGCCGTTTGCCACTTTGGTTTTTTGGTAGCCTTGCCTGAGCTCCTTAAGTTTCATGTGGCACTGCTGCGGGTCCCTGTTATAGCCTCTGTCCTTCATGCCCTTGGAGACTTTTTCAAATATTTTGGCATTTCATCTTTTGGAACGGAGTTCTGATAGCACGGATTTGTCTCCCCATACAGCGATCAGATCCAGCACCTCCCGTTCAGTCCATGCTGGAGCTCTTTTGTGATTCTGGGACTCCATGGTCACCTGTGCTAATGAGCTCTGCATGGTCACCTGTGCTGATCAGCTTGCCACGCTGGCTAAACAGGAAATTGAAATTCAAAAGTTCGCGGGGCTTTTCTTGTCTACCTGGCCAGTGCATCTGAGTCGAGAGTGCTGTCCAGAGTGGTCACAATGGAGCACTCTGGGATAGCTCCCGGAGGCCAATACCATCAAATTGCATCCACACTACCCCCAAATTCGACCCGGCAATGTCGATTTTAGTGCTAATACCCTCGCCGGGGAGGAGTACAGAAATCGATTTTAAGAGCCCTTTCAGTTGACAAAAATGGCTTCGTCGTGTGGACAGGTACAGGGTTAAATCAATCTAACACTGCTAAATTCGACCTAAACTCGTAGTGTAGACCAGGACTCAGGGAGCCAGTGGGAGACAAAAAGGGTAGGGAGTAAAAATGTGTTCACCAACTACATCCACAAACCCCTCACATTCAATCAAGTCTCTTAATAATGCATGCAAACAGATATCTGCAAAATTACTTAATCTGAAAGTGCAAGCAAATGGGTTTGCGGACAATGTAACAATGCAGTTTTGCATCCTCTGAGAAAATTCAGTCTTCATTGTCGAGTAAATCTTCAACCAAGTACTATATGCCTCCACAAACCTGCATTGTATCTCATTTTTTGAAGTACTCATGAGACAGATTTCTACTTTAAGCATTCATTCCACAAACTTCAGTTTTCCTGCTAAACTACATTGAATATTTTCATTGGTTTTGTTGAAAGGAAATGTTTGTGTTACTCTCACAGTCTCAGTTTTCACAAGACAGTATTGATTACATATTGAGACAAAGTTTTAAACAGACCTCAAACTGCTAGGTCTCAAATTATGCAGGCATCTCTATGTTGCAGTTAAATCTGTTTCAAGTATGAGACACAACTGTAATTGTAAGATTATATTTTTCAAAATATATAATCACTTAAAACGTCTTGTGACAAAGTTCCTCCTCTGCCTTGGTGGGGCCTGCACTTATTGGCAGATTTGCTTGCCTCAGAGATTCACGGCAGCCCTCAGGTTGGCCACTTTTGCTCGTGGCTCAAACCTACCGTTCACTCAGCTAACCTCATCACTGGCCAGCAAGGGAAAAAGGAAGGAGAACAATCCCTGCAGTCTCTGCTGATCCACCATGTGGGTTGGCGAACAGCCCAGAGACCTTCCCCTCTGGTGGAACCCACAGTCCAGGTCAACTCCTCCTGTGTCTGATCAGGAGTTGGGAGGTTTGTGGGGAACCCGGGCCTGCCCTCTACTCTGGGTTCCAGCCGAGGGTCCTGTGGACTGCAGCAGTCTAGAGTGCCTCCTGGAACAGCTGTGCGATGCTACAACTCCCTGGGCTACTGCCCCATGGCCTCCTCCCAACACCTTCTTTATCCTCACTACAGGATCTTCCTCCTGGTGTCTGATAATGCTTGTAATCCTCAGTGCTCCAGCAGTACGCCTTCTCATTCTCAGCTCCTAGTATCTCTTGCTCCTAGCTCCTTGCAAGCACACCACAAACTGAAGTGAGGTCCTTTTTAAACTCAGGTGACCTGATTATCCAGCCTGCCCTAACTGATTATAGCAGCTTCTTAATTGGCTCTAGGTGTCATAATTAGCCTGCCTGTCTGAATTTGTTCCAGCAAGTTCCTTCTTGTTCTGGAACTGCCCCTGTTACCTTACCCAGGGAAAATGGACCTGCTTAATCTGGGACTAATGTATCTGCCTTCTAACACTCTCCTAAACTAAAGTGTGTCTGAGATGGGTGTAACTACCTGCGCAGTTGGCTGCACAGACAAATACAGATGGTTCAAGAGCATGGGACTCAGCCACAGAGCAACATTAAGTGTCCAGATGTGAACAGAAGGCTTTAAACACGTCTCTAGAACATGAGGGGAGAACATGACTTTCATACTGTCCCTGTAGCCTCACCCATCCGACTGTCAGTACATTTTGGAAAAAATAAAAAACAAACAAACAAACAAGCAAACAAAACCCCACAGTCTCCTGTAGCCATCTGGCCTGACCCTGTCACAGTCTATATTTTCTAAGTGGCAAATGAAAATCTAGAGTCAAAGACAGGGTCATTAAAGTAATGGGTTTCAAATTTTAAAAAACCCCAAACACCACGAATAAATGTAGTAATATCCTCTCTATTCTACTGTGAAATTTTGTAGGATGAAATATGTTTTTTCTTGAATGTCCTTTCCAGTGATTGTTTCTGAGAATTATGCTCTTTGGGCTAGACTACAAACCACTAAATATTTTAATCTTGATATATCTTTATAATTGCAAAGGGAATTAAAACCAATAGTAAAAGGGGAACGGGAAGGATATGGAGGTAGATATTACCACATCCAAGGTAGAAACCAAACTTGAACAGTTTAATGGGACTAAATCGGGGGGCCCAGATAATCTTCATCCAATAATATTAAAGGAACTGGCACATGAAATTGCAAGCCCATTAGCAAAATTTTTTAATGGATCTGTAAACTTAGGGGTTGTACCGTATGACTGGAGAATTGCTAACAGACTTCCTGTTTTTAAGAAAGGAAAAAAAGTGATCTGGGTAACTACAGGCCTGTTAGTTTGACATCTATAGTTGCAAGGTCTTGGAAAATTTTTTGAAGGAGAAAGTAGTTAAGGACATTGAGGTCAATGGTAATTGGGACGAAACATGGTTTTACAAAAGGTAGTATCGTGTCAAACCAACCTGATCTCCTTCTTTGAGAAGGTAACAGATTTTTTAGACAAAGGAAAAGCAGTGGATCTAATTTACCTTGATTTCAGTAAGGCATTTGATATGATTCCACATCAGGAATTATTAGCTAAATTGGAAAAGATGGGGATCAATATGAAAATTGAAAGGTGGATAAGGAACTGGTTAAAGGGGAGACTACAATGGGTCACACTGAAAGGTGAACTGTCAGGCTGGGAGGAGGTTACTAGTGGAGTTCCTCAGGGATCGGTTTTGGGACCAATCTTATTTAATCTTTTTATTACTGACCTTGGCACAAAAAGCAGGAATGTGCTAATAAAGTTTGCAGATGACACAAAGCTGGGAGGTATTGCCAATACAGAGAAGGACCGGGATATCACACAGGAAGATCTGGATGACCTTGTAAATTGGAGTAATAGTAATAGGATGAAATTTAATAGTGTAAAGTGCAAGGTCATGTATTTAGGGATTAATAACAAGAATTTTTGTTATAATCTGGGGACGCATCACTTGGAAGTAACAGAGGAGGAGAAGGACCTTGGAGTATTGGTTGATCACAGGATGACTATGAGCCGCCAATGAGATATGGCGGTGAAAAAAGCTAATGTGGTCTTGGGATTCATCAGGTGAGGTATTTCCAGTCGAGATAAGGAGGTGTTAGTACTGTTATACAAGGCACTTGTGAGACCTCATCTGGAATATTGTGTGCAGTTGTGGTCTCCCATGTTTAAGAAGGATGAATTCAAACTGGAACGGGTACAGAGAAGGGCTACTAAGATGATCCGAGGAATGGAAAACCTGTCTTATGAAAGGAGACTCAAAGAGCTTGGCTTGTTTAGCCTAACCAAAAGAAGGCTGAGAGGAGATATGATTGGTATCTATAAATATATCAGAGGGATAAATACCATGGAGGGAGAAGAATTATTTAAGCTCAGTACCAGTGTGGACACAAGAACAAATGGATATAAACTGGCCATCAGGAAGTTTAGACTTGAAATTAGATGAAGGTTTCTAACCATCAGAGGAGTGAAGTTCTGGAACAGCCTTCCAAGGGAAGCAGTTGGGGCAAAAGACATATCTGGCTTCAAGACTAAGCTTGATAAGTTTATGGAGGGGATGATACGGTGGGATAGCCTAATTTTGGCAATTAATTGATCTTTGACTATTAGGGTAGATATGCCCAATGGCCTGTGATGGGATGTTACATGGGGTGGGATCTGAGTTACTACAGATAATTCTTTCCTGGGTGTCTGGCTGGTGAGTCTTGCCCACATGCTCAGGGTTTAGCTGATCACCATATTTTGGGTCGGGAAGGAATTTTCCTCCAGGGCAGATTGGCAGAGGCCCTGGGGTTTTTTCGCCTTCCTTTGCAGCGTGGGGCACGGGTCACTTGCTGGAGGATTCTGTGCACCTTGAAGTCTTTAAACCACGATTTGAGGACTTCAATAGCTCAGACATAGGTTAGGGGGTTGTTACAGGAGTGCGTGGGTGAGATTCTGTGGCTTGTATTGTGCAGAAGGTCAGACTAGATGATCATAATGGTCCCTTCTGACCTTAAAGTCTACGATTCTAATTTGAGTGGTTGGGGTGCAGTTCAGTTTTTCTGTTCCATGGAACAAATTAGAATAAGAGCATATTACCACGTAGGATATATAGTTTGTGACAGACAGATCAGTAATATCATCTGCAAAATATCATGAAAGAACTATTAAACCAAGTGGGAGTGAAATAGAGCCCACATGTTAATGAGGAATCAGATGCTGTTGGAATTTCCTGAAATATTTTCAGTAGGCTGTAAAATAATACAAGGGAGAAAAATTCCCAGACCTCAGAGCACAGAATTTATTAATAATCACCAGTTACTAACTCCACAGATGAAGCACAATTGATTGGGAGTAATAATTGTGATGATTTCATATTCAGGTTAGTTATCTATAGTAAGGGATATAAGCCAAAGGGTACTAGTGGTCAGAGCAGTAGAGGCAGCCAGGACTTCTGGGTTTTAGTCCCAGCTTTGCTATTGACTCACTGTGTAACCTTGAGTTAGCAATGTCCATTGACTTCAGTGGGCCCTGGATAGGGCCCTCAATCCCTTTGCAATTCAGTTTGTCCCCCTGTAAAATGGGTCAGAACCATAGGTGCTGGTGCTGGGGGTGCTACGGCCCCCCTGACTTGAAGCGGTTTTCATCATATACAGCGTTTACCCTTTGGTTCAATGGCTCTCAGCACCCGCACTATCCAAATTGTTCCAGCACTTCTGCAAAGAACTATTAAGCTACCTCACAGGTCAATTATGTTGAATTAATTAACCTTTGTACCTTGACTAAGGGCACCACCTGAGAGATGCTGTATGAGTAATTATTGTAAAGAAGGATGCTCTTGTATTTAAAGCACAGGACTGGAAGTTTGGAGTAGTAACCACACCGTCCTCAGATGGTTACCCACTTAAATCCCCAGCTCTCTTATCAGACTAAATCCTTTTAGGCTCTAATCTATTGTTCCTCGCTGAGGTAAGTTTATTGTAATGTAGTGGCCACGAGGCAACGTGTGTGTCAGGGACACAGCAACACTTCCGTGTAATTCTCTTTTAAATCACTCCTCTGGAGCAGACATATCCGACTATGAGCTATCTGAGTGCATTGCCTTGTCCAGACAGCGCTTCCATTCCTTACCCGGCCAATAAAACCCACTGCAGTGCCAGCCAGGCGCTGGAGAGAGAGACAGAGAGACACACACACACACACAGAGCTTCCTCAGCGCATCTTTGCTGCAGAGTTCCCTGCATCCCCTCACTTTGTCCTCACTTTTGGGCGCTGTCCATGGTTGCAGCACTTGCCTGCTTGACGTCAGCCAGCCGGAGACGCCCGTGCTATTGGCTGAGGAGCCAGGCCGACCTTTGGAATTGTGCGCGCAACCCCGCTCCCGCCCCACTCCGCCCCGGGCACCCCTGTCTCTTACTCCCACGTTCCAGGATAGGGAGAGGAGTTGGCCGGGCAGCGCTGCGCTGAGGGGGGGACACGCGGACAGCCGCAGCAGCAGCCCGGGCAGTCGCAGCTGGAAGGAGCCGCCCCGCTCAGGCCAGAGGCTCTGTGCATGGAACTTTGCCCTGCCTGCTCGGATTCCCTATGACAACAACATGGAAGAATTTTTGCAGCGCACCAAATCCAAGCTGGTAAGTTATAGAGGAGAGTTAAGAAGGGAGGGGGCAGCAAAGCCTTAGGTGACTGTTACTTTGCGGGTCTGTTTGCATTTGTGCGCTGCACACAAAAACCTTCTGGGCAGCTTTTTAGTCCACGCAAAAGGATAATCTGTTAGTAAGAGTTAATCAGCAACCTGAGCAGCTGGGGCAAGACATAACGTGTGATCTTTCAGTGGATCACATGTTTTGTTTTTCTTTTGTTGTCTCATCTAAAGTAACCGAATTGTAACCCTGCGGTTAGCACTCTTTCATCATTTTATGGAGTGTTCTAAAAACCATATTTGACTTCCATATGGGGAATAACAGTAAATGGGGCACTTCAGGAAGTTATTTATGAGTTTGTAAAGTGTCTTTCATATGCATCAAGTTGCTGTAAAAATGACCAAAACATAGAAATCTATCAAAAGTAGAGGGGAAAACAGTCTATCTACTGTGCAACCTCTGTGATCTGAAGGTCATTTGGAACACGGAATAAGTCTGGGTAATCAAGATTTCAAATAATCAAAGGAATTTGCAAGGTAATTCAGATCCTTAGCTTGTGTTAACTGATGTCACCCTATTGAAATCAGGCAGCAGAGCTGCACCAGTTGATGATCTGGCCCCAGATATTTACTATATACCTTTCTTCAGACAGTTCTATAATCTGTTGAAGAACCAGTCCCACATTAGTTGCCTTTAGTGGGCTGCCTGCTATTCATGTGTTCACATGCAGGTTAGCATAATGTTACCCGTTGGGCTGCTAATACTGTTGTCCTTGCTCAGGCAAAATTCCCATTGAAGTCATGGGAGTTTTGCCTCAGTAATTTATGAAAATCAGGCCCTGCATGCTTGTATTTTTTTCCTGGGATGTTATCATAAAAGAAAAATAAACTTCAGTGTTGATACTTCCAGTAGCAGCAACTTCCTGATTTCCAGACCTGTTTTGAAGCTTTAGAGAGAGAGGCACTACACTGGAGAGAGCCTCCATTCCTAAGCCAACCACACCCTATTTATAATAACTTGGAAGTCGTTAAGCTGTCTTTTGCTGTCCTGTATCAAGTTAAAAACAGTGCTTTAATTTGACAATGAAGGCACCTTCTAAGAGGGGTAGCAAAGCACAAGAGGAAATACTTAACTGCTGATCCCCTTAACCTTAAGCACTCTGTGCAGGCAATCAGTAAAGTCTACATCAGGAATGTCTATTTGATCACATGGCAGAAAATGTGCAGTTGTATTGTCGTAACTCTGCCTGTTAAAAGGTTGTTTAAATGTTCTCCTGTTATGCTTTTAGGATGCATTCTAACCATCAGAGGAGTGAAGTTCTGGAACAGCCTTCCAAGGGGAGCAGTGGGGGCAAAAATCCTAACTGGTTTCAAGAATGAGCTTGATAAGTTGGTGGAGGGGATGGTATGATGAGATTCCCTGCCATGGCATATGGCCCATCTGCAACTGCTATTAGCAGATATCTCCAGCTGCCAGAGATAGGACACTAGATGGGGAGGGCTCTGAGTTACTACTGAGAATTCTTTCCCAGGTGCCTGGCTGGTGGGTCTTGCTGACATGCTTAGGGTCTAACTGATCGCCATATTTGGAGTCAGGAAGGAATTTTCCCACAAGTCAGATTGGTGGAGACCCTGGTTGTTGTTGTTTTGCCTTCCTCTGCAGTATGGGGCATGGGTCACTTGCTGGTTTAAAGTAGAGTAAATGGTGGAGTAACCTGAAGTCTTTATTGATTTGAACACTTCACTAACTCAGCCAGAGGCTATGGACCTATTACAAGAGTGGATGGGTGATGTTCTGTGGCCTGCAATGTGCAGGAGGTCAGACTAGCTCATCATGATGGTCCCTTCTGGCCTTAAAGTCTGAGTCTATGAGCTCCTCGCTCCAGTGCACCTGTGTTTTGCTTAGATACAGTGGAGGTTCAAACTCTATATATTTACTGTAAGGGTGAAATTATGCAATCTTTACTTACAGTGAGTGGTACCTTAGGCCATAACAGTCCCATTGGTTTAAAGTGATTACAGTAGAATGGCTTGCAGAGTACAGTAGAATGACTTGCAGAGTACCACTCATAGAATCATAGAATAACAGAGTTGGAAGGGACCTCTGGAGGCCATCTAGTCCAACCCCCTGCCCAGAGCAGGACCAATCCCAACTAAATCATCCCAGCCAGGGCTTTGTCAAGCCTGACCTTAAAAACTTCCAAGGAAGGGAATTCCACCACCTCCCTAGGTAACGCATTCCAGTGTTTCACCACCCTCCTAGTGAAAAAGTTTTTCCTAATATCCAACCTAAATCTCCCCCACTGCAACTTGAGACTATTACTCCTTGTCCTGTCATCTGCTATCACTGAGAATAGTCTAGATCCATCCTCTTTGGATCCACCTTTCAGGTAGTTAAAAGCAGTTATCAAATCCCCCCTCATTGTTCTCTTCGGTAGACTAAACAATCCCAGTTCCCTCAGCCTCTCCTCATAAGTCATGTGTTCCAGACCCCTAATCATTTTTGTTGCCCTTCGCTGGACTCTCTCCAATTTCTCCACATCCTTCTTGTAGTGTGGGGCCCAAAACTGGACACAGTACTCCAGATGAGGCCTCACCAGTGTCGAATAGAGGGGAACGATCACGTCCCTGGATCTGCTGGCAATGCCCCTACTTATACACCCCAAAATGCCACTGGCCTTCTTGGCAACAAGGGCACACTGTTGACTCATATCCAGCTTCTCGTCCACTGTCACCTCTAGGTCCTTCTCTGCAGAACTGCTGCCGAGCCATTCGGTCCCTAGTCTGTAGCTGTGCATGGGATTCTTCCGTCCTAAGTGCAGGACTCTGCACTTGTCCTTGCTGAACCTCATCAGATTTCTTTTGGCCCAATCCTCCAATTTGTCTAGGTCCCTCTGTATCCTATCCCTACCCTCCAGCGTATCTACCACTCCTCCCAGTTTAGTGTCATCTGCAAACTTGCTGAGGGTGCAATCCACACCATCCTCCAGATCATTAATGAAGATATTGAACAAAACCGGCCCACTCAGTTAGAGCAAGGGGTGGCAAAATCGGCTTTAAATGAACAATTGCTTCAGATTATACAGGAAAGTTTATTACTGTGAGCGCTTCATCATTCATTTGTATCTGACTCCAGCCACAATATTAATCAATGCTGGTTTCCTTTCATGGCATAAGTTCTAGCCTGTATGATATGGTTTAGTCACAGAGGTCATGGCAGTCATGGATTTTGTGACTTTACCGGACCTCCATGACTTCTTCGGCTTCAGCTGTCAGTGGCTGCTGCCAGCGCTGGAGCCAGGGCCGTGTGCTCCCCCCCTGAGGCTGGGGTTGGAGCTGGAGCTGCGTCCCCTCCCCCCCGGTTTCTACTGGAGCTGTGGCTGTACACAACTATCCTGGGGCTGGAGCCAAGACTGTGTATCTCCCGCTATCCCCCGACCCGAGCCTACAACTTGAGTTGAAGCTGGAACTGTGGGCCTTTGCGCTGCAGCTGTGGCCGGGGCTGGAGTCCCCACCCCTCTCATGGCTACGGCCAGGGCTGGAGTTAGGGCTGTGCCCCCTGCCATGGCAATGGAGCTCAGGCTGTCAGTCCCCCCTGGGGCTCCAGCTGTCTTCCCCCTCCCCAGCCCTGCTCCCCGGTTATTTTTAGTATACTCACACACAGGTCACAGGCTCCTGTGAATTTTTGTTTATTGCCTGTGACCCGTCTGTGACTTTTACTAAAAATAACTGTGACAAAATCTTAATCATATATAGGACTGTCCTATTTCATGATTTCAAATAATATAGTATTATGTAGCACTCTATAACTGCCAAAAAAGTAAAAATCTCTACACAGCATCTAATGATATTAAAATCTCCATTAATGTATTCTTTTAAAGAAAATAAATTTTACTGTTATTTTATATGCAGTGTCAGATTATTCTCAGTAATGCTCAGTGCAGAATTTTTAGTTACAAAAATGCAATCCAGGGATATGTTTGCATAGGACAAGACAACTGTTACTCTAAGGCTGAAGGAAAAAAAGGCTAGTGAAAAAAATATTAAGGTGTGGGACAGTAATTATCCTGAAATGATCCACATTTATGGTCCAGTCCTGCAATTCTTTCTCAGGCAAAATTCTATTTGAAATCAATGAGCGTTTTGCTTAAGTAACTGCTGAGTATGGCCCTGGTCTAGGACAAATTCTGGAGGTGGGGCTGGCGGGGGGGCGGGGGGAATCAGAGGTGGGAGTAAGTGACATATTCTGCAAGAGTGGTTCTGGGCTTCATCATAGGCAAGTTAGGATATTTTGGCCCCTCAAACAGTCTCGAATCCAGAGAGCAGAAAGGTGGCAGAAAGCACCATATTAGATTATGGAAAAAAGAACCTCCAAAATACACAAGTGAAGGTCTCCAACTAGAGAACTTGTTAAAACTAGTCACACCACTTAATTTGGGGGTGGGGGGGATTTGAACTCTACTGCAACACAGACATTGGTAATGGGTCAAACCATCCCCCCACATGTGGAGGGATTCTCTGTAAGTGGATCACCCCTACCAGATGCTAAAGAGTGACTGAGGTGCTGCTGAGGAACTATTTCCTCCTTATTCAGACACTATAGAGGGCTGTCCACATTGTGTGGAGTCCATTTTGGGGTGTGAGGGTGTGGAGTTTCAATAGACCAATAGAGAAGTGAGGGGATGGAAGATGAGACTGTGGAATAGTTTCCTTAAGGAAGTGGTGGAAGCCCTATCCTTTGACAGTTTTTAAAACTAAACTAGACAGTACACTATACACAACTATACTCTGCTATAATGTGGAGCAGAGAGCAATTTTGCATTGGCTAGGAGATCGATTATGGAGTCTGTTAGCCTTCTGTGTTTCTATGCAAAGCCACACAGAATGCCAGTAGTAGCACTAAGGTAAAAATAAAAGAAGTATTTCCCTATTGATTTTCCTCCTTTGTAGATAGCACAGATAAATGTTTTCTTTTTTGTTATCACTAATATGTCTTGCACTTGTCAACTCCTTGCACTGGCATTTTCAAATAAATAACATTCTTCTGTTCACACAAAATGAATGGAAGGGGAAAAGGTACTATACAAGTCTTTGTGCATTCTCCCTTTAAAGTGGAAGGGTGAAGTGCATCAGAACAGTTGGAGCCTGAGAATGCACAAGAAATCCTTGCCTCCCAACCTCTCGATATTGGGATATCTGCGTGGTTAGCCTGCTTCACTGATGATTATTTTGCAAGAGCAACATTAAGGTCCAAAGGGATTTCAACTGCATCAGAGCCCAGTTTGCTAGGGGAGCATGCTAGCGCTCGCAACTCTTTCTTGGTTCTGCCCCCACTGCCAGCCAGTTATATCCCTGAAATACCAGGATACAAAAGACATAGAGGGGCTGCTCCTGGCTTAAGAGGATGCATTTGTGTACATGCTTTTTTTGCAGCCTCTGATTCCTTCCTTCAGTGCTAATAAGCCACATTTAATGTGTGTTTGTTGGTATGGCTTCTCCAGTTGTCATGCAAAACAGGAGGCATAGAGGCCTTTATCAGTGGGAATATGTATGGTTGTAGGGAACCTGTTCAATATGGCATTTCTGCTGGAAGACAGCTGGGAGTGCTCACATATTGTTCATGAGTGTGCCACACAAAAGTAAATTTTTTCTTAGTGGCAGGAAATTTGATGTGCTGCATAATTTATATATATGCAAACGTGTGCACGCACACGCACACACATATTGAAGTGGGAGGACAAATTCAAAGGCTAAACTACCTGACGTGTCTGTATTTTTTTTTTCCTCTAGCAAAAGATACAGAGTCTTGTGCCAATAATATTAGAATGACTGTTAAGCGTTTGAATGATGCCATATGGCCTAATGAGAGTTTAATGTAAGATTGCAGCACAATACAGGCAGTGGAAAGAGTGGCAGTGAAAGGGTTAAGGACTTTTTTTTAAAATGACATCTGGAAGATGTCAAACAATGTTCTCTTTTCATTTTGTTCATAACCATGTTTTGTTTACTTTGTCATTTGATGATAAACGTATGCTATGTAATAGCTCCACTGTGCTGGCCCTTTTCCTGTCTGTGTAATCACATCCAGGCTATATATATTCCCCTGAAGTTTTAGTTCAGGATTCTTGAACTTCCTGTCCTAAACTGCTGTTAAAGAGCTGTTATGTTCCACCAAAGAGGTAGCCACATTTCAATGATTCCTGTAAAAAACTTTGAATGCTGTGGTATGAAAGATTTGTAATGATTGATGCAAAGCTGACCGATGGGTTATCCTGAACAGAAATTATAAATGTTTGAAGAAATATATTGGAGTTCTGTGAAGCTGGTTAGTTGTTTGTTCAAATGCTTTAATTTTCAGTACTTCATAATAAAGGGCAATGTCAGTTACACATAATCAGGACACCAATGCTTGTAAATGTATTAATATTTGTACAATGTTTTCAAAATGTAACAACTATATAGTGCCATGTAATGTTTGTTGATAGTGCAGTTCCTTCTCAGACAGAAATAAGTAATTTTCCAGAGGTTAATAAATACTATTAATTTACTTTGTCCCTGTAAAATTAATAAGGCTCCAATTCAGCAGTGTACCTCACTTTAAGCATATGAGTAGTCCCATTGAAGTCAATGGCAAATGCTTCAATTGCTGAATCAGGGCCTAAAATACTAGCAAAATCTACAAGAAACTGAACTTTGCCCTATCGTGGGTCTCGGGCAGGGGAAATTTGGGGGAAAAAGATTTTAGCTTTGCAGGAGAGGGAGGAAAGAAGAAACATTTCTCTGGTAGTATACGTTTTAAAAAAATCCAGTCATTTGAATTTGCTCTCTTTGACCCAATGAATGCTGAATTATTTCTGTAAAGTGGGACAGCTTCAACAAGAGACATTGACCATCAGAGAGAGAGAGGCTGTATAGCTCAATGGTTGGGGCACTCACGTAGGATGTAGGAGATCCCCCCATTCTAGTCCCTCCTATCAATCAGGTAGAGCCAGGCCTTGAATTTGGGTCTCCTACAGCTTAAATAAGTACTGTAACCACTAGGTTATTGGGTGTTTTAGGGTGGACCAGGTCTCTGTCACCCTCAAAATTCCATCCTGGACCTGCAAAAACCTTCCTAACAAAAGTTTTGTCAAAAATAATATATTTCTGCACAAAGTTTTGGGTCCAACAAATTGGCATTTTTTGACATAAGCATTTTGTTGAAAAATTCCTGACCAGGTTCAGGTAGAAAGTCTTGAGGCAGATGAATCTGTGAGCAGAGGAAAGGAGAGGTTTATTCATTGCATGGATCTGCCATTTATTACATGGATGTTATCTCCATGTGTGTATATTTTAATTCCCATCCATATTGAAATCATAATGCGATCTTAGAAGTGTTTCTTAATTCAGTTGTTACAGTCAGGTTTCCTGTAAGCAGTACTCACAGTGATTTTTGTCTGAGAACTGTATTAGCCAAACCATTCTATAGACCACCTCCAAAAGCTAAAGTGACTATCAGGACAGTTCTGGGTTTCCATGTAATGGCCTATTGTTCCGGGAACTTCCTTTGGAACAACTGAAGTGGCCTAGTGTTTCATAGTCAATGTAATAAGCAATGTTTGGTGTGAAGAGAAAGCTTTGATAGTGTTTATACTCTTTTAAGGTGTTCAAAGTGAATTTCCATGAGTCTTGTTCAGTATTACATGACAGACACGTTCAGAAAACTAAGTTATTGGAAACGTTCTCCATTCCAAGAAATATGCATGTGTCATTAATTGGTCAAAAACTAGCCACAGCAACACTATAATACATTAAAAAAAAATCTTTATATGTTTATTTTGCAATGATAAAAATGTTGCCACAAAAATATCCTGGGATCTTGATTTTGAAAATATGGTCTCCTTATCTGGAGCAGTTCTATAGCACCGCTCTCAGACGAAGCCTCCTTGTCCATAATGATCGGAGAAATGCTGCTAGATCTTTCTAGAAACAGCTGTGTTTAAATGTTGTTGTAATCAGCACAGTTCTGATCCCTATGTGGGAAAGTCTATATTTTTTTCTGCAGTGATTGGCACTTTCTAAATAACTAAGCTAGTGAGGTAGCCAGTCTGATTAGGCGGTAGACCATCACATTGTAATAAGTCTCTTTTTTTCTAATAGAAAGTCTCATTGTATAATGATTTATTACTGAACAACAACAACAACAAAAGTATAGCAACTTGAGAAGTTTAATAAATGCTTGAGTTTTGCTAGGCAGCAGTTGGAAAAAACCAAAAGAACAAAACCTGAGCCACCTGATTAGCTATTATTGTGCTTTTGTGTTCAATAGAAATCAGTCGAATTTTTTTTCCTAGAGATAAACTTATCATACTATTCAAATCCAGATTTTATCTCCCCCCTCCCCCACCCATCTCAAAGTTATTTGGATTTATTATTCTGGCTTACTTTTGTTTTCTGGATTTTTTTTTAAAAATTCAGGCAGGAGAAAAGAAAATATTTTCATCTGACTTCAACCATTTGGTGTTAAGAAAATAAGCAAAATTTCGTTCTTCTGTAAAGTTTGACTTATCTGTCCTTTCACTTGACTTGGTCTGAACAACAGATGAGATGGTCGTCATGACAGACAGTTCATTTGCTATGCCAAAATACAGTAATTAGTTCTCAAAGTTTACCTAAGTTATAGAAAAAATAAAGTTTAACTTTAAAATGAAGTTCTGTTTACTTCACAAAAGGATTATGATGTAGACTGTGCCATTCAGGCCCAATCTAGAGCAGGGGGTGGTCCACTATTTTCCTGAGGTGTGCAGACTCTATGTAATTAGATTTCACCAATGCAGTAACAAATGTGAACTCCTGAAACACTGCCTTACCATGGAGCCACAGATATTCCTTGGGTTTTCCAAGCTAGCTTGCCACACCAAAAATCACGAAATATTCATGTTGCTTTCAGTCCTAAGAGACCAGTCACTAGCCCTAGGTCAATTTGTACCTTAGATCTCTCACCAGAGAGAATGCTTGCAGTCAATCCTGTAATAAACCAACTAAAGATTTATTAATTAGGAAAAAAGAAATGAGAGTTATTACAAGGTGCACACACATATATACGAATTAGTTATGTTATATGGGTTTAAAAGGTGACAGTTGTAATAATCTGTCAGCTCTGAATGTCTTTTAGGGCTAACCCAGGTTGACCCTGGGGAACTCTACTTCTGCTTCTTGGCTCCAGCTCTGAGAGAATCCAGACAACAAATGAGAAATGAAAACTTTTCTTGTCAGCTATAATTTCCTTCTTCCATAATTCAAGCTGATGGGACAAGATCTTTTGCACATAGTTTCTTCATGGATGTGAAGGGGCAGTTAACAAAGTCTTTGTATTGTGATGTCCCACAATGGCCCCTTTAGTTTTGATATCCCCCCCCAACAGGTTCACAGCAAACACTTTTTTCCAGTTATAAAGCAAAAACTTAAATATTACCTTGTAGTAGGTGAAGATGATATTATAAGTAATATATCAGCAGCTTATAAGAAGTTCATAATTTCAAAGTCTAAACACTATAAACACATTGTTATAAGTTCAATACTCATCTTAACCATACTAACACATGGGTGAAACAGGCTGCTTTCCAGCAATGAATTTGTCCGTGATCAGCTGAGATCTAAAGCCTTGTCAAGTGCTGGCACTTCGTTTGCCAGCGTCACACATGACATCACATTGCTTTGTGTTTTCATCATGTGTGATAATCTCACAATGCTAACTTCATAACACCATCTCAGAACCCGATAGCACAATTATATTTTGTGGACATCTGCAACTTCATACAGTGGGCCAGCTTTCCCAGGCAGATTATTGCTACTATGCCAAGAAGAGTGGTACAGATAGATTGAACCATAGTTCATTTAGAACCATAGTTTCCCCCCATCCTAGAAACTAATATGTATGTGCATTGCGCACAGAGTGTTTGAGGGGGAAGAAGGAAAGGTGGGGGCATTTACTCTCTCCCCAAATATTCCCTCCCAGAGCAGAATTTTCAAGGTGAGTCTTCTCACTTTCCACCTAGACAACCTCTTCATTCTGCCCCTTAGGAATTAAAGTATCTGGGATCCATCAGGCATGCCCAAACCAGGCAAACTCAACTCAACTCTCCTCTCTCCACCACCCCATAACCTCCACTTCGTGCTTACCTGTCTCTCTGCACAAACCTCCCTTATTTATCTGTAGCAACAAACAAACAAAAAGAAGTGTAGAAATTTATAATTTATAGGTTCACTTGCATCCAATAATAAGCAACACCTTGGCTCTTCTAAACAGGTTCTAGGGGGTCTCATGTTCCTTATGGGCTGCCATTTTCGCTTCTTACAGTGTTACATAGCTGGCCAGTTACCTATGTGAACAGCCAGCCCATCCTGTCTGCACTTGGATGCTATATTCCCATGAGATTGTCCCTGATTGCATTTTGCTACACTCCTGGAATGCAAGCAAGGAGGGAGAATGACATTCTAGGCCTTTCAAACCCACATTAATCACTGTATCCTCCAACTGAAATTCATAAATTTAAGTTGTAATTTTTAAATGTACAAAAATCTCCATTTCCAGTGTTCAGACTGAGACCACTTGGTGATGGCTTGATCCCCACATTACCCTAAAAATGTTATTAAAAATCAAACATAGTCATTGCTTCTTTAAACAAATAGTTATTAAAAGCTAGGGACTTCTTTGCAGACCAGCTAATAATTACCAATCTGGAATTAACAAGGAGCTGTAAGAACAGAATCTGCATGTGTGCTCTTCGCTCCCCATCAATCAGGAGTAGTTATATAGTGACAAAAGTGCATAGTAACCTATAACAAATGCTGTTTAAGAAATATTAGGGTTGTGGCAGAAACCAAGGAAATTAAGTTAAACCTTCATCCTTAACCCAACCCATAGCAATAAGCCATAGCAGCACCAGTCATAGTCACATGAGCCCTCCTGGTGCAACAGGAGAAGTTAAGGATGGATTTCTTTACTTTTTACAGTTTGTGTCTCATCTTTGAAGCTGATCTTGTAGACTATTGTTTGCATTCAAGGCATTTTAAAGTGAAAACATCCTGCACTGAGATTTTGAAATGTATGTTATTGATTGATTATACTGTAAGAGCTCTGGGCTCTTTTTTAAGTGCAGATTATTGAACTAATGGATTGTAATAGCTCCAAATTGGATAAATAGTGCCCTAAGCTTCCTTAAGACAGACCGTGTGTATCCTTGTGTGCCTTGGCTTTGCTCACAGGATTATTTTGTGAAGCCAGTAGGAATCTTGGTGGCTGTAAGGATTGGTATTGGGGTATAGACCCTTTCATACACATGTGGTCAGATCACAGTCAGCCCACACAAGTAAAGTGTCATTATCATCTATTGGCTGTTTTGCACATGAATTGAGTTTAGTGGTCTCATTTCAGTTCCTAGTAGGCAAGAGACCATACCTCAGATACTAGCTTCATAGACTCAGATTTTAAGGCCAGAAGGGACCATCATGATAATCTAGTCTGACCTCCTGTGCATTGTAGGCCACAGAACCTCACCTACCCACTCCTGTAAATAAGCCCATAACCTCTCTCTGAGTTATTGAAGCCCTCATATCTTACTGTAAAGAAGTTACACAGAATTCACCATTTATACCAGTTCAGCCAGCAAGTGACCCATGCTCCAAGCTGCAGTGGAAGATGAAACTCGGCCCCCCCCAGGGTTTTTACCAATTTGTCTGACAGGGTGCTCTACTCACTGCTGGTATGGTGCCTCCTCCTGGCCATTCTGGGGAATAGCTCATCACAGGTCAACACCCCTTCCTGCGTTTGCACACTGTACTTCCGGCCTCAGTCTCAGTCTCTTTGTCTGTACCCCTCTCACATCTTGGGAGGTGCTGTGGCCTCTTAGTGAGAGCACTCTGGCTAGATCACTATTGTGGTTTCCCCTTCTGGCGGTTGGAAAGTCTCTTCTTACACACAGGCTCAGGCAGTCTTCCTACCCACTGGTGCCACTTCCTTAGTGGTTGGTTGGGGAACCTGGGCCCACCCTCTACTTTGGCTTCCTGCTCAGAGACCCTCTAGCCAGCAGTCAAAGTGTGTTCCACCCTGTACCTTGCTCCATTTCCCTGAGCCCTTTTCTAGCCATCTGGCTCTCCTTTCCTTCTCTGGGTCTGCCAGCTTCACTACTCCTTCCTCCCAGGAGTTACTTCAGGGTATACATCTCTGCAGCCTCCAAATACTCCTCCCTCTTCCAGGGAGTGACTGCAGCCTTTCCCCATGGCCCTGTCTGTGGCGGTTCAATGATGAGACAGAACACAGATTTATTCAAGCAAGCAAGCTGGTCAGCTGAAATGGGCTGCTGCCTGTCAGCTTTCCACCTTCTCCTTTATTCTATTTCTCCCCCCTGCACATTACCTACTTTCACCGCAAAGGAATGCATGACATTGATTAATATTCTTGTTTTTCAGCTTCTATCTACTACATTCTTAATTCTCAGGCCTTAAGGCCAAGCCAAGGAAGCTTCCCACGATTACTGTCCTTTAATCAAGTTCCCAGGGTTCATATCTGGTCCTCGTCCTTGGACGGAGCAATGTGTTGCTCCTCACAACGGTCAGGGTGTGCCCTGACTGTTTGCAGGTGGATGGACCAAACATGGGCCCTTCATCTCCCCCTTTTTGTTTAATTATACTCTGCCCTCTCATGGGAGCCGTCAATTTGCTTTTGCGAGCAATTTAACTCCCAAACAGACAAGGACATAACTCGGGGAGCTTGCCAGGGCGTATCTCTACAAAGCCTTAGCAAAGAGGGAATACATTGTACACAGCAGCAGCAAAAAATAAGCCCAATGATTATAAACACAGCATAACCGAAAAATTGTCGCAGCCAGCCTAGAGATGGCAGCCAACCTGTAAGCCAATTCCAAAAGCCCTCAAACCCCACATCTTGACGTATGTGTGCCGTAAGATTGGCCAGTTCGGCCAGTCTAGTCTCTATGGAACGACTATTATCAGTTAAATTAAAACAACACATATGCCGAAACGTGGAACAGCCTAGGTGATGTTTCAAGAGTAGAAAATCAATGGCTGCTCTGTTATCTAAAATTGCATCCCTTAATTCGTGATGCTCTGCATTAAGTAGGGCAATTGCCTTGGATGTTGTATTAATTGCCTTCGCTGCAAAGCACGCCAGGGCATTTAGGGTTCTGGCTGTATAAGTGGCAAGCCCGGGGACCCCAACAATAGAGGCCGCTAAGGCGGTATACTCAGAGCGGCTGAGAAGATTGACATCTGCAACACAATCTTCGGAAAGGGGTGTATTTCTTTTACTGCGTTTTTGGCTGGCAAAAGGCAATATAAGTGTCATTCTGCTAAGACAGCAAAGGGTGCCATCACTTAAATTTGCAGGAATATAACTAAAGGTGCGCGAGCCACAGGTGAAAAACCACCCTGATGGTAGGATGATATGGCCATAATTGTATGAAACATTTACAGCATGGGAACAATTTAAAAAGGGTTGAGGAATTTGCCGACAGCCCAAGGGCACCTTTGTACTAGTGCAGTTAACCACACGCGCACAGGTGACATTGTTGGCCCCGGCCGGGTACGGTGTGTGGAGGGATATAGCCGTGCGAGGCAAGGTATAGTGGGCCGGGCCCCAATTAGCCATGCCAGAGTACTGGGAAGAGAGATTCGCGTAAGCAGCGAGCATCGTCTCATTCCCTATCTCCTCAGGGTGATGACATACTGGAATAAGGCATGTACCTAACAATTCTCCGGCTTCTACAGAATTAGACAAACAAAAGTGGGTAACATTTGCTATTGAAGCCAACCTTTCCCATATGTTATACGTCATTCGGGCCCGTAACGGGGGAAGCGCTTCCGAGCCAACCCCCACAGGAAACAGCAGGCACAAAAAGCATACAATCAGTACAGAATTAGCAGTGATTTGGGCGAGAATCGCCACAAACAAAGTCTCAGGAGTCTCTGGCTGTTGGTTTGCTGCCAGTCTTCGTTGAGCCGCCGCGACCAATGCTTTTACTGCTCCCCATGTCACGGGCTGGCTTGGGACGCTACGCCTCCTCCGTTTCCGTCCCGCCGTTGTCGACCCGGGAGGCACCGCGTTCTCCTCCAAGGTCAGCTGAAACTCCGGTATGGGGTTCGGCAGCCCCTGGCGCCATGCCATGCTGTTTCAGTGCCGGTCGCACACACCGGGCTGGAACCCACAACGGTCCTGCAGGGAGAGACACCGCAGCATATCCCCGACCCCAAGTGATTAGAGGTACTGGGCCCAGCCACTGCGGATCAGGCAGCTGACGGTAAAAGACACGCGGTCTTTCCAGTACCTCAGATTTGTGAAAATGCCGATCCGCGGGGGTCTGCTGATCTGCGTTCAGCGTTAAGTTATTTAAAGTAAACAAAAGGATATGCATTTGTTGTTGAATGTCTCCTAAGGTTCGGAGACGCAGCTCCCCTTGTTTTAATTGTTTATCAAGCAAGGTTTTGAGCGTGCGATTGGCACGTTCAACAATGGCTTGGCCCGTGGAATTATAAGGGATCCCGTGTTTAAGACGGACGTCCCATCGGGCACAAAAGGTGGAGAGGGCTGTGGAGCAGTAGGCTGGGGCATTATCTGTTTTAATCTGGCTTGGGCGACCCATAACAGAAAAACAGGCTAGCAAATGGTGAATCACTTTGGCAGTGGCTTCCCCACGCTGTGGGGTTGCCCAGAGAAATCCTGAATAAGTGTCAACAGAAACATGTAAAAAGGAATAGGGGCGGAATTGTGGCACGTGAGTGACATCCATTTGCCACAACTGATTCGCTGCGGTACCTCTGGGGTTAACGGCATAAGAAAAGGTAGGGGCAGCAGCGGCACAGTGGGGGCAGGAACGAACAATGGAACGTGCATGATCAGTAGGAATGTGAAACTGCCGGGCCAAAACAGAGGCAGACTGATGAAAAAAAGGCATGGCTTTCAATGGGGTCAGAAAAAAGAGAATTTACCTGACCACGTAGCGCGCGATCGGCGCGCGCATTGCCCTCAGTGAGTGACCCAGGCAAAGGGGTATGACTGCGAATGTGAGCAACAAAATAAGGAAAATTACGAGTGGAGATAAGATATTGCAAAGACAAAAATAGGCGAAGGAGGTCCGCATCGACCTGAGGGGTAATGAGGGCAAGGGGTAAATGATCAATCACTTGATAAACATAATGGGTGTCCACAATTAAATTAAAGGGACAATCAGCAAAAAGTTGAAAGGCCAAAATAACAGCAGCCAGTTCCGAGCGCTGCGCGGAACGCTGAGGCAGTGTAAAACGAGAATGCCAGCGAGGGGGGTCACCGGATTGATAGGTGACAACACCTCGATGTGGAGAGCCATCAGTAAAAAGAGTAACAGCAGAAACAATGGGTTGAGAGTGGCTAAGACGATGAACAATTAGAGGCACCTTTTGGGTAATTACCAACCGAGGATCTTTTGGGGGATTATAAGAAATTTCTCCCACATAATCACAAAGAGCAACCTGCCAAGCCAAAGAGGTGTGGCACAAGGAATCAAATTCACTACGGGACAAGGGGAACACAATATCAACTAAATCAATGCCAGTGAGTTGCACTGCACGGTGGCGGGCTTTGCGAACAAGATCAGACAGGGCATCTAGATATGGGTAAATATTCCGAGGAGGAGTGGAGGAGAGGTACAGCCATTCTATGATAGAGACGGCTGTATTCGTACGGGGTACAAACAGAGCCGCAGTGGGCGTATGAGGGGTGGCAAGAAGAATCAACCGTAGGGGACGGACCTCAGGGGGTCTGTCCACAAACTGCTGACTCAATGCTGCATTGATTTGTCGAATGCAGGCAAGGTGCTCTTCGGTGATGGCAATAACTGCACCCGGTGCTCGGGCTCCACGTAGGAGCTTGAACAACGGCTGCAGCATTGAGGTGGGGAGACGAAAATAGGGCCGAATCCAATTTAAATGACCCAAAATCTGTTGTAATTTAACAAGGGTTAGGGGTTGAGGTAGAGTTAGTGCCGGACGAACCGGAGCAGCAAAGGTTTGTAAAACCTTATGGCCGAGGTAGTGGTAGGGATAAGAGCGTTGGATTTTTTCTGGTGCCACCAACAGGCCATTTTGGCCGAGAATTTGAGACAAAGATTCAATCTGTTGTTCCGTGACCTGGGGACCACTAAGCAAAATGTCATCCATATAATGGTAGACCTTTAGCGTAGGGTACCGGGCACGGAAAGGGGTGAGGGCCCGATCCACAAAAAGCTGACACAAGGTTGGACTATTTTGCATTCCCTGGGGTAAGACCTTCCACTGATACCTTTGAGAGGGTTGCTGATTATTATATTGTGGCACCGTAAACGCGAATTTTTCGCGATCTTGCGGGCAAAGGGGGATGGTGAAAAAACAATCTTTTAAATCTAACACACAGAGCTGATCGGTTTGAGGAATTAAATTTGGATTTGGCAAGCCAAACTGCAAGGGGCCCATAGGTTGGATGCGTTTATTTATTTCCCTTAAATCATGTAACAGCCGCCAAGCACCAGATTTTTTCTTAATAACGAACACCGGGGTGTTCCAGGGACTAGTAGAGCACTCCAAGCGCTGTGCCTGCAAATGCTGCTGCACAAGCGAATGAAGCGCTTTCAGTTTTTCTAGAGGGAGGGGCCACTGGTCAATCCAGACGGGCTCTAAGGATTGCCATACCAAGGGTAATGCGGAGGGCAATGTGGGTGAGGGAGGGTTTTGAGCCATCAGATATTAATATCGAGGGTGGTGTCCAGCTTTGTAAGTAAATCACGGCCCCAAATATTGAGGTGGACAGGGAGCACAAAAGGGCGGATAGTAGCAAGGGCACGGCCTCCCGGTTTAGAGACCGTGACCCAAGACAAACTCTGTCGCCCGGGTTTACTACCCCCGATCCCCCACAACTCTTTAGAAGGAACCGTAGGCCAACTAACCGGCCACTCCGGATCACGAATCACCGTAACGTCAGCTCCAGTGTCCACCAGCCCTGTGAAGGGAACATCATTTAAGAGAAGTGTTAACTGAGGTTTCGAGGGGCGGACTGACATTGTCAGAGCAACAAGTGGAGAGGACGTGCTGTGAGACGGCGAGTGAGACAACGTTGATCCAAAGCCGCCTCCGCCCCGAGTTCGATCCTCGGCAGCTGGCACCTGATAGGGGACTAAAATCAATTGTGCAATTGACCGTCCACGCGGGAGCGACTGTGGAAGATGAGTCCACACCTGAACCTTAATAATGCCGGTGTAGTCGGCATCAATGACCCCGGGGATGACAAAAAAGCCCTGTTTCCCAGCATGAGAGCGAGGGAGAACGAGACCCACAAAGCCGGCAGGGAGAGGTCCCGTCACCTGGGTGGGTATGGCGCAGACCTCCCCTGGCAGCCGAAAATCAGTGTCCTCCTGCATAATCAAATCAAGCCCTGCACTTCCAGCAGTCGCCGCCCTCATAGAGTCTATGGATTTTAAGGCAGAGGAACGGTTGTCTGAGTGGGAAACACCCCCGTTTGGCCCTGGGTTCGGGGGGTACCCGCTGCGCGGTTTCCCGACCCGCTACGACACTGATTAGCCCAGTGATAGCCCTTCCCACACTTGGGGCACTTTTTCGAGGGCCGAGCGGGTGCCTTCGATGAGCGGCACTCCCGCTGAAAGTGACCCTCCTTACCACAGCGGTAACAACGCTTCCCCTCCCTCCCGGTTTTTCTCAGGGCGGCAGCCAGAACTCCAGCCTTATGGGCTTGTGTGCCGATGTTCTGGCACGCCCGTAGCATGTCTGAGAGCTCTAAAATGCCAGAGGCTTGCGCCGTCTGGAGGGCACGGCGGCAATCCTCGTTCGCATTCTCAACCGCCAATTTTAACAGGATCTCCTGAGCTGCCGCAGCGTTATCTACCTGTCGGAGGATAGCCTCCTGCAATCTGTTGGTAAAATCCAGATAGGACTCTGATGCACCCTGACGGATACTGACAAAGCTTTTGGTAGGCTTGCCTGAATCCGGGACCTTCCGGAAGGCATGCTGGGCGCAGGTGGAAATGAGGGGGAAGAGGGCCTGAGGGAGTTGAGTCTGCACCTCAGTGGTAACAAACTGTCCCTCCCCTGCCAATTGCTCATAAATAACATTAACACCTGCTGCTCTATGAATCTGGGCCTGACGGTCCGCCTCCTGCCGATACTCACTGACCCAAATAACATACTGACTGGGTGACAGCATCATGCGCATCAGCGCCTTCCAATCCTCAGGGATCAAGGCGTACCCACTACCTAGCCCTTCAATGAGACCACGCACAAACGTGCTAGTCAGACCGAACTCGCAAATCGCCTTCTTTACCTCTCTAACCACCGAGTAAGGCAATGAAACCCAGGTTCCCACCGGGTTGCCCTGGTCGTCATTCTGCCAGGTCACCGGACAAACTGAGAGCAGCTCAGCCAGCTCCTCTGCTGTAAGATCTGAGCGAGTCTTCGCTGCGTGAACCATTTGTTGCACCAGCGAAAGCCTCTGAGCAGATGCAGACGACCCCGTGGGGGGCCCCGAAGCATGGGGTCCTAGGGGGGGAGGGTAATCACACACCGGCTCCGGCGGGGAAGGTAAGGGAGGCGGTGGTAAAAAAGGCACTGGGGGCGAAGCAGGGAGAGGGATGGCTGCAGGAGCCGACGGCGATGGCGGAATTGGCAGCCCCTCTATTGGCGCGAGAGAAGGTTCTTCCGAGGCGACACACTGTGTTGCATCGGTAGGAGGGGGGGTGGCTGCAGGAGCCGACGGGCGTGGCGAGATCACCAGCCTCGCGACGGAGGGCCTGTCCGAGGCGACACGCTGTATCGCATCGCGGCAGAGGTGCCAGGCATGTAGAGCCTGCACGGGCGCCCGAGGTTCTTCATGCAATGTCTGGCCCAAACGCTCCCAGTCCGCTAGCTTAAGGGTTCCGGCTTCAGGGTACCACGGGCACTGGGCACTCACCTCCTGTAACAGGAGAGTGAGTTCTCGAGTGGGGCAGACATGCTGAGCCTTACGCAGCAAATACTGTAGCTCATTGCGATGTTGCACTTGCAAAGCAGAGAGGGAGCTTCCCATACTTACCACAATGAAAAATACTCACCGGGATCCACGAAGTGGATGAGTGACGCGTCTGAAACCCTTGCCGGGCGAGGTGAGTGCTGAGGGCCCCACGTTGGGCGCCAGTTGTGGCGGTTCAATGATGAGACAGAACACAGATTTATTCAAGCAAGCAAGCTGGTCAGCTGAAATGGGCTGCTGCCTGTCAGCTTTCCACCTTCTCCTTTATTCTATTTCTCCCCCCTGCACATTACCTACTTTCACCGCAAAGGAATGCATGACATTGATTAATATTCTTGTTTTTCAGCTTCTATCTACTACATTCTTAATTCTCAGGCCTTAAGGCCAAGCCAAGGAAGCTTCCCACGATTACTGTCCTTTAATCAAGTTCCCAGGGTTCATATCTGGTCCTCGTCCTTGGACGGAGCAATGTGTTGCTCCTCACAACGGTCAGGGTGTGCCCTGACTGTTTGCAGGTGGATGGACCAAACATGGGCCCTTCACCTGTCTCTTGTCAGCTTCCTGGCTTATTCCTGCACAGGTGAGCTTCTTCTAATTAAGCCTTCTCTCAGTCTTAATTCCTAATAGATTAATTAGCCCATGTGGCCTCCATTAACCCCTTCAGGGTGAGTGTGAGGTAGACACCCCATCATACTGACCCAGGGAAAATTCCTTCCTGACTCCAAATATGGCGATCAGTTAGACCCTGAGCATGTGGGCAAGACCCAGCAGCCAGTCACCTGGGAAAGAATTCTCTGTAGTAATGCAGAGTCCTCCCCATCTAGTGTCCCATCACCGGCTGTTGAAGATTTTTGCTACTAGCTGTCACAGATCGGCTACATGCCATTGTAGGCAGTCTCATCTTACCATCCGCTCCACAAACTTATCAAGCTCATCATACCATACCCTCCTAAACTTATCAACTCTTGAAGCCAGTTAGATTTCTTGCACCCCACTACTCCCCTTGGAAGGCTTTTCCAGAACTTTACTCCTCTGATGGTTAGAAACCTTCATCTAATGTGAAGCATACATTTATTGATGGACGGTTTATATCTATTTGTTCTTCTGTCAATACTGGCGCTTAACTTAAATACCGCCTCCCCACCCCCGGTATTTATCCCACTGATGTTTTTGTAGAGAGCAATCAGCCTTCTTTTGGTTAGGCTAAACAAGCCCAGCTCTTTGAATCTGTGCTCACCAGATAGGTTTTCCATTCCTTTGATCATCCTACTAGCCCTTCTGTACACCTATTTCAGTTTGAATTAATCTTTCTTAAATATGGGAGACCAGAATTGCCCACAGTATTCCAAATGAGGTCTCACCAGTGCCTTGCATCTTGGTACTAACACTTCCCTGTCTACTGGAAATGCCTCTCCTGTTGCATCGTAGGACTGCCTTAGCCTTTTTCATGGTTGCATTGCACTGGCTGCTCATAATCATCCTGTGATCAACCAATACCCTGGTCTTTCTCCTCCTCTGTTGCTTCCAAAGAGGGATTCTCCAAGAAAAGGTTGAGGTGTGCTGTGCAGGAAAGCCCTCTGCACTGTCTGTTCTGTGGATGAGAAGACTTCAGTCTCCAGGTCTGTCAATACAGCATCTTTCATCAGTACTAAACACACACTCAAATGTAAAAGGTAGAATAATTTAGACCTTACATCTCTGCTCTTTCAGACCACAGGCTTTGCATTTCAGAGAAAGGGCCTTATATTGAGAGGTAAGGCAGGTAAGGAAATAAACACAGTCTTTTGAATTATTTTTTAATTTGGTTTGGAAGAACCTTTTATGGCTTACCCTGAAAATGAGCTAAATGCTGAAATAAGTGTACAACAGTTAAATTTCTGCAAGTTCTTCTCCCATAACAAAATTAGGTCTGATGTTCTATGCAGTCATCATTTGACATGCTCTGATATATATTTTCAAAGTTGGAGATTAATGAGTATGTCATTAGTAGAGATATTCAGAGCATCACAGGTACTTGATAACACATTTAAAGTCAACTGACTGTCACTTAACAGGAAGTAGAGCCTGGCTACGTCCTCCAGAGATCCATAAAGAATACACATCTGTGACTAATATAACAGATGACTGGATGTCACCAGTGCTTTATACAGCCACAGCTGAAAGATCATTTATCTTGAAGTAAAAAAGTCAACCCTCATGATAAGCAGGTCAGATATGACAGTCTTGGGTAGGTAGACAGTGAAATACTTCATGGCCCAGACCAGGGGTGGCTCCGGAGCCACATGTGGCTCTTCAGAAGTTAATATGCGATTCCTTTATAGGAGTATAGGCACTGACGCCAGGGCTGGAGCTACAGGTGACAACTTTCCAGTGGGCCAGGGGGTGTTCACTGCTCAACCTCTGGCTCTGCCACAGGCCCTGCCCCCACTCCACCCCTTCCCACCCCCTCCCTTGAGTCTACAGTGACCTCGCTCCTCCCCCTTCCCCCCCAAAGCCTCCTGCATGCCATGAAACAGCTGATCAAGAGGTGCGGGAAGGGAGGGGGAGGCGCTGATTGGTGGGGCTGCTGACGTATTACTGTGGCTCTTTGGCAATGTACATTGGTAAATTCTGGCTCCTTCTCAGGCTCAGGTTGGCCCCCCCGGCCCAGACGGACTATGTGGCATATTGTTTTGAAGCATGTCACATGGTCATGCCTGTCTTGTGAGGTGCCTAGCACATTTCAGAGTGCTTGAAAAATAACAGTAGCAGTAATACATGTTGGTAAGTTGGTATAAGTGTGACTTGTGTGCCAAAGGGGTAGAAGCAGTGGTGAGCTGGAGCCAGTTCATGCAAACCGGTTGTTGAATTCTGAAGCCGGTTTAGAACTGGTTGTTAAAGGGGTGGGCAAACTCCAGCCTGCGGGCCATATCTGACCCGCAAGACCGTCCTGTCCAGCCCGCCTGAGTTCCCGGCTGTGGAGGCTCCCCTGGCTGAGAATCCCTTTTTAATTTTCATTCACCCGGCGGTGCTCTGGGTCTTTGGCAGCACTTTGGCGGCATGCACCTCAGTGCCGCCGAAGACCCAGAGTGAGTGAAGGACTCGCCGCCAAAGTGCCGCAGAAGACCCGGAGCGACTGAAGGAACCGGTTCTTCAGACTTTGTCAGCTCATCACTGAGTAGAAGGGTGGGAATGTAGCAGTAAAAGCAATCAACACAGCAAAAGAATGTAACAAAGAAGTGCAGCGGAAGAGGGTAGGAGAAGGACTGCTTTATCTTACATTTCTTGATGTTCCTATTTATAGAACCCCGACTTTCAATCCATTCTGCATGAATGTTACTCTCATACTTCCTCATATAACACGTATGTCACCTCTGAATTTGGCTCAGTGCACCAGATTCATCCTGATGTACTTCAGCTGAAAATTGGAATTACACAAGGATTAATTAGTCCCTATGTATCGATGATAAGCTCCCTAGAGTTGGGATTGAGTCTTCCTACTATATAGCACAATTTCATTGAAAATCTGGGCGGAGGATCCTATTTCTCATAATTTTTCTCCTAACACAGGTGGGCAAGAAATATTCACATCACTAGTTAATAAAAATAAATAAAATAAAAGGGAAGGAAAACAATCAGTCTCCATAGTGATTATTTCTCTAAGGGACTTGTTCTGCCAAAACAATCACAATGGTAGTGCATAACCCAAAATATTTCCTAGGAATGATGGGCCTGATTCTGATCTAACACCTGTGAAAATAAAGAGCTATTCTATTCTCAATGGAGCTATTCTAGTGCAAAATGAACGTGAATGAGATCAGAATCAGGCCTATTGTATGAAAATAAAATGAAAATAAAAAGGAGAAGTGTGGCAAATAGCAGGATAGTATGTGGGAAATGACACTAAAATGATTTGCTGAATCTGGAACAAGCATTTTGATTTGTGTGGGGTTCCTGGTTCTTGCAAGAGCCGAAGTAAACTGGGAAAAGGCCACTGAGAGTATCTCCTTCTCGCTCTTTATCTGCATTCTATCTGTGATTGCCCACTTTGCATTCTGCTATCCTTGGAGAGATATTAATTTCGACAACCAAGGTTTATATAATTGCATATGTTTCTGAGGGCATTTAATTAACTAAAATAAACATGCATAAAAAGTTTAAAATATCTCAAACCCATCAAGGTTTAATAATTAGGCTTTTTCCTAGCAGTGTTTTGCAAACACACCTATAAAGCATGAATACTTCTAATGGGAGACCAGAAAGAAAATGTAAATCAAATAAACCAAAATGTGTGTTGAAAAGGGGATTGTGTTTCCTAATATCCTGGGGTGGAGTTCTCTTTCTTCCCTTCTTCCTCTTTTATAATCCTCTTTGTTCTTTTTAGCTCCTGTTATTGTGCATAAGCTGAAAAATGGATTTTGCACTTAGCTCTGGAGGAGGCCAGATTGGATCACATTTCGATTTCTTTGAATAAGTTTAGCACCTAACACTAAACGTTTCTGGTCTCTGTCTCAGAAAAATCCCATACTGGTACAGTGTCAGCATCCCCTCTGAGTGCAGTGTCCTGGAGTGTCACTATAGGAGAGATGATCACTAAGGTAGTCTGATCTGAGCCCATTAAGGGCTTTAAAGATGAGGACCAGAATATTGAACTGGACCCGCTAGTGAATGGGGAGCCAATGGAGGACACAGAGCGCTGGTCTGACTGTGCTCACTGTGACTAATTCCACTTTACAAGCTTGCTGATATGCATTGTACAAGCTGGAGTTTGTGGATGGCCTTGAGTGATAACACAAGAAAAGAGCGTTAGAGGAGACAGGGAAATTAGTTTTCCCCTCCCCACTGTCAGCAGATGGGTGGCAGGGCTAGGAAGAGGAATGGCTGTGTCATGTCCTTTCTGTCCCCAATCCCAGGCATGTGCACTTCTGGATCAGGAACCAACTAGGGAGTGGGAATGGTGCAGGGTAGAGTTAACTCTTTTTCTCGAGTAATGGCAATACAGAGAACCAGAGGAAGATTAGACACCAAAGGACTGTTGGTACACATTGTAAGCTCTTTGGGGCAGGGAACATCTTTCTGTTATGTTTTTGAGCAGTAGCTGGCACATAGGGCCCTGATCCCTAGTTAGGAAACCCTCAGCACTACCACAATACAAATAACAACATTAAAACCTTTAAAACTATGGCAGAAATAGTCCTTTTATTTTCTAGAATAATAAACAATAAACACACACACAGTTGATTGGCCCATAGTTCATGTACCTTCCTGGGCTTTTCTCTATTCATAATTTAACAAAAAACACAAACCTTAGCCGTAGCTGTATCTTGGGCTCCCCACGGGCCTTATATCCAGTCACTTTAAGCTTATTTCCAATGTTTACTAATGAGTAGTGTCTAAATTCTCAGAGGCAGAAAAAAATAACTTGTAGAAATGCTCTATATCCTCTTTAATGTGGTGAAAGACATCAGTAGTCCATCGCTATATCACTCAATCTTGTCTTACCTTTTTGTTCACAAACGTCAGAAAAAAGAAACGGTATATGTATCAGACAACTTTGGGACTGTTTAAAATCATAGTAGTGCTAGATCATTGTGGAAAAAAAGTCTTCAATCTTAATACTGTTTTGTTTCTTCTTCTCTGATCCTTTTCTATTTTTCTGTCAACAATTGCTCTGTCAGTGTCATTGTTTGTGTCCATTTCTCTGTTTATTCATGTGTTTGTTTCTGTCTGTTTTTAATGACCATGTAAAATGGTTTCTCTTTCAATCCCATTCCTTTGTCCTTAAATCTTTTTTCCCTTTTGTCTCGTTTTAGTTAGTACCTCATTTTCTGACTCCTTGCTTTCTTTTCCCCACTTTATCAATCCTTCCTTTCCTTATCTTGTTCTTTCTTTCCTAGCATGTTTACAGACACATTGCTGCAGTTAAAGCAGCTTGACTCTCATGGCTTTAAATTTCTATTGTGATCACAGGGCAGCAATAGGGACATCAAGGCTTGCTCACTTGAACCCCATTAGTAGTAACACAAGACTTTGTTTTCGTTTGCTTGGTGGTCATTAAAGAGATACTTGTTAGCAGATATCATTACTGGGGAATGGGCTCTTTTTCAGTCTTGTTTAGAACACTTTGTTTTGCAATTTAATTTTGATAAGGTTTTGTAAACAAAATTTAAAATGTCTGTCATTTTATTATTAGAATAGGTCACTCCAAGGTATGTGGAAATACAGGTGTATGCTATAGCCACTTATCAAGTGCTAAAGTTACTTAGCTTTCTCTGTTGTGCCTCACATAAGGTTTGAAAACTCAACACCTACAGATATTGTGATATTCTGTTATTCCTTGATCAGTTTCTTAAATAACACTCAAGTGCCTGGGTTAGGGCTAGATTTTAGAGTTGAGTTGAAATGTTCTTCTGAAGTCTCAAGTATATAACTTGTTGCTTCTTGTTTGCAGAAACAGGCTGCCCCTTCCCAGCAATCCGTGGGGAAAGAGCTTTGAAGGAGCTTAGGGGAAGGCCACAGTGCTCAGCTGGCAGGTGTGGGTGTCAGGGCCAATGCGAGGGAGTGTGTATGGCTGGGATGGGTGCTGTTGTGCCTCTCAGGTCTGCCCCCTTTCCATTGGGTGGAGGTAGGGGAACAAGCTAACTGACTGGATTTTGCCAGTCCTCCCCCTTGCCTATTTAAGCTTACCTGTGCTTTTCAAAAGCCTCTTACCCTACCCTGGCCTCCCTCCCCTTTGTATAGCATTGTGTTATTTATGAAGCTGCAGATCTGACTGATGGCCTGTTTGGGGATCAGGAAGAAGTTTTTCCCAGTAGAGCAAGCTAATAAGTGGTCTGGTGGGATTATTTTGCCTTCCTTCCAGGATCCTGGGAGATCATAACATTAAGACTGAGAATGGATTAATATTAAGAAAAATGATACTCTTTTAGCATGTTACTACTTGAGGCCAGTGTCTAGTGCAGATAAAGATAAAAGGGACCAGCTTCTGGTGGTAGATGAGACCTGAGATTGTACTGATGGTCCTGAAATCTTTGAGGGACTGAGGTGCTCCCTTGGGAACCTCTACCCCCTCCATGCAGGGGAGGTGGAGAGGATTCAGAAGTGAGCTGAGTCTTAGAGATGGGCCCAAGCAGGTCTACTCCAAGTTATTGGTGATATGCTGGGAGTCCTGAACATTGCACAAGACCCAGTTAAATGTCTGTCATGAGAGACTGGGCATATAATGCACCTTCCAGTATTTAATATATACATAAAGTTGCAGCGTGCTGCTTAAATTTATCCTGTGTGTGTGTCTGTCATTCATTCACCTGCATCTACTGATAAATAGCTTGGTGATTGTCATTAGCCATGCATAAAATTGTTGTAAATTAGAGATTTTTACTGGTTAAGCAGCCTCGTTAGTATTCTTTAGAGGTGGAGTTCACCGTAGTAATCATTTGACGAACAAAGCTGGTGAGGGAGAAAAGGACATAGTATCATTTCCAACAGAGAAGAGACAAGAGTTGCATAAATAAATAGGATGTTTGTCCTATTATTTCCACTAACATGACTCACAATTTTGGTTCAAGACTGAAAATATCTTAGAGGAAACAGAGGAAACCTAATACTGCTACTTCTAAAAGCTGTCAACATTTCTTCTGTGTTCTTGTCATGAATTTATCTAATGCAAGGCTCAATATGAGCTGTAGTTTGTATTAAGATCAATATTGTGGTAAGCTGAGAATCCATTGCACTTAATATGTCACCATAAGAGAAATTTGAAAATCTGTGGACAATAATACAAGCAAATAGCACCTGAGAAACTGATTCTGTATTGGCACTGTTTTTTGTTTTGTTTGTTTGTTTTTTTGCTGTAGGGAAAAATTGTGCAGGGCCTGTAGACTTTTGTCTTTTACAGTAATTAAACTGAAGTCTCTGATGGCTTAATTAGTCTTGGACACTGTCATGTTTTAGTTAACACATAGCAATAATTGGTGAAGAACCTGTTGTTTAGACTTGAATTATATTTGTATTAGATGTCGTATTATTCAGATCTCTAAATCTGATTCGCATCTGTTGCTGAGATATGTCTCTATTAAGAAGATTTGCCATTTAAGTGGCTCCACTGTATTCTCCAAATGCTGTTTCTTTGGTGGAGCATTACTGAAAAGAAGGTGACATTCAGGAAAAAAGAATCTACATGTGATTCTGTTTAAACTATGATGCGAAGATCTCCTTGTCCTTGTGTATTTCAAAGTGACATTTAAAGTTAGGATTTATTTTGGTGCTAAGCACAAGTATCACTTTGCATCCCTGATGTTAATTGATTGCACAATCCAGAAGTCAGAAAATTAAAATTTAAGCCCCTTGTGGTAATGTTAATTCAAACACATTGCACATCCCATATATTTCAAGGTATACACTTAATAACAAACTTTAATATGCTAATGTACACATTGTATTTCAGAGATTTATTTTAAATTGGAAACCTTCCATGTCGATATTATAATGCTAATATAGCACTACAGTTAGTATCATAGCTCCCTAATATTGGCAAAAAGTACTATAATGCATGTGTGACGGGCTTTTAAAAATATATTCTAACAATGGCCTGGATCTACAAAAGGAGTTAGGTGCTGAAGTCCTTGTTTCAGGCATCTAAGTGCTAGTTTTGGCTCCACTGTGATGTACAAAACTGTTGCCTAACCCCTGTAGCCACCTAAACTCACTTGGCACTACATTTTCAGAGTAAAAATTCCCTCAGTGCCTATGTTTCTGCATCTGGGCATGTGTCCTGCTGTCTCCCTCTAGGCACCCAGGCACCTATCTCCTAAGCCCCAGAATGATTCACACACTGGGGGTGGGGGGTGGGAAGAGAGGTGTTCAGCCACCTAGGCTGACCGCCGGATCAGGCCCCATTTGAAAAAAAAGTCAAGCAGAAGGAGGAAGTGCCCATGTGTCACCTCCTGCCAGGAGCCGGTAGGTCGGAAGCTGGTAGGAGCTGCCTGGCCTGCTTGGGCCCCTGGCTCTCCACACTGTCGTCCATGAGTTTTCAAAGATAATTGGCAATGGTTCAGATAGCTCCCCAGTCAGCTCCTTGAGTATTCTAGGATGTATTTCATCAGCTGACCTGAAGATATCTAACTTGTTTAAGGCTATGTCTACACTACGTCTTATGTCAGCGTGATCTATCTGTTTCAGGGAGTGTAAATAAACCACCCCCCTGAGCAACGTAAGTTACACCAAGATAAGCGCTCATGTGCACAGTGGTATGTTGGCGGGAGAGTTTCTCCCATCGACATAACTTCTGCCATCGGGGAGGTGGTTTTATTATGCCAATGGGCGAGCTCTCTCCTGTTGGCATAGAGCAACTTCACCAGACGTACTGCAGGGGCGCAGCTACATTAGTACAGCTGTGCCATTGCAGCACTGTACTCGGAGACATGCCCTAAGTCATTTTTAACGTGTTCCTTCCCTGTTTTAGCCTCTGACCCTACCTCATTTTCACTGGCATTCACTTCGTTAGATGTCCAATCGCTACTAATCTATTTGGTGAAAACTGAAACAAAAAAGGCATTTAGCACTTCCTCCATTTTCTGTCCTTGTCTCTCCCCCTCATTGAGTAATGGGCCTACTCTCTCCTTGGTCGTCTTCTTGCTTCTAATGTAATTTGGAGAATGTTTTCTTGTTACCCTTTATGTTTCTAGCTAATTGAATCTCATTGTATTCCTGGCCTTTCTAATTTTGTCCCTACATGCTTGTGGTGTTGTTTTTTTATATTCATCCTTCATAATTTGACCTACTTTCCACTTTTTGCAGGACTCTTTTTTGAGTTTTTGTAGGACTCTTTTTTGAGTTTCAGATCATTGAAGATCTCCTGGTTAACTTAGGGTGGTCTGTCTTCCTACACAGTGAAATAATTTGCTCTTGTGCCCTTAATAATGTCTCTTTGAAAAAATGCCAGCTCTCCCAAGCTGTTTTCCCTTTAGACTTCCTTCCCACGGGATCTCACCTACCAACTCCCTCAGTTTGTTTAAATTTGCCTTTCTGAAATCCATTATCTTTATTCTGCAGTTTTCTCTCCTACCATTCCTTAGAATCATGACATCTATCCTTTCATGATCACTTTCACCCAAGCTGCCTTCCACTTTCAAATTCTCAACCAGTTCCTCCTTATTTGCCAAAATCAGATCTAGAACAGCCTCGCCCCTAGTTGCTTTCTCCACCATAGGTATACAGGGTATGCTTCTTTCTGTGAATATGGCCAGCTCTGGCCAGTGCAGAGGAGACAGCGATGGTTCCGCTTACTCGCTCTCTCTCTCTCCTCCCTGCCCCCTTTGGGATTCCTGTCTCTCGGGGTACTGGGGCGGGGTACTTAAAGAGCAGGGATGGCAATTCTTTCCCCTCAGACTGCCAACCACACTAGGCAGAATCTAATCCTCAGTAAGAACTACTGTCCTGATTTTCCACCATGGCACTGCAGTAACAGTTACTAGGCCCTCTTGGTCTACATGGGCTGCTAAGATGCCAGACACACACGTCTTTTTAGACAGAAGTATCATATACTCTTAGCCAAATTTCAAAGCACTCACTCTGACCAAAAGTTGCCCTGTTTCAGTCTCCCACCCCTCTGCCTTTGTGTGTTGCAAGAGAAAAATCTCTAGTAAATTATTTCCCATATTGTGTTCCTGTTGTGAGCACATGTGAAAATTTGTGTTGATATTATTGTTTTTACAATAATGGCTTTACTTTTTCATCTCATTAATATTAAAATTAGCACAGACAAAAGTTTTAGATTGCCACTGTATATTACCTTTCAGTGCATTTAATTAAAGTAATGTGTATTTGTCCTACAATATTATCATTCCCTAATCATTGTACTGAGCAAGCACCACAGTGACATGGTAAGTTGCTTTGTTTTGTTCCATATGTCTGTGTTCCAAGTTTTCCAGAGTTTTAATTGGTTCCCTGTAGAATAACATTTACCAGCATACAGTATAGAAAATGCTGACTGTATTTGTTATCATATATTTTAGTACATTGGTGGCAATGGATCAGTTTGCTTCTAATTGTGATTGTGAGATTATTTAACGCAACTATAATAAACTTAAAAAACAACACCCCATAGTGTGCCAAATTGTAATAAGGTCCATTTTTAATAGTGTGAGGATGTTGGGGGGTGGGGCAGGGCGGGGTGGGCAAAGTCTGGTTCCTAAAAGGTTTTATATAAAGTTTATGTTGAAATATATTTTGTATGCAGTGTTGTTGCAGCTGTGTTGTCCAGTTGGTTAGTCTTCATAAACTGATGATGTGGTGTTGTGTAGTGTCCATGTGGTGGGTTCTGGTGCCATGGCAAAATATATTTTGTTAGTTGAGAACAGTTTGGAAAGCAATGTAGAGGCTTGCTTGTGGTTACAATGAGAGGAATGTGTACTGCTGGGAACATGCAAGGCCGTCCTTAGGATTTATGGGGCCCTACGCAGTATTATTAAACTGGTGCCCCTATGTCCAACTTGCTCTTAGCAACACAAACATAAGCTTACAGTATTGGAAAACTTACCAAATGCACTTTATTAAAACCAGTTTAAACAAATTAAGCACACTATAATGCTAATGGACCCCCTCCCCCCAATTACTGACACACCGAGCGTACGGAGCAGACGCTGTGGAAGCCTGGGTTCGCAGTCCGGGGGGAGGGATGAGGCAGCAAAGGATACCGAGCCGCCATGGTGGTGGGGGAGATGGGGCAGGGGGAACTGGGTCTCCAGTTGCTGCATGGGGCCAGGGCCGAGGGAGCTTATCTAGAACAAGGAGCACCCAGTGATCGGGATGTCCGTCCACTGGGTGCCGGTGCCGCCTCCTGCCCAGCATGGTCCGGGAACACCATGCTGTCGAGCCTCCGCATTCGAATAATGGCGGGGCCGGCGCACAGGGCGAGAGGGGAGCTGCATGCACAGGACGCTTGCATCAGCGCTGCCCCAGGCCCCACAGGGGCCCGAGAGCACAGGGAGGAGGACGGGGCCATGTCCCGGGGGAGCCCAGCAGTCCGCAGTACATGGTGGTGCAGCAACCAGAAACCCCTGGGCCTGCCGCTGAGCCTCCCCCCTCCCGCACCACCAAGTGGTACGAGCCTCTGGGGGGAGGAGGTGGGGCCGGAGCGGAGCTGCAGGGGCTGAGAGCTCCTCTCCGCCCCGTCACTGGCAGGAGCTCTCAGCTGGCAGCGGGCTGGCTGAGAGGAGCAAGTGGGCTGGGGGAGGGAGAAGGCAGCCCAGGGCCCCCCAGCCGAAAGCAGCCAGGGGGAGGGGCTGGGCCAGAGAGGAACCAGTGCTGTGGCCACTCTTTGGCTGGCCACCCTGGGCACCCATCCCAGCTCCCCACCCCGGTTCCGGTGTTGCCCCAAATTTTCTGGTGCCCTACGGAGCCATGTATGCTCCATATGCCTAAGGATGGCCCTGGGAACATGAAAAGCAAAAAAGACAAAATATATGGTGCCTAATGCTTCATGCCAATGTTATATTATCAGCATTAACTCCATTGACTGCAGAGGAGTTATTCTGGTGTTATGCTATGTAATGGAGTAGTGTATCAGGCCCTAAATCTGTGGTGTCCCACTTTCGATACACCAATTCCAACACTGTTCTGATAAGAGACTTCTAGTACAAAAGAAAACTGGGCTGACTGAAAAAGAGAGCTCCCTTTCAGATGCAATGTAAGCTAAATTAGTGGTGACTGAAGGAGTGTGGGCTACACCCAGGTCACAGTTAGACCATTACAGTCTAGGGTTTGAGTTAGGGCTCACCTGTGGTGCTGTCAGTGTGGACGGTTAAACTGTTTTGCCCTCTGAGGCAGACTAACCCATGCAGTATTATTCCTCACAGCAATCTGAAACCAACCAGTTCAGTCTGTTAATAGTCTATTTGGATTTTATGGGCTCAGCAAAAGTTAAAAGCTGCAGCCCATGATCAGAAGGGATGCCGAGTAATTCCTAAACTCAGGAAATTGCAAGGGTGCAGCCCTTGCATATAGATACAAAAGGTTAATTGTTCCCTCCCCCATCCCTTGCTCACCTCTGGAGGGCTGGATGTAATCAAGCTTGTTTTTAGCTATGACTATAAATAGAGTAACTCCCCAATTCTCCCTCTTCTTATATCATCCTCACAAGGATGAGCTTTGGAGACTTAAGACTTATTGGTGACTATTGACATAAGTTGAAAAGTGTACATGTCGGGGAAAAGATGATACATGAACACGACATCTCTCTAGAACTGTGATATTTTCCACTGCCCATACTCAATATGCTCTCTGATTAGTACAGTGATGAGGGTAGTACAAAAACCCATATAAAATAGCACAGCATATGCAAACCTTCATAGTTTTTAATTTCTACTTCTTTTTCCACCCAAACTTGATCCCGGAGGTCCTCTTCAGTCAGGACTATTTACATGCCAAATTTCAAGTTTCAAGCTTTAGTCATTCACATTATTTGTGGGTAGGGAAAGGGTAGCAATGGTGTCTTCAAGTGGGAAATGTTTCCTTTTTCCAACACATTCCTAAGTCAAAAACAGTATAGCGCAGGTAATGCTCTAATTCTCCAAAGGGAAGGGGGAACTGCCAGAAAACCTTTGGGTGGAGACCAATCATGAAAAGCTTTATCCAAAAAGATGAAATTTTCAGATGGGTATGAACATGTAAAAACAGACATATATTTGTGTTCAGGGGCAGTGGTTTTACTCTATCTAACATCCATATGGATTGCTTATATATTTGTCATTTTTAAATGGTTATAAAGCATCCAGGGGTTATGAATATATAAGTGCAGAATGTTCTGTCTTTCTGTTTTGTGTATCCTTTATTTATGAAGACTGACATTTCATTACAAGAATGAAACACACAGACAGGTGGACAGAGTTATAAAAAACAGAGCACTCAGGATTAGTTTATCAGTTCCAATATATTTCCTATTAATATTAACAGTGATGTTATAATATATTATTAATTCATTTGGATAATTAGATTATTACCTGCTTTACTGCTGTATTGGTTTAGGAATATGTTGGGGGAAAAAAACAGCCCTTTCTCACTGTAACAGTTATTCTTCTGTGCAAAAGGTGGAGGCACCAAATAAGGCTAAGCACTCTTTGGTTATAGATAAATAGCATAACATATTATATTAAAATAATAGCATTCATGACTGCAATTTTAGAAAACCAGTAATTACCTATATTTTCCAGTACATCATCTTCTAGTATACCATAATTTCATTAATGTAGCCATTGTTGGAAGCCTATTTTCTCTTTCATATGTAACTTTAGCGCCCTCGTGGCCAAGATGGAGCCTGCTCTGCAGGTTCCTCTGGCCAAGAGAAGGTGCGTGCAGGAATGCAGCAGGAAAAATCCCTTCCACCCCAGGGGCACCTGTTCCACCCCTACTCCTCTCAGAGTGAACACACACACCCACCGGAAAAGTACAGTGGATATAACAAAGGGAAATATTTATTTACAGAGGGATGAGAGGAGAAAAACAACAAGGGGAAATCTAGGGGGAGCAGTAGAACAGGGTTGTATCCAAACCAAGGCCCCACAGGCCCAGTGGTAGCATAATCTGAAAGGGCAGACACTGAGCAATGTGTCTGCACACAGAGTTCAGGAGCCACACAGAGCGACCACCTCCCCACTTAACTAGCTAGCAGCCTCCTTATTCCCAATGCAGAGTCACAAGCCCCAGTACTCACAGCCCCATGCAGCTCTGGGCAGCAGTGGTACTGGGTCCAGCTCCAGCCTGTCCTTCTCGGGCAATTCCCCACTGGCACAGTGCTCCTCCTGGCCCCTTTCCTGGCGTGTCCCCGATCGGCCGCCCTGTCCTTCCCAGGGTTCAGGTAGGTTCTCTCTCTGCCTCACTTTGTGAGGGCCTGTGGGCTGCATCCCCTTTCTCTCTCTCTTTCTCGCTCGCTCGCTCCAGAGCCCCACCTGGAGTTTCCTTCCTTTCTCACACTGCTCCCCCTCCCGGATTAGGAAAAATATGTAAAGGGGCCATGCTTTCTAAACCCCAAGGGGTCACACATACATACCCAGTTTGCATGGGATATCACCTTGACATACATCTGTCACAAAGACACTTGCACTCAAGAGTATTACAATAGATCTCCCCAGTGAAAAAGAAAAGTTACCTATGGTAAAGAGAGTGTTTTGGGAAAATCCTTCCAGGAAGTGGGGTTTCTAGTGGGCATAAAGGGAGTTAGGGGAGTTATGCTAATTAATTTCTACATTTTCAACCAGGAAAAAATAAATTATTAATAAAATAATATTAATATAAGAGAATATTGGACATATCCAGAGCCATCCATGCTACAGACAGAAAAGGGAGGGAATTAAAAAAATTAAATTATGTTAAACTGTTCTTTTTTTAAAAAGGCAAATTTAAAAATTGACTTCAACAGCTCAGTCATTTGTTCTAGCTACAACTATGATTTTTGCCCTCATCTATAAGTAATGTGATCTGGTTCATTATATTTCACCTCAATTCATTCACAGGTATGGAAGCAAACCTGAAACCCAAGATGGGGTCAGTGCAATTATTGCTAATCCCTTTTCACTCCACTATGCATCCAACATAATTTTGAGTATTGTTAATGATGAATGTGAGACAGAAGCTCACATAGAAGATCTGTAGCAAAATGAAATGTAACCATGCATATTATATAATTGTGTGTGCGTGTGTATGCAAAATATGCAATTTCGCACAAATATATATTCCAAACAAACAAAACATACAAACACACACACATAAAGAGTATATATATTCAAACAAAAAATACATTAAAAATCTTAAGATTGCCAGGTAAAGCACTCAAGTCAGAAAATGACAACGTTAATACCGCCTGTACAATCTTAATGTTGCTCCCCAGTACAAATACATTACAATATAGTCTAATTACATGGTCACATACTATTTTTTCCCAAGGACCACTGCCTCAGTTCCGTGTGTGACCACATGTTTCATGTACTACATACCATCCAAACCATAACTCAATAAGAAATGTTTGCTGTAGGATTTATTATGGCTCTCATCTGGCATGCAGTGTCTGAGTCTTGATACATTTATCATTTTATTATTTATATATTATATATTGATATTTTATTTTTAGATGTTAAGTGACTTTCCCCATTTTAGAGTTAGAGAACTGAGGCACACAGTAACTTGCTCAAAGTGGGGAATCTATGGCACAGGCAGGAAGAGAACTTGCACTTACTGCATCCAAGACCAGTACGTCTTTGATAGAGTCCTCTTGACTCTGAAGTATTGCTGATTCATGCTTAAACAATAGTTCTACTGAGAACATTTTCCTTGTTCAGTCATAGAGGATATGTCCTGCTTTTGTCTTGGCAGGGAAAGCAGTTAGCTATCTTTATTTGGCCTGAGATCATTTCAATGGATTTTTCTTTTCTCTTGTTTTGTCACAAAAAGCGGGGGGGTTTTTTTTGTGGTTTTTGTGTGTGTGTGTGTGTGTGTGTGTGGCTAAGATCAAGTTAGTTTAATATCTGACTGACTCCAGTCGGAATTATTTCTAGGTGTAAGTGCAGAACTGGGCTTTAAGAGACAACTTTTCAGACACTGGTGCCAAAGTTGTGCCCACAAAATTTGCGTGCACACCTACAACATGATCAAAATATGCAGTTGTATATGTATGTCCCTGTTTTCTTGAGCAATGAGCAGTTTTGGATGACAGGTGATATTAGACACATGATTAGACACATGCCAAGTCCAAAAGCAGCACAGGGTCTGAAAATCTGGCCTGAATAGTAAATTATGGAAACACTCGAGAATTGAACATTTAACATTTAAAGGTTAGAAAATATCAAGGAAAATCTGTGCCAGATCAATTGGTGGAATAGATCTGATTTTAAAAGGAGCAGACAAAGCTTTTGAGGAATGTTGTTAGTTCTATGGCAGTTCTCTTGATATTTAAGTAGTTTCTGTGCTTTATTTGTGCTTTCAAGCCATCCTTTTTAGGGGGGAACAGCACACAGAGACCATTTTTTAAAATCTATTTTTCACAATGTGGGTAGTTGGTGTGATGAATAAGTTAGACTGCGTAGAGGTAGGATCCAGAAATAGGCAGAGCTGATTAGCATGTAAACAAACTCATCAATCACTTCAAATGGATATTTTAAGTCATTGGAAACTATTTCTTGCATAGAAGTGAAATTTACTATTGTGCAGAGGCCCAGAACAGGCCCTATGTGTAAGGCTGATTCCCTGGATGAACTGTCAGAGTGAGACCTGAACCTGGGAACTGTGGATTAGAATTGACCAGGAAAAGGAATTTCCATTTTGCAGGAAATTCCAGGTTGTCAAAGTTTCGCTTTGATCTGCGTGGGAATGTAATGTTGACATCACAGAATTTGCGGCAAAATGGAACAATTTGGTTGAGCTCCACCAACCAGGCAGCCAGCCAGCCTGCCTGGTTTCATTAATGAAAATTCAACAGAATAGATGGAAAATGAAGTGAGCTGTAGCTCATGAAAGCTCATGCTCAAATAAACTGGTTAGTCTCTAAGGTGCCACAAGTACTCCTTTTCTTTTTACGAATACAGACTAACACGGCTGTTACTCTGAAACCTGTTCCATCAGAAATTTTTCAATCAGCTCTACTCTGGATTTTAAAGTATGAGCCTTTACTGCCTGAGCTAACTGACCCAGATCTGCTAAGAAAGCCTATTGTAGGCTCATCAACTTTTTGCATGTAGTCCAACCACTACTAATGGGGGACAGAACTCCCCACTGAACAAGTGTTTGTTACATATTCACCACTTAAGCCCCACATAATCCTCTTTTCATGGCCGGTGGCACACAGGCCTTGTACTAGGCTCAACTCAAAAGCCCTCAAGCCAATGGAGATATCATGCTGCCTGCTATTCTGAGACAAATTCAGAGAATATTCTGAAATGACTGCTCAGGGTTGTGCTCATGGATCAAAAGGTAGAACTGAGCCCTTAATATCCATTGAACAAATTCTCTGTTAAATGGTTTAAAGTCACATTCAGTTCACATGCATCTAAAGAAGTGGGTATTCAGCCACGAAAGCTTATGCTCCAATACTTCTGATAGTCTATAAGGTGCCACAGGACTCTTTGCCGCTTATTCAGTTCACAGGATGTATTAATACCCTGTTTCCAAAGGGACAAATCCTGTTCCAAGCTTCCAGCAGAAGCAGCCAGGTTTAATGCTAAGGGTTCTCCCATAGGGGAAGAATTCAATTCTTTGGGCCACACTGTGGCAGCAGAACTGCTCCATGGTTGCTACACCAGCATCAGGACTGGAGTAGCCTTCACAGACACGTCACCCGCCATGTGGTTGCCAGTGGGCAGTGACTGTGCAGCATCTTACCTACTAGCCATATTCCCGTCATCCCATGCACTTTCCTCTTCCAAAGAACTATGGCATAGAGACATGCAGAGAATCCTCATAAAGCTGCCTTCTGTACTCTCTTCAGGAGTGCCCTAAATCTTGCCCCTGTCCCATGGAGCAGATGTTGCAGTGGTTCTATTGCAGGCAGGGTCCACCACATGCACAGAGAACAGAGTAAGATTTGGGGCAATGAGAATGAAAACCCCCTAATTCAGAATGCAAGGTTATCGTGTTTTTTTTTAGGGGAGAGGGTAAGAGGAACTGGTGTAGGAATACTGGTCTGAAGATTGTGAACATAATGTATGATTTTCTTTTTATAGTAGAGGAAGTCAGCTCACAGCAGCCCCTTCTATGTAGGAGCATTTCAACCTTGTATTAATACAGTAAGGAGGAAAGGAAGACGATGTCTTGATTGTAATTGAGATATCATGATGTGATTAGCCACTGTTACAGTATATATTAGCTGAAGTCTTTGCAATCCTGATTCAAAGCATATGTAGGACATATGAATGAGTCAGATGATAAGAACGAATAATAAAGGTTTCTTACCACAGTTGTCTTATTTTCAGAGAACAAAGCTAGGTAGAAAAGGAAGTTTTACTATAAAATACCAGAGTGCATCTTCTATGTGGGTACCAGATTGCAGGGGCAGTTTATTGTTTAATAATATACATAAATTTCAAACTGTGTTGTACTTTTTGATCACTATGGGCTTAATCCTCAGCTGATGTAAATCGATGTAGCGCTGTTGGCTTAAATTGAGCTATGCTGATTTACACTAGCTGAGAATGTGACCTGTGTCTAATTAATTTTATACCTCACACCTGGAATATCAAGAGTCAGTCTTTTAAAAGTGAATACGTTGTTACAGTGTGACTACTGCGCAGAATATATCTTTTATAAAGCTGTATAGAAACTCATTAATCATAACAGAAATCTGTGGGTTCCACTCAAGGGGACAGAGATTTGTTTAGTGACACAAATCTCACTCATCTACCTAGACTGCTTTCAGGTTTTCAGAATTACTAACAATTGAGTGTGGGTTTGCATTAGTACAAGGGGGCTCCGCTAGGCGGAATGGATTCCTTTACAAATTTTGCTGAGCTGGAAGAGGAAGCTTCACATTTGACCTCCATATTTTTCTTCTAGCTAATTGACTAGTCCCAGGACATGCAGATTAGGTTTGTGTGTGGGGGAAGAGATGCAGTTCTCTGAAAGTATGTCTGCACTGCAATGTAAGCCTAGGGTTCAAACTCAGGTGCAAGCCTAACTCCTCTTCCATCTACATACAAATTGTGCTAACCCAGGACTCAGACCCCGGGTCCCAGCCCGTTCAAGGGCTAGAGTGGTCATGTTTTGGGAGGGTGCTAGGAAGTCTGGGATATGGACGTTTGGACTCAGGGCCACATAATGCAGCGTACATTCTGGAATCCCAGGTTGGGACACAGCTTTCTATAATTCCGAACCTGGGGTTGCAAATGAGTGTAGACGCTCCTGCTCTAGGTTAACAAACTCAAGGTTTGCTAATTCAAGTTCTACTAATCCTGGGCCTATGGCACTGTAAAGCACATTAGGGGTGTTCTCATTGAGAATACAATGGCAGTTCAGCAACTCCTGGGAGGCTGGGATTAAAGAGTAAGCACTGAAGGAGCCTTCCAGAGGAGCTGAAAATGCTGATGATAGCAAGTACTGGGGCTCTGCAGGAAGAGCTGTCATAAATATAAAGGGAAGTGTAACAACCTTTAAGTATGCAGTAATATAAAATCCCTCTTGGCCAGAGGTACAGAATCCCTTTACCTGTAAAGGGTTAAGAAGCTCAGATAACCTGGTTGGCACCTGACTAAAAGGACCAATAAGGGGAGAAGATACTTTCAAATCTGTGGGGGGAAGGTTTTTGCTTTCTCTTTGTGTGTGTTCTCTCTGAGACAAAGAGAGAGACCAAGCAAGTAATCTAGCTCCTACTGAATGATACCTCTAACTTACAGAAATAGTAAGTAATAGCGAGGAAATACGTTAGAGTATCTTTTGTTTTAGCTTGTGAATTTTCCCTGTGCTAAGAGGGAGGTTTATCCCTGTTTTTGTAACTTTAAAGTTTTGCCTAGAGGGGAATCCTCTGTGTTTTGAATCTTATTATCCTGTAAAATTACCTTCCATCCTGATTTTACAGAGGTGTTTCTTTTACTTTTTTTTCTTTATAATAAAGTTATGTTTTTTAAGAATCTGATTGGTTTTTAGTGTCCTAAAAACCAAGGGTCTGGTCTGTGCTCACCTGGGTTACCTATTTGGTTGGTAGATTATTCTCAAGCCTTCCCAGGAAAGGGGGTGAAGGGTTTTGGGGGGATATTTTAGGGAAACAGGAACTCCAAGTGGTCCTTTTCTTGAATCTTTGTCTAACTCACTTGGTGGTGGCAGCGATACCAAGGGCAAGGATGAAATGTGTGCCTTGGGGAAGTTTTTAACCTAAGCCGGTAGAAATAAGCTTAGGGGGTCTTTCATGCGGGTCCCCACATCTGTACCCCAGAGTTCAGAGTGGGGAGGGAACCTTGACAAGAGCAAAGTGCTGTTTAGAGCATCGTAAGAGAAGAGAGCATGATCTTTCCTATCAAATAAAACAGAAGACGTGACGGGAGGAGGTACTGCTGCACTCCAAAGTAGGCTGGCAGGACTGTGTAGCTAAGCTCTCCAAGGAGTATAGGCCTTGTGGAGTCTTCCTGTTAACGAGGAGTGATCCTCTGAAAGCCAAGAAGCTAGCTAAGTCATATCAAAAGTGAACAAAGGCTGCCTGCATCATGCTGATTGTTGACCTGGAGTATCTGCTAGTATCTGAAGAGGCTGTGACAAATTAACAGAATGGTTTTCTCAGAAAAATCTTTGAAAGCAGATTGAGGTGTCAACAGTGACAGGTAATACTGCCGGTATGGTATGATTCTGAGTGCATTAATACAAATTTTGACTGCTGCTATTTCACCGTGATGCTCCAAAGGGATAGTATCTCTTTGTTTACAATGTAATGAAAATGCAGTATGAAGTTGCCTTAGGGAAGCAGTACCTTGTGCATTGATTATATTGTCACAGACACATTACAAGATTAGGCCCTAAATGCTAAATTTTGAAGATAAAATTATATTTTTAAATTTTGCAATCAGAAAAGATAACATTATAATATTTTTTTCAAATATTCTCTTTACTATAATCTCAAACCTATTTGTACCATTTTCTTTGCCAGATCTTAATTGCCTATTAACATCTTTTCTTGAAATCATCATAAGATAATTTAGCTATAGACAGTGAAAACGTTGGCTATTTCTGGAACTATGTTTGATAATTTATAATCTATCGTGAATTCATGTTACTTCCCTAAGTAACCCCTGGATGATGTTGCATTATTTGTCAGTAATCATTAGCTGAGACGGTGATGTCATTCCAGGAAATACTGCCTTTTAGAGATTGTATTTCAAACACTGCATCCTCAGCAGAACAGATCCAAGGTTAAAAATAGCTGGCTGCATGATCACTGGTTAAATTGCACACCTGCAGAATTGGAGAAAAACCCCAGGATCTTTGGCTCCAAATACACAAACTTTTCGCACTTGAGCTAAAAAAATGTTTGTCACTTAGCACTAAATAGTAAGTTGATAAGCACTGAGTAGCACTAAAGCTTATATTATCTACAAGCTGCTGCTGCTAGAGGTCTAGGTGATCACGTACATTTGAACAGGTCTGATATTCCATACCTCAGAGGACAGTATGAAACAAATTCTAATATATTACACTGATTACATGCTTGTGGTAGGTAAGATATTTGCACTGTTGCAACATACAGGTTTCCTATGTTTCTGTGAGGCACAGCGGCCACTAATTAGCTATCTGGGTAATGTATGTTGGAATATAAAGACTTACACTATAAGATTTACTATGTTGGAATATAAAGACTTACACTATAAGACTTACTTTAATTATGGTGTCTAATAAATGTCTGGATCAAGTGGTAGAGATGCTTGGGACAGGAAACACAAATCACTGCCGGTATGTGTGTGATGCTGGCTTATATGAATCTCTGGATATTAATTGAGTGATTTAAGTAGTTATCTCTAGGAAAAAGAGGAAGGATGGTTCACAGGTTAGGGCACTAGCTGGAGACGGGTTCAATTCCCTGCTCCACAAGTCTTCCTGTGTGACCCAGGGCAAGCAACTTAGCCTCTCTGGGCCTCAGTTCCCCATCTGTAAAATGGGGATAGTACTTTCCTACCTCACAGGGATGGGTGAGAATAAACATGTTAAAGACACGTGCTCAGATACTGTGGTAATGGGGTCATAAGTACATAACATAGATAGAAAATTAAATATTTAAGAGGTCAGTGAGATATTTATAGAGGGACCCAAACTATGTGGTGTTTTGTTGTTAGAGTTGAACATGTGCTTGATTGTGCTACATGGGATGGGCAGCAAGAGCTGAAGTGTTTTCTGTGCCACTCATTCTTGCAGCAGGAACTTCCTGGAGGAGATGTACTTACAGAGATGGGGTGAGCCTGACCATAGGCCTTTTGTGTTCTGGGAAATCAAATGAAATGACCGAGGGTCATTGTGTTTCTGTTGCCTATATGTTTTTGGTTACACTGGAGAACATGCTACTAAGAATTATTTTTGTATATTCAAATGGCGCAGTGAGTTACCTGCTCAGGTTGTATCACATGTGAGTAATTTTTGTTTTGTTTTGGCATGAAGCAGCATTTTACTTTTTAGGGGAGGGATTAGGGATAAACTCCTCCTAAGGCAGAGCAGTCAAAGCAGCCTTACTTGCTAGAATTTAGATGCTGCTGGAGGGAGCCTGGGAGCAGGCAGAAACCTGACTCCCCATATGAGCTACAAGGTTTTTGCTAATTTGTGATCTGATTGATAGAAAACGATTTAAAAGGCCTTGTGATTGTTCCATGTATTTTACTGTTCTTTTCTCTCCCCTTTAATTATTTAAAAAATGTAAAAAAAAAAAAAAATGTTCATAGGAACCTTTCTTGGTTCTTCAGTGGAATATCCCTGCCTCTCAGTTTGCAACATTGACGGGGGCCTCCTTTCCACTGGGCTCTGCCTGATCCTCACATGCAGTGAGGCGCAGGCTCAAAGGACTACCAACTCAGGCTGCAGTCTGGACCCCAGCCCAGAGCTCGGACTCTCAGCCTGCTAGGTCCCAGCACCAGCTGCTACTACAGCCCATGCAGATGCAGTTGCACATCCTCCTCTAATCCAGGAGCAGGAAAGCTCAGATCACAGTAGGAAGGAGGGGTGGGATTTTTGTGCCAGCTCTCTAGCCAGTCAGAGATCTGTGCGGGTGAGAGGCCAGCTTCTTCCCCTGCCAGCCAGGGCTCCAGGGTCAGTGCCAAATTTCACAGCATCGCTGTTGGTCTGGGGAGTGGGACTCCACACTCTGCAAGAGCATCATTTGACCTAAAGTTTCTAATCTTTGTATTTGCTTCATTTCCAAAGATTCTATTATTTTGCATTTCTCTTGGATGTATTTAAATGAGTGGCCTTAAATACAGAAACTTACCTGTGGAGTGGGTACTAATGGTGAGTTCTCATAGTTACCTTTAGTGCAGCTGGTATACGCTATCTACCAATTGTCTGATACACAGTATCTAATGCACTTCTACAAGCTTGTGGAGGTAGCCAGGAGGAACTATTTCAGATCAATGCTGCTGCTTTTTTCCAAGAGCCTCTTGGCCTAATGAGATCAGGATGCTTTAATGGATAAGGATATTTATTCTGATAATGGAGAATTTCATATAGGAACATACAAGTTAACTTAGCTTTAGGTTAAGCTCTACCTTTTAATAATAATTAAAGATTACTTGTTTTTAAATTATTTTTATAGGGGACATTGATAGGCAGAACTTTTATTCCCATAAGTAACATGTTAATATCTATTTACTGGACTTTTCATGAATAATTAGTTTGATCATGCATAATTCAGCTAGTGCAGAGTGCCTCTTTAAAACTACTGCAGACACACTATTTTGCAATAAATAATCTTTAGGATGGAGAAAGAAGATGAGGTCTCAAGCCTTCTTCTCAGAGTCATTGTTTTTTTTACATTTTTAGAAAAAATGAAGACATATGATAATTGGCTCTCCATAACTGAGAGAATAGGCTCAAACTACGAATGGGGGGTTATACAACAGGTCAGACCAGATGATCTAATTGTTCCTTCTGGCCTTAAATTCTATGAATCTATGAAATAACATTGGAAGGTCTGTTGGACGTACATTTTTTAAAGGAATGTTTTCTGATCAAATGTGATAAAAACATAGATTTTGTGAAAACAGCTTTTTTGCAGACCCGCAGGGCAATTAGAATATTTCAGCTGCCATATTTCTGGACGCTGCAGCATTGTTTTAAAGTATGGGAGCCTGAAAGTTAAAGTGAAACCTATTGGTCTATGCTTCTGTGTGTCATGAAAGTGAAACAAATGGTGAACAAGCAGCCAAAATAGTGCAAGTTATTTTTTTAACAGTCTTTCATTTTTAATAGTTTTGGGTGTTATGAGAAACATAGATAAGGACATTTTAATGTATTTATTTATTAAATATAGGACTTTTAACCTGACTTTGTCCTTTAAAAATCTGGAGGCATGCTCAGGACAGTGCCTGTGTTTGATTAGGAACATTCCATTACCTGGGATTCTTGGTTCCTCTAGCACACAACGAGGGGCAGTGAAATTCCCACATAAGTTGCCGTATGGAAGAGGATTAGAGAATGGGAATTTTGGAAGGAGCTGTTACAGTTACCAGGATAACTGTACCTCATGTCTGATCCCTTCTTGTCTGTTCAGGTGCACCCCCTCTCAGATCTTGGGCCTGTAGCTATCACCTCAGGGTAAAGTCATGGAATTCTCCCACTCTCAGACTGGGCTGCAGTCCCCTGTGATCAGCTGTGATTACTTCAGTTGTCCTGGTTTGTCTTCAGCACCTCCAGTTGCATCCCCTCCAGGACAATGACAATGGTAACCAGTGACTACCTTGCCTTCTAAAAGCAAAGCATTATTTATTTAGAACAAAAGCATTTAGGAGAAAACAGATCTTACAACAGTAAACAGTCTACATGCTTGCCTGTCTTTCTCTAAGGCATACCATTCCTGGAAGCTGGGGGATATCCAGTGTCTGTTCTCCCTCTGCAGAGCCTCTCTCTGTGTCAGCATGTCCCCCTTGACAGCAGTTGACGTGTCGTCGTCGTCCCCCCCCCCCCCCGCCCCCGGAAAAGAGATTTTTACAACTGTTTAAAGTCTGAGAGAGACAAGGTGGGTGAGGCAATATTTTTTATTGGACCAACTTCTGTTGGTGAAAGAGACTCGCTTTGGCACTCCACAGAGCTCTCCTTCAGGTCTGAAGTTCTTTCGATCTCTTTGTTCCCAGCATTCCCAGCAGAACAGCTGTGTCACTTAGTTGGAGACAGGATACAGTATGCTTGAAGCTAATACTTTTCTCATTGTCTTGTAACTGCCCCCTAAGTGTTGTTCCAAGGTTGCTTATCTGGGCTCATTGGGTCGTTTCCCTGCTTGTTTTTTCCACTGGCTGCTACTGAGTTATATCAATACAGGAAATTCTAATAGCCCACCATAATTGTACAATAATTTTATCTCCCTATCCAAGTCTCATATAGGGTTCACAAAATTATTACATCTCAGTATTCTTAGACTATTACATAGTAATACCATGTCAGTCACAAGAGGGTTGAAGAGAAGATGGGTAGATAATAGGATGGGAAATAAAAGCAGGGAAAATGTGGGCATGTGAAGAAGGCAAATGCTGGTTTAGAAATTTGAACCCTCCTTGTCCTTTAAAGCAACTACAAAGACAAAGGATTATCGGAAGCTGCTATATTTAGGTTTTTATCTCACCTACCCAATTTGTTTCTCTTTGGAACTGCAGCATATCTTTATAGCAAAGCCACTGCTAATTAGTAACATGGGTATTTTGTGTGAATTTTAGTGTACAGGAAAGGTGCCACATGGTCAATGCTGGAGACTGAAGTTCTCTCTCTTTATTTTATTTTTATTTAAAAAAACACAACGGTGTCTGAGCAATCATATGGAGCTGAAGTTGGAGCTGGAGTTTAATCTCTGTGCCTATTCAAGCTTAGGCCTTTCTGCTGGGACTGCCACTGCGGTTTCTTGCTTGCTAGTGTCACATTTTTAGGATGTGGACATGTGTTCACTGGGAAGTAGACAAGATCAAGAAACTCATTTTATAGAGGCACCATGACTGCCATTAGATGGTAGCAATTTCAGATACTACTGATTGGATTGGATTCTGAGAGGTGACAGGCTCACTATCTAATTATCAACCCCCCTGATCCATTCAATCGCTTATTGCTTTTGTAGAATACACAAATGCCACAAAAATAACCCAAAGGCTGAAATAGCACATTTGTCAAGGAGCTAAAGAAAAAGAATGACAATACATTTCTGTTTGTATTAAAGAAGCCAAGAAGTCATGAGTTTTTATTTAGTCATTAGGATGGCACTGAAATTGGCATTATTTGGTAATCCTAAAAATATTTTGAGCAAGGACAATTTGAGAAAGGGGAAAAATTAAAAATTGGGTGTGACACTGGCAGACCAGGTGCCAGCTCATGCCAAGGCCCCTAGACCTCACTGAACACTGACAACCATAGCTGGAAACCAGTCTGGTTCAACTGTGTGTTAGCATTGATAAAATAGATGTTAAGCTGATAAGAATGTGTTTAGTGTTTAGACTCGATGAAATGTTTGTAGGATGCTGCATGCATTCATCTCGCTTATATCATCTGTAGCCCATGGTAAAAGGTAATATTGAGTGTTTGCATTGTAAACCTCTGTAGTTGTGTAACTCACCAAATAGAAAAGAAGAATTAATTAATGTAAAGTGCTGGCCTGCTGTTCCATTGTGAAACATCAAAGGACAAAGACTTTGTTGATTGCCTTTCCCCAACTCCCAGAAGAAGAGACAGGCACCAATACTTGTTACATCAGTTTGAACTCTGGAGAAAGGGAAAAAAAATCCCTGGCCAGACGAACTGTATTATGTTGCTTGGAATTTGGAGAGGGCAATATTTCTAAGCATAAAGAAGGGATTACCAAGCTGCTTAGCTTGGGTTAGCTCTCAAGGACATAGAAAGCTTGCATATCACAGCAACTACTGTTACCTTTTGGAACCTGAGGCTTGGTTTACACTACAGAGTTAGATCGACAAGGCATCTTATGCCGACCTAAATCTGTAAGTGTCTACACTAAAATTTCGCTCCTGGTGACATAACTGTCCTGCTACGCTGACTTAGGCCATGTCTACCACTACCACTTATGTCAGCAAAACTTATGTCGCTCAGGGTTGTGAAAAAACTCACCTCCTGAATGATCTAAGAAGTTTTGCTGGCATAAGTGGTAGTATACACAGCACTATGTTGACGGGAGAGCTTTTCCCACCGACATAGCTACCACTGCTGGGTAGTTTAATTATGTCAAAGGGAGAGCTCTCTTCCATTGGCATAGAGTAGCTGCACAAGAGATTGTACAGTGTCGCATATAGACATAGCCTTAATAACTCCACCTCCACGAGAGGCATAGAGTCAGTGTCAATGTAGTTAGGTCGGTGGAGTGTTAGTGTTGCTTACATTGACAGTTACTGGGTTTTAGAAGCCATCCCACAATACCCCACACTGACAGTGTAATCGGTACAAGTGCTCCTGGTGAGGAAGTGCACTGCTGACATAAGGAGCAAAGTGTAGACATGCACAAGTGATGTAATCACTGTGTGATGCCATAAGTTAGGTTAACTTAGTTTTGTAGTGTAGACATGCCCTAAGACAATGACTTGTTTGTGTGTGTATATTTACCTGCTTTAACCTTGTAAATCACTCTTATTTCTTTTTCTTAATAAGACTTTAGTTAGTTTATTATAGGATTGGCTACAAGAATTGTCTTTGGTGAGAGATCTAAGGTACAATTGAGCTGGGGATAAGTCACTAGTCCTTTGGGACTGGAAGTAACCTGAATATTGTGATTTTGTTGGCATAAGGGACCATCTATCACAAAGATAGGGGGCAAGATAGACTGGAGTACCCAAGGGGACTGTCTGTGACTCCATATTAAGGCTGTTGTAGTGCTCGAGGAGTTCACGCTTTATACTTGGTTGGTGAAATCTAAGTATAGAACACAGGGCCAGTTTGGGGTTTGTGCCCTGCTTCTTCACAGTTTGTCCTGAGGTTGGCACTCACGGTCATGAGCCACTCTAGACAGCTTGACATAGGGAAATAAAGAAGTAGAGAAATATCGATGATAGAAAAAATGTACATTTAAGTCATAGGTGTCTGCTCTTGACAGTTTTTACAACTGCATTGTTCAGAAAGGTACCTTGCTTAAGTAGTTTCCTTCCAAGTGCACAGGAGACTGGGAACGATTGACCTGCTTTTATTACCCAAGCGTATTTTGAATGATTGTGTTCTACATAATGAAAAAAGAGCTGTACCTCTTTTTTCTCTCCTGGTAGAGTGAAGATTAGACATTTGTATTCTTTTATTAACAGGTAATTGAGGCAAGTATGCTAATTATAGCTCTTTGCAGGAAGATTAGATTTCACTTGAGAAAGTGTAGAAAATTAACTCAAAATAACAAAATGTACTTCAACCTTCAGACAAGGAAAAGAACCTCTTTAATTGTGTATGTTTGGATGTGAGACACCTATATTAGTGTCAGACACATTTGTTTCTCAAATTAAGATGCACAGCTCATTAAAAGCAATAGGCTAGAACATTTCTGTACAGTTGGCATCTCATTAATGATGTGTTCAAGGAAAAGCATAATTCGCAATCATCTGACGTGTGTGGGGGTGTGTGTATGAATTGTGTATGAACCTCTCTGAAATACTTCGCATTTACACAGCATGTTTGGCATTTCCCTGTCTATTGTTTGGAAGGGACCCAATTTTACCTGATATTGAATGTCCTTAATTCCTGTTGCTGTCAGTGGGAATTAAAGACATGCAGCACCTCATAGAGGTGTGCTCATCTTCTTGCAGGATCAGGCTTAAGGCTAGTTACATTTTTAAAGTTGCAAATATCAGGCCAAGTGGCAGACAAGGAAAACAGCTACTACCAAAAGAACTCACCATGCTTTGTGATTCAGGGGTTTGTCAAGTAGGTCTTCACCCCTTGCCCCCATGCTGCTTTGATAACTAGGTCTGTGTAGTGTGTTTAGCATCTCACCATTCGCACTGGAAGCTGCTTTTCTCATTATTCCACCTACACCATTGATTTTAGTGGGAACTGACCTATATGAGTTCAGTCCATACGGTCTAAACCTGGGTCCCCTATGCACTCCAAGCTCCTATCGACTTCATTGGGAGTTATGGGTGCATGGGGATTGGACTGACCCTATAATGAGCACATTTATTATGCTGACTGACTGAGAAGTTTTACAATTAAGCAAAACATTTAGATATTTCAATTGGCAAGTTAAATGTCTGCATTCCTTGCTGTTTTTTACAGTCACCTTTTAAAATGGTCTTATATGTTTCAGAACCGGAGCAAACGCCTTGGGAAAGTCCATGTTGTTCTTGGGAATAAACCATGTGATTTGGATTCTCTCATTTCTGCATTAACGTATGCCTACTTCCTAGACAAGGTAAAAAGAAAAATGAGATCCTGACTTATTTGTTATAGATGTAATAATGTTCAGCAAATAAAAACATGCATGTACAAAATTAGGGTCTGATCCCCTGGCAGTCAAAGACAAGACTCCCGTTGAGTTAAGTGGGAGCAGATGGCAGCCCTTTATTATACAGAAGTAATGATCTAGAGATTATCTACATACAAGAGATGAATGGCAATAACGAAAACCCGAAGAACATGTTAATGCAATATAGGTGAAATTCATTGCCAGCACATGGCCTATTCATCGCTAAAAGCTGACTTAAGTGATGCATAGAACTCATGCAAATCCTAATCCTGTGCACAGGGTTGAGTTTCATCCTAAAATCTTTGATACAAATAACATATCCATTGTTATTCTTTTTGTTCAGTAGACTATTGATTCACAGGAGACAGAGGACAGATTACTATTATTTACTTACTGCTTGTGTCATAGTTGCACCTACAAGACCCCTTTGTTCTAAGCACTGTACATATGCATAGTAAAAGTCAGTCACCACAGAAAGTGAAATCTTGACCCCTCTGAAGTCAATGGAATTTTATGGGATCAGAATTTTTTCTCTTGACTTCAGTGGGATCGCAATTTCACCAAGAGTAATTAAGTAACTTGTCCATGGTTATACAAGATATATGTCCTAGAGCTGGGAATTGAATTAAGATTTTCTGATTTTTAGTCAAACGGCTTAACCATGGGACCAAACCAAGTTTGAAAGGTAAACGTTGACTGCAGTTGATGGGGATTTAGGCACGTGCTGAAAAAACAGAAATAGAATTTTTAGCAATTTCCCCCACTCATTTTTCCAGCATCTCTCTTACAGCTACATAAAGAGGAATCAGCAAAAAGGAATTATCTGTGGGAAAATAAGGTTTACTGATGGGCAGAAATTCAGACAAAATTGTCCCAATGAAAGTCAGTTATTCTTTTGCACCATTCTGACAGATACACATTCTCTTGTTCCAGGTCAGTCCCCCGGATGTTCTATGCTTGCCCGTGCTGAACATACCAAGAAGAGAATTCAGCTACTACCCAGAAACAAGGTTTATTTTGGAAGAGTTGAATATCCCAGAATCATTCCATATCTTCCAAGATGAAATCAATTTGCATCAGCTGAATGATGAAGGGAAATTGTCTTTAACGCTTGTTAACAGCAACATGCTGGCAAGGTATAGTGTTCTGTGTATGATAAAGTGGCCATGCTAGATTGAGCTGTTTTAAAGGTTATATTTTAAGTAGTTTTAGGGCTATAAATGCTGTCTTAACATTTTCTATTCTATATCTGTGACACAATGTGGAATCACAGAAGAGACAGAAGACCCAACATTATTTTCCCTTCATTATGACCATTGAGTACAACATGCTACACGTATTAGTCTAACAAATTTATTTGAGCACGAAAGCTTATGCTCAAATAAATTTGTTAGTCTCTAAGGTGCCACAAGTACTCCTTTTCTTTTTGCGAATACAGACTAACACGGCTGCTACTCTGAAACGTATTAGTCTGTTTGTTTCACTTTTCTGATGGACCATTTTATGTATTTTACTAAAAGCCCTTGATGCACCTTCATAGATCTCAGTTTAGACACTATTGAATTAGATTTATTATCCCAGAGCTTTATATAAGGTCTCTAAACAGCAGGTCACCCTGGAATCCATACAGGGTATCATCGAACAACTACATTCCTTACTCCATGGGGACCCCATCCTGAAGAATCTTTCCTGAACCTCCTCTTCTGGCCTTCAGACAACCCTCTAGCCTCTCAAAGGTCATCATCAGAAGCAAGTTCCCCACAGACCAGGACACACCAATTCAAAGCGGCACCAGACCCTGTCAGAACAACAAATGCAAAACCTGCAGACATATCTCCACTGCTACAATGATCAATGCCCCCCACAACACACGTGTCAAGATCCATGAGTCCTACACATGCCTATCACATGTGTTATACTTCATCCAGTGCACTTCGTGCCCCAGTAACAACTATGTGGTTGAAACCAGACAAACACTACGCTTTTGAATGAACTCACACAGGAAAATGATAAAAGACAAAAACACCCTATCATCCTTGGGTGAAAATTTTCCCAAAGCAATCACTCTATATCTGACCTATCAGTCCTCATCTTCAAAGGAAACCTGCACAGCATTTTCAAAAGATAAGCCTGGAAGCTTAAATTCATAACTTTGTTAGACACTAAAAATCACGGTCTTAATAAAGAGACTGGAATTAGGGGTTATTGCAACAATCTGTAACCCACTAACCCTGCCCTCTTTTTTGTCCTATGACTACAGGGGTGTTAATGGGTCACTTCACTTTGAAAAGGCCCTTAGAATATGTGCTAACTACTTATGCTAAATCTTGTATTTAGCGGTGACATTCTAAAAGTACCTTTCCCAGACATGAGGAAGAGCTCTGTATAGCTCAACTGCTTATCTCTCTCACCAATAGAAGTTGGTCCAATAAAAGATATTATCTCATACACCTTGTCTCTTACAAGCATTCAAGTCTGAGTACATACTAAATATCAAACAGTAGTTATTTTAAAGAAGCTAAGAATCTATCACTCTACAATAGTGACTTAAATTTAGGACATTGTGGTCAAGAAATTAATGAACATTTTTTTATTGTTTCATTCACAGTAGAATTTGAATAGGAATGACTAGAGTGTAGCATTATGTCAGCAGCTGTTATTAAGTGATAGCTCTTTTTAAAAAATAATTTGTACTATTAACAATAGCAAAATAACTGAAAAGGCTACACTGGTGTGTTTACAGATCAAATAATTAGAATTTTTTTAATTTGTATTTTTAAAAATTTTGTGATAGTGATGATAGAAGTTTGGAATCAGCTGTTGTCAAAGTCATCAATCCAGATGAGCGATGTGATGCCAACTTGGGGTTACAGGCGTCTTCTTCCTCTTTAGTAGTAAAAGAGATTCTTCAAGAGGCACCAGAGTTAATCACTCAGCAACTGGCTCATCTCCTCAGAGGTGAGAGATTACTCTTTTTATTAAATACTGAAAGGTTTAATGGAGTGTTGCTGAATTTGCTCATGCAGAAAGAGTGCGATCCATTCTTTGGTTAACAATCCCTTTAAAGACCACGGGAAGCTCCATAAAAGAAGCAGGGAGTAAAGAGTTTGTTAAAGAGTAACATTATATTTAATATTAAAAATGTGCATTTAAAAACAGGCATGAGGGGTCTTTACTGTATCACTAGAGAGGAATATTAAATGGAGCTATCTGCACATCAGTTGGGTAGATGGAATAGCTCTTATAGTTCTAACTTTGTTTCCAGTGACTGTGTGGTATTAGGAATAAAGATACTCCTACCCTGTAGTGGACAATGAATATGGATCAAGATCCCATGCTTGCATGTTAAAACTTCTAATCAAAGCCATGTTTATTTAATCTTGTTTTGGTGGTATAATGTGTAACTTTCATGATCTAAGAATGCCATAATCAAATTGCCATGACACTTTCTTCTCAGTTTGCCTCATTTGTGCACCACAGTATTAAGCAGTGGGGCTTCAGTATAGTCACAAATGTTTCTCAGTTTTTCTTTTTAGCTTGTTACATTTGCCATTATCTTCATTTTTGCAGTGTCACTGCTTTTAAATTTGTGATATCTGTTAGACAGAAAGCTGAAGCTGTAAAAGAACTGACGGTTGCCCATAAGTTAGTTATGTACTTTTATCATTCCCTCTTCAGAACATACTTTAAAAAATAACCAGTTTAAATTGTGAACTCATGCTTGCTAAATTTTCTTTTCTGAAAAATTAACTTAGACAAATGTCGCAACTCCAGTTTTGCATACACCTAAGTATAAGAAAAGATATGAGTTTATTTTACTCTGTTCTGTATCTCATAACATGCCCTCCATCATAGTATCTGAACTATTGAATTTATACTGAGAGACTACAAAAGTTTGTATTTTTATAAGGCTTTTTCATATTTTCATGAGGAAAGGGTGTTACCAGTAATACAGAATTTGGTCAAATCTCTGTACATGTTTCATAACTAATGGTCCCCAGTAAAGCTGCCATTAAATATTTCGCAGTCTGCAAATCTCTGTAGAATAGCTCTATGGGAAACTGTGCCCTCAACTAACCAAGTAAGCATAATCATTTATCTTTGTGACAGAACCAAAAAAAAAAAAAAAAAAAGGCATTTGGGGGATTTATGTCAAGAGGCCTCTGTGACAATGCAAAGTGACTGGAGCTGGTAGGATATTACTGATAATAACGCCTTTATGTAGTTCATTATTTAGAGGTAGAATTATAGCTTATTATTCAAACACTTTAAATATATTTGCTATAAAAGCTAAACATAGGCAAGATTTTTCTTTTAATGCAACCATAAGGGCCCAATCCTGCATATACTTGTTAATGTGTGTAGTGCTTAGCACCATAATTAGTTCTGTTGAAATCAGGAGGATTATTCATGATTGTAAACAATATTATTTGGTAGTAAGTGTTTGTGGAATTGGGCCCATGCCTAGTAGAATTACAGTTATCTGTCATATTAATACAGCTTCAACAACTGATGAAGTGAGCTGTAGCTCACGAAAGCTTACGCTTAAATAAATTGGTTAGTCTCTAAGGTGCCACAAGTACTCCTTTTCTTTTTGCATGGTATCTAGTTATTCTGTTGATATCAAATGGTGTAGAAAATAGTAAGGTACTGAATTAAACAGTATAATAAGCTCTGATGTGACTTTTAAAAAGTTTTTAGTAGTTAGGAAACCACATTTACAAATTCAGGAAAAATCAGTAAATACCAACATCTCTTAATTTTAATTTTTAATACATTGTCCAAGCTGTTAAGACTATAAATATTTACAGATAGTAGACCAAATTCTGTCCTTACAACTTACCCAAATCCTACATATACAGCTGTACTGTTATAAGAGTCTTGCCTTTTGCAAGAGGACTGTTAAATTCTGGGATCTCAAATCACTGTTGGGAGCAGCCATGGAGAACAAGGCAACCAATTACAGTACTGGAAATGTAGAAAAATTCCCACTCATATACAGATACCAAAATGATTTGCTCTTCATGGCCATTCTGACTTTGTAGCTACCAGCAAAGGACCATATTTTGGGGTGAAGAATGGCTGTTTTGTGCTGCACCGCCAGTGGATATATGCTGTAAGGCTGAGATATCTCACTCTAGCACGATTGCTCCAGGGCATAGGTGATATTCCAGTGGCATAAAGCCAGTATAGAAGTACCGACACTAGTATTCCTCCCTTTTAATACTATCTGTAGCGTAAAATAATTGTATAATTTACATGGAGCAATTTTTGTTGGTGTTTAGGTTCGGAGAGCTAACGTGAAAGTCAAAGTGCTATGAATTTGGATTTGATTTCATAAAATTGCTGAGCGGAGATAATCAGCACTGAAGTCAATGGGAGCTTTGACATTTATTTTAGTGGGCACTGATTCAGGCCTTTAGGATGTATAGGGGGTGATATTGCAATGTTAGTAACATGATTCAAATGCCCAGGTTTAGAGAGATCTTTTCAGTTGTGCTGCACCAGCTGTGACAATTTCATTAGGTGCCATCTCAACAGACTTCTTTGGAATTCTGAAACTTTGGCTCACAGTATTTATTAATTTTAATAATAGCTGAAAGTATTTAAAAATACCCTGTGTACTATTATAAGTTTGAACAAATTAGACATGCTTTTGAATGGAAAAAAAGGGAGAAGGGAAGAAAAGGCATATCCAGGCAAAACTTAACATCATTAATGTAGGCAGTATTATTATTTAAGGTCTTTTTTAAGCTGTATGCTTTCCTGATGTCTTTGTCTCTTCTTCAGACACACTGTGAGTTAATTCTACCCTTGGGCCTTAATCAGAACCTGCTCCAAGAGTCAAAGTACTGCACAATCATATCTGCCTTAAGTCAGTGCTTGTTCTGACTCTGGATTTGTGCCAGAAGCAAACGATTATAAAATCTGCCAGAGTCTTGGGCCTGTATTACTTTATTTCCCCAGAGATGTTTACTAGGGGACTGTTGCCAAACTCAAGATCCATTACATTGCTGAATCATTACATTTTTTGTTGGAGCCAGCTGGCAAGGAGTGATTCAAAAAACTGATTGTCAGGTACCTTGAGTCCGTGCATTCTTGAAAATGCCTCCTTCTGTTTATTTGTATAAGGACTTGAAGGATGCCACAAGATGCAGATTGCAACACGTAAATGCTAGCAATTTTTTACCAAGATGAACAACAATATTTATAGATACTGAATTTGATTTTTCTGGATATGAACGGAAGCATTAATACCTTTCAGTGCGGTGCTGGTGCAGTTTGGCTTTCAAAATTAGTTTGTTATTTTAGCAACTCACAACAGGTCCTTTTTGGGAGTTTGGGAAAGGTGCCAGCATTTATCAGATGCATGATTCACACTTTTCTTAAATGGTCATGAAGTCCAAGTGAATTGCATCCCTTTATTATACATATAGTATGAGAGAGAAAGGGGAACATTTTCAGCTTCACCAAACATGATTTTTTGGCTTGATAAGATTTTTTTCCTACTGTGTCTAGAAACAAAGCATTTTCCAGAAGGCAAATATTTTTTCCACCAAGATTGTGTAGCATTTCAGCTAGGAATCTTTTTTTTTAAACTGCTGATCATCAATGAGGGCTGCTTTTTTGCTCTATGTACAGTTTTCATGAAATGTTGCTTCTTACTCCACCTCCCTACCATCCATTCTTTTTCATCTTAAAGATCAAAACCTAGGTGAAAAAGGGAGGTATCTGTATTTTCACTGCACTATTCTTTTCAGCCACAAACTTATCATGCAGGAGATGCCTGTGCTGTTTTTAATGTTTTCCCAAAACAACTTCTGCCTTCATTAGATCATGTTTAATATTAATGCAGAGCAATTGCTTTTGGCAAAAGTGGTACTTCTGAACTGCTTTGAGAAAAGAATAAAATGCCCATCATTTTTTTAAAGCAGCATAGCATATTATCCATTGTCCTCTCTCCTCACCCCACCCCCAAAACCCAGTAATGCAGTGTGATGCACATGGTAAGTAATATCAACCCTTGGATTATATATTGTATTTTCTTTTGTTTGTGTGTGTCAGTAGACAGAAGAGCTTCTGGAGTCCTTTCAGGAATCCAATGGGAGTGGCACTAGCTCTCAGTAAAAACAAGTTGTTGGCAGGAGGTGTTCCTAGCTGATGGATCTCCTTTACAACAGAGACTTAAAAGAGTACATGACTAAATGGACTGCTGACCTGACTCAGTCTGGGAAAGTGGTAATGAAAGTGATATACTGGGGTCCCACTGAGCCCACCCGTTCCACCAGCCTCACCCTGTCCTGCAGTGCCAGGCCCTCAAGCCTCCTCGAGCACACACACACACACAGGTAGGGCCACACCCAGCTGCAAAAGACACAGACACTGAGATCAGCTCTGCGTGGGAAGACTCAGCTTGGGGATTGCTCAGTACTCCAGCGCACACTACCTCTGGAGTGTAAACCCAAAATTATATTGTCTTGCGCTGCCCAGAAATGTGTACAGCGTAAGCTCATGAAAATCGCCCCCTCCCTCAATGTGGAGGAAGATATGCACAGCTTTTTGCCCCTCTCCCCCATTATGAATTGTACAAACTGGGTTTTAGAAAACAAAGCAAGTTTATTAACTACAAAGGATAGATTTTAAGTGATCACAAGGGATAGCAAACAGCTCAAAGCAGATTACTGAGCAGATAAAACAAACACACAAACTAAGTTCAATACACTAAAGAAACTGGTTACAAGTAGTAATTTCTCACCCTAAATGTTGTTTTAGGCATTTCTTTAACAGGCCAGACACCTTTTCTGGTCCGGGCTCAGCTCTTCTTTCCCCCTCAGTCCTTGTTTCTTAGATTTTCTCAGCAGTCATCCTGGGTGGAGAGTCAGTGAAGAAGGAGCCCTGATTAACTCTTGCTTCCCTGCCTTAAATAGGATTTACATATGGCGGGAATCCTTTGTTTCCCAGTTTGGTCTCCACGCCTTTTGTGGAAAAATACTAGTAGGCCAAGATGGGGTCCAGTACGAGGTGACATAATCATCTGTCCCTGCCGTGTCAAAGCAGCATCCCAGGAAGCTTCTCAGGAAGATGGGAAATTAGCATCTTCAGAGTCTTATTGTCCTTCCTAATGGCCCTGCCAGGCTGATTGCCTTCTGTCTGGTGGGCATTCCCCAGGTGCTAACACTTCAGTAATTTATACACAGTCAATATTTCTAACTTCAGATATAGAAATGATACATGCGTACAAATAGGATAATCAGAGTCAGTACATCATAACCTTTCCAATGATACCTTACATGACCCATCTTGCATAAAACACAATTTAGTTATGCCATATTCACATCATAATATTTCTGTGAAGAATATGGGGCGTAAGTGCCACAGTGTTCTTAGCTGATGGATCTCCTTTACAACAGATACTTAAAAGAGTACATGACTTAAATGGACTGCTGATCTGACTCAGTCTGGGAAAGTGGTAATGAAAGCATGCCTAGGATGAAGAGAAATGAGGTGAGGCAGTGTTACTTAAGACAAACTCTGAGTTTGTTTTTCTAAACTATGTGGGATCTTAAAACCCATAAAGAAATTGAGGGCTCCATATCCCACTAATATGCAGGGATTTTGTGTGTATGTCCCATTAATGCTAACAAGCACAATGTATACATTGAAGGAAGAATACCCCCGTGTTGACATTGGGAATTGCAGATGTCTCTATATTAGTTTGAGAAGACTCTTTCTCTCTCTTCCTTTTTTCTTAGCAGAAGCATTAAACAACAGAATGCCTACGACAAAAAAGCTTTTAAAATTGGGTGCCTGTTTGATTAATTACTCCATTAATGCTGTAAGGCCTACATTTCATGTTGGGATGAAAATGCTTGTACCCCTTAAAACCCAAAGTGGGTTTCCTATCAGAAAATTTTGCACACAACCAGACTATGTCAAGTTGCAACTCTTGAGAGGTACCTAGCAATCAAGAGTACAAGGCTGCTTTCAAATAGCCAGGTGAAATGCATATCTGCACTCTTTCTTGCACCCATGTTCAAACTCTGATTTTAAAACTTGCAATAACTCACGTGTGTGTATCCTAGTGAAAGTCTGGTCAAATTCTAAGAGAGCTTTCCCAATGGAAATTCACAAGAACATATCATACCAGTGAAAACCAGATACAGGGACATAGCAGTATAGAGTTATCTTCAAACAATCCTTCAAGCTCTTTTGATTTGGGAGATAAAGGTAAAAACGTTTAGAAACATTAGAACTCCCTGTTTTAAAATATATTTATAAGGATTGGCAGATTAATTTAAACTAGCTTCGTGAATGTTCAGAAAATCATTTTTACAATGCTCTATAATAAAACTGTTCTTGAACTGAAAAATGGAATTGTCACTGGTAAGAATTTTTATTATGAAGATTCGTTCTGATTTAAGGGGCTTGATTCTTCTTTCCCTCACACCTGTGCATATTAGGAGTAACTTAGTTAAAGTCAAGTGAGTTATGCCAGTATAAGGCTGGTGTGAGATTTTAGAATCCAGCTGCCATAGTGTCTTGGGGTCAGATCTTCAAAAGCCCCTAGCTCACACTGATGTCAGTGGGCATTAGGGGCCTAATTATCTTGAAAATCTGGGCCCTAGATTTTCATTTACCTGAACTCCACTATTCATGTAAAAGAAACAGAAATTGACTGTGTGAGACACACACACACACAATATTTTGCTCAAATTCTGAGAATCAAATTTTATTTTCCTTTTACTGTTTCTGTATTGCCTTTGCCTTCAGCATTTTTTTAGAATTACATAATTCTGCACTTATCTCACAGCTTAATTGAAAACCTGGATTGATCAGGGAAAAGCTGTCATGTAATTATTGCTCAATTTTTAATCAATTGTAATTAGACTGTGTTATATTAAAAGAAAATTAGTAACATGATGTTATTGTGATTGTACTGAAGCATAAGTTACTTGATCTTAGTTCTTTCTATACAATTAGGTATACAAATCTGGGTTGACCTTCTAGCCATCTGTAATTCTGAACTGATGAGTGTGTATGGTTTTTATATCTAATACCTGTTACTTTATTGCACTTTCCAGTACTTTGTGCTCTGATTTCCTCTGCTTCTTAAGATACTGTTTTTTAAATCCATTGGTTAATGGTTCAGATGACACATACAATAGTAACTATTCCATCTCTTATATTAAAAAAACCCCAACCAACTGAACCACCACTAAAGATGCAGGCCTACATTTTGAAAAATGAATAAAGATTATGGGTGCTTCAGCTTTTGGATACCCAACTTTACGTACCTGAAAATCAGACCCCTTAAGGTGTTCAAATATTGGGATGCCTAAATCACTAGCAACTTTTGAAAATGTGGGCCACAGTATATATTTTCTGTACAGTCTTGTTTCTTTTATGATTTTTAATACTACCACACAGAGAGGAATACTATTTAAAATAATAAGACTGACATAAACCCAAGAAAATTAAGGGTAAAAGAGAGAAATTCTGGAAATTCTGAGATAAGAAAGAAATTCCATCCTGGATTCACCCTACAATAAATATTAAAAGTGTCTACAGTCTCTCCAGAGAGCGGTATGTTACAATAATTTTTATGGCTCTATGTATTTTCAGGTTGTATGTCTCCATATCAACATGTTAGGCCAAATTCATCCCTTGGACTAATATGTCAACTAGTCTCAGTTCCTCAGAGAGATTCACTCCCTACTTCAGAGTACTACTCCTATACCAGCATTTGTCTGCTAGTGAGGCCTATACTTAAAGTTGCAAAATTGTTTCCAGTAGCAGATCATCCTGCGTTCATGCACTTATAACTTTTTGAAGAAAGGTTTCAGAGTAGCAGCCGTGTTAGTCTGTATTCGCAAAAAGAAAAGGAGTACTTGTGGCACCTTAGAGACTAACAAATTTATTGGAGCATAAGCTTTCGTGAGCTACAGCTGAAGTGAGCTGTAGCTCACGAAAGCTTATGCTCAAATAAATTTGTTAGTTTCTAAGGTGCCACAAGTACTCCTTTTGTTTTTTTGAAGAAAGTTACTATTGAGGATAAAACATTCATCTCCAAAGGCGATGGTTGTAAAGTTTGAGAAAAATCCTTTCAGTGATCAGACGGTGGAAAACCCCCCACACTTTTCCAGTTTAAAAACATTCAAACTATACTTTTTTGCCAGGACTATGCCAAAAACAACCAAAATTTGAAATCTAAAAGACTTTGACATGCAAATAGTCCTTGAGGAGAGGAGTGTATCTGCTAGGTTGGAAAAATCTTTGCTGCTTCTCGGGGAACTGAAAACCCCCATAAGGCACTTACCCAACTATGCAGTGCTTTACATTGAAAGGGTAGGGGATTCCACTCATTTTACAGGCTTGTGGTCTAATGAACAGGATACTGGAGTGGGAGTCAGGAGACCTGGATTCAATTCCTAGCTCTGCCGTTAACCTGCTTTGTTAACCTGCGCAGCCTTCCCTACCCGGCCCTCCATACAGTTTCTCAATGCCGATGTGGCTCTTGGGCCAAAAAGTTTGCCGACCCCTGTCCTAGCATAATGGGACCCTGATCTTGGTTGGGGTCTCTATGAACTACTTTAATATAAATAATAATGCTGAAGCATAAGATTTTATTATTCTTAATTTAGCATGAATAATTGGCAATGAATGTTTTCTTTGGGCATATTAGCAAATGGGAACAAAGCCTTCTGGGAGTTAAAGGATGACCTTGAATCCTTACCCCGCCAGCAATATCTGTCACATCAAGGCTGGAATCTGGGAGATGGTATGCTCTATGTAATCCTCTGAAAAGACGACAACTCTATTTAGCTCTTGCAACAGAGTGCCAATTGTGCTGCAATTATTTAATGGACTCTTTTTTAACTTTGAAATTAATGTGTCGTATTTGGCTGAACGTGCTGTGCTTTCATCTAAATACATTGGCATGGAGTTGTCTAGAGTCGATTACACTGGAATGACTAGTGACTGACTTAAATCATAAGTTTAAGGTTATCCTCAAAGTCCTTTGTGAAGTTGTTACTTGTGTGCTGTATACGGGAAGAGTTTTGTGTTATATTGGTAATAAGAAGGGCCATTAGAAATCCTCAGCATGGAAATAATGGAGTCAATAAATACGATAAAATCAATCATTTGCTTAAAATGCTTAATCTAGATTTGTTTAATTGTGGTGTGGGTGATATTGTGTATGTATTTGCGTACTTATTTCAGGGTTCTGCTGGCTGTATTTTAGCAGTCACACTCTATGTCCATTGATACTGACATCCTGTGTGGGGAAAAAGAGGGAGATCAGCTACCAGGCAGGATGGATTTGTAAACAGGTAGCTCCCGGGAAAAGCAATTACTTGTACTTAAAGAGACGTTCCCTTCAAAAAACATCATGCTAATTTTTGGGACCTATCATGAAGTCAGTGGGAATGTTGCCACTGGGGCAAGCTTGGGATCGTTACGTTTAAATATACCAAACCCTATAGAAATAGAAATTATATGATAAATTAAAGTAGCTTTTCCTAATGTGCTAGATTTATCAAAATAACAAATTACCAGTGTAGATTTTTAAAGAATTTGATATTTTGGCTGCTTAGAAAATGAGAATTTGGCATGTCAGTTTGTACTGGTCCTTGTAACAAGTATATGAAGGCTGTATCTTCACTGCAGAGTAAGCTTGAGTTATCTACACTTGAATTAATGCATCTTGAGTAAGTGTAGCTCTAGTGAGAGTAGCCACACAGGGAAATAACACTTGAGCTACAGAAGAGTGACTGGATTACTTTATGGGGTGATTGTTAGCAGCTGATGCGTTATGCTAAGTCTAGCTGTGACCTACAAATCTATATCCCCTGACAGGCCAGCCAACTCAAATTAAAAAAAGCACCAATACGTGCCAGTTAAGGCTCTGTGTGTGCAGAGAGCACTCGAGTTATAACTTGAGTTAACTCTAAAGTGAAGACAAGCCCAAAGAAGGAAAGGGCTTTAAAGGGGAAGGGGAAATGGGTACAGTAAGAATTGTAGTTTCTCTAGTACCTTTTCACTGTTGTACAGGAGGGGTTGACTTTGCTGTTTCACATTTCAGGAAGCATTCTCTTCAAATGTATGTCTATGGAACCAGAAAGAATTACAGAACAACAGGAAGAAATACTGTCAATTCTAGAAGAAAAATTTCCAGAGCTGCCTCCTCGAGAGGACATAATCTCTGTTTTCCAGGAGACCCCATTTAAGGCTCAAGGTAATGCAGTTTACTTCCATTCCTCAGGCAGCTTGTCATTTTTGTCATGTGGCTACATCTAGATAGAATGGATCATTATGTGAGATGACAGTAGTTGAAATAAAAAATTAAAAATGTCTTCATTTGTATTAACATATGATGGTTACTTTTAAGTTAAATGACTGACTTAAGGTGGAGCATAGAAGTCTTGTTTCTGTGGACTATCCATGCTATCTGAGGTTCTAAACCAGATAATTAATATTGTCTAGTATGTATGTATATATATACATACACGCACAATTTAGTGGGCCTCAACACAACATGGTGGGCTATAGCCACTGATCCAGCCATAAGGAGGATGCTCAGCATTCATTCAAGTGTAGATAGCTCAATGCCATCTTGGGGATGGATTTTACTTTCTGAACCTACTTCACCTGCATAGAGCTCAGTTTCTTGGAGTTTCTCAGTTTCATAGAGCTGCTGAAATGACTTCAACCCTAAATAAAACTTGAAATAGCAAGAAGTTATTTTAATAATGGAAAAGTATATTTCTTTTTCATTGTCACTCAAATGAGACTGAACCATTTTTACTCCATGCCTCCAAAAACATTGTCTATCTGGGTTTGAAGGTGCTTTACACCCGGGCTAGCTAGCCTAGCTGGGGTATAGGCTAGCGCTCCTCGGTGCTGCTTCCAGGCAGCTTGGTAATCCACCCACATTGTAATGAAGACACAGACTAATTCACTTGAGCACTGACAGACCTTCAGTGCTTTCTCTCAGTTCCTGCCATGTGCCCAGGTCGACAGAGAAGTTGTCCCACAATCCAGAAAAACATGGAGGCTGGGAGAAAAAATTCTCTTCCCAGCTGGATTAGAGACTGCAACTTCAATGCAGCCTCCCTGTGAGAAACCAGGTGAAAATGGCTCCAGCTGAGCTGGCTGACCTCCCTGATTGCATAAGCTAGGATCAGCCAGTCAGGGTCAAAGGAGAAGAACGTGTGATGTCCACCATATGGCTTGGCTCAAGTAATCTGCCCTAATATTCAGTATCAAACTTGAAATACATTGTAAACAGCAGTGGGATGAAATTTCTGAACGTTGGGCCTGATTTTCCTAAACCTACTGGTATAAATCAGAAGCAGTGCAATTGAAATCAGTGTAGCTATATTGAAATGAAACTGGTATAATTGAGGGCAGAATCAGTCTCATTGTTCCTTTTCTGTTATTCTCTGTGCTCCAAAATCAAGGTCAAGCAATATACAAAACAAAAGACATATACAAAAAGCTTCTATTAAGAGTTCATGCATCTGAACAAAATTCAGTGAAACGTTGTCACTTCATAGATACAACACAGAAGTGAATATAGCTTGATTTCAGTGGTTTCTGCAGCTTGAATAAAGCAGTTGACATGATTCTAGTGCTTCCCAGCTCTGTCATGTACAGCCTCTGTATACACATTAGGAATGTCAGTGGCTTTTTTTTGCTGCCATGTCACATTACAAATGCATGTCCAGTTTGCTTTTCATTATTATCCCGAAATCCCTTTAATCATCACTGCTTCCCTAGGACATCTCCCTCCGATTGAGTTAAATTTTTTTGAAGTATTCCTCCCAAATGTATTAACTTTCTGTTTCTGTTGAAACAAACTGAATTTTATTTTCATATTTCTGGTCCCTTTAGGTATCTGATGGGTGTTGCCAATTTAGACCAATGTGCTCTTTAGCTCCTCTTTTAGATCATTAATGAAAATATTAAAATATATTTAAAAGGCCATACTTCCTGTGATCACAAACACTATTCACATTTGCCATTCATGGCCCCAATTCTACAAAGATTAATAAATGTGCTTAACTTTGCTCATTGTGTGTAGGCCTATTGACTTCAATATATGGAAGTCAGTGGCAAAACTCTCATTGACTTCAATAAGGCCAGGATTTTACCTAACAGGATTACTAACAATACATCAAGTGAAGTCTGCCTGTGTGTCTTTTTAGGATTGGGATCCATGGAGTTTCATGCACAGAGATAAGACCATAGTTGGCTGTTAATGAAACTACACTGTTAAAAAAAAAAAAAATTAGCCACTTTTCTACTACTCTTGGAAGCAGCTTTAGTATGGCCATTGATGCATCATAATTTCAAGTGCCCCTAAACAGGGAGTAGTGTACTAGCTACATTGTTCTGTGTTTTATCAATATTGTTTACGATTTTATTACAAATTACATAGTTAGCGTTGCATATGTTTGTGTGCTCTATGCGCAGGTAGGTGGGGATGAGATTCTGAGGTCCTTTGCAAGTCAGATGAACGGTTTGCCTTTATGTATCTAGTTTGTTAGGCAGAAGTGGAACAATTCAATAAAATAGCAGTTCCAGGTTTCATCTAAGAAGCAGTGCTCATTTACAAACCTGAATCCATAGGTGTACTGGTTATTTTGGGCACATTGAAGAGAATAGCTACTCTGCTTATTAAAGACTCTAATGTCTATATGTAGTAATTTTTGAAATGAAAATATCAAAGATTTTGACTATACATGAGAACCTGCCAGTTCATCTTGTCAATAGATTGCTGATTGAAGAGAATCTAGCTACTGAATTCGTTGATGAGCAGTTATGATTTATATGGCTGTTTCAGTCATGAGTGATTATTTGGCTATATTATCTGCATTATCAGTAGGGGTCAATTGACCATGTTCCTATGCATCATGCATTATTTAAATATAGTTTTAGAGAATGTTGCAGCCTCTTAGCTGGACATCTCCCATTACATGAAAGCTATATGGTTAAATGAAATATTTGAAAATTCACAACATTCCTGGATCCTATATAAAAAGAATCCAGATCCCACAATTAAAGAGTCACCCAGTAGATGATGATGATAAACTCTCCTGTGTCATCCATACACACATTAATCTGTTCCTGAGGGTTATATTAATCTTTAATCCCACACAGAAACATCCATTGGTACAATGTTAGTTTAAGGAAGATCAGTGGTAGAATATAATCTGAAGTTTGTATTTACAGTATGTACTTTAATTGCTTCAGCTCTGAATGATTTGTTACAGCAATTCTATATTAGTGCCAAAAGTTTTATATCCATGATCTAAAGATTAAAGAGTATGGGCACTCATTGACAAGTTGTATTCGATATGCTTCCAGATCAGAGCCTTTACAACTTCATAGAGGGAAACTGATGAGGATCTTTGTCTTTTAATTCTTTTGAACTTTGTTTACTCTGATATTAAAGTAGTAGTGCAATACTACTAATATTAATTTAAATAATAAAATAATAATGTTAATTTTTTGATGTGAACCCCGAAAAGCCAGAAGAGTTAACATTAAGGCTAAAGTTCTGGTCTTAACTCATCCTTTTGCATTTGACTAGCTCTGAAACTTGTATGTATTAAACAGTTTTTCTGTATCTCAAACAGGTTTAAATATTGAGGAGGCTATGTTGAAGGATCTCAAGGAGCTGTCAGATGGAGAAATTAAAGTAGCAGTTAGCACGGTGTACATGACCCTTGAGGTAAGAGGAAACATAAACAGAATATAGCTGCTAAACAACCAAGCTGCATAAGGTGGCCTGTTCTTTCACATAGATTTTCAGTTACTTGTTTTCTCAAGATAGAGTATGAGCAGATTTTGTCAATGATGTAATTCATTTTTATGAATGCTGTAGTTATTTGTGATCTGACTTTCATTACTATGCATCTGAATATCCTTTCAAATAAAAGTAATTTACCAGTATGCTTTAGAGCAACAGCTGCAGAAAATTGCAATGCTTGGATCAGAACCTACCCTTCTGTGCAGTGGGGTTAATAATGTCTCAACTCCTTGAGAAAAGTGTCCCCTTGTTTTTTTTACTTTTATACACCTGCTTTGAATGCTGTGAAAACAGTCATGTTGGTCATAAATTATAGACGTCCCAGGGTTGATAAGAAAACCTTCCAATTTGTTAATAAGATGGCTGCTTGTCTCAGGCATTTCCTATGTTAGCAGTACTGGTGAAAGTCATTTTTTTGGTTGCTGGTTTTCAGTGTCACACTTCTGAACTGACCCCACTTAAATTGGAGTGCTCTTAGTTAAGTGTGTGCATAACTATTAGCTGTTAGAGTTATGCATATTTTATAAAAAGAAAAGGAGCTGTAGCTCACGAAAGTTTATGCTAAAATAAATGTGTTAGTCTCTAAGGTGCCACAAGTCCTCCTTTTCTTTTTGTGGATACAGACTAACACGGCTGCTACTCTGAAACCTGGCATATTTTACAGATGTTCTTTCCTCTAGTGTATTGTTTTTAACGAATATTGTGCTGATATCACTTTAGAATTAGCTGTTATATGTGTAGAAGTACAGATCAAAATCATTCAGGGCCAGGTTGAGGCTGGCTCTTCACAGGTGTGAGAAAGCAAAGGGACACACGAGGAACCTTCCCCTTCCCCTTAAGCCCATGTTCAGGGACTAGCCACAATGTGGGTGGGAAGTGCAGCAACTGAGTATGACTAGTCCTGCAAGTGGCATCGGTCACCTCAGAAGGAATGGGGTAAGACACGAGCCTAAGGCAGCTGTTACATTTGCTCCTATTTCTCCTGGGGGCTTTTACTATTTTGCAGTCCCTTCACATACCCCATCAGTGTAGGTGGTCGCTTTTAGTCCCAGCCAAGTCCTCACACACTGAGCAGGTGCATATAAAGCACGCCTCATCTAAAAGCATTGTGGTTTGTATTACTGACTCATCTATCTTGTGTTAGCCAAAATGATCCTTTACATACAGATAGGGTAACCAATAGAAGGAGTGAAAAATCGGGAGACTTTTTTTTCCCCGGGAGGATAGCCTCTGTAAAACAAAGCCGCCAATATGGGGACTGTCCTGCTAATTGAACATCTGGTCACCCTACATACAGGGAGCCAATCTGGCCAAAAATACCCAAGACTGTATTTGTGCTGCATCACCAATTCAAACAAGTAAAAATGAACTTTATGGCTACCAGTGAATGAGCTCCCTGTGTTCCACAAACATTGATTCTCAAACTCTGCAAACTTCATGCCTCGCTGACTATGAGACAAGCAGAAGTTAAGCTGGAGGGGAGGGGGGAACAGATGTTTTATGATTCGGTCATGTTTTATTCTTTCTCCCTTCCCGTATTATTTTAAATAGGCTTCCTGGAAGAAGCCATCATTGCTCTTATTGGTAGATGAATGTTGCAAGTAGGTGATGGGGTTCTACCCCATCCCCAGTCACCAAGGACTTGATTTTAAGAGCTCCCACAACTCCACTGAACTCAATAGGAGCTGAGGGTGCTGGGCATCTGTCTTTCTGTTGCCAAGCTTCTTGGGTGCCATGAAGTATGAATTAATCTTTGACCTTTCAATTTTGTGGTCTTCATGCTCTCATTGGATGTCCTTCTGAAATGACACTGTCAGCAAGGGAAGAGCCTAGTGTGTTAATGGTGTGAGCCCTTCAAACTTGTCCCTCACTGAGTGATGTTTAGTCAGTTGGAGAAGAACCTGTTAGGACATGTAGGGCATTAAGTGTGCTCAGGTACAGAGTGTTTTGGTATAATATCAAATAACCTAATTTACTGCAGTTATGGCAGTTGAGCAGTACAGAATGGGAGAATCCATGAAACACAGCATTTTGGGGTACAAGAGAGGAATAGTTCCCCTTGAAAACAGAGGTTAGTTTTCATCTTTGAAAACACCACAAGGCCTATGGAAATTCCAGGGATAGCAGTTCCAGCGGCTTAGGTCTGCTGGATCTAGTCTGTAGCTTTGTATTGTTGAATATCATCCTGTTGTGTTTAAAATGTCAGACTTGGATTTTCTTTCCTGACTTATTCAAAACACTTTATAATTGCTCAGAGAAGCATGTTTCGTATCAAGATATCTTCTGTGAAGGGATTTCAAAGCTACATACCTTGAATCATACTAGATATTAATTGTACTGGCTAGTATGTCAAAAAGTTAATGTCTAGCTTACTAAATAAGTGATAGAGTGTCAGTAGTGTCAGTGACAGTAGTTTACATGCTGGCACAGTAATCAATCAGTTTAAAAAACTACATGTTAGAAAGTAAAGAAATGAACAGTTAAAGGGTCCAGCCACTTTCTCACTGCCATACAATCCTCCATTATCCTCCATCACTCCACCAAACTTGCACGGCCCACTCAGCTTTAACTTTGGCCCCTAAAATTTGCAAAAATATACAAATGTCAAAATAACCAATAACAAGATGGTTGGAAATGCATTCTTTGAATAAGAAATGGGATTTTATAATCATCTAATAATTTATTTTAACCATTGTCTATCAGTTTGCTAATTTAGGTGAGTGGTACAAATTAGGCTTATAATGAGCTTCAGTATTAAATTAAGATGCTTTTTTTACTTCCTGGAAAGAGTATGTGGAATGCAGCTTCTGTGCTCTTTGCTCTATCCAGATCCAACATCCAGGTAGCACTCACGTAGCTCAGCTGGGAGATGGAGGATCTTTACTTCTACTTTGCACAACTGTATTAAGGCTAGTCACATTCTAGCCCATAATTTGTATCCCTTTCTTCTACTACTTGACCGCTGCAATGTTTTTATAGTTCTAAAAGCAGACAAGTTTCAGAACTGGCCTCAGTGAATATATTATATCACATTTGACTTTAGAATACTTTTGTGCAGGGAACACCAAGATTTGATTCTTAAGCAGTGAAGTGGTTCACAAGAACATTGTTTAGAATCATAGAATCATAGAATATCAGGGTTGGAAGGGACCCCAGAAGGTCATCTAGTCCAACCCCCTGCTCAAAGCAGGACCAAGTCCCAGTTAAATCATCCCAGCCAGGGCTTTGTCAAGCCTGACCTTAAAAACCTGTAAGGAAGGAGATTCTACCACCTCCCTAGGTAACGCATTCCAGTGTTTCACCACCCTCTTAGTGAAAAAGTTTTTCCTAATATCCAATCTAAACCTCCCCCATTGCAACTTGAGGCATAACTAAATGGAACTGTCTTAGGGGAAAGAGATTCAATTGCATATCCACAAAACAGTCAATTCTTAGTGATTTCCATGAGTTAAATGATCTTTAATCACTATCCATCAAGTCACTGATATTACCAGCATTTTTGACTGAAGTTACCTGGAAGTGATTCCTAGAAGTCATTCCTTCTAGTTCTTCTCTTTGCAAAAGAAACATGCTTTAACTGAAGTGGCATTGCTTTAGCCTCTGTGGCTGGAGATTAATTTTTGAGGTTGCTGAGTTACTACACTCTGTTCAAACACTTCCAGAACTCTGTCTGGCTTACAGTGCTTGACAGAAGCACATAGGACAGTTGTTGGCTTGTAGCAATCTGCAACAGCACCAACAGAGTCCGGAGTGGATTTGCAAAACCATGGTGTACTGCTCTGCCTGCCACATCCCCAGCAAGCAGAACTCTGTAACCCATAATAGGAATAATCATTAACAATAGGCAAAAATCTGAAAACCTGAGTCTTTTACTTCAGGCAAAGTCCTGAAGACATGAGTCTTTACTCTGATAAAACTCATGTTCACCTTCCTGTGAGTTTTGCTTGTATAAATACTTCCGGATTTGCTCTAGTAATAATGATGATAATTTCTACTATTTAGCACTTATGCAGTGCTTTTCATGTTCTGAGTGCTGTACAGATATTAACTAATTAAACATCAATGAGGACATGAGACACTGCTTTTGCTTTGCTTTGCTTTAATGCCGCAGATGTTGCATCTATAATGTGTTTGCTTCTTTAGAAAACTAACAGGGTCAAACTGTTCTTCCAGCCAACAGATACATAAGAGCATCTTTTGATGAAGAGTTTTCTTAGGCCTTATTATTTGCTTTGGTTTCATGATCTCTCCTGATCTGTTAGGATTTATTGGGTCTGATGGTTACACAGCTGCTGCTGCTGTTGCTTCTAATAGTGATAATAAAGTGATTATATCTACTGCAACCCATCAGGAATAGTGTGTTGTTCACAAACATATGTTTATTGCTGTAGTTGCTATGTGTCACGAAGAATGAAAATGGCACACCTGAAACACTCAGGCTGTGAATGGGTTAAATGAGTATTTAAGAATGATAAAGACTTCTTAAGATCAATCTATCAAGTGACATTGATATTCTAATAAATGAAATAACATACATAGTCTTTCATATACCCATAAAAAGCATGCTATCTTTTATTATTGGTTTTACAGATCTAGAATGAAATTAGAGTCTGTCTTAGCTCCTGTGTTTCTGAGAGGAAGGATGGTTTTGTGGATAGGCACTGGGATGGAACTCAGGATGTTTGAGTTCATATCCCAGCTCTGCCATTGACATCCTGTGCAATCTTGAATAAGTCACTCTGCTTCTGTAAAATGGGGATAATAACACTTCTTTACCTCATAGATGAGTTGTGAAGATAAATTCTGCAATATTTGTGAACTGTTCAGTTATTATGGAGTTAAGACCTGAGTTTTCTATTAAAATATAGATGCTAATATCCCTTGTTAGAGAAAATGTTTGCTAAAATGTTCTTTGGTTTAGGGGAAAGGTAATAGTGGCAATAATTGAATAATTCCTTCAGTTACCAACTAATTCACTATTAGTATCACTAGTCAATATTCACATCTCAGTAACACTGAGAAGCCTGAAAAGTATCAAGGTCTATGGTTCTTGGTGCTATACAAACACATAGGAAGGCACAATCCCTGCTCCAGTATCTTTACAATTTGGGAAGACAAGGGACATATGAAGGGTGTGAGGGGTTGGAATATAATCAAATATATATATTTTATTTATATGTGAGTATATTTACTGCTGTTATTATATTAATAAAGTGTCACGTATCCCCACCTGCCCATCATCAATTTGCTGATCTCTTATAGGCATCTTGGCAGAGATGGATCTTGAGGAGACTTTTAAAGAAATAGAGGGTAGTATTAAAGGAATAGCGGGCTTTATTGATCAATTCAGGGAAGGCATTTCATGCATACAGATCAGGATTTGTGTGAGGAGCTGGATGTACACAGCTTTGCATTTTTCAGATAAAGCTCTTTCTGTCTGGGGTTTTATAGATTTAAATTACAGTGAAGTTCTAGGTTAAAACAAGAAATGAACAGAACCATATCACACACAAACTACATCTTATTTACATGCATGGCAGCATTTGTTCAAGACAGTGGCAACAGAGAAGTAACATGGCCCAAGTGGCTGTTGTTTTCATTACTTGTACTGGAAAATTTCTCCAAGTCATGATGGAGATTATTCATAGGGTATTGTAGCAAAACTGAGTGCATGCACTGCTGTTAATTTCTGTTTTATTATGTTATACCCTGAGAGTATATTTTGCTTGTTCTCTGTTGGAATTCCCTTGGAAATGAGAAGCATCTTCTCAATGTGACTTTCCGGGAAAGTCATTTTTTCCTGAGAGATGAATAATACTTTGTGAATTGAACTTTCCATTTCTCCTCTTTCCTCACGATGCAATATAGTGAACAAGATATGCAACTTTCATGGAACTTTTCTTTATAGTTTCTTATGAAAGCTTGATGACTTTTTTGCTGGAGTCTGTGGTCCAACCGTTTCAATGCTGTGGGCTGGATGCTAGTTTGGACTGGAGACACCTCCATAGGCCCATTACCAAAATATAATTCCAGAGAGATGACTCTGAGGATCATCATTGCTCACTGGCTACCTTGCCAGCTACCTTCACCTTTCTGCTGCTGTAGAGAAGTGCTGCGTGTGCCGGAGGGAGACTGGCTCTATAAAATGACCTCTTCCACATTGCGTGACCTCCCATGTAGGAGGCCATTTTGTCTCCACATGTAGATTGTGCAGCATTTCACTCACTGCAATACCCTCTATGTTCTGGGCAGCTGTTGGGGGGAGCGGATGCCATAGGAGTTCTGGGGGCTGGATGGAATTGTCCTGCAGGCCAGGTTCTCTCAGTTGGACCACTTAACGCAACTAGCAGTATCTTTAAAGAGAAAAAAAATAACATAAAGAAAGATTTCTCAAGGAGACTTAAGGAAGCCAGTTGAAAAATATGGCCAACGGGTATCTGGTCTTGATCAGTATATGTGAGAGAAACTGAAAGCTGATTGACTGATGAGATAGTGCTCTATTAAGGTTGTTACATCACATTCCTCACCCTGATATCTGAGCACACTTTATAATTTTGTAAAGTGTTCTTTACGTAGGGCAATCCCCACATGATAGCGTAGCTGACTCTATACTTCCTGCTGCTGGCCCTCCTGGTCAGGGTGGGGTGTGTCCCAGGAATGGAAGAGGGGGTGGATACAGCACTTTGTGCTCTGCTGATCTTGGGCTGGTGGAACAACTCTCCAAGAGGCTGTTACAGCCAGCATAACTTAGAGCAGCCTGGAGGCTCTTATAAATTTCACTTGGATTTGAAACAGCCCTCAGCTGTCTCAAGAATTGAATAGGGGAAGGACAGAAAGGTGGCATAACATCACGTATGCCTCTCCTCCTTCAATCCTGCTGAACACTGGCCAGACCCAAGGATCAAGCCCTAGATTTTGATCTCCTAACCAGCCCAACTGGTGTCCAAGAGAAGGAAAACTCCTTGGTTAAATTTCAAAATCTTTTTTCAAAATAGCATTAGTAGTAGCACAGTGTATACATTTGCAAGTTTTTTCTGGCAGATTTGTATGGTGTTCTGTGTATTATGAAGACAGATTTTTATTTAAGTATTATACATTATACCTATATAAAAACAAGTAACTCTCTCAGCTGTAGCATGGCAGGCATTTTCAAACAACTTTTAAACTAGTTGGGTTACTACATAAATCATAATGTATTTAATTTTATTTGAAGGGTTGAACTTCCATTGTCTGTTTTTGCTGATCACATCACAGACTTGGCAAACTTTTCTTTTCCAGTATAAATATACACATTACGTTTTTGAAATGGTGTCAGATTGGTACATGGATTTGTTTTGGATGCTAAAAAAGCAAGCAAACATGTTAACATTTAATCTTCCAGTAATGGAATTGGAAACAAAATTCTCAGCAACTTACAATGCTGTTCAGAGATATTTTTCTGATGCCTGTTGTGAGAAGTTAGGGTATGTAAAATAAATGATGTATGGAGCTGTAGGAATGCGACTTTTGCAGGCTACCTTATGTCTAAGGAACATTAAACATAGGGTTCTCGTTTAGCAAATAAATAACCATTCATTTCAATGGCTGCATAGTCTGGACTTTTGTGCATATTTTTACAAAGATGAGGCGAGGCCATTAGGGATTTAATATAAAATAAATCGCCAAGGGGTCTTCTTGTAGTCCTAGTCTTTCTGCCACATGGTGTGTTACTAATGTGCATAAATGGGCTTAAATGAATTTGTTATCTGTATTACATTTGCAGTATGTATATATTTATATATTATTTTTTAATTATGTTTAAAAATAAAACATTAAATACATCCTTTGTGTGTGTTGAAAACATTTCATTTGTAAATAAATCAACCTTAATTAAGTTTTTTTTTTTAAATGTCAGTGTGTGAAATCTGCCTATAGGTAAATATGTGTTTATATTTTTATATATATATATATATAAAATAAAATACACACTCTCTCTCTCTCTCTCTCTCGCGCACACACACACACACACACACACACACACAGCTAAATGTACTTGAATTTTCTATCCCGGAAGTATTCAGAGAGTTAAGTCATTACATTACAAGAATGAATAGTACAGTCAAAGATCCATTAATGAAAATATAATTACGCAACTCTACCATTCTGGAGGATGGTACCTGTGCTATTGATGCCCCAGGTTGCATGAAGAATCCCGTTTGGAATGAATACAGATTGGTTCTAGATGCTGACAGGCTAACCAAAGCATGTGGGTTTTCTTTTGTGGTTGTCTATCCTGCTCTACAAGTGCAGAAGGGAAACAGGTGGGAATGTGTATGGGTCATCCCAGATTGTTTATTTATGACCGTAACTGCTTATTAATTGACTGTAGAAAAGCAAAAAGTGTCATCAGCTATGGTTATAGTGATTATCTACATCACTTCTAGTCTTTAAATCAGGATTAGATAGCCTTCTACAAAACATACGATAGCCAAGACAGAAGTTATGGGCTTGATGTGGAAATTACTGGGTGAGATATTATGGCTTGTGTTCGGTAGGAGGTGATCATATTTGTGATCATAGGTGATCATATTTGTCCCTTCTAGCCTTAAAATCTATGAATAACATTGACCAGTCTCAGGGCATGTACTAGTAAATTGAAGTCATGTTGAGCTAAAGATGGTGCATAATATTTTATAAGGTATATTTGCTTATCTTATTCTATAGCTACCACCATTATACACAGTATAAACTGGAAAAACAAAAACAAGATTTGTACTGCTGGTGTCATTTAAGAATGTCATTCATAGTCATATTTGATTTGTTTTCCCCATTTCTTTCCGTAGCAGTTTATGTTTTATGAAGTTCCAGTGACCTGTGCTATATTTTGTTTGGTATCAGATCTAAATCTGTTTCTGGCATATACTGTAATAAAGGGAGTTTTGCTATACTATTTCTTTGCTAGTCAATCTCAGTTTAAAATTCAGATAGCTGGTATGAATTGGCTAAATAAATAAATAAATAAGATGTAATCTTATAAGTGTACCCATACATTAGCTTGTTCTAATCTAATTTTCTATAATAGGCAAATATTTTTTATGTTTTTAAATATATCTGTCATTTAAGAAAGTTAGTAGGTTTTTCCTTTCCTTAGAAGCTTACAAGAATATTTGTTTCTAGCTGTAAAGAAAATAATACTGTTTGTTTATAGAATATGAACTCTTGATTGTATGATGTTGAGCAAGTGTCTCTCTCATACATATATATAGATAACAGAACATCTACAGTTTCATTTTGGTGGTAAAGAGAAGGCTCGTTATTGGACTTCATTCCTGACTTGTATAAATTTGACTAATTTATCATTTTTGTACCCTTCTTGCTTTTGTCAGTAGCACTTCAGCTCAGCTGTTCATGGGGCATAGACACTGACAGCGGGAGGTGCTATTTTGAGAAATGTTCAGCATAAAAATATGTTCATATGATGTATCATACACTTTTCTTATCCCTAAAGAACTCTATAGCCTGGATATTTAATACAAAAGCAATTTTAATATGTTAAAATACATTGTTTGAACATATTGATTGAGAACCTATTAACAAAAGTTGTTGTAGGTTTAAATTTGATTCCGTACTATGTAGTATTCATTTTGTTTCTTGATATTTTGTGGGAGATCATCTAAGCAGGATGTTAAACTGTTAACCCACCAGTGTTACCAAATACCAAATTTAAATTAAAAAGTAGAGTCACTTTCTTCTATTATAATTTGCTGAAATGTTTGGATATGCGTGTTGTGTAGTATAAAATGAAGACAAATACATATGCCATTTATTCTAGTTATAAAAAGTTACAGAACCTCTAACTGAAGTAGAATATTACCAAAAGGAATGGTCTGATTGGTCACTGAACATTCTAACCCATGATTTCCAACTTTTTATTAAGACCTAATTTACAAAAATCCCCTTACACCATGCATATTTACAATAGAGATATTTTGTTGAGGAATAAGGCTCCTCATTCAGCAAAGCAATTAAACATGTACTTACCATGTTCTTATATCCATCCCTATTTACCAGTGCATGTTCTAAAGTGCTTTGCTGAATCCGATCTTAGATAGATGGCAGTTCACTTGTAATATATACAGTAACCTGAATGGTAACACACTACTTATACACCTTCTGCTAAATTTTAGAGGCCTAATCTGCAATCCATATTCTATTCTTAGACATAGGAACATAGGAATTTCCAAACTGTTCAAACCTATTGTCCTATGTAGGTCAGTGATGTACTCCTAAAATCCAAAGACAACTTTAATTCTGATTTACAGGAAATACTTGTCAATTCTTTCACTAACGTAAGATACTTCTGACTATTTAAAGTTTATAATGCATGTATATATTTCAGGGTTCCCCTCATGCATCCCTTAGAAGGTGCAGGGAGAATTATCTCAACATCTTTTGTTGTCGTTTCTTCTCATCTGTAGCCTCCTGCTTTCAGCCAAAACACTGAAGCACCAGTCAGTAAAAGCTTTCTCTGATGGCATCTTTTCTGTGTTGGCTTCAGTGATGGAGACTCATACATAGTTTTTTCAAAAAATAATGCTGTTTATGAATGATGTATTATTTCCTTTTTGGTCCTGAATATTATCCTGTGTGTGAGGTAATTATCCCTAGTCAGTTGTGTATTACAATTTGGATCTGTTCACTAGATCTAGAGATAGGAAGGAACTATAGGCACTTTTCAAAGTTTCAAAGACTCTTAATATTTCTTTTTTCTGAAAACTAGTTGCTCTGATTCCTTAACATTCATAAAAAATACTTGTCACTGAAAATTTTGAATGCCCCTAGTTTTCTTGTTTGCTGGAGTTGGTTGGTATCAAAAGCATCCTTGGGCTTTAACGTTGGAGAGACTGTCCACCTTTCCACAAGGTGGTTCTTGCCACATTAGACAATACCACCAGACCCTGTTATGTCTTACTTCTTAATTCTTACTTACAAGTGAAAATCACAGGGCCATCCTCAGATATAAATGTGCCGCTCCCATTTACTTAAATGGAGTTTTATGTGTGTATTTGATGACTTATGGGAACTGCATAGATATTTATCAACTGCATAGATATTTATCTTTCTAGGTACTTTTATGGCCCCCTTCATCTTCATACCTAAACACCTCTCATTTGCACTGTGTAAATCAGGAGTAACTCCATTGATGTCAATGGGATTACACCCATATAAAGGCAGAGTGAGGTGGAAATAGGAGTCAATGAATTTATCCTTACAACATTCCTGTGAGATAGGGAAATCTTATTATCTGCATTTTACAAATGAGGTATTGAGACACAGAGAGAACTGGGTTGAGATTGTGCAACTTTTACTCACACAGGTGAGTGCTCAGTCTAGGCTGTGTGAAAAAGTGCTCATGGAGCATGAATAAGAGTTGCACAGTGTAGCAGGTCAGTATGATAGCCAGCTGGCCTAGTGGTCAGGCAGTGGCTTTTCAGTATGCCCATCCTGGACAGAGCCTTGTCTGGTCCTATACAGCAGGCCTCAGTCTCTCCTATGTGTTCCTTCTTCCTCCATTCAGGTTCTTTCACTACAGAGGGAAAGGGGAGCAGGAGAGGACGACGCAGGTCATTCCACTCCACCAGATCTCAACATAGGGCCCTAAAGGGATGTTGCAGTGTCTGGACCACTTGTTGGTCCACCTCAAGTTACATTCCCCCAGGGTCACTTCATACCAGGTGTGGCTCCTCCATTTAGGGTGTGGTCACAGTCTTAGTAATATTGGCTTCACCTGTGGGATACAACATCCTGTTCTTCAGGGCCTCTTGTGGGTTCACAGCTCTGGGGCAGCCTGTAACACCTTCCCCCCTGTCACTGGCCTGCCACTGCCCCTTTAAATTGTCTCATCACCTGGGGCATACCTTGCAGCTGTTGAGGGTTGGGGCCTCCCTGGCCCAGTACTGCTCCATGCCTTGCTTGGTTTCGCACAGGGTCTGTAAACCCCTCACCCTCAGTCCAGCCCTTTTGTCCAGCATCACATGAGAAGTCTGTGCTAAAACAGGAAACAGAATCCAGTTCCCTGAGGGCCTGTTTTGTGCCTTGACCACAAGACCATGCTTCCTCTTCTAGGACTTGGTTCCAGCCAGGCCTTAATGGGTGGGATTTTCACAGTGCTCAGTATTGGCCTAACTCTTCTCCCACTGAAGTCTATAGGAGTGTTAATACTGTCTTCATTAGGAACAGAATTAGGTTAATGCTGAGCACTTTTGAAAATCGCAACCTGAATTCTAATTTTGCCATGAAAAACCAGCAACTGGGTGTCTGTTTGCTACTATTTGTGCTTACATTTGTTATGAGTGAAAAATTACAGAGATAAGTAATTGGAGGCATGAAACTGCAAATACAAAATGAAAAAGGCCCTTTGGAAGTTTAAATCCTGCTGTTCAGAAAGAGAGGGGCTTACATACATTGTATAATTTTGACTATGGTCACATTTTACAATTTAAAAATTTCTTTGTATTTTTTTTTTTTTAGTCAGGTTTCCAAGGGATCACACAATTAATCTTCAGCAATGACAAAACCACCAATAAGATTCTTAATCTTTTATTTCCATATGACTCAGCAGCACCAGGAAATTCACCCTCCCCTCTATTACTAGTTTTACAGAGGGCCCTGGCCTGCAAAAAATACGCTTGGCATCTTTGCACAAAAGTTGATTTTTCCAGATTTTTTTTCTCTGAATTGTTCCTCTACTGTGTGTAGAGTTCTAGGCAGAAAAGATGTTAGAGTAGATTACCTGAAGTGGGAATCATTGTATCATATCCGCAGCTGCCATACATTTGCATAGCATCACTGATTTCCCTGGCTCTATGCTGATTTACTCCACCTGAGGATTACTTTATCTAATAAAAAAAATGCAGTTATGCGTTTGAATGAACTCTGATTATAATAGTGAACTGCTATTCCTTGAAACAAAAGAACTGTGCTTTATAGCCTAAAAGTCCTAATATTGAGCCTGATGCAAAATTCAATCTAGGTATTTGATTATGCTGTCTATGGACTTGCTTTTTTTTTTTTTCTTAAAATTTTGTTCATTAGCCATTTCCTTTTGTATTTAGAAACATCACTAGCAGTATTGTTTCTCTACACTTGTGGCTTAACCTGACATTCCATGTAGAGGGAAAAGAATTAATTCAAGAATAAAAAAGTGATTTCTTTTTCACATCTCTTAATTCAATATTTGCCATATGGAAGGCTCAGCATCAGTCTCTCAGCAGGCTTAATTTATGGCAAACTCACATTGATGGAACAGAAGAAAAGATGATACAAAGAAAATAACACAAAATTAATATTTTTTCTTATTTTACTGTCCCAAATATATTCAGGTTAAGTCCATAAAGTTGGGGTATGCAGCTGTGGTATATACCATAAAATACAGAGTTTCTAAAGACTAAGATCTCACGCATATTTATTGCCATGGGACTGACTAAAGCTGGTGTGACAATGTGTGAATTATACTTCACTGTGCCAGTTCGGCATGCTGCCAGGCCTGCGTCTGGGGGAATATTTACACCATGGAGAGTAGGTGATAGGAGGCAGTACCACTTTCCTTGTGAAAAGGGGAGCTTTATTTTTTGACTGGGGTGCCACCAGCTGAACAGATGAGCTGATTCTGTTGTCCTCTGCCAGGATCTGCAACAGCAGAAGCCAGAATAAACCCCAGGTGGTTTTTTTCCTCCGTATTTTAAAACAGAAAAGCTACATCATTGACATTTCCAAAGGGTCCTATTTTCTTTGAGATTCTACTGCCTTCTGCAGATCCTGTGATGTCTCTGTACAAATATTCCCACCATACGTGTACCTCTCTGCACTGGGGGCCCTTGTTGGGGCTACTGTCCTTCAGACAGAGGAGAAGCGGACTCCCATTGCAGCTTTGTCAATGCCATTCCTCAGTCTATCAATGGGGCAAACTACTGTGGACCAACAAGAATCACTCCCTCCTCCAAAAGGCTGCATGTTTTTTCCTCAGTGTCCCCAGTGCAGTGAGCAGGAGAGGGAGAGAGGGAAATAACGTAGGGTTAACCTCATGGGAAATCAGAACAGTATCACTACACACTGCATTGGCAACATGCCTTAAAGTTTCAAGCTATTTTTTTTTTAATCTAGGAGCAGTTTAAGATATATGTACAGTCAACTGTACAAAGAAACTTGCTTCCACTTGAGTGCTTTCAGTTTTGCTACATAAATGGACACATCTATCTGACAGTATGATCACAGACATATGGCCTTGTAAGTTTACAAAAATAAAATACAAAACCAGGCATGGCTTGGGCTCCTTCTTATTGGTTCTGCAGCAACTAACTCCCTTTCCAGAGCTGTTCTGACCAATGCTGGTACTGGGTGGCATGGGGGTGACCAACATGAGCAGTCAGTGGAGGGGTGAAGATGGCATCCACGGGAAGGGGGTGCCCATGGGGAAAGGTGGCGGGGGCCATCTCCATGCCAGATCAGACCAGTGGTCCATCTAGTCAGGTATCTTGCCTCTCTGTGTCCATGTGCTTCCGAAGAAGGTGTAAGATAATTGTGTATTGGCCAATTACAGAAAATTCTAATCCTTGTCAATTAGGAGCTGGCTTGTACCCAGAAGCATGGAGGTTTGTCTCCCTTAACATTTAAGTGCTTTAGAAAAATCTCACCCTAAATCCATAATTGAATTGGACTCAATGGTCCCATCAAATCCCATAGACATGTTCAGTAATAATTTAATTTCAACCTATTAAACGAGTCTACTTGCAGCTTCATCTGCCAACTGGAAGAGAGTTAGGGTTTCTTATATTTTGAGGGATAAGACATCTCACATGTAATAGACACTCATTTATTGTAGTCGGAACCAGTGAGCAAGTACTAAGGTGCTAAATCCAGAATATATATTTGACCCCTTATTACAGATTCAAAAGGCAAGCATGTTTTCAAATGACACCGTGCGCTGCCAGTGATGTATCAACATCCGATGCCATTATTCTTCTCTAAATGTGATAATAATGTGATGTATTAACATTAAAAAAAAGTTTGACTCCACAAAAGCAGCTGGAAGTGGACAACCACAATATGCATAAATCTAATTCCTACCATTAGATGCACACTGATATATATTGTTAAAAGTTCCTCATAGTTAGGATTCCTTTTAAGCAAAATACTTGCACTGGAACGCAGTTGGTGTGGTACATGAATACATTTGGGAATATTCGTTTTTCAGTGGCAATCCAGAATTTATATTTTTTTCATCTCTCTGAGATGTTGAATGGGTTTTGGAACATGTTGGTGAGAAGGATCATACATTTCAGGTGATAATCAAGTCCAAAAGCTTTTCATGCCAATGCTTTCATAATCTTTCCTTGTGTTTTATTGGTAATGAAATCAGAAGGCCAAATCCTGCACTAGCCAGTACTGTGATAGGGAACAGGAACACAGCTCCCCAGTGCATAGTATGCTACAGGGACCATGACATCCTGGGTAAGATTCCAAAGGGGTTGTTTAAGAGTTGTACATTGGGGTGTGGATTATTGCTTCTCTGAAAAGGAACAGCGTACATCTTGGCCAGTGCCTACTGTTGACACCACCATACACACTAGCTAACTTTGTAGCTGTCCATATCCTCTAACCATCAGACCACACCCACATGGGGCTGTGCTGTGCAGACCACCCTGATAACCCATTTCTCCTCTCTATCACTACCTGTCCTGTTGCTGCATAGTGGCAACCCAGTGGTGGATTAATGCATGAGCTCATGCCCAGGGCCCCCAGCCAATTTGGGGCTCCCCCCAGGAGCACTGGAACCTGTGTAGAAATGGAGGGCCACCGGTGCTGGAACTGTGGCCCCACCCCCTGCTTCTCCTCTTCCTCCCAAGGTCCTGCCCCCTGGCCAGGCTGGAAGCTGGAGCTGGGCTGTAGTAAGAGCAGCCCAGGGAGCCGGGCCACTGTGGGGAGCCTCAGCCCTCCACCTGCCCTGGGCAGGTGGAGGGTCTGGGACTCCCCACAGCGGCTTGGGCTCCCTGCGCAGCTCTTACTACTGCCCAGCTCCAGCGTCTGGCCTGGCCAGGGGATGGGGCCTTGGGGAGGAGCTGGGATTGGGGTCCTATGGTGAGGGAGGGCTAAGGCCCACATCAGCCTCCTACTGGGAAGAGGCTGGCGCCACTAACGGGCTGTGCTTCGCGACTGGGGAGCTTATCACCTTATCAGCTCTCCTGCCGCGAAGTACAGCCCTGGCCGCAGCTGCTGCGCACCTACTTGAGGCCACTACACCTATGTTAAAAATTGGGCAGGCATGGCGTTCTCACTTTTAAAAATGGGGGGGGCCTTGGCCCTCCCTTATTCTGGCACCCCTGGGCCCCTGGGGTGGGGGGTCCAAATGTTCTTTGTGCCCAGGGTCCCAATAAATCTTAATCTGTCTCTAACTGCACCCCAGTGTGTGCCTGCCACAAGGTGCTTCATGAAGACCATAGTTTAATTAGTATAATAAATATTCTTTTTTAAAATGTTATGTATGTTGGTTTTTAAAGCCAAATATATTTAACAATAACTCCAGGGAGGGCATGTCCAGGGCATGAGATAAGCTGATTGTTGCACATCATCCACTGCATGTTAGTGTGGTGTTTTAAAAATATATATATATTTGGACAGTGAGCCAGGAAAAGAGTCCATGGTGCAAGTAAGTGATGACTGGTATCTGAAGGGAGTGAGCTTTATGTAGGAGAGGGAGTTTGCATTGTCTACCAGGTCAGGGAGGCCATTTTAGAGGTAGGGGACAACACGAGAAAAGGCACAGAATCCCCTGTGAGAAAGGAAAGCAGGCTGAAATGGCAGAGTGTAGTACCAGGGGAGAAGTGAGGGTAACGAGATGAGGTGTGACCCAGAATAGACACAAGGAGCAGACTTATGGACTAAAAAGATGCCATTTGTACATCAACACTTTCTCTATATAATTAGATATTAAATTGCACTTGCGAAAATGTTGGTATTTGCACATTAAACTGGGCCACTGAATTGTCCCTCAATGCATGATTAAAATCTTGGTTTGAAACTCTATCCCTTGTACTGTAAATGAACTTGATCTAAATAAAAAAGACACAGGGAACAGGAAAATGTAGAAAACCACTACTTTTAGAGATAGTATGACCAGTTCTGAACACTGTATGTGAGGTATTGAGACATCTATATAGATAGAGATAGATGGATATGTAATGCCTTGTATAGGCAGTGTCTTGTCTCACAATGCTTTGATTTGTTTCCAGGAGAAATGTTGGATTGTCTCACTTAAGTGTCACCTACACATCTGGATAAACAGGACATTCTGCTATGTGAAGTGTACAGATGTGTTTGCTCCATTTTCTTTTTTTCTTTGATTCCCTCTCCCCCTTTTTTCTTTTTAATCCTAGTAAGTTGTTACTTATTAACCCTATGCACTTGTCTGTTTGTGAACCTTCTCTTGTGGTTGTTTAGAGCTTTCTCGGAAATGGGTTCAGTCTCTAAATGGTTTTCGTGTTGCAAGTCAGTTTTGAAAGGACTAAAAGAACCTGGGGTGCCCAACAAGAGAACATTTTGCCTTCTGGAGGCAATGTCTGTCATGATCATATGGTATGTAAAATTAATGACAGTTCCACAGTTTAAAGCAAACTGGAGGAAAACACCCACTATCCAAATATAGAAGGGAGTTTTATTCTGAATCTGAACCATATGCAATAGTATTTGAGACATAAGCACAAGAAGTACTGTTGAAGCTCTTCATAAAAGTTTAACTGAGAACTTTTTGCTTGTTGTTGTTTAATTAGGCCAAGCTATGCAAAGATCTTTGGAAAATGCTCATTTTTTGGTCAAAAGAGTAACTTTTTCTTGAGGAAACGATTGTAGTAGTTATGCAGTATCTCTGCAGTGCTGCTTCAGTCCTGCTCTCTTGTTAAGTTTTGTAGCTACTTCTGAGATTATATTTTTGTAAAAATGTTTCTGATCAGCTAGTGAAAGTTCGTTATTTGGAATGTTAAGTGCAATTATATTGACATATGGTGATAATGTGATAAAGCATAAGGGTTAAAGGTTGAAGGAACCATGGCATGGCAATTAGCAATGTAAATGAAACATTCATTATCTAACATGCTGAGAAGTTGATGAACTGTACAATAAATCTGAGCCCAAGTCACTACTGAGATAAGTCATTTCAGACATTATAGTATTTATGAGTATCCTGGACAGTGTTTTGAATTTCCTGATGAAATATCTTGTCGTATGGAAATATTTTACCCATTAGTTTAGAGTAACTCTACAGTAAAAAGTCACAAGACCCTAAGCTATGCTGCAAGCAATACAGTGTGGAACAGGAAGAAATATGAGCGACATTAAAGCTCGCATTGCCTAGACTATTTTCAGGATAAAGTTATTGGGAAAGATTCTGATCTCAACTACTGCAGTGTAAATTATCTCAAATGACTTAAATTGACTTAACTGAAGTTATTTCATATTACAATGGTGTAATTGAGATCAGAATCTGACCCATTGTGTGAGTGTCATAAATGTTCAAAAAAGTTACATATACTGCACATAATATAATGGTGATTTTTAATAATCACACAGGAGGCAAGCTAGTTCAAGGGAAGGCACAGAACTTATGTGGAATCTTATAATTAAGGTGCTATAATGATGAGACTGACTGCCTTTCAAAGTTGTCAGAAGTTAACAATTTATTTATGCCTTTTAAAATATTGTACAGCAACTAGAAACTATGGGCTAAATTCAGTACTGAGGTAAGAGAGTGCCTCTTCAGTGTAGCTATTCCCATTTACCAGGGTTGCATTTGGCTGTATATAAATGACACGATACAATAAATAATATTCCAAGTAATGCATAGATATATTTAGTAGAAATAGCCTACAAGGACAGGGAGACCTGTAAATCCAAAATTAGAGTGAGTTTTCTTTACAATGAGTTACATAAATGCGCTTGATTAAAAATAAATAGGTGAAAAGAGAAAATATATTTGACTCAAAATTATTGAAGAACAGTTAATCTCTTTAAAGGCTACCTGTTTAATGTTGCCATAGAAAGTTATACACTGTCTATACTGCTTCATATGTTTTCTATCTATGTTGGACTGCAACTTGTTTATTTGGACAGTTTTCCCATTCTGTATTAGCTATATTTCTCATTATCAGGACAAAGTGTTTGAGTGGGTGAATATTAATTTTTATAGTGCTTCCAAGGAAGAGCCATGTTCCACACACTCTTCATTCTAGTTGTTTGAAATGCATTAATAATAAATAATGATAATAAACAATAAACTTTATATTTATATAGCACTTAGAATCCTAAACCAAATCCTAAAGTTCTTACTTCGTACTTACTCAAACACCCTTCCCTCACATCTAGGTCTACATTTAATCTATGTCACTCTCACTTCATTCATCAACAGTTCCTCTGTGTAGAAGGGTGACCGCTGTTTAACAGTACAAAGAGACCTAATGCAATATTTCAGACTCGGAAGTGAGGAATACAACTGAAAATGCAAGGAGCACATAGGCAGACTATGGGTATCCCCATTAAAATTTAGCTGGGAAGAGAGGGCTAAGAGAGACAAGTCTCTATAGATCTGAACCTGTAAAAGTACTTTATCTTTCTACTGATTGCTTCTGAAGCCAATTTTCCTTTTCTCTTATGCTTCCTTATAGGCTCTCTTTTGTATTGAAAACTGTTTTCAATTTATAAATAAGACAAAATGAAAGTGTTGGAAACTGTAAAAGACTTACATAAATGTGACTTTTGTTGGTGACCGTAGCTTTTCATCCTGACCAGTATCATCTCAGTTACACTGTGCTCTCCCCATCTTTCTATCTGTTGTCTCTTGTGCTGTATTTACAATGATAGTTCTTTAGGGGCAGGGACCATCTCTTTGTTATATAGTTGTAGTATCCCTAGCACAATGGGGCTGGTACTTTTAGTCATTACTGGTAATACAAATAATAAATCATAATAATATATACAAGTAGATAAGAATTGGTTAGTTGGGACGTCCTCCACGTTGCGGTCACTAATGTGTTCATCCTCACAAATAGCCCTGTGAGATAGGGAAGTACTAATGTCCCCACGTTACAGATGGGAAACTCAGGCACAAAGGGATTAAGGGGTCATCTAAGCCCGCTGAAGTCAATGGAAAGACTCCCATTGACTACAGTGGGCCTTTAATCAGCCCCCCAGTCACTTGTCCAAGGTCACCCCAAAAGTCTATAACAGATCCAGGAAATGAACTCAGTCTCCTCCTGTAATCTCAAGACTATCCGTCCTCCTTTCTGTTGGCTGTGCTATTTTGGATAGCCAACTATACGATATGTTTGAGCAAATATATTCTGAATAAACTGTGTTTTGAAGAAGAAGTGCTTGATCTGTCACTCATGGGCTAGATCCTTATCCCTGCTGTGGCCACGTGTATGGTTAGAGACCTCCTATGCTCCAGCAGTTAATAATTTCTGGACTGCCCCTTGGGGCCCATTGCAGCTTGGCACAAGTTAGAGCCAGTCCCAGTACCAGGTGGTTAAAGGTGCTCTTCCCCCACCTTGGGTCCTGCACTGAGCAGAGCAAAGCCAGATCTGAGGATATGGCCTATGTTACTGTATAACATAGGCCATGTTGAAATCATGATTAAAAATGGTGGAGAAAACAATTCTACTGTAACTTATCACATTTATATGATGCACTTTTTCTTTAATTGACTTGGAATTTTTTACTCAGGGCAAGCTCCTACATGGTGCTTGGCATTCATTCCACTGACTTAAATGGGAGTTGAGGGTGCTGAGCATCTCGAAGGAGAACTCAACACCTCACAGCATTGAGCCGTTGGAGATACCTTGAAGAATAGGACTTTAGAGTGTTGCCCTTATGTAAATAGATTTGTTTAGAATGGTACCCCTAAAAAGCTCATCATTGTAGGGAAAAGTATTGCCCTCAAGTCTGAATGCTCGCTAAGTTTATGGGCTCTTCCTTGCAGCACCTGGCTTTGATTTCTGTTAGTTTCCTTATCTTAGGAGGTAGCTTGTGGCTATTACTGTGGGGAGAAATGCAGCCTGCTTTCCACTGTCACCAGACACTCCCTTTTCATTCCTGATGTGTTCTTGCTTCTGATTCACTTGAGGTTGAAATTTCCTTTTGGTTGTGGATGCAAACTTCCAATTCTTCTACTCTGGGTATTGTGGCAGCTTGATTAAAATGTGATTACAGCAGGACAGAGTTTCAGTGGATGGACTGGCCAATATTGAAGCCATGAGAAGCTTAACCTCAATTTAGAAGTAAGCCACTTCCCTTCTTTTGTTTATCAGCATATCGTGTTATCTAATTTCTTGAAAAGTCCCTGAGCGCACATCTCGTAAGAACTAGAACAAATTGTCAAGTAAAAGGCAAATAAGATATAAGTGGTAAGATTTATCATCTCAGTTTGTGAGGAATCTGTGTCTATCTAGCAGCTCACCTAAATATTATTAATGAAATAATATTTTTAATTAAAGTGTCTTCAAATGTTAAAACATTGTAAAGTGTAATTACTCTTAGTTAATTTTCATTTAGTTTGTTCACTTGTAAAGTGAATTATCTTGAATCGCAGAGAAGGTTTTTGTTTTTTAGACATAATAATAAATCTGAGTGTCATGCTGTTAATACTGTGCTTATATAAAGGCTACCCCGTACTCCCACACACAATGCTTTTTAATCAAATTGGGGGGAGCAGCCTCACATATTCTTTATTTTACTACACACACAGTAACTGGTCTCGTATTTTGAAATTTCTATGGCTTGTAAAATGCTATTAATAATGTTTCCAGTGACTTTTGATAATGCCTTAGATAAATCAATAACTTTTTCTTCATATTTACATTATGTAGAATACTGTAAGCAGGGCTCCGTGAAAGCAATTCAGGCCTGCCTCATGAAACATCCCACATGGGAGTTACCCTAAACCTTGCCCTGCCTGGGTGGTAGTGGAAGAAGCCACCCATACACAAATAATTTGCAGGTTTGGTTGAGCCCCATCATCATACTTCTTTGGACAGACGCACCCCAGACTACCACTCCCTGCCTCTTCTGGAGGAGGAATGACTCAGGCCCCAGTCATCCAAAGTACTCTTCCAGTAACTTAACCCTTTAACAGCCCAATAAGATGAATGGGGCAGATCAGACCTCTTAGAGCTTTTGTTTCATGTCATCTGCAGACTTAACAACGCTGTATCAGTTGCCCGTGAGCCACATTTTCAAGGTGTTCTTCACGATGATGACAGCTAGAAACGATCTTTTGTAAATGAAAGCTGAACTAATGTAATCACATGAGCATAGGGGCTGGGGCACTGGGCCCATGACTGTGAAGCCTGTGCGTTAATCAAGAATGAAGTTTACATAATAGAATTTCCTTAGGAAATGAAGTATCTGTTTATTGAAGGAAAAATTGACAACGTTTTAAGGGTGGCAACTATAGGCCATTCAATCTCATCTAACTGGTGCTTTTGTTCCATGCCCATCACCAGAATAGCTGATTCTACATACAAATTATTTGTTATAGAATCATAAAACTATAGGGTTAGAAGAGACTGCAAGGCTCATCTAGTCTAACCCCCTGCCAAGATTCAGGGTTTGTTGTGTCTAACAATCCAAGACAGATGGGTATCTGGCCTCTTTTTGAAAACCTCCATGACTTTGCTAGGCAATTTCTTCCATTGTCCTACCGTTCTCACAGTTAGGAAGTTTTTCGTGAGATTTAATCTAAATCTGGTATGCTGTAGTTTGAACCCATTGCTTCTTGTCCTACCCTCTGTGGCAAGAGAGAACAATTTTTCTCCATCTTTCTTATGGCAGCCTTTCAAGTATTTGAAGACCACTGTCATGTCCCCCCTTATTCTCCTCTTTTCCAGACTGAACATACCCCATTCCTTCAGCCTGTGCTCATATTGCTTACATTCCATTCCTTTGATTATCTTTGTCACTCCAGTTTCTCTATTTCTTTTAGACAGTGGTGACCAAAATTGGACACAGTACTCCAGCTGAGGCCTAACCAGTGCTGAGTAGAGCGGTACTATAACCTCCCATGACTTGCATGCTATTCCTATGTTAATGCAACTCAAAACTGCATTTGCTTTTTTTTGTAATAGCATTGCATTGTTGACTCATGTTAAAGTTGTGATCCACCACAACTCCCAGATCCTTCTCAGAAGTGCTGCTGCCAAGCCAGCCATTCTGTATTTGTGCATTTAGTTTTTCTTCCCTATGTGTAACACCTTGCATTTGTCTTTGTTGCATTTCATGTTGTTGTTGTCCATAGCCCAGTTCTCCAATTTATCAGGATCCCTTTGAATTTTATTTCTCTCCTCCATAGTGTTTGCAACCTCCCCTAGCTTTTTGTCATCTGAAAATTTGATCATTTTACTCTCTATTCCTACATCCAGGTCATTAATAAAGATGTTAAATAACACAGGACCCAGAACAGATCCCTGTGGAACCCCACTTGAGACCTCCTTTCAATCTGACATCATTCCATTCATAGTTACACTTTGTTTGCAGTTTTTAACCGGTTACATATCCACTTAATGGTACTTCTACCGAGCCCATGTTTCTTAAAGCTTACTTATGAGAATGTCGTGTAAAAAGCCTTGTTAAAGTCCAGGTATGTTATGTCCACTGCATTCCCCCTGTTCACCAAACCAGTTATCTTATCAAGGAAGGAAATCAAGCTGGTTTGGCATAATTTGTTCTACTTCAAGCCCTGCATCCTTGACTATGGGTGCATGTGGGACAGAACATCAGCAAACATTTGAGTCTGCATTTCTGTGTCAAACCCGGGTGTTTGTTCTCCAGTGCTGGTGGCCCACAGAAGGATGGTTGGTCACATGTGGCTGGCCCTCCTTAATTCAAGAGGCTTCTAAACATTTACATGGCAAAGAAGAGCCAAGAGTCCTGTACCATAGCTGAAAGAGCAAGACTAACTGTCTTTACTAAGGGCTGCTGCTTCATAAGACACATAAGCTGTTCTCTGAGATTGGAGCCACTGCTGAGAGAAGAATATTGGGGAGAGCAGGAGGAGAGGACTAGCAGGGTGGGTGGCGTGTTCAGGGGAGGAAGAATCCAAGCAATATGGGAGAGCAAGAGGAACAGGACAGATGTGAAACAGAGATAAAATAGTAAGAAAAAACCCTAATTACATTAAAGACCATTAAAAATACCTACATACTTTCCTAATGTTGTTTTTCCATGTCAGAAATCGCTGAAGTTATTTGAGCAAGCGCAGTAAAGACTTTTTGTGATCATGAATGGGAGAAGTGGTCTGCAAAGCTAGGAGTGAAATAGGAGGTGAGCTACGATCAAGCAAAGAGGACAGTCCCACAGACAAGCTCTTTACACAGGTGTGTTCCACTCTGAAAAAGTTGGAGAATACTTGTTATAAAGCGTCAGGTATTTCCCTGTTACCTGAGAAAACTAAGTCATTGTCATGGCTGAGAATTTTAGACGTGTTCTTTTCTCTGGAAAGTCAGAGCCACCTAGTGTCTCAGAGAAAAAAATATCTAAAGCAGTAAGATGCATACTTATTTTTTCCAGTTTAGTCACATCCTGAAAGACCCTCGAATGTTAAAAATAACAAGTTGTGTGCAACATTAATTAGATCTGGATGTTTCTGGAAATAACTTGTCCATGAAGATATATAGTAAAATAAAGACTATTAGTCACAGTGCACCATTAACTTCTATTTACAGATTTATTCCATACGCACAATGCTTAAGAGGCAGGGAGAAGATTGGGTAAAACAATGGCTCGCTCTAGGCCTTCCTCAAGAAGTTTTTCCTATTCTTAAAAATCCTCAATATAATTACTAAATCTCTCCCTCTCAATTAATAGTTAACTTCCTTTCCCAATTATCTACTCAATTACTACCTAAAAAAAATCACTTTTATTAAAGTGTGGTTCTACTCTGAAAAGTGACTCCATGAAAATGGCAAGGTGGCGTTCCATGTTTGTCCTATCAGTGATTTCAAGTCAAATATGTTCAGTTTTTAAGTTAATTTTTTTTTCTTTAACTGCCAGACTTGCTAATTCAGTTCAAGCTCTGAAAGGCAAGCAGGATATTTTCTATCTAATACTTCATCGCCATTGATAAAGGTTCTGCAGGCCAGATAACCTCATGGTTTTCTAGTTATGCCCTAGTGATACTTGTGCCGTTTCATTATCTTGAAAAGTCTTGGACAGATGTACCTATTTGGAACTTAATCACGTCTGAGACAAAAAATGCAGTAGAATCCAGCTTGCTGTCTTTTATCTGTAGTGGGTGTTCAGGGCTAACTGGAGGGAAAAAACCAACAAAACTTTACTTTTGTCAGTAAAGTCAAGAGATATTAACTAATAAATTTAGCTTGTAATGTTCACTGTCAATTTAACTGAAGTAGAAGTTCGTCAAATCTCTTGCACACAATGTGAATAAGACAGCATTTATTTGTAAGTTGAAGCAAATGATTATAAATGAATTGAGAAATATCTCCTGGGATTGGACATAAAGGTCTTGTAAACTGAAATTTTTATAAACAAACAGCTGTTGGGAAAATACCATTATGCTGTAATAGCTGCTATTAAAATCCATTAGCAATCTTGATGGCCTCTTTGAATTTGATGCATCATTTGCTCTGAACAGCATTTCTTTCTAAATATTTTTTACCAAAAATCTTTAGATTAAACAAGACAGTGGCAACAGACTAGGAGATTAGTACCGATTATGTACTTTGCTTGCACCAGCCAATCAAGCTTTGAGGAATGCTGCATATTCTCCAGTTTAAATGTCATTGGGCAAATATAAACAAATTGATTTGAATAAGTGTAAGGTTTTCTCCATCACTGTGGGGCTACTGGCAAAAATATAACATCCTACATAGATCAAATAGTTCCATATTAAAACTGAGTTTGTAATTTAAGGGTCAAAAAAACAAACAAAAAGCAAACAATCCTACTATTTTTAAATTATTGCAATGTACTTGAAACTGTCACCTATTCCTGCTTACAGATTCAGATAACATATAGGATGCCAACTGCCTTCAGGGCGGGGCAGGCTACAGTTCATGTTTCTGCTGGAATGAGTCAGATTTCTAATGAGATGTTGAAAAATGTGCAGTCAAATATAATACAGCAACTCTCCTCTTACAGGAACAATTCAAATATTAGAGTTAAATCTCCAGAAGCAGTTATATATTGTCTTATCATTCACTGATGCTTCAAGTTCGCCATCTGGTGGATGAGAAACTGTGTAGCAGCCTAAACCTTAATTTCAACAGTAACATTTTAAACATGGGATAACCATTTCTTGCTGAGTGTACTATTTACTTCCTGTCTCTATGAGTACATGATGTTTTGTTTTATTTTAGTTTTATTTTATACTTTTATAATGTTTATTCTACTGCTCTACAGTGCTCTGAGTACCTTGTCAGAGAGTTCTTTATAAATAATGTTTGTACATGTGGACAGTCACATACATAAACACACACACACACACACGATATTTCTCATCTGTTCATTTTTCTCTAATACTATCCCCATGGTCCATTCTGGAGAGGAAGTGAGGTGTCAGTGTATCTTCACCCCGTTGCCCAGATGAAAGGGAGACTAATATATCTTCCTTCCCCTGCATGTCACTAGGGCTGTCAGATGTTCTTTACTATTATGTACCCCTATTATCATGCAAAGAAAACCCAGAGTGGCAACAGCACAGAGCACATTCCTGGGGGTGGGAGTGAGTAGGAAAGAAATCAGTATAGTTTTAACATCTTAAATATCTTAGCACTGCTGAAGCAGCTGCCAATACATTACGAATTCCCCTCCTAGCAGAGGTCCATACTATTGCTGGTATTTTGGGTCTCTTCTAGCTGGCATTGAAGTTGCCAGCTGGGTGATAAGGAGGCAGCTGTGCTGAACAGCACAGTGGAGCTGCCTGAAGCTGGAAGCAAACAGCCACTTGAGTTGGGCTTGAAAGTACTTCACTTTAAATTATTTTAATATTTTTCAGGATGTTGGGGTGGGAAGAATACTGAGGAAGTTACTTGGAAACTACTTGCTGTGCCAGTTGTTCACTTTTAAAGAAAATAAGCAGTAATATTTTTGTCATGAATTGCTTAAATAATATACACCTTTAATATATATAAATATGGCTATAATGCTATCATAGACCCTGAATTTCACCCTTATTGTGTACAAGTATAATTACAGTATATCCTATATCCACTTAGAAAAGCTATCTTAAAGACTGATAAGATGCATTCAGAAGCCAGGAAGTACCAAAGAATGTCCCTGCATTATGAGAGTTTTCTGTTTCACATATCTTGTATTTAAAAATCCTTAGGATTTAGATGGTATACAATAGAAAAAGCACAAACCGAATGATGAGAACAGAAAAATATTCACTGATCATCATCCATGTTGTCCACTGCATGAGGCAGGCGTTTGGAGACAAATATAGCATGTAGTTATGTAGTTAGGCTATGAGTCTGATTCACTGTTGCTTTACTCTAGTTTTGTGCTGGCGTAAATCAATGGAATTGCATCACTGTGAAACCAGAGGAACACAATGGTGATTTAGGCCACCTGTCATAATGCATACACATAAGGGCACAGAGTTAAGGTTGTACAGCCTTAACATTTTTATTTTCTGGCCTCTTAGTGCTTTGCATTGCAGCAGTGTAACTTTCAGGTATGGAATTTCCTGCATCTTTTAAGAAGTAAAAATTAAAAATAAAAAAAATTCCCTCATGCATGTGCAACTCTTTGATAGAAAGCAATAGAATGTTCTGTACTATGGCCCTAATTTAGAAAACACTGAAACATCTTTGTAACTTTAAGCAGGAATTTAAGCACTTTTGCCTTCAATGGGATTTAAGCACACGTTGAAGTGATTTGCTGTATCAGGAGTTACAAGTGTTGCTACCTGTTATGAACACATTCCTGCTTTGTGCGCTGACTCCTCTATTTTTGCTTAGCCTCATTATGATTATGCATGAAAACAATTTTCGAATTTGAAAAATTATATTTAAATATTTGGGTTCAAATTCTCATCTGGCTCCATTGAAGTCAATGGAGGTCCGTCAGAAGAGAATTTGGCTCTTTACTGTGTTTAGTGAAACTTTCCATTTGATTCATTCACAAAATATTCTAGCCTTTTCCTTAGATCAAGAAAAGGTTTGAAGGATAACTTTATATACAGAATCAGAGTGTACTGTGTATGGCTATGTACTGCAGGTGCACTTTAAAAGTTAATCTCTGTGTTAAGAGATATTACAGGTTTGAGTGGTATTCCCTATGTTTAAATTGAGAAATAATGCTATACATGGTACTAGCTGTAGAATGGGAATGAACTTTATAAGTGTTCTCTGTATAGTATGCCTACACCTTTATTCATGTAGGAAATGATCCTTGGGACCAGCCAGACAGCACTTGACTCAGGACCTAAATGGTAGGAGAGGTTGGCTTTAAGGTGTTCTAACCTATGCCAGCTAGTAAAGAGCCCTTGTAATGTTGAGGCCTCTAGTGGGACACTACTGAGAGTAGCAATTCAGGACAAATTGCTTAGAGTAGGGCCGTCACAGCCCAAAGCTGGGTGTCCTTTATTACTAAGGCACACCAAACCAGCCAAACAGAGAGGACTTTAGTCTCACCCCACTGGCTAACCATAAGTCATACAAGCAATTCCCTTAGACACACCAGTTTCCCAGTATCACCAGTGCCACTTGTTATGGAGACGAATGGTTATGAAAACCAATACCCCAGTAAAAGAAAAAAGGTTCTCCCTATCCCAAAGGACCAAGCCCCAGACCCAGGTCAATATATAAGTCAGATCTTACCCACAAATCACACTGTTTCCAATCTGTTAGAATCTAAAATCTAAAGGTTTATTTATAAAAAGAAAGAAATATTGATGAGAGTTAAAATTGGTTAAATGGAATCAATTACATACAGTAATGGCAAAGTTTTTGGTTCAGGCTTATAGCAGTGATGGAATAAACTACAGGCTTAAATCAAGTCTCTGGAGTACATCCACAGCTTGGATGGGTCATTCAGTCCTTTGTTCAGAGCTTCAGTGTAGCAAGGTTCCTCCAGAGGTAAGAAGCAGGATTGAAGACAAAATGGAGAGGTTTCCAGGGCCTTTTATATTCTCTCTCTTGTGGGCGGAAACCCCTTTTTGTTCTCCTGTGCAAAATCACAGCAACAAGATGGCGTTTGTAGCTACCTGGGCAAGACACATATCCATGAATGACTCAGTTTGCAGGCGGCAGCCATTGCTCACATGCTAGCTTGAACATCCCAGGAAGACTTCTCATATGTGGATTGGAGTCTCCCAAGGTCCATTGTCAGTACTTAATCTGCAAATTCCTTTCTCAAGAAGCTGACCAAATGCTTCACTAATGCTACTTAAAATTAAACACAATGAGATATAAGTACATAGCCAATACTCATAATTTCAGCTACAAAAGTGATACACACATACAGATAGCATAATCATAACCAGCAAATCATAACCTTTTTATAGATACCTCACACAACAACCTTTGTACAATATTTCCTGCAAATATATAACAGTGGTTGCAGCAATGATCTGTACGGTCACAGTTTATGTCAATAACGTCACAGCCCCTAAAGGCTGTCATATCATCTAATGATCGCTGGAACAGTCACCCTTGACATGAACAGCCCCCTGTCTGCTGGTGGAAGTTTCCACCAGCCACACAGGCCAGCTCTAGATCTGCTTTGTGCTGTTGTGGAAATACCAAGTGGACATAATGTGTACCAAGATCAGTGTAGTATCATCCTTGGAAGCTGAATGGATTGGATGTTGAGCCTATCTGGAGGTACATATTTTGTAAGCCACTCTAGCTATTTATGGAAACTTGCAAGCAAGCACAAGATTTGACCTCTTTACTAAACTCCCAGAGAAAGAGGGATATTCTCCCCTAGTCACCCACGTACACATTCTCAGTTATAACCATTGGGTGTTACATACAAGCAGCAAGTGGAGAATATGTGCCAGATTCACCATTACTCTCCAGCTGCTTTGTGCCACTGCGATAGCTGGTCAGTTAAGCCAAGTTTATCACTTTAATGCCACTAGAGAAGTGTATCTGGCCCTGAAACTCAAATAAGTTATTTTAGAAACTCTGGGACTTAGACACAGTTTTGCACGTTGTGTAGCCATTTATACCGGTGCATAATGAGTGCAAAACCATACCATTATCAAATATACAATTGAGTAAGTTGTAGAACAGTGGAGAATTAGGTCTTGCATGTTGATAGCTTTCAATTCAATACAGTTGAGCCAGATTCTCTCCTTATTAATACCTGTGCAATCCACTCGTAACTCCGCTTATATTTTGTTTGTAGAACCGTTGATTATTTCAACATTTACTTTTTCTGCCTTGGCCATTTTCAGTATAAAACAAATCCATACGTAGTTGCTGAGCTTTCACCAAGTGTAGCTGAGTGCATGGCATAGGATAAGCATCTGCAAAGAACTTTTTTTTTTTCTTGCTTGGGTAGATAATGACTCTTATATCTCATCTGAAGGAACTGACTGTTTAACAAATGAGTTGCTGAAGGCATCTCTTAACTCGCATAACCATGAGTGCTTATTAGTATCCTTATCAAAACTTCAGTGAATTACAAAGAATTGCTAACTATAATCTTTGTAAACAGATTGGAACTTTTTTGGTGGCTAATCCAAAATATTTGGTCATCTCTGTCCAGTTCCTAATGGACAGGTGTCCACATCACTGAAACAGTCATAATAAATGGTGCCCTTTTAAACTAGATCCAACTCCATTGAAGTTAATGGAAAGATTCCCTTAACTTCGGTGGGAACTGGATCAGAACCTTGGACAGCCTCAGCAGAGAGGTTAAGAACTGAATGGGCATGGAGAATGAACTACTCTTTCACCTCAGAAGTTTTCCAGGTCAAGGTTCCTGTTCATTGACAAGAAAATGTGATGATGTCTATTTTGCTGCTACCCATGCTGAATCTATAATACAGTAGTAGGGTTCAGTTCAGTGATGCCAATTCAGCTCATTTTACGGGAAGCAAATGTACTAAAAAAGAATATATACTATAATTAGATTTCTCTCTCTTTTGAATAGTGTGAGTGAAACATTGTTTTGACTATCAGGTACTAAGGGCTGAGCTAATATATTGAGGTAAATTACACACCCATTCTGCTTCATGGATTAAGAATTTATTTATGGGATCACACCTTGTGAAAGTTTGTGGGGTTGCTGTTCCATAAAAGTGGACATTTTGCTAGTCCCAGGCCTCCAGAAATGATATGGCTACTGACCAGTTTCAGCTGAGTGAGCTGATCATGGCAAGAAGTACTTAAATAGTAATACGGACCTGTTCCAAAGCCCATTGATACTAATGAGTCTTTCCATTAACTTCTGTAGAGTTTGGATCAGGCTGTATTTGCCTCAGAATGCAACGTGAGTAAGTAATGGATTCAGGGGGATTCAGACAGATGGGGCAAGTAATGACTATTTGCACTGCACTAGTGCCAGAGACCCTAGTGAGGTCTGGGCCCCATTTTGCTGGATACTGTGCACACAAATAGAAGGACATGGTGCCTGTCCTGAAGATCTTACGGTATAATTTAAGAGAAGACAGTATGAACACAAGGACAGAATAGGGGAGACAGAAGAAAGATAACAGTGACAGGAGCACTAGCTATATGCTCAACCTGAGGATTCAGAGACTTTCAAATGGTTAAATATTAGATATAACTAACCAAATAAATAGAATGGGTATCAGCAGTTCCAGCTGGCCATCCAGTAACAGGGAGAGTGACAAATTTGGAAATGGTGATCTGAAGCTTGTGAGCATTACCAGGTGTCTAAAGGAGAGAATATGCACTGGGAAGTGGCAGCAGTACTGGAGTGGAGAAAGAAACTGTAGAAGAAGAAAGGCTATGTCTACACTTGACACTAAGCACAGGCACTGACTCAGGTTTGAGTCTAAGTCCCTGTTCCATCCACACACAAATCAGTCTGACTCAGGTCAGCAAGAACTTAGAACCTGGGTTGTAGAACCTTGCTGGGGGTGGGGAGGGTGAGTCAGAGCCAGAGTCCCACTTTGACTAGGGTCTAAGCCCTGTTCTTTTGCAGTGTGGATGCAGCTAAAACCACAGACCTGAGCCAGAAGGTCTGTGTAGTGCAGTATGGATGTGCTAGCATGACTGAGAGACACAGATCTACTAGCAGTTGTACATCCAGCTTTACAATGCAGTGTGGACACTTAAGTGTGGGCTTGAAAACACACAGTCCACGAGCCTGGTCCTGCAGACCCAGGTTTACAATGCAGTTCTGGAGGAGAGAGCGTGACTGGAGGAATGAAAGATTGTGGGAAGGAGTCAAACAAAATGTGAGATAGAGAGAGGAGAGAGAAGGGAGCAGCAGTTCCTTGAAGACAGAGGCTGGAAGAAAGGTTGCCAGAAGAAGTGAGAAAGCCTAAGGGGCTGAGGTTGGGGAAACATTAATGGCAAAATTGTCAAAAATATACCCTGTTAAGCAAAGAACCTTGAGGGGAGAACCCCTTCCCCACCTACCATTATTGCCCTGAGTAGCTTCTTTCGCGTAAACGCCAGCTGATAATTTAATGAAGGAAATATGACATTGTTAGATACAATCCACAGTTTGGCTCTTTTAAGAGGGATTTTATGTTGACACTTTGGGCCAAATTCTGAGATTAATTCTCCATTGGTGTAATTTAAATGCGGAGTGAATCAGAAGAATGTGAAAGGTATGTAAATCTGGACCCTTACAGCTGGCTTTACATTTGGCACTGTGGCTGCATTTCTCTATAGGAAACAGCATCGTTGATAAAGAAAATATTTTCAACCACAGTTGTTTCCTTTGTTCCATTTTTTCTGGATCTCCAACCATTTCATGCTAAGTGAAACGATGTACATTTACGTTTATATGTCGTTTATTCTTATCACTTAACTATACAGAAATTTTTATATCCTGGATGTTTATTTGCTGAACTTTCTGCTCTCTTCTTTTTGAATATGTGGTGCTTTCCCCTCTGGAAAGCTCTGCAATGCCATCCAGAAGATTCCGATTACTTTCACAACCCACCCTAATCTAAGAAACACTCACATCTGGATATTAAGTACAAACAAATCAGGATGTAGCTAATTAGTTAATTCTAAGCAACCTAAACTTAAACACAAAGCCAGATTCTCTACTATAATTTAGCTACTTTGTGCAAAGGGTGAGCAGAGAATTTCCTTATATAGGCGAATACTTGGCTGGCATAAGCCTAATGGAGATGGCTCATGACCAGGTACCCCTCCCTCCATCTCAGGAGAAGTGAGGGGAAGGGAAAGGACATGCCAGAGGCATGGTGGAACAGAACTCTGCTAGGCCAGTCCAACAATGGTAGAAGTTAGAGCAGTCCATAGGCTTCTCTAGCTGATGCTAATGTCAGCCAATGCAGGGTCTGGGAAAGGGGTAGTCAATGGGCAGACTGTGGGCCAAATACAGACCAACAAATGCTTTTGAACAGACCCTGAAATCTTTTTATTTACTTATTATTATCATTATTGTTGTTGTTGTTGTTTTATTATTTTCTCTGTAGTCTGGACCTTGACCAAGAAATTTGGACCTTGACAAAAAATAATTGACTATCCTTGGTCTAGGAGCTGTAACTTAACTAGTGCACAGATAGCCCTCTCTTTTCCTGTGCCCGGCAGCACTCAGGCACAGGAGAGATTTGAGTCCATGTGTCATGGGGTCCACTCACTGTGGGTGGTGCCTCCTCCTGGTGGCCCTGGGGTATAGATTTCTTCCAGGTCTGACACTTCCCCTTGTGGTCTCTCAACCTGTTGACCTCTTTCTGTCTACAATCCCTTTCTTACTCCAGGAGCTATAGCTTCCTTTTCATAACTCAGAGCTCTGGCCAGGTCACTACAAGGTTTCTCCTTCCAGGGTATAGAGCCTCTGGACCTGCTGTCCAGGCAATGCCACTCTGTTAATAGATGGTAGGGAATTTTACCTAGGCCTAACTGCAACTCTTGAGTTCCAGTTCCAGGGTCCCTACAACATGCAACCAAGGTCTGCTCAGTCCCTAACCTTGCTGCTCTCTCACTGGGCTGCTTTCTACCCACAGGCTTTCTTCTCCACTGTTCTATCTTCTGGATATACCCTTCCCTCTGAGTCAGGCTCCCAGGGTCTTACTCTTTCCTTGGGTTCCCTCCTTCCCTCTCTAATGTACAGAGGATAGCTGCAGACTGCCTCACTGCAACCAATTTCTGTTGCCCGCATCCTAGCTTTATACTAGCCCAGCTGCTACTGCTCAGCTGAGCTCCATCTTCCAATCAGGGGTTGCTTCTCCACTCTAAACCCCTCATGTGTGGTCTATCTCACTAACTAGCCCCTTTCTCAGCTTTCTTCATCCTTTCCGGATTGGTATGGTGTGAACACCCCATCATACTACAGCATTAATGTCTTCAGAGGTAAACCTAATTACATTTTTTATAAATATGTTCTTTGCTCAGAAATGAACTGATGTTTTATTAACTTGAATGAGCATGTTTTTTGAAGATCTGAAAAACAGTTATCTTCTGTGTAAGACACACTCTGTGTAAATCATTTTTCTGGCAACGTATGTCTGATGGTGCCCATTGTGCAAAGAACTTGGTCCATAGTACTGCTAGCCATTTACCTGCCAAACAGTGGTCCAGTCCTGCTATTCTCAGGTAAATGTCCCACTGAAGTTAAGGGGGAACTGCATCCCCTCTATGATGATGATGACCTGTGAGATACAGCACTTTTTAAAAAAGAAAACTACAGATATCTGCATTATCATTTTTGTAACTACCCTCCAATTGCAGCCTAGGGGAGAAAATTAAAAGTGTCTGTAAAAATCAGTATTAAAACAGAGCATTTTTAAACAAGTCATGCCCTGCATTTCTTGATTATGTTTAGGAAGAATTAATGTTTCGAGATAATGTCTGTTCTTTCACGGGTTTGCAGTGGTTAAATCAATAGTTAATGAGGTTCGTGATGTAATTCGAGCCTCTAGTTTGTTTATGCTAGACCAACTTTATACATACTCCAAACAAATTATCTCTTATAATCACCAGCCTGAAGATAAATCTCTAAATGTTTTTCTGATGATAGTGCTGTGGTTGGCAGGTGTTAAAAGTGCCTCCCAGGGACAAAGATTGAAGATGGGCTTGTTCCCACAAATCCTTCAGGCGAGGATGTTTAGCTCTCTATCCTGTCATCTGCGGAGGAGCCTTGTATGGTGCCCTGCTAATGAAATCTAATAGGCAAAGGTCATATATCTATGTGAAGAAAAATGCAAAGCTGGTGAGTGATGAATGTGCTCTGTGGGGTTCAGTGGACGGTGCTCAGGGATAAAATCCATGTTTAAACAGTATTGCAGGCTGTTTGGCATATCTGTATTCTTTATGGTTTAAGTACCCTTTATAACCTCTTTACCTGGTGATATGTCTGAAATAAATATGAAAATAACTTCAGCCTGCATGCAACTTATTTGCTTAAATGCAAAAAAATAAAATAAAACCCCTAAGTGATTGAACATCTGCAAGTTTTTAGAGTGATAATGAACATGAGAAACTACAGTATGTAAAGCACCTCATGTAAATGAAATAAACAATTTTTATTTGTCCTGTTTATAAAACATTGAATTAAAATGTAATTGTCTCTGCAGACAAACTACCTGAAGAACTGCACTATTTAGTGTAAAGATGCTAGGTTGATACTAGTTTCAGCTATCTGTAAATCAAACCCATCGGATCACTAAGAAATGGAATTTTAAACAAAATATTCAGTACCAGGTTGCATACAGAGCTGTGGAAGAATGCATGTCAGGCCCTTTAAGAAATCTTTAATCTGAAGTTGTAAGGAATTAAATAAACCAGATATTGTTGAATCACGACTGTTTTGGGAAAAGTTACCAGTTCATTTGCCGTAGTTATACTGCTGAGCTAAGAGACAGTTCAATAAATCAACTCAAGCTTGATGGATTCTACAAACCATTGCAATGAGTGCGTGGAAGAGGAAAGAAATGTCTTAGTATTCCCTCTTTGACAAAAGGGTATGCAAAGAGCCTGAATGGATGGATGGTTGATTAATTTTGCCAGAAATTTTCTTGACAGCTAGAAATGCGTTTTTTTATGACCATGTTTGCATGCAAGTTATTTTGTAAGGTATGAATTATTGCATATACATTTACATCTGAGGGTTATCCGGCTAAAATGTACAGCTCCTGGTCAGTATGTATACTAGTGATGCCTCTGTGTAGCTTAGTACACCACACCCGGCACGATGGCCCATGCTAATTTTGCCTATTATCTCTTCCTCCTCTATCAACAATGAAATCAAATATTACACATGTTCAGCATTGATCTTAGGATTGCACCTGGCAGGTTTGTGTTTTCTCAATAATATTTTAAGTGGATTTACAAGCTAATAAAAGAACTGAAAATTTGGATGCAAGTTCTTAGCATATTATATAGCAAGAAAAATGTAATACAAAGAAGACTGACAAGGGTATAAACAGATATAATTGCTCTTTTCAATGGCAGGTGGGCCTGTATTTAAAAATACAGTGCTTTAGCAAATCCCTGACATATACTTTCTTCCATTATATCTTTCTGTCCTGGATGTATAGAGCTAGATTTTCAAAAGCGTGACTTCTTTTTTTCCATATCCAATTTTCCTCCCGTACAATTTGTATCCATTTTTTGTGCCTTCAGTAAGAATGGTGGGTGCAAATCTGAGTACTTGTTATTACAGTTTTGTGATATAGACACAAATCAGGCAGTTAGCAATGCAAATTCTCTCGTTTGCTCCTGTAATTTATTTTTCAGGGACAATGTTATAGATACAAATTTTACAGGCCTAAAATGCACCTGAAAAAGGGAAGCTGAGCTTCAGCCTATGGGGAAGTGTAAATCTTAAAAACGTAAAGATACAAAAACATTTGTAGTCAAAATGGCAGTTTCATTTATTACTGTAGGAATAGATACAATGTGTTGATTAAAAAGGAAAAACCTCAAGTCATTAACAAGTGGAAGATTTACCGGCTCTTGGGCAAATCCATTTTTTTTCTTAAATGTGGCAAGCAAATATACAGTAAACAGAGAGTTTCCCCTCTAGCTCACCAGTTCAGAATCATCCCCATCCCCACCTTAACTCCTGAACTTGTACCCAACTTTGCCTCTGCTGGACTTAATGATGCCAGTTAGTAAGTGCCATCATGTTATACCAGTGCACACCATCTCAGTCTGTACACCACTGACAAATGTCAGTTGCTGTTTATTTTATATTAGATCGAGTAATCATTTCTTGTTTGTAGTGTTGTTGTAACAGTGTAGGTCCCAGGATCTGAGAGAGACAAGGTGGGTGAGGTAATGGAAGGGACAAGCTTTTGGCCTTCACAGAGTTTTTCCTCACATCTGGGGTAACATTCTGGTTACCTTCCCCAATCCTGAGGAAGAGTTCTGTGAAGGCCGAAAGATTGTCCCTTCCACCAACAGAAGTTGATCCAGTGAAATATATAACCTCACCCACCTTGTCTCTCTTAATCATTTCTTATCTCTCATGCAGTAACAATAGGAGTTAACCAATTATTTCTGCTTCTGAGTCTCCACTCTACCAAAATTCTTTGAGCATGTTAAGTTAATTTGTGTAGACTTTCAAAAAGCCTTTAACAAAGTTTCTCACAAGAAGCTATGAAACTACTCCCATTAGTGAACTTTCTGTACTGTAATGTTTCAAGAATTGGGCTTTAAGACTCTGAAAAGAGTAATCAATCAATGTTCTAGTCTAGGGTATATGTTGCTTACCCATAACAGAAGGATTCCTTCTTACCTATGGAGGAAAACACACAGTTTACGTAAGTCTATTATGGTGGAGGATAAGTCACTTCTGAAGTTAGGCGTGGGCCACCGCTGAAGGCAGGGTGTTCCACTGGATGGATCAATGGCCTGAACCAATATAACAGTTCTTATTTTCTTCTAACATATGGAAAGGCCATACTCCTATTACCAAACTCAAAATATGGCCAGAATGTGCTGGCTGCCCCAGACAGCTTTGAAAATGCTGGTTGATATAACTGAGATTTGGTTGTTTACCTGTATAACTTTTTTTTCAGAATTTTGAAACTTTTCAGTTTACGCACTCCCAGAACCCCATCTCGGCTTGTGCTACATGCATATAAAGCACAGGAATTTTAAATTAGTTACAAAGATTTGTTAAAAAGAGAAATTGAAATAGATAAACCAGAGTTTTAATCCGTACTCATCTGAAATGTTATCAACAGTGGATAAAGACTATTTATCTTGGATTATTCCTTCAAAAAGCATGGATTATTATACTCTGTGTGAACAAACAGGAAATGTGTGTCCGATGTGGAGAATGTAATGCATCAGTGAAACTGTTCAGCCACACCTCCATTGAACACAATGTGATAATTCCATTGGTTATACTTGAATTCTTGGTTTACTTCCATTGTCTCATTTCCCCTGTGCATCTCTGAACAATTATTCTGCCTTGCATAGGCAGGATGATTCTTGCTGAACCACGCAACTATCACCAATCCACTTTATTCTTGCAACACAGCTCTGAATAGGAAGAGCAAGAATTTATCCTTACAATTAATGTCCAGCAGAGACACCAGGGCTTTGTGCTTTTTAACTGTTCTGTATCCAATTCAAACTCTACTTCAGGATATGGGACCTAACGTTTAAATTCCTTAATTGGCTAAGCTCAAGGTACAAGGTGCTCAGATTCTGTAGTAAAGAGTGTGGTATAGGAACTTATATAGAATAGAATAGAACAGAACAGAAGCAGCTCTCTCAGATACCACCTCTCTTTCTGTTCTTTGCTTTAGCACCTTCACTTGACCTTTTCCTGGAAGTTTAGAACAGCAGCTATAAAAAGAGGAGTGGCAAATTTAGGTCCTTTTCGGGACAGATTGATATTACCTTTATTCATATACATGGTGCTTGGATATTAGTGGTAGGAACAGCAAAATTGCATATAGGTAGATTGGTACATATGCCAGATGAACATAAACCTCTCTCATGGAGAGCAAAGGATTTTATATTAAGCAGATCCACCAGTGGTGGATACCAAAGAGGGCTAGAACAATAAATGCATTTATGTGCTTTAGATCTATTCTAATAAATATCTATGTGATTTCGCTATAATTTTTTTTCAATTTCTTGACCTTACCTGAAAACTTGTATAAAAGTGGATTGTGTCTGTTTTCAGGAGGGGGCTTCCGGTAATTAGTCTGGATTTACAACAAATGGCACACAGACTGTTAGCTCTGCATGTGTGCGATAACATTGGTGTTTACCCTATTATATTGCAATTTAAGTATGTTGTAAAGTTTTCTGGAGCACACAGAAAGAAACAGGAAAGCAGAAGTAGTGACCATGAAATACAAAGAAGGTCTAATGAGATAAAGCACGTCTCAACTTGTGAATCATTATGGTTAGAAATAGTTGCTTTTATTAAGAAAATTATAATAGAGACACAATTATATTCTTCACTTTTGCTTTGTGATGGTTGGGTATTTTTAGCAAATGAGTTGTCAGCAGAAAGGCTTCATTAGACCCATCAGGATATCTGCCCATGAATAACGAATCCCAAACTGTACTGACAGTTTCCTTGAGCCAAAATGATGGAGCACCTCTGACAAAAGCCATATTGGGCTCTCCATGTGAGAAGTGTGGAGAACAAAAGAGACAGTTTGTTCTTAATATGGTCAGGTTAATATTGACACAGTTAGCTCAGAAGACTCAGAAGTGTGTGTAATGTACATTTACAGTGATCACTTGGATAATTGACTGTTGGATGTCATAAATCAGAAAGTGTTACTAGAGTGGGAGAAATTACAATTCACTTTTAAGTGTTGTTCAGAGGTTTCTTGTCAAGTAAAATTGTTCAGGTTTGCAAACATGACCACTGTTAAATAGACAATATTCCTATAACTGCTGAAACATTACCTTGCACAGAGAAAAATAGTTTAATTTTTACCAGTACTGTTAAACATATGTAATCCACTTTCTGTAAGTTAAAATAAAGACACACAATTATTGAATTTGTCAAGCCTAGAAATGCTTCAAAATTATTCAGATTTTTGTAAACTCCAATTTACTTTGGGGAATACATTCTAAATTACATTGGGTAAATGACCTGGAAAAAAAAACAAAATATTCTCCTTTAAATTTTACCGTTCGGTTTTGTTATTTACATCATTTCATCATGTTATATTAATATGAGCCTTCTTATATACATTATGTATACAACGTGATATTACTCACAACTCACACTTTGAAGGAAATGGTTTGGAGTTTGTTGTAGGAATCCAAAGATATTGGCTTTTCTTGCAAAGAGCTGATCACTATGCCACATAGTTTGGGACACTTATTTAAAATTATACTGTACCTGTTTACAATAGTTTTGCCTTTGTTACAAGAGTAAATAAAGGACAGCATGAAAACTAGTAAAATATATACATAGTGCTTTACAGCTACAGAGTGCTGTGCAAACAATTTTTAAACCAACAAGAGCTAAAATACTAAAGTAAAAAAATCTTACCAAAAAGTAATAGGTAATTGACCTTCCCCATTGTTTCATTGTGCCCTTATTGTATTTCTTATTATGCTATTTCATTAACTCCATGAGCATATTTATTTTTACAGTGTTTATAATGAATTTTGAATTGGCAGTTAAGCTTGTGAAATCATTGGTAGTCTTCCATTTCTGCAGGAAATAATATATTCCCAGTTAACATTTGTAATAAATGCAGTATTCTACTGATGATTATTTACACAGCTATAGAAAGTTTGTTCTGAAAGGTTCCGTAGTTCCAATCTCCCATGAATTGTCTAAGTTTTATGATACTCTGCCATTTGGAAGAACCTGACTCTTATGATGATGAGTAGTAGAAAATCTTTTTTTTTAAGAGGATATTTATCTTGCTTGTCACAAATGAAGCCTATATTTTATGTTAGCTGGAATAATTACAGAAATCTATCTCAGAGCACAACATGTTTTAGCTACTTTGTGGACACACTTCACTGAAATGACTATTCAAAAGCACTTTATGAAACATATCTCATTATTGATATACCAGCATTATACAGGAAACTTTAGAAAGTTTTATGTACTAGCAAGCAGCCTCTCTTAAATATTTGAAATAATGTTAGCTACTGTCTGGTAATATTAATGTGAGCGATGTTGTCATTTTGTTGGCCATATGGTGTAAATCTTCCTGACAACAGAGTGAATAAGGAGACATTGGTTTTATGTCTCCTCTGAAGAATGACACTATCAGCTGCACAGCATCTCAGAGACATACTTGGGTAATATTCGAGGGAGCATGGCTGGGTTCCTCAGCGGGTATTTGAACTTGAAGCCCTCTGACTCAGAAATAAGAGAACTGTGTCATGCTGAGCTACCATACAGAGTACTAGTCGTATTTGGCTTTTACGTGACAAATTTTCTTCATGAGGCAGGAATCTCTTTGTCTTGCCGCAATCACCATGGAATCTACTGGAATGAGGGGTGCAGGTTTACTTTGCGAGGGATTCTTTATTTTGTGAGATGGGAGTGACACTGGTGGCTGGGGAAAGTACTCTGAGGAAATGAATGAGGTTATGACTGTTCACTATTTACTAGGTGTTCCTACCCTTTGTCTCAGTGGGTTTTCAATTTCAGGTTCTTGTTGTATCCATCAGTGTTCTCAGATTTCTGGATAGCAGCAGTAGCCAGAAATTCTTTTTCCTATTATCATCTCAGCTGTCTCAGATATTGTGTCCTTTCCTCTCCGATGCAGACTTTGTCTGAGTTTTCTAGGTCTTCATCATCTCCAGGCTAAACTACAGTAGTCCACTACCTAAGCCCCCATGAAAGCTTCAACTAGTACAGACTGTGGCTGCTTACCACATCAGAGGGACAGTCAGAAGTGAGCATATTACTTCTCTGCTCTATACTCTACACTGGCTGCCAGTCCACCCTGGGTGCAATTCAAAATTTTAACTACAGAGCTGGCTGTTCCGCATTCCTGTATACTGCTGTGGTAGGGAGAGATGCTGTGCTGCTGTCTGAATTGAACCAGAATATTGCACTGGTGGTTTCAATATAAAAAGCCAACTGCATCTCCTTTGTCAAAGCCAACTTCTGAACAGCAAAATGTGATATGAAGGCTGACCTGGGAAAATACTAAGAGACAATCTATATACTCTTAGGAAATATTCACTCAGTCCACGACACATTCCCAAATACCTTATTAGCTTTATTCTCTGGGTTGTGTCCTCCAGCTCTTCATGTTCACCATCACTGGATACTGAGGACTTGGAGGAATATTCTCAGTGGGGAGTTAGACACACAAGGTGAGATTTTCAAAAGTGCCAAAGCATGTTAGGTACTTAACTCCAGTTGACTTTCAGTGGGAGTTGGGCACCTAGCTCCTCTTTGTGCCTTTGAAAATCTGCCCCTTAGACTATGCAGTCACACACACACAAACATCCAGGGAAGCCCTAGACAACACAGCCACAACTCAAAGACATTTCCTCCTGATATCTTCCAGAAGATCATGGAGAATGGAATGAAAAGGAAGGCATATAAAATAAGCCACTATTTCTGTCTTGTCCCAAGATAAGAATCCCTGGCTGTCACAGCTCCACCATGCGCCACCTCTTGGCCACTCACCAGATTGCTGTGAGAGGATCCAGTCATTGGATGCCATGTGTGTTAAGCCTCCACAGTCTGAACAAAATCCAGGCACTCCTGCTGTCTTAGGGACTCTGGGCACACTCTTGGGGTACAGATATTCTATATGGCAGCCTCTCTTGGGAGCTGTGACCACATGGTTCCTTGGCCAGCCCTGGAAACCAGTGCTGACCCCTCAGGTTCTTCCATTATTTAAACAACTACACACTGTCTCCTATAACTCCACTAGAAGATGAGCGCCTTCTGGTTGACCTCTTAAAGAGAGCACTTGGTAGGTGTAACACTTAACACACACAGACACTTTGCACAGGTTTCTAAAACCCTGTTGCTCTTTCTTTAATAGCATGAGAAATACACACATTTACACAAAAGTAATAAACCCAACACGTGTTTCCCTACCTCCGTTTCCTCACCACTCTTCGAGAGCATTCTTTGGGGTTGGGCCAGAGTAATGGGTAGTCATCCAGGATCCTTCTGCTTTAGTGCACTGCTTGGATTCTGAAACATGGAACCTTTTCCCACAAGCTTGCCTTCCCTGAGCTTAGTCAGACCATCCTCTTTCCCAAAATTCCTGTGCGTTTCCCTGGGTCTTACTCCTGTGAGTCATTTTTACAAGGTAGTATCATCACCTTGGTATCTTTGTTCTGCCCTTGGTAAGATTCCACACTCTGAGTGCCCAACTACCTGTTGAAGGAGAATTGGTTACTCCCTAGGACAGTGCTATTCAAAGTGGTGGTCCGCGGACTGGTGCCGGTCCGCGAGCCATCAGCTGCCGGTCTGCGCGCACATTGGAAAAAAAAAATGCCTGTCCCCGACATCAGATAGCTTGAAAAGCACTGCTCTAGGAGTCAGTTCCTCTTTTGTTCTCCCCAAGGAAGGCCTACTCAGGTACTGATAATCCTTAACTATGAGCTATTGTCTCTGGTCTGGGAGGTATATGCCTACAGCAATTTTATAATATGAACCAGAATTCATAAATGGTACAGTCAGACTTCCCAAAATTGCCAGACTGGCTACCCCCATATCATACAATATATGAAAGTTGAAGAAATAAAAGTTTATTATATCACAGAACCCTAACAGAACCAGATACAAAAAAGCTCTGGGGGCGATGTAATTAGCTAGATCCATTTAGTAAAAAGTTTGAAGTTGGAAAGATGAGTATTTCCATTTCCATTTTTGCTGCTCCCTTGCAGTAACAATTTCACAACTTTTAGTCTTCCTTTCAGATGGAATTAATGTCTTTTGTGATTGACCATTTTAGTTTCAGACCGTGTTGGGATGGTAGAATTCAGAATAGGAGCGTACTGAGGCAAAAAAATTGTAATTTATATGCACTTTAAGACCTCCTTTACACTGCCAGGTAGGTGCAAAGAGGATTTAGTGTAAATGAGAATCAGGCCCTAAATATTAAATCCCACAAGTTCCATGGATGCCTGATGAAAATAAATAGAAAACCAATTTGTGGTAAAAATGGAGAAACATCTTTGTTTACCAGTTATAGAGTGAATGACAAAAAGTGAATAACTAACATCTATAATTTATGCATTTTATGTTCTCATAAATCATTTGCCTGTCAACATTTCCGTAATTTATTAATACTGAATCTTTTAAACATAATAATGGAAATTGGCTAGCATAAATCATAAAGGTTTCAGTTAGAATATTTGTGTTTATATTAGGGCCGTGTGAGCAGTTTGCATAGAATGCAGAACCCATTTGAAATCAAGAGGGGGTTGGGGTTCACTTCAATTAGAAATGTGCCATGGTTCCCAGACATAGGTTCAGGCTATTCACACAGCCTTACTACAGTCCTCCCATAGATGCTCCTCACCTTGGAAGCTTGTGTTCAGTCTGATACCCTTTGGCTAAATTCTGTCCTCAGTCTCACTGATATAAATCCATTCATTTAATTTAAATCAGTTTCACTGATGTCTACAAACAATTTGACAATGGGTAGGCCTCTGTTGTGCTTAGATCACAGCCTCTCATGCTGGCCAATATTGTCTCATTGTATCCTTGTACTCCCCCTTCTGTTTGTGTGTATTCACCTGTTGTCTCTTGTTTTATACTTAGATTGCAAGCTCTTTGGGACTGAGGCTGTCTTTTGCTCTGTGTTTGTACAGTGCCTAGCACAATGAGGTCCTGGTGCATGACTATGGCTCCTAGTCATATGGTAATGCAAATAAATAATAATAACAATAAGTTGCAACAGGGCCAAAACGTATCCCAGGAATCAAGGAGCTGAATCCAGCTGTCTGGTTGCACTCAACTCCCCACAACCTCTCCTGTGCTGAGAAAAAAAAAATCTTACTAGACTGTTATTTTCTGAATCAAGATATCCTTGTATTTTGTATTTTAAAACTTATTTAGTGCCATTTAAAATCATTAAAGTTGCCATATTGATATTCCTAAATCGTGACTGGAAAGACAGAAAGAATCCCAGTCAGCTGATAGAATCCTCTCTTTATCTGCACAAGAAGTTGAGAGCAAATGGTGGGCATACTGACCTCCTAGTGTTGCTCATCCCTGAACTGGAGAGGGAAAATGTCTAGGGATAGTATCTTTATAGTTCATCCTCTTGCTTCTTTCAATCCTTGGTGTTCTGGTGACACTGTCAACAAGGAATGCTCGACTCCAGACTTCAGAGCATGAATCTAACGTATAGCACCTGGCCAATTTTGGTCAGAGCATCTGTAATGACATGTATAATATTGACCATTCACTGTTTGTAGAAATGTGGTTCAGTTTAAAGCCTGTTGACAATTCTGCTCTCTACTCTTGCTGCTCCAATGGAGATAGGAATTCTGACAATCAAATCCATCTTTGTTTAGCTTCTTGTTAAAAACTGGATCATTTTATCTCTAAAGAATGTTTAGTAACTCCTTTACAACTGCTGTGAGAAAAATCTAAAAACTAAAAAGGAGTGTTAATATGAGGTCCAGGATTGAAACATAATTTAGTGTCCTAATTAACATTAATTAATGTTACTTTGTATGGCCAGAAAACATGCTGCAGGCCAGATTCTGGCCCATGTTAAGTCCCCTTTATGCTGCTCCAGTAGTGTAAAGGCGGGGAGGTGCGGGGCGGGAGGTACTATAAACTGAAAAGTCCCTGCTGTGGGAGAATCCTTAGATTATTTTGAGTCTGTGTAACCAGCTCTTTGTCAGCTCCTTCCAGCTGCCCCTTGTCATAGGATGCCTGACTGCAATCATAGACAGCATAAAATCCTCTAGGAGATTTTTATGAACCCATGTGACTTATGTGGTCTTGAGGCTGCTCTAAGTTACACTAGAGACTGCAGTGGCCCCTGGCTGCCCCAAGGAGCAAAAAGATGGCAGAAAGCCATGCTCCCCCCGTAGGTGCACGTGTGGCTTTTTCAGCACACCTGCCAACTTGGCCCTCAGAAAGGATAATAGATGTGCAATGTGTTTATTTTGGAAATTCAGACCATTTCATCACCGTCTCTCACAACTTTTTGCCATTGTGCACTACTTGTGATGTAAGTCTATCGGAACCTGATACGGATGCCCAACAATAAGATGCTACCATCAGTTTGTGCAGCAATCCTAGTAACACTCATTGTTCTAACACTCAGTGTTCATTGTGTAGCAATCCTAACACTCATTGAATCTCATTGTTACATACCACAGAAATACATACCACATGTCCAAGCAAGATGGACATGCATCTTTAATGTAGAAAAACAATATTTTTACTTTATAAACAGTTGACAAAAAGTTTTTTTGTTTTAATTTTAACTTAAGGGAAACACATTTTTGGACATGTTTGAGCAGATTAATAAATTGTATTTGTATACATGTAACCAAAACAGCAATTTATCAGGTAGAAGTCAGTTGGGGGTTGGGGAATTGGGAGTGGGGAATAAAATGCCAACCTGTATATACAGTTGTGCTGTACTGATGATGAACTACTGTTTATTCAGGGAGAGCATAGCTTGGCAGCAACAGAAGAACCATCACAGCATATGACATTGTGCTTCGCTAGGAGACAACAATACATTATCTCAAATACAAATAGCACAAGCACAAGGGAAGAATACAAATGTTTTCTCAGACTTTGCTCATTATTTCACTGGGTGGCTGTCAGAACTGAGAACTACAGAAAGACAGACAGAGATCATAGGTACTGCATGTGTTTCTGTTACCAACACTTAAAAGTGATACACCTGGTTTAGGTTGGAAAATCTAAGGCCTGGTCTACACTACAGAGTTAGGTTGGCATAAGGCAACTAAATCAGTGCAAATACCCTGGTTATGACACGCACCGCTGACACAAGGAGGGTAGTGTGGACATGCAAAAGCGATTTAATTACTGCAATGGCTGTACGGTGCCATAAATTAGGTCGACATAATTTTGTAGTGTACTTTTGTATATTTAGACCTACTTTAAAGCCCATTTACAGTGTCAGAGTGGTTTAGAGGGGCCTTAAGTAAATGAGAATCTAGCCCAACAGTATTTGGTGCAATTTTCTTCATAATTATGTGTATTTGTTGTTCAGTGAATTATGATAGCCGCTCTTGTGTACAAATTTTAAAACTACATTGTCTCACATCTTTTTCTTATAGAACCAGCTAACATATCTCTATTGCTGGAGATTACAACCTGTCACTATTTTGGAAAGAATTGCATGACTTCAAAGAGCATTGGATTAGGTGCTGAATGAGGCAGGAATTCTGTGAATAAAATAGTATGTGATAATATAATTAAAGGCTATATCATAATGCAGATGTACAAGGGACAAAATTAAAGTTGCACAAGCAACTTAAATGTGGCTTTTCCTAATTTTTCAGTGTTTGACTTTGCAACCTTAATAACATTCTGTTAGCATAGTTATTTTAAATGTAACATTATGACAAAATCATAAATCCTTTATATATACATTTTTCTAAAACAAATGTTTCTATTCTGGGCATTGCAGCAGCCCATTGCTCATAAGCAACCCTACAATAACAAATCAGACTAACAGGTAAGGCAAGAATACTTGCAAGCTTCTAAGAGGGTAGATATACTGCACATGGTGAATAAAAATTATGAAAAGTAACATGTCTTTTAATTGTGCTGTGAGGATGGTTCTTGAAATCACAACTGTTATCTGACTTTATTAAGGCTGGTGATACTTGTTATAACGATTAGGATATGTTTCTGCTCTCAGTTATACCCATGCTACCAGACTGACTTGTACTTTAACATGGTTGATGGCGTGCCCAAACATTGAGCTCTAAAGAGCAAGGGAAATAAGTACAGTTGCCCGGAGGATGACAGTTCCATTTTATGAAAACTTTTAAGGTTTCAGAATTTCTTTTCATTCCAGTGCAGAACAAAACCAAACTCTCTCAAATATTTACACAAAAAAGGACTTGTGCATGTGTGCACTGATCTGGAATGTGAGAGGTTCAGGGTCAAGTCTCTGTTATGGTTGATTTTGAGTGCTGTAGGATGAAAAATTCAGTTCTAAATCAGAAAGAACAGCGGATGTCCCACATCCCAGGTCAGTTCCCTAACCATCTAGGTATAGAGTGTCTGTCTCTCACCCCAGGAGCTTCTTAATAAAAGTTTTGTGGAAACCGATATATCTTTGATGACGAATTCTAGGAATAAGCTATCAAATCCTTTACTATATAATTTTTTGTTATATTTCAGGATTGCATATTTCACAGGAATATCACTGGTGACCTGAAAGCATTTATAGATAAATATGGTTTTGATGTTCTTGTGATTTTGGCCAACTATTTAGCAGAGGATGAGCAGGCTAAGCGGCAGATAGTGGTGTACTCAGAAAACTTAGAGCTATGCAATCAAGTAAGTACTATAAAGAAAGAATGAAACATTGTCCTTCCTGAACTGAGTATGCTTGAAAATAGTTATTGTATAATTAAATGGGTTAAACACTGAATAACCATTTAACATGTGATGGTGTGGGTGCTACAACACTTTATTGTCATGGATGTGGAATGACTGCATTATTTATATTTGCAGTATTGCTGAAGCTATGTTGGGCCCAGAATATGAGAGAGTTAAAGTGGGTGACCACCTTCTGTTTATGGAAGAAGGGAGAAAGATGTTTTTAAGCTTCACAGAGCTCTTCCCCAGATCTGAGCGTGTTCCTTCTTCCAGCAAAAGTTGGTCAAATAAAAGATATTATCTCACCCACTTTATCTCTTGCATTATTTATGTATTGCATAACAAAGCACTACCGTATTTGACAGTGTTCCAGAGCAGTCATGCAGCTAGATCCAGTGGTCAAAAGAAAGAGAAGGGGGATATACAGATGACTTTTCATTAAAAAATGTTCACAACATTTTTGTGTTGATTTGACTTGATTGTGTGTTTCATTGTGGCCTACTCAATGGCGATTGGGTTGTGAACACATATACAATATAAACGAGAGAAAAACCAAAGGGACTGTTTTCATGTTTAGATTTGGATTAGATATAAGGTAAAGTTCAGGATTCTGATTTGAGTTTGGGTTTTAACAGCAACAAAAGTTGCCAGCTATTTTCATGAAATTTTGGACAAAAATGGAGGAAGTGCTTCTGAGCTCCACTCTGAGCATCTTGTAAGATTTTCTTCATCTTAGGTGAAAATCTCAGAAGGTAATTTTGGCCACATCCAAACCAGAAATGGAAGAAACAAGTTTCTAGTTTTGGTTCCAATCTGTAAGCTGGACTACTGGTGTTGGTTGAGATCCAGGAATTTAAAATCAGACTCCTGCTACCTATTCAAAATGTGAAAGAGTTCTGATTCAAGGTTTTGATTTTATTTCATGAATAGTATAAATATTTCACTAGATCTTTGAGCACCATACAGTTGTTACTATTAAAGAAAAATTATTTTTAGTATTCTAGACCTGTTTTTAAATTATTTTAAATTCAGTGCACACTGAGGTGCTAATCCTGCAACTGGATCTGCATGGGCAGGCAGAGCCTTGTAACAGGGTGGAGCCCACTTGACTTTGAGGAGACTTTGTATAGTCCCAAGAGCTCACAGACATGGATCTGATTGCAGGACAGTGGCTTAAATAAGTACTTCCCCCTTTGGTGTAGAAATGCATTTCTTTAACACTTCCTGGAAGCATTCAGTTTCTTTTTCACCTTTTACAGATTTTAGTCAGCTTTCCTAGAATAGCAAACAAAAATCTGAGTTTATTTTAGGAGTGAAGAATTAATTTGAAAAGTCAAATTATAGCATTTCAAGTAAATATTTGTTAATTAAATAATAAATGTTATGCAGTGATCTTCTTGAGTTTAAGAGGATTAATGTGTTCAAAGTTCATTAAAAAGATAGGTAAAGCAAGATAGCTGAGAAATCAACCGACAAGAATATGTCAATAATAGACAATAATACTATTAGTATACATTTGTAACTGTCCTTACAATGACTTTTTGAAACCACTGTATTTTCCAACAGATTTGCTGTGAATTAGAAGAATGTCAGAATCCTTGCCTGGAGCTGGATCCTTTAGAATGCGGATGTGACCAATTCCTCGTTTATCACCAAGACAATGCTTTGGTGACTGGTGATCAAATTTTTCTAATAATTAAAGAAGTTATTAACAGAAGACAGCCAGAAATGGTACCAAACAGCAGAACGTCTTCTACTGAAGCTGTTGCTGGGAGTGCTCCACTTTCACAGGGATCTTCTGGTATCATGGAGCTATATGGTTCTGACATAGAACCACAGCCCAGTTCTGTCAACTTTATAGAAAATCCTCAAGATCTCAATGGATCTATCCAAGCCCATGTTGATGTTAATATAGACCTTGTGAGTCCAGACAGTGGATTGGCTACCATTAGAAGCAGCCGGTCTTCCAAGGAGAGCTCAGTTTTTCTCAGTGACGATAGTCCAGTTGCAGAAGGTGCTCATCACAGTCTCCTTCCAGGTTTTGATTCCTATAGCCCCATTCCTGAAGGAGCAATACCAGAAGAACAACAGCCTCAGTCTAGAAACAACAGTGATAACTTTGATCTTTTCAGTTTTGATCTAGCACCTATGGTTACAATTCGATCTGAATCTTCTTCTCGTTCTGTTGATTATTCCCCAGCAGATGACTTCTTCCTGAATAGTGATTCATCAGAAGGACAACCACCTATTGTGCAGAAAGAACTTGATGAGACAAATCTATCAGAAAATGACATGGCTAATTATTCATCCAATTTACTAATGACAACAAATGAAGAAGACAGTTTAGTAGAATTTGATGATGAATTTAGGCAAGAAAATCCTGGAGATTTGTCTGAAAAAACTTCAAGTTTGACAGATTTAGTGGAAGATGATTCTTCTTCGCCTGAGGTGTTGAAAAATGTTGAAACAAGAATTCCCCCAACTCCTATGAACAGTCTTGTAGAAAGCTCACCATTAGATAATGGACCACCTTTGTTTTTTCCACAAGATGTAATTAAAAAAATTAATGAAATAGATAGTGCAAGCTATTCTCAGTCACGTGCTAGGTATGGAAGCTGGTGGGATGGTTTTGAATTAGATTCTAAAAATGCTGATGCTTGGAGTTCAAGTGAACAGGAATCTGTATTTCAAAGCCCTGATTCATGGAAAGATCGTAAAGCAAGCCCATTACTTCGGGAGCACTTTGATAGAAGAGCCTCAGATTCTGTATTCCTGCAAAAACAGCCAAGGCAGATGGAATACTCAAGAACAGGTCTGTGGGAGAATCAGTTTAACCCTGTCCGAGATAAACATAGCTTAGAGCTGCAGAAGAAAACCACTGAACACTCACACGGGCAAAGTACATCTTTAGAGGAGACAAAACAACACATGGAAGCATTTACTGATTTGTGGAAGTCCAGTCAGCTGACCCCAGTGATATCAGCTCCATGGTGTAACACTGTAGGTGAAAGTGGACAACTCGATGCAGAATCTTACGATGTTTGGACAGAGTTTGATCAAGAAGACGGCGCTAAGCCATCAGAAAATGTATGGAGTATGCTGAAACTGGACACTGATCAAACTTCTGTGAGGAGTCTTGAAGCCTGGGCCATGTCCAAAACTAATCTATCATATTCTTCAGAAAACACTGCAGAAAATGAGTCTGAAAACCTGAACAATGAAGTATCTTCAGAAGCCTGGAACAAAGGGAGGGCTTATCCAGTGGAAGAATACAGCACTTTTGAAAATACAAAGTCCAGTATTGATAATGTGCAGAACAATTCTAATCTAGCCATAGAAAATCAAAATGTATTAGGTGACACTAAATGTAGACCAAAACAATTTGAAAATATGGATGTCTGGGATCTGTATGAAAAAGACATAGAGAAAGAAGTACTAGAAACTCTGGTTCCATGGGAAGATTCTGTCTTGTCATATAGATGCTCAGACTTTAGCTCATCAAATGCCGGTGAAGATTTAGTTGTTTCTCCACCAGATACCAATTATTCAACATCTGATTCATACATATCACCTACATTTATAGGGGACGAAAGGGAAAATGAGGACAAGCATTTTGACAGAGAAACAATTTTCGATGAAGTGATTAACTCAAATTCAGATGAACCTAAAATATTGGAGGAAACAGATAAGGAATCATTACCACAACCATCCATTAGAAGCATGCCTTTTCTAAGCTCAGGAAACACAGAAATGTGGAATGTGTCTCTTAATAATGTCAGTCAGTTAAAAGCAGAAAATTCTGAAATTACTGCTCTTCCAAACACTTGTACAGTTTCACGGAATTCAGAACAAATAGCTGCTAAGTATTTTTCAGGTGATGAGAATATCAGTGAAAGTAATTCTAGTTCTGAGGACACTGGAGTCATGCAGGTGTATAATCAAACAGTCAACCACTTATCTCAGCCACATGGTGGACTGAATACCAGACCAACTGCAGCTGAAAAAAATGTAGAAATATGGAACAGGGTCATCCTTGAGGATACACAGTCATCTACAAGCACTTCAGAGATGGGTAATGGTTTCGACTTGAAAGGAAGTGACTTAGAAAATGAGGTTTCAGTTAATGGGCAAGTACAAGGAAGCATTAATGAAGATTCAGAATTGAGAACTCAGCTTTCAGAGCAACAGTTGAATCTCTGGAGTGTATACCTTCAGCAGAATCATCAGGCAGGATGGGAGAATAATGGTATCTCTGGTACTTCTCAACAAGGAATAGATGAATATAAAAGAATAGATGAGATGAGTGGACAGCTAACCATTAGCAATGTTTGGAACACAACCATGCAAGATAACACAGTGTCACCATCAGTGTTATCCAAACTATCATGTATAACAAATTCAGAAGAAAGTACACCACCATCCGAAATTCCTAACTCACCAGAAAAAATAAGGAACAGTGACATTTTCAAAGCTTTAGAAACAGAGAAATCAGAAATAAATATGCCCTTTTCTTGTCCGTCTAACCCTGCCAATCAGGAACAGAGGAAACGAACTTTGCAGAACAATGCAGAATCTTCTGCAACAAGTCACGAGGAAGAAAGACATTCTGGGCATTTAGATTTCTATAATCTCCAAAATTACAGCCATAGTAATATATCACAGACACTTCCTAGAAATACTAATAAGGAAAGTACCGCTACAGAGGGTGCAACAAGTCCCGAGATGAAAAGTGCCTCTGAAAGTTATAACAAAGGCGAGGATGGCCAAGAAAATCATTCTCCTACAGTGCCTGAAAATCTAGATAGCTGGAATGACTCTGCGAAGAGTAGCTCTCAATCAGTTGTATCAAGTCCTTTGATAAATGAAGCACCAGAGGTGTTCAGAGGGGCTCAAGAGAGTTTATCTGAGGAAGTTCCTAGCAATTTAGAGATCTGCAGTTTTGAATTAGGTTTTTCTGAACTCAGTCCAGAGATAAGTGATGCTCATGAAACACCTTTCATGAGTGAGATTCTGCAGACTAAAATTCAAGTGAATCCCTCTTCTGAATCTGCTGAAGTGCCTGGCATTACAAATATATCTGTGATGGATAATTCATTATCACATGAAATGGATTCTGGGGGAAATGATGCTTCTGAAGGTTTAGAATCTGGGAATAAAATTCCAGATGAGGAACATGTTGACACCACATCTCATCATGATTTTCCCCAAATTCTAGGTGTTTGGAATTCACGCATGTGTGAAGATACACAGTCTCCTGGAACAAGTCCTGAGACAAGTGAGGTTCCTGAAATGACAAACACCATGAATAGCCTTCTAGGAGATACACAAATCAAAAGTGATTGTGAAGAGGATAATGTATGGAGTGGTTCAACAAATGATTATACACAGTCCAGTGCCACAAGTCCTGATATAAGTGATGCCTCTGAAAATGTGCATGTTTGGGGGAGCATGCCAGCTACCTGTCATAGAGAAAGTGAAGACATTTGGAATATCACCAATGATGGATTAGAAAAAGCTCCTGAAAAGGGGGGCTTTGAGAATAAAAGTCAGGGAGAATCTGAAGAGAGCATTGATCACAAAGTTCCTAAAAATTTAGATCTTTGGAATGCACATGTAGATGATGATACAGTATCTTCTTTATCAAGTCCTGAAGCAAATGAGGATTCCAAAAATTCAGAGGCACCTCAGGCAGTGATAGAGATAGATTCCAACTATCAAGCAAATGAGAATAAAGTTTCTGAAACTAAAGAACACGATTATGCACAATCCAGTGCAGTGAGTTCTGAAGACAGTTTAGATGCTGAAATGGAACTGGAGAAAGAGGTTCAGATGGCCATCTTAAATAAAAACTCTGAAAATGTAAAACCTTGGAATATATCAAAGGAAGATGATATTATGCACTTAAACACAACTAACAATGATACCTGTGAAGCTTTTGAATATTTAGATGGCTGGGAAACAAGTCAGGGAGAATTTCAAGTGAATACTTTCCAAGAAAATCCAGACCATCCACATGTTTGGAATTCATGTACAATGGATTACTATATTGCCCCATCTTCTGCAGCAGGACATAAAGAATATTCTTCAAAGAATTCAGAATCATGGAATATATCATTGCAAGCTGATTCTGAAATAAATCAAAGGTCCACTGTGGAAACAAATGACCATTCAGAATGGTGGAATTCAGAAACGCATAAACACAAGCCAGTAGAATGGCAATATTCTAATTCAGATGGTGGTTTAGAAATTAATCAATTGGCAAACATTAAGCTTGATGCCTGGGGAGCACCAGTACAAAGTGAAGAACTAAAAGTTGCATATCCTGCTTATCTAGGTATCCACGCAAATCAGTCTCCCCCTCTGTACTTTAAGGAAGAGAAATATGAAAGTATAGTGCATTCCAGGAATATTCACAAGAGTCAAATTGATCCAGATATTGTACAGCATAAACTGTCTGATCCACTGGCACTGGCTAAGAAAGAAAGGGATTTAAAAGAGCAGCCTTTTGTCACAGTTGATGGAGATCAAGATACTTCTAAAAATGCTTTTCCAGAAAAGTGGCAACCAGATATGCCAAACACATTTGCTCAGGCAAACCTAATACTTGATCTTTCAAGAGATAATGTGGACGTTCAAATAAAAACTTCAAATAAAGATCTATTTGTTCAAGAACAATGGAATACCGGTGGAACTTTAGAATTCTGCAGCTCCCCCAAAAATGCTTTCATTGCAAATGACTCATCCCAAAAACTGATAGAAAAGTCAAGCCTGAGATGGAATGAGTTAGCTGAAGTTCGCCAAATTACATGTTCCCCATATACTTTACAGGACGAGACTCCAGAAAGTAATCAGCTATTCCCAGTAGATCCTGATTTGTGGACTGATACTGAACAGCTTTTCATTTTGAAAGCTGATGGTGAAAATCCTGATATATTAAGTCACTGTGACCAAGACAGTAGTTCACTGGCCTCAAACAGGCCTGATGTTTGCCATGAATATGAAGCTAAGCATGCATCTTCACAATCTACTGATGCTTTGGCTGAGGCTGGAGAAGTTACTCAGCTGGTTCTCACGGTGTCCAATATAAGCAAAGAAGCAGACTTTGATTTTAAACAGCAATTAGTAACTCACAAAGTAGAGACATATCCTGATCGAAATAGTCCAGAAAATAATGATGGAACACAGGTTGATCAGCTAATATCTCCTAAAGCTCATGAAGCTTCTGAATTCAGAAAGGAAAATATCTTAAAAAAATCTGACTTAGAAAAGAAACCAGTTGTTGAATTAATGGATTCAGCAGGCTCCTCTGCTGAAGATTTGGGAATGGTTTCCTTGCATCTTAAAGATGCTTGCTATGAAAATAATATTCTTGCAGCTTCAGTGAAGGTAGTTCACTCCCAGAGACATTTAGTTGCCACTGATTTCTTTCCCCTTGATAATTCGGAAGAAAGCATAAAAGATATGAGTGTCTCAGCTGAAACTGGCCAAATTCCAGCCATTGATCATACAGCAGTGACTTCCGATAAAGTAGAAATATCAGACATGTGTGTTGATGGGAATGAGACTGGTATAGAAAATAGCTCCAACACATCAATCACTAACAGCCAGTCATTAGGTGAAGTGAGCAAACTGACAATATTAAACAGTAAAGACAATGTAGCAGTAGAAAGAGATGCAACTGACGAACAAACACTCTTCTTAAAAACCTCATTGGATGATAATGATAGAGATGCTGCAGTTTGTCAGCATGCTGACAATGTCGTAAAAGAACCTGAACATTTGCCTGATAGCCATAATCCTTGGTTTAAAGAATCACCTAATGAACAGTCACCAGTGGTGTACTCTTCTCCATCTGATGTATCGTTTAATACAGAAGCCACTGGCAGCAAAGAGAGAGGAAAGGAGATTTCATTAAAGCAGCAGTTTTCTGGCAGTGTTTCGGTGGAAATGCCATTATCTCCACTTCCTCCTCAAAAAGATAAAATGAACTTTTTAGAGACCAAAGACAGCATTGCCAAAGATCAGTCATTTGACTCATTTGCAGAGTGCCCCCAGGGAGACCAGGCATTGGGGTCTTTACCATTAGAGTCTGAAGTGATGCCTGAATCCTCTGATATCTTGAAAGGATTAGAACATGAAGCACAAAGAAGTAATACTGATTCACCAGCAGGTGGAGTCACAGGATCACCCAATGGTAAGAAATTATGCACTGTCTAATAAAATAAATTAATGGGACAAAGTAGTAAATGTCTGAGAAGGAGTATTGCTACTGAACAGTAAGATACAGTATAGCTACTGCATGGTGAGACTTTAATGGAGTGGCATTTGGAATACATGAGTCTTCCTGAAACTCTGGGCCTTGGAAAGACCTGTATTCTCTTCATTGTAGCTAGATCAAAAACCGAAACTTTGAAGGAGGGAGAGTCATTTACCACATATTTGTATAATGCCTAGCATAAAGGACCCCAGCCTCACTGGCCTCTTGGCACTACCACAATATTAAATAAAATAAAATAATAATAATAATATAAAATGCAAGAATAAATTAACACAGGACATAGGCTATCAAAGGCAAATAAAAATGGGTTTATTTTACAGGACTCATTTGAAAAACAATAATTGCTAACTGCTAAAACTGAAATTTTGTTCGTTTTGCATTTTAGAAGCTGCCAGTGACCCCCTCTATACTGAGGGGAATGGAAGAAATTCCACTGAGAGCCCTGAACTGATAAGTACAGAGAGTAAGGAAGATATGAGGACACAGGTGAACAAAGATCAGACTGCACTAGAGATGGATTACATCCTTGTTACTGCTGAAGAAAATGGATCTGTGAAGAAGGATATCCTTGAAACAAAGGAAAGTGATTTTGCATTTCAAGAAGCTAATGTGGCTGAACAAACAGAGTCTCATGAAGCCTTTTCAGCAGGCTTCTCAGATACATTTCAGTCAATCTCCATAATAAATGAAAGTAAAGACCAATCTTTTTTGACTACTGAATGGGGTTCTTTTCATTTAGCAGAGAAAAGTCCTTCTGTTTTGCCTCAAAGACTGGGTGATGAAAAGAGATCTCCTGAAAGCCCTGCGCAAGACCACAGTTGGACAGTGCTGGGCAAAAATGAAGCCAGTGATATATCACCTGAAGAAATTTCAAGCAGGACAGAAACAATGGACTCAGGGTCTGGACATTCTGTCAAAGAACTGGAAGCAGTTTTAGACCAGGAGTTGATCCATGACAAACAATCTGGAGTTCAGCTAAAAAAACCCCCTCACAAATCATTTGAACAAGAGAAATATTCTCCCTTAGACAGTCTGACGAGGGAGGACAAAAATTCAAGCATCGTAAGGACTGATGCTCTTTTATTGCAGGTTGTTGGCGGTCATGGTATATGGGAAGTGCATTCACAGCAGCATCCTGGAGATGGCATGGCAACTGAACAAGAAATGGAGGAGGAAACAGAGTTTCTCAACAGTGAACGAGAACTAAATCGAGTTTCAGGGTAAGGAAATTCCCACACAGTCTGTTTTTGAGAATCTTCTAGGAAACTGTAGTCAGTGTTATTTAAATAGATGAGGATCCTGCAAAGGTGACAACATTCAAAAATGAAGGATTAGTTGTACTTACAGGATTTCTCTCTCTCCTTTTGTAACAAACAGAGCCTAGGTTAGTGATAGCCCAAAGTGGGTCCATTTAAAATTGTTTCATAATTTTGAAGGAGATTATAGGAACCACAGGGATAACTTTTCCATCACAGGCATAATTCCAACCCCAGTTTACACCACGCAGCTTTTAGCGACAAAAATCGGGACTGTCTCTATAAAATCGGGACATCTGGTCACTTTATGTTAGGGTCCCCTTCCTACTCCACCATTTTAAAACAATAGACCTATAACTAAACCTGATCGTCACTTTGTTTTTCAAAGTAAGGATCCTGGGAAGTGTGAGGGAAGCTTCTTTTTGGGAATCAAATAAAAGGATTTAATTGGCTTGTTCTTGCTTCGCCCCTTTACAGCTGCAGTTTGGTGGCTTTTTTTTTTTTTTTAAATGGGGAAGTTGTTCATGTGAAATGCAAGATACTGCCCTTGGGAGGGATATTTCTTATTGCATACCAGCATTGGGACTTAATTGGAAACAGAGTGCTTGATGACATTTAGAACTTCCATTACCCCGCTATAATTGGTTCACATGTTGTTTTAGGCTTCCTGAAAATTTCACTAACAAGCATCAGTATTGACAGTCAGCCTGTTTTCAAGAAGCAGTGCGTGCATTACTGCGGCAGCGTACACTGATAATTGCATGTACTGACAGCATATAATATACCAAACAACTACAGTTTGCTGGCCCAAAACAAATCACATTTGAATAAGTGTAATGCTATACTTGGTAAAAAGAACAGGAGTACTTGTGGCACCTTAGAGACTAACAAATTTATTTGAGCATAAGCTTTCATGGGCTACAGCCCCCTTCATCAGATGCATAGAATGGAACATATAGTAAAAAGATATATATACATACAGAGAACATGAAAAGGTGGAAGTTGCCATACCAACTCTAAGAGGCTAATTAGGGTTGGTATGGTTTCAGAGTAACAGCCGTGTTAGTCTGTATTTTCAAAAAGAAAAGGAGTACTTGTGGCACCTTAGAGACTAACCAATTTATTTGAGCATAAGCTTTCGTGAGCTACAGCTCACTTCATCGGATGCATACTGTGGAAAGTACAGAAGATCTTTTTATACACACAAAGCATGAAAAAATACCTCCCCCCACCCCACTCTCCTGTTGGTAATAGCTTATCTAAAGTGATCACTCTCCTTACAATGTGTATGATAATCAAGGGGGGGGGAGAGAAAACCTGGATTTGTGCTGGAAATGGCCCAACTTGATTATCATACACATTGTAAGGAGAGTGATCACTTTAGATAAGCTATTACCAGCAGGAGAGTGGGGTGGGGGGAGGTATTTTTTCATGCTTTGTGTGTATAAAAAGATCTTCTACACTTTCCACAGTATGCATCCAATGAAGTGAGCTGTAGCTCACGAAAGCTTATGCTCAAATAAATTGGTTAGTCTCTAAGGTGCCACAAGTACTCCTTTTCTTTTTAGGGTTGGTATGGCAACTTCCACCTTTTCATGTTCTTTGTATGTATATATATCTTCTTATTATATGTTCCAAACTATGCATCTGATGAAGGGGGCTGTAGCCCATGAAAGCTTATGCTCAAATAAATTTGTTAGTCTCTAAGGTGCCACAAGTACGCCTGTTCTTTTTGAGGATACAGACTAACATGGCTGCTACTCTGAAACCTGTTGTTGTATTCAGTGTTTTTGTAGCCTTGTTGATCCCAAGCTATTGGAGAGACAAACCTTGTATATAGCTAGGACACCACTCTGAGAATGGTTCGCAGACCCAAAGAAGAGCTCGGTGTAAGCTCAAAACCTTGTCTATCTCACCAACAGAAGTTGGTCCAATCAAAGGTATAATCTCACCCACCTCATCTGTCTAAGATTAATGTTGGCAATCTCAGAACCTCAATAGTTCCCTCACTGATTTTTCCCCCCGACAGGTTAAAGAAACCTCCGTCTCCTGTTCTGTTTCAATCCACACATGGTTAAAAAAAACCTCTAGAATACTTCAGCTATTTGGTATTTTTTATCTCAGATAAACATTAGTTTCATTCTAAGTGTAGGCCCTGATCCTGCAAACATTTGACTTCAATGGCACTACTTGCATGCTGAAAGTTAAGCACCTGCATAAATGTTTGGCAAGATTGGCGTTTGGCGCCTTAGTTTTTTGAAGAACAAACATTGTTTGTTGCTGTACAAAACCATAAAGGAAGAAGACATTGTCCCTATCTCAAATTATTTATAGTCTATAGATGGACAGCACAAGAATGCATTGAGGATGATGGTAGCTTAACTGACATCGGTTAGCATTTATTGCCATAGAGGAAGAAGCAAATCTTCAGAAGAGGTTTGAAGGCAGAGAGGGTCGGTGCTTATAATTTCTGTACAGTAAAAAAGTAAAGCAATGGAAACTCTGTCCCAGTGCTTGACCTTGAGACTTTCATAACAGATGGCCAAATGGGACAACGAATTGGAAGGGTTACTTAAGAAAGGTGTGGGTTTGTTAGTCTCACAGGCGTAAGTCAGCTGTAGGCTCTTTAGCCTCCCACTAAAAGCATTTTATATTAAAAGCTGCCAGATGCTGGCCCTGCTTAAGTCACCCTGATTAATTACATGGAGACAGCATCCCAGGCTTCTCGCATGCCATGCCTGCACGATTCAGTGGTGTTAATGTCTTCACACAGGAAGTGAGAATAATTCTAAATATCCATGTTTCACTGCTATTTTTATGCCACCACTGTGGATCTGAGAAAAGTTTTGAAGAAGCAAACACTAAATAGCTAACTTTTTGGTGAGATTCCTCAAAATATGGGGGCTGATTCTGGTCTTACACAGACACTAGAAAAATGAGTCCCTGTAGGTCTGAATTTGTCAAAGTGCTCAGCACCCTCTTTTGGAACCCAATTTTCAGAAGGGCTCAGTCCTGTTTAGGAGCCCAGGGGGGGCCAGATTTCCAAAGGAATGCAGCATGTTGGATGCTGAGCTCGTTTGTAAGTTTAGCCCAATTGTGGGTTCTGAGCATTTGAAAAATCTGGCCCTCTGTTACAGCAACTAGTGGTAGCAATGGGGTAAGTGCTAATAGGGGCAAGGCTCAGGCTTTTCAGAGCATGTTTGTGTGGCACAAGGTGTGTCTAGACTGCAATCAAAGGGTGGGATTGTAGCTTGAACTGACATACTTGAGTTAGCTTTAATCGAATTAGCTTGGGTGCTGGAGCAGTGAAGTTGTAGCACCATGTGCTTTAGTGTGGGTTGTACTAGCCTGTCTGGATCCCTGGGTAATTACTCACAGGGTGAGCCAATGCTGAAGCTCATGCTGCAGTGGCTTCGCTATTCTGGGACCCGAGCTAGCTGTATTAGTTAGCTCAGGTATGTCAGCTCAAGCTGCAGTGACACTTAGGCCTGGTCTACACTGGCAGGGGGGGAGGGGGTCGATTTAAGATACGCAACTTCAGCTACGAGAATAGCTCCCCCGTCAGCTCCGCTTGAGCCTCTCACCCTGGTGGAGTTCCAGAGTTGACAGCAGAGCAATCGGGGATTGATTTATCGCGTCTACACTAGACACGATAAATCGATCCCTGATAGATCGATCACTACCCACTGGTCTGGCGGGTAGTGTAGACGTGGCCTTAGGGATTGCAGTCTAGCTAGACATACCCACAGCCATAGATGCTGGAACTAGGGTTCCTGCCGCACTGCCTGACGAAGTGGTTTCTATCATATAGAGGGTTTACAGTTTGGTTCAATGGCTCTCTGCACCCCCACTATACAAATTGTTCCAGCACCCCTGCCCCGGTGGTAAAACTACCTGAGCTCTGTCTACAGTAGCAGCTTGCACCTATACTGATGCTCGCTCTTGATATAATATGGCTATCATCAAATTTTTCTAGTGTGGCCACACCCTATTATATGGGTCTACTCTCCCCCTCGGGCTTTGCAGTGATAGCTAAATACCAGGTGCCTGTCCCACAGCTCCAGGTATTTCTGCTCTCTGTATTAATGTTGAGGCCCAAAGAAGTAAAGGAAAGTGAGCCAGTTAGGCTGCTGCTGTATTAAAAACACATATAAATATAATTTGCCAAATGGAAAGGGACAAAACACATATGGGAACAATTATTTATAGTCATTTTATTAAACCTGTTGTATAAATCGAGCAATCAGCAACTTGGGAACTACTCTGATTTGGTGTGTGTAATTAGGGACTCTTTTATATGCATTTTGGTGACATATTAAAAAAAGAAAAAATATTTGTTTAATTTGCTCTAGCATGAAATCCCTCTGGGGCCGGCTCCTTTGTCTGAAATAAATATCCTGTTTCGTGGATAAAGTTTAAAGCAGCAGCGGAACAGAAATTTCTCAACCCAATGACTGGCTGGTTAGCACCAGATACTGCCACAAGAACATCCATGTACCCATGTACAGGAACAACCTATTGATATTCTCTTTTTGGTTAATTGCTGAATCAGGGCCTTGAATTGGTAGAATGAGGGGAGGGAGAAGATGCCGGTTACATAATTGTCTGCCCTCCCCCAGTAACTGTCTGACAGTTCAGCTATGAAAATTCAATGGAATCAGTTTGACTGTTTTGTTGGGGAAGAAATTAAGAATGAGAGACCATAAATAAAAACAAGACATGAAAACTTGGATAGAGAGGGGGATAAAAACTTGAAGTCCCCCTTCCTTGAATCAGTCACTGTGCTGTCCTTTCCTTATGGCAGATCAACAAATTTGTTGACAAGAGTTGATAGAGGGGTTCAAGCAGGTTGCAAGAGGGTTTTAGGAGGCCATGAAGGTCCTCTCCTCCTGCTTTGCCTTGAGACACCCACAACAATATCAGAAAATCAAAATCAATAAGAAATGTAATAAACCAGGGCTGATTGACATCATTCACAGAATCTTTTTAAAAATTTATTTCTGGCATTAAAATATGTAAGAAAGACCATAAAGCAATGTCAATAAGAGCTGAATGCTAGAAATAATAAGTCCTGGCATTTATTTGGCCTCATGTAAAATGCAAAAAGATCTGATAGCACATTATTAATGTCACTCTCATTGGAAAGAAAATAGCTTTTTGTATGGCTTTTCTTACATGAACAGCCAAGAATGACTAATTTAGAAAGAAAAAATTCATGGAGTACTATACAGGTCTAGGATGTCTAGAATAACATCTTTCTCTGCTAGCGCTGATGTGATGCCAACAGTAAAATTTCCTGAGTCTGAAGGTCATTTTTTGTGGCAGAGTAACTCATCTTACATAACTATATGAAACTGGATAGTACCATAGTAATTAAGGTCCGGGGCACAATAGATGGTGGTATTAGCTTACATATAACCACTCTTTTCTGTGCATGTTCGAAGTAATGTTTATAAAATATGTCATTTTTAGAAAGGCTGTAAAGTATTGTTGGAAGTAATATTCCTGCCTCCTCTCTGTGTTTTGGGGTTGGGACTTCCCCTCCCGCTTCTCCTCTGGAGGCAGCAGCAGTCATTTGAAGAGGCTCTGTAGGCTGGTGCTGAGAGAAAAATTGATTTTCCAGTTTGGTGGCTAAGCTGAAAAATTAAAAAACAATTTTTGAAAAAAACCTGTTCATTTTGAACTGAAACTGAAAAAAAAAAGTTTTCTTGCCAAAAAAAAAACAAAAACAAAAAATTATTTTGGATGAAACAAAACATTTTCTTTGGACAAAACAAATTTTTTTGCCATTTTTTGTTTTATTTTGTTATGTTTTCCGGTGTTTATTACTCTTTGAAAAACACATCTAGCTAAATTGCAAAACAAAAAAAGTCAAAATGTTTCATTTAAAAAATGTCAAAACAAAACGTTTCACCTTTTTCTATTTTTTTTTTCATTTTTTATCTGGATGAAACTATGTGCCTAATTTGATTGACATTTTCCAGCAAATTTACTGTTCAACCAAAAAAATTTGCCCAGCTCTACTGTAGGCATTATCCCAGGTATGTTTGTTTGCATGTATGGTAGGTGGTGGTGGTGGGAAATTATAAGAGTATTTCTCAAGGAAAGAGGTTTCATCTCACAAGCACTGGAATTATAGGTACTGGAACAACATATAGAAGCATGGACACGCTCCCAGTGATACCCTGCGCCTTTTTGTCCCCAGCCGGTGGACTTATGCCTTCACATTGTCTCTGTTCCCCTTCATGTTTTTGTGTCATAAACCCCTTGCAACTGCCTCCTCCCCTTACCACGTCAGGATAGTCGAGGATTAGAAGTAGATTTAAGAATAAGAACCCAGTGAGTAAAAGAATTTATGCTGCTCAAAGGTCAGGATAGATGTGGACCTCAAGAGGGCTGTCTGGTGGAATGGAAGAGGTGTAGCAAAAAAGCTAAAGGATGGGGATGATGCAAAAAACCCCAAAACAAACAAACCAAAAAGGCTGAGGCAGAATGGAAGGGTGAAGGGGGAGGAGATGTAGGGGCAGGAATAAAAGCCTGGTTCAGTCAGGCACTGGGGAACAAGTAGAATTGAGTAAGGGATGAGGAAGCTAGAATGGCTGCTGGAGAGGCAGGCAGATAGGAAGATGAATTGTGAGAGGAGGAAAAGAGGAGTAGAATGAGCTGGAGAAGGGATCATGAACACTAGGACGGGGCTGTTTGAGGAGTCAGGACTGGTGAGAGCAGTAATAGAATCAGGTGTATGTTGGAAGGGCCGCTGGGCAAAATAATAGATTTTTTTTAGTTCTTTAGAAATTCTGAAAAAGAAAGAGATATCCCATCTCTGCGGTGTCAGCACAATCTGGGCCCAACAGAGAATCTGGCCCATTATGTTTATTAAGCAAAAAAATATTTTTTTAAATTTGTTGTAATCATAAACAGCTGGATTCTTCAGTATTCTGCATGGTAGTCCTCTGCCTCTGTGCTGCTTTATAGGCCAGCCTCTCCCTAGGGAGATCTCAAAGGCATCATCTTTAAATTAGGAGAAGTGGACAGGACTTTATTCACTCCTACCACAACTGTTCCTTGACTGGTTAGTGTCACTCTGCAACAATGCCGGGCACTCTGGGGACTGAGCTTATTGCTTTAGTGTACTGCCAGTCCCTGCTGAACTGCAGGATTAGAGACTTGAACTGAGAATTGAACCCAGGTCTGACAAATGGTAGAGCACATTATTACTACTGGCATTGTTATTCATTATTATTTAAACAGCTCTATAGGTGTGCCTGGTGCTTTACAAGTACTAAATCTGGCAAGGTCCTAGCCCCTTGTACCTTACCATATTACTTGCCATTAGGACTTGTCATAAGAGCTGGTCAGGAATCGTTCTCTGAAAAATGCCAGTTCAGCAAAACACAAAGTGCGCATGGGAAAGGGTCAATTTTGACAAATTCCTGTGTTGAATAAGATGAACTTTTGAATTTGTCAAAACATCCAATCTGGACATTTTCCAAAAAAAAAAAAAAGAGTCAATATTTTGATTCAGAATAACTTTTTGTTTTGAAACATAAATTAATAGTATTTTGTTTTTGTTTTTTTAAATCAAAATTAAATGTTTCAGAATTATCAAAATGAAATACTTCAACTGACCCAAACTGATTCCCCCCCCCCCAGATTATTGGTTCTCAAATTGTTTTAAGATTTGGACTTTTCACCCATATTTGAGATAGGAAAATGTTTTGAAACCTCAATTTTTCCCAGGATGGGAAAACTATTCCTACCCAGCGTTACTCATTATGTGTTTTTTAATGATATTTCATTATTTGCAAAGATATCATCATCATTTGCAAAGTTACGTCTGTGAAAGTAGAAGAATGAAACAGGCATACCCAGCCTGGATGCATTTTAGGGTACTTTAGTAAATACGTAATTGACCTCATTCAAGCATTTCCTTTTCCCAATATTTTCTGCATCACTCCAATTTAATAACAGTGAATTAAATTATTGAAGTTTTAACTTGATGGAAATCGTGAAACTTACTTTTCATACTTAGCTTTCTTAACATCCTTTATTCCCCCACACTTCCTGTGACCCAGCAAGCCATGACAACTATCTTTTTTGTTGCCAGTTTTGGGGTGGTAATATATTTTCCACTCCCATCTGGATGCTGGAAAATAATTAAAATGTAATGCCAGTTTTGCATTGAAGAGCCAGATGTTAAAAATAGCAGAAGCCAATATGGTGATAATCCCATTTTTGTAAAAAAAAACCAAACACCAGCTTTATTATTTACTGCATGCCACACACCAAGTACTTTAAACCCAGCTTTTAATAAGACTGGGACAGCTATTCATGAATTGCTAAATAAATAAAAAAACCTTCCGTTACTAACTCACTTTGTGAATTGTGCCTTTTATTTAATTCAGGAAACACAGATAATAGACTCCCTTCTAAAGCAGAAACAATAAAATTATTCTGAATGTAGGTTGTTGCTAAAGAGCATCTGTTATACAAAAAACTCCCCCTTCTGTCCAACCCTCGTTTTTCTGGGTAAATGTACTATGTTCTGTTCACTGTAGATCAGCTGTACTCAATTTCAGCTCAAAGCATTAACAGTGCTGACCCCATTCTTGCAATCTGATCCATATGGGTTGACCCTCACTCTGTCAGGGAGTCCCAGTGAAGTCAATGGGGCTCGGCACAGGGAATTTAATTGTAGTAGATCTAATTGTAGTATTGGAGACTTAGCTTTTATTACATTTCTAATTTCATTGGGGTATGTGATTATCAGGTTAATAATGATATAATTGCACAAGTTGTACGCCATGTAGTTGTAGCCATCTTGGTCCCAGGATATTAGAGAGACAGTATGGGTGAGGTAATCTTAGAGTACCTTTCCCACACCTGAAAAAGAGTACTGTGTGGCTCAAAATCTTGTCTCTTTCACCAACAGAAGTTTGGTCCAATAAAAGATATTACCTCATTTGCCTTGTCTATCATTGCACAAGCACAATTTTGTATTTTTTACTATGGATATTTTTTTCCTAAGTGCCCAGCATAACATGAGATTAAAATTTCAGACACATTGGAAGTCTGCTAATAAAACCAAACCCAAACCAAAACAAAACCCAACAACCCCACCAACAATCATAAAGGAACTTGATTTTCAGAATTGTTACACTGGCCTCAGCACCACGAATCACATTTCTGCAGCAACATCCTCTTTGAGAGGGAGCGTGTTTTATATCTCTTTAAACGCTCAGTAGTTGTCTTTTTTCTTGCAATCTGGCCCAAAGGGGAGTTTCACAAGCCAACTGAAGTTAATACAGCTTCAGGTTTCAGAGTAACAGCCGTGTTAGTCTGTATTCGCAAAAAGAAAAGGAGGACTTGTGGCACCTTAGAGACTAACCAATTTATTTGAGCATGAGCTTTTGTGAGCTACAGCTCACTTCATCGGATGCATACTGTGGAAATCGCAGAAGACATTATATACACAGACACCATGAAACAATACCTCCTCCCACCCCACTCTCCTGCTGGTAATAGCTTATCTAAAGTGATCATCAAGTTGGGCCATTTCCAGCTTCAGGGGCTGCTGACTTCCAGTGTCCCCCCTCTCTCCAGGACTGTGAGGGAAAAAATCCAGAAAAGCCGAGCCCACTCCCTTCTCTTTCTCCTTCTCTGTAATGCTGGAAGCACAAGGAGACCATGCCCCCAATGGGGCTTTCACAGAACCAGGCTCACCAGGCTCCAGAGAAAGAACCTTTCCTGCAGGCTCCCCACCTCCTGTATTCTCAGAGGAGAGCGTAGAGCCTTTAGTAAAGCCTGAAATATTGCTTTATTGAGCACACCCTGCTCCACAGGATGGTTTTAATAATATTCACATTTTCATAACTAAACCATTAAACTGAAACAAGTCATCTAAAGCATGCTTGATTATGTATGTGTTATATAACCACAAGAGGCAAACAGAAATAAGAGCTGGGATGAGCTGAATCCATATGAACTTTTGTCTCATTTCTCACTGCAAGCTTTCCTCAGGCTCTTGAAATGAAACAGCAAGCAGCTTTTCACAACTGACAGCTGACCCTCCATGTAAAAGTGTGGGGATACTGTGACAGAGCTCCACAGGACCATTAAAAAAATATTTCCCACAGTTAAAGCTCCAGTCAGCTCTCTCTCATTCACTCAACCAGAGTGGCTGTGATTTCTGGTACATACAGCAGGCTACCCGAAGGCAGGTGATCATCCTTATTTAGAAGTACCACTAGTCATGTGACCAGAAAATGGTGGAGAATCTGTATTGCTAGTAAACTGCTACAGGAAGAGGGATGCTGAAGTGCAGCAATAAAGCATCTGTATTATTTTCCCTCTAAAAAAAAAACTCTCCTCAAGTCTTTAGAAGGTAAGCATCTCTTTGCATTATGAGAATGATATGCAAAGTGTTTTTCTGGTTAACGGTTCTGTTGTTGCAGTTCATTCAGAGAAAAAAGAAAGGATGAGAGGAATGTTTGTCAGCAGGATGCAAAGCATCTAGTTCCTCATTACTGAAAATCAGGCAGCTGTATTTTAATTATGTTGCAACTCTTTATGAGAGGAGCTTACATCCATTCGATGGACTTGTTTTGTCAGGGAGCAGACGGGGTATTTATAATTAGGGAACAAAACTTCAGTGTACAATCAATCACCTAACACTTCTGATTATTTTCAGTTCATTTGCATAGCTTTCAGGGCGGGGGGTGGGGGGCTCGGGGGAGTGGAGAAGAGAAAACCGAGGCATTGTCATTGTGTTTTTAAACGACTGCTTAACTACTGGCATAGCAAGGATTTGAGATAGCACTAACAGTGCAGTACTTGACAGTCTATTGTTTTTGGTCCTTTGCTATCAACTGAAGCATATGACATTTCCCGCCCCCCAACCCCTTGCAACACCCTGTTCAATTATGTAGTATAAAGAGTCTTGTAACCCTGTGAGAGAGAGCAAGATCTTGCTCTCTCAAGGTTACAAGAATTAAGGTAAAGGTTAAGAATGTCAACTGACATGAGTGCTGAAGAACTAATGCAAAAGTTGCTTTGTACAGGAATTAGTTTCATTCCTTTTTAGGGTCAGGAGCTTACCGGTTTCATTAGCTCATTTGCATTTTTAATCTGCGAAGAGAGAATGAAAATTATCCTTGTGGAGGAATTTTTGTGAACAAATACTTTTCTAGTCCAGAGAAATGACAGTGGTGCGGAACAACTTGGAGAATATATATAGAATATCTAACTACGAAGTACTTAAAACAGCTTGTGGAAGAAATGTGTCGTGTTGATAGTACCATTTTGAGTAAATGAGGGGTTACGATTTGGACTCATTTATACCTCTTAAGAAGCAGAGCTGTGCTAGGGGAGGGGGAGGAGGCGCACAGCAGTGCCAGGAGGCATCATGCCTTCCTTAGTCATACTGCCTCCTGGGGGAGCACATTGGGCTGTGAAAAGAAAAGTACCACACATCAAGCCAGAACGGCCATCCAGCCACATGTGGGGAGGAGCTCTTCCCTCACCCGTCCAGACACATCCTTTTGAGGCCAGTAATGTTTCCCATAATACTAGCTACCTTTACTCATTTCTTCAGACCACATTCTCCTGTCCAGCCATCCAGAGTGTGCTTTCTCCCTGCATGGGAACAGTGAGGATAAAAAAGTCCTTTGCATCCTCTCCATGACTGGCCTGGCCCTAATTTAGCATTGGGTGTACCAGGGTACCATGGCAGAGCTGCAGAAAGTCCATATAGTTCCATCTATTTACAGTGTTAGCCAGTGGTTACTGTTAGTCCATCTCCAACCTAATAACAGGAGTTCATTGTAGTTTTGCAGCATGCCCTAAACATCTAGCTCTTACAGCAGAGACAAACTGGAAAAAGATGACAGATAAGAGCTGGAAAAAGCAATGACAGTGCAGAGCAAATACATTTTAAGAGCCTGTGATAATATTGGCACTCTTATCTGAGCAGCCACTCTACTAAGGAAGAGTCACTGTTTATGTCAAATCCATGTGCTCAGATAAATGTGTGGGCTTAAAAAAATCAGTAAGATACGGGTCCTAGGTGGTAAAGAAAGCAATTCTGTCAGCACAAGTAAATATGGTTCCTATTATTTATATCACAGTAGCACCCAAAGGTCCCAGGAATGGGGTCCTATTGTATTAGATGCTGTGCAAACACATAGAAAGACATGGTCGTGCAATGTGATGCAAAAATAAACAAGAAGAGCAAGCAGAGGAGAATGAGAGTGACACTAATAATGTCATGTGGTTGAACCAACTGTTCTCTCTTTTGAATATTGAAAAAGATGGCTTAGTTGTTAATGGACTTTATGACAGCACATTAACTGATTAAAATATTGTTACACAAATTTAGTGCTGCAAAAGATTGATAATTCTGGAACTGAGGCCTTTTATTTATGGGATAAGTGCCAATTGGACAGCAAGAGAGCAAACTTCCCTATTTCATCTCACCAATACAGGGCTTGATCGCTCATAGAGGATGAAAGGTGTTTGCCTACAGCAGGAAAATATTATAGGCAGCAAAATGTATAGAAATGCTCTTTGTGCGAGTGACTGCAGGCTAGTATGGATCAAACATTTGCCAGCTTACCTAAAGCAGCAGGACATATAGCCAACCCCGCACCAAAGTGCACCAAACTTTGATCTACAAGGATAAACTCCTGATGAAACAGGGGAGCTCAGTGTCTAGTCTATCCCAGGCCTCTGTGCTTTCTGCCCAATATTCTGATGGTGCTTTTTCCGATGTGGAAACCTGCCCAGTAGGATGTGGATTGACTCAATCAATTCTCATTTCACAGTAGACATCAAATAGCTATCGCATATGCTAATGACTTTCATACACTGCTGATGTGGAACAGATTCAAACCAAATATCTAGAGGCAAAAGGCACATTTACTTTTCAATAGTAAAACAAATTCTTCAGTATTTGTTCCAAGTGAAAGAGGAAGTTAGTTCTTAGTGTTAGAAATTTTAGTGCTTTTAGTTCTGAAATAGAAGCATTAAGTATTACATGGTGAAATTCCCTTCAAGAAGAGTCAGCTGTCAACTCCCCATGCCACATTGTCCTTTCTGGAGGATCACATGAGATGTGTTACTTATGGAAATAACATTCCTGCTCCAGAAGAGCCAATGAGATGGCAGTGAAATGTCATTCCCAGATACATCAACTCCTGGAGGGGAAGCACCTCAACATATATTCAGTACAGGAGATAAAGTTGGAGAGAACTCTGGGGCACAATTAGTGAGCATTATATTGCACACTCATCTGCAAAGATAGCACAAGTGGTTGAGTGGAGTACATGGAGACAGTATAGCTCCCCAACCAGCTGCCGTGAGAGTCATTGTGAGGTTCATGGTAAAACACCTGGCTGTAGGTACATGGTATTGTACTGGGTATGCCACAGACTCAGCAGGTGTTTTAAACAGGAGACTCTTTATGCTGTAGCACATGATGTGATACACTATTATATGTCTGACAGGAAAGAAGTCTTTATTAAGAATGGCAGAAAGGAAAGGGTGCAAGCACAGTAGGTGCACACGCCTTGTTTTTGGTTATGAAATAAATAAAGCCATGAAACTCCTAGTTAAAGTGCCACGGGGCAATCCAACCAGTTGGGAATAAGGCTATAGAGCATACTCTCCAGGATGCCCATTTAAGACCTGATTGAGGAAAGCCACCCTGTTCAGGAAAGCACTTAAGTATATGTTGAACTTTTACTAAATGGGACCTAGCATGTGCTGAAGTTTTCCTGAATTGTGGACTTAAACCCATCTTCCCTTGTAAAGTTTTTGTATCATATTCAATCCTGGTGTAACTCCATTGATGTCAGTGGAGTTGCACCCTCTTACACCAGGACTGACCTTGATCCTTTGATTCTGTGATCTCACAGACATGATGTTTTACCTTCCACACCCTATATCTGATGCCCTTCACATCACTAATGCTCTTTCTGGGGCCATTCTGCATTGTGCCCTTGCTGGATATTGTATCAGTAGCCCAGCATGCTCTCCTCAAGGGTCTCTCCTATAGGGATGATACTGGATTATGGGCCCTTTGCCAACTCCTCTCCTTGGGTTTGCCACATCTAGTGTCTCCTGCATGCTACTTCTCCTACTGGCTCTATTTCCGACATTTTGATTTCCCCCCCCTCTTCTCCTGGGGCTGGAAACTGCCCCAACTAGGACCCCATGTTATGGGATCCTGTCCCTTTAAGGCTATGCATCCTGATCTGGTCATTGTCATTTTAAGCACAGCTGAGGCCCCCCCAGCATGGGCCTGTGGCATGGTTTATTCATGCTTATCTTCCGTGAGGTTAGGCCACAATGCCTTGGGAACATTTGCCTATAAAAGGGTATTTTGAGTAGTTTGAATAAAACATCCTTGGATCAGTTTTCACAAGCTCTCTTGATGCAGCTCTTTGGCTGCATTCCAACTGCTTTCTCTTTCAGTCTCAGTGCTCCCCTGATCTCCTCCTTCCCTGGTTCCAATCCAGCTGTTATCAGCTGTGCATTCCCTGACACACTGGCTCTGGCACTTTCGCAGTATCCCCCTGTCTAATGTTTCCTTTTGTGCCCAGATTTGGTTGGTCTGCAGCCTTTTACTGGCTCCAAGGTTCCCACTGATTTATCATAGCGGTCTTCTTCTTAGGGTAGTTGGTGGTGAGACACACACAGAGCATCTGTAAGACAGTCTGAGGCCTTTAGATGAGACAGGGCAGATCTTCCCTGCTTTTTATGTCAGATTTCTTCTGGGATCCAGTTCTTAAAAGGTCCTAAAGTATCCATTCATCCACCTGTTCTTCTAAAGGTGCAGTATTGCTCTGCGTCCCTGCCTTTCTCGTCAGTTGATCTGTGGCTGATCCTTCAAGTCCATGTGGGAGAATTTTAGTCTTAACTTGGAATTGCTATGATTTCATAATTCAGGTTCGGACTTCAGTATAAATTTATATCTTAAGCTGCATGAGCTGCAGGCTCACTACAGCAATTTAAGATATACATTTATACTGAAGTCCTAACCTGAACTATGAAATTACAGAATTTGAATTTGAATTACAGAATTCAAATTTGAAAATTTTAGGTAGAACAATGCAAAAGAGAAAAAAACCTAGATATTGTAGGAAAACGGAAAAATAGATAAAAATACAAAAATAAGGGAGAGGTATAGCAATAGCAAGAGAATAAAGGAGAAAGCAATACAGCAGACAAAAAGGAGCAAAAAGGGGTAAGAAAATCATGGATTCAGGATTATGTTAGACTAGAGGTGCAATTCCACAGTGTAGAAATAATACATAGGAAAAAAGGTAAAAACAAGTGTCACAGGGAGACAAATATGATGACAACCAGAAGGCATCTGTAGCATAAGAAATTTGTGTGCACATACCCCTTTAAAAAAATCAATATACTGCAAATCGTGCCAATTCTCAACTTGGCAGCAACGAATTCAGATCCTTGTGTTCTAATAAACCGATTTGCAGAAGTGCCGAGTATCTGCAGTGCCTATTGATTTCAGCTAGAGTTGTGGATGCTTAGCACCTCTGAAAATCAGGCCCAAAAGTCTCCATCACTTGTATTAAAGAGGAATCTCTTTCGAGAAAAAAAAAAGGTGTAAAGTTGTTAGTAGGATAGGACCTTTTACCCACTGTTGACAGATCTGATTCCATCCCATAGAGGACAGTTGTAGACGTCACTATCAAGAGGCAAATGTATTAAGCAGTGCAGAAGGAAGACCATGAAAAACAAAAAAAGGTTTAATTAAAAAAAAATAACACTGGAGAAAGCCAACAAAGTTGCAGAGCCAAACAGATCAGTTGTACAGGAGTAACACTAGTTGTATTTTAAAATTGTCAAGGCCATTGTGAATTTCTTCATCAGAACTATTTAAAGAAATTTTAGTCTTATAGGAATAGGTGAAGGGGAATTCTCATCGTGCCAAGCATATTGGAAGTCCTTGTGTGAAGCACAACATACACCTTCTTTTCTGCTTCTTCTGTTATGGCAAAAACAGAAAAATAAGATAAACCGTACAAATACTAAAGCTAGTTGAAAAATAGGAAAACTTCTTCAAGATTTCTTTTGTGAACAATCCATCCCTTTTTGTCAAAATTCAAAGTTTCAACAAAACTTTTCACTGAAATTTTGAAATTCAGAAAATTTCAGCCATCTAGCTTATATCTAGTTGAAAAACGTGATGAATTTTTTAGGGGAAATTTTTTACAACAAAACCAATCACTTTTCTGATCTAACTTTGAAATTTCAGTGAAAAATTGACTAAAAGAATTGAAATTCAGAAAATTTCAACCAGCTCTAATGTTCACTGTCAAACAACTTTTAGATCTGAGGCACACAGGACAGGGACCTAGGAAGTCATGAGTTCAAATCCTGGTTCTGAAAATGACTACCTCTAAGGGCTTTGGTAAGTTGCCTAACTTCTCTATCTCAGTATCTCCATCTATAAAATGGGAATAATGGCACTTGCATACCTATTGCGCAGCAGTGTTGTGAAAAATGATAAGTTAATATTTGCACAGCACCTTGCGCTGTGTATTATAGTATGGTTATTAAAATATATGGCTCAAACAGAGACCCATTTTCCAATATTTTATAGTATGTAACTAGAAGGATGATTCAAGGTTTTTTAGTGATGATTCCAACATTCAGGATATTGATTTTTTCTACCTTAATTTTATTATCGCCCAAGAATTAAACTTAGTAACCACTTGGACATATTCTGTAGTACATGATTAAATCAAGCCTGCACCTATTTCTTCTTAATTTGCAGATCTTAATTAGAAATAATTAATCAGCTTACACTAGTCACTTGCATGTAATATGATTATACCACAGGATCTGTTACACCACTTCGGGTAAAGTAATTGCTTCTTCTTCCGAAATCTCAGATGTCCAGACATGGGTTCCCTCTAGGCTGTTCATTTTTATTTATTTTTGGGTTTTTTTTGGTATGCAGATATAGGTGAGATAGGGAATCACTAAAAAGTCCACTTGAACTGTAATGTCCTTCCTGCATTGAATCCAAGCTGTGCAATACATGTCACTTTGATTTGTTGATTACTGTTCTGTATTTTGGGGCTCTTCAGTTTATCAACCTAAGAATCCCTTCCAAAGCCTCTTTTAAAACAAGTTGTAGAAATTTCCTGCTTACAGATTTGTAGCACAGAAATGTTGCAGTTAGGAACTGATTCTAGGAAGTCATTTTGAAGATTTTCATGTCAATATATTTTTTCTCTCCCTAGACTAGTTTGGGCTAATGGGTCTTACTTATGGTTTATATTTCTCTTTGTAGCTGAGTATTTCCTGACAACTTTTATATATATTTTTTGGAGTGGGAGCTTATGGCCTAATACTATATCATCTTCTCCCTTCCTAATTGTGTATAATGATACCGTATTTTCTGAATCTCCTGTTTTGTTGTGGTTGTTTGATATTGTCTGGTTAGCATGTTTCCGGCGGAGCCTGCAAATCCCTTCTACTTGTCCTAGTTAGATGATCAGCTTCAAAAGGCAAAGGCACACACATGCAATTAATGTGCTTTCCTACCACTTCTTGTAGCTTAAGATGTTACTTGAAATAACCCATCTCATTTGTAAAACAGTTACATAGTTCACATCTGTAACCAGAAGAATCGTTTCCTATTCAAAATGCACAACAGACTGACTACATTTTAAATAATTTCTGTTGTAATTTTGAAAAGGTAGTCCAAGAATGGTAGATGACCCTAGACCATTGATATTTATGGTAATATTTCTCATCAGAAATATTGATAAAGAAAGGCCCTGGCATTCATTTATCTTTTCAAATAGAGAAAGAACTCTAGTTACAGGACATCACAGTACAAACACGTAAACATATAGTAATATTTTTTAATAAAAAGGAAGCAGAAAGGCCTTTTCTTTTTGGAATAAAAGCAAAACTGCCAAACAGTTTCTAATTCTAAAGAATATATGTCTGACAAGAGTTTGATCTGCAGTAATGATGGGTTCTGCAGTTGTGTTACCTGAATGCAAAAGGGAGGGTTAAAGCAAGTACAACATTGGAAAGGGATGTATGACCACCCTGCCACCCCCATTGAAACTAGTGAGAGTTACCCCATGTGTATAATCTGAAGGGATTATTTTGGATCCATGTGCCTTAAACTGAAAAAGATGTCTTACTTTGTAGCATAGAATTGTAAGTGGAAGAGAAATATCATTAGCAATTAAGCAAAGATATTTTGCCAAATTCATCTCTGGTGTAATTCTATTAACTTCTGTTGTCATATTAATTTGGCTCATTCAGACTGAGGCCCAGATTTTAGGTGGCCCTGAGTAAATACTCAAGAAGGGGAAGAAGGCAGTCCCACCCCTGCCCTTGGGCCAGCCACAATGTGATTGGATAATTCAGGCATGGCTTTAGGTTAGTGCTGATAATGGGAAGGTGAAAGAGCTGAGGGCTGGATCCCGCCTGGTATTGAGCACTCTTAATCCATGCTGAACTTTAAGCATGAAAGTAGTTTAACTGAAGTCAAGTTAAGAACATGCGTAAGTGCTTTGCTGGATCAGGGTGAGGGTACTCAACACCCTGCAGAATCGAGCGCTAGGAAGGGAAAGAGCGGGGTAGGCAAGAAAGAACAGATTACAAGTGATGGGGGGGAAGAACACATGTCGAGCAGAAAGGGAGTGCTACTTTGGCTCCCTGCAGAGATCACAAGGAAGGATTTTTTTAAGGGAGGAAGAAACAAGAATAAAAAAAAATATTGCATTGTGATGTCCAATACCACTTTTTACTAATTCTCCTTCCCTGATTTTTATGTGACTTGTATTATATCTGAAATAGGGATAAGAAGGAATAGAGAATAAATTCTGCACTGTGTTTTGTTTTGTTTTTGTTTTTAATCCACCAGGCAGATGCAAGAGAGAGAGGATCTCCAATCCCCTAAAATTATTTTTATATCTGTTGAGCCATCTCACAATGAACCCATTCTCCCTCCAAAAGCTCCATCTTTCATTGAGAATCAGTGACAAAACAGGCACTAACCAAGCCTGTTGTTTATTGCAAGGCCATGGTGGCACTGGGGTTATCTGTGAAATTTGAGAAGCTTGTTTGTTTTTAATATGGCTAATTTTCCAGTCTCCTCTCTGAATGGCATTCTCTTTGTACTTTGTTCTCCAGTCTTACCATTATTATTTTTTCAAAACAAACATGGATAAGCAACATTTTTATGTGATTATGGGCGTGACATTCTTTGCATTTACCTTTCTTTGACCACTTTATAAAAGCCCTGAACATAGTGCCCTGCAGAGTAAAAAATATAAATACATTTCTGCACATAGGAGGGGAAAATATGAAAGATCTGTGAAAAAACGTAGAAAATGTCAGTGTGCTGTTTCCTGGCCTAGCGGCCTTCTCCAGCCTAAGTGTGACGTAGCTTTTGGGCACAGAAAACGGGAGGGTCAAAGGCCTGCGCTGGGAATGGCGAACTGCAGCCGCTGGGAGCTGTGGGTGGCCGTGCAATGTAAACAAACTGTCTGGCAGCCCACCAGCAGATTACCCTGACAGGCTGCAGGTTGCCCACCACTGATCTAGAGATTGTTTCATCAGATATGTGGCTAACTAAACCATAAAAAGGGAATGTAAAAGAGTTCAAGTCAGCTTTCCCCACCCCCATTCACTCTCATACAAATCTGATATCTGGCTCTGAACTGCCTTTAAGAAATACACATTTTTGGACTTACTTTTGTGCAAGACTGCAGGCCTTATATATCAAAGCTAATGTCCCGTAACCTGACTCCTAATACAGCTGATCGTTGAATGACTGGTCTGTGTACCACACAAGTCATTTAGGACACAAAGTTTAATTTACTTTGACCTCAGTTTCAAGAGAAAACATCTTTTTATCAATCCACTAAATCGTGCATGACTATAATGGAGCCTCTAATGCAGCTGAGTAGTCCTTCAACAAGGAGCATTCACCGGAAAGAAAAAGTGTTCTCTCTATTCCTAACATTGTGGTCAGCATCATCTTGTGTGCCTGGAAATTCTTCAAGCATGGACGTAAGGGGTTTCCGATGTACTAACGCTTCCCTCTGTGGGTGAAGGAGTGGGAAGGGTTTGCCCACTGTAGAATGGAGTTCCTGCATTACCAGAGGATTCTGCTGACATTTGTGGAGGCCCAATGCCTGTAAGTGGGTTCCCAGCCTATGCTCTGCCAAGGATTTGTCTGTTATCTGCTGCCTCCAGAATTCCCTTCATAGCGTGGAGGAGGAACCCAAGTCAGTTAATGCAAAGAACGTCAGGTTTTTACAAAAATCCTGCCAGATTGGGGGTGATAGTGCTGCAGAAAGTCAGCATGTCCCCACCTTGCCCATTTCTGCACTGCTGGGGAGTCTGAGGAAGAAGTGTACAATACAGTAGAAGCAGTACTCCTCCTTTCCATGCCCTTCCCCCAGTCCACCAGGTTTTTACCCATTCTGGCTGTGAAAGGGGAAATGAAAACAATAGTCATCTGAGAGTAACTAAGGCTAGTTCCCATCTCTTTTTTTAAATGTCTGCTTTGCATATTAATTTATAAGTAAATAAACATTAATCATGTCTCCATTCTGTAAAAACTTTATTTTTACTGACGATATTAGAGCTCATGTTTCCAGCGTGACATGCTTATTTGGTCAGTCGAGGGTGCATACAAGGGTTCTAAAAATATCATTCTCAGGACATTTTTCTCAAGTGCTGTTCATTGTTTATTTCATAGAAAAGGGACTTGACACTAAAAAAAAAAAGTATTATCTCAGCAAAAACTGCTTAGATATTTACATTCAGCTTTGCTGTAAGGCCATAATATATGCCCCTCTTTGATTTGAAATGCAGGAGATTATTTTATGTCAACAAGGCTGTTTATGATCATGTTTTAAATTATTTTTTATGTACCTACAGTGTCCCAAATCTGTCAAGTCTCCATCTGGAGGAGGGTACCTCTTGCTTCTACAACTGTCACACAACAAATACCCCACATTGAATATTGTATATTAATTACATAAAAATGCTGTTCCATCAAATTGAGCTTAGAGATTCTTGGCCAAATTCTGTTCTCAATTACTTGAATATCACTCCTATTGAAATCAATGGGCTAGTTCAACCTGTGAAGAGAATGTAGTTTATAGGGATAGAGATTCAATTCACGCTTGGGGTGTAAAACTTTAACAGCCCATTAATAACAAATTATTAACTCAGTTTAATTCATTTCAGAAAATTGCTCCTTTAGATATTATTTGTATAGCGATAGCACCTAGGAGGACAATCAGAGACCAGGACCCCATTGTTCTAGGCATGGTACAAACACAGATCAAAAAGATGGTCTGTCTCTCAAAGAGCTTACAGTAGTATCCTAGTTTTGTCTTTTGTTTTGCTACAGAACACTTTCAAATAAAATGGACACAATTGGGATAAAACTCATTTTAAATTTATTTTTACACTTGAGATTATGAAACAAAGTATTTTTTAAATTTACCATTCACCATTTATGTTGCCTGTTTTATTTTTGCTTTTCGCCCATTATAAGGAATAAAAATTACCTTGTGACTTTCACTTATAATCACGTTCTGCTTTCAGATACTTATGCAATAGCACAGTGGTTCTCAAACTGGTGTCCCCTTTCACATATTCCACAGTAGTAGCTTTATTAGTCTGTATCAGCAAAAACGAGGAATCCTTGTGGCACCTTAGAGACTAACAAATTTATTTGGGCATAAGCTTTCGTGGGCTAAAACCCACTTCATCCGATGCATGGAGTGAAAAATACAGTAAGCAGTATATATATATGAAAAGGTAGGAGTTGCCTTACCAAGTGGGGGAAAGGGGGGGCAGTGCTAACGAGGCAAATTCAGTTAACGTGGAAGTGGCCTATTCTCAACAGTTGATTACTTTTGCAGTGCTAACCGGGCAAGTGCAATCTAGGTGGACGTCGCCCACTTCCAACAGTTGACAAGAAGGTGTGAGTATCAGCAGAGGGAAAATTACTTGTTGTAGTGACCCATCCACTCCCAGTCTTTATTCAGGCCTAATTTGATGGTGTCCAGTTTGCAAATTAATTCCAGTTCTGCAGTTTCTCATTGAAGTCTGTTTTTGAATTTTTGTTGAAGAATTGCCACTTTTAAGTCTGTTATTGAGTGTCCAGGGAGATTGGAGAGCTCTTCTACTGGTTTTTGAATGTTACAATTCTTGATGTCAGATTTGTGTCCATTTATTCGTTTGTGTAGAGACTGTCCAGTTTGGCCAATGTACATGGCAGAGGGACATTGCTGGCACATGATGGCATATATCACATTGGTAGATGTGCAGGTGAACGAGCCGCTGATGATGTGACTGATGTGGTTAGGTCCTGTGACGGTGTCCCTTGAATAGATATGCGGACAGAGTTGGCAACGGGGTTTGTTGCAAGGATAGATTCCTGGGTTAGTGTTTTTGTTGTGTGGTGGTAGTTGCTGGTGAGTATTTGCTTCAGGTTGGGGGGGCTTTCTGTAAGCGAGGACAGCACTACAAAAGTAATCAACTGTTGAGAATAGGCTACTTCCACCTTAATTGAATTGGTCTCGTTAGCACTGACCTCCCTCTTGGTTAGGCAGCTCCCATCTTTACATGTATACTCCTTACTGTATTTTTCACTCCATGCATCTGATGAAGTGGGTTTTAGTCCACAAAAGTTTATGCCCAAATAAATCTCTTTCACATAGCAAGCCTCTGAGTGTGACCCCCCTTATAAATTAAAAACACTTTTTTATATTTAACATCAGAAATGCTGGAGACAAAGCTGGGTTTGGTTGGAGGCTGACAGCTCACGACCCCCCATGTAATAAACTCGCGTCCCCAAGTTTGAGAATCCTTGCAACAACAGAATATTTTTCTGTTTCACAGAACAATAAGGGAAATTTAAATTTAAAAACAAACCATATTTTAGTGACATTTTTAAAATATCAAGAAAACATGTCTATTAATATTGGCCAACCTTTTCAAACTTGTGCCTACAGACACCTAAATAGATGGCCCGATTTTCAGAAGTGCCAAACTCCTGCAGTCTCATGCTTAGAATTAGGCATCTAAATTGTAAAATGTTAATAAAACACATTTTAAATAAAACCTGAATGTGGACACTAAAGCGAATATATTCACAAATATATACACTCCCGCTCTGATGTTTGCATACAGTATCTTATTTAGCTTTACTGGGACATCTAAATATCATTATAAAACTCAGGCTTCATTTCATATTCGTTTAAAAGGATAAATTAGTTTTAATAACAGAATTTTACTGTGTATTGGTCAAAGCATTTAAATAGTTAATCGTTTATTTACATTTTGTAAGGAAACAGTGATGACATTCAAAGTGTCAGTTTTCTGTAGCGCTTCTGTGCCCAGATAACATTTATTTTGATTCTACTGTTTAGTGTTAACAATTACAAACAATTTAATGCCATTTATTTTATCCATTAGCAGGGTGCTTTGATCAGACTTTTTCATTTATTCTACTGTTGTCCATAACAAGAAAGAAAAATACAAAGCCTCTTTGACAACCACCAGACGTGTTCCAAAGTGGTGTGTTTTGTAGATGAAATTAAGTAATTAAAACAATTCCTTTTTCAGTACTCAAGTTATTCGACTTTGCATAGGAAATTCATTGTGCAATAAATCTAGTGAAGTGATGACAAAGCATTTCATTGCTTTCTCACAATCAACAACACACAACACCACAGAAACACTAACCCAAGAACCAATCCCTGTAACAAACCTCGATGCCTACTCTATCCCCGTACTACTCTAGTGACACCATCAGAGGACCCAACCATATTAGCCAGACCATCAGGGACTCATTCACCTGCACATCTACTAATGTGATATATGCCATCATGTGCCAGCAATGCCCCTCTGCCATGTACATTGGCCAAACCGGACAGTCTCTACGTAAAAGAATAAATGGACACAAATCGGACATCAGGAATGGTAACATACAAAAGCCAGTAGGAGAACACTTCAGTCTTCCTGGACAGTCTATAACAGATTTAAAAGTAGCTATACTTAAACAAAAAAACTTCAGAAACAGACTTCAAAGAGAAACTGCAGAACTAAAATTCATTTGCAAATTTAACGTCATTAATTTGGGTTTGAATAGGAACTGGGAGTGGCTGGCTCATTGCAAAAGCAGCTTTGCCTCTCCTGGAATTGACACCTCCTCAACAGTTATTGGGAGTGGACAACATCCACCCTGATCGAATTGGGCCTGTCAACACTGGCTCTCCACTTGTGAGGTAACTCCCCTCTCTTCATGTGTCAATATAATAATGTCTGCATCTGTAATTTTCACTCCATGCATCTGAAGAAGTAGGTTTTTTACCCACAAAAGCTTATGCCCAAATAAATCTGTTGGAGTCCGTTGGCACCTTAAAGACTTTGTCATTTCATTTAGGGAGAAGGCCTGCCCATGCATCATCCACAATGTAGAAGCCTTTGGTTCTCTATACAATTCCCAGGCTCCATAGCCACAGAGCAGAGATGGAATCCTAAAATGGAAACTTGCCCATCTAGCTCTGGCCCCTGCAGAGTCTAGACATGGCATTGTTACATGAGACTAGATAATAAGGTGCCTCCTCTGATGTGCCTTCATGGGCATATATTTGCCCAGCTGAGTGATATTTAGGGAGATTGTACAGGCCACCAATTCTAAAAGCTCATTGAAAGAAACTGGGTGACACTCTGTCAGAGGAAAGCTAATCTTATGGTAAAAGAAATGGACTAGAATCAGGTGTTTGGGGCTCAATTCCTTGCTATGCCACAGTCTTCCTCTGTCACCTTGTACAAGTCATTTAAGGCCTGATCCAAAGCCCCTTGAAATCAGTGGAATTTTTCTGTTGACATCAGTGAGCTTTGGATCGAGCCCTTAAACGTTCTGTGCCTCAGTTCCCTATCTGCAAACTGGAGGTAATAGTTCCCTTCTCTCACCCTTTGTCTGGCATGTCTATTTAGATTGTAAGCTGTTCAGGGCAGGGACTGTCTCTTACTGTGTGTTTGCATAGTGTTTAGCACAATGGGGCCCAGATGTTGGTTGGGGTCTCTATGCACTACCATCATACAATAAATACACAATAATAATAATAAATAACCAAAGAAGGCCATGCTCTGACACTGCCCCCAGGATGCTGGCCCAACAGCCAGATAGGATTTTTTCCCCCAACAAAGTAGATAGAAAGAATGTACAACAAGGAACGCTGTGACAAAGAACTAACGCAAGTTGGATTAATTAGACTCCCCATCAGTTCAAGTGAGTCTGCTGGATGACACTCTGCTGAAGATATATCAGAGGAAAATACTTACTACTTTGCCCTTATCACAGCTCCAGCACAGGAATGTTAAAATTTTCTATACTGCTACTGATCTGCCTCATACTCACTTTTCCACAACCATTACTTTAACCTCCATCTTTGTTAATTCTTAATTCCAAGATTGTTTCCCTTGGTGCCCTGTGATGATGAAGTGTACAGGAGACAACTAGGTGGCAGTCAATAGTTATAATATTCTCCTAAACCATTAGCAGAGTTGTTCAATGGATAAACAGAGCCTCCTGTAGATACAACTGAATGGAAACTGGCTCCTTCAAAACATAAAGAAAAGGAGTACTTGTGGCACCTTAGAGACTAACCAATTTATCTGAGCATAAGCTTTCGTGAGCTACAGCTCACTTATGCTCAAATAAATTGGTTAGTCTCTAAGGTGTCACAAGTACTCCTTTTCTTTTTGCGAATACAGACTAACACGGCTGTTACTCTGAATCCTTCAAAACAGGTCCTCCATCTGGACAGGACAGGCTATAACATCATTAACAGGCTATAACATCAGTCTCAGCCCAAAAATAAGATCCAGAGTGTGATTTTTTGGGGCGGGGGGGGGGGGGGGAGGAGAGAAGTCTCATACAAATCCATTTAGCCAAATTTCTGTGATCCAGATGTGAAAACAAAATTATTTTTCTGCTGCTAAAAAAAGCAACAACAAAAAAGCCAGACTATGTTGTAGCTTAAATTGCTACTGTAAAAATATGCCTGAGGCTACACATTTGCATATTCACAATAATGTTTAAAAGTTACCTGAATACTGTGTGTTTTGTGTGTCCTTGCCTTCCATAAGAACGCACATTTCACAATGTAGTCAATGACAATTTCTTTGAATGAGCAAGGAAAGCAGGATCAGGTCTGCTGATGCTATTAGAAATTCCCCTATTACATTAACATCTTTGATCTTGTATTTTTTTTCAATAATTAATTCGTAGTTATTTTCAACATTCCAGTTGGATGTTTATAGAGAGTTGGTTGCCTATTCTCAAAAAGCTATTTAGCCATGGCATTTTGGGCTTTTTTTTTTCAGTTCACAAACTATCTGCAAACAAAATTATGTTTTCCACAATTTTTTTTCTTTTTTAAAGTTATTCAACTAAATTTTTATGTAAAGATATTTCACTTTGGATTTCCTATGAAATGTTTCCTGCAAATATTGCTTTGCGTAATCAGTTTTCATAATTTAAAATTGAGCTGTTTGGAAAGGACACATAGGTCACGCAATATGTTTATTCTGATTGATTTAGTGTAACTTTTCAGAATAAGGCTTATGGTGTAAATATTCGCAGTTATGAAACTGAAATTTACTTTAAATTAATATTCTGTCACATTCATTTCAAATTTGCTGTTTCTGTGAACATTCCTACTAGCAAACTTATTTGTAAAAATTTTACAGAAAGTGAATACAAAAGGGGAATGAACACAGCTGAAGTGATTTATTTTAAAAAATTCTAACATTTGCAATTTCCCCCCAGCATTTGCTATACATTATCCCAATTAATAGTCATTTTTAGGTATAATTATTAGTATAGTTCCCTAATATTTTCCTAACTAATATTACTTGATATGAAAGTTAAACATTTGGTAGGAGTTTTTCAACATAGAAAATCTGTCACAAAATTCCAGGATATTATTTTTGTGCTTCTGAGTTCTTTCAGTACTATACATGCCTTTCTGAAATTCCATGACAGAATGAGACACTTCAGCTGATTCACATGCAAAATAGCCCTAAAATATGAATAAAATCAAAATAATGTAATATCCTTTTAGTCTTAATGTTGATGTACAGCAAATGTGATTATGGTAATTAGGTTATTATGGAAGTCTTGCTATGATATGTGATTTGCGTGCAGTGGCTCAGGATAGCCACAACTTTCTGGCACCTAGTGCTGCATTAGCAACTTGCGAGAAGCCCAAAAGCTGCACTTAATTTGCATAAAATGGAAACAACTGCAGTCTGCTGAAGTGGGGTTACACAATGCTACGTCCTAATCCAAACTCAAGTGCGTGATTATGTGGTGGGGTTTGCACTCTCCAGGGGCCACATCTCCATATCAACAATAGAGGTAACTAAGAGCTACCTAGACATGTTCCATCAGCCACATTGTGGTCCTCACTATATGACTGTAGCCTGTTTGCAAATCATATATTAAAATTAGACATGTATGAGGAAAGACAGTGCTCCAAATTAGATTAAATTGATCTTGGTCATCTTGCATATAAAATACAGTATGTCAATTTAAGGTGTTGCTTTGTCGTTGTTTTTTCCAGATTGGTACCAGAGGATGTGGGAATGGAAATCCCCTTTGAGGAGGGTGTACTAAGTCCTGATACTACAGAGATCAGGCCTGGTAAGAGAAACATTTATTCATTCATTCATTCAGTTATGTCTGATTTCCATGACATTTAATTATTCAGTGAGAAGGACATTTCTGTGCTGATAAGGCATCATTTCAGTGTTAGAAAAAAAGTGTTGTTTGCTTTATTTAGTTAATTCTGTACTTCACTTGACAAATGATAATAATTAGCAATGTGCCACATATTTTCCCTTGTGCCCTGGTGTCAGCTGTCTGTTAATTATCACAAGAACTAAATGCATTAAGTACTCTGCCTTAAGTATGCTAAATTGGACTTCAGTCTAAATGGGGTAAGTAAGTTCAGATATTAAAAGACACTAATCCAAAGAAAAGAGCTTAAAATATTGCATAAAATGCAGTAGCAGGAAAGAAATCATGCCAAACTTGTATTTTAATTAACTGAGAATATCTTTAATTACACCCAACTATGAGGAACAAGGTTATGTTGCATATTTATAACTACTACTGTAGAGAATTTCACATTATATAATCAGACAAAATACAGAGCAGCATATTTGCAAAATACCACCACAAGAATGATACCAAACAAATACTGCAATAGATACCTAAAGGTATATTCATTCAAAGGTACCTTGGTTCAACATTGAAATGAACTGTGTGATCCACATATACTGTCAGAAGCACATCTGAACTTTGCTTTTGGCCCATAATTTTGTAATAAAAACAAAGTGCATCTGTATCTAAATATTACAGAAGTTTGGAAAAGGTGGTAACCAGATTTGAACTTTCGCTCAGGCATGTCTTCAAAGGAGCTAGATCCCATTTTGAACAATTTAAGAGAAAGTGATTATGATTAATAATGGTGTTACTATCAGAGTTTGGAACATGACAATACAAATCCTTCATCTGTTATTTAAATATAATGATAATTTTAACTAAATTTATAGGGCCAAATTCTGTCCTGGGATGCTTCCATATGTATCTCACTGAGGTCATTGGGAATTCATGTAATTTAGAGCTTCTAGCTACATTTGACATTTCTGAAGACATAAATCTATTTTGGTTTCTTGTTAACTTTTTTTACAATTGATTTTATATATTATACAATTTTAAATGACTGGTTGATAGAAAATATCATTGTTGAATGTGTTTGATGTTATTCAAAAGCATTCAATAGAGCAGTTTTATCTAATACAGATACTCTTCTCTTTCTTCATATTTATTTAGAGCCACCTAATTCTCTGGATCTTAATGGCTCCCACCCCAGAAGAATAAAGCTCACTGCTCCAAACATCAACCTTTCTTTGGACCGAAGTGAAGGGTCTGTCCTTTCTGATGATAATCTGGATACGCCAGATGAAATTGACATCAATGTAGATGACCTTGACACACCTGATGAAGCAGATTCTTTTGAATACACTGGAAATGGTAATGAGCTAGACTGGGAAGACATTATGCAGAAATAAAGCAGGCTTTTCCTCATTGTTTTAGATGGGCCTAGGTCTGTCTCTTGTGTGTCAGCCTTTAGGCAGTGTAAGTAAATCTAATACTTCACCCATTTTCCGTTCATAAGGAATATCTGTCTCTTCCGCATGGAAAGTAATCAGTGGTGTCTACTTCTTTAGTGCCACACTGAGAACTAACTTAATTGATTAGCTGGTTATCTTGGAGGTAAGAACAGCTAGTCATAGAAATGCAGAAGTTCAGACTCCTCTCACTCCCCAGCACTACTATGGGACTTGTCCTCAGAAAAATCCCTCTTTGATTAGGAGCATATCTCAGAGTTTACAAGTTATTTGACAGTCAGTACTGGCTTGGTTACAGTTATAGGTATTACTACTTTGGTTTTCAGTATGTTTATGTTACATAACTAGGAAGTACATTGGCAGTTTTGAAAATTTGATCCTGTCTCTCTTAACATTATTCATTTCCAGATTTCTCTTTCCCAATGAATATTTTTGTTTCAGATTATTTTTGCTGATATCATAGCAAGATGAATCTTATTTTATTATTTTCTGTCTGTTAGTCTAATCTCCATAGGTTCCTTTGTGTTCTCTTTCTCCTCGTCAGTGTTTAGGATAACACCCATTTATGCGTTTCATAAAAGTTTTCTTTACCTCTTCTTCTAGAATCTAGATCATTAATGAAGATATTAAATAAAACTCAATCTAACACACTTCCTGGCAATACCTAGTAGACAACTTACGAAACCAAAAGTTAATGTTTTGTCATAACCCTTTGTGGACCTTCAGCCAGTTTTTATACTTTGGGACTGTTCGCATCCAAGTCAGTTTGAATTAATATTGAGAGAAATTTCATGATATACTGTAGTAAATGGTTTATTAAAATCCCAATTATTCTATCTACTCCTTTTCATTCATTTACTAATTATTAATTTATTAATTCTCTTTAAAAAAATAAAACATTTGAATTTATCTGGCAAGATCAATTCTTAATAAACCAATGTTTCTTATTGCACCTGGTTCCATTATCTTTTACACGTTTAGTGACTTTTTTTCTCTCCATATTTGTTCATTGTGTTCCTGGAGAGAGAAGTGAGACTTACAAAAGAATAATTGTCAGGATCACTCTTACTTATTTCTTGGGGCAATACTCTCTCTAGATACTTAGTTGGTCCTCATCACTATGTGAGGAGCTGAGATACCAATCATTAATGGATTTTATCCTCTCAATTCCTCTGTGAGTTGGGGATTTATCTCCATTTTACAGAGAAGGAACTGAGGTGGAAGGTAAATGATGTAACTTGCCTAAGGTCACACACGGAGTCTGCAATTGAGCTGGAAATTGAATAAGTCTCCCAGGTCCCCCAGACAGTGTCCTACTAGACTAGACCATCCTTACTACTTTTGGTACAAGCCCGCTTTTCCATACCTTTTTAAAAATAAGGGTCATATTGTAAAAAAATATTAAAAGGTCATTGTTCTTAGAGATAAAGGGATAATTTCAGTAAGGGATAATCTGTTATGTGCCAGCAATGAAATGTACAGGACCAGTGCAGTTCCCAAAGAGTGTATCACTGGCAGGGAGGGGCCAGGAGAGAAGGGGAAGTGTTGATTTAGTGCATTGACTAAGCACCTGTGCTGGCAGAGCTCCTGTTGAGCTCCAAGTAGAAATTAAAGCTGTCTTTCCTCTGAGAGATGGTGTCAGTGCAAACACCACCAACCCGCCGCTGCAGTTATCCCCATGTGGTGCAGTGGGCCAAACTACTACCCCATCCTTTACCAGTGGAAATTAATCTGGCCCTAATTATGTTATAAAGTACTGTACATTTTATTAGGATGAAAGTTTATTCAGCATTTAAATTATTGTCAATTAGGCCCTAATCCAACAATGCATTAAGGAGCTTGGAGTTAATGGGACTACTACAAATTTAAGCACATGCTTATGTGTTTACTTGACCAAAGCCTTAATTCTGTATATGAAATGCTTCTCCAGCTGGATGTAGTGTCTGCAATAGAATATAGAGTTCCAGTGAATTCAGCATTCTTCCTTGATTAAGTTAAAGCAAGTTAGATTTTTGTGTTGCTAGCAAACGAATGGACATCATTGTTTGGAGTCAGTATTTGGACTGCAAGTTTTTATAATAAAATATCAGTTAATATTAATCACTCTTCCCAATTTAGAGGAAATGCTGCAAAACAATATGCAGTTAATGAAGCATGTGCACTTGTAATCGCAGTCCTGCAAAGAAAAACATGGTACAGTGAAAGTCCTTATGGGACATATTACAGCAGAAAAAAATCTCCCTATTACAAAATTTCTGTGAACACCTGGCCAAATCTTGATAGTCATCAGATAAGGAGACACAGGGTTTTTTGTTCTGCTCATATCATTCTAGATAGACATTATATCGGAATAAAAGTCAGTTCGGACTTTGAAATTTACCAGAACAAATCTAGTGAGCATGTTGCATTGATCAGCAGTATTCTGAAAGTCAGCAGTGAAACTTAACGTGTTTCACAACGAATGTATTATTATTTGTGTTACAGTATTGCCTAGAAGCCACAACCACTGAATGCATCCGATGAAGTGAGCTGTAGCTCACGAAAGCTTATGCTCAAATAAATTTGTTAGTCTCTAAGGTGCCACAAGTCCTCCTTTTCTTTTAACCAATTTTTGTGTTCCAATATGCTAGGCACAGCAGTCCCTGCAATGAAGACTATACAGTCTAAACAGACAAGACAAAGTGTTGGATAAAGGAAGTAGTATTATCCCTGTTTCATAGATAGGGAGCTAAAGGACAGAGAGATGAAGGGACTTGTCCAAGGTCATATAAGCTTGCATATGGCAGAACCAAGTAACTGAACCATGATCAACTGAATCTAATTCTAGTGCCTTAACCCAGATACCATTCTCTCTCTCATACTACTTATGTAAAACAATTTATAACATTGCTTAATTCAGCTGTTCTCATGGTGAGAGGGATATGGTTATTGTGCAAATTCTTTTTTGTTACATGATTGGCCTTATATACAATGTGGTTATTTGTGTAGATGAATAATAATTATAATTTTTTTCTATGTGGGGAACCACACATTCACAACCAACAACAGAGGACAACTTTTTAATACATTTAAACTAAATTCTTCCTTGCATATAAATGTTTTATTACTGGAGAGGACATTATAAATTAAAAGTACTTGGAATGATCATTTAAACATCCAAGGAACAGTCATGTCAGCTTAAGTTGTTATTGCTAAAGAGGATATCACTGTGTATTCAGCCATCCATAAGTATTTCTAATGTCACTTCTGGGTAGAAGACAGAGTTTGTTATGGGCAGATGTGGAGCGTGATGATGAGCTGATTAGATGGTTGAAATGTAAAAAAAAAAAAAAAAAAAAATCCACCCTGGTTGCTGCAGAGAGCTTTTCAGAATTTGACTATATTGAATACTGCATGAAAGCAAACTATTTCTGAATATAAGAAAATGGGGGAAGGGAGGGGAAATCAGCTGGATGCAAAATGGATGCAAATACCAATGATTTCAATGGGAATTGTTCTCATTTACTCCAAGTCTGAATTTGGCCCCATGTTTTTATGTCACTTTCTAAATCAGACAGTTCATCATTTACTCACTAACTATGAGCCATTTGTCAAGTACCATTAATTTAAAGAGTTCAAGGTGTCCATTCCTGTTATTTCTTATACTTGGAGGGTTATGTCCTGGATTGGACCTGAAATGTCTATGTGAACTGGCAGAACTCTGCTCAGGGAATTTATTCCTTTACTCAGATTAGCAAAAAACAGCCTCAGGTTGATTTAAGTGCTCCATGTACCTCACATGAAAAAAACACCCTTTTAAATCAGAAATCAGACTGGCTGAGTAGGAAGAAAATCTTCCTAGGGGATTTGTGTCTTTACAAAGCTGTGTCTAGTGAGAAAATAGGGTCTGAATCAAATTATTTGATTTACATCTATAGCCAAGTCCACAAGTTCTGTCTCAAGTACCCAGTATGAGTTCAGTTGGAGCTGTTTCAGCCTGCACTGGTTTAGAACCAGTACAGACATCACTAAACAGTTCAGACTTAAGTGTTTCAGATAATGTTCCCCCTACTGCCCCACAGTACACTTGTGGCCTTTCAAACCGCCATGCGCAGAAACTACTGCTCCTGGGAAGTTGTGACAAGAACTGCAATGCAACAATGCAGGAGCCCATGCTAGCATGGACACAGGGCAAAACTACAGTGGTTCTGTACATGAATATGCATGGCTAATGTGGACGCTGTTTGTATTAGAATAGTATGCCTTCATTAGCTCAGTTAGGAATGCTGCATTAAACAGAACAGATATGTCACCATAAATACAAACTGTAACTATATTTGGTGATTCAGCCAAACTAATTAGATTCTTGGCTTTTTTTGTTAGGCTTTAAAACCTTGCTTCCATTTCCCCCCAAATCTCCTTGCTAGATATATTTAGTCTTTTCACCTAAGACTGAGCATGCTATTTATGTGTGTCACGCATTGAAACAAATTCTCTGCTTTTCTGCCATATGTGTCTTCTGGGCTGTTTCCTCTCTTTCTGACCAGGAGATGTTTGCTCAGACTGCCTGCTTATTCGTGGTGTGTGTTCACAATGCTAAATGCTCCAGGAAGATTAATAAAAAATAGATGGAAAAGAGGAACAGATTCACTCAAAAATCCTACGTTGTACTCACTAGCTAGGGAAAGAAATTAAGTAATTCCAACTACAAATGAAGTTAGTACCATATGTTAATTTTTATGTAGCCAGCCACTAAATCTGGCAACCTGAGATACAATTAGACATACATTAGCAGCCATGCTTTTCAATGCAGAATGGATATATATGTTTTGCTAATTACTTGTCATACTCGCGGGAGTATCAGAAACCAACTCTGGTCCCTTGCTACTCTGTTAATCTATCTACTCCTGACTTAGAACTAAATTCTGCAGCATCTTTTGACACTATGCAACTCTCAAAATGTAGTAGAAATACAGTGACACCCTGCATGGGCTGGGGGGACAAGGAAACAGAGGGGCTGTGCTGAGGGACTCCATAGTCCTCTGTGGACTTTGGATCTGAGTGTGGCTGCTGCGCTCTGAATTTTATGGACCAGTGCATCACAACCCTGTGAGGTATGCCCATAGTGGTGGTCAGGCTGCATAGCTGCTCCCTTCCTGGATGCAAAGTATGAAGGAAGGGATGCAAAGTATGAAGGAAGGGAGTTTGTAGTTCCTCCATCCGTGCTTCTATTTGATCCTTTTAGCAGGGGACAAAGACTTCATCCTTAGATGAAAGGGATTACAGAGAATAAAATCCACACCCTGAAAATTTTGTTTAATATATTCGAGCAGACAGCCATGTGGAGCAGTGGCAGTGCAATGCACTATCATCGTCATCTGAGTCTGATGGTTTTGGATGTGGAGTAGTACTCAGAATGTTGTTTGGTTTAATCAGGTATTTCTCCATTTCAGACCTCTTTGACGTCCACCAAAAAATAGGAGGAACACTTGATAAAAGGGAAAGAAAGTTGAGAACAATGCAGCCCTATTGTTAATTACTTCCTCTCTCCTCCTCCCCGCCCCCCAACCCTGGCAAGCACTGGTATGACCAAGGGATTAATTTTTCCATTTTAACTTTGTACTTTACTTTTTGGTACAGTTATTACACCAGCAGCCCATATATCATTGAAGAGCAGCAGTTCAATAGCCACTGCAAGTTGCTAATCAGAGTGTTATATTGCATTTTGTTACCTGAAAAATGTAAAGGCAATTCTGCTCTGTGATTGTTTACTATCATGTTCAAAATGGCGAAAAGGGAGGCAGATCTGACCAAGTGGCTGTTACAGGGTCAAATTCTGTTCTCATTTATAGCACTGTAAATCCAGACTAACTAATGGCTTTAAAGGGAAAGTTGAGTTCATTGAATTACTACAAATTTGGACCACTAATTATGAAGATGCTATAGTAATATATGCTGTTTTATTGTTTTCAGAAGACCAAGCAGCTGTTAGGGATGTTTTCCAAGAAGAGTCTGAATCCATTCCGGAGTATACTGCTGAGGAAGAGCGACAAGACAACAGGTTATGGAGAACGGTAGTGATTGGAGAACAGGAGCAGAGGATTGATATGAAAGTCATTGAGCCTTACAAAAAAGTTATTTCCCATGGAGGTAGGGAACTCCTAAAAGCATTTTTAGAGTGATGTGAAAAATCATGCTTCGTCAGCCAGTGGGAAAACTGAGTTCGTTCTTCAGCCACCCGTATAAACAACATGTTGGCTCAGACCCTCACATTACAGTAAATACTAGGGGGCCAGATTCATGCCTGGGCTGCTGTTGCTGAAGACCCAGGTGCGGATCCGAAAGTTCACTGAGAAGGAGACTGTGATGGCAAAAAAGCAGCTGCAAACTCCTGTCCATCAAAGGGCCAGCGGGCCACGAGCATAGACCTAAAAATGAGTGGTATTGTCAGAAAAGGGACATGGCCAGTTTAACCATAGGATGCCCTGACTCAGCACATCTCCTGAGCAGCCTTTGCCAGCTGGGATCCCCGGTGGAACTTAAAGCCTCATCTGTGGCAGAAACCCCATAGGAGAATAATTGTATAGAAATACCACCTACCCTCCCTGCAGGGTGAATCTTTCTGGAGATATAGGGAGGTCAACTGGTTCAAGGAGATATCATTTTCATATTTCTGTTCCATGGGTGAATTTGGGGTGAATTTAACCCTCAGAGTTTGGAAGTTCACTTGGAAAGACTGGATATGGGGTTTGGGTTATATCGCTCAACAGTATTCCTTGTTGTGCTGAATTATTTCTGGCAGAGGCAATAGGCCTGATTCTGTTCTAACTTACACTGGGGAAAATCAGAAGTAACTCCAATGAAGTAAATTGACTTCAGCCAGTGTAAAACTGGTGTAAAGGGAGATCTACCTGAGTCAGGCCTAATGTTTGATTCAACCTGGGAAAGGTAGAAGTGAGACGATCATAGACTCATAAGACTGGAAGGGACCTCAAGAGGTCATCTAGTCCAGTCCCCTGCACTCATGGCAGGACTAAGTATTATCTAGACCATTCCTGACAGGTGTTTGTCCAACTGCGCTTAAAAATCTCCAGTGACAGGTACTTTAAACACCTAAGCATCTCAAACAGTAAACAAACTAATGTAAATGCCTTATTAGCAGCATGATACTCATAGCATAAAATTCCCTTTCAGTAAAGAGTGAATGCTTTGGTTTTTGTATAGCCAGCTGTACTGAAAAATCTACTCCGTAGGCTATAGCTGTAATCATTTTTGCCTCATGAAGTATGCTCTTCCATGAGTCATTAAACTACTTTTATTCTGTGCATGACTGCAACCATTTTCCAGAGCAAGGTATACAGTTCCAAGTAGGAGGTGCGGTTAAAGGAAAAACTGCCCGTAATATATGCAGTGCTTCCCTGTGGCTTCAGCATATGTGCCCTTGATTAACCGGGAATATTGTTAAAGTTATTTTCTGCCATTCATGAGCATCAGCCGTCAGCCTTTCACCAGCAATCCCAGCAAATATTTTATTTTGTGTTCCTTGCATACTTGGTAATTATTAGACAAATCCATCAAATATAACTAGGAAAGTGACCTAATTTAAGCTGTGTACTTGTAGTATTGGAGAGGCAAAGTGGGTGAGGTAACATCTTTTATTGGATCAACTTCTTCTGCTGAGAGAGACAAGTTATCAAGCCACACAGACTCTACTTGAGGTCTGGTCAGGTCTTCCTCAATCCTTCTGGTCACTAACAACCTAAAAGCACCACCAGTGTTGATACAGTAACTAAGCCAGCCCAAGTTATTTACCCCATTGGACTTGTTACCATAGATACTTAAAATAAGAACATTAAAAATAAATAAAAATGTCTTTCCATTGACATATCAGGTTCATGATCCCTTTGGATACACTATGCATATGAGCAGATTAATGGGAGTGCTGTTTATTAACTTTGAATGGTTGTTAACACAGTATAACCACTGAGGTCTTATGAGTTTTTCCACTGTTGTAGTGTTGCTCACTAGCAGTGTTATTGAAATTTAAGCTATCATTTCTACTACATTTTCAGGGTCAGCTCCTTAGCTAGTATAAACCAGTATAGCTCCCTTGAAGTTAATAGAATTACAATTACATCAATCACTCATAGACTTGAAGGCCAGAAGGCACCATCATGATCATCTAGTGTGACCTATATTAAAGCCTGCAGAGACTCACATCACTCAGCGCACAAAAGGATTAATCATAAGTTAGAAAAGTCATTTTAACGTCCAGAAAAACCAGTTTTCAACCATAACACCACTATTAAAGACCGTGAAGGTATTTCATAAATGGATGGTATAATTAAGGAAGAAAAACAGAAAGAATTGCAACATTGCTAGTGGTATTTATTTACATTTTAAATGTATGTGCCGAATAAACACTCTACATGCATATACTGTGAAAACATTTACACAACTTTCCAGATTAGTGCCCTTACATATGCATTTACAGTAGTTTCTATTAAAATGAAAATGAGTCAATGATATGACTGTCATGTGATTTCAGTGGGAGGAGGAACAGGCTCTTTGTCACACAATCCTACTGTTAAAATTACTGCTAACTTAGCTTTTGAGCAGGAACTGCCTTCTGTGCGGAATTCCGCCTTATCCTGTGATGGCTTTGTAATCATGGACAGTTTTCCACTGGGGACCAGACCACTCAATTCAGTTTTATGTATGAACTAATTAGGATTTAAATTCAGTTCTCCAGGAGTGAAAGCCAAGTGGTCTAACCCATTCCCCACCATTTAGGTGCTCTGGGTCTGATTCTTCATGGCATTATGCCAGGTTTACATCAGTGCAACTCTGCTGAGCAAATGTAACAGAAATGATGACTTAACCTTAATGAAAAAAAGGTGAGTAGTGTGCAGCTCTATAACAAGGTGCATTGCCTCAGACCTGTTTGACACATGCTTTCAACTTTCTCGTCCATCCTATTTTTGCCTGAAAGATCCAGTTAAATTAAGTGACACTAACTGAATCTGGCAAGCTGCCAAAAGTAGAAATGAAGCTGTCTGTTGTGACAGTAGTTTATGGTAATACTGTTTCCAAGAGAAGTGGCCCTGCCTCGCCTCTAGCACTCATTTTGGAAGTGGTGACCATTTTCTTCAGCGTAATAACCTGTTAAACTGACCCCTTATTTTGCTTCTGCCGTCTTCCTTCTCTCCGGGCTGTTGTGTACTAAGAGATAGTGAGCACCTTGCCTTTGACATGGCTGATGGTTTTATCAGCAATATGTGCATGACATGTTCACCCACAACAGCAAGCTGCATGCTATTTGGTGAATTTTTGTCTGGCATCTTCTTATTCTTCAGACAGGAAAGTGTGACAAATGTACTCGTTCCAATGCAAAGTTTTGTAAAGAACCACACAAATCTGAGCTGGAAACCTCTACTAAGTCTTCTAGCCCGTCACCTTGAAACTGCATGATTTGCTTTCAAAATGATTGCTGCTAGAATTTAACAGTTTAATCCTCATAAAGGAAACATAAGAATCAGCAATACACACCAACATTACATTGACCAATTTAGAAACATTGGGTGAAATCCTGACCCCCCTGAAGTTAATGGGATTACAACCTTTATTTATCAAGAGTCAGATCCTTCCCTCCTGCAGCTGCAGATGTGGAAATGATGCAGTTTCATTGCATATGTATGAGGCAGGATTTGGAGAGCCTGAGCAATTGGTATGGCATTACTACAAAGTCCACCTCCATCAGAGTCCTTTGCATAGATATTCAGGAGCAGGAGTAGGGCTGGTGGAGCCTGTCTGCTTAGATAGCAAAGAAAGGTGCTTGAGAAATAAATTAACTAGAGTTTAGATAGATCCACCACTACATGGATTCACTGGCCATATTCCTGAGAGGGATGGTGGTGTTCAGAATCTGAGCGGTGACCAGAGTGTGAGTGGAGAGGAATGGATAGTAAATACAGCTCTTCAGCCAAGGGCAGAGGTTTCCTTCCACACCAGCCCCTGGGGAAATTCCTCTATGATCAGTCTGGCTGCTTCCACTGAACAATGGGCAAGGAATTTGTGCCAACTCTTGTTAGCGTCTTCTGATGAAGGATTAAAAAGCACCACTGTCTCGCATGAACATTGCTTGTCCATAAGAGAGCATAAAAAGAATATGTGATAGAAAAAAAGATTCCACAGATCAAACTATGTGGTTAGGTGCACATTATCTTTTTGGGTTTATGCGGAACTGCAAGATAATGCCCTTAGCAGAGCTGTATAAAATACTGGACACATCTGCCACCGTGACCTGGTAATGCCAAGCTCCTGGGCAGGTTGAAAGGATTGGCTCTTGATTTCATTATGTTAGTTGTATAGGGAATCCCTAGACATTTCCTAATTTATGTAAGCAAGTAAATCCCATCCCAACTTTCAAAGAAGAGGAGAAAAATACTGCCTTGTTCTTGAATGTATGGACTTAATATAGCCCATTATTTAATACAGCTAATCTGATTTAATACAGCTCATGTTATTGGTTAGCTGAAGGCTATGTTGTCTCTTTCACCAACAGAAACTGGTCCAAGAGAAGACATTATCTCACCCACCTTGTCTCAGTTGAAGGCTGTATCAGTTGCTGCTCTCCCTTTTGCGATTGGTACTTAAGTCTGAAAAAAAGGAAGAATAAAACAGGGGGGTTCAATGTTCTCTAATTCCTGTTTAGAAGACTGGGTTATTCCTTCATTTGAAGGCCTCTGAATATGAAGATCTTACAAACATGAGAGTTGGCTGTCCTTTTTTCTCCTGCTTATTCCAAGTTCAGGAAAAAGCACATTTAATTGTTGGTTTGAAATAATGCAAGCTGCTGTGTGACTTTGAAAACTTCTGTGATTAGCATTGTTAATTGGATAATTGCAAATGTAAATATATGCTAATTCTGCCAATCGTCTTATTCAGCTAAATTATATTTTATCAAATATGACATGTTTCAATTGTAAAAATTCAGGAGAACAAAACTGAAATCCTTCTGCAGACTACTTTCCAAAGTGAGGATTTGAAGCAATGTGGTTCAATGGATAAACCATGGCACTAAGAGACAGGAGACTGATCCAGGTCACAGGCTTGATGTGAACCTTTTTCTTTTCAAAAAGAAAAGGAGGACTTGTGGCACCTTAGAGACGAACAAATTTATTTGAGCATAAGCTTTCGTGAGCTACAGCTCACGTGCATCCAATGAAGTGAGCTGTAGCTCACGAAAGCTTATGCTCAAATAAATTTGTTCGTCTCTAAGGTGCCACAAGTCCTCCTTTTCTTTTTGCAGATACAGACTAACACGGCTGCTACTCTGAAACCTGTCATTTTTCTTCTCAGTCACTGATCCTCTCTCTGTATCAGTGTGCCCATTTGTAACGTGAGGATAATTATATTTTCTGTCCTTTATAAAACATTTGAGATCCTTGAATGAGAGATGGTGTATGCATGTGTGACCAGCCCCACCACCACCTCGGTTGGTCAGCACTTGGGCAAACTCCTTGCTGGGAGAGGACACCTTTGCCCATGCCCTTTTGACTGAGACTGGGTGGGAATTAATCTCCAGAAATCCTTTTGCCTCCTGTTCCTTAGATGTTGAAAACTTTGCTCCCTTGAGGAGTGGTCTACTTGAAATACCCACCCAGCAGCAGATTTCCTTAAAACAAGATTGAAAACAGAGAGAAAAGGGAATTAACACATAAGGAACAGTTTGCCTAATACAGTTCTCTCTCACTTACCTTCTTATTAGCTAAATTATGAAAGGCATTTTCATCTTAGTTCTAGAGACAAAAGAATGCTCTTATTCTTACATGTCTAAAAAGCTAGTCCTCTCTGATCTTCCTTGATAAGCCGCTGCACAGAGAGAATTCCTCTTTTGCGCCTACATCTAACCTGTTTATCCAGGTGTTCATTACTAAATTCAAAAAACCACCTCTGCATTTCTGTAGGAATATTTTTGCGTGACTCCTGTCCAGGGAAAAGTTCAGTCAGGGTTGCCCTTACCAGGATCGTCTTCTAACCACCTCTACCCCACAACTAAATTTCTCCCAGCCGTCTCGTCACCAAGCTGATATGTCAGAAGCTCTGGTGATTTTCATTTCTTTAGATTAACTACAGCAATCAGTGTTTGTCCTTAGCTATTGTTCCCTTCTATGGGAGCCAACTCATGCCCCCCTTGTGACTATACCAAGTTTCCATCTCTGCTGGCGGCAGAGGTAGCTGGGATTTTAAATACTGGGCTTAAACAAAAGGATTTACTTGATCTCCATTAGGCTTAAAAAATTAGATTAAAAAAATCACCATATTCCAGGCCTCCCATAATTATTTTCTTTTTAAGATGATCTTGTTAAGAGCCTTTACTGAGAGACAAATGCCTTTTTGTTTGTTCCACAGGATACTATGGTGATGGTCTAAATGCCATCATTGTGTTTGCTGCATGTTTCCTGCCAGACAGCAGTCGAGCTGATTACAACTATGTCATGGAAAATCTTTTCCTGTGAGTGATATGTGTGAACAATGTGACAGTCTTTTGCGTTAATACGTATAATTACGTACTGATAGATAAGCTGTCTTTAATTAAGAGATCATTTAGAATATTAAAGGGGGTGACTTGAATGCTATGGGGAAAAACTGCCTTAGGTAGAATGCTCAGTGAAGCACTCCTTGGCTCTAAAATCATTAAATCACATCACCAGTGAGTGCCAGTCCTACTTGTAGGGGAGAGCAGCCTTTCCTGCCTTTAACTCTCAGTTCATTTTTCAAATATTATTATTTGTATTGCGTAGCACCTAGGAGTCCCAGTCTTGGACCAGGGCCCCATTGTCCTTGGTGCTGCATAGACACAGAACAAAAAGACTGTCACACAGGGGCACCATTTCAGATTTTGGCGGGGGGGGGGGGGGGGGAGAGGGACAACTTTAATCATGATTCCAAGGGTTACTTAGAAACCTTGAAACTCTAGGTTTTTTGCAGATAAAAGGAGGGACACAACCAAAAATTATAACTCAAGGGGGCGGGGGGTGCCTCAGCACAAAAAGTTTGAAAACCACTCAGGGTGCAGGCAGGGGATATCTAGGGGCTGTGTACAGGAGGGGTATAGCTCAGGGTGCAGGGAGACAGGTAGCTAGGGGCTGTGTGCAGGCAGGGATGTAGCTCAGGGGATAGCTAGGGGCTGTGTACCGGGAGGGGTATAGCTCAGGGTGCAGGGAGGGGCTGTATCCAAAGGGGTGCTGCTGCTATTGCTGGGCCGGCCATGTGCTCAGTCTCTAGTTGGCACAGTGGGGGCAGATCCGTGGGGCAGGAGCTGGGGCGAGGGGCATGCTCTGCCCACCTGAGTACACGATGGGCAGGAGGAAGGGGACTCCCCAACATCAGCCTGCTGCCAGTTCTGCACACAGATCAGGAGGCAGGCTCCCAGTCCCAAGCAGCATGGCCAGTGGTAGCTCCGTGGTGAGGAGGCAGGGGCAGTGCAGCGGCTGCAGACTGCAGTGGAGCAGGGCAGTGGGGGAAGGAGGGCAGCATCTTCCCTCCTGATGCAAACTTCACCCAAATGTGGCACAAAACTTGGGGGGAGGGGGCAGATACCCCCTCTCCCTCACCTTCCCTAGATGGGACCCTTGCAGTCACTGCCGCAAAAAGTTTAGGACGTTTCCCGACTCCAGCTGCTTCTGAGTCAGTCACTACGAATGGCAATTGCCAGTGAGGAGGGACATACGAATTTGACCAAGTGAACCCAACTTTGTTTTAATTTTTAACAACAAAGGTAACTCCTAATGGCAACTTGTTCTGGCAGCAAATAGCTGGAGAAGGCAACGGCTGCCCTGAGCTGTCTCCAGTCTGCCTCACTCTGCTACTGAAATCCTAATCTGGCGGAGCCTCCAAGATCCACAAGCCTGTTTAAAATGAAAGTCGTAGAATCATAGGACTGGAAGGGACCTGGAGAGGTCATCTAGTCCAGTCCCCTGCACTCATGGCAGGATTAAGTATTATCTAGTCCTGGTGAGCTTGCACAGTTCAAAGGCTAACCAATGCCTGGCCTTACACAGGCTGCTGCGTAAGGAAATGGTGAACCTGACCATTAAAGCACAACTCCCTGCAGTTCCGTCCCCTGGAACACAAATGAGGGGTTCATGCCTAATTCATAGGAAAGATTGTCTCAGCTCGGGATAAAATATGACCCATACAATATAAGGCTTAATGGTGGATCATATTTGAAGCATACCCTAATAAGGTAACCAAAACACAATACAGCAAAAAAGAAACCCTGCAACCACAGGTGCTGGAATTAGAGGTGCTACTGCACCCCCCAGCTTGAAGTGGTTTCCATCATACAGAGGGTTTACCGCCTGGTTCAGTGCCTCTCAGCACCCCCACTATACAAATTGTTCCAGCACCCCTGCCTGCAACACCACAAACAGAAAAACAACAGCACTTGATTTCCTCCCTGTTCAGACCATTACTAGTATTTTTCTGAAAGGAGCTGCTGCATCTAAATCCGACCTATCATCACCAGCAGTCAATTGAGCTACGAACAGAGTAGCATCCTCGAGATGCAAAAAACAACAGAGCATAATTATGACTCAGATTGAACAATTATTCTGTGACTTAGTTGAACCCCTCAGTTTTTAAGTAAAGTTGTGTGTAATCAGGATAGACTCTTATAGAGGAGGAGTCTTTAAGGGTTAAGAGCCAGATTCTTCTCTCAATTATGCTACAGTAAATAACAAATAATTTCATTGCCTTCAAGACTTAAAGGCTTCCCCACTCAAGGCTATCAGCAGGGTCCTTTTTTTTTTTTTTTAACTCCATTGTCTTCACTGGGATTACTTTCGATTTATACCAGTGTAAATGAGAGCAGAATTTAGACCTGTGTCTTCAACTTGTCTTGCAACTGGCAGACTCCTGTTTCTTTCATACACAGAGGTTCAGGGTAGTGAAACTACAGAGGAAGTATCTGGCCACCCATTTATTTTGTTTGTGGCACGGTAGGGGTATATGCATGGAACCAAAGAGATGTCAGTATATGGATCCCTAGTACAACAGGCTATAAATATATGTGCATAAATTCTTCCTAGTTAATTGTATGAGGAATCTCGGGGAGTCCTGCATCCCCTCATTTTATGATCTAGCACTTCTTGGCCTTAAGCAAAGTACTTTGCATAGGTAATCCCACAACTGCAATGCTGTATTCACCAGATGTCAGCTCCATATCAGTGATTTTACAATCTATGACCAGCAACTGGGCATTTAGTTGTTTACATACTTTCCCTACTGTGGTTACAGTGCCCTGTGGGTCATCAAAGCTTTCTGTCATCAATTTGTTACCTTGACTAATCCGGTTGGATACTGAGAGTCTGGGCCAAGATTCAAACCCCAGGAGACAGCAGCTGCTGATGCCCTTCCCTGGGATGCTGCAGACCCAGACTGAAATGCCTGCTGTCTCAACTGCAGCTGCTTAGTCCTCAGCATGTTAGAGGCAAACAGTTACAAGTTCCACACAAGAATCAGTCCACAACCCGCTAAAAGTATTTGCTGAAGTCTGAAGAGAGAGTTTGTGCTTTCAAACTCAAGTAGAGCATTGTAGAAAAATCTCTCCAGTCACTAAGACATTTCCCTTCACCCACAATTTATTTTATTAAAAAGAAAAAAAAAATCTTTCATTCTCGTGAGGTGGATGAGGAGACACGCATCATAAGGGTGGCTGTTTTTTCCTAAAATGGCAATTGCTGTAATTCAGCCATGTTACTGATCACAATAGCATTCACTTATGGAAACAGGGAGGAAGCAGTCTCTCCACTTCAGGAATTACTAGGTGAAATTCTATGGCTTGTGTTATGCAGAAGGTCAGACTAGATGATCATAATGGTCATCTCTAGCCTTAAAATCTGTAAATCACTCTCTCTTTATTCTTGATGTTTATTATGATTGACTATCTGTATAGCACCCACCAACCCTCTGCATTTCATACACATAAAAAGACCTGCTCCCTTCTCCAAGGTCCCAGTCCTGCAAAGACTTACACGCCTGCTTAACCTTAGGCATTGTGCGTAGTCCCGCTGACGATTCACTGCAATGAGAAGTCAGCTTTAAATTCCACAGGATTACTCACAGTGCGTAAAGTTCAACATATGCATGAGTCTCTGCAGGATCGAGGCCTAAGTAGACAACATACAAATGCAAAAGGGAAGAGAGGCAATAAAAAGTACTGTGAGTCAGTAGTGAAGTGTGACACTAGTCTGGGTAGTTCCATGCATTTAATTTAATTAATGTATCCTTATATTTATTTAAAATGGGATTACAAATACTCCCAGGAGGTGAGAACTGGGCTTCAGATTCTTGTTTGGAAGAGCAATATTTTAAGAAAGGATTTAAAGGAGGAGAGTAGACTTTGAGGTGCTCAAAAACAACAGTGATGAGGCCCATTAAATACATAGGTAAAGGTTTCCCTGCCACTTTTATAAAGACACAGCCCTGGGGCTGGATGGTAGAGTCCAAAATTTTTTGCAAGGGATATTAAACTTCATGCTTCAGGGTATAAGCCAATTTCTAACTATTGCAGAGCGAAGTTGCAGTGTTCTGCTAACGTCTACAGGCTTCTAACAAACGTTTCAGCAGATTGCTCAGGCTTTAGGCTGTTCTGGTGACAACAAGGCCTTTAATGGAAGATGCTATGTTTAGGCACAACACACATCCCATTTCTGAAGGTCTTTTATCAACTTTTTCCTCTCTCAAAGGCAAAGACTCTGAAAATGTGCTCAGCCTTTCTACCAGTGGCATCAATGTTGCAGAGCTGGATGAGACCTAATGGGGTTGGGGGGAGAGAGGTGATCATCTGTTTCCTTGGAGACTAGACCAGAATTTAAATTGTCCTGTTATTGGCGACTACCATGGGGGTGAATCTGGCCAACAGAGTGCAGTCCTGTCATAAACTATTGTAGGGTTGGGGATTCATATTAGTATTATGTAGGCCTCAGGGATTTTTATGTTCAAAAAGGACCCTATGGTTAGAAGTACTAAGGGGTATTCTGTCCCTTCAGCAGAAGCAGGGAGGTTCATACTGCCTCCTAGCTGGTTTAATAGTTTTGGAATTCAAAAGCTTGGTAATACCTGTCACTCACAGACCCAGGAGATAGGATCTGTTGCACCTTCTGAGAACAAGAATTACAACTAAGTGTCTTTATGTTCCTTTTTTTTGGTCTTATTTTCCCTAGTAAACATGCCAATGACTAACGATGAAGCTAAGTTTTTCTTTGTCTGTGCTAGTCAGATCTCAGCACCACTTGGAATTTAATTATCCTGGTGTCCCTTGTTGACTGTTGGCATAATGTGTTTAAATGGGGTAAAAATCCCACCCGTAATGATGGAAGTGTTTCAGACTCACTTTCTGAAAGGAAGTTTTCCTAAGGAAACTATTTTTCTGAAGCTGAAGATACGTTTATAGCTTGCAGGATAAGCAACCACAAACTAGCTTTGAGTCAGTTGTCAATGTCTGCTTTTAATTTAAAGCAAAATGAAAAGCTGTTTTATTCTAAGTGTGCTTGTATTAATTAATTTATGCCTAATTATGTGGTTTTGATTAGGGATAAATGGATAAAAGATTGCTCACTCATAGGCTTTTACTCTCCAATCAGATATGTAATAAGTACCTTAGAGCTGATGGTAGCTGAAGACTATATGATTGTCTACTTGAATGGAGCAACACCACGAAGAAAGATGCCTGGATTTGGCTGGATGAAAAAATGTTACCAGATGATTGATCGACGGTGAGCACTGTATATTTTCCTCCTTGACCACACCCACTATTTTAAATGCCATCCTTTAACACCTCTTCTCATTATCGAGTCGGCTCTTAGATTATTGATTGCATATAGTGTTTCTATGTGACATTTTTATTTTTAAGAAGCTGAAGCATTTTTCTTTCCAACTTAGGTTAAGGAAGAATTTGAAATCATTTATAATCGTTCACCCTTCTTGGTTTATCAGAACTATTCTAGCAGTGACACGACCTTTTATAAGGTATGTAATACATATCAGTTTTATTTTCACTCAGTGTCTTTCAAAACATAGAAGCCCATGAATGGTCAGAAATGGCTTTAGCACAGGACTTGCTTGTTCCTGATGACCTTCCACAGACGCATGCTTAATTTACAAGTCCTTGCACGTCACTTCCCAGGTTCTGAAAGATGAAGTGTGTATTCGGGTATTTGCAAAAACTTACTACACATGAACAACTGGAGTAAGAAATTGCATACATCATAGGCACCCAATTGGACACCTGTATTTGTGTGTACAAGTGGGACTCTCTTATTTTTTTAATTGGCCTTAACTGTTAAGGGTATCTTGGACCATCCCTGCACAAAGCCCAAGTGGGTGTTTTATTGAAATTTCTTAGTTAGAAAACTCATGATGTGGATTACTTAATTACTTATTGTCCAGTGGTCAAGCTCCTGATCGGCCCTTAAAAAAAAGGCCAGAGAGCAATGACTGAGCAGCACATCCAGCCTGAAGATGAAAATGAAAACAGGCCTTTATCCTCAGTTTCCTTGTAAATGCTGGTTGAAACTATAGTAAAGAACAAAATTGTCAGACACATAGATGAACATAATTTGTTGGGGAATAGTCAACATGGTTTTTGAAAAGGGAAAACATGCCTCACCAATCTACTAGAATTCTTTGAGGGCTCAACAAGCATGTGGACAAGGGGGATCCAGTGGATATAGTGCATTTAGATTTTCAGAAAGCCTTTGACAAGGTCCCTAATAAAAGGCTCTTAAGCAAAGTAAGCAGTCATGGGAGGGAAGGTACTCTGATGGATTGGTAACTGGTTAAAAGATAGGACACAAAGGGTAGGAATAAATGGTCAGTTTCCAGAATGGAGAGAGGTAAATAGTGGTGTCCCCCAGGGGTCTGTATTGGGCTCAGTCCTATTTAACGTATTCATAAACGATCTGGAAAAAGGGGTAAACAGTGAGGTGGCAAAATTTGCAGATGATACAAAACTACTCAAGATAGTTAAGTCCCAGGCAGACTGCGAAGAGTTACAAAAGGATCTCTCAAAACTGGGGGACTGGGCAACAACATGGCAGATGAATTCAGTGTTGATAAATACAAAGTAATTCACATTGAAAAACATAATCCCAACTATACATATAAGATGGGGTCTAAATTAGCTGTTACCACTCAAGAAAGAGATCTTGGAGTCATTGTGAATAGTCCCCTGAAAACATCCACTCAATATGCAGCGGCAGTCAAAAAAGCAAACAGAATGTTGGGAATCATTAAGAAAGGGATATATAATAAGACAGAAAATATAATATTGCCTCTATATAAATCCATGGTACAGTACGCCCACATCTTGAATACTGCGTGCAGATGTGGTCGCCTTATCTCAAAAAAGATATATTGGAATTGGAAAAGGTTCAGAAAAGGGCAACAAAAATGATTAGGGGTATGGAATGGCTGCCGTATGAGGAGAGATTAATAATACTGGGACTTTTCAGATTGGAAAAGAGATGACTAAGGAGGGATATGATAGAGGTCTATAAAATCATGACTGATGTGGAGAAAGTAAATAAGGAAGTGTTATTTATTCCTTCTCATAACACAAGACCTAGGGCTCACCCAATGAAATTAATAGGTAGCAGGTTTAAAACAAACAAAGGGAAGTATTTTTTCAGAGAACACACATTCAACCTGTGGAACTCCTTGCCAGAGGATGTTGTGAAGGTGAAGACTATAACAGGGTTAAAAAAAAACTAGATAAATTCATGGAGGATAGGTCCATCAATGACTATTCGCCAGGATGGGCAGGAATGTTGTTCCTAGCCTCTATTTGCCAGAAGCTGGGAATGGGTGACAGGGGATGGACCACTTAATGATTACCTGTTCTGTTCATTCACTCTGGGGCACCTGGCAATGGCCACTGTTGGAAGACAGGGTACTGGACTACATGGACTTTTGCTCTGAGCTGTTTTGGCTGTTCTTACGTTATAATCAGGTAATCCCTCAGTGAGCACTCACAACAAAAGGGAAGACTCCACTCCCTATGTTTTCTTTTAGTGGGAGATTGTGAAGGGGGAAATGAAATCATGTGTGGCATTTCTGTGTTTCAGTTCAAAATTCAGCAGCAAGATCCAGTATGTTGGCACGTTGGCAGAACTCAGTGAGCTGATTCCAATGGAATATGTACACATTCCAGAGAGTATTGTCAAGTAAGTGAAGCATAATAAAAAAGAATGTACTTGTACTGGTGAAAAGAGTTACCATCATCCAAGCAAGGTATTGTTATTTGCAAGCCTGAACTATAACCAGATTTTGCTTCTAAATCCGATTTCACATGGAGTGACATGATTATTTATGATGTTTGGATTGGAGGCTCGTATTCAAGAGTCTATATGGGAGTTAGAAAACTTTTCATTTTATTAAGAATTATTAAGAGACAGCATTAATTCAGCTGCACGAGCAGGATTGAGCCAATTCCAGTTTTGTCTGGTTCCACAAAAATTCCACCCCACTCTGAAGCAGTAAAACATTCAGTCAATGAAACACAAGAAAGAGTTATTATCTAATCAGAACAAACTCTTAATTCACTAATCATAACCTGAAGGCAGGACAGGAAAGCTTAATCCTTTCATGAGTATCCCACTACATTTTAAATGATTGCTCTGCAGTTAAGTCTTACTGTGCTTTTTGTCTTTAATCTTACTGCACTTAGGACCGAAGCAATAATTCAAAGATAGCCAATTGATAAGACCACTGTCTTTTGTACAGTGAAAGCCCTGGGGCTCACCTATTATCTTTTGTCAAATAATTGGGAAAAGTAACTCATGAGCAAGACTAAAAGAAAATGGAAAACAGCAATTAGCCTGGTGAGGAAACTATATTGCTTCCATAAGTAGTAGTGGGGCAAACAAGGAAATACCTGCCCTGGCTGGAGGTGCTTGTGACATCTCTAAAAGAAAGGTTCTTCACACTAGGGCAGGGGTGGCCAACCTGAGCCTGAGAAGGAGCCAGAATTGACCAATGTACATTGCCAAAGAGCCACAGTAATACGTCAGCAGCCCCCCATCAGCTCTTCCCCTGCTCTCAGGGCCTCCTGCCCACCGGCAGCCCTGCCAATCAGCACCTCCCGATCAGCTGTTTCCTGTTGTGCAGGGAGGGGAGGGGGGAGGAGCGAAGGCACTGCAGGCTCAAGGGAGGGGGTGGGAAGGGATGGAGTGGGGGCAGGGCCTGTGGCAGAGCCAGGGGTTGAGCAGTGAGCACCCGCCCCCCCCGGCCCCCCCAGCACACTGGAAAGTTGTCGCCTCTAGCTCCAGCCCTGGAGTCGGTGCCTATACAAGGAGCTGCATATTAACTTCTGAAGAGCCGCATGTGACTCCGGAGCCACAGGCTGGCCACCCCTGCACTAGGGCATACATACTCTTCTCTTCGTGCAGATTTATTTTGCAAAGAAGGGGTCTTAGCACACTTCCTTTGCCTTGTTCAAAACCGGGTATGTCTGACACACAGAAGAAAAAAATAATGCATGTCAGAGATAATGTAACTTTGCAATAATGATCCATAAAGAAACTATGATTGACTTCCAAGTTTTTTAATCTTACTAAATAATTTCAGCCTCTCCCTCGTTTTCAGTTCTGCAATAGATGACAATCTGAGATGAGTATCGATGCTGTCCTATATTTCACAAGCTATTCAGTGTAGCTGTCAGAGATGCATACAAAATGCCTCAATCTATACGATAGATTTAACAAACATCTTTCAGTTGCATTTATAAAAAACATTTGGGTTCAGGGAGCAGGAAATGAGATGTTTTGAGATATGCAAGCTCCTCAGATTCAATAGCTTTGGAAGGCATAGTGATGCTGGTAAAGACAGTTCAGTACAATTGAAGTTCTGGCGAGTAAGATGATGCACAGACAGTGGAGATTTCATTGTCTGTGCGACTACTTTACTGGCAGGATAAATGTGTTGATGAGGCGTAGTTATAATACTCAGCTGGCAGTTTTTGATCTGAAAAAGTTGAAATGGATTCATGTCCCAGACGTGCAAATGCTCTCTACAAATGTCCTCAACGCTTTCTCTTTTATTTTTTCTTTCTTTCCTTTCTCCTTCTGTACTTCATGGCATCTTTCTCGCCCCTCCATCCTTGATCCTTTTTTAAGTCATTGTCATTCCCCTTGTTTCTTTTCCCCCCTCCCTACTTTTCCTGCACATGTTTCTGTACCTGTACAAGGGGGGTGATCTGCGGGGCCAGGAGATGTGTCTTGCATCCCAGGCTGCTGCCAGCACATGCTGCTGCCAGCAGCAAGAAGAGCAGTATACTGTGCTCCAGTTTGCCTCTTCCCTGCCTGCCATGAGGAACCCTGCTCTGATTAGAAGAATTAATGGAGCAGAGACTGCAACATCCTGGTTCCTTTGTTGAGTAGTGCAGGGTTTGCCTCTTCACCAATAGCAAGTCTGCTGGACCCATGGACAAAAGAAGGATTCGTGCCAGTTTTTTACTTGCTTTGTTTTTAATCAGGATGTATTCAAAATAGATTAGGTTTTTGTTTTGTGGTTAGGTTTGGTTTTTAAGTGAAATAAAGTTTGCTCATTTTTCTACTTCTGTATTATTTGAATTTATAGATGTTTCCCCTTCATTCACTTTTATCTTGTAAGGTATGATGAAGAGAAGTGTTTTAAGAGAAGAATGAGGTAATACTCTTGCTCTGCAGCTCATGCTACTGTCAATAATGGAGTGAACACGTGTGAACCAGCCTTTCACATATAGGTGACCTCAACAGCTGATTGAGAGAGGTTTCCTATGCATTTGCTTGTATGTAATTTGCTGTCTTACTTCCCCCTTCGAGCTGTTGAGATCAGCCTCCTTTGCAACTAAAACCTACTACACTGGAAAAATCCTTGACTTGGCTGAGGCTGCAGCTAATTTAATTGTATCTGGTAGAGCAATGGAATGTTTTCAGCTTCGTACAGCATGCCTCAAACCCCTGCTACTTTTATGTGTCTGCCTCCAGATGAGCTCAACAAGGAGTTACAGAGTAAAAGAGGGTAAAACTGAACAGGCAGAAATGACGCAGTATTGAATAGAAGAACCTTAGGGACAGTGCAGAAAATGAAGTGAATATTTTAGAAGCATGTACCTTACTTGTTCTTTGCTCTGCTATTGCTCTGCTTCTCTCTTATGCTCTGCTTGCTTCTTCTTTGTTTCTTCTCTACATCAATAACTTTTACTCATGCAGACTGGATGAAGAGCTGAGGGAAGCATCAGAAACAGCTAAGTAAGACACTATTCAGCTCGCTGCTGGCATTACTTTCACTTGGTTTACAGGAATGGATTGGGTGAAACTTCACATTATGTTTTCCACTGCAGTCAGATCTTCAGTGCTTCAGGACTGAGCCCTGGTACCTCTAGGCTTGGCAGTTGATAGCCCCAGCACCTCTGGGCTCGCTGCATCGGTTATGAATGTAAAAAAATGGCTTGAGCCTTGGCACCTAATTACTTGAGCCCCAGCACTTCTTTCATTACAAATTAAGCACTGCAGATCATAATCTGAATTACTGTAGAAGGATGCCACATTTGAGAATCCATTTCCTTCTCTCTCACAAAGGTTTGCTGTTGACGTCAGTGATCAGCAGGGACCTAGTTTTCTGTGATTAAAAAAACCAAAATTCTCCAGTAAAAAAAACATAAAAACCTCATGTTTTTCTGTGACTAAAATGAAATGCTGACGTTTAGTTTCCCTAGCCACAATATATATAGGTATCAGTTGAACACAATGGTTTATTAAACCCCGTTTATCTGACCTAATTGGGACCGGTGTCAGCCCCGGATAGCGGGGCTCAGGCTGTCAGCCCCGGTTTAGTTAATACGAAGAACCGGATAATGGAGCCTCAGATAATCAGGGTTCTACTGTATATATTTTTAGTTTTTCACAAAATGTAAAAACTAAAGATTGTCTGTGAAAATGCAAATTCCACATTTTTCTGCGGCAAACTGATTTCTAGGATCCCTGCTGATCAGTCCTTTAGAGTAGTTCCTTAAGCATTCCACCTACCCCACTCATTAGATGACTTACTCTATTTATGATATCCAGTGTGGACACTTTTCAAAAACAAAAAATTACACTGATTTACTCAGTGAAGCTGGGCCATGATGTAGCTGAATCACCAGATGGGTTGACTGACATACCCTCAACTGGGTACACAGTAAATCAGTGGTTCAGCTGGGGATCAGACCCTAGTATCCTTCTGGCTCCCATGCCTGTGCTTTGAGCCTAAGACACACTCAGACAGTATGGAAGAAGAGCACTGTAGAAATCCCTAGATAGAGACACCCAACACTTCACTTTCGTCAAGTTATGGGTAATGAGAGTGGATACTATGATGACAAAAAACTTTTAAAATGTGGCCTGTTCCAGATTTCAGTTGGGATAAAGCAATTTTGCAGTGTTCTGGGGCAAACGAGTCTTGAATTAACTGCATGAGCTTTAGCCAGCACAGCCTTAAAATACAATCCTGGTTTTCCATTTCAGATTTATAACTATAGATGACTCAACACTGCCATTTTTGAAGAAGTTAAAATTTATCAAAGACATTAATTCAAATTGCCCTTTAGATGATCAAACTGTTATTCCAGTGCTACACCAAAAGCTAAATTATAGTGGGGTTTTTTTTGTAGAGCATATTTTTTCTTGTGCACATTAGTCATAAGGTCTCTGAAGAAGGGGGTTGCATCTGCAGGTCCTATCTGACTTCTTTCCCTACTTTTTTGGAACCAGCCACTGTTTTTGAAGATTCTCTTCGGTCTCCTACTTTTGCTTTATGCAGTTTACATTTTCAGCCATGCAGTTTTGTGTCTGTTGTATTGATTCCTGATGCCTCCTCATTTGTGGTCAGACATTCCCATCAAATTCTTTTGAGAATTCAGCCTGTATAGCCACAGAAGAGAAAGGCGACATGTAAAAAATCCAAAATACTTGTATTCACCTTATATACACCTTGTAAACAGCAAATATCTGACATTTGTGTGCATGTGACATCAGGCATTTACCCAGACACCCAAAAATAGGGACAGAAGAAGAACATGGTGAGAAATGGGACTGCATCCATTCTATTCAAAACATCCTTCTGTGTGCTGTCAGCATTCCGTATGTGCCAAATAAATCAGAATACCTGAGAAGGAAAACTGCATGGGAGAAAATTGCTGTCTTGTTAATAACCTTTCCTGTGTAGATTGCAAGTTAGAGCACAGGAAGTGCAGGGGGGAGTAGAGAGGCACATGGGGACACTATTGTTAGGTGCACAGAGTCTGTTTGTAGTACATGTCCCATCCACAGTCAAATACGTTCTAAGGAAATAGCCATAAAAAGACTCCTCTGAGTTAATCAGTGTAATGTCACTCACAATGAACTGTTACATTCATGTTAATATTGTTTTATGTTATTACCCAATCACCAGGACTCACTACAGTGAGTTACATCCCAAAATATAATTTCATATTTTAAAAGAGAAAGAAATGCAGAGAAAATGTTTACTGCTGCCTATTTTCTCTTGAACCCAGAACTAGCTGCCTCTCAAATGAGCCGGAAATGACTTCTATGGAGCAGGAGTAAGAATTTACAACTAATGACAGTTACATTGTAATGTTATTTTATGACCATGCAGTTTGACTCTGAGGGCTGGGTAAACTCCATATAGTTTTTTGCAAAACCAAATGCTTTCCAGTTTTCTTTTCAAGAGCCTAATCCGGGGTTTACAAATAGAAAAAATGGTGTTTCATTGCTGCACTCAAGATGATTGAATGGTACGTGTTTATAGTGCAGTGGTGTTTAAAATGTTCTCGCTGCTTTCCAAACAGAGGCAAACACGGTCCTTGTCCTGATGACTGTACAGGTTAAAAACAAAGACATATGGCAGGTGGAGTAGGGTGTGTGTGGGCGGGGGGGAAGGTATAAAGTGATCAGGGCGATAAAAGGCACATGTGTCATTAGTTACAAGTTTGTTTTTCAGTGGCACATTCCAAGCTTCTGCTTCAAAGCTCATTGAAGTAAATGGGAGTCATTCCATTTATTTTAATGCGCTCTGGATCAGGCTTTAAATTCCCTTCTTCTCTTGATGTGCTTCACAGCAATCCCTGACTTCATTTCCAGTGTGTTTATGCCCCTCCTTCCCAAAATTGGACTTTGGGTAATGGGAGCAGTTCAATGATCATTCAGTTGTTAACACTGAGGCAGTATTTTGGCACACGGCTCCTAAAGCCACCTCATAACCGAAGCAGGTGAGCAGAGGCCCATCTTGTGTGGCTGCAAAAGTGTGTAAGGTTCTTTCTTGCACTGCCAATTCCTGTCATTGGCAGCAGCCTGTGCGGGGCAGCAGGTTCCACAGAACTGCTATGTGCCCCACCTGCACAGGTGGGTGGGAAGGGGTGCATTATGGGTAGACCCTTGGCTATACCCACCCAGTGCACTGGGCTGTGTAGCAGTGTGTTATAATACTGCACCCAGGATAGACCCAGCACAGTTTAATACCTTCCTCAGAGCACTGGAAAGACCAGGATGGAGGTTGGGACACTCCGGGTCACAATGTCCCCTTCAGACTGCTCCAGGGGCAGCACAACAGCATGCTGCCCTGTACTTAGGGTGAATTATAACATCATGATCTTGTCTATAATGAGTTGGAAACATGCCAAAACAGGGAATAATGGGATTTTTCATTGACACTGTTTTTTTTTTACTCAGCTGCATAATTCAGGGAAAATATAGATTCTACCCTTAAAATGACCACTTGAGCCATGCAAGAATTACCACTTTTGTGTAAAATTTCATTTAAAGTTTTGCAAATTCATTTTGCTTCACGGTCCCACAACCTTGGCTTTTCAATGAAGTTTTGCAATGTTTCATTGTGAAACCCAATCTTTATTGAAAGACTATTCCGAATTTTAAAGGGTTTTCCCTAAAAATGTCAGTTTTTAAAATTAAAATCAAGAAAATGGACACATTTTCCAAAATTTAAAAATGCAAAAAAAGTATGAAGATTTTAGTGTAGATATAAATAATACTTTATACAGTTCCATTGACTTCCAGTACCTATCAGCTGTTGAACCATTTCCCCTAACATTGCTTTCACTATTTCATGGTGGACTAATTATACATATCAAAATATTCTATTAAGTTCATTCTAAATTGCATGAAAAACGTGTCTCTAATGTACAAAACAGCACTCCCAAGGTATTAGTTCCTAATTCAGGAAGCAGTATAGCATTACTGGTTCACTGAAAAATTCTGTTCTATTACTAGCACAATTATAAACAAGTAAGCAGATAGGTAAGTAAGCAAGCAGACTTCCCATGGAGAACTGATATGTGGAATAAGAAGGAACCATTTTTATATAGTCGCTTTTCAGAATAAAACTATACTTTACACTGTCTCAGGGTCGTACCTGGTATCTGTGGCAGAACCAAGAATAGAACCCTGGGCTGCAGACCTGTGCACCTATTAAAAACACATGCACATCTCTCCCCCCCTCCCCCCCCCAACGCACAGGACACCTAGTGAAGACTTCAGCTTTGTCTATACTATGACTTTTGTCAGTAAAACTTTTATCGGGCAGGGATGTGAAAAAACACCTCCCTGACTGACATAAGTTTCACCAGCAAAAGTGCTAGTGTGGACAGTGCTATGTCATCAGGAGAGGGTCTCCTGCTGACAGAGCTAACACTGCTCATTGGGTGTGGTTTAATTATGCCGGCAGGAGAGCTCTCTCCTGCCAGCAAAGAGCGGCTACGCGGGAGATCTTACAGCTGTGCCTCTGTAAGGTTCGTAGCGTAGCCATAGCCTCAGTTTCAGAGCTCTGTGGAAAAAAACGTACCACTGTCAAAACAAATTTTAAAAATAATCACGGGGTTTGACAAAAAAGCAATAAAATAAAATGTATGGCATCACCAATTTTTCTGTTTTCCACAAAAGACTGGTTTTGCAGCAAAAACGACACAGTTCATCGATGAGAACAGCAAATTTTCATTGGGTCTAATGTGTGAACATTTGGGAAGAATTCCAAGCTGAACTCTTGCTATTTCTCATGCCAAAAAAGTGTGTGTCCGTTTTCCAAAACGGCAAAAATTCACCCTTGTCATAATCATAAATTCTTGCAAAAAATCAGTTTTCACCCATAAACGTCCTCTCATTGACACTGATAGTTTTGCACAAATCTGTTCAATATCCTTTCTGCTGAAACCTCTCTGGAGTCTGCCGAGCCCTTAGCTTGTTGTGTTTTTTTCTTTATATCCATTTGGAAGGCTTTTGTCTGGTGGTGTGCTCTCATGTTTTCCGTTTTGTGGTTTGAATGACAACTTTCTTTCTTTTTTTTTTTTCTTTAAACAAAGTATTCAGTACGCTGAAGCATTTTGCATGTTTTAAAAACAATACTGATCTTGTGAGAACATAAATATGCAGTATGCCTCTAGGAGAGCTTTACAGCAGCTCTGTATTCTACAAAGAAAAATAATGATCTAATGTGGTGGCAGCTCCTTAGTCTAAAGAATACCAATGAAACTGGGGGATGGATTCATCAAAGGCATAATGGGGAGATATTTTCCAGATTTTTAATTTTAACTAATAAGTGCTCTGCTTATTACAATGAGAAACAGCATCACTTACAGACAGATGTATTGCTGATTACTTGGTGCCCTGATTCCCTTCTCCGTATGCAAAGATAGTGTGGGAATGGGAACAGGGACATGGAAGGAATGAATGAGGGCTTCACAAGATACTTCTCACATCCCAAATCCATGAAGCTCCCTTCCTAAAGAACACTGCAGGGCCAGAGGTTAGGTTAGGGGCACATTCAGGGGTTAGGAGGATGGGTTGGATACGGGGAACTTCTGCTGTCCATGGCAGGGCTCTCAGGGACCCAAGAGAATTCTCATTCATCAGCCATTTTGGAGTTAATGGTGGTAGAATCATCCATTCCAGGGTTTCTGTGCCTGCCTTTCAGAGGAAGAAATGTATACAAGGGGTGTAGCCAAAGGCTGCAGCAGAAAGCATGGCAGGGGGAAGTCCATTCTGAAGGATCACTGGGGTACTGCAGGGATATGCTCTACTTTTCCCATGGATGCATCAAGTTTGCAGGCTGCACTTCCCTCAATGAACCTTGCTGTATTTTTAGAGATCAAAGCCTTTTAAAATATATTTATGGAAAATGGCACATAGAGGTACAGTAGACAATGCACTTCAGCATGGAGAAAACACTGGCCTTCTACAAATATTGACATTTGGGAATAATTATCAGTCTATCGATTTCTTCATTTTCATGGCAGAAAGTTCCATAAATAATGTCTGTATATTATTCCTTTAAGGAATCGAGCTCTCTGCTTTAAAATGATATAGTGCAAATATAAATCTACATTCATTTCCATTTATAATTATATAATTAACTCCACATAGTATATCTCAGATTTCAGTAATCAGCATGCTCGAGCAAATGGATGAGTTGCCCATCTGTGCTGGCAGGGATATTGTATGTCTGCATTGCAAGTTTATTTTAAATTCCTGTAAATATGCCCACATTGCTGCCAGTGCTTCTTGAAATGGATGGCAAAAATGTGCTTCTGAATACATCCTTAATGAAGCCATTGTGTAGCCCAGTCCCCACCCCACACACACACACTTAGGGCCCAATTCTACTCCTACCGCAATCAATGAGAATTTGGCAATTGACAACAAAGGGAGCAGCATCAGGCCTTTAAATTTTCCATATTAAGTAGAAGCAAGATAGGGCCCAAAGGGACTGTCTAAAGTATTTAACACTGGAGCACTGAAGTCAATGAGAGTGCTCAGCACACTGCGGGACTGGAACCTCAAGACTGAGAAAAGTAGCAGCAATGTGTTGCATAGCACTGAATTATTGTTTTGTTTTGTTTATTTTAAAGACTTGATGTGACGCTGCGAAAAGAAAAACCATAACTTCCAGGCACTCGAAGAAGAGCGGTTGTCTGGATCAGTCTCCCTGACACAGAAGGCCATGGAGGAAGGGGCAGTTTGGTTCATTTCTTTTTGGTTTATGATTAGCTCCGTGCTGTTCAGAATTTCTGAAGAAAGCTAAGGGCTCGACCCTGTTGCCACAGAGGCTGCAGGCTTTTGCTCTCACTTTGTTTATTATCTTCAGAGGTGTCGTTTGCAGTAAGAACATTGATTTAATTTAGAATTGTTTTATGTAACTGTGTATATTTTTAATTTAAAAATATCAGAGTTAACCAACAATGTGCCTCAAGGGTAATTCAGTGGAACCCTCACAAGAGAGTAGTTACGTTTTGTCTTCAGTATTTTAACATTTATGCCTAGCTTAATAAAGTGGTATTATTACAGTAAACACTCTTAGCTTAGTTTGTTTCACAGATTAGCTGTAACTCTACTGTTTAAAATACATCTAGAGATAGTTCATATTTTTCTCTGATTGTGTTGATAGCTCTTGCTGTCTGCGAAACTCTACTTGTTCAGGTTGTGCTACTGATAACTTTACACAATCATTTGCTTGGCCAGAGAGAAGCCTACTTTTTTTGATAAATATATGAGTCATTAAAGAGATTTCTCAGAGAGAAAATATCTAATTGAAAATGTAATTTTAGTAATTGCGTTCAGTGTTTTTATTTTTTAATGTCAGGGTTTTTTTTAACAGTGGTCAGTCCTCTAAATGATTCTCTCATGCCCTAACAGTGTTGGCAATATTAAAAAAAGCAAACTCGGTAGATCTAAAACTGTGATAATTCAAAATGGCATCTTTAGCGCAAGTAATACAGGCTGATTATTCCATGTTTGTAGTATGAACGCTGCGGATTTTCTAAGTGCTAGATAAAATATACAAATCCATAGCGTGGTGCCATGATCATTAAATGCTGATATCAAAATAGTCTGAGAGTATATTTTATATCAGTAAAATAATGATTGAAATGCAATTTGAGTGATATAGCAAGAGTACTCACCAGAAAATAAGCCCCACCGCCCAAAAATAACATCTATGCACAGCTGCTATACCACATTCTGGTATGTAAGACCCTACAGCATGGCCATGTGCTAAACATGGGAAATACTTGGTGTGGTGGTTGTGGGTAAATGTTGATTTTTCTAATGGTGACCACTGTATTTGCATAACTGAATGCAGGGCCAATCCCTAGGATTTAAGGGGCCATATGCAGTATTATTAAACTGGTACCCCATGCCTGATGGCAGCCCGGGCTCGCATGTGTATTTTAGATAAGGGTGGTCTTTTGAAGGATTTATTTAAAAAACTGTATGTCTGAAGATCCAAGCATTTAAGGCTAAAGATGAATACTCAGATTGTGCATCTAAAAATTGATCCAAGGATTTTTTAGAGATGTGATTTTTATAATCTTCAGCAACACACGAATGAAGAATTTTTAAAGCAAATTTTAAACTAAGGTCCTGTAGACCAGTGCTTCTCAAGCTATCTGATGTGGGGGAGTGGCAATTTTTTTGTCCAATGTGCGTGCAGACTGGCAGCCGATGGCTCGCAGACTGGCAGCGATCCGCGGACCACCACTTGAGTAGCACTGCTGTAGACTAACATGTTCTGAGTAAAGTAAATATTACAGTAAAGCACAACTGTTTTTGTCAGTGAATTCAGAAACTGACAGTATATACCTGGGGGTTTGCTAAAGCCTGTTAAATGGCTTCATTACCACTTGATTCAGAGTAGCAGCCGTGTTAGTCTGTATTCGCAAAAAGAAAAGGAGTACTTGTGGCACCTTAGAGACTAACCAATTTATTTGAGCATAAGCTTTTGTGAGCTACAGCTCACTTCATCAGCTGCATTCAGTGGAAAATACAGTGGGGAGATTTATATACACAGAGAACATGAAACAATGGGTGTTATCATACACACTGTAAGGAGAGTGATCACTGAAGATGAGCTAATACCAGCAGAAGAGCGGGGAAGGGGGGAAGAAATAATCAAGGTGGGCCATTTCCAGCAGTTGACAAGAACGTCTGAGGAACAGTGGGGGGGGGGGTAAACATGGGGAAATAGTTTTACTTTGTGTAATGACCCATCCACTCCCAGTCTCTATTCAAGCCTAAGTTAATTGTATCCCGTTTGCAAATTAATTCCAATTCAGCAGTCTCTCCTTGGAGTCTGTTTTTGAAGTCTTTTTGTTGTAATATTGCAACTTTTAGGTCTGTAATCGAGTGACCAGAGAGATTGAAGTATTCTCCGACTGGTTTATGAATGTTATAATTCTTGACGTCTGATTTGTGTCCATTTATTCTTTTACGTAGAGACCATCCAGTTTGACCAATGTACATGGCAGAGGGGAATTTCTGGCACATGATGGCATATATCACATTGGTAAATGTGTAGGTGAACGAGCCTCTGATAGTGTGGCTGATGTAATTAGGCCCGATGATGGTGTCCCCTGAATAGATAGGTGGACACAGTTGGCAACGGGCTTTGTTGCAAGGATAGGTTCCTGGGTTAGTGGTTCTGTTGTGTGGTGTGTGGTTGCTGGGGAGTATTTGCTTCAGGTTGGGGGGCTGTCTGTAAGCAAGGACTGGCCTGTCTCCCGAGATCTGTGAGTGATGGGTCGTCCTTCAGGATAGGTTGTAGATCCTTGATGATGCGTTGGAGAGGTTTTAGTTGGGGGCTGAAGGTGATGGCTAGTGGCGTTCTGTTATCATCTTTGTTGGGTCTGTCCTGTAGTAGGTGACTTCTCGGTACTCTTCTGGCTCTGTCAGTCTGTTTCTTCACTTCAGCAGGTGGGTATTGTAGTGTAAGAACGCTTGATAGAGATCTTGTAGGTGTTTGTCTCTGTCTGAGGGGTTGGAGCAAATGCGGTTGTATTGTAGAGCTTGGCTGTAGACAATGGATTGTGTGGTGTGATCTGGGTGAAAGCTAGAGATTTCAAAAACAGACTCCAAGGAGAGACTGCTGAATTGGAATTAATTTGCAAACTGGATACAATTAACTTAGGCTTGAATAGAGACTGGGAGTGGATGGGTCATTACACAAAGTACAATTATTTCCCCATGTCCCCACCCCCCATTCCTCAGACGTTCTTGTCAACTGCTGGAAATGGCCCACCTTGATTATCACTACAAAAGGTTTTCTCCCCTCCGTCCCCCCACTCTCCTGCTGGTATTAGCTCATCTTAAGTGATCACTCTCCTTACAGTGTGTATGATAACACCCATTGTTTCATGTTCTCTGTGTACATAAATTTCCCCACTGTATGTTCCACTGAATGCATCCGATGAAGTGAGCTGTAGCTCACGAAAGCTTATGCTCAAATAAATTTGTTCGTCTCTAAGGTGCCACAAGTACTCCTTTTCTTATTACCACTTGAATGGCTCCTTAACAGTTTCAATGTTAGGTTTCAGAGTAACAGCCGTGTTAGTCTGTATTCGTAAAAAGAAAAGGAGGACTTGTGGCACCTTGGAGACTAACCAGTTTATTTGAGCATGAGCTTTCGTGAGCTACAGCTCACTTGCTATGCATCCGATGAAGTGAGCTGTAGCTCACGAAAGCTCATGCTCAAATAAACTGGTTAGTCTCTAAGGCGCCACAAGTACTCCTTTTCTTTTTAGTTTCAATGTTGTGCTAATAGGTCTGGCAGGCTGGAAGCCTTTTTCACTCTTAAGTATTAGATCACCTCTGGAGGAAGACTCACCAGGCTGAAGCAGGAGCCTGCAGGAAGGGTCAGACCAGGGATAGGAAGAAGCGGGAGGGTAGACACTAAGACCCAGGGGTGCCCCAAATTTTCAGGTGCCCTACGCAGCTGTGTATGCTGCTTGTGCCTGAGGACCGCCCTGACAGAATGTAAGTTGATAACCAAATTCATTCTACTTGTCTCTTTCAAACAAGAGAGTCTGGTAGTAGATGTATAGATCCTTTGGGGTGCCTGTGGGAAACACACAGTTTGGAATAAACATAGTTCACCACTAAGAGTCACTGTTGTGCCCCAAAATTACAGCTGTACTGATTTGGCTGAAATAAGCAAATCGTTGTAGGAAGCAATTCTAGATGCTTTGTTCATCTCACAGCTTACATATGTACTAATTCTCAGCATCCGGTATTACTAATTAAAAGAGGAGAGAATCACTAGACAGAGAGAGCAAACAGGTTAGTCAGGACAGAAATGATGTGAGAATTGTTCTTAGTAAAATCTAAACTGAGAACAGAATCTGATTTCTTTTTGTCCTATATCAAAATAAAATCTACATTTTTGTTTTAAAGTGAGCACATTTCAGTCTCTGTAGATTATTCTCTTGTATCAATAATGAGGCATACTGCAAACAAGAGAATGAATATCACTGTGTGCCCATTTGTTCAGCTACTCTCATGCAGACCAAGTGTCAGAAGGACAAGAAGTTGCCAAAATCTTACTTATATACCGCCAAGCAAACCTGAAATGTCATCACATTAATAGTTCTTGATTTGTCCTGCAATTTGTGCAGTGCAACTCTGTTGTACCAGATAATAGATTTTATCTCTGCTTTCTATCAAGTCCTGTGAATTTCCACAGGGAAAGGGCCCAATCCTACGAGGAACTGATCATCAATTCTTATTAACTTCACAGAGACGAGCCCAAAATTAGATCTGGTTGTTTGCCCAGTCTTCCAGATATTCAAGTCTTGGCTTTGATATGGCTTACAAAAGTAATGCCACTTAAAATACTGGAGATAAATGCTTTCTTTAGGAATTAATATTTGTGTTAACTTCCAGATGCTAATTAAGATTGTTCTGGATATGAATAATTAAAAATGTATAACAGCATGAACTCATATCATCTGTAGACCTGCAGTTAAAACAACCTAGAATGAGCTGGATCACCTATATTACACTCTGGGGGACAGAAATGTTCATGGAGGGTGAAATTTACTCCTACGCAGGGCCTCAACAGAAATCCAATGCACCTATTTTCAGAGCCCGAGTGAGGCTTAAGTGCCACATAATCCTTGCACTGGCCCGCTGCATAGGAGGTGAATTTCACTGTAGAGGCACTTGAATGTGAAAGGATTTGATCAGTAGGAGCAGACTAATTTGGTAATGGCGTCTGGTGATGGAAAGGACACATTTAAACCAAATGTCATGTTAAAAAAAATAGGACTGCCAATATGATGGTGTAAAAAAGATCACTGTGGCTTAAAGAAGAGGTGTGGTTATCTTTGCTCATTAAAATATATATTTCTAAAATATATTAATGTTCTGATATAGCAACTATATATTATACTAACAAGTATATACAATATCTAACCAAAAATCAGTGGTTTGTTCAAAGAGGAATATTGTATTAGAATTGCACAAATGTACTCTTTTATACACAGATTTTTTTTCCTACCATGGATCAGTGCTCAGAGCAAGATATAAATTAACTTACTATTTGTTTTGTTAAAAAAAAAAAAAAACAAAAATCCTATGCTCACTAAATAGTAGACTAAGCAATACAAGGATACGTAATATCACTGTATGTATAATATGTATGTATGATTCAGAAATAAAAAGCTGCAATCCACTATTAAAAGTGCCTCATTTCAGCAGCGCGCTGAATTTTTTTGTAGCTCCCAGTGTTACAGGTTATTCTGATAGCTCTGATGCTTTTCCCCCATTGTTCACCCTAGTCAATGAAAGCACTAGCCATTTCACTCATTATATTATTGTAAGTCATTGCAGATAACTTACCTCTCTCCCCCTATCTTCCTTTTCTCCCTCTGGGCATCTCACTTTCCCCACAAACTCCTTGCAAAATATTCATGTTTGGGTTAAATAAAATTTCAGATGCTCATCCCACTCTCCTCCCACGCATGTCCAAATCCTTGTTCCACTGAAGTTAATAACATTTATTCCCAAGGACTTGGCCCAGAAAGAAAACAGGGCTATCGCTGCTAAAGTCTTAAATTGCTGTTGCCTCTTGAGACTGACAGAGGAGCCCAGAAGGTAAAGAAATTGGCAATTAAGGCCCCCCTCTTACATGTAGCTAAAACATGGCAAACCTTGGGGATGTACAGTTATGCCTTAGGATTCCTTTGCTTTGGATGGTCCTTCTCCAGAATCTTAACTCTTGTTAGTATCACTGTTGGAGTTTAAATACTTTGTTTGCAATTAATTATTGAGATGTGCTAATTATGGACCAGTTATAGAATAAATGTTGTAGAGAGAACCCAGATATAGTTTCTGGAATAACATACTTTGCAAATACTTCAAAATGTGATTTTTTTATGATAATTGATAGTACGTGTACATATGGTAGCTAGAAAGGTATCAGAACTCTAAACTTTTTCTTTCCCTTTTCTTTTCTTCTCCTCAACATCTGATATTTGACTGTTCCTAATAATTTTGCTAGTGTCAGACACTAGTGCAGTGATAACGTCTGTTTGTACATGGATGCCAGAGAGAGGTAGAGCAGAATCCTGATTATCCAAACCTCCCACTAATTCACTGCTAAAGTCTTTCCCTTTTCTATTAATCTCCAGTTATCCAAACATATTTTGTGATGCTCAAGCAGCTCAGATATTTGGGATTCTTTGGGTTTTTTCCTAAAGCCTGATGTGAATCTAACGTGAAATTTGTTACACTGTTAAATGTGAACACCATCTATTCTTATTCCTTTATTGTTTCTCCAGAAGCTGAAAAAGCATGTTTTCCTTTACAGCAAACTTTGCTTTGAATGAAGGTTTCTTGTGAATTAAGTTTGTAGTCCAGTTCAATGGCATAAAATAAAACCGGTTGGTTGAAAGGGAAATATATCATGGTGAGTGCAGTGGATTTAACACTGCTATGCTCTTTCCCTGACTGCATTCCTTTTCTGCTTCCATGCTTCCCAATGATATATATTCAGGTTGATTCATTCTTTGATGCAGTAACAGAAGATATTGAGAAGTGAATTGTTTTCTGTGATGGACAAAGAATCTGAGCTATGCTATACCTTCTAAAGCAGGAACCTGCTATTGCCAAGCCAGCTTTTGGGGCCTATAGACATGAGGTTAGAGTATATGTAAGTGTTAAGACTGATCTCAGTTTTCATTAAAAATAAAAGTAAGTTTCTGACCCTCTTCATTGTGGAGATAGCTGCAGAGTTGTCAAATCTTGCGATTTTACTGCAAGTCACATGATAGTTTTTTTGTCACACGGTAAAGCTCAACAACAAACTCTCAAAAAACAAAGGCAAATAAAAAGCCCAAAACATTACAGGAGTGTCATGATTTTTAGACATTTGTGATTTTTTTGGGCCCTACTCATGATTTTTGAATGCCTATGTTTGCAATACTGCAACTCTAAAAATATGAGCTAATTGACTTGTGTAGGGCTGCTCTTTTACACCTACAAAATGCATGGCCCAGTTTTCCAAATTGCATACCCAGTTCAGGTTTCAGAGTAACAGCCGTGTTAGTCTGTATTCGCAAAAAGAAAAGGAGGACTTGTGGCACCTTAGAGACTAACACATTTATTTGCGCATAAGCTTTCGTGAGCTACAGCTCAGCATCCGATGAAGTGAGCTGTAGCTCACGAAAGCTTATGCGCAAATAAATTGGTTAGTCTCTAAGGTGCCACAAGTACTCCTTCTCTTTATACCCAGTTCAGTGTCACTGAGAGCAATGTTTCCAGTCCGCTACTCATGACACTACAAGCTCTGTCTATAGTTGTGCAGCCAACATGGCTTCTTGCCACAGGGTGGGTAGTATAAGAGGCAGCCTAGTATGATACACTAAGGCCAGGGCTGAGAGCAAGGGAGGCCTACGTTCTAATCCTGGCTCCCCCAGGGCACTAATTAAGTCACTTAGCCTTAGTTTTCCCAGCTGTAAAATGCAGATTACTACTCCTGGATCTTACTTTTTTTCCCCCTACCTCACAGAGTAATTGACAATTGCCTAATTAACATTTAGGAAGCAATAAGGACTTAAGTCCATCAGCATGCATCTAAACACCTCCACTGACTAGGGGCCTAACAGGTTTATTTGGAAAACTGTCTTTTTAAAAAAAACTGGCTCATGATGTAGGAGACCTCCACAGCTGTAAAACAGCAGTTTTACACTTTACACTCTCTCTCTCTCTCTCTCATGTGACAGAAGTGTGTAAAACACAGCAACCCCTTCCCTAGCAACTCCTTCTTTCCAGAATATCTAATTCCTATTAACCCTCTCGGTGTAGGGATGCCCTTTTATAGGATTTCCACCCGCTCCCAGCATGCCTTCCTTCCTGTGGGCTGGCTGTTTAAATGGAGCAAAGGCAAACAGCTGTAACCCTAAAGTAGCTCGTTTGTAATAGGCTGCTACTTGTTGTATCTTTTTCTCTTCCAAATGATAAATGCTTTAACTGCCTTTTTTGCCATGTTTTCCCCTTCTTGCTGCTAAGGATCATGACCTGTTTTCTTTTTCTTCTGGGGGTTTTCTGAAGATGAATGCAACCAGGGCTTTGGGGAGCCTTTCACTTTTCAGGTTTGTAGTTGAAAAAATCAAGTTATATGTGCCTTTCAGCAATGAGATTCTTTTTGCAGTGGAGGCTTCCAGACTAATTTTGTTATCACCTTAAAAATATGCAGTGATAGATATGATGATCTGCATGTAAGTGACTTAGAAATCAGATATTTCTTTTGATAAAGAAATGTTATCACATAGAACTTAAACTACTGTTCTGCATGATCAGCTATCTGTACTCAACAGGCAGCCAGGAACAGAATAGCAGGGGAAACACTGAGCTCAGTGATAAAGCATTTGTTTCCGCAGTTCCTTCCTGCACTGTGCGTGATTCAGGGTGGTGCTGTACCCTACTGCTGGATATAGAGCCCTCAGGAAAAGTACTTACTCTCATAAGTCACTTTTCAAATTAACCCTGGCTTCCAAAAAATGCTTGAGCATCTTGCCTCCTTTCTGACAGGTTTCAGAGTAGCAGCCGTGTTAGTCTGTATTCGCAAAAAGAAAAGGAGTACTTGTGGCACCTTAGAGACTAACCAGTTTATTTGAGCATAAGCTTTCGTGAGCTACAGCTCACTTCATCGGATGTGTCTTATGCTCAAATAAATTGGTTAGTCTCTAAGGTGCCACAAGTACTCCTTTTCTTTTTGTCTCCTTTCTGTTTGCACACAGAGAATAGCCTGTTCCAGCAGAAGTGGGAATCTGGTGGCCACAGTATGCTGCCCCTTCACCCCTCTCCCCTAGAAGCTCCCCCACAGTGACATTGTTAGGATTCCAGCTGTCTGGGCGCAGAGGAGCCAGCTAGGCTCCTCCAGAGTCTCCCCCTCACAAGCATGCAAGTAAAAGTAGCCTGAAGTTGTACTAACTTGTGCTGCTTCCTCCTCCCTAGCTACTGCAATAACCATGTTATAAAGGAGCTGTGCAGAGCCAGGAAGGCCAGAGTCCTTGGGTGCCCTCAAGATGCTCCACCTGATTCATGTAGAATGCCTAAATACCAATGCAGGTGGCAAACCATTCCTTTCCCTCCCAGAAGAATGAATATGAAATTGAGCTTTCCTTTCTCCAGTGTTTACTATTCCCACTCAGAAGGGGTCTGTGTTCAGACAGTATTGGAGATTAGCCACATACCACATCCATTTTTATATGAGTATAAGTCAAATCCCCTCAAGAGGCCCTAAATGTTCATTACACATGCTTTCAGAAGGGTACCAGATGGAATGGCTGAGTCGAAGTGGAAATGATTTTTTTTTTTTTTAAAGAACAAGGCACGTAGGACTTTTTCTGTTCTTCAAAAAAATTACTATCAAACTCAGCTTTATTGAATTAAAACCGAATCCCTATGGAGTCTTATTCTACCCAAGTGTAAATTTCAACCTTTAAATAATGCATAGTCCTTGTGCTGGCCCTCTGCAGAAGGGTGAATTTTACTCAAATATTTAGCTATTGAATAAGGAAAAAACCCTTGTGCAATGAGTGTTCTAGAAATCTACTCACAGCCTTCACCTCCTTTTTTCCTTTATGGAAATCCAATGTGCATCATGCAATCAAATAAGAAAAAAGCCAAAACTCTTAAAAACAGGTTGGTTTTTAAAAAAATATACTGTACTAAAGTCAATTTGTTTCTGTTCACTCAAGGTCAAGATTGTATATAAAAAGTTAAGCGAGTTCTAATTTATTAGCTTTACAAATAATTTCTATGGGCTAAATCCTGGTTTTACCAACTTAATTAGCAAAACTCATTAGTATCAATAGAGTCAGAATTTGGCCTTACGTGTTACCATGGTGCATTCTAATGTGTATATTTTATATTTCATCAGTTCTGAAGTAGAAAAATGGAATAATTATATTTTATAGCAATGCTAATACATCATTAACATGTAATTATTCTACTTTATCCACAGTCATGCTATTAATTCTGATTCACCCTTGGCAAAAGGTGACTGGATCTTTTACCTACTCGTTGCCAGTTTGAACCCAACCCAGCTTGTGTCAACTAAAAGCTGTTACCATCTGAAAGATGTTTGTTGACCTGCATTAAATGCTTGGTGGTCTCAGACTAATGGACAAGTGTCCGTATCGCAAAACTGGCACTAATGAGGAACCTTATTAACACTCTGAGCCCTGGTCTACACTAGGACTTTAGGTTGAATTTAGCAGCATTAAATCGATGTAAACCTGCACCCGTCCACACGATGAAGCCCTTTATTTCGACTTAAAGGGCTCTTAATCGATTTCCGTACTCCACCCCTGACAAGTGGATTAGCGCTTAAATCGGCCTTGCCGGGTCGAATTTGGGGTACTGTGGACACAATTCGACGGTATTGGCCTCCAGGAGCTATCCCAGAGTGCTCCATTGTGACCTCTCTGGACAGCACTCTCAACTCAGATGCCCTGGCCAGGTAGACAGGAAAAGAACTGCGAACTTTTGAATCTCATTTCCTGTTTGGCCAGCGTGGCAAGCTGCAGGTGACCGTGCAGAGCTCATCAGCAGAGGTGACCATGATGGAGTCCCAGAATCGCAAAAGAGCTCCAGCATGGACTGAACGGGAGGTACGGGATCTGATCGCTGTATGGGGAGAGGAATCCGTGCTATCAGAACTCCGTTCCAGTTTTTGAAATGCCAAAACCTTTGTCAAAATCTCCCAGGGCATGAAGGACAGAGGCCATAACAGGGATCCGAAGCAGTACCGCGTGAAACTTAAGGAGCTGAGGCAAGCCTACCAGAAAACCAGAGGGGCGTACGGCCGCTCCGGGTCAGAGCCCCAAACATGCCGCTTCTATGATGAGCTGCATGCCATTTTAGGGGGTTCAGCCACCACTACCCCAGCCATGTTGTTTGACTCCTTCAATGGAGATGGAGGCAACACGGAAGCAGGTTTTGGGGACAAAGAAGATGATGATGATGAGGTTGTACATAGCTCACAGCAAGCAAGCGGAGAAACCGGTTTTCCCGACAGCCAGGAACTGTTTCTCACCCTGGACCTGGAGCCAGTACCCCCCGAACCCACCCAAGGCCTGGACCCGGCTGGCGGAGAAGGGACCTCCAGTGAGTGTACCTTTTAAAATACTATACATGGTTTAAAAGCAAGCATTTGAAAGGATTAATTTGCCCTGGCATTCACGGCTCTCCTGGATGTACTCCCAAAGCCTTTGCAAAAGGTTTCTGGGGATGGCAGCCTTATTGCGTCCTTCATCGTAGGACACTTTACCACTCCAGGCCAGTAACACGTACTCGGGAATCATTGTACAACAAAGCATTGCAGTGTATGTTTGCTGGCATTCAAACAACATCCGTTCTTTATCTCTCTGTGTTATCGTCAGGAGAGTGAGATATCATTCATGGTCTCCTGGTTGAAATAGCGTGCTTTTCTTCAGGGGACATTCAGAGGAGCCCGTTCCTGCTGAGCTGTTTGCCTGTGGCTGAACAGAAATGTTCCCCGCTGTTAGCCACGGGGAGGGGGGAGGGTAAAGGGGGTAGCCACGCGGTGGGGGGAGGCAAAATGCGACCTTGTAACGAAAGCACATGTGCTATGTATGTAATGTTAACAGCAAGGTTTACCCTGAAAGAGTGTAGCCACTGTTTTATAAAATGTGTCTTTTTAAATATCGCTGTCCCCTTTTTTTTCTCCACCAGCTGCATGTGTTTCAATGAGCGCAGGATCTTCTCCTTCCCAGAGGCTAGTGAAGATTAGAAAGAAAAAAAAAACGCACTCGTGATGAAATGTTCTCTGAGCTCATGCTGTCCTCCCACACTGACAGAGCACAGACGAATGCGTGGAGGCAAATAATGTCAGAGTGCAGGAAAGCACAAAATGACCGGGAGGAGAGGTGGCGGGCTGAAGAGAGTAAGTGGCGGGCTGAAGACAGGGCTGAAGCTCAAATGTGGCGGCAGCGTGATGAGGGGAGGCAGGATTCAATGCTGAGGCTGCTGGAGGACCAAACCAGTATGCTCCAGTGTATGGTTGAGCTGCAGCAAAGGAAGCTGGAGCACAGACTGCCACTACAGCCCCTGTGTAACCAACCGCCCTCCTCCCCAAGTTCCATAGCTTCCTCACCCAGACGCCCAAGAACGCGGTGGGGGGGCAACCGGCCAACCAGCCACTCCACCACGGAGGATTGCCCCAAAAAAAGAAGGCTAGCATTCAATAAATTTTAAAGTTGTAAACTTTTAAAGTGCTGTGTGGCATTTTCCTTCCCTCCTCCACCACCCCTCCTGGGCTACCTTGGTAGTCATCCCCCTATTTGTGTGATGAATGAATAAAGAATGCATGAATGTGAAGCAACAATGACTTTATTGCCTCTGCAAGCAATGACTAAAGGGAGGAGGGGAGGGTGGTTAGCTTACAGGGAAGTAGAGTGAACCAAGGGGCGGGGGGTTTCATCAAGGAGAAACAAAGAGAACTTTCACACCGTAACCTGGCCAGTCATGAAACTGGTTTTCAAAGCTTCTCTGATGCGTACTGCGCCCTCCTGTGCTCTTCTAACCGCCCTGGTGTCTGGCTGCGCGTAACCAGCAGCCAGACGATTTGCCTCAACCTCCCACCCCACCATAAACGTCTCCCCCTTACTCTCACAGATATTGTGGAGCACACAGCAAGCAGTAATAACAGTGGGAATATTGGTTTCGCTGAGGTCGAAGCGAGTCAGTAAACTGCGCCAGCGCGCCTTTAAACGTCCAAATGCACATTCTACCACCATTCTGCACTTGCTCAGCCTGTAGTTGAACAGCTCCTGACTACTGTCCAGGCTGCCTGTGTACGGCTTCATGAGCCATGGCATTAAGGGGTAGGCTGGGTCCCCAAGGATACATATAAGCATTTCAACGTCCCCAACAGTTATTTTCTGGTCTGGGAATAAAGTCCATTCCTGCAGCTTTTGAAACAGACCAGAGTTCCTGAAGATGCGAGCATCATGTACCTTTCCCGGCCATCCCACGTTGATGTTGGTGAAATGTCCCTTGTGATCCACTAGAGCTTGCAGCACTATTGAAAAGTACCCCTTACAGTTTATGTACTCGGCGGCTTGATGCTCCGGTGCCAAGATAGGGATATGAGTTCCGTCTATGGCCCCACCACAGTTAGGGAATCTTATTGCAGCAAAGCCATCCACTATGACCTGCACATTTCCCAGGGTCACTACCCTTGATATCAGCAGATCTTTGATTGCGTGGGCTACTTGCATCACAGCAGCCCCTACAGTAGATTTGCCCACTCCAAATTGATTCCCAACTGACCAGTAGCTGTCTGGCGTTGCAAGCTTCCACAGGGCTATCGCCACTTGCTTCTCAACTGTGAGGGCTGCTCTCATCTTGGTATTCATGCGCTTCAGGGCAGGGGAAAGCAAGTCACAAAGTTCCATGAAAGTGCCCTTACGCATGCGAAAGTTTCGCAGCCACTGGGAATCGTCCCAGACCTGCAACACTATGCGATCCCACCAGTCTGTGCTTGTTTCCCGAGCCCAGAATCGGCATTCCACAGCATGAACCTGCCCCATTAGCACCATGATGCATGCATTGGCAGGGCCCATGCTTTCAGAGAAATCTGTGTCCATGTCCTGATCACTCACGCGACCGCTCTGACGTCGCCTACTCGCCCGGTATCACTCTGCCAGGTTCCGGTGCTTCATATACTGCTGGATAATGCGTGTGGTGTTTAATGTACTCCTAATTGCCAAAGTGAGCTGAGCGGCCTCCATGCTTGCCTTGGTATGGCGTCCGCACAGAAAAAAGGCGCGGAACAATTGTCGGCCGTTGCTCTGACGGAGGGAGGGGCGACTGATGACACAGCTTACAGGGTTGGCTTCAGGGAGCTAAAATCAACAAAGGGGGTGGCTTTACATCAAGGAGAATTTCAGGCAGGACTTCACGGAGGATTCCAATAAGAAATGGTGCACCTATGTTATTGTTCTTATTGGAACAAGGAGGTTAGTCTGGCCTCTGATTGATACATGGATAGATTTACCTTGCTGCACCTTCTCTGTGAGTGACTGCAGTGTGACCTAGAGGAATGAGTCCCCTAGACAGGGGAGGGGGGGAAGCAAATGAGTACAAAACAAATCTGGTCTATTTCTTGTTTTGATCCACTCCATCTATCTTTTACATCTTTGGCTGGCAGCAGACGGTGCAGAAGGACTGCATGCCATCCACATCATGGCTCATGGTACAGTACGACTGCTAGCCATCCTCATCTCTTGCCTGCCCAGCAGAAGATGGTACAATACGACTGCTAGCCATCCTCATCTCTTGCCTGCCCGGCAGAAGATGGTACAGTACGACTGCTAGCAATCCGTATCGCCTGCCTGCTCACCATAAGATGGTTCAATAGGACTGACTGCAGGACTAAAGAGAATGACCTGGTCAAGTCACTCCAAATTTAGTCCCTGCGCCCATGTCTGCCCAGGCGCTCCCGGCCGACGTGGCCAGGAGCACCTCGGACATGACGATGACGGCTACCAGTCGTATTGCACCGTCTGCTGCCAGAAGGCAATGGGTTGCTGCTACTGTGTAGCAATGCAGTACTGCATCTGCCAGCACCCGGGAGACATAGGGTGACGGTTACCTGAGCGGGCTCCATGCTTGCTGTGGTATGGCGTCTGCACAGGTAACTCAGGAAAAAAGGTGCGAAACGATTGTCTGCCCTTGCTTTCACGGAGGGAGGGAGGGAACGGGGGCCTGACGATATATACCCAGAACCACCCGCAACAATGTTTTAGCCCCATCAGGCATTGGGATCTCAACCCAGAATTCCAATGGGCAGCGGAGACTGTGGGAACTGTGGGATAGCTACCCACAGTGCAATGCTCCGGAAGTCGACGCTTGCCTCGGTACTGTGGAAGCATCCGCCGAGTTAATGCACTTAATGCACTTAGAGCATTTTCTGTGGGGACACACACACTCGAATATATAAAACCGATTTCTAAAAAAATGACTTCTATAAATTGGACCTAATTCCGTAGTGTAGAATACCCTGAGAGGTGAAGGATGAGGTGTAAAGAATGAACTGTTGGTTCTTTCACAGTCAGTCCCTTCAGCTCAAGGTTGAGACATATTGGTTGAGTAATGCAGCGAAGCTTGCACTGCTGCATATACTGTATTATCTTTGTGATAAAGGAAACATGACATTCTCCAGGGCTGTGCAACGAGCACTTTTCAGTAGCATTAGATTCACATGCAGAAATCGTTTACAAAAATCTCCTTCCTGATATTTAGTCAGATAAACAAAAACAAAAAAACCCACACAAATAAATCCCTGAACAATTCAAAAAAGTTAGAAATGTCAAAACCTAAACTTCTTGCCTCTCCACTAGGTATTTCAGAATCCACATAGCGCTCCCCATACAGCTCCTGAGGCTCTACATGTAAAACTGTTTCCCTTGAGAAAGAAGTGAGACAGAAAAGGAGACTATATAAAAGCATTGGCTTATGACAGACCAGCATTAAAGCCAGCAAGAGCCTGAAAGATCTTCATCTGCTCCTTTAATATTCTTTTGAGGTTTTGGTAGAGTTTACTTTAAACCATCAACCTTGGGGGCATGGAGAGGAGAACTATAGAATAGGAATGAAGGATTTGGCCTTTGGGGACAAAAAAAAGGTGTGGCCTCACCTGTGCCAAATAGAGGAGAATAATCACTTCCCTCGATCTGCTGGCAATGCTCCTAATAATAAAACTGAACAGCAATGAATTGCACTCTGATGCGAGTGGTATGTACCAATCAAGCACAATGTGATCTGCTACTGCTCCAAGCCTTTTTACAGGTCTTTTCCATTGCCTCTCATGCACTAAGAGTGAGTCATGGTAGGGGATCAACATCTCATGCTTTCCAGTTTATAATTCAGGGAGACAAGATTCCATCTACGAGTGGAACAGTTTTTCTTAAGCACCTGTTTCGTTTCTTTGTGCTTCCACCTGCCATGGGCATATAGCCAGAATTTCCTACAAAGCAAACAGTCGACCTACCTCCCACTGCTCCTGCCTGACTGAGTGTCACTGGAACAGCAAAGGGAATTTGACAAGATCAGGTGCGTAGCTTCTACAGGAACATAAGATGAGCAGAATCTGAAAAGGTAGGCCGGTTAGCTGACCCCAACCTGCAATCAGCTCCAGTTTGCTTTGTGAAACAGAATCCAAATACTTTTTCATATCCTGCTTTGGTTTTTCTTCCAGCAAGGCTAGCTCCACAATACCATTCTATGCCATTTTTCGTGCTGTAGTCTCTAAGGTTCTGTTGACAGTTTAATGAAAACTCTACCCAAACTTAGATAGAAACATGTCTTTTTATAGCTTTAAGTCATTTGCTGGTCTCAAATAGACACTTTCTGAATTGCTTCCTCATTGAGGGAGACTGTAGTACCATTGAGATCTCAGGAGCAGCGTGGGAAGCTCCTTCAGTGATCTGCTAATGACCTGAGGCACCTATGCTTACTAACTGTGAAACAGTGGAGGCTGACAACTGAGAGTGTGTAGGCAGATCTGACATATGAAAGGTATGAGCAGAGCCATTTTAAAGCTGCTAGTAAAGTCCATGTAGGCAAAGCTATCCCTGCTTCCTGTGAGGGGCTGTTTCAGGGATGTCAGTTAAGTTCTACAAGTGTAGTATTTTGCTCATCAGCTTTTAAATTATATATGTTTATGGAATCACAGAACATGCTGTTTGTGTTCTAGGTGTAGAGTAGCATGGGTAAGATCAGAGAATCAAAAAGACTATGCTGGGCAATCCTATCTTGATATAGGTGACTAATTAGGGTTACCTACAACACTATTCACCTTCTCCCCAAGGAAAGCCGTTTTAGACAGCATGTGACAACATTTGGCTCCCTGGCAAGCTAGTAAACACCTTTCAGATCATTCTGACTCCAAATCGCTGATCCAACCTCTTATGTCTTGTCTTCACTGCTAAGTTAACTCAAGTTATGGCTCAAGGGTTTCCCCTAACTAGACTCTCGCCCACTCATAAAGCCCTTTATTGGTGTGGTGGTACTCTTCACTTTAATTGGCTGGCCTGAGAGGGGGGATGTGGTCTAAGGTTTGAGTGAGCACAACTCATCAGCTGCTAATTCTGCAGTGTGGAAACAGGCTAGCAGCACCTGCCCTCCAGTGCCTTCCCACAATTCTCCCCTCTGTGCCCAGAAAGGACAGACTCGTTCTCCCACCATACACCAAGAAGAATTAATAAAATGACTCAACTTGTTGCAGTATCAAGATCCACTGGAGATGCCCCAGAAGTCTTAGCACCTCACATGAGTAAGTGCAGCACCTTTGTGGACATAGCCACTTGAGAATTATTTTGTTGTGTGTTTGCTCTTACTCAAGCTAAGCTAATGTGAGAGGAATACCTTCAGTGTAGATAATTCAGTGCTGCAGTTAAGACAGACCCTTAGATTTCTCTCTGTGTAGCATTCAATTTGATGTAAAGCTGATTAGGCAGCTTTTACCATTCCTTACAAAAAAGCAAAGTATGTGTTATAAGACTATTTCATTGGTTATATGCCACCAAGAAGAAAACACATCTTGTAAGTCCGCACTGGCTTCTTACCAAACATTTCTGCATGAAGCTAAATGGCACCATGTATCTTTTTCATCTGGTCTTTCAATCTTACATACTGCCCTCCACCCCTCTCATGCCCACTCTGGATTTGCTGAAGGTGTGTTCCATCTTGCAGCCTGGCTAATCCACTGCTGCTACTCACTTTTTTTTAATGTTGGCTAGACACACACACCCCAGTTTGCTTTCCTCACTCGATTATGTAGTGCGTAGTTTCATTATGAGATAAGAAGCACACAACATTTCATTCTTCTCTTTTCACCTTTCTACTCCAGTTTCTGATGAAGGCCTGTTTGTGCTAAATGCCATATTACTACACAAACTGACTTATAAAGGTATGTAAGCAGGGTTTGCACACTGACTTTTTCCTGATGCTGTTAGGTCTCCAACCAGCCTTAGGGTCAAATCATCTGTGAGGAAAAACCTGTAGAAGGGCCTGGAGAGTTTTCTCCATTTACCCTCCCACTCACTCACAGCCATTGATCTGGGGCTGCTTGCTGGAAGCCAAGGCCCTCTGTGTTGACTCTGCCCGCCCCGCCCTCTTACCACTACTGCTCAGCAGATGCCCTGCTCCCATGGCCTCACTGTTTGCAGCTGCCCCCAAGGAAGTCTTGGGACTTGCACTAAGGGGAGGCAAGAAGGAAGCCCCATACAATACTGGCAACTGTGTCAGATACCATGATCTTCAGATACTGCAGTAAGGAGCACAAAATAAATGCTTGAGGAGCTGGGACAGACATAGATACATGGCTAATCCCCTGGTTTCTGCTGATGGGAAAATTCACTCTAGGCAGCATTGTTCCCTCTGACTCTCCCCAGAGATCTGTTGACCACTTACAGCACACAGTAGGTGAGAATATCTTTTGTTGGACTGGCTTCTGTTAGTGGAGCGTACAAGCTTTCAAGCACACAGAGCTCTTCCTCAAGTCTGGAGAAGGAAGTAGAGTGTCAAGAGCCATCAACATTGAATGACTCATTCCGATTGGTACAGTGCATTTTGTACTGGTCAGGCCATTGACTTTGAATGACCCTACACAGAAGCGGACAAAGGAGTCTGGAACTCCCCAAGCAGAAGCACATGGCCAAAGGGGCACAGACTATTTTAAAAGAGGAGTGCTTTTCTACCAAGGGGGCCAGAACCCTGTGACGTATAAGGCCACCAGGCTAAGGAAGGCGTAACCTAAAGGACACCTAACAGAGCTCAACTCACAGGAAGGGTGAAAGCAGACTGAGAGGCTGCATTCAGGATTTTGTTGTTTTGAAAAGAGCTGTGACTCTTGTGCTTTTTTTAAGAATAAAGTGTTTGTGGTTAAGAAACCTATTGCTTAGCTTGTGTGCCTTGTTTTCTTGCCACATTGTCCCTGAAGGGGTTACAACAAGAAACTAGAGTTCCCACAGCTAGGTGGGCTCTAGGAAAACAGGTCTAAGCAACAGGGAGTTCAGGAGGGCTGTGACACTGAGGCTGGGGTCTAAGGCTAATGGACTATAGGTCCAAGAAGAGTGTCAGACATGGGGTCTGCATCCGAGAGACCCAGAGCTATGAACAGAGGCCTGTAACTATCCATACGTAGAAGGCCTGAGAAGCAGATGGGATCAAGAGATTGGGTCCCCTTACAACAGACTGGTGTTTGTCCAGTGCGGGGGACTGGGACAGGTTGTGATAATGGGCTGTATTTCTTATCTAAAAAAAGTTCAATTGTGAAAGAAGTCTTCAGGAGTGTTGTGGAGAGCAAGGTGGTATGATGTGTCAACCTTTAGTTTTTGTAAAGTTTTTGCTATTTTTGTTGTGTTTTTAAAATTGTTTTACAATCAAAGATTTTTTTAAAATATTGTCACTTTTTGTGTGGCCCTCAAAACCCTGTAGTGCACTTGATCTATTATTAAAATATGACTTGGACATAGTTTCTGTTTTGTACAGGATGAACTAGGAAGTAAACAGAAATAGTCCTGACAAGACTTCAGAGAGGGGTGAGAGAGAAAGAGTGATGTTTGGTAAACAGAGGACAAACAGGAAGGAGGAAGAAATTCTATGTCCCAGCTCTGTAAAACTCAGTGACAAACAATATAGGGTGAAAACATATTAATCTATAAAAATGTCCTTGTCAGAGTTCATATCCCAACTATGAATCAGTCTGAGCTGTCGAAGAACTTCAGTTTTATGTCAGCTATTGTTCTTTTTGGAGAGTATGATCTTTCTAGAAATTAAAAAGACAGGGATCCCAACCTAAAAACCAGATCACACAGTTTGGGCACTCAAATTTATACACTTGCAACAAGATTTAGGTACTTATGTGGCCATTCGCGTGCCTACAAACTGTATTTATTTTGAAAAGTGGTCCCGAATCTCCATTCTGCAGTTTGATGAATGTTGTAATGAATCCATGTGCTGCAGGCAACAGCTACAATGGCTAAATGATTCAAACTAGATAAGTCACACACTCCTACTCTGTAGCATGTAAATTACCATGTGGTTTGGGGTAGGAGGGAGAGAGAAGCTGGCTAGCATGTCATCATTGCCATTCAACAAAAGGGAAGAATGTTATCATACATCCTAAGCAAATATTCTGCACAATTAACATTTTAACAAACTTTGGAACCCTCCCTTTCTTTAACTTGGACATTAGCATTTGGGAAAGGGGTAGGTTGAGGGCTGGAAAGGCTCTTAGCTCTGCTATAGAAGGGGGTTATTTTTATGATTGTGTGCTAGTAGGTAGAGTCCTGCAGTGGAACTGGGATTCCATGGGTCCCGCAGGACCCGCTACCAGAATAGCAGGAAAAATGTACTGTGTTGCAAGTGGGATTGGGTGGGCAAAATCAAAACCAAAAAAACCCCAACCCTCAAAAAACCCCCAACTGATCACCAAAAAACCAGACTGCAGTAATTTGCGGGAAAACACTAAATCTCACATCAATTTATCATAAATAGAATTTCAGCAATATAAAGCAAGTTTCTCTCAAGAAAAATAGAGGTTTTAATACTTAAGTGAGGGGTAGAAAGAGATTTGATATCTGTTATAACAAGATGCTTTAAACAAGATTGTTTTATTCTTTTAGTGGTAAAAATTGGCTCTGAATTCAGTTGCCATATATTAACTGACTTTTTTTTTTTTTTTTTTACATAGCAGGGGGACTGCCTCTTTTGTGGGATTTGGGGGAATCTAAGGTTTTTGTGGGTGGGCGTGGGATAAGAGTGCAAGAAACAATGAAGGAGCGGGAGGGGGTGGGAGTGGGTATTGTGGGGCAGGACAGGAGAAGGATTTAAAAAAAAAAAGTCCCATGCAGGGCTCTCCTGGTGGATATTTGTTACCTTAGGATTCACAATTCTCTGTTTTTTTCTTTTAATATTGTGACCTATGAATTATATAAGAGAACCCAGAACAGAGGCCTGAAGCAGACTCAGGTTATACATTAAAATAAGAATAAGCTGTCAAAGATGAAACTGCGAATGATGAAGTCAGTTTAGCTTTATATGATCAGCATCTGAAGTATTCATGTGAACTAGATCAGTTTGCAAAAAGAACAGGAGGACTTGTGGCACCTTAGAGACTAACAAATTTATTTGAGCATAAGCTTTCGTGAGCTACAGCTCACTTCATCGGATGCATTCAGTTTGATCGCTCCATAGAATGTTGTTCAGGGAGAGGCTCTGCTGCATTTTCAAGTACAGTAGTCATTTGAAAATGCCAGTGGCTTCTCAATGACACTGAACTATTAAAGGTAGCAATCAGGGGACAGATGCGGGCAGAGGAAGAGTAGTCGTTCAAGCTCCACCCGTGTGAGTCACCCATGTGAGAAAGAGACTCCACTCACCACATTGTGCAGATGTTCAAAATAGGACTACGTGGCTCTCTGCATTCCACTGGGCTCCTCCTCATTTGGGCTTGAATATACCTGGGGCCCTACTAGGCAACTTGCTGGGCTTGTTCTTGATTGCAGAAAAAAAAAAAAAAAAAAGTGGTGGTCTCTCACAGTAAATTTGCAGCTCTGTGGTCCTTCCTTTCTTTCCTTACATGAGGAATAGAATAGTCAATAATATAGACATTTAAATTTCCAAACACTGGGCATCTGAGTTTACACTTTAATTATAGGAATGGGGCAGGTTGCCCCACAAAGCTACTGTTCCAGGCTCTCTATAAAAATCACATGGACATCTCTGCATCAGTTATACCCAGTTCACCTTTTTGGTGGTTTTCTTCGCAACACTATAAACTAGACACTTTTTTTTTTTAAATGAAAGTACGTTGAGACTGTAGAGAACAAGATACCAGAATGTCTCTGCAGCTGTTACCTCTGAGCTGGCTGGTTCCGAGCTCTGATTGTAATAATAATTGATGATGCTGAGATTCTCTCTCTGGCCTCTGTGTCAGGTTAAAAGGGCTGGCGTGGGATGTAAAAGGCCTCTAAAATCCTGGATCCAAACAGAGAACCATTCCCCTGGTGCTGGAACTCAGGAAGACGACAGTAAAGCTGCCTTCTGAGGACCCAATTACAAGGTCTGGCATGGTGGATGTGTTGGAGGAAGGAGGGTTGGGTTGGGATGGGACTACAGCATATAGCACTGAAGAGACTCGGAGCAGGTTCTGCCACCCATAGGGCAATGCAGAGAGGCTGCCATACTTTTGACTGGTTCCCAGGCCCCTCCAATTATGACAGGGGCACAAAGATCAGGATCAGGAGAGTGCAAATGTAGCTTAAAGCCTTCACGGCCCCACACCTACTGAGCTGATTGTTCTGTATAGCATCTCTTAGAGGCTCAGCACAGAATCTCCCCTTCCATGGATAAGATCTAAGCTATAAGTGGTTAACCTATTATCAGTGGATAAGATGTAATCAAACAGAGCAATTCAATCTCTTAATTTCTATTCCATTATAAATAAGCCCCAAGACATGTATAACCTTCCATACTCTTGGGGAGGGGGAAGGGGAAGAGATGTAGGATGGAAAATGAATGAGATGTTCAAAAGTATGATGATATCTCATAATATCCAAGGTTAAAAGTACTTTGGTGGACCACTGAAAGTGCTTTTAAGAAAGCAGAAAATTATTTTTTTCTAAGCAATGGGCCTGGACCAATGCTCAGGAAGGGGAAAAAACCCACACAAATCAGTCCTCAGTGATGGAGCTCTCAAGGCAGATAGATGTTCTTTAACATATTTAACTGAAGGTGGGAAACCTAACCCATATGATATGATACCAGCTTCATAAAGACCTGGATTTATTTTTTCAAGGGAAAGTTGGTACATTTGTCATTAAGCCATTTTCCTTCTATTCCTAATTCAAGATTTATCCTAGTTTTCTATACTCTATCATATGCTGTGGATGGTGGATTTGAAATATTGGACAATTGTGAAATGCCGCTAATGGTAAAGTAAACTTACTAGCTGACCGTATTTGCTCTGACAGACTGGATTCAGGAAAAGGTGGAAAATGTGTGTAGGAATCCTGGGTCAGATAATGTGCTCCAGGAAATGCAGCATAAAGGTGCAAACTAAGGGCTGTGTGTGTGTGTGGGGTGGGGGTGGGGGGCCGCAAAGGTTTCAATATCCAGCTTTCAGTGCCCAGAATTGGGAGGACACAAGAGGCTCCTGGTGTAATCTAGGCAGCCTGGGGGCTGTTCTAAGTCATAGCAGCCTCCCTTGTGCTGTTGATGACTTGCAGTGAAATGGTGGTCATCCTCAAATAGTGGGGGCAGTGTAGGGCTTCCTATGGCACCCAATGCAGTGGCTGCATACAGGGTGTTTTCCCCTGGCCTTTTGTGGGCTGTTTATGGCCCCTATACACAATTACATGGTGTATAAGGAGAAATGGGATGAACCTCTCCCTGTGGATTCATTCTTTTTGGAGTTTGAAATAATCGTATAAAATGCTTGTGCCCTAGGCAAAAATGGGTCTAATTATTCAGAATGGGTTAATATCTAAAGTTACAATGGTTAATGCTAAGAAATGTTGGAAGGGATATCAAACCTAATGCTTCAGGGTTTAAACCAATCTCACTATTAGGGATGAAGAGGAGACTTAATTTGGGAAGCAGGTTATCCCTCATCTATTTTAATGTGAGGTTGCTTGCACCTTCCCTTAAAGCACCTGGTGCTGGCCATTGTTGGAAGCAGGACACTAGACTTGATGGACCTTGGGTCTTCTGCAGTCTGGTAATTCCTGCATGTCCCAATGCTGGTAAACCACATACTTATCAGTGACAGAGATGGTGACTTGCTAATCCTTTAAACTGAGTGAATCTGACCGTAATCTCCTCCCAACAACTGACCATCCCTTGCCTCAAACAATTAACTTTCCTGCAACCACGTAAAATAACCTGACTCTCTCTCCCTCCCAAATGTGCAGCAACTTAAGCCAAAAATTCTCTGCTCGTGAAGGCCCAACACCTCCATCCTCCACCTGCCATGTCTTTCCAGCACCATGCCTGATGTCCCGCCTTTCTACCTGCCAAACCCTCTCACATCTGTCAGATGCCTTGGTCTGATCTCTTTCCTTCTCCAAATTGCTGACCTCCACTTTAACCTCCCTAAACATACCAAGGTTGCCTCGTTGTGGTAGCTACAGTTCGCTCCCACTGTGTCTTTGCACTCCTAAGATTACATGTAGGAGGGTGTAGTTCTTTGCATAGAACAAAAACTATGATAGGTCCCTATGTTTAGTGGGCAACTTTTTTTGTTTTACTTACATTTTGTACTGCATTGTTATCCAAATCTGTTATTCCCACAACTGGTGGTAGGATAGCTGCTGGATAGAATTACTGTGATGCTACCTTAAAGAGGAAGTTGCTTTTAGACAAACAAAATCTTGAGATCGGTCTGGACTGATCTGGTCTTATCATGGCTTGTCTTTGCTAAATAACAAACATGTTATTGCAACTACTTAATCACAAGGCTCGACACATCCCTTTGGTTCAGAGCTGACCTAATATTACCCGATGTTGTCACTAGCTCCAGGATCAATCCCGCTAAAAACAACGAATTCCCATCTCAACTGGTGATTTTTCAGAGCTGTAATTTTGTCTTGAGTATTGATGGGAACGGATTACAATGGGGTGGGAAAAACACAGAAAGTAACAAGTCTGTGACCATTGTCACCACTGTGCTGAATCCAGTGGCCAATTAGAACTTTATGGCAGAAGGGCTTCAACCCACAAGGAAGGGTAATTTTGCAAGTTCTGCTTCCCAATGACACTCTTTTTGTCTTAATGTGAAGATATTATTTTAGTTTCATAGTTTCTTTTGCAATAGCCCCTTACCTAGCTTAATAGTTAGTATTCCATGTGTTGTCATTAATAAAAAAGGATAAGAAGGAAAGAATGTTTTCTTATCAAGATTTTTCTGTTCCACTATTTTTATAAAAACAATAGTAGTTTGCACTTTGACAGCACCTTTCATTGAAGATCTCACAGTGTTTTAGAAACATTACTTATATAGAATCTCACAATACCCCTATGAGAGAGTCAAGTATAACTATAATGATTTTAAGTGAATGATAAACTTGACACAGAAACTGAGTTGCTTTAGTCAAACAACAAAGCAGGACTGGGAATAGAAACTGGGGGTCCTATCTTCTCAGTCTGAGACTTAGGCCACCAGATAACAGGTCCTCTTCACTAATTTAATCTTTTAAATATGCATGTGTGGATAGATGGGGGTATCCAAATGGAAAATGAGGTCAAGAAGTTGAAAGAAATATAAAAACTGAAAACAAAAATGTTTATTTAAGCAAGTTCTACATGCATACTTCACTAATGGCACCGCTGTATTGCTGTTAGTACTTGGCCAAGCACATCAGTTGTGTCCCACTATTCGGTACATGCATGCTCACCCCTGGGTGGTGCCACAGTGTGAGGAGTAAAAATTAAGTAGGTCCTGCAGCCCTCACTCTTGCCAGCTCTAGACTGCTCCTAACCAACTATTAGGAGTCCTGTATTCCTTACCCACGTCAATATATTTTTCCCCATGTCTTTTAAGCTAAAAATTTTATAAAGTCATCTTAATACTCCAAATCTTTTAACTAAAAGGCAAGTGGTTGGTGTGACTCCAACTTCAATTTTGGTTTCTAACTTTTAGTGTTCTCTCAGAGTGTCCTGGCCTATCATAATCTGGCCCTTCATGATTTACTCACATATACTTGCTTATTATTATTCACGTTATCATAGAACTGGAAGAGACCTCGAGAGGTCATTTAGTCTAGTCCCCTGCACTCAGGGCAGGAACAAATATTATCTAGACCAGTGGTTCCCAAATTAGGGATGCCACTTGTTCAGGGAAAGACCCTAGCGGGCCAGGTCGGTTTGTTTACCTGCCATGTCCGCAGGTTTGGCCGATCACAGCTCCCAGTGGCCGTGGTTTGCCGCTCCAGGCCAATGGGGACTGCAGAAGTGGTGGCCAGCATGTCCCTCGGCCCGCACCACTTCCTGCAGGTGTTTGTCTAACCTGCTCTTAAAAATTTCCAATGACAGAGATTCCACAACCTCCCTAGGCAATTTATTCCAGTGCTTAACCATCCTGACAGTTAGGAGGTTTTCCCTAACATCCAACCTAAACTGTCCTGGCTGTAATTTAAGTCCATTGCTTCTTATCCTATCCTCAGAAGTTAAGGAGAACAATTTACCTCCCTCCTCTATGTAACAACCTTTTATGTACCTGAAAACTGTTATGACCCTCCTCAGACTTCTCTTGTCTAAACAAACCAATTTTTTCCCAATCTTTCCTCACAGGTCATGTTTTCTAGATCTCTAATAATTTTTGTTGTTCTTCTCTGGACTTTCTCCAGTTTCCTGAAATGTGGCACCCAGAACTGGATACAATAGTCCGGTTGAGGCCTTATTAGCATGGAGAAGATTGGAAGAATTACTTCCCATATCTTGCTTACAACACTGCTGCTGATACATCCCAGAAAGATGTTTGCTTTTTTTTTTTTTTTTTTTTTGCAACAGTGTTACACTACTGACTCATATTTTACTTGTGATCCATTATGACCCCCAGATCTCTTCCTGCAGTACACATTCCTAGGCAGTCATTTCCCATTTTGTGTTTGTGCAATTGATTATTCCTTCCTAAGGAGAATACTTTGCATTTGTCCTTATTGAATTTCATCCTCTTTACTTCAGACCATTTCTCCAGTTTGTCCAGATCATTTTGAATTTTAATTCTATCCTCCAAAGCACTCGCCACCCCTCCCAGCTTGGTATCATCCGCAAACTTTATAAGTGTGCTCACTATGCCCTTATCTAAATCATTGATGAAGATATTGAACAGAACCAGACCCAGAAATGATCCCTGCGGGACCCCGCTTGATAAGCCCTTCCAGCTTGACTGTGAACCACTGATAACTACTCTGTGGAAACGGTTTTCCAACCAGTTATTTTCCCCACCTTATAGTAGCTCCATCTAGGTTATATTTCCCTAGATTGTTTATGAATAGGTCATATGAGATAGTATCAAAAGCCTTACTAAAGTCAAGATATAAGACATCTACTGCTTCTCTCCTATCCGCAAGGCTTGTTACCGTGTCAAAGAAAGCTATTAGGTTGGTTTGACATGATTTGTTCTTGACAAATCCATGTTGACTGTTACTTATCACATTATTATCTACTAGGTTTTTGCAAATTGTTTGCTTAATTATTTGCTCCATTATCTTTCTGGGTACTGAGGTTAAACTGACTGGTCTGTAATTCCCTGGTTATCCTTATTCTCCTTTTTATGGATGGACACTATGTTTGCCCTTTTCCAGTCCACTGGAATCTCTCCCATCTTCCATGACTTCTCAAAGATAATCACTAATGGCTCAGATATCTCCTCAGTCAGCTCCTTGAGTATTCTAGGATGTATTTCATCAGGCCCTGGTGACTTGAAGACCTTGCTTAAGTAATTTTTAACTTGTTCTTTCCCTATTTTAGCCTCTGATCCTACCTCATCTGCACTGGCATTCACTATGTTAGATGTCTAATCGCTATTAACCTTTTTGGTGAAAACCGGGAAAAAAAGTCATTTAGCACTTCTGCCATTTCCACATTTTCTGTTATTGTTTCCCCTCTCCTCATTGACTAACGGGCCTACCCTGTCCTTGGTCTTCCTCTTGCTTCTAATGTATTTTTAGAATGTTTTCTTGTTACTCTTTTTGTCCCTAACTAGTTTAATCTCACTTTGTGCCTTGGTCTTTCTGATTTAGTCTTACACAATTGCGTTATTTGTTTATATTAATCTTTTGTAATTTTGCAATTCCACTTTTTGTAGGACTCTTTTTTGAGTTTCAGATCATTGAAGGTCTCCAGGGTGGTCTCTTGCCACACTTCCTATTTTTCCTGTGCAGTGGGTTAGTTTGCTCTTGTGCCCTTAATATCTCTTTGAAAAGCTGCCAACTCTTTTAAACTGTTTTTCCCCTTTGACATGCTTCCCATGGGATCTTACTTACAAACTGTCTGAGTTTGCTAAAGTCTGCCTTCTTGAATCCATTGTCTTTATTGTGCTGTTTTCCCTCTTACCCTTCTTAGACTCATGAACTCAACCATTTCATGATCACTTTAACCCAAGCTGCCTTCCACTTTCAAATTCTCAATCAGTTCCTCCCTATTTGTCAAAATCAAATCTAGAACAGCCTCTCCCCTAGTAGCTTTCTCCATCTTCAGAAATAAAAACTTGTCTCCAATTCATTCCAAGAACTTCCTGGATAACCTGTGCCCTGTTGTGTTATTTTCCCAACAGATGTAGTTGAAATCCCACATCACCATCAAGTCCTGTGCTTTGGATGACTTTGTAAGTTGTTAAAAAACAAGCAAACAAACAAAAAAAAAACCAACCTCATCCACCTCTTCTTCTGTAGTAGACCCCTACTATGACATCATCCTTGTTTTTAATACCTTACCCAGACTTTCAACAAGCCTGTCTCCTATTTCCATTTCAATCTCAGTCCAAGAGTACACATTTTTATATATAAGGCAACATGTCCTCCTTTTTTCCCTACCGGTCTTTCCTGAGCAAGCTGTGTCCTTCCATACCAATATTCCTGTCATGTGTATTTCTGTGATGCCAACTATGTCTAGTTGTGTTTATTAACTAGCATTTCAAATTCTTTCTGCTTATTCCCCATACTTCTTGAATTAGTATACAGACATCTAAGATACTGATTTGATTTCCCCCCACGTTCTCCTGTCTCTCCCTTATCCCTGCTATAACGGCCCATGCTCCCCAAGATTCCAACCCGCCTCCCAGGTCTCAGTGTTTTTGACTTACTTGTTGGCTTTTGTCTCCTGGTCCTGTCAAATGTAGTTTAAAGCTCTCCTCACTAATTAGCCAGTCTGTATCCAAATATGCTTTTCCCCTTTCTTGATACCATGGACCCCATCTCTGCTTAGCAGTCCTTCTTCCCAGAACAGAATCCTGTGGTCAAGGAAGCTGAAACCCTCCTGGCGACACCATCTTGCAGCCATGCATTCACCTCCAGGATGCATCTGTCTCTGCCTGCCCTTGACTGGAAGGATCCAAGAGAACACACCTGCATCCGCAGCTCCTTTGCCCTTACTCCCAGAGCCCTGTAGTCACTTCTGATCTGTTCAGGGTCATGCCTCGCAGTATCATTAGTGCCCACATGGATGAGGAGCATAGGGTCGTAATCAGAGGGCTGGATGAAGTAGCTGCTCTGCTACACACAAAACCCTGACCTATCATTCAAAATCAGAGTGGTTTTTATATTGCTGTTATTAGCTATATTGTAATTTACTCATCAAAAACTGTTTTGTAAATGTTTTTTAACACATAAATCCTAACCCACTCCACTCTAAAGAAATCTTTTCTTTAAATAGCTTTTCACTTTCCTTGGTAAGTGAAAACAGCTGATGTTACCCCAGCTAACTTTGAGCAATGAGCAGCAGCTTGTGCACCTTGAAGTAATTTTTTCCTTGTGCCCTTCAGGTTATCATTGCAGTGAAATTTCATGCAGGTGTGAGGTGCTTTAAAATACCCTACATCAGTTACAGATAATTGCAGAGATTTGGATGATCTGGGTTTAATTCTTGAATGAGTCAGTCTCTGACTTGATGTGTGACTTTGGGCAAGTAATTGAATCAAATTTTGATGGAACATTAGGTGCCCAAAGTAGACATTTAAATCCATATGTAGTTAACTGAATATCTGTTTAAGGCACATAGGTGAAAATTTAGGTGCCTGTCTGTGGATTTGGATACATATCTTTAGGCACGCATGTTTGAAAATGTTATCCTTGTGCCTTAGTTTCTTCACTGTAAAATGGGGGAGACAGCAATCCTTCCCTACCTCACAATGATGATGTCAAATGTAATGCATTAGAGCCCAGTTTGTGGAACTTTTACATACATGGTTCAATGGAAGTATCTGTATAAATGCCCACCAATGTAAGTGCTCACCAGTCTGAATAAGGGGTGCACAATGGGGTCTCTAGTGTGTGCCAGATGGCAGGTGCCATATACCTGCAAAGTACTAGTATCTTCATGTTATAATGTCCTTCGGAAAGTGATATTTAAAAACTCATACAGTAAATGAAATGTACGCTTCTGCAGAAATGAGATACCTAGTAGGATGACAAGAACATTGCATCTTGCAGATTACCACAAAGCTCCTTTACTTAGTCGTCTCACTGTTTCTCTGCAGGAAGCCTCAATAATGCACATACTTCCACCACGTGTGAGCTGCTTTTCACAACCTTCATTTTACACAAGTCACTTTCCTTCATCAAGTTTGGGAGGGAGTTCTTCAAATGGGCAGATGGGATTGCAGAAGTAAAATTATCTTTCATAATCTCCTTTTGACAAATCAATATGTGATATTAGCCACTCCATTGCTGAAGGTTTGGCTTATCATAGGACAAGCATCTATTCACTAGGTGTCAGAAGTCAGTAACCAATGACAGAGTCAAGATCCACTCCTGCATTTAAGGGAAACTAATTTTTTTATTTGGCTTTGTATCAGTCTCAGCCACTGCAGTCTTAGCAGAGAAGAATGGCCTCCTTCATTCAATCACTCTTATTTATTAGGCTCTTTAAGAAGTTTCCATAAATAAGCTTTCAGGATTTTTTTTTTTAAACAGAACTCTGTTATTTTTCTTTTGAATTAATTTTACTCCTGTTAACATAAGGTTTGAAACGGGGAGTGTTTGTACCATTTTAGTCAAGGTAAAATCAATGTATGCAGTATCAACCACCATTTTAGGCAGTTTATAGCGTCTCTGAAAAATAATGTGTACTCTTTGATGGTGGTCGACTTGAGACCAAAACATACTTACATAAGGAGACATTTAAAGTTGATGGATTCCCTTCATACGAGTGCCATGCTGTCTGGAGTGGCTCACCACTGTGAGTGCCTACTTCAGGGCAGACTGCCAAAAGCAGGGTAGACACCCCAAACTGGTGGTATGTTCTACAATTGGATTTCACCAACCCAGTAGTCTATCTTGCCACCCAGAGAAGCTCGACTATGTGATAAATGGTCACCTACACCAGAAATCTCAAACATTCCTGGTTACATCCAGTCCCAAGAGACCAGTCACTCACTCAGGTTGATTTGCATCCCAGATCTCACACCAAAGAAGCTGGTAGCCAGTTCTACAGTAAACAAACTAAAGGTTTTAGCTAAGAAAAACAAATGGTTGAGAAGTTAAAGCAGATAAAAGTATAGATACAGGTGAGTCATAGCCGATAATTCCAAATGGGTAGCAGAGATGTAGTAATCTGCCAGTTTCCCAAAAGTCTCTCAGGGCTATCCAGAATAACTCTGGGGATCTTTGTCTTGTTCAGTTATTCTGCCCTGTTAGAATCCAAACAGTCAAGAAATGAAGCATTTTTCCTTGTGTCCATACTTATAGCTTCTCACAGAAAACAAGCTGACAGGGTAACTACCTACATGGGCTCTTTCTCCAAGGGCAAAGAAGGCAAAGAAAGAGGAATGCATTTAGAGTCTTTGATCATCACACACAATGACCATTTGCCTTCAAATATACAAAAGTTAATACTTTCCTTCCTTTGCATTACACAAGGCTTCTTTCTTGTTTGATGGGTTATTTAATGAAGACATGCCCTGAAGTCAATGAGAGTTTTGTCTGCATGATAACTACAGTGTCTTCTCCTGTGCTAGGATTAAATCCTATTTACACCAGTGTTTTGTATTCCCTTTGACTCTCCTCATTAATAAAAAAGAGGGTGGGGGTTCTCATGCTCCCTCCCCCAACAAGCAGCACAGATGTAGACGGTTCTTACTCCCCTCTCTGCAGATGCTAGAAGGAAGCAGCACTGATGGAACAGGCATTGAAGAAGAGCCTGGTGATGCATGCCATTAAATTCCAGCAAGACTCCATGGCAGAAATCACTTTCATTTTCCCCACACAGATTAATCTCCCAATTGCAATTTTGAAACCAAAGAATGTTCTTGTATTACTTGTCAATTTTTTAACAAGTGAAATCCACGAACAATGTCCACTGGTGCTTGAGGGGGAAAAAAAGATAGGCCTCCCATTCTTTTACTGAATGAGCTGTGGTGGAGAACGGGTGGATGGGGGTCACACCCTGAACACTTTAGGGCCTGATCCTACCCACAGGGTGCTAACTGCCTGCAATTGCCGTTCTCTTTAGCTTAATAATTAACCTGAGTTGCCACCCTTAGTCTATACTTCGAGCTGGGCATGTGATTCGCAGCTGGAGGAGACATACCTGCGCTAGCCCTGATTGAGCAAGAATGCTAGGAATACAGCAGATCTGTGGCAGCTTGAGCAGCTAGCTGCCCCACGTACATATCCATCTGAGACTACAGGCACATACATGGGTCAGCTGCCTCAGCTACGCTCTCTTTTTAGCCTGCAACGGGGTCAGAGCTGGTGTAGAGTGGTCTAGCTAGCTGATAGCAATGTAAGTTACATCTCATTGTGAGCAGGGCTGGCCAGGGCCGGCTCTAGGATTTTTGCCGCCCCAAGCCCCAACTCCGCCCCTTCTCAACCCCTTCCCCAAATCCCCAGCCCCGCCTCCTCCCCCGGGCGTGCTGCATTTCCACCCCACATTGCTTCCTGCGGCTCCCCCCTACCCCCGCAACCATCCACCCTAGCTCACCTCCACTCCGCCTGCTCCCCTGAACACACCACCGCTCCGCTTCTCCCCGCTCCCTCTCCGGCAAGGGAGAGGCAGCGCGTTCAGGGGAGCAGGCGGCGCGGAGGTGAGTGAGGGTGGGGGGGGGTAGAGGAACCGCTCCCCGCCCCAGCTCACCTCCACTCCACCACCGCCCCCTCCCTCCCAGGCTTGCCACGTGAAACAGCTGTTTGGGGCGCAGCAAGCCTGGGAGGAAGGGGGGGGGAGAAGCGGAGTGGCGGTGGCGCGGCTCAGGGGAGCAGGCGGAGGTGAGCTGTGGTGGCGGGGGCACATTTCTAGGGGCATCATGGCCAGCGCCAGAATGCTGCCCCGAGAAATGTGCTGCCCCGAGAAATGTGCCGCCCCAGGCACCTGCTTGTTTTGCTGGTGCCTAGAGCCGGCCCTGAGGCTGGCAGAATCAGGGCTAACTTGGAACTCACTTTTGCCCACACTTATCCTTGTAAGTTATATCTGTAAGTACCCTCAGGATGTGTCTATTTTATGAAATCTAGAAAGCACTATCTCATTCTGGATACAAAAAAACTCTCTACCTGGAACTTCACAGAATGTCCCAGCTTCTCCAATGAACCCACAAATAGGTATAGTTGGCAAGTGTGAAAAAATATACCATCCCTACAGAGTACAATGCTTACATTCAGCCCATACTTTTACCTAAAGGTCTGGCTGAGTTGTCTGCCACACATGATCATTCTGCAGACAATTCTAGGTGTGAGCCTACTGAAATCATTGTAATTATATTTTGTCATTTGTGCAATTATAAAGAATACAGTTGAAGCAAGTGCCACCTTGTTTTGTGTTGTTGGAAGGTGACTTCTGCTGCAGTAGACTACATTGTCTAAAATCTAACCAAACCATGGTGCCAGAACCATGTTTTAACCTGGAGTTAGCACACTTGGCAGCATTCAGAAAAAGATTTTAATCGAAGTCACTAAATGTGGAATGAAATGAGTCATATTATGGCTGGTTGGTATGGGGATTAACAATCAAAAAACCAACCGACTCAGAAGTAAATAAATATTGTGATGGGGCAAGGCCAGATGGCTATGGAAAAGTAGTGGGAGATAGATATATTAGCTCCAGGCTAAACAAATCCCTAGGACCAGGATAAGTGAAATGGCAGCTGCTCCAGGTCAATTAAGACACCTGGGGCCAATTAAGAACTTTCCAGAAGGCAGGGAGAAGGCTAGGTTGATTGGGACACCTGAAGCCAATCAGGGGCTGGCTGAAACTAGTTAAAAGCCTCCCAGTTAGTCAGGTGGATGTGCATATCAGGAGCTGTGGGAGGAAGCTGTGCTGTTGGAGAGACTGAGTAATACACACCATATCAGGCACAAGGAAGGAGGCCCTGAGGTAAGGGTGAAGTGGAGCTTGAGGAAGTGAGGGCTGCTGTGGGGTAAGTAGCCCAGGGAATTGTACATGTCAAGTTTCTAAAAGGTCAGCTACCATAGCTGATACTATTAGGGTCCCTGGGCTGGAGCCTGGAGTAGAGGGTGGGCCTGGGCTCCACCCCCCCACCTTTGTCCCCTGATTAATCACTGAGACTGGGAGACAACAGAGACTGTGCAAGGAAGGATAACTTCTCCTCACCTCCCTTGCTGGCTTATGATGAAAATGGCTCAGTAGACTTGTCTCTAGAGAGAGAAAGGTTACGTGGAGGGTCACAGTGAGTGAAATCTGCCAGGAAACGCGGGACCCATGGAGGCAAGGACAGAGCTTTGTCACAATATTTATAAGCCATAGCAGCTTAAAACACATTTACCTTAGAAAAACTGGATTTGCCCCAAAAGAATATGAAGTATTATGTAAATAATTGGTCTCTAATAATGTAGAAGTGCTCTTAATTTTCTTTTAAACAAAAATTGAAAAATGTTCAAAAATGTAAATGTAAATAGTTTGTAAAAATGTGAAAGACAGTGATACACCCTTCATATGCAGGCAATTCAAAGTTAAGGCAAACATGCTGACCTCTTTTCCTGTTGAACTGGAACTTCCTGGCATCTGTTGGTTTGTGTCAACCTGAAATATATCTGAACAGAATTGTTTGTTTCTTTCTCTCAAAAAAATCATCTATTCAGCATAACAATCTCAACGTATATTAAAGAAGGTTTATTTGGAAGTTAAATACTATGATTGTTTGGCTTTATTACCTGATCTGTACTTTAGTGTGAGTCTGAAACAAATCTGCTTTTATATGTTTTAAACTAGTAACTTGATCTATAGCCAAAGAACATAATTGGGTCTTGGCTCCTACTAACCAGTTTAGACACAGGGAATTTGAACAGAAATTACTCTACACATGTACAAATCAATAGCATGATTGTGTGCTGGGCTTACTGCAGGGAAAAATCATCCATGGAAAAAGGAAAGCGTTGAAGGAAAAATGGAAAGGGACAAAATTAGTATGGAGTTCAGTTTCAGGGATGGCAGCTCTGTGCCCAGTCCTGTAAAGTGATTAGCTAAACTGAACTAAAACTGAAGATTTGGGGAGCTGAGGGTGGTCAGCATCTAGCAGATTGAAGCCGTCTTTTCTACCTGGGATTATTTTGGGCAAGGTCTTGTGTCTTGATTGTTTAGTCAAGACAGGTTATTTTGTTGTCAAGGGCTGTCTTACTGAACTAATAATGGACCAAATCCTGTTTGTCTTACGCTCATGGGGGAGTATTGGGAAGGCTAGTGAGATTTGGCTCTAAATATACACAGTGCATGTTGTGCTCTTTGTCTAGGTAAGGGATTTTCACATAATCAATTCTGTAGCAGTTCTTCTCCTTTAAATTACACAGTGTGGGTTGTTGCCTAAGAGCCCAGTTCTGTAATCCTTACTTGCATGAGTAATTATGTTTATTCACCCCCCGGAGTAAGGCGGAGGTATGTGACTACACTGGCCCAAAGTGCCAGAAGTCACTGTACTACAGAGCCTCCTTGGGGCACTCTGGTTTCACTCAGCAGGTGGGAAAGGAGTAAGAAGGAGCAATTTCCTACAGCCCATTTCAGGATTCAGTTGCTAGCTAGAATGAGAGCTCAGAGCCCTTTATCTGCCTACTCCCTGTCCACTTTTTCCCTGGGAGGCGCAGCTCTGCCCAGTATGCAGAACTAAGTTTGGGGTAGCCCTAACACTGCTGCACAAGGGAGGTGGTTTTGAGATAGTTGGAACTACAAATTTACCCCAACTGTGAGCTCAACTGTGAAAATGCATAAAATGTCACAATAACCTATAACAAACTTGGATGGAAAAAGTTGCAAAAAGGAGACAAAGAATGAATTAGTACAAAGGCCTACTGCTATAATTCAAGGACTGTGTTAAGATCATGCCTGGTGCACAAGAGAAGTGTGGGACTGGAAATCAATTAACCAAAACTGATGTGTCAGTATTTGGGCCAAATATGTGGATAAAGATAATGAGAGGATGGGCTATTCTGCCCACCACACCAGTTTGGTGTCTTCAAAAAAACAGACTGAGGGGAGAGGGCTGGAAGCTGGCTGCCACCATGGTGGTTGGCTGAAAGAAAAGACAAGGGGAAGGAACAAGTTTTAGCACCATGACTGCCAGCCCCACTGTCTCCTGGCACCCCAGGATTCAGCATGACACCATTGTGCCTTCATTATCCTGATCCTGAGTGATGTCCTGACCAGACCAGGTCAGGCCACTGAGAAGGACCTAGATGATATCACCACCCCCATCAGCTCCAGCTAAATCCTAGACACCACTGGGATGTGAGACTGTCCCAGGACCAGTGCAAGGATGTTTCGCATCCTAGGCGAAACTTCCACCATGCGCCTGCCCCAGGAGCCCTGCTGCAGCTCCCCGCCCCCCCACAAGGCACCCCCCCTGCGGCAGCTCCCTGCCCCCCTCACTCCCTCCTTCCCCTCGGCCCGGGGAGCCGTGCAGCAGCTCCCCACCCCAGCTCACCTCTGCTCCGCCTCCTCCCCGAGCACGCCACCGCCATTCCACTTCTCCCACCTCCCAGGCTTGCAGCGCCAATCCTGGGAGGGAGAGAAGCAGAGTAGGGGTGGCGTGCTCAGGGGAGGAGGCGGAGCAGAGGTGAGCTGGGGCGGGGCGCGGTTCCCTTGTGCACTGCTCCCCCCCCCCCCCATTACTTGCTGCAGGCAGCCCACCCCACGCCCCCCTACCCCAGCTCACCTCCGCTCCACCGCCTCCCTGCAGGGTGCTTTTGGCTGCCCCCAACCACTTAGCGCCCTAGGCGGCCCCCTAGTTGCCTAGTGGTTGCACTGTCCCCCACCCCACCTTATTTCTTCTCTTTCCCATCTCTCTCTCCTTACTCCTTCTGTTCAATAAGAGTCTGGCTTAGGTTTCCAGGACTGCATATTTTGCATCACTGCTGTAAGCCTGTGACCACAAAGAGGCAGCTAAATGCAATGCCCTCAACAGCCTGATGCTGGTACAAGAGGCTAAGATGACCGGGTGCTCTCCCTGTGTTTTTCTAGCAGTAAGATTGCAAGTGAGTGTCAAAGCCAGAGACAGAAGCTGTATTTTCTCTCCCCGCTGTTCTTTTCTCTCCCCTTTCTGTGTGTGTTTGTCTTGGGGTTTTCTTCTAGGAAACAGGATTGGACTTTAAACAACAGCAACAATGATAGCTCCAGCTCATCTCAGCTAACTTTTCTCCCAAAAGGACAGTTATTATCATCTTTGATACTATCCAATAGATTGTCAAATGGGGGCTTCCTTCTAAAGACTCTCTCCAGCCAGAGGACAGGGGAAGTTGTTAAATGAAAATCTTATTTAATACTTTACATTTCAAATGCTTTAACTGTTTTACCCTCTTTTCTGCATCTTTAATGAAAGCTTAAGAAGATTTGTAATGGTTGTTTGCCTTGTGTAATGGGGTACACTCACCACTGGGGCATGTCCTCCTGGCTGCATCTCATTAGCTCTGCCAGGTCTGTTGCCCCATCCCTTCTCTCAACTCATGCCATGTTTACTCTCCAAGAGTTTCTGTTTTTCTTCTTCCCAGCTTGGCCCTCTGGCCAGGTCACTGTACAGTTTCCCCTTCTGTCCAAGTGTCACTCTGAGCAGTCTTCCAGTTCAAGACTATGCTGCTTTCTCAGTGGTTGGTAGCGAAACCCAGGCTGGCCTGCTACTGTGGGTTCCAGCCCAGGGACCCTGCAATCAGTAGCCAAGGTCCATAGCATCTCATTCTCAACCCTTGCTTTCATTTCCCTGGGCTTCTTCCTACTCTGCCCTTGGCAGGCTTCATTCTCCACCACCCTTCTGGTTAAACCCCTTCAATCAGGAGTCCAGGACTTCTACTCCCCTCTGGGTTTCCTTCTTCTCTCCTCCCTAGGCCCAAAAAGTGACTGCAGACCTCCACCTTGCCACCTCTTGTGCACTTATTTCCTGGCTTTACGCAAGCCACCACTTACTCCTGCCCAGATGGGCTCCATCTTCAACTAGTGCTTGTCAATCAAGCCTAAGTCTCCCCACAAGCTTCAATCTATTGGGTTAATTAGCCCGTTCTGAGCCACCTTATCTCCTTCAGGGCTGGTGTGGGGTACTAAGCAGGCTGAGGTCTCTGTATACCAAATCCCAAATTTGTTTAGACTGTTTAATGTTGGACAGTGATAGGGTCATGTTAAGACCTTTGACCTTTTAGGGCCCATTTATCTCACCTAAATTAATACAACCCTGGGGAACCCTTACTCTGCAGCCACTTTGGTCACAATCTTGCCCATAAATAGTCCCATTGAAGTTAATAGCACTCGTTGCACAGGTATAGCCTGCTTGGGTGAGTAAGGGTTTAAAGACTGATCCTAAAGTGCTATCAACAAATCACTAGGGATTTTAACAAATTACAAGTAGGCAAAATATACATATTACATCACAAACAATAAGCAATGCCAAAATGTCAGCATGCTGCTGTCATCACCTTCCAAGGTTTATTACCAGATGGGGGAAAAACAACGCCAATACAAAATTAACCCAATGCTAACGAAAATAAGCTAGCTGTTCAACCTTCCCTGACAGCTGCCAAGCTGTCTCTGGCAGACAGCAGTGGGTTTGAGTTCCAGAGTTGGAGGCCCTCTACTGAGAGACCAGCTACGGCAACTGGAAAGTTATTTGTGTTGCAATAGTGTCTCAAAGCCCTGTCATGGACCAGGGCCCCTTTGCGCCAGGCACTGTAACCAGAGACAAAAGATGGTCCCTACCCTAAAGAGTTTAGTTCCTGGAACCAACAAGGGCATCTCAGGTGATCTTAAGTGTCTTGATGCAGTGCAGGATGAGAGCTGGTGTCACGGATCTCTTGACTCCAGACAATTGAATTACTGTGTTTAGCTTTTTAAAAAATCTAATAGGTTGAGAACGAAAATCAGAAATGTGAAAAGAAAGCATGTCCTTCAGAAATGACCCCTAAACAGTACACAGTCACATACTTTCAAGAATAAGACCTTTATTGCTATGGGGGCAGGGGAAAGGAGACTTCTAATTTACTTGGCTGAAAGAATCCCTTCTCAAGGTCATCTCTCACTCCTGGACTCACATGCTAGTTTTCTGAGTTTAAAGGAAAGGAAGATCTCCAGTCCTGCATTATTACTCACTTAGCAGTTATTACCTTTCTCAAAAGAAATATTATTTTGTGGTGTTGATATTTTCTTAATTGTGCTACCATGTCCAGGGGTAAATATTGTGGGCTCTTTGTGGTATGTTAGTATTAAAAACCAGTAACTTTGCTGCAGGACCACAACAATTTGGCGTATCAAATAAAATATGCCTTTTGGTTTTACAATGCCAGCAGCAGCTATTTCCCCTAATTCCTGCCCTTTCCATTCTTTCAAGTCTCTCGTGAATACAGGCAGATTATTAGTCTTAATTTGAGATCACTAGATAGAATTCTTTGATTTAAAAAAAACAATTACATATCTTTGCAGCTGCTAGTGCTTTTTGTGCAGAGAAACAAGTGTATAGCCCAGTCATCAGGGAAAGGACAGATGTTATCATTTGGAACTGTTGTCTCAAACATTGCCCTGCCCTCATTGTGAGTTGTATACAGTTGTAAAACTAGGTGCCTTTTGAAGATGGCCGCCAGAATGCTAGTTATCTGAAATGGGATAGTGCTTAGCAGGAAGGAGATGGTGAGGCTATTATTGTGAATCTTACTAGACTCTGAGCTGTTCTTGGCTACCCAGTAAATGGACAAAGCACACATTTTCCTCTCTATGCTTCTTAAGGAGAGTGTAGCCTTTTGTTTGAGATATGGACCTTGGTACACCTAGTCATGTCTTTGTCACCTAAACTTACCCCACTGCAACATGTTCAACTTGGGACCCCTCCTACGCTGAAGCTAGACCAGAATGCGACAGCCTGCTTCTAGCAGGAGTGCATAACACCAGGGGTGTTTGCCTGGGGGTTTCTGGGTAGACCAGAGGGTGCTGACATTAACCTTAAATCTTCAAATGATTTGGGCCTGACTCATCTGAAGGACTGCCTGTCTTCCCACACCATGTTACTTATAGTTGGATAAGCAGAGTCATTCAGGCTGGCTCTCCCTCAATATAGAAGATTGGGAGCTTCTGGCAAGGCATTCTCGGAGGATCCCTTGTGTCTGGAAAGTGGTGTTTTGAATAAAACACTGACGTCAAGATAGAAAATCAAATCAAGCCTTTGTAAATCTTAAATCTGTCAAGGATAGCATATCTGCAGCAGCTTGTGGGGACATGTTTCAAAGCTCATAACTACATTACAACTAAAAGCCTGCTCTTCCAGGGATTTAAACCTACTGCAAGTGATGTCTGAAGGACTAGCTGGAGAATTGGGGGGGATAGCTCAGTGGTTTGAGCATTGGCCTGCTAATCCCAGGGTTGTGAGTTCAATCCTTGAGGGGGCCATTTGGGATCTGGGGCAAAAATTGGGGATTGGTCCTGCTTTGAGCAGGGGGTTGGACTATATGACCTCCTGAGGTTCCTTCCAACCCAGATATTCTATGATTCTAACAGGCATAGAGTTGAGTAGGTGAATAGCAACCTGAGTCCCTGTGCTTCTAAAAACCACCTGACTGTGGACCCAACAACATTTGAGCTTGTCTGAACTTTGAGTTAGTCCTAATTTGGGCACAGTGAGTTTGCCTGTTACTGCTTAATATAAAAAATATTTTCATTTGAAGGTCTTCTTCTTTTGTATGGCAAGAGGTGATTAGCAACGTTCAAGTAACCAAATCCAGAACAGTGAGCCAGTGAGTAGCTTTTTCAGTGGTTTAGTGTAAACCTGAGATGACATCAGTAAATGATTGAAGTGGGCACCAATTTACAATGTGGCTCATAGTTTGCAACTAGTAACCACCGTCACATTGTGCATTGTCACTCATCTTCCAAAGGTGTAAGAGATGACAACATCTGCCATTTAATGTTCTAAAATGGTTCAGTGCAGACCATTGTTGCTGGGATAGACTGAAGATGTGAAGTTCTTTTATGGGGTCAGCAATCAGGTGTTTGTTTGGGACATTAACATTATTGCTGAACTCTTTTCAATTTGCCTCACAATTGAATGAAGACACTTTAAGAACTTCAGCCCAGTCCCAAAAAGGCTTGCAAGATTTCAGAAGTGACTTTGGAAGGTTGTGGATGAATTGGTAAGTCCAGGCTGGGCCCGGTTCAAGTGTGTTCATGAACTGTATGTGCGTATCTTTGGTTTTGGGTGGGGATATATGTACCAGAGAAGGCAACCACTGAACAGGTGTTGATTTTAATGTTCCAGTTATTATTCTCATTGTGGCATTGAGCTGCACATCCAGACATTTGGTATGTGAGCTGCCTGCCCAGACTGGTGCATAATGCTTAGCAGCTGGGTATACCAGTGCCAGTTACTGTTCAAAGTGTGTGCACATTGGTGTCCCAGGCTGTGCCCATGAATTTTCAGACAAGGCTTGTCCTTTTTGCACATCTTTTCCAGATGGCCTTTAAAAGTCAAGCTTCTGTCCAAGGTTACACCCAAGTACTTCAGATAAGGCCAATTTTGGACCTGCTGACTGCAAAACATGACAAGAAAATGATTTCTTGGTGGTTTTGCTGTTTAGGTGAAAGGGTATTACCAAGATTTTGGAGGCATTGGTGTGGAACTTCCAGCACTGAAAAGTATTCCACCATTTTCATAAAGTCAGTGAAGAAGGTGTCACCAATGGTGGTGAGATCTTAGCATTGCTCTTGCAGTATAAGGCAATCCGCATGAATGTGTTCGCTGAGTCACTCAGTGTAGATGTTAAACAGTAGAGGAGACAGCATAGATCCCTGAGTGGGCATGCTTTGCTATTCTGCCCATTCAAAAAGGACACAGTATTTTCAGTTGCTCAACATCATGTCCTGGAGTTGCATAGTGCTATGGCATTTGATGACCCTTGATGAATTGAGCAATAGCCCAAATCTCCATATTGTATCACAAGAGATGGTTAAATCTATCAGCACTGTCCTGGTTTTTAGATTCCACTAGAAGCCAGCCTCACTGTGACTAGTAATGGCAAAAACCTGGTTGCGGCAACTTCATCCCAGTCAGAAACTAGCCAGTTTCTTGTGCAATATGGCCTCCAAGCCAGGGGTGAGATGGGCCAGAAAAACCCTCTCCATAAACTTTCAAAATTGTGGAGAGCAGTGAAATTGGTGGTTTCTCATATTTGAAGAGGGCAATGATTATCCTCATACCAGCTTTTGGGGATCTTCCCCATTGAACATATGGCAGTAAATAGGTCTGCCAACCATGATTGTCCCTTTGGCCCCAAATGCTGAAGAATTCAGGATAAGTACCATCCTCACCAGCAGTTTTACCACTTGTAGTGGCCGTAAATGCCTTGTTTATTTCTTCTATAGTACATGGGGATGATAGCGCTGAAGTGGAGGGGCTTTGTTGGACTTTTCAAAAGAGCTTGTTCTGAGCTTTCTGTTTAAGAAGGATGAATTCAAACTGGAACAGGTACAGAGAAGGGCTACGAGGATGATCCGAGGAATGGAAAACCTGTCTTATGAAAGGAGACTCAAGGAGCTTGGCTTGTTTAGCCCAACCAAAAGAAGGCTGAGGGGAGATATGATTGCTCTCTATAAATATATCAGAGGGATAAATACTAGAGAGGGAGAGGAATTCTTTAAGCTCAGTACCAATGTGGACACAAGAACAAATGGATATAAACTGGCCATCGGGAAGTTTACACTTGAAATTAGATGAAGGTTTCTAACCATCAGAGGAGTGAAGTTCTGGATCAGCCTTCCAAGGGAAGCAGTGGGGACAAAAGACCTATCTGGCTTCAAGACTAAGCTTGATAAGTTTATGGAGGAGATGGTATGATGGGATAACATGATTTTGGCAATTAATTGATCTTTAACTATTCATGGTAAATAGTGAGCCTGTGATGGAATGTTAGATGGGGTGGGATCTGAGTTACTACAGAGAATTCTTTCCTGGGTATCTGGCTGGTGAATCTTGCCTGCATGCTCAGGGTTCAGTTGATTGCCATATTTGGGGTCGGGAAGGAATTTTTCTCCAGGGCAGATTGGAAGCGGCCCTGGAGGTTTTTCGCCTTCCTCTGCAGCATGGGGCACGGGTCACTTGCTGGAGGATTCTCTGCACCTTGAAGTCTTTAAACCATGATCTGAGGACTTCAATTGCTCAGACATAGGTGAGGTTTATTGCAGGAGTGGGTGGGTGAGATTCAGTGGCCTACATCATGCAGGAGGTCAGACTAGATGATCATAATGGTCCCTTCTGACCTTAATATCTATAAGTCTATGAGTCTAGTCAGATAGCTAGTCAGTTTTGGTCACTGAGTTACAGAGAAGGTGTGAGATGACAGCACTGGCTGCCACTTTCAGTTGACTATGTTTTACTGGGTCAGCGACTCCAAGCTTACGGAGGAGTCCCCGGGCTTGTGCTTGGCATGAGTGAAGTCAAGACCCTCCACTGTCTCAGTCCATCTCTTCAGGTGGGCATTTTTCAATGACTACTTGACTGCTTTTTCTGTGTTTGGATCACTGCTCGTCTCATACTCTTTGAAAAGTGCATCTGGCTGCCAGCAAGTGGTACTGACCTCGCAGTAGCCACAAGGAACATGATTTGTGACAGCTTTGATCAGAAGGTGAACAAAGTGGCCATAGTGTATCTCATTTTCAACTTCTGCAGTGTGTGCAACCCAATTCCCTTTGAGGAAATTTCAGTGCAGTTTTGGCATCAATTCAATCTGTGAAACTCCAAAGCCAACGTACAGAATAGTGGGGCAGCGCTGGCTGCAGGGAAAGTTTCCAAGCATTATTTATGAAGCTTTCAGAGGGACATCACTTTCATCAGAAAGCAGAGGTCTGGATTATCTTCAGTATTCCATTAGGCTGACTGAAAAGTCCCTGGGGGTTTGGGGCCAAAAAGAAGGTGGACATTGTGAACCCAAACCCATTCTGTCAGTTGCTCACCAGCTGCTTCATTTCTATTATAGCCTCATTGTAAATGGTTGCTATTAAAGTCACCAATGTACACAGCTTGACACAGCTTGGATGGGGGGAGGTAATGCAGGCTTCGGCCATACAGGATTTAGAGATTTGAAGATTGGAGGGTTATTTTCTTTAATAGGCTGGCACTTTTCAACAGGACATGAACTTTTATCTTTACACCCTCCCACCAGGTAACTTAATATTTACATAAATAAAGTAAAAGTCTGATCATCTGATGTGAGCAAACTAAACCAATGATAACAGAATGAAGGTTGGTACTGTTTAATGTAGAATGAATGATTACCCTCTTTGTGATTAGATTTAAAAAAAACCTTTGGTATCAGAGAAGACGTTAAAAAAAGATGGCAGTGAAAAGTAGGGTATCAGGTTATAAGTGATTATTTCCTACTGCTGAAGCTTACCTGGGAGGGTAGACTTCTACAAATAAATAACACTACAATATGCATAGGAATATATATCATACATACCTATTGTCCATTGAGTCTGGTATCCAATCTCTGGAATAGGCTAGTATCAGATGCTTCTTAAGCTGCAAGAAACTTAACAGACAAATACAGAATAAATGGTGAATTGGTGAAGTTTCCTGCTCAGCCCAGTCAGCAGATGGCTTATAGCTGGAAGCATGAGGGGTTATATCCCTTCTACATTTTGTCTGATCTAAAGTAAAGGTGGATTTCTCAATATCCATATATATGTCTAATGCATTTTTGAATCCACTCTTGGCCTCGGTGATTTCTTGTGGTGGTAAAATATATTTCCTGTAATCAATTTTAAAATTTATTATCTTTTAATTGTATTAGATACCATCTTATTCTTATGCTATATGGGCATAAATAGGAGACTCCAATTGTACCCCCTCTGTTCATTGTTTTGTACACATCTATCGTGTCCCCTCCCACTTGTCTTCCGTCTGAACTGAACACGTATCTTCTCACCATCCTAATAATTTCACACTCTCCTCCTATGGAAGTCTTCCTATGCCTCTAATCATTTTGTTGCTCGTATTAGACACATCTTCATGATATGTCTATTAAGGTTAAACCTATTTCAGTGTAACTAAATTGAAATGTTTATGACCAGCATCCAGATGCTATGACCAAAGTCTGACAAGTCTTTCAATTCACAGCATGTAGAAATTTATTCTTTTTCTGTCTTGAGCCCTGCAGTCATCCTGTTCTTATTTCCTCAGATTGCTGCTGAGTGGAACATCTAGACCTCTGAACCCCAAGATAATCTGCTTTCAAAGTCGCAGTGGGACTCAGCCAGAGACTTCACTTTTTTTCCTAAAAGCTATATGGGGTGGGGTGGGGTGGGGGGCAGGAGAGATGGAAGAATGACTGAGAACCAACCTGAGCATCACACTTATGGCATTTAGTCTTGAATTAGGCCTCAATCCAGCAATTTACAAATGTGTGGGCCCACTGGTGTCAATGGCGCTCCGAGCCCACACACTGAAAAACATAAGATCAAGGCGGGCAAACTACGGCCCCTGGGCCAGATCCGGCCCCTCAGTGCTTTGGATCTGGCCCATGGGATTGCCACCCCTGTGGCACTGCGGGCCCCATGCCGCTCCCAGAAGCGCCCGGCACCAAGTCCCTGTGGCCCCTAGGGGAGGGGGCACAGAGGGATCTGTGCGCTGCCCTTGCCTGTGGGTACCTCCCCCAAAGCTCCCATTGGCCAGGAATGGGGAACTGCAGCCAACGGGAGCTTCAGGGGAGGTACCCCCAGGCATGAGGAGCCCTCTGCGCCCCCTTCCCCAGGGGCCACAGGGACCTGGTGCCGGCCGCTTTCCGGAGCAGTGCGGGGCCGGGGCCGACAGGCAGGGAGCCTACCCTGGCCCCGCTGTGACCACTGCCACCCTGGAGCCTCTCCAGGTAAGTGGCTCTGGGCCAGAACCCGCACCCTGAACCTCTCCTGCATCCTGGTCCCCAACTCCCTGCCCTGAGCCCCCTGCCTGCACCCCATCCCCCTGCCATACCCCACACCCCTTCTGCACTCCAACCCCCTGCCCTGAGCGCCCCGCTGCTGCACCCCAACCCCCTTCCCTGAGCCCCCTCCTGCATTGTGTACCCCCTCCTGCACCCCAACCCCCTTCCCTGAGCCCCCTCTTACACCCCCCCCACACCCCTCTGCCCCAACCCCTTTCCCTGAGCCCCTTCCTGCACACTGCACTCCCTCCCCAACCCCCTGCCCTAGCTCTACATTCATGGCCCTGCATGCCATTTCCCCACGCCGATGTGGCTCTCAGGCCAAAAAGTTTGCCCACCCCGCCTTAGATCACAAGCTCCTTGTGGCAGGGATTGTCTTTTACTATGTGATTGTACACCACCTACCACAATGGGCCCTAGCCATTGATTGGGAGCTAATGTTTTAAAAATATATACACTAATGATCTACTAATCTGAAAGAACAAATCAGGTCTATATACCATAATAAAGTGACTTTATCTAATGCTAAATAGTTCAAGTCAGTTTCATGTAGTTGTTGTGGAGGCAAGAACACCAGAACCAAATATTGGGCAGAGAACTGGAGTAAGGCCAGTTAGCTGGAAAAACTCCACTTTGTTTGTTTTTATTGCCATTGCCAGCAAAATGACACAGAGCACTTAGCGGAAACTGAAATCACCTTTAACAGGGAATACACTTTTTTTAAAACCTATAACATGGTTGCAGATTAACAAGCCTAAAAAACAAATGTTCCAAGTTTTCTGCCTTTTCTTAAAATTTGTCATGTGTTAGAATAAGCACGTATACTGCCTGTAACCATGTGTGTGTCCAAACACAACGATAAGATGATCCCCGTCAGTCATTAAACATCAGAATTGAAAAATCTAGGCTGTTATTCTTACTGTTGGATTGTTAAGGTTAGATAGCAGGGCTGGCTCTAGGAACCAGCAAACCAAGCATATGCTTGGGGCGGCACAATTCCAGGCGTGGCACTCTTTTTTTTTTTTTTGCTTGGGCAATTGCGCTCTCGGAGCTTGGGGCGGCAAAAAACCTAACAGGGCCGGCTCTAGACAGTCAACATTTTGCATGGTATTTACATGTCCAAATATATTTAAGTACATACACACTTGTGTTTCCACTCCCAAGTGCTAGAAGTTTGATGTGCCAAGTATTTTTAAACCACTGAACAAGTCCCTTGCTCCTCTTCTTCCTGTCTGTCCCCTGTATGTAAAAAAAAAAAAAAAAAAGGCAAGAAGCAGGGCTTATAAAACTAGCCATGCATGTCAACTTCTTTTTAAACATGGCTCATAAAATGTGGTTAATAAAAATAAATCACAACTCCTCTGAAATCAGCTGAAAGACCTGACTATGCAAATATCTTCTGAATGTAGCACACCAGCCCTCTATGCAATTATGCTGCACTATGCCTCCTTTCAGTATAGTGGCACACATTTTCCTATTCCTTGGAAGGGAATGACCTTGCTTTGACTCTGACTGAAGAGAGATCTCTAAAAAGGAGAAATATGTATGCTCCCTCCACCCGCAAAAAGATTATGCCACCCAATAGATTAGTGTGTTCATTTCACTTAACAGTTACAAATAGAGATCTGATTTCACAACAGAACCTGAAACCACTTAGTTTCTTTACAAACTTGGAGCTTGGACTGGAGGTCGTTTCTGCTCCAGCTGATGTAAGTGGCAAGATTCCTACTGACCTCACTGGGTGCAAGAAAGACCAGGTTCCAAGGCCTTTGAAAGGTTTGCCAACCTGAGTAATGGGCAAATGTATATTTTTTCTAAAAATGTAGTGCAGAGACGCTCTGCTTAAGAATTTATCTATCTCTACGGTTACCAAATATGTTGGTCAGAAGCCAGTACCTCTGGAGCCAAATTTTGGACCACTGTAGCATTACTCAACATTCTTAAATGCCTTTAGTCCCCCAGTGCTTTAGATATAGATAGCCATCCTGCCCAGAAGGGGAGAGTTTCTTTGCTGGTGCATTGCTGTTATTGGAATGAATGTGTCCCAATAGGTCATCATTCCCCACGTCACTTTTCAGGCAGATTTTAGGGGTGAAGTAGTGTTTAGCACCACCATCCTACCTCATTTATTTAATGTATTCATTAATTTAGTGCACACAGTATGCTTTGCCCTCTACAAGAGGAAAAGGAAAAGATTACTAAATGCATAAGCAGATAGGATGCAAACAAAAGTGGAGAAATCCAGAAAATGTTGTTAATTTAGAATATCTATTTAAAAAACAATAATGGGCAAACAGACTTTTAGAGAAAGGAAAGAGTTTAAGGAAGAATTAGGATGAAGGGGGAGGGGATGTCTGATGGATTTTGATAAATTTTTCCCAGCATAGAAGAAGCATGAAAAAAAATGAAAAATGAAACGAAGGGCAGGGTGAGGTAGGCTTCATTAGTGGAGCAAAGAGACTAGTAGGAAGCAATATGAAATGAGAGCTGAGATTAAATTGGGTGGAGTGACAAATGATGGTAGGAATAGGGTGGAGCTGTACAGAACCTTAACCATGAACAGGTCAGAGCAGCAGTGGGAAGCTGATTTTAACTACTTCATTCAGATAAATTGGGGAAGAAAGAGGTGAGCAGTGTGAGAAAGAAGAAATTATATTAGCTAGAAGCCTGTTGTGTGCTGCTCTTAACTACAGAGCTGCAAAAAAAAAAAAATGGAAAAAATAATTGGCAAAAGTTGTTTCTAGATCCCAAGGTTGGAGATGCACCTGTTTTCTGTGAAAGTTTCGGTGATATCTTTTACCAGATTCTTTTAATCAAAATTGTTTGACATTTTTCATTTATCAAAACCTATTTTCAGTAAATAAGTCAATTCTGAAAACAAATTTTATAAAATTTTTTTGTAAAAATAGACAATTTTACAAAAACAATGTCAACAACAATTGTGTACAAAATGTAATTTTTTTTAGAAAGGACTTTTTTGTGGGGAAAAAAGTTCAATTTCAACCAGTTCTATTAATTAGCCCATCTTTTTAATGTACAAGGACATAGCTGATATTATTCTGAAAAGTTCTGGCTCGCCCACTTTTCAAGAGCGCTGAAAAGACATGAAAACAAAACTTCTTTACAGCAAGATGGAGAAGACTGGGGAGTAAGTGTCGCGAGCAGCAAATGGTGGGTCACTCATCCCTGCACATATTTAAAATTAGATTAGACAAATCGATAGCTAATGTGTTGTAGTGAACAATTTTCCACAAGCAGAGGGGTGGGCTGGATAATCCAATAGATATTTTCTGTGTTGAATTTATTATTTTCAATCTGTCTCTTTCAGAAAATCTAGCTAGACACTTCCTGGGGAAAGAAGTCCATTAGATTTGGGGATATAATTCTTATGCTGCATCCTGATTTATGTAAAACCCCCAGCTGTGGCACTCCCTACCATCAGAGATCAGAATGAACCCATCTTTTTACTTTCAGGGGAAAATGTAAATCTTTTCTTTATGTAAAGGCCTTCCCTCCATAAAACAGTGCTAGAAGAAGTGACAGGCAAAACTTCCCCTGCAGATAAACAGAATAATCCCATTTAAGAAAATGACACTGACAAAGAGTGAAGAGCAGGAACCTTTCAGATCAAAATATGCTTTATTAATTTTTACCTACATTCTATGGTGACAGGCACAATATAAACACGAGACAGATATAAACTCTCTAAACCAACCAACTCTCCAAAAATTTTTTTGCTTTCAAAGTGAAAAGTCTGACCATGGTATTTTTCCATTTAATGAAACAAATGTGATCTAGTCCTGTGCCACTTCATTGATTTTGGGTGTAATGGGCAGAATTTGACCCAGTGTCTTTAGGCAGAAATATTACGTTCAGTGTCCTTGTATTAGAGAGTTGCCTCCCCATTCTGACTTGGGTCCTAGACAGAGCCGTCCTTTGGATTTATGGGCACCCTATGCTCCACTGAAAACAGTCCTAGACAGGGCCGTCCTTAGGATTTATGGGGACCCTATGCTCCACTGAAGGCAGTCCCCAGCTGGCACCGCTGACCCCAGTGTGTTGAGGTGGCACAGCCAAACCCCACCCCCAAATTGCTGACACACACCAAGCTTCGTACACAGCAGACACTGCGGCAGTGTCTCACGGCAGGCTTCGTGCTGTCACATGCGGGCTGCATCTTACCAGAGCCCACAGTCCTCCTGCAACCCCTTGCCACTCCTGGCTCACCACGAGCACTGTGACAGGAAGTAACAAGCAGTAATAACAATAATAGAGTGTGTGTGTGTGAGAGAGAGAGAGAGAGAGAGCAAGCCTCCATGTGTGAGACACTGTGTTGAGGGACTGTGTGACAGTGTGTGTTGGGATGCAATGTTTACCTGTGAAAATAAAGGTTTTCTTTGAAATGTTAAAAATGCAGGAATATTTCTAATAATCTCAGCTAATGTAAGACCTATATTTTTGGCCCAAAGGACACCATCAGATCACACTTAATCACCAAGTTATTTTCTTAATGCATCTTTTGAGGACTAACAACACTGATTTTAAAAGATGCATGAGGCCTTGTGCAGGCTAGTCGCACCCTCTTAAAGGAATGGAGGAGTTAAATCTTAGGCTCATGTGGCCTCTCAATTTCTTGCTGACACAGACCAGAACATGTATGCAATGTTGGTGTAGCTGCGTCTCACCCACCTTGTCTCACAGAGCAGAGCTGTTAAGCAGGAGAGAGCCTTCCAAAAATCCTTTCGTAGTTGACTGGCATTCACTCCGCTGCGGAAGAAGCGGCTCCTATGCTTGGACATCAGAAAACACACTGAGCCTCCCAGCATCATTCCAATGAGCTGGGTTGCCGTGGATTGGATGAAAAGCAGTGAGTTTGGGCAGAGCAACAGTCTTCACCCAGGAGCATTCCACAACTGCTAGTCCTTTAGTATAGGGAGCAACCTCTCGTGCTAAAGAGACCAAGGGGCATCTGTGGATCAGAAGTTTCTTTTGACTGAATATAGAACTGGGGCTTTTGTGCAGCAAGTCACACTATTAATGAATGAATTCTCATTGATACAACATGCTTACCTCCTTGTGCTGTCTGTGAGTGTAAGAGGGCCTGATTCTGAGTGGCACTGATCCCCCCCCAAACTCCCACTGAAGGGCTGGAGGATCTGGCTCAGAGTCTGTAGTTGTGAACACTTTTTTCAGTCAGATAGTAAGTAGATAAGACTGATTTCTAAATAGGCAAGAGTTAAATCGTTGGCATGCCATATTTACAATAGGAATCAATATACTTACAAAGTGCAGTCAATTTGTTTAATTACTAGAGTAACTGATCTAAATAAAGTTTTAGTTATGTGCCAGGACAATCGCTTGATTTGCTTTTTAGACTGAGGCCATCAATCTACATTTGTCACCATTGTCATGGCTGTGGTTGCACCAAAGCACTTAAACACAGAACATCTAGTGAACTGCTGCCCTCTAAGATCCTTCTCTAGAAAGACAGCTTTGATTCATTCCACATAACCAGAATCCATAGAGTGGATGACAAACTTAAACTTCAATCTTTAATGCAGCTTTTCTAGTTACCATACACGAATGAAGATGATTTGCCAGGACAATTGTTATCATTGGCTAGATACTCATTAATAAATTCAATTTACAAAAGCATATACCTCAGTTGGAGCTATTTTTAGGCAGCTTCAGAGTTAAGAAAGCTGGTTTTGTTTTTCTTAAGTCCTCAAATAATTTTTAAAAAATCTGAGTAAATACTGTGCCTAAAAATCAGCACCTTTTCCTTTAGTCTTCCCCTTTTTTTAATTTGAAAGTTGTTCAAGTTAAAAGCAATGAAAGAAAAGCAAAGAAAAATGATTAAGTGATAGTGTGAATACCATATTGTCCAGCCGATAGCTTCTTGCTGGCTACTGCCCTTGGATTTCCTGATGTTCATGGTGTTTCGTATATGGGACACAATAGTGAAGTGAAAGATGGCGTAGTGAACAGTTGTACAGCTAACTTAGTTACAACTGCAGTGCTCAGAAGGTGACAGGAAACTTAAAAATGAAGTGTTATATTACAGGAGGCAGAGTCTGTGACAGCTAATTAGACTTAGATTTACCGAAAAGCAAAATTCAGGTAGGAAAGAGGTTGCATGTAAGAGTTAAAACATTTTAGGAATAGAGTCAGCCTTTGGTCAACTGAAATAGCACTCTGGTATGGTATCTGTTACTAGGACAACTGTGCTACTTTATCACTATATAGTTATTTATCTGTTCTATTTCCATAGTTACAACAGAAATAAATTAAATGACTCCCCTCCCCAATATTAATGTAACACTAGTGGGTGAAGTATAAATGGGACTTCAGAAGTGCCTAAGGAGCACACATCCCATTGAAAGTAAATGGAACCTGTGCACCTAACTCACTAATATGCTTTTGAAAAAGCTTGTTCTAAAAAGTTCAAAAACATTAAGACCATTAGGTACTCCAGTCTGAGTATTCAAATCTTCTGCCCTAGTGCTAGTTTATATGTATTGAAATTCTTTTTTTGCATTTTTGTTTGCATGGGAAGAAACATGGAGTTAGTCATCAGAGGAAGCATTCAGTTTGCCTGAACTAAAGTTATCCTACTTACAAGGTCTACTGGCGAAAAGGTTAGTGCAAGCATATGAAAATTGCTACCTCTAAACATACATTACTTTTAAAGTTGACCAAGCCAGTTTTCTTTAAAGTAACTCAGAAGTCAAGCCAAGTTTGAAGATGAAGTATCTAAGTTGCCACTTTCCAAGTGGAGCACTAGGGAAGAGCATTTTTCATATTCATGGATGTTAGACGGAAGCTGCAAACATATGAACAAATTGAAGATACTTTTGATGGGGATGGCAGCAGTAGCTGGTGAGGGTGGTAGGTCTCTGGACAGGGCTTTCAGCGTTGCCAGCTCTTGCAATTTTGTCTCACAGTTTGGTGTTTTTCTTAAAGCCCCAGCTACTGGAAGTAACTCAGCCCCCTAGAAAATACTGCTTACAGGGGAGTCTAGGCCAGTGGTGAGCAACCTGTGGCCCACAGGCAACATGCGGCCGATCAGGGTAATCCCCTGGCAGGCCACGAGACAGTTCATTTACACTGACTGTCCGCAGGCATGGCCGCCCGCAGCTGGTCAATGTAAACAAACTGTCATGTTGCCCAACAGCAGATTACCCTGATGGGCTATAGGTTGCTCACCACTGGTCGAGGCTCTTGCAACTAAAGTTGAAAGCATGCACGTGAATTCAATCAGAAACAGCTTTGCAGTTTCACCACACATGCAGCTAGTGCAAATAATTAAGCTTTGGCTTTATTTATTGTGGATTCTGGCTCACATAGCATACTTAGTCTTTTCTTAAGGACCCACATGTGTTAAATGGAACTGCTACAGAACAGTAATTGCTGCAGAATAAAAAGTTTACAAACAAACAGTTGTAATAGTATCAGTTATTTCTTGTTGTACTGTATACAGATTAGTATAGAATCCAGTCTGATCCACTCTGAGTTGTTGCCTTTTACTTGAAGCTTTTTGTTTGATTAAATCCTCCATGGAACTGGTCAATTGAGACCATTGCAGTATACTTTAGAGTCATTTTTGTTTTGAGCTTACATTTGTAATGGAAGACTAGCTACTTAGACTAGTTGTAGCAGCCTCCCCAGGAACATACAAAGGTCCCTGAACCTAGGGTTGCCAACTTTCTCATCACACAAAACCAGACACCCTTCTCACCCCCTGCCCTGTCCCTTCCGCTAGGCCCAACCCCTGCTCACTCCATCCCTCCTCCCTCGGTCACTCACTCTCCCCCACCTTCTCACTCACTCATTTTCCCTGGGCTGGGGCAGAGGTGTGGGAGGGAATGAGGGCTCCAGCTGGGGGTGCAGGCTCTGAGGTGGGGCCAGAAATGAGAGGTTTTGGGTGTGGGAGGTGGCTCTGGGCTGAGGCATAGGGTTGTGGTATGGGAGGAGGTACAGGCTCTGGGTTAGGGGTGCAGGCTCTAGGGTGCAGCCAGAAATGAGGGGTTCAGGGTGCAGGAAGAGGCTCAGGGCTGGGGCAGGGAGTTGGGTGCAGGCTTAGGGAGGGGGCTCAGGGCAGGGGATTGGGGTATGGGAGGAGGTGTGGGGTGCGGGCTCCAGGTATCACTTACCTTAGGGGGCTTCCTGGAAGCCGAGACATGGCCCTTGGCTTCTAGACATAGGCATGGCCAGGCGGCTCTGCGCTGTGTCTTCACCTGCGGGTGCTGCCCCTCTGCCTAGGAAGGGAGGGATGTCGCTACTTCCAGGGAGCCACGCGGAGCCAGGTAGGGAACCTGCCAGCCCCACTGACCAGACTTTTAACGGCCTGGTCAGCAGCTCTGACAGGAGCCCCCAGGGTCCCTTTTTGACCAGGCATTCCATTCAAAAACCTGGCAACCCTACCTAAAGCAGTAGTTAACCCAAAGTTTTAAAGCCAGGGGCAGCTTATTTTAGTGCTAAAAGAAATATCAGTTGCTTCAGGTTTGGGTTTTTTGTTTTTGTTTTTAAAAGGATATTGGAGTTTTCACTGTGTATGGCAATGGGCTAAATCTTGTTTGATTAAAATTGGCAGAGGTAACAACGTCACAGATCCTTAGAAATAGATTCATTTTTGGAAGGTCAAGGGAAGAGAAATCACGTTTAAATATTTTGCTCTTTTCATATGAAGTAGAGAATAATAATGTAAGTGGGTTACAGGATATAGGCCTAAACCCCTAAGCTTTATCTTTAATTTAGACGCAGAAGTGGAATTCCTATGTTAAAATGCAACTATATATAAAGATGTTTCCAAAGAATTAAATTACGACAGTTTTAGATAATAGGTAGGTACTGAATGGAGAAAGTTTCACAACTGTCTTTATCCAATTTATCAGACTGCAGTAAAAGCAGCACTAAGGAATAGTTTGAATTTTAACACCAAGGCAGTGCTTCCATTCAAGGAGTTTGAGTGTAGTCTACAATCTTGCTTTTGTCACATCTACCACAATAGCTGCTTTTTTAGGTCTTACCAGAGGCAAAAAGACAGCTAGAACTTTCCTCTGATAGCATTCAAAGTTGTTGCAGATCCCTTTGGAAGACAGACCTGTACTTTTTAAGATTTAACTGTCTTTACCAAAATGAAGTGTGTCCCCAAAAGAGACCTGAAGTGTTTCTTCCCATTCCTACATCTCAGAAAATTTGATGTATTTATACCTTGTGTTCCATCTTCCTTAATGACTTTCTCCACAGCAGGTTTCTCAGCCCTAGTTCTGATGTCAGAGGGTATAATTTTGCGAACAAGTATGCAGCTAAGTTACACATATGAATAGCAATACTGGTTTCAATAGAACTCCTGCTAGGAGTAATATTGTTCATCTACACATATTTAAAGGATCAAAACCATAAAAAGTATATACACTTTTAAACTTTAATCGCTTACTATTGGTGTACAACCCACTATATTAAGCTTCAGTCTTGGCTACCATATCTTCTTCATCCCAAGAAGTTTGGAAATAGTTTCAAGAGTTAGGCCTAAAAGGCTGACTACTTTTATGTCAGTCCTGTTATAATGCACATTGAAGATACATCCTCCATTCTATGCACAGAAGTGGCCCCACTGAATTTACTCTGACTGGGAGCCACCTACCTGAGCAAGGCACAGATTTGTTAACTTGGGGCCAAATCATGCTAACTATCACAGTCAGTTATATTTTGACAGTGCTTTAAGAGAGAGGACTTTCAAATGTCAAGAGAAAACAGAGTTTCACTTAGAAAAATAATTTATTTGTCTGAATATTCAGTAACTGTTTAAATGTTCTGAGATACAAGTGGGTAGACTGATGTACGTTAACTCTTTCAGAAAGTTGAGCCCAGCAGCTCTGCCAGTTAGAGTTGCAACATAAAAGAATTAATTCAATCCTCATAGACTAGTTAAAAAAAATTACAAGTGTAGAGAAGTGACATTATGCACAAAAAAATAAACTTGATATCAATATTTATATCCTAACAGGCCCAGAATAATAAATTCCCCTGAGAAGATGGACATTGCAGATTAAAGCTATAAATGTCGTCTCTGAAATTAAAATGTAATTGTTCAACTTTAAAATAATTTTAAACTAAAACAAGCACACAAAACATTACTGTAAGAAGTGTACTTTAAACACAAGGCCTTGTAGTTGCTTGGTGAACATTTCAACTTAAATTCAAGGTTTTCAGAAAAGAGGATTCAGAAGTATGTATCCCAGAATACATGTGGAACCACTGCAAAAGTCTTAGCTTTGGCATATTGATCAATTCCCTTTTAACTGTTTTTTAAAGAATTCCTGACATGCATTCCCTGAGATCCTTTTGCATCTACATGCTTGCTCAGTCTAGCTTTCTCTCCACCCCATGCCCAACAGTAATAGAAGATTATGAAAAAGGATGGAGTTATGGCCACACAAGATCAGGGGGTTCTGTTTTTTAAGGCTTTGAATTGAATAGTAGCAGAGATCAAAAAACAAAAACACAACACCACAACCAAAAAACCTGAAAGGCTACTATTGAAATGTTACACAAGAATAGCTGGACTTACCAGAGTAGCTCTCTTGACCCCAAATATGCATTTTGAGGCTTGGACCTCTTCCAATAATAAGAGTATGTGGTATGGAAATTTGTGGGGAAAAACTAGTCAGGTGAGACTGAATTGAACCGAACATATCATATATACCCCAAGTGGAGTTTCTCATGCTCATACCAAGGCGATGAGTAAGGTGCAACACACTAATAAATCATCACTACATAATATTTTATCTGCATGACAGCCTTATCAGTGTGAAGCTGTCATACCAAACACAAGATAGCATTTTAATTTTTGTGTTGATGCAAAGCTTTATCTCTCAGATATTCTTCCAAGCACTGAATTGCGAAGGGGTCAACATCAGTATCAAACTTGTTAGCAAATAAATGGTGTTTCTTTAACATCCAGTTCAAGTCTCCCACTCCAAACACACACACAGAGCGCACATGAATTCCATTGCACGGAGGATAGGGGGCACCTTTTGACACATCCCCTTCAAAATAATGCCACTTCACAAACCTGGCAAGAGCATTCATGTCAGAAACGTCATACTTGTCACTGGAAGAAACAGCCCCTGGAACTTCAGGGATTCTTTGAATAGTAGCCCACAAGTATTCATCAGGGCTATACGTGTCTTTAGCCCATTCAATAAATTCAAGGATTTTGCTGTTTTCTAGCACATACTCTACAAATCTCCTACTAGTAACAAAATAGGCACTGCCAGAGAAAACAGGTGTACTAAGAGGTGGAGGTTGTTTGTCTATTCCCATGTTCTTTAGCTTACCATCAACAATTTCATAGTGTTTTTTCCATCGTATTTCTTTGCTGGAAGGCATTTTCTCAGTTTCTAAGCTGTTTTCACCCTTTAGGGCTTTCAATTTCTCCACCATTTCCTGGTTGGTCTTAATGGGAAAGTCCATACCACAAAGATTTATCAAATATTTCCAGTTTGTACTTCTCCTGTAGAGATCTTTCATGCAGTTGAGGTCTGCCTGTACCCTGCTCCACGAAGCATACACTACACTCTCCAATTGGCTGGCAATAAAGACATTATTGAAACAGGACACAATTCCCTTAACTGCTGCCAGAAAAGATTCTGGAGACTTTTTGTCAACATGAATACAGTAATAATTCTGAGGAGCATAGATTGATCTTAGAAGTCTATCAAGCATGTCTATTTTGTGATATACCACTATTGAATAGGCAATTGGAAATTCAGCTTCTTCTTTACTGAGTGGTTCCATAATATACTTCCGCATCTTGGTAAAAGAGGCACAATCTGTTGTCATATTAATATAATCACTTGCTGTTAGCTTAGGGCGTTTCTTAAATGACACAGTTAACATCTCAAGCTTTACTTTTTGAATTTCCTCTATATCACCCTGCAGTATCTTAGAGCAGTTAATATTACTGGTAGGATCTTCACCAGTCAGCTCTAGATGTCTCTGACTCAAGAAGTCCAGCTTTTGGTTACTTTTTAGAACAGAAAAGGCCACTAAAATAAGAAGTAGCACGAGGAGGTGCCTGAAGCGTAAAATATGCCGAAAACGAAATTTTCTTCTCAGCATTTCAGACCACATTGGATACCTTCACTTGGCTAAACAAAGTTTCTTTGTACTCATGATCTCAAACCCACTTCAACAGCTTCAGAGTCATCTGTTCTCATTTCTCAAAAGTGTGTGTATATGCACTGGACACTGGAGGAAAAGCCCTAAAACAAAACAAAACAAAAAATACAAGTCATTCCTAATACAGTTATTCTGCAATTCAATTCTACATTTTACATGTGGCTTTTAAATCAAAAGTTGATTTAAAAGTCTTTGCTTTAATGGTGAACAGTTTAGTTAAAAGGAGTTTCCTGCAATTTAGAAAATGTAATGAGTTGGGTGGTGAAAGTTTAGATACAGTCTGAGTTTTCCCATTTTATGACCAGCTCTAGTATTGAAGCTATGTATTCAAATGTTAATTTCTCCCTCATACCATAATTTCTACTGCATTATTGGATGAAGCGTGTTAATTCTGGCATGGCTGGTCTAAGACAGATTACTTAGATCCGCTGAATCCCTTTTAAAAATGTTGGCATTTTAAAATGCAATAGAAAGAAAATTGTTTTGTCCCCTAGACAGAACTGGTTTACCCATATCAGATGAAATAATTTAGTGAACCAACTGAGGTTTTGTGCAATACAGAGAATGTGAAGTGTTAGTAGCTTAAGTATTTATAGTAAATATTCCAACCTGAATTTAACAGGGACATTTTACGCACACTCCATCAAAGATTTGTTGGCATTTCAATTTACAACTCATTTACTGGGGAAACGATTCACACTTCATCCTCTCATTTGAAATACAGCCCCCATGCACATTCAGCATTTTATTCTTGTGATACAGACCCTTAAACATACTGAAGAATGAGCAGTGATGTGACCCTAGGGCTTCTTTCAGGAAAGATCTGAAAAAGAGAAGGGGAAAAAATAATTTAGTGTTACATAGCCATCTAGCTTTCAGAGAGTTCCTGAAGACAGCTCTCTAATTGACATGGTATTGCTATTTTGTGGTCTATTTTTAAATAGGTATTTAAATTGCACTTTTGAAGCTGTCTTTCATATCACTCTATGCATACGACAGTTTACTCAATTGTTAGAGAGCTGGCTACTAGATAAACATGGACTACAGAGTGTTGAGAGAAATATAGTGTTGTCAGAAATATAGGAATAGCCCTAATTTCTCTCTAGATACAACTACAGGATTTCATATGAAATATCCAATACACAAAGAACGAAATAAATGAAAATCTGAGTTTGTTATAAATTCAAACCACTACGATATATATCTTCACATGTTCATCTGCAATGTACAGTGCATATTTTATGTCCACTAACCCTTAATTAAAATATCTTAACCCCCACCCACTTGAACATTCTCCAGTCAAATTTTCTATAAAGATACATAATGAAGAGTCCTGTAAATAGATGGACAGAGTCTGGAGACATCTGGGCAGTCATGCATCTGCAGAAGAGTTTGCCAAGAATCTCTGGAATCTGGATCAACTAAACAGGTAATAGTTTAAGAGTGACACTTTATTTGTATTCACAAATATGCTTGCAAAAAATTAAAAGCTACATTTGGTCAAAAACTTTGTCTTTCCTTTTCTCTCTACCTCCCCTTCCAGGTTTACATGTAAACAATATTGAGACAGCACGAAAGGGAAAAATAATGCAAACTCAATAAATAAGACAGTGGAGGTCTATAAACAATTATGTTGCATCTAATGTACTAAATATCCAATTCTACTTTTAAATACATCATTTAATTAACTCTAAAGATCATTCAGGTTTTAGTTTCAAGTACTTTATTTCAGAGGTTCTCAAACTTCATTGCACTGTGACCCCCCTCTGACAACAAAAATTACTATGTGACCCCAGGAGCAGGGGCCAAAGTCTGAGCTCCGCCGCCTCAGGTGTGGGGGACCAAAGCCAAAGAACAAAGGGCTTCAGCCCCAGCTCAGGGGACTGTAGCCTGAACCCTGACGCCCTTGGGCTTTGGCCCTGGGCAGTGGGGCATAGGTTTCAGCTTCGGCCCTGGGTGGTGGGGCTTGCACTTTGGCCCCAAGCCCCAGCAAGTCTAACACCAGCCCTGGCAACCCCATTTACCCATTTTAGGGTCCCGACCCACAGTTTGAAAACCACTGCTTTATTTAATAGGAAGCAAAATGCTCAATGTATATATGAAGAGATGGTGATGGGAGTCCATAATTTTCAGTGAGAACACTTGCCAGTATTTCAATCTGGAAACTAAAAGCATTAAAATTTTTTACTAACTACTATTCAAGATCACTGTGGAAGACAACCAAATTCATACAAAGTCATGTTTACACTTGCAAAAAATCAGTAGAAATGTAAGTATTACTTATAAAGCTGGTAATAAAAATATTTTCTGCAAAAAAATATTGGAACACAATTTTTGTTCCATGAAAAATGTAACAAAAGTTTTTCTATAAAGCGAAGAGTGCCAAAAGTTTTGTTGGTATCTGTCTTCCTTCCCCACTGTCACCCCAATTCCTGGTGGAATGGGAGTGCAGGAGGAAGAAAAGGGAAAACAAAATATTTTCATCCAAATTTAAAAATTTCCAATAAAAATTTCAATTTGTTTGCCAAGCTGTTTATTGAAAAACAATTACTGCCAGTTCCAAATTACCTTCTAACAATTTGTTTTTAGATTTCAAACAGAGACAAATGATCAAGGCTTGAGATTTCCATAACTGAAGAACTGCATTAAGCCTGTTTTTCTGCAACCTGCTCAGTATGAATTTAAGGTCTGCTAAAATTTTAACTTGTAATTTATGATTCTCAAACTGTGGCTTCTAAGCTTACTTGGTGATGCCGGTCAGTCTTCATTTGAGGATGCTTACTAGTTGCAGCCCAGATCATGATTCTCAGAAGCAGTTTTCACACACACACACAGGGTCATTTCTTCCATGTATAGTCAAAAATGTTTAAATTAGCAGCAAGTGACAACGAAACTGGAGAGTTAGCAAATCTACAGGACAGCAAACTCACACAGCAAGGTGACATTGAGAGCTTACGGTAGTGGTAGCTCCAGCCAGCAAGAGAAGTTTCATTCTGCATCAAGGGAGAGGAAATAGACAGCAGTCGGGTAGAGTGCTGGAGGGGAAGGAATAACCAAGTAAAGTTTGCTCTTATTAGAGCACTTATATGTAGCCAAAAAACAAAATGTTTGAGGGACCAATGCTACTCTCCATGCGGACTCCTAGGATTCCATCAGTCTCCAAACTAAATGGATCCCACAACAATTCATTAGTCCCACTGCATTTGCAATTTTGAGTGTTTATATATCATTTTATAGGAAATAAGTGCTCTGGGTCAGATTTACCATTGTAGTAGTAGAACGATATGGAATTGGACCAGAAATAGCTCACCCCAACTACATACACATGCTTATACTGTGTCCTCTGAAGTTAACAGCAGTAGTTTCATATTCTTGTTTAAATAAACTCATCTGACACACATCAGTGCCTCCTCAGATGTGCAACCATCTATATAACAGTTAAAATAGTTTTCTGCAAACTCAAATTAGCTGTAAACTCTCTATTCTGCAGAAGGGAAATTAAACAAGATGGTAACTCTTTGGTTCAGTTTCCACCTAGTGTCTACAGTAACTGTTCATAAAGCAAAGGGCTGGCTTTATAAACAGGCAAAAATAAAGTCTACAGCTCTGCATTACACTGGTGGTGTGACAAAGCTGTTCCACTCATCCACAAGGGTCTCCACACCTATACAGAGTTGCGTGGAATAGGATTACCAAGGAGATTTCCCATCTTCCTAAAGAGGGTGGGAGGAAGGGAAGTGGTAGTTTTAACCTACAGAACTGCTATCAATCACCCCCATAACATTAAAGCCCTTTCCATCAGTTTCTCAGGGCAGGTCTACACTTCAAACGCTGATGTACCCGCGTCAGTGAAGATGCTACTCTGCCGACAGGAGAGCTTCTCCCATCGGGACATTAATCAACCTCCACAAGAGGCAGTAGCTCTGACGGCCTGTTCACATAGTGCTGTTACACTAGGGGCTAGGTAGGTGTAACTACCTCACTCAGGGGTGTGGATTTTTCACACGTCTGAGCGACTTAGTTATACGGATATAAATTTATAGTGTAGAGCTGGCATTCTTTTCTTCCTCCTTTGTTCAAGGTACTTTTCTACAGAAAGTTTCCAGGGATCCATTATTACTGCTTATCACAAGTTTCTGCACAAGGGCTTTATATAGTTCCCTTCACAGAATGAAGGCAATCAGAGAAATACGACTGCCTTCCCCACCCAGTGAGGCACAAAGGTCTCAAATCCCTTACTATTTTGCACTTGTGCGGTCATTCACATGAGTAAAGAGGTGTGAAAGTCTACCATTCTAATTAACATATCGAGTGTCAAGTTTCTCTATAGGGTCTGTAGCAATGTAGCTTATTGTTTCTGATCAGCTCTTCCCAAATACTCTCATAGTGCTGTATAGGTTTTGATATAGTCTTGTCTCTGGTCTAACTAACTGCAATAAAGATAAAGTGTAACCTATAGGGAATATATTTAAAGGAAGAGCATAAGGGCTTGTCTACACTGGCACTTTACAGTGCTGCCACTTTCTTGCTCAGGGGTGTGAAAAAACACCCCTGAGCGCAGCAAGTTTCAGTGCTGTAAAGTGCCAGTGTAGACAGTGCACCCGTGCTAGGAGCCGGACTCCCACCGCTGGGAGCACGCCTGTAACGCCCCTCGTGGAGGTGGTTTTTTTGGGAGATCTCTCTCCCAGCACTCTGCCGCGACTACACAAGCCACGTTAAAGCAAGGGCTGGCTCCAGGCACCAGCTAAGCAGGCTGGTGCCTGGGGCAGCGCTGCTGAAGGGGCAGTGCTCCGGCAGCAGCCCTGGTGGCAGCCCCTCTCTGTTTCCCGCGGTGGCAATTCGGCGGCAACTCTTCTGACTCGGGTCTCGCTGTCGGAGGCAGCTCCCTTCCATGTTCCTGTTCTCTCCGGTGGCGGCGTATTCGGCAGGTTTTTTGTTTTTGTTTTTTCTTCTTGGGGCGGCAAAAAACAGAGCCGGCCCTGGTTAAAGCACTGCCACGGCAGCACTTTAACATTGCCAGTGTAGACTAGCCCTAAGGTAAATATCAGAATGTTAGGAGGAGTAAATTCTGAGACAGAAACATGTTCTCGTTCTTCACTGGCATGGGTGTTTACAAATGTGCTAGAGCATCCAAACGAAGCAGATTACTAAAAGAAAAAACTAACAGCCACTCATTTGATTCTGGGAGAAATATTCTGATGCAACATTGGCAATGAAATACAATAACAGACAGAGGACATTGTAGATTGAAAGTGGAAAGTTAATGTTGCTGGGGCATTAAATTTCTTCTCTCCCCCAATACACTTGTTGAAAGCAGGGGCTGGGGGGGAGGGAACTACTTTATCAAATAATCTGAGATAACTCTGGAAGCAGTCAGGGGAATAGGAAAGCTTTTGGCAAAGGGTTTTGCTAGGACACTAAGGACCAATCTAGTATCAGCTGGTTGAAGGATGACCAAGGAAGTTCCCATACTTAGGCAAGAACAAATCCTGGTCAAAATCTCTGCCATACTAACTAGGGAAGAGTGATCAAGACATTTGTTTAGGAACAGGATACATTTCAGGGCAAAGTCGGAGAACATGTACTATACTGCAGGACAAGGGCAACTACATAGTAGAATATAAGGCTATGGCTAACCTATAGAGATTTGTTGACAAAAATTATGCCGCTTTAATTAAAGTACTGTTGCATGTCCACACTATGCTCCTGGTGTCGGCAGAGCAGATCCACACTAGCAGCTCTTGCATCAACACAGAGAGCAGTGCACTGTGGGTAGTTATCCCATTGTGAAACTGGCAGCGGGGTGCTTTGGGAAGGGTTTGCAGTGCCTCATGGGGCTGGTACAGTGTCACATGATGCGATTGAGAAACCAGCACTGTTTCACTGGCATCCTACAAGATTCAGCTGACGTGTATGTGGAGGGGACAGACAGAAACAGTGTGTGTGTTGGGGGAAGAGTATGTCGGCATACTGCTTCTTTAAGTTCAGACAGCAGACAGAGCAGTCCCTCCCCGTCCACCTCCCCCACCAGCAGCAGCCCATTCTACCTGCCAGCCCTAGAGAGTCAATTCCATGTTAATGATTCCTTCAGAGTTTTCCTGCAGCCCCCTCAGCTGCCAGCAGCAGCCTCCTCAGCAGCTTGTGAGCTCTCCATGTTGAAAAAGAAAAGGGTGCGTGCCTGCAGGGCAGCCAAGCCAAGTTCAAAATATTTATGAGCAGAATGGTCACGGCAAGCATTGTGGGGTACCGGGGGAGGCCAGTTATGTCAACATAGCGGCAGCATCTACACTAATGATTTGTTGCTTTAACTTCACTGCAAAAAGCTCTATGCCTCTCATCGAGGTGGTTTTATTTTGTTGGCAAAACAGCAGAGTTTTGCAGCCAAAAGTAGCCTTGTAGTGTGTACACCACCACTGTTTTGTCGGCAAAAGCTGCCTTTTGCCAACAAAACTGTATAATGTAGACAAGGTCTAAGCAACTCTGAACATAAAGTTTCTGCAGTGGCTACGTTTGAGTAAGAGATAAAATTAGAAACTTCATTTAGATTAGGTTGACCTACCTCCAACTGTTTTACAATTGTATCGTTTTGCCTACCAACCCAAAAAGCCTCTTTAGCCAAGGTTGCTGTCAGTTAGCACACATTTACACCTTAGGTCAAAAGACATTCTTCTTCTTTGGGGAGTAGAGAGAATAGAAAAAGCAGGTCACATTTTCGAAAGGATTCATTATCAGGGCTTGTCCACATAGAAAGTGGTACTGCTTTAACTTTAACACTGGTATAATCTCCTTAGTGTGAATGCTGTTACAACCTTCTAGTGTGGATGCTGTTAGAACCCTTTAATGTGGATGCAGTTTTGCTAGAATAAAGTTGCTTTATACCAGTTATAGCTTATTCTTGTATGGGAAGAGGAATAAACTATATCAATATAAATCATCTTTATGCCAGGATGCTTTTCCCCTTCTTAATAAAAAATTACCACAACCTAACCAAAAGTTAGTTTTTGAACCAGTATATTTAGACCTGGCCTCTGCTTCTTCAAGAGAAGAAAGATATTTTAACGACTCAGTATTAAGTTGAACAAAATTAGGAAAAAGCAGCAAGTTATTTGACAAAGAACAGAATAAAGGGAAGCACTTTTTCCCCTCTCCAAAGTCACATAGTGTTTTGGTTTTTGTAGCAACTCCACAACTTTCACAGTTTCATAGGTTTCAAGGAGCCTTGCTGCCTCACGCTTGTAGTCTGGCAACAAGAAAGGTAGTGTTTGTGTTTTCGTTAAAAAGCAAAACAAAAAAACAAACAAACAAACCATGGGCCAGTATATTGGCGGGCAGGATCAACAGCTTAGTATTTAAAGTTGTCCTCAAAAACTTAAGCAATGCATATACTTCTTTCATATAGCTTAAGAATAGTAGTGTTTGGGGCTTAATTTGTGCTGGGGCTTGGCAGTTCATAGCCCCAGCACCTCCGGCCTCCTGACTAGCAGCCTCTACTCTCTGGCTGCCCAGCTCTGAAGGCAGCATCATCACCACCAGCTATGCACAAGGAAGGGTGGCAATACACCATACCATGCCACACTTACTTTTGTCCAACCTGAAGTGTTCTGTGAAAACATCTCAGGTTAGAAAAATTTCGGATGGAACCTATTCTGGTTTTCAGGTGGCCTGCAGCTTTGGGGCAGCCCTGCAGCTCAGGAACCTCAGGCTCCTTGCTGCAGAGCTGGGAGCCTGCGAGTCCTAGGCGCTCTCAGAGCCTCTGGGCTCCCTGCCACAGAGCCAGGAAAATTTGGGATGGGCTTTCCAAATCTAAAACTCCAGGGCAGCCCTACCATGCAGGCTGGCCAGAGAGATCAAGGTTTCTAGACTCCTCAGCCAGCTTTCTCCTTGGGCTGGCCAACTCCTGCAGCCTGGTGAACCAACCAGGGGTCCCAGGTCTGGGGCAGAGCACATAGCAACATAGAAGACCTGGCCACTGAAGAGTGAAATTTACATAATTCTTTTTGGTTTTATGGGGCCCACCACTGACCAGCAGTTGTGAAACTGACAAGAATCATGTCAATTTCACTCAGCAGCTGCCCAGTCTGGGGAGCATTTTTTGTTTGGGCAACACCAACATATTGCTGCCTGTGTGTCAGGCTGGTTCTCCCAAATGACCACCCCCATCTTGAGAGAGTGTTGCTGCTTAAACCTACCAGAGTTTTCAATTTCTTGCATTCCTGGGATTTTCTCCTATCCTGGCATGGTCTCTTAGCTCTCAAGTGCTTACTGAGAAGTGGTTTATCTTGAGCTGCTCTTTCTGTTCCTGCTCAATTTCCCCCCTCAGACTATTAAGGTAAACCAATATATTCATACAACAAAAATAAGCAGGTGAATGTAAATTACAGAGCAGCTCCAAATCTAAATCCACTGCCTTCCCCAATCATTTCTTAGACTTTATGTACCAGCTTGGTTATTGCAATTCCACTCCTAACCTCCCCCCCCCCCCAAAAAGGCAGTGGCTTGAATTAAAATACTAAATACAAGGATGATGAAAATTGTGCATAATACATGTTTGCAGCAGTTAATCATAAACAGATTTTGCAAATGAGATATACATTGATAAATGCTTTAAAGCAGACCAAAACAGCATAAAAAGCAAAAAGACAAAGTCTGACTCTCTAGAAAGCATTTCCTTTCAACAGAGTGGAAATGCAAGATAATGTCTGAAGTCTTCAATGATGGTTTAAAATTGAAAAGGATGTGGTAGAGAGGCTCCCCCTCCTCCCCTTTTGAAGAGCTATTTAAAGTTCTTAACCCATTTCAAAAAATCAAATCAAATCAAAATCAATCAAGTGTTGGTAAGAAACTGAAAAATTCAGTAGTTACAGAAGTAATCTATTGAATTTTGGAGCTCTCTTGGGGCTGGCCCAAGATTGTGGAATGAACAGTCACAGGAAATAAGAGCCATCACTAAGGGTATGTCTGTACAGAGTTTTTGCGCTGTAAGTTTCACTGGTGATAGGGAACCAGTAAAAGCAAAGCGCTGGTTTGTGTACTCACTCAATTCCTCAGGCGTCGGAGAGTGTTTACACTACCAGCACTTCCCTCGCGGATGAGAACAGCGCTGTAGGGCAGCTATCCCACAGTGCAGTTCTCTCGATAGATTTTGTGGGAAGGGGGATGGGGGTGAGCCGAAGGCCTTCTGGGTCCCTGCTCAGTGCCCCATGCTGCCCTGCTTCATGTCTTAGGAGCCCCATTACTTCCTGGCTTCTTCCATGGCATTTTTTTAAAAGCCTCCTGCTGTCTGGCTGCTTTCCCCGCCACATCTACAAACAAAGGGAAAGGGAGCTTCAAACTTCCCGGGGCTTACAGGGGGAGGGGCGGACGTCTGTGCATCAGAGCAGCGGAGATGCTGGCCAGAGTGGTTGCTTTTGGAACTGCGGGATAGCCTTCAGAGGCCAAAGGGTGTTTACACTGGTGGAATGTGTCTTCACTTTCACAACAGTGCAAAAAGAACAGGAGTAAGAGCTGTACGCCTCTCATGAAGATGGTTTTCTTTTTGCAGTAAAAACTTCTGAGTTTCACCGCAAAAAGTCATTAACAAGTGTAGACGCTCCTGCGGTTTTAGCGCAAAAAAGGGACTTTTTGCGCTTTAAATGGTAAGTGTAGACATACCCCAAACCTCTCACCTTCCACTCCAAGTGCAAGGCACATTTCTTTGACCTTGTCTTCTCTAAGATGTAGCAACATGTGTTTTAAAATATATGTTTATATTATGCACATGCACGCACACAAATTCCAAAAACAAAACACACATAATATAAAATATATATGTTTCTATTATGCACACACTTCCACTGGGGAAAGGAGGAGAGAACAAAAAGGTGTGATAGTTCTTAGCTCTGTTGCTCGATGCACTGCTAGAAGGTGCTCAGATACTATGGTGATGAACACAGTGTAAGAACCTGTACAAAATACTCAGTAAATGGGGCTAAACTGAAGCGGTTAGTAGATGTATGTGAGAATCAAGGTCCTATTTTACCCATATCTATCTGCTAAGTATCCCTGGTAATCTCAGATTACTTTAAGATTAACTGCAGTTTCTTTTCAATTACCCTGCACTTTTTTTTGGTATGTTTCCAGTTTCCCTGCCTCTCCTCCCCCCGCCCCCTCCCACCTCCATATCCCATCAAATAATGCTTCATAAAAAGGGGGTAGGGTGGAGATTGGAGTGAAGAAATTAGTATCTCTCACCATGACAAGTACCCAAACTGCCTTCTATAGGGTGAAATTCACAAGTCCTGCCAAAAATTTGAGCAATCAGGATGTGTGTAGCCATGGAAGCTACATCCACAAGGCAGAGACCCCTGCTTAGCCACTTCTTATACACATTCCATTGAAGGGTACTATGGGATGGTAGGGGATTTCACTGCCCAGAAGAACTTACTCAGGCAGTCTTCCTACCAATTAATCGTAGATTTTTCTATAGGTTCCAATCACAGTGATATTTAAGCATTGAATGTCACCTACAGAATATAAATTAGACTAAAAACTAGATACTAATTAAAGCTACCTGGTCAGATCTGCACTATTTTCATTAACCATCTCCATACATTCTACTCATCAAATGTTTTATCCCTCCAGAATCCTCCTCTCCTCCCACATGTGACAGACAACACAACTCACAGCAATTGTTAATGATGCTGAGCATTTGACACTGGGTCAATACTTGGATTAGATTTTTCATATAGTTTCCGGCACTCAGTTTGCAGAAGAGTTTCTTCAAGAAAAACGTGTTTTAAAAAGTTGGTTTGTAGTGACTTAGACACAAACTAAGTGTTCTGACAACATAATCCCACGCTAAATGTTTGGTTAAGGAGCAAAATTAACACCATGTAAAAGACACTGAGATTAGCTGCATAAATAAGCACCATAAAGGAAAGTATTTCTCTATCCTATGGTTGTATTTAAGTAAGGTATACTTTGAGCAAGAGGGTAAGATCCATTATAGAATTCAACTTTTTAAAAGGCACAAGACTAAGCAATTTAGAAAATGGGCTAGAGACATGTATGCACTTGGCTCTGCTCCATAGTTTACACAAACAGAAAAGCTTGCCACCAGGTGAACATTAAAAACCACACTTGGTCAGTGAGCCCTATGCTGGAGAAAACTATTTTATGATCAATGATGAAACAGCAGGGACTCATTTCCTTCCAGCTATTTAGGAACTGGTTTAAACAACCACAGAAGCAGTTATTTAATCTTGTACATCGTTTACGTTCTTATCCAGGTTTAAGTAAATAAGCAGTTTAGAGCAGGGATGGGCAAACTACAGCCCGTGGGCCAGATCCACGCTGGGCTCCGGGTGCCGCTCCGGTGCTCCAGCCGGGTCAGGGGCCATACCACGTGGCTTGGCCCTGTTCCAGCGCTCCAGCCAGGGCACCGCAGCATGGCCCCGCTCCGGTGCTCTAGCAGGGATGGGGGCTGCTCCGTGCATAGAAGCCGGAGAAGGGACATGCCACTGCTTCCGGGAGCCACTTGAGGTAAGCGTTGCTCGGAGCATGCACCCGAGCCTCTCCCCACACCCCAACAACCTGCCCCAGCCCTGATCCCTCTCCTCCTCTCCAAACCCCTCAATCCCAGCCCAGAGCACCCTCCTGCACCCTAAACCTCTCATCCCCAGCCCCACCCCAGAGCCCGCAACCCCAGCTGGAACCTGCACCCCTTCCCACACACCTGCCCCAGCCCTGATCCCTCTCCTCCTCTCCAAACCCCTCAGTTCCAGCCCAGAGCACCCTCCTAAACCCCAAACTCCTCATTCCAGCCCCACCCCAGAGCCCAAACCCCCAGCCAGAGCCTTCACCCCATTCCACACCCCAACCCCAATTCTGTGAGCATTCATGGCCTGCCATACAATTTCTATTCCCTGGTGTGGCCCTCAGGCCAAAAAGTTTGCCCACCCCTGGTTTAGAGCCTTTCATAATGCCTCCCAGTTCAAGTCTCTCTCCCGCTAGTAATCACTTTTCAGAAGATTGTTACCTCCAGCACAAGGCACAAGAATGTCAGCTGTAATTAAAAACTTAAATACAGGTTCGCAATTTATTTATGGTGACTGTGTAGATTTCTGGGCTCGGGCTGGAGCCCAAGGTATGGCACCCCCTCCCCACCCCGGGCTCTAAGACCCTGGCAGCAGGAGGTGTGTCCCAGAGCAAGCCCGGAAGTCCACACAGCAATGAAGCAGCCCGGAGCCCAAGTCGGCTGGTACGAGCCAGCAAAGGGTGTCTATCTAGTTGCTCAATAGACAAAAGTGGTTTGCTATTACATTGAGGAAGCTGATACCAAGAAGGAAAACAAGCTAAAGACAGACTATAGGTCTGGTGTAGAAGATGGCAATAGGAAGAGAGGAAGAAAAGGAACATGATTTTATTTTTTAAAGATTTTTTTTAGCAATCGTCTCACATATAAAAAACTTGTCTACTGAGAACTATAGGTCAAATCCACTATTGCTGAGTCCACTTAGACTATACCAGTTGTAGTGTAACAGTGGAAAACTTGAATTTTTTGTTTTGTTTTGTTTAAAGCCTAAGTATAAGTCCACATTTAAGTGGACTCATTTTCCAAAGTGCATCATCCACTGACATCAGCATTTTTCTTCCTGCCTCTCCCCTGTGCCTTTCTGGGACCCTCCTTATTGAATTGGTTTTCCTTTAGAGAACAGATGCTGCAGTATTTCATGAGAGGTCATCCCATGACCCTTTTTGCTGAAACTCCATTTCCAAAATGATCCCTCTACAGAGCTCTGACATTGTTATGTTGAACTAGCTACGGTCAGTGGCAGCCGTTCAATGTCTAGCACTTTTGGGGAGGAGGGGGAGAAATCAGGCCATCTATTTCAATGCCTGAATATGGACATAAGAGTTTTGCTTTAGGCACCCATTTTTAAAAGCTTTGGCTATAGTAGGACATAACATGTCTGTATGGGCCAATTGGGTATTTGAAGACAACATATAAATGATTCTAAAAGACCATTTCAGAACATGATGAATTTTTGTAGACAAGTCCCAAATTATATTTACCGCCTACCCTACTAAAATCCTCACAGATATTACGTAGCTAGATTATCCAGAGCATCTTCCTATTTTCATTAGGAATATTTAGCACTCGCTGCCCCCTGCTACTCCCAGCTGGCTCAGGTTCTGCCACTCTCACCTCATTGAGTAATAACTTGCTCACTGAGTAGCCCTATTGAAGTCAATCTTGGTACTTAAAATAGATATTCAATAGAACTACTCAGAAAGAAAGGTGGTAGTTTCCTTTAGTGCAGGTGGGTCCAGGGGACTACCTTCTTTCACTCACAAATCTACTTTACACCATCATTACAATACTGGAGGCAAAAAGCATTCCACCCGTTTCCCACAAAGCTCTTCACTTTTGTCATAATTACCTCTAAAATAGTTCAGATGCTCCCAGTCAAGTAATTCCAGATTACTACTGAGAACTCAAAATCCAGTCAAATACCGAAATAATTTCTTTACTGAACACATGCACCTTAATGTAGCTTTTCCAAGTTTTACAAATTTAGTTACAATCATCATTTGGTCGTATTTCATGATTAAAAAGAGGGTTACCCAAATAGATCTTTAGTGATAGTTTAGTGTATACCAACACTACTAATTTATGGTCCCAATTGCAGAAGCTCATCTGCACAGTTTGGCCCCACTTAACAGCAAATTATCACATGAGGCACTGTTGTAATGAGGGGGCATGTTACTTCATTATCTTCATAAACTATTACAGTACTTGTAGGAGATGAAATATCCGGTAATTAAAAAGAAAACGACTAATTCACAAAATAAGACAGTGATACATTAATCTGGCTTTAACTTTTCCTTTAATTTGCCAAATTCATAGCAGAATCATATGCAGATCTAGTAGACTTACAAAGGTTGTCTAATTACAACAATAATGGTATCTATTATGTAAGAAGTGAATTTAGGGTCTAGAGAAAGACAACTGAGTATGGATTATTTTTATTTACTACAGAAACCAATAGGTGAAGCCTATTACAGATTACCCTCAAACCAACATTTCTGCTTGTTTGCTTAGAAATGTAGATCATGTTTGAAGGGAAGAATTACCAGTTCTTCCAAGAAGACTAGAAGAACATGATTTAAGTACAGTGGCACATGTCAAGTTTCAGTTGATAGAAAAAGCAATTTATCTGCTCAAGAGCTTCACACCTACTCAGAGCAGGACTTTAGGATGCTATGATAAAAATGCCAGTGGCCAGTCTACAAGAGCTTTCCCAGTGTGGCTAGTACTGATGGAGCTGCATGAGCGTTAGTTTTACAAAAAAACTCTGTTTAGGCACAGCCACTCAGAATCATTGCTATGAGTCAGTTATGACAGAATTTTCTACAGAGCTTGATACTCACCCAGCACACAAGAAATTAAACACTCAACATGGGGGATAAGGAGGGGCCATTTTTAAGACAACTACTGTAGTTCAGAAGCTGGAGTTTATTTCTCCAATGTACTCAGTACTGCTTAGTAAATTAGGGATTAAAAAGAAAGTTAGTTTTCATCTTTCCGAAGGGAAGGCAATCATCTACCAGTGAAATGAGAACAGATCATAACAAACACCTTACACCATGGAATACTGACAGGTGGCCAGAACCAAAGAGCCTTAAAATTAAATGGTAGGTTTCAGAGTAACAGCCGTGTTAGTCTGTATTCGTAAAAAGAAAAGGAGTACTTGTGGCACCTTAGAGACTAACCAGTTTATTTGAGCATGAGCTTTCGTGAGCTACAGCTCACTTCATCGGATGCAAAATTAAATGTTACCATTAATATCCTCAACATATTCTCCAGTTTACAAAGAATACAGTTTCTTTCCCACAGTTTGAGAAGACTACTGTGACAGTTCCAGTCACCTTTACACTATCCTGTATTTTGTTTTCAATTTTTTAAGAATTCTTCAGTTGCCAAAAGCCATTCTGCACACTGCCTATGCTTACAGGCTAATGCTGCATGTAAAAGCTCTAGTGTTTGGAACTGTCAAGAATTGCACCCTTCATTTCATTTATACCGGTTCCAAGTCTTACATCATACCCACACACTTCACTCAAAATAGATTCCTAGTAGGGCTGTCAAGTGATTTAAAAAAATTAATCATGATTAATTGCACTGTTAAACAATAACAGAATACCATTTATTTAAATATTTTGGATGTTTTCTACATTTTCAAATATACTGATTTCAATTACAACATAAAATAAAAAGTGTACCGTGCTCACTTTATTTTTGATTACAAGCATTTGCACTGTTAAAACAAAAGGTAGTATTTTTCAATTCACCTCATACAAGTACTGTAGTGCAATCTCTATTATGAAAGTTGAACTTACATATGTAGAATTATGTAAAAAAAAACTGCATTCAAAAATAAAACAATGTAAAACTTCAGAGCCTACAAGTCCACTCAGTCCTACTTGTTCAGTCAATTGCTCAGACAAACAAGTTTGTTTACATTTGCAGGAGATAATGCTGCCCGCTTCTTGTTTACAATGTCACCTGAAAGTGAGAGCAGGCGTTCTCATGGCACTGTTGTAGCCGGCGTCACAAGATATTTACATGCCAGATGCGCTAAAGATTCATATGTCCCTTCATACTTCAACTACCATTCCAGGGGACATGTGCCCATGCTTATGATGGGTTCTGCTTGATAACAATCCAAAGCAGCGTGGATCGACGCATGTTCATTTTCATCACCTGAGTCAGATGCCACCAGCAGAAGGTTGGTTTTCCTTTTTGGTGGTTCAGGTTCTGTAGTTTCCGCATCAGAGTGTTGCATTTTTTAAAACTTCTGAAAGCATGCTCCACATCTTGTCCCTCTCAAATTTTGGAAGGCACTTCAGATTCTTTAACCTTAGGTCCAGTGCTTTAGCTGTCTTTAGAAATCTCACATTGGTATCTTCTTTGTAGTTTGTCAACTCTGCTGTGAAAGTGTTCTTAAAATGAACAACATGTGCTGGGTCAACATCTGAGACTGCTATAACATGAAATATATGGCAGAATGTGAGTAAAACAGCAGGAGACATAAAATTCTCCCCAAGGAGTTCACTCACAAATTTAATTAATGCATGGAAGCAAGTCCTCTGGAATGGTGGCTGAAGCATGAAGGGGCATATGAAGGTTTAGCATATCTGGCATGTAAGTACCTTACAATGTCAGCTACAAAAGTGCCATGAAAATACCTGTTCTCACTTTCTGGTGACATAGTAAATAAGAAGATGGCAGCATTATCTCTTGTATATTTAAACAAACTTGTTTGTCTTAGCGATTGGCTGAAGTTTTACATTGTTTTGTTTGAGAGTGCAGTTATGTAAAAAAGAATCTACATTTGTAAGTTGCACTTTCATGACAAAGAGATTGCACTACAGTACTTGTATGAGGTGAATTCAAAAATACTATTTCTTTTGTTTATCATTTCTGCAGTGCAAATATTTGTAATAAAAATATACACTTCAATTTCAATTACAACCCAATATATATATGAAAATGTAGAAAATCAAAAATATTTAATACATTTCAATTGGTATTCTCTTGTTTAACAGTGTGATTAAAACTGCAATTAATTGCATTAATTTTTTTGAACCATGGTTAATGTTTTTGAGTTAATTGCGTGAGTTAACTGAGATGAATCGACAGCCCTAATTCCTAGTTATGTCTAGAAGATTGTCCAATATTACAGATTCTTCTCCTCAAACTCTCATGTTCCCCTCATCAGCATGTTGCCTCTTCAACACCACAATCTTGCTAAAGTTGATACAGACAATAAGTTAATTGTGAGCAGCGATTTGACAATACTTGCAACCCCATGTTATTCATGACAAAGACTGCCCTTTACAGAAAAGAGGAAGAGAAGATGTGATCATCTTTTATTTTAGCAATTGGTTCGCTCCATAATCATCCATCTACTTATTTTAGCTGTTTCAACCTTCTAAGCTCTGCTGACTTGTGCACTGCCTACTCTCCGAATCAAAACTCATCCCTTCAATGGTAGCCACTAAGGTCTGGTCTAGACAACACTTAGGATGACCTAGCTACAATGTTCAGAGATGTGAACTCAATCCGAGAAACAGAGTTAAGTCAACGTAAGCCCCAGTATAGACACTTAACTACGGTTTCTCAAGGGGATGGGCAAAGATTTAACTGCAGATTTGCTCCATCAATTTAAGAGTTAAGGTCTGCATTTGGAGCATTTTGGGAAAATGAAACTGAAGGGTGAGACTAACAGTCATGACAAAATGCAAAGCCTCTTCACTTGAGCACAGCATTCACTAAAGATTGTTGTTCTATACTTGAATATAAGTTGTGGGAAGGAATTGAACTCAGACCACGATTAAATTTCCAACTCTGAACTTGTTCATCACCCCAGGACAAATCACAAACTATCTGCACTTCAGTTTACTCATCTATAAAATGAGTAATGATAATTGTACACAGTGCCCCGGGTATTTGGAGATCTTTAGATGGAAGCCAGGTTCTTATTAGGCTTTAAATAAATAAATAAATAAATAAAATAAAAGAATAAAAGGTCAGATGTAGATATATCCGCTCCAGTGGGGCATAGTTGGTACCTAACCCCTGAAAGGCTACATAGACAGACTAAAATGTAACTTTCAGTCCAACTTCCAGCAGCGTTCCCCCTTCCACACACATCACAAAATCTTTTCCTAGAGGGCCTCTTCACAATCTTGGAAAGTGGGGCTATTGAGGGGACCACTACTTAATAGACATCCCATTTACTCTGCTTGAGATCTCTGTTAATGATTGGTCACCAAGTATTGCAAATATTTTTGTAGTTGAAGTTATCCTAATATAATAAGCATAAGTGAGGTTAAAAAAAAAAAAAGTGTTTAAGTAGTGAGATTTAGTATCATGCCATTTAACGTACCATAACTACTTCAGCCTCAGGATTAGAGCCTTTGTCTCACTATAAAAACCAAAAGCAAGTAAGTTTAACATTCAATAAAATACTTCACTAGCAGTTTTAAAATACAGACTCAAAAGACCAATGCAATCTCACCAAGACCAGTTTTAGGTTACAGTTACAGGGCCTAATTGCTAATTATATCATGATAGCACTAAGGGGCTTTCAAGTGTTGGATCCAGACACTGGGGATTACCAGATACATGGAGACTCCTGAGGTGGTACAAAACTAGTATAATGGCTCTACATCTCTCCCCCATGAAGTCCCAAAGGTAGGGTGCATGGGTGGAGCCCTGCTGGACTCAAACTGTTTTCAGCTGCTGGAATAGTCCTTTGGGACCTAGACAGCTTAATGCAACAACAAGCAGACTAAGGATTGCTCTAACTTGAACAAGGGTCCAAACTCCAAATATCGGGCACAACATGATAAATCACTTAAAGGAGCCAGCCTTTTCCCTGAATTCTGCTGGAACTGAATCTGGGCCATAAATTTTAAGATGGCAAAAATGTTCCAAAAGCTAAAGTTTTTAGCAAAAAGAGAAGGAGTACTTGTGGCACCTTAGAGACTAACAAATTTATTTGAGCATAAGCTTTTGTGAGCTACAGCTCACTTCATATGCTCTAATAAATTTGTTAGTCTCTAAGGTGCCACAAGTACTCCTTTTCTTTTTTGCGGATACAGACTAACACGGCTGCTACTCTGAAACCTAAAGTTTTTAGCTCTTTTTCCTGTCAACTCACATCTTGCTTTGATTATACAGACCCAGATCCAAGTTCCCTTTTCTTACATCCTGTTGTGGCTGAACATATTTTGAGTATCAAGTTGAAATTAGCAAGTGGCCTCATCTCATCCTGTAAACCATCCTTTACTAATTTCACCTGACTAATATGTCTGGGGACAGAAAGAACTGTTAGTTAATATTCTCTGGGACTACAACTTTCTCTCAATCCATGGCAACGTTCCACTTCCTTTCAAGGTTTGTACTTTCACAAGGTTAATGACTCTGAATATCCCCTTTAGTAATACTTCTTTATTATGTAAATAGAAATACTCTATGTAAGCAGCATAGCGCAAGGTAAGTACTTTCTGTCTGTGAAGATTATATATTTAGGTAATTAACTTTTCGATATTTATACAGCAAGTACAGTTTATCCTGGAAAGGCTGAATGCCATCTGTCATGGTTATGTTCAGCTTCATTTACCCCCCTTAGAGAATACTAACTTATTACACTTCTCCATCTTTACGTTGTTGCTGGTTGCCAATGCCTAATAAAGGATGCTAGTAGTTGATTTGCACAGACAATTCTCACACCACAGTATTTACCCTATAACAGTCCAGGCAAAAGGCACCACACTTCCATGATGTTTCAAGGTTCCCGGTGCTTTGTTGCCAGTGGTTACAAGAATAAATAAATGATTTAATCAAACTGAGCTAAAACATATGGCAATTCTTCCTAAGAAAAAACAATTAAACAGAGCATTCTGTTCCACGTGTCACTTTTAAACCATTTCATGAGGATATTAAGAATTATGGGGCACTGGCACAGGGACAGGTGAGTGGTTAATACCTTGAAAGACCAAAACACAGTGTGAAAAATATAAAGGTATTGTAATGAAACTGCTGGCTCATTGCTGGGCACTGTATTAAAGGTCAATACATCCTGAAGTCAGAACAGACCAGGCTCAGGACCCACAGCCAGACCCCGCAGGAGAGCAGGTTGGAGACAGCACTCAGGAAGATGGTTCCTGAGGAAAGACCAAACAACGGGTAGCCTGAGAGCTAGGACCTGGGAGATTCTGAGCTTGGCAGAGACTTGCCTGTTGCAAGAAGAAGGCCAGCAGCAGAAGTACACAGGATTGCAGTATGCAGGCAAGAAACTGGTATGAGGGTGCTCTAGTCAGACTCTGATTTTATTACCCCTGGACTGGACTGGCTTAGAGTTTTTATTGTCATTGATTGTAACCCCAGAAGAAGTTGTACCTATGGTATTTGCACAATTTATTTAACTGGAAACTGAGTTTTTACAGGAACCCACCAGGGACTAGAACCCGTTGAACACAGCATTTGGAGTACTAAGAACTCACCTCTGAACTCATTACACATTAGCATGCTAACCTGCACCCATGGGACTGGTGTACCACAACATATACAATGAAAATCCTGCTGGTTGCAGTATATTATGTAGAACATTTATTCTTCAGAAGGGAAAAACTAATTGGTGAACCACAGCAGCAATGTTATCTGACGAGATATGTGTTGCCACAGAGAGGAGATATGTTAATACAGCTCAGCATTTTCCATTACACAACACAGATGTAAATGGCCATGAATTAGGTATGACTTTAGAGAGAGGAGCAGTTCATTACACGTGAATGTATTCAGTTAGAGGTTTCAATCTCTGTAAGGGAAGTACAAATATTAGTCATAATCAGAATTATATCAGTTACTATTAGGTTACAGATTTAGGCCCCAGTCCTGTAATGAGATGTGAGGACAGACCACTTGGAAATCATCTAGTCTCCACGCAGACACAGAAGTGTGTCCCATTGCAGGACCAACGGCCTTAGATTTTCCTCAAAACTTACAAGTTCAATTAAAATAGAAACTCTTTTTTTTTGAAGCGTTAGCACCTAACGAGTTTTCAGTCTCATAATTTCAAGAAAACCCACCACACTTGACACTATTATGGAGACATATATCTAAATAAAAAGACATTTGTGTTTTCACAGGTTAATTTTTAAAATATATAGATATAGGTAAGATTATAGATATATCAAACAGAAGCATTTAGTATTGGTCATCATAGTGGTTTCTTAATTCTTTGGAATTCCTCTGTAGGGGACAAGGGAGAAGAGGTCACTATCTAAGAGACCTTATCTAAAAGGATGCCACTGAAGAAGCTGGCGGACAGGCAGATATGTGCAGAGGGGATATTAGGTGGTGTTTCTTAGGCCCACACCCTCTTCCCTGCTGAAGAAACAATCATATAAAAGACAACAGCAATGGAACAGATTGTTAAAATACCCAGGGCATAATATTCAAAAGGTGATTCATTAATTAGCCAGATTTGAAAGAGGCAAGTTGATAGTCTTTTTAATATAGGTCATTGGGAAGGATACTGAAACTTGTATTTCTCTGCATGAAAGTTTTGAAAGGTGCATGTTTCATTTGTAGCACTGGAAAGGAGTCCAAAAATGTTCTGTGAGCTTGTTCTAAGAGCTTTACCGTAGGCTAGATACATTGACCAATACTTGCTGTTTCAATGCTATTTAGAGTTAGTGTAATCACTGCTTGCAGTAAGTCACTGGTTTGTGAAAATTAATTTGGACTCTTTGCTAATACTGGAAGATAAACTTGCATGTTTTACACAGAGATTAAGGCCATATCTACACTACAAATTCATGTCGACTCCAGTTACGTCGGCATGAAACCACCACAGTCAGTACATCACTTGCATGTATGCATGTTTGGCTCATGTCGGCAGTGTGCGTACTCACCAGGAGCGCTTGTCTCAATGCACAGTGTGGTGCACATGGGAAGTTTTCGCAATGCATGATGGGACTGAAACTAGTTGCTCAGAGGTGACGGAACATGGAGTCAACTTCATAGAGTGCAACTGTCTATCCCATGTCATTTACATCCCATAATTTTCACACCTTTTTTCAAAGTCTCACAAATCCGCAAGGCCCTCCTCACTGTCCACCATCTCCAACAGAAGCATGGAGCCTGCACAGCTCTGCGCTATTGTCATGAGTATTACAAGCACAGGGCACACGATCGTGAAGCATTTGCAGAGCTGCACGAAGAACGGAATTCATGGTTGTTGGTGGCATTCACAGAGCAGCTGCAGATGGCAGAGCACTGCTTCTGGGCCTGAGAAACAAGCAGTAGCTGGTGGGATTGTATTGTAACATAGGCTTTGGATGAGGAGTAGTGGCTGCAGAACTTTTGGCTGTGCAAGGCAATATTTCTGGATCACTGTGCTGAGCTCACCCCAGAGCCCTTCAGAGCAGGGACATCAAAATGAGAGCTTCACTGACAGTGAACAAGCAAGTGCTAATCACACAGCGGAAACCTGCAACGCCAGATTACCAGCTGACTGGTAGCAATCAATTTGGAGTCCGGAAATCCATTGTGGGGCTAGTTGTCACAGAAATGTGTAGAGCCATTAATTGCCTCTTGCTACGCAGTACTGTGACCCTCTGCAATGTGCAGGACATGGTGGATGGATCTGCAGCAATGGGGTTCCCGAACTGCAGTGGAGCAATAGATGGCACGCATCTCCCTATTTTGGCACCAGACTACCTTGCCGGAGTATACATCAACAGAAAGGGCTACTTTTCTGTGGTTATGCAAGCGTTGGTGGATCATCAGGAGCACTTCACTGACATCAACGTGGGCTGGTCAGGGACAGTGCAAGATGCTCGCATCTTTAAGAAGACAGGACTATTCAGAAAGCTGCAAGCAAGGACTCTCTTTCCCAAATGGCAGATTACCATTGGGAAAGTTGAAATGCGAATAGCGATCCTGGGGGACCCAGCCTACCCATTGCTCCTCTGACTTATTAAGCTGTAAAACTGACCATCTCAACAGCACTAAGGAGCAATTCAGCTACTGGCTCAGCAGGCGCAGAATGACAGTTGAATGTGCTTTTGGTAGATTGAAGGGATCCTGGCATTTGTTTACTCTCAAGATTGAACCTTAGTAAGAAAAATATTCCAATGGTTATAGCTGCCTGCTGTGTCCTGCATAACGTATGTGAAGCAAAGGTGGAACCTTTCTGCCAGAGTGGAAATGGAGTGGCTGTCTGCTGAGTTTGAATAGCCAGACAGAAGGGCTAATAGAAGAACTCAACATAGAGATATATGGCTCAGGGAAGCTTTGAATGACCATTTTTGCAGTGAGCCACAGTAACACAATTTGTTATACTGTGCTTTACTTGGCCCTACTCTTTTGTGGCCTGTTAGAAATTATGTGGTGATTACTGTACATGTAGGAATATATCATCAGTATACTTATTAATTTTGTTTATGGCTTATCCTGTGCGTTGTGTCACACTGTCAGTAACAAGTAACTGGTTGCTTTCAGACCTGCTAAGCATTTGGTAGCAGATATTGCAAAGATGAGTTATGTTTTAAATCAAACATTTATTTTGTAACAGAATTTGGTGCAAAGAAACTAAGGCTGTCAATTAACCGCTGTTAACTCATGCGATTAACTCAAAATTTTTAAATTATTTTAATCAACATTAATTAAATAAGTAAAAATGATTAATCGCACTGTTAAACAATATAATCCAATTGAAATTAAATATAAGTGTACAATGCTCACTTTATATTATTTTTATTACAAATATTTGCACTGTAAAAATGATCAACAAAAGAAACGTATGAGGTGAAATGAAAAATACTAAGTAGTGTAGTGCAATCTCTTTATCATAAAAGTGCAACTTACAAATGTAGATTTGTTACATAACTGCTCTCAAAAACAAAATGTAAAACTTTACAGCCTCCAAGTCCACTCAGTCCTCCTTCTTGTTCAGCCAATCACTAAGGCAAACAAGTTTGTTTACATTTACAGGAGATGCTCCTGCCTGCTTCTTATTTACAATGTCACCTGTAAGTAACTGGTGTTGCAAGGTATTTATGTGCCAGATATGCAAAACATTTGTATGCCCCTTCATGCTTCGGCCACCATTTCAGAGGATATGCTTCCATGCGGATAATGCTCGTTAAAAAATAATGTGTGAATTAAATTTGTGACTGAACTCCTTGGTGGAGAACTGTATGTCTTTGGCTCTGTTTTACCCGCATTCTGCCATATATTTCATGTTATAGCAGTCTCGGATGATGACCCAGCACATGTTTTAAGAACACTTTCACTACAGGTTTGACGAAACGCAAAGAAGATACCAATGTGAGATTTCTAAAAATAGCTACAGTACTCAACTCAAGGTTTAAGAATCTGAAGTGCCTTCCAAAATCTGAGAGGGATGAGGTGTGGAGCATTCTTTCTGGAGTCTTAAAAGAGCAACACTCTGATGCGGAAACTACAGAATCCGAACTACCAAAAAAGAAAACTAACCTTCTGCTGGTGGCATCTGACTCAGGTGATGAAAATGAACAGGAGTTGGTCCGCTCTGCTTTGGATCCTTATCAAGCAGAACCCCGCATCAGCATGGACGCATGTCCCCTGGAATGGTGGTTGAAGATGAAGGGACATATGAATCTTTAGCAAATCTGGCACGTAAATATCTTGTGACACCAATGTCACAAAGTGTGGGGGAGACAGGGTCCTGCACCCCCAACTTCCTACGATTCACTGTGACTCTCAGCCAGCCAGTAAAGCAAAAGGTTTATTAGACAACAGGAACACAGTCCAAAACAGAACTTGTAGGTACAGACAATAGGACCCCCTCAGTCCGGTTCATTTGGGGGGAGGGGCTTAGACCCCAGCCCTGGGTCTCCCTCTGTTTCCCCAGCCAGCTCCAAAACTGAAACCCCCTCCAGCAGTCTCCTCCAGCCACCCCCCGGCTCCTCCTCCAGCCTTTGTCAAATTTCCCAGGAAGAAGGTGTCACCTGGCCCCAACTCCCTCCTGGACTCAAGTTACATGCTCAGGTATCGTCCCTCAAGTGAAGTCACACCCTGATATCCCATCACCAATGCAGATAGTACCAGTAAAACTCCCCTGCAACATCCCCAGGTCAATCCTCCCCATTCCGTCACATCCAGCTACAACATTGCCATGCGAATGCTTGTTCTCACTTTCAGATGACATTGTAAAGAAGTAGGCAGCATTATCTCCTGCAAATTGTATCCAAGTTTGTTTGTCTGAGCAATTGGCTGAAGTAGGATTGAGTGGACCGGTAGGCTCTAAAGTTTTACATTGTATTAAAAAATAAAACAGTTATTTTTTGTATGTAACTCTACATTTGTAAGTTCAACTTTCAGGATAAAGAGATTGCACTACAGTATGTGTATGAGATGAATTGAAAAAATACTATTTCTTTTCTTTATTACACTGCAAATATGTGTAATATAAAATAAATATAAAGTGAGCACTGTACACTTGTATTCTGTGTTGTAATTGAAATCAATATATTTGAAAATGTAGAAAACATCCAAAAATATTTAAATAAATGGTATTCCATTATTGTTTAGCGCAATTAATTTTTTTAATTGCTTGACAGCCCTACAAAAAAAACCTACTAAAACAGAATTTACGAAGGGGAAAGAGCATTCATGTCCACTTCAGCTACACCGACACCAATCGTGGGTTTCACAGGTCAGCGATGTGAAGTTGTGATGGTCTTTAATGTGAATTTGGGGTGGAGTTGTAGGGGTAGCACTATGGCCCCTGATACCATGTGGCTGGACTGCAGTGGAGTCAAAAACATCCTGGCTTGCTGTACAGCTGGATCCCCAGGTCACCTTCTCTCCAAATCCTCCTCCTCTTTCTTGCTGTTCACAGCAGGGGCCTGTGACTCGGAGTCCTTGGAGGTATCGACGGTGTTGTGTGGGATGGTGATGGAGTCTGCTGAGCAGCATGTTGTAAAAGCAGCAGGTGTGCAGCTCAGCACCAGATCTATTTTCCTCTCTGGCCTCCTGGTACGCCTGCCACAGCTCCTTGGCTTTAACGTAGCACTGTTGCTGGTCCCTGTTGTACCCCTTCTCCTGCATCCTCTGAGCAATCTGCTCTTTGATGTCCATGTTTCTATAGCTGGCTGAGAGCTGTGCTTGTACAGCCTCTTCTCCCTACAAGCCTGGGAGATAATGTCTCTTGTCTACTCTAGGCTGGAGCACGTACATCTGTGGTGGGCAACCTGCGGCCCGTCAAGGTAACCCGCTGACTGGCCTCCAGACAGTTTGTTTACATTTGCACGAGCGCCCGCAGCTTCCAGCAGCCATGCAAATGTAAACAAACTGTCTGGTGGCCCGCCAGTGAATTACCCTGATGGGCCACAGGTTGCCCACCACTAATGTATGTGGTCTGGAGCTGGCATGGTCAGCTACATGTAACAATGGAGAGCTACTAGGTTCTCTCTCCAAACCGGGTAATCAGGAAAAGGAATTTCAGAAATTCGCAGGGCATGAAAAGGGGGTAGGGAGGTGGGGACTTCACAATGGAGACCAGAGCAGTCATTGGGCATTCTGGGAAAGGTGCTGGAGGATTGTTAGGGTCAACATAGCGTTACCTATGTCTACACACCCGCTGCCTCAAACTCCATACATCAATCTTGGCTCATTGAGGTTGTGTTATTATGTTGGTGTAATGGGCCATCTTAAGTGGAGAAACATGCACAACTAGGTTGACACAAGGCAGCTTATGTCAACATAACTTTGTAGCGTAGAGCAGGCCTAAAATGTCAACTCACCACTGCAGATGAGAAGCGTGCCCTGCTAAGTAAGGGAATCCACACCACCATTTTGGCAGGATTTAAGCATTAATTTAAAAAAAAAAAAACCAAAAATTTAAATTTGGATTAAAGTAATATTTCTAGCCCATATATTATGATGCTGTCTTCTGGGAGCCCAAAACCATAACTCACTGTGTTACCTCTTTGCCTTAGACACCTTTGCTGGAGCTGAAACGAAGGGCTTGTCTACACTGGGACTTTACAGTGCTGCAACTTTCTCACTCAGGGGTGTGAAAAAACACCCCTCCCTGTGCGCAGCAAGTTTCAGTGCCATAAAGCACTAGTGTAGACAGTGCACCAGCGCTGGTAGCTATGCCCCTCGTGGAGGTGGCGTTTTTAGGGCGCTGGGTGAGTGACTTCACAAGCCACGTTAAAGCGCTGCCTCAGCAACACTAAGGCTTTGTCTACACTGGACTTCCGCCAGTAAAACTTTTGTCGTTCAGGTGTGTGGAAAAAAAAAACCACACCCCGAACGACAAAAGTTTTACAGATGAAACGCGCCAGTGTGAACAGTGCTTTGTCAGCGGGAGATCTCTCTCCTGCTGACAAACAGCAGCTACACTGCGCACCTTTTAGCGGCACAGCTGTGTTGCTAAAAGTTGCATAGTGTAGACATAGCCGAAGACAGCTCTCAAAGACTCAGACTTTAAGGCTAGAAGGGACCATCATGATCATCTAATCTAATCTCCTGCACATTGCAAGCCACAGAGCCTCACTGATCCCCTCCTGTAATAGGCCTATAACATCTGGCTGTGTTACTGAAGTCCTCAAATCATAAGACTTTGAGTTACAGAGACTCCATCATTTACTCTACTTTAAACTGTGCCACATGTTGCAGAGGAAGGCAAAAAAATCCCCAGGGTGTCTCTGCCAATCTGACCCAGGGTACAAGTCCTTCCCAGCCCCCAAAATGGCAGTCAGCTAGATCCCAAGCATGTCAGAAACACCCAACAGCCAGATACCTGGAAAAGAATTCTCTGTAGTAACTCTCCCCTTCTAGTGTCCCATCAATGGTCAGAGATATTTGCTATTAATAGTCACAGATCAGCTACATACCATTGTAGACAGTCTTATTTACCACCCCCTCCGTAAACTTATCAAGCTCAGTCTTGAATACTGTTAGGATTTTTGCCCACACTGCTCCCCTTGGAAGGCTGTTCCAGAACTTCACTCCTGTGATAGTTGGAAACCTTCACACAATTTCAAGCCTAAACTTATTGATGGCCAATTTATAATCTATGCCACAACAGTCTGCCTTGCCAGAAAATTCCTTGACACTCTGCCAGTCTAAATCTTACCTTTTAGGTTACATTCAGTGAACTCCAATTCCCAAGTTCTCCCAGAGAGGTCTTTCTGTAGCGTCCACTTCATCTCAATGAACATTAACATAAACTATGAAGTCCACTGTCTCCAAAGAGACAGTATTCCTGCACCAGCCTACTGGCTCACTGAGGACACATTCTAATTTAACACACAACACTGACATATTTCAGAGTAGCAGCCGTGTTAGTCTGTATTCGCAAAAAGAAAAGGAGTACTTGTGGCACCTTAGAGACTAACAAATTCATTTGAGCATAAGCTTTCGTGAGCTACAGCTCACTGCATCGGATGCATCCTGGTCTCAGGCAATTTCTCACTAGTCAGTTCTCAGCATCTTCAACCCACACAGCTGAAAGATTCACTTTCCACAGTTTCCAAAAATGCTGGCTTCTTTTCTCCCTTAAGTGATGGATAACTAAGGGGTTCCCTGCCCTTCTTCTTATAGTCCCATAAACCTTTGAAATGTATTCTTTTGAAGTGTATCCCCAGAAAAAAGTTCTTCTCCCCTGCCGGTGAGCTGTCATGTTGTCGTCATCTCACTGTGATCTAGCTCTTCCTGTTGGCTTGATTACTTGGTTTACCTTAGATGCAAATATACTTTCATTGCTAGGTTCAAGCTTTGTAAGCCAGAGACACTGCCAAATCCACATTCCTTTGTTTGGGATAAACCTGTTTATCCACTCAGATTGCCTTGTCTGGACATATTTTAGAAACATGTTTCCAGCATACTTACATAACCCTTTACATAGTAACCATACATACATCACACAATGATATTAATGTCCCATATGTAACTAATTATACGATAACTTACAAGACACTATTTGGCTAAATATTCTGACAACAGTGTGTTGCACATGCCCTTTGCCAGCTGGCATAAAGGGGCTCTTAGAGTCATATATATTTGCCAGGATAATCTTCCAGATATAAACAGAATATAAACCAATGCAGTCCTGTCTTCCTGAGTCTGTGGACAGAATGCTGCGGTGTTCCTGCTTATGTCTCGGTGAAACAACAGTGGCATTGGTAAGGATAAGTAGACTTAGAAATTTACCAAGATAGCTATTCTGGAATAATAAGTGTCCACGTGGGGAAGTATTCTAGAATAGCTATTTCAGAAATTTCCAAGTGTAAACAAGCCTAAAAAATGGTTGTTTCCATTACTGCTCAAAAGCTTTCTGGATAGTAACAATGAAACAATCATGTCAGTTTCAAGTGGCTGTTACTTAGTAGGTTAAACAGCTCCCTTGCCTACCGCTACTATATACTGAGGACAAACAAAACAAAAGGAAGGAAAGTCCATTGATACTCACTGAATTGTATAAACTTTTTTATAACTTTAAATTACTTTTAGAAACAGTTTGTCCGTGCTTTTAAGCCTCGGGTGCTTCTGCATGCTAATTTTTTGATGAAACACATGCAAAAGTGCTAAATGAAGGGATGTGTCTTTGGATAGGCTTGTCTTTCAACGTGGTCTTCTTTTCTAATCCAATAATTTAGAAAGGCTTCTTCAAAATTGTCCTCACTAAAAAAAATAATCAATGTTAGCAAAAGCATAGGGGAAAACTTTTTTTATTACTATGAATTACTTTGATAAACCAGTTGTTGTGGTTTTAACCCTGGAGTGTTTCTGCATACTCATTTTTTATTCAAATACCTATAAATAAAGGGCTGTTTCTTCAAATAGGCTTGTCTTTTCAAGTGATTATAAAATAGAACTTTATTCCTTTACAAAACTTAATATAACTTTTACTTGCTCTTGTTCAAAAATTTGAAAAGAAACAACCCTCTTATCTCTTCCATGTTCTGGACATTTAACAGCCTTCTTTATCTCTAATTCACTGGCTAACAAAGCTGCTTTTGCTCCAGCTTTAAATTGTCCTCACCAAAAGCACAGGGAAAAACTTTTTAAAACTGTTGGTCTTCATCTTTATTAAAGCACCTGTGTAAAAGTGCTACATGGCAGGAAAGATGTTTGGGTCTGTTTTTTTAGATAAGAATAAGGCAGTTAAAGGAGAGAAGGGAGAAGGCTCTTGTTTAAAAATCTTGGGACTAATAGGATTGATTCAGGAAAATGTATTCTATGATGCAGCTGTAGAACAGCATCTGATTGGTCCAACCCAAAGGAGGAGACAAAGGGGGTGAGGTAATATATTTTACTGGACCAACTTCTAGTTACACTAGACATTTTCCTCTTAATTTCCCATTACTGCAGCTAGTAGTGCAACTCCACCAAGAGCAGCTATGCCAAAAGTAATAACAGACTGACAGGTATTTTAACTATTGCATCATCTGATCCTGCTCAGAACAGGTCTAGACAATTCCAAGATTAAAATGCAGTTACCAGGGCCTCGTCTATACTACTGTTTGTGCTGGTAGAGCTGCACCTGCCAGAACAGTGGGAAATTTAAGACGACGACACTAGTGGAGACAAGGTCATACAGAACAACAGTCCCTGCCCTGAAGAACTTGCCCTTATCTTCACTGTTTAGATATTGCAAGGTAAAAAAAAAATTTTTTTTTAACCTTGCAATATCTAATGTGTCTGAGCTATTTTGAGGTGAAAACTACAGTGAAGATAAGATGCTTTTGTTTTATATAGGGCTGCTGGTTAATCACAGTTAACTCACGCGATTAACTCAAAAAAAATCAATCACAATTAAAAAACTTAATTGCAATTAATCAGTTTTAATCGCACTGTTAAACAATAGAATATCAATTGAAATTTAACAACTATTTTTTGATGTTTTTGTACATTTTCAAATATATTGATTTGAATTACAACAGAATACAGTGTACAGTGCTCACTTTATATTTTTATTACAAATATTTGCGCGGTAAAAATGATAAATATTATTTTTCAATTTACCTCATACAATCACCATAATACAATTTCTTTATTGTGCAAATGCAACTTACAAATACAGATTTTTTTGGTTACATAACTGCACTCAGAAACAAAAAGTAAAACTTCTGAGCCTACAAGTCCACTCAGTCCTACTTTTTATTCAGCCAATCGCTAAGACAAAAACATTTGTTTATATTTACAGGAGATAATGCTGCCGGCTTCGTATTTACAATGTCACCTGCAAGTGAGAATAGGTGTTTGCATGGCACTTTTGTAGCTGGCATTACAAGGTATTTACATGCCAGATATGCTAAACATTTGTATACCCCTTTATGCTTCAGCTACCATTCCAGAGGACATGCTTCCATGTTGGTGATGCTTGTTAAAAAAAGAATGCATTAATTAAATTTTGACTGAATTCCTTGGGTATATCTCCTGCTCTGTTTTACCCGCATGTTGCCATGTATTTCATATTATAGCAGTCTTGGATGATGACCCAGCAGATGTTCATTTTAAGAACACTTTCACCGCAGATTTGACAAAACGCAAAGAAGGCACCAATGCAAGATTTCTAAAGATAGCTATAGCACTCAACCCAAGGTTTAAGAATCTGAAGTGCCTTCCAAAATGTGAGAGGGATGAGGTGTGGAGCATTCTTCCAGAAGTCTTAAAAGAGCAACACTCTGATGCGGAAACTACAGAACCTGAACTACCAAAAAAGAAAACCAACCTTCTGCTGGTGGCATCTGACTCAGGTGATGAAAATGAACATGAGTTGGTCCGCTCTGCTTTGGATCATTATCAAGCAGAATCCCTCATCAGCATGGAAGCATGTCCCCTGGAATGGTGGTTGAAGGTGAAGTGACATATGAATCTTTAGCACATCTGGCACGTAAATATCTTGCAACGTCAGCTACAGTTATTTTTTGTATGTAACTCTACATTTTTAAGTTCAACTTTCATGATAAAGAGATTGCACTACAGTACTTGTATGAGAACAACTGAAAAATACTATTTCTTTTTTTTACAGCACAAATATTTGTAATAAAAATATAAAGTGAGCTCTGTACACTTTGTATTCTGTGTTGCAATTGAAATCAATATATTTGAAATGTAGAAAACATCCAAAATATTTAAATAAATAGTACTCTATTATAATTTGTTAATTGCTTGACAACCCCAGTTTTATCATAAGGAAGAGGGGCTCATTTTCACTGTGGTTTTCACACCAGGATCTCTCTCACACAATAGTTACTGCAAGGTAAAAGATATGCATTTTTTAGCAACAAAGACAAGGCCTTAAGCTTTAAAAAATAAATATTGACCCTTTCTGTCACGCAATGGCCATTATATACACCAACACGGTGTCCTTATCTATATAAAAGGAATTACTGCTAAAATATCACTAGTGAGAGAGCTAGTTTAGATAGGGCACCAGTGGCCACTGACATATTAAGTACAATGCTGGATAGGCCTTTTATTTTTTTTTTAAGCCTAGTTAGAGGACACTTTAAAACACTGACTACACTAACATGGTGTTTAAGACCCCTTTCTACGCCAGTGCTCCCACCAGTGGAGCTGCACCAACAGTAGAAACAGTGGGGATTTCTTTCCTTCCAAAAAAATTCCTAATGTAGGTACCTCCAACTTTAATTGCAGCAATGCTAAAAGATACAACTGTCATATGCAAATCCAAACTTCTCGCATCTGGGAGGTAAGCAGCATATATGACAGTTTCTTTAAATTAACATTGCCCCCCACTCTCAAAATCTAGACTCTTATACTGTGCCTATCCAAATATCTGGGGTGGAATCCTGGCTTCATTAAAATGAATGGAACTTTTTGCCATTGACTTCAATGGAGTCAGGATTTCACCCCTTTTCTGTAGGAGCCATTGGCTAGTGCCTACTACAGAGCAGGGATTTGAACCAGTGAGTCCCATATCTCAGGGGAGTGCCCTAACCACTAGGCTATTAGGTAAACAGGAGACAGGTGTGGTACTTAAGGTACCAGCACCACCACCACGTTGTCCAGCTCTTCGTTTCGTTTGCTTTTATTTTAAAAAAGGCTAAAATTCTCCAAACCTCAACATTTTGTTTTGGATTGAATGAAAGGACATTTTTTTAATGATTGAAAATGCCCCAAACATTTCAGTTCAACCCAAACCACTTTTTTTTTTTTCTTTCTTTCTTTTTGGACTGTCAGAAAACTGAAGAAATCAGTTATTCACACAGGTCTATCATCCTCTTATACACTAGTGGAAGATAGTTAAAAACAGTGCAAGAAATAGAAGTCTCATTAACATAATAAGAAAATACTGCTTTGAAATTAGACAGATATTTTATGTAACCCATCTGTCTCAAATTATTTCTTTAAGCACGTGGTCATGCAAATCTGTGTTGACCCATTCTTAGATTCCACAGGCAAACCATACTTAAAACAAAACAAAGTTATCTGAAAACTTTCAGTTTTCTCTGTATGGAAAACTGTGCTTGCCTTACTACTATTGCCCTCCTAACAGGCATTTGCAGCATACTTGCACATGCATAAGTGAAGAATGCCTACAAACTTATGAAAGATGTGAACAATTAAATGAAATTTTGGAAAATTTTATTGTCAACAAACCAGACTTTTGCAGGATAGCATTTACATTTTTTGCAAAGCTCTGGCTCATTGGATGCTATTGGCATTCTGAAAGGCTCTATATTCTGTTGAAGGGTATGGAGATAAATTTTTCTGCTTTCAATTTTCCTCTCCCTCACTTTTACTTTTGTTTGTTTAATTAACGTTCCCAATTAGTTTCCTTATCATGCTATTTTTAGTGACAAGGTTAAAAATCACAGTAAGCTTTCCTGGAGTTGAATAATGCTGACTAGTGTCTGATAAACTACATCAATGCTGCTAATTGGCATGCTGAATTCCTGGGAAATTGCCCCTCCTATAGCTTCTCTCAGTAGCAACCGCAGTTCTAGGAAGTCAGATTTCAGTTGGAATAGAGCCTTTAGATTTCGTTTTGAGAGGGGGAGGTGGCAAGAGGAAGGTTTTAAAAGCTTTGTCTAAAAGACAGGTAGCAAAATTCTCCACTGCGATGAAAGATTTTAAGAACTGAATTTTGCTCCAGCATACCAATGTAAACTCAGCAGTGCAGCTTCTCAGCCTTTTGTTCAAACTGGTGAACATTTTTATTCACACAGTTAGTCCAACTGAGTAGTCCACTTCACTGAAGTTAGTGATTGGTGTAAAAAACAGCAGATTTTTGGCCTCTGATCTGTCTTAGCCTCAGCCAGGCTAATGGAGCGCAGAAAATTTCTCTGAGATGTGCTTAGCCTCAGGGAAAGGAGTGTTACAGATCACTCAACTAGAAGTGCCCCAAGCAACTAAAGCCCATCACCGATGATACAGATTCTTTCTGGGACCACCTAATTATCTTAAGGACGGACATCTGAGGACACTAGAGAGGTTAGAGTGGGGAAAAGCGCTGTGAACCTTACAGGGCACTGGAGACTCCCAAAGAGGAAAGTTTAGTAGTAAAGTACATATTTCCAAAATATTTACCTTCTGACAAAAATGTTTGTACCATAACTGGACTTCCATCACTAGTATTTTTTTCCCTACTTCATAGAGGCAGAAGGGGTCTATCTTCTTTTAGAGACAAGGGAGGTTTCAGCTCAGTGACAAAATAGCCAACAGCTACAGTGCTAACAACCCTTTTCTGGTTTCACAGAGCCCCGGTGTTTCTTGCCAAACTTGAAATCAGCTACCTGAAACCCCCTATTTAAGAAACCTGTTTGGAATTGCAAATACTCCAAATAGGTAACTCATACTGCTCTTTAAAAGTAATTGACCTCACCTCCTTCCAGCAAAAAGATTTACTTTTCAGAACAGCTTTGAAAAGGGGGCAAAATGCCAGTGGTATACTGAGCTGTCTGTTAAGGTTTGAAACCACTCACCAGGCTTAGATTCCAGAAAGCCACTTACAGCCTTCTAAACTGTTGGTGTCCTCAAATCTGTTTCTTCAGACTCTGCTCTGTTTTACCAACCTTGACAGAACACAGGCATGCTATTCCTTAAAAATAAAAGAAGTCTGATCTTTTCTAACCCATGCCCATTGCCAAGATGTTTTGGCACTTAAATAATATTATGTAGACGTGGCTCAAATAAAGGGCACGAAGTAGAGAGTAATGTTTGCAGAAATCCCAGAAATAAAGGGGTTGTTATTGTTTAACCTTAGATCAAAAAAAGTTTAGGTAAAAAGTCTGTTATACCTTTGCAAGGTTTCATATGTGGAGAAGATAGGGTGAACCATACAACACAGTCAGTTAATTCATTCAAGTTGCCAACAACGTTAGCAACAGCAGCAACAACAAAAAACCTGGAGCCCCATTAGTTAAATGGCTAAAAGCACTCCTATTTGAAACAGAACAAAGTTTCCAGAAATATTTTTTTGGGGGGTGGGGTAGGGTGAGTCAATAGCAGATGAACAACCTGGTAAATTTCAACTGCATTAAGATAGCTTCTACTTCATAATGCTGGAGAGAAAGAGTGTTTTTCCAAGTAAGAGTAATACCAGGGAGAGAGAGCACAGATCGTTGGCCCAGAAACTGGAGCAGGGGCAGTTATTAAAAATCTCCCTATTGGTATTTTTTCACATTGGAACGGCTCTTGTTTCCACCAGGACAAGCGAAGAACAAAAAACGTGTTCTCGAACTAGCAGGAGAGGAAGCGAGCGTGCAACCGCCAGCGCTTTACAGCAACATGCGAGTTCCCCTAAAGGAGGTATAGAAACAGAAACAGACACTGCCTGCCCCGGCCAAACAGACTCACCCACCCAGCTATTACTTCACTTTTCCCTAGGATGGAGCTCGGTCCCTGGCTCCACCACCTTTGCGTTCCAGTCAGTGGAGAGCCAAGGTGGGCGAGGGAAGCTTTTAACTGGACCAACTCCTGCCGGACCCAGCAGGGCGCCCGGGTCGCGGGAGCGGGGAGTGAACGAAGAGGGTCTGGCTGGAGGAAAGCCAGGGCAGGGAGTAAACGACATCCCCTCCCCCAGGAGGGCGCACCAGTCACTCCCCGCCTCCCACCGCAGCGCAGCCGTGGAGGCGCAGCAGCCAGCCGCCCTTCCAGAGCTCGGGCTGCCAGACTCCGTCGGACATGACTGGCCCGGCCCGCGGGGAGCCGGAGGAAAGGGGGCCGAGCAGTTACCTGGACCGAGCGGCCGGTGGCTCAGGAGGGACGCGAGCTGCTGCCGCTCAGCTACGAACTGAGCCGGGCTAGCATCAGCGGCGACAAATTTCCCCCAGCCGCCTCCTCCTCCTGAGAACGCCCGCCCCTTGCCGGCGGCTGGAAGCACTTCCTCTGCCTGGCCGAGAGGCGCTGCTGAGCGCCCCGCCTCCTTATATCCCCTGCTCTTTACACGGCGCGGAAGCGGGGAGGATGGGGCAGGGCCTTGCACAAGCAACCAGCCGAGCAAGGCGCTTCCGAGGTTCCCCTTCACTAGCGCTGCCCCCACCCAGCCACCAGAGCCGCCCCCGAAAGAGCTCTCTCCAGAGCGACACCCTCCTCCTCTCACAGCCACTGCTACCTAGGGTGCCAGTGTCCTCTGTGTCCCCCCCAAGGCTCCCTTGCAGCCACTGCTACCCCTCTTCCCAGTCCTCTATGTCCCCCCAAACACCCCCTCACAGTCTGCTACCCCCAAACTCATCCATGTCCCGAAAAATCCTCACTCCCACCATCCATCACTCCCCAGAGAGTCACCTCTCCCCAGCCTCACCATTTCCACACTCGACATGGTAAAGGATTATATTTGTGTGTTTTCTACAGGGCTCCGATTCTCAGGAGGGGAGCTTCTCTCCTGCAGGCCTCCTGCAGTTCTTTGAAGAGAAGCAGCACAGACTTCCCTGCTGTGGAGCTGAGAAATTCCAGAGGTGATGATGGGGGATCTCTGCCCTCTCCCACAGAGTTCATGAACTCCGCAGGAGAGAAGCAGCAGATGCTCACTTTTCAGGTTTGGTTCTGTGGATGTTCAGCTGAATCAATTTTAGAACCAGTGGGATACAACCTAGAAGGAGCACTGCTTCTGTCCCATCCAGTGCCCCAAATCAACTGTCACAACCTTGCCCTGTCCTCTCTTCTGGACAAGCCTAAGTCTGTTGTAAAGGGACCCAACTCTTGGGTCCATGTACTTCGAAGCGTCCTTGAGTCTGGGAAGTGATTGGTCATTGTTCTTAGCTCTGGCTCACTCCCAGGGGCAGACCTTGTGTTTGACACCCATCTTGGACAGTGGGACCCTGCAGTTTGGCTATCTTAGACCCTGGAACTAGTGTCACAGCCCTCCAGAACCCCCAGTTGCTTAGACATATTCCGCCAGTGTACCTGATTGTGAGATCTCTGGTTCCTAGTTACATCCTTCAGGGACAATGTGGCTGGAAGACAAAGAACACAGACTTATTGAAGAAATGTCTTTAATGGTAGACGCTTTCTCCCTTAACAAAGTACACTAGAGAGTTATAGATTTATTAAAAATAACACAATCCCCTTGCCTTACCTCACAGCTCCTGTGAGTCCTTGATTTGGTCAGCATTCTTAAGCTACAAAGCCCTTTTTGGCCTGGTCGTGCATATACCATTGGTTTGCCGCCTTGGTCAGAGATGCAGCCACCTTTTAAAACAGACTCTGCCTCTGTTCTCCTTTTCCCCATATGCTTCAGACGGAGAATTTCCCTCCTCCCCATAGCTTCTATGTAGAGAGTCATTCAAAGTCAATAGCCCTTCTGGTAGAAAACCCATTATTCTGGTAGGGGAGACTCATTGAACATTTATGGCTTTTGATGGCTCTCTCAGAGCTTCTCAGACTAAGGCTATGGCTACACTACAGCTTAAATAGACATAAATTATGTCCTCAGGGGTCTGAATAAGCCACACCCCCTCCCAAGCGACATAATTTATGACGACTTAAGCGCTGGTGTGGACAGTGCTATGTTGGTGGGAGAGCTTCTCCTGCTGACATAGCTACCGCCGCTCGCAGGGGCTGGAGTAATTACACCAATGGGAGCTGCTGTAAGCTCTCTAGTGTAGCTATAGTCTTTCCACTAGGTGTTAAGCCCCTGCTACTAAAGGAATCCTCCAAATCCACAAACGAGGTTGCAATATAACATGAAGGTCACACTTCAAAATGAAGGTTACAATACAGAGTAGAACCCCTGAAACATAGTGGAGTTCACCAAACAACATGGAATTCACAGGTTGACACAGATATATCCCCCAATCTGTCACACCAAACACCCACAGTTCTGAGTAGTTAAGATGTGCAAAATTCTATGTTATTATGTTATCTTTGACAGTGGGACAAAAATAGAAACAAATTATGATGCATAATGGTACACTTTTATATTTTATTATTTTTAAAAATAGTCCATGAAATACAAAAGAAAAGCCTATCAATCCTTATGATGGCACCGACTTTCAAAAAGACCTAACCCAGAGAAGATCTTGAAAGCTTATCTTTCTCACCAACAGAAGCTGGTCCAATAAAAGACATTACCTCACCCACCTTGTCTCTCTAAAAAGACCTCAGCTCAACCTCCAACTTTGTGCCAGCAAATCTGTGTCTGCAAATAGTTGTGGGCGTATTCTGTAGCATTTATACATCTGATTTGGAGGTTCAGTCAGGCACTTAGATAAAACTAGGAAGCGCATCCACTATTACTGGATGCCTCCAACTTGTAAATACAATTACTTGTGGGTGCAAAATCAGAGACAGCTTCTGAAGATAGGGGTTTATATCATTACCAAGTAGAAAGCTTCATTAACTATCAGTAAACACTGTTAAATTCAGTTCCAAAGACAATGTAGCACAACCCATATCAATAAAAAAACATCCAAACATACAGGTAAGCTCTTTTAACAATTGAACTACCTTTACAATATTACCTGCCAAGTAATCATTATGGATCAGCACTGTATTACAGATGGTCCCATTAACTTCAAGGAGAGTATTTGTCGAGAACTTAGTGTTAAATGTGTATAAGGGCATCAGAATCTTGGCCCATGTAATAATTCCTTATAGTGTAACTACCCTAGTGTTGTAATAATTGGGTCCACAAATTTACCCTAATTGTGAGCTTGGTTGTAAAAAGTAAGTAAAAGTTCACAAAGTATCACAATAATCTATGACAATAAATGTTAATGTGAAAAGGTACAAAGGGGAAACAAAAGATTAAATTAATTCAACTAAAATGGCCTTCTTCTAGAACTCAAAGACTGTGTTAAGATTATGCCTGGTAAACAAGAGAAGTGTGGGACCAAAAATCAATGGACCAAAATTGGTATGTCAAAAGTCAGGCCTAGTTGGTGGACAAAATAATAGGAGGAGGGCTCCTTAAAATAAATTACTTTGTGGGTGAAAACTGTCTGACAACTACTGGCTGGAAGATGGGTGAATGGGAAGAAGTGAGCTTTACCATCATGGGGCTACCACTGACACCATTTCCTGGGACCTTACGATCTACTGTAACATTGTTGGCCTTTTGTCATTCTGATGCTGAGAAATATCCTGACCAACTCAGGCCAGAGAGCAGGTGGGACCCAGATGCCATCACCACCTCCACACTGGCTTCAGCTAAATCTCAACTATCACTTGGGGTGTGAGACGTTGTCAACCCCTCCACCACCACCCCTGTGTGTCATTTTCCTTCTCCACCTTATTTCTTCTCTTTGCTAGAGTTGTAGTGGCTGAGAGGTTGAGATGCTGGACTGCAAGGTTGTGGGTTTGAGACTTGCTTGATCGCACACTAAAAGGCTACCTCTAGTTCACCTACCTGCAAAATGGGTACCTGATCCACTGGGTTAGAGCAAATCACATCACTCCCTTGTGTACCCTTGTCTATGAAACTGACATGCCTTAATCATGTCAGCCCGATGAATCATTGGCTTGGGGAAATTTTGACTATCCCTCTCCTTTTGTACTTGTTTAATAAGAATCTAGCTGTAGTGGCCAAGACTATATATTTTGCAACACTGTTGTAAGCCTGTGACCAAAGAGAAAGCTAAAAGCAATACCCAAAATAGACAGATGCTGTGACAAGTTTGCCAGGTCTTAGAGTGGTAGGTAAGACCATGTGCCATACTTGTGGGTTTTTTAAGCAGGGAGGTTGCAAATGAGAGTGAACACCAGAGTCAGAAGCTGCATTGTCTACCTTTGCCGTTATTGCCTCTCCCTTCTTGTGTGTACTTTTCCTGTTTTGTCTTTCAGGAAACAGGATCAGAGTTTAAACAACAACAGCTCCAGTCCATTTCAACTAACTTCTTCTCTTTTTCACAAAAGAGCAGTTACCATCTAACAGTTAATACCATCTAAAAGACTGCCAAAAAGGGGAAGTTTGCTTCTAAAAACTTTCTCCAGCTAAGGGAAACGTTAAAATGATTAATACGTTTAATACTTTACATTTCAAATGCTGTAACTGTTTTTCTTCTTTTCTTTATCTTTAATAAAAGATTTAAAAGATTTTTAGTGGTTTTTATGCTCAAATAAATTTGTTAGTCTCTAAGGTGCCACAAGTACTCCTTTTCTTTTTAGTGGTGTGTTTGCCATGGTGTTTGCTAAGTAGGGAGGACTCTGTACACCAAACCCTGAACTTTGTTTAAAACTGTTTAATGTTGGACAGTGACAGTATCATGTTAACACCTTGACTCTTTGGGCTCATATGTTCCACTGAAATTAATACAACACTCTACAGCTCATCAACCACCTACTCTCTTTCCCAAACACACAGGAAGAGAAGTGGGTTCTACAGTTTGCCTGTAAGGCAAACTGTAGAACCCACTTCTCTTCCTGTGTGTTAAGGTTAATAATGCTGGGCTCCAGTGAATCACCACATTTGAAGTATTCATCATCTAGAAACACAATAGCCAGATAGGTTTCAGAGTAACAGCCATGTTAGTCTGTATTCGCAAAAAGAAAAGGAGTACTTGTGGCACCTTAGAGACTAACCAATTTATCTGAGCATAAGCTTTCATGAGCTACAGCTCACTTCATCGGATGCATACTGTGGAAAGTGTATAAGATCTTATTATATACACATAAAGCATGAAAAAATACCTCCTCCCACCCCACTCTCCTGCTGGTAATAGCTTATCTAAAGTGATCACTCTGCTAACAATGTGTATGATAATCAAGTTGGGCCATTTCCAGCACAAATCCAGGTTTTCTCACACACACCCCTCCCACACACACACAATACCCACCTGCGGAAGTGAAGAAACAGATTGATAGAGCCAGAAGAGTTCCCAGAAGTCACCTACTACAGGACAGGCCTAACAAAGAAAATAACAGAACGCCACTAGCCGTCACTTTCAGCCCCCAACTAAAACCCCTCCAACGCATTATTAAGGATCTACAACCTATCCTGAAGGATGACCCAACACTCTCACAAATCTTGGGAGACAGGCCAGTCCTTGCCTACAGACAGCCCCCCAACCTGAAGCAAATACTCACCAGCAACCACATACCACACAACAGAACCACTAACCCAGGAACCTATCCTTGCAACAAAGCCCATTGCCACATATCTATTCAGGGGACACCATCACAGGGCCTAATAACATCAGCCACACTATCAGAGGCTCGTTCACCTGCACATCCACCAATGTGATATATGCCATCATGTGCCAGCAATGCCCCTCTGCCATGTACATTGGTCAAACTGGACAGTCTCTACGTAAAAGAGTAAATGGACACAAATCAGATGTCAAGAATTATAACATTCATAAACCAGTCGGAGAACACTTCAATCTCTCTGGTCACGCGATTACAGACATGAAAGTCGTTATTTTACAACAAAAAAACTTCAAATCCAGACTCCAGCGAGAAACTGCTGAATTGGAATTCATTTGTAAATTGGATACAATTAATTTAGACTTGAATAGAGACTGGGAGTGGCTTAGTCATTATGCAAGGTAGCCTATTTCCCCTTGTTTTTTCCTACCCCCCCCCCCCAGACGTTCTTGTTAAACCCTGGATTTGTGCTGGAAATGGTCCACCGTGATTATCATACACAATGTAAGGAGAGTGGTCACTTTAGATAAGCTATTACCAGCAGGAGAGTGAGTTTGTGGGGGCGGGGGGGGGGGGGTGAGAAAACCTGGATTTGTGCTGGAAATGGCCCAACTTGATTATCATACACATTGTAAGGAGAGTGATCACTTTAGACAAGCTATTACCAGCAGGAGAGTGGGGTGGGAGGAGGTATTTTTTCATGCTTTATGTGTATATAATAAGATCTTATACACTTTCCACAGTATGCATCCGATGAAGTGAGCTGTAGCTCACGAAAGCTTATGCTCAAATAAATTGGTTAGTCTCTAAGGTGCCACAAGTACTCCTTTTCTAATAGCCAGATAGTGACTGGTAACAACTATGCCAAGTGGGAGTGAGAAATTGCACTCTGGTTTTTTTTTTTTTTTTGGCAAGCTTTTCATTCTGTTTTGTCTGGAGGCAATGGTTTGCAACTGCAACGAATAACTTTGAATACTGTAGGGAGTGCTCATAATCTAAGAATTTAAGTGGAAGTCAGAACTAGAAAAAATGTTAATGTACGTGTTGTGGTTGTTGTTGTTTTTAATGCTACAGTATTCTAGCCAAATGTCCCCAAAACATCTCAGTAAGACTGTTGTAAACTCTAGTGCACACCATTACAGGTGAATACTTTAATATTCTTATAAAGGTTTCAGAGATATGCATTTTGTTTCAAAGTTTCGTTCCTTTATTGGTGACCCTACTGCAACAGCAAAGGAAAAAGTTACACCAACAAGTTACCAAAAGGGGAGGGGGATGGGGTGTTCACCCCACATCAGCCCTGATAGGGTTAAAGAGAGCCTTGAGAGGCCATTTAGGTTTATCTGGTGTCACCTGAGAGAGAGAGAGAGAGAGAGGGCCAGAGATAATGAGAATGCAGTCCAGCTGGGAAAGGGTTAAGATCCCACTAAAAAGCCCGGAAGCTGAAAGTAGAAGAAGGCAGGCTCAGAGCTAGAAATCTATGTGGGAAGATGGGGGGCTGTGTTGTGTTTAGTCTGGAGAAGATTGAGAGGGAACGTAACAGTTTTCAAGTACATAAAAGGTTGTTACAAGGAGGAGGGAGAAAAATTGTTCTTTTTAACCTCTGAGGATAGGACAAGAAGCAATGGGCTTAAATTGCAGCAAGGGTGGTTTAGGTAGGACATTAGGAAAAGCTTCCTAACTGTCAGAGTGGTTAAGCACTGGAATAAATTGCCTAGGGAGGTGGTGGAATCTCCATCATTGGGGATTTTTAAGAGCAGGTTGGACAAAAACCTGTCAGGGATCGTCTTAGATCAAAGCGGTGGTCCACAGACCGGTGCTGGTCCGCAAGCCATCGGCTGCCGGTCTGCGCGCACAATGGAAAAAAAATTGCCGGTCACCTACATCAGATGATACTTAGTCCTGCCTTGAGTGCAGGGGACTGGACTAGATGACCTCTCGAGGTCCCTTCCAGTTCTATGATTCATGTGCCCTGAAGTGTCTAGGAGAGGGCTGGACATCTCAGAGAAACAAGGTTCATTATTCCTGTAAAGAGACAAAACCACATCAGACCTTATTAACTAAACAGGGGGTAAATATACTCTTTAAACACAGCACTTACATGGTTTGTGGTAAAAATGAAATAAACTTATTGGCAAAACAGGAATAGGATTAAGTTAATTCAACTATAAGGAATGAAGACAGAGTTATAAGTAAAACAAAACAAAATATGCTTCTAAAGGTCTAAAGCTTAACCTAGCAAGGCTTTGTTTAAGATGGTTTCTCTCACCAGTCATTCTTTATCCCAGCCATGGATGACTTTCCCTCAGTCAGGGCCTTCCACAAAAAGTATCAGCTGTGTGCTACCCTTTTTCCTTTAGGTCAGTGATGTCAGTTCTCAAACTGTGGGTTGGGACCCCAAAGTGGGTCATGACCCCATTTTAATGGGATCACTAGGGCTGGCATTAGATTTGCTGGGGTCCAGGGCCAAAGCTGAAGCCCGGTGGGGCTTGGGCCCTCTCTTTCCTCCCTCTCCCCTGCTTGGGTGGGTTCCTGGGGTCACGTAGCAATTTTTGTTGTCAGAAGGGAGTTGCAGTGCAATGAAGTTTGAGAACTGCTGCCTTAGGTCTTTGCCTAAGGAGGTTTCTCATCAATACTCAGTTCCAGAGACTTCAATGCCTACCCCCCTTCTCAGCTTGCTAGAGTTCTGTTCCCTTGTTTCTGTCCAGTGTTGCATGCTAAAGATGGCTTCTGTACTTGTTTATATCAAACAAAGTTCAATTACTTTGTTTCAAGAGGCTGGATGACCTCTTGCTGTTTTTCCCTTCATATGTGTTTCCCATCTCCTGTACGATTTCAATGTAAATAAGGCTTCCATTGTTTTGATGCTATCATGCTTAATTTACATAGGAGACAGGTAAATAGCTGCCCAACTTACTGTCTGGGTGGGGCTGTTCATTCCTTTGTTCACACTTTAAAACATAATATCAATGAGTATTCATAATTCCTATATAGTGTTAACATACACATTTCACAATATTAATCCCAAGCATGGTACAGGCACTCATAAAAGACCTTATAAAAGATACACTAATATCATATTCAACCAGTTGATTCAATTGCTTATTATTAGGACCTACCCTCCCCCACACCTTTCTCTATAGCTCAGATAAAGTGTCTTTTCTCTGCTTGGGTATAATCACACTGTATATTTCCCTGCCCCCTTCTCCCCACACACACACTTGTTAGCTTAATAGCTTTATCTAATACGTATATCCATTCTCATTGTCTTTCAAAGAACTTTGGAAGTAACTGTCTGGTGGAGAAATCACATTCTTTTGTTTAGGGTGGGGTAACTTCTGTTTGACTGGTAAAGACAGTTTAAAAATTATAATTTCACTTTAGGTCCATAACTTTGCTTGCACCTACATTACACAATGATATTAACTACTGAGTTATGAGCTTTCTAATAACACATTACATGACACCTTTTAGATTCAGATTATAACAATAATGACTTGGGGTATACTGGGCTGGTCAGGCCTACTGAAACTCACAGCTAGATATCAGCGTGTCCCTTACCCTCTGCCCTTGGGCTGTTTTTAATGTCACAGCAAAGTATCAGAGATATGTTAAGAGCCAAAAGAATGTGGGATGGAGATTTATGAGTAAATTTATAAGGGACAGGGCAAGAAACTTCTTAAAACTACATTTTTAGGGAAAATAAAAGTAATTTGCTAGCTACCTAAATTTATGACAGAAGCAAGAGGGGTAATGTATGAGGTTCTAACAGGCATGACTGAGGATTAAATTAAATGGGGTGTAGGTGAGGGCCAAGTGCTGTTTGAGAAGTGGCTGATTAGCAGGAGAGGGGAGAATATAAACCATACACAGCTGTCTGAGTTATCTTATTGGGTAGGATTGCATCTTTAAATATATCAGCCCTTATAAATTAAACCATATATCCCATCCCCTTTGAGATGTTATAAAGGTCAATGGCATGGGCATATGGTGGCTGTCTGTAAGGGGAAAACAAGGTATGGTAAATGTGGAGAACATTCATATGAGAAGTGTATGATGGTGTGAGATCCCCATACTCGTTGTGCAAGAGCAGAATTGGGCTAAGTGGCCCCTATCAGCTAATCAGGTTGCAAACGGGGGAGCGTTTGACTGAAGGTAGCTAATTAGAGAGAGGCTTACTTGTGTGGGAATACTTGGGGGTCTATAAAGCCAGGACGCTAGCTACAGACTGAACTTGTGGCTGAGAAAGAGTAGTCATTCCCTGAGAAGAGAGAGGAGTGTTAGGAAACTGCTGGAAAAGATGGTAGGAAGGTACTAATCATTCCCTGGGAGGAGGGTTCTGGACTCTAGTACACCTAGAGATAGAAGGGGAACCAGAGTGGTAGGCAGTAGTCCAGGGGAGGAGGAGCCCAGAACCTTTTTTTTTTTTTAAGGCAAAAAAGAATTTTATTTGTGTAACACTTACAAAGAATCACCAAAGAGGATAAAGCAAAACTGTGCAACAAAACAAAAGCAAACAGAAGGTATAACACAGCAGCCTTCAGGAGGGAGAAGTGTTCAGGCTAGCCTGGGCCCAGAGAGGGGGGGCTTCCTCGACACTCGTGGTCTTCCACCCTCCTGAGTTACCTGGTGGCCTAGAGCGGGGGGGGGCTTCCTCGACACTCGTGGTCTTCCACCCCCTCGAGTTACCTAGTGCCACGCCCAGTGTCACCGATTATTCCTCTCCTGAGAGTGCCCGACAAGATGGGCACGGCTGCAGGGTGGGCAGTTTGGGGTGGGGGGGGTTACACCCACGTGTTATAGGACCCCTCCTAGGTGACGGTGATGATGGTATCCACAGCGGCGATGGCTGGGGCTGAGGTCTCTCGCTCTTCCCCTCAATCAAAGGGTCAGATGGAGGGAACCGGACGGGGTCACCGAGCAGAGAACCTCGGACAGCGCCCACCGCTCCTCGAAGGCGTCAAGGGAGTCGGTGGACACCGCCCAGAGGAACTCCGCCCGGATACGGGAATGTACTGAGGATCAGAAAACGGCCCTACAATCGCAGGACGCTTCATTAGCCAACCTCCCCTCTCTGGTTTTATAAGGAGCCCAGAACTGCAGAGCTGAGGAACAAGACATATGATGACTAAATTTATACATGAGTTTGAGTTTATACATGGCAGATGGGATCAGAATAGCCAAATCTATACTGACTACTCTAAAGCAGATTACACAGGTAGAGGGGAATGGCCTTTCTATCCCTGAATCTGGAAATAAGAGATTTGTGACATTATCCAAGTCTGTGGCCTTTGACAGATAAATTGATGGGCATACTGATCTATGCCAAACTATGACTGTTATCTTACCTGACTGTTGGGTATAATGGTGATTAGAAAAGGAGCCTCAGAAAGCATGAATGACCTAATCAATGAAATATTGTTCTTAACTATATACCTAATTATACAGTAATAATGTGCATCCCAGCACATCTTTGTTGGATCATATTAAAGAAGTTCTGTATTAAAATCACAAATGAGTTTGATTCCCCATAGTTTAAATTCCAGGGTATTACTAATTAAGAGGTCTCTTGGTTTTTGGTACTGTTTCTCTCCCTCTATGTGTGAAACTTGCAAGCTGCTAATTGTGTTAGTACATTCTAAGACAGAGTCTGTTCTCAAAGCAATTCACACAGAGACTCAAAGCAATACTCTGTAACAACAGAAACAGCACCCAGAGACTCCCCACCCTTTTGTTGTATTAACAATTGTGATTAAAATAGAGATAGGGGATGTATGTGGATGGATGCTTGGTGTGGATAATAACTGAATGATCAGGGAGGTGCCAGCCTAAGAATCCAGTGTCCATCGGCTGAAGAAGGCGTCAAGTGGAAATAACCAGAGGACCCCCGGAGGGCAGACTGGAATCCACCCAACAGCCTCAAGAATGGGAGAACCAAAGAACAAGATAACATCTAGCAGCACGGAGCCGTCAGGAATGTGCTATCCGCTGATTGATTCAGCAACAGCATGATGAAGCAATTCCCATAGACTGGCATAGGAAGAAATTCCTATACAAATGGACTCTAGAAAGTGAGAGCTTTGGGGTCTGATTCTGCAAACCAACTTCCAGGAGCATCAGATGAGCATCTGACAAGGCCCTGCTCCCTCCTCATGTCCAGGCCACCTGGCCAGTGGCTTAGCATGAGCAACTCTAAGGCTGGTAACTATGATAACAACCTTGCAGAACCTGTGTGTGTGTGTGTGTGTGTGTGTATGAAAGAATGTGTGAATAATATGAAATTGAATGGAATGTTATAGCTATAACTAACTGCTTACTAGGATACTTTCTGTATTCACAATAAATGTGGTATTTTGCCTTTTTTCCCTTTAATAAGATCCTGCTGGTTTTTATTTTATTGGTATAACATCTTGGGATACCAGGCAATGAAATGGCAGATAAAGCAGTGAAAAATTCCTTAAAAATTGAGATACCTCTGAGTAAACAGGACTTCAAAAGTTGGGTTTGGATCAAAGAGGAAAAAAGAATGAAGGTTCTATGTAATATGTCGAACTTGAGGATAATGGTATAGTCTCACTATAATAGAAGAAGTGAAGTGACCTATATTTAGAGTGCTAACGAGGTCAGTGTGACCAGAAAAGTAATTTATGTTTGCTAAACGAGCACAAAGAGAGGTTGTGCGATCCTGCGAAGTCGAAGAAACAGTTGAGGATCTGCTGTGGCAATGCCAGGAGAATTACACAAAGAAAGATTCTTTATAAGAATGGAAACGCCTCAAGGTGAAAGAAAATAGTCTGAAAGGATTGGTGAGAGTAGGGTAGCATTAAAAAAACAAAACAAAACCATTACTCTGCTTTTTAAGGATACAAGACTGGGCAAGAGGATGTAGGATTTTGCTTATGACAAAAACTGTAGTTGGTGGGCAGTCATAGACTCTCATACTGCAGCTGCTACACCATAAAATGTCTAGAAAGAAAGAAGAGGGCTTGGGCTAGTGGCTGGTCTGGGTTGGAGTATGATGGGCTGAGCTAAGGAGGTGAGGCTGGGGGCTGCTGAGTGCTAGTGTCTGGCTGAAGGTGGTGAGGTTGTGCTGTAGGAGCAGGCTAGGTAGAGGACTGTGGATGACCCCAGCTGAAACGAGACTAAACATTGACGCTGACAGTCGGGGGTGGGGTGGGGGGGCAGAAAGTCTCCTTGGACTATGAAGGACAATAGGTAGGGAGTGGTTTAGGGTCTCAGATCAGGGAGGGAAAAAAAGACTAGCTACATCAGGATCTGAAGAAGGCATGCATAGACATGAAAAACAAACAGGGTAAAAGTAAACATTTTATAACTCAAATCAGCAACAGAAGATATGAAAATATGAGATGTTAACCCCTTGAAAATTGCAGAATGGATAAAGCAAAGTGTTGGTGACATACAAAGAGCTAAAAGAATGCAGAGTGGATATCTGATAGACTACACACACAAGGAGCATGCTGAAAAAACTTAACATTGTAACCTTAAGGAAATTTACTTGTCAACTGCCTGTCACTTTCCAGGTGCAATCCAGACCAGTGAGGGGTTGTCACCGCCTGTCCCGCATCCTTGGGTACTTCACCATGCTCTTCTGTTTGCTCCCAACAAGGGCTATTCACAGCCTATGAATGGGCAGGTCACATGCTGAGTGTCAGTGTGTTCTGCACTGCCCAGCCCTCTTATGGACAAATTTAGATATTAAAGGTCCATTGCCCCTATACAGGGTCAATATTCAACAGTTAGCTACTTTAACTGGAGTTACTAAACAGTTGAGTTTAAACACAGCACTGGACTGGGTCAGATTTTTAAAAAAGCAAGTTTTTTATTTAACTACAAAGAGAGAGATCTTAAGTGAGTATGCATATAAGGCATTAAAGTCAGAAATGGTTACAAGAGAAATGAAGATAAAACACTATCTAGTAACTAAACTGTAACAAATTGGACTTGGTTCAAAGTAAAATATTAACCACAGGTTCACAGCAACATGGCTGACCAAATTCTCAGGTCAGGCTCTCCAGTCAAAATCAAAGGGTTGGTTCCTTTGTCTTTTTAGGTGACAGTGAGAGAGAGAGACCTTGGTGGGGTTTATATATATGTGTATATATATATATAAAATATTTTTGGCCCCTCATTTTTATAGTCCAGTTACCCTTTGAAGTGGCTTTCAGAGGATTATCCCTCAAAGCAAAGTTTATTCAAACAGTAAAGAAAGTGATGGGGGTACCTTGAGCCCCATGCTCTTTTTGTGTATGCTGAAATGCAGATTTGCCTTGTCTCCCTCTTGCCATCTCAAGGACTTTGTTTACTAATTTTATGTAAATTGAAGTAAAAACATATTCCTTTGTTTAAGATAGACCTACTTAACCATTCCTGCCTACTCCGGACTATGTGGGTTTGAACATGGGCTACCAACATCCTTTGGGGGAAATTCATAACTTTACATATAATGTTGCTACACATTTCACCATGATATTATTGACCAGTGAGTTATTAATTTTCAAATGATACCTCAAAGGCATATTTTGCACAAAGATTATTACAATGTGTAGGGTGTGAATACAGGGATGGATTCAGTCACAGCACTGTAATGGTATTCTGAGAGTTTCCAGGGTCAAAGTTCCACTAACAACCTATCGCTATTGAAAGCTGATGGTTTATTCCAATAATTGTTTCAGCTTAAGTCCAGAGACCCTGCACCACCTTATTCTTGCCGGTGCAATGCTGAAGGGAGCTGAGAACAGAGCTCCGCAGTTACAATGTGTGATATGACACCTGAATGGCAACGCTGACACATGCTAATAGTTTATTTATTACTGTTGTGCAAGTTCAATGAACGTGTTAAGTATTTTTCTTTTACCTGTGTTGGTAAACTGATCCTTCAGTGTACAGTGAAACATGTGAGGATGCTGTGCAAAGCTGCTGAAATGCTTCGTGCTCTGGCTCCAAGACCGGTAGTAGAGTTGGGTCACACAGAGTACCCAGGCCTCCTGGAGGTGGTGAACTGATCTCTCTTTAACCAAGAGTAAACAAAGAGAGAAGTAGCCAGATCAATAATCTTCCTTTTAACATAATGATAATAGCCTTTCTGCTTAGCCTTTAAAACAGGGGTTCTCAAACAGGGGGTTGTGAGGTTTTTATGTTGGGGAAGGGGGCGGCTCGTGAACTTTCGGCATCCATCCCAAATCCTGCTTCGTCTCCAGTGTTTATAATGGTGTTAAATATAAAAAAGCCTTCTTAATTTATAAGGGGGGGGTCACACTCAGAGATGTGCTGTGTAAAAGGGTCACCAGTACAAAAGTTTGAGAACCACTCCTTTAAAATCACGATTTTCACCAATTTTTGTCTAATCAATCTAATTCTAGTTTAGGTGTATTTAGTTATGTTGCCATTTTGATGAATGCATGTTCCTCATGAATCTGCCCAGGTTCATGAGGTCCATTTGTGAAACAGTAATCTTTCATTTTAGGATTTTAAATTTGACTATAATTCTGTCTCTCTCTCAATGGTTTCTTGTGGTAGCTTTGAATGTTTCTTACCTGGTGCGGTACGTATACAGGCTAGGAAGTTGACTAGAAGTGTTGGATTTAAGTACAAAATCAGAACTTGATGCTGCTGTGAAGTATTGGGAGATAAGCAGTACAACGTATTGAATTGATAGAGGGTTTCTTCTTCAGAGTTGTTAAACGAAATTACTTTCTATCCAAAGAAATAAGCGGAAGAAAAAATCTACTTTTTTGATAACGGAGTAATTTAGTGCCCCTAGCCAACATCCGCTTTCAGAGGGGAGGGGAGGGAAAGGGTGGGAGATGGAGGTACCAAGCTGCTGCCCTTGCATCTCTGGGAGAGATGGCGAGGACCCTGGCACTCCAAGTCAGAGCTAGCTCCCCAGCATTTGTGCAAGGCTGTGGGATGGGACTACAGGTATTTCATATTATGGTGTGCTTAGAGTACTGGATTGCCTGAATTTGGGCCTCCCTCCAAAAATAACAATGATGAGGGCCATGAGACTTGTTGGTGCTTGGCATATATCCAGTTCACCTGCTGTCTGTAAACCTAAATCAGTATCCCATATAATTCCAAGAGACTTCATAGAATATCAGGGTTGGAAGGGACCTCAGGAGGTCATCTAGTCCAACCCCCTGCTCAAAGCAGGACCAATCCCCAATTAAATCATCAAGCCTGACCTTAAAAACCTCTAAAGAAGGAGATTCCATCACCTCCCTAGGTAACGCATTCCAGTGCTTTACCACCCTCCTAGTGAAAAAGTTTTTCCTAATATCCAACCTAAACCTCCCTCATGGCAACTTGAGATCGTTACTTCTTGTTCTGTCATTTGGTACGACTGAGAACAGTCTACATATGCCTAGGAACAGAGTAGTAGTGGCCTACTTTAACTCACATCTTATTGAAGCCCTGGTTAATTGCTTTTCATGCTACAGTCCTCTTCTGACTCCCTGTTGTGGGACAAGTTGCTTCACCAACTTAAGGAATTAAGGCCTGGAAGTCTCTCATTACAGCAGAAAGGTGCTTCCTGTTCTGTCAGTCTCAATATATGTGAGAACAGCCTATCGACCACACAACAGCTGGAGATAGAGCAGGTATGCTCCAGTTATTTTCCTTCCCTATACGATGCAGGTTGTATGCCAGGGCTGTGTAAGTGTGCAGGACTCCGTGCATTGGTTCCGTGCTAGCTGAGAGCTCAGTAAGACCAGGGGAAGTTCTCATTTTAGTAAGAAATGACGTTTTATATGCAAATAAAAGCCCTTAGGTTTTTCTGTGAAAGGGGAAGTGAGAAAACAAAATTTCCGTTTAGCTTTTCAGCTATTACTCTTCTTCGAGTTAACTGGACCAGTTTATATACAATTTAAAAATCTTTAGCCAGAGCAGTATCACACTCTACCTAACCCTTAGCACGAACACCTGATTTTAGGATTTGTCTATACGGGGTTTATTTTGCACTAATAGTGGATTTTTTAAAAATTAAAATGGCTTCTATGCACATGACAACTCAGAAGAAAAATTAACTGGCCATTTAGTTAATCTGAAAATGGATTAAATTCATTTCCAAAGAGGGGAGGGAGGGGAAATCTTGTTTGGCTGCATCTGTATTGATTAATTTTTCAACCCTCCTACTGCTATCCCACACTGTAATGCTATACACTGGGACTGACCTGTCTGTTTACCTGTACACCCTCTATTGTTCTGGGGTCAGAATGACCAGATGTCACTGCCCTGGTGTGCAGCCAGGAACACTCATTTGCGATTCCTCACTACTGGAGCATTATAGCAGTGTTACAACAGTCAAGTTTCATACATGTGTCACATGGCCACAATGAAATGTGTAGAGGTCATGGATTTCTTTGCTATGTGGGGATAAGGCAGGATTGAACAGTCTCCTAACAGCAACCACTGCAGTACATAAATATGAATATATAGCAGGGGTTGGCAACCTTTCAGAAGTGGTGTGCCAAGTCTCCATTTATTCACTCTGATTTAAGGTTTTGTGTGCCAGTAATACATTTTAATGTTTTTAGAAGGACTCTCTCTATAATGTAGAACTAAACTATTGTTGTATGTAACGTAAATAAGGTTTTTAAAATTTTAAGAAGGTTCATTTAAAATTAAATTAAAATGCAGATCTTATCAGTTTAGTGTGATCCTTGCCCTTGCTTTTCCTTGCTGAGTTTTCCAATGTCTGGTACGTATTTGGATACTTTAAGTTGCACACAGGCTTCTGAGTGATCAGTTGTTAACCGGCTCCAAGAGGGGCAGAGGACAGATTTCATGTGTGAAAATACCTGTTCACGCAGGTATGTGGATGCAAATGCTGAAAGCATTGCAAACGCAATTTTCTTCAAACAGTTAAATTTCACTGGCGGGGATTTCCAGCAGGTCCCTGATCTCTCTCCGTACCTTTAAGTGCACTCCGCAGAACTCCAAACTTTGATGCCCCCAATTCCGAGCTTTTTAACTGAATGAGCTGCATTTTGAAATCTTCAACACCCATCCACTGAAATACAGACAAATGCAAGTCGCTTTCATTGAACTTTTCAGGTTTAATTAGAAAAGAAAGTATTGGGCCAAATCGTTGGAAATCTTAATCTGTTAGAAAACTCTGATTCCAGTTCTTGTATGTACATTCCAATCTCATCGACACTGACAGTGCAACGTGTCAATAGCTCTTTTATGTGCTGGAAGTAGCGGCAAGTCAAAGTTTGAATATCCCAAGAAAAAACTGCTGTTTTACAGCAAATGCCTTCCAGGTTTCATAAAGATCCAGAACCGTTTGCCCTGCACCCTGGAGAAGGAGGTTGAGTTCGTTTAGGTGAGCGGCGATGTCAGTTAGAAATGTGAGCTTACACAGCCATTTGTCCTCATCCAGTTTGGGGTAGTTTTGTCCTTTTTCCGACAAAAAGGCCTTGATTGCATCAAAACAGTTTACAAAGAGCATCAAAACTTTGCCACGACTTAGCCACCAAATGTTGCTGTAAAGTGGAATGTCATTATAAGCACTGTCCATCTCTTCTAGCAGTGCTTGAAACTGTCTGTGAGTCAAAGCAGATTGAGCAACAAGGACATTCACAATTTGAACCACTGTATTCATCACATTATTAAGCTCTGCATTAGAAATTTTAGCATACAGGTTTTCTTGATGGATGATGCAGTGAAATTTGACTGTTAGGTGGCCAATTTGGTCTTCGAGTAACTTTACAAATTCATTCTGTTTTCCGACCATGGCAGGAGCACCATCTGTTGTCACACAAAATATTTTTCTGATGTCAACTCCTCGTTCTTCAAAATGGTTTACAAAAGTTTATCTTCCCCCTTTGTTGTGCTATGCAGGTGTTTTAGGCAACAAAGTTCCTCTTGGATTTCATCGGAAGCACAATAACTTGCAACAGCTGCCAAACGTCAGTTATATCCACGCTCTCATCAACTGCAGCGCTAAATACTGCTGAATCTTTTAATGCAGTTGTCTGCTTTTCGTTAATGTTTTCTGCCATTTCGCTTTTGCGTCTCTCAACTGTTCTGGCAGAGACAGGCAGTTCTTTTATTCTAGATATGCATCTTTATCTGGCAAATCATTGAACATAACCTCCAAACTGCAACATAAACTCCAAAAACTATTTTTTTATTTCCCCATCTGTAAATGGCTTTCCATTTTTTGCAATGCACTGTGCAATCTTGTAACTTCCTTCTGTGGCTTGATTTTTACTTACGCTTAAGCATTTAAAAACACTGCTTTGCTTCTCATATCCTGCAACTGCCTTTTTGATTGATTCAGTCTTGTCTGCTTTGTCAAGAAAGGGTTTCTCGTGCTTCGTTTGAAAATGTCATCGAACACTTGATGTGCAACAAACAACACTTTCACAACAGAAAGCACAAACAGCACGATCCTTCTTTTGAATAAATCCAAATGTGTCTGTCCAAAAAGGCTGAAATGAACAGACATCTAACTTTGCTTTCTTAGGAGCTGACTTTTTATCAATTGTACCCCTCATCGTACAGTGGGGAGGGGGGAAATCGCGTCAGATGGCACGCACAATATCAAACGCAATGTGCTGTTCCACGTAATAGTGATGTAAGCAGCAAATCAGAACTTAAAAATATCTCAGTACAGTGGTCCTGGAACAATTTTTAAGGTGGGGGTGCTGAGCTGTGCCCCCTCTTGCCCCTGTCTGCACCTCTCACTGCCCCAGGCTGGGGCCAGTGAGCCACAGCTGGGGGTGACTGCACAGCCCTGGGCCAAAGCCAGGAGCAGAGCCCCAGGCCGGCAGCCGGGACCCCAGGCTGGCAGCAGAGCCCCCGGGACCGGTGGCCAGGACCTGGGCAGTGTGAGTGCCACTCATAATCATCTTGCATGCCGCCTTTGGCATGTGTGCCATAGGTTGCTGACCCCTGTGTGAGATCAGCTTAGTCTCCCTATCACAGGGTGGTCTTCTGAGTCCCCTTAACCACAGACCACAACCACTCCAGGTCTCCTCAATCACTGCTGTCTTACTGTATTTTACATTTACAGTGAGTTGCCAGCTCCCCATTTGCTTCTGGGGCAGGTTACAGTCCTGCCTGTTTCTGCTTTCCTTCAGGCTCCCAACTCTCCCTCCTACATTTCCTTTCCCTCTGTGTCTAGCTGCTGAGGATACTGCCACCCCATTAACCGACCAGACAGCCTGATACTAGGGGCTTTGTCTTATATAGGCAACTATTCCCTCTCCCCTACCCTTCCTGATTGTTCACACTTGCTATTTGGTCACCCTAAATTTCAGTTAATTAGTTTCCTGCCTGTCTTTCAATCAGAGCTCAATTAGTGTAAACAGGTGGGGGTTTAATTAAAAGATATGATAGAGGTCTATAAAATCATGACTGGTGTGGAGAAAGTAAATAAGGAAGTGTTATTTACTCTTCCTCATAACAGACGGTACTAGGAGCCAACCCAATGAAATTAATAGGCAGCAGGTTTAAAACAAACAAAAGGCAGTATTTCACAGTCAACCTGTGGAACACCTTGCCAGAGGATGTTGTGAAGGCCAAGACTATAAAAGGGTTCAAAAAAGAACTAGATAGACTCATGCAGGGTAGGTCCATCAATGGCTATTAGCCAGGATGGGCAAGGATGGTGTCCCTAGCCTCTGTTTGCCAGAAGCTGGAAATGGACGACAGGGGATGGATCACTTGATTGCCTGTTCTGTTCATCCCCTCTGGGGCACCTGGCATTGGTCACTGTTGGAAGACAGGATACTGGACTAGACTGACCTTTGGTCTGACCCAGTATGGCTGTTATGTTCAGGAGTCACTACACCCAGGAAGACATCAATAGGCTGAGGGAATCCATGTTAATATTGTCTGGGAACAACACAACAACCAGATCCATTTTTTTTTTAAAAAAAAGCTGAAATGCGGAAGCTGTTGTAAGAAAACATCTACAACTTGTGCTTGTTTTGCACCACATCAAGAAAAGGAGTTAAATGGCAGTTATTCTTCGTTATCTCAACATGAAGCACTGCACCAACTAAGTAAATATGGAGAAGCCCATTACAAAATCTGTGGCTGTCCATAATGCTAGGGCTTGGGAGCTCTACCTCTTCTCAAAACCATTTATAGTACAGAATAAGCAGGGTTCAAATGCTCCATACTTAATTGAAATAAGTGAATTTTAAATCCATTATGAATGGAAATACAGGTGCTGTAGTAGTTATAAGTTTTGAAGGAGACCATAACTCTAAACATGTCAATTTCTTTTATGTGAAGACTATAGTCAAAAGGAGACAAAGGTTGTAGGATGACTGCAGGTTACTGTAAACTACAAAAGGTTTACATTACACTGCTTCAGCATGTATCTTGGAAGGTACTCAAATATTATGGTGATGTGTGGTATTAAAATGTGTTTGGAAATGATTCTTCAGAAACTGGTTAAGGCTAAAAAAACCAACAACCTATATTGGCATATTCTGCATCACATTTTAGACATGATGACCAAATCTAACTTTTTGATAGACATCCTTTTAATGTAAGGAATAAAAGCAAAACTATGTGTCGTCTTAATTTACTCATGGCTTTTTTTTTATTTTAAAGACAGTTAGAAAAATTTGCAGGGAATAATTTCTTTATAGTTTGGACTTTATTTAAAACACTCACACACTCATCTGACCACTTTCAAATAGCACAGATATAGTCCTTTTAATACTTCGAATATAATCCATACTTCAGACTGAGTTAAACCTACTGCTAGGCAGCTAACTTTCTCAGCTACTCCAATTTTTTAGGATTACATTATATTGTTGAGCAACAAAGCTGTAGAGGCAGATTGATTTCATTTACTTCAGAATTATTAAACCATTTTAGATTAAATTACTTCAGTGGAGTTACTGCGGTAATTGTGACCAGAATCTGGTCCAAAGCATGTACATACCTTGCCCAGCAATCTATTAGGAGTGTCTATTGTTCTGAAGTTATTTAATTATCTCACATTTTCTCAAGACTTGAAATCTTTTTCAGCAACAACATTCCTAACTACTCTGACACTCTCTCATAAATCCTTCACACCAAATGTCAGGAAAAGACCTTCTGAAGATGGTGGAATGTGGTCAGGAACGAGCATATGTTATGAAGCTGTTGAAGACTCTGCATAGTGAAAGTCAGAAGCCAAACATGTGGCAGGAATTCTTGCTGGGAGACAGAAAAGTCTAGAATTAGCTCTGATAGAACTACAGTAAATCCTATTCTCACATGATAAACAAGATAATGATCCCAAAACCTAACAAAGGAAGAATCATGGTAACATAACCTTCATTTGGTTCAAGCACAACAATGTAGAACTGAGGACAGGGGGATTAAGTATGGCTTTTGCTTCCACTCTGAAGTCTGGTAAATACTTATTAGAAAAGGGTAGGAAATTAGCTATGTGAATACGTGTTTGTACACTTCTGGCTTTAATACTAGGTGACTAATGGCAAGTCTCAACGACACAGGACCAGCTCTAGGCACCAGCAAAGCAAGCATGTGTTTGGGGTGGCACAACTCCAGGGGTGGCGTTCCAGGTGGTGGGTTTTTTTGTTTTTTTTTTGCTTTGGAGGTTGTTTTTTTTGTTTTGTTTTTGTTTTTGGTTGGGGCGGCAAGAAACCTAGAGCCGGCCCTGCAACTACAAAATTAAGTCGACCAAGTTATGTCAACTTACAGCCACTGCAGTAATTAAACTGCTTTTGCATGTCCACACTACGCTCCTTTGGTAGCAGTGTGTGTCCTCATCAGGAGCACTTGCACCGATTTAACTGTCAGTGTGGGCCATTGTGGGATGGCTTCTGAAAGGCAGCAACAGCTGATGTAAGTAACGCAGTGTTAGGTGTTTGCATTGACCTAACTACATTGACTTAGCACTACACCTCTCTGAGGTGGGGTTATTACATTGATGTAGTGGCAAGTTACAGTGGTGGGAGCTGCATTTTAGTAGAGACATTTAGAGTTAGGTTAATGTAAGCTGCATTCCATGGATCTGTCTAATATAGACCAGAGCTAAATCTCATTGAAGAGGAATGATGATTCTGTGGTTAAGGCACTAGCCTAGGATTTGGAAGACCAGGGTTCAATTCTCTGTTCTACTAGCACCTTCCTATGTGACCCTGTGCAAGTCGCATAGCTTCAGTTCCCCCATCTTAGAGGAGGGAAGCCCATATCCCAGGGGTGTTGTGAGGCTATGTACATTAAAAATTGTGAAGCACATTGGAATCTACTGATGAAAAGTGCTACAAAAGAGCCAGGGGGTATTATTTCCACTTTGATTTTTCATGCAACCCAAATAGAAGTCAATTAACATGCCTCTCCCCTATAAATTAAAATAAATTTAATGTTAATCATTCAGAAGTGTCATCAGAACTTTTCAGTCTGGATACAGTAAACTTCCTTCTAGAGCTGGTTGGGGAACTACTTTTCCATCCTGCGAAAACTTGAGATACTGAATGAGGATAAAAAATCAGTCTCCAATATTCAAGAACTAAAAATCCAAAAAGTTTCTCTCCAGGTCAATCAAAACATTGCTTTGATTTTGGCCATTTTTTTTATTTTTAGTATAGTTTATCTTAAATTTCTTAAGTAATTTTGAACCAGTAAAGTGGAATTTTTCATTTCTAAAGTCAAAACAAATTGAAAATTTTGAAATGTTACTCAAAGTTTGGAAACAAGTTGAAATTAACTATTTCCAACAACATTTTGGTTTCAACAAATTGACATATTCTGACAAAAAAATCTCCCATTGAAAGATTCCTGTCCAGCTCTAATAACAAAAGATAGTGAGAGATCAGAAAGTTGGTGCCTGCAGTGAGACTACATGAAGTATTCTTAGACAGCCAAGGTGCAGGGTAGGGGAGGGCCCATGGGTTGAGTACTTGCTGTAAAATGTAAGATGCAGGCATTGAATTGTGGATGGCATAACAAAGCTGTGATAATTGTGGTGTATCCTCCTTTGACATAATGGCCTCTTGGCAAAATGTCCCCTGTTCTTTAGTCTCAGACCTGACAAACTCACTACATCAAAGACTTTTGTTTATAGGGAATTTATCTATAAAGGGTGATCTCTACTGAAAACTTGTGACTTACTGATCATAATCACAGCATGAAGTATGTACAGATAATATTTAAGGAATAATGTAACTATTGAAGTTTTATGCTTTTATGGCCATAAGGTTAAAAGGAGTCACCCAGGAGTAATATTACTCAGTGACAACCTATTCGTGCAGGAGGGAGTTGTCATCCCTTTTTGGTCAGAACAGCCAACGCAAAACCATCCAAAACAACTGAAAACAATCAAACCATGTAGAGGTTTTTTGTTTGTTTTTAAAAAGGGATTATTATAAGATGGGGGATTGCCCTGTCTATGAATAAAGACAAAAGACTGTGTTTTCATACAGCACAGGGTGGGGAGAGGCACTCTGTATCCATTCACTGAGGAGATGTCTTGTTGAGTGGGGCAGGAGTGCTGGAACAAGGTGTATAGTTGGGGTGCTGAGAGCCATTCAACCAAATTATAAACCTTGTATGTGATGGAAACCACTTTAAGCCAGGGGGTGTGGCACTCCCCTCCCTCCCTCAGCACCCTCTAGTTCTAGCACCTCTGAGTGGGGGTGTTTTTCATGAAAGATTAGATCCTGCTTTCTGTGAAGTCAGTTACCTCTCCAGCAGGCTGAACTTTGGGAGAAAACATACTTTCATAAATGATAAAGGTAACTATAAGTGTAGGCCCTTGGTTACAATATAAACCATGAACATCTGTTTCTATAACTTTCTTGCATCTAGTGGAATCTCTTAAATAAACCTTCTTTTGGTTTATTATAAGTGCTCACAAGTGTTTGTGTTTTATACAAGAGCAGTGGTTTAAGGTAAAACTGGTTAAGTGGGATACACTGCTCATTTGGGGGCAGAGGATCTGGGATTTCTGTGAGAAGCCAGTGTCAGGGCTGGATATCACAGGCCAATGCTTCAAGAGGACTTGAGGACAGGGGTGCACCTATTGTTAACCACCAAGGTAAAGTCAGGGCTGGCATAGCCCAGAAGAGTGTTTGAGTAGCTAACAGGCTGGTGGTGTTAGTGAACTAACACTCAGTTACCACAAGCAGGACTCCCTCATATATAGAAGAAGCCTTTGTTCATAAATGAAATAAGGCATAGGTTCTTTGATGTAGTTTCAGCAAGCTTTCACTTCCTCCACCCACAGGAGAGGTAAAAAACAGTCTGTTTAGTTCTTTACTTGATAGTTTGTCACATCAGACAAGCAGCTCCAGCGTTCATGCTGCCTCTTGGAATAAAGAGTAAATAATTTAAGAAGACCACATAAGCCTCTTGGAGCTACCCTGTCTGACATTAAAAGATTATCAGGTAAAGAACTGAAAAAATCAGCTTATTCTCCTTTATTCTCCCCCGATGAAGGGATTCAAATGACACCTATAGAAGCTAATATCCTATTTCATTACAGAACTGTACAAAAAATGAATACTTGTACTATTGTTGAATACATTCCTGTTTTTATGTTAGCTAGATGTCCATTTTGGCTTCTCAAGTCCTAGTTGCATTAGGGAACTTGCTAATTAGAATTTAAGCTTGGGAAGGCTGTTCCATTTTTGGTCAATGTTTAGATTCTGACAGGAACACATTTCCAGTATGGTTCAACAGTTCAGTACACTGCAGGGGTCATTCAAGCAAAGCCATGAACAGCAAATACAAATACCTAATTACAGTCTTCATTGCTTTCCTCTTTTTCTAGTGGTTTGCTGTCCCTGTCCATCATTGGGTCTGCAGTTTAGCCTTAGAATCCCTCATAAGATTAAACTAAAAGTCATTTCTAGGTCCAGTTCACAGAGAAGGTCATCCTATGAGCTACTGTGACCTTTCTTATCAGTAGAACTGCAATTGTCTGGTTTCACTTCTTTAATGCATAATCACATGATCTTTCTAGCTGGCATATTGGGCTGAGTCACTTCATACTTAAGGCCCAGTTCTGCAATCTTACGCTGAGATTTACTTATGAGTCGCCTCACCGAATTCAATGAGACCACTCACAAGAATAACTGCTACTTAGGGCAGGTCTACACTGAAAAGTTAAGTTGACCCAGCTACACCACTCAGGTGTATGAAAAATCCAGCCTGTATAGGCAGTGCTAGCTAGATTGATAGAATTCTGGTCACCTAGCTACCGCCTCTAAGGGAGGTGGATTAACTATAGCAACTAGAGAACCCTCTCGAGCTGCTGTAGTGGGTGTCTACACTGAAGCACTACCCAGCGCAGATGGAGTTCTGTCGCTGTGCTGCTATCGTGTTTTAAAATGTAGACATAGACTTAGTGTGAGTTCTGAGTTCTTCCTCTCCCACACGGGTACTTAATCAGTAGTTCTTCACCCTTTTTACTTTAGCTTTCATATAAACATCTGCCAAAGGATTAGCAAAAGGAACTATTTCAAGTTAGAGCAAATAAAAACCAATGGGTTTCCTGAACATTCTGAACCATTGCCAAGTTAATATCAGCCTGTTCATGCTGAGTAAGTGCTAGATCTGTATGAGTAACCAGTCATATTTTTAAATAGAAATCGTAGGGTGCATATGTAATGCCGACACACCCCGGTCGTTGGCGGGCAGGATCAAATCTGGGGCCTCTGGGAGCTTAGTTCATGAGCCTCTACCATATAAGCTAAAAGCCAATTGGCTGTTAGCTAAGGCTGTAGAGCAGACTCATTTAACTCTCTCTCTCTCTCAGTGGTCTTGGTGTCACTAGATGGGACAGAACACCACACCCAAGTGTGTGAGTTAAACATAGGTCACCACCAAGGAAAGTCCTTCAGAACGTTCCTGATAAAGTTACTTGGCAGATCAGCATTCACTCATCCTGCAAACACACATGCAAGTAACTTAATATATGAGAGTAGTTCAATTGACTTCAATACAGCTACTCATGAGCTTGTCAATATATTATATGATGGTATATTATGACAAAAGCCTGTGTTCAAAGGCGATATAGGACAGTTTCTCTGTGGTTTTAATAAGAGAATAAAACAAAAATATATTTTTTCTCTGTGGTTTTAATAAGTTAAATGTGTTTGCAGGATCAGACCATTGTAGCCAAGATCCAAAGACTGATTGGATACTTACATGGATAACAAGACTATCCAGAATTGTTACAGTTAATGCCAACAGACTATTGGAAGGGATATGAAACCTCATGCCTCAGGTTTTACATCAATCTTTAACTATTAGGGATTAGGATGAAACCTTCATTTTTTCTTGATCTTCTTCTGAAGTATCTGGTGCTGGCTATTTTTGGAGACAGGACAATGGACAAGATGGACCATGGATCTGAGCTAGTATAGCAACTGCTATGCAAAGCCCTGCCTCTCTTCTCTACAATAGGGAAATTTCTCACTGTTGCTAGCAGTGGTTTGGCTCCAAGTGTTAGGGCTCCCAATATTGCTAGCATAGATGGGCTGCAGGCTGCTGCAGGCATCATGTCATTCAACACTGATCAGAACAGGACTAACTGACATGATGCTTAAAATGCCACTGCCATCAGTGGTGTCACACTTCTAGATACGCTACCCTGTTCACTTCCTTCTGCTAATCAGCAGTAGTTACCCTCCCAAGTTATCAGGACCTCATTCTGACTTGCTCCACTGAAAAAATCCCAGAATTCAAGCCCTTCCTACAACCTTGCTCTGGATTACCTTATCAATAACTCCTATATTTACCTGACTTTCCACACCCCACAAATAACCGCTCCATGAATGATTCCAGGCCCCCTATTATTCTGCTTCCTTTACACAAAGAAGAATCTCTGCCTTGGCTCCCCTCTACTCTTAATGTTTTCTTCACATGCCTCTGCAATTTTTCTAGCCACTTTCCAGTTTCTCCTTTCACTGTGAATTCTCCCTACCCAGGCTAACCTGCCATTTCTGCAGGAACTCTTGATCTCCCTGTGCTTATTTCTGATAGACTTTATTCCACACTATTATCTTCTCCAAGTTTCCCAGCCTTCACCGGTCACTACTTTCCTTGGCGCCTCTCCAAGACACCATGCAACTAAGAAACACTCCCCTCAGCCCAGTCTATCTCTGGCAGGTCCCTCCAGTAAGCTCCCTGTCACTCCTGTAAATCTCTTTGTAGGGTTCATTGCCACTGGGAGCAACCCTTGTTGGCTCCTGATAGGTGATTGAAATCTTGTGTGTTCTGGTACAGAGCCCCAAAATATAGGGCTACTTTGCATCTACTTTAAGTTCTTGAAGGCACTGGAAAGCCTGTTGAAGCTGCTGATGTGGAAGAGATGATTAAAGAGAAAGAAAGCAGGGTCACCGAAGACTTACAGGCAGAGTGACTTTTGGGTAGATAGATCATATTAAAACTTTTGTATACGTTCAGATAAGCTTTGAATAAACACCATACTCTGAACCTTCATCCCATCACTATCAATGTAACTGAAATTGCAAACACTGAGTTGTAGAATCACCATGAATCAAGGTGTGGGCTTCCTTTATTCAGTTCCATGCAGGTGGGAGTAGTCAAGATTCTGACTCTTAGGGCGCATCTACTCTGGTAGTTACAGTGCCGGCAGTTACAGCACTGCTCAGAGAGCGCTGAAGGGAAACTGCTGTTCTGTGTTCACACTTTCAGCTGCCTGCGCAATAGCGTGTGCACACTTGCGGCGCTATTCGGAGCAGTGCACTCTAGGCAACTATCCCACAGAGCACCTCTTTCTCTTCTGCCACTAAGACTTGTGGGAAGGTGGAGGGGGTTGCAGGGCATCCTAGGTTCTGTCCCAATGACTTGTGATTCATTGCTTTGCATCCCAGCAATCCCTGTGCTACAGTGTGCATTTGGCACCATCCTTCAATGGTTTGTGTACCACGCCCCCTGCCTCTTTGGGATGCAGGAATGGATCCCGAACTGCTGACCAGTATGCTGCTCGCTCTGACCAACATGCCACGAGTTGCAGTGGAGTTATTTCTTAAATTACAAAGGCAAGAGGAGTGAGACATTGATCTCGCCATGCCTAATAGCTGTGACACGAGATTACTTGTGGCATTCCTGGAGGTGCTGACCACAGTGGAACACCGCTTTTGGGCTCGGGAAACAAGCACCGAGTGGTGGGATCACATTGTGATGTATGTCTGGGATGACGAGCAGTGGCTGCAGAACTTTCAGATGAGGAAAGCCACGCTCATGGGACTGTGTGATGAGCTCGTCCCAGCCCTGCGGTGCCAGGACACAAGAATGAGAGCTGCCCTGCCATTAGAGAAGTGCGTGGTGATTGCACTGTGGCAGCTGGCTAGTCCAGACTGCTACCAATTGGTCGCTAACCTGTTTGGAGTGGGAAAGTCGACTGTTGGACTCGTGTTGATGGAAGTGTGCAGGGCTATTAATCGCATCCTGTTCCAAAAGACCATGACTCTGGGCAACATGCGTGACATTGTAGATGGCTTTGCACAAATGGGCTTCCCTAACTGCAGAGGGGCAATTGATGGCACACATATTCCAATTCCGGAACCAAACCACCTAGCCCCCGAGTACATTAATCGGAAGGGGTATTTCTCAATGGTTCTCAAGGTGCTTGTGGATTACCATGGGCATTTCACAGACATTAACGCAGGCTGGTCCAGAAAGGTACAAGATGCATGCATCTTTTGGAATGCTGGCCTGTTCAGGAAGCTGCAAGCAGGGACTTTCTTCCTGGACCCGGATATCACCGTAAGGGAAGTTGAAATGCCCATTGTGCTCCTGGGAGACCCTGCCTAGCCCCTAATTCCATGACTTATGAAGCCATATACGGGGCAACTTGAAAGCAGCAAGGAGCAGTTCAACAGCAGACTGAGCAAGTGCAGAATGACTGTTGAGTGTGCTTTTAGAGCTTTAAAAGCCTGCTGGCAATGCCTGTATGGAAAGCTGGACCTGGCCGACGACAATATTTCTATGATTATAGCTGCGTGCTGTATGCTCCATAATATTTGTGAACGGAAGGGTGAAAGCTTCACTCAGGGCTGGACCACAGAGGCTCAGCACCTGGTGGCTGAGTTTGACCAGTCAGAGGCCAGGGCTATTAGAGGGGCACAGCACGGGGCCTTAAGGATCAGGGATGCCTTGAGGCAGCAAATTGAAGCTGAAAGCCACTAATATTTGTTGTTATGCTCAGGAGTGCAGTGCTTGTGATGCTAGGAGGTGATTGATGCAATATGTGGATTTACAATAAACGTATGGTGCTTTGCAGGGCTCTTTTTGCTTTCAATTAGTAGAATAAAGATTGCTTTCAAACCAACATAATTATTTTATTAAAAGACAACAACCGGAAGAGAGAATCAAACAACAAAACCCAGCAGCAGTGAGGGGGATAGGGGAAGGGAATGTCCCAGGGGAAGGAGCAGTCCTGGGACACCTAAAGATTTGTGTATGTCCAGGGGTCCTATCCAACCTTCTCCTTTGGAATTCAATGCAACGGGTACTGTACTTCAGCAGGGCCCAAACTGTAGAGAGATGGGTGTTGAGTGCACTGGGTAGTGGGAGTCCGTAGTGCTGGACTGTGGGTGGTGGTGGTGGTGGGGGGTGAGTAGGAGGGGGGGGAGGAGTGGAATGCTGTGGGTATAAACTGGAGCCAGGAGGTTGATAAGAGTGTGTTGGCAGTGGCACAGGGAGGCACATGGGAAAGTTTTGCGACAGTGGCTGCAGGGGAGGGCGGACGCAGAGCTGCTCGGTTTGAAGAACTAGTATCACCTGGAGTGTGTCTGCTTGGCACTCCATAACCATTAAGAGCCACTCTGTGGCTTCATTCTGGCATGCCGCATTCTCCTTTTGGTCCCTCTTCTCGCTGTCCCGCAACTCCTTCAATTCCTGTTTCTTGGCATCAGAGTGCATCATAAGCTCATGCAGAAAGTTCTCCTTAGTTCTTCTTAACCACTTTCTAATTCTGTTCAGCCGTCGATTACAAAGAGGGAGACTGGGCTCCCAAGGTCATCTCTGTGAAGTTTAACTGCAACATTTTACAGAAGCAGTATTGTTTGCAACACAGACAGCACTGATTCAGTTATTTAAAACACAGCCAGTACTCTCACACCTGTCACTAACTGGCTGACCCCAGGCAAGCACACATGAGCCACAAGACCCCCCAAAATGGTGAGTACCTGCAGGGGCAGAATAAATCACCCTTCCCAGACACTGCTGTACACTGGGCATGTGGCCCTTGAGGAGAGCCAGCACAGTATGGGGGGCCTGATAATCATTCCTATCCCCACACTTTCCACAGGATGTGATTATTATGGAAGATATCTCGCTGCTGAGGGGGAGCAGGGAATCAAGGCAGGGTTTTCTCCAAGCCTGTGGCTTCCGCCCTAGCCTCTGTGTGGCCTTGTCTGTGTGCGGCAATGATCTCTCCCCTGCTCCCCGCCCCGTGACGGCACAGTGGTGCAGGAAAGTTACCATTAATGGGGCAAGAAAAAAGCGGCTCTGCCGAAGAACCTGAGAGAGTTTCCTGGAGATCTGAGGGAGATTCCCATGAAGCAAGGGAGTCAATCAACAGCCTGTTCCGCTGCTCAGAGTAGGCATGAGGTGGGAGACAAGCCAGCTTTCTGCAACCCTCCTGCCCCCAACAACTCGCTTCAGCAATTCCCAAAATCAGATCCATTTACCAGGGGCCTCCTCTCCTGTTTGCGCTCTGCCAAGATCCAATTGCTGTGACTGGCTAGCCTCCTCCGGGGTAGAAAAGAGCTCCTGGCTGCATGCATCTCTAACCTCTGAGTCATCCTCTACTTCTGGGTCCTCCTCCCACTCCACATCCTCGTCCAAGATTTCCTCCTCCTGGCTTGGTCCACTCTCGACTGACATGCAAGCCATTGAAGTATCCACAGTGTCTTCGCAGTGGAGGTGGGGTCACCGCAGAGTATCGCATCCAGCTCTTTGTAGAACCGGCAGCTTGTGGGCGCAGCACCAGAGTGGTGGTTTGCCTCCCGTGCCTTGTGGTAGGCGATCTGCAGCTCCTTCACTTTGACCCTGGACTGCAATGTGTCCCGGTCATGGCCTCCTTCTGTCATGCATTGTGAAATCTGTCCGTAGAGATCATAATTCCTATAGCTGGAGCGCAGCTGCCTGGAAAGCAAACTCCATCTTGGCCACGAGGGCGCTAAAGTTGCATTAGATTTCACTGAGCAAGTAACACATGTGAACTCCTGTGTCATTATAACAGTCTTACCATGAAGCCATAGACTGTCCCCTTAAACTTTCCAGTCTACCTTTCCACCCCTACAAACTGAACTTAGTGATAAAGGGTCACTTACACCAAAAATCACCCCACATCCAGGTTGCTTCCAGTCCCAAGAGAACAGCCACTTTCCCAGATGAACTGGTACCTTTGATCTAGTACCAAAGCCAACCTCTGTAGCCAGTCCTGTAATAAACTATCTAAAGGTTTATTAACAGGGAAAAAGGAATGAGTTATTTACAAGTTAAGCAAGCAAATGAGGACTGTCAGTTAACTCACGTGATTAACTCAAAAAAATTAACTGCAATTAAAAAAACCAACCAATGTAAAACTTTAGAGCCTACAAGTCCACTCAGTCCTACTTCTTGCGCACCCAATCGCCAAGAGAAACATGAAATATATGGCTGAACGTGAGTAAAACATCAGGAGACATACACTTCTCCCCCAAGGAGTTCAGTCACAAATTTAATTAATGCATTATTTTTTTAACGAGCGTCATCAGCATGTCCTCTGGAATGGTGGCTGAAGCATGAAGAGGCATACGAATGTTTAGCACATCTGTCATGTAAATACCTTGCAGCACTGGCTACAAAAGTGCCATGTGAACGCCTGTTCTCACTTTCAGGTGACACTGTAAATAAGAAGCAGGCAGTATTATCTCCCGTAAATGTAAGCAAACTTGTTTCTCTTAGCGATTGGCTGAGCAAGAAGTAGGACTGAGTGGACTTGTAGGCTCTAAAGTTTTACATTGGTTTGCTTTTGAGTGCAGTTATATAACCAAAAAAAACCAAACTACATTTGTAACTTGCACTTTCAGAATAAAGAGATTGCACTCCAGTACTTAGTATTTTTCAATTCACCTCATACATCATTTACAGTGAAAATATTTGTAATCAAAAATAAAGTGAGCACTGTACACTTTGTATTCTGTGGTCTAATTGAAATAGATATTTGAAAATGTAGAAAACATCCAAAAATTTTTAATTGGCATTCTATTGCTGAACAGTGATTTATCTCGATTAATTTTTTTAATCGTGATTAACTGTTTTGAGTTTATCGCATGAGTTAACTGACAGCCCTCATTTGCTTGCTTAACTTGTAAATAACTCATTCCTTTTTCCCTGTTAATAAACCTTTAGATAGTTTAGACTTTAGGACTGGCTACAGAGGTTGGCTTTGGTACTAGATCAAAGGTACCAGTTCATCTGGGAAAGTGGCTGTTCTCTTGGGACTGGAAGCAACCTGGATGTGGGGTGATTTTTGGTGTAAGTGACCCTTTATCACTAAGTTCAGTTTGTATGGGTGGAAAGATAGACTGGAAAGTTTAAGGGACTTGTAGGCTCTAAAGTTTTACATTGGTTTGTTTTGAATGTAGGGTTTTTTGTACATAATTCTACATTTGTAAGTTCAACTTTCATGATAAAGAGATTACACTGTAATACTTAAATGAATTGAAAAATATTGTTTTTACAGTGCTAATATTTGTAATAAATAAAATGTGCACTTTGTATTGTGTTGTAATTGAAATCAATGGGACAATGTAGAAAACATCCAAAAATATTTAAATAAATGATATTCTATTTAACAGCACGATTAATTGCAACTAATTTTTTTAATCACGTAATTAATCATGATTTTGAGTGCTTAACAGCTCTAAAGCAAACATATACACACAAATGAGTTACCATCTAAATCCTAACAGTGACAGAGTTGTAATGATCTGTCAATTCAAAGTGTCTTTCAGGGCAGACCCAGAAGGCAACCTGTGGGGATTTCTGGCTTGTTTAGGGTCTCTGGCCCTTCAGAATTTAAACAGCAAAAAAATGCAGTTCATTCTTGTCCAGGATTTTATTCACTTGTTTTGGAGTTCAAAATAATGGGATGAGTTCATGTGCAGTGAACCAATCAACAATCTTTTATCCTTTGATGCTTCACAATAGTTTGCCTGATGTCTAGGGGCCTTCTTTTGTTAGGCAGGAGAGAACATCGCCTGTAGCATAGTAGTATTTCACGTTTGGTAATGTTTGCCTCCTGACTGCAGGGGTTTACAGTTACAAAGCAAACACTTAAATATTACCTTATAACATGAGCTATAGATGTGAGATTAATGCACACAGCAACTTACAAGCCTTTCATAAAGTCTAAACAGTAAATACATTCTTATAAAACCAATACCTATTTTGAGCAAAATTAATACACATGACCTGGTCTGGCCTCCAGCTACAAGATTGTCAGTTCTTAGCTAATGCCTGCAGCTGGGGCGAGAGTTGCCATGTGGCCTGCCAGCGAGAGTTACTTCACTTGTGGGGAAAAGTGGGAATTCCTGACTGCTCATAAATCAAGCTAAGAAATAGCCAATGAGATTTGTGTGCATCCCTCTCCCATTATTCTGCAGGAGTCACTGTAAGGGAACTTGTATCCTTGAAAACCCCTAACAACCTGGGTTTTTCTCCATGTGGGTGAGTGGGGACAGGACAGGTCTCCATCCCAATCAGGAAGGAGTTACAGAGCTCCTTTGGGCACAATCAGACCCCACCCAGTGCACCTGAGGCCTGTCAAACCTGGAGAGGGCCAGCTCCTGGAAAGGGAGGATTCAAGCCTCATGGAGGGTGCCCTTGGAAGGAAGCAGTACCAAGGGCCCCGCCGGGGAACAACCGGGAAACCGTAACCCCACCCCCCCATGAGCTGCGAGGAGAGCTGCGGAAGTTTTTAGAGGATGTCCGTGGCTCCTGCAACAAGGTACAACTTGCTCTCCAGCGATGGGGGGACTTTTCTCAAATCCTCCGGGCCACAAGGGCCCTCATGGGGGAAGGTAAAGGGACGGGGAAGCACGATGCCGCAGCCTACTGGCGGGTCCGCGTCTTCCGTGAACAATTACTCACCTACGGGATGGGTCACAGACTGTTGCGCGGCCCGCTGGGAGATGCGAGCGTCCCTGCCAGTGACGATCCCCCCTGGCCCTCCCCATGACACCTCTCACCATTGCAACGTTGAACACCCGGGATTCTAGGATGGCTCTCCGCAAGTCCCAGATGCTCTCCTTCCTTCGGGAGGGAGGGTACTCTGTGGTTTTCCTGCTGGAGGCCCATACGGATCCGACCGCCGAAGACAGTTGGCGGCTGGAGTGGGGGGGACAGGGTCTACTTTAGCCATGCCACGGTTCGACAGGCTGGAGTGGCGACCCTGTTCTCCCCCGACCTACAGCCCGAGGTGCTAGGGGTCGTCGAGGCCGTGCCGGGTCGCCTGCTGCATCTCCGGGTCCGTATGGAGGGGCTCGTGGTTAACCTCGTTAACGTCTATGCCCCGACAGCGGGCCCGGAGCAGCTGCAATTCCACCAGCAAAAAGCGTCCGCCTTCCTCGGCACCTTAGATTCTCACGAGTGCCTGGTCCTGGGATGGGATTTTAATACCACCCTCGAGGAACAGGACCGCTTGGAGACCAAGCAGAACCCAGCTGCCGCGGACACCCTCTGGGAGATAGTCGAACATCACTCCCTAGTGGACATCTGGCACGACCACCACCGGATGACACTTCCACGTTCACCTTTGTCCAGGTGGAGGCCCATCAGTCGAGCCACTCCCAGTTGGACCGCATTTATTTATCACGCTTCCATCTCTCACGAGCCCACTCCTCCAGCATTCGGCTGGCCCCATTTTCTGACCATCATCATCAGCCACCGTGACAGCCTCCCTCTGTGCGGAGAGGCCGGGGCCGGCCTATTGGCATTTTAACAACAGCCTGCTGGAGGATGAGGGCTTCGTGATGTCCTTCCGGAAATTCTGGCTGGCCTGGCGAGGGCAGCGGCATGCCTTTCCCTCGGCACGGTGATGGTGGGACCTGGGGAAGGTGTGCGCCAGGCTTTTCTGCCGCGACTATACCCGGGGCACCAGCCGACAGAGAAATGCAGCGATAGAGCAGTTGGAACGGGAGGTCTTAGAGCTGGAGAGGCGTCTGGCCGCCAGCCCCAAGGACCCGCTCCTCTGCGGAGCGTGCCGGGAGAAGCGGGAGGAGCTCCGGGCCCTCGAGGACCATCGGGCCCGGGGCGCCTTTGTTCGATCCCGCATCCCCCTTCTTCGGGAGATGGATCGCGGCTCCCGCTTCTTCTATACCCTGGAGAAAATGAGGGGGGCCAAGAAACACGTCACCTGCCTCCTGGCAAAAGACGGCACCCCCCTCACGGAACCGGTGGAGATGTGTGGGAGGGCCCGAGCCTTCTATGCAAGTCTTTTCTCCCCAGATCTGACTGACCTTGGCGCTTGCAGAATGCTCTGGGAGGAGCTCCCTACGGTCAGCGCGAGCGACCGAGACCGGCTAGAGTTGCCTCTCATTCTGGCCGAGTTCTCGGAAGCCCTCCGTCGTATGCCCACTAATAAGTCTCCAGGCATGGACGGGCTGACCGTGGAGTTCTACCGCGTTTTGGGACGTCCTCGGCCCAGACCTAGTCACCGTCTGGGCCGAGTCTTTGCCGAGCGGGGTCCTCCCTCTTTCGCACAGGCCAGCCGTGCTCGCCTTATTGCAGAAGGGGGACTTCCGCGATTTACGAAATTGGCGTCCCGTCTCGCTCCTCAGCACGGACTACAAAATCGTAGCGAAAGCAATCTCGCTGCGACTAGGGTCTGTGCTGGCGGACGTGATCCACCCAAACCAGACCTACACCGTCCCGGACCGCAGTATCTTTGATAACCTATTTCTGGTTCGGGACCTTTTGGAACTCGGGCATAGAGACGGTCTGTCGTTCGCCCTCCTGTCCCTAGATCAGGAGAAGGCGTTCAATAGGGTTTCCTGACCAATCTCCGGACATTGATTCTGAGGTTCTTTTTGTCAGGAATGCATTGGGCCCCTGTAGGGGTTCTTCATCTACCCCTGAAGGAAGGAGGACAGGGCCTGAAGTGTCTGCACACTCAGGTCTGCGTCTTCCGCCTCCAGGCCCTGCAGAGGCTCCTTTATGGTACAGGCAGTTCGGTTTGGAGCATACTGGCGCACGCCATCCTGCGCCGAATCTGAGGGTTCCGATATGACTGGCAACTCTTTTATCTCTGTCCGGGAGGTCTTCCGCGAGACCTCTCCGGACTGCCGGTCTTCTACCAGGACCTCCTCCGGACTTGGAAACGGTTTTTAACGACCAGGTCCGTGGTGGCCACTGAGGAGGCAGATCTCCTCGTGGAGCCCCTGTTACACAACCCCCAGCTCCGTGTGCAGGTAGCGGAGTCCCGCTCGGTGCGCCAGAGCTTGATCCTGGCAGAAGTCACGAGAGTCGGAGACCTCCTGGACTATGACCGGGGAGACTGGCTGGATCCCCTGACGCTCGCTCGGTGCATGGGGCTCTCCAGACCCCGTCCCCCCCGGCACGTATTTCAGGAGGTGAAGGCCGCTTTGCTGCTCGCTGCTAGAGCTTACCTCGATCGGGTCCTGCTCGAGGGCACACCCTGCCCACCCTCTACCCCAGGCCCGCCGGACCTTTTAATTGGACCCTTGCCCCGTAGACCCAATCGACCCCCTCACCCCTTTACAGTGAGCCGGCTGCATGAACTGCAGCCGGTATGTTTCCAAACCGTGCCAAGGAAACATCTATACACGCTCGTGCTTCACACCCTTCACGCCCTCACCCTAGTGTCCCGCCCCGACACAAAGTGGCGAGACCTTCTGCCACCTTTGGAGGGTGAGCAGCCCCAGTGGGCCAGCCTATAATCCACCTCGGTTCCGAGGCCCGTCGGGGTCATCAGTTGGCGGCTCCTTCATGGAGCTGTGAGCACGGGCACGTACTTGGCGCGGTTCAACCTCATCCCAGATACTTGTCCCTTTTGCGGTGTGAGGGAAACCCTGGCGCACGTATATTTGGAGTGCGCCAGGTTGCAGCCCCTGTTCCGGCTCCTCACAAATCTTTTATTATGTTTTTGGTTGCATTTTTCCCCTCACCTCTTTATTTATGCACTCCCCATCCGTGGCCTCACAAAGTCGCGGGATCTCCTAGTTAACCTCATCCTGGCCCTGGCTAAAACGGCCATCTATAAAACCAGAAAGAGGAGGTTGGCCAATGGATTTTCCTGTGACTGTGGGGCCGTTTTCCAATCCTCGATCTGTTCACGTATCCGGGCGGAGTTCCTCTGGGCGGCATCCACTGACTCCCTTGATGCTTTTAAGGAGCGGTGGGCGCTGTCCGAGACTCTCTGCTCGGTGTCCCCGTCCGGCTCCCTTTGTTTTGACCCTTTGATTGGGGGAGAGAGTAAGGGGCCCCAGCCCCAGCCATTGCTGCTGCAGACACCACCACCTTAGAGGGGTCCTTTCACATGTGGGTGCATGTGCCTCCCCACCCCCAGGTTGTCCACCCCACAGCCTGCCGCTTTTGTTGGGTGCTTTCAGAGGAGGGAATTGTTGGTGAGACTCGGGCGTGGCGCCAGGTAACTCGAGGGGGTAGCAGACCTTGAGAGTCGATGAAGCCCCCTTGCTCTGGACCACCAGGTAACTCGGAAGGGTGGAAGACCACGAGAGTCGAGGAAGCCCCCCGCTCTGGGCCCAGGCAAGCTTGAACACTTCCCTCCCCTGAAGCTAATGAGAAAACAGTTGTGATTGGTTGCTGTGTTACACATTACATATGCTGTTGTTTTGTTTTGTAAGAGTGTTATGCAAATAAAAATTACTCTATCTATATATAAAAAATTACTCTCCTGTAGCCATCCAACCCAACCCTGTCACAACAGTATTTCTTATTCTAAATAGTTGTGCTGGGTTCCTGTGAACTGCTTAACAGAACTCATCTCTGAAATGCAGCAAAGGGAACGTTTATGTTTAGAATGTTTGTTTATAAATTTTCTAAGACATTTTAGGATTCTTCCGGATGAAAGAATAAATCTTATTTTAGAGAGGTTAGCCGGGGCTCGTCTCTCTTTGGGGTGGCAGGGACCCCCACCACTTCACTAAGTTGGGGAGGAGGTCTAACAGAGAATTAGTCCGGCCACAGGAGTCTTCCTCCACTGCCTTCGTGAGGGCGGAAATAACCATAGTTAGTCATAAGCACAGGCCCTAGGTCAGGGCGGGGTAATGGTGAGTCAGGTGCTCAGGTCCTCAGGCAGGGGCTGAGTAATAACAGTATATAAACAGTGAGCCTAGGTCCGAAGGCCTGGGAGAGGGGGAGACTGCCACCTGCAAGTTGGGTGGCAGAGGGAACACAGGCCCTCCCACTCCACTGCATCCCAGCCCGGGTCCTAGCAGTGGCAGAGAACCTGCTGCTGTGTCAGTGGGGATCCTGGCTGCAACACACTGACATGGGCTCCGGCAGTGGCACAGCCAGACTTGGGTCGGCTGCCCCCAGGCTACTTCTGGACTCACCATCTTGAGGTACCTGGGTCAGGGTGGTGTCCTCAGGGTGGTCCAGCACTGTGGGTTTCTCGGGATAGCTGGTGGAGGGCAAGTTCAGCAACTCCTCTGGGTAGTTCGCCTGGGGAAGGCTCAGCAACTCCTCCTGGTAGCTGGCCTGGGGCACACCTGGCCAGCCCTTAGGTCTGCTGCAGGTTGCTGGGGTTTCCCATCCGAGAGGTAGGCCTGAGACATCTGGCCTCTCCAGCATCTGCCCTCCCAGTGAGCTCTAGGGTTGGGCCTTTATACTTCCTGTGCAACGCCTGACCCTCTGGGGGGCAGGCTCAGGGCGTCCTGGATCCGCCCACTCTGGTGTCCAGAGGGGCTTGTCTCTCTCTTGCGGGGCGGAGACCCGCACCACCTCACTACACTTATATAGTTTATATAATGACAACATTTGGTTGATATTTTCCTCAGTGTTACAAGCTAACTTTGTTCATAGCAAACTTAGTTATGTATTAACACAATTGCAATAATTAAACAAAAAGAAACACTGTGTTCTTGTGAGTGAGTGAAAGTGATGGGGTGGGGGGGAAATACAGAAACAAATGATCTTGAACATCTCACTTTTTTTTTTATTGATGAGTTTAATAATAGTGACTTACAAGAGAACTGGTACAAGACAAAAGAACATTATTTCCTAGCCCCAATCATCTATGTATCAGAGTTTCTGGCAAAGGAGGGGTCTGTTTCTACTGACATGACTCATTACTATTACAACACCCATACCATACAAAATACCATATCAAATAGAATGAAGACTGCCCAGGAGTCTTATATGAAGTGTTACACAGTTAATGTCTTGTCAGAGTGTAAATCTGTCAGCTGTATACATGTACATGTCAAGATTTTCCTGTTGAAAATACCTGAGACTAAGAAGTCGAGAAAGCACATAGATGCACACCGTTTGTCATTGCAGAAATGGGTAGGTGCATTATAGTTGGGAGTTTCCCCTATGACGTGTTAGGGATTGGCAATAGCCAAACAGGAGACAAGATAAGATATGAATGGGGTGTGGATGCGGTGACTCATTGTGGCAAGCTCTATGATCCTGTCTGACAAGTAGACTTCTCCATTTTTTATGAAAGTTTAGATAATGCCAAATGTTCACTTGGACACTGAAATCCATGGAGCTGCACTAGTATAAAACTGGAGTCACACAGTGCTGATTCAGGCTTCTGATTTTTTCCAGAGGACATCACTTTACTAATACAAGCTCTCTGAAATCTAATCATGAAATACTGACAAAAAAGGCTAGTGTCCTCAAGTGACTGAGCAGACAAAATTAATTTTCCATCAGAAATGTTTTGCAACAAAGAACATTCTATAACCTAAATACAGCTGAGCAACTGTGGCACGTTGTCTTTAATTCAGCCCCATCTGTCTCCTCTGAAATAGTTGATTACCTTTAATATACTTCTCCACACTGAGACAAATCAGGTGTAACAACATTCCTGTATTATCTGAGTTAGAGGAGCTCTGCATGGGGCTGTATTATGTAAGCCAAGCTGGAGTTTCATTTCTCTCAAGGAAATTAAAAATAAAAGACCTCCTCTTATTTTTCCAGATACTGGGACACAATTTCACAAGAAATATTTTCAAGGTATTGGTCCTGATATTAAAAGCCATTAATGGCTTGGGTCCTTGCTGCATCTCTGTATCTAAGCTACCAAGATAGTTGCACTCCTCTGGAAAATGCATATCACAAAGCACAGGTAAAAGCAAAAGAGAGTCCACGATCAGGCATTCTTGATCCTGGGGGTCTCACTATAGAACAAATATCCAATGCAACTAATTCAGTCTGGCCACCCTTAGGAAATGCTGCATGATCTTCCTATTTGCTAACACCTTTCTGACGATAACCAAATGAGACAACAGTGTTCCTACCTCAAATTAAACCCCCCAAGGAAAGAGAGAACAGAAGACTCCATGAAATCCACCTTGGCCTTCATTCTGCTAATACAGGGGCATAGACAACTTTTAATTTTTTGGGGGGGGACGGGGACGGACTAGAGTTTTAAAAAAGCCATTGAATATCACTTTTAAGGAGAAATGTTGTACCATAACTAAATTTATCCACTTCTAATAAAGTGAAATGAGCTTCAGTTCAAAATACAGCATTTCTTTTATTTATTAACACAATCCCTAAATGGGTGCTAAAGCCTTCCAGACTTAGTTGTCTATGCCCACACAACCTATGTCTAGATACCTCCCACAATATTGTGACGATGACCACTACAAAACTCTAAATTAGATCTATTTTTTGGGATCCTTGCAGTCTGCCCACTGTGGCAGGGTACATGGAGAAAAAGATGGAGTTCCAGTTCTGATATGCTGATAGTCTGAAACAGGCTTGCCCACAACCTGTAGAGCAAAAAGTATGCAATGAAATTTGGTGAATAATTGTGAAGAACAAATAAATAAGGGAGAATCAAGCTGTTCATTAGAAAATATTTGCTGTGAATTCTTCACCCAATTCTAGTGGTCTTACTTGAGGAGTAACTGACTTGTAATAAAGATACTAATGAGGAGGAGTTGTTTTTCTAGCCGTATATTTTTCATTTGTACAAAGATAAACATAACTTTCAGGTACTAAATCAGAAAATTGTATGTGCAAAGTTTGAGGGCTTGGTATAAGGTGGCGAAGGAGCCTCAAATTTTGTATAAGCCTCCATAAAAACTAGGAATATCCTTGACCATGGCTCCTTTTACTAGCTGTAGAACCACAAAATGAGACATTAGTTAGTGCTCAATCCTTTCTAGAATTAAAAAATATGCAGTTCTTAAAAACAAATCTTTCCTTCTACCCTAAAGTAACTTTCAAGTGCTAATCAGAACCCTTGTGCCCAAAGCCAGATGTCAGAAGAGATTGCTCACCACCTTGTGGATACTAGAGGAACACTACAATTTTATTCTGAAAGAATTTATTTGTCCACAAAAAATTTGAAGACTGTTTCTTTAAAACAGGAACATCTAGGTATGCAATTCCCTTACACACTATAACAAGATGGGTTATTTAATATCAGGGAACTGGAGAAACATTTTAGGCCATAGAAACTAACCATTGGCCTATATATTCCCATTAAAAATCAACTTTATTGAACTAAATTGAATATTGGAACCCTTAGTTTAATAGGTCAAATCCAACAGTCCTCTGCGCTGTCACTTGTCAGGCAAAACTCCCTTTGGAGTCAGTATGGGCATTTTGCCTTATTAAAGGCAGAGAATGGGCGCTGGGATTTTTGTCAGTATTTCCAAACTACTACCACTAGAAAACATCTCTCCTTGGCTTTCTGTGATGCATCTAATAATATGTTGTCAATATGCTGCATTCATGCTGCTATGTTTAGGTTGATTAACTGCTTTCTTTGCCTTCCCCCCTGGGTGACACCCAGCACCACAATGCTGTACTTTGTTTAACTGGACTTAAGTAAACGAATGTTTCAGTAAATCAGTCTAGGTTACCCAGGCTGAAGGAATGAATGCAAGTAATGTTAGTCACCAAGAAAAAGGAGAATAATGAGAGGAAGATATAAAGACAGAGGAAAAAGGAGGGGAGAGCAAGAAAGAGGAAGTAGTAAAAGTAGGTTAAGTATAAATTTTGTACCTGACCCCGGAAGGTACCGATATCCTCAGCTTCCATGAGCTCATCACATTCAGCAGTTGGCAGGACTGGATGTGATACACTCTCTCTAGTAGAGAGGTCCCTGATCACTGAGTTTTGAAGACTGATTAGCAGCTCCGTGGTTTACACTCATATCTCAGCACAGGTAATGTGTTCATATGTTGGATCATATTAAAGAAGTTCTGTATTAAAATCACAAATGAGTTTGATTCCCCATAGTTTAAATTCCAGGATATTACTAATTAAGAGGTCTCTTGGTTTTTGGTACCGTTTCTCTCCCTCCGTGTGTGAAACTTGCAAGCTGCTAACTGCGTTAGTACATTCTAAGACAGAGTCTGTTCTCAAAGCAATTCACACAGAGACTCAAAGCAATACTCTGTAACAACAGAAACAGCACCCAGAGACTCCCCGCCCTTTTGTTGTATTAACAAATGTGATTAAAATAGAGATAGAGGATGTATGTGGATGGATGCTTGGTGTGGATAATAACTGAATGATCAGGGAGGTGCCAGCCTAAGAATCCAGTGTCCATCGGCTGAAGAAGGCGTCAAGTGGAAATAACCAGAGGACCCCCAGAGGGCAGACTGGAATCCACCCAACAGCCTCAAGAATGGGAGAACCAAAGAACAAGATAACATCTAGCAGCACGGAGCAACAGCATGATGAAGCAATTCCCATAGACTGACATAGGAAGAAATTCCTATACAAATGGACTCTAGAAAGTGAGAACTTTGGGGTCTGATTCTGCAAACCAACTTCCAGGAGCATCAGATGAGCATCTGACAAGGCCTTGCTCCCTCCTCATGTCCAGGCCACCTGGCCAGTGGCTTGGCATGAGCAACTCTAAGGCTGGTAACTATGATAACAACCTTGCAGAACCTGTGTGTGTGTGTTTGTATGAATGAATGTGTGAATAAATATGAGATTGAATGGAATGTTATAGCTATAACTAACTGCTTACTAGGATACTTTCTGTATTCACAATAAATGTGGTATTTTGCCTTTTTCCCTTTTATAAGATCCTGCTGGTTTTTATTTTATTGGTATAACACAAAGTGGTCTTCAAAAAAGCCATGCAACTTAACTTTAACTCGTACTGGTAAATATGGCAATTGTTGGATCTAGAAAATTGTATGCAATGGAACCCAAACCCTAACATTTTCAGCAAATGACATTTCTGAGTATAAAAACTAGTGTCCTGCAATGAGATCCTAAAAGCTACTTGGCAAGTATATTTCTGAAACAAAAAAAAAAAAAGGTAGGTTTGGATTATCTGTCATCTAGTTAAGCCTGAAAATGTATGTTTATCAATTAGGGAATTGTTTTTAAAAATACACATGCACTTATGTATTCACTTATTTTGTGCCTCAATATATAATACAGCATTTGAGCTTAGTCACTGTAGTTGCGTGCATAATTGACTATTTTTAAAACCCTGTTTGTAAAGCTGTTTTTGAATTTCCTACACTTCATATTACCAAGGAATACAGTTTATTTTGAATTCATTTGAAAAATGTTCTTTTCTTCAGATTGTTAGTATTGTATTTTTATGACAGGTTTCAGAGTAGCAGCCGTGTTAGTCTGTATTCGCAAAAAGAAAAGGAGTACTTGTGGCACCTTAGAGACTAACCAATTTATTTGAGCATAAGCTTTCGTGAGCTACAGCTCTCTTCACTGGATGAAGTTTAAGAGATAATCAGAACCATCAGTGACAAATACACAACTTTAAAAGGGCCAAACTGTGGCCCCGATTCAGCAAAGCACTGAAACATGTGCTTACTTTTAATCACTTTTAAACTACAGTTAGTAGTGCCATTGTCTTCAATAGGATTACAGACATGCTGAAAATTAAGCGTGTGCTTAAGTGCTTTGCTAAACTGGGTCCTAAATCCTTTTAGTACATTTTTTTGGAGCCTGATAGTTATTAACGTTTAGAACACTTGGATGAAGGATGACTGTACTAAACAACTTAGCTATGAAAAATAAGCAGAGCTGGCAGCCTACTGAACACTTTCCACTTTAGGACTGTTTTCAGCTGATTTACAGCTTTGCCATCTTGAAAAATTGGAGTATGAAGTTTCCCATGCTGGGTGTCTGCCTCACACTGAATTTTTTGGAAAGGCACAACAAAAATAGTTCAGCCATTTCAGAGAACAAGGTTAAGGAGAAATAGGTTGTGCTGACCATATTAAAGTGTGTGTGTGGTGGTGGGGGGTAAGGCTACACAGCCTGTTTCTGAGCACCAACTTCCCATCTCCATTTATCCCCCTCTCCACTATCCCCTACATCCCTTCCCTCCCAGGAAGCATGTCTAATGTTTTCCTTCTCAAATAGTTTCATTATTCCCTCCTCCCCCCCAAAAATAAAACTGCCAGCCATGACTCCTTTGTGGGGCTTTTGATTAATATATAGTTAGGGGTAAGTTAATTGAAAGGTGAGCTCACAGAGCCTTCATGAGCCACAGAGAATTTCAAAATAATCTAACTGTTCAGATACAAGAGTCAAGCTTTACAGAACAGAAAATAGTAGTGAGGCAAACCTCTACTCACTTTTCTGTATTGGAGAATGTGCAGTGTAAAAAAATGTACATTTTTCTTAAATACTATGCTCAGTTGGGTCCCCTAAAGATTTAGTTGGGGCCATACACTACCTTGGGCAAAACTTGTCAGACTGAGACCACTTTGACCCATAGCTCATCAATACTTTGATCCCTAGTGCTGTGCAATGTTCCCAACTAGAAACTTTTTTTAAAAATGGCTATGGGGGAAGAGGGTTACACCTGGCACAAATGACTCCAAATTTGGGTCACTAACCCCACTCTGCTGGGGCACACCAACTTTTAAAGAAATCCAACCATGCTTGTCACTTTGCCTACTCAGGAAGGTTAATCTTTAAACAAATGCCAAGATCTAACTTTAACTACAGTGGTGCTGCTGTACCACTATAATGAGAGCTTGAGTGGTTTTCTTTTAATAAGTCACTCTTCTTCCGAGTGTTTTGCTGACATCTGAAATGAATTCATTTTAATACATATCCCCACATCCACATACACCATCAGTTTGAGACCCTTGGGTATAAATGAACAAAAACGTATACAAGCTGAGAATGTCATGAAGGTATGATCTAGCTATAAGCTTCTAAATGTAAATTAGGAAACAAAAATGCTCACGTAGTTAAAGCACAAGAATTAATAGCAGATTGTAATACTTTTGCTACAAACTCTGGGTGACCACAGGCAAATCACAATCTTGATATACCTGGTTTTCCCCTCTGTGAATAATCCTACCCATCCTAATAAATACTCAATTCAATAATACTAATAAATAAAAGAAATAATAGTTTTGGGTTAAAAGATGGGTCTGGGAGGTAGAATATCTGAGTTTTCTTCCCAGTTTTGCCACTGACTTGCTGTGTGACTCTAGCCTTAGATATAGCCACTCTGTTTTTCAGTTTACACCTCTGAATATTGTAGACAACGATATAGCCTTGTTTCACAGAGGTGGTGTGAATGCATCTAGCCTAGAGACCGTTACATGAGGCCTGGGAAGTGCGAAGTACCATAGCAAACTGGCCTCTGTGTGCGTGTACCAGACGCAGGCGGTACTGGCCTGGGATTCTGGAACTGGAGAATCTGGATTCGGGCTGGAGCAGCTGGTTCAAAATGCTCAGTGAAGTGCCCCGCGGGGCAATGGTGTAATTATCCCCCTTCCCATCCAAGCCTCTTCGGCGCCGCTGCGCTGCCGGGGGAGTCAGCTGAACGCCACGGCTGAGCCCCCGTGGGGCGCGTCGCTGCCCCGCTTCCAGGGAGAAGGGCAGACGTGGGGACGGCGGCCAGAGGGAAAGAGTCCCTCGGCGCGGTCTGCTCAGGGTAGCGGCGGCGAGAGAAGAGTAGGAGCCTGACAAGGGCTCCAGGGCTAGCCCAGGGCCCCTCCCCCAGGCGCCGCGCCAGGGCAGAGAGGCCCCAGGCCTCCAGGCTGGCGCAAGGCCCATTCCCTCCTTGCTGACGCCGAGGCAGAGGGGACCCGGCGCTCTCACCTGGGGGGAGGGGAGCATGCGTGCGGGCTAATGAGTCTGCGCGGCGTCCCTCCCACACGCGACTGGGCCAGTCTATTCACCGGCAGAAGCGAATCCGGAAGATTCCACAGCGGAGAAACTGGAACCTTCCAGTAGGTCGCGGCTCGTGTCCGCCCCCTCCCCACCCCTTCCGCACCGGCGTCTGACAATTCATTCAAAGCCGGGGAGTCGACGCGACGGCAGCCCTCCTCGCGCTACAAAAGAGCAGTAGCGCTCAGGCGGCGCGCGCGCGCGGGAACCGCTGCCGGTGGCCGTTGGGGCCGGTTCGCGTGCTAGCCGTCCTCGCCCCCATCGACCCTTCGCTGGCGGCCGGTCTGCTTCTGCCGCGGCCATGAGGCACCTGCCCTATTTTTGCCGTGGGGAGGTGGTGAGGGGCTTCGGCAGAGGCTCCAAGGAGCTGGGCATCCCCACCGGTAAGTGCGGGTGTTAGGGGATTCGCCCCGAGCTGTGACACCCCCCCCCCTTTACCTGCGGGGCATGGGGGCGCCGAGGCTCCGGGGGGGGGGGGAACCCGTGTGCGACCGCTACGGAGGGGAAGTAACCCTGACGTCAGTGACCCGCCCCATTTTGAGGTCACTGGTGTCGCAACACGGGCTTGTCGGCCGCCCTCGCTACTTGCCCTGTGAGCGGCCGGAAGCGAATCGCTTCTCTCGGCGCGTGCGCCGGAAAGCGCTGAGCGGGGCTGGGCTGGTGGCGCTGCGGGCGCAAGGCCCCGGTGATGGCGCTGCACGCGGCGCGGGAGCCCGGCAGTTCGCCTGAGGTCTGGGGGCCTCCCTGCGTGGGTCGGCAAACGCAGCGCCAAGCGGGAGCAGCGTAGAAAGGGCCGTGCTTGAAAATACCCCACCCCACCCCGTCACCAGCCTCGCTTTCGCAGCCGGCGGAGGTGTTCCCAGGAACTGCCTAGCGTCGAGACCGCTTATGCTGTCAAAAAGTGCATTTGCTGATTTAGCTTATACTGATACTGTGCGCTAAATAAGCTCTTGGCAGCAGAAGAGTTTTTATACTGATATGCCTGCGTCTATTCTCGGGCTTCTGCTGGTATAGAAATGGTGCAAAAAAAATTTCCAACTCTACCTGACATTGACTATCCTGTCAAAAGCTGTAGTGTTGGCTTGGCTTGAGTAACACAAGAATTCACTACAGCACCACTTCATCTGAACCTGTGTTGAACACTGTCCTTGTTTATGTTTAGAGTCCTTGTTTAGAGTGAACTAAGGCAGCCTGTCTACAGTCTACCGTGGGGAAATCTTGTAACTATTTCCCACAGTTATGAACACTGGTTAGCTCCACTTGCGTTAGGAACGTTGGGAGAGCTGGCATAGACATGCCACCAATTTTTAATTTCCATGTTGATTAAATGTGCCTTAAACAGAATTAGATAATATTACTTCCAATGCTGATCACAAATAGTGTCTGTGGACACTAAGCATCTTGTGTTGTGAATACTGGAGAAACTAAACCAGTCTTGGCAGCAGTGGAAAGTTCTGCAAAATTTCCTTTATGTAGGCAAGGTCAAGCATGCTTTCTGTAATATGATGAAAAGGGATTATATTCTTAATAGCAATTAAACTGTTCTGAGTATCACTTCAAGGGGATCCTTTTTTAACCATTTTTTTGGCAACAGGCTAGTTTCCTAGAGTTGATTAGGATTTGCCATAGAAGATCTGTGATTCACTCAGGAGTATAGCTTTATTTGTTTCCATGATCCCTATTACCATGCCAGCTTAATGCTATGATTAGGTACCAGCACAAATTGGTGACAGGCTTGCATCCAAAATGCCCCCTTTTAAAATGTCAAATTAGTAGAAATTTCTGTGTATATCTTGCTTTTTTAAAAGTGTTGTCCTAGTTGCAGGATTTGTGGGATGGAAGGAAGGTGTTTTCTATAGAGATTGGGATGAGTGCATGTGTGTAGGTAAGGAGGAGTTGCAAAATAGCTTGCTCAGAAAGCTTGGATGATATCATGGTGCTATTTGATTTAAATGGAACTGGGATTTCACCCCTAGCTTCCCATCACTTTGACTCTGACACAGAGAATTCCTGGGGGCGGGGAAAGTTTCTACCTAAACAAGGGTTCCTCATGTGTTCTTATTCCTATCCTCCTTCTCCTCCCCCCCCCCCCCCCCCAAAAAGCACATACACTCAAATGTATAGTGAGGGATAAAAATAGACATCATCTGTGGGGCCCTGTTCTATTTCTTCAACTTGGAAGATGCTTTTCTTTTCTGGTTAACCTTTCTTTATCACAAAAAAGGGAGGTAACTTCCCAGTAACAAGCTAATGGAAGTAGCTTGTCAAGAAGAAAAAATGTATTGTGTTGTGAAAGCAAAACTGTAGAATTGGAGAAATGCAACACTATTATGTGTGTCACTATGTACGGATAAAAGGAAGCTGACTAATCTCTTTATTGTAGAAACATAAGGCAGAGCACTGGGCAATGCCTCCTCATTTGTAACACTTAGATGAGTTGGAGTTTTACAGTTAATCAGTGATCGTTTGTCTGATTTAGCCATGGTCTGCACTTAAAATTTAGATCAAACAACTATGTTGCTCAGGGGTGTGAAAAATTCACACCCTGAGTGCTGCAGTTAAGCTGACCTAACCCCGGGGTAGAATTCTTCCATCGACATAGCTACAACTGCTTGGGGTCTTGGGTTACTTACTTCATTGATGGAGTTTTTCCACTGTAGGAAACATCTACACTATACTCACACAGCTGCAGCTGTGCTGGTGTTGCGCCCATAGTGTAGACATGCCCTTAGTTTCTGGGTCTCTGTATCATTGCCGTGCTTTAGGGCTGGTAAGATCTTTTCTGTATTGGGGGAAAAGAGGTCATTCTTTTTTGTAACATAAAACTAGGAAGTCCTTTAAGCTAAACACCATAAACATTTTTATTTCATTTGGTGACTTTTATTGGTCTTGAAAGAATGCTTTATGCGTTCCTAAACTTACTAAAAGGCACTTGATTTATATAATATTCACTTTTTTCGATTTTGCAGCTAACTTTTCTGAGCAAGTCGTTGAAAGCTTTCCATCAGATATTTCTACTGGTATATACTATGGATGGGCCTGTGTTGGAAATGGAGATGTGCATAAAATGGTTTTGAGTATAGGTTGGAACCCATACTACAAGAATGTAAAGAAATCAGTGGTAAGAATTCTGCTTTATGTGGTATTTTGGCTATAATAAACTAACTAGACTACTGGCTTGAGTAAGAGGCGCAGGAGTTGCTCCATAAACTGAATGAATGGCATTTAGATATTGCATTTCCAGTCATAAAAGTGGCACTTGTCTTATATTTACATACTGAGAGGAGAGTCTCTTAGTACACAGATTTCAGAGTAGCAGCCATGTTAGTCTGTATTCGCAAAAAGAAAAGGAGTACTTGTGGCACCTTAGAGACTAACCAATTTATTTGAGCATAAGCTTTCGTGAGCTACAGCTCACTTCATCGGCTGTATTCAGTGGATGCATCCAATGAAGTGAGCTGTAGCTCACGAAAGCTTATGCTCAAATAAATTGGTTAGTCTCTAAGGTGCCACAAGTACTCCTTTTCTTTTTAGTAGACAGAGTCCATGCAGCCATAGAAGAATAAGACATGTTCCTGTTTACCTCTTGCATCATCAATTAAATTGATAAATTCTGCTGCTGCCAGTTAAAATAAATGTAAGCTTAAATAGTAAATTGAGCACATTGATTATAAAAGACATGGAAATAGGATAAATGAGTAAGAGCCTAATGATATCTGTTAATTTTCAGAGTATAACTGCACTTCAAAATAAAAGAAAAATTAGTATGGCTTAATAGATTTTTCTACATAATTGGTATTGTTCTTCCAGTATGTTCTCTGATCAGTAATGGAATCCATATATGTTATATTATGGCCTCTTATGCAGAATCAGTATAATAAACTAAAAATGAATTCAAATATTATCAAGAACAGAAAGTCTCATGCCCGCTAATTATACCATCATCTGTGTAGGATTTTTTTTCTCTTGGGTCCTGGCTTCTTAGCCTGAACCAGCAAAACTAGTTACATTTTAGGCATTCTGAAATCACAGGCAGTTAGGCATGAGCCCCTGTTCTAAGTTTTATTCCAGCTGCTACTCTTTCATCTCTCTCTAGAATCTTCATTCAGTTCCCAAATGTGCGAGAAGCAAAAGCATCCCTAAAATCTGCTTCACAAATAACACACGATTTCTTCAGAATTCAAGAAACTATTTCAAAGATGGAAATACAAAGCTAGATGGTAGTTTACTACGTTAGAATCCTGAAACCTGATATGAAATGGGTGGGTAGTTGGAATTCTGACAATGATGGTAAAAAAATCAAAACATAAGTAATTTTCCTATTCTTAAAAATTTCATAAATGTAGGATTCCTGCTCTTGAAGAGCAAAACACCTTAAGAAATTTCTCACACTAACCAGTTAAAAAAAAAAATAAAATAACCTTCAAGCAGCAGTAAGAACAGTGGTATTTTAAAAGCTTTTGCAGTAAAACAGTAGAGCCCTATAGTACACACTTGCAGGAGTATGCAGAGGGTAGGAGTAACTTGAAATAAAGCCATATTTGGTGAGCAAAGACAAATACAATTGTTGAGTGCATTTGTTGCTAGTACACCTAGCTTCACCTGCTAAAACACTGTAGCTGCTGCAGTTTGTGAAAGTTCAAACTCTTACCCATAATATTTTTCTAAATTAACTTTAATAGGAATGGAAATTTGTGCAGAATGTCTGTGACCCAGTAATTTCAGTTTTGTCTCTTTTGATTTACATGTACATGAAGGTACTCAAGGAGTTTATGGGTCATTTGTATCTGGCATGTCTTATGATGATGTTTAGCTATACATTTCCTTTAATTAGATTTGGACAATGGATTTGGAGTGTGTTGATGAAATGCCGTTTAGGACCACTTTCAGTGACATAACTAAATGAGGATTTTACTTGAGAAATGAAGTGCTTCGTTCAAATTGTTATGCTTGTTAGCTGTTTCAGCTAGGTCCTCATTTAGTTGCATGTGCTTCTTTGATTCAAGAAACATTAAGTTCAGTCATAAATACTAACGGTATCATGAGATACTCTATACATTTAAGATTTCAGAGTGATAGCCCTGTTAGTCTGTATCAGCAAAAACAACGAAGAGTCCTTGTGGCACCTGAGAGACTAACAAATTTATTTGGGCATAAGCTTTCGTGGACTAAAAGCCACTCCTCTGCCATGTACATTGGCCAAACTGGACAGTCTCTACGTAAAAGAATAAATGGACACAAAATGAGACATCAAGAATTATAACGTTCAAAAACCAGTAGGAGAACACTTCAGTTTCCCTGGACACTCAATAACAGACTTAAGAGTGGCAATTCTTCAACAGAAAACCTTCAAAAACAGACTCCAGTGAGAAACTGCAGAACTGGAATTAATTCGCAACCTGGACACCATCAAATTAGGCCTGAATAAAGACTAGATGGGTCACTACAAAAAGGAATTTTCCTCTGCTGATACTCACACCTTCTTGTCAACTGTTTGAAATGGGCCACCTTAATTGCATTGGCTTCATTAGCACCACAAAAGTGATTTCCCCTCCCTTGGTATTCACCCCTTCTTGTCAACTGTTGAGAATAAGCCACTTCCACCTTAATTGAATTGGCTTGTTAGCACTGACCCCCCACTTGGTAAGACAACTCCCATCTTTTCATGTGCTGTGTTCTTATGCCTGCCTGCTGTATTTTCCACTCCACGGAGATGTACTGTAGTTCTTTGGACATAGTAGTATGAAATTAATGGTTGAGACTCTTGTCATGCTTACTGAAGCTTCAAAGATGCTCAGTTTACTTTAACAGTTTTCTGTCATGTTTCTTAAACATGCATAATAAATGTTAAATTAAGTTACTGAACTTTATTAAGATGTGGGGCAGGGATAAAACAGGTTTTTTTCCTGTTTTGTAGTTGGTAACAGTAACTTGGGCCAATCTTCTTGAGAAACAGAGAAAACAAAAATAACTATCCGATTTTTTTTTTTCTTTTTCTTTAGGAAACGCACATCATCCACACATTCAAAGAAGACTTTTATGGTGAAATTCTTAGTATAGTCATTATTGGGTACATCAGACCAGAAAAAAACTTTGATTCCTTAGGTAAGTATCAAGGCTTTTGTTTTGTTTTTGAAGATTTTTAGCCTGACCTTGATGATTTATGCAGTTCACTGCCAGTAGAGATTTGCCTTCCTCCTGTGTTCCGTTTCACTTTTGATAATTAAGTAAATCTGCTTTTGGAAGTGGATCATTTAAACCATAAATATGGTCTTCGTTTGCTATGGTAGGTTGAATGCAACAAAGAGGGCTTTACTTTTCTGATATTAAAAAAAGAATGAAGGAATATTGAGAAATACAGAAAAAAGATATACTTGCAAGTTGTGTCACCTTGCACATCTGTTTCCTGGCTGAATTATTCTTTTTTGGGTTACCATGGTGATGTCACTCCCGGAACCTTAAAGTCTCTCTGAATCTGAGCTGTTGAAGAACAGCTCCTTCACAAAATCTAAACTGATTATTCAAAATCTGATATATCAGCAGGTGGTAGATTCCAACCCTTTGTGCGATTGATTCTTGTGACAAATGGAGAGGCTTCACGTTTTAGTTTTACTCCTCTTCAGAATACAGTGGAGATAATGGTGATATCTCACTTTGGTGTCATTTCAGCAGGGGCTTTTTACTATTTGTTCCTCCTGTTATCATTGCTGCACAGTACCTGAGGGAGAAGTCTTGGAAGTAATTATTCGCAACACCCATGAGATGTGTCTTGTGCCAGATTGTGCATAATCTGGACAGGTTTACACATAGTAGGGTTTGTCTTCATGAACAAGAAGTTATGGGATTGATACAGAAATTATGGGGTGATATTCTATTGGTTTTTTAGTCCCTTCTGGCCTGGAAAACTGTTTCTTTTAGTGCAGAAATCCTTAGATGCTCCTAGTTTTGGTAATGACATTAAAGACAATAATGCAGCACTGCTTCCAGATGTACATGGTTTTCAGATTAAGGGTTTACATGTTCCAACAAAATTAAATTTTAAAAATGACAGAGGAAAGGATATTTTTTATTCTGTTTCTTTTAACACACATTTGATTCCAATGCTCAGCAAAGAGAAGTAAAGATCTTTGTTAAAGATACATATTCTCATCTGTTCAGTTAAGAGCTGAGACAGTTCTGACCCAATTTTATTGGATCCTCCAAAGAAACTTCGAGGAAAAAACCCTGGAAAAACAAGATTTTATTGTAAGATTTTTTTTTTTTAAAAAAGGGAAGAAAAGCACCTTCATGTAGTCCTTTTTTATTATAATGAAGCAAGCAAAGGGCACGCCTTGTAAGAAGGAGAGAGTGGTATCTGTAACATGCATCCAAATACTTGAAGTTTTAATTCGTGTTCTCATTAGGGAAAGTTGTAATCTCTCTGCTCCCGTGTACGTTAAGGGTGACTGGGTGCCTGGCTGGCTGGCTAGCTAGTCTTTGGCATTCGCTTTCTTCTGACAATGTAACTGTTAATGTTTGCTCAACATCTGCCTCTTGAGATTTCTACCTGATGTTGAACTCTCATGTGACGGTATCTGTCTTTCAACTTCCTTCAACCTCTGTTGATGCTCCATCCTGATTGATCAGAGAACTGATGCATTTGGAGCACTTTTGTTCAAAATGAAGCAGGGTGCACAGTACAGAGATTGGTTATGCTGGAGTACAGAAAAACAATCACCTGTGTAGGTCTCACCATTTGGAAGAGTTTTTGTCAGCAGATGAGTATGGAAAGCATGATTATCAGCAATTCATGGAATGTTACTTGGAATTTCAAAATAACTAATTTGAAGAAAAGATGGCATTTGGGTAGCATTGCTCTTGACAATAATTCCAATGTCAGTCAGTGTCAAACCTGTAGTACTCATGAATTGCTCTTTCTGCGTAAGATCTACATCTTCCTGTTTCTGTTGGGTTTCTTAATCGTACACACGATCTTCTGCTGCATCTGTTACTATTGGCACATCTCCTTCTTGACTATTGTCCTCATGATCCAGTATTGGCATTGAAATGTCACCTGTTGCAGTTGCGGAGTTTTCATTATCTGTAGCATTGTTTGTTGGGTAAGGTGTGTTTTCCAGTAGTTTGAGAAATGAAGTTATTGGCTTTGAGCTCTTAGCTGCTGCTTCACTCAGTTGTTTTCACCGTCTCTTGCTCGCACCACTTTCAAATCTCCTCTTAATAGTGATCTTTCTGGTCAATATGTAGCCTATCCACACTTGAAATATTCTGCTGTAAATAAGTAGCTTATCTACACTTGAAATCTTCTACTGTAAACATGTACACAAATGCTGAAAATACTTAAAATGAAGGAATACTACTTAAGAACACAAAATGAAACAGACAGGTTATTATCCTTATCACTGAATCAAAACTCAAGCACGCAGATATAATGTAACAAGCTGAGCTGAAGACAAAGGGATGATATATATAGCAAACACAGACATGGGTACAGACAGAGGGATAATGTCCAAAAATTTCAAACGTGAATCCTCTCAAAACTCACTGTACAAGATTGTCCTCACAAATTTTCACCTGGAATCTGGGCCTGTAGACTACGAAAGCCTGTGATGATGGTCAAGCTAGGGCTCAACCAACCAGTCACCTCTTTTAGCTACCATATGAAGATAATAATGAGGAATTCTCACACATAAATAATTCCTTAGTCAACTAGATGTAAAACTATAAAGACACTAAAATGTAACAATTCTCTACCTTTCAACACGCACTTGATCCAGCACCAACCACTAGTAGTGGTTTGTTTATATAATCAACTGATCTGAGAGGACACGTTCATCACTGTCTAATCTTGTGCTATCAGAACTGATATAAAATGTTCATAAATATTAATGAAAATGTAACTCTTATGTGACAAAATCTATATCAGTTAACAAAAAAATTGTCTTACCATATCACATCTCTTATTTGCTTAAATTTGCAGCGCTACAGTGAAAGAGTATCACATTTTGGTCCGATAGGGATGCGCATAAAAACAAGTTGCAAAACCTATCAAATGCCAAAAAATTAACTGTCTAAATTTGAGATCCCTTTGAACTTGAGGCCCTGCCGCACCCCTCCCCCCCCCCCAATTGGCCCTGAATCTTACATCTACAGTAAGACATAGTTTTTAAAAGAATCTAGTATAAAGAATTCAAACACTTCTAATGAAATATGTAGTAAGTCTACACTTTTCTTTTTCAATTTAGAAAGAGTAGGTTTAAAATTCTAAGTAAGAAATGAATGATTACCACTAGAGCTGGTTGGAAAAACTTAGGTGGGACCATTTTTCATTTGAGAATGCATTTCTACTGAAAATGAAACATTTTATGAAACCGTTCATTTTGTGGAAGTTTTATTTGAGGAAAAACTGGGAGAAGGGAGAATTCCAATCATGCTGATAACATCCTGTTTCAACATTTTTTGTTTGAACTTTCCCAGTTTTTTTTTTCTATTGTACATTAGAATAAAATAGTCAAAATCAAAATGTTTTGAGCTGAAATGGAACTTTTTGGGAACTCTTTCATGGGCAATTCTGAAAATTTTGGGTTTTCTGAATAGTAACAAAACCAAATCTCAAAATACTTTGTGATATGGGATTTCCATCCTCTGCGCAGCTCTAAAAAGAACATTATCTCTGAACCTGAGCTGTTTACTGATAGCAATCTGTTTTTTCTGGGTCATATGCACTCTCTCTCAATATTGTATGGTTTAGTATTTGGTCTGAATTTTTTAAAAAAATATAAAATGTAAACTTTCCTTTTGCAGATGCACTTATTTCAGCAATTCAAGATGACGTTGAAGAGGCGAATAGAAAACTAGACTTACCAGAACACCTGAAACTCAAAGAAGACAACTTCTTCCACATGCCAGAAAGCAAACTAGTAAATGGCCATTAAACAAGGTCATTTGTACACTTATTTTTATTGTACTCTTGTCTTTGGTCTGCTCTCATTAGTATTCAGCTGTTGTATCTGGTTAGTTAAGTGAAATCTGTGTGTGAACAAAACACTGTAAAACAGCTGTGTTAGGCTTCTTTGTTTGAACTAATGTATTATTAAACCTGTCATGCAAGGGAGTAGAAAGTAATGTTAAATTCTTCTTAAAAATCAACATTGTGATTCAGCATGTTAAATTGTTCACAGGTCTGATCATATGAAACTCAAAACCAAAGTTATTAGTGTTTTTTTGTCTATTAATGGTGTGTACATATTGGCTACAGACAAAAGACTTTGTGATGAGATTAGAGTGGACAGTCATTACTGCCTTCCAGTTGTTTTTACATTTTCCTTATATCTGGACTTCAGCCACTAATTTAGAAAATACCAATAGTGATCATGCTACAGGTTTGTCTGTGATGTGGAAAACATCTGTAGCAAGAATAGCATACTGTAGAGATTATATTTTTGATATATTTTAGTAGGCATATATTACACTTGAAACTGGCATTAATTGAAATTATTTATTATTTTATTTGAAGAGATTATCACTAGAGTAAAATAATTGCACTGTCTTCCATTTTAGTGACATGCTCCCTATTTTAAGGGTTGCCTGAATCCTAAAATGGATGCTTTTGTTTATTTTAAAAAATACATATAAATCCCATCGTGCCAAATTGTGGGTTGGCTGATTTCATTTTAGAATAACATCTCACTAAATTTAAAGTAATTTAAAGACACTAGATCTAGGTTACTAAATTAAATTTGTGTAACTCTGATATTGCAAAGCAGATTGAAAACCGTCCTTAGTGCAAGAGATCTTCAAATGATGTGGAGCCACTGTAGCGAGACCTGTGCCCTTGTAGCCCCCTAGGATGGGAAAGGGGACCAGAGCAATTGAGCGTTGGCTATTGACAGCTGCTGCAATGGTACTTCAGGGGCTGTTGCAGCTGGACATAACCAAGAGCAACACTGAGGCTGTTCTTTAGATTATGTTGTGGGCAAACCCCCCCCGCAGTTGACTTGAGGGCTGGGAAGTTAAGCCATTTTTATGTCTTACCCTTTCCTTGGGTCCTGCACCAAATGCAGCTTGCGTGGTGCCAATGATTAAGCACACTATCAATTGCTATGTGAAGAAAAAACCAAAGCCGCTTTTGGGACACTATGTGAAGAGGATAAATTCAAAATATAAACATTTCAGTAAAAAGTAAATAATTATGGTTTCTCTTGCCATACAAGACATAAACATGCATACAAATGCCATGTTATCTAAACTGTGGTTGTACTCCAAGCAGATTCTATAAAAATGGGGCTCCATATTTCTAGTCTGATTCCAGATCAAATCTGCTTCTTTTACAAATATGTGATTTTGTCCCTTCTAACTACTAGCCATGCAAATTCATTCTGGAGTCTCAACCTGGGGGTTTTGCATTCCTGATCCTGGGCTGCTCCTTGGGCCTAGAATGATGCTTCATGTAAGTTAGTGTGCTCAGGGCCTATAATATACAGCTGTCACCGAGGACTGCTCTGTGCACTGCAATGTTGTCCAGAATCTCTGCAGTGCTGTGTGCTGTAACCCCTGCTTCGACACACCCCATCCCCAGCATGCCTTTTATTTCAGGGCTTATGGGGTTCTCAGAAGTCAGACTTAGAGCTGTCTTCCTCAGTTCCTGTGCTGGGAATCCTTACTTCTCTGAATACGGGCTTCTAGGTTCCCTTCGTGCTTCTCTGGCTCTCTCACGCAGTGTAAAGAGACCAGAGCAGTTGTGAGGATCTTGCCATGAGAATGAAATTGAATTCTTTGATTTGCATATCACCAGTTAGAGATCTTGCAACTGGAACTTAACAGTCCTGTTGATATGAAAGAGGAAAATCTAAATCAGTTGAGGAGGGAAGTGTGGTTACATAACCACTTTTCAGAGTAAATAGTACTTGAGCTGGTCCTTGTTATCTTTTCAGAGTGCACACTGAAAATTCTTGACATAACTGCTGTCTGGAATTTTCCAAAGAAGTTTCAGAATTTCTCATTTGCCTTCTGTTCAAAGTTGGGAGAAATCACATGCAGTAGAAAATACTGTTGAGAAATGGTTAATGTGAGTGGCATTTTACTATAAGACTCAGTGTAAGCTGTCTTTTTACACTCTGCACAACAATTCCAACTTGTAAGTTGGAAGGAAGGGTATCTGTTAGGGATACATTTTAATTCAAATGAAGGAGTGAAGGGAGGATTTTCTTCTTGCATGAAGATGTCCAGTTAATTCTGATATTTCACATTCCCCCTTTCTTTCCTGGGGGAACAAAATAGCAGTTATATATACTATTAAGAAAAAGGTGTCGTATTGAAAAGTAAATCTGTTAGTTTAGGGTTTTAAAACTAAACTGTTGTAAACTTTTTGCTAATGATTTCATGTGTCAGTTGAGGAATTGTTTACCATTTTAGGAAACAAAGGTGCCTTAAAACATTTGAGTACAATTGTTCATAACTGGTAACGAACACTAATGTCCAAGAATCATTTCACAATGTATAACCATTGCACTGAGCAGAGAGAACTTGAACTGCTAATTATATAAAACAACTGGAAGTGAGACTGATTTATATAGAGTAGTGTCTTGAGGTTGGTTTTTGAGAGCATAAATGTGTCTCAAAGTATCTCTCTGCCCTTGTGCTTTGTTATGTACTTGCTGGATATCAGTTATTTAAGTTTGATATAACTTAGTACAACAGAAGCTTTATGAACAGTTATATTTTTGTACTATATACTAATATAAAAGTACAAATCTTGTATTTGCTTGTGCTACTGTTACAACATCTAAGCTAACTTTTAAAAAAGGAACTGTAGCTGGGTAACAGTTATATTCCTGTTTGTCTCATGTTTTCAGGTGAAAAGTCTTGCTCGGTATAAATAATTTTTACATATTGGTTGGCATGTTCTGAAAACATTGTCAACTGTTCACTAATTATGCTGCTTGTTTACTTGCCTTTCTTTCAGCTTCTACAATGAAAACTTTGTTCAGTGGTTTTCACTTTCAGTTTCCCAGTGCTGCAATAGTTGGATTACAAACATTGCAAGGGAAATGGCTTTTTAAAAATGTTTTAGAATTTTAAAAGAACCGTCAAAATACTTTCTCACAGTTTACATTTTGGGCCAAATATGAGTTAGTGTCTTTCTGAAATCTACTGCTGTCTTTGAATAAACTTTGGTCTAGTGTAGGGACCAGTCAATATACGTTTTTCAAAAGGAAAAAAAAAACCGAACAGTAGCTTTTAGGTAGGATAAAATTGGTATTGTTAGCTTAGTGCAAAATGTGTACATTTTTAGCACATATTGAAAACTTTGAATAAAGTGCAATAATTGCTTGATTCTTTCTGCCTGATTTAAGTTAGTAACTAACAATTGCTTATGTAGTTAACGTTCAACATTGAGAACCACTGGTGGCTAGTAATTTCTAGTATGGATGTGTGTGTTACATATATAAAATCAACTTGTTAAAGTTGGGTTTTGTATTACTTCAGTTGACTCCTTTGCAGACAGCAGACTTCACTCTTTCTTGTCATGAAAGTGCCCTACCTATTTTTTGTGTTGAGGGCAATGAGATTGTACAAAAGGAAGAAAAATCCTGTTCACACTGCTTAGAAGTGAGGTTGTACATATGGCGATTGGTACAGCTACCATGCTAACTGCAGACCCATGTGCTTTGGAATCTTGCACCAAACGTTTATTAAAATTCCAGGCTGTTTTCTAAGAGCCCCTGCAGACTCCACAACAACATGTAAAGTCACCTTTTATTAGCAAGTCTTCCTACTACAGTATTTGGCAAATTATATATCTTCACTTTCTACCCATCCCTGTCATCATAAATTCTTGGGACTAGGTTTTATTTATTCACAGAATTTCTATTGTCTAGGATTTATTGCCATGTTGTGTAACTAACACTGTACTCACCTGAAGCTAATATTACTTCCTGGATAGTATTTCCACAAGAACAGATTATATTTAATGAAAACCTAGTAAAAATTCACTTGGTCAAATCTTACCCTTTTTCACATTGATGTAAATCAAAATTGATATTTGCTGTTTCTTTTTTAAATGGATGACAACAATGTCTCTTTCACTAGTGAAAACTGAACAAGTGATGGCTTAATTACAATTTTTTTCTCCAGATTGCTAGATAACATTAATAGAGTGTAGTCCTTTATTTTATATATTTAAATCATTGCCTACTACAATAGTGCCCTGATCCCTCATCTAGGGACTGTAGGTTCTATTGAGAGAGAGAGAGAGAGCCCTTTTAAAACCAGAGACTGTCTTTTGCTTTCAGTGATGCTTTTCAGTGTCTGCCACATTTACCATCTAGTTTTGATTTTTTTAAAAAACATTCAAAGGGGTTAATCTGAAATTTAGAAGCACTAAAACAAACATGGTTGTGGTGATCAGCATCCTGTTACAAAACAAACAATTCAGGATTCAAATTATTTTAGTTGAAGGAAGATGGGGCACTTCAAAACCACATCTAGAAAGCAGCTCAGTTCTTTTACAAATCAAAATATGCCAGAACTGATCATTTGGGTGGTATTTTAAACTTTTCAAAGTGCTTAAGTGGCCTAGGAGAGTTGATAATGGAACTAAGTTAGAGAAAGATACACACTGGTGGATATTGCACCAGTTAATGCCTAGGTGCCCTGCTTCCCTGTGAAATTCACAGCCCCAAACTCGATGCCCAGGCTTCCCATACAATGCATGGGGAAAGTTAAGTGCTTAAAAAAGGGATTCTCGGAAGCCAGCAAGATGAGCTGAGGGCTGCCTAAGCTAACCCTAAGAGGGGAGTAGTCCCGTATGTGGCAATCTTGAAGCAAAGCCCCCTACCGGCTGTTGCCTGGGTGAAACTATTACCATGGTCAAGATCAGCTCTAAGACGCTTCTATTAGTGCATCCTTGTGCTTTAAATATCTACTGAAATGCAGAACAAGGATAAAAACATCGACCCATCTCCCATTGGAGACCACCACATCACTTACCTCACAATAGTACTTCAGATAGGAAGCAGTCAGCTCAGCGTGCTGCATAGATAGGCATCGGACAGCATGGATAGTTGTTCATCCACTGTCTTTTGATGGGATGCTCATGTGATCCCACAGAGGGAAGCAGAGTAGCAGTCACGCATAGAAAACAAACACAAATGCCATATTTTTCTCCCACAAGCTCAGTGTGGTGGCTGTTCCACTTTGTATAAAAGCTTGGAGAGACATTGGGCCAGAGCCCGAGAGAGAGTGTAAGCTGGTCATTAGAGCACCGCTCACCTGGGATGTGGGAGACCCAGGAGCCAGTCCTGCTCCAATGACTATTTTGATACATTCAAAGTGGAACAGGTTCAGTGGGAGCGATTGAGGGAACTCCACATCAGGGTATCCTGTAGCTCAGTGGTTAGAGCACTCAGAGGTGAGAGACCCCTGTTCAAATTATTTTTCCCCCTCAGGCAGAGGGGAAAACTAAACCTGGGTCTCCCATATCCCAGGTGAGTACTCTAACCACTGGGTTAAAAGTTTACAACCTGAGCACCCTCCTACACACCTATCTCCTGGTTTTTGAAGAGGGCCTGATTTTGTTCAAGTGCTCTGAGCATGCCTAGTGGATCTGGCCCCATAGGGAAGATAATGTGGGCAAATGCCTGTCTGCTGCTGGTTCATGGATAGGCATCCAGACACCTAGAAAGAAAAGGAGTACTTGTGGCACCTTAGAGACTAACCAATTTATTTGAGCATAAGCTTTCGTGAGCTACAGCTCACTTCATCGGCTGCATACTGTGGAAAGTGTAGAAGGTCTTTTTATATACACACAAAGCATGAAAAAATACCTCCTCCCACCCCACTCTCCTGCTGGTAATAGCTTATCTAAAGTGATCACTCTCCTCACAATGTGTATGCTAATCAAGTTGGGCCATTTCCAGCACAAATCCAGGTTTTCTCACACCCTCCCCCCCCCCCACAGACAACCCCCACTGGGTTTGTCTGTGGGGGGGGGGAGGGTGTGAGAAAACCTGGATTTGTGCTGGAAATGGCCCAACTTGATTAGCATACACATTGTGAGGAGAGTGATCACTTTAGATAAGCTATTACCAGCAGGAGAGTGGGGTGGGAGGAGGTATTTTTTCATGCTTTGTGTGTATATAAAAAGACCTTCTACACTTTCCACAGTATGCAGCCGATGAAGTGAGCTGTAGCTCACGAAAGCTTATGCTCAAATAAATTGGTTAGTCTCTAAGGTGCCACAAGTACTCCTTTTCTTTTTGCAAATATAGACTAACATGGCTGTTACTCTGAAACCAGACACCTAGAGTTAGGCAGAGATACGCATTCTCGGAGGCAGAAATGTAAGGACCTAGGGAACTTTTACAGCAGAAATGCAGGGTGAGTTTAGGTGCCTATAGAATCATAGAATATCAGGGTTAGAAGGGACTTCAGGAGATCATCTAGTCCAACCCCCTGCTCAAATCAGGACCAATCCCGAATTTTTGCCCCAGATCCCTAAATGGCCCCCTCAAGGATTGAGCTCACAATCCTGGGTTTAGCAGGCCAATGCTCAAACCACTGAGCTATCCCTCCCCCTTGTATTAGATGACACAGAGTGAGGGTTTTGCAGATTACAGTGGTGCCTAATACTGGGACTTCGCAACCTGAGTACTTATGTGGATCTAGGCCTTTGTGTCCAGTCTGTTTCCAGTGTATGCTGTTATTAATAATCTGTTAGGCTCCTCCTATTTGTATTGGTCTTTCACACAATAATACAGGAGATAGATATTTTTAAAAATGGGTATGGGGATTGTAGAACAAATATTGGCAAAGTCACTCAAAGGCAGCTGTACTACTTAAAAGTGCTCGTAAATAATTTGTGAAATGGACTTGATTTCAAGTGCACTGTGTGCCTTAAACAAGGTTTGTTCAAAGTCCATAGGGGATCACAGTAAATAGAAATTCCGTCATAATTTCTTATAGATTCCCCCAAGAAAAGCTGTACTAACCAAGATTAAATTATCCTTTTTATGAGAGAGGTGTGTTCACACTCCATACTAGTTCAGTTCTGGAACTCTGAAGATCAGAGCCCAAAAACAGATTGTGGTCGTATTTTTAGGAGTAGTAGCAGATTTGCTTTTAATTTGAGAATACAATGAAAATTCCAATGTCATTTAGTGAGAGTTGAAAGACGAACATTAGTTGAATTCGAAGATATGAAAATCCTTTATACATTCTAGTACAATATATATATAGTAAGAAAAAGACTATATTTTTCATAGAAAATGCTGAGATGTTTATAGCTCTAACCTATAGCAGCCTAACTCCAGTAAATGAACTCTCATATCAACTTTTGGAAATGTAATCATACAATATCTCTTCACCGCCCTCTGCCGGGTAAATTGAGTTGACATTGATTTGCTAACTTAGAGGTCTGGGTTACAGAAAATTAAGTACAGGAGACTCTTCTGTATATTCCAAAAATAAGTGTGTAAAAATCCAGACAGGAAGATGAGGTGACTGTAGTATTCAAATGAGGTTTGTGGATGATTGGTGTTCTGGAGAGCACTTCAAAGTGGTCTGTAGAGCCACGTTTATAGCAATGCTGAAGAACATGCAGCTGAACCAAAAGCAGTCCTGCCATCCTGGACTGTTTCATTCAACAGTCTTCAGACAAAGTTCCCTTATAGTCCTGCCCTATGTTCCTCTGCCTTTTTGGTGACTGAAAAGGAAATTAAAGCAGCTAATGCATGTATATAGCACTGAAATTCAATGACCTTGAGTTGCAATGAGATGCACAACCTACCAGAAAGAGGAAAAAGAACACACCATATTAGGACAGAAAGTAAAATTATATTCAATTGAAAGTGCAGGAAAAATAGAAGTGGCAAAAATCATGCCTGTTATAAATAATAAAATCACCGTAGTTGCACCAGGAATTAATTTAGTCTGATGTAGGAGTATAGACAGAACACATGGACAGAGCTACTCTTTCTGTAAAGTGCCATGGGATCTTTAGTGAAATTTTGTCTCATTTAAAAGACTACCTTTGATAGCCCAACATCTGCACTGCAGTTAGACACCTGCAGCTGGCCTCTGTCAGCTGACTTAGGCTCGTGGGGCTCAGGCTGAGGGACTGTTTAATTGCGGAGTAGACTTTCAGGCTCGGGCTGCAGCCTGAGTTTTGGGACTCTCCCATGTGGCAGGGTCCTAGTGTCCAGGCTTCAGCCAGAGCCTGAATATACCACAATTAAACAGTCCCACAGCCTGTCAGCTGGCTTGGGCCAATCAGGGGTTTTTAATTGCCTTGCAGACATATGGGCTATGGAAAAACCATCACTACTTTCTGCAGTGCCTGTCTACTTATCTCGGGGTTTTCTATAGCACCCACAACTGCAATTTCTAAGCACATCGATTTTCTGCCGGTTTTCTTTCTGGTATTTAAGTATGAAAGACTTAAATATCAAATTGTGTATTGATTTCATTTTGAATTTGTAAGTAATGTATATTGGGCTTGTTTTACTTTACTGAAATGAAGAAAGACACAAGGGAAATTTAACAAGCAGAAGGACATTTTTGTTTAAACACAGCATAGATTTGCTATACAATCTGCTGCTGCAGGAGACAATTGAGGTAAGGTGATTTTTTTAAAGGACTGGAACTATACAATGATTACTCAGGGCTTGGCTACGCTTGCGAGTTAGTGCACAATAAAGGAGCCCCGTGTGCACTAGCTCACTTCCCATCCACACTGACAAGGCACATAGAGCACTCTGACTCCACGGCTAAAGCGCTCCTGGTACTCCACTTTGGCGAGTGGAATAACGTTTGCTGCGCCTCTGATGGAGCACCGCAGCGCCAGTGTGGACGAGGTGTTGCATTACTGCGCTCTGATCAGCCTTCGGAAACATCCCATAATCCCCTTAAGTCAAGTGGACACTCTTGTCATTGTTTTGAACTCGCTGTACACGATAGAGCCCAGCAGTTCAGGGTGGGAAATTAGCTCTCAACTGGGAGTGACAGCAAATGTGCCCAGCAGATCTTTCTATACAGCACAAGACAATATTATCTGGGGTTTACCTCTCCACAGAGAGTGTGCACATGAGTGCTGAGTGAATCCTCTCACACAGATCTGACTGCAGTCTGTGTGCTGAAATGGGGCTTGAGAGCCTGGCACAGCAACCCAGTGCAAGGGAAACCCAGGCTGGCAGGGAGGCTGAGTGGGACCCCAGCACATCGGGTGGCAGGCATCCTGGACTGGGGGAGGAGGGGTTTCTAACCCGTCACAACATTCTTATAAGACTAATGCCTATTTTAAACAAACTAACATATAGATGAGCTGGTTTCCAGCTATGAGTTTGTCAGTTCTTAGCTAACATAGCTTAGCTACGGCCTTGGCCAGAGCTGGCACTTGGTTGGCCAGCATCACAAACCTGATCACCTGTTCCCTTGTTTAAATCAGATAGTGGCTAAGTGCTCTGTTTCTGTTTGTTGGCTGTGTGTTCCCTGCAGCGTTAAGAATTGGCTGGTGAAAGCACAATACAGAATTAGATTGTATGATTTATTATAGGAACTCCCATTTTTCTAAAGATGAGATTCTAAAATGGGAAAATTAGTTCACAGGAAAAGAAAGAAAGAAAGAAAGATAATTGGGAAGTAAAGACCATGTGAAGAGAGGAGAAGGCATACAGCAAGAAAGGGTGCAGTGTTGGTGCTGATGTGGGGAATGAGAGAAGATTTGAAAAGGACAGATAAAAATGAGCATGAGAAAATTCAACGTAACAGACATCAGATGAGCACAAAAACTGAGTAACATTCCAATAAAACTAGTCATACAGAAGCTGAGAACAGACTATATATAAGGAACAAAATCAAAAGAACTATTTTCCTTTTTATTCAAAGAAATGTATAATAAGGACACACTCAGTACATACAGCTACTCCCATAGAGACACAAAGAGAGTGAATTTATTAGAATTTTTGTCTCTGATATATAATCTTTTCCAGGTTAGTAGTGACTGAAATTTGTTAGAGCTTGATAGTTCTTTGGCGGCTACTGTGAAATGTGATCTCAGTTCATCTCCTAGAGAATAGGTATCCACATTCATTGTAACTAGGGCTGTCGATTAATTGCAGTTAACTCACGCGATTAACTCAAAAAAATTAATCATGATTAATCGCAGTTTTCATCAGACTGTTAAACAATAGAATACCAATTGAAATGTATTAAATATTTTTGGATTTTTTTTACATTTTCAAATATATTGATTTCTATTACAACATAAAATAAAAAGTGTACAGTGCTCACTTTATATTATTTTTATTACAAATATTTGCACTGTAAAAATGATAAACAAAATAAATAGTATTTTTGAATTCACCTCATACAAGTACTGTACTGCAATCTCTTTATCCTGAAAGTGCAACTTACAAATGTCAGGGTTTTGTTACATAACTGCACTCAAAAACAAAACAATGTAAAACTTTAGAGCCTGCAAGTCCACTCAGTCCTACATCTTGGTCAGGCAGTCGCTAAGACAAATAAGTTTGTTTACATTTACGGGAGATAATGTTGCCTGCTTCTTATTTACAATGTTACCTGAAAGTGAGAACAGGGGTTTGCATGGCACTTTTGTAGCCAACGCTGCAAGGTATTTACGTGCCAGATGTGCTAAACATTCGTATGCCCCTTCATGCTTCAGCCACCATTCCAGAGGACATGCTTCCATGCTGATGATGCTCATTAAAAAAACATGCGTTAATTAAATTTGTGACTGAACACCTTGGGGGAGAATTGTATGTCTCCTGCTGTTTTACTCACATTCTGCCATATATTTCATGTTATAGCAGTTTCACATGATGACCCAGCGCATGTTGTTTGTTTTAAGAATGCTTTCCCTGCAGATCTGACAAAACACAAAGTATGTGCCAATGTGAGATTTCTAAAGATAGCTACAGCACTCGACCCAAAGTTTAAGAATCTGAAGTGCCTTCCAAAATTTGAGAGGGACGGGATGTGGAGCATGCTTTCAGAAGTCTTAAAAAAACAACACTGATGCGGAAACTACAGAACCCAAACCACCAAAAAAGAAAATTAACCTTCTGCTGGTGGCATCTGACTCAGATAATGTAAATGAACATGTGTCAGTCTGCACTGCTTTGGATTGTTATCGAGCATAACCCATCATCAGCATGGACGCCTGTCCTCTGGAATGGTGGTTGAAGCAGAAGGGACATATGAATCTTTAGCGCATCTGGCACATAAATATCTTGCGACCCCAGGTACAACAATGACATGTGAATGCTTGTTCTCATTTTCAGGTGACATTGTAAATAAGAATTGGACAGCATTATCTCCTGCAAATGTAAACAAACTTGTTTGTTTGAGTGATTGGCTGACAAGAACTAGGATTGAATGGATTTGTAGGCTCTAAAGTTTTACATTATTTTATTTTTTAATTCAGGTTTTTTGTACATAATTCTACATTTGTAAGTTCAACTTTCATGATAAAGAGACTGCACTACAGTACTTGTATTAGGTGAATTGAAAAATGCTATTTCTTTTGTTTTTTACAGTGCAAATATTTGTAATAAAAATAAATATAAAGTGAGCACGGTACACTTTTTATTCTGTGTTGTAATTGAAATCAGTATATTTGAGAATGTAGAAAACATCCAAAAGTATTTAAATAAATGGTATTTTCTATTATCGTTTCACAGTGTGAATAATCGCGATTAATCATGATTAATTTTTTTAATTGCTTGACAGCCCTAAAATTGTAACTGACACCATTGTGAGCCAGCTTTGCAGAACTTTTGTCTACTGAATGACAATGGAGACATAACTTCCTACTCTCACACACATTCACAGCTGGTCCCTACATACAGGGCAACTGCTACCTAAATTATACCTGTTCAGAGGAAAAATACAAATGCCATTCTCTAGCACTATCCTTTGGTACCTTCACCAATAATAAATTCACAAGAAAAATAAGTTTAAATTCAAATGTACTGCAGTTATTGAGCAATCCCACAAACATTTCTAAACAGATACCAACTAAACACCCGGAAATTATGCAGATACAGCAGAGAAAAGGCAGAAGTTTCATGACACCAACGATGGTGCCTCCTATGAATTTTGAATCTCAGCACCTATGAAACTGGCTAGTTCACTTCCATTGTGTCTTGCTAGCTTTTTCTTTGCTCATCTATGTTTTATTGTAAAACTGGCAGCTGAAGTGATTAGCAGTACAAACCTTGAATAGGTAGCATCATTATAAATATTTTGTACTGAATGACATATATGAAAGTCAGGTTACTTTATAATATGTGAAACTCATTACACCCTCTTTGCAAGGTCCTGTTTTAAATGCTTGCTTCTGGTAGAAAGTGGTTTCATTTCAGCTCAGTGCTTCAAACAAACTTGTATGTCCTACTGTCTCATTTGTTATTTGTACTGGAGCACTCCTCAGTATTGCCAAACCCATATATTTGAGAACCATGATTTAGCCTTGAAAAAAGCAAAAATTTTCTGTAGAAACTGTTTTTCAAAGGAAAATTTGGTTTCCAAGGAACAAATTTTTTTGTGACAATTGCCTGCTTTGTGTGGAAAAAATTGATTTTTCATTGTAAAGCTGAATGCTCAAAACCCAAAATATTTTGATTAGTAAAGACTGCCTTGGTATTTCATGGGAGTTGTAGTTCAGCTGCCACGTATCCTCATTCTCCTCTATGGGTCTGCCTCCCCAGCCAGATTACATCTCTCATGATGCATTTCAGTGATGTGGCTGCCATCATGCACCATCCCACTTCCCAAACAGAAACACCAGGTAGTATCATGGGAGTTGTAGTCCAATTAGGGAGCCCAGCCTATAGAGGAGAAAGGGAGCTTGAGGCACTTGAACCACAACTCCCATGAGGTCCCATGGCAATATTTACAAATGCAAATATTGCAGTTTTTTTGATTTTCTGCCAAAAATCTAAATTTTCTGGTGTCGGAGGGGGAGGGAAGCAAAATATTTTTTAACCAGCTCTACTAGTGAAGCATCAAAGTAAGGCCAGGAAAGAAAAGGCTTTTCCCTGCCCACATACACATAACTTGGGGAAGGGGAGAATAAAGAGCACCAGCAACCTTGCATTTCCCTACAAAATCCAATCAATCACCTAAATCGAAGAGCAGAGGCAGTGATTGCAGGAGGTAAGTAAGTGGGGGGGGGGTGATTTTAGAGAGTGATGTGGAGGAAAGAAAAGGGCTCTTAATGCAAGGGTTGAAGGAGGAGAAAATGAAGGAAAAGGAATGAGTAGTTGGAGGACCATGAGTGAGGCAGAGGAATGGGAAGCTGAGAGAAGGAGAGATTAAGAGGGCCAGGGTATGAAGGACAGCAAAGGTAGGTGGAAGGAATAATAGGGCAAGGTAGAGGTAGGAGAAGAACAGGCAAGAAAATAAATGTGGGAAGAAGGGGAAAGAGGTTTAGCAACAGTGACAGGGATTTAAACCAGTAAGAAACTTGAACTGCAGAAGGGGTGGCAGAAGAAAGTCCCAGAGTCCCCTTTTATTTTTAAAAAAATATTATTTTCTTTAAGTTTTACAGTGACCTTCCTCCATATAGTGGGAAGAGGGAGGAAAGAGAAGGAAAACTGGATGCAACATACATTAGTTTTGTAGTGACTAAATAAGATTTTAACTTTAGATACCTTAACGAAAAATGTTTTTTTGCCACCAAAAGTTCATGAAGAGAAAATCAGGCATTTCATACCCCTTTATCTGCTGCTTTTTCTGCTGCAATGTGTTCTGCATTAAATTTACATATTGCTGACTCCCCATCTCACGTCTCACTTTGTTCCCCAGTTTGTTCCCTCCCCTACGAGGGAGACAAATTGTAAATAGTTCACCCTAAGCAAAACACCCTCACCCCACTACAAAACTCCCTCCCCTCAAGCTCCTGTTGACACCACTTATCAAGTATTCACCCCTTACAATCAATTCCCTCCTCAACAAAATCAGTCCCCCTCCACAAAATCAATTATCTCCCACCTTGTAAATCATAATTCATTTCTTCCATCTCACTCACCCAACACAAAATCAATAGCTTCTTCCAGTAGCTCTCAGAACTCAGCCTTCTCCTCACAGCAGCCTGTCCTACCTCTTTCATCCAAAAGCACTGCTCTTGTGGAAAGGGGGAAGGTGCCTCTTGCTGCTTCTCTGCTTGCCAGGCCTGGCCCAGCTCTGCTTCTGCAGCTCCAGTCTCATAGTAACTGTAAGCAACTCTTCATGCTTCTTGTTATGCTTTCTTCCTATCTTGCAGCAGCTGGAAGAATGGATTTCCATGGCAGTCAAGAGATACAGATTAAAAATTCTGGTAGCCAGAAAGCCATAGGTGGCAAGTCAAGCTGGCTGCAGAAGGGCAAAAGCCAAAGACTAGGCAGGTCTGTACCCTAAGCACAAAGTAGAGGTTAAGGCCTAGATTTTTCAAAGGTATTTAGGTGCCTAATTCCAATGGGGTATATTTAGGCACCTAAAGATTAGGCAGATCTGTACCTACAATGGGAGTTAGGTGCCTAAATACCTTTGAGGATCTGGCCCTCAACTTCTACATTGTGCTTATAGTACAGACTGTCTTTAGAGCTAGGTGCCTAAATATATCCCATTGGAGTTAGGCGCTTAAATATCTTTGAGGATCTGGTGATAAGTGACTTTCCCAAAGCCAGAGAAGCAGTCCAGACTAGAACTGAGAGTAGAACTCAAAGGTTTCTGGTTCTCAGGTGTACTAAAACCACTGTGACTTTTATATCTACTCAAAAATATGGTCCTACCTGATTGGCCAGTGAGTTGCAAAATAGTAGTTTAAAACAAATCCCTTTTTAAGTTACAGGAGTTCAAAAAGGAATATTGTGCAAGATGTTTCCATTAGTTTGTCATTCGGGTAATTTTGAACACACCAGCCTTTCTTCATAAGAAAAAAAGAAATTGTTCCCATGCTGAAGCTGAAAGCCCATAGGCTGCTCAGTTCATACATATTTTTTACAGCAGTTCATACTCATTATATTTAATACAGCTCATACATATTTAATACAGTCCATACATTATTTTTTTACTGGGGACAGCTTAAAATAAGCCTCTGAAATTTGATAAGGGCAGTTTCAGGTTAAAGCATATTCTTACAGCCAATTTATACAAACCACTACTAAAATAAGGGTATCGTTAAATGAGAGCATGTGAACAGGAAACTGTTTGAATAGTTGTTTTTCTCGGTATGGCCTTTCAAATATAATGTTTTCACTGTTTTTCTTATTCCATCCTTTGTTTTGTTTTGAGAACTTTTACCAAGAATGAGCTTTTACTTAAAGTGATTTGTCAAATCTTTATTTTCAAAGTACCTTATTGTTACATCTTTTCCTATAATTATAGGCCATTGATTTATGTTTGGCAATATTGTAAATGGTTTTAACCCTTCCCCTGTTCTGCAAGTAAGGGTTTGTAATGAATAGGGCTGAAGGCCAGATTTTCAAAGCAGGGGACAATAGATACATAGACAACTGCCCACTTTTGTATTACAAAATAAGATGTGTAATTAATCAGCATGTGCATCTCCAACACCAATGAGGATTTAAATAATTAGAACCCAATCCAAGATTGCCATTGACTTCAGTGGGCATTGGATTGGGTTTTTATGTAGCAATGCATAAAAATGCACTAGGACCAATAGTGGGGGTAGGAAATGGTGGAAATGAGGAAAGAAACCTGAATTAATGATTTTTTCCCTTTAATAAAGTGAATGGGCTGGTGATCTGACAGTCCTAACTTCAGACAGAATTTAATATACTACCTAAACCAAATTGTTAGCTGAATTTGCTAGGCATAACATGTAGGTGATAGTACTTATGTAAAGTGTTCCATAGCATATTTTACATGGAGTCTATATAGCATCAGACATGCATAAATAGGGGAAAAGGCAGGTGTTCCCTATTCTGAGTTAGGTGGGTACATTTCACTTAGCTCTAAATTCCTCCTGTAGGGGAGATCCATGGTAATTGTAATCCATTGGGACTACATACCTAGTGGCCCAGAGAAGATTTAAAATATATGAGTGCACCCTGAAGGAGCGAAATGGGCTCTACAGAGGTGTTTCGTTAACCAGCCAATAAATGACAATAGTAAGAATATTGGAAATATACTGAAAGTCAGCTTCCTTCAGGTCATCACAAGTATTTCTAAAGCTCTTCTATCAGTGTTAACCAAAAATACTCAAGTGTACTATACACCAATTGTGTATTGTAAGGAGACTATTAAATGCGTTATCTAGGTTTCTATATGGCGTCCCTTATCATAGTATCTGAGTCCCTCACAAACATTAATGAATTACCAATCCCACGCGATAGAGAAGTATTATTAGCCGTGATTTACAGCTGGGGAGCTGAGACTGAGAAAGTAAGTGATTTGCCCACAATCACATAGGAACTTCGTAGCAGAGTGGGGCATTGAACGCAAGTCTCCTGAGGCCTAATCCACAGTTTTAGCCAAAAGGCCATATTGCTAGTGAATAACAACAACCTTCTCTGCATGCTTTTGTACGAAGATTTAGTTTATTCTTTCACAACAAAGGAACCAGGTTTAGCATCTTCTCATATAATGCAATAAATTATACAATCTATAATGATGAAAAAAATCATTATCTTCCATTGTTTCATTTAACATTTTTCAGTGCAGTGTTGATTACTCCCTTTCCTATTATCTGAACATCCAAAGCCATTTGTGATAGATATGAAAAGTAGGATTAATAAATCTTTTGCTTTCATGTCTGTTCTGTGACAATTCTCTGTAATCTCCAGATTTTTCCACATACATATTTATAGACTAAGCACTCCTTTATACTAAGTCCAAATAAGTCTGTAGAAAATGAAACATTGCTTAAAAGATATACTCACTAAGATCAAAATTAATCAGGAGTTAATGTCATATAATATATTTCAGATATATTTTATCTTTTTGTTTCATTCAAGCAATGGCTACAATACATTCTACTTGGAATGGGGTCAGAGTGACCTCAAATTTTATCTAAAACTGAATGTCTGATATATTAAATCTTTGAGGAAATGCACTTAAAGGTTATAGCAGTGTGTCAGATTTTGGGGAGTACCAGTGCTTTGGATAATACCATGGAAGGAAAAGAGTGTAAAATATGCAAAATCACATATTATAATGTGAACTACAGTACAAACTTTAATCACACAGAAGTAAAAAATTAAGTGACATCCTATCCCAGGGACATCTGTCATGTAAATAAATATGCCTGTCTTGTTTATATCAGTATATTTTTAAAAGGGATTGGCAAGTGCTAGTTGGATACGTGTGTCTGTTTTATATACACCTATGCACTTACATATACATACTGGAAAATATTTTATTTTCACACATGAGAATACAGAAAAAGAATCTTTTAGCCAACCCATTTCTTGAGTGCTGCTTCTTGAAAGACTCATCAAGGATTTATAAAATGTTTTGGAAACAAAAGTTTAGAAACAACTTTGCTTTCACAGTATGTATAGCTAAAATCCCTTTTTCTTAGAATTATCATGAACATAAATTTCTGCTTCAGCCCCGTCATGCAGAGAAAAAAATATTTTATTCCCCTATAAGCTAACTAAATTGATTTAATGTAATGAGAGAGGCAGCGAAGAGGGAAAATACACAAATTAATAAAAAATTATCTAAATGAATAACTTTCATCATCATATTCCAGTTCATCTTCCTCCTCATCCTCCAGAAGTCCATATTTAAATTTACGATAGACTGTGCCATCCTGGCTCATATACACAATATCATCATCCTCTTCTTCGTCTTCATTATCCCAGTCTTTATACTCAGTCACTTGATCATCTTGATAGCTGGTGCTCTCATGGTGGTTACTCTTGTAAGAAGAGAAGGGTTTTGAGTGATCTGTCAGCTTCTCGTACCCACCTCTGTTTACTGTCTGGGCTTTGGCTTGTGATCTTCTCCAGATGAATGCAATGGCTCCAATGCAGAGGATCAGCAAAATGGAGGTAGCAACAAACAAAGCAGTTTTCCCTTTGCTTTGAGCTGGTAGGTTCAGAATGGTCTGTAATACACACTCATCTGCAAGTTAAAGGCAACCAAAAAAACGTAAATACCATGACATACTTAAAGTGGGGACTTTGTTTTAAGGTGGAAGTTTATGTATTCTGTATAATAAAACATTTAAACCCATTAGCAATTTAAATGTGTTGGACCAAATTTACCTCTGGGGTAAAGCACTGTAGCTACTTCGAGTAGCTACAATGGAGTTACACCAGGGGTCAGTTTGACTTGAATTTAAAATGCATGCCTCAATTTGCCACCTATTTACACAAGCATTTCCCATTCAACCAGATCATGAAACACTCTGAGAAGACTTGGAAGCTGTCTGTTGGGATCTGACCCTTTAAAATAGCAGCAGCGAGTGAGAGTATCTAGATACTCTGGCAATGGTGTATTAGTAATGCATTTGTATGCAGCAAAGTTCTGCAATGATAATTCTGCAGCTCAGAAGAAAATCAGTTTAAGAAACAAAACAAACACCCAACAGGGCACAAGGTCATTAAATATGAGCATTTCTCTTCATCTCAGTCCTACCTTGTGTTTCACTGCAGTCACAGCACTCCTGGGTTTCTGTGAGATTAGAACTATCACAGCACTTCACACAGCGGCCCTCGTCTAGGTAGAGTTTCATGTTAGCTGGACACACAGTGCAGTTGAGGGGTCCAGGCCCTTTACACTCTACGCAGGTATCATGGCATTTTTCACATTCAGATTGGTCTCCCTGGAGATACAGAACACAATTAAACCACATTTGCTTTCCTTTTCTGTTTCAGCACGGATCTGGCAATCCTACGCTGTTGTAATCTGGGGGGACAGATTCTGGTCCCATGGACATCAATGGCAAAATTTGTTGGGACCAGGATTTAGTCATAGTGTTTAGGTGATGGCCACCATCTTTGCTGATACACCAAAGAATGAATGGGACACCTCCAGAACTAAAAGCATGAGCTACTACATCTTGAGTTAAAGAGCCATGGCACTGTAACTGGGAGCTGTAACAACTCATATCCTCTGTGAATTGACACAGAGCAGGAGCTGTAACACATGGAAGCCACTAGTGGCTTCCATTTAGTTTCTTGGTGAGCTGCACACATTTCTGTAATTTCTTCTGTCATCAGCAGTAACAAAAACATCATTGAAAACAAGGCCCCACAGTAATGTAAAACTCTGGAGTATTTTTAAAATGTAAGCCTCCGTTCTTTAAGCGTATTGCAGCTCAATTCCCTTAATAGTTATTTTAAATGTGACAATCAGCAAATAACCACATGGCCTAGCTCATTTCATTGACATGGCAAATGATTCTGACCTGGGTCCCTAAGGCGTGTGTTAGAATGACTGGATAAAACAAGTAGTTTTCCCTCTTATCCTTCTTTCTTACCATCGGCTGGCTTGTGGGGGACAGATCCTGTGAAGTGTTGAATGCCCTTGGCAACTGAAGGCATTAGCCAGCACCTCATAGGAGGCACTCAGTTACACAGATCAGATTCAGTCACAGCATAGCTCTGAAACTTACTTAGAATGTAAGCTTTATGGGGTAGGAACCATGTCTTTGTTCTGTATTTGTACAGTGCCTAGCACAATGGGACCCGGGTCTGTGACTGGGGCTCCTAGGCTCTACCACAATAATACAAATAATAATAATAATTAATAATTTAATAATACAGCCTTGACGGAAACTGCTCAGTAATACTGCTAGGATAATTGAGGTGGGTAGAACAACTGGGAAAAGATACAACAAAAAAGAAAGGGTGAATTAAATCCATCTCCTCTGGAATCCTTTGGAAGGAAAGGTAAGATAAGGAAATGCCTGTTCTAACGCCTAATGTAAGGGGACTGTTGCCCCCTTACTAGCATTCTGTGGTAGTGCAAGGTACCAAGGTAGTGCAGAAGCCAGGAAAGTTCCCCACAATAGCGGGACCATTCCCCGCTTACACTAGCACCCATTCCCACACATCTCAACTATCCCTCATTATAGGGGTCATCTCTCATTTGATACCCTCTGTTTTGCATATACTCAAGCCCTGATTGTAGTCTGACTTAATCCTGTTTTACAAGGATGGAATTCCATTCATTTCAGAGAAACATTTGGAGCCATGTCTTCTCTACCAAGAGGGGAATAAAAGTAACTTTTGAATTCAGCAAGATCAAACACTGTTTGCTCTGCTTTTCTCGTTTGGGTTTTCAAGTCCATTATTATGTAAATACTTCCTAGAGAAGATGCTTGTGTATAGACAGTACCTCTGCGACTTTGTATTCTCCAGCAAAACATTCAGAGTAGCAGATTCCACCTGCTAGATGGTAACTCCACACACAGGACGTACAGCTGAGAGCTCCCTTCCCTTCAAAGGAAAATAAAGCAACAGTTTTATATTGGAATATGAAAAGTTATCATCTTCCTTTGGAAACTATGATAATCTGCTCCCACCAATGACACAGGGCATTTGTTGTCATCAAGTATCAGTACTGAACATGCTTAGCATTAAGAAGTCTATTTGAAAAGTGCTTGAGCCATAAAATTAAGAAAAAAAAATTGTGCTGTTAGAATTTTGGGTGCTCAAAAATGTTTTCAGTGTATATTTTTAAGTTCATTAAATGCTAAAAGATTACTGAGAGAGACAAGCAGTGTGTGTGTGTGTGTGTGTGTGTGTGTGTGTGTGTGTGTGTGTGTGTGTGTGTGTGTGTGTGTGTGAGAGAGAGAGAGAGAGAGAGAGAGAAGGTCTATGTTTTATTGAAGAAGAGCTCTGGGTAACTCGAAAGCTTGTCTCTCACCAACAGAAGTTGGTCCAGTAAAAGATATTACCTCACTTATCTTGTCTCTTTCATATCCTGGGATTATGGCCATAACAATACTACAAACAAATATTACCAGATATGGCAAAAAGAGCATGAGCCATTTTCCTATTAGTGATCAGATGATTTGCTGGATGCTGTAATGTTTTGCTTCCTTAGACAAGCACTAACAGAACACTTGGCCTGCTTGGTTTGTTACACAAACAGTTTAATAGGCAAACACAAATGTTACATGCACATCTTGTGTGTCATATTGAAGTGGATGGTTTAACATGATTAACGTGAAAATGGGGCTTTCCAATCAGACTTCAAAACTATTCCCCTTGCCCCCATGTCCATGGCTGTGAGAAAAGAAGAAAATAGAAATGGAAGAAGTGGATAAAGTAGCATTGTCTCAACTAGTAAGGGCTAGATTGTCACTAGGCCTAACAGGGCCATGCAGCCCCCTCTCCCAGTGCTGCTGGATTAGGGTTCTCCAGATCACAGCACTGGGTTCCATGTGCAAGAAAGGGGCTGTGCTGCTGCTCCATCTCAGTAAGTGTGTGAATGGAGGGGAAAGTAGGGAGGGACCGGGGTAGAATGGCTCTTCCCCCTCAAAGTGCCAATCAACAGAGCGTCACAGTTTTCTGGGCTGGAATAAATTATTTCCCCCCTGTAGCAAGTGGGGAGCAGGAGAAGAACCATGATTCTCCAACCATAGTTCCTCCCTGGTGCTGCTGGGGCAGCACGGCTACATGACAACAGTTACTCACTGGCCATACACTTTTTGTTTAGGAGGATTATTATTAGCCAGTGGGCTCACTCATATTCAATCTCTCTGTCTTTGTGCCCAGTAGTATTAATGGCAAAACAAATACAACATCATGTGTAGGAGGCAGATTGTAAATTATAACAATATTTCCGATTCCAAATCCAAGCCAAAAATATTGCTGTTGATTACAATAATTTGCCTGTACAACTATATTTGCATAGATATCAAAGGTGACATTTCATTCTACGAGTTGCTTTCAAATATTACTGCAGTTGCAATTAACCATCTGCATTCTTCAATGCAAACCTTTATATAGTACATTCTGAGCTACAGAATAGCAACTGGTAGCCATCATTTCAGAAACAAGGAAACCATCTAAGTCCAAGGAGAATAACACTGCCCAGCTCAAAATTGGATAGGGATAATTTTTTTTGAAAATAAATAAATAAGCACCAGGTTGGATTAGAATGGCATTAGTACAAAATGGATGGTGCCTCAAGGTGAACTTCAGCAAATATTTGACTGTATTTCAAAACAATATGTATACACATTTTGTCCTACTACCCTTGAACCCTAAACTCTGTGCTTTTAGTTTGATTTATTTCATTAGCTATCCATTTTCTGCCCCCTCCTTTGAGAATCATTCATCTCTGAAAACTTGGAACCAGATTCTGAAACCCTGACTCACACAGAGTAGTGCCTTCAGTGGGACTGTCACTAGTCACAAAGTAAGGCAGTACTTAATGTGAATAAGGGAATCAGAATTTAGCCCCTTAGCTTCTTATCCCCTTACTGAGCTTGAGTAGTATCTCATTTTGTGAGTAGCCCCATTGATGGGACTACAGTGGAGTAAGTCCTGAGTCCAGCAATAAGCTTGTTTTACAGCACAATTATTAGTAGACAACAGACTTCTAAAATCTGTCTAGTGACACTTTTGGCGAAGCACATACAGAATCATTAGAAAACTGTTCAACTCTCATAAATGAACATGTTTGTATAACATGTAAGTTACCTACTGCACAGTGTTACCAAAACCTTGAGCAGAGAGAGTTGGAGAGAGAAGTAGATGGTGTTTTAAAGCTCTTGTGGCAGAGAAGCACATAAGGGAGGATCTTACCTTCGCAGGAGCTGCAGGTAGGGTGGCATCTCTCACAGACATTTGTTTCACGATCATCATAATAATATTCAGGGCAAGAGGGGAGACATTCATTCTTGGAGTGCAGCAGGAAGGAATATGTATCACAGGACAGACAGTCTGTGGGCTGAGGTCCCAAACACTCTTTACAGCTTTTGTGGCATCTCTCGCACAATCCGATGGAGTTGTTTGCATAATATCTGAAAGAAGTTTTTTGAAGAGGTGAAGGTATGAAAATGTTTACATGGTCAGAAAAGATCCATTCCTCTCAGCTATTGCAAAGATTTCGTTCTTGATTACTCTTTTCTTTGCAAAACTGCAGTCTTAATGGATGTAGGGTATTCCCTTTAATGCACACGTGCCATTTGGCCCTCTGAGTTTAGCTAAAGAGCAGCACTTTCTAAAACGTTGGGGCAAATTCAGTCACGAAGTCAGCAGATACGCCTGTGGACTAGGACTCAGGAGATCTCGCTCCAGCATATCTCCTTGCTGGGAAAATCCTAAATTGTCCCTAAAGAGCAACCTTAATGTAGAGAAATAACATGAGAAACTTTCATCTAAAAAAAAAAAAAAAAAGCAGAATTGAAGGCTACATGCTTAACAAAGCTCTCTGTCCGATATAGCTTTTAGCTATCCATCCTGGAGCCTTACCCAACTGTACAGACTTGTACGCATCCCTCTCCCTGTTTGTACCAGCCCGATCTGCAGGTATGGCACTGAGTGTTGTGTTTTCCATAGCAAGTCTCACAGGTGCTGTGGCATGTGAAACATCGTCCCTCATCACTGTCAACATAATATCCGTCAGGACACACTTCTACACAGGTTGTATCTACAGAGGGAATAATGAAGAACAAAGGATCACATACAATATTCTCTTCTCCTCATTGAGGCTTGATGACATATCCCATATCAGATTCTATAGCAGAGCCACAAAGGGAGTGCCCTGCTGTATTAATTATTTTTATGCCTTTTAACTCTCATCCCTTCATTTGTCCGTCTCTGTTTTCTCTGCTTAATATAGACTGTAAACTCTCAGGGCAGGGACTGCATCTTTTTTTAATTCCTGAAAGATATCAAGTGATTATCATATATAATAATAAATAACCAAAAGCATCTGCAATTTATATCAGAATATACAAAGGAAGCAATAATCTTCAGGAAATTTTATCCCTCCATCTGCAGCACCATTTATCTCTTGGTTTCCCTGCTTTTGATTCTAAATACCTAGCTCACAGTTTTGATGCATATTTGGTCACATCTATCGGATTTATGAGAATTTTGAGCCTTTATAGCTCAATGGCTTTAATCCCGATGAATAATTGAGCAGTTTGGCTGCTGCTTTGTGTGATGGGAGAACACACTTGCAGTCCTGTCAAATGCACCATGAATATCACAATGTTTCATTGAGATTTCAGAGGGAAATCAGCAGATCATAATTCTGGAATGTAGGGCTAGCACTGAGTCAGTTAACCATATGGGCTTCAACCTACCCAATATTAATTAGGGTGAAGGAGAACAATGACTACTCACAAAGTGAAATAATCTTTCTTGTGTTGTGTGTTTCAATTCTCAGGTTACAGATAGGCAAGAGAAGATTTTTTCCTTCCTAATATTATTTCTTTGATATTTTGTTTGCCACTTTCTGGACTACAGGTTGTCTGTCTAGCTATCTCAATCTAAGGTACAAACTGTAATGAGCAAAATGATATTGTTCATTTGTAGTGGAAAGGGGCCTGAACCAAACTCTCAGATCTGTACCCTCACAAAGTTGAGGGTTCAAAATCTGGATCAACATCTGAACTTCCCAAAACTCAAAGAATTGATTCAGTGTTCAAATTTGGTTCAGAGCTGGGAACTCTGATTCAAGCCTGGGTCTAGCTAATGCCCAGCTCTATTACATCTCTCTCACATTCTCACACTATGCTGACTACTACCAAGAAGAAATGTGTGATTAAAATGGTATTTCTCTGCAAAATTATTTATTTTTGCCCTGAGACAAATTCACCAAATAAATAAATAAATATCAGGATTTGGTCTTACAATAACGTTTCTCTAGTTTTGATACAGAAGCTCACTTCTTTGGAAGAAATTTGGCCTTTGATGAACTTTGTAAATGTTCATTTTTGTTTGTTTTTTATGTGCACCTATTTACTAAATACTAAATCCTGATGGACTTTCAATATTCACCCAGTCATTACTCAGGCAAGCCAATCTTCTGTTCTTTACTTCAAACATTAAGTTTGCTGGAAATGCAGTCCAACAGAGAATGACCCATTGATCCGGGGACAATTTTTCAGCAAGTCTCCTTAACTACGTCTGTATATTTGTGAGTATATCCTATACTGCACACTCAAAACCTGCCAAGGCATTTGAACAAGCCCACATTTGCATATATACATGAGTTTTATGTGTGCAAAATAGATGCGTTTGCAAAATATGCAGGCAGGGCTAAAAGAACCCAGATGGTTCTTAATGTGATTTTCAAATCACCCACTTGTAATCAAAGCTGTAAGAAAGGACAGTTGAAAGCAAGCAGAGAGTAGGTAACAGAAAAGTTTTAGTTCTTTGTTAGCCATAAAGTGTTGTGACGGTTAGAAGTTCTGCTTTGGGCCTCAAAGTTTGTCAGGTCCAAACCTACATATCTGCCCAAACTCCAGGGCTGGCTCATATGGTCAAGAGATTTTCTTGACTAGCTCCAAAGAATCAACAGGCATGTGTGCATTGTGGCACAAACACCTGAAAGCTACCTGTCATACTGGACTTGCAATGTTCAGATTGGCTTCAGCCTGTTGAAATATGGATCCCATGACCAAATATCTTGACATTTCATGAAAAGGAGCAATGGAAGTGCAGCTTAAAGCACCATGATTAATGGGGATCTGCATATGTCACACATCTTCAAAGGAAAAGACAAAATAAAACCTGGCTGCAGGAGCAAGATACTTACTGAGAAGATGCCAATTTTTTGGACAGCTAAGACACTGATGTTCAGCAGGCCCTGTACAGCGAGAGCACTTCTTGTGACAAGGCTTACAGGTCTGAGTCTGCTCATCGTGGTACTCAGTGAGAGAACAATACTTGGACATCACACAGTGACCCTGGCTGTTCATCACCATGCCCTCTTTACAAGTAAGGCAGGCAGTGGAGGAGGAGCAAATCTGACATGTCCTGTCACACTCTGAAATGTACAAACAGCAAGTATTTCACCATTTTTTTTTCATTTCAGATTCTTTTTAAGTAGTTTTAATTTGTCAAGTTGCGAACATACACCCAGGGGAATATTTTCATTCAGGGAACTGGAGAAAGGTTTGTGTGTTTGTTTAAGTATTATTTCCTATCCCATTCTTTCTATAGCCTAACAGTTTACTTTCTTTATTGACTGCCACTGCATACTGAGCAGTGGTTTTCCCTGAACCATCCCCAGTGATGCTCAGTCTTTTTCCTGGATGGTGACCTATAATTTAGAAACCAGTAATGTGTATGAGTAGTTCTAATTATTACTTCCCATGTGTATTTCTTTGCACTTGTCAATAAATTTCCCAGGTTGCCCATTCACCTAACTTTGTTGAGTCCCTCTTGGCTTTCTCACAGTCTTCTCTCGTTTGACTAGACTAAATAAGGTCATGTCATTGGCACATTTTGTTGCCTTGCTTTTTCAGGATCAATGGTAAATATATTAAACACCCCAAACACTTTTAATACTATTCAACCAGTTCTACTTAAGACTGTTTCCATATTTAAAAAAAAAAAATACCTTGACAATCTTCAGTCTCTGTTTCATAGTAAGTCCCTTCTGGGCATTCTCCAAAGCACTCGCCATTGTGCAAAACAAAGGACCTGCTGGCACACTCATTACAGTCATCCGAGTCAGGCCCATCACATTCTCTGCAGTTCTCGTGGCAAGGAGAGCAGCTCCTGGAGTCGGCATAAAAGCCAGAAGGGCAATCCGGCAGACACTTCCCATTGTGCAAGAAAAACTGGTCCATGCATACTAAGGAAAAAAGAAAAGCAGCTGGCTAAGCAAAAGAACAGCTTATTTTCTTTTCTTGATGAAACCAACAAAACCCAAAGGTAGCACCTGCTGCATTACATCTAGGGATGGACAAACTAATTCAGAAAAATAATAAAAAACAAGAATTGTCCTAGAGCCTTTACTAAAATTCAGGCTATACCTAGATTGAGCCTCTGCGTGGAGATGGGCCCATGATGCAAAGTTACCTCTGAATTTAATTCCAAACTTCTCAAAAGTTCAGGGATATTTGGATCTGAACTTTTATTCAGCTCATTACTGAAATAGGGTCTGTCTGGAATATTTGCATCCAGATCTGAATTTCCCCAGAGGCTGGATGTATAAGGATATGGAGTTATTGGTTGAGATGATCTCTACCTTTGAATTTATTTTAACCTTGTAGTTTAACCTTTTTGTTCATTACCTTTCACTGTCCCCCATTTTTACACTTCCAGGTTGACAGATAGTTGCTCAGTTTTACCTGCCCTTGAAATTCACACAATCATTCAAACTTTGGGGTGAGCAGCCCAACTAAACAGAATCCCCAAAACTTTGTGGTTCACTCATCATTAATTGCATGAACACTCAGTCGGCTTGATTCTCCACTGCTCTGTATCTTGTGTAGCTATTTGCACCTGTGTAATGTCGGTGTAAAATGCCACTAGTTTAGAATGGTAGCATTTTGCATCCACCTTGTACCAAAGTAAACGACTACCTGAGTTGCCAGGCCATGGAAAGCCAGGACCCGAGGTCTATAACATGCTAAATCAGGGATGAAGTTAAGCCAGCAGGAATCTCTTGAAACACAAAAAAGAGCAGAAAAAGGAACACTGAACATATGTCATTCCTAGATCTATCTGGTTAAAAATCCTACGACATGATTCTGTGTTCATTAGCACCATCCTGAGTAGCTTAACAATTAAATTAAAGTTACTTTTCTCATTTTTGTTAACTACAGAAGAACTCTCTCTTTCAACAAATGTTTGCCAGGCTATATATTTCCAGCAAGGTCTTATCTTAGCCAAGTGGATATATGCCACTGCGGATTCCCTGCAGTACCTTTGCATGCACTTTCATGATTGCATTCCTGACACATCTCTGGGCAGTGTTTACAGATTCCATTGGTGGCAAAGTGCTTCTCAGAACAGGAGCTTTTACATTCCCATTGCTCCAGAAGCAAAGGACTTTCGCATGACTGACATTTTGTGGCATTTCCTTCACACGTCTTGCAGGATCCGCTACACTTGATGCACGTACCAGTTTCAGCAAAATACCCCCTAGAGAGTCAGGACAAACAGAACAAACAGTAGGAGAGAGCACACTTTTGGAACAGTTTGATGGCACAGTTTATTGCAAATATAGAGAATAAAAATGTATTTGGGTGAATCAGGAGCTTCACAATGGACAGATTTCACAAACAGCTGCTATGTGCCACACATCTCATACAAGATATTTTGCCCACTACACCACATCATCCCTTAGCAGCACCAAAGTCGCCAGCATCCAGAAGGGCTGCATGGTATTAGCAAAGTTTCCCATGAAGTCTTTCCTTCTGCCCACCAAGGTGTCACTGTGATAGCCACTCTTCCTGTCCTCCTCCTGCTTCCCAGGCTGGAGAGGCACAGAATATGGAAGGAAGAAGCCATTGCCTGCAGCAGTGATATCAGTGGTTCAGGAGAAGGAAGAGAGGTATCATTCCAATGGTGGTAGGACAAGGAGAGAGAAGATACACCTCTGAGTAGTGGGAGGGATGGGGAGCAGGGAAGAGAGAGACCTCACCCCCAGCACCAGGAGGGACAAGCTGTTCCTGCACTAGAAGAAGGCATTACAATGGAAGCTCAACAACTCTGTAGAGATGCAAGAGAGAGAAGAGGGAGGAGCTAGAAAAACATGATCGCATCCAAAAGAAGTGTCACTCAAGAAGCTATAAAAATTTTGGCAAGTGTATTCTATTGTCAGGAGTGTGTCACACGGATACCTGTGTTATACAGCCTGTAGGTAAGTGGTAAGGAGCTTTTCTGAGAAGCAGCTCTAACTCTCCTCTAATAACCAGATGACAGCATGTCTAATATGGTGATTCCAGCATGGATCTGTGTGATGCAGTTTGTGGCTGAACTTCGACATAATCTGATTCTACACAGAATGTGCCCTGGACTATGAAAGCAGAACAACTTTAAGCAACTGACATAGAGCAGCTGTGGGCAACCACAGTCATTCTAGGTTTGGAAGGATTAATCATAATGAAATATTCACTAGGCTTGGCCTATACCTCGTAAATGAAAGGAGATGGAAGGGCAGGCTGGAGGCACATTTCATTCTGCATAAGATCTTGAAAAAAATATATATGGAGTGAGGCCAATAAACTGTCTGAGATAATTACTAATTCAAAACTATGCAGTCATCTTCTAAAACTGAGGAAGGAATGAGCATAGAAAGCAGTGCCAGCAGAATATCTACTTTGCACTAACACGTACAGCCAGGCAGCCTACACACAGTGGGGTGCTCTCCAGTGCTCTATTGGCATTTTAGGGAATGCTTTAAAAGAGCAAGGGGCAGTACTTTCTGAAGAAAGCTAAGGAGGTTAATTAAGAGGAAAGTTGGAAAGAAGGAAACAGAAGCGAAGAAAGTCCACCTCCATCTTTCCTGTTTCTATCTTCTTCCTTTCTTTTCTCTTATCTGTCAATATCCTTCCAATCCCTTCTTCCTCCCTCTTCTTCTGTTGTGTGAGTTTGCTCACCTTGCTTTGCAGTTTCACTCTTTCTAAATGCCTCTGTCACAAGAGAGCAGTGGATCAGTAAGATACGTAGGACACCTTCCCCTCACACTACAGTACTTTCTTTGGTTCTAAAGGAAGACATTTAGAACTGAATGAGAGCACCCTTGTTTCTCTGTGATACCTTGCAAGTGGGGGTAGGTGATAAATGTAATGTAAAATATTGTAGGGGCTGAAACTTGAAACTTAACTCGGGCTGATTTTGTTGTAGTAAGGCCAGTGTCTGAAACCCTGTTATGAATGGGTCTCGTAAGATACTCTGGAAGGCAGCAAAAAGTGGGGGGGATGCAGCAGGTGTACATGAAAAATGTGAATTAAATTGCATGATTCCATGCAAAAATGTGGGAAATGGGTTCTGGAAACACACACAAGTTAATGTAATAATGCTGCAGTATTATTTTGAGATCAGTGGGTTACAGTTCATTTTTTGGATGGGTAGGCTGAAAGAACCCACACTGGCCTAGATTCTAATCTCAGTTATATCTTTTATGTAGTTATTCCAGATTCACTCTGGTGTATATGAGATCAGAATCTGTCCCTTTGATGCTCTGATTTATTTAACACAGTTAGCAAGTATGCAAACTGTGGTAGGAAAATACAGCCAATAAATTAGTGTAAATCACAGTGGAAGAGGGTTGGATGTGTTTTCCCAAAAGAAAGAAACTAAGTGGCGGCCACTAAGGACTGGATCCTACACAGCATAGAGCATTATGCATACATGCACTTGGCAACTAGTGATAAGCAGGATATAGAGTGCAGTGGAACCTGATCTGCTTTACGGTCTGATCAATGCTCATTGGAGTCAATGGGAACCTTTGTTACTGCTTGGCTGCCAGGTTACTGATGCATAGTAGGAGAAAAACCAAAAGAAGAAAGTACATGATTAAGCTCCCCATTTGCATGTTCAGGATTGTGCTTCAGTCCATAACTCCTCAGACACCCCCATTCTGTGCCCATACCCTGCCTCTTTTTTATCTTGTATTCTTGGGTGTAAGGGAGAGGGTAGAGAAGGTTTTTGAGGGTTATTTTCAGTTAACGTGGAGATCTACATGAGGGTGAAATCCTGGCCTCATTGAAATCACTGGGAGTTTTGCCATTGACTTCAGGATTTCACGCCTAGTGCTTACTTACATTCACACATAGCCTCTGCTAACAAAAGCAAAGTAAATTACTTCATCCAGCTGTATACTTATAAATTGTTTCAGCACATCATAATTTCTGATGGCCAAAATGGTACATTAACATTTCCATAACAGGAGTTTATGATGTACGATCTAGAAAGGCCTAAATTATGGAGACAAGTGGCACAGTTAAAAATTAGTGAGCAAACTTGAAAGTTGGTGTAAATCAACAAAACGAGGGAAAAAATACAAAATAACTTACGTGGGGCACTCCTGAAAGCATCTGCCTTCATGTAGGTAGAGCGGCCGGTGTGGCTGAGACTGGCACTTCATGCAGTGCCTGGGGTCAGAGCAGTTTTCACAGTCATCTGTGCAATTCTCACACTTCCAACTTTTCAGGTCGCCAAAAGTCCCTCGAGGGCATGAACGTACACAGGTCTCAGCGAGAAGAAATCTCCCTAGCAATACACCCACCCCAATGAAATGGCACAGTTGAGAAGGCTTAAAAAAATAACTCTGGGATCTTGTTTGTGGTGGCCACACCTGCAATAGCATATTGGTGGGTTTCTTCTTTTAAAAATGGAACCTTAACTTTGCATTTCCTGCAAATCCAAAATTTAGGGTTTTTCCCCCCCATCTTTTTAAAAACTGCAACATTCTTTTAAGCTATTTTCCCAAAAGGCCAGTCTCATGGCCAACTGTCATTCAGAGATTTTAAGGCCAGAAGGGAGCATGATGATCATCCAGGCTAACATCTTGAATAACATATAATTTTACCCAATAATTCCTGGATTAAGCCCTTAACTTCTGGTTGAGTGGGTGGGGAATCAGACCCCTTGATAAGTTTGTCCAATGGCTAAATACCTTTGCTGCTAAAAATAGATGGTTTATTCACAGTCTGACCATATCAAGTTTCAGCCTTCAGTCACTGGATCTTGTTATACCTTTATCTGCTAGATTAAGCAACCCTCTACTATCCATTAACCAAGATACTCTTCGGGAATGTATAATGTACCGAAGTACCTAGCCAACTACAAAACTCTTCCCAAAGAAGCTGAATGCCACTTACCTTCTGGACATGAAGTGCAAACATTGTCAGCTCCATCACAGGTCCTACATGAAGAATCACATCTTTGGAACTTTTTTTTTGAGTCTGGGTAGGAAGAGGGAAAAATACTGCTGTTTATACTGTTTAGTCTTCGTAGGGACTGGATCACCATTGGCACTTTTAGGAGGACAAGTAGGCAGGACACCTTCATTCATGTGAACTTTCCTATTTGCTTTTTCGACGTAGATTCACTCAGAGCTATTTTAAAAAACCTAACTATTTACAGCCATAAAAGTCTAATGTTATATTCCTTGAAATTAGATAATTGACAATTTAATTCAATCACATATTCTTGGCTGATCAGTAAAGGGTTAGTGTAGAAAAATAAAACACAAAGGGCACCCTCAAATCCAGTTTGGCATTGTTCTAGAGTGTTTGTTGCAAGTGCTTAGCTTGTTATTGGTAATTTCAGGTTGGTGGTATGGATGGACATTGAATTTAGACCACAAATAGGTAAATGCAGACTCATTTTATCTGGGAGAGAGGGGAGGAATATATGGTTAGGGGGTCTGCTTCTGAATGAATAATTTGTATTATGCTTTCATGCTAGTTGGTTACATTCTTTCCCTAACACATTTTAGGAGTTCCTTGGAAGTGAATTAAGAATATGAAGGAGAAGAAGGGAGTGCCTGGAAAGAGATGTATTCACCATGTATCAATCATCTCCCAATTCTCCCCATTAGGAAGAATCCTTCATGTTCCTCTTATGGAATCTTTTTATCTGCAAATTTACACTTCATACTCTCAGTGGGAAATTTGGGGTAATGTTTGTATAGACTGCTCGGCTGGTGGTGAAAGCAATAGGAGACCTGGGTTTAATTCCTCCCTCTGCTGGATGTTTGAACTTGGGTTACCTACATTGCAGAAGAGCACCTTAGCCCATGGGGCAGTCTGGTTCTCTCCTATTGAAACAGTTCCATTGGGTAGAAATAATGATGTAGTGGTTGGCGCAAGGGCTCAACCTTGGCTCTCCCACTGCCTAGTGGAGTATTGTAATCAGAAGGCTATAGAGTCACTCACCCTCAGAGTCTCCTTCTGGCTCAATGACTAGTCAAATATTTGAGACAAAGTGGAACAGCTTCAACAGGAGAGAATGAGAAACCTTTGCTCCAGGGGTTAGAGACCTTCCAGCTAATGTAAATGCCCCCCAGTTCAATTCCTTCTACCCATGACTAATTCATTATTTGGACACAGTGGAACACTTTCAACAGGACAGATTGAGAAAGTCCTTCTCCAGAATATCCCATAGCTGAGTGACTAGGGCACCTTTTTGTAATACTAGGAGATCCAAGTGCAACTCCCTTCTCTAAATCAAGCAAAGAGGGTGATTGAACCCGAAGCCTCCTACGTATATTTACTGGACATCTCTGACTTCTTAGGCTTCAGCTGTCAGCAGCTGGAGCTGGGACTGTGTGCCCCTGCCCCGCAGCTGCAGCCAGGGCTGGGTGCTTCCCTCGCAGCTTCTCAGGGCCTGCCCTGTGGTTAGAGCCGGGACTATGTACCCCTGTCCTGCAGCTGCAGCCAGCTCTGGAGCCGGTGCTGTACGCCCTCCCTGTGACTGCGGCCACTGGAGCTGGGGCTGTGCCCCTCCCCCGCCCATGGCACGGGGACTTGGCCTGTCAGTCCCCACCCCTGGGACTTCAGCTGTCATTCCTTCTCCCCGCCACAGCCCTAGCCACCCTGGTTATTTTTAATAAAGTCAGATACAGGTCACGGGCAAGTTAAAAAAAAAATTCACAGGAGTCTGTGACCTGTCTGTGAGTTTTACTAAAAATAACCCTGACAAAATCTTAACCTTAATTATGAGACAAGGAAACAAGGAGGGATGGATCAGTTCTTCTTATATCCTTTATCATCTTAAACACTAGATTAAACCCCTTCTAACTTTTCTTCTTTCCAGTTTTAATAGTCTTAGTTTTTTTATCATACCTCTCACCAGCCTCCTTGTACTTATCCAGATTTATTCCTTCTTAGCAACAGCAAAGGTATGGTGCCTGAAACAGAGCTCAGTACTATATACCATCAGCAAACACTGTATTGTTTTCTAACCCTATCCCTAGCTCTCCTCCCAGCTTGGCTGGGAGAGTGTTAACTATCTCTCCGTGAGTAGAGGAAAGTCCACAGCTGTACGCCTTTAGTGCATGCACTGTCAGAGTAGTAGGGCTGGACCAGCTGTGATGGATTAAGCTACTCTCCCAACACACTATAAGAGAACTGCACTGTAACACACTGAAACTGGCCAGTCGGGGTAGGTAAACCTTTTGCAGGGTGGGTATGGGGAAAGCTTTTTGATTCAAACTTTAGTTTCATAGAGTTATTCATTTTAGTTAGGTTTATATAGAGTCTAGGATTCAGGAAGCCTTACTATATAACCTTGAAAGGCAATGTTTGTTTCTTTGAGCTAGGCTCTGAAAAGCTGGGTTTGGCAGTAAGTAGGACTTCAAGATCCTTGGTTACTGATCTTACACTTATACAGGGTTACCTTGGTCTTGTCTCACACCCAAGCAGCTTCTGTGTTTTTGTGCTACACACTGGGGCAGATGTTCCACTGGGCTGTTTATGATAATTCCTTTTCTCTGACAGCCTGCAATTTCAGTACCCATTACCATCTATGAAATTCTAACTTTTAACAAAAAGAAAAGGAGTACTTGTGGCACCTTAGAGACTAACCAATTTATTTGAGCATAAGCTTTCATGAGCTATACGATGCATCCGATGAAGTGAGCTGTAGCTCATGAAAGCTTATGCTCAAATAAATTGGTTAATCTCTAAGGTGCCACAAGTACTCCTTTTCTTTTTGCGAATACAGACTAACACAGCTGTTACTCTGAAACCTAACTTTTAACAGTATATATTATTGTACACTTATCTAAGCTGTCAGATTGCCCAGCACACTTAAAAGCCAGCTGGAGTCTCTCTCAACTGTCTGGATGTTACTAATCAAAACAACTTTAAAGAAATCAGCAAACTTCACTCTAGTTTCCCTAATCATTAAGATTATAGTGGTCTTGACAGACCTCTAAGAACCTCACTCATGACTCCTCTTCATTTTGAGGAGCAGCAATTCACTACAATTGGTTTTTTTATAAGACTTTGCCCCTTCTGTTCATAGTTATTCACTTTCTTAATGTTTTATTGTGGACTTGAACAAGCCCTTTTCAGAATATCAAGTAAAATGTGTTTATTGGGCCATGTTTGTTTAGTATTTTTTAAAAAATTCTCTGAAAATGTTAGGTATGATTTTCTTACATGAATTGATCCTATTGGGTTATATTTTTTCAGGCTTTTTATTCTCGTAACCTTAAATATACTGTATCATTTTCTCTTATATTGAGGTGAGACCCACTGGTCTGCAAATCCTCTCATCTCTCTTGGTTCCTTCTTTTTAAAGTAAGCCCCACATTAGCCACACTGTGATCATCATGAAGAATTATTGATATATTCTGTAGCCATGTTGTTAACTAAGAATGTTTCTCACTTTATTTACCTCAGAAACCTCACATGAACTGAATACCATCTGTTTCTGGAATCTATTGCATTTGCATTTCTAAGGTCATTCTATCTATCCTTTTTTAGCACTTTCAATCTTTCTCAAGGCTACAGTGATTTCCCACAGAAATTGTCTGAGATTTTCTTGAATCAAGATGGAATACAAAATGTTATGTAACTTCTCAGCAGTCACATATGCACTGATGTCTTTTATATTTTATTTCCTTTGAAATCCTCTCTGTAGACAGGGCAAACTGTTAAGTGTTGTCATTTAATACCAGTTATGAAGATAAAAAAGGAAAACAGAAATAGAGCTGTAGTAGCAACTTCCAAGATTATGGGGCCCTAATCCTGACTGAGGACTTGGGGTAACATAAATAATAAATAGCAATTAGATAAGGCTAAGACAGAGACTAATAACTGCTGAGAAATGTTTATGGAGAAATTGTCTTGAAAACATTTAACTGTTTACAATTAAGAAATACCAACTTTCATTTACAATTAAATATTTCAGCGATCAAGATTACAGTTTTATGTTTGTTTTTCTTGGCAACATTTGTGACAGTCATTCTTTGCAATACATTACAGTCTCCACCAGAGGGGAATATGCACAAGCAGTTAAGCTTTTACGATATTTTGCCTGGGACATAGAAGAAAATTGCTATAATCCAGTCACTCTAGCTTATAACTTTCCAGTCAGAAATAAATACTTAAACACTCAACTTGAGGGTTCTCTTCCTAGCACCGATATGAAAAGCTTGTAATTAATTGGGCCTCTTTGAATTCTGAATCGAGTTCTCCCAGCTTCAAAACTGCCATTTATTTTAATAGTAGCAGTTGGATCCTCATTTTGAAAAAACAAAGTAGTCTGGGTGATGCCCTAAATATCCTTCAAAACAAGTAAATATACTGCAGAAGATTTTGTGGTAGACCCACAGCACCTGCCAGGGTAGACACAGCACCTGCCATGATGGGACCAATGTTTTTTTTACATAGAACAGTCTTGAAAAGTTGTCAAGAAAATGTACTAGCCTAGGGACAAAATGTATTTATTGGCCTTTGCTCTGATGATAATGAGAAACCAGATGGCCAGTTCTGCCACACACTAATATTTTACTTGTCACTGACCCATTGCTTACTCATGCTGGGCATGTGGGCAAGTAGAATTCTTCTGTAAGGAAGTGGTAGAATTAGTTAGATATTTAGTGGAGGAGTTGTATCTTTGAAGTAAAAAGGGTGATGAGACTACAAAAAAGAATTGCAAGCTCTGGCTGTTAGCCTTGCATTCTGACCTACTGTACCCCTCAATAGTTATGTTAGACCAAGCAGTAAATGAGACTAGCTCATGGCTGCTTGGCCAGCTGTTACCTGTATCTGGAGGATTCCTCCTTGTGCTCTGGAATCTAAGCTTTCATTTAAAAATTGAAATCTCAAGTCCTTATGGTTGCAAAGAAAACATTAAATATGTGAGCCAGATGTCCACTATTGCAATGACGTTTGCTAATTCAGCAGACAGCCTGAAATAATAGGTCAGTCAGAGAGAAGCGTGGACTGCCCTTATTCATATATATGGAATGTTTACTCTGAAGATTATTGATGATAATGAGTACTTGTGGCACCTTAGAGACTAACCAATTTATTTGAGCATAAGCTTTCGCGAGCTACAGCTCACTTCATCGGATGCATACTGTGGAAAGTACAGAAGATCTGTTTATACACACAAACCATGAAAAAATGGGTGTTTACCATTACAAAAGGTTTTCTCTCCCCCCACCCGACTCTCCTGCTGGTAACAGCTTACCTAAAGTGATCCCTCTCCTTACAATGTGTATGATAATCAAATTGGGCCATTTCCAGCACAAATCCAGGTTTTCTCCCCCCCCCCCCCCCAACCCACTCTCCTGTTGGTAATAGCTTATCTAAAGTGATCAGCCCACCTTGATTATCATACACATTGTAAGGAGAGTGATCACTTTAGATAAGCTATTACCAGCAGGAGAGTGGGGTGGGGGGAGAGAAAACCTTTTGTAGTGGTAAACACCCATTTTTTCATGCTTTGTGTGTATAAACAGATCTTCTGTACTTTCCACAGTATGCATCCGATGAAGTGAGCTGTAGCTCTCGAAAGCTTATGCTCAAATAAATTGGTTAGTCTCTAAGGTACCACAAGTACTCCTTTTCTTTTTGCGAATACAGACTAACACGGCTGTTACTCTGAAACCTGTCATTGATGATAATGTTTACTACTTCACTCCTGGTTTAAAAAAATGCAAAAAAAAAACTTTTTCAGACCTTCAGAGCCTGGATGATTTTGCAGAAACTAAAATGTCACACATGTAAGCTTCCATTAGGGCCAAAATCTGCCCCAATACCATGTTAATTCTTGTTTCCTTCATCAGTAAAGGCAAGCAATTTATAAATATTTTCAGCTTCACTCCCCATTGCAGAAACTAAGGAATTGACTTGTACTTTTTCCACTTTCTGAGTTAAGCTTTATTGCAGTTTGGGATACGTGGTAGCATTCCATCCATTCAGGCCACTCCATGAGCTTATCAAACTGAAAGTTTTATGAAGGTCTGAACTTTGGTTTTCTTCCTTTCTTATTTATGCTAGTTCAAAATGTGTCAGTCTACCTCTGACAACAGGACATGGGACAATGATAAACAATCACAGTAAGCATTGATTTCTTTTAACACTGAACAAGGAAGTTTGTTCTAAGGAAAATAACAGTGGGTGGTATCCTGACCACGTTGGAGTATTGAAGTCAAGCGTCCCTAAAGTTACTTTTTATCTTTCTCGTGCTTCTACTAAAGATTTCCCTTTAGAATCATCTATTACAGAGGTAAAGAAAAAGTACACCTATCCTTAAAGATATTCAATGTAATCTTTCACACTGAGTGAAAGTAAATTTTGAAGCTCCTTGAATGCTGGCTCACTTGCTTTCAAGAATGCAGGATAAATGGGTGTGTCTGAAGAGAGATTGGTTTAAACGCATTCAAATCAGCCACTTAGCTGTATGGTAGAGCTCTATATGGGATTATATTTAGTCCTGCTCCTGCTATTATGGTAGTGGGATCTGTGGGATCCCAGTCCTGCTGCAGGGCTCTACAATAGTCCCGTGCAGGGCTCTCCAGTCCATTCTTTGGTCTTTCTCATGTGGCTAGGGAGCCACAGCAGAGTTCTCATTAATGCATGGTCAGTTTTCCTGTGATCCCTGACCTGCTCATTAGTTTTTACCTTGTGCTTATGTGCACAACAATCCTTAACACCTGTGCAATGTAGGATCAAGTGATTGTATTCACGTTTATAAAAGCCACCTATGGACTCAGTACATTTGTTTTCTCTGTTTGGGGACCACATTTATTTATTCTCATATATAGAGAAAAGGGATTTAAATAGTTAATTTGTTCCAGTTCCTGATATCAAACTGGCTGCCCACCCACATTTGCAATTACTCTCCTTTGCTTCCTAATTGAAAATATAGCAGCTTCTGCTAAAGAAAACTTGATTTTTTTTTGTGAATTTTTTTTTTGTAAACCCAAAGTCAAAAACATGCAATACATTGCTGCAGTGACGAACATAGAAGGAGCTGCACTGCCAGGGTTGTAACCATGTGTACATTACTTTTAGAAGGTGACCTGTTTGGTCTGTACGCTGTGTAGTAAGGATGTGATTTGAATGCGAGCCAGTTTTTTCCAGTGGGGATGCTGTTTAGTTTGTTAGATTTTATTCTGTTTATGGCACTGGCCTTGCAAAAATGATACTGCCCTGAATAAAAATACATAAAATAGACCACATATCTCGAAAAGCTAATTACAATTAAATAGACATGATAAAACATAATGAAAACAATATACAGAGGTAATAAAATACTAGAACCTATCCCATCTCAAAGACTTATGAGAATTATAAATTCAAGGGTACTAGTAGGTTAGGTGAGAAGTAAGTCACAACCCCCAGTAACCATTAATTCCCAAGCTGGTTATCACATAACAGCCACAAGATTAATTTAACGAATGAATGCCTTGAATAAAAAATCTGTATGCAACTCCAATGGGGATGATGAAAAATATGTATAGGTTAGTGAATAAGTGTTGCCTGCCTCTGACAGAGTTACATTTCACATATGGATGCTATTTAAAAAAGTCCCCTACCTCCTTCTATGGTGCTAAATCCTCCTCTGTAGATGTCATAAAATTTTCCATCTAGATTTCTTTCTCCTCCTCTCCCCCTTATTCCATATTTCCCATCTCTCTGCCTTATCCATTAGTCCCTATCCCCTCACTAGTCTCACATCTTTCCAGATACACCACAAAATGCCCACCTAGAGCCAGATCCTTAGTTGGTGTAAATCAACATAGCTACATTGAAGTTAATGGACCTATAAAGAATTGTACGAGCTGGCATGTAATTCCTATAATCCTTTAATTTCTGAATATTTTGTTTTCTCTCCACCAACCCTCTGTTAACATGTTATATTTTTTAATTCTTGTTGTTTAATATAGTATTTAGGGAAAGAAAAAAGTGCTCAGACACATGCAACTGGTGTAAGGCTTCTAGTACACTTCTTTTTGGATGCTACTTCCATTCTGTGTTACAATGTGTGATACGAGCTGTACTGGCTATACTTACCTCACATAATTAATGACTAATTTTGTTTTGAAATGATTTGCATGTGAAGAAGCATGCACTCCATGTTGAATCTATAACAGAAACATTTCCTTTGCACCTCTCAAAAGAATACGGTAGGCTACACTGTATGACTGAGGAGCATACAAGCTCAGGGTGTGGTATTTCCAGTGAACTGGCAAAATTAAGACCCAATTTCAGCTTGCAAAATGTCTAGTCCGGTTGATAGGGTGTGTGTAATCACTTGGTGAATCAAGCCTACACTAGTATGTCTCCTGGCTCCCAAAGTCATTTCATCATCTGGTACACCAGATAAAATACAGATGTTTTGAGCTACAAACAGAGAGCTCAACCATTTTTTTCCCTTGGCTTGCCTTTCCTTTTAAATGTCTGGAAGCCATACAAGCTCTGTTTCCTCATTTCAGGCCTTGATATGATTTATTAACAAATTCCCAGTTTGGAATTGAATTGTTAGCCCACCAGAGTACCCACAAAAAAAGTATAATTTTAGAAAGTCTTTATATACACACTGTCTTAGTCTTTGGTCTGTGTGCTCATGAAAATTCATGATTCTAGTCTTTCATTTATTCTCACACAAGAAATGGAAGTGAAGGTTAGACATACAAAAAATGTATACTTTACACCCAGAAAGCGATTTTAATCCTGACCTAGCTACATCAATCTCTCAAAATGTAAATAAATTCTGCCTTCCCATTGACTTATCTCTTAGCATGCTCTGGTATGCTGCCCCTTAACTTGTTTGTCTAGGAGCCAAACTGAGACAACAGTTTTTTGTCTCATGAGACTCAAATGGTTGGTTATGAACCAACTTGTCCAATATGAATGGTCAATTAAGTTACAAAATCCACTGTAACATTCTCAACTACATTGTCTCAGACATAGTCCAGCAGAGATGAAGGTAATGGCATCGTTATTTGTGAGCTGAGTTCAAGGTCCAACACACCTCAGCCACAACCCTGCCTGCATTCACTTTAGCATACTTTTTAATAGAGAAAGATTTTTCAAAGGCACTTGTGGTAGTTATTGAATTAAGTTATGGGGGTTTGGGGATTTTGCCTAGATTGCCACCCTAATGAACATGACACAGCTAGCTGTGTATTTTGTTTGATTATAGCAGGGAGTGGGAGTGAAGTGACTTGAGGTTTTTATTCTGTCACTGACTCACTGTGTGAGCTGGGACATGTCATTTTACCTGTAGCTCAGTCCTGAATGAATGGGAATCAAATGGAAATATTACTTACTTGCCTTGGTGAAACAAAATGAGATCCTCAGATGAGACAAATTTTCTGTGTCATTATTTATTCATAGTTATAGATAATTGTAACCAGAAGAAAGCATCTAGATGCCAAATAAAAGCAAATTCAGGGCCTCTACTTATATCACTTTTGCAGATAAGAAATATGCTTCTGTTGGGCACAACACCTCTGAATGGATAGGAAGTACATTCGTTTGGAAACATTAGACAATAATTAGAGATGAGCTACTAGTGGGAACATTTTCTTGTTGCTGCCAACACCACCTGGCAGAAGGATTATATAGATGTTAGTTAATGGCAAGGCCGTGTAGATCTCAGGACAGCCATTCTTGTATTTGCTCTTTTAAATCCATATAAATACATTTGAATCAAAAGCAAATTTTCATTTGACTATATTTGTGACTCTCATGTTCACTTTCAATGAGCATCTGAGCACTTGAGCTTTACTAATTTGAATGCTCACACAGGATGAAATTCACATTCATTCAGAGGGTCAGTAGCAGGCCTATCCTTCATTGAAGTCCTACTTAGTTCCTGGTGTGGGACTTACACCGTGCAGAGGACTTGTGCTGGGCCTCTGCACGGCAGTGAATTTAATTTTAAAAAGCCTATTTTAAAGCTTGTATACAAATATTCACAAAAAGTGAATTCATAAAATTCACAAGTAGCGCTGCTTTGATTTGATGCATAAATCATGCAAACTGGGAATAAAACAATCCCAACACAGTACATAGTGCAAATTACCAGTAGTCACTAGGAATTGTTCATTAATCATCTACAGATTAAGAATTATTTGCTGAAGAAATATGTAAATAATTTTACAGTGAACAAATGTGAAAGTACTGTGATCTGCTTGCAGGTAGTTCATGAAAACAAAAAAGATATAAAATGATGTATTTGCGACAAATCATTTGCTCTGCTCCAGTAATTATGATAATACTCATCAATAGCATTTTGCATTTCAAAATGTTTCACGGACATTAACTAATAACTTGCCATGATCTTGTGGGAGTAAAAATATTATCTCCATTGTATAAATGGGGAATCCGAGACAGAGAGAGTTGAAGTGACTTCAGGCAGTCACAGATGAAGCTAATGGCAGAGCCACGGCTAGAATTCAAGAACTCCAGCTCCAGATCCTATGTTCAGTCCCTTAGATCATTATGGTTATTCTTAAATTTGAGGATCCATTAAATTACTTACAATATACTCTACACTTCATTCAAAGTGAAATTCAACCCTGTTCAGGGAGCCAACACAGGGCCTCAAAAATAGGGCCTAAACTGGATTTAAATTGTGCATAAGCCTTGGACTCTCTACCGAAGGGTGAATTCCACCCTCTGTGACCAGATTTATATTCATAGTCCTTATGATTCCTTAACTTCACAGTCTACTTAGATATGCGGTAGTTTTATCCAACCTATAGGACCTTGGAAACAAGGGGTTGGATGCCTTTCTAAACATTTCTAATCATAATAGTCCATGGGGTGAAATAAAAGGGATCAAAGGATCTAGCAACATACCATTCCAGAATTTCCCCTCCACTACCATGTTTTTTGGATTCACACACTTCCCGTGGAGTAGCTGTAAATTCTGTTTGCAGCTGGTGCAGTCATCAAAGTTGAGCCCGTCACATGTTGCACAGGTCCTATGGCACTCTTCACATTCTGCAAAGTCCTCATCACTGTAGAAACCAGCTCTGCAGTCATTCACACATTCCCCATCTACAACATAGAAGCGCCTTTAAGTCATAGTATCGCTCACACATATCAAGAACCACAAGATGAAGAAACGCTTTATACACCTATCCATTCTGGGTGTTGTGACGAACAGCAACATTAATAATACTGTGTGCTTGAGGATTATTAGTGAAGTTTAATCTCTAGTCTTCTTTATGCCACTTCCAACCCCTGTTGGAAATTCAGGGATACATTTTGACAGATTGTGTGTGGTTTCAGTCATATGATTCCTATTAAAGCCAATTGGAAATGAACAAATTAAAGTCAATTGGGAATCCTGCAGCTGAGACCCATCACAGCTCCAAAACTGTATTCTTTAGATTCAGCACCCGAGATTAGATTTATATATTTTGAATAATCCTGGCTACTTGAGATTGGGGAAGGTATATATCCCTGATCTCTCTCGGAGGCAATTTAAGAAACACAAACAGAACAGTAGAATAGTGTGAAATTTTTGTTGTGCCTCCCCCCTCCTCACCCCAGCCCCTGGTTTTAAATTTTATTGCAAACTTTACACTCAGCCCATGTCCTTATAGGAAACTTCACAAACCTTTCAAGCCATTCTCTACCAAGGTTTAAGTAGAGCTGAGTCTGTCTCAAAATACTAACACTCACTATCTTATAAAAGTTCAGATCTAGATTTGAATTTCGTGATTGAACCCTAAGATCCAATTCCAGCAAATGTGGGGCCAATATTGAGTGAACCTGGGTTGATTCAGATCTTCAGCTACCACAGTGAAGGTGCTTGAATACCATGGTGATGTTCGGCAGTGTAAACACTAAAATAGTTAAGATAGATTCAGGGCTAGTTTGAGCAAATTTGAGGTTCCTTGCAAAGCCCAAAATTGAATTTGACTTCCTTCCAATGCACACAGTCAGGTAGGGAGCAACAGGTCTTGTGTTTGGAATTGGACATACAAATGGTAATATATAGGTTTGCAGAGGGAGACAGGAGAAAAGTTGATAGGGCTTTCAAATTAAACAGGAGAATGGAGGAGCTTACAATGTATACCAGCAATGGGCGTGGTAACCTTGAGGCAACCTTGGTCTCTCCTTTATCACGACAGAGCTTTCTGTCAGCATGAAGCTGTGCTCCATAGCACCCAGAATTGGAGGGGTAGGTGTGCCATATGTTGGGGACTACCTGTAGCTCAGGTTTGGCAATATTGTCTGAATTAGTCCTGGTTGCTTTATAGTTTTATGAGGAATTCTTAGTTTTGTGTGAGTTTGATGCGAAATTTAGTGGTTTTAACTGGGTTTTGCTCAGACAATTTGAGGTTTATTTGTTCAGACCTGAAAGTCAAAGTTAAGCTAGAATGAGCAAAGCCACACAAATTAAAAGCAAAGAAAAGGTTTGCTTCATTCTGTCAAACTAAAACCACCTCATTTCACATAGCTCTATCAAATAGAAATCTTTTCCTGTACGTGTTCAAAGAGAGGGGATTGAAGCCAAACACTTGTTAAAAATAAAAATCCCGGTTGGAATTCATAGTCAAACATTTTGGGACTTTTGAACCAAAAGATCCCTTGGATTTACACAAAGGGCCTGTTTCTACAAGGTGTCCTCGATTCATATTGACGTCTATAGAGGATGCTCAGGAACCTCAGAGAATTAGGTCCAAATTTTGGCTTTTAGTGCAAATCGTTTTTGAGACGGCATATATATGTTACCTGTTACTTTGCTTACCTAAGAGATAAAAGCCTTTTTTACACCAGTAGCACTCATAGTTGTCACAGCTGATGCAGTTTTCATCACATTCTATACACTGAAGAGTACTCTCATCATTGTAGGTGTTCTCAGGGCAGTTCTTATAGCAATGCTGCTTATACCTAGTGACAGAACGTTCTTAGTAAATTTAATAAGTCTGTGTGAGGTCATGGAGTTCATTTTTGTAAGTGTGGTGAACAGGCATAATTCCTAAGCAGATGTAATACAATTACTCACAAACTAAATAGCTACCTAGTTCAACACTACTCTACAAGCCAGGTTTGTTAATATTATGGTTCTCAAATATACTTGTAAAGTTTGATTTAAAAAAATTGATGCATACAATTGTGTGCCTAATTTGTACATTTATTGCAGTTGCTTGATAACTGGCCATCTGAACATGCATAACACCATATTTGTACACACACAGTCATGTATGTGTATACACAGATTCATAGATCCACAAATTTTAAAGCCAGAAGAGACCGTTGTGATCGTCTAATCTGACTTCCTGCATAATAGAGGCCATAGGACTTTCTTGAATTAATTCCTGTTTCAAGTCCAATAGCTGCTGTTGAAATACAGCATGTCTTTTAGAAAAAGGTCCAATCTTGATTTTAAAATTTCCAGAGATCCAGTATCCAGTACCTTTGGTAAATTGTTTCAATGGTTAATTAACCTTACTGTTAAAAATGTGTGTCTTATTTCTAATCTGAGGATGTCTAGCTTCAACTTCCAGCCATTGGATCTTGTTATACCTTTGCTAGATTGAAGAGCCTTCTACCATCAAATTTTCTGTTTCTTATGTAGGTACTTATAATCAGAGGTCAAATAAATTCTTAACCTTCTCTTTGGTAGAATAAGTCAATTGAGCTCCTTGAGTCTATCACTGTAAGGCATGTATTCTAATCTTTTAATCATTCTTGTGGGTCTTCTCTGAATCCTCTCCAATTTTTCAACCCCCTTCTTGAATTGTGATCACCAGAATTGGACACAGTATTTCAGCAGTGCCAGACACATAGGTAATATAACCTCCCTAATCCTACTCAATATTCCTCAGTTTATACGTGTAAGGATCACATTAGCCCTTTAATCTCAGTGTTGCACTGGGAGCTCATGTTCAGCTCATTATCCACCATGGCCCCCCAAGTCTTTTTCAGAGTCACTCCTTCCACAGATAGAGTCCCCCTTTCTGTAGGTATGGCCCACATTCTTTGTTCCTAGACGTATGACCTTACATTTGGCCATATTGAAACACACATTGTTTGATTGCGTCCAGTTTAACAAGTGATCCAGATCACTCTGTATCAGTGACCTGTCCTCTTCATCATTTACTCCAATCTTTGTGTCACTTGCAAACTTTATCAGTGATGATTTCATTTTCTTCCAAGTCATTGATAAAAATATTAAACAATGTAGGGCCAAGAACTGATCTTTTCTGAAGTCCCTCTAGAAACATACGCTCAATGATGATTCCTTGTTTACAATTACATTTTGAGACCTATCAGCCAGTTTTTAATCTTGGATATTACTTAATCTACAGCATGAATGTTGAGGATTGTAATTAAATTAATTACAACTGCAAATACTTACTACTGGGCCCTGTAGATAGTGGATATCAGATGTAGCATATATGGGGATTAATCCTGGAATTTGCCAACTGGTAAATTTCCAGGATCCAGGTACCGAAAGACAAAGACTTCCTCAACACAGATGTGAGGCTGGATACTTGCCATTTTCAATAAAGTAAGGCTTTCCCCCAAGAAGGTAAACAGGTAGGCTATTGTTTGTTATGCCACTGGCTGCTCATCTCAATAGCTTGACGGCATTAGCGTGCTGGATCTGTTTATTGCCATCACTGAATATCAGATGTCAGGCATGAACCTGCTCCCTCTGGGGATTTTGCCATTGACTTAGGTAGGAGCAGGAAAAGACTAAAACAACCTGATTCTGCTTGGTGATAAATTTCCTCAACGCTTGTTATGGTCAGTGGGAGTTAAGGCCAAGGTGTTAAGTATCCTCAAGTGATAATGCTTTGCTTTAGGGTTTGAGGGAGTCTCCCCCACACCTATCTTTCCCCCCCTTTTTAAAGTTCTTCAACCACCCTTCTTTGTTCAAGCAGCAACTAGAAGCTAACTGATATGGCATAACCTCCATTACCTTTGGGAGCATTGTTTTTGGTTCAGAAAATGTAGTGACACTAAAAGAGTTGAACTTACATATAGTAATTGTGGACGCATGCTGTGCATATTCTTGGGTCATCTGGAATTAAAAAACAAAATTATATAAATGGTACTCTAGTTTGAAAAACAAAATGCTATACGTGGCAAAGTTTAAAAATAAATTATTTTCTGACATTGCAGTTATGAGAGATGGGCCTGAACTGGAATCTCAGATCTGAATCCCCTTCAGTTTTGAAGTAATTTCTTCCCAAAACCAGATTCTGGCCTAAATTTTGAAGTGACTAGTGATTTGGAGCACCCAACTTAAGACACCTTAAAGGGGCCAGCTCTTCATAAAACACTGAGCACCCATCTTCTAAAAATCAGGACCCATCAAAGGGTCTTAAATTGGGCACCAAAAAGTTTAGAGACTCATAATCACAAGTCACTGTTCAAAATGTGCTTTCAGCCTAATTCTAGTTACTATAAAGGGAAATTCTCAGCATGACATTTTTAAAAGCAATCTTTTAAAAAATATGAATAAGCACTGAAACTTGCAAACCGTGATTTGCATGAATACATATCTGCAGACTCATGCAAATCAGGGTTTGCACACATACATTTGTGACCAGGTCTTTGGGGTTAGAAGAATGTCTGTACAAGACTGCAAACTCTATTTTGTGCGAATGCTTCTGATAACTTGGTCAGATAGAATTACTACTGGAACATGAACATTCTCTGCTGTTTGCAATTGGTGCAGCAGAGAACAGGCACAACAAGGTGTCATTATTCTCTGTCTTGTTTCAAACCAGCCAGGGGTCCAGTTGGGGTCCCAAAGGGACTGTCCACCAGCTGTAGTTTGCCTGAGTGTGGTGTGCACCAGTCACATTCCCTCCCTACTCCTAACACACCAACTATGTCCTGGCCATGGTGTAGGAGCGGGCATATTTAGCTCTACACTCACTGGGGACTCTCCCACATGAAGGGAATTCTCACCTGGGTAGTTGCAGCTGGTTTTGATGCCCTTTGCCTTACCTAAGCAACCCACCGGTAGCTGTGAATGGGCTGGAGAATTTGGAACACTAAACTTTCAGCATTTTAAAACAAGAAATATAAATATTGTAAATACTATTACAAGAAAGCTGTGTTTAAATTCCCAGAATGGGGTGAAGACAGACCTGGAGCAAGAGATCAGCACAAGTCCAGTGTGTTTATAAACATTCTGCCATGAAATATATGTAAATTTGTTTCTGGTACTTTACAGTATGCTTAGGTCTAGATTTTTAATGACCCTACTTTAACTGTGTTGACAGTATTTCCTTGCACATAAACTGCACCTTGCAAATGCACATATAATAGCCAGGCACACACTTACCTGTTTTGCACATATACCTGACAAGTCATTATTGAAGCGTGAGGTTTTTCCCACAAAGATTGCATGCTTGTTGTAAATATGCTCCTTCATGTTTACAGAACAAATAACAAAAGCAACCACTTACTTCAGTATTCTTTGGATTAGGTTTTTCTAATGTTGATAAAGGAAAATACTATTAAAATATTTAAGTACTTTCTCTAGAAAGTAATTTTTTACCCTCAATGTAAGGTATTTAATTTGCCCAGAGTTTCTTTTGCATGGTTTCTGAGAGCAGTAATGAGTTCTATAAGGAAATTTCCTCACAAAGACATTTTCTAAAGTTGTTTGTCTTCCGTTCTAGTGTGTATGACATTTCTTCTTGGCACAGAGGTTTATGATAAATCAGGGTAGGCTAGTGTGTATATACTTATGTACAGAATACCAGGACGCCAGATATTTGGGTTTGTTGTTAATATTTCAGGTGAGGTACCACCAGTCCCAAGAAGTCATTGATGGAAACAGATAGGTATTGTCTCAAGAACATTCTGAGAATTTGTGGGGATCACTTGGAGTTTTACTTCCAAAGTCTTCAGATGCTCTCTCCCTTTCAGGAGTATATTAATTTGTTTTCATGTATAGGAGCTCTATTTTCCCTGGCTCTATGGGATGTTCTGGAGAAAGTGGTCTCTCTTGATTATCCACTTTTAGTTCTTTCTTTTGTTACCTATATTTGGCATTGCCTAAATAGGTGTCTCCTAGACAAATTGAGAATATAATTACAAACATAGAATTTTTTTGGCTTTTAGTAAAGAGATCAGAAAGGTGAACATTTAAATAAGTTAGCTGCTTAGGCAGATGTTTAAAAAAATGAATATTTAAAGAGCATTCCATTCTTGATCTTGTCAGGCAAGAGCGTATTCAAGGATACAAGGGGAACCCTTCCTGAAACAGTGCTAGTCGCCAGCTTCTTACATTCCTGTGAAGGTGGATGTGCTAATAGTAAATAGCTTGTCAGGAGGCTATACCCATCTTTGGGAAAAGCTAACTTTAGACTGTTTCATTTGGAAGGTGTTTGGGTTTGAATCCTATATGGAGGCCTCCAGGGTGAGATCCGTTGGCAGATTTTCAAACTGCTAAAGCTGGAAGAAGAGTGTATCACGATTCAAGGAGGTCAAAGCAAAACTTAGATGTTTGTCTTCCCTTTGAAATGACTGGTAAACAGAGTTATGTATTTTTGCCATTTTTCTCTGATATCATAATTTGCTGAGCACCCTCAATGCTTGTTTACTCTATTGGGAGGGAAAGTTACTGAGCAACTCACAGGAATAGGCCCAGTAATTGTATACATGACAAAAGAATGGATATAAAAAGGGTCAGTGTTGATCATCATTGCTATGGAAGGCTTTGAGAACTTGGTTTCTGTTCACATCTTTCAGTAGATACTTATGTCTCCTCTCCTCTCCTTGTGTAACTATATAGCAGGGAACCACAACCTGTCAGAAGGACTTCTACAGCAGGCTGTTGAGCTACTATCTATCAAACTGTAAAAAGAAAATTATTACAGGGAATGCATGTCTGGAACTGTAGCTAGTGATAACGACCCCTCAGAAAACACACTAATCATTTAATTATTAATTTTTTTTGTCATTCAGAGGAAATTATGGGGTTATACTGTCAGGGGTAAAGTCATACTCATCTCAGTTCTTTCATTTTTTTCTAGTTAAAACTATTGGAGAATCCAATCATATATTCAGATTTGCAGCCTTTGTTAAACCAGTGTGACCCGAGTACAATTGTCTATTGATTTGGTCACTCCATTAAATCATTTGTTAGAACTTGCTACAACATTATTTGTTGTCTGAAAATTATGCCAATTAAAATGGATACTTTACTGTTCTATAGTTGGGCAGCTAAAGCTTCTGAGTTAAAATTGTTAATATGCTATGGACCTTGGATAAGAAAGAAATCCAAAAGTTATAATTTTATCTGATGGCAGGCAGAAATAAAACATGGCTCACACATAATCCTGTAATATTAAATTAGCCATTCAATACAGATCCTGCTTTATATCTTCCAAGTTGTTTGAAACCATCTTTGAGAGAGACCCTATTCTGGAAGAACTTATTGAATTAAATTCTTCTCAAACATGGCTCCCTGAAAACTTGCCAGACTAATACTAGGCTCAATTCTTAACTAAAACAAACATGAAAGGATTCTGAGATGGATGTCCATGTGTTCACATCATATTCAATCTGAATTTAAACATCCATGTGGATAGCTATAAAACGTCTGGGTCTCCAGAGAGTAAGCAAACCAGTAGAGGTCTCCGGTTTCAGGAATCTTTTTTGGCATGTGACTACTAATGATTGATCTGCATATTATCCTGATATTATCAGAGTTATTTCCAATTCTAGTGGTACTCACCCCACTTCTTTTGAAGCCAAAAGCAAAGCATCCATTGATTACAATGGGAGCAGGATTTAACCCATTCAAAATCTATGGTCAGATTGTGCCCTCAGTTATGTGTGCACAACTCCCATTGACTTCATTGACTTTGTGATTTTGTTACAGAGACGTTAGCTAAGTATACATCACCTAGAGTTCATGGAGAAAGTAATTTGGTTTCCCTCCCACTTTGTAACCAACTGACTCCTTCCTCCCCGCCCCCCACTTTCTCTAGCACAATAAGGCTGGAGTAGAGATAATATTTGGTGTAAAAATAATCTATGTTTTGATATAAGAAAAGTACATTAAAAGATTAACTGTTGGTCAAAAGTCAAAGACTCTAATTTCAATTGTAGTTCTCTGGTTTGGGAAATTGTTTGGTGCCTTTTCTATTCCTGAAGAGAAGTACTGACATTCATGTTACAAGCATAATGGCGTTTTGCTGGAGGAGTATTTATGTTTGAATAAATAAAGTTAAACTGAAAGGGATTTGTAATATTACCATAGAGGCTTAAATAGATATTTATATGTGTTCATGCATATTAAAAATTAAGTCCAAAGGCGTTTTGAAAATCCTGGTGATGTTTCATTATGTCTGTTCACAGTATTTAGCCGGGGTCTGATTCTGGAAACATTACTTACATTACAGGTCCTCTGTACTGAATTTCCCCCATTGAGTATAATTACTCACTCAAGTAGTGCCATCAAATTAGAATCAGATCCTGAAATGACTCAAGCGTACACTTAACTTTATGCACTGTGAGTATAATTTTATGCACTTTTTGTTTTAGCTTTCCATTTGTTTATTAACTATCACTTTTTAATTAAATTGCTTGGAGGAAAAATTAATTGACTCGCCTTGAGCCTGCAATGTATTAAGCACACCCAGCTCCTCTTGCAAACAGAGGGAGATGAGGTATTCAGCACCTGGCATTATCAAGCCCTTGCTCTCCTTTTAAAATTTAATCAAAGGTAATGGCTAGAAATGATTTGATATTACACTATGGTCTTCCTTTAAGGATCAAGATTTTGTAATTGCTTAATTTCAAGTTATTGCTAGTTTTATTGCCTTTTATGTTTCTCTGAATAATAACATGAAATAATATGAAAACAGTACTGTAAGCTTTAATGTGTCACCGATGAGTATAGTTATATTTTACCACTCTAGAATTTTTTTTACTTTTACGTTATTGGCTCTCAGTTAAAACAACTGAAACATACACTGCTCTCATAATGGGAATGTTGACTAGAGAGGGGCCCAAACCAAAATCCCAGCACCCAGGCAATCCCCAAACTTTGGGAAATATCAGACCCAAGCTTTGTTGCTTGGGTCGTCTCTGGTTGTGTGCAAGGTTTGTTTTTTTTTCTTCCATTTTTGTCCCAGTTTTCTTTTTTCATCTTTCTCTCTTCTGTCACACTATCTGTTCTATCTTCTTTCTCTTCCTTTTTTTCTTGATGCCATTTCACCTTTCTCTGGGTGGCCAGGACACCTGAGAGCCAGCCAGGTGAGAAGGGACATCAGCGTATAACAGCAAGAGAGAAGGCCAGATTCTGCTCTTAATTATGGTGCTATAACACAGGACTAACTTTAATTTTGATTACTGTGGTTTTATTTACAAAACAAAAAGAAAAAGACATGGTCTTTGCCCCAAAGATTATACAGTCTAATTTGACTCATGATGTAAGGAAAGGTTGTAATGAACAATAGAGGAGATGAGGTATGAGAAGACAAAGATTATGTGGTTACTCAGTGTGTTCCATGTAATGGTTCCATAGCTTAAGAGGGCAGCGGGTCTCAGGAGTGAGTGATAATAAATTCATGTTTTTCAGCAACAGGGAAGATCTGGATTTTTAGGAGGCATTTGAAATGAGAAGAGGTTGAGTGGGAGGAAGTACTATCAGGTGGAATACGTCAGTTGACTTAATGGATTTGATTTATACTAGTTTGCAAAATAAGAATCTGGTCCAAAATGTGCCAACCTCTGATGTGATGGGTTATACATGAACATAAGAATGGCCATACTAAGTCAGACGAATGGTCCGTCTAGCCCAGGATCTTGTCTTCGTACAGTGGTCAGTGCCAGATTTTTAGAGGGAATGAATAGAACAGAATAATTGTTGAGTGATCCATCCTCGGTTGTCCAGTCCCAGCTTCTGGGAGTCAGAGGTTCTGGGGTTGTGTCCCTTACCATCTTGGCTAATAGTCATCGATAGACCTAGACTCCATGAATTTATTTAATTCTTTTTTGAACCCAGTTATACTTTTGGCTGTCACATGTCACCCATAATGAGTTCCATAGGTTGACTGTGCGTTGTGTGAAGATGTATGTACTTCCCTCTGTTTATTTTAAAACTGCTCCCTATTAATATCATTGGATGACCCCTGGCTCTTGTGCTATGTGAAGGGATAAATAACACTTCCCTATTCACTTTCTCCTCACCAGTCATGATTTTACAGACCTCTATCATATGCCCCCTGAGTCATCTCTTTTCCAAGCTGAACAGTCCCAGTCGTTTTAATCTCTCCTCATATGGAAGCTGTTCCATGCTCCTAATAATTTTTGTTGACCTTCTCTGTACTTTTCCAATTCTAATACATCTTTTTTGAGATGGGATGACCATAACTGCATGCAGTATTCAAGGTGTGGACGTAGCATGGATTTATATAGGGGTATTATGATATTTTCTGTCTTAGTATGTATCCCTTTCTTAATAGTTCCTAACATTCTGTTCATTTTTTTGACTGCTGCTGCACATTGAGCAAATGTTTTCAGAGAACTATCCACAATGACTCCAAGATCTTTCTTGAGTGGCAACAGCTAACTTAGATCCCATCAATTTGTATGTATAGTTGGGATTGTTTTTCAATATACATTACTTTGCATTTATCAACATTGAATTTCATCTGCCATTTTGTTGCCCAGTCACCCAGTTTTGTGAGATCTCTTTGTAACTCTTCACAGTCAGTTTTGGACTTAACTACCTTGAATATTTTGTATCATCTGCAAACTTTGCCATCTCATAGCTTAACCCTTTTTCCAGATCACTTATGAATATGTCGAACAGCACTGGTTGCAGTACAGATGCCTGGGGGACACACCACTATTACCCTCTTTCCACTGTGAAAACTGACCATTCATTTCTACCCTTTGTTTCCTATCATTTAATCAGTTACTGATCCATGAGAGGACCTTCCCTCTTATCCCATGACAGCTTACTTTGCCTCAGAGCCTTTGGTGAGGTACGGCTTTTTTGAAAGTCCGGGTATGCTATATCACTATATCATCCTTGTCCACATGTGTGTTGACCCCCTCAAAGAATTCTAATAGATTGGTGAGGCATGATTTCCTTTTACAAAAGCCAGGTTGACTCTTCCCCAACAAACCGTGTTCATCAATGTGTCTGATAATTCTGTTGTTTACTATAGTTTCTTCCAATTTGCCTGATACTGAAGTTAGGCTTACCAGCCTGCAATTGCCAGGATTGCCTGTGGAGCCTTTTTTGGTGTTACATTAGCTATCCTCCAGTTATCTGGTGCAAAGACTGATCTAAGTGTTGGCTTACATATCACCGTTAGTAGTTTCACAGTTTCATAAACCAAAACTACATATAACTGTTATACACCAAAACTGCAGTGGGATAGCTATATATCTTGTCTTCAGTCAAGTACTTCTGCTAGCAGCCAAGGGATGAATCCCACACAAGAACCTTCTGATCTCTTTTTTACAGAGAGGAATTAAGGGCTCAATCTTACTCCTGGTGAAGTTAATGGCAAGAATCCAACAATGGGAGCAGGAGCAGGCCCCTAAGTGAGAGGTTAAGCAGAGAGTATACACCATCAATACAACTATAGTAGCAGTAGTTAGTCAGGGGTCATTGAAATAAACCACCTGAAAATCAGAGCATTCAGAATGGTGGTTTGGGGTTTGGCTGGAGGTTATCAGTCATAAAAATAGAATAAAAAGGGAAATGTCTAACTTGGGTGAGAGTATAAACTATAGTCTGTTTTTGGTATTTCAGAAACATAATGAGAGGAATCCAAGCAATATGATAGGTGCATTATTTCTAAAGCGACTTTCATATGTATTGAGATGTTAGGGCTATCATTCATGTTTGAGAAAAACTGTATTGTACAGGTTTCAGAGTAACAGCCGTGTTAGTCTGTATTCGTAAAAAGAAAAGGAGTACTTGTGGCACCTTAGAGACTAACCAGTTTATTTGAGCATGAGCAGGATAGGTTGTAGATCCTTAATAATGCATTGGAGGGGTTTTAGTTGGGGGCTGAAGGTGACGGCTAGTGGCGTCACCTACTTTACTTGCGCTATATTGATGACATCTTCATCATCTGGACCCATGGAAAAGAAGCCCTTGAGGAATTCCACCATGATTTCAACAATTTCCATCCCACCATCAACCTCAGCCTGGTCCAGTCCACACAAGAGATCCACTTCCTGGACACTACAGTGCTAATAAACGATGGTCACATCAACACCACCCTATACCGGAAACCTACTGACCGCTATTCCTACCTACATGCCTCCAGCTTTCACCCTGACCACACCACACGATCCATCGTCTACAGCCAAGCTCTGCGATACAACCGCATTTGCTCCAACCCCTCAGACAGAGACAAACACCTACAAGATCTCTATCAAGCATTCTTACAACTACAATACCCACCTGCGGAAGTGAAGAAACAGATTGATAGAGCCAGAAGAGTTCCCAGAAGTCACCTACTACAGGACAGGCCTAACAAAGAAAATAACAGAACGCCACTAGCCGTCACCTTCAGCCCCCAACTAAAACCCCTCCAACGCATTATTAAGGATCTACAACCTATCCTGAAGGATGACCCAACACTCTCACAAATCTTGGGAGAAAGGCCAGTCCTTGCCTACAGACAGCCCCCCAACCTGAAGCGAATACTCACCAACAACCACATACCACACAACAGAACCACTAACCCAGGAACCTATCCTTGCAACAAAGCCCGTTGCCAACTGTGCCCACATATCTATTCAGGGGACACCATCACAGGGCCTAACAACATCAGCCACACTATCAGAGGCTCGTTCACCTGCACATCCACCAATGTGATATATGCCATCATGTGCCAGCAATGCCCCTCTGCCATGTACATTGGTCAAACTGGACAGTCTCTACGTAAAAGAATAAATGGACACAAATCAGATGTCAAGAATTATAACATTCATAAACCAGTCGGAGAACACTTCAATCTCTCTGGTCACGCAATCACAGACATGAGGGTCGCTATCTTAAAGCAAAAAAACTTCAAATCCAGACTCCAGCGAGAAACTGCTGAATTGGAATTCATTTGCAAATTGGATACTATTAATTTGGGCTTGAATAGAGACTGGGAGTGGCTAAGTCATTATGCAAGGTAGCCTGTCTCCCCTTGTTTTTTTCCTGCAAACCCCCCCCCAAGACGTTCTGGTTAAACTTGGATTATTGCTGTGCACATTGTAAGATGAGCTGTTGCCAGCAGGAGAATGAGTTTGTGTGTGTGGTTTTTGGAAAAAAGGGGGGTGTGGGGGGGGGGTGAGAAAACCTGGATTAGTGCTGGAGGTGACCCACCTTGATTATCATGCGCATTATAAAGAGGGGTTTCAAAGGGGGATGGGCTGTTGCCAGCAGGAGAGTGAGTTTGTATGTGTGTGTTGGGGGGGGGGGGGGAGGGGGGGGGAAGGGTGAGAAAACCTGGATTTGTGCTGGAAATGGCTCTACTTGATGATCACTTTAGATAAGCTGTTGCCAGCGGGGGAGTGAGGTGGGAGGAAGTTTTGTTTCATGGTCTCTGTGTGTATATAATGTCTTCTGCAGTTTCCACGATATGCTATGCATCCGATGAAGTGAGCTGTAGCTCACGAAAGCTCATGCTCAAATAAACTGGTTAGTCTCTAAGGTGCCACAAGTACTCCTTTTCTTTTTGTATTGTACAGAAATACATATCTCACTGGGCTAAAACCTGATACCTTTAATCATGCTGAATAGTACATTACTCCACAAATAATTCCACAGAAGTCAATAGGACTAGTGGTGGAGTAAGGCACTACTCAGTATTAGTAAGGGTATCAGAGGGCAACACTACAGTCCTAATCTTGCACTCCAGAAGTCCAATGGAGTTTTGTCATTGACTTGAATGGCAGCAGGATCAGTCTGTCCCCTGCTATCAAAAATGTGTAGCCATGGCAAGGCTTATATCAGGGGTAGGCAACCTATGGCATGCGTGCCAAACGCGGCATGCGAGCTGATTTTCAGTGGCACTCACACTGCCCAGGTCCTGGCCACCGATCCAGGGGGCTCTGCATTTTAATTTAATTTTAAATGAAGCTTCTTAAACATTTTAAAAACCTTATTTACTTGACATACAACAATAGTTTAGTTATATATTAGAGACTGATAGAAAGAGACCTTCTAAAAACGTTAAAATGTATTACTGGCACGCGAAACCTTAAATTTAAGTGAATAAATGAAGATTCGGCACACCACTTCGGAAAGGTTGCCGACCCCTGGCTTATATAATAAACAATTTAACTTCCCTTCCATATGCAGATAGTCCCAGAAGATTTGCATTTGCTTCAGTCAGTAAGAGGTTCCATAAATGCTCTTCCTTATGCAAAGGCACAAACCCAAAGCTTGCACCTGTTTGTAACTGTTTAAAGAAGTAGGTGCTTGTGAATAACACTTGGGGTGAAGTTGCTGAGAGGTTCATTGTTAAATTTTACATACGTTTTCGTTCTTTGATAAACATCATAGAAATAGCAGAACACACCAGCAACAGATCAGCAACAAACTCTTCTTTATTGTTTATTTCTACAGAGAATTCTGGCTTGAAGTGGCTGCTGACATATCACAACTTTTAAGCTAGACTGTTAAAGTGGAGCATTTGTACCTTGCAAAGCCAAGCAGATTTCTAACACAATGACTGCCCTCCCACTCTCAGACTGATTCTATTGTTAAACGGTTTAACGAGAGTCTAAACATCCGGCTTCAAACCTCCAATAATCAGAGGGTAAAATTCTGCTCTCAGTCACACTGTGAATCTGTAACTCAATGAAATTGATGGAATCTTACCCATGGAAATGAAAGCAGAATTTGGCTCAGATTTTGCCAAAACCCCAACACGCTGAGGAGCCAAGCCTGAACTACTTTGTGAATACTAAAAAATGATTTCAGCTCTGCAGATGCCAAGCTGGAAATAGTAAAGAGGCTGTGCATCTAAAACTGCTGAAGGTCTAGGTCAAGTTCATCCCTTGAATAAATCCATTGACTTAACAGGCTTTCCTCAAGCATGAATTGACCCAGTAATGTTATTTCATGAAGAAATAAAATGCTACAAAAAAGAGTCTTTAATTTACTGATTCTTATTAGATATGTTTAATATTATAAGCACCTAAGGAAAGTCTCCATGCGAAGATACTGTTGGAAAGACAACATCCTTGAATCTCATGTTCTGCCTACATTGAAATGTCACTGCTGAAAATCAAAAAAAGTGTTCCAAATTTACTGGGTATTATTTTTGGACAGATTGCATTTCCCACTTAAGAAGCCAGTGCAAACAAGACCTATTATCTGCAAAGCTAAAACCCATCCTGTGAGATTAACATCTGGAGGAAGATTTACTCTAAGATAAAAGAGGATCTTTGTAGTAATATTCTCCGTATTTTGAAAGTCTTTGCCTATTCATCATCAGAGATATCTTTAAGAAATGAAGTTTTGCTTTGTGCTTCTTAGGTTGCTATGAGAACTAGATCACTTTCTATTCATTAATCAAGAACGCAACAGCCAGAGTCCCAATTTGTACCTGTACACTTGAATCTTTGTTCATAGTGCTGCCCTTGAGCCATCTCGTGGGTTCTTTAAATCTTCTCCAAAAACATTTTCTCTCACTCCAGCTCCATTATATTCCATTTTTCTCCATCTCATTCTGTGTAATGGCTTTGTAGAGTATTTTGCAAGTGATTCAGTCTTCCTTCTCTGTTTGTTAGCTCCCTTGCAGCCAAGATTGATTTGGATGGCCTTTGACAGCTATTCAGATTTATACTGGTGTAACTGAGGCATATTTGGCCCCAAATGCTTATACCTGAGTTTGTTCTTCTAGAAGTACTGCCACTCAGAGTGTTTCCATATTTATTCTTATAAAGAATGCTTGAACGAGAACAATGTAGTTGCTCATCTGTCTCTCTTTTTTTTTTTTTTTTGTCTTGATGATCACTCCAATTAGTAAGTATTGCTGCTCTGGTTCCTGTGTTCTCAGAGGTGATATTGGAAAAAAGCTCTTGATGCAAAGGCCTTAAGGGGCAAATCCTGCTACCCTTTCCATAGGCCCGGAGGGACCTGGGCACAGCAGACCTTGTAGAGTTTTGCTACACAGATGGTCGGCAGGTTTTGAGGCATCTGTTTAGGGATAAACACTCCAACAGGACACAGCACGCAGTTATGCAGGGGCTTCCTTCATACGATAGCTGTGGAAGGGGTTTATGGAAGTGAAGGGAAGTAACTTAGCCGAGGGGCTGACGGATTGGTGAGCTCATGGATCCACTGGCCATTCTCCCATGGGAGTGCACTGGCTGGTTGAAAATAAAGTATGTATCCTATAGGCTATATTTTCATACATAGAATATAACTAAAACTACAAACCATCAGTACCTTCCAGCTCCGCAGGCATCTTTACTTATACTAATTTCAGAGACTCTATAAACAGTGAAATAAAATGAGCCACGTTCTGCAGTTCCACCAGAGTAACTCTGTTGACCTTAAAGGAGACGTAGCACAGTCACTTTCTGAAGAGCTAGGGTAGATCTCTGAAGAAAGTTTAAAATTCATTGTTTTTAAAAGAACCTGGAGAAACTGAGACAGCGAAGCAAGCTCTGAGTCTGGGAGTGGATGGTACACGCCCTCTCATCAAAAATCAAATGTGATCCAATGACAAGAATAACAAAAGGAACACAAGGAAAGTTGTGAAGTCTTGGCTCATGAAAATTTTAGGATTATTACAAACAGGAAAAAAAAACAAACCCTTCCAACCTCTATTGCTCCCCTGACTTTTTGGTTGAATGGTTGGTTTGGTGAAAGTTAGAGAATTCAGAGATCAAGAAGGACTCCAGTGCTTATGGTCCATCACTGACCTTCGAGCAATGGGATATGCAATATACCTGGTGCTCTGGGATTGATTTCCTCCATGATTTCAGGGTGCCTCTCAGGCTTAATTTCTTGTTTCAGGCTAGTATGCATTTCTGGCTTTGTTCATCTCTAGGTGTGCCACGATTTGCATTCAGGTCTGGTTCTGTGGTCTGTGGGCATTGTATTGTGCATTGGGCCCACATGCAGGTGGCCAGGTCAGCAGGTGGATCACAACTGAGCTTTGAGACTGAAGTCATTTGCCTTTGATAGTTTGGTAGACAGGGGAGGTGCTAGGTCCAGCACATGCCTTGGTTGCACTAATTGATGTCTAAGCTATAGTCACCTGATGTTCACCCACCTTGGTGAAAATGATTTTGGGAATTGCACTGGATTAGATTTAAGGATTATGATACACAGAGATGCAGAGCTGATTTATCCAGTTATAGAGTCACACTCAATTGGTTTGGTCAGAAATGCTCGCAAGGTGTGTGTGGTGCAGTAGGGGCTGGAACCAGCCCACAGTGACAGAACATGAAAAAAATGTGAACCATGAGGTAGCCAGGATAATTTTGGGAATTGAGGGGTGGGGCATGATGATAGCTGATAAAATAGGCCTGAGTTCTTTAGGGAGGACAGAGTGCATCTGTCAGATGCTGAGGGGAGGAGCAACATTTGACTCGATGACCTTAGGGAATGTGTTATGCAGGAGATGGGTATCAGGCATGTGAGGAGTGTGATGCTAATTGCTGGTGCTCTCAATGGCTGGTTTCCAGTGTGGGTTAAGGCTAAAAGGGCCAGCTCCCTGAGGTAAATGAGACCTAGGATTGCACTATTGGACCTTGTGCTCATGGGGGGAGGAGCTTGAAGTCTTTGCAGGCTGAGGCTCTCCCCACCCTGTCTTGCAGCTTCTTTCACTTTACTCCTCTGCCTTTCTCCCCTCCCCTCTCCCAAACAACCCTCCACCTGATCTTTTGAAGGGCAAAAATTGCAGGCTCCATAGCTACAATCTGTTACAAATAGTCCAACTCTAGCCTGAATTACTGCCTGAAAGAGCGACTTGGTATCTGTGCCTGTTTGCCAAAGCAGAGAGATCTTTTAATACCTTCTCCTCTCTTCTAAAGTCTGTCTCTGTGACACAGCAGCATTTCTAATGTAATAACACATACATTGTTGTCAGCAGCTCATGGAGCATGCTCAGGGGATTTCTCCAATGTCATATTTGACGCTACTGGCTACATCTGACATCGTTTCCTTCATTTCTGGCTCCACGAGAGATTTAGGATGAATTGTAAGAACCACATTGCCTGGGCCAGGGAACTTGAGACACACAATTAGGTGCCTCTGGTTCTGTGTTTTAGGCCTTCTTAGATAGCATCCACAGAGGGAGGCTTATTAGCTGGATAGTATTCTTAGTATTAAAATTAGCAAATGTGTCTGTTATGCCACTGCCATCAGGCAGCAGCAACAGTTCTCATGTAAGACCCACTTGCAGTATCAAAGAGGGAATCGCAGAAACGGGAAATGCCACGATACACAATGCACCAGTCCTAAAATTTATTTACGTGTTTGGTGGCATAATAGTAACCATTGTTCTGTGAGCTGCCACCGTTCAGTGTAGTGAAGCAGAGAACAAGAGGATTCATGTTTGCCAGCCAGGAATCAGCAGAGATGATGATGGCAAAAAAAGGAGAGTCTTTAACTCCCGCATATTATTCCAGTGTTGTTACAGGACCAACCCCCACCCCCACTCGGTGGGAAGATGAGGATTCAGTATGAATGTAGGTTTTCTATAGCAGTGAGGCTGCAGTAGTTGCCATAATACATGGCCTGGTGAAAGAGCCCGTCTCCACTGCACCTGCAGAATTCTCTAGCGCAGAGCCAGGTTATTTACTAGTGTTGTGCACTAGGATAAGAATTAGGCTTAAGACTATGGGTCTGCTTTCTAGGTCTCAGTAAAAATGGCTATTTAAAAATATGGATTTCACAATACACTGCATGATACCTAGAAGTTGTAGCTCTCATTGATACCAGTGCACCCTAAATGCATTATTAGTAATGTCTCTTTTTGGAACATTTTCCTATAAATGGTCTGACTGGTCTGTAACAGTGTCTTTTGCCTTATCACTGCTGTATCTGTTTTAATAACATCAATACTTTTCCTCTCAAAATGGCTTATTATCATTAATTAAATTTCAGAATACCTTTGTGAGAGAAGTAAGTGTCAATACATCCTTTGACATGTGGAGAGTGAGGCAGAGAGAAGTTAAGTGACTTCTCTATTCCTAAAACTAGACTGCTTCTTCCCAGTATCCCAACACTGGGGATCGGGTTATTGTGCAAGCATCTGCCATCTTCATCCATCTGAGAAGGCACCAAGGTCCATCTGCTTACCACCTTCTTTGGGCCAATCCATTCATTGCTTCCTCAACTTTCCTCAAGATCATTCCTACCCTCTCCTGCCACGTTACCTTCACCAGGTCCTAAAACTAAGCTACTGAAGTATAATAGCTAACAGAAACTGAGGGTAAAATTTGATCCTGAAATATTACATTTATCTTTGTTGATCACTTGTCATCAACTGTGACTAAGAGATTGCTGATATAGGTCAGTCAAGACATAAATAATTAGCTACCAGAAGATTTATAATTTATGTCTGGTCACAGATAAAGGTAAACAGAGATAGATAGAAATACAGCAGACCCAAATTGTGGTAAGCAAGAATTCTGCCCACAGACTACTAGCTACACACTCAGTTCAATTATCGTAATTAAGCTGACCCTATTGAGTATATTTGAAATTACATGCATTACCAAAGAATCACAGTTTATAAAAAGAAAAAAATCAGTTAAACCCTTGTGATTTGTTGAAAGTAACAAATCCATCAATCAACAAGCTTATTACAATGTGTTTGTCATGTATCTCACTTTCTTATTTCATTAGGTTCCTATAAGTCATCCTGCAGTCAATAAAAGCTTTGGTTCACTCACAACCCAGTGAGACAGCAGGATAATAATAGTTAGTTTTTAGATACTGCTGTTCATCCATAGATCTCAAAAGACTAAACAAAGGATATGTATCATTACTCATTTCACAGAAGAGTCTGAATCTTTTTGTATATCTAAATAAAATGTATCTATATCTATTTACATATTAAGAATCATATCTTTTTAGGGAAGAAAATGACATAACTTTAATTCTAGTTGGGCTATTACACTATTTTCTAGAAAGGAGATTTGTTTATCCCCAGAAACTCCTAGTGTACTGCTGACTGAGAGTGCCCCAAATACCATTATGCCCAGATCTGAGGCAAAATTTCTTAGTGTTGCCAGAGGGGAGATATGTCCAAGACAAGTAAAGACTGCAGGATCATGCTTCAGAAAGAAAAAGTTATATCTGGCATTTTTGGATGAATACAAATGCATCAAATTCAGTATTTTGCCAGCAGACATAACATTTCATTGTTTTGTGTCTTTTGTGGCCCTCGGATGTTTTTACAGCATTTGCCATCAGAAACCACTTTTGGCTGGGCAGAGCAGCATGGCCCAGCTGTTTGCTCTGAGAGGTATCTTCTAGTCTATCCATTCTGATCAGATATGAGAACCCTCTTCCTTCATTTGTCTTAACTGCAAACTAAGCTAATGATGCAGCCAAAATCTAACCAATTAATAACAGCAAAAAAAAAAAAAAAACCCTCCCAGCAGCTCTGTCCAGTTTATATTATATCTAGAACTTAAAAATAATGTTATACTGTAGGGACACGTGATAACTTTTGAAATCTGTTCAGGATCTTGCTTCCTGCCTGCTTTTGTGCTTCAGTTTAAAATCCAGTGGCAGCATTTTAAAATAACCATATCCACTGTTCTATCAGTGCATCCATCTTAACCAGAAATCACAAACATTTTCTGGAGTTCCAACCAAACTTTCTGCACCCTGAACACTTGTGACCTTAGGTCTGTGCTGAAAATTGATCCTGAATTTGCCTGACTCTTGCCAATTGTCTCAAGCTTTGATTGGAGCTTTTGGAAACCGATTTAAATCAGAACTTCAAAGGTACCAGAGTCAGAAGGGAAGCAAGCCTAGTGGTGAGTTTATATTTAGGAGATGAATGACATTAGAATAGGGTGTCCCATTTGCCAACTACTTTAGCCCCTTTTTCTGTTTCCCAGTTATCCATGATCAGGAGGATTTGCATAGCAGCAGATTCTCCACTCTCACTGCTCTTCTAGCCAACCTCACAGCAAGTAGGGAGTTTGTGTGGAGTAGGGCTGCAAGCTTACGAAAGGTCCACACAGTCATATTGAATCCTTCCCTCCTGCCTCCATTTTTACAGTGCTTCTCAAACTGTGGTTTGGGACCCCAAAGTGGGTTGGGACTCCATGTTAATGGGGTCGCCAGATCCAGCGTTACAGTCACTGTGGCCTGGTGCTGAAGATGAAGCCCAAGCCCTGCCACCCTGGGCTGATGCCGAAGCCCAAGGGCTTCAGCCTGGAGCGGCAGGCTTGAACTCCTGTCGATCTCTGCGCAGGGTCATGTAGTAATTTTTGTTGGCACAAGGGGGTCACGATGCAATGACGTTTCAGAACCACATTCCATTGCCAAAGGAACATCCACAGTCATGAAAGAAGTTGTTGGACTTGATAATATTTATACTGAGTAACTGGTCACCTAAGTCACATGCTATTATGTTTGCTCATTTATGAATGAATGAACAATTAAGAACTGGAGGGCTTGAATAAGTCACTTGTGGTGAAAACATTTGTATCAATACATATTTATATGGGTATTTATTTTTTTGCAAAAAAGTGAAAATATCATGATCACATGCATGCAAGCTTGAAAACAGTAACTCAAGGTGGCTGTGAATACTTTGGGTGGGAGTGCATTCATTAATTTTCTTTTAATGAATGTTTGAAGATACCTCTTTCAATATTCACTTTGCTCTAGATGGCTCCATACAATCTACTGCTGTAGCTAGTGTTACAAAGCAAGAATTTTAACTAGGGATTTGGCCAAACCAAAGTGCCAGATATGAATAACCCCGAACTGTGGAAACTTGTTGACATCTGGATCTAGAGTTTGTGATGCAGGGCCATCTCTAATTTTAACACATTTGAATACAGACTGCTGAAAGACACTAGGGCAAAATCCTCTTTTGTTTATACCACTATAAATTCAAAGTAACTCTGCTGATTGCAGTAGAGTTACTCCAGATTTATAACAAGTTAATTAGTGTAAAATTTGGCCCTGTATACTTTCCTTTCATTTAACTTTTGGAAATTGCTTGACAGCAAACAGTTCCTTTCTGTGATGTGAATTTCCTCATCATGTCTCATTAATCCCCACTTGGACACTATTTTGTCTTCCTGTTGGGTCACCCTGTTCTCCTTCAGTCCCCGGGTCATAGATTCTTCTGTTGTACTCCTGTCAGCATAGCCATGATGAAGTCAGGTTTCTGAACACAAGTGTATTAAAGCCAGATAAATTAAACTAACTGCAACATCTTTTCAACATTTAAGTCTCCAAAAGAAATGCCCAAGGGCCAAAAATAGTGGTGAGTTGTCTGTCTCCATTTGAATTAATATAAGGCAGATTAGAATTAACTGTTCTGGAATGAGTAGATGGTATTTATTTGAGGATGTCAAACATTCTGACAGAACCACATTATGAGTAGGAGACACATTTCTTTCTCCTCATGAAAAATTACTAGTATTAATCAATTTTTGAGACACTGAAGCTCAGCAGAAGTAAATTGCCCTGTAATGGAGTTTGACTTTACAGATGTTTCTTTAAAGAAGAGAAATAGTCTAGTGGTCTGTGCTCAGGCCTAGAATGGCTGAGGTCTAATTCTGGTTCTGACATTAACTCTTTTTGTAGCTTTGGGAAATTCACAAAACTTCTTAGTTGTGGTACAAATATTTACCTATCTCAGAAGAGTGTCACAAGAGGAATTAGATAAACATAATTCTCAATGTATAGTGCATGCTATGGCTCTGTGTTCAAGAATCAAATGATCTGAAATGCAGCTTGCTCTGGGACAGAATGAACAGTGCTCATTAACCCCACCCAAGGATTTAGGATCAGAGATGAAAAGGAATAACATATCCCCAATTGAAACTACCAGGGGAATGGCACATAAAAACAACACATACCCAGCTGACAACTCCGGCATCCATCTGCACATGGTATGCAGTCGTCAGAGTTAGGGTCCTCCACTTCACCTGCGCATTGACGATTTCAAGTTTAGGGTTAATTCTAGCAAAATGAAGGGTCAATATTTAAAGCATTCAGCTGGGATACCGAAAATAAATGTATCAATCTGGCCAAGCCCTAAGGGTACTACTCATACTTGGAATCACTCATTTTAACTCAGTATGGTTCTTCTCCCACTTACACTTGCGTAACTGCATACACCTCAAGGGACTGACTCCCAATTTACATGGATACATGTGAGAGGGGAACCAGAACTTGAGTTAAGGACCTTAGGATTTGGTCTTTTTGTGTATCAGAAAACAAGAGCCAGATTTTCAACTGAGAATCTGGCCCCAGGGGTATTATTCCTGCTGGTGGGTGCTTACCTTCCCTACACTCGTGCTTCAGACACCTGTTATCAGATAGGTAATATCCTTTGAAACATCTGTTGCACTGGGTGGAGTCGAGGCACATTTCACACTGCTCTAAGCAAGACAGACAAGCGCTGTTCTTCTCTGAATGGTAGTAGCCTCGTGGACAGCTCTCTCTGCACTCTCCCATGTACAGGAAGCGTTTTTTTCCTCTCTTGTCTGTGCAGGAGAAACACAGTGGGAGGAAATAGGTCAGCAGTAAAAGAGACATCATTTAGCTAAGGCAGAAAAAGTAGTGTTAACACTGAACACCAGAGCTTCAGCTGATGGTCAATCAGTGTAGCTCAGTTGAAGCTAATGAAATTATTTCACCCGTTTACACCAACTGAAGATCTGTATCCAACACTTTCCACAGTGTTGGGAAATTATGGCACTAAAATTTTCATAATAGTTATTTCAAGTGCACAAACATTATAAACACCCCCACAATCCTCAAATATGGATGGAGAAGCTTCCATGATTGGGACTCTCACCCCGAATTCTCCTCAACACATCTGGGTGTGACAGAAGAGGCCCCTCCCTAAACTCGGATATCTTTCACTTCAACTTTGGGGAAGCTTGGGTCTTCACTGGAATCTTCATCCTGATTACTCTGAATCTTGAAAGTTTGGATTCTGAATTGAATTTAGAAGTGTAAGCTTGTCTATTTTATATTGAAGCACCGGTGATCTCTAGTGTTTGATGGTAAAAACTGGCAGGTCTACTAGATGAAAGCCCTCCCAGGTCTACGCCACAGACTCATTTCAGTAGTGAAACCTCTTCCCTCAGTCCACCCCACCCACCACGTGAAAGCAGGTATGAGTCAGGGCGTTTTGCATTGCAGTGAAGGGAGCTCTTTACAAGTCACCTTACAATACTATTATTACTGTGCTAAATGTATTATGTTGCATCAATATTTTCCCCATGACAATTTTTGAAGCTACAGACAGAACCTAAACTATTACTAATGGGTAGTTGCTCTGCTATAAAAAGAGGCATTGATACTCTTTTATTTTTACTTTTTGTGTGTGAATTTTGGTTATTCATGAAAGTTGCAGAATGGATTCTAGTCTACTCAGGTCCTGATATTGTGACTGTTACCATGGTGTCTGCCTCTCTGAGTGCCCATAGAGATGGAAGTTCTGTATTGTTGCCCAGAATAGGGGCAGGATGGGCAGCAGCGGTGCAAGCTTTTTCCCACACTGCTGTGATCCTGACAAGCAGATACTGCCTATAGGGGTAAAAGTGTGGCTCAGCCTCTGTGTCCATTTGGTCTCAGCCTCTTGAATGAGACTGCCAATGTGGGTACCAATTAGTACGTATTGTAATAGTGTTTTTTGTGATGTAGACATCTATGTATTGAGAACTGGACTGAGACCATTGACCCATGTATTTCACATTTGCCATGAAAGTGTCAATCAGATGTGAAAGATTTTGGGTCACTACCAACCTGGTCTGAATTTGAACTGGCTTCCTAGAAGTGAAAGGCTCCATATTCCCTTATCAATACTCTGAGTCATCAAGAACAATGAATAACAATTTAACTTAATTATTTTATAAAAAATGTTATTCAATTAGTATTTGGGGATCTTAATGGAAAATAATACCTAACGAAAAGAGAGGTTCTTTGGAAGATCATCTACACTTGAGAGATGTCAAGCCTGTCAAGGCAAGTGATTCAGATACCTTTGTCCTTACAGCAGCCTTGTGCTGTGTTACTGCCACTTGGTAGGGCAATGGCCTGTGTTACTTGCACAGTCTGGCTGTATTAGCTAATTCAGCGCTCCTGTCAAGCTTTTCTGAATTTATGATGGTGTAAGTTTTGCTTGCTCATTTAGTCATAAGTGATAATTAGAAATACCAACAGGTTTATAGAATTATATGTATAAGTCTTGTAGCTGCTTGTTTGCCCATTGGTTCATAGAGTTTCAGTACTTCTGACAACATAAAATTGTGGTTTAAGTAACATATTGTCAGGAAAACGGTATTCAAGAAAATATTGTGACAAAGCCACATAATCCATTTCTGTCTTTTCAGCAGCTGAATACTCTTTACTTTCAGTAACTTTTTAGACTATACCCCCACAAAACTAACACATGTTCATGTACAGTACTTTGGAGAAATCTACCATGCTCTACTGTAATTTCAAAGTAAAAAAGAATTCCTTAGATCATGGAATTCCTTGTATTGTCTGTTTAAATATAATCTGTATAATGATAACATTTGTTAAGAGATTAGATTCCTTTTGTGTGGATGGTAGCATTCTCTTTAGGAATGTGGAAGTGGGTTCTCTGTACATCTGCATCTGACCTAAGTCTGCTTTAGACAGGATCCTGGTGATCCCATAACTCCTATTATCTACCTTGTACTGCAATGACTGTTACTGTTGTGTCCTTCTTAGCTCCTGAAGAGCGGCATTTTCTGAGACTTACACATTCTCACTGTAATAACTATTTGAAACATACATGTTTCATTGCTAAACAAGAGCACCATGAGCTGAATCATACATGTATTCCTACCAAAGTTGGTTGAAGTTTGGACTTTGGAGTCAGGCTTGAATCTACCTCTGTAATGTGCCTAAGCTAGAACATTGAATTAGAACACACACACCCCCGCCAGTTGTGGCAAAGTTCAGACTTGGGTCAGAATCTGGATCTGAGCTTCATGACTCTGACACATGGCTCACCTTTGAATATAATTTAATATATTTCTTCCAGGCAGGGGGGCAGTTAGAAACAGACCGAAGATGAAGCTATTGTGGCTATTATACATGTTTTCTTTAAGTGAATTGTGATGAAAGAGCAGACTTTTTTCTGTCTGGGTTAGCACAAAAAGGCTTCCACGGTAGACTAGACTGCCTAGTGCAGCTTTTCTATTTCCAAACTTAGGTTTTCTATTTTATTCAACCAAAAACATTTCCTTTTTTAAACGTTTTTATTTTTGCCTCTCTAAAGACAGGCATAATTCCAAATACATTAGGCTTTCTTTGTTGGCCAAATAATGAACTGACACAAGAAGAACAGAATACATCTGTATTTTCAAGTGTTTTTCTTGCAAACTGAATTCCAGGACATTATACTGAGTTAAATCATGAGGATAGCCCGAAACGGTGGCAGAAGTTCCACTGACATCAACATGGCCAGGATTAGGTCCTGAGAGCAGAGGCACAGAGAAATTAAGAGGCGAAGGAAAGAGTTGTAAGAAGAAATCTGACTTACCTGTACCACAAGCAGTACATTTGTTTGGTTCACTTCCACTGCAAGCTCTGCAGGTATGATGGCACAAATGGCATTGGTTGTTAAATTCAAATTTCCCTTTGGGGCATTGCAGCACACACTGGCCGTCATCAAAAAATCTGTGGTGGTAGAGAGAGGCAAAATACCACAATTAAAGTCTATAGCTGTTTCTTCATCTTTAAAAAAAACAAAGAAAACGTCCACCCTCACCCGTTATATTTATTACTTATATTCTTTGCACATTGCTTTTCATTTCCCTTTGATTTTCTTTACAATATTTGGTAAGATAATGTGGGAGGCCAGCTAAGCCTTTAACTTCAATCTTATACTTCAGATTTGAGTTTGACTTTTTTCCCCCACAGAAAATCACTTATCTTGATGTCTCTGTACCACAAGCTCTGAAATGTTCCTTATGTCTGTTAAAAAGAAGCCAAGAACATGTTTCTGTCACAGAAGTTATCTGTGAAAAAATCTAGGCCTCTGTCAAAGCTTTCTATTTGTTTCACTTTAAAGATTTGCTTTGAACTGCCCATGGGACTATTCATAGTGCATAAAGTTAAACATTTGTGTAAATCTTCACAGGATTGGGGCTGAAGGGGCTGTCCCCATATGAGGATTATTGTTGAATCCTATGAGGGTTATTGTTGAATACTTTTTATTGCTGGCTAATGACTCCTCTTCTCCAAAACTTTGTTGATGAGTCTGAAAGAACTGAGGGAATGTAGTAGCAACATAACTGGCCCAGGTTTGCAATTATTTTATTTTTAATGGTTTTAATCTTAATAAGGGGAAAGGATACATATTATAACGATGTGGCCTTTGAGTAAATATGGAGAAAGATATATGAAAGAAAAAGTTGAAGAAGTGGGCTAGAACCTCAAGATGTCTTAAATACAGCTAAGGAAAATAATGGAGAGGACTCTGTATGGCGTCATGCACTTCTGTGCTTAAGTCCTTGACTGGACTGGCATTTATATATGTAGAGCCCGATCTTGATATGTGTTTAACAGGACAATTAAAGATCGACTCCATACTTTCTTAGCACTGATTTCAGGACAGTAGTTTCTCCATATTATGATAGCAACCAAGTTCCATTATAGAGCCCTATTTTGTGCCCCTGTAATTTTGGTTTTGTGCAGGGGTGAAAGTAAGGGGGTATGGGCCGGTACGGTGCACCGGTAAAATGTAGCTGCCAGTACCGGCCCATAACACTGACTTTAAAGTCATTGGGGGGTAAGGGGGCGCCGCAAAAGGGGCAGTGACGACCCAGCAGGGCCGCCAATGGGGGGGGGGCGCAAAAAGGACACCGATATTAAAGCTTTAACATCGCTGCCCCTTTTGCCCCCTCCCCCCCCCAGCTGCTGATGCGGGGGGGGGGCAAAAGAAGTAGCTGCCCCGGGGCTGCAATTTAAAAGGACCCGGGGCTCTGACCGCCGCTACCATTACTGCAGCAGTGCTGGCCAGAGCCCTGGGCCCTTTAAATTGCCGCTGGAGCCCCGGGCGACGCGGGCCAGGGAGCACAGATGGACTGGTTGGGGGACACTGACTCCCCCCAGCCCCGCCCCTTCCGCCCAAGGCCACGCCCTTTGGGGGGGGGCAGAGTGGCCCCATACTGGTAAGAGCTGCGTTTTACTTTCACCCCTGGTTTGGTGTGACAATCATCCAGATTTGTTCTGAAGGGAGACTGTTTCTGCAGAATTTGAGGACAATTTGTCCAATGGTCTTTTAGTTAGAAATCATCTCAAAAGTACCCTGATTTGCAATGTTGATACTTGTGGGGATGGGCAAACATGGCTGTGATGGCAAAACCACTGCTTTGTGGACACAAACTGGGTAGTGTGTACTCGTATCTTTGCCTCTGATTGGTTCCAACATCTCAGTTATGTGAAAAGAAGAGGCCTGTAGCAAAACTTTGAAGAATATGACCTGAGCATTGCATTGCTAATGAAACGAAGGGAATTTTGCATGGCACCCGCCCTTCAGAAAGCTACGCTCTGGCAGCTCTGCCTTGCCATTTTCTGAGCTACCCCATGTGCATGCCCAGCTCGGCAGGTGAAGCCCTGTGTCTGGGGGTACCAGGGCTAGGAAGAGGGTGTGGCATTGGGGGAGAAGCTGAGCTAGCACAGTCTGTCATTGCCCGTCCACCTGAAAGTCAGGGTCCACCCAAATTTCCACTCCTAGCTATGCCACTGGTTTGCTCGCTCAGTGCAAAATAGTTCTCCAGGAGTGCCCCATAAATAAGCAGTTCCCAGAATGCTTCCTTTGAAAAAGTTTAGGAACAAACATATAGGATCAATGGGGAAGAGTTAAGAACTCCAGATGGTTGGAAAGAGAGTGACTCGCACACCTACATGTGGCATCCAGTAGACTTTATCTCTGTTCAGGAGACTAAGACTGATTTTTATCAACAAAGCTAGCCCAGTAAAGAGAGACCCTCTCTTGCCCTGGTCACGGTGTAGTCCTCATGATAGAAGCTGACAGCTCAGATCCTGATCCTGAGCTCAATAGATCACGGAATATACAGATTTAGAAAGGGAGGATAAGTTGTTTTTTTAATTGAGAACTAAATTGTTTGGCTGGGAAAAACCAAATTTCCCTGATGCATTAAAAACAGGTAATAGCATCCTGGGTTTCCGAACAAGGGAACAATGCCTAGAGCAGATTTCCCACAGAGAATGGGGATGTTCAGTGTTCTCATTTTCATAGGACTTCAGAAGGAAAAAAACCAATCTTTTCATCCTTTGTAGAAAAGAAAAAGAATCCTGCTGTAGGAGATCATCTCTCCTGAATTTTAGTCTGTATTAGAGTGCCATTCATTACTCTCTTCAGTGTGAAACATTTAGAACCATAGGACTCTGAGACTGAGACTTAAGTAGGTCTATTTCCAATACATTACAAATAGTATCCACTGGAGTTATTTTCCCCCCTATAGTTTCCATTTGGATTTTTCTTTTCTCTATTTTTGTTTTTGTTGTTTCTTTTTATTTTTGTATTTTCTTAGTAGATCTTTTATGACAGACAGAAGGAAAAAAACCTGACTCTCTTTGGAAGCCCTAGATGTAAAAAGAAAAAGCAAAAACTGGTGAGGGACTTGTTACGGTGAAATAAGAGCTTTGGAGCTTAACTCCCCTCTTCTCCAGTTGTATTATATAGTGTAACCTGTGTAAGGAAAAGTACCTCTGCAAATGACCGACGTGTATATTCTAGAATCCCAAAATTGGTGACAGAGGTGGAATAAATGTCTAGCCTTCTAGCTCCACACAAGACTGATAAATTCTGCTTGAAGCCAAATAGGAGGCAGCTAAAACTCTCTGGTTATGATCATAGCCTCCCAAAGGCCAGGGAGACTCAAGGAAGAGAGGAGCTTGATCATTACAGCCTGGAACATTTAGGGGGTTTTGTGTTGTTTGTTATTACTGTAACAAACCTTGTACCTTTTATCATGGAACAATAAACAAGCAAACCTCCCCTCTCACACAAAAATCTGTGTTACAGTAACACAGAGGTTCCAGTTTACCACCCAGAAGAAGCATAGAACTTCAGCTCTGAGCCTGACACTCTGGCCGGACACACTGAGCTAAATTAATCCGTGTTATAACCCATCTAAAGGCAGTAGAGTTGCTTTAAGGATGAATTGACCCTGTACCACTACTTGGTGTTTCTTGTTATTTCAGAGGTCTTGTCATAGACACTGGTGTTATAAATTGTATGTTTACTTGTTTTTTTTGGTGTGTTCTTATGCCATGGAAAAAGCTTATAGGAGATTATTCTGGTCTCACACCAGTGTAAAAAAGGAGTAACTCCACTGAAATCAGTGCAGTTACACCCGAGCAAAACTAATGTGAGTGCAGAATCAAGGCTACAACTTCTCTATTGGAAGAACATGGAATTTAAAACAAGAGGCTATAATAGCTCCCTTGTATAAATAGCAGAGGTGACCCTGAGCTGCAGAATTCATATTAGATTCAAACTTTCCCAAAGTTTGAGCAGTGGTTCAGGTTGGGATTTAGTTCAGGACCTGCTCTAGTTAGGAAGTATTTAGATATATTTTAAATAAATAATTATGTCTTAGTTAGACAATAATCCCTTCAGGCCCTGTATGGTAATTGATCTCATGCCAGGTTACCATATAAATCAAATATGTGTCATGAAAACCAATGCAGATGTGGCAAGTCAAAAATTGGACTCCGAGTGTCTGAAGATATTTCTACACTGCAATTGGACACCTGCGGCTAACCTGTGCCAGCTGACTTCGGCTTGTGGGGATCAGGCTAAGGGGCTGTTTAATTGTGGTGTAGATGTTCGGGCTCTGGCTGGGGCTGGGATCTGGGACCCTCCTCGTCCTCCCTCAGGGTCCTAGAGCCTGGGCTTCAGCCCAAGCCCAGACATCTACATCGCAATTAAACAGACCTTTAGCCCAAGCCCCATGAACCCGCATCAGTTGGCACTGGCCAGCCATGGGTTTTAAATTGCTGTGTAGACATACCCTCACTGTCACTGATCAGGGTCAGCCTGTCCCCTTTGTGGCATGTTAGAGGCCAGAACCTACTACCAACAGTTATGGTTTGCCTGTATGTTAGTCAGGGTTAGCTGATTTCACTGATTTAAGGAAAAAAGATTTTCTTCCCTCAGGGCCCATCTGGTTGAGCAGCTGTGCAAGCAATTGGTTTCATTTGTGCAACCTTTGTTCTCCTTCCTTGCTCTAATTTTGTTTGTCATACTCACTTGATTCACCTCATCGGGTTAATGAGTCTGTTTTTATGAGTTTGTACATCACCTAGTACAGTGGGACCCAGATCCTGACTGGGGCTTCTACCTGCTACCACAATGTAAATAAATAACAACAACAATCACTTACCTTGTGATTGCACAGCCGATACAGTCATTCTGAGTTGGCCCTGTGCACTTAGAACAGGATGCTTCACAGAACAGGCACCGATCCACACGCTCGGCATATTCCCCTGGCAAACAAAACCCAGTTGTTTACTTAAGACCCACAGATCAAATAAAAAACTTTGTCCAATATGTTGCTAATTGAAAAGAATTAGACATCAAAGTTTTTTGAATTTCTGAAACCGGCAGTTCTCAGTTGTGTCAACAGGCAACCCACTGCTTGTGCCCTGGGTGCTGGAGCACTGGGTCTTTCGGAATGATGAGCCCAATGACTTGTTTTCTTTGAGTCTGCTTGAGTCTTACGAAGAATGCCTGTTAGTGGTTGAGCCAGCTCCTATTGGCTCAGCTTCTGGTTACAGGGGGGGCCTCTATTCTGGTGCACTCTGGAGAACTAGATTAAAGGACACTGCATGAAGGGTAACAGTTTGAGTCTCTGCTCGAATTGTGTGTGGGATGCATGAGGAGTGAGTCCAGCCAGCAGATGGGATTTTGAAGTAGTTCAGGTGCACTACATTGCACTGTTTGGCAACCATCTGGTAGATACGAGATACATCACAACCATTCAGTGCCTGACTGCCTTTGCTAAATCTAACATGCTAACCACTGTAGTATCTCCATAAACATTTTGGTGCTAAATCTAAAAGGCAAACCTCAAGCAATTAAATGCACCCAGAATTGATTGGGTATGTCTTATCATTCCTGTGGACGACATAACCACAAATAAAGTAATTTCTTCTGAAAATGTTGGGGTTTGATTCTGATTTCACTTAGCTCATTTTGCCCCGAGGTAACTCCATAGATTTAATACCTAGTGCTTTTCATCAGATTTCAGTGGAGTCATTCCTGATTCTCACCAGTGTGAGATCAGACTGAGTCCTCTTGAGTCTCCCATGTTTACTATGATCATTCAGAAACATGGCATGTTGTGTATTTGGTGCTATTTTATCTCTTTAGCAGAAACACATTCAAAGTGGTTGCAGAAAGATGCCACCTATATAGGACACATTAATGGGCTGCAGCAAACTCAGGGTGAATCCCTTTGGTGCTGATACAGTATTCTTACACTGCCAGTTCACAAGCCCCAGTGTAAGGCATGTGCTAAGGTCATATTCATAGCCTGCGCCACCACAAGAGATCCTAGAAGACTGCTTTGCAACTCATAGGTAGCCAGGGATGGGTTTCTATAAACTAAAGCCTGGACCAGCCCAAAATCAGGAGGGCATAATGGTCCTCTCTGTCCCCCTTACCTCTCCTCTTGGACTGTTCCTTCGGTTCTGTGCCTCCTGGAGACCTACACTTGCTTAGGGATGTAGACACCCAATTACCTTTAAAATTAAAGAGAACTGGGTGTCCCAGTCCTCTCAGTGACTTTGAAAATCTCATCGTCTTTGGGCAGCGAGACTATAGCTGCTGCTGCGTGGTGCTGTAATACATGACATGTCCTTTTATTTACTGGGTGCTCATTAAGACATGGTTACCGTACTGCATATCTATGCTCCCCATAACTCGTCGAGTAGATAGAGTCATTTGGCAAGTGACATGCCAGCCGTGTGTGTATTACGCACTGTGTGGGGGCAGTGAATCTATCCATTGAACTGTTTTATAAGGCCCTAGATTAAATAAGTGTGCCTATGTTATTTGGTTAGCAGGTAATCTATGCTAGTCAAGTACAGATATTTGACTGAATTTACTATCTGCTGCTTCATTCTTTAGCAACTGATGTAGCTGAGGATATGGTCTGGGCAGTGCGCCCTGGGAGGTAAATGAAGCCTGCAAATTCTGTGGATACCCCTAGGTGGAGAATTCTTCCCACTTGCATTGCTGCCTTGAAACTTGGGCTGTGCATGTGCATTGTGGGACTTAGGACACAGAAGAGTGGAGTGTCTTTTGGTTTTGGCCGTCTCTGTTTTGTTGAGTCCTCCACAGTGGGCGGGAGGGGCCGGGGGCTGTATGAAGGAGCAATGTCAGGAAGGGAGGCAGAAAAGCTATTATGTTAAGGCACGCTAGGGAACCTTTAGTGCACACCAACAGGGTCTACCCAGTTAATGTAGGGCATTACCACACCATGTAGACAAGCCATAAAATAATGTTAATATACAAATATCTATTCCCTCTCACTCCAGACATATTAGCCACTCAGTTTTTTATATAGGAGAAATCACTGGGATGATTTATGAACTAACGTCCTTCTCATTTTGAGTAAGGGCAGCAGACATATATAAAATGCCCAGACAGTGAGATCTCTATCTATGAGGAATTCTGCAGACATGTTTTACAAAGTCTGCAGGATCCCTTTGAATTCTCTATTAAAAATACACTGTTTTTGCAAATAATCTGGGATTTAAAGGAATTGTTAGCATGTTTTTAGCTATTGTTCTTCCTTTTTCCAGCAGTGAAAGAAAATATTGAGGTTTTCTATATATATAAAAAGCAAAACAACAACCCCCCCCTTTGTTTTTAAGCACCTTTTCTTTGCAAGTCCCAGAGGTAACCAAAATATTTAGGCGTCTCTCTGTGTGTGAGTACGTACAGACACAGAATTTATATATTAACACGTCTATGGTGCTTTTCAGCCATAAATCTCAAAGGACTTTAGCATATTTATATGTGCCTATTTGTATGGGTATCCCTCTGTTTATATAATCTCTCTAGACTGTGTAAGTGAGATCTTCAGCTGGTGCAAATTGGCATAGATCCACTGAAGTCATCTGAGGTGTGCTGATTTACACCAGCTCAGGATCTGGCCCATAAATATATATATCATATAAGGGGGTGATGATAAAGATGTGATAAACTAACCATTTGACATTGAATTGAGTACAGTTTTGTGCATTCACACTTGTGTAACTGAGATAAAATTTGGCCTTCATTAATTAGTCCTCGCTGCACCCTGTAAATACTATTATGCCTTTACAGAGAGAAAGTGAGGCATAGATAGGTTATATGATTTGCCCTAGGTCAAATAATGACAGAGCCGGAATTAAAACCTTTATCTCCTGACTTTCAGGCCAGTGCTGTACTCACTAGATTACAGTCCACTTCGCAAACACTGTATTCCCACAATTAGCAATCCCGTTTTTAGATTACTATAGTGTAAAGGTGTTATGATACGGAAGCACATCCGTACAAATGACTTTTTCAGAATATGGCAGATAAACAGATACTTTTCCCAACAGAAACTTGATATAAAAAATAACCACGTTCCTTAGGGTCAGGTTCTGTCTTCTGTGTATTTTATGTGATGTTTGTAAGCACAATGTCTGATGCTATAAAATAACTAGGCAACACTAGAATACATGCACATTCCACATTGAAGATTCTGATGGCTCATTGCTTGGGAGTGTGCTCATGATTCTTCATGGTTGTAGCATCCCTCAGTAGATGTTACCCTTGTATTAAATCATTCCTTATCTGATATTGTTGTTTTGGTTGTAATTTATATTCTGAAAGGTTTTTGTTGTTTCTTCATCTCTGTTAAATTCACTTTATTTGGCAACAGTGATAGACTCTGTGTCCTGTATAGGATCACTCAGTCTGGAGCCACTAATTCATATACCTCAGAATACCCCTCTTCCAACCCCTCCCCACATGGCATCAGTGGTGAGTTTTAAAAGGCCTTTGTTATTTCTTTGTTACTTCCTCCATCTGAAGTGCTGTAATTCATTTCAGCTGCCCTGGATTAGTGCCAGTTGAAGGCCAGTCCTTTGCTAGCTTAATCTTTAATTTGCAGCCTCTTAAAACACACTATTATAAGAGTGAACACCAGAAATTGCCTATGTTCTGGGCCTCTGATTTCACAAGTCACAGCTATGGTTGTAGAACTGTCATTAAACATTAATACAATGCATTTTTTTCTGTGGAAATTAAAATAGTTAATGCTGAAATGCTGAAAGAAGATTTTTAAACTATACTACAGAACTATTTGTTAACTTGACGTACTTGCCTAGGGCTAAAAAGTGCGTAACCCTTCCTCCCCCTTCAGACATTGGTAGCTAGCTGACACCTGCAAAACCTGCACCCTTTTACTTTATTCTGCAAGGTATCCATGTCATGCATGTAAGTGGGAAATAACACTAAATCATTTTAAAAAGTAATTTTACCACCTTTAAACATACTTTTCCACTGTACCTCATTTCAAGGGAAATCACTCCTTTTTAGTCCCAAAGGGTGTGTCTACACTGGACTCAAACACCCATGGCCGCAGAGCTGTAAAATTGCAGAGTAGATGTTCAGGCTTGGGCTGGAGCCTGAGCTCTGAGAGTGGAGAAGGTGCCAGAGCTCAGGTTCCAGCACGAGCCCAAACATCTACCCTGCAATTTTACAGCCCCACAGCCCGAACCAGCTGACATGGGCCAGCCACGGGTGTTTCATTACAGTGTAGCCACACCCAAAGATTAGCCCTGTTCCATGCAAACAGGGCGTTCCCCTCAGCTGCCACTTTTATTGCTGAAAATTATTTACATAATCACAACAAAACCATGAAACTGGGCTTATAACAGAAGTTAGTTATATTAAGGGCATGAAACCCACTGCATGTTAAGTTTCCTCTGTGAATAATGCTTTGTATCCCTCATTTGGGATCTTTGGCGCATACTGCATTCGACATTTGGATTTTGGAAGGTTGCAAAGTATGGCTTTAATTGTTTATAGTATTGTTATAATTAATAATAAGCACTACAGTAATACATACAATACATAATTAATAATACTTAGTTCTTGTATAGCACTTTTCATCAGCAGATCAAAAAGTGCTTTGAAAAGGAGAATAAGCACCATTATCCCCTTTTCACAGATGGGAAACCTGAGGCACAGAGAGGGGAAGTGTCTTGCTCAAGGTCACCCAGCAGGTCTGTGGCAGATTTGGGTATTAGAACCCAGGTCTCCTGAGTCCCAGGCCACTGCTCTAGCCAGTGTACCCTTACCCTTACCATGTAAAAACTACTTTTTTCTAGTTTGTCTTGCATAAATTATTTTGATTGCTGTTATTTTAGTAATATTTAGCACCAGTGCAGGTGATGCTGTAAAATACACAGTAGGCCATAGCCCTGCCCAGATACACAACAGAAAATGCACTGGAAGGCCCAAAGTATGATGCTAATTTACTGTCTGATTCTGCAAGATGGTGAATACTGCCCCCAAAGTCATTCTGGCTGAGCACTTACCCAGCCCTCCTTACCATAGTATTGCAGCACCTGATAATCTTTAATTAATTTTATTCTCACAACCCCCTTTTGGGGTTTGGAGGTATTGTGATCAGTATTACAGATGGGGGAACTGGCGTGATTAAGTGAATGGCCCATGGTCATATAAGAAGTCTGTGGTTAACCCCAGAACTGAACCCTTCTGGTGTCTTCTGAGTGTTATATCCACCAAACCGTCTTCCCCTAACATCACTAGGAGTTGAGAGAACGCAGCATGGGGAAGTGATTGGCATTTTAAAGGATTGGGTCCTTAGAGCAATTTTATTTAAAAAAACCCCCACGTTACTGAGGGCTTGGTGACAGCAGCTTCATTGCTAGAGGCAGGGCTCAGCATTGGTGGGCTTTGGGGCAGATAATGAATTTGAAGGAAGCATAGAGTTTCATAGAGTTTAAGGCCAGAAAGGAACATTAGGTTGGCTAGTTTGGCCTCTTGTATATCACATACCATTCAATTTCACCTCGTTACTCTGTAGTGAGCCCAATAACTTGTGTTTGGCCAAAGCATCCAATTTTGATCTCAAGACAGCAAGGGCTGAGAATCCAGCACTCACCTAGCAGTCTGTTCCAATGGTTAATCGCCCTCACTATCAAAAATTTGTGCCTAATTTCTAAATGGCATTTGGCATGGTTCAGCTTCCAGCCAGTGGTTCTTTTTATGCTGTTATTTGCTTGATTGAAGAGCCTGTTAGAACCCAGTATTTTTCTCCCTGGGCTGGTACTTGTACACTGTAATCAAGTTGCCTCTGAATCTAAGCATGGGATCGGTTGCACTGGGATTTGGGAAAACGCTCTGGGTGTACAGGGGAGGGTGCACAAATCTGAGTGAGGGATCCGTAAGTGTTTAAGCTTTGGGGTGAATTTTCAAATGTGCCCACATGGCAGTCTTGTTTTCAAAAGCAACTGAGGTAGCAAGTCCCACTGACTTTCAGTAAGACTGAAAAAATGGAACCTCAGCTCCCAATTCACTTCTGGTGATCCAATCATCCTTGGGGGTCAGAACAGACCAGGGATTCCATTCCCCCAGCAAAGATGCTTTGTGCAGAGTTAGATGTGGTGATTATAGGATGTAGGGGTCTTCTGTTTCAGGTTTAGCAGAGATTACATAATGCTTCAGGTTGGACTTGAAGCAGGATGTAGAGAAGAAAGGCTTTATCAACTGCAGTATTTTGCATAACCCTCAATTCTTGTCTCCTCTGAATAAACACATGTACATCTGCTGTATCTGTCCTTTTGCCAAAACAGCTTGAAGTTTATTCTCACTGCTATTTATTATTTGTCTGTGGTAGTGCCCACAGTCTCCAGTTAGGGATTGGTGCTCTATTCTGTTAGGCACAGTGCTAATATGTGAAAAGATAGTCCTTCCACCAAAGAGCTCAGATATTTGACATAATTTTTAAAAAATCAGTTTTTAAATTACCATTGGTAATAACAACCCAAAATGTGTTTTCCTCCATTGAGTCAGCACATCCATCGGTCACTTGAGAGGAGTCCTGAGCTACTGCTAAAACTAATTAGAAGTGGGTTGGAGACTGAGAGAACCTCATGTTACTCTCCACAGACCCCTTATGATGTGATGGAGACCAAGACTCACGTTATAAGCTCACACAGCACAAATGCATTGGCCACCACCACCACCAAATGAAGGAGGTTTCTAATGTGGAACTAAGAGGGGAAGAATTGTTTTAACTGTGTCTTCATTATGTGAATTAGCACAGTCAGGTATTGAGATCTTTTGGTGCTCAGATAGTATGGTGATGGAAGGATGGATGATGGATAATTTTTTACCAGTTTTTTTGTTGCGGTTAACAAATTGTACTGGGTCATCCCTTAGTTGTCAGCTCCCACTAGCTGTTCCTTATAATGCTAGAGTGGATCTGTCCCTGCCTAGTGAGTAGTTACCAAAGGCTAAAGGGGTTGGAATGGATCCACGTGTTGGTTTTTGCCAGGGCCGGTGACAGAAATTCCGGGCCCCAGGGACAGGGCTGTCCCTAGGGAGGTCGGCCGCCCACACTGGCCCCTGGGCCCTTTAAAATCGTCCGGGCCCCATGGCAATTGCCTCCTTTTGCCCCCCAATCAGCGGGCCTGGTTATTGCCTCTGTTACATTACTTCCAAAAGGAAAGGAACTGTGAGTGGTTTTGGCCAATGGGTGAATAAAGTTCTCCAAACAAGTGGATAAGAACTTGAGGTAAACTAGCTACACAAGGAGTTCCCAGCACACAGGAGTTGCTCTCCATAATAGTGATCTTGTCAGAATGTATACTGCTTTTACAATAACAGTGTTGTACATCTCCAAAATGAAAGAAAAGCGATGTTCCATGGAGCACAGTGGGAAAAGGCCAGCCTTGAAATGTGATGTTGTTTTTCCATAAAAAACCTTCATGAAATCCATCTTACACTCTGTAAAGATGGCAATAAATTAATAATTGTGAATGTGGGCTTGATCCATAACCAACCACCCCCAGATCTGGCAGTGAGTCTATGAGATACTCAAGAAATGAAACAAAAAGAAAACGCCTGGCACTATATGAAGGTGCAGCATTTGCTGCTGACTGAAGAGACCTCCTTTTAAATACTTGGGACTTCTTTCTACAGTATTCACTCCCTGTCTGCATTTCACATAGCAGAAGTGAAACTTCACTTCCTTATTGGGGAATAGATATTGTGGTGATCCAGAGACAAACTCCTTCTAGTATCTGCTAACTATAGTACATGTGTAACTGAGTATGGAACTGATTCTGCTACCTTTACCAGCACAGAGTAACACATTCATGAGCAATCCCATTGATTTTGCTGGGATACTCAGTATGAGGGTTTCAGAAACGGGTCCTTTTAAAATAATGGGCTTGACTCAAACCCAGGTGAGAGGCCCAATATTGCTGTGCTCTAGGTGCCCTGGACTTAACCAAAATTTTCCAGGACACCATAGGTCCAAATCCTGCTCTGTTGGCCAGTGCAGAGGTGGAGAATAGAGATGTGGTTACATTTGGCATATAACGTTTGTTGGTGATGGCAGCATATGCACCAAATAGATGGACATGACCCTAGTAAGCAGCTGTTGGCACATTAACAAGGCTCAGTTGCGAGCATATAGCAATTTGCTAAGTAATGATGCTTTCATCCGTAGAGGAGGAAAGGAAGCCCTTCCCACACCAGTATTCTTGGCGGGTGGTAAACTGAACTGGTCAAAACCCAGGAAAACAATGTTGTGCAAAATGTTGAAACTTCCAAGTTGTTTCTCTTTTGCAGGGTTAAGAATGGATACATGTTTCCATGATTTTTTAACATGTTCATCAAAATAGTTTTTTGTTACAATACATTGTTCCCCAAAGAGAGGGAGCCTGCAAAACTTTTTAGAAAAAAAAAAAAGAGAACTTTCCAGTGTCAACTTCCAGTGTAAGTAGACGGAATCAAAAATAAGGTGCATTGGTATTGCTGAGGATGAATGCACTCTGGATGCAGACTTATCTCCACATACCCCTTACAGTCACTTTTCCCACTCACCAGGCAGTCTTTGTTGCTCAAGAAAATGCTGAGGGTGTATTTTTTGAGGAGGTGGTGTACAGCGAGAAGACGGGTCAAGCTTGTAACGCTGTTACAAAAAATAAATAAATCTTTCATTTAAAAAAAACGGAGCCTTTCCGTACTGGGCAGTTGTACTTACTAGTTTAATAGCTCATTGAAATTCTGCCTGTTCTCCTGAGACATGTTGGTTATGCTGTGAGACTCTTTCTGGATCACAGTTCGATAGGCCTCATTATCTCCCAGGCTCCAATTTAGGGAGGCACTTAAGCACCTTCTTAATCCCCACTGAGGTCAATGGGAAGTCACCATGAGCCTTTTTGAACAGGGAGGGAGACAAGCACACGTTTTATCATAGTTGTGAAATGGCTTAAGTAAAGTATGATTGTTAAAAAATCTCTGTTGCCACTTTTTGAACTGTGATGTAAATAAAGGCCGATATGTTCTTCAGCAGGCAGGATGGAGAAAAGGAGTAAACTGCTCCATGTAACAAAGTTTCTGAACTTCAATGAAGTGGTTTGTCTGTATCTATCATGTACTCATTATTAGTACTGGATCTCAAATATTGAAGAGCAACTCCTCACAAATGAAGCAGAAGGAGGATTGATCGCATCGTGAGAAAAAAATTACATAGCAAAGGAAGATACTTTCTTGGCAAATTTAGGGCCCATTTCTGCAGAACTCACTCATGATTAATCTCATTGGCTACAACGGGACTACAGGTATATGGATTATCATGTGAGTAGGGTGGGCTAGAATGCTGGCCAGCCTCCTCTAAAGCTCTGTAATAACAACGCTTATAAAACACTGGATTCCATTACTAGACACATCAATGAAAGATGGCTGGCTAATGCTCCAACTTTATGCTACAAAGTATTGCATTCAGGAGTAAGACTCAGTTCAGCAGTTGCCTGTCTGAGGGGCTCTACAGCAGGGATCGGCAACCTTTGCCATGCGGTCCGTCAGGGAAAGCCACTAGCAGGCCGGGACGGTTTGTTTACCTGCAGTGCCCGCAGGTTTGGCCAATTGCAGCTCCCACTGGCCGCGGTTTGCCGTCCCAGGCCAATAGGGGCTGCAGAAAGAGGGGGCCTGGCCTGCACCACTTCCCGCAGCCCCCATTGGCCTGGAACAGCGAACCGCGGCCAGTGGGATCTGCGATCACCCGAACCTGCAGACGCTGCAGGTAAACAAACCATCCCAGCCTGCCAGTGGCTTTCCCTGATGGGCCGCGTGCCAAAGGTTGCCGATCCCTGCTCTACAGCTTAGTGTTAAAGATATGCATTCTGGAAAAGCTATTTGGCCAATATAACATGACTATACTATCACTTTTTGCATGCTCTCCCCGCAGAGGACAATATGTTGAGAATGCAACACAACCAAATTGGTGAAATGCCCAGCAACAGTATCAACGATAGAAAGATGAAAATGGAAGCAGAGTGCAGAAGTTCTTCATGCAACAAACAACTAATGTATCAACTGATTTTCTTTGGGCCAGACTGTGGCCTGTGTTGCATGCTCATGCAAGGGAGTGGTGGGGTGTACTGCACACACATTCTTCCTTGGGCCATTTTGCCACTTCCTGTGCAGCGTGACTATGTCCCTCCCTGGCACAGGTGGGCGAGAAGGCAGGCAGTGGGTGGCCCTGTGACTGTCTCCCCAGTGTGCTTATAGAGTAATTATACCAGCGTGTTGGGGGGGGTGAGAGGTGGTGTATGCTGCAACAGGCTGAAGTTCACGCTCTCTCAGGAGCAGCGGGGAGAGTGTGATCGCTGGTCTAGCCCTTTATTTTTAAGTGGTTTTAGAGCTAGCAAAAGGTACTGGATTGAAAACCACTACAGAACATACTCTGATTGGGCAGCTGAAGTGCAGGCTTCCTCAGACTGCCCTCACTGACTCTGAAGAGACTACCTCTGTGGATGAAAGGTCATTCAGTCTCCAAGGCCATTCAGTTCTTCATCTCTCAGCTGAGATGCTCGACAAAGATATCAATTAACATCAATAAAGGCCCCAAACCTGTATGGTTGGAATGCTGCATCCATGTGGAGGCCTGGTGACATCAGTGAGGGTCTTCACGGGTGCAGCAATCTGCCTGCGAACAGTCATTTATAAGCACAGGGCCTAATGCAGTGCTTTTGTGGTACTGACATCTATGCATTGGGAAATAATGGAGATCAGCAATCCATTGCACAATGGACACCTCTGGCTGCCTAACTGGAAACGTGAATGTCTTACCCTAATCTATTCCTAACCATCTCGGCAATTAGGTAGGTATGGATCTGGGTTTTAATCCTAAATATGAAAGAAACTGGACTGATAATTACTGTTATGGATCAGAAGAAGTCGAAGCTATCCTGCATCAGAATTCAGCTTCAGTTGTGTTTCTACAGCACAAAAAGTAACCTCCATCAAAAACAGGTGTTTCTGCCATGATAAATACCACTGCTTTTCAAAAAGTCAATTCATTCATTAAAAACAAAAAACAACCCCCTCCCCCACTTTGTCACAATGACTTATATGTGATATCAAACTGCTTTTTAACATAAAAATTACCTTCCTCTCCTAAAGCGAGATACTTTACATATCAACAATCATCAACATGTTTTTCCAGACCAAAGCAACAGGAACTTAGGTTAATTTAATAGAAAAAATAAAATATGGAATAACATTGATTTTGGCCAGTATCAATTACAACAGTACTACTCTATTTTACAAATAACAACTGAACATTTTACACATGTACAGTATTTTTCAGTAAAAATGAATTTGGATTTAACAATGTGTCAGTATTTTAAAAAGAAAACAAAGATATTAATTTCTTCTCTATAATAGTGTTAGAGACATTTGTAAGTATCCAAACAAATTCTTTACAATCCATTACATAATTATATCTCAATTATGAATATATATATATTTATATATAATATATAATATTAACTTAAACTTTGAAAGCATTATGTTCTAGTTAATAATGTTATTAGAGTAATAAGGACGTAACAGACTAGTAGTTAAACTAGCACAAATAAAGTTGTCATGACTTTGAATGTTTAGCAGGAAATTTAATGAACACCAAAGGAACGTCACAGTTCTTTTACTATCATAGAAAATGGGATGTCTGTAGGAATTCAGCTGTTCTCTGGGAAAAGGAACATATTGTTTCTACTGGCACCAGTGCTTTCATTTGTAAAAATTCAGGGACAGATTTCATACTGAAAAAAGGGAAGTCTAGAAGTTCTATTTCTACGATATATGTTTTTACAGAAATGTTTTCCATTTTCCATTTGTGTGTCACTGATCGTCGCACCCAGATTATTTTTGTACAGAAGGAAGACTTGTTTTAGGCCAGGTCTACACTACCGCTGCTGGTCAATCTAAGCTATGCAATTTGAGTTATGTTAGTAGTGTAACTCAAGTCAATGTAGCTTAGATCTACTTACCGCAGGGTCCACACTTCTTTATGTCAATGGGAGATGCTCTCCCACCGACATTGCTTCCACCTCTCATTGTGGTGGAGTAGAGAAATCGATGGCAGAGCGCTCTCCCATCGATTGAGCATGTCTTCACTAGACCTGCTAAATCGAAGCCATTATGCCAATTTAGCTCTGTAGTGAAGAAAAGCCCTTAATCAAATCAATATCTTTGAAATTTAATTTACTACATTTCACCTAATTAATGTGTGTCTAGCAATATGCTAATAGGAACATATAAAAATATCTTGACTGGGAATGATGTGTAACTAGAAAAGGAAACACAGGAGCCTTATTCCTCTCTCGCTTAAACTGGCTTCACTGGGGTTAGTCCCAATTTATACCATTGTTGATTAAGAGCAGCTTAAGGCCCAGACTGCCAAGAGGGATATTATTACACAAAATCCAAACTGGATAGACATCGTCTCTTGATGTAAATGTATTGATCTAAATGTAGTTACTCCAAGGGTTGAATTTGACCCAGTGTATCAGTTCCAGTTATAGGGCCCAGTCCTGTAAACACCTACTTCTGGATGTAGTATCACTGAAATCTATGTATTAGCACTGTGACTAGTAGTACACGTTTGCAGGATTGGGCCCCCTGTTTGCTAAAATACAAGATAAGATTATACAACTACTACTTAAGTGTTACCTGTGTGCTCCAGACATGAGTTTATAAAATACTTTCATTCATGAAAAATAAGAGGACCAGCTCCTTTTGGAATTTATTCACAATAGGAAGAATGCCCTTGTCAAAACGTAGGTGTTATTGGAATGTTACATTTTATTCCAAATAGCAACACCTAAGTCGTGGTCTACACGGGGGGGCGGGAATCGATCTACGTTATGCAACTTCAGCTACGTGAATAATGTAGCTGAAGTCAATGTACTTAAGATCGACTTACTGTGGTGTCTCCACTGCAGTGAGTCGACTGCTGCCACTCCCCCGTCGACTCTGCCTGCACCTCTCGCGGCGCTGGAGTACAGGAGTTGACGGGAGAGCACTCGGGGGTCGATTTATCACGTCTAGACTAGACGCGATAAATTGATCCCCGCTGGATCTGATGGGTAGTGAAGACAATTTGTTCACAATAGGAAGAATGCCCTTGTCAAAACTTAGGTGTTATTGGAATGTTACATTTTATTCCAAATAGCTTTGACAATTTAAAGAAAGAAATTAAAATCCCAGAATAGCAGTTAAGAAGCTAACTGTCTAATAACCAGATCTATATAACTGGGGTGGGAGAAGCAAAATGTATGTAAATACTGCATGATGCAAAAAACAGCACACAGCATAGGACACAAAGTAAGAAATATGTGTGGAATTGATCACTTTTTAATTTATTTTTAATACTGATACAAAGGATGCAGAACATAGTCCCACATATAAAGATGTTTCTAATTCCCTCAAGGGCTGGTTTTCTTAAGTTCCCCGTGACTATTAATATATAAGCACAAAAAAAGACTGATGCGAGTATTTTTTTGTTTTTGTTTTGTTTTAATCCATGTAAACTTGTGTCGTATTCTTGAAACACTCTTTAAACATCTTGAAGGGGAAACAAGCAGGAAAAAAAAAGGGGAAAGGAAGAAAAAGGACCATCAAAAACAGGGATAATCCTAAGGTTGACAGGAAATCAAATAATTACTTTAATGTTAATTTTGGCATCAATGCTTTGGTCACACAATACTGACTGTGATCCCGGATGCTTAGCTCTAAACACCCAGTTATGAAAGGTAGGCTTGTTGTAGTTTTTTCCATTAAAGTTCCAACAAACAGTTCACCATCTCCCCTGACAAAGAGGAGAGAGAGAGAGAGAAAGAGGTGGCTTGCTTTTTTTTTTTTTTCTTTTTTCTTTTTTTTAATAATATGGATTAATCTATAAGTCTACAGGAGCAAGAGGATTCTGGGAGGTACCAGTTCACCCTTTGTGCGTACATGTTCTGCAACACAGTTGCTGAAGTACCTTCCTTTGACACAGATTGTTCTTTTTCACTAGCATACAGAATCCTCCCTCGGCCCAAGATTCTTCCGTTGCTTCCGGAGGTCAGCGATAGAGGGAGGGGGCAAGTTGAAGATTTGAAGAGCATGGTGTACAACGGAGGAAGGTTTAATTGGTCAGACAGGCAGATTTGATGGAAGAGACCATTCAGGAGCAGGTAGCAAGTAGGAAATTTGGTCCATCAAAAGGAATTTCAGTCAACAACATTTTTTTTTTCAAGAAGAAATATTGTGTTGTCCGACAGGGAGTGATTGGTATCCATTTGTGAAAGGGAAAAAAAAAGATTAGAAAAAGAATAATTAGAAAACAGTGATAAATACAGTGAAGGATTTTTTCTGAGTTATTATGAATCAAAAGGATATAACAGTCATATCACAGAAAGAGAATAAAACATTCTAAACAGAAATTGAACCTTTGTAAGTCTGACAAGCAACCAATGCTTCTTGATCCCCTGCCGGTAATATAAGATCCTCCTTCTTTGAAAATTATAAGCAACATTATTACTTCTGTGTTTGTCCTCCTAGGCTACTGTAATAAAAATAACACCATGTGCATGAGCACCTTCTCAATGCCTGCTGACTTCAATGGGAGTGGAGAGTGCTCAGTACTTCCTCGGACTTCTCAGCTTCTGGAAGGATTGAGCCATATGCCAATAAAATGATGAGTTAGTTATTTCTGTGCATGTTGGTCTTGTACCATTTTGTTTTTGTATCCACAGACGCTACTCTAATTTGTACAAGTGGGCAGAGGAAAGCACTTGGGTGTGCGTACATAGTATTTTTCATAAAAAGGATGGTGTGAAACAGTCACGGAAAGTGAGAGGCTGGTATAATCATGTTCACACAAAAGAGTATTTCTAATGAAATTTACTTTGCCTAAGCTCCTTTCTTGTTCAGCTCAACATCAATAACAATCCATGAAAAGTACAAGAAACAAAACTCTGCCCTCAGTGATGCCCATCTGTGCAAACTCATTGTGGTTGCACAGGTATAAATGAGGACATATTTTAGCCGAAGCAGTACCAGACCCAACAGGTATTGCAACATATTGCTGATATGCAAGAGGATACTGTGAGTACATGACTTTAGTTTTCCTTTTACTACTAGCTTTATCTGACTTGAAAGTGTAAACTGACTAACATGATCTATAAATGTCCAAAGAAGCACTATGGGTCCAATCCTGCTTCCACTGAATCAACGGTAAAATGCTAATTTGACTTAAATGGGAGCTAAATGGGCCCCAGAATCATCATTAGTTCTTACTATATTTGCTTTGTCAGATATTTGCCCCACTGTGTGTAACACTAAGCTTCTGTTCTGAAATGATCTCACTTGTTGAATTGGACCGTACCTGCAATGACCTTAGGTAGTAACACCTTCAGGAAAAGGACCCTGTTATCTCTTTAACTGTTAACACACTTTGTTGCTTTACATAATATAGTAATGAAGCTAATAATATGCAGTTAGAGCAATGCTGTATTAAATGCAACAAATTGCTTAGAGAATGCCAAAATCTCCATTATGAAGATAGTACAATATTTTCAAATTGTCTCTATTTCCCTTTGCTATTCATTCACATAATTCAATTAAGGTTATTGAGAGTTAACATCACATTAGTTGTCAACATCTTTACAGTTTAGAAGGGCAAATCAGACACAGATGAATCTTTCAGTTAAGAGTGCATTAAGATAGTCACAAGAAAAATCTTTCTAAGGAAATGCCCATTACAAAACAAATGAGGTGGAAATCATGGGCTAAAGCGCTGATAAAGAATGGGGTCTGTGAAACAAAAATAATCCATATTATATATTTGCCCCATGTATAAATCTGAAAATATAACTAAATAATCATTTAGGAGATCCAAAATACTTCAAGAAGCCAAACCAACACAAAACGTGGAACAATTATGTTAACTTTGATGCCAACAAAAGGAGTATTTTTGAGAAAAATAATAATACTCACCATCCTTACAGACTGTTCCAATTACACAGACCCCGGTATCTAAGATATAGCCATTTGGACAAGTTGTACAGTTTTTGTCTCCTTGACCGCTGCATTCTAAGCAGCTGGCATCACATCTTTAAACAAAACAAAAGCCAGAAGTTATCACAATTGCCACTAAGCAACAACAAGAATTTCCATCACACTGTCTCAGTTAAGTTCTCGTCACTGAGATAATTCATATTCTTTTATTTAATGATAACTACTTGATTCTGAAAATTTTGAAACGAAGTACAGCAGGTAGAAGTAACCAGTCACATTTATAAAACACATTAGGCATCCATAGACTGGACAAAACTACACAGGGAGATAAGGATCAAAAAGTAAAGCATGTCATAGAAGATTGAAGGAGTATTATGTGTTTTCTGTGGAAAGCTGTAACAAAAGGTGATTCCCAATGCTGCCTCCGTCAAAGAGAGTTTGTCCAAAGTCAAAAAATATGAGCTTCAGAAGGGCCTGAACTGTACTTTACAAAGATGTGCAAAAAACTCTGTTCCTTTCAAATAAAACTCAGCAAAAGCTTACCAAGCCTTGTCCATCAAGTATTTCTGCTCCATTGCTGGTTGTGTATAGCTGAGGAACTGAATGGTCCATATGAATGGCAATTTACCTCTTGGCAAATGGCTACTATTGCTTCTTTAATGGAAAAGAACAGCCCCTCTGCTAGATCTGTTAACTAGTTACCATATTTTTATGCCTGTAATTTCAAATTGCTTAATAAAATCTTGATTTAAATAAGCAGAACACATATACACACGCACTGAAATCCATTTTAAAAGCCCTTATATAAAAATTACAATCAAGTTAACAATTCTTGTTTTCTTCCCATAGTTTGCTGAGCATACTGTGTATTCTCTTATTCTCAACACCCAGAAATGTGTTCTACAATGTCATAACATTCTATTATTTAATCCAATTTACACAGTAGTAGATGTATGATATCAAATATTAGACACTTGCTTTAAAAAACCCCCAAAAATATAATGTAGCCTTTGACGACTATATCTACCTTTTGCAGGTTTTGTATCCGTTTTCAAGAGAGTGGTCAAGGTAATAACCAGCACTACAGGACTGCACGCATCTTCCATCCTCCATAAAATAACCTTCTGTGCAGTTTATGCAAGCATCTGCTCCTGAGCCTTAAAGCCAAGAGAAAATACACTGTAACACATTGACACATTCTCAGTATAGCCTGGATAACAGACAGCATCGCTAACTGTAACAAAACATCTGCTCATCATAGGTTATTGGACATATATATTCTCGTTGCTTTACACCTTGCCTACATGTACTGCAAACTATATCAGCTAGCAACAAAAGATAAATATAGCGGTAATCCTGCCATACTTTTTTCTGAGAAAAAAATTGTTATTTCTACAGCTAGGAATCACAAGCAAAGATAGCTAGTGAGTGTGTGTGTACTTTTCAGCTAGAACGTTTATATTTTTATGTCAACAGGAAGAAGCCCACTTTACTCAAAGATCTATTAAAGAACCTCCAGGGCATAACTTTTCATTTACAAGCCAGTCATCATACTGTATTTGGAAACGTGATGTCATACTGCACAAAGGACATAATGATTACGCGAAGCCAAATGTCACTGAGGTACCTGCACACGTTGCACAGGAACGGTGACACGGTTCACATTCCCTGCCGTTGTGATATTTTCCTTCTTCACAGCGGACAGCGCATCTGGATCCATATAAACTAGTGCAAAAGTACAAATTAGACTGTTTAATACTGACCAGCTAACAGCAAGGTAAGGAGGGAGGACAATGATCAGACTCAGAAACCTAAAGTATTCTGCAATGTAGGTCTCTCTTGAAATTCCGTTAATAAAAGTTCAGTGAAATGATAGTATCCTACTGTACACTTATACAGCTTCTTTCACTGCAAGTTCTTTACAAACTTAAATATAGCAGTCATTTCACACATGCACCTACATCTACGGTGGAGTTTCACAACTTGTAGCAAACAGTAGTATAGGACAGGAAGTGAAGAAGAATGCCAAATCTAAGGGAAAATGCAAAGAAAATTCAAGTATGCAGAATGTAATTACCCAAATGGAACTTGGTCTGGGGTCAGTACCACTACACTTACAAACATGCAACGTTACCAGTGGTGTCCCCTAATACCACGTTAAAATACTAACAAATACCAACTCAGTGTGAAGGGTGCCACTTAATGCAGCACGAGGATTTCCCTTTGTAAAGGTTCTGAGTTTGCATGTGAACTGGGACCCTTCAGTTCATGCCTGCTGCATCCACACAGGGGAATTACAGTCTAGCACTATTGCAGACAGCTGTCTCCAGCCAAATAGTATTTGCAAACCACTACTTTGCATCATCCCATTCACATCAATGAAATCTTCACTTCAAAGTGTAGTTGCAATTATTGAGTTTAACTTCCCTATCACTAAAAGGATCAATACCTTGAAGTGCTGAGAGCTTCCAGATCCCACTGAAATCAGTGGGAACTTGAAGGCATTTGGCTCCTTGCAGGATTAAACACATAATCAGCTGAACAAAAACCTTGGCTCCAAATTAACTTTGGGAGGGCCTGAAATCTTGATCTGAATCCAGAATTTGCAGCCTATGTTCCATGTTTCATTTGAATTTTAGTCTTTGGAATGGCTATCCACAGAACAAATAGACAACTGTAGTCCAGGAAACCTGTTAGATACTCTCTCCTACAAACCTGTAACCTTGGCTCTTCCACTGGGCTGCCTGATATAGCTATGAAACATCTCCACACTCTTGCTTTGCTAAGCGGATGTCTGCCTGAGTTTACCAGCTTGCATCATTTTTAAGAGACTAGCACCAGAGCAACTTGAGGAGGTATAAGTGTGGCTATTAAAATTAGTCAGAAACATAAAAGGCAAAACTTAGGAAAACTTCCTGAAATCGTCCTCAAGATTTTCACATTTTCCCCCACAACTGTTCACAGGCTTGTCATAAGAGGGTGTAGTTACACAAATTAATAATACTCTACACTTCCATAGCACCTTCCATTAGAAGATCTCAACATGCTCCACAGCCATGAATTTACCAATAGCCTCACAGCACTCCTGTGAGGGAAGTAAACATCATCCACGTTTTACAGAGGGTTTCAATGTGCTGGGGCCTTGGCTTGATCTGATGCCTTGCTTCCCTCAGATCAAGCCTTCTCTCGAAGGAAGGTCATTTTCTAATGAGTGACAAACCACATCATTGGAGACAGAACAACGCAGGTGGTTGAAAAATCTAAATGCACCGCGGGTATATAGAGAGTGAGAAGTGGCTTTACCATGTGAAAAAGAAATTAGGCCTAGACATTCAAGGAAACTAATTCTAATGGTCAGCTTACACTAACTCAAAGACTGTAATCTATTTTGACACAAAGTACATGTCCAATACTAAAACAATCAAGGATCATCCTTATTCTAAACAAGTCTCAGATCCAGATTTTGACCTCAATTTTTGTGTGGCATAAAGCCAGCATACAATCCCTTACAAATGCTACAGGGATAGTTGACCCTCTCTGCTTGGATCAAAAGGTCACTCATTCACATGGAAGTAAACATGGGTGCTGCTGCTGCTCTGTGGATTTTACCTATCAGTTTCAGAAGTGATTAAGTCCCCGTACCCAGCAAAAATACCCACTGCTGTTTAATATATAGGCATAACCATATCGTAATGGAATTGAGCCTGAGGTACTTAAGATAAGTGAATGATTGGATGTCTGAAGAGACACAATAAAGATAAGGAAATAGTTTCTAACTATCACAGGAATGAATCAGAAGGATTAATACAATTCACCAGTTCCACTTCTGAAATAATCCTTGACTGCCACGCTGTAGGTCAAAAAAGTGAAGAACACAGCTTTTACATGGCTACAACTTTCATTTTGCCCGCTGTTAAACATTTTTTAAAATTCATTGTTACCCAAGATGGCTTATGATGGCACAAGAAAGTATTAAATTACAGCACAAACAGCAATAGAACACATAAATGGAGGCCCAGACAAGGTTAAATAGTAATATAATGTACGTCTCTTTGATATATGTCCATAGACTCAGGAAGTCTCTTTGGCTATTGTGTGCAGTGAAATCCATCATATCTTTACCTTAGGCCATGTCTGCATTCTGTGCAGCTTTGGGATTCAGCACATGTCTTACAGTTCTCACTGCATTTCCGGCAAGCAATCTTATCTGCAAAGGAAAAAAGAAAACCAGCCCCGAAAACCCTGGTCAATCATGTTTAATAAAATTATATGGATATAGTCCATTGTTTATTGCTTTTCTACCTTGGCACAAGGAATGGAAATAGAAAGCAAGAATAAAATTAAATAGCTGAAGTGCTACTTATATATTGACCTTCTTTATCAAATGCTTTCAATTATTTCTAAATATTGAAAATAACATCCTATTCCTTTGAAAAATAATATGCTTTGAGATTGTAAAAACACTTATATGAATACACTTGTTTAAATTAACTATGTTTTTATTACTGACTCATGCAATCTTTTCAAATAATAGGAAGAATACTAAATTCATGCAAATAAGCGTTTCTACATAAATTGCTCATGCAAAGCGATCTAGTAACCTTTGTGTAATTGTCTTTTAGATCATTTAAGCAAACAGACTTTCCTAATTTCATTTTTTTGGGGTTCAAGGCTATGCCTGATTGCACTCTTCTGATCTTATCAAACCTAAGCAACATATTACTGTGCCCTCTCCGCTAACAGGTTCCCTTTACCGCAGCTATAAGACCTAAAGTGGCCATGTTTCTCCACCCATTTACTCTTCTTACCCTGGAGGTGCTGTATCATGGACACCAACTTTCTACCTGAAAAGGGCTGTGAGAATCCAATCTAACTCCACATTCTCTTTTATCCTGCATCTTGATCAGGCAGAGGAGACATTGTAGTAGAAAGAATAATACTACTTTGTTCTTTTAAAGTGAAAATGAAAGAAATGAAGCTAATATCTGTCCCTGCTATCCCTGGTTATGAGTAAACTGCTTCACAGGACTACAGGCAGGAGACACCGGCCCCAGTTCAGCAAAGCTCTTAAGCACATAATTATCTTTAAGGATGTGCCTACATCCCTGGGATTAAATATTTTATATGATCATGGTCTAGGCTGGGAATTAAGACTTGGGGACTCTGCATGGTCATCCATAGGTGGGAATTAAAGCCAGGTCTCCCACAGGGCCATGTACATTACTGCTACTGCATCATTGCATTACTGCAGATATTAAATGTCTACCAAATTTTGCCCATTTTGTGCAGCTGTGTTAAGAGTTGAGGACAGAGCCTCTATCTTCCTTAGTACACCAATGTAGCAGCAGCCGAGCAGCATGCCCTTCTGGCTCTCACATGCCCTCTGGTTTACCAGGGAAGCATGGTGTCCCAGTTTAGGAAGTAATGTTTAATATGTGCTGGAGATCAGCACACGCTGCTCCTTTCTGGAGCGGCAGGAAGATGCATTCTTCCACATGTTCCCCCACCACATAGTGGATCTACTATTGTAGTGGGCCAAGCGTTGCTCTGCTACCTCCACTTCCTAGTCAGAACGAGAAAGGGAAGGATTTTGTCAGGTACCCGCTAAGCATGATTTTCAAGAGCTAATAATCTCAGCAGAATCCAGGTTTAGTTTTGGAAGAGACACTTGATCAGGATTGGTTCCCAACAATTTCATAAAAGGAATGAGATTTAGAAAAGAGATGAAAGTATCAAAATACACTTTTAATCTTAAAAACTATCTCCTGACCTCCCCCAAACAACCCAGCCCAAATATTGGAAGCCCAAAGAAATAAGCAGGAGAAAATACTGACTCTTGTCAAGGTAAAATCCATCTGGGCAGCTGGTAATACAGCTATTGGATTCTTCATTGAGATAGTAACCGGATTTACAGCTCAGGCACTGGTCACTGTGGCTTCCAACACAGGTTTCACAATTGGGTGAGCATTTTTTACAGCGTTTCTTGTCTGCATTGTAGTGACCAGGTGGGCAGTTTGGAACACAGATCCTGCATTGTGCAGTGAAGAAAAGGCAGAGTCGTCACTGATGTAAACCCACCACCCTATAGCAGAGGTCCCCATACTGTGTGGCGCGCCCCACCTAGGGAGCACGGAGGAACCTTTGGGAGGTGGGGGTGGAGGGTGGGCCAGCCCCTACAAAGGGCAGGGAGGGAGCACCACCCAGCCCCTCCCCGCCCCCAGCTCTCCTCTGGTCCTTTGTGCAGCCGCATCTCCGGCTCCCGGCCCCACCCCGGCCCCAGACTCACCCGCAACTGCGACCTCAGCTTCAGTCCCCTTACCCCGTTCCCATCCACCCTGGCCCTGGAAGAGGCAGGGAGACGCAGACAGGAGTAAGAGGGGCACAACCCTCAAAAGTTTGGAGACCACTGCCCTATAGATCCACAAGTATAAAACAGCCACCTTGCTCAGCATCATTACTTCTCCTTTCTACCAGAGAATTTAACAAAAGGTAATCCTCACAAGCATTGCATCCACTCACTTTCTTTCCCTGCAGCATCTGCTGGGTCACTGGCAATTCCCTCATCAGACAATCACACAGTTTCATTTTTAACCATTTATATCTGCCCCAAGCTTGCCCAAGCCCAGTGACTGATGCTATGTACTAGCTATGCTGGTTCTAATTTTGTTTTTATGTTCATTTTGTTAAAAAAAATAGTCAGATGATGGCTGAATAATCAGGAAATGGTGTTTGAAGGATGTACATTACATTCAAATTAGTAGGACTTTCCTCTAACTCCTACGCAAATTTGTAAAATAAACTAAAGGTAAGAGAAATTATTCCATATCCTGTAGAAAAGGGAAAAGGAGGGAGATGTTAAGATAAAAACTGAACAAGGGATAATATATAAAGATGTTTTTTCCTTTCTTACCGGGTGTTGTTTTTAGATTTGTAGTAATAGTGTAGACAATCAGTACAGTGGTCTGGTCCTGGTCCATCACACCCTACTTTACTGCATTCTGCATTGCACGGACCTTTAATAAATCCAAAAATCAAAGGAGGGGAGAAATGACACATCTGCATTTGCTACTCTGTGGTCCTTACAAAATATTACGATAATGCAGAGTATAATTAGCCCAGTTCCCTATGTGGACTCAGTGACTAGCTACAGTGAAGCTAACACAGACTTATCAGATACTATTTGTGGAGTCAAACAGATGCTTTCATAATAAATAAAATCATTTACATTTTTTGTCACTGATGCCCGAAGGTCCCTGAGTCCCTTAACAAAGACTAACAACATCATTTATCATAAATAGCTCTGTTGTGCCCAAATAAATCTAAGATTGGGAGCAAACAGTATTTGGCAGGCTATCGCTAGCATATTGTTGTTAATAATAGTGGTTTGGTGTTTATAACTAATACCATCAAAAGTGTTTGGCAGCTTAAACGTTATCACTACGGAAAGCTGCTCAGTAACCATCATGTGTCAATCCCATCTCCATGCCATGTTGATGCCTGAAGCCAGAATAGGGGGAAAAAAAAAAAAAAAAGGAAAACCTCAGTCTGTCCAGGTGATTCTAGAGTGGCTCAATCACCTTCCAAAATAAAGAGAGGTTCAAGAGTGAGTGGAGAATGGAAAAGTTCTCAGTATAATGCTGTCATCTCGGGGCTGGCACTCTACCTTTAGACAGAGAGATACTGATCACAGAATCATCCAATCAAATATTACCAAGCTATTTGCCTTCAAAAGTTCCTTTTCACACATAATGGGCCTAAGTGCTTTCAGAACGCACGAGACATTGTTGGAATAAATAATGTCATACCGAAACAGGCCAGCCCCACTGACTTGTTGTCTTCTCGCTCTGATGCTATCTGACTGATGCCAGGAAGACTAGTTATAATAAAAGATTCGATGAAGACAATGGACAATTTCTGATAGAGCTCAGTTGAAAGAGATTGTCTCTCCTGACACAATGTAGATGATACCATCCCGAACACCTGCTCATATATACTGCTGGGGAATTCTTCGCCATGTATATTCATCATGAATATACCATATGTACTTGCCATGCTTAAAAAAAATCAGAATTAAAAAGATTTATGTGCAACTTTAAATAACAAGTCACATGACTCGGCTCTTAATCAAAACTCTTAAGTGAAGTCCCACCACTCCCATTCCTCATGGGAAAAACCTCAGTGCAAAGCCTTTTTACTAGAGCTTTGGTTGGCATCATGCTTTTGATCTTAGAAAGTTCATTTTCCTGCATGTAATTATTATAAAGCTTGCATGTTTATATTTATTACAATTCTAACTTATGAAAAGAAGTTTTATAAACACACATACAAATTTCCTCTTCAGTCCAGAGAAAGGGAAAGGCAGCTCAAAGTAACTGTGGATATTTTTTATTCAACTGCTTTGGTTATTGTTGTTGTTTATTATTTGTTTTCAGAAGCATCCACATGGTGCTAAGTGGCTTCCAAACAAACAAACAAAAAAAAAAAGGCACAGTTCCTGCCTCCAAGATCTTAGCCTCTAATTAGGGAATGCAAGTAGACAGAAGGAGGAAGAGTATAGAGAAGTGGTGAACATCAAACACTTAAGGTGGCTAGGCAGTGACGTTCTGACAGTACAATGGCACATACAGTGGGCCAAATTAGTCCTCAACTCTATTATACATGAGATACAGTAAATGAATGATTCCTCGAGATGTAGACTCCAACTCACCTGCATAGTCATCTGTCCCATAGTCCTCTGTAGGGTCTTCGACTGGACTGGAGCGCACTCGTTCCACTTTGGGAAAATCGTTTCTTGGCGAGTAAGGCTGGATGGATGTCCCATAAAGAACTAAGGACCATTCTTTCAATTTGCCTAGCAGTCAAATATTTAAAGCATAATCTTAGAAATGACTTACATCCTCTCTTTCTCTCTCTCATGTGGATTTTGATTTTGATCATGTGAACTAGTGAATGAATATGAGTGAGTTTGAGCCCCTGCTTTATCTCTGTGTCGTGAGACAGAGAGAATGCAGTTTTAGCTTCAGTATAAATCCAAACCAGCTCACCCTTCTAAATCAGTTTTTCATACATCAGATCTTCCACCACATCAACCTCTTCCAGTTCTAATAAAAGCCTACTTAAGTTTTCAAATAAGGGATGAAATCCTGACCCTGAAATCAATGGGAAAACTCATACAGACTTCAATGAGGCAAGTTTTCATCCCAGATTTCACTTTCCTTCAGAACACTAGTAAATCAACTTTTCTTTTTTATTATTCTTAATCTGTCAATTAATTAGTTGCACAATTGATGGGATGCCAGTTTATTAAAGGGGTTGATTTTCTTATAATATCCAATGAGTAACTCCTATTGGCTTTAACGAAGGTCTACTAATGCACACTAAGGGAAGAAAAACTCTTCTAACTTATCAAAACTCTGTAGTAAAACTTCCATGACATCCTCTGAAAACATCACTGTCAGTGACAACCCATACTATAAAATTACAATATGGAAAATAAGTTTGTCCACACTGCTCCCTTGATTGCATTTGCCCACATTAAAAAACCATTATACAATTTAACCCAAGTCAACATAATTGTCAGTCTCTCATCATGGAAGGCTTGGGACTGAAATAGGTCAGCAGTGAATATTTGAAGAAGTCCTGCAGCTATGTTTCATGGTGGGCTGTTCTTTGGTTAATTGCTCTTCCCTCGGAGCAACTTTTTTTCAGAAGTTTAAACCAAATTACCCTTGCTTTAAGAAGATCACTCATACTACATGTATGGTAAAATTCAAATAAGTTTACGCCCTCCTTTATATTAGTTGCTCTCCACAATTCGTTTTTGGGCTGTAATATTTTCCTTTGCCTGTGTATTTTTAAACTATGGAAGTTAAGTTCCATTAACTTTTACTAAATCCTAGTTATCTTTCTGTATTCTCCCAATTTTGTTGCTATCCTCTAGTGAGGTACCCAAATTATGTGCCCTATTACCTCTTTGATTTTACATTCAACACCTACAATTTAAGCAAAAAGAAGCAGAGGTTTTCCTAAGCTGACTGGCTGATGGGAGGTGATCACCCTTTGTCTTTTCAACTGTTATATTTTCAGACTAAAGACTGTTGTGAAATAGTACGTGTCTCAGTCAACCCAGTATTGCCAATCTTATAGAAATCCTACTCTTTATCTGACATTATTTTGTCCTCTCTTGATTACAAGGCCAGAGAAGGCCATGGTCCTAAAGTCTAATCTATTGCATCACACAGGAGTAGCTTAATTCTTGCATTGAGCCCCCAACAACTTGTAGTTGAGCTAGAGCATATGTTTTAGAAAGACGTCCAACCTTGATTTAAAGACTTCAAGTGATGGAGTTACCATATCTCTTGTTAGGCTGTTCTAATGGTTAATTACCCTACTAGTATATAAAATGTGCACCTTATTTCCAGGATGAATTTTTCTAGCTTCACCTCCCAGTCACTTGCTTTTGTCTACTAGATTAAAGAGCCCTGTAGTATCAGATATCATCTCCCTGTACACGATCGTGCTGAAGTGGCCCCATAACCTTCTTTAGATCAAACACCTTTAATCTCTGGTTATACACCCAAGGATCACACTGCCCCTTTTAGCCACAGCATGTCCTCTAGGTGCTTATCCCCAAATCCTTGTCAGAGCCAGTTTTCCAGTCCCCCATCCTGTAAGTATGGCCTATGTTTTAAGATGTATGACCTTGAATTTGGCTATAATAAACTGGATGCAGTCAAATAATGTGTTTTACTAATAGATCCAGAGTGCCGTGCCCTCATCATTTAATTCTTCACCAATCTTTGTGTCACCTGCAAACTTTATAAACAATGATTTTATATTTTTTTTCCAGATCATTGACAAAAATATTGGTCCAAGAACCAATTTCTCCAGCACCCCACCAGAAATACCCCACTTATTTTTGCTGCCCATGCATGGAGTCTGGAAGGATTTTTCTCCCAGGTCAGATTGGCAGAGACCCTGTGTTTTTTTCACCTTCATCTGCGACATGAGGCACAGGTCAATTGTTGGTTTGATCTACAGTGAATGGTGGATTCTCTGTAACTTGAAGTCTTTAAATCAAGATTTGAGGACTTTAGTAACAGCCAGAGATTCTGGGCCTGTTACAGGAGTGGGTGGTGAGGTTCTGTGGCCTGCAATCTTCAGAAGGTCAGACTAGATGATCATGGTGGTCCCTTCTGGCCTTAAAGTCTGAGTCCTACTGAAGCTACTGTACTTGGACTTTGCATGATGCAGTGGTCTGCATGAGCACGTCTATTTACAGGATCTGGGCCTTAAATGTGTTTCTTAAGTAAACAAGTGGAGGGGAGAGTAATGCAGGCGTTACCATGGGAGTATTTTCCTTTTAAAGAATAGTTCAGTCGATAAAGAGTGAGAAAATCCATGGAACTCGCCAGCACATAAATGAAGTCTGCCTCAAGGCAGGTTTAATTTGTACAATGAAAATACACACACACAGACACACACACTTTTATAACAAATATACAAACCATACGCACTTGAGCCAACATATCTTTTTGGCTGATTCCACCATTTAGTCTGGCTACCACAGTCCCTTTCCCTCCTTATATTTAGTACATAACAAAGAGATCCCCAGTTGTATGTGTAGAAGAAACAGTATACCACAGTGTTTCATAGACAGCATATGTCTGCACTTTGCCCCATTAATTCTGCTGAATTAAATGCAGAAATAACATACATTGTTTTTTTATAAACTGGATGCTGCTTTTCTTTATGGCTAACAGATGTGACAATACTTTGCCCAATGCTAGGGTCTGACGACATCAGAAACATTACATGGGTTGGCCATTTGTTCACATTTTGAGACAGGAAAACTGCAGTTCTTAATTATAAAACTTTTTGATAGCTAAACAAATATTTAAAGACATGCAGAAATACAAAACACATATGGTGGTGATAGCAGTGTGATCAATTTCAGACTATGGTGATAAACTGGGTAACTATTATAGAATGTACTCATGGACCTTTGCTTACCTCACACACTGCCCACTGATCTATCACTGCCAGGAAAAATTCAAACATTCCAAACATCTGAGTTTTTCCTTGGCTAACATATGCCAGGCATTAGCAAATCTTTTCTGAACAGGAATGCTATTGGACGGTTTCCATTATGAGGCAAGTACTACGCTGGATGCTGAAAGTAGATGATGCTAAAGAGGACAAAAAGTACCAGGGCCTGAATTCTCCACTGTCCTGGATCCCTGCGTTGTCACTTGCATGCATATGAATGCAGAGTCGGTGTCTAACACTGATATTCGGATCTGGTGGTGTCATACACCCATTTTGCAGGTGTAAATGATTACACAAGGTTCAAGGCAGTGAAGAATCACTTCTCCAGGTCCAGATTCTCAGCTGTGCCCAATAACCACTGGGTGCATCTGAAGATATGGGAGATGATTTCCCATTGGCCTGATTCCTGACAGTTTAGAGCAGCCTCAGGACTTCTTTAAACTATTCTGGCTAACTGTGGCCCCATGGGCTGATATACCAGCTGTGGACTTCTACAGCTGGGTATTGGAGGAGACGGCTAAGATAGCTCTGTGCCAGCTGCCAGAGAAATCCTCATCTGGGCAGGTCCACTGGATTTACAACTTCTTTGCACTACATGAGCTAGAGCCTCACGAGCTATAAATCCTCATTGCTCAACTGAAATCAGTAGAGCTCTGCCAATTTACACCACTTGAAGATCTAGCTCCATATGATTAACTACTAATTGTGCTGTAGTTCATACAGTATAAAGTATTGAAATCAACAGGACTCCTCATTCAAGCTAGAGTTTGCAGGCACATGTCCTTAAAGAGTATTTGAACTTACGTAAGTCCTGTATAAAATTTGGTGGAACTCAATCCTCTCTTTAGCTTATCTCTTTTACACTGCCCTGGTAGCATAACGGGGCTGTAAATGGACTCTGGGGAATAGCCCCTATGTAAGGAGCTGGTGGAAAACTATCAGAGTGGCTCTATGCCAGCCCTTGCTCAGGCTCTAGCATAAGGAGCATGCCATGGCAGAGCGGGAGGGAGGTGGTTGGAATGCATTGCTCTTTGCTGTACTTGGCTGGGAGATGACCCATAGGGTGCTGTTGCAAGCTGGTCTAACCAATTCCTTGGAGCCAGGCAGGCCTCTGGCTACCCCAAGAATAAATTTGGTAACATTAAAATATTGATGAAGTTGCCGACCATTGACTTTATGGGCTTCCTTTTTAATAACCTGATGAAAGGAGGAACTCCATTGAAGCCAATGGAATGACACCAGTGAAAACTGGTGTGAGAAGATAATCAGACCAGACATAGCTGAGTGATGACTGAAAAACTGAAGAAGACTGTATTTTGCTCCAGACCTCTAGACTGCTGTAGCCAAGACCTTCAAAACTGGGTGCCTAAAGTTGGTCTTCTAAATCCTTATTTAGCACTTAAATAAATAGACTGCCTGATTTTCCACTATACTGAGCACCCAGCAGTTTCCATTGACTTTAACACAAAGTTTCTTGCTGTGCAGCAATGTTGAAAATCGGACTGTTTATTTAGGCTTCTAGTATGGATTTAGGAGCATAGCTTCAGACACTCACTTTTGAGTAACTGTTTTTTCTTCGTTGAGTGCTTGCTCATGTCGATTCCAATTACGTGGTTACCAAGCCTAAATTTTGGAGGTGGGGTTGCTGACTGTAGCACCGCTCCTCCAAAGGCTGCATCATCTCTGGCCTGCTGGGTAGTAGAGTAATTCCTTCACCTGGACACTTCAGGCAGGAAGTGTGAGGGTCACTTTTTGGCAAATGCTTGCCACAGTCTATGTAGGGTTTAAACTCTGGGGACCAAGGCATGCCCCGGTTCTGGGGAAAAAGGGGGAACCAAAGGATGCACCCCCCACTAAAGCCTATCTAAAACTAATACTAATACAAACGATACACTTTATATGAACTATTTACATGAAGAAGTTAAAGAAACTAGGGGAGTTGCACTTGCAGAGCAAGAGCCACGAGCGTTCCGGCTAACCGTCACAGGCGGTAAGAAGGAACTGAGGGGGTGGCGGGTCGGCATTGCCCTATATTGAGCGCCATAAAGGCGTGACCCCAGGGGATGCCCAGGCCGACCCAACGGATGCTGCTACGGGAAAACCCTTCCAGCTGCTGTGCACGCAGTGCGCGCACACCTCATTGGAACTGACATGAGCAAGCACTCGAAGAAGAAGGTGTATTAATCCCAATTAAGTATCTTAAGCCAAATCCAATTTCAACCAAGAGAGGAAAAAAAAAACCATTGTTCCAGTCCACAGGACAAAAGGCCATCTCTACATCTGATAACAAAACTACCAATGGGACTTTCTGACCAGGCTGAATTTGGAGATATTTAATATGCTTCTTATGTTATCAGCCACAAACTTTTTTACAAAATAAACTTTAAACATATATTTTTCAAGCCTGGTAGCTAGTACTTAGCCAAAAATTCTTTATTCTTTTCCTGTGTACTGGTGATACAGTCATCATATTTGGTGAAAGTAGTTTAGATTTTTGAGTGTCATTATATATTTTCTAATTCAGAACCAAGTGTATTTTTAATTGCCTAAAAATAAAATTCTCGTGTTAAACTCTCAAGAATATATTTGTATGGCTTCATATATTTTATCTTGAGTATGAGACATGTCTTATTCTTCCAATTTAGGATTGATTTTAGATAAATCAATTTTTAAAAAATCTTGAATGGTTTATGAGTGGACTTACTTTTCTGAAGGGTAATATATTTTGTTATCTTTATAGAATTCTAAACCAACATGCCTAGTGGTAATTTTATGGTGACCCAGATCAGATTTTAGAGCATTAATCCTGAATTTGTATACATTTTTTAAATGTCACAGGCTAGTCATCACTCAGATTTTCCACTTTTATTGCAATATTGTTTACTGAGTTGATTCTCAGTGTTTTCAATCACACTATAAGTGTTAATTTAGCTTTACTGTTACATAATTTTCAATACATTCTTTGTACTGCAACTCTTGAGTGAACATTTTTAGTATAGATTTCTTGCTGATGTAATTTTTCTTCCTCAATATTTTTATTGAAATAAATCTTGACAGAAATTAAACGCCCTCAGACAACTGATTTGAGGGCATCTCATTTATTTTGATGTGAGATATCAAGGGAAGCATTCTACTCTATATTAATTAATAGTGGTGGTATTTTTTGTTTGTAGAATATCTTTTTGAAAATGAGGCTTAGGGCTGAGATTTTTTTCAGAATACTTAAGATACTCATCTCACATTGCAAGTCAATGGGGATTGGCATCTTGCTCTCTTGGGCCCCTCTGAAATTCTAACCTAAATCTCCATTTAGTTGATCTATCTGTATTGAAATTTTTGCATATACTAGTGTAAGATCAGACCACATATTGGGACCTATGTGTGCAACAGGAATTATAAGCAGAAGATCTTCTGAGGCTAAAAACATATCTAACCAAGAACAGGATTCAAAAGCGGGAGAATAAAAGTTCTGGGACACTTTGTCTTGTGTATGGCAGCACAAAGCAACCTCAAAGCAGGTGTAGCTGGCTATGGGAGGCTCACCCTAATATGGTTTGTGTGTGTGTGTGTGTGTGTAGATTCTCCAGTGGTAGAGAACTGATCAAGGCCACTTCCCTCCTTGTAGCTGGCGTACTGAGCATGGATTGGAGAAAGTGTGTGGACAGAAATTGCTAGCAGTTTTATCAGCCACAACGAGGGGAGTGGCCTTGATCAACCTGATGCGAAGGTGGCCCAGAATCTGGGGAGCTCAAAAGGTAGCCTTTACCAGTTTGTACATGCCATTGTGTTAACTGCCTTAAAAATGCAGGCATACAACTGCACATACCAATCTTGGGCTTCTCCTTCTGAAAATTTGTCTCTAAATCCCTTTGTATTTTCAAACACTGACTTTTGGCTGCCAAAACTCACAAGCCTGATGTGGTCTAGCTGTGAAGTGCAACTTACACCTTGAGATGGCAAGTTTTCACATGGTGGGGATAAAGGAGGTAGTAGTTTGCCCCCAAGAACACTGCATTGTTGCCATTCTTTTCCACACAAACCAGAAGTAGGTTCATGGTAAGAAGGAGTTACGGGTCTCAGAAGACAAGTAATAGAAGTGTGGAAGTGAAACACAACAAATAGATGGGAGTCAAATTCTGCCCTCAATTCTCTGCAATCCCATTGAAATCAGTGGGTCTGCTCAAGTGTAAATGAGGGTAGAATTTAGCCCAAGTACGACATGCAACTGAACATATTCTTCTGAACCACTAAGCCTAACTAAAGGATGGATTCATACCTGGAGACTTGAAACTTCTCAGCTGAGATGGGGTATCATGAATCTCCAACTTCCAGTCACCTGCTGCTTTTTCTCCCCAGCAATGAGTAGTCATGAACTCCCAATTTTTAAAACCTTCTGTGGAATGATCAAATAACCTAGGATAAAGCAATAAAGTATATCCTGAAGAACAAGAAAATAAACCCTTGCCTACATCAGTGATCCTCAACCCTCATGTGTGCCCACTCACAAATGAAATATATTTAAACTAATTAGCGTATCTAATCTAAGCACTTATACTGAACTTATCACCATGGTTTTGCACCACCTATTTCAAACATATCTGATGGGACCATTTTGTATATAACAAGTCAATGCGGGAGGGGGAATGGTTCTTCTGTATGCTGTTGCTTCATATAATGCAGGAGAGAATGAAAGTTTATTCACTTCAAATTAAAACTGCCAGTGCAGTTTAATAAAATTCACATCCTGAAAAAGTATAACACTGAACACAACTACATTTCCTTTGTTCTAAAAGCGTGACCCAGACACAAACATCATTTTTTAAGTGGAAAGTTTTCTTTTTTCCAGTTTTGGATTGAAATACTGAACAGGGGGTTAAGAAAATAAGCAATACTAGGTGAGCAATACAACATGAGCAGTTGGGGCCAGGAGAGATTCAGTGCTCATGATGCTTATGAACAAAACAAAGGTAACTGAGACGTTGGTGTATCAAACTTCAAATGATTTAAGTACTGCTATATCCAAAAGTTTGACAGAGTCTAGTTTTGCTTGAATGCAGAGACTAATTGGCATATGATGATTTCATCTTACTAACAGTTTTACAGTAATTTCATTACTTAGGGCTTGGGTGAAGAGATTGGAGCTTGGGTGTGAAATACAGTGCATTTTAGTAGAGGGGACCCAGCTTAGAGTCTGCAATCTGATGCTGATCAGCAGGGAAGACTGGCCCAAGATTTTATTGCCTAAAACTGGAATTTATTAATGAGATTTTAAAAAGACACAAGAGAGCATGCACTTTTGTTCAATGTTAACAGCATGTTGCCTGGTTCCCCAAAGCTATTGATGAGAGATTCACTGGAGTAGAGACTAGTGTCTCATAAATGGTACAGTTCAGGTTTGGAAGGTTTTAGAAAAGGTTCAGAAAAGGACAACTAAAATGATTAGAGGTTTGGAACGGGTCCCATATGAGGAGAGATTAAAGAGGCTAGGACTTTTCAGCTTGGGAAAGAGGAGACTAAGGGGGGATATGATAGACGTATATAAAATTATGAGTGGTGTGGAGAAAATGAATAAGGAAAAGTTATTTATTTGTTCCCATAATATAAGAACTAAGGTCCACCAAATGAAATTAATGGGTAGCAGGTTTAAAACAAATAAAAGGAAGTTCTTCTTCACTCAGCACACAGTCAACCTGTGGAACTCCTTGCCTGAGGAGGCTGTGAAGGCTAGGACTATAACAGGGTTTAAAAGAGAACTGGATAAACTCATGGAGGTTAAGTCCATTAATGGCTGTTAGCCAGGATGGGTAAGGAATGGTGTCCCTAGCCTCTGTTTGTCAGAGGGTGGAGATGGATGGCAGGAGAGAGATCACTAGATCATTACCTGTTATGTTCACTCCCTCTGGGGCATCTGGCTTTGGCCACTGTCGGTAGACAGGATACTGGGCTGGATGGACCTTTGGTCTGACCCAGTATGGCCACTCTTATGTTCTTATGAATGTATACAATTTCAGATCTCTCTCTCCCTTTCCTGGAAACACACACATACAGCCAGATTCACAAATACATGTTTAGCTATATATTTTTATTCACACTCTTTATGTATGGAGATTCCATGGCTCACATCTGTGCTTAAGTATATTTCATAAAATTAGATTTGTACACTAGCTGACTACTGCATAGAACCATTGTTGATTCAATGGATTTACCACAATTTTCTCTTAGAAACTACAAGAAAGAGTTAAGTGATTTCACTTGGTTTGTTTGTTTTTTTTAGACATTTGTATGAGTAGGTTTTTCTTTTTTTAAGTGTATTTCGGCGTCTTTTTTTAAAAAAGTTGTGCATACAGTGTGCAAAAACTGTGAAAGCTGCATACAATTCTAGCGCTGTTACTTTGTGCGAAGTTCTGTTAAAAGATGTTCCAGGCACACACAAAAAGGCTATCTTTCCTCTTGAGAACCTCACTCATTCCACAGAGACAGGTCCTAATCCTGTAAGGCCTCCATTTCCCTAACTTCCTTGGAGTTTAAAAGAAACCATGTGCACAGAGAGCTTGCAGAACTCGTTTGTGTAACTTTTATCCTTCTGTCATACTAATTCGTGTCTGATAACATTCAATGAAGAATATATACTTTAAAATAAAACTACATTCTCATTCTTGACTGGGTCGGATTTTTTCTTAGTGCAATTCCACTGATGTCACAGAATTTGTACTAGCAGAGTATTTGGCCCATTCTGTGTGATTATCAATTTAGTTATTTGAGTACAGCAGATTTTGCAAACAAATGTTTGCTAGTATGGCATACACCATGTACTGCAGTGATCCAGATTACCTATCCAGGTATCATTCCACACACGCATATTGGGTAGGTTCAATTTAAAAGATTGCAAAAGTCTGTTTTTAACAGACTTAATACAGTTGCCATGCAATATTGTGCTGATTTTTTACAGTAACTCAGTAAACAACTCATACTACCACAGTATATTATTTTTAAACAGAGTGTCAGTCAGTCAGGTCAGCAACAGTCCTCTCTACTGTTATGGCAACTAAATTACATTGCATTATATAAATACCATGTCATTATTTAAAAAATTCAATATTTATTGGGATTTAAGTCACATACATTTCACAGAGACATGTAACTGATATTTACTGCCTATTTTTACCAAGGACTAGTACAAGATTTTCCACAGTATTTGTGTTTTAGAGGAGGTTATAATCTACTTTTCAACCTTGTCCTCAGATCAGTGGCAATTACATTTTTAGTCACCTCAGATGTTTGGGTCTTCATATTGTTTGCTTATCTAAATTCTGTCCAAACCGTGGTATTTAAAAATGCGAATAGATTTTTACTCTTATCTAAAACCACAGTCACTTTTGGGTGCCCGAAACAACATGGCGAAGAGCTGTAGAAGCCGAGCTGAAAAACCTGGGGCACACCTGGGAAACTATTGAAAGACTTGCCAGAAACACACCGGAATGGAGGAGCTTCATCACTGGCCTAAATGCCAGAGGCATAATAGGAACATGACTGAGTCACTAAAACCAGCTCATACTTTTCATGTGTCAGGTGGATTCATTCACTAGGTCATACTTCATACTAAGGGTATATTTATTAATAGTTTACAAAGAATTAGTAAATGATTAATAGGTGTTTCAATGAATGGCTAATCGACTGTTATGGATTATTGCAGAGTCCAATAGTTCAATGGGTGGCTTATAGCCATGTACAACAATTATAGACGTGCTTATAACCACTATAACACCTCTACTCGTGCCTGTAACATATGTCTAACATTAACTAATAATTCATGAACCCTTTATAAACTATTTATTAATGTAATTTTAATATAAAGTGGGACCAGTTGCCTAAGTACCCATGTGAACCTTGGTGATACCAATATGGCCAAGATAGGCTGGATATGGCAGTCCTGACTTCCTGTACTAAGAGATGGAACATCTATGTGCTGAAAAAGAACATGGCCAGTACGAAATTAATTTAAAGTTGAAAAATAATGGATCTCTTTGACAAATTATATAATACACATATGTGTAGGTGTGTATGTGAATATATATTCACACACACACACACACATATATATAAGTAGAAAGTATACTCAAATAATTATTTCCTGAAAACGAGATCATCTTGTTTAAATGTGCAGGTCTCTCTTTTTATCACCCTCACCACTAACAATTATATCCCCTCTCCATTTAACAGCATAATTAGAAACAGAAATAGTCATCTGTAATTAAATTTTAGAAATAGAGGCAGGTGGGTATCCACTTTCAATCACATTCCACAACTGGGAACATAAGATTAGCCCCTTACTGTTACATCTACAAGATCTACAAGGATGAAAATAGTTTAGATTTTTAGTAAACGGCTCACAACTGATAAATGCAAAAAACAAAAGCAACAATAAAAACACTGAAACCTAACAACCCAAAGAGAAAAACAGCAAGCCATAGTTAATTTGAGTTTGCAAACTGAAACCCTCTCCTGTCTATAACATAAGATGGATCTGGGGGCTAGACTTTAGTGAGTACCACCACATTCAGACATCATGACAAGACAAACAAAAAAGGTAAATTTATAAATATAGATTTGTATTACTCTGGTCCTTTTTAATCCTTGAAGTTCCAGCTGCATGTGATAGACAACCGTACACTATGTACTGAATTCAGTTTCAAGAATCAGGAAATATACACACTCCCAAATGATTGATCAGTGGGGATGAGGGCAGTTGGAGGCTGGGGACGATTTGTCCTCTACTGCAGAGCTCTTTGTTTATGATGTGCTCCAGCCCTCCTAAATTAGCAACTTGACATATAAGTGGTCCCTGCACGCTGGGCTAATGGGGGACAAGACTTAAGCTGAACTAGTATTTTGAACATTGCAGAGTGCCTTCTTGAGCTTTGCACCTGCAAATGTTTGGGTAAACTCTTTTGAACAGCTGCTCTCCACAGGGGCTCCAGCAACTGCCTGTCAGCTGGGAGAAATAACTTTTGAGGAACTCCAGACAGCTGAAACCGGCTTAATCAAAGCAGTCAACCAGTTCCTACCACCCATTGGCGTTACAGTATGAAGAAAATAAATCCTCCTAAGAAATGGTCTGGGAGCTGATAGGCACTCTGAAAGCCTTCTCACCTATGGCTGTTAAGTTAAAGGGATTTTCCATAAGAAAGTAGACGATTATATCTTTCCTCTGTAAAGGCATTGTTTTCCATAGATCTTACTTCCAGACGTTCACCTCTTACATTTACTCATTAAAGCGAATTTATGAGGCAACATGGAACTCAAGCACAGTTTGAGCTGAAATGTGAGCATGCCAGCTCTGCTCACAGGATGGTTGCATGCACAACAGGAAAGATATGACTACAGTGAAAGAAAGAGGCCTGACTACAGTCACCCTCATCTTTGATATAGAGAACTTGCCCACAGATTCTACAGGTACCAGCATGTAATGGTCCATCTTCATTGGACCAGATGTGTCAGGACTTGAGGTTCCACCTGCTGCACCAGGGTATTATTTGTGCTCATGGTTGTTTGTTTAAAAAACACACTTTTCTATCTAATTAGCTGAAAATCTTCAGCAGCCCCTGGTGCAGGTCCATGAATGAACACAGCACCACAATATAGACTTCTTTCGGGCACAAGTGGGGATAGGAAAGCTGGTGGGGGAGACAGGCACAAGGCAGTACATCAAGTAGGTCAAATTCATCCCTGGTGAATCTCCACTGAAGTCAATGGTATTATACCAGGAACGAACTGGGCCCTGTGATCCCAAGGCTACAAAACTGACCACTCATCTTAGGCAGCTGAGACAAACCTGTGTAGAGGAAGCAAAATTCTTCAGAGCTATCCCCTGATCTGAAAAAGTTTAATTCATCTCCCTTCTTCCTTCCTAATTTATTGGAAACACCATTTACTGGGGCATTCAGATAGATCATAAATTTGACCCCATTCATTTGTCATCTTATATTTCCTTCCACCTGTTCCACTTTTCAGGATGAATCCAGCTTCAACTAAAATTAATTTGAAACAAAAATTAAGTGAAGTATTGAGTGTTAAAAGCTGATAGATAGCTACCAGTAGACTAGTACTGTGAGGAACACAAAGGTTCCCTGTACTAATCCAGCAGTAATCTCAGGCCTGATCTAAAGGGCCTGCATTTTTACAGAGGTTGGATATATTGAACTTCATCCTTCTTACAAGCTCATCTTTGGGCATCTCCCAAGACTGGGTTTAGAATAAGAGGGAGGATGGTGCCATTTGCAGGGCTCACTTGCTTCCTCACAAATAACTGAATTTGGCCCTCCAGTGTCAGGGAGAAAGATCAAAAGAAAATCTTTCCCCCACTATTTTAAATATATTTATTTTCTGATGCTATTTTTCTGTCTCTAGCATCACTAACATTCCCAGTGCTCCTGAACCTATTTATTTTCCATCTATTGTCTGCCTGCTGGAAACAATTCTAATGCATTGCACAAGTCTTTTTCTCCTGTCAGCTGCAGCAAGAGAAGCCACTCAAAGTCTTTTCTGGGGGGGGGAAGGGGGCAGCAAGGCCAGTGCTGACAGACACAGCAAAGCAGCAAGTGCAGGACTTTGAAGAAATTGGGGATGGGAGACAACTGTTTCGAGAAGAAGGAATGGCACAATGTCTATTCAGCAAGAGAAGGGCTGGGGCAAAGCTAAAGGAGGAAGTGCAAAATAGCAGCCTGGGGATGGGAGATAATTATTCCAGATGCTGGTTCATCCGCATGGGCTGGGTACAGGTAGGTGATTGTATTCTTTTGTTTTTCATGTATTTGATGGCATTACTGTAGGGTCACTCTAGTTGTTAGTGGAGAGGGGTTCGGGGTGCTGTGGCTCAACATCAAAAGTGGTGTTGTCCTCTCCTCTTCTTTTTAATTTACCTCTAAAATGCAACACTTTATGAAGTATTTCCAGAGTAGATTTTAATATGTTAATGACAGCTGGGATAGTCCAGAAATCTAAATAGCCCTATATAAAGAAAGGACTTCCTCTTCCATTTCTCATCGCCAAGAATTTTTATTAAATGATATCGCAAGTGACACCAGATTACAGGACCCCATATTTAGTCAGAGATGGAGAGGTTTTGGAAGAGGATTTTATTAACAAAATTTACTGATATCAAAGATTTCATTAGAGGAAAAGATAGCAATGGAAAGCACGTCCTCTCGTTGTTGGGAAGAGGTATTATTAATGTCATTGAGATGTAAGCAGGTGAAGATAAAGGACTGGAATTTTGCCACCATATGTTTAAAAGGCATTCAGCTACGTAGTTCTAACGGGCAGCAGCTGTTTTAAATGTAAAGGATGCAATTTAAAGCAAGCAGTGACTTTGATGGGAGACAAGTAAGCCCACGGCATACTAGTCCCTTTCCGTGTTCTTTCCATCTAGATGGTCCTCTATGGCCTCTTGTTTTGAGTGTGTATTGGGACAAACCTTGGTCTCTCAAAACTATTCTCTGTGTGCTGCCAAATCCAACGGGCAAATGTTCTGAAAAGGGGATTCTGTCCCGCTTTGGTCCAAATGTAGTTATTATGACTAGCTGAGCCTCAGCCTCACCCCAGCCTGCACTCTCTGAGCCTGTATTTTCCTCTTTTGCAGTACATCCAATTTAATCATGTTTAGCACTTTCCAAACAGCAAAGCAGATGTTCTCTGTAATGCAGTTTTTGACGAATGCACAAGAAGCTGAAGCCAGTGACAATGTAATCCACCAAATGCCTGTGAAGGAATCCATAGCGCCTCTGCCTAACAAGTTTTCTTCCTGACGTCATTTTGGGGGATGCCAAATAACAAAATATTGGGTGGCGGGCGGGGAACAACAGATATTGTCTGGGGGACCTATTCATTGACACAACAGAAACTATGCAGTGACTCTTCTTCTAGATCTGGTGGATAAGGTGTAAAATGTACATCTGCACTTCTAAGTTATTTCACCAGTAAACTGTTTCAAATTAAAACCAGATGAGTAATGGTGAAGCAATGAGATTTTTCCTGGGTTCAGTAAAACAGCTGGTATTGCTGCTATTACTCATGTTCGTGTGCATGTAAAGGTCTTGTAAGTCTGAGAAAAGTATCTCAGTCAGGTAGCAGCAATGTATGGCAGCCTCTGTCTGTAGAAAAAACCCAAACGATTTGCTGCCGAGGCATCCTTGTATTACCCGTGCACTTGCACGGATTTATTCTGGCATACCTTTGACTAAAGTAGGAAAAAAGAAGCATTGCTTCTTTTTGCCCTAACTAAAGATGTTAAATAAAAACAAAAACAACTCTTTCCTGTATGACAAATGACAAAATGACATTTAAAAATACACACTCGAATTACTAATATGCAGTGTCCCTAAATTGTAGGGTTTATTCTTTGCTGACTAAAAGAAAATAAAGAAGCCTTCCAATAATCTGAAAACACTGTATCCACCCACTTTTGAACTCTACTGGAAGGAAAGGATTGTTAGGGGCTGTAGTTCATTTGCCAGTCCTGGCTTCCCCAAAATAAAAATATTATTTGTTATTAGAATCCTAGAGCTGTGAACTGATGTCAACTGACTCTGACTGGCAAGCTAATATATTTCAGAAGCCTGCATGAGAAAGGGATTTTTGGTGTGTCTCTGTGTAATAATATTTGCTCTTTCATGAATAATTTGTTTCTGGAAAAAGGCTGAACATAAAAGGCCTTTCAATCTTTGTTTTGAGGGTAGCATTCTGATAACAGTGCTGGATGGGACGCAGCCTCACATTTCCATGCTTTATACATATATTTCTTTTGCATCATTTCTGTTTCACTTGCAAGCTCAGAAAACGACTGCCTTTTAAGGAACAAGGGTTACAAATAGGATGACTGCATTAAATTCTGTAACTTTTCCACATACCAATCATCACAAGAGGTGAGCTGTGAACACTGGAATGTCTTTATCTCTCACTGGCAATGAGTCAGCTGCAACACATGAAAGGCTGGATCCTAAAGTGAGCTCAAGTAAAACCCAAGGGTTTATACCAACTTATTTTATTTGGATATATTTATTTGGACTGCTTTAAAAATTTTCATCTTGAAGCTTTCATGGAAGAACCACTGCACAAAAAAGTATAGAAGAGTAAAGAGAGCCTCCTCCAAACAGAAAACCAGATCCAAGTTGCAACTGTTTAGATGGACAGAATCCGTCTCTGTACAGGCCAACAAAGAAGGTTCTGTATGGCACATGCACCTGTCAATGTTATTTCTAAGGCACTGATAATGGTGGTATCTCAACACTGAAAATACTATGAAGAAGCTAAAGAATTCAGAACAAATGGTGATTTCCCTCTCCATTCCATGTGTGAATTTATATGCTTGAAGGATTTTTTAAAAGTATTTATGGGCATCACTCCTGGGGAAAGATTTTAGTGAGAAGGTGGGTCTTATACTTCAATCTGAATAAAACCATGTTTGGAGTCAATCTGTCTCTTCTGCCAAGGAGCTTCACAGCATCTGTTCTCCTGCTACAAATGCTCTCTTGCCCAAGTCAAAGAGTTGACCCCTGGTTCTTTATAGCTGTGTTGTCCCAGTGGAGCTCAGCTGTCTTGGAAGACCAGAACTTCTGAGGCCGTCACTGAAGTAGCCAGGTTTCAATTTGTTAAAGCATTTGCAGATAATGATTGGGACTTCACATTTTTTTCCGAAATGAATGAGGTCCCGATGGAGTTCACAAAGCACAGGTGTGATGTGCTAGTTTTGGTTGTTGTTGCTAAGGCGACATGCCGCACTAAATTCAGCCTTTGTGTGATAGCTGCATTCAACCCTACATAGAATTACAGTAGACTAATGTGGTGAATCACCAAGGCAAAAGTGTTGATTATCCTTTCATGAGAAGAAAGGTTCATTTTTCTGGCCAGCTGGAGATGCAAGAAAGCATTCCTTGCCACTGTGGCTATTTGCATGTCTGGGAGTAGCAAGGAGTTTGAGGAGGACCCTGAGGTGCTACTCCATTTTGATCTGATGAGATTCCATGGACCACTGATTGGTAGTTAAAGCTCTCGTGAGGATAAGGTATTGGTACGGTTTCTAAAGAGTTTCCCCTTCCTACTGACATTATTCATGAGCTGGGTTTAAGCCAACTGCTCTTCTTCCATCTGTTGATGGATGCTGAGGGTAAGTGATAGTGATACACATCACTTCTAGGCATTGGGCCATCCTGGTGGTGGAGGAGCAGCCTCAGAGAATGAGACATTCTGTCGGATCTGGATAAGGTGTCTCCCAGTTTCTCTAAGCAGTCTCATGTAGAGCTGAAAGAGGAAGGGAGAGAGACTGAGCCTTATGGATCGCTGCATGATAGAGGCCTAGTAGCAAACAGCAGGTGTCCATCACAACTCTGTGGGACCACTGAGATAGGAATGTGGATCCACTTGAGAGATGCCCAGTAAAAAAATCTCATATGAGTGTCAACAACCCTTTATGATCAACAGTGCAATGCCTGCTTATAACAATAACCATGTTTTCTTTCTTATTCTGTCAAGAGCCTTTCATGGCTGGAGGAGACCACTTCTATGTACTCCGGCAGAAGGAAAAATGGAAGGGAAATTGATGAGGAAAACAATTACAGAGGAATTAGGCTACTTTATCTTATGTTTATTATTTGGGAAGAAGTGTTAAGGAAGGAGGGATGAACAATTATGTAGTAATTGTCTATAGAAGACTTTCCCCCATTCAGCTACCCTCCGATAATACTCAGACTATCAAAATTTCCTTTGCTTTTGTGCTGATCTCACAGCTGGAAGGGGTTCCATCTGTAAAGATGAGAGTCTGTAACAGCTTTGCTCTAGTCTAGACCTATACTGATACAGTAATGACTACAGTCCTCACAGCTAATTACGGCTTCATTTCCCCCATCCCTCCTACTCCGCTCCCCAAAGTAATTAGGTGCCTATGACCGTTAACACACTTACAACAATTATTTAATTCCTCTCTTTGTAAGCTACAATCTCACCCCAGCTCTGAGCTCTCATTGGAGTGCAAAGTTGCATAGGGTTACTGTACCTGTTAGCCAATAGCTGCGACTTTGTTCCAGAAGGAGAGGTTAGGAAAATTGCCAAGTCTCCACGCCGAGGATGGGTGATAGTGATGCGCACAACCACATGCTCCAAGTAGATCACATGGTGGTTGGAATTATCTGAACAGCCGGTGGCTTTGTATACTGAGTGGACCTGGCTGTCTGGCCGTATTGTTCTGTAACATAAAGATATACCAACAACAAAGTTGTTTCAGGCTTGCTCTCTGGAGAATGGAACCAAATCATCCTTGTATGGCATTTATTGGTCAGTGTCAGACTACTATTTTTTAGTTTAAAAAAATAAAATTTTAGCATTATCTTGGTTACCAGGCATCTTAGTTAGCATAATCTTAGTGACCAGCTGAGGTTTGCTGATGGCATCAGAGAATGTCACCGGACCACAGCTTATTAATTCACAGAAATGCCTGGCTCCATGGTTGTTGCTTAAATAATATTGACTACTATGTATTAGATAGTGAATATCATTAACACGCAGGGGATCAGATCCTCATCTGGTATAAAGGACATAGCTTCCCGGAAGTGTGGCAATTTTCAGCAGCCGAGGATGTGGTCCATTAAATACATCTATCATTTAAGTACATCATTCATTTTTAGTGAATTTGGTGTTTTGGAAGTGTGTCTGAAGACTGATTTTCTCTGTGTAGCCACAGAACAGGATGGGCACATACAGTGCGAAAACAAACTTCCCTCAGGCTGCGGGGCTTGACTAGATGACCTCTCGATGTCCCTTCCAGCCCTACAGTTCTATGATTTATCAAGGGCAGGATAGCTTTCATATGGGCAAGTCAAAGAGAGCACAAAGAAAGGTATATTGTATCAATTGCTTTACATGTAAATATATGAACCACTGAATACAACATGTATTACTTGGCTTGGTGATCCGTGTTCTCCACACACACATGCTGTTGAGGGACTGTTGTCCATTTTTCTGCTTCCATCACTATAGCTTCAGCATCCATCAGTCCAAATCCATATAGGTGGCTCACTGTCAGATGTAAACAAAATGGTTACAATCACAACATAGCACATTGCTGTTTTGCTAACAGAATGGCATCATTAGTCATTGCAGTTATCAACTAAAGGCTACTGCTTCATCATTCTTGTTGCTCAGGAGCACCCAAAGTTTCCTCACCAAAAGCTATTCTGGCAATAAGGGCTATACCTAATTTGCACAAAATAGAACATAATGCAGCTGTTCAGATCTTCATTGCAGACATGGCCAATGGATACTACAGATCCCAGCATGCATTGCTTCATCAAGAACTGGGTAGCCCAGACACTGTAAAACTCCAGGGAGTGCACCTGCCTAACAGACTGCCCTGTGGTCACCTGCTTTAATTCAATCCAGTCCTCTACCATGAACCTGCAAACAAATGTTAGAAGGTGGAAGGAGCCAGAAGTGTGTTATCTCTGATAATTCAAATGCCTCGCAACCGCAACTACAGACACGTTCTGAAGGTGGCTGACTCACTGGGTGTTTGCGATTTACACAGGGCCAGACTGTGGCTTTTAGATCCTGGTACAATCCATTCCTTGTTTCTCTGTGCACAGGGGGAATGTGGATGTTGCTTCATTCTCTCTCAGATGGTGCAGTATGTTCCTCCTGTGCAGCTGGCCAGCTCTTCCCTCCATTCTTGGGGTAGTTTGTGCAAGGAGGGAGAAATCCCTGTACTTCTCCAACCCCAGGGGTTAAAGTCATCCTGGGCCCTTGAGCAGGGTGCAAAGCAGAAGAGGGGACAGCTCCTTGCTCCACTCCCTCTGCAACCCACACAGGACCAGGGACAACGAAGCCCATAGAGCAGTTGTGACTATGGGCTCCTCGTATCTCTAACACTAGCAGTTTTAAAGTGGAAAAACCATCATGAAGCAGACTGTTCACAGTAAACAATTCTCTTTCTGTGAGAAATTCAATTTCCTGTCATACCTAATAATTAAGTTCAATATCTCAGAAGAAGGCTTAAAAACATTATCTTTCCTAATTTTACGTGAATCAGTAATTGAATCCAGATGCATACAAGATACAGAGGCAATGAAATGTGTGACAGATTTTCTCCCCCGCCCTGCAAGCTTTCACTTTTGACATTTTACACTGATAGTCCTGTATGAACTTGATCCTGTTGTCTCAGGCATGTCAATTATTTCACATACCTGCTCCTGAAAGGTAGAAAGTTACTTTTGATTTTTTTTTTAATAAAGAACATAAAATATCTAGTACTTAAAAGGGCTTAGTAATAAGCAACTTCACGGCATACACTGAAGGTTTCACTCGCTGACCTGTTAATCAGCTGTGAACTTTTTTTTAGTTCTAATCAAAACAGGAGCTTGCAATTGGTTGTTGATTAATTAGAAGGGACTGCAAACATCAGTGACCATCTGTTACAGCTGCTATAAATCTGTATCTTTGGTAGATTTCTTGGGTGGAGATAGTGGAAGGAGAAGGGTATGGGAGCGAGTACTTTTAAATCACAACATTGTATCGATAAATCAATTTAGACTGCTACCACAGACAGTACTACAGACAAATCCTCAGAAAAACATAAAATGCTGTTTTAATCTCTAATGTGACAAGGCATGGTGTAAGACAAGTCTTTCAAGCTACACTTTGCAGAAAGTTTATGAAACCAGCCTCCAATCAATGCCAAACCAGAACTCAAAGGATTGCATCTATCATTCCCCATCCCCCATAAAACCTTGTTAAACAAATGACAGTTCAAAGTATAAAACCGATCTAGACTTAAAGATCACATCTTCCAAATATGGCAATATCTAATGTTGGCTGAAATGGTCAACTGAAGAAGGCTCTTCAACGGAAAATCCTGCGAGGCATAATGAGTGTGCAATGAACTGTTATTCTTACAATCTCCTTTCCCTTTAGCCCCAAATGCAAGTGCACATAGAAGAAACATGCATTCTAAGAGAACTAAAACACGGCTCGTCTAAGTAACTGGGCAACTAACATTTTCAGAATAAAACAAACCAAAAAAAGACTTCAGAGTGTATAACAGATTCATGCATTCCAAGGCCAGAAGGGACCACTATGATAATCTTGTCATTGTGATGTTACACTTCCTGTGTAACACAGGCTACAGAACTTCCACACAATAATTCCTAGAGCATATCTTTTAGAAAAACATTGAATCTTGATTTAAAGATTGTCAGTGATGGAGAATCCACCACAACCCTTGGTTCATTGTTCCAATGGCTAATTACCTTCATTGATAAAAAAAAAATGCATCATTTCCAGTCTGAATTTATCTAGCTTCAACTTCCAGCTAGCGGATTGTGTTATACTTTCCTCTGCTAGACCATTATTAAATATTTGTTCCCCATGTAGGTACCTATACACTGTAATCAAGTCCTTCTCTTTGTTAAGCTAAACAGATTGAGCTCCTTGAGTCTATGACTAAAAGGCATGTTTTCTCTTTAATCATTCTAGTGGCTCTTTTCTGAATCCTCTTTAATCTATCAACATCCTTCTTGAATTGTGGGCACGAGAACTGGACACAGGTTCTAGCGGTGTCAAATACAGGTAAAATAACCTTTTTACTCCTACTTGAGATTACCCTGTTTATGCATTCAAGGATTGCATTAGACCTTGGGGCTATGCTGTTGCACTGGGAGCACATGTTCAGCTGATTATCCACCATCACCCCCAAATCTTTTTCAGAATCACTGAGGTCCCCATTGTGGAAGTATGGCCTACATTCTTTGCTCCAGATATACACATTGACATTTAGGCATACTAAAACACACATTGTTTGCTTGTGCCCAGTTCACCAAGCGATCCAGATCATTCAGTATCCGTGACCTGTCCACTTCATTGTTAACCACTCCTCCAAGTTTTGTGTCGGTGATGATATTATGATTTCTTCAAGGTCACTGATAAAAATGTTAAATAGCAGAGGTCCAGGAACAGATCCCATTGGGACTCCACTAGAAACACTCATGCTTGACAATGATTCCCCTTTTACAATTACATTTTGAGAACTTATCAGTTAGCCAGCTTTTAATCTATTTAACGAGTGCAATGTTTAATTTTATATCATTTTAGTTTTTTAATCAAAATGTTGTGTGGTACCAAGTCAAATGCCTTAGAGAAATCTAAGTATATTATATCAACACTATTATCTTTATCAACCAAATTTATAATCTCATCAAAAACAGATATCAAGATAGTTTGACAGGATCTATTTTCTATAAACCCATGTTGATTGGCATTCATTATATTACCCGCCTTTAATACTTTATTAATTGAGTTCAGTATCAGCTGCTCCATTATCTTACTCTGTTTTGATGTCAGACTGATAGGCCTATAATTACCCAGGTCATCCCATTTACCCTTTTAAAATATTGACACAACACTGGCTTTCTTCTAGTCTTTTGAAATTTCCCCCAATGCTTCAAGACTTATTGAAATCAACATTAATGGACCAGCATTTAAAAGACCTCACCCAGATACCTACCTGGCTTCAAGATTAAACTCGATAAGTTTATGGAGGAGATGGTATGATGGGATAACATGATTTTGGCAATTAATTGATCTTTAACTATTCATGGTAAATAGGCTCAATGGCCTGTGATGGGATATTAAATGGGTGGGATCTGAGTTACTACAGAGAATTCTTTCCTGGGTATCTGGCTGGTGAATCTTGCTCACATGCTCAGGGTTCAGCTGATCACCATATTTGGGGTCAGGAAGGAATTTTCCTCCAGGGCAGATTGGAAGAGGCCCTGGGATTTTTTTTGCCTTCCTCTGTAGCATGGGGCACGGGTCACTTGCTGGAGGATTCTCTGCACCTTGAAGTCTTTAAACCATGATTTGAGGACTTCAATAGCTCAGACATAGGCGAGAGATTTATTGCAGGAGTGGGTGGGTGAGATTCTGTGGCCTGCATTGTGCAGGAGGACAGACTAGATGATCATAATGGTCCCTTCTGACCTTAATATCTATGAGTATGAGATACATGTTATACCTGCTGATTTTAAAATGTCAGACTTAAGTAGATGTTGGCTAACATACTCCTGAGATAATAATGGAATGGAAAGAGTATTATCAGCATCATATAATGGGACTACATCATTAGTTTTTTCCCAGATATAGAACAGAAGCATTTAATAATAATTCTACCATTTCCATCTAGTAATGGACCAATATTATTGTCAGGATTCCTTTGTTCCTAATATACTGCCTTCTTATTGTCCTTTAAATCTGCTGACTACAGAGTTCTCCTTGTGTTCCTTTGCTTCCCTTATCAATTTTCTACAATTCCTAGCTTTTGATTTATGTTCACCCACTCCTAACACAGCTGAGTGGGATGGTGAGTAGCAAGCTTTGGTGATGGCAGGAGTCTGTTCAAGGACATCCCTGGTCAGGCAGGCCTCCGGTTGAGCCCAAAGTGGTTTCTTTACCCTACTTACACACTGAGTTTCCTGAGGGACCAGAGCCTGAATATTCACACTTTAAAAAATAGCTGTTCTGAAATAATTACAGAACAACCCCCCTCCCCTCACACACTATCTTTCCTACCTTTAACACCTATTTTTAAAATGAAGTTGTGCTCATTTTTCATTCATGAGAAGAGATTACCACTAAGGCTGATGGTGCTTATGTTAATTGTCCATCACCATCATTACACTTAATCAATGTTTAAACTCTTTTGTATGGAAGAGGAGAAGTAGGACTAATAGGCTCGGCACCTGTTTTTACACACACACACACACACACACACACACACACACACACACACTTACTTTAAACACAAGTACATACTTCCTTGGAAAATATTCCCATCCAAATCAAGTCAGTGGTGTTACTAAAGACTTCCATGTGGAAACCTTCCAGACAGCTGATATTTGGCTGTCTGCAGTGCCTACACTTCGAAGCCCTTGATCAAGTGGGTTTGGCTGGCCGCTGCAAGGACTGAGATAGGGCCATCATTTTCAGACACTAAATAATAATTTAGGAAAACATTACAGAATTAACAAGAGTTGCTGATCACTCCCGTCATAAAAGAGGGTTTAATCTCCTTTCCCGCTCTTTTCAAATCACACCCCTTCATTTGTACACATTACGAACTCTACTTCTGCTGCATCTGACAGTAACCAATTCTGGCGCCTCCAAGAATGGTAAAAAATTACTTTGACAGCATATATGGGGCTAGGCATGCTGTTTGGGTAACATCTAGAGATTGGAAAAGAATACAGACTCACTTCTGCTGACACAGGTAGGAAAACAACATTAGCAAGGTAATCATGATGTGCTGTCTTTGCTGTCTAGGACCTGGGCTACATGGGGGGTATGTCTGTGTTTCAAACTAAGATACGCAACTTCAGCTACGCTATTCGCGTAGCTGAAGTTGAAGTATCTTAGTTCGACTTACCTGGCCATCCTCATGGTGGCGAATCGACCGTGGTGGCTCCCCCGTCGACTCCGCTTACTCCTCCTGCCGAGGTGGAGTACAGGCGTTGATTCGGGGATCGATTTATTGCGTCTAGATGAGAAGCGATAAATGGATCCCCGATAGATCGATCACTACTATGTTAGGGATGGTGTGGAGATGGCTCTTCACACGCAGAGCTTCAGGGAGATTTCTACCTCATTGACAGAAGAGGAACATGGAATGGGAGCAAGCCTGCTGCTGTTCCACTTCAGCAGCAGTGTACTCCCCCTCCATGCCCATTTAACTCTGCTGGTGGGTGAATGCACAGGGAGCCCACGGTCCTGCCTCCTCTCCACTCCCTTTGACATAATAATGCTGTCAGATGTGTTGGGAGGAAGCGGCCTCTGCACTCTCTGAGAGGAGGGACTGCAACTGTGCTCCTGGGATTGCTCAGGGGTGCAAAGAGCAGAAGTGGTCCCTGAGCTATGTCTCTCCTCATGCACACACATGTAACCTGGCCTACTATTGTTTATGCAGTTTCACAGGTGTGCACAGAGCTTTACATGTACATAAAAGGACAGGTTTAAGGGAAAACTAGTCTCACAAAGCAAATATTGAATTTTAGCTGATCTCTTTACTCTTCTTATCATTAAAGACGAACTAACATTCCTAGAGGCTTATGTCCATTTATTTATCCACAGAGCAGCTCCCCTTACCCCCACTATAAAACCAGAGACCATCTAGCAATGATTAACTATGCAAGCTTATCAGATCTTCCCCAGTTTTTCTAGGAAAGGTACGTAATCCCTTCATTTTGGGCCAACACTCTCATGCATAGGAAAAGATGTAGGATGTTTAGGAAAAGACTGTTCTTCTTTATACATAATGGTGATGTAAACTTCATATTATGTGCTGCCCCCCCTGAAGTGCAGCCTTTAAAGGACAGAATCCATTCCGGCTGTTACGTATAAATGCAGTCATTATTTAAAATCTTGTACAGTCTCTAGGTGAACTGGGCCAAATTGAAAATACAGTAGTTATAATGTCTAATATACCTAAACTGAATTTAAGTTATGCTGCTACATTTTGCCCTTGTCCATGTTAATGAAATGATCTTCAGTTCTTCTGATCACCTCTTCTCACAGACAGTTTAGCCACTATAAGAGCGCCTGATTATTAAATCCCCCTTCACATACTGGACTGACAGAAACAAATGAAACAACTACATGGGATGCAGAATGTCTTCTCCTAATTTGATATTATCCAGCAATTCTCACTATTCCCCCTAATTTTCCAATCCCTGAAAACAACTTTGAAAGTGTAGAGATATTGCCTAATGTTTATGTTGGTAGCATGCTTTATACTACCAATATTGAATCAATGGAAGACACTGCTGGCAGTATGAGAGTTTAGAAATACATCTGGGGGAAGAGTCTCAACTAGTGTAAATTGCCAGTGAAGTGAATTTACACCAGCTGTGGATCTGGCCATTGATCTCATCTAAAGCCACTGGTATGTATCCAGCCAGCTGGAACCTGCAAAATTACTTGCCTGAAATGCCACTATATATGGCATGTTTCTGTGCTTTTAGATATTGCTCAGCTAGATTGGGAGAAATAAAATAACAGGATTTCTTTGGAGTTTTGGATTTGTTTTGTGTTATTCTAGACCCAGGCATCTATATCAATCTCACTGAAAATCAAATGAGGACAGAATCATCTGTACTGAAATGCTTTAAAATACAAGACTGTGCTAAATATTTAACTGAATCTGAATTTGTTTCCACAGCTGTATTGGTGCTGTGCATATTTATCAGACAGAGGTGCAAGTGTAACTAGCGCTGTAGTGAAAGTAAACAGGAAAATTATTACACTTGCTTAGGAAATTTTGTAGTATTCCTCTTTACACAGGATTGCTCTCAGTTTGACTGTGTTTTAGATCTTGTGGGGGTTTTTGTTTTGTTTTTGGATATGCTGATGCCAGATATTGTGCTGGCAACTCTGTACTTGACAACAGAAATTCCAAAACATCTGTGTTTAATTGGCAGTGAAAAGCTTCCCTCTTTCAATTCTCCCTGCTTGCCTGTAGATTGTCCTTCTCATCTACAAGGATGTCTGTATTTCACAGGAATTTGGTCAATATTTGTTTTTTTTTAAAAAGGATTTCACAATATCTTAAATATGAAGAGATTCTTAATACTTCTGAAATTAGCCACTCTCCCCTTGTTACTCATCCTACAACTTCTTCCATCCCTCATCCTTCCGCAAGATGATCTTAGAATGGATCTTCTTCCCAAACTTTTTTGACAGGTTATTAAAGATGGATAACTTACTAAATAGATTTAGTTCTAATTCCACATAACTTTAATTAATTTCTGTCATTTGATTAGCTTTATTGCAAATGTTAGAAGTATTTTGGTATGTCAAGTATAAAGCAGATTTATTTAAAGGAAAAATGGAGGGATGGTAAAGGATGCTACAAGGAAAATGTGTTTGTTTTTAAGTAGCACTGCTTAAGCTTTGTCCTATTTTGCCTGTGTCAAATTACAGCAAAAAGAATTTTTGAGATTTTGAATTAGAACTTAGCATTTTTCAGCCACATCCTTAAATCCCAATTCCCTTGTGTTGTGCCAAAAGCTACCAGTAATTTAAAATAATGGGATTTGACTTTTGAAACACATAACTGTGCTGCACAGCCAACGACAAATTATGTGATACTGTTCTTTTTACTCTTGGGGATAAAACCAACACTCATGCTTTTCAAATTCACATAATGTATCTGAAACTCAAAGGAGGGTATGGAAAGAATGCAATCGTATTCCTTGCATTTTTATGTTTCTGCTTATAACCAAAATGTAAATGTTTCTGCTTATAGCCAAGACAACAGAAAACCACATATTTCCCCAAAATACAGATAACTCTAAGGACTCAGCAAGAATAGAAGGAAATTTCAGTTTCTGTTCGAAGGATCACACAACATAATGGTCTGTTTGTAGGACAGAAAGGTGCACTGTGTACTACCCTATTTATTACATTACATTATAATGGGATACACTGAAAATTTGGGGGCCAGATATGTAGATAGAAAAGTGATAGCAAATAATCAGAAAAAGGATACAATGTATGTTGTTTGTTCAATAAAACTTATGTTTAACTTCTGCATGTAATTATATCAACCCAGTGACTGATTATTTGTATCCGTAAGCTTGATTTCTTCAGATAATACCAACACTATATTATCCAAAATCACACTCAAGACTACCATATAGATTTTATTGGTAGATTGAACTATCTGACTGAAAGTCACTACTGACTGTTCTGTGATCTATAAGAAATAAAATAAAGAGGTCTGTGGCACACTGGCAGAGCAGCATGTGGAAGTTTATACTTCCACGGTTGGTTCAGTCTGGTGGATAAAGAATTTCCGTTTGCAGTTCTGTCAGCATAGCATCCTTTATGAGACCTAAATCCACTTTAAAAAACAACAAACCTTAGGATGCAGAAAATCAACTTGCAGATTGCATTTATAATTACATCCTCACAATAATCGCCTATTTCAGGAATTTAAAATACACCTGCAAATTAGCTTATTTACTAGATGAAGACTGGTTGACTAAAAGGACTTGTAATAGGAGACAGAGCTCTTCACTTCTGGGTCACCGATGCAAATCAGGCCCCGGGCAGTAATGACTGAAAATCATTACTCTTTGATGGTCATTTAGTAGCTTATGAGAAACAGGTCACTAGTTAAGTCCACTACCTGTGGATGCATTGTCATCCACATCACAGAAAAACACTATTGCACTTTCATATCTGTTGAGAATCTCATCAGAGTGATCAAGAAACCTGATCTATCTCCTTGTCCCCTAGAAAAGTTACCTTGTGAAATGTGTTGAGATAGAATGAGAAAACCTGCCCTGCCCCTACTTTTTCTATGATTGCTCCCCACCTTCTGGCATGGGTATCACACTATATAATAGGATTTTGGCCATAAAGACTGCACTGAAACCATTCATTTCTATCTCTTATAAAATGACTCATTTTGTATGAAGGGAATAAATCTAAGGGTTGTATGCTGGTGCACTAGCTTTATAAAAGGTTTGTTGAAAGAAAGTTGGCTATGATGCATGTGTGGTAATGTAAGCTATAATTTTTAAACTCAGTGATGGTCATTTTACAGTGTATTTCTCCAAAAGAGACAACTCCATTGCAAAACCAACTGTCTGTAAATTTTCTTTAAACAAAACAAGCCATTTGTGACTGGAGCAAAATGTAATTAAAAAACCCACTCATTTCCCTTTTTAAGACTCTTCAGGCCAAATTTCCCCTTGAATGTGCATCTGAGGTTCCCCATGATATTAAAAGCAGATGGATCTAACCATATTTGGATTACAGAAAACAAACAAACAACCTTTCACTGAGAATTTATAAGAAAATAACTCCAAACAAATTATGACAGATTAGTTGAGTGAATTCGAAGTGGAAATGCTGACAGATCTTTAGCTATAGACACACGAATACCATTTCTGTGCTGCTTAAAGTATCAGGTGCATAGTGAAGAACATCTCTCTTGTGTTGCCTTATGTAATTTCTGTATCTTTTTGAAAGTGCTTATGTTCCAGTAGAATATCAACATTTAAAAGAACACCTGACTAAGCACAGGGACAGTATCAGATTTCAGCAACATATGGATGAATAAAAAATACATTGTGGTTACGGTATATATATTTAATAAATAATAATAATACAATAAGTATTTATAATAATTAAATATCCATCTCAATAACACTGTAAGGTAAGTATTATAATAGGTATAGATAAGTGAACTAAAACAAAGAAAAGTTAAATAATTGGCCAAAGTCTATCAGAGTAATTGGCAATGTAAAAAATAGACCTAAGGGTGACATCCTGGACTCAGGCAAGTTAATGGCAAAGTTCCCATTTACTTCAATGGGACCATTATTTCACCCTAAGAGCCCCGAATCCCAGTCCCAAGCTCTGTCCACTAAACAATATAGTCATCCTAGTGACAAAATATTTGTGAATATAATTACTGAAAATACCCAATAAAACACAATGAAAATCAAACTCCATTGGCTCTTAGGGGCACATTTTATTAAAAAAAAAAAGAGAGAGAGAGAGAGAACTGAGCTCCACCCACAAAACTCTGCGCCTAACATCTGTGCTTAGAATTATGTATGTGTAACGTTAGGCAGCTAGATTGAAAAATCTCCCAATTTCCAAGGACTGTTGTTATTAACAGTGGACATAAATGTAATTATGTGATTGCACATATTCCTTGGGCTTTTTATTTTTAAGGACTAAAGGCAAAGTGTTCTGTCTTTCCAGCATAACCATTTCTTACTCATGTTTAATTCAATAACTCTAGTCTTACTAGGAATAGTTATTATTGCAAACCAGAAAGGTATCATTTTAGTTTTTCATGCAGAGCCTGAGTCTGTTGACCTGTATGGCATGCATGCTATAAGGCTAATTTTTCTTCCCGCAGGCTTTGAAAAAGGGTTGGATTAAGGTGTATTAAAGGGAAAAAGTCGAATGTTATCATTTCTGTGGGCTGGCTGGTGTTGTTGCTGTCAGTTCAGTCTGCAATTTTTATAATGTATATTTCTTGAAAACTGTTTGTTCATAGCCTGGATTATGCAATGGATACCAAGCCTGGAAGCTCTCTGGGGCAAGGACTGTCTTTTTTATTGCTTGTTTGTACGGTGCCAACCACAATCCATCTCATCCTTGAATAGGGTTTGTAGGTGCTACTGTGATATAAATAAGTATATGGCCTGATATTTAACATTGTGTTACTCCAGTTTTAGGGTAGATTAAGTCCACTGAAAACTACTGAGTCACACCACTGTCAAACTGAACCAACTTAGTGGTAAATCAGGCCCACAATATATGAATACTATAAACGCAGAAAAGCAAATTAGAGTGTATTACAATATGTTATAGTCAGTCTATGTTTCTTTATGTATCTAATCACTGAGGTGTGGCCGCTCAGACTTTCCCAGTTTGACTTTACTGCCAGTCCATTGGTTCCTAGGGCCAGCAGGGAACAGAACACTGCAGAGATAGCAGCCTCAGCAAGAATTACAGTTGCCATAATGAGGAGTTTTTGATGGGTTTAAAGTTGGGAGGAGAAATAAGGATTTTTTTGGGCTCTCTCCAGGCATCATTTTTTCCTTTCTCTTGAACTCATCTCTGGAACTACCTAACCATGTAGCTGTCAGTACCTATCGTTCCTGCTCTCAGCTGTCTCTTTTAATTTAAAAAGAAAAATTGGGAGGTATATCAATTTCTATTAAGCAAAAATAAACCCTCCTGAGAAGAATCCTACAAGCTTTCAGGTTGCAGAATCCAAACAAGATCTCCTCTCACTTTCTATTCTACCTTTCCCAGCATCCCAAAAAGATTTGGTGATTCTTGCAAAGGCAGATAAGGTTCAGAAACCAGGCAATTTGTTTAACCTAGTTTTAAATTTGGAGTAATTTTAACATTACTGATAATTGCCACCTGAGCATTTGCTCATGGAATGGAGGAAATGATCTAGGAAAAAAGAGTCACCTAGAACGGGATGCAATGTCTGGAAAATAAAAACCCTATAATTTTTAGGTCCCACAATCATCTAAAACCCTGTATTGAAAAATCAAAGATTTATGGCTCTATTTCCCCTACCATTTACATTCTATCTCCTCCACTCCTCAGTTTCCACAGTGATCAGTAACTGTAATGATACTTTATACAAATGAAATGATAAAGGTGCTGGCATCAATTGTATGATTTCTGTGATATTTAAACATGTTTGACATTTTTAAACGGTCACCACTATCACTGGGCACTCCTCCTCCCCTGGGCCCATGCCGCTCACCTATCGTGTGTTTTCCGCCAATGTGGTTCCTTACTGGGAGAAGTAGGGGACTGCATTTCTGAGAGGATCCCAGTTAATTTTAGGGACTTCTTCCATCTGCTTCCCTGGTGCTATGCTGAGTGCTGCCCTCATGTGTTCTGAACAACACCAAAAGCCCATGATGAAAGCAAAGGGCAGCAAAATGAGTTAAAATGAAATTAACCAGGTAGGGCAATAAATTAATAATAGCATCTAGATGTTCGACTGTGGTCAAGGAAATAGCTTGGGGATATCTCTCAAAATTTAAATCCACATGGACTGGGAAGCTAAGGGCCTGCTAAACTAACTCATGGGATCATACCGACTTGGCAGTTTTCAATGACAATTTCATTAATGAAGGTGTTTTTTTCATTCCCCTCCCCCACCCTTAATTTGTTTATTAAAGGTGATTGCTGAAGGGTCTGGCTTTTGTTGGAAGGTGCATGATATAATAGTCTTTCCTGCTTCTTGATAAATATAATGCATGAAGTATTGGAATGCCATAGCAGAGTGGCAGATGCTAGGACCCTGATGAAGGATGTTAGAATCCTCTATTGAGTTACCCTACATTCAGTGGTCTAGACTCTGTGTGCTACTGCAGCCTTTTTATGGTGTTGGTTTAAGAGAGTTCCCTGGGTGGTGCAGAGTTATGGGAATAGTTCTATACCACCACACTGCCCTGCAGCCCCTGGGCGGGGAGGAATAGGGTATGGCCAGAGAGATCTGCAGTCTGGGTATTTTTGGCTGACAAAAGTCTCATAGGTGGCTGCTATAAGTCAAGAGAGCTTAGAATGTAAGTTTGTCACATTCAGAATTCTTATATTTGTTAGTAGTGATTAGCATCTGATTCTTAAATCATGATTTAAAATGTGTGACGGAATGTGTACGGGAAGCTCATTCAGCTCTTTTGAAATAACCTGCAATGTTGTGCAGACACTACAGTTGTTCTCTGAACTTCATCTGAATACTTACCTTTGACATCAGTTTAAACCTGATCTATTATCAGAATACAAATGGTGTTGTCTTATTTTTCCTCTTTCTGTGTTTCTCCAGTGTTGCCCCCATCTAATACGAGCTCTGCACATCAAAAGAATACTGAGCAGTTAGATAGCAGTTTACACGTTCAAGGGCCTATTCAAACATTAAGGGCTCTCTCCTGCTCCCAGTAAAGTCAATGGTGACATTCAGTAGCCATCAGTGGTACAGGATTAGGCCTTAAATGCTCTGTTATTGCTTTACAAATCATAGCTGTGCTGCTGGGGAGGTGGGACGCAAAAAGGTACATATCACTTGCAGTTCTTACAGGCAATTGGAATGTCTCCAGTGGAGAAAATGCCTGTAGAGGTGGTCAGAAAATGGAAACAATCCATTAAAGTGTTTATATTTTTCACTGAAATTGGATTTTGCTCTCATAAGTAATATTATCCCTATTTTAGAGATGAGGAAAACTGAGGCAGAGGTGAAGTGAGTTGCCCAAGACCACACAGTAAGTCACTGGCAGAGTCAGGATTAGAATACTGGCATTCCTGACCCCCAATGCTGTACTCGCTGCTAGACTGCACACTCTTGGACTGCTCATGGAACTTTAGTACCACGTAAAGAAGTATGAAATGGGAAGCTCCTTAAATTAAGGTCCTAACTGTGAATACCTGCTCAGTGATGCCATTCAGAAGAGATGATTATGCTTCTTAAAATTACTTTGTTGTATTCTGTTTCTTTCAACCTATAGACAAGTGAGCACTGATGTTGCATTCTTCTTTTATGATTTCAATATCAACCTGCACTGCTGATTGAACACTTGAATGAGCAAGTAACCTTTCCAAAGCAACCTACAGCAGTGGATAAAGATCAACCGTTTTGATACCCCTAAGAGAGGAAGGAAAAAGGATGCTCTCTAACTTTTAGCTAGACCAGAGGCCTGCATTAGTTATAAAAAGAAATTATTTGAGGTGGAATAACAGGTAGAATCTAGCCATGCTGAGCATTCTATAGTTTGCCTAATTTTTTGTAGTGATAGAGGATACGATGCAAACCATATGAACAAGGTCTGTGACTGAGAGTGCTTGTAAAATACATTTTCAAAACTATTTTTTGAGAGTGCCTTGTCCTAAACTACTGTGTAAAGACACCTGTTCACTCTTAGTGAAATAATAATTAAAAAGAAAACCCATTTCTGACCATGAGGTTCATTCAGCTGACTGCTATTTAACAAGTGCTGTTTACTCTCCAGAAAAAGTATGCTGGAAGGAGGGGAGGGAGGAGGAGTGGTATCGATGCAGTGCAAAGCACAAGGCAGCTCAAGTATTATTCATTAGTTAATCTTTGTCATTCGTGTAAAAAAAGAAAAAGAAAGAAAGAAAACTAGAGACCTTGTAGCCAGTAGCTACATTTGTGAGCTCCTCCGTTCTGTTTCCCAATGACAAACGGTGAGAGTAACTGTGCTGAGGGATGGTGTTGCCATGCAGCCCAGCCAGCCAGCCCACTGAACAGGCAGGCTGACCCACTTTCAAGTACCAGCTTTTGCTGACCCTTTGAGTGAGAGGTTCTTCCAAGTTTTTGTTGTTTTCACCCTTTGATTTCTTATTTCTAAAGAACCAATCCCCCTTCCCCCTTCTCCTTTATCTTCTAGCATTCATGGAAGAAAGGCAGCTTGTTTCTTGCGCCTCACTTTGCCTTAGTCAATTTCAGAAAAATTCTCTTTTCGGCCTTGTTATGAACATGCTTTGGAAGAAATATGGGTCTTGACATCAACAAAATCATGATACAATTCCACAAGGATCAGAGTAATTCATCTATGAAAAACCCATACTTTAACTGTTACTCTTGGCAGCAGCGAAGGATAATAGTGAAATATTATACTAAATATTGCCACGTGCACTAGTAAAATACAGTCTCGTTCTTGCCAGCAGCGGTGTGCAACTCCCCCTTCCAGCTCAGGTTTGGATGCTGTGATTTAATCTAACTCTTTTGCTTCTCTTCTATCCAAAAGCAACAGAGGTTTAAAGAGAGCTGGATTTTTATTGGAACCATTTGCTTAGCCTAAGTTGCCAAAATAATTTAGTTAAAACTGGTGCTTTTATTTGGGTTAAAGTTGATCCTTAGCTCCACAGAGGTCGAGGCACTTAGTTTGTCTTTCTCCTTTTGAATTCCACTATGAAGTCTACTGCCGAGTTTTGCCAGGTGAAGTCGTATTTCCTGCCTCCCCACAGTCAGCCAGGTCTACATTCATGATTTTAGACAAGTGGGGGAGAAACCCTCCTTAACTCCTTTACCTCATAAATATCTGCCACCACAATTCAAACATAGCACACGTGTGCCTTCCAGTTGTTGGGGTGTTAAGCCAGAGAAAGAATTGTTGTAACTATAAAGGCCCTGTTGCTGCTGCTAGTATACCATGTGTTAATGCAACTCTTCAATTTCCTAATGAGAGACAACTGCTCCAAGATACACCATAGTATGATACTGAGTACTATGACGTTATTGCCTTTCTTGGGAACAGGTGAAAAAATACAAAGGGATAGAATTCTGGAAATTAGATAGTAACCAAGATGCTACATTTACACCACTTGAAGATCATAGTCTAGATAGTTTCAATCACAATAATAAGATATCAACACACATTTCCTTCCAATACATTTTTAATGCCAGGCTATGCGTCACAGTGACAAGTACTATACTGACAACATCATTAAGTATCTCTCTGTGTGTTCTTGCATGTAGATGTGGGCCTTTGTATCTCTATCTTTTTTATATGTATTGTAAATGGGTCAAAACCAGACCCTTGACTGTGAAAACATTTTAATTTTGAGGCCGTCTGGAGTTGAATCCCCATTTCCAAAACTATCCTCTATCATTTAGGTTCTGGACTGGATCCAAAAATGAAAGGGGCCTTTTTTCTGTTTCTAATTCAGATGCAGCGGAAATGTCATGGGGCAGAATTACATATGTTCTGTGGTGGATGTTCTGTGATCTGGAATAGGTTAAAGCTAGGGTTTAGATTCAAGGCCAAATTTTAGTGTGAAATTGTGTGAAAATTTGATGGCTCTGATACTTTGTGGACTGTTCTCAGGAGTTTTTGGCACAAAATGGCATAAATCTCACAAGATAGACTCAACTTAAAACTTGGGTGGAATTCCAACCCAGAAATAAAGCCAATAAAGGGTTTAGACAATGGGAACTAGAATTTAAACCATCTTGAAATGTAGAGGTGTTTAGATTCAAGGTCCAATTTTAGCCCATCTAAAATATAAGCAGAATTATATGATATTGCTAGTCATTAACTATGATGGTCTGTATATATATCTATAACAGCTGGTCAAAACCAGTAAAACATTTAGTGAGAACTTTAAAACATGTCTGAGTTCTTTGAAATTTTGAAAAATGTCTGATTGAAAAATGGGATTTCTGTCCCTTGAGACAGTCTGATATTTTGACACTTGTTTTCATCCCAAATCAGGGCAAAAAGCTGAAATATCAAATTTCAAATATCATTGTGCAGAATGAAAAGTTCTGAAAAATTTCTATTCAGTAATGTCAAAACATTCCATTTTTCCATTTTGAATCAAAATCCCTTATATTCCCAAATTGAAATGTTTTATTTCAGGTTTGCTTGACATTAAATTCTGTGACCTTAACATCAAGCTAGACCATGTGTACACCTGTGCCTGGAAGACACAAAGACCTGGTTAAGATGCTTTACTGCCTGCTTTGTGCTACCAACGTAGCAAAAAGTAGGCAGTAAGGGTTGACCAGAATCCAGCCCATAATTTTTACTTTTCTAGTAATTTCAAATCCCAGTCTTTAAAGGAGGAGAAGGAACACATCTCTTTTGTTAATGAAAAAGACTAAAAGCTGCACATATTGCAGGTGACAGACAAACCATCTGAGAATATTTCCCTCAGCTTCCCCTTTAAATGTCCAATTTTGTTTTTGCCTGTCACGGTGAATAAGAAAGGAAGCTCTCACCCTTATAACCAGCAGCATTGGTTTTCCAGTCATTAGAATTCAGATGTCCTGCACGTGAAGTCCTTACAATAATATGCTGTACGTCTCTCCAGGTCAGAGATGGACTAAGGAAAAGGGCAAAGACAAAGTGAAAATCAGAACTTTCTTACCAAAATGGGAAAAAAAAAAAGTCACACAAGTTAAAAAACAAAACCACAAACAAAACCAGTGTTCAAAGTAACATGACCCAGCTTTACAGGATTGATGTATCAAATTATTTCTACCTCTACTATTCTTTTTCGATTATGAGAGATGCATTAATTGATAGGCAGCCTGTAAAATACACACACTCAGTATTCCACACATGTGAATTTACAAGGATGGATAAAAAAGTGTATTTGACCTAGAGATAACTAATATGACCACCAAGTTGTTCATGTTGCATCTGTACATGGTTGCCTACCTCAGACATGCACAAGAGAAGAAAAGCATAACTGATCACAAGCTGTTTCATATTCATTACGGCCCCAGTCTGGCATTCCTTTCACACTCTAAACTTCCACTGTAGTCATTATGGAAGCGTGAGTCTATGTTGTCATTGACTTGCTCATTATCAGCCAGATTCACTACTGGTAATCAGGCAGAGATCAATCCTGTATTCTTTATGTACCCAAAACTCTCAGGAATGAATTTGGGGGAGTTAATGGTTGTGATGAAGTGGGAATCTTCTGTAATATTGTATTAGTCCTGTGTGTGACTCAGTTTCCCTCTGTACTTTGCATTGATACCCTGTGCGTGCAAAAGGGTTAAAAATAAAAAGTTGCTCTTGGGGCAGAGCAGGAGACATGAGGTGGTGTCATGTAACTCTTGGGAGGGGGAATGAATGGATCATTAAAGAACTGGCTGAAACCGACCCATATCAATGGAGGCTCGATCCACAAAGACATTGGGAGCCCTAAGGATTGAACAACTGATGCTTATCCAGCAGAACATGTGAACATTTCTACAGGGGTTGGCAAGGGGGTGGGGGTGGCTGTTGGAGAGACTCAGCAGCTTTCACCTGAGACTGCTAGCGAGTCAGAGCCAGAAATGGATTTCATAGCAGCATGGCTGATTGCATTGGCTTGGTGAGTATGGACTATATCTTAACCTTTGCTTCTCTGTGCTAAACTAAGGGCTTCTGATGTAGTGTTCCAGTTGACTAATAAATCCTACTTTGTTTTGAAAAGGCTGCCTGGTGTCACTGCAAATAATTGCTGAGGTGCATTGGTCCCTGAAGAGTATAAAAGTCTCTGACCAGGAGTCTATCTCAGTTGGACTCGCTGGACAGAGCTCACAGTGTGAAATGGGAGTGCAAGAACCCAGAGAATCAGTCTTGGAGGCACAGAGGCCATATGGCCTACCCTTAAAGAAGAGTAGAACCTCTTGGGGGTCTGGCATTCTGAACAGGTACTTCCAAGGGACTGTTTAGAAGCTGGGAAGTAGCACTGATCCTGTGGATCTGTGACAATGGGCAAGCGACTGACAACACATACGTGAATTTCTACAATATGTAAATAATGATTCTGTCCCTAACGATGACGAAAGAGGATCCCATCTGGGTCTCCACTGTGGAATGAACTACCAATTTTTTCTCTCACGAACAGAAGAAATCTTTAGAGAATGTAGCATTCCAAATGCCCTTTGTTTTGCAGATATATATTCTCAGGAGGACTTCCTTTCTAAAACCATAGCTTAAAAGGCCACGGATTATGGTGGTGTTCATTGGCAATTTCTCATTTGTTCTGTTAGCAATGAGGTGGGGAATATGACTGTTCTTCCAACAATGCTGTTAATAGTGAGAATGATAAATGAACTACAGAATGAGCAGCTATGGTAGGGCTTCACAAAAATTAAATAAAAAAAAGAGGAAATGGGGATTTGTGCTCATACCATTACTCACCAAACATCATCCTCTGAATAGCCCTGCTCCGGTTCCCACTGACATCAGTGGTAACACTGTCTTTGAGTTGGATGGTGCCGGATCAGGCCCAATACTAGTTAACTATACTGTCTAGTACAGTGGTTCTCAAACTTTTGTACTTGTACCACCTTTCACATAGCAAGCCTCTGAGTGTGACTCCCCACTGACAAATTTAAAACACTTTTTTATATATTTAACACCATTTTAAATGCTGGAGGCAAAGTGGGGTTTGGGGTCGTGTCTGACAGCTCGCGACTCCCCATTTAAGAACCTTGCAACACCCTGAACGTCCTGACACATAATTTGAGAACCCCTGGTCTAGTAGCTAGGGCACTAAGCTGGGACTTGGGAGATGCAGGTTCAATTCCCTACTCCAGCATAAATTTCCTGTGTGACCTTGGGCAAGTCACTTAGTGTCTTCCTGCTTCAATTCCCCATCTGGAAGTTGGGGATAATCCTTCCCTACCTCACAGGGGTATTGTGAAGATAAATACATTAAAGATTGTGAGGCACTCAGATACCGAGGTAACAGGGGCCATAGATGGATTGATCCTGCAGTTTTTCCATGCATGGAATGCCTACTAAATTTAGTGAGAGATTTCTATGTGGAACATCTGCAGGATAACAGAAACTATCCAAGCAGGTTGATTTTTCTGGGAGCTCTTCCTAACACAGGAAGTCAGAAGAGAAATTCACCAGTCTGAGAATTTGGTGTGCAGAACTCAATGCAGTGTTTCTTATTTTTATAATCTGTCCTCACATCTGCCAGAATTTATTTTCTCATAAATTTAACCTTTTGAAATACTTGCTTTGTGGATGCTATACCGTACTTAAACGTAGAAATAGTATCTTGTTTATCTTTTGAAGTAAGTAGCTGAAATCAGTCAAGTCTATGACATTTCCTACATATAACTCAGTCTGAAGAAATTAGTGTTTTATTTTCTTGCTGAGCTGCATAAGCCAGGGTTTCTTAAATGTACGCAATTAAGATGACAAACTTTAGCTTCAGTAAATTGGAACTCTATAGGGAAGCAGCAGATATGCAGAAATTACTGAAAACATCTAAGTCTTCTATGGAAAACCTGTCTCTATCTCACACAGGGCAAAGACAGAAATAGACTGATAGAAATTAACAGGTTTGTGATCAAAGGGATTTCATCTGTCTGAATGAGATTAAAGGAAGGAAATGAAAACCAATTACATTTGAGCTTCATAAATCACAATACCATATAATGGCAGTAAACCTGAGAAGTGTAGAAAATACACTCAAAAGTAACAGCCGTGTATGTGTGTGGGAGGGGTCCTCCAATGGCCACACAGTCTAAATAGTTGAAACAGGACCATAGTCAACAGAATTTTTATATATATTGACCAAGTAGGAATTGCTTAAAATAGGTCTTATATACTGTAACTAAGTTACAAATGGCATCTCAAACTCAGGGGTGGAACCATTTAACTATATACCCTTCCCCTCTATTTTTTTCATTTTTTCTTTTCTTTTTTTTTTTTTTTGGGTGCTGACACTGCTATCTTACTTTTGGATGGACTCTTGTTCCTTTGCAGCAAGTTTCCCACTAGGCTGTGCGAGGCCAATGTCAACTAGACTCTGATGTGACCTAGCATCAAATACCCTTTTTTAGCTACCAATGGAGCATCAAAGGAGGTATTGTATATTTTAGTGAAGCCAACACAGAGTCCTGCTCGCACTGGAGCCCTGAAGATTTTGGTGTATGCAGATCAGCTGGAACACTCACTTTGAAGAAGTAAGATCATTTGTGCTGAAATCTCTTTTGATTTTCAGAACTTGTTGCATTTCTTCCTAGCTGGATCAGTTTAATCATGACCATTTAATTTTTCTTGTGTGCATCTGAGGTACTGGGGCAGCTTGTGGTTAAATTATTGCATTATTTTTAAGGTGCACTATTGCGTTTTGGTGATGGATGGACATTTAAAAATATTAATATAAATATAGCTTGTTTCCCAAGAAGGGGTCTTTTTTCTAGTTAGACAATTGGACTGGTATGATAGTAAGTATTTATCCAGCTGAGAGCTGGTAAAAAAAAAGAACTGCAAAAAGTGAAAGTCATGGAATGTAATGGGCATTAAGGGCTTGTAAGATATGGTATGCTTGGACAGGCACGTAACATGCTTCAGAAAGGAATCAATAAAATTTTATACCAGATCAGGAATTTCACTAGGAGCCCATGTAATGTCTTAGGAAAACATGTAGCATTGGCTCAAGCCTTCAAGAGTACTTCTGAGAATCCCAAGAGCTGCATTCTTTATTAGGTGAAGTCTGAACAATCTGTGATTCCACAAAGCAAGGCGTTATAGTTGTCGAAACTACTGAGAAGAAAAGGCACTAAAATATTCACATCAGTTTTAAAAGGCAATATTCAAGACTGGCTACATTCAGCTAATTATTAAAAACCAACCAGGGGATCCAGTCTCCTTTCAATGAACACTGAGCTCTCATTATTGGGAATTATACAGCGTGTCAAGATGAAAATACAACCCACAGTTAAGGTTTAATGAAAACTCCCCCAAAACTTCCAGCCTGGGGAACCTTGAAAAGCTAGCTACTCTGGTTCTATTTTAAAGTTCTGAGTAAGAGGCCACTGTTATACTGTATTTGCCTGCTACATCCCATCCTCAAAACCAAACTCAGACAACAATTTCTCAAACTGAAAACCTAAAGCTAAGTGTCAGGTACCCAGTAAACAGATGTGTGTACGCTCAACCTCTCTCTCATAGTGCCTGCACGCCAGTTTGCTTACTGCAAGAGCTATTGAAGTATAACATTTTTCTTCTATTGATGTTGTCATCTCAAACATAGACAAGCTTTTGGTGTATTATATCAAAGGCAGCAGGGAGATATAACAGCATAAGAACAGCATTGCAGCTGATTTCAACAGCCTCCGATAGAACCTTCGCTGTACTATGAAGTGAGCTATTGCCAAATTGAAATTTCCTCTCTACAGTAGACACCTCATTTGAAACCAAATAGGACTGCAATTGTTCACCCCCAACTTTTGTCAGAAACTTTGACAAAAAATAAGAAATTGGAAAGGAGTCAAACTAGCAGTTCATTTGGAGAAAAAATAGATTTTTTTTTCAAACTAGGGAGTCATAGGAGCCAATTTTAAAGCATCTGGAACCATCACAGAAGCAGTCAAGTGTTTGTAAAACATGTCAAAATTGGAACCGAAGTGAGTAAACAGTTTCACTAGCCATGTAAGCCACAGATCCAGACAAGATGTCACTGATGTTAATTGACTTACCACTGGATTAATCTCAAAAGAGTTAATGGGTAAACATCTTGAAATGAAAAAAAGTACTAACAAGAGCAATACTAACACTGCTATATAATGGGATCAATTTCAAAAACAAGACAATTTCCTTCCAAGACAAAAAAAAACTTGAATGTCTCATTTGAAATTGCCTGGGGATTATGCATACCAGACAATACTCAAAATCACACCAGAATGAGCAGAAGTAAGAATAATTAGATGAAAATTGCATGACCAGCAGCCAATAAATAATGAATGTCAAGTCCTCAGCTCTCTAGTAATACTCCAAGGCCTGGGCCTCTTCTTTCAACCTTTTCAAAACGTTTATAAAACAAGGTAAATGAGAAACTATGGAAATGGAACAACTGTACAATAATGGTGTACAAAATCAGCAATATTAGTTTGAGTTTTAACTGGATCCTTAACCAAGAATGAACAGCATTATCCAAATTGGTTAGAAATTAGAAGCTTTACTTTCAGGTCAAATTTTGATCCCTTCACTTATACTGAGTAGTGCTTTACTCCACAAGTAGTCCTTCTGAAGACAATGTAGCTAATCCTGAAGCAGGTGCTATTCAACATGAGTAAGGTTAGCATTTTGTCATGGGTATTTTTAGCAAAAGTCACATACAGGTGGTGGGCAATAAACAAAAATTCACAGAAGACTGCGACCTGTCTGTGACTTTTCCTAAAAATACCCTGGGGGGGAGGGACTAACAGTGGGAGTCCCACTGGGCGCTGATTGCTGGCCACTGCTCCTATAGCGTAGGCTGACCCAGCCCTGGGCACTGCACCCAGTCCTGCTGCTGCTCCTGGGTGGGGGCTGACAGCTGCTCCAGCCCTGCAGCTCCAGTGGGCTGAAGCTGAAGAAGTCACGTAGGTCTCTTAAAGTCACGGAATCGGTGACCTCCGTGACAGAATCATATCCTTAAACATGAGTACAGGGATCAAAATCTGGCCTTGTATGTAAAAATAAAGAACAAAAATTATGATTCAAAAGAAACAAAAATGCCATCAGTGAAAGAAAATTAGAGGAAAATTCAGTCAGTGTGAAGTTGTATGACGCAACCAGGATCAAACAGTGAGGGATCAGAGTGCAAATTAAGTTTTCCTTCATAGCAAAATGATAAAGCAATCAAAATTAACAACAGTGACTACACTGTCATAATGACCAGTGGTTTGATGCAGATCAGTCTATCTGAAAATAAATGTTTTGCTAAAATATCAGAGGCGTCTGTGAGTCTAGTTGAATAAAGGATACAAGCAGAAATAAAACATAATACCATAGGATTTACAAAAGAAGAAACATTGCCATGCAATCTGAAGGGGTCAATGGGCCATCTTTGCAAATCCTGGCTATGACGAGACAGGCTTTGATTGTTACTGCTATATCTCATCAAAACAAGTAGTATTTTCCGACACTGCATCCTTCCCTGGAATTCTGTTACACAGTATTTACTAGTAGATCACACACAAAGTCTAATCAATTTTAAAATACAACTCCTATTCCAACAACAGCATTTTCAGCATTCTGATGTCCACATGACTCTGTCCCATGAGGCCATTCAACAACTTTATAAACAAAGCAGAAAACACAGCTGTTTGGCCTAGCCACAAGCTCCTTGTAACTCATATAACTATCCAAACTCTTCCAGTGTTTTCTGCAGTCATAAGACAAATCCAATTCCAATGTTTCATCCAAAATCCATATTCACATTTACTGAATGATGAATGCCTCTTTATGACTAGTCGATTAATAACTGTCTGTGATGTTACACCCAATTATTATTTATGGAAATATGCTTATGATATGGAAATGGCATAACTGAGATATATTTTATGCAAGATGTGTCTTGTAAGGTATCATTGGAAAGGTCATAATTTACTGAATGTAATTATCCAATGTGTATGCATGTATCATTTCTGTATCTAAAGTTAGGAATATTGACTATGTAACAATTACAACTGTGTGTGTATTTGGGAGACGCACACCAAACAACAGGCCATCAGCTTTGATGGGTCATTAGGAAGAAACAATAAGACTTTGAAGATACTAATCTCTCTCCTTCCTGAGAGGCACCCTAGGACGTAGTTGTGACACTACTAGGTCAGGTTTCAGAATAGCAGCCGTGTTAGTCTGTATCCGGAAAAAGAAAAGGAGGACTTGTGGCACCTTAGAGACTAACAAATTTATTTGAGCATAAGCTTTCGTGAGCTACAGCTCATTTCATTGATGACAAGGTGGGTGAGGTAATTTCTTTTATTGGACCAACTTCTTCTGGTGAGAAAGACAAGCTTTTGAGCCACACAGAGCTCTTCTTCAGGTCTTCTTCCCAGACCTGAAGAAAAGCTGTTTGTGGCTCAAAAGCTTGTCTCTCTCACCAAAAGAAGTTGGTCCAATAAAAGAAATTACCTCACCCACCTTGTCTCTCACCACGTAGGATGTCTGCCTGATTATTAAATCCAGGGAGTACTATCTGGAGCACGCTATTTTATGGCAGCTGCTGTGGTAACTCTCAGAAAAATAGTTTGTCTTTTAGCTTTTTAAGGGCTTTATAGATCAAAAGTCAAGATCTTAAGTTTCACCTGGAAGCAAACAGGGAGCAAGTTTTATTGTGTATGTTCCTTACAGCCAACATCACCAGATGAGCAACCAGTCACATTTTGCACTAGCTTCAGTAGTCCTAAACGTAGACTCACATAGACCACACTGCAATAAAACCACAAAAACATGGATAACAGTGGCAAAATCCAGAGCCAGGCAGAATATCACACAATAACCAGGCATAGATATAGAGCAGTTCTGATGAAAATGAAATAAACAAAGGACCATTTGCATGTTGATGACACTGCTGCCTATATTTTGCTGTAGCCCCCGGTGGCTTCACATACACATAGAAAAGGAGTCGGGGACAAAATAGAACCTTGCAGAGAGATCTCAGACTATGGCTTCACACTATTCTGTGCCTTCTCAGGAGGAAAGAATGAAACAGAACTATTCAAGAGATACACAGGCAACCCAGACGAAGAGCTACAGCCAGACACCACAGCACCAAAGCCCCATTATCAATTTAGGCTTATTATACTAAGCATCTGGTGTACCTTTGGGGGAAGTCCTACGGAACCCTCAATTAATAAACATGCAGGCAGCTACGTCTAGGGCAGTGCCCAAACTAGCATTTTGATCTAGATCTGTCAGTGCTTAGAACTCATTCCTGTTTATGTTATAACATCCAAGAAACTACCTTAAAAGAATGCTAAGGTTGCAAAATCAAGCCCTCAAAATATAGACTCTAAAACACTCTAAAAACAAGGCCTCCTGCTGGGATCTGGTTCTTGTCTCCTCTGCAGTTCAGTCAGGCTCCTCCTCCTCCAGGCTGCCGGAGCACCAGCAGCAGGAATACTCACAGAACAGAAGGGAGAGTCTCCATGTTCTCCCATTGGTGGTGCATGGCACACCAGTGGCCAGCAGCAGCAGCCAAGAGGAGCAACTGTAGGGAAAGTCCTTCTTAGTTCCTGCACCAGTGAGCTAAAAAATGCTTCGCAACGAGAAACCTAGTGTGCATGTGTGAACTAAGATATTTTTCAAAGGTTTATAACTTGGCCAAATGAGGGTGTGTTTTTATGGAAACAGCAAAAGACAAGATGATACCTCACTCACCCACCAAATTTCAAGCCCATCCTCCAAAGCATGGAGGTACTAGAGGTTCTCAACAAAACGGCTGTACACATTTTCTTAATGGACTAAACAACTTATTTTTACCTGTAGGGTTATAGTGAATCACAAATTGAACATGATCCAACAATGTGATGCAGTTGTGAAAAAGGCTAATGTAATTCTGGGGTGTATTAACAGGAGATTCATATGTAAGACACAGGAGGTAATTGTCCCTCTCTGCACGACACTGTTGAGAGCACAGATGGAGTATTATGTTCAATTCTGGGCGCCATACTGAGGGAGGATGTGGATAAATTGGAGAGTGTTTAGAGGAGAACAACAAAAATGACCAAAGGTTTAGAAAACCTGACCTAAGAGGAAAGGTTAAAAAACCTGGGCATGTTTAGTCTTTAGAAAAGAAGACTGAGAGGAGAACTCAAACAGTCTCAAATATATTAAGGGCTGTAATAAAGAGGACGGTGATGAATTGTTCTCCATGTCCATTGAAGGTAGGACAAGAAGTAATGGGCTTAATCTGCAGCAAGAAAGTTTTACATTAGGAAAAACTTTCAAACCATAAGGACAGTTAAGTTCCAGAATAGGCTTCCAAAGAAGGTTGTGAAATCCCCATCACTGGAGGTTTTAAAGAGCAGCTTGGACAAAGATCTGTCAGGGATGGTCTAGGTTTACTTGGTCCTGCCTCAGTGCAGGGGACTGAACTTGGTGACTACTCGAGGTCCTTCTAGCCCTATAAGTCCATGATTTCATAACATAAGAAGATAAGAACATAAGAATGACCATACTGGGTCAGACCAAAGGTCCATCCAGCCCAATATCCTATCTACTGACAGTGGCCAATGCCAGGTCTCCCAGAGGGAGTGAACCTAACAGGTAATGATCTAGTGATCTCTCTTCTGCCATCCATCTCCACCCTCTGACAAACAGAGGCTAGGGACACCATTCCTTATCCATCTTAGCTAATAGCCATGAATGGACTTAACCTCCATGAGTTTATCCAGTTCTCTTTTAAACCCTGTTATAGTCCTAGCCTTCACAACCTCCTCAGGCAAGGAGTTCCACAGGTTGACTGTGCGCTGAGTGAAGAAGAACTTCCTTTTATTTGTTTTAAACCTGCTACCCATTAATTTCATTTGGTGGCCCCTAGTTCTTATATTATGGGAACAAGTAAATAACTTTTCCTTATTCACTTTCTCCACACCACTCACGATTTTATATACCTCTATCATACCCCCCTTAGTCTCCTCTTTTCCAAGCTGAAAAGTCCTAGCCTCTTTAATCTCTCCTCATATGGGACCCGTTCCAAACCCCTAATCATTTTAGTTGCCCTTCTCTAAACCTTTTCTAATGCCAGTATATCTTTTTTGAGATGAGGGGACCACATCTGTATGCAGTATTCAAGATGTGGGTGTACCATGGATTTATATAACGGCAGTAAAATATTCTTCGTCTTATTCTCTATCCCTTTTTTAATGATTCCTAAACATCCCGTTTGCCTTTTTGACTGCTGCTGCACACTGTGTGGATGTCTTTAGAGAATGATCCACGATGACTCCAAGATCTTTCTCCTGATTAGTTGTAGCTAAATTAGCGCCCATCATATTGTATGTATAGTTGGGGTTATTTTTTCCAATGTGCATTACTTTCATTTATCCACATTAAATTTCATTTGCCATTTTGTTGCCCAATCACTTAGTTTTGTGAGATCTTTTTGAAGTTCTTCACAGTCTGCTTTGATCTTAACTATCTTGAGCAGTTTAGTATTGTCTGCAAACTTTGCCACCTCACTGTTTACCCCTTTCTCGAGATCATTTATGAATAGGTTGAATAGGATTGGTCCTAGGACTGACCCTTGGGGAACACCACTAATTACCCCTCTCCATTCTGAAAATTTACCATTTATTCCGCCCCTTTTCAAATACATAACTTGTTAAAAATTCTATTTCTAAATCTCTTCTGAAAATACAATTCATAAGTTATAACCATAATCTGTTTAAACCGAATGTTAAGATTTCTGTTTTATGTACAGTCTTCTTACATTTCCTTCTAATAACATGCAGCCAGTCAGGTAAGCGGAACAACTTTGAGTTAACTGAGTGTCATAGGATTAAACTGAAGACCTGTCATTCTCATCTCAGACTGGAACTATATATAAAAAAATGACACTCCAAAAGCATTTCCACAGTTCAGTTCAGTTTTCTTATCACCTTTGGCCTTTTATTGTATTAATTGGTAATCAAGCTCCTAGTAGCTGGGATGAAAGCCTCTCTTAACACTGAAGGGATATGAGATAGGTTCCTTGATTCAAAAACTTGTAAGTAACCAGACAGTTGTCTGTTTTACTGCATTATTGAAGGAGGCTCTGTAAGGAAATGAATCAGTATGAGAAGTGCTGCTGCTATTGGGTTAGTTTTCAGAAATCTGAGTCCCTTCCATAACAGCAGCAATTTGCAGAGGAAGAAAACATGAGAGATTTCAAAAGTATAAAGGCTAGGGAGTAGTACTTGGATGCACAGACTTCCTCTCCTCCGTGATTTACATTCAGTTATGTTGTCGTTTAAAAAATAATTGAGGAGCTTTTTGATGTACTTTTATTGTCACTTTTCTGGATGGATATCAGTATGTGTAGTGAGGCGGTGTGGTGCCCCATCACCCCGCCGAGGGACAAACCGCGCCCCCAGACACCAAAGTGGGCGGAGCCCATGGATCCTGTGCCCGCCCCCCAGAGGTTAAGGCGCAGGACAGGAAGTAGAAAAGCCCAACCCCAGAGCTCAGTTGGGCAACAGCAGCTGGAGAGGCCAGACGCCCGGGGCCTGGCTCCAACTTGGGAGACCCTGGCAAGCCGTGGCCGACCCGAGGACTGGCCGGACCGCCGAGGCCTGACGCTGATCGACACCCAGAGGAGCAGCCGAGCCTACCCTGCACCAGCTACTCCGAGGAGCGGTCAAGTCTACCCCTCGCCAGCTACCCAGAGGAGCCCATGGTGGTGGAAACTCCTATGAGGGGCAGTCCAGAAGTAGCCCGGGGGCAGCCGACCCCAGTCTGGCTGCAGCACTGCCAGAGCCAATGTCAGTGTGTTGCGGCCAGGATCCCCACTGACACAGCAGCGGGTCTTCGACTGCTGCTAGGGCCCCAGGCTGGGACACAGTGGAGTGGGTGGGCCTGTGTCCCCCTGCCACCCACCTAACGGGTGGCAGTCTCCCCCTCCCCCTGGTTGCTAAAGCCAGGGCCTGGGCCTATACTGAACTATTTGCTCAGCCCCTGCCTAAGGGCCTGAGGCCCTGACTGTTTCTTTGCTGCCCCGCCCTGACCCAGGGCCTGGGCTTATACCGAACTGCCCATGGGACCCAGCCTGAAGGTCTGGGCCATACCCTGGGTATTCCCCAACCCAGCCGAGAGTGTAGGGAGGTGGTGTGGTGCCCCACCACCCCGCCGAGGGACGAGCCCCGGCTGAGTTCCCTTACAGCATCTTAATATTCACCAAAGTTCTTCATTTGTTTCCAAGAGTAATTTGTTTTATCCCTGAGCTTATATGAGCAAAGACAAAGGAAGTCTATAACTCGTATGAGAGAAGGAAACACAGGTAGTACAACAGGTATTTTGCAGCATTAGAGAAAAAACAGCAGATTAACTCTGTCTGATGTAATGTAGCTACAGCTTCTCAAATTATGGATGGAAAAACATAGGCATTGGCTTGTTAATAGAGAAACATGCAGGTTTCACCTTGGACGTATACATATTATTTTTTCTCATGTTCAGGTACCGTCTCTCAAGCAAAGTAAAAGACATTCTCTTTATTTATGTTTTCCCTAAGAACATGACACAATGCCTGAAGGAAGGAATATGCTGTTTAAACAAACTCACTCTCTTCACACCAATTCATGCAAATCCTGCATTCAAATCCTTCATCAGCCAAAAAGCTCTTCTGATCTGGCAGTAGAATGCTGCTAAGCAACTTTAACATTTTATATTTAGAGCTAAGATGCCACCAATGCTGAATTAGTCGAATATAACAATTTACCCTCTAGCAGCTGGTTTACAGCTAGGAAAATTTGGCATTGCATAATGAACATAAAAGAATGGAAAACAATTAAGTACCCAATTACAGAGCTGGAGCAGGATACTAACTCCACTGGGCACTGATCATGTAAAAGAAAGCAACTGAAAAACAGGACATGAAAGCACAAATACTACTGGGTCTTTATAGGCCTGAGCCCTACATGCAGAAATCCCTCATGGAGACTGGCTTTGTGTGTGTGTGTATGTTAACTATTTCTTTGGTGTTTCAATGCAACAGACTCGTATTTACATTTCTAAGTTATGCTCAGATATTTTACCAAATGAGCATTTGAAGAAGCTAAATTAGGTTTCTTTGGTCACATGATGTGGATATGCCATTTGATACAAAAACACTGGACAGAAGTTGTAATTCATAAGAAAGTTTTGTAAATATCACAGACTATAATGCAGTATTGAATTTATCAGCTCCCAAAAAAATCCCGTGCCACCAGTTGAAAAGATCAGCAGAGAATTCCCCTTGTGGAGGGGAACTCTCCACTGGAGTAATGCTGGTCAGAGTGCCAGAGCTGAGTCCTGTACCAGATGCCCCACCCATTTGTGCTATGGGGGGGCCCCCAAGGCAGGGAGAGGGCAGGCTGGGACAGGCCAGGAGCAGGGCGAGGTGGAACACAGAGCTCCAATACTTCAAATCTCCACTGGTTTAACGTCTCTTAGGATCCTTACACGAGTGGTATAAGTTAGAGCAGCCTCTTGGGTGCTCTAAATAATGTCAAGGTCAGGCTGATGCTAAATCAGGGAGCAGTATGCTTCCCCTGCAGTGACCATAGCTTGGCTGCTGTAGAGAATTGCGCACCTAGGATCTAAACATTTCCAGAGCTTCAATACACATAGTAAGAACATAAGAACGGCCATACTGGGTCAGACCAAAGGTCCATCAAGCCCAGTATCCTGTCCTCTGACAGTGGCCAATGGCGGGTGCCCAAAGGGAATGAACAGACAGGTTATCAGCAAGTGATCCATGCCCTGTCACCCAATCCCAGCTTCTGGCAAACAGAGGCTAGGGACACCATTTCTGCCCATAATGGCTAATAGGTCCATCAATGGCTATCTTCCATGAATCTATCTAGCTCCCTTTTGAACCCCGTTATAGTATTGGCCTTCACAACACCCTCTGGCAAGGAGTTCCAGAAGTTGACAGTGCGTTGCATGAAAAAATACTTTTTTGTGTTTGTTTTAAACCTGCTACCTATTAATTTCATTTGGTGGTTCCTTGTTCTTGTATTATGAGAAGGAGTAAATAACACTTCCTTATTTACTTTCTCTATACCACTCATGATTTCATAGACCTCTATCATATGGCCCCTTAGTTGTCTCTTTTCCAAGCTGAAAGAGGCGACTTAGGGGGGATATGGTAGATCCACAATTTTCCTACTAGGCAGTGCCTTATAATCGAACAAAACAACACAGTCTTTCAAACATATACAAAAAGTGCTCTGATTACTGGGCAGCTCACGGTGTGAATAACATAATTAACCTTGAAAACTCCTTTCCCACTAATCTTTTGAAAAATCTAAAAAAATATGATGGTGGTTAGCACAGGCATTAATATGAAATTTAAGGCTAAATCTGCAACCCCCAACCTCCATTTGCCGGTGCCAATAAAATCTTTGCATCACATGACACCATCATGTATTCTCTGTATGCCACATATTTTACAAAATAAAAGTATTTTAGAAATGGTTAGGAGAGTTTTAAATATTGTTATTAGTAATGTTTTTCATATCATATCACCTATAAAGATAGATGCTTTAGTATCATCTAACCCAAGAGGAATCAGAGGCAGATGAAAATTATAACAAATACCTCTCAATACTGTAACATTCGGAAACACCTTACAAATATTTAAAATAGCTGATCCATACAAAATAATGTCAAGATATTAAAGTTGAATATATTATGATCTTCTTGAGCTATTAAAAAAGCCTTATCCCTCTATAAGGGGGCATTCTGGGCTTTTAATGGTGTAAAGTTCCCTATTTCTAGCTCTCATAAAAAAAGGATTAGATAATAAATATATGACCGTTGCAGGACTGAATGTCTTGGGTCTCATGTCAGGCTAATTTTGGGAGAGAAATTTTAATTTTTGGGAAAACAGGAAACATTTCTCTTGCCAGCTGTTTGTTTGGTTTCTTTTAATGCTGGTAGCGTGAAGTCTATCTGAGGTTCAGTTATACATAGTTCCACTGGAGAAATATTAGTGGGCAGACTGCAGGTGAGGTGGTAAAAATGCATGTTAAGTATATTGTATTAAGTAGCTCTGCATTTTATCATATTAATAGCAATACAAATTATTTTATATCTATACAGATACGGACACACTTAGCCCATATCCATTTCTGGAAAGGAAGTAAAGAATTCTTTATTTACCAAAACTGCCAGGGAATTTAGGAATGCAAAATATAACTATCTCACCTAGAATTTGGCCAATATTCAATGATTACCATGGGATATTTAAAGACCAAAATGAGTCAGTTTCTTGGTTTTTTCATCTTATCTACGTACAGCAGCAGCACATTCTCCCATCACCACACCTGTGACGTTAGTACAATATTTTGCTTATATCTGCAGTGTCAGCCACAATGGTACCTATTTATTTGGAAGAAGAGTATCACCTACTGAATTACCAGCAGCATCCAGTACCTTGGGTATCAGATTGGTACGGCTGCAGGTATTATGTGTCTGCTACTATACTTTGAAAATTCCAGTTATAACAATGATGTGTTTGAAAACATACATAAAATACCATGAAAAAAGATAAAATTAGAATTATAGGCAACAGCAATTCATTAAAAAGTAATTCTGAAAACCTCCACCATACAAATGTGCATACAAATGTAATTTTATCTGTGTATGTGGGGTGTTTAAAAACAAATGTAAGTATTGTAGAACTGAGATTAAAAAGTGATTGAAAGAATGGTTTTTGAAATAACGCTATTACATTAACTTTTCAAAGCAGTTTTTGTCACTAACTATTGTATTGAGAAAACCCAAGTATAATGACACAAGTGCTGCTCTGCTTAAGATTGTATCAGCTTTTCAATTACAATCTCTTGTTTTCATGGCTATGTAACTCAGAAGTACAAATGTGTTCTGGATTGAATTTTAGGTCAGGGATTCTACACTAAAAGCTACATTTTTACAAAATGGCAACCCAAAACCTGTTTGCTATTACAAATTACATACTATGAAAGTATAATACAATTTGAAATTATTATGATGCACACATTTTTTACTTCCCCCCCACCCCACCATGTTGAATAGTGTCATCTGAACCTCATAGGATCAATCTCTTATAATTTAAAAACATCTAATTTTAAACAGGATTTTGCAGATCATTAGTCTATGTACATTGTGCATACCAGACCAGTGCACTCTGACAAAATACACAATAATGAAAAAGTTTTGAAATATGAATTTGCATGATAAACTCTCAATGGCTTTTTCTGGTCAAAAATGCCCGTTAAAAATATATTCTAGTTACAATGTACAAAATTCTGCCATTGAGGAAAACTCTTGTAAAAGCTAATGGAAATTTTGCTCTAGTAAGGATTAAATGATTTGGTCCACTGTCAGATAATCTACATTTTAAAAATCAGTGCGTAGCTATATACATGATAGAAATCTTAGATTTACTGTTTCATCACACATAATACTGGTGAGTATTTTTATTTTTTGTACCATGCTAACATCTGCTCATGCTGGCACACTGTCCTCAGTTCCATCAGCCCTATGAACCGAGCTAGTGAAAGGGACTTGGGTCTATGCACAATGTCACATACAATGGCCTAAATACTAGACTCAAGCTTGAGCAGCACTGTGAAGGTTCCCCAAGCCATTCAATGGGAGCTGCATGTGTTCAACACCATTACAAAGTATATCACAGCTTTAGGCATCCAAATTAGAACATTTTTTCCCTTTTCTCTCTCTGTTTCAGTTTTCCCACGTGTAAAATTGAGTGGGGTGTGTGTGTGTGTAAGATAATATTTCCTTCACTCACCAGTATACTGTGAATTTTCACTAGTTAATGTTTCTAAAGCACTTTGAAATCACTTGTTGAAAGACGTCATGTTAATAAAATATATGCATTTATTTATGCATTATTATTAATCTTACTTTGCTTCCAGTGCCAATGCAATGATGCCTGCAGCCATAGGTGCAGAGGCTGAGGTTCCAGTATGACTGTCTGTACAACGCTGCCTCAGGTCGGTGGTGATCTGGAAGAAATTGAATGTGTGAAATTTAGAACACAACTGCAGAAATCAGAACAGGCTTCTATTGCCTACGTGAGTCAAATGCAGGTGAACAGAATTTTCTTCTTTAATAGGGATGAATACATTGATTTGAAACTTTTCTATTCTACTCACAGGTTGAAGGTATTTGTGAACTTGGAGAAAAGTTCACTCTATTCTATAGTACTGAACAGGTATGTTAGTCTCAGTTTTTCATGGGAGATTTGGAAATCTTTCCTAAAGATTTGGAAATTAGAAAAATACACATTCCAAAAGTAGGTTAAAATTCCACCCTCATATTACTTTGCATTTATATAGCACTTTCTATCCAAGAACCACACAATGCTTTACAAACACTAACATAATTAAATCTCTCAGCATTCTTGTGATGCAGGTAAGTATCATTATCCCAATTTTACAGGTGAGGAAACTGAGGTGTGGAGGGGTTAACCATTTTTCCTCAGGTCACATAGGGAATGTATGGCAGAGCTAGGAACAGAATACACATCTGCCGACTCCAACTGCTGTGTTCTAACCACAGCACCAGGCTTTCTCCTTTAAGCAACAATTCATCTGAAAATAACCCCTAGTTGCACTCAACACCCCACACTGGAACCCATCAAACAACTTAAATGTATGGAAGGGCCACCCTGAAAGAAATCTTTCCTGAACTTCCTCTTCTGGCCTTCAAACAGCCTGCCAACCTCACCAAGCTCATCATCAAAAGCAAGCTCCCCACAGACCAGGACACACCAATTCAAAGCAGCACCAGACCCTGCCACAACAGATGCAAAACCTGCAGACATATCTCCAATGCTACAATGATCAACATCCCCTATACACCTTTCACAACACATGCCTATCACAACATGTGATGTACCTCATCCAGTGCACTAAATGCCCCAATAACAACTACATGGATGAAACCAGACAATCACTACACTCTACAGTGAACTCACCCAGAAACATGATAAAACACAAAAATACCATATCACCCATGTGTGAACACTTTTCACAAAGCAATGACTCCATATCTGACCTATCAGTCCTCATCCTGCACAGCAGTTTCAAAAGACGAGCCTGGGAGCTTAAATTCATAGCTTTGCTAGACCTTAAAAATCATGGTCTGAATAAAAACACTGGTTTTAGGGGTTATTACAACAATCACTAACCCCTCTTTTTGTCCTATGACTACAGGGGTGTTAATGGGCCACTTCACCTCGAATGATCCCTTAGAATATATGGTAAACTATCTGTTCAAAACCACGTTGTATTTAGCTGTGACACTCAGAGTACCTTTCCCAGACCTTGGGAAGAGCTCTGTATTGCTCGCAAGCTTCTCTCTCTAACCATCAGAAGCTGGTCCAATAAAAGATATTACCCCACCTCTCTGAAAATCCTGGCAGGCTCAAAGAAACTGCCTCAGTCATGTTGAAGAAGTTTTTATCTGTTAGATTAACTAAATTCATAAGTTGTTTACAGTCTTATATTGTAATATATTGCTTACAGAAAACTCATTTTAAAATATGGCCTAAGTAGATAAAGCTCCAAAAGCCATAATGAGCATTTCCAGCTAACTAGACAAAACAGAAGCTTGCATTTAACAATAGAACACAAGTATCTCAGAAAGAAGTGTGATTCTAGGAAGATAAATGTATTTCTACAAAGTTTTAAATCACACGTAAAGATGTTTCAACCTAGTTATCCCAGTTCAGGGGATTAGCACAGCGCTACAAACACGTTTCTAGATCACTAATTCAAATCTAGCTTGTGTCATTAGAAACAGAAAGTCTTTATTTTCTACAATTCTTCAAAAGGACATGTGCAATGAGTGGGTGGTGTCGGAGTAGCTCCTTGTGAACAAGGGCCTATGTCACAAAAACCACTAGATAGGTTAAAAACTGGACTGGCTACAGAGAGAAAAATACTTTCCTAACTTTTTAGGTGGCTCTTTAGGTTAAGTCATTAATGGGGCAGCGTGTGGGTAGTGGGGAGAAGCTTGCAGTTTTGCTGCAGGTAGTGCACCTCTTCCCTGACTATACAAAGCTCTTGGTCTCCCAGGCTCTCCACTCAGCAGCTTTCACTAGCATTATATTTTACATATAAGACCATGAGAGAAGACTGGGAGAAAAACAAAGCATGGAAATAAACACAAATAAGGCTTACAAAAGAATACAAAGATACCTGGATAGCTTTAACCTGGTAGCCAGCTGAATTATGCATTGCCAAAAAGTCACATATCACATGAGCAGATGAGAAAGCATTTATTAGAAGTGGATGGTAGTCTGGTGTCATTAATGTGTGTGTGTGTGTGTGTATACTTTTGTTCAGAAGAGCAGAAGTTAACACAGAATCAATGAGGTGACATGGCGTAGGCATCAGGTGAACTCACTCAGAGATAATGTTGAAAGATGGGGAAAAAACTGACTAAGGCGTTTAGAAAATCATATTTCTAAACTACTTGATCTGCCAAAGGCCAGTCTACCTCTCATCTTCAAAATCTCCAAAGTCTTGAAAGAACCATTTTGGTTTATTTCTGAATTCTTGATAAATCATTTTATTCTGTCCATGACCTGTAAAAATCTTTAAATAAAATTTTCAGACTCTCATTTAACAATTGTGCATCAATTTAGCGAATGGATATTTAGAGTATCAATGAAGCACTAAATAGGTGTACTAGTTTATATTGTAAAAGGGGTGCCGAAAACCACCCTGTATTTCCCACACCCTGGTGTACATTGATTTTGTACTGTAACTAATCTCTAATACAATGACATACTTTCCATTATATACTTCAAAAGGGAGTAGGCGAAGGGAAACTTAAAGGGCCAAATTTACAGCACGAGGAGCCAGAAGCCCTGTGTCAACTTGTGTGAATGCAAATCAGGTAGAGTATTTGCAGGTGAAATCTAAATGGCCAAGGAGCACACAACTATGTACACAAATTAAGTTCTGTGGGCTTCCTCAGGCACCTCTTTCTGAAAATTCGGCCCCCAAAGAGTGGAAAAAATAAAGCAGAATGAATAGCACATGCTCATTCTCTCTCTCACAGTGGCCAGCAGAACTACTGCACCCTGCGAAAGAGCAGCGCAGTCACTGAACTCTCTCTGCACTCCAAGAAGCACTGGGTTTGCTTGCAGCACAATGATACCTTCAGGAGCTCATGCAGGGGAAAGTCTCTTCCTCATCTCCCCTGACAATGGTTTTGCCTTAAAAGACACCATTTAGCCCTCTGCATTGAAAGCCTATTGTCGGATGTTATCTACATATCTATCTATCAGGAGAAAGAGTGGTGAGTGTTTTTGAGGCTACATCTACACTACAAGCTAGAAGTGTGATTCCCAGTTTGTGCAGAAATACTCATGCTCATTGATCTAGCAAGCTAAAAATAGTAGTGTCTGTGGTGGAACGGCAGTATGGCACCGTGCTAGCCACCCTGAGTACAAACCCATCTGAATCATATAGGTACATTCTTGGAGCTGCAAGCACGTGCCGCCCACTGTCACTGCCCATGTTATCATGGTAGAAAGCTACCATAAGTACATCTATGAGAGCTGGGAATCACAGCCCTAGCTCATAGTGTAGATGTAGGCTTAGTTTTATGTGTGCAGTACCCTTGAATAGCAAGTGCAATAAAGCCATTACACTCTTCTGCTGCATTGTTTGTCCCATGTCCTAGCAGACATTGTACAATCCCTTATCTCTCTCTTTCACTCAGCAAATATTGCAGCAGAAAATGTGTAACGAAAGCTCCCTAAGTGGAAATCCTATCTGAGCCATTTCAAAGGGAAGTTATTGATAACAGCTGAGATGTTTAGATGTAAATTACAGGAGAGATCTAAGGCATGTTTTTCAGTATTGAGGGTGCACTGTCAGAGAAGCCTTGTTTCTATCTTTAGAAACAAAGAGACAGGACCACCGACAAGCAGTCAAGCTTCAAGAAGAAAAATTATGTTCGAGATTCCAAGACCACACAAGGGCAACATCATTAATCATAATACAAGGAGATGAGGCCTGCCAGGGATATGAAGTTGACATTAGTGTATGAAAGCTGTCATTCTATTTAACAGTGTGAGTGGACGTGGGCACCAACTTTGGACCCTTTACCTAAAGTACAATGCACTCACAAGTTTTAGTTATCATTGTAACAACTGCTGATATAAGGAAACAGTGATAAGCCTAAATTCAGGCTATGTAATATTTTATAATGCACTGTGTTACAATCATCCCATCTTTCCTCCAACAACAGAAGAAAACAACTGGATTTGACAGAAAGCAATTACATGCTGGCTGGTAAAGATATAGTTTAATTAACATGAAATTAACAACTTAGAACACCATGACAAAGGTCCGTTTTAAGGTATCATTATCATCACAGTATATTTTCTCCTTTACTATATATGAGAGTCAGCTGGTTTTCAGACTACGTGCAGTTTTATAAAAGAAAGACCCAGATACCTACTGTAACGGTTTGGTACAAGTGACTTACTCTGAAGATTTAAAGAAGTGTCATTTCTGTACAGTTATTATTCAGGTTGTGTTATCAATCTTCCCTTAGTTACAGCTGTAGGGAAAGTTAGTTATTCAGGTCAAAAATAGGATTTTCCTTTGCAGAGAACATTATCACTTCTCCCATCCTAAGACTCTTATTTCCAGATATTTCATAATTCATGTCTTGAGCCTTTAGCTGTGGTTGAAACACTTTTTACCTGTTGATGTAATTCCTACAGGTATGTCACCTTGAACCGACTTGTCTTCTAAAATGAGAAGTATTTAATAAAAATCTGTAGTTGCCAATTCTCCCCCTAACATGGTGTCATGTGATCCCAAACTTTCCATTGAAGGTGCCATGTTGTATTATATCTGCTCTACAACAGCAGTTGAACAGGGGGAGTTTTTTTAATAACTGACAAGAGATGCTATTGATGAGCATGGAATTAATTTTTAAAAGGAGCAATGGTGTATACCATAGATTGTAAATTTCATAAGTGAGTGGGCGATTTTCATGCATAACTCACCAGTATTGTTAACAGAAAATAGTTGAGTCAATCCACAGTACACTGATAGTATTGTTATGATTTATTTGTGTAATGCCTTTGCTAAGATAAAGGCCATACTAACATATAGAGCTAGATTGTGCCCTTAAATACAGCCTATTCCAAGAGTGGTGCAGAGACGCAGGGCTCTAGGGGCAATACATAGAAGCATTTCTGCTGGGGGGAAGAGGGGGGAAGGTAGGGAGGGGGGCACAATGCCTTCTGGAGCTCTTCAGTAACACTGAGGTTAGAAGGGGAGGAATTTGCTACAGTTAAGTGTCCTAGGCATATTTCATGTCACTTCTACGGCGATTCTTACAGTCTCACACTCAGCACGTGCTTCAAATGATAATTGTTTTAAAGGAGTACATTTTTCAACTGGCCTGTGCTTGGCTTCCTCTTATGTGTGTCCCAAATTGTGGCTTTATATACCTGTGCCTGCACTTTGCAGCTGCTCTTGCAAACATCTGATAACAATTCTAGCACTGAACTATTTAAAAGGAATACGTACATACTCTTTGCATCTGGAAAAGGCAGATGTACTTTGTGCATGCACAGTGGGAGTCAAGATTTGAAAATCCAGTCCAAAATATGCAACAGAGATTTTTGACAGGTGCAGTACAATATAGGAATAACTAATATGTATTCTTGGCCTCATCCTTAATGCAGTCTTAGTGCAGGACGTTAATGTCAGTGGGAGTTTTGACAGTGTAAGAACTGCTGTCTAGAACTGTACAAGCCAGATTCTTGTGTCACTTACTTTAATGTAAATATAAATTCCATATCTTCATCACAGTAAATGAGATCAGAGACCTGCCTATGTTACTAAAGCAACTATGATTATACCAGATTGAAAAAGAACAATTCCAGCACATGGCATGTTTGTGAGGATGACAAAAACATGTCAATGGGAAAAAATGTGTGGTTATCTACAAAGAATATTTTCTTAGGACAAGATGAAACCAGGAGATATCTGTAACCAACTTTTACATACCCCCTCTCTCCACTCACCATACTACTGAGTGCCTTTTTAGAATACCCGGTACCACTCGCATTTTTGCTTTTATGGGGACTGTTTACTTGTCCAACTCAGAAGGTGCCACTAATACAAATTGGATAGGAATACAGTATAATCAGCACAAACCAATATGCTGATCTGACTGAGATTGTACAAATACAAAGCAGAATTAAGCAGAGACAGGAGTTCAAACAATCTGACACTATAAAGCATATGAGACAGAAGAACAATGTGCTGTCACTTAGCTATATTTCTATATTACTATACTGTTCAAAACTCATAATATACTGGGGGGCTCGACTCTATCCTCAGGTACAATGAAATAAATGAAGAGTATCGGCATTTAAATCGGCTATCCTAATGTAAATCCTGTGTGAGATCAGAATCAGGCACTAGGATATTTATGGTGGATTTTTATGGTGGATTGTATTTTATAACATATTTTCTCCTTTCTTAAAAGCAAGAATCTCATACACACAGTACAGCAAGCTGAACTATCACATCCAATTAGACTGACCTATAGGAAAGTCACTAATCTTAAGAAAAAAGAAAAGGAGTACTTGTGGCACCTTAGAGACTAACCAATTTATTTGAGCATAAGCTTTCGTGAGCTACAGCTCACTTCATCGGATGCATACTGTGGAAAGTGTAGAAGATCTTTTTATACACACAAAGCATGAAAAAATACCTCCCCCCACCCCACTCTCCTGCTGGTAATAGCTTATCTAAAGTGATCACTCTCCTTACAATGTGTATGATAATCAAGTTGGGCCATTTCCAGCACAAATCCAGGGTTTAACAAGAACGTCTGGGGGGGGTGGGGGGGGTAAGGAAAAAACAAGGGGAAATAGGTTACCTTGCATAATGACTTAGCCACTCCCAGTCTCTATTCAAGCCTAAGTTAACTGTATCCAATTTGCAAATGAATTCCAATTCAACAGTTTCTCGCTGGAGTCTGGATTTGAAGTTTTTTTGTTGTAATATCGCAACTTTCATGTCTGTAATCGCGTGACCAGAGAGATTGAAGTGTTCTCCGACTGGTTTATGAATGTTATAATTCTTGACATCTGATTTGTGTCCATTTGTGTCCATAAACCAGTCAGAGAACACTTCAATCTCTCTGGTCACGCGATTACAGACATGAAAGTTGCGATATTACAACAAAAAAACTTCAAATCCAGACTCCAGCGAGAAACTGTTGAATTGGAATTCATTTGCAAATTAGATACAATTAACCTAGGCTTGAATAGAGACTGGGAGTGGCTAAGTCATTATGCAAGGTAACCTATTTCCCCTTGTTTTTTCCAACCCCCCCCCCCCCCCCCCGACGTTCTTGTTAAACCCTGGATTTGTGCTGGAAATGGCCCACCTTGATTATCGTACACATTGTAAGGAGAGTGGTCACTTTAGATAAGCTATTACCAGCAGGAGAGTGGGTTTGTGTGGGGGGGGGGGGTGAGAAAACCTGGATTTGTGCTGGAAATGGCCCAACTTGATTATCATATACATTGTAAGGAGAGTGATCACTTTAGATAAGCTATTACCAGCAGGAGAGTGGGGTGGGGGGAGGTATTTTTTCATGCTTTGTGTGTATAAAAAGATCTTCTACACTTTCCACAGTATGCATCCGATGAAGTGAGTTGTAGCTCACGAAAGCTTATGCTCAAATAAATTGGTTAGTCTCTAAGGTGCCACAAGTACTCCTTTTCTTTTTGCGAATACAGACTAACACGGCTGTTACTCTGAAATCAATCTTAAGAAAGCTGCTGCTGCTATTCCACGAGGAAGCCATCAAGCCCTTTCTATCTAATTTCCTTTTGTGGGTGGGTGTGAAGTATAGTCCTCAGGACAGGTTTAAATTTAATTTATCTAAATATTTTAATCTTTATTTTTCCGATCATTATTTGCTATTTATATTTATACAGCACCACCAATGCCCTTGTCAGTTTGTGGAAAAGAATGAAGATGAGGTCTCTGTCTCAAAGGACTGATCATCTAAGCAGGCAACATAAAAACTAAGGATGGGAGACGTGAGGCAGCAAAAAGCCGTCTAATTTCATAATGAAATTGAATTTGCATCATCTTAGTGCCAGGATTTTTTGGCTTTGTAAAGGAGTTTGCTATGTTTTCTGGTGATGATTTTCACTTGTGTGTATTAGTCAAAACATCTCTGCTGGGGACATTAGGGTTAACAGGTCTTTTGGAAAAGGTGTGTTATAGTGAGCAAGTTAGAGGATAGGCAATATTAATATTATCCTTATCCTTAACCCTATATTGATGGCTTACTACAGATGTGAGAGAGAGAGAAAGATGGGGGAGAGGGTCATCATTCTGCGTGTGTGCTCTGAGGACACTGATTGATAGGTTACAGCTGTTACTTGTAACTCTTAAATTCTTTCAGTTAAAGGGTTGGTTCTGCAAATTCACCTCATCTCTCTTTAGAGCTGACCTTAGAGTAATATAAGAACTAACACAAATGTTGTCCAAAGGAAGGTGACTGGTTTGTATACAATACTGGGGGAGAAGGCTATTTCCTGCACTCAGTGAACAATGTTTTTCTTTGTTATTGGAAGTATTGCTTGAGGTGTCAGCTACCAGCAGTAAAACATCCTGAGGAGAGGTTTTGGACCTCAGGAGTCAACTGGTAATACAGTGCAACACAGAAGAAGAGGAAAGGGTCTTTGATGGAATATTTAGGGCCTGATTCTCGACTGTGTGAAATCAGTGGAGTTACACCGGTATAAACCTGATATAACTCAGTGGAGAATCAGACCCCTACAGTGTGGCCATTAAGCGAACAGATGGTGGTTTGAATAAGAGTAGTCAGGATCTGAACTGGGCCATGATAAGCAGAGAATCGAGGGAGTACAGTAATCTCCTATGGCAGCTGGCACTGCACGTGCCTTAACTGATTAACATGTATGCAGCTGGATCAGCCCACGTTGATTGGATCACTGGAGATACCAGCTGCTGGACCCAATTCTCAGAACTAATGAGCACTCACAGAACTCATTGACTTCAACTAAAAGGTGCATTTCTTCATCTCCACTGAAAAGCAGGCTCTGGATGTCTCAAATTGGCATTCTAAGTTAAGAAAAATGGAACTTTTGAAAATGTAGGCCTTAATATCTTTGCCATATAAGCCTTTATATAAAATGGGTGTCAGATTTCCCTAATTCACCAGGATAACATACGGCTAAATTTAAGTTTGCAAAACACTTTGGGATCTTTGGAAGTAGGACAATATATGAGTGCAAAGTATTATCATTATTAGAAATATAATAATGCAATAAATTTTAAAAGCTATGTAGGATTAAATATCTGTAGACTAAACAACATTTTCTTTAACCTTATTCTCATGATTCAACTTACAAGTAAATTTACAATAATGGAAATGTGATAATACCAAAAATGTGTTGAGGTAATTTTGGGTCAAAAGTGAGGAACATCTCAGAAGTAAGCAATATAAATGTCCTGATGTAATGAGATTGTAGAAGTGTAAACACAGGGAGTAAGACTTACCTAAAAGAATGGAAGAAATGATTGAGAAAACGATGATTGAAGAAGAATGGGAGGATTGCACAAGATGTAACAACAAGTCAGGCTGGAGAAAGAATTTAAACAGAAAAACATGAATGATATTGGGAACAGTTTAAGAATGTTTTACTAGATGACCCTAAAGTCACAATTCCACAATCAAGAAAGAAGGTTACGCTGGTTAAAAAACCAGCCTGACTAAGAGGGGAAATGAAAGCATTACATATATAATATAAAACAAATGTATAAAAGGGAAGTTGATAGCAACGAATATAAATTAGAAGTTAGAAATTTGACAAGGGAAGTAAAAGGACACAAGTGGAAATTTACAGTCAGGCTATAGATTCTATAGCAAGGAGAAGAAGAAGGAGTACTTTAAGTGTATCAGGAACAAAAGCAACCCTAAAAATGGTGTTGATCCATTACTAGATGGAAATGGCAAAATTACAAATAATACCACAGAAAAGGCAGAAGCATCCAATAAATATCTCTGTATTTGGGAAAAAGACAGAAGAAGCATTCACGTCATTTGATGACAAAATACTTTCCATTCCAACAGTAACTAAAGAGGACGTTCTGCAGCAGCTACTTAAATTAGACATCTTTAAATCACTATGTATGGATAACTTGCATCAAAGTGTTTTACAAGAGCTGGCCAAGGAGCTTGCTGGACTGTTAAGAGGGCTGTTAAAGTTGATTTTCAATAATCTTCAAACACACTGAGAAAGTTCCAGAGGACTAGAAGAAAGCTAATGTTGTATCAATATTTTAAAAGGATAAACTGGATGACTTTATTAAATAGATTAAAACTTCCTAACTGATATCTCAAAATGTAATAGTAAATGGGGAATCATCACTAAGCGGGTATGTTTCTAATGGGGTCCCACAAGGATCAATTTTTGGATCTATACTATTAAATAGTTATCAATGATCTGGAAGAAAACATAAAATCATTACTTGATAAAGTTTGCAGATGACACAAAAATCGGGGAAGTGGAAATAATGAAGAGGACAGGACATTGACACAGAGTGATCTGTATTGCTTGGTAAACTGGGTGCAAGCAAACAATCTATGTTTTTATAGGCCAAAGGTAAGGCCATGCCTCTAGCAACAAATAACTTAGGTCATACTTACAGGATGGGGAACATTATCATGCAAAATAGTGATTCTGAAAAAGGCTTGACGTTCATGTTGGATAATCAGATGAATATGAGCTTAAATGAGGTGTGGCTAAAAAGGCTAATGAGATTCTTGGATATATATGTGTCGCTAGCAGACCAGATGCCAGCTCATGCCAGAGTCCCAGGCCAATTCACTTGTGTATTAGTTTAGATCAAAGTAATTGTTAAATGTATACAAGTGTATTTGGTGTTTAAACTTCATGAAAACTAATGGGATGTTAGTTGCATTGTTTTCACTTATCTGTATCCTGTTATAATGTAGTAGCAAATATTTACATTGTGTGTACCCCTTTAACTAAATAATCCATCAAACAAGAAGAGACCTTGTGGAATGCAAATGAAGAACTCTAACAGAAAAGTTCTAATTTCAAAGCAAATAGTCATGGTACATGATGATTGGAGGTCAAAGACTCTAACTGCATCCCTCACTTTCTGTCATCAAAGGAAAAACCTTCACGGGCAGTGACCCTGTCTGCTAGTTTTCTGTGAGAAGAAGCTATAAGAATGGATTTAATGAAAGATCCTTCATCTCTGGACTGTTTGGATTCTAACAAGGCAGAATGACTGAACGAGAAGATGGAGATCCAGAGTTATTCTGGGTAGCCCTGAGAGACTTTTGGGAAACTGGCAGATTACTACCTTTCTGCTACCATTTGGAATTATAGATGGTGACTCAACTGTACATATATTTTACCTTTTTTAACCTCTCTATAACTCTCATTTCCTTTTCTTAGCTAATAAATCTTTAGTGGGTTTACTATAGAATTGGATGCCAGCATGATCTTTGGTGTAAGATCTGCAGTACCATTTGATCTGGGGTAAGTCTGGTCTCCTGGGACTGGGAGAAGCCTAAATGTGACATGATCTTTGGTGTAAGTGACCATTTATCACTAAGTCTGGTTTGTCTGTGTGGCAGGACAGATTGGAGTAGCTAAGGGACTGTCTGTGACTCCATGGTAGGACTGGTATAGTGATCCAGGAGCTCACAGTTGGTACTGGCTTGCTGACACACCAGCCTGGGGTGTCTTCCCCATTTTCTGACAGTCTGCCCTGGGGTAGGCACTCACAGTTGTGAGCCACCCCAGAGAGCATGACAATATAAATAGGAGAATGTCAAGTGGGAACAGGGAGGTTATATTAATCTATATATCTGGTACCATGTGTCGTGACTGCTCTTGGAATACTGCGTCCAGTTCTGGTGTCCACACATCAAGTAGGATGTTGAAAAATGGGAGAAGGTTCAGAGGGGAGCTCATTCTATTTAGCTTATCAAAGAGAGTTAAGGTGTGACTTGATCATAGTCCATAAGTACCTACACAAAGAACAGAAATTTGATAATAGAGAGCTCTTCAATCTGGCAGACAAAGGTATAACAAGATCCAACAGCTGGAAGTTGAAGCTAGACAAATCCAGACTAGAAATAAGACTCCATTTTTTAACAGGGAGGGTAATTATTAACAACTTGGACTGGAAGCAGGAATTATTTCAGGGAAGTCCTGTTGTATGAGTCATGCAAGAGCATTGACTAGATGATCACAATGATTCCTTCTGCACTTAAAATTCATGAATCTATTAATTTTATTGAACTTTGAAAAAAAAAAGTTAGCAAAGGTCTTTGAAAGGACCATATGGGAAATTTGATCACAGGAGTGAGTATTGCTAGAAAATGGAATGACTTCTTTGCTTTATTATCTATTGGGGAGAACAAGGAAAGATGCCAAAAACAGAGATAAAGTTTTTGTGGCGAGAAGCCAAGTGTCAGGATTCCTTCCCCACTCTGAACTCTAGGGTACAGATGTGAGGACCCGCATGAAAGACCCGCTAAGCTTATTCTTACCAGCTTAGGTTAAAAACTTCCCCAAGGTACAAACTTTGCCTTGTCCTTGAACAGTATGCTGCCACCACCAAGCGTTTTAAACAAAGAACAGGGAAAGAGCCCACTTGGACACGTCTTCCCCGCAAAATATCCCCCTAAGCCCTACACCCCCTTTCCTGAGGAAGGCTTGATAATAATCCTCACCAATTTGTACAGGTGAACACAGACCCAAACCCTTGGATCTTAAGAACAATGAAAAATCAATCAGGTTCTTAAAGGAAGAATTTTAATTAAAGAAAAGGTAAAAGAATCACCTCTGTAAAATCAGGATGGAAAATACTTTATAGAGTATTAAGATTCAAAACACAGAGGATCCCCCTCTTGGCAAAACCTTAAAGTTACAGAAAACAGGAATAAACCTCCCTCTTAACACAGGGAAAATGCACATAAAACAAAAGATAAACTAATCCGCCTTGCCTGGCTTACCTATACTGGTTGCAATATTGGAGACTTGGATTAGGATGGGTTGGAGAAGATGGATTTCTGTCTGGCCTCTCTCAGTCCCAAGAGAGAACAAAAAACATAAACAAAGAGCACAAACAAAAGCCTTCCCCCCCCCACCCCCCCGCCCGCGCAAGATTTGAAAGTATCTTGTTCCCTTATTGGTCCTTTGGGTCAGGTGCCAGCCAGGTTAGCTGAGCTTCTTAACCCTTTACAGGTAACAGGATGTTGCCTCTGGCCAGGAGGGATTTTATAGCACTGTATACAGAAAGGTGGTTACCCTTGCCTTTATATTTATGACACCAAGAAAGAACAGAAAAATTACTGGAACGAAGAGTTACCTCAGAACAAGTTTGTTTTTTTTTTAAATTAGATCATCTGAAAATAGGGAAGATTCCAGGAAGGGATGGCCGGCATCCCAGAATCTTGAAAGACACAGCAGACGGTATTTAAATACAAAAAAAAAAAAAAGCTAGAGCAGGAATTTTTAACTCCTCATTAGCAATAAGAAAAGAACTGGAAATAAGGTATCATGAAACCCATGCTTAAGGAGGGAGCAAGGAAAGATTCTAGAAAGTATAAGTTATATTCAGTATTAGAAAAGCACCTTGTGATTTTTTATTATGAAGAGCACAGTGAACAGGTGTAGACTGGTCAACGATAAGTCAGAAGGAAGGCTGTGCTTAATGAATCTGATAATATCTTTGAGGGAGTGACAATAAGGGTTTAAGAAGAGTGAGGGGCAAAACAGAAGTTGACAGTCTATCTGGACTTCAGGAAGCCTCTCCAATTAAAAAATAAAGACCAGTAATGATGGCAACAATAGTGAAATCTCCAGTGGAATAAAAAAACAGCCCCGGTCAAAAATTAATTGAAAACAGCCATAGTCTGGGAAGGAATGAGATGGCAAAGAGCACAGGACAGATAAGCATTGAACCTAATTTTACTTACTGTTTCTCAGTTACCAGGAATAGGCAGCAATATGAATGATGACTAAGGGAGAATGAATACAAAAAACGAAGGAAGCTGAGTCCCAGTAAATCTGAAATAAATGGGGATGTGGGTTGGAAAATGGCTTCTGTAACTTCACGTTTTAAAATGAAAAATAATGTGGACTGAATAAAAAATACCAAAAGGAGATTTGCTCTGAGGTCTGGTGATATGCTACGAAGTGTTGGTCAGGAAAATAATCTTTATGGATGACAGCAGAGAGACTCTGCTCAGAGTTTGGAAGCAGTTAGGAAAGCAGAAAGAACGTAGGACACATAGTGGAAGTGAAAGGAGAAATCAGTCTCTGTCACAAGGGTTAGTAAGACCATACCTGATGTATTGTGTAGAATTATGGATGTCAGAATACAAGGAGGCTGAAGGAGCTACACACAGTGGCAGAAATTTACATTCAAATTCTTGGTCTAAAACTTGTATACAAATATATACCATATTGACCAAGGGGGACATTTTTTCAAACAAGCCCACATGTAGACACAAAGACCTAATAGTCATTTTGCCCTCCCCTAAAAATCATTATAGAAAATACAAAACCACATACAATTAAAATAGCATTACAAAAACAAACAAACCACATACTATTTTCTTGTCGTACGATTCCCCACTGCTGTAAGTCGTAGCTAGGGTGGATGCACATTCTTCCAGATACCAAGGTTTTTTTCCGCTTTCAGCTGTGCTGCTTATGGAAATAGTGTAGATGCTATTGGTGTAGCCATCGCAGGAGCAATGGTCCTTACTCCTTCCACCATTTCCAGACGCCCAAACAAAAATGGAACCTAACTTATTTCGTCCCTGTTTACAAACAATAGGAAAGATTTGATTAATGTTTTTTTCTTGGTAAGCATGTGGGCCCTTCCCCCCCCCTTCCCTCCTCCCCCCAAAAAAGACAAAAGAGCTCATTGTGGAAGATTGTGAAGAAAAACCAGAGTTTAGCTGAGGTAAGAGCTAACCCTCCCAAATTCAAAACATGAGTGAGATGAATAAACACAACCTTAAAAACAAAAATTAAATTCAGATTCTATTTGTAGGTCTGGATCTATTCTGTCCAGCCTTACAAAGAAAAATGGAGAAGAGCCACAGCACTCATTAAATGTATCATACTGGATTTAAATAGTAAACAAACAAAAAAAGAGCACGTTGTAGCTACAAACATTTGTTTATAAGGTTTCTCCTGAATGTCTCATTCTGGAATTACCAAGTGACGCCATGTACTCTTTGAGTAATATCAAGTACCATGAACCACACTGGAGCAGTTGCACAAATATCATAAATTGTAAATGTAAAACACTTTGTTAAAACAAAAATGGACAGGCAAGGGTTGCTTTGTTAATATATTAGCATTAAGCACCTACAGCCCCGATTCAGTAATCTAATTGAAGTTAGGCACATGCTTAAGTAAATTGCTGAATGAGGACCTAAAACAGATATACATATTAAGAAAATTTAATAAGTGAGTCTAAATAAATATAGTGGGAGTGAAAATGAATCCATAATTATTTTGGTGTTGGTGTTGATGTAAAGGGTGAAGATGATCAACATGCTGCATGCCTGTTGTCTAGCAGGGAACTGTGGTTTTCCATATTCCAGGCACTTCATGCAGATAAACAGGTTAACATATGAGGTTCCCATAATTTACATAATCTAAATACATCCATTGACTATTAGCAAACACTATGATATGAATTAGGATAGAGATTTTAATCAAAAGAGTAAACACGTCTTTAATTAGTTCTGCAAAATGACATCATTTTATTATTTATTAATCCTTTTGAGGGCAAAGGAAAAAGCCCATTGGTTACAATTAAGTTAATAGTCTAATTTATATCTTACAGTATTTGTTTGCAGCACATCATGCAATATATGGTTTGTATAAGTGGTAGGTTCATTCCTATGTATGATGAACTAATGTTATGCCCCATGCTACTTCGCTTTCACTAGTACATATGTTTTGGTTTTTTTTATAAATAGAGTGGATTTGTGCGCTGCAATTGACATAAAGACAGCTGTTGGATATCTACCAGGACAATCTTAAACAATTAGCAATTCAAAGATTCATCTAATCCAGATGCACAGGGGGTTTTCATTAGTGCATTTTTTGCTGAGTGTAATAGAGCCTAAATCAATGTAAGAAAAAAAATCCCACAGTTCATGATTCTGGTAGATATATGTGCTTGAATTCACAAACATTGATGAGTTTCACTTTGTGAGTTTAATAAAAGTTCACTACCTGTAGAGATTCTTCTCCTCAGCACAATAACTTAAATATCAAATTCTCCTTGCTAGTGTTTACATAAGGTTATGCCTTTAAAATGCAATTTTTCATTAAAAAACATTTCAAACAGAGGAAAAAATATCCCAGGGCGCCAAGTTAAATGTACTATGAAATCCACATGCTCCTGACAAGACCAGTCCAGCCAGCCAGGAAGTATAACTATTTCAATTTTTTTTTCTTTCTTTGGCTGATCTTAGCTGCTCCAGTGATAAAAAAGTACATTACAATATTCTTGTTTAAAAGGCTGGAGCAGTTCTAGACTTTTTGCAGGGCTTCAATTCAAGCAACTAATACCACAGCATCTGATTTTGACATTATTTTCATACACACACACAAATGGTCATACTAGCAACATCATGCTGGGCTAACTTTGTGGTTGCTCTTATCAAGTACACCCATGCCCAAGCAGACCACTCATATAACAGTGCTGCTCCTGCACATGGAAAGTTCAGTTCATTGTGTTCCCTGCTTCATCATCTCTCAGTCTTTATATCTGGCTTAGAGCAGTAGACTCTGGTTCTGTTCCTCTCTTCCAGGTCTCATCCCTCCCTGTGTGAACCCAAGAAAGAGCAACATCACCTTGCTGTTTTGTGTTCTGCTTTTTCACAACCCTTTTACCTTTTAGGGCATGACCCAAAGCTGAGAGAAGTCAATGGCAGTCTTTCCAATGACTTCCATAGGCTTTAGATCAGACCTATGAACTATTGCTTGTCTTCTTCATTCTGTTCATCCATCCTCTGGTCACCTCTCTCCCTAACTTTGTTCTTGCTCCCTCTCCCCTTTCCTGAAATACTGACTGAGGGAAAAGTAGTTTTTGCTTGAGAATACCTGCAAGTTTGAGGCAGGCTGATGACATTGAAAGCATCCATCTACTGCCTCAACTCACTCCATCATGCCCATGGATTTGAGATTCAGGAGCTTCTTTAGGATTGGGAGGGGACTAGAAGATCATGCCAAAGAGCGGCTGTTCTTTCCTTTTTACTATGCTCCTGGCTGATTTCTGCTGATTACATTAGCCTCTTACAACTGGTACCCTCTTTCTTCCAGGGCTGAGCTACCTCACTCTCCTCCTCTAAATCCGTCCTCAGCCTTCACTTTTGACTAGTTTGTCACTGCCAGTTTTCACTCCAGAGTGATGTCTACACTCCTGTCTGGCTCTACAATATTCTTATCAAACGAACAAAAAGCAAAAGAAAAGAACTCCTCCACACACACACACACACACACACACACACCAGAACAAGCAGTGTGTTTTGTTTATAAATAGAGTGGATTTGTGCGCTGCAATTGACATAAAGACAGCTGTTGGATATCTACCAGGACAATCTTAAATTGGGTTTTCAATAAAAACTGATGGCTTTTGCAAAAATTTTCATTTTTCATTAAACCCTCCCTCCCCAAACCCCTCAAAACAAAAGTTTCTGCATTTTGGTCAAAAAATGAAATATATCAATTTGCATATATCGCTGCAGTGCCTCAGGAGAGTTATCGTTCAAATGACTCACATCCCCATTCTTCCCTACAGGTCACACTCAAAGAGTACCCTACAGGTCACACTCCACAGCTGGACTTCATCTCCCATGTAGCACCCCAGGGACTATCATGATACATCGCCTCCACTTACTAAGAGGTGAGGCCATGGTCTGTCTTGGGAGATGTTGTCCAATAAGGGAGCCAATGCTATAGAGGAGAATGAGAATGTGAGGCACCCAAACTACAACTCCCATCAGGCACCACAATAGCATTTTGGAATCTAACTGTTTCCATTTTCTGTTTTTCTTCAGAAAGTCAAACATGACTTTGTTTCCATTTTTGTAGAAATTATTCACAGGAAAAAAATATTTTTTCTGGTCAGCTCAAATGGCTGCATTTGGCTAATTTGGGCACTGATCCCATAATCTCTATGCATGTGATTCAACCTATTACTACAATTACTGCAGTGGAATTTCTCAGAGGACCAAAGATTACTCTTGTGAGGAAAGTGTTGCAGGAACAGACCTCAAATTATTAGTTCCTCTATCCACAGAAAGGTGCCTTATTTCTGTAAAGCACTAGTACATTGATAGTGCTATAATAAATAAATAATACTAATAATGTGAAATAAGATTTTTGCAGGTAGAAATAGATATGTGAGCAAATTTTGCTCCTGCACAAAATAGAGCGCTGCTGAAAATGAGGCCCTGATTGTTAGAAATGCTGCAGTGCAATATTTAAAAATAATAAACACCAACTTAAGTTTTATTAATTCAAATAAGTCTTTGAAGAACAGGAATGATAACTATTTACATCCCAGTTGACCTTTCTGTTGTGAATTTTTTGGTAAACATTTATTACGTGTATAAAAATATACTTCTTCAAAATCAGTCGCCTTTAAAAAATAAAGGTTCATAATTAATGTTGTTTCCATAAAAGATAAATACCAGGTGCATAGACTAATGGGCGGTGGGAAATCCTCCCTCTAATCCACATGAAGCAAAGAATTCCAGTTCCTCTAACATACTGCAATATGGTACATTTAATAACTCAGCATTTCACAGAAAACAATGGAATTTAGCCTTCAGTCTAGACAATATGCTAAGATCTTGTTCCTAAAAGCTATTTGGCAAAGCAAATGACAGTCTTTAAAAAAAAACAAAACCCAAAACCCAAATTCAACCTGCCCAAAATAACATGTCAAGTAAGTATGCTCTGGTTTTCATTTACTGTCCATTGTTTGATTACTATTTGGTTGTCTCCTTTCCCCTCTGCCCTCACACCGCACTTCAATTCATTGGACCCACTTGTGCGCAGGAAACTATAAACTTGCTAGTAACTCTAGATACCAAAGAACCTACTTAAAGCAACAGCATTAGATGTCCTACTGTATGTGAACCCAGTTTAAAATTGGTCTCTCTTCAAAATATGAAGTTAAATAAGAGACATTTGGGCTGTGTTACAAACTTAAGATAAACACACATGTAACATACTGTAGCTTTTACGATTTGGCTAAATCTCCATCTGTCATGTTCCAGATGCCCAAGGGTGTCAGGACAAAAAGTGTATTCCGGGACTGGCAAGAGGTTTTGCATCTTTTATTATTTGAAAGCAAAAGTTGTATTTACAGACCATATAGACACATGTTTTTAGACAGAAGCAAAACACTAGTCAGTGATGTGAATTATAATAGAGGAATGGCATGGGCTTGAATGTGAGTGCAGCAGAACATTCAGAGTGCTCATGCCAACGATGTCAGATAAAAATGCATCAACCATCCCCTCTGGGTACAGAGCTATGTCTTCTCATGTCTTGCCCCTGCAATAATATTACTGACTCTTTTCCAAATACTGTAAAGCATTCCAAAACCCTACTTGTGGTTGTCAGTGTACTTTTTGAGACATTCTCCTACTGTTTTTATCTTTGTCACTAGCCTTCATAAAATGTCTGAATATTTAAAAAAAAAAAACCCACACACAACCAAAACCCCTCAGCCTTCAATTCTGACAAGAAACAAAAGTGCTTCACTGACATTTAGTCATCAGTCTAGGTACATGAAGAATTTTACTAAGATATTTTCCTGAGTATAGTTGATGTGCGCAGACTGTGCATGACAACTGCTCTAACTGATACCAGCTGCAAAAGGCCACAAAGGCTGAAAAATAGGGGTGGCACAGGATGCCCACTTTCTTCTGGCCATTCCCTCTTTTCCTTGTACTGCTAGCAGCTGGGAGGACAAATGGCGTAAAGGGCTTTTCTGCAGCTCAGCACCACAGGAGCATCACTCTTACACTGGTGTGATCCTTTCTGGGCCACTTAATCCAGTTTTAGGGCCAGATTCTGCCAGGAATCAGCCAATACGAACATTCTTGTAAAGACACATGGAAAACTTCCTCAACAATATTAAAGGAGCCTCCATTGCTCCAAATTTATACATGGTTATAGCTTTATTAGTTGATACCTTACTGACAGTGGTACACATCAGTGTAGAGTGGTGATCTACACACTGTGGTCCATGTACCACTAGTGGTCCACAGGGCATTTCCAAGTTGTCTCTGAAACAACTTCCACTGACCATATGAAGCATGAACAGGTGAGGCAAGAGTTAGTCCCGCCATTCTAGAAAGTTACAATCATGTATTCATTCACTATTCTACAAACCTTACTCTTGCTTGTGCATCCTTGTGTTCTTCTGCCTAAGAGATGAACAGGAACTGCAGTCTGTTAATGATTCTCTTTCTTTACTGGGTGGGTTTTTTTTTTGGTGTCATTTCCAGATTGATCAAATTTGCTGAGGGAGAGGAAACTCAGTGTGAAGGAGTAGGAAACACACAGGAAGACAGAACCAGTGACCTGGAGAGATTAGAGCAGTGGGAGCTACAGGCAATGAGAGGCAATTTGGTCCTAATAAATTTGAAATCCTACACCAGGTAGAGGAAATAAGTCATGCTGATAGAAAATAGAGAGCAAGGAAAGAGAATCATAGCTATACTCATGATTTCAAAGTTTATTTTCCTCTTGTCTCCTTAATTTAGTTCTGAATTGCACCAATTTCTTATCTTAAAAGAGAACAGAAATCTAAACAAGAAAAGAAAAAAAGTACAAACGTATTTCACCCTTTCATAGGATTTTACACCTTCTTAATACTTACAGTGTCTTTAATAAGTTATGGTGGAAATATTCTACGTACAGGTAATATATAACATAGTGAAGAACTAAAACAGATTATGCATTAACACAGTAATGATGGTGATAGAATATGTGAAGAATATTTCAACATGCATCTAGTATATTTTTTATTTGCCTCTTTACTAGAACAACAGGTTCAATAGCTTCAAGCTATTCCCCACAGAGCTATAATTAGTGCTTAAAGTGCAACCAAAAAAAAAAATAAAAGGGGTTGGCTGAAACCTGAAATCTGAACCTGTGGAATGCTGGAATGAATTTCTACTTTTCCTAAACAAAACAAAATAAAGCCAGTTACAGGGCTGCCGCATGCATCATAGATTCTGCCTATCTGTTCATGTTATCTGTTCATTATGATTCATTATTACCATGAAGAAATACCACATTGCATACAGCATTATTGTCCAACAAAAATAAACAAACCAAAAATTCCAGGTTTTCCAAAATATTGTTAAACCAAGAGTAGATTTAGGATGAGACACTTTCTGGTTAATAATAGGTAAAGTTCTCTCATCACACAAAGCCCAAGTAAAGAGGCATTGTGCGAGAGCTATGTAGGGTTTGGGTGAGGGATGGAATTCACCTCCCTAACCTACAGTGAGGATTCAATCAGCTCTTACTGTCCTTTTGCAGTTACCTGTTGAAACCCCCTAGACAGGGATTTGTGGCCAACAGATCCATGTAAGTACAGACCTAGTGGTGATACCTAAACTCCTATTCCCACCAGGTATTCACAAGTAGTGGAGAGCACAGCTCCATGGCACACATTAGAGTGCAGATTCTGCATCTGCCAACCTGCTCAGCAGTGACACTGTTCAGCGGGGACTTCTGTAGCCCCAGTTCCATAAGTGAATGAAAAATAAATCCACATTTCTAAGAAAAGTACACAAGGTAGGTAAAGAGATTTTCACAGGGATTGGGGGAAGGAATCCTCTTCCCAGACACAAGCAACAGAAATGCTGCTCCATGGCTGCCTTTATAGACTTAGGGCTGCAGTAGCCCCTGTGTATGGACTGTCCCCACCACATGGGTGTGGTTGGGGAGAAAGGATGTGATCTGTCTTAGTGTCAGATCTATTGGCTTCACCTTCCTTACCCTAACCTCACTCTGTGGTGCAGCAAACCCTTGAGTACGAACTGGCTTCATGAAATCCTGCTCTCCTCACAGGCAAGCACAGACTCTGCTGTGTCCAGGTCCCTACAGTTCTGCGGAGAAGGGGGATGAGAGACTTAATTAACCAGATTCTTGTATTGTGTAAATGCATCCTCACTGAAATGAGTACATTTTAAACATATGGAAAGGCCCAATTTTTTTCCAAAGTGGCTTGTTAATTTTGGCTTCCCAATTTAAGACTTATCCTAAGTCAGAGACCGGATGTATTTTATGTTAATCTATTTCAAGTTGGGCACCCAAAATAAGAGGCCCCTTTTGAAAAGCTGGCCCTTAGGCCATATCACTCCTCTGGCTTGTTAGAACAGTTTCCACAAATGTGTGAGGGATAGGATGAGGTAATTAATATAGTCTGTTTCCAATACCCTTTGTGACATTGTATGGAAACTGTGGACATTTTGAGGTATGTTTTCCTGTAACTTTCTTTCCAAGTTTTTCTGCCTTTTGGATGTGTATATCACATTGAATCTAATGTAGGAACATTTGTTACATTATTTTATTTTCTGTAAACTTTCTTTTTGCACTTCATACTGATCATCTGTGGAAAAACTGCATATAACAAATAGTACTGCTATAAAGGAATCGTCTATTTATTTCCAAAAGAAAACAGAATGCATAGTATCACAGTACATCTAGGCATTATGAAAACTAAACTTTGCTACTTTACTGATTGGAAGACAGTATTTGTAATCTAGAGTGTTTTAGCAGAGCACTTGGAATTGCCAACTTCATGCAAAGCATAGACTGAAAAAAAAATTCTAGTTTCATGACATATATGGAGGTTGTCACCCAATCTGAGTTTGCTGGGCAGCATTAATTTGGAAAGGACTAGAGCACATCCAGCACAAGATATTCTTGCAAAACCATTCAGTGTCCTAATATGTGTGCTTTAACACAGTCACATACATTTAGAAATAAAGATTTGTTTCAAGAACTGCATCTTGGAAATCAGTGACACTGAAAGGGACTTAGGGGGTCATGGTTAATAACTAATTGAACATGATCTCCCATGTAATTCAGTGGCTGAGAGCAAACCTGATTCCTGGATGTGTAAACTGGGAAATAGCTAGCAGGAATAGGGAAGTGGTATTACCTTAGTATTCAGCATTAGTGAGACCATTACTGAAATACTGTGTCCTCTTCTGGTGTCCAAACTTTAAAAAAAGGATATTGACAAATTGGAAAGGGTTCAGAAAAGAACTACAAAAATGTGTTGAGGTCTGTAAAATCTCACCCAACCATGAAAGGGTAAATACGATCAATCTATTCCGTTTACCCGAGATGAGTGGTGTGGTATGGGAGTCAATGCCAGATCCATGTAATGCTGTGCAGTGGTGGTCAGTCTAGAGCTGCCCATACCCCATTGCTATGCAATGATGCCTTCTTGCCTTAAAATCTATGAACCTATACAAATGATGTAGGCCAATGATATCATCTTATGTTATCAGGAAGTATCGCTGTGACATTAAAACGTAAACATCACTACACTGTGTGCAATTAGTCTGTCCTTCAGAATGAGCAATAAGAGATATCATCTCTGTTGTGTTAACAACCAACACTATTCACTGTAAAGCGGAAGCTCCACATTTTTCACTCAAAATCATGAAGCAAAAAAATTGTTATTTGCTCCTATATCACAGCCATGGGGGCTATACAGTACCTGTAAAAGAAAATTTCTGTGCTCAGTCGAGTGACCAATGTAGGGGGGCTAACCCACTGAGTGACCCTGGGAAAATCATTTTTGGCCAACTTGTCATAAGTTAGTGTACACTTTTGCACATGTCCAGCTTGCCTGCATACCAATCATACATGGACATACAATTCTGGATTTGCATGTACACACGTATGTGCTCATGGAAACCCCAAATTGTAGACATATATATAAAAGCATACACAAAAGTGAGTATACTGTTCAAAAGATGTGGCCTTAACCTGTCTGTGCCTCAGTTTCTTCATCCATACAATGGGATAATAGCCATTTTTGTGACATGCTTTTGAGATACCCAATTGAAGCTCTCGACAGAAGTATAAATATTATTATTGTATTTCAGTGCAAATCTGCAACAAAGTGAATGTTTTGTGTAGACAACACTTACGTGTTCCTCTTAAACCGATGCAAATTGTGATGACAGACAAAGTTAATAACATTTTTAAATATATTTAAGAACAGTCTGTTATTTGCTTCAGCACAGGCAGCAACCCCTCTGCCTAAACAGTTACACATTATATACATTGCCCTCCACCATTGGAATCATCTTATTCTTTCTTGCCACTTCCCTATTTGGGGTTGGCGACTTTTATAGCCTTCTTCCAAAACTCATAATTGTATGCCTAGCTGTTAGGCAAATTGGTCTCTCTAAGGTACACAGATATCTAGTCTTTTGCTTCCTCCCTGGTCCTCTTCCTTCCACAACCATTGCAAGGACCATCTTACCAATATAACTCTCAGGTCTGCACTGGTCATGTCACACCAATGTAGCCTAGCCTCCCTGAACTTTTCAACTGGGACAACCTGCATTAGGCTCCTCACAACCTCCTTTTGTTTCTTATCACAGAGTGTTCAATCACTTCACCATCTTCATTTCGGTGGTGGAGTTCACGCTGATTTCTTTTCTTGTGGACGTCCGAGGCTCTGCTCCATATATTAGGATGGGTCGAATAACACTCTACCTTTAACTTTATTGGCATCTTTTTATCACAGTCCAACTGGTGGAATCTCCTGGTATTATTTTTTTAAAGAAATAAATCCACATGTAATTCCCTCTCCCAAATGCTTGCACTTGAGTTTGAGGGCTGTTCAGTGACTGTAGGAGAGCCTTCTGCTTCGAAAATACACTTGAATACACACTCTGCAGCCAAAGTTGGTGAAGCGAGAGAGATGAAAAGGGGCAGTGATGATGGGAGGGGAGGCACCAAGCCGAGTTCTCACAAGAGGTTCAGCAGCACATCAGATCATTAATGTCCATCAAACATTTTGGCTTATATCCAGTTCACTAACAGAACAGTGTAGTGGGAATGAAATGAAGGCCACTGTTCTGACATGCAGGCAAAAAGCCAAAGATCCTGATTTAGATTTCCCTGCCTGTCTTTCTCCCCTTTTATATTACATTAAGGATGACCTGCTCTGCCACAGCTTTAGCGTAGCTCATGTGTATGCAGAACAGGTGATGCAAAATCAATAATGGAAAACAAGTGAAGCTGGCTGCTCATTGTCACAGCCCAGATAACTGGCTCTTTGAAACCTTGCTACACAAAATGCCAACAGTAGCCACAACTCTCCAGAAACATAGTTATGGTATCTTTGCCAAGGAACATGTAAAAATAAAAGCAGAATAATTTAAAGTCATGACTACGTAATCCTATCAACGGACTTACTCTTTCTTATATCTACATTACAAATATGCTTGCTTGTGTGGACAAAACATAATGTTCAAATCTAGATAAGAGAACTATCTCTAACCTGATTTAACAAATGGCCTGTGTATACAGGAGGTCAGACTAAATGATCTAATGGTTCCTTCTGTCCCTAAAATCTATGAATCTTTTAAACATTTGGGTTTTTCCTCCCATACAAGGAAGAGGAAAACTTTACTACGTGGCTTGTCCAGAACCTTGTTTTACTACAATAAATAAGTCTGTATATTTTATAGTGTTGACATATCATATACCGATATACCCTTTTCTTCAAAAATGTTACTCTTGGACATATTGCTCTAAACTTGATTTTTCATCTAAAACTGAATTGTGCAATTATAATAGAATAGTTTTTCAGGTTATTAAATCTACTACTTGTTATACACTGGCATTTAAAACACAGACCTTTTGAATGGATGCATTTTCCATACTAGCTAATACAATGCTGGTACCTATAACATTTCCAAGAAAAAAATCCCTTGCCATCTGAAAGTATGATGCCAAGGTAACTTTGCCATTTGAAATTAATACGATTTGAAAACAAACTCTCCAAGGGCAAAAGTACTCATCAGATTCAAGAACTTAAGTATCATAGAATTACACAAACTAACCTAAAGATGATGTAAAATTATGGTGCTTGAGACTAGTTTACAACATTTTCCCTTCTCCATTCTTTATCCTAATCTTGCATAGCAGCTGTACAGCACCTTTAATTTCTGTCTGAGATTTTCATTTTTTAAACTTTTGCTATTACTTTGTGTCATTTTAAAAAAAACCACATATGTCTTTTTCAATTTATGGCATGTTGTTCTTTTTCTATGAACCACTGAAAAATGTACAATTATTTATTTTTGTTATTTTGTATAGAATTTAGCCCTACGGTAAACAGACAGCAAGTGTGAAAAATCCGGACGGGGGTGGGGGTAATAGGAGCCTATATAAGAAAAAGACCTAAAAATCGGGACTGTCCCTATAAAATCAGGATATCTGGTCACCCTAATTAGCCCAGTGGATTTTTCAAAAAATTTCAGACACCCTGCATGAATCTTTTAATTGGAATGATACAACCGAAAGATAATGTGGACATGTTTTCAAAAATCAGTCTCTCAGTGGCCTGAAGAAGGGGTGGTGATTCTTGAAAAGACATACTGATTTCACTTTTATTTGGTTAGTTCAATAAAGAGGGATCATTCAGTTTAATTACATTTTAATCAAAGTCATTATTCAGCAGCACCTGTAATTTTCTTAATTAAACATACTGTGCACAATTTTTCCTCTCAGACCCACTTAAAGGATCTTGCTTCTATATTCCTGCTTGCGTTAGCATCCATGGAAGATGTCTTTTGTAGGACTAAAGCAGAATATCAAGTCCAGATCTACTACGTGGATCTGCAAGATGAACCTGCCAACTTTCCCATTGTCAGTCTATTACTTTAACATGGAACAAAGATGCTAAATGTATTGCTGTAGTTACCGTTTAGGACCAGTATTTTTAAAAAGAAAGGCCAAGATCTGTGTGCAAAATTGTGTGGGGAGTTGCCTACGTACCTTCGTTTGTACAACTATTATAACAGCTTTTATAAATCAGAGAATTTGGCATGGTTCCTAACCAGCAATTTGTGTAAACCCTGTGATCTGAAAAATCCCCATATAAAAACAGCACTTGTCATATTTCAGTGCAAAAAGCAGAAAGAGGAGCTTTATTCTAAGACCAAAGACGGAACTATATTAGAATGAATAAGGAAAACCGCACCTCTCTTTCACTGATTCACTATAGAGCTTCTGCCTGAGAGCATTCCATAATGCTATACTGACTTGCCTCCTGCTACAGTTTTAAAGAGACAGGACACACCCACCCTTTCAGCAACTTGTGACTCAGCAGATCTGCTTCTTCCATTCAGACATCTGCTGATTTTAGTCTGGCGATAAGGTACTTTAAAATATTTCAAATTTTAATTACTAATTCTAAAAATTTTTTAAAAAATACTTCTTTTACATAAATGTACGTGCTCTCACAGTGGGACCCAGACAACAATTCAGAATAGTGAGTCCTGTGTCAATCCTTTTAAAACACTTCAAACGGATAAAAGAAATTAAAAATTAAAGGGTATATAACTTGTTCCAAATATTATTGCTTTTATTGTTCTAAGAAATAAGAACAAACTCCCCCTGGACTCTTTATGGAAAAAATAATCCATTTATAACTGTACAATGAAGAATTAAATTTATCTTTTGTGCTGTTATCTATGTAAAACAAATCAAATGATTTGGTACTATAATGAAAGTCTGTGGTCTGTTGACGTCACTGCAGATTTACACCAGATGAAGATCAGGCCCTTGAAATTATAAAGAGCAAATGAATATCTGTGTTCTTCTAATATGTGAGTGGGAATAACCTTTTTGTGATTGCATTATCTCAGTGAAATGATGCTCACACACATACACAATTTCTTATTTCATTCAGCTATTTCTTCCCCTTCCTGCAGTTCCACTAGCTTCCCTTAAAGGCTTTGCTGCTGTTGTTCAGTGCCATCATTGTCAAATAGTAGTAGAATGTGATGGAGCTTTGATAAGTGCTTTGATAAGGCCCTGGTCCAGCAAAACATTTAAACATGTGCTTAACATTAAGACACTGAAGTCGCTGGAGCTACTCCCATGCTTAAAGTTAAGTATGTACTTAAGAGGTTTGTCGTAGCGGGACCGTATACAGCACATACTGTATTAAGCAAAAGCATGATATGCTGCCACATGTGCCTGCCAGATCTGAACTGAATGGAAGTATCAGTTGCGGAAAGAAATCAATCATGTTACATTGCAGCAGGTCCCAGGGTTAATTAAAACTAGTTTTGTTAGTGGTGTTTATATTAAATAATAGTAATATTCAGTATGCATATAGTGCTTTCCATCTGCAAAGAGCTTAATAAGTATTAACTAATAAATCATCACAACACTCCTGTCAGGCAGGTAAGCAAATATCCCCATTTTACAGAAAGGTAAACCGAAACAGAAAATTTAAGTCACTTGCCCAAGGCATAGCTGGGATTAGAATTGAAGAATTGAAGAATTCCTGGCTCCCCATCTTGTGCTCAATACTAGGAAAATGACCAGGAGGGATTATTGATATCAATTTTATGTTGTGTTTTACATCTTAGAATTAAACAAACTGTGAAAGACTTGAAATGACTTGAAATCCTCTCGTACTGCATACAGATAATCTAGGCTCTTACATGTTCTTATAACTGTTACTATCCGCCTCCCTCACCCACTCCACCTGTTTTTTTGCTATGATCAACTGCTGTGGCATATTATAAAGTAACATGAGCTCTTCAAGGCAAATACAGTCTTTTACTGATGCATACGCTCCAAATACTCCAAAGCTACTGCTAATTATATTTTGCTAAATTCAGTCCTTGTATAAGTGGTTACAGCTCTCATTGACTTAAATACTAGCTGCACCTCCTGAAGTTGGTCCCCAGTATTGTTATATTTCAACATTGGAATGAACAGCCAAATGGTCTCTTGATCACTTTGAAGAAATATTTTGTGCTGATCTCACCTCTTACAATCCTAGAGCTGTCGTCTTTTTGCTAGAAAGTCTATCACTACATTCAAAACAGTGCTCAGACCTTCAAATGTGCAATTTTAAAATAGTTTTCATCTAGTGGTTCTCAACCAGGGGTACGTAGAGGTCTTCCAGGGGGTACATCAACTCATCTAGATATTTGCCTAGTTTTACAACAGTGCTACATAAAAAGCCCTAGCAAAGTCAGTACAAACTAAAATTTCATACAGAAATGACTTGTTTATACTGCTCTATATACTATACACTGAAATGTAAGTACAATATTTATATTCTAATTAATTCTAATTGATTTATTTTATAACTATATGGTAAAAATGAAAAAGTAAGACTTTTTCAGTAATAGTGTGCTGTGACACTTTTGTATTTTGATATCTGATTTTGTAAGCAAGTAGGTTTTAAGTGAGGTGAAACTTGGCGGTAAGCAAGACAAATCAAACTCCTGAAAAGGGGACAGTAATCTGGAAAGGTTGAGAGCCACTGATCTAACTCTAAACAGGGGAAAGAGGCAAAAGTGCTATTTTCCCTTTAAGCAAAACTAAGCTCCTTCTTATCAGCAATGTGTCTTGAAAGCTTTAGATTTCCCTGCTTGTGCACATGCGCCCATGACATGACCTGGTGTTTAAGGAAACCTACCGTTCTGATGCCATTCTCAAAGGCCTGACGTGCTAGAGAAGCAGGTCCGTCCACAGTCTTCCCATCATCATCAGGACCCCAGCTGGCACTGTAGATGTGTATATGTTGTGGATTCAGACTGAGAGACTTTGCTTCCACCATGTCTGTAACATCACCGTCCAGCATCCTCACTCCTTCAAAACAAGAGCAGTGAATGTGAGAATTAGACTAATGAAGCATGTTTGAAAAACTATGTGAAAAATACAGAGAGCTACTCTTTGCGGATTACATTTCTTAAGTTCTTATTGATTATGGCACTCAAATTGTAAAGTCGATTTCTCTCAAGCTTTAGGAAACATCTGTGCTCAAATTCCTTCATCCAATACACAATGTTTGAATTTTAAAGAAAAACTTTAATTTTGGGGAAAACTTAAAAAAAAAATGATTTCAACCTCAGTGCATTTATATTTCTCATTTAAAAATAATTATAATTTCCTTTCCTTCTGTATGACAGTGCAATTTCAGACATGGCAATTCTAATTTGATAGACATAAAACACAGGTTGTACGCTGATAGATAAGCACAGGATTATGTCTTCATTGCAGGATTCTGCAAAAGGAGAAGCTGGGGAGGACGTTCTTAGGTACTAGCAAAAGTGTTATAGAAAGTTACTGACAAACCATAGCATTCTTTGCATAACATTATTCTACCTCAATTGCAAAATTGCAAACATCCCTCTCTAGGTAGGAAACTGCGTAAGGCCTGCTTCTGAAATTCAGTTTTGTATGTGGAACTCCCATTTATGTCAATGGCAGTTATGCATAAATAAGGGATCTCAAGATCTAACCCTTGGTAAACAGTAGTATTTGACAGACTTGTGTGCCAGTATTTGTAAAGTGGATAGCTACATGACAGCATGGTGTTTTAGGAAGCAGTGTGATGAGAAAGGCTGAAGGTTGTAAACTGAGAATATTTTGGAATTTTAAATAAATATTCTTGTTCAAGTCAACCATAACATTTCAATATAATTTAATCTTGAGGGAGCAGCCAGTTGAAGTCAGTTTAAAACTTTCTCACACCTTAATAAGTAGCAGCAATGAAAGGATAACCTCCAAGTCAATGAGGCATCTGATCAAAGATTTTCATTTTTAAATAATAATTAGTATGTAATTGTATGAGATAGTATATGTTGATGTTCACTTCCATAATTAACATATTTGAAGTCTTTTCCCATTTAATAGGAATATTGCTATTTATAAATCAAATTTATATATTTTAATTATAAGAACACAGATTTGTTCATGAGTTTGCACTGAATTAAGTTGAGTGTTTACCAAGGCCTTACCTTCCAAGGTATACAGATTGGTTTGTTGACAAAGGATCTATTTTTGCTCCTTCTAATTGACTGGAAATTGAGAAGTGATCATATTTCTAAATTCACACAAAAACTGCCCAGGTTCTGTGAGATAATGAACTTGTCCAAACAGTGATCTCACTATGAATTTTACTTTATAAAAAAGCAATTTAAACAACTTTGGTAATCTCAGGTTTCATTTTGCTTCCTCAGCAATCTTAAAAAGTTAATGAGGGGTAAAAGGTGTGTTCTCATTCTTTCAAGCACATCAATATATTTGGTTCCAAACTAAAACAACAAAAGGTATACTACATTTAAACAAAGCAAGATAAAAAACAGAGGGAGAGAATTTCATTTTAGTTACTACAACAATGCAACACGCTTTATGAATGTAACATTCACTACAGTGAATAGTAAAACCAAGTTCTATCCCTGGCATCTGAAATAATTTACACCATGTTTAATGTTAACAAATATCACCGTGGTAAAATCCAGAAGCAGCCTGTCCACTCTTCTCTTTTTGCCAACAGTTAGCAGACATCAAGTGCAACTTTTATCAATGGACATATCATTGGCTATTTTAAATAGTTACTTTATTTTTGTAACAATTGCATGAGTTGTTAATTTTGCCCCCTCACAGAACATACAAAGTGTTTTTCTCGTGTGGTGATAGCACAATTATAACCATCCAGAAGGCAATTAGCAGACTTAGTTTCCAGACTGTCCACTAAATCTTCAGAATTCTTTAAACTTTTCCAAATATTTGCCATAAATGTCAAAACCTAAGTGGAATTTCAGTCAGCTCAAACTTCTAACAAATCATGAAGAAGCATGTGAAAATTAAGTGAAAGCACGTTTTCCTTTCAAATATTTGTTTTTAATCAGTGCCTCACTTAAGCTTAAAGAAACAGCTGAACAAATTCCTTGTCAGTTGAAGACAATCTACATCTGTTCTGTCATAATTTAGTATAACCGTTTTCCCATCAGGACTCAAGCCCAGACAAATAACTAAGCACCAAATCCCCACAGATGCTCTGTAACTTCCACAATAAGGCAGAAATAACAACAACAAGACTAACACGGCTGCTACTCTGAAACAACAAGATAGCCACCCCTTTTTACAGCAAACAAAGAGAGCCCAAAACCCTGTAGGTGGTAACTTGCTATGTATGAGTGCTGTAAAAAGCCACTGGCAAACATTCAAATAATCACATTCCTTTGGCTCAGCTAAAGGAGGCTCAGCTACAGCAGAGAGGAGTAAGAACCGGGGGCACATTGTATGATTTCTTCACAAGAGTTATCTCCCAAACAGCAACAGAATTAAGGTCCAGATTCTAATCTCACTCTCACTGTCTCCTGTCAGCACAGGTCCACTGATGTCAGCAGATTTACTCCTGATTTGCACTGCTGTGAGAGAAGAATCAGACTTTTGAGGAAATTGTTCCCTGCTCTGTTCTGCGGTCAGTGTTTCTGGCGTGAATGGAAAAGAGAGGAAGAGGACAAAGCACTTAGAAAAAGGTGAGCATTACTGGTGGATATATTGCAAATGACTTTCCATCACAAACATCATTAATCGTAGTTGTTCTGCTGAAAGAATTTGATGAAATATTGATGGAAAGGATTTTCTTCCACTTCCGTTTCTTTCCTCTCTACCCCTCCTGGGCCCTGAGAGCACATTCTGGCTGAGGTGAGGAATACTGCTCTCTGGACAAATTCATACCAGTGCAAGCAGGTGCATCTCTGAGGAAGGTGTAAAGTGCTCTCCATCAGTAGGCCAAAAGAGGCTCTTTAAACCCAAGCTTACACTGGGAATTAAGCTGTTAACTGAACACTGGTTCGGTTTAATATGGTTTCAAATATAGCACAGTTTGTCTGACTCGGGCAGATGGGACATAACCATTTTTCAAACCATGTTTAAGAAACATACTCGTGACAGTCTCCAACACATTGTAAATATGCTGGATGAAGCTCTTCCTTCAGTTGCCAGTGGAGTTGCTCAAAGGATGAGTTTGGTTTCTAGTCTAGAGCAAAGTGATTATATTTAGTTTTGATGTGGTTACACTCCCTGTTCACTGGACAGGTAAACCATGTTTAAATCCCGTTAGCCTGAATCCATTTTAAACTATCTTTAAAACAGGCTGTGGTTCAGCAAATATGGCTGAATCCACTGGGACTGTCATGCAGCACTAAACACATTCATGATGCTTAATAAAAATAATGCATTTAAAATCCAGCATTGCCATGCAGAGGAAAGCCTTACAGTATCTGCAGGAGGTGTCTGCAGCCTTACAGTGTCTTGGTCATTTCATTAGATAGTGAGTAATGTCTTTTTCCCCCCTTCCCAACAGCTATTCAGACCAAAGCTCTTATTTTCCTTTATTTCTTTCAGCAATAACTTTTCTCTGTTCCCCCTCTAGTATTCCCTACTGTCTTTCATGGAGATGAGCCTATTTCACACTTCTGCATTCCCAGATGGCCTCTATTGTAGGACAGAGAATCACCAGTTAATGAGTCTGAAATACAGTGTTTTCCTGACAAAGAAGGGGAAGTAGAAAGAAAGGGGATATGATGACCTTATGGTTTCATCAAATGCAAATTGCTCACATGTATTTAAGCAGTATTCCTGCATGTAGGTCTGTTCACTAACCGATTCATAGATCGTGTCTCCATAATATATTACAAGAACTGAAACATATCTTAATTAACCAGGTTTCAGAGTAGCAGCCGTGTTAGTCTGAATCCGCAAAAAGAAAAGGAGTACTTGTGGCACCTTAGAGACTTACAAATGTATTTGAGCGTAAGCTTTCGTGAGCTACAGCTCACTTCATCGGATGCATGCAGTGGAAAATACAGTGGGGAGAGTTAACCTGAAGCAAATACTCACCAGCAACCACACACCACACAACAAAACCACTAACCCAGGAACCTATCCTTGCATCAAAGCCCGTTGCCAACTGTGTCCACATATCTATTCAGGGGACACCATCATAGGACCTAATCACACCAGCCACACTATCAGAGGCTCGTTCACCTGCGCATCTACCAATGTGATATATGCCATCATGTGCCAGCAATGCCCCTCTGCCATGTACATTGGCCAAACTGGACAGTCTCTACATAAAAGAATAAATGGACACAAATAAGACGTCAAGAATTATAACATTCAAAAACCCGTCGGAGAACACTTCAATCTCTTTGGTCACTCGATTACAGACCTAAAAGTGGCAATTCTTCAACAAAAAAAGCCTTCAAAAACAGACTCCAACAAGAGACTGCTGAATTGCAATTGATTTGCAAACTGGATACAGTTAACTTAGGCTTGAATAAAGACTGGGAGCGGACGTGTCATTACACAAAGTAAAACTATTTCCCCATGTTTATTCCCCCCGCCCCAACTGTTCCTCACATGTTCTTGTCAACTGCCGGAAATGGCCCACCTTGATTATCACTACAAAAGGTTTTTCTCCCCCCACTCCTGCTGGTAATAGCTCACCTTACCTGATCACTCTTGTTACAGTGTGTATGGTAACACTCATTGTTTCATGTTCTCTGTGTATATAAATCTCCCCACTGTATTTTCCACTGCATGCATTCGATGAAGTGAGCTGTAGCTCACAAAAGCTTATGCTCAAATCAATTTGTTAGTCTCTAAGGTGCCAGAAGTACTCCTTTTCTTTTTGCTTAATTAACCAGGCACTGTTTAAAAATCTATAGAAATGACGTACAGTGTGATCAAGTGAATGGAATAAATACCTGTAATAAAATCTCATACTTCAGGGCATACTATGATCACATGCCAGGGTTAGGAAGGAAAAAAGTGCTTTCTCAGTAACTATGCTCACAATCACACAACACACTAATACGCATGCTTAAAGTTAGGCAAGTACTCAAGTGTTTTGCTGGATTGGAGTCCATATGCACACGTGCATTCTTGATTTGTACACTGATGTCAGAAAAGTACAGCATTGTGCACACGTTGAAATGTGTCTTTGAAAATTTGAGCCAGTATGCTGAGGAGTTACTTCATTCACCACAGCTGGTCAAGGCCAGTTACCCTGACAATTTGTGCACTTAGGGGTATGCAGCAGTGGTCTTTCCTCTAATCAGGGTGAGAATATGAACTCGGTCTCTCTCTTTCAACCCATGGAGGGGGAACACATCCAGTGAGGGCATTTCTTTCCTTTACTCGAGGAACAATATTTGATACAATTCGTTTCTGTTATGTCTTCAGATATAAAATTTCAGTAACATCGTTTACAGTATTATATATTACTGGGGAAGATTTTAGAAGCCCACAGGTTTCCTAATTTTGTTATCCTTTGTATTTACATATACTAAATTCCATCCACCCACCCACCTGCCCCCAGGCCAACCTCAGAAATGGCCATCTCTCAAACCAACCAACCACCCAAACACCTGGCTCAAGCCCAGTTCATCCACCATAATAATAAATTTAAAAAAAAACCCACATTATTCTGGAGTAACCTCTACCATCAGCTTCTACTGTCCCTTCCCCCTCACACATAGTTAATCCTGTGTGTCCCTTATACAATTTTTCCCCCACACTCCACCTACCATAACTCCAATATATCCTTGGGACAAGTCTCTTTTTCCCTTGCCTTACCCATTTCTCACATTTCATCAGTCAAACCAGCCAGACTCAAACAAATTCATTTCTTTATCTCTCTGCATGGAGGCATCATGATTCTTCCTCTGAGGAAGGGGGAGGCTCCAGGACCTTCCCTTGTCCCTAAGCTATAATAAGAGAAATCTCCTGGAAATTGGAAGAACAAGCCCACTCCTGATCAGTGAGGAACTAAGAGTCTGACCTGCACCTTCCCTACAATGAAATAAAAGCTGGGCAGTAGGGGATAACCATATTCTAGCCCATCCAGAGAAGTCATTAGGGAGAGGTAGGCTGACAAACTCTTTTGTTTGGAAGAGTGGCCTGGTGAGCTGGCTGGAAACTCACTCAACGTCTTTCACCAAAAACACTGGGGAGTTTCCATTTCCTGCTATAGATGCAGAGATGCATTTCTTGGGTCACAGTAGATGCCAACAATGTTGTCCTTGCCTTTCCTTAATACTTAAAAAAACATTTTTACACATTCATATTAATAACACAGGTGATTATTTTTTCAGCGTCCCTTTAAAATATGAATAATTATTAATATTGGACCTTTGTGGGGAATAAACAGAAGAGAAGATGATGGCACATTTTTAACATGTAAGAGTGGCACATTATTTCTTGATATAGACAGATTCATGCATTTTTAATAAGTAATAATCATAATACCCATCTCTTGTATAGCATTTTTCATTAGTAGATCTCAAAGCGAAGGAGATCAATATCATTATCCCCATTTTACAGATAGGGAAACTGAGGCTTAGGGAGGTGAAGTGACTTGTCCCACACCAGGTCAATGGCAGAGCTGAGAATAGATACCAAATCTCCAGAGCCCTAGTCCAGTGCTTTAGCCCTTAGACCACACTGCCTCTTTTTGAATATAACTGATATGGTACACCAAAGTCACAAATTTAAGTTTTTATGCAGTCTCAAACCAGATTTCTTAATGAAGGATTTAAATATTTTAATATAGTCCTTTCATCGGAGTATCTCAAAGTGCTTTACAAACACTAAAAACCCAATCTTCACAACAGGCGTGTGAAGAGGGTAATTATTATCCCAATAACACAGACTGTGAAATTGAGTCATACAGAGTAGGTGACTTGCCCGAAGTCACACAGTAAGTTTGTGGGAGCGCTGGGAATAGAATACAGATCTCCTGAGTCCTTGTTCTGTATTTTAATCACAAGTCTTGCTTCTTAACTTTCTATGCGTATTTAAAGAGTTCTAGAGAGCAGTTCTGAAGTATCACTACAAAAGGCTTTCCTTCAGTAACTATATTTAACTACATCCATTTCAGAAGCATTTACCTGTCAACACAGCTAATGTTGTTAAGCAAACAAATTTCTACCTCTTGTTCAAAAAGATTCCTGTGTGCCACTTTCTACAAATTGTACTTGGGTTAACGGTGAGACTGTTTTACAAACCTCCGATCTTGGCATTAAAGGCGATTCCTACTGTGCAATGTGAGTTGTTTGCAATGGCTGCCACTTCTCCAGCACAACGAGTTCCATGCCTGTAGGCAGAACAGAGATTTTTTTAAAGCGAGTAACATTACCCACTAAAATGCAGATTGTCAATGTTTAAAGGTTTTGATCTTGCTCATCCTCAAATGAAAAAATATCTGGATGTCTGTGCGAGATATTACTACATGACCCCAGTCTGTAGTGCATATGTTATATATAAAATTATATTTCGTAAATAGAAAAGGATTAACAAACAAAGAGATGAGACTAGGAAACAAAAACAGTGATGGTCAACGACAAAGAATTATGTATAAAATTATAATCATAACCCCTAAGAAATGTCAAAGGGCATCTTTAATTTCTCAAGCAACTGATAAACTATATTTGTATGAGATAAGTATCGTCTTTACTCATGAGACCACAGTAATAAGCTAAATGCTGATTAACTCTAATGATAGATCAAGATATCAGAATTAGATACTTCTCACAAAGTCACTTCTTTATTAACCTGTTTATAACTCACCAAATTTGATCATAGTATCCCCCCCAAACTTAACGTTGAAGCTCTTTTTCTCTTTAGAAGCCTGGTTTTCAATTTCACTAAAACCAAACTACCTCAAATTTCATAACATATCTCATCCCAGGGTAGATTTTTTTCCCCCAAATCTGGAGTAAATCACACAAGGGTTTGCAGAGGTATGGGTTTTTTAAAAAAAGTTCCCTGTTTTTCATTTTCAGACTTCCCAAGCCGTATTTTTGACTCATCATATTCTTGAAACAATTTTTTTCCTCAACAATGCACGAATGCCTACACTATTTACACAAACTTAAAATAGTGAAACAGGTACCTGAAATTTGATTAAGATTGCTTTGAAATTTAACACAAATTTCTACTGTGCATGAACTCAGAAAAATTTCAAACTACATATACTGAATGGAGACAATGACATCTAGCTTAAAGCCTACATTAACGCATATACCCCAAATGACAACAAACATCCCCTTTATTGAATGTTTGCATTACACAAAACTTTTACCCACCACCCCACTAGGATGTTGATGCAGGCCCAGAAAAACCTATGCTTGACATCCTACAGAGACGTGCCTTGAGAAACTTTCAAGGGTCTGTGCTTCATTTCCGTGTCTCCTTTTATATTTCTAATGTACAGAAACAAGTTCCCAGGCTTTTAAATGGCACTTTAAAGAGATGCTTGGCTAAAAAAGTTTTGCACTTGTCCTTTGTGTTAATGTCAAGATGATGTAGTGCTGTAGAATGAAAGAACGAAGAAAATCTTGGTTATGATATTTTGCCAATCTACAAGACGGGTATGCTAACTAGAAATAAGAAAATGAGCTTTATTTGCTGTTGTTATTTTAGAAACAGGAATGTGGAAAAACCCATTCAAAGATTGTGTAAGCTCAACCGCGTTCAGGTAAAGGAAGGAAGCTGTCATATTTCAAACCAACCCCCTCCCAATTTATTATAGGCAGAGCCAGGGCCATCCCCACAGGGTGCGGAGCCTGGAGCGGAAGTGGCGGATTCCTCTCTTCTGGGATCGACCGTGCCTGCCAATAGCACCAGCCTGCGAGCCCCCCCGCAAAGCAGTTGCCCCGATTTGCCATACCCAAGGGATGGCTCTGGGCAGAACTGGCATCTTTGCCTAAAGTTAAAGTTGCTTAATACTGTCCATTATAAGTCCCAATTTTTGATTGCTTATGCTCTGCCAAATTTTAAATGCTTGGGTTGAAATTTTTCATGCTAGGTATCTGTGCCTGGCTGAGTTCTTTTTGAAAATTATCACTATATATTGTGTCTAAGATGGATATAACTCAGATTGCTAAGGAAAACTGACAAGCAAGAATCAATTTGCTCCTTTCCTCATTCTTTTTGTTGCTTTTCTATGTGGAGAAAGTCTGCCTGTCATTAATGACAAGCCAGAAACATGTCAAAACTTACTTGGGAAGACCTTAACTAAAGCTGGACTTACTGCCTTCTGGAGTCTTCTCACCTAACAGAGAGAACTTGCAATAAAGCTTCTTCATAAGAAAAGGGAAGGGGCATTCATCACTCTTACACATGCTGCATTTCTCCATGTGAACAGGAATTGGGCCTTGGGATTGGGAGCTTCTCCAGGTTTATACTGAATTTAAGGCAAGGCAAATTCAGAAAGCCTGGGTGTGCCAAAAGGAACGCAATACATATCAAAGAGAGGATAACAATGCTTTTTCTTTTGCATGACTCTTCTTACTCACACACAGCATTACTATTCTTACAGAGCTTGATCCTGCTTTCTTTGAATTCAGTGGCAAAACTTCCACTGACTTCAACAGTAGAGAGTTTAGGCCCACAGTATGCATCTATTATGATGACCTAGTAATCATCCAAATCTGATAATCATATACGTAACTAGCCCAAATTACAAGACTAAAGTAAAGAAGGTAGGCCAGAAGCAGCACTTTTAGAACTCAGGCACTAGTTGCAGAAGTCTTTCTATTTATAAGACAATCAAGCCCTCTCTTGTCTTGAAGCAGCATAATCCTAAAAGCTTAAAACTAAGTTTAAAATCAATGATTTTCTGGATTCTCATTGAAGTTTATCAGAACAGTTAGTGGGATCTTTTGTTTTTACTGAATAAGTACAGGTCACTGTAGCAGGGCAGTCACCCTGCTCCGGCCCTGAAAGGGTTAAAAGACAGCTCTCGGAGAGGACTGGGGCTGAGAGCCAATAAGAAGAGGCTGGGAGGCAGCCAATCAGGGCCAGGCTGGGCCCTATAAAAGGGCTGCTGGGCCAGAAGGCAAAGTGTCTCTCTCTAGCTTTGGAGAGAGATGGACCTAGCTGCCTGAAGGAGCAAGGGTACATGAAGCCGAGCAGTGCTGGGGAAGGGCAAAAGGAGCTAGGGAACTCCAGCCGGGCAACTCCCCAGGCTGAGGCCTTGGTAAAGGCCTAAGGAGGTACTAGGGCTGCAGAGGTGCAGCCCAGGGATAGGCAAAGGCAGCAGGTCCAACCCCCTTGCCAGTGATGAGTGGCCATTACAGACTGCAGTCTGCCCCAGAGAATGGGGACTAGATGATGACTGGCAGTAGCCACTGAGGCAAGATGGGCTTAGAAGGTTGGGGGTTCCCCTGGGAGGGGAGACCCAGAGTGTGGGGGTACTGCTGCTGGGCAGAACCCCAAGGTAAAGGGCACCGAGGTCCGGGAGGGACACGGGGGCCTGAGGCAGGCGAGACAGTGGCTAGCACAGGGCGCTACAAGGGCTGGAATTCAGCTAATTCCCTGACGACCAGCAGGAGGCACCGTGCCAGTGAGTGCTCGATCTGCTACAGTCACCTTTAAGAGTCTCAAGAAAATATTACATACTTTTCCCCATGGAAAGATTTTTGCTTAGCTTTATCAACATGTTGCTTTCACACAAATACTTCTGGTTCAGTGCTTGGGCTGAGGTTCAGTTAAGTTTTTATTTGTTTTCTGAACTGGTTCATTTAGCCCACTTAAAATTACCCTAATTAAAAGCAGATTTTATAACTCTGACTACAGGTGTGCTCCATGCTGGCAAATCCTTGTGAATCAGCAAAGATAAAAGGGATGAAGAATGATGCAGTATACATTATTGTTTCCGTATACATTACGACTTTCCTCCGCCTCTTCCCTCCTCCCATTCCAAAAGCATTGTTGAGTTTGAGATGTAACCAAGGTTAAAATGAAAATGCATTCTGTGAAACCAGGAGCCATCAGAGCAAGAAAGTCTTGCTGAATAATATACGAACATCTGTATTGTTTTCAGCCTGCCAACTGTCCTGCTTGACCTGCATATCTTTTCCTTTTGTTGCCTACAGTCATATTTCGCTTCACAAGGGTGATATCCCCTAAAAGATAAAAGCTAATGGCAGAAGCATGTCAAACTCTGAAAGATATGCTGACTATTGAGAACAATTCACACAATGGACCACTGTGTAGAGGTGCAGTCATACTCTAAAGAGGCCTTCTTTGATCAGAGAGATAGTTACCTCACTAGTTTGTGGTCAGACCCTATACAACTGATCTATATAAAATAGTGTAGAAAATTGCACACCACTGAACCAGAGAATTTGCCATGCCATCAAGATTAACATTAAGGTTGGAAAGGTTGATGTTTAGAAATGGTAACTAACAAAACTATAGTGATTTATTCAGCAGTCTGAGTGCAGAATCGAGTTGGGTGAATACTGTAAAAAGATATTCCCAACAATTTTGTTCCAGAAGAAAACCCCAACAGTAACCTTCTCGCATTTGCTTCTACAGTATCTGAACTACTTTTTATTTTTTTCCTCCATATGACTGAACTTTTGTACAAATGAATGCTGGCAGAAAGAGTCATATCTATGTTGTTATATGTTTGCATGAGTACTCACAACAACACACTGTGCGTGCAGGCATTTTGAAAGCTTTTAATGTGCTTGCAAGTAACCCAGTCAGAAAGCCCAAACAATAATATGTTAATTAGATGGCTAATCACCAGTGTGAATAGTGAAAGCAACAGGCATAATGAAAAGTTTGGGAACAGTTGCTACTGCAGGCTGAAATATGGTTACATAAACCATTTGGCTAATAACTCCAAATAACAAATAAATATTTCAAAATCAAAGCCTGTTAATGAATAATTAGAAATAAGAGAAAGAAAGGAAACTTGTCAATATAAACAGTTTGCTATTAAGAGTTCACCTAACCCTAGTGGTGATCAAAGTATAATCCAGTGCAAATATCTCAAAGGTCCTTGAGTTTTTGTATTTAATTCTTCTCAACTGTTCACATTCGACTGTCCTAGCTCTCATCCACTGTAAGGTGCACAGGAGAGCAAATAAAAGTAAAATGGAGCAGAAAAGCCCCCAAAGCAGCAGAAGACAGGGAATCAGCAAAGCCACCTAGCACACTCCTTCTGCCAAGAAGTTCACAGAAACTCTCCAAATACAAAGATGGTCTTGTGATGAAAGTATGAAACTGGGACTCAGGCAACTTGGATTCAATTCCCAGCTCTGCCAAAGTGTGCGAGCTTGGGCAAGTCTGTGCTTCAGTTTTCCATCTATAAAACCGGGGTAGTAATACTTTCCTTCCTCATGGGGGCGCTGGGAAGGTACATTTTTTAATGTCTGAGAGGCGCTCAGATACTAAGGTGATGGATTCCATAAAAGTACTTAGATAGACTAAATTAGATAAATAGAGCCCCGCCCAGAGATCCAGAGCTGCCAATCATGTGTAGCTAGCCAGTAAGGACAATCCCACCATGTTTCCTGTCAAAATTTTCTGTCTCTGCAGTGAGGCAGACATTTCGTAAACTCCGCTTCTCACACAGAACTGGACTCTGACTTTTCAGCCTTATAAAGCAATGAGTGTTCTTCAATTTGATTTTAATAGTCTCAGTTATTTTGGTCGATTCTTTCAGATTTTGAACAAATGTTGAGCTTTCTTTTTATGTTCTTCTCCAGCATAGAACAAGTTCTCCTTGATTAAAAAGAAAACGATGGACAATGGAAGGAGGCTGAAGCCAAAATCCCACCATTTCAGCCAATGCTACTTTAGAGACCAATAAGGGGGGAAATCTGTATTTTGACTGCTCTGCTTTTCCAGAAGAACCCAGTGATCTGTCAGACTCTTATGAGGCTGCTCAGGGAGTGCACCTAAGAGCCTCGCACAATAGCTCAAAGCTTCTATAGTTACAACTGAATTCTGGTAAGAATTTCCTGGGGAGTAGCTGAACCTACATCCAACATTTCAAGATTTTTGGTTTCTAATGAAAGCATCAGCAATGTGGCACCTAAAGTTGTATGTTGGATAACTCGTAAAGTACTTGAAAAGGAAAAAAGGGCAAGTCTTGCTACTCACTCTGCCCAAGTGGTGTCTGGGATGGATTTAGTACCTGCAGGAATCTACTTCCTCAGATAAAGAAAACATCTTCTTGTCTGTTGTTCCATAAGGTTAGCTCCATGTCAAATAAATAAATGAGGATACAGGAAAAACTGCATCGGATCTACTTATTCTTCGGATTTCAATAAAAGAGGAAAAGAAAAAAGGTGGCAGAGAATGCTTTCAAATATACAAGGGGAAAAAACCCCAAAGTAAAAAACAAAAATCCAGAAAATCTTATTTCATTTTATTCCTTTTCTGACTCCTTGTTCATTTGGGAAGATGAGCTGCTGGATTCAGACATTGGCGCTTGATTCAGGACACACTGTTTCCCCTTGATTATTTCCAGATAATGAGAATAAAAAAGTAAAGACGACTTTCTGAATTCAGAAAAACAGAGCAAGAGGAGCTTAGAAGCTTATCTGGTAAATATTTCCAGTTATGTAAAACAAAATAAATAGGTATTCCAAACATTCCAGTCCTGGGAGTTGCAATGAAAGTGTAACGGGAGTAAATGTAGCAGCTTAACCGCTTCCATGCAGTGTTACACATCCGATGATACAGTATGTGATTGGACATGCTGTACGGGATTTGAAATTGCAGGAAACAGCAAAGGGAGTTAATAGACAATACATTACATTTTACAAATATCAGAAGGACAAGTCAGCCCACATATAAATTGCTAAATGTTGTGATACAGTGGGGAAAGAGCAGCCTGTATCTGCACAGAGTATGAGACATCAAGGAGTATTACTAGGTATCTTGAAGAGATTCCCCCCACCCGCCAGATAACAACAATCCGGGGGATCAGAGAAGGAGAAGTATACCCAGCTTCTCAGACTGCTGGAATTAACGGCTTCACGTATTAGTTATATTATGAATAATACTGTGTGTGAGTCAACTTTTATTGACAAAGTGCAAATCAGCAGAGGAAAGCAAACAGAAAGAAACAAGTTAAAGTCACTACCATGTTCAGTAGGAACCAGCAACACAGTACAAGGATCCTTGCTGTATGGCCCACCAAGAGCTATTGTTATATACATGCAAGACTCCAAAGATAGAGAGAGGATGCATTTCAGGGAAATGGTCAAGAGCCAAAACTTGATGGGCATCCATTTTCTGGAGCCAAGCACTTGATCACTGTTAGTACTCTATCAGCACTCAGGGGACCAACACGTTTTGATAATATAGGGTAGTGCCATAATTGTGTCCTATAGACAAAGAGGAAAGAAGAAGCATCACTTTGTGACTAGAGGCCACGGCAGGTTTCAGAGCAGCAGCCGTGTTGGTCTGTATCCACAAAAGGAACAGGAGTGCTTATGGCACCTTAGAAACTAACAAATTTATTAGAGCATAAGCTTTCGTGAGCTACAGCTCACTTCATCGGATGCATAGAATGGAACATATAGTAAGAAGATGTATATATATACACATACAGAGAAGGTGGAAGTTGCCATACAAACTGTAAAAAAGCTAATTAATTAAGATGAGCTATTATCAGCAGGAGAAAACAACTTTTGTAGTGATAATCAAGATGGCCCATTTAGACAGTTGACAAGAAGGTGTGAGGATACTTAACATGGGGAAATAGATTCAGTATGTGTAATGCCACATGACAATGTGTAACGATAAGGCCATGACACTCTCTGAGTGGGAGAGACAATATATGCTTTTCTTCCAAGTAATTCACCTAAAGGTCAGTCTCCCAAATCAGAATGGTAGGGAGTTTTGCACTCACTTTTCCCAAGCATAGATGACAATGCAAGAAGAAAGGCAGTGGAGAATCTGGCCCTGATTTCCCAAGCAGTCTGGCTGAATAAGGCAACATAAGGCAACATAGCACCATAGTAATGAAGTCCACATCCATCAGCTTTCCACTGAATAGTATCCATTATGTGAGTCCAAAGAGAGAATTCATGCTTCCAAGGAAACTGCAAAACCATCCTGTGTATTTAGTAGCGTTCATACTTTTTGTCTATTGTTTACAAGAGTGGTTCCCAAACTTTTTCCGCCGCTTGTGCAGGGAAAGTCCCTGGCGGGCCGCGCCAGTTTGTTTACTTGCCGTGTCCGCAGGTTCGGCCAATCGCAGCTCCCAGTGGCCACAGTTCACTGCTCCAGGCCAATGGGAGCTGCTGGAAGCAGCGCGGGCTGGGGGACATACTGGCTGCCACTTCCAGCAGCCCCCACTGGCCTCGAGCAGTGAACCGCAGGCACTGGGAGCCGCGATCGGCCGAACCTGCAGACGCGGCAGGTAAACAAACCGGCCCGGCCCGCCAGGGGCTTTCCCTGCACAAGCGGTGGAACAAGTCTGGGAACCACTGGTTTACAACAATGGGTTTGCAAACGAGAAGCCTGATTATTTCTGTTTACGGCAAATTATAGTTAAACAATTTTTTCTTAGTAGGGGCCAATCCTGCTCCAATCTATGTCATTGGGAATTTTGTCAAAGTTGGATGTTTGCTTTTGAAAATCCCACTATCTGCAATGCCCATCTGCATTTTTAGATGACTAAATGCATTTAAAAATCTTACCCTTCTTGTCTCTTCTTCAGTGCAATTAACTGAGCAGTTATAATTTAAAAACACGGTTAATGCTAAACATATATAAGTGTTTTCTCATGTTTTATTCTAAGGGAAAAATATAAGAGGAACAAGTACTTCTGGAGTAATATATATATATATACACACACACTATCAAGAATATGCCATAAGTTAACTAAAACTTTAGTCCCAATTATATGTATTGTGATAAAGTTCTTCCTCTACCTTGGCGGGTCCTGCACTTATTGGCAGATTTTGCTCGCATCAGAGATTCTCAGTAGCTCTCAGTTGACCACTTTCATGGCTCAAATCTGCTGTTCACTCAGATAACCTCATCACTGGCCAGCATGGGAAAAAAAGAGTAAGAACAATCCCCGCAGTTTCTGCTGATCCACCATGTAGGTCGGGGAACAGCTCAGAGATCTTCCCCTCTGGTGGAACCTCCTGTGTTGGGTCAGGAGTTGGGAGGTTTGGGGGGAAACCGGGCCCACACTCTACCCCGGGTTCCAGCCCAGGGCCCTTTGGACTGCAGCTGTCTAGAGTGCCTTCTGGAACAGCTGCGCGACAGCTACAACTCCCTGGGCTACTTCCCCATGGCCTCCTCCCAACACCTTCTTTGTCTTCACCACAGGACCTTCCTCCTGATGTCTGTTAACTCTTGTACTCCTCAGTCCTCCAGCTACAAGTCCTCTCACTCCCAGCTCCTTACATGCACCTCACTAACTGGAGTGACAGTCTTTTTAAACCAGGTGTCCTGATTAGCCTTAATTAATTCTAGCAGCTTCCCAACTGGCTGCAGGTGTCCTAATTAGCCTGCCTGCCTTAATTAGTTCTAGAAAGTTCCTGAGTGTTATGGAATAGTCCCTGTTATCTTACCCAGGGAAAAGGGACCTGCTTAACCTGGAACTAATGTATCTACCTTCGACCACTATCTTGTAGCCATCTGGCCTGATGTGTATATATTTAAAATTCTTGCCAACTGACACCTTGTACACCACATTTTAGCCCAATGTGAGTTTTTTAAATCAAAGGCTGTATGCCTTTTCTGAAAAAAAAATAACAATGGTAGAAGAGAGGGAACAAATTAATAAAAAAAGTTGTGAAGTCTGACAGATGACCTCTCTTTTGTTATTATTACTTTTTATATGAATTAGATTGTAAGCTCCTTTATGGCAGGAAATGTATTATTGATTCTTAGCTCACTTACACTAGTGCAAAACAGGAGTAACTACAACAAACTCAATGGAGATAAACTGGTGTCCCAGTAAGATCAGACTCAAACCCAATTCACAATGCCATGCACATCTATAATGTGTGGCAAATTGCCGGCACTACTATGATGGGTCTCGCGCTTTCTCTTCTTGGGTGGGGGTTCAGGGCACTGTTTCTTGCCCCTGAATTGGGATATTAACTGCCCCACTAGTGTCCTAGAGGAGGGGCATGGAGAGGGAGGGACCCAGGCCCGCCCTCAACTCCGGGTCCCAACCCAGGGGCCCTAGGGATAGCAGTAAACTACTAGAACTAGTGGTTCCTTCCCCTGGGCTACTTCCCCCTCCTGCCCTTCAGCTTGTGAGCCTTCCTGCCCTCCCTCTGCACAAACTAGGTGTCCCTTTACCTCGGGTCTTGGTTTTCTTAGCCCACCGCAGCACTCCTCCAAACTCTCCTCTGCTTCCCTCCAAACTGCTCTCTGCTCCAACACCAATCCACTCTGCCTCAACTCCTCCACTTGTCTGATTGAAGCAGGGGTTTTTTATCATGTGACTGGCTTCAGGTGCTTTAATTAATTTATAGAAAACTTTCGTCCCTCTTCAGGGAATAAGGCTCCCTTCTAACACTCTCCTGCTGCCCTCTGGCCATGCTGTATCACAAATGCTACACACAAATATTTGATAATAGTAATTCTTCCCTGACATCCACCTGTTCCAGAGAAATAGTAGAAGCAGGGAGTGTGGCTTGAACAACTGGAGGCTGGGACTCCATGAGAATCTGTGGTCTCAACTTCTTGGCTCCCCAGCCATACAAGAGGAGGCTATCCCCAACCAGTCAGAGAGACTTTGGATAGAATGAGGGTCACGGAATATTGAGGATGAGCTTTAAACAGCATTAAGAAATCCTATCATTTTTGCTTATGGCTTCTTATAAATATGGCTCTTAGCCACCCTTTTCATGGGTAGCCCAGTGAAGCCATGGCAGATCGACAGTGTAAGAGAAATCCTTGTGTTGCTACATTTCTCCCTTCCCCCATTTAAATCTACAGGAACAAGGGAGTTTTGCTTCATTCCATGACACACAGCAGAGGCCCAAATTCTAACCCTCTGAATGGGGTTTAAACTGGAAAATGCTGACATTAGCTACTCTGTTAAACAACATAATGAGGGAAGGAGACAGAACAAGATTAGTGCAAAATTTACACAACAAAGATCATTGTGATGATTGTGTAAAAGCAGCCAATCTAAGTAATTGCTCACTCTTGAATCTTTATAGCTCAAGACAAGAATGGAATTAGTTGTCTCCAGTTTGCAATAAAAAGCACAGACCATTAATATAACCCTTGAAATTAGTTCCGGCTACATTTTGATGTCCTGGCATTTAATGGTTATGAAATAACACCTCTACTGATGCTCAAACTCCTGGGTAGATAAAGAAAGCTACAAGTTCCACCTGAACCAATCATGAACAAGCTCAATGTAGTCTAGGTTTGATTCACAGCAGCACCATTTTGTTTGACACAAAGATATAAATGCTGTGAGCAACAGACAGAAGCAACCATCAATGTATAAATATATACAATAAATACAAATGAAAATGTTTTCCCATGTTTTCTTATAAGGGAAAAATACAGGAAGAACAAGAACTTCTGGAGTAATATATATATTTATTCATTTATTACTCAGATATCTCTGGTTGAAATCCACTCTGCATACATAAACCCCAAGTAATCAAGCTCTGTGAGGGTAGAACAGTAGGGGAGGTAAAATCCACCCCCAAACTAGGGGCAAGATGCATCATTGCTGCTATTTAACAATAATACCCACGGCCTCTCTGCACAATTATATTAGGTGCTGGGGCCAATGTGTCCACATAAACATAGATCTGTGGTCCTGTCCCAGGCTTAGCCCCCACTGTGGCATTCTGTGTTGGGCTATGGAAAGCTGGTGCACTTTTTACATGATGCTCTGCACCACAGTAAAATTCATCCCACCTGCATTTCAATATATAATTCAGTATCAATGCAAAACTATGACAAGTGTATTAACCCAAGTTCATGTCTCCAAGGAAAGAGAAGAAGGGAGCTTTCTGGAGTGTAATAGGCTACTTCCAGGAGCAAATCTAGATGTTGATGAGAATCTTCAGAGTCCTGTTTCAGGCTCAGCCATTTAGAGACTGATCACAGCACATTAAAAATGAATTAATCTGCCACCAAATAATGCCTATTTGGATATAAGTTCTCAGAGCTCAAGGTTATGTCTTGGAACATTCTATAGCAGCATCACTTTACAGTAGCATTGCTTGTGGGAAGTCAGGGTTGGTTGCTTCCCTCCAGTTTCAACTGCAGCTACTTATAGTTTTAAACAGGATACATGCCCTTTGGGAATTAATAAAACAGGTTTGACATGATGCACTAAAGGAAAAGTTACACTTTCACACCAGTGCAACTCAGTCTATTGAAGTCAGCTGCATTTGACTCTGGGCCACACATGTAAAGTGATCAACTTTTGGAGCAACTTTGGATAATGGATTTGGTGTCCACAGCCCCTGCTATTCATTCCTTTGTCTATACAGCAGCACTTCACAAGAATCCTGTAACATCTGAGCTGCTGGTCCTTCTAGTGCTACCAGGGAAATTTGAAAGGATCTCAGTTGTCTGAAAGAGCAAATGCGCACAAGACAAATGCTGAATACATCTGCAGAGGAAAACAGGCTCTGAAAAAGTTCTCAGTCTCCTTCAGCAGCCACTGTCCTGTTCCTCAAAGTCTGCATTAATGCAGTACTCAAGCATTAACCTGTGAAATGACCCTTCCTTGCTCCTGAGAAATGCTGGCTGGTTGTTGACAGGCCACAATTTACCAGATGATAATCTTCTCAGCAGCTTTCCCAATTCTTCTCTTTTCCACATTTCCTGTCTACCCCTAAGTGCCTTTCACACTCAGTGTCCATGCAAACATGTTCCATATTACACAGAGGCTATCAGATTGTCATTTCCATCGTCAATGTGCCAGACAGCATTCCATTAAAAAAAAGAAAAGGCGTTATACCCTGGGAAGGGGAGATGGAAAGGTACACCTCTATCTCAACAGGAAACATCAGCAGAGGGATAGACATGGAGCATGGTGTTTTGATGTGTTTTTAAATGTGCTACCTAATTGATATCAGCCTCTTAAGCCTGGTCTACTCACAACATTCCACTGGTTTAAATGAACTAATGGTGTGAAGTTAAACCTATGTATTAGTTTAACCAGCACAACTTTGTGCGTGGACACGCATATATTTTAAACAAAGCTTGTACCAGTACTGTATAAACTTTTAAAAAATGATTTAAGTGTGTCCACACATAAATGCATCAGATGCATCCGATGAAGTGAGCTGTAGCTCATGAAAGCTTATGCTCAAATAAATTTGTTAGTCTCTAAGGTGCCACAAGCACTCCTTTTCTTTTCACACACAAAGTTGCACTGGATTAATTAAAAAGGTTGACCATCACACCCTTTGGTAAACAAAGCAACTATTCTGTATAGACAAGCCCTTACACCAACTCTACCCAGATACCCATCTGGGGAATAAGCATAGTGTAGATTTTTGCTAACTCTTCTGGAGATTACAACTGAGCTTAGCTTGGTACCTATTTTAGACCTTCAGTTCGCAAAAGAAGTCACTGTCACTGCAACTACATCTGCTTTACACAAGTGGCCACAATTAACTATTAAGGTATGTTTTATGGAAACTTTACACTATATACAGATGTAGCTGCTTACATACAATGCAATACATTGGAGAATTAAGACCATCACATTTAAACAATGGTGTTGCACCATTGTGAAAGGAGAATGTAATGCTATGGATGACCAAGAAACACAGGAAATTACAAAATACTGTAGATTTTGGCAGAACTTATACCAATACCTAAAGTTAAGGTTTCCTGATACTTTCTATTGTAAGTTCCTGTTTTCAGTTGCTTTTAACTTTGCCAAACTTTAACCACTCACACTGAAATGTCCATATTTGTTCTCTGCCTCAGGCAGAATTTTATTTTTAAAGTTTCAGCACAAAAATAGTTCAGTGTTTCTTAGAACAAGATTAGGGGGAAATGGTAGTTTTTCCAATACAAAATTTTTCCAATCATTTTCTGACAAACTTCTGTGCTTCAATGCTTCGGAGCAGGAAATTGGAAATTTGGCAGGGTAAAAGTCCTTGGGCCAGGAGGTGCCTTTTGCTGTCATCATGAAAATCTGCCCAGATTTGGCTAAATTTTATGTCTCTGAAAAGTGTAATTTGCACATGCCCTGTAGAACTTCTTAGAGAACTGTTATTGAAATTTCCAAACCTTCTATCTGTAATGAACATGCTCCAGCCCACCAGAGCTCATTAGATGTCAACTACACTGACCCACCTACAGAATAGGCACTGGCTACAACTTTGGATATAGGGAACATGGCAGCAGTAGCATCAGCAGCTGCCCTGCTAGCCTAGGAAAAGGAGTGTTTGGTTAAGAGCCAGGAGTCTGCTTTTCCACTGACTTGTTAATAATTCTATTCATTTCACAGCCCTTATTACTTAACATTTATTTCATTAGGGTAACAGGTAGAAAATTATAATTCCTCCCATTTTACACATGGGGTAACTGAGAGCTTGCACAAGTTACTTCTAGCAAAGTTGAGAATAAAACTCATTTCTCCAAGTTGACAACCAAAGGCTCATCTAGTTAGCAACACTGACATTCAGAAATAATGTGTCAATTTTATGTGCTTGTCTCTGCTGCCTATAAACACTAGACCACTTTCCTCTCCAGAGCCAGGAATAGAACTGCTGATTCCCACTTGCCAACATTCCTCTGAAGCCTAGAAAGTAGCATGTAAGCCAATGACAGAGTATGTGTTGTGTCCCCCTCTAGTGGCCAGCCCACATAGCTGAGAACAGCTACTGCTATCAGTTACTCCTTTATTTCGAGTAAAGAGGCGTGAAGAGGGCGGTGCTGTGGATGTAAAGGCCCTGCATTCCAAGCTTGCTGATGACCCATAATGGAGCCAATACAGTTCCATATGATGGATGTCTTTCTTTTTGTCATGTTTATCTTTATAGCTAGCAGCATGAATAGTGATGTTTCTGGAGGTCACCAAGCTGCCATGGTGATAAGTACTCTATCTTCAAAAATAACACGTTTCTCTGAAGCTTGTGTACCTACAGTTGTTACATTTAACCCCTAAGATTCTGATGGTTTTAAGAAGTTAGCAAATAAAGAAAATTTCTGCGTTTTTTTCCAGTTTGTTTCCTTCATGCATTTGACTGCACTCTGTCTAGAGAGTTTCACTCTTCCTTCCATCAGGACTTGTCTGCAAGGGAAATTGATCAGAATAGCTATTCCAGAATAGCTCCCCAGTGGACTCTCCATTCTGGAATAGTGTCCTCATGGGGAGGAATAACTATTGCAGAATAGTTTATTCCACAATAGCTATTCTGGTTAATTTCCCCATAAAGACAAGCTCTAAGGCCCCAGTCCTTCACACATCTATGCACACAAAGTATCCAAGTGAAGTCAATAGGACTGCTCACATGTGTCAGTAAGTGTTTACATGATCATGGCTACAGTCCATTTCTCCTTTTCCTAAAGTTATATTAAAGGAATTAAACAAACAAGGACATACTATTTAAAGATGATCTATCTCAGACACTAGACTTTTTAAGATTAGTTACTTACTAAAAAGTTCACAGTGTCTCTTTAATAAAAGAAATGAATGTGGGAAGAAAAGAGACTATAATCTGAGTGTGCAGAAAGAGCCATGATGGAATTCCCATGCTCCAGAGACAGCCCAAATCTTGCTGTGTAATACTTTCTGTGATCCCCAAGCCTCACTTCGAATTTTATAGTCCCATGTCATCTTAATTTTATGGTGCTGGCTCCTCCCCATTGTAAATAAATTTCCATTGACATTCTAACTTCCTCTCCTCCTGTCCCACTTCCCACTCTAGTGCATTACATTATATCATCAATCGCTATTGATTGTGATTCAGACTTCTCATCCAGACTGACAGAGAAACTATGCAGCCAATAGAACAGGAGTACTTGTGGCACCTTAGAGACTAACAACTTTATTTGAGCATAAGCTTTCGTGGGCTACAGCCCACTTCATCTTGGGAGACAGACCAAGCCCGCAACCTGAAGCAAATATTCTCCAGCAACCACACACCACACAACAAAAACACTAACCCAGGAACCTATCCTTGCAACAAAGCCCAATGCCAACTCTGTCCACATATTTATTCAAGTGATACCATCATAGGACCTAATCACATAAGCCACGCCATCAGAGGCTCGTTCACCTGCACATCTACCAATGTGATATATGCCATCATGTGCCAGCAATGCCCCTCTGCCATGTACATTGGCCAAACTGGACAGTCTCTATGCAAAAGAATAAATGGACACATATCTGACATCAGGAATCATAACATTCAAAAACCGGTAGGAGAACACTTCATTCTCTCTGGTCACTCAGGAACAGACTTAAAGGTGGCAATTTTGCAACAGAAAAGCTTCAAAAACAGACTCCAGCGAGAAACTGCTGAGCTTGAATTAATATGCAAACTATATACCATTAACTTGGGTTTAAATAGAGACTGGGAGTGGCTGGGTCATTCCACATATTGAATCTATTTCCCCATGTTAAGTATCCTCACACCTTCTTGTCAACTGTCTAAATGGGCCATCTTGATTATCACTACAAAAGTTGTTTTCTCCTGCTGATAATAGCTCATCTTAATTAATTAGCTGTTTACAGTTGGTATGGCTACTTCCACCTTTTCATGTTCTCTGTGTGTGTATATATATATATATCTTCTTACTATATGTTCCATTCTATGCATCCAATGAAGTGGGCTGTAGCCCACGAAAGCTTATGCTCTAATAAATTTGTTAGTCTCTAAGGTGCCACAAGTACTCCTGTTCTTTTTGCAGATACAGACTAACACGGCGGCTACTCTGAAACCTGTCATTATGCAGCCAGTGACATCTCAAGTGCCAGAGCAAGCAATTCCCCTTCTTCCAAAACCTCCACACTAGAGCCTTATCATTTCTGTATAGCAGGGAAAAAAACAAAACACATAAAAATAACTCATCGAATGGGTAGAACTGGTTGTACTAAAAACACAAAGACAAAAATATAAAATCAAGCATGACAGAAAAAGCTCCTAAAAATTACAGGAAGGCAAGCCGGAATTCTCATTCCCAATCATCCTCAGGCAGCAAAGGACACCCATTCGTTGCTAGAGAAAAGGTTAGGAAAAAGCTTTTGGAAAGGGGAGATTTTGCCTTTAAAGGGGCACCTCCCCCCTCTTTTCTCTATGTTCTTCTGTGGGGCAAATGACTGAAATATACAAGAACGCTGCTCTGAGGAAGCATGGAGAAGTGAGGCAAAGCAGAGGAATAGCATAGTGATGTGTTGGCGGGTCACGTGGCTAACAGCCTGCTATTTTATCCATGTTGCAGAGCTCATTTGGATATGTGGTGATTATTTCAATCCCAGAACAACAGTTAAGAAAGGAATAGGGTATTTTAAAACCGTGGTGTCCTGGCCAAATTCCAGCTTAGGCAATTACATTCTGCCTACTCTAATTCCCACTGCAATTTCAACTGGCTGTGGTATTGTGTTCTGTCCTAAATTCGATGTGATGCTGCTGTGCACTATTAAACAGACAGTTTTCTCTCTAGAGCTGGTTGCATTTCAAGTTAGGTGAATCCCTGTCAAAACAGAGCCAAACCCTACCCTTATTTGTGTTGATGCAATAAGGCATCAATCCTGCACAACTACATTTTCTAAGGGAGTTTTAACATGGACTTCAGAGGGTGCTGGATTAAGTCTCTGCTAGAAAAAGGGGGTTGGGGAGCATCTTCCCCAAACTGAACTAGTACGGCAGCATAACTCTCAAAAGATCTCTAAACTGGGTAACCCACATGGCCTGAATGAGGCACAGTGTGCTGGATTGTACATGGCCAGGCACCCTATGCTTATGCTGTTATGTGCAGTACATGGTAAGTGGGGTAGTAAACTTAGGTTAAAGAAGCAATGAGGTGTATCCCTCAAACAAAACCATTTGTTTCCCTTGACAACCTGTCCTGTGCTTTTTAATATCAAACCTGCTGCTAGCAACTTTCCCAGCCTGCCACAATTCCAAAGAGTTGGGCAAGTACATAACTCTTAGTTTGTATTTCAGTTTAAGTTTGTTCAACCACATTTTATCACTTGGGAGAGAAAGGGATCCCTTAAAGAACTGCCCTTAATGTATCTTACAAAAACATTTCATGGCTAATGAAACTCTTTGTCATTAGTTTAGAGTTATGCAGCTCCACTTTTGGTTAACAGCTTATAGTTTACCTGCGAGTTTCAGTCACCAGCTTTTGACTGTTACTGTGTGGGTGTTCTATCCAACTTGTAGTTAAAGGTTGTTTTAATGGTATTTTAAGAGGAAATCAATAGTATATCCAGATATGTGTGCTTTAGCTGCACAACACAAATAGAAGATTCAGTGGGCCAGATTTTCCACTCTATTAGACCAGTACACCTAAACTCAAGTCAATGGAATTGCACAGGCACAAAACAGGTGCAATAGAATGAAGAATCATAATCACTCTCTTTAGCGTCCTCTAAGCTAAGGTCTGCTATAGGGAGAAATCCCAAAAAAATGCATTTTCTTACTTAAGTTCCTACCCAGCTGTCCTGTTAAACCGGGACTATCACACTGCTACATAAAACAAATATAGTCTTATTGCAGATGTGGTCTGCCCCAACTTAAATGAATAACTGTAAACTACAGTTAAGTTTTGGGATGGAAAACCCATTCTTTCCAGAAAAAAAAAATCCCTCTTCCTTAAATAAGAGGTCTTTACCACAACCCCCACAAACCCAGGTCAATACAAGGGTTCATCTTCCCTCTAATATATTGTTGCACCATGGACCAGCTGGGACTTAGAATGTGAAGGGATGATCTGACTCATCATCATCAATAATTTATACATAAGAAAGAGAAGTAATGGCATAGAACTTCACAATAGTATTGTATCTGTGAGTCCACTTTTTGGGTAGCTTAAATAATTAGAACTACGGAGACAGCTTTTATTATACTTTCTCGGGTAAATACAGGAAAAGTGAATCATGAGAATATGTTTTAACATAGTCTGAAAGGAAAGGCTGCTGCTCCTCACGCATCTATTATTCAAGTGAGTTATACTGCTCAGTAACCAAAACCAAGGCATTGAAAGGAACCCCCCCCCCCCCCCGCGCAAACAAATGGAACTTTGTTTTCTTTTCTCTCTCTTTTATTTTTCCTCCTCTGGAAATCTGTTAACCTCAGTGACTTTTCAAACCAATGTATTCCTTTTGATTTTAGAAACATAACCATTCAAGCCAACTCTGAACTTTGGAGAGGATTATGTAGTGTAGCAAACAGACCCTTTAGACATAGGTTCAAAACCTGTTTTAGAACAGAAGTCAAATTTCTCTATTGGCCATATACTAGCAAATCCACCACACAGTCTGATGTGATGATTAATAGTCATGCTTTGTGTTTCTACGGGATGTTCCTTCAAAGGATCTCAAAACATTCTACAAACATTAATTAAGCCCCTCAACCCTCCTGTAAGGCAGACAAAGATTATGTAAGGATTACCACTGAAATGCAGCCATCTAATGAATAGACACAACAGCTGGGTAATGGTGCACAGCAACTCCACATAATTGTTTAGGATAGGCAGTGAGGAAGAATACTTTTGAAATGAAATTGCAAGGGGAAACTAGTTAAACATAACGTGATTATCCAAGCTGGACTTTAGACAACGTTTAGGTCCTTTACTCTTGCAAACAGTACAATGGATCTTTAATTATAACAGAAGGTCAGATCATTGATTTAATATCTCATCCGAAAGATGACATGATCTCCAGAGTCATGGTGTCTCTTACCACTCTGATGGGGAACTAGATCAGTATTAACTCTGAGGCTAGCTGCTAAATCACCAATACTGCTCCTTGTAAAATATACATGTTCTATGGAGAGCTACCCATATACTGCCTGAAACTGAACATCTGCTAAAAATCACAGCACAAAATGAGTATACCAGCTATAGGCCTGGTACACATAAGAGAGGCCCAAGACTAGATAGTAGCAGTGTTGCAAATCAGGATTGGGCTGCAGTGGAAAAGCTTTCATAGCACTTACCTGCCTGTTAACAGGTTTGCCAATATTTTTTGGGTCCCTCACTTTCATAAACAAGAAATCCAGACATAAATTTACAGGACAACAACAACAAAATCTGCAGTTTCCTAATAGTACCTCACAGCCATCAACTAAACTTGCAGAGAAACGGCATGAGATTCTGAGTACCTAAACTCACATTGACTTCAGCGGAACTGATGAAACTCTGCCCCACTGTAGGTTTGATCTCCATGTGTCTACTAGTACACATACCGTCAATTAGTTTTCCTTTCTAAATTGTTATGTTTTCCTAAAGGGGACAAGTTTGGTGTTACCAAAGCCCCATTTTGTCTTGCACTGAGAAGGGCATTTTCTTAGGACTGATTTTTGGAGCGAGCAATCAAAAAAATTCAAACTCTCTGTGTTAGATTGCATTAGGTTCTTCAGTGTTCCATATTTGAATAATGACATGATAAAGTCAATAGACCCTTTTACTCCACTGAAATCACTTTACAGTCCATTCAGGATGCATTAGAATCTGTTCTGCCTGTCAGATATCTAATATTCATTCTGATTAAATGACTTAAAACATAGATTCTGTTGTCCACTACAAAACAGCATCCATAAACTGGCAGAAAATGAATTGCCTTTTGGCATTTTATTGGGAAAATGTGTTAATTTGACAAAGGAAGAAAAATGGCAATGATTTGGAATGGGTATATTGGTCTTCTGCTGGAAAAAACATTCTCATTATTTTGGACCAAGTAAAAACAAAAAAAACTCACTGTGACGTATTAACTCTCTCCCCACCTTTGCAACTACATATAAAATGGTGTAGATATTATGAGCAGTAGATATTAGAAACCCAAAGAAATATTTTTTACCTTTTATGATTTAGGCCAGCAAAGATTCCCAACTTCAAGCATTTTTGTATCATGATTCTTACAGTCTATATGCGAACACATTCTTGTACAAAATACAAATTCATTCATTTAAAAAAGTATATACATAGGGTTATTAAAATAAAATGTGTTAATTTAATTAAATATGAAGCCGCAAAATTTGGAACTGTATTCCAACAGAGCAACTATATGTCTCCTAATCAGAAATTATAGGCCTGATTTTCTTCTTTCTCATATGGAGCAGATCAGAAGTCCTTCATTTTAAAGAGATAGGTTACTAAGCTCTGAAATATCAAAGGAAAATCTCAGCCTGAAACAGAGAAATGCCTTTTTTTGTGTGTGGTCCAAAATGAAAACTTGTTTTAATGGTGCTAATGTTTGTTTTCGTTTCTTCAATTTCTAAGTTTACCCAATGGTGTGGGGCTGTAACCCAGTAAGTCTGTTTGCATTCTATCCAGTGAGTTCTGATGGCTAAGTGACACAGTTCTTTTAAAATGATGTTTACAGGTGACAGCTAAATAAAAGACATAGAATTAAGCAGCAGCACTCAGCATTAAATCAAAACAAGATGACTTGCATAGCAAGAATGACTTCATCCACAGCTGACTGGTGTCTTTAGCTGTGCAAAAGAGAAGTTCTAGTATAGGCCCATACCATTTACAAGCTTCACAATTCTCTGCCAAGTTGTAGAAACCAAAGTAAACTTCTGGCAGGACTCCTACATACCACAGTAGTTAAAGACACTATCGTCCTACTCTAGTTTTGACTAAAAGCTTCAAGAGATTGATTTAAGGTTCCCCCCCCCCATTCTCTACACTTGAGAACTTTATTTTTAAATATCATTTCAAAATACATCATTCAAGTTTATCTACTGCCTTTTCACAAATCCCAATTTTTGCTTGCTCATAATTTTATATTCCTAATAAGCCTCATTACTGATTAAAAGAGAAAAGTCAGCAAACAGTACCAGTACCCTGAAGTTTCCCAGCTGTGTCCTAGCAAAGCTCAACGAAGACACCTGCTTAGTTTTGCAGCATTTCTTTTTATTCCTTCTTATCATTCCACCCCCATAATTATATTGCTTTATAAAATAAATCTGCTTAGCCTGCAGATGTGTACTTCTATGTCCCACTGTCCTTTTTTAATTGGAACATTATAATGCACTGTTGAGTGTTGGAGCAGTGTTAGAGCAGGAACTGAGAGTCAGGAGATTTGGGTTCTTTATCTACTCCTATTTATGATCGTGGGCAAGTTGCTAAGACCTACATTTTCAAAAGTGACCACTTCTTTTGGGTGCCTCCATTTTTGTGGGACCAATTTGAGACACCTGGCACCTGATTATCAGGTGTATTGAGCAACCAGAATCCCAGCTGAAAGTCAGTGGGGTCAGGTTTTTAAAGGTAGTTAGGCACCTAAAGATAGGCACCTAGCGGGATTTTCAAAGATGCCTAGGTGCCTAACACCCACTGGGAACTGGGCACCAACACACTTTTAAAAATCTCACTAGGTGCCTATCTGCATTTTTAGGCACCTAAATAGCTTTAAAAATCTGGCTCTGAGTACTAAGGGTACTCAGCACCTCTGAAAATCAAGCCAGAGATTCCTGATGTTGGGAACCCAAACTTTACAGACACGTCTGACAATTAAGGCCTTGACCTTTCTGTACCTGAATTTTTCATCACTAAAATGAAGATGATAATAGGCCTCTGTGTAAAGCACTTTAAGAATCTCAACCGAAAAGTGCTACAGTACATTTCACAAGAGCAAGACTCTTTGCAGTCTATTTTGCTTCTTTTTTTCTGTTTTATTTAACAGATGTCCTAGAAGCATCTCCTAACAGATTCAATTTGATCATTAGCATTTTTCTTGTTGACATGTAGTCTGTGATCTTGGGTTTGCTGCTTGCTTCACCAAGTTAGCATAGCAGCAAGTTTTGTATAGCTTGTTCCAGATGAGCCTTTTTGTTTAACATTACAGTAAACCACATCTGCAGGATGTTTACAGATTTCAATGCAATATGGTTTTATTGGCAGTTACTATCTAATTGCACTACTGTTTTAGAAGATTTTTCTAGTAAAGAAAAGACAGACATTATTCAGTAAAGTGAGCATCAGTATGAAAAAAGGATAAGAAATGTGCCGATGGTATAGAGAGAAGAAAATAGTTCATGCATCTACTTGTGTCTAGAAAATAACGCTTGAAGCATGTAAACAACAGCAAACAAGAGAACCTGAATTAGAACATATGCTAACATTACAACCCCACATAAAATAGTTAATAATAATAATTTATTAGATATGCTATTCTAATCAATTTCAGTATAATAGATTTCTGTGTGAAATGAATTTTTCAGTCATTTACAACCTCCTATATCACTGTTTTAATAGCCAAATCCCTGATTAATTCTCATCCAGATCTTACTATAATATCTTTATAAAAAACTATAATGGATATTACATAAAGTCTTAAATTACACAGCTAGTAAGCTTTAAGCGGCACATTCATGCTATGAGAAAATACTATTGTAGCAGATGATCTTGTATGCATTCATTTTCAATTGTTTATTCATACATTTTCTTGAAATTTTTGCAAAATATTTGATTGAAGAAGCGTTTCTTCCCAAACCCAGAGGGGCTGTGGGCATTGAGGAGACAATACACAAGTGGGCAAATCCCAAGCACAACACTCAGCTTGATTAGCCAAACTGGGCACTTGGCAGAATCCGCCCACCCTTGCCATGAAAGTTATTGCAACCCAAAGACTGGAAGAGACACTGCAGCTCCTTGTATCGTTCCCCTCTCGAGGCTAAAAAAATCCAAGTGGCCCAGCAGCACCACTTCCTTTGCCATCAATATCTCAGCCACATTATACAAGGAGTCCCTGAAGGCAGAGCTCTCTGATGCACAGGGTATGCACCAACCCTGCACAGCCCACCACCATTTTGCTGCAGGAGCAGGATTTGTCCATTTAAGTTAATGAATGTTTCGCCACTGACTCTAATGGGAGCAAGATCGGATCCTCAGTGTCCTTTTGGAGAGAACCCTCTGACCATAATGGCTGCAGCACTGATGGGTTTCAGACAGAAACTAATCAAGCATGGCTTCTGTAACATGAGCACTGTAGGGCTGAGGGGGAGAAGAAATAGCCTAAAACACTGGAGTGGTGAGAAGGAAAAGGCTTCCTCCCTTATAGCTTCTCTAATGCAAATCTATCTTGCAGGCAAGTAACATTCCAATACCTGCCATGTATATATGATGTAGGAATAATCTTGCAGTGGCAGGGAGTCTAGATAATTGCCTCTAATGTCTATGATTCTATAAAAAGGATTATACTTCCCTGTGCAAAGTACCATGCTTAACAGATACATAACTGTCCGCCGGGGCTCCAATGATAGTGCTGGGCTCTTTCAGGTGCCCCAAGAATGGTACCAAGAGCCTCCCAGGGAGATTCTTGGACTATTAAAAATAACTGCTGAATAACATCAAACAAGAAGCTGATCTCCAAAGGAGAAAGCTATCTTTCAAACAGAAATATCTAACCATCAGCAACAAAGGACATACAATTACAATCGGAACTAATTACCATTTGTTAGTTAGTTTTAAATTGCCTCTAGTAAAATCACACACACACACACAAAACTCCATTAATTTTGAATTGAAGTATATTTCCTCACAACACCACAAAAATTAAAAGTGCAAGGAAATCATAAGCTAAGGCAAAGTCCACACAAAACACAGTACCAGACTCCAATAATTTGCTTAGAAACAGCATCTGAAAGAAAGGTTAGACTTGCCAAAAAACAAATTCAAAATGGGTTCATTTTTAAATGCTTAGAACTCTAATTAATGGACTTACTTATAAATTCTCAGATAAGTACACCCATCTACTCACAGAGTGAGTGCTCTACAGCGTGTGAGAAGACACATTATATTATATATACGTAACACAGAGTTAAATGCAAATCTCAATGCTTTATGGAGACATTCGGGTGCATCCCTACTACATTGGCAGATTTGGTATGTTCTACTTGAGGCACTGCATTTAAAATGTCAAACATGCCAGAGTGAACAGGCCTTACTTGTTTTCGTTGCTGGCATCATACCGAGGCATGGGGTCAATATCGTTGCTATTGACATCATAGCTGGCGTTCGAATCCTGTAACCAACAGAAAAAGAGAGAGAGAGAACCAGTTTCTTATTAATTAGCCATTGACTCATGGGGCCCACATACATTCTTCAGCAGGTTTCTACAAGAGAGTAATTAGGTTAACTAACATTCCTGCGGTTTTGTGATGTTTTAGGAAAGGATTATATGTTCAATAATTACAGGATTTACATTTTTAAAATTTTGTTTTGGAAAGGGTGGAGGAAAACAAATACATTAGACAAAAGTATTTTTCCAACAACCATTATGAAATAGGAAGAGCTGCTTGTCACATATGTAAATTTATTACATAAAACTCTATATTCCTCCTCTGACACCTCTGTATATAACACCTGAAAAAGAGACGAGGTTTGCATTACATTTATCTAGGTTCAAAAACAATTGGATATAGTCTAAGAAAAGAAAAACTCCTGAAACTTTAGGAAGCAGAGATCCTTTATATTCCTCAAAGAAAATATTCCCACATACCGTTCAAACACATAACACAAACTATACACTCTGGAAAAGAATATACCTTTTTAAACTTCCTTATCTTTTCAGGGAGCAGAACTGTTTGTAATGTATGTGAAATGTGTGTTTTTGTCATATTGTCCGCATTTACCAAGATTCTTCCTGTTGAAAATAGTTTATAGTGCAAACAGTTGCTTGTTTCTGTGGCTTCTGTTAACTGATGTGGTAGCATGTGGTGCGTTGACATGGCAAGCAGATCCTTTTAATCTCTTCTTTGTTCAAAACCAGTTACCACATCCACCTCAAATTTTCCTGTTTGTAGCCACATAGAAGGCATTTGTCATCAAACCAGTGAATTGCCCTGGGGAAATTCCTCGCTGGCAGGGGGAGAAGGTGGGGAAGGGAGTAAATAGCTGCATTATATTCACTGGAAGGATAGGACTGGGATGAAGTTAGTGGCATCTGATACAATCTCGTCTGATCTATGAGGGAGGAAAGCTGTACCTGGCTTGTTTAAATAACCTATGATCTGGGAATTAACATGAAAGCTGTAGTGTGTGTGAAGATTGAACGAATCTTAAAATTGACAAATAAAGCTATATCCTGTCACTGATTTTTAGGCAGAACTTCCTGTTGATTTCAAAAGGGAGTTTATACACAGGATGGATGGCAGGATATGGCCGTAAGTGTGGCTAATTCAAAATCAATGGCTTTAGAACTGCGGACCCATTTCTAACTTTTTGGACCGGATGTCATCTCTACGTCTTGAATGCTATGTCAGGATGAAATTCACCCCTACAGCTAGCACCCTGCACAAGAGAATTTCATCCCAAATGCACTCATCTGTTTTCTTCACTGCTATTCATGTACAGCATGCACAGTCCATTTCATAAAAACAATAAGACACCCAAGGTCGTGCACTTCTGCATCATGACTAATCTGTGGCCTAGAATAATCACCCCTAGCAATGCACTACCCTGAGATTCTAAATAGCTTGAAAGGACAATGTCAGCTTTGGTAAGACAAAAAGTTTACCTACCAAGAGAGCAGCCTCTCCGTACATTAAGCAAATATTCCTATTTATTTTAAACCAATTGTTTAAATGTGACAAAACACAAGCAGACAGAAAACCTGTAAGGCCATAGAAAACTTACAATAAACAAAGGGCATGGTTCTCCTCTCATTTACAGTAGTGTGAATTGGGGATAACATCACTGGAATCAACAGAGCTACACTGGCGAGACCCCAAAGTGTTGCAGATGAGTGCAAGTCACACCCCTTTTTTCCTCTACATTTTTTCTAGCCATAGGATGGATAGCTTGAACTTAAATAAATACTCAGGAGGAAATAATTAAGTTAAGACCTTCAGGAATGGGCTGTTATCTCTCTAGACAAATATTTTTGCTCTACCAGGGTTTATACTCTCCCTTTAGCTATATACTCTTGAAATTAGCAGATGTGTAGCATATTCAAAAGCTCTGAGAGTGATGGTAGTGTGAGGACCACAGGTCAAAGCATTTAGATATGGGGTGAAAAATTACAAGATCATTGAATTCAACCCCCTCCTTATATTCCATAAGGATATAGATTCCTTATGGAAGACAAATCAGATATTAAACTGATATTATACAACATATTATCCTACAGATTATTTCCATATGAAAAAATATAATTTTTTGTAATTTCCTTCCTTTTATTGTTGCTGTTATAGAAAATCTTTCCTTTCTTTCTTTCTCCATCAACCAGAACAACACAGTCATCTTTCTACAAGCAGCAATCTCAATTCTGAATAATAAAACAGCATTCTGAACTACTGCAAAGACTCACATAATTCTGCATCAAGTCTGGGTGGGTTCTCTCAATGCCATCATCCAGGATGGTGATCACGACATTCTTTCCGGTGTAGCCTCTCTTCCAAGCACCTACTATGTTCATATCTGACTGACAGTGATGGGTGTTATCACTGCAGTGCTAAAGAGAGAAGAGGAGATAAATGCATTGGATGTTGGAGATAATTGAACAGTGGGGGGAGGGAGGGTTGGGATATTAGCTTATTCATTATCATAACCAATTAAATTATCAGCAGATGACTGTATTGATTTGAATAGCAGATACGGAAGATCAGTGTCTTCATTAACAAATACCAGGATAATTTAAAAGAAACGCTAAATGAAATGGAAATCACTAGAACTGCTTATTTCTTTTTAAATACCCAACAGTAGAAAAGGGCAGCTATTAGCTATGATGCCCAATTAGAAGTCCTGTATAAAATGAAACAAATTTTTTTTTCTGATCATTTGATGTGCTCACTGGAAATGTGCATTTGAATTTTTCAGCAAAACAAATCATACGCAGATAAGTCTGTAAAGAAACGTCTGTAGAGATAAGTCTGTAGAGAAACAGCCCTGGAAACAAAACTTGCTTTTTGGAGCTTCTGTGCTGTATAATTTCTTTACTGGATGTCTGGAAACTAATCCAGATTCGTTTCTATCTACAAAAGAAGGCTTTTGGCAGGTTTTGTGCAATATCAGCAGGAGATGAGCAGGACTTAAGAACCTTTAACCAAAACAACCCTCTGAAAAACTTGCAGCTTAAGATGCCTGATGAATTGTAGATGGCTATAAGTCAACATGTCGGGGTACAACTTGCTGAGGAATGGGTGTGGAGAGAGCTTAGAGTACCTAAAAATTAAATGACTCTCCTGTGACATGAGTACATCCGCCATTTATATGAAAAAATCTGGCTTGCTATGGAAATGAGAAATGACACTTGGATATTCATATACCCCCACTAGCAACTCTCTGACCCATAGACAAAGTGGTTCCCTATGAAGCCCGAACCATTCAGACCCTCATCAGTGTTGCTTTTCTCCAACTCAGTGAGAGCAAGGAGGGGGAAAAAAGAAGAAGGAAAGAAAGAAAGAAATGCTTGAACCTAGTATCATAGCAACAGTAGCCACATGAAAGCTCTCAGCGTTCATTCCCCGCTCCCCATTTCCTTGCACATGCACCTCAATGTAATGTTTTAGCATTTTGGAAACTGTAAACAGTTCAACTAAATAAAAAGGGACAGATTCTGCCCTGACTTATACACAGGGGGAGGGAATGGGGTAACCCCATTGAAGGCAATTTGTTAGCACAGAATGTGGTGTAAATTAATGTAAGATTACTACTGAGACCGCTCTTACCACTGCCTCCTTCCATTCACTGCACCTTGATACAATATACAAACCAGTGGATTTCACAGTGTTTATTAGAGGTTACTAAAGCAAGTTTGCTATTAAGCATTGTATAAACAAGGCATTTGTACAACTTTAGGGATCAACTCCAAAGAATGTCTAGCTGAGGACTGAAAGTAGAGTTATGTATATCATTCAAAAATGTGCAGACAGCTTGTTTTATAAGGTTAGCAACACTCTACACTTCCTTTTTTGCACACTTTGTGCAGTGGCTGCTCAAGACTCTTTGTGATATACAAACAATAATAAAACAGCATTCTGAACTACTGCAAAGACTCACATGATGCTTCATCAAGTCTGGGTGGGTTCTCTCAATGCCATCATCCAGGATGGTGTTACCATTGCAGTGCTAAAGATTATAACAGTGCTTCACACATAGAGTTCCCTTGTTTTTTTCAAAGTGCACTACAATCTTCAAACCAATTAATCTTCACCAAACAGCTGGGAGGTAGATAAATATGACTACTGACATTTTACAGCTGGGAAAATGGAGACATGAAGGGTGAAGTGATTTGCCCAACGTCACAGAGCAAGTCATAGGCGGAAGTGGGATGGGAGTTCCTGCCTCCCCTGCCCCAGGGTCAATTTACTGAACTATGCTGACTCACCACTCTGAGATGATCATGCCTTGACATATTTACCAGACACCTGTGAGCTAGAGGAGTAGACTTATTAGCCAGAAGCCAATACTAAAAGTAAAGTATTCTCCAGCAGGTCAGAGGTGGGGCACATAATCCCTTCAGTCTGACGAAAGACAGAAACTCCACCCTTCCTTTCTTCCTGGTTGCTGGGAATGAAGAAAGGGGGAAATGACTCCCAGTAACCAACATGCAACCCACCACTAGATCTTTCCTCCTCTCCTCCCTTTCTTTGAAATGAGCAGCAGCCCTTGGGGTGTTCTGTTCCTAGGCTTGTCTCTTTCCCTCTGGGGAAGAACTGCAGTTCTGGCTGCTCTGCTTCTTGGTCTAGTCCAGTGGTTCTCAACCTGCGGCCCACGGGCCGCTTGTGGCCCAATCAGCACAGCTCAGTGACCCATGTGACATCCTCAGGGCCATACGGGTAGTATTGGATGTGGCTCACAATAGTAAAAAGGTTTAGAACCACTAGTCTAGTCTCACCACTTGCCCCGGGCAAGTGTGTGGATGTTTGGTTCCTATTCCCCTGAAAGGCCCTTGGACCTCTACCAGAAGATGATTCCTTTCTCTCTCAGTGCTGTCAACAGGCTGCCCATGCCTGAATATCTGCTTCTGGGGCAGCAGCAGAGGTTCCCATTGGCCTCTTTCCTACACTGATGTACAAAAAAGCAAGACAAGATACACCTACCCCATTAGTGAATGATTAACTGATTCTTCTGATATACTGTGCCAGATCCTGGCCCCCACTTTGTGCTCCAGCACTGGGAAGACAGCCAAACTAAATGGGTGGTCAGAGAATCCCCTGGCAAAGGAGAATCTCCAGAAAGTATAGAGCTGGCATATCTCTATACCCAGTCCATCCTTCAGCCATAGCATAGGGGGCATATAAGGGATGAAAAGGTGGTATAAAGCCATCATCATTCCCATCCCCATCTCTGCCAAGCACATAGCAACTGCAGCTGAAGATGGAGCTCATCTTTGTTAAAATCCATCCTTTCCTTTCAACCCCTACTACTAACAACACCTTTGTCATCTCTCATCATGCCTATGGATCCTCTTCGTCCTCCTCTCACCTCTCCCTCCTAGTCTAGGCAAAATGCTGCTATTAGAATCATCTTCCTCTCCTGCTGCTCCGAGCAGTTCTCTGCCTCCATGCTCCCATCTCCTTCATTCTCTCCTGTCTCTGGCTCCCTTTCTTTTTTCCACATCAAGTTCAACCTTTTCTCCACCACAAATCCCCTGCCTCACAATCAGCTCCTCTCGCCCCAAAATTGCACCACAAACTGTACCCCACACTCTGAACTGGCATACCATTTTTCAGGCCAATCTGATTAGGTGTGTCAATTTTAAAGCAGTTTGAAAATTTAGCTTTTAATAGAAATGCTCTTTCAACCTCAACTACAGTGCAGTTAAGCACAGCCTCCAACTTGTTGTCCACTATAAATTCTCTCCTCCACCTCTTTAAATCCCTCCTTCAAAATCACTTCTAGCGAGAAATCTCCAGTGTAGACTTCCATTCTATCATTCTTCCTTAACTGTATTGTGTTTAAACTTTATTATCTGTTTCATATTCATCTGTCTGAATTACGTTGTCAGATCCTTGGGACAGGGACTTTGTGTTGTAAATGTTTGAAAGCACTGTGTAGATTTACAGAGCTACCTAAATAATGAATAGTCATTAAAATAAGAAAGCAAGTGCCTAAAATTAACTGGACTTTGTGTCAATGGGCAAGTACTGAAGCATCTTATTAATTCGCAATAATGTCAGTGTATTTTCTCTGTTCCCTCTTTTTGGAACATGATTTTTTGTGTGTCTGCAGTTGTAGTTTTTGCCCCCAGTCCTGCTTAACTTTACATAAGCACATGAGTTATCCTACTTCAATCAATGGAACTACTAAGATGCATTAAGTTAAATTTGCAGGATTGAGGCTTAATTTATCTTAACCTCTATTGATGTGAAGTTCTAAGGATCATTTTTATATTTGGTTGGCTATTTTAAAATATTGATTAGTTGTCAAATCTATCCCAGCAGTAACCAGACCAAAAAAAAAACACAAAAAACCCACAACAACCAACTTTGTTAACATACAAAACCTTGGGAGTCGCAGGTTTTTACCAGATCCATCCATATAAGTATTGCTGATTGATTTCTCCACTTCCGCCACAGAGAATAGGCAAGTACATGGAATCCTACCTTCCCATGGACAAGTTAGTTTAGTCACAGTAAAAGAGCATCATTTTAGCATACACTGTTTTTGCCCACTGCCTGAAGGATATCATTGAAAGGAGTAACAACCCCTCACCCAATATAATTTGACTGAGTTTTTTAAAAGGCAGTTAAAGGCTGATGTTTCTCTTTGTAGTGTTTAACTGCAAAACATTAATGACACGACAGTTAGCATTTAATCAGAAACCTCTGCAAGGACAGAGAGACTCTTGTGTTCCAAAAATGCTTAGGAAGCAAGAAGGGTGTTCTGAGGAAAATTACTGATCTAGAACTTCCCGCAGACTTGCAGTTCAAGTCTCATAGAGGTGAGAGGCCAAAAGAATCACTTGAATGTGGACAGTTTGGAAGCTATTCCTGCAATTAAGAAACAGGCACAGTGTTTAAAAGAAGTGAGTCAGCTATTAAAGGGGTTTTCTGCAATCTGCTACATTCTTTCAATGCTAGACTTGTGCCTGGAGTTTCATAGTTATTGTGTTACATACTCTCTCATAAGAATGGCCATACTGGGTCAGACCAAAGGTTCATCTAGCCCAGTATCCTGTCTTCCGACAGTGGCCAATGCCAGGTGCTTCAGAGGGAATGAACAGAACAGATAATCATCAAGTGATCCATGCCCTGTTGCCCATTCCCAGTTTCTGGCAAAAAGGCTAGGGACACCATCTCTAACCATTGATGGACCTATCCTCCATGAATTTATCTAGTACTTTTTTGAACCCTGTTATAGTCTTGACCTTCACAACATCCTCTGGCAAGGAGTTCCACAGGCTGACTATGTTGTATGAAGAAATACTTCCGTTTGTTTGTTTTAAACCTGCTGCCTATTAATTTCATTTGGTGACCCCTAGTTCTTGTGTTATGAGGAGTAAATAATATTTCCTTAATTACTTTCTCCACACCCGTCATGATTTTATAGACCTCAATCATATCCCCCTCTTAGTTGTCTCTTTTCCAAGTCTTGTTAATCTCTCCTCATACAGAGGATGTTCCATTCCCCTAATCATTTTTGTTGCCCTTTTCTGAACCTTTTCCAATTCCAATATATATTTTTTTACATGGGACAACCATATCTGCATGCAGTATTCAAGATGTGGGTGTATCATAGATTTATATAGAGGCAATATGATATTTTCTGTCTTATTATCTGTCCCTTTCTTAATGATTCCCAACATTTCTGTTAGCTTTTTTGATTGCTGCTGCAGATTGAGTAGATGTTTTCAAATGTAGCTCATTGTCTTTAACATTATCTTAACGTTTTGTGCCTGGTGTGCTAATTTCAGAGGTCTGATACTGGCTATATCCAGTTATGGATCAATACCAAAAAGGAATTGACAGAGTGAGGAACCAGTAATCATCTTAAAGTCAATATCTTGTGAAATTCTAGAGCCAAAAATGAATTTTCAGGAAAGCTATACACCGGACCCTCACTCGAATGCGGGATTTGGGATCCATACCAAGTACCACATTATAGCGGGCACTGTGTTAAAATGAAATTACTGTATACAGTAAATGTCACATCCATAAAGTATAGAAAACCTCAGAAAATAAACTCCTACTTGAAGGAAACAATAAATGAGAAAAAAAAGTGTTGCTTTATTAGAGATTTATAGTAGACATTACAATAAACTAGTCTAGTTTTTCTTTAAAAAGTCGGTGAATTGCTTTCGCTTCTTGCTGCTGTGCCGCTTCTGCTAAGCAAACTGCAAAAGACTACGTAGCTGCATAATTTTTATAGGCTCAAAGTCTTGCATCTCAAACCATCTCAAAGCAGTCTCTAAGCCAGCTACGGTCGCAGTAGACGTTGGAACAACATCCACTTCATCTTCCACTTCTTCTTCCACGGCGAAGGCCAATTCTTCAGCTTCTGGAATGTTGTTTGGTTGTACGACCTGAAGAATTTGGTCATCCATTAGACTGTAAGCAACGGGACAAAATTCTTCTGTTTCATCATTGCCTCTTGTCCAGGACTCGATATTTTGTGGCAGAGCAGTTACCCTGAGCCCGGACAGTTGCTGCACAGCTCCTGCATCCACTCCATTTCTGTTCTTCCAACTTCCTCCTCTGTAAATCCCTTCAAGTCGAATTCCTCGTCAGACTGTGATCTGCTTTCTTCATTTTCTTCCAGGAGCGGGTGGCCAAACGACTCTTTCAGTCCCACCATCCAACAGCGGTTTATCATTTCAGCGCATAATAAATTCCAGGAATCGCCACCAATGTAAAAGAAGTCTTTTGTAGTCAACTTCTTCAGAAAATCGGTGACAGACAACTCGTTTCTATCATTTGTCGTACCAAGTTCCATCGATAGTGCTGCTTAAAAATGGCAATAACACCTTGATCAAGCGGCTGGATTTTGGAAGTCGTGTTTTTAGGTAAGTATGCAACCTGTATTTTACCATCACAGGTTCAGAGTCTTTCGGCCGGAGGACATGCTGGACAGTTGCCTAGCAAATAACGGCCTTTTCTTCTAAGCATTTTGCCCGCAAATGCCTTTACACAGAAGGGACAAATTCAGTGAAGAACCATTGTTCAAAAATCTCTCTTGTCATCCAGGAATTTTTGGGGTTCTTGTACAAAAATGGCAGGCAATTCACATTTACGTGACAAAAGCACCGAGGCATGCGAGACTTTCCAATGCACAATGGTTTTAATTTATGCTTGCCTGTTGCATTCACACAAAACAATACAGTAAGGCGATCTTTTGCCTGTTTATATCCTTCTTTCTTACATTCATCTGTTCTAACAGCCAGGGTTTTATCGGGCAACATTTTATAATAAATTCCTGTTTCGTCTGCATTGTAAACCTGTTCCTCCGAGTAACCCTCTGCCTGTAAAATTTCCCTCAGCTTCACAGGGTATGATTGCGCGGCGTTGTCATCAACAGAGCGTTTTTCTCCTGAAACTGCAATCTGAGAGATTCCGTGTCTTTTCTGAAATTGCCGTAGCCAACCCAAACTCGCCTTAAAATTGCTGAATTTGCCATTTAGTTTCCGGTCGAATTTTTCCGCTTGCATGGCTATAAGCGAACCAGAGATTGGAATTCCTTTTTGCTGTTCTTGCACAAACCACATGTACACCGCAGAATCAAGATTGGCATCATTCGCTAAACAGGCTCGTTTTCTTTGAAGGTCATGCTCTTCATCCAGGTTATGAATGTAAGTTCCAAGATGGTCAGCATTCTTTAGCCATCCACGAAAGGTGGACTTGTTAATGCCAATATCGCAGCTAATCTTTGCCTAGGTTTTGCCATTTCTAAGTCGTTCGATAGAGTCCAATTTCTCCTGCACCGAGTAAGCCTTCCTTTTGTCCAACATTTTTGACATCTTTCTAAAGATAAATATTGTACCTGTAAATTTTTATTACATTACATTTGTATGGCATTCTAGGCCTACAGTAATCGTCTTAGGGCTTGTCTACACTAACGTGGGGTCGATCTCCCATTGACTGCGCTTGCGCTCCTCGTTCTGGTGGAGTACTAGAGTCGACAGGAAAGCACTCAGCGGTCAATTTATCTCGTCTATAATCAAAAAAATTGTACTGTACAGTACTTAAATTTGGGATCCATGACCGTGACTGTGTTATATGCGAATTCGTGTTATATAGACGCGCGTTCTAGCGAGGGTCCGGTGTATAAGGCATTCTATTCTGTCTTTGACAAGTTTTTAACAGCCAATTTCTCATGAATTGTTGATGTTATGCCCTCTGAAAGCTATCACATGGTACAAAGCACTGGTTTCCAGCAGTTCTTGCGTTAACAGTGGTTAAAGATCATGTCAAAGATCTGGCAGATCTCGAACTGATTTGGTGGAACAATACAAATACTTTAAAGCCCAGTAAATCTTCCAACCATTAGCCCCCCAACCAGAAATTAACAGGGAAAAAAGAACCTTGTAAAAAGACGGGCTCTTCCTGATTTTCACGTAGAACAGTAGTAAAAAAAGAGTCTTGCCATAGGCAGTAGACCTTGCAGTTTATGGTACACATTCTTTAGGTCTACGAGCTTCATCCACTGTATTATACAGTAATAAATGAAAGGGGGATGTTAATGATTAGGAGGAGTTTTTGCAGGAAATAAACATTTTAGTTTTCGTAAATGTAATCTAATATTTATTGCATGTTAAATAGAATATATGATGTGATAAAGTAGAACAGGTAGAACAGTCAGAATGGTCAAGGGCAAATTATTTGGACTTGATCAGCTCCTAAAATCCATGCATGGAGGGGACAGAACTGCATGGGCCAAGAGGTGGATCTTGGTTAACCAAGGAGTTGTCAAGGGAAGAGACCTTCTGCCTCTTCTGTGAGAGGAAATTCTGTGTTCGACATTTGGTTAACCACTAGCTGCCAGGATGTTATTCTCAGCTGGTCAGTAAATATATCCAAGCAGCAAAGTTTAGTTTCCCTTAGCTTTAGTGGAGATGGCTTACTGGTGCCAGGCTCAAGTTCATTTGGTACTTTTGATATGAAACAAGCTTCATTTTGAATGGAGGGGAGGAAACATCAGTTACCACAGTGAAGGATGACCTTCTAAAAGTCTAAATAGACAGATAGATCCACTGTTATAGTGGCCCATATGATTCAATATAAGCAAAGAAAACATGTTTTCAGGAACAGTATAACTCAGGAATGAGTTAAATTAGGCAGTTAGTAAATTGTGTTTACTGAGGGATAATGTTTTTTAAAATAATGCTTTTTTTCAAGAGTGTTTATCACATTTTTAATGTTGAGTATAAACTCTTCCATCAGAGCTAGCAATAAATGAAAGGGGGATGTTAATGATTAGGAGGAGTTTTTGCAGGAAATAAACATTTTAGTTTTCGTAAATGTAATCTAATATTTATTGCATGTTAAATAGGAAACACTGTCTGCATAGAAACTTCTTTTCCTCTGAGTTTCACCCCTGAACAGTTTTGGATCACAGCATTTTAAAGGCCTATAGAGGTTGGAGATATTATATGGACTGATTCATCTCATGCTTGAGATGCTTTCGATTAACTAGTATTTGATGTCTGAAACAACACATTTTACTGAACTGCTACTTTTTCCCATCTGAGTCTCTTTCCAATGAAATATTTGAAAAATATACAGTATTAAATATTTAGCTTCAAATTCATCCCTGGTATAACTTCAACATATTTGACTGAGTTACACCAGAGATGAATTTGGCGCTTGAACTTTTTGATTTTTCAAGTAAACAAGTAAAATGTATTTAAAGGCCAGTGGGAGGAAACAAATCAAAAACATACATTATTTTATAAGTTTGTTTAAACAGAGAAGCAGAACAGGGAATCAATGTAAATGGGTTCCTTATATTTATAGAACTATCTATTGGCTATAGGGAAACAAGAACAAGACAACAGAAGCTAATTTATCTCTATAAAAAATGAGTTAATGACTCAGGTTACTCTGTGACTTGACATTAAATTTCTAGTCTTCCCAAAAGGAGAACAATTCAGAATATAGTTAGCTCACATATACACTAAGACTATTCTATCATTTCTCATCACTGGAAATTTTAAAATAAAAATTGGATATTTTTCTGAAACATCTGCTCTGGTTCAAACAGAAATTAATTCAGGGAAGTCCTCTGGCCAGTTATACAGGAAGTAGGACTAAATAATCGTAATGATTCCTTCTGGCCATATAATTTATTAATCAATTCAACCAAGGACTATAGGTTCAAAGCTATTCTTTTTCTTTTCTATGTACTAGTTTATCAAGTATTCATATTTATTTGGTAAGAATTAACCTTGTGACTATACACACACAGATTTGCTGCATGTTGACTGATGGTATCATCAGCTCCATGATACCACTAAATTAATTTACTTATTAAATTAATTACAGTTCAAGTATAAAACAACAAAAAAATGAAAGTCACTATTAAGGCAAAATGTTTGGTCTGAAACAATGTTCACTAAATTCCTTTTGAAAAAAGGGAAACGATGCATCATATGACACTGTTCTGCAGTAAAACATGTAGGAGGTAAACCTAGCAAAAAACATTTACTAATGCTCCCTGCATGTGGGATGGATTTTGAGATCACAGAGAGGGTTGGAGATATAACTTACCAATCCTGTGGATCCTAGGAATTCATGAAGAAAGAATCCATCCAGACCCATGGATTCAGAGCCTTCTTTGGGCTCTGGGGCACCATCCTTCACTTGGTAGCCACGTGCCCTGAGGATGCTTCCATTATACATATACCCTACACTCCTCAGCCTGGGGGAACATCAGAGTGGATCGGAAGTTAATGCTGTTTTCACCTGCTTTAACTCCTGTCTAAGAAAAACTGTGGAAATCCTGTTGGAAGGAGCATATGCACAGAGTGGCTGTTCCCTGCCCTGAACTGTGCATCCTCATCCAGAGTGGTGTTATTCAGGAAGGGGGAATTATTCCACAAATACATCGTTCTTTCCATTCTGCCATTTTTGTGGCCTGTGCATTGTGCTTCTATGTGACCTCCATTAATTCCCACAAAAGAAAGAAGTATCAGAGAATTTTATTGAGAGTCTTATGACATATGGTCCTTTTCTTAAAGTGCCATGGAGTCATGTGATTACACTAAACTCATATGTCACGTTTTAAAATTCATGTATTGTTTGCCCTGAATGACTCTATGATGACCAGAAAACTACTGAAATCAGAAGCGAACCCTGCGAGGTGGGAGTGTCCCAGAGCTTGGGCTGCAGCCTGAGCCTGAATGTCTGCACCACAACTAAACAGACCCTTAGCCTGAGCCCCGCAAGCCCAAGTCAGCTGGCATGAGCCAGCTGCAGATGTCTAACTGCAGTGTAGACATACCCTCTACACTTGCGGTGGCATGCAGGATATGTGTAGCTACATGCCACAGAGAAAAGCAGGTCTCATCCACACTGCAATGTGTAGCTACATGCAGCAGTGAAAGGCTTTGGCAGCAGGGAAAGGATCCAGCAGCTCCCAGAGCAGCCAAAGCCTTTCACTGCGGTGGGGAAAGTCTTGAGCAATGAGAAGGCAGCGGTGTAGTGCAGATGTGGGAAGCAGTGCTTGGACATGTTGAGAGCCGTGTAGGGTATATACCATAAAGTTCTGGGCATGTCTTCACTTGCCTAAAGTTCTGGGCAAGTGTCTCACTCCTATTGATGCCTGTGCTGGGGGTTGCGCAGTGTCTGCAAGCTACATGCAAGCCAACATCACTGTAGTCATAGCCTTAGTGCTACATCAAGTAGGTTTGAGAGTGTGGTGCAGAGCAGAATGTGGAGGCTTTTAGTTGATTTTATTTCCTTAGGACTTCTTTGTCCTCAAAAATTGTATTGCTGTAACTATACAAGTATAGCAATACAAAGGTGCTTTATACGAGTATAGCTTATTCTTGTAGGGAAGGGGGGAAAGGTACACCAATATAAGGCACCTTTACCAGTATAACTGCATCCACAGTATACCAATATAATTATTTTGGTAAAAGCTCATGTCCCTAACTGACATAGTTATCCTGGTACAAAATCTAAGTGTAGACCAGGCCTTATCTTTTGAAAGAAAGGAGATACAAACAGCTTTCTTTATCAATAAGAGTCTTTACACTTTTCAGAGATCATCAATGTCAGGGAAAAAAAAGAGAGGTGGTGGGTGACAGGAAGGCCCAGAACAGAGTTAAAGAGATCAGAGCATAATGAAGCTGGGGAACACACTCCCAGAAATTAATCTACAGTACAAATTATTAATGTCATAATCATTTATTCTTGTCTCAGTTCTATAGTATTTTGCTTTGTGTTACTGTTATGACCTTGTCTCTTGGAGGCGCCTTGTTCCCTTTACTTGTCATCATTCACGCTGTTCATTCACCTCCACAGCTCCTGTCAAATAGAACTGACTTCTTGTATCCCTCTGCCTTATCGCCTGTCAAATCTTGGCTGAAAACATATCTTTTCTCCCTTATTCATGCCTCTTCATTTCTCCTTCACTTTGTTGTTATTTTCAGCTTTATGGCTGTATTATTTAACTGTGTAAATTGTTGTAGGAGACAATTTGTATGAAAAATACCATACAAAGTAAAGTGGCACCATAATAAAAGGAAGAGAAAAGAAAACTCCCATAGAGAGAATTTCAGCTTTTTTTAAAGCTATTATATTGTATCATGTAAGTACGTGACATGTTTTAAAGATATTTTCAATTTACTTCTTATAATGTAATGGGATTTTTGGAGCTATTAAGGACATCTTGTAAATTTGTAAGCAGACAATTTTGAAATTGTACATTATTTACTCAATACTGCAACCCCTCACAACAAGGTTAATGAAGGGTTTGCCATGTCAGTTTGTACTTTGAAGCTATCATGATGATCAAACAGATAGTCAAATTCATAATGTTAAGGAAATGTTACTGATTATGCACAGTTGTCAAATTTTAAACATGAGTATCTTGGCAATCATTAAATACAATGGGCCAAGTGCATTCTGTAGAACAGAGAAATTTAAAATGTACATCCCTGCACCATCTTCCCAAAGCTGAAATCAATCATAGAGCAAAACTGAGTAGGAGGTAAAATGTAAATATAAAAATGGGAATGATAATAGCATCATAGAAATGTAGGGCTGGAAGGGACCTTCAGAAATCATCAAGTCCAGCCACCTGTGCTAAGGCAGCACCAAGTAAACCTAGACCAACCTGTTTTTAAAAATCTCCAATGATGGGGTTTCCAAAACCTTTCTTGGAAGCCTATTCTTGAGCTTAACTGCCCTTAGTGTTAGAAAGCTTTTTCTAATATCTAACCTAAATCTCCCTTGCTGCAGATTAGCTCATTACTTCTTGTTTTACCTTCAGTGGACATGAAGAACAATTGATCACCGTCCTCTTTATTACAGCCCTCAACATATCTGAAGACTGTTGTATGTTCTCCTCTCAGTCTTCTTTTCTGAAGACTAAACATGCCCAAATTTTTTAATCTTCCCTCATAGGTCAGTTTAATAATTTTTACCATCCCCATTTTACAGAAGGGGAAACTTTGAGATCTACTGATGAAAAGCACCACCTAAGAAATAGGCTTTATTTAATAATTTTTGTCACTCTCCTCTGGATTCTCTCTCTAATTTGTCCACATCCTTCTTGAAGTGTGGCACCCAGAATCGCATCCAGTATTCCAGCTGAGACTTCACCAGTGCCACATACAGCAAGATAATTACTTCCCATGTCTTCCATACAACACTGCTGTTAATACACCTCACAATCCCATTAGCCATTTTTGCAACTGTATCACTTTGTTGACTCATATTCAGTTTGTGATCTACTATAATCCAAGATTCTTTTCAGTATTATTAGCCAGTTATTCCCTATTTTGTAGTTGTGCATTTGATTCCTAAGTGTAGTACTTTGCACTTGTCTTTATTGCATTTCATCTTGATGATTTCAGACCAATTCCCCAATTTGTCAAAGTCATTTTGAATTTTAATCCTGCCATCTTCCAGTTTAGTATCAACCACAAATTATATAAGCATACCCTCCACTCCATTATCCCAGTCATTAATGAAAATATTAATTATAATTGGGAGTTAAGAATGTTTTATTAAATACCAAATTAATACAATTCTGCAATCATGCAAGTAGGCTTCTTAGTTTAAAAAAATCCTAGTTAAGAAGGGAAGTGAAAGTGGCAATTAATTTTTTTAAAATATAAAACAAATGGAAAATTGGAAAGTTGATAGCAATGAGTAGAAATAGGTAGTTATGCAATGCAGACAACGGATAAAGGAAGCTAAAGGTATAATCGTAAAATCTACAGCCAGTAGGGTTAAGGATAATAAAAAAGGAATTCCTTAAATCGATCAGGAACAAATGAAATCCTATCATTGGAATCGGTCCAATATCAGACAAGGATGGTTAAATTGTCAATCCTGATGCTAAAAAATCTAAATTATTCAATAAATATTTCTGTACTATATTTGGAAAGAAGCGGGATGATGTATTAGTATCTCATAGTGATTAAGAAATGCTTTCTTTTCCTCCAGTAACTAGGGATGATATTAAACAGCAACTATTAAAGTTAAAAAATTTTAAATCAGCAGGACCAGATAACTCGCTAGTTTGGCTGATAAAAGTAACTGTACGGACATAATAGACTACTGTACAACATTTAACTTAGTTCTACATGACATTCTGATAAAAATAAAATAAAGCATTATACAAAATCTGCACAGCCCATATTAAGTGGATTAAAAACTGGTTAACAGATAGACCTAAAAAATTATCTGTAAATGGGGAATCAGCATTCTATGGGATCTAGTGGGGTCCCACAGGCAGTTGTTCTTGGCCCAATGTTATTCAATATCTTTATTAATGATCTGGAAGAAAATATAAAATCATTGCTAGTAATCTGCAGATGACTCAAAAATTGGTGGTTACAGATCAGTTACAATTTGTCTAGGTCACTCTGGATCCTATCCCTACCTTCCAGTGTATCTACCCCTCCCTCCATCTTGGTGTCATCTGCAAATTTGCTGAAGGTGAAATCCATTCCATCATCCAGATCATTAATGAAGATGCTGAACAAAACCGGCCCCAAGACCAACCCCTGGGGCACTCTGCTTGATACTGGCTGCCAACAGACATCGAGCCATTGATCACTACCCATTGAGCACGATGATCTAGCCAGCTTTCTAGCCACCTTATAGTCCATTAATCCAATCCATACTTTTTTAACTTACTGGCAAGAATACAGTGGAAGACCATATCAAAAGCTTTGCTAAAGTTAAGGTATATCACGTCCACCACTTTCCCCATATTCACAGAGCCAGTTATTTCATCATGGAACGCAATCAGGTTGCTTAGGCATGACTTGCAGTTCGTTAATCCATTTTGGCTGTTCCTGATCACCTTCCTCTCCTCCAAGTGCTTCAAAATGGATTCCTTGAAGACCTGACTTCTAGATTAAAAAATTAAAAGTCTCCAAGGAAAAAGCAATCTTCTAAGGATACAGAAAAGTATGCATCAAGGAGTTACACCGACAGCATAATCCTTCTGCACTGTGGCAATCTAACCTCATTTTGGGAGTGCACCTCCTGTCGAAGCCAAGACCACTTTTTGTACTGAATCTGGTTCTTGAAAGTTGCACATAAAATAATCCACAAAACCAAATAATACTCAATTGCAATGAAATAAAGGTCTACTTAAACATAAAATGATACATACATTCAAGTGAACAGTTCAGGACAATGAGAAGCAAATTAATTTTGATTTGTGGGACATTAAAACAGAACCTGGGCCCTGATTCAGCAGAAGTGTGTGATTAACCTTAAGCATGCGCTTAAATCCAGTCCTGTTTAGCAAAGCCATTAGGTATGTGCCTAAGTCCCATTGACGTCTACATGACTTAGTCTTATGGTTAAGTACTATACTGAATTGGGGCTCTGGTCAATTTTTCATTGACGCAGAGAATATCAGGACTTTCCCTTTTTTATTAGCAAGCAAAGCCAGCGTTTTCTTTTCCTTGTACTTTTTCATCTACTTGACCCCAGTTAACCTGTACCCTTTGACTTAAGCTGCTGCAGATGGAAGTATTTAACTAGCAGGGAAAAAAGGAAACTAGGTGAGAACCTTTCTATTCACTATGAATGCTTTGCTTGACTGCCCTATATATATATATATACACACATATATACACATTTTTTTCAAAGCAGCATATGAATCAAATGAACAACTTGATCTGCCAGCAGCAGCACGACTGCAATTGTAAGGCTGCTAGCAAAAAAAGAGAAAAAAAGTAGAAAGCTGTCGTTTCATGCCTGACATTGTTAATCTGATCTCCCCCATTTGAAACAAACAATAAAAAAACCCTTCTCACGACTGTCTGGTATTAAACACGGTGACTGTTTAGATGGTGCAGAAAATAATTCTCAATATATATGCCTGCAGTTCAATCATCCCTTAGCCCTCCCACATAATTGTTTCAGGAGGTTTTAGTCAATCTGTGTTACTCCCTGCTTGTCTGAAGATAACAAGGGTCTTAAACTGTGTTCCTTGCAGGATCACTCCCCAAACACACACATGTGTCTGTTAGGCAGTTCCTGTGGCATGTCTGAAAAGAGAAGAACTTCTCAGCCTCAGGTTTATTTTTCCTATTCTGTAAATTTCCTTCATTGAATATTGCCAGTGAATCAATCCTCCAAATGAAATATCTCAGTTAATGGAAATAGCTTACACAGTCTGTACCATAGGATAGGCCCAGAGGCATGTTACTGTCTCTTGGTAAGTGTGATCACAATTCTTCCATATCTACCTCATAAACGTTTGTATTTTTAATGTCAGAGGAGAGAAAATACCCACACATGGTAGACAACAAAATGTGTTTTTCTACTGCATGCATCCGATAAAGTGAGCTGTAGCTCACGAAAGCTTATGCTCAAATAAATTTGTTAGTCTCTAAGGTACCACAAGTCCTCCTTTTCTTTTAACAAAATGTGTGTCCTGTCTCAGAGAATAAAACAGGAACATTTCACATTTTTACTGGATGTCTCACTGGCCACTATTGTGCAACCTGTTCATTAAATAAAAAGAATGGGCCAAATTTCTGGTGAATTTGGCCCAATGTTTTTGAAGGATAAACAAGTGAAAAAAGAGCAGTACACGACAGTCTGATCCCTTTGGAATTGTGCAATAGTCTCCCTTTTGGAGTCTGTGCCGTTTACAAGCAATGGGGAAACACAGAAGTCAAAAAGATGGAGAGGGCAGAATTAGAAAAGGAGCACAACCACCACAAGCTAGCAAATAAACTTAACCTTGGTATACTGAATCCAAACTTTAAGGGGGAAAAATTTCCCACACTGAGTACAGTGGTCCCAAAAGGCTCACCAGTTGAAAGTCAACTGTTGAGAAGCCTACTTTACGGAGGCATGGCAGGCATTTCCCTTCTATATGGAATACTGCAGCAAGACTAATTATTTTCCAATCATAAAGACTAACATTTTATGGTGGCCATTGTATGAACAATGTACGTGAATTAAAGTAGTCTATCTACTGCTCTAATTTATGCAGCTGGCATTTGCATTTAGGCCTTGTCTACACTAGAAAGGGTTTACCGTATATCTATAGTGGAGACACAGCTTGCACTTTTGCCAGTATCAGTTATACCAGTTCCTCAAATGAAAGAGGTTAAATAGCAAAAGGACTTTTTTACTGGTATAACTGCAACTACACAAGGGCTCATACCAGAATAGCTAAGTTGGTTAAAAAAAAACTGATATCCCTAAGTGACACAGCTCTGCCAGAAAACATTTTAAGTGTAGACCAGACCTTAGTTAAATAGGGACACAGGTTCAGCAATTTGGGTTGGATAGATACCTAAAAGTTGAGTTGCTTGCTCAAACATTGGTTCTGAAAACCTTAAAAGGTCACACCAGGATCACTTGTGAAATTTCCAGTACATCCTGGCTGCAGCCAAAACCACAAGTTTTGTGAGGAAAATAAAGCCTCTTTCTGTCCCTCTCCAAACCTGGAAGTACAGAGGCACATGGAAATGGAACAAAAGAAGAGTTAACTGATTGCTTCTGAACTTCAAAAACCATTAGGTGTTTATATTCATAAAGGGCTGAACAGTTCCACACACGCTTCCCTCAAGTAGTAAAGTAATTTATTATTATTATTCAAGTATCTTGTCTATATTTATTGTGCACAGAGCGCCAGCTGTAAAATCCCACAGTACATTGATGTTTGAGCTTCCTTGTGTTCCCAGGCTTGCACTCCTTGGATTTTATGCAGTTTTGATTTTTACCATATGGAAACCTATCTCACCCTTTCCTGAAGAAAATCACATGTAAAAGGGGAAAAAAAATCTCCTTGCTTTTGATGTCACCCATCTCTCCCTCCAGTGGGAGGGGTTTGCAAGACAGTAGAGAGGGCAGGCAGTGTGGCATATGCATTTGTTCCAAGATCTACATCTCTTGGGTCTCAGATCATCAGGACCCAGGCTGCCATTGACCTCCTGCCCACATTTGCACCCTACCCCCTACCAGAGTGCTGAGTGGGACTTAATGCTGTAACTGTCAACATTCACTCTTGGTGGAATTTCAAATGGAAAGCACTGATTTTTTTTTTTAAGAGGATAATGCCAAAGAAAGTAACTTTACCCCTTGGTTCTCCCCTCTGGACTGGCACACCTTTCTTCTTAGATGGCATACTTGCATGAAGAGGCTTTGTGGACTTAAACTGAAGGGGCAGAAAATTCTGGTCTGATTTTGCTCTCTCTATCTGTTCATACTGATCTGATTTGGCTGTCTTTGTGTTACTTCTATTGAATCTGTGTCTAAAAGTCACTGGAGATTACATGGATCTGTTCCCCCCCCCCCCCAAGAGAATTTCCCTCCAAAGCACCATTGCCAAAATGTAGATTATCTTTATAACCTTTTCACCTATAATTACCTCTTTGAGGAACTTTTTTCTCAGCTGGGCAGAGGAAGATGCAGAATGTGACCCATTTCCCTTAGAACTTGGGAGGTAATAATAGTTGCAATACAGCTTTTGTGAAATTAAAAGTAGGAGCAAATTATGCTGAAGCAAATTTGCCCCTTCTTGCTTGAGGAATCCAGCCAGTTCATTGATGCAGAGTAAACTACAATGCAAGGCTGCCTACTTATTGTAAATTTATCCAGTTTTACACAGTGAAAAATTGGTCCATTGGGCTTGCAAGGATAAATGCCCATATTTAGGTTTAATTACACCAGCACAGCCAGACAATTGCAGTATTTGGCAATAATTTCTGATAAATGAGAGGGAAGTGGAGTTTAGCAGTTAAGAGGAAGGGGCTGAGAGTCAGGAATTCTGGAGTTCTGATCCCACCACTCAAACTGAGTGCCCCATGGCTCTGGGCAAGTCACTTAACCCCTCAGCTGTGGTGAAAAATGGATGAAGACTTAAAGGAATATTATAATGCTTAATTAGTTAAGGGTAGACTGGGCTTCTCCAACCTGCCCAGTGTAAAAAGAGCATATAGGTTTGCTGATCCAGGAGCAGAACAGTTAAGGACCTGTTAACATGTCTCCCTCTACCCACGTCCCCCGTTTGGTGAATCTAGTCCTTTAAAAATGCCTGGAAACAAAATGTTTAATTTAACTGGAAAGAATTTTTTTGATTTGCTGAAAATTCCAAATTCAGTTTGACACGAAACAATTATTTTCCTGATTTTTCATAACTGCCAGCAAACTGAAAAATCAGTTATTCACCCAGCTCTAATCACTTTCTCCCTTTCCCCTGCACCAGCTCATCTTTATTAGTTGGTACACTGAGGAGCAAAGCCAAGACTCCACTCATTCCCACCCCACTCCCTGCCCACCTGCACAGCACCTGCTTACCCTTAGGCATCCAAACCCACGGTGAGGCAGGCTGCACAGTAGCATAAGGGGAGTATCTTACTCTACTCTACTTACTTATACTCAGGCACAGCTACACAGGGTATGTCTACACTGCAGCTGGAGGTGTAATTCTCAGCTTGAACAGACATACACATGCTAACTTTGATCGATCTAGGGCGCTACAAACAGCAATGTGGTGCACGCAGCTTAACCCCCCATGTATTGGACCATACTCAGGTGACTAGTCTGTGCTACTGCCCACACCACCATGGCCACATTGCTATTTTTAGCATGCTAGCTCAATTGAAGACAGAGTAAACATACTGACACCCCAGCCGTGATCTAGCCTTTAAAGTTTGGGAAGCATTGTCAATCTGAAAAGTGCTATTTACATCTTTATTTAGTAGACACTCTTAATTAGCAGCCACTGCCCTACAGTAACCACACCTTTACTAGGCAAGCCACAGGGGAAGCATTTAAACTGAATAGCAGATGAGGTTTTTAAACAAAAATGTGGTATTTCTCAGAACTTTAGAAATGATCTTTTCCTTTTTCAATCATCATAGGAGAGCATGCAGTATTGCTCCAAAAAGGAAAATCATTCTACAGATCTGCTACTCTGATGTTCAACAACCTGAAAAGAGATTAACATGGATTCTTATTGAATAGGTTTCTTGAAAAGTAAAAACTGGCAATTGCTTCTACTTAAAAAGGAAATTATGCCATTCAATAACTATATGTCTATATACGCAAACATTTTTTCCATTGGAATACTATGTATTGTTATCAAATTCAGCAATTACTATCTATTTATATTCCATAGCACTTATTACTAGCATTTTATTATGGACTAAAATTAAACAGTCAAACATTTATTCCCTCTTAACAGAAATACAACATACATTATATGGAACTGCCTTTTCCTTGTTAATTACAGAAACTACTACAAAAAAAGACATACAGATAGCTCAGAAAAATGCAATATATACAGAGAGAAAACTGAAGTTCTTGACCTGACTGCAGCCATTTAAAACACATAACATCACATTTTAAATAAATTTTAAGAGTTAAGAGAGAAGGGGATTCTCTCCCTTCGAAGATATAATCAGCAGCAGTAGGTAGAGTGTAGAATGTGTGTTATTACTATATGATTTATCATTGGGGAAAAAAATCTGTTTACAGCAGAAATGAAACCATCTCATTTTTGACAAGCAGGAAAATCTATCCAGATAGCTACTACGCAGATCACTTTAATATCACTTCTTCTTGGTTCAGTGAAAATAATTGCCAGAATACTGCTTGACATCCACTTTGCATTCACTGGGCACTTCCAGATGTGACCCAGTGGGAAACACACAGTAGCTGCTCAGGTAAATAAGAATATGAGAACTGCTACCATGGAACAGACCAGCAGTCTGTGTCTAGTCTTTCTGTTAATCTTACTAAACTACTTGTTAATCACACTACACTAGTTACTTCAATAATCTCCTGTGGTCAGCAGAGATGTGATTAATCTACTTTTCCTCCTGATTTGCTGGAATACCAAATATTAGTTGTTGTTTCTCATCAGGAAGTGTGTATTGATCCAGGTAGTTACAGCATGATCTAGTGTTGACTAATGATAGATTATGTTATCATAATATCTCACTGAGAACAAGATGTATGCTTCCACCAGTAAACAGACAAGGAGATATTAGAAATCTTCCCTGATTTCCTGATAAAAACATAAGATTGGCCATACTGGTCAACCAATGGTTCATCTAGTTCAGATTGCTGTCTTCTGACAGTGGCTGGTGCCAGATGCTTCAGAGAGACTGAACAGAATAGGGCAATTATTTCAAATGATCCATCCATGGGTTGCATGCCTGCCCATCCTGGCTAACAGTCATTGATGGACCTACCCTCCATGAACTTTTATAATTCTTTTTTGAACCCAGTTATACTTTTCACCTTTAGAGCATCCCTTGGCAATGAGTTCCACAAGTTGACTGTGTATTGTATGAAGAAATATTCCCTTATGTTTTTTTAAAGCCTGCTGCCTATTAAATTTAATCAGGTGACTCCCAGTTCTTGTATTATGTGAAGGGGTAAATAATATTTTCCTACTCACTTTCATCATACCAGACATGATTTTATAGAATTCTATCATATCCCCCCTTAGTTGACTCTATTCTAAGATGAACAGTCCCAGTCTTCTTAATCTCTCCTCCTATGAAAGTTGTTCCATATGCCTAATCATTTTGTTGCCCCTCTCTGAACCTTTTCCAATTCTAATATATACTTTTTTGAGACAGTGTGACCAGAACTGCACTCAGTATTCAAGATGTGGGCATACCATGGATTTACATAGTGGCATGATGATATTTTCTGTCTTATTACCTATTGCTTTCCTAACGGTTCCTAACATTGTTAACTTTTTTGTTGGCCGCTGCACATTGCTTTCAGAGCACCCTCCACGATGACTCCAAGATCTCGCTATTGAGTGGTAACAGATAATTTAGCCCCCATCATTTGTACGTATAGTTGGAATTATTTTTCCCAATGTGCATTACTTTGTACTTATCAACACTGAATTTCATCTGCCATCTTGTTGCCCAGTCACCCAGTTTTGTGAGATCCCTTTGTAACTCTTTGCAGTCTGCCTAGGACTTCACTATCTTCAGTGATTTTGTATTGTCTGCAACCTTTGCCACCTCACTGTTTGTCTTTTCAAGATCATTTATGAATATGTTGAACATAGTCCCAGTACAGATCCTTGGGGGTCCACCCTCCACTTTGAAAACTGACCATTTATTCCTTCCCTTTGTTTCCTATCTTTTAACTAAGACAGGACTTTTCTTCTTAGCATATGACTGCTGGTGGTTTGATACTTTCTGATATTCAGTGACAACTCCACAATAGCAGGTAAAATGTTATCTCCCTGTCTTCCCTTATCAAATATTAAATACTTGGTCATCTGATGGGGCGCATGTCTGGAACACATACACACACATAAAAAGGTGCAAATGGCAACAGGTGAAAGATGTATGAAAAACAGAGTATTGCCATGCTACATCAATACATACCTGGCTTTCACTGTACAACTGGTGTGCACAGCAATAGAAAAAGGTGTGTCAAAAGGAAAACTGAATATGGCTAAATAGTGCAGCAGTGTGTAATACCCCTTTAAGGGACAGTGGCACTTACAGCCAACACAGTGAGAGTGCTGTCAAGGAGCACCATGTCCTACCCCTGGAGCTGGGCCATATAAACAGGAAAAGAAAGCTGTGCAAAGTAGAGGTGACTAGAGGTCACTCTGGTTGCAGACTTCATATTATCACTCTGATCAGGAACACCAGAGACTTTGTTTTTCTAAGTATAAGTTTGGTTGTTCTGACTGAAGAGTCTGGGGTAAGGCCATTATGAAGTGCACTAAGCGGCTCTTCCCCTGACTTGGCATCTAAGGGAAAAGAGAAAACCAGCCTGTCTGCCTGCCTGTCTCGGAGAACAACTAGAGAACTAGGATCTCTTGTTGCCCTGGTCAGTTTGGAGGCCTTCTTAAAGTGGACATGTGTCTTTTGATTAGTTAGTTTTGGCTTCCCCTTCCTGTATCCTCCACAGAGACATAGCAGCATTCCGTCCCTTTTGGCAAATGTTATGGAAATGCATGATAGTGTAATATACCCTACCAGTTTTAAAGTATGTTGCTTTCCAGGCATGTCAGTATCTTCACGATAGAAGGAAGGGCCAATGTACAGGTCTAGAGATGACAAATAGCTAGCGAAGACTCAGGGCCAAAGGATGAGTACCTCAATACAGGTAGATGACAATAAAAGGACATTGTGAGGCTCACACTTAACTGTCAACTTTCGTCTCTTGATGGGTCTGAGACAAAGACAGACTCAGCTCCCACTGTCAACAAGCAGATAATCAGTGTGTGTCAGTCTGCAAACATCTGGCATATGAACTCCTCTTCACTGATACTCACCTCTGGTGTACCCTGACACAGATTGTTTTAGGTTGTCTTGATCATCTGCTCAACTGTTCCTGACCCCCCAGTGACTCTTCCCTCTCCCTCCCAGCCTATTCCATGAGGAAGTGCTCACTGGTTTCTCCACTTTTGCCCCCATGCAACCCTGCTAGACCCTGAGACAACTCTCTCCTTAGCTGGTGCCATCACCTAGGGAAGCCCAGAAGTCTGTAACATGCTTTTTCTCAGTTCTCTGTCTTGCATTTTTGGGGTCCAGGAAGATAAGCCCAATCCCCAAAATCTTATCAGCATCTTTAGGGAAGCAGACTCCTTGTCTAACATTCTCCTCAACACTCATTTAATAGCTACATGACCTGAAGGCACTCCTTTTGACCCACTGCTGCTACTGAAGGCCAATTAACCTTATTCTAGGCTCTTATGCACCTTAGAATGCATTGCATGGTAACAGGATATCCCTTAAAGGGGATTTTGGCAGGGTTCACTTGGAAGTCCCTGAAGATGTCAGTAGAGTGTATGTAACCAGCCACTGCCCAATCCACTACTCATGGCTCCAGGGTCTATTTTGGTGGGGGAGTTTTCTGGAGGGAGGGCAGAGTCCTGAGTTTGTCAGACTCTTCTCCAGCCTTCACACAAAGCTCTGAGTTTGGGGTTTCATTGAAACCCAAACCCAACTGAGTTTCACCTGGTTTGGGTTTCACTATAAGAGTTTTGCACAGCCAGCCCTAGTTACAAGTAACTCAGAGCTCATCAATGTGTACAGAGTAGCTCAAATTCTAGCGTGAATTACCTTTCAATTGTCTACACCCTAAAGATCACATTACTAATATTAGAGACTGAGTGATAATGCAAATACCTGAGTTAAGTCGCTGAGCATGTCCAGTGTCTACTAGGTGTTTCCACAAACTGAAGCAATCTCAATCTAAACTGGCTACCTGTGCAGCTAATACATATATAGTGGCCTCTTTTCAACCAAACTGTTGCCTGAATGCTTAACTCAACATTAGTTGCCACCATTTTGTCCAATTATCGAGTTTTGTTGGGCCTTTCTGGCGTTCTAAATAATCCTCCCTCATCATAGCCACTCTAAAGCATTGTGTCAACTCACTCTTCATCCATCTGCCAGCTCAATACACCGAGCAGCATTGGCTCCACTTCTGATGACCCCTAAGGCATCCCACTATTAGCCTCTTTCAATGCTGATAACTGCTCATTTATCCTTTTCCTGCCCCCTGTCTCTTAACCAGCTATTAAGCCACAACAGGACTTTGTGTGCCTCATGTTGCTCACACAATTGGGTAAATCAGGACTAATTCCATTGAAGTCAATGGGGTTACACCAAAGTAAAACAGTGAGAGTGCAGAATCAGGTCCCTTATCTTTGCTTGGGTTTTCCAAGTTTCGGTAACAACACCATGTAAGAGGGAACTCCATTTTCAAAAGCCTAAATAAATTACATGTACTCTATTTTTTTCTTCTTTTCAAAGACTACATAAATTATATTTACTGACAGTTATTTATGTATTATTCTATTATCTTTTTCAAAGATACCTAACAGACTAGAGAAGCACGATTCACCCTTACAAAAGCTAACCTCTTTTGTGAGTAAGGCCTTGTCTACACTAAAGGGAAAAGTCAATCTAAGCTATGCAATTTGAATTATGTGAATAGCACAACTCAAATCGACGTAGCTTAGATCTACTTATCGCAGCATCCACACTATGCGATGTCGACAGGAGACGCTCTCCCATCGACTCCCCTTACTCTTCTTAATCCACTGGAGTACAGGAGTTGATGGGAGAGCAATCTGCGTCGATTTAGCAGGTCTTCACTAGACCCGCTAAATCGACCACCAATGCATTGATCGCTGCATGTTTATCCCCCGGTAAGTGTAGACAAGCCCTAAGAAAGGATGCTGACTCATCTGAAGTTAGAAGGAAACCGTCCAAAATTCTTACCCTCCAAAATTCACTGGAGGGAAAGCAGGACTTGCAAAACTGGAGGTGGGGGGCCAGAGGTGGAGGGGAAATAGAAAATAAAAGAAAGTCTGGGACAGAGCAGGGACAGGAGAGCAGGAAAACACTGCAAGAAAAAAGCAAATAGAGCAGTGATTCTCAAACTGGGGTCATGATTCCTCTGGGGATTGTGAGGTTATTACATGAGGGGTCACAAGCTGTCAGCCTCCACCCCAAACCCTGCTTCGCCTCAGCATTTATAATAGTGTTAAATATTTTAAAAAGTGTTTTTAATTTATAAGGGGGGTTGCACTCAGAAGCTTTCTGTGTGAAAGGGGTCACCAGTAAAAAAACAACTGAAATAGAGGGAGAAAGGTTAAATTAGAAAAGAAAATCATTCTGAGCAAAGCAAGTACTTCACTGGTGAAACAACAACAGAGAGACTTTTTTTAAAGGATGTGAGAAAAATCACCAAGGTTCATAAAGAATAAAAGTTAAAAGTCAGAAAAGAAAAGAAAGTGGAGAATACAATGAGAAAAGAGAAAGCAAGGAAAAAATCCACAAGGAAACAGTTTTACTTTTTCTAAATCTATGATTTAATGGCGGCTTTGGGCTGTTTCTAGCAACAATCATGAAAAGTGTGAACATTTTTCCAGCTTTGGACAGGCAGTGGGTGACACTTCTCTCCCCATTCCAAGTCCTCTATGGATGCTGTAGATCACCTTCATTTTCTTTTATGAGAAGTTGACAGGTGTGCTCTTACATTACACTCCTCAACATGCTTTATAATTTTAATGGCTTTCTCAGATATTTCCTCAGATTCTTAGGTAAGGTTCACTGGTATATAAATTTCCTGGATGACCCACTTTAAAGGTGGCTTCAATATTGGACACCTTTTTCTCATCGAGTATAACATTTAAAAATATATATTACATATATTTGTGGATTCCTCATTTATTTTATGCTCTAGTTTCTCAGAGGAATACCATCGTGTCCCAGTGATTTACTGTAACTTAAGTTCTAGTTTTCTCTCTGACAGCACCACACCTTCATTAGCTGCAAAGTCTAGCCTTTGGATAGACATTTTCTTCTTAACTTCTCTGGTGAAATCCAATGCTGAGCAATCATTTTGTTTCTATTCAATTCCCAAATCATTTTGATTTTCACATTTACTCCCATATGCTATAGCAGATCCATCATCTTTCCCTAGAGCGACTCACATCTGATGTACTTGAAAAATTCTTATTTCTCCTCATACTTTTAGTCAGTCTTCTACTTCTTAGTCTTAGTAAAATCTTCTATTTATATTCAAATAGTGGACCCAAGTGCCCAGCCGGAGCAAACTGAGGGGAGGTCTGCAGGGATCACAGTGAATGAGACCTGTTCCTTGGGCACAGAGGGCTTGTCTAATAATTATAAATAATAATAATAGGAGCGGTAGGGCTTACCTGTGACAAGCTGACAATGTTGAACAAGGCTTGCCAGCTTTCTGCATTGACAGAAAAGTCATGGTCAGCATCACCTTAATTTGGGGGAGGGATAGCTCAGTGGTTTGAGCACTGGCCTGCTAAACCCAGGGTTGTGAGCTCAATCCTTGAGGGGGCCATTTAGGGATCTGGGGCAAAAATTGGGGATTGGTCCTGCTTTGAGCAGGGGGTTGGACTAGATGACCTCCTGAGGTCCCTTCCAACCCTGATATTCTATGATTCTATGAATTAACACAACTCCCTGAGGTCATGTTCTAACTCAATGTGATTCTCTAGTGAAGAAGGGGAAGGTGGACCCTCTATATGGGCTCCCTGAATCCACCTCTCATACAGTGGAATCAGACTCATTTACCTTTGGGGATATCTACTCCAGGGGGGCAAAGCGTAGTTCTTAGGGAGCTACTCCTAACTTGGAAGCTAGTCAACTTTTAAAAAACGAATTAAAAATAGTTTCACTTATTACGCCTGTCTCTCAGTTCTCCTGCCATTTTTTAAGGTTTTACAGACTATGAATCTGACTACGCTGTCAAATGCACAGAGAAACATTTTTCCTCAAATCCCTTCCAGTTATAGTGGGACTATTATCACAGGTTAGGTAAACTATTTTTAGACAGCAGTGGAATTTTGCAGATGACTGCGATCCCTTTTATTAGCTATGTGAATTGATTCAATATGGAACAATTATGAGCAGTCTGCATACTTTATTCACAATAATTAAAGAGATGAAATATGGTAGATATTTTTGGTATTAAACAAATGATACGTAGACAGGTGAGCTGTGGGGATATGTTGGACTGTTCACTCTCCAAACTCTAAATATGAATGGGGCCCTCGTCATAGGGAAAGCAAGGTACATGGTCTCTAGTCATTCTTTACTTGATATAAGTTGAGACAAAACCAACTCCTAGCTGTGTAAGTCAATCTTGAGCAATGTTTGAGCTGTGACCATCAGATCAGATATTATGTGTCATTCATCCAAGAAAGGCTATATTCCGCCATGTTAGCTATAAATCATCAGAACTGACAAGTTCAGGTAAGGAAAACATATTGCAATCTTTAAACTAGTATTGTCTCAAGGTGGAGAAAAGGAGCATCTAATGTTTTCTTTTCCTCATTATTAGAAAGCAAAACACAAGAGCAAACACAGATAACTGGGCTCTCGAATAATGAAACACAGTGGACTTGATCTTGCAGGTAATGAGTGCCTTCTGTGAGGTGCTGTGCACTTTCTACTCTCCTTACTCTCACTGAAAGTTTAGGGTACTTGGCACTTTAGAGCAGTGGTCCCCAAATTCTTTATGTCGCTCCCCCCTTACTTGTAATGTAAACTGATCACATCCCCCTATGAGCTGGGGCCAGGAACAGGACTGGGGGCTGAGACTGGAGCTAGAGCCAGGGCCAGAAGGGAAGAGCTGTGGCTGTGAGCAGGGCTGGGGCTGGAAGCAAAGCTGGGGCCTTGGCTGCGGTTGGGGCGAGAGCTGGAGCCAGAGCAGAGCTGGGAGCAGAGTGGGGCTGGGTGGTGCTCCCTCCCCACCCCCTGTAATGGCTGGCCCAGGCCCTGCCGAGCCCCCCGAGACATTCCTCCCTCACAGTTTGGGGACCACTGCTTTAGAGGCTCAGGCCCTGAGTGAAAGGAATTACAACAGTTTCTAAGTTTCACTTTCTAGGAACATCTTTAGAATCAACATTGAAGAATACAGAGATGGAATATTTGTTTTAAATATGTCTCATGGGATACACATCTCAGGTTTGTGATGAATCAAAGGGGACAGCAGGCATGCCTCCCCACCCCACCCCCCATCACCCCGTCACTTCTGGGCATAGATGTCACTAAAATAAGCCCATACCATTTTCCTAGTTCCTATTCATTAAAATGACCAGGTCTGTGGTTGTGTAAAGGAGGGAGGGAGGGGGAGGGGGAGAAGAGAAAGACATTAATCAAATAGTTTGTTTGACATAGTATATAGATAAAAGATCTTGTGTCAACAAATCTCAATGAAATTTACAGCCCTGCTAGAGATTAGACCAGTTCAAGGGCCAAAGGTATCAATCTCAACCTGTAATGAAGTTACTCATTAATCAAAATCCATACCAGCACATGATAGTACTTTATTGCTTTCATAATAATGGAGTTTGTAGGTAGCAACCTAGAATCCTCTCTCTATGGTGTAGCAATGACTGATAGTTCTATACAGAGGTTTTTTCCCCTTTCTTTTTGGTTTGTTTCTGACAACCAGAAAAGATACATGAGTTTAACATATAGAGATGAATTTACAATCACAAATGCAGTGTTATGGGGATGTTTTAGAAATGACCTGAAATAGCTTTGAGGTCACTTATTCAATACTTGTTAATGGTTGCCTCCTCTTTAACTGAAACTTTATGGCAATCAGAATTTCCTGCCTACTGATATATTGTTACCACTCCAGCAATATCACAAATACTGCCATTTATTCAAATCTATCTATCTACATCACCGTGAGTGTCCTGATAGGATAGGGACTAAAGCAACATACAAATTAGACAGATCAAATAAAGACAACTACACATGCTCCAAAAGGCTGGGAAAAGATCCTGTCATGACTCTGATCCAAAGAGAACAGCATCAACAAAGAATTACTGCAAATGTATTACATTTCGGATAAAAATGCTTTTTTCAAAATGCACAATGAACCATTAAACAAACTTTGTCATTTCAATACAGTACTGCAATAAAATACAGAAAGCATGGATAGAGAAAGCATAGAGAAAATCATAGCCTCAAGGATTGAAAATGTGATCTCAAATGGGTTGTAACTAGATCTGGTCATAAAAACTTTGATAGAACCATTTTTTTGTTCTGAAAATGCAGTTCCATCAAAATTGAAATGCTTCACAAAATCACCTTGACTTTTCAGAAATTTCATTTCCGAGAAAAAACAGCGGGGGGAGTTTCAGACGCTGTTGAAACATCCTGTTTTGACATTTTAGCAATGAAATGTTTCAAATTTTTTAGAAATATTTTATTTTGTAATATCACATACAATTGTTATTGTATTATAAAATTTTAAAAGTTCAAATCAAAATAAAACATTTTGATTTTGTCCAAACAAAATGTTTCGATTGATCTGAAATATTTTTTTCCCTGAATTCTCTTTCATGATAATTTAGAAATGTTCATGTTGCCCTCTGATTTGGGACATAAACCAAATTTTAACATCCGTAGCCTGACATAATATAATAATATCTAGTTCTTATATAGGGCTTCTCATGATTAGATATCAAAGACTTCACAATCTTTCATGTATTTCAACTCACAACACCCCTGTGAGGTAAGGAAGTGGCATTATCCCCATTTCACAGATGGGGAAATGAGGCTTAGAGAGGCTAAGTGACTTGCCCAAGGTCACACAGGAAGTCTGTGGTAGAGCAGGAAATTGAACTTGGGTCTCCCAAGACCTAAATTCTCCCAGCCCCATTATCTTGACTTTCATGAGCAGGAGATATCCACCTTTGATCCTTCCTACCATGTCAGAGAAGAGATTCTGTATGTTAAACTTTTTTATTTTAATAAAAAGAAAAGGAGTACTTGTGGCATCTTAGAGACTAACCAATTTATTTGAGCATAAGCTTTCGTGAGCTACAGCTCACTTCATCGGATGCATCTGATGAAGTGAGCTGTAGCTCACGAAAGCTTATGCTCAAATAAATTGGTTAGTCTCTAAGGTGCCACAAGTATTCCTTTTCTTTTTGCGAATACAGACTAACACGGCTCTTACTCTGAAACCTTTTATTTTAATTAAACGTTTTCTGAAATTCTGGATCAAGCACCCCTCCCCTCCTCTTCCTCTCCACCTGAGTTAACATCATAAATAAAACAGTACTACTACTTTGCACTTCTATGCATGGGCCAGGAGAGCCAGTAATTCTGTCACTGCCAGTATCATGGTAACCACAAACATGTACCACAGGGCAGCAAGAACAAGCTGCCTTACTCCCATGACACCAATACTCAATATGTGGCATATGGACAGCAGTGCTATGGTACAGTTGGAGACTCCTGCAATATGCTATTTCTCATAGCAGAAATCATATTCCTGCAGTTATACTTACACCTGTATTCAATGTATATGATTTTGTGAACTAATAAATATACAATAAAATGCTTTAATTAGTAAGTATAGCACAATCATTGAGCAATGTGAGTGGTTTCTATCAAAATCTGTTTGGTATAATAGCCATCATTTAATAAGTATCCTTTTCCCTTCCAGTGCCAAGCAGCAGCATTGACAGGGCCCAGTACACATCACTTCCAGCCTTCCCAGGATAAGCACTGTTTGTCACAATAGGAGGTTTTAGAAAGGGAGAATCCATGAGGTTTAAGGGAGATAAGGAAATTATATATAACCAGGGACGAAAGACTCCCTAGAGCTAAACTGGAGAGTTCCCAGGGACTGTGGTAGCCTCCACCAAAACATACTATACACCTAGCTCGAGAGACTTGACCATCCTTTTTCAAAACTTAGTTAATTATTTGGTAGTTTTAAACTGCACCCATTGAGTGCTCTGAGTGTACACATAAAAAAGGATCCTCACAGCCTATCAGGAGTCACAGATATCACCCCTTTGAACCCACATATGCATTCCTTAACGCACCTCCTCATCAAGAACCTGGAAAAACAGAGGGACCTTGTATCATGCACATAATATCAAAGGTTTCAGGTCTAGTGGACCAAAAAGGGAAGCAAGTTCCAAAGTCAAGAGCCCTTCACTGAAAATTCCCTATTGTATACACATAAATATTCCCCTACTGTATGTCAAGGCTTATTGAGGAGATTTTAAAATTATGCCAGAAATTCAGTAAGTTGAGTCATGCTTGAGGCAGGGACAACAATATGCCTTTCAAGGGATCAGTGATAAGGCTCAGTGATAAATATATAAAAAATCTGGGAAGTCTGGTTATTGCATAGTCTCTGATCAAAGCCCAGCAACGCTGGAACCAGGGGCCAAAACCCAAGTCACTCCCTATCCTGATTGGTGACCTACCCATAAAGCATATACTCTTATCTGCGCTTGAAGATAAGGCAACTCGGAATATACTGTTATTTGCAAATTACCTTTGGTCTGTGTCCTTTTTGTTTCTCAATTGCAATTTTTAAAAGCATAAAATACAAATGATTCTCACAATTCAAAACTATCTTTGTAAAGCAGCTTTAGGAAAACTCTTGCTAGTATACATCAAATTCTAAAGATCTGGGCTTATGGTTCCATGCAGCATTCACACCAGAGATGATATTCCACTGAAAAAGTGTCTATCCTAAAATTAAACATCTTCTTACATGACAGTTTCAAAAAAGTACATTTCCCTCTCAAGCCTGATGACATTCAAGCCATCGAGTCTCAAAATGCTTACTTCAGTTTAGGGCCCTGCTCTCATCTGAGCTACATAGGTGACCTTGTGGGGGAAAGAGGGTTGCAGGGCCAGGATTCCAACCAAGTGTTCAATAGAGCACTAGCAAAGGAGATCAAGACCGTAATGGTTAGCACAACACAAACCCAAAAGGGTGGTCTCACAACTGTGGAAATGGCCAACACAAACTAGCATATATGCTCACCTGAAGACCATGCTGTTCTTATTCAAAGGAGCAGAAACGTGGGCCCCAGCAAATGTCTTCTCCAAACTGTCCTGATCCTTCTCCACTCTGCCTCACAAACATCCTGCTGCTGAATAGGACTAGGCAGTGGCCTGGCTCCCTCTCACTTGCTGACCTGGATCAGATTTGGTCCTACATTCGTTTAATATAGGACCAAATGCCTTTGGATGTGTGATCTATATCCTAAGAAACAAGTGTCTTTGAAGCCAGGCTGGTTTACCATAGGCAAAATTTTCAGCAAACTGGGAAATATGATGATCCTATTATTAAACTGCAGTCATTTGCCTAATTTGATGCTCCCTTCTTCCAAAGCCTGGATATACTCTGACTAAAATACTTCACTTAGGCCATGCAACACAAATTAAGGACATACTATAGTTAAAATCCGTTTGGGTAGCCAAGATCTCCAGTCCAAGCTTTAACTGTGACTGTTACATGTTAAAAAAATTAAAATAAAAGTTTGCTTGTGTGCTTGTGTCAGACTAAAAGCAACACACAGTCAGATGGAATCGTTCATTATCTAACACACCATATCTGTGTGCCTACTACTGTCACAAAGACATAATTCTGGCCTCCATTCCCTTGCTTGCTGATACAGCTGACATTGGAGTCAATGGGAATTATTTGTATTACGCGGGGTCTTGGAGGCAGGGAACTGGGCAGCCAGAGAGGAGGGGTTTTTTTTCCCTTTCTCAAATAGACCATGGTTATGTCCCTTCCCCTCCCCACTGATGAAACTTTATTCTATAGTTAAAAATTCCAAGAGCACCGCAATAGGAAGCACTCATTATACTTGTAAAGAGTTTACAGACCCTTCCTTAGTTCATGTAAAACTGAGAAGAAAGTTTGCCTTTTTCTGAAGATACTATTTTGTCCCCTACAGAGGATCATAGCACAGCAAATAAACGATTAGCATGAATCAGAGCCAATGGCTGCCTTTATACTTACCATGTACCACATGCTTGGCCACTTGGGATCATTGAAATAAGTGGATTGGGTACCACCAGGTTTATAATCCCTCTTTATCCTTCTTTTAACTACCTGTTGTTGTATCCACTCCACCTGCCAACAAAAAAAATATTTGGTAAGTGTTAGGGTTCCATGGAGATTATCAAGAAATGTGAGCAATCTTGGGAAGTTTCCCATTACTGAAGTCCAAGTCTATTTCATCTTAAAGTGTTCATTTTGGCAAAGGGAATGCAAAGCTCACCTTGTCATTTAGTTCGCAGGAAAATATACCAAATTAGTTAGTACTACATGTTGCTATGCACAACTATTTAAATCCCCTCTTAACAGGACTTAATTAGCTATCATCTATTGACCAATGCCATTGCATATTTTATTATTCTTTATTATTAATAATAAATAATTAATAAACACCCCATTTTTTATTTATAAACACAAAGATTAACAGTTACTCAAAAGAAAACGAATGGGATTTCCAAGGGCTTTTTTTTCTTTTTCCTTTATTTAAGTTTTTTCTTGTCAACTGCTAATACTGCAATGTATTCAAAAGCTCTATTTAACCAATAACTGAATCAACCTCATGAAAAGACCAAAAAAATAAGTTATAATTCATTGCAATGAGATTATTTGTCACGATTCACTCAGTTTTCAGGAACTGTATTTTCTGTAAAATTAAAGTACTTCCCAGAAAAAAGCAGCAGAGTACAGACTAATAGGTTAAATTACAACAAGAAGCTCAAAATATAAATGAAATAAGAGATCAGGGTCAAAATCAGGCTTCCAAAGTTAAGCTTCTTCTCTGTCAGACACCTCATCAAAGACTCTAAACACATTCAGAAAGGCGATACCAAAAGTGACATCCAGTCCACAGCAGATATTAATTTGTAATGCTTCTCCCCACCCCCAACACCATTAACCTTTCTAAATGGGAACTTGCTGCTATAAATGTAAATATTGTAAACTATCCACAGTCAAACCCAGATTTTACTTGCATGCTTGTGGCTTACCAACAGCTCATATTGCTGCTGTATTGCTGGTACAGAATAAAAATATAAAAGTTCAATTCACATCTTCCAAAGAAAGAAACGCAGCCGTCACCTGCTAACAGCTTGCTCTGTACCTTGCACTCCTGATTCCCAGGCATGTACACACACACACGCACAAAAATAAACTTTACTTTCAAAGCACATCTTTATTTTCTTGTTCCAGCTCAGAGTCACTAGCTAAGGACAATATTAATGTTTTCCCATAGCAGAAAAATGTGTCCAACCATTCATTCTTAATTCTAGTTCAAATCCTGAGATCCTAAACCAGGCAAAACTCCAACTGATTATAATGGGAGTTATGCATGAGTGAAAATTGATGGCCCCATGCTTCCCTGGCTTCTGAAGACAGGGAATGCAGATCATGGTGAGAGGAGAAAGAGGGATCTTTGAACCTGTGGAATCCCTTCTGTGAGGGAGTTCTATGGGGTACCACTTCCATATGGTGGTAGACGACAGTGTGGGGACTGTGAAAACATAGTTTTTCCCTCTGCACTAAGCAACATCGCTACCTGAGAATTGCTTCAGGTCAGCGGTAGCGGCATGGTTTCGACAGAAAGAGCTGGGATGTCAACGGGCACAGAATAGGAGGGAGCTGGTTGATGCTGTGTAAGCAAGTTGAAGTCCCTTTTCTCTGTCAAATCCTCCAAAATCTACCCCCTTATATCTGTGGGTGGTAGGGAATTGAGAAAGTTTTGATAAGTCCCCTTTCTCTTCTGGCCACCTCTTTCCTCTTCCAACAGTACGTCTGGCTTGGCTGAAATCCATCTCATGGACTTCTCAGCAAGCCTGGGAATATTTACTGGGTTGTCTGCTGCCATTAAATATTACACACTGCAGAGCTTCATTCAGAAAGGGAAGGCAGCCAATCATTCCTGGGCACCTCTGAAGCAGCAAATTCCTGGAGTATCCAAGACATATAGAGTGTAGCTGGCCAGATGCCAAGAGAGAGGACCAAAGACCTGAGTCTCTACTGATGGCAATTACTGAACACAGAAGAGAGACAGATTAAGGTTAAATGGGAGCCACATTATTTTTAACTCTGTCCCATCAAAAAAGTTGGTGTCCCATAGATCTTCAACAGATGCTCCCTCCCAGCCCCCTATTGGCGGCATGAAATCTCTCTTCCAGACCCTGAAAATGGATCCTTGTTTTTTTCCAACTCTTCCTGCCATGTAAAACAACCCAACGCTTCCTAGCACATACAAGGCCACATGTGCTGCACCTTAGCTGACTCACTGGCAAACTAGGTCCCCTTGGACCATGAACCTGTCTTAATCTGACCCTGACTTGTTGAGGTCAGGGAGAAGTGAAACTTCAATACAGCTGAATAAGCAATCAAAGTTTTCAAGGCTTATGCAAACCCAAACTCCAAATCTTTTTTTGATTTAGCCTTTATTGCTTATGACTAGTCACATTTTCAGTATAACAAGGGATCTCTGATGTCTACACTGCACAAATATTTACACTCTGCTGCTGACCATAAAAAAGTTGAAAGTGAATGCAAAATAACAGTGCTTGTGAAGGCTGAAATCTGTATTAACAAATACAGCAATGTGATCTCAACACTAATCTGCATATAGATGTCTCAAGAGGTACAAATAGTTTATTTTGTCTCAGATCAAATAACTGAGAACACTTATCATAAAATTCCTTAGTGCCAGCAATCATAAACCCTCCCTCACTGCACCATTCCCATCCACCATGGACCCAGAGCAATTACTTGGCACATAGAGAGATTCTGATGTATAAAATTGAACTCATTTGTAAATCAGTGTTCTCATCATTTAGGAGCACAAGGGCTTTGCATTTCAATATACTATCGACGGAGATTGTTTCAGGAAACAATTCACTGTGTTTGGCAAAAGAGGCTAGCAATTGTGTTTTAAAGAACCTATTTGTCTATCACTGGGATCAGACCTGAGAGGTACTGAATGTTTCCTGCAAGATGAGCACCCTTCACTCCTAATGAAGTAAGTGGGAGCTGAGGATGTGAGCACTTTGCAGAAGGTGCTCTGAAGCTTGCAAGATCAGGTCCAAATACTGGAATGACAGATGATATAACTCACTGTCCTACCATAACACCAAACTGTAAATACATATATACAGCAGATACATATACACCATCATTGCACCATAATGATGCATTCTGATACACTGAGCCTGATTCTCCACTGACTTGCTCCTTGTATTTCAAATATGCTGACCAGCTCTACAGAAGGACCTCAGAAAAATCGAGGAGCCATCTCCTGCACTTTACACACTCCAAAAGGGACCACCACAAACATGAAATGATCACATGCTCCCACACACTGGAAGAAAAAAATCAGGAAACTTACCTGGATATCATGCAGGAAACCCAAAACATCAGTCTAAAAAACCTGATGACAGCAATCCAACACAAAAACAAAAAGTGGAACCAACTACAACAGCTCCACAACCAACAGAACACCACCTCTAGGAGAAACCAAGACACCGTGACCCACCATATGGACACTACAAGACACCCCAGCATCATTAACCTACCAAGACTACCCTTAACCAAAGCTGAAGGGCCGGTACTCTCCAAAGGACTGAACTTCTGCCCCACCACAGAACCTGACACTATATTAACATGTGGAAAACTAAAAGAATTCTTCCACTGGTTCCACCTCAAGGAATTCTTTCACAGTAAAGATGACACCACCCACAACAACCACATCCCCCCACCAGTCATATGAATAAACAGGCATCTGACTGGACACCTCCCAGTGGACAAAACTACACACTGGATCATTACAATAATTGCATCAGGAAAAAAATGGACTGTGAAATCCTCAACAAACATTACATCCACTATAATCTCTCTACCACCAAAAGGATAGCTATACATTTCCTAAAATCCAATCACCAGATAGTGATCAAACCAACAGAAAAAGGGGATGCTACAGAAGTCCTTAATTGTGATGACTGTGTCAACGAGACCAACAGACAACTCTCTGACACCACCCACTATAAAGAACTAAAAGAAGATCCCAAACCACAATTCACACCAAAATGTAAAGATACCATCAAATCCTTCCCCAAACAACTCCAAGAAAAGCTCTACAACCTCACCACCACTAAATCACTCCAGAGACTTCTACAAGCTTCCCAAGCAACACAAACCAGGGAACCAGGCAGACCGATCATATCTGACCCTGGCGCTCTTACTAAAGAAATATCAGGACTCATAGAACTCATCCTCAAACCAGTCACCACACAAAAGGCCAGATTTCTTCAAGTCACTATCAAGTTCCTCCAGAAACTCTGTAACATAAACAACTTCCCCAGAATACCTTGCCACCATATTGCCACACAATCCTTGCCACCACAGATGCCACCTCCCTAAACCTCAATATCCTCACCACGACGGTATCAAATACTGCCTGCCTCAAATACCTACAAGATAACGTACAATGCTTTCATCCTCACCCATAGTGACTTTATCTTTAACTACAAACATTTTGTCCAAACCATGAGAACAGCCATGGGAATTGGAGTGGCTCCCCAACATGTCAACCTCTTCATAGGCCAACTTGAGGAAGAATTTCTGGAAAAATGCTCCATGAAACCAATGTTATACCTGAAATATATTAATGATATTTTCATTCTCTGCACAGAAGACCTAAACTCCCTAATGGATTTCCACCACATCATCAGCAACCACTAGCCGTCCATCAAACTTGTTAGAACATTCTCACACCAGCATCAACTTCTTGGACACTGTGATCAGCCTCAACAATAGAACCATCCAAATGACTACATACAAGAAACCTACAGATCACCATACTTACCTATGTAGATCCAGCAACCACTCCAGATGCACCACAAAATTTGTTATCTACAGCCAGGCATTCAGATGTTGCAGAATTTGCTCTGAAGAGAAAGTCCAGGATAAACACACTGAAAACCACCTTCATCAGACAAGAACACTCCACCAGAGAAAAAGATCACATCTTGTCAAGGGCCACCCAAATACTCCAAGAGAACCTGCTTCCATAGGCGCCGACTCTGTGGGTGCTCCAGGGCTGGAGCACCCACGGGGAAAAATTGGTGGGTGCTCTGCACCCACCAGCAGCTCCCCACCCCAGCTCACCTCTGCCTCTCCTCCACTCCGCCTCCTCCCCTGAGCATGCCGCCGCATCCTGCTTCTCCCCCCTCACTCCCAGCACTTGTGCCGTGAAACACCTGTTTCGCGCAGCAACCCTGGGGGCGGGGGGGGGTGAGAAACACGGCGCTCTTCGGGCAGGAGACGGGGCCAAGGCGGGGATTTGGGGAGGGGTCCAATAGGGGCAGGGAGGGGTGGAGTTAGGGCGGGGACTTTGGGGCAGGGGTGGAGTAGGGCCAGGGGTGGGGCCGGGGGCGGAGCGCAAGTACCCACCGGCGCAGAAAAAAGTTGGCACCTGTGCCTGCTTCAATATAGGGGGGAAAACCACTGCCTGCACACCCCTAGCTGTCACCTACCCTCCCACAGTGGGTATCATCAAAAAATTACAACTCATATTTTTGAGAACCACATCCTGAAATAAATCTTTCTTAAACCCCATCTTCTGGTCTTCAAATAACCCCCCAAACTCACCAAGCTCATCAGAAGAAGAAAGCTCCCCAGAGACCAGGACACCAACTCAAAGCAGTACCAGACCATACAAAAAAAAAAAAGATGCAAAACCTGCAGACATATCTCCAATGCTACGATGATCAGTACCATCCTCCCACAACAACCTTTCAAGATCAATGGGTCCTACACATGCCTATCACAACATGTGGTGTACCAAACCCAGTGCACTAAATGCTACAATGACAACTATGTGGGTGAAACCAGACAATCACCACACTCTCAAATGAACTCACACAGAAACAGGATAAAAGACAAAACACCATATCACTATTTGTGAACACTTTTAACAAAGTGATCACTCGATATCTGATCTTTCAGTAATTGTCCACAAAGGAAATCTGCACAGCGCCTTCAACAGGTGAGTCTGGGTACTTAAATTCATAACGCTGTTAGTCACCAAAAATCATGAACTCAACAGGGACACTGGCTTCATAGCTCATTACAATAATTAGTAACATCTCTACCTGCTAATCCGTAATGGCCCATATCAAACCGCTTTTACATAACAATGTAACCCTATAAATGGCCTCCTACAATGTGTTACCCCTTACTCTTAACAATCTGTTCCAACTTGTATTTAACTCAGAAACTCTTTTTTCCTTCCCCAGACCTGAAGAAGAGTCCTGTGTCACTTGAAAGCTTGTACCTTACACCAACAGGAGCTGGTTCAATAGAAAGTATTACCTCACCCATCTTGTCCCTCTCTTGCTCCGTGGTTAGGCATTTATAACATCACAAAGTGGGTGTAAAATGCTACCATTCTGATTTGATTCACTTTGCACAGATACAAATGACAACACAAGGAGCCCAGATGGAGGAAAATTCAGCCCAGTTCACTGTGCCTAATCACAGTCCTCATTCCATTGGTGCTTGTGCATTTTTTTAATCAACACCCTCTGTTGGGATCTGTTTTAATAGCTGTTATAATATAATCTGTTATAATTGCATTGAGGATGTACCAACACACTCATTTGGAGTGTAATTAAAAGCATCACAGGAGACTCGTTTTCTCAGAAGAGGAGCTCAGGTGCATTAGAGACATGACATTTAGTTTACAGAAACTATCACTTCTACAGTACTCACTCCATGGAGCAACAAAGCTTTTTCCTTAGTTAGTGAACAGAAAGCTTGCCAGTTGGTCTTGTCTAAACTGTCTGATCCCTGGGCTGTAATACTGATGAATAGATCAAAACTCAGCAGTTATTTAAACGTCCTGCCATACATTTCCATTTCTCATTTCATGCATACATATACACACACTTCACTGCCCAATGGCTGGTATAGCATGGATTTGACTGATTCTGTATGAAAAAAGTTCATTTGTTTAAAAATGTTTCCTTTTAAAAAGTGTCCAGTTCACACTTCCTATCCCCTAGTCCTTGAAGGAAAATCTCTGGAGTAAGTGATTATACAGATTCCTACTTCTTGCCAAAAGGAGACTCTATGCAAACAATGAGGTGCATTCTAACATTTCCATAAAGTCACACTTAGCTGAGGGGGAACAGTGCACATTTTCCAATTGACTTCAGCTCCGAAAGTTCCATTTCCTGAATGTCTAGAAATCAAAGCCAACCCAGATTGGAGACCAAACTACTTCAAATAAAAATCATCATTTCCAGTCTCCTCATCTCAGCATTTACAGGGTTGTTCTGTGCACAATATTGCTCTTCTTTACTGACATGCAAGCAGTGCTGCTGAATACAAGTTGCTCTGAGCTAACGCAAATGGCCCTTTTAAAAAAGAGGAGCTAAACAAAACGATGAGATGTTATCTTTCATACAGCAAAACACTTTTCTCTCACTTTACTCTCTCACTCATTCAGTGTAATGAATGCAAAAGTTGTCTTGTAAGAACAGTGAAAATGAAAGTGATTGAATATAAGATGTTGTCAAGAGAGGAAAAAACTAATTGTTAATTAACAGAACACTGAATACGTTTAATCAGAAAAAAATTAACCACACCAATTTTTCACAAGTGTAGCTTTCTAAAAAGTTTATCAAAACACTGGAAATTATAATATGGGCCATGCATCTTAACTGCACTATTTCTATTCAACATCTTTTGGGGATTGAGGGCTTTGTCATTATTTTTAATAACACTTCGGTGTGTTTGTTGCAGTAAATATTTTCTAATTTTCAAATGGCATTGGAGATGTGTAGTTTACATTTTCTATTTCTTTGAGCAAATACAGTGCATGTGAATGTGACAGGTAAATAGCAACAGCTACAGACAAACTTAAGGCAAAATCCTGCCCTATGCAGGGAGAAGGGAGGGGTACACAAGAAGAAAAAACAGTGGATGCCAACTATGAATAAGAAGTGGGTTTTACACTAGAATCTATCCTTTTAGCCTTGCAGCATTGGAAACATGCATATGTGGGCCCTGAGTCTAGGAAGACAGGCTGCATGTGCATGCCACTCCCAATGCACTCATAGGTCCAATTGTCAGGCCACCATTCACCTAAGCCTAGCCTATGTCTGTAAATTGGAAATAGAAATAGCTGCTCAGCTACCAAGGAAACAGGGACTTTAGAAACACAACAGATTAAACAGAGAGAGAGAGAGAGAGAGAGAGAGAGAGAGAACCACCTCAGACAAGAGTCTTGGGAAATGTCACAAAACAAGCAATGAACTTGGATGGCTGTACTGGATGAGTGAGTGGGAGATGTCATGGGGAAAGGTGGATTGGCCAGCAGGCAACACGTTCACTTACTGGGGTGGGTAGCCAGGGAATCGCCTTTTGACATGAAGTGAGCTGTAGCTCACGAAAGCTTATGCTCAAATAAATTGGTTAGTCTCTAAGGTGCCACAAGTACTCCTTTTCCTTTTGACAATAGACATTGTCTTTTTGCAGTCAATGAACTTAACAATTTAATAGATTTGGTGATTGACTATTTTATGTGATTAGCATGATGAAAGCCACAAACCACATGGACAGATATATGTAATAGTGTTATCCCTATCTCTTCAAGGATTACACCTTATTGACCCCCCTAAAACAGATGAACAGCCAGACTACTCCTGCTGGCAAGAACTGTGCATAGATAGGTGCCTGTAGCATACATGAATGTCAAGTCACTGGACTGTGAGAGTCCCCCCTTCCCCTGATCACTTCCAGTGCTGCCAACTGGATTGGTGCTCTTGTGAACTCCCTCACAACACTCTATCTCATTCATAATCTGCAAAACACATCTACCATCCCAGTCTCCTCAGGGCCCTCTTCTGAGTTCTTCCTCATGCCAAGCTGTGTGATGATTCTGGCAAATACCCACTATAGGATATGACCACCAAAACCATTAACATGATTTGAAATGATGTTTCCAGATATAAAAAATCAGTACACTAACCGATTATAATGTCACCAAGCTCTTTTTATATAAAAAAGACTGCACTTAACACATATACAAGGAGTGTAAAGACACTACAATACTTTTTCCTTTTCTCAACAGAAGCATAATGGGATTTCATGTTCAATGGAATGACAAGATTTTTAGCAGTGGATACAGGACAAAATGTGGGAAACATTTAGAAATTTTAAAGATACAATTTATGGTGTTTTGAAATTATCTTAAAGCCAATACTTTCAGCCCACACTCTGTAATTGCTCCTGACTTCAAGGGGAGTTTTGCCTGAGTTAGTCTTGAATAATGACTAGAGGACTTGTCTCTTATATTGATGAAGGTGAGGTTGGTATTGTCTTAGATTGACTAAAGATGGAAGAAGATATTTAGCAAGGGGAATAGAGAATGGAAGGTGTGTATTCTCATATCCCTATACCTTCCAAATCACAAACTATATCTAAGTACACCAGTGAACAACAGCATTCTCAATTTGTATTTCACATTTCAACAGTACAAAACCCATGAAGTTGAAGACCTAGAACTAAAATGTCTATCTGCATCAGGATGACACTCCAACACCCTAAAAGCCACATGTAACTTTAGGCATTTGATGTATGAAAAGTTTTTACACATTTCCAGTTTGAAAATTTGAAAAAAACCAAACCATTATTGGTGAGCTCTTCATGTTATTTTAAAAACAATGCTTTAAAGAGTTGATCTTTTAAAAAACAAACAACGGGCTTAATTTCTCCATCTCTGTACCAGCACTTCGAGCCTCTCAGTAACAGTAGCCGGTCTGCAAATAAAAATGGTTGAAGACTGTAGGACAAAGTAGCTGTTGACCCAAGTCAAGAGCATAGGAAATGATTTGCAGATACCATTTCTTCAAATCCCCATAAACTGCTGGGGTCTAAAGTTGGATAAAAGTTAATGAATCCAACAGTGCTAAGTGATACATTCTCATTGATTGACAAAGTGCATCTTCAAAAAGGGTCAATATCTATCCACAATCAAAACCGTTGACATAATTATGCGACACACATTCTGAAAAAGCATGATAAAAGAAAGAAAGAAACACCAGGTCAAGACAATCTGGGAGGCAGAGGGAAAAATGTTTGAAATTACTACTTGTGTCTGTGTAAATACATCCTATGTAACAGCAGGGCAGACTATAATAGTTTGACCTGTGGAGCAAAGCAGCTGAAAGGCTTGTCAGAAATTCAATGCATATTTTTTCAAGTCTCACTGACATGAAAAAGCCAATCAGATTTATTGTGAATGTGTCTATCCACTTTGCTATATGCAAGTAATCCATGTTTCCATCATAGTGATATAGATATCACAGCTTAACATATACATGTTCACAAAGTACTCTGTATATCGTAGCATAACCCCGTAGTGTAGACACAGCGTATGTGACAAAAGGAGTTTTTCCATCATTGCAGGAAAACCACCTCCATGAATGATGATAGCTATTAGGGATGTAAATATTGGTTTAAAAAGTTAACTGGTTAAACGATTAAAATTATACCATTTAACCGGTTAATCGTTAACCAAGGTGGCTCCGGGAGGCCTGACATGGCTGGAGCTGGAGCTGCTCTGGCCTGGCCGGGACTTCACCCGTCAGCTGGCACAGCCAAGGCAGGGATCCCGCCGGCTGGCCTGGCGTGGCCGGTGCTGGGGTCCCTCCAGCTGGTGCAGGGCCACCGGTGTTAACGATTAAGGTTGGTTACATCCCTAATAGCATTTTACATCCCTAAGAGCTATGCTTACAGAAGCATTCTTCTGTTGATGTAACTGCATCTACAGTGGGGGTCAGGTCAGCATAGCTATATTGGTTAGGGGTATGGATTTTTCAAACACCTGACTGATGTAGCTATGTTGATCTAACTTTTAAATGCAGACCAAGCCTATGTTCTTTTGTATCAAGGGAATCTGTGTCACAGGGTAAGTGTATGGGGCTGTGTGTGGGTAGTCTCAGCTGCCAGGCTCCCATCACATGCCTCCACTGCAGCAGACACCAACCAGCAGTTACCCTCCTTTGCTGGGGAGGCCAGTGGGGACTCCACAAGTAGGGAGCAGAAGGCTACACCATGGGAGTACTACCTCCCCTCTCGGACAGGGCCCTTGCTCAGCACAGCCCCAGGGCCTCGAGTGCCATCCACTTCCCCTGCAGGACAGACCCTGCGCGTGGAAAGCAGTCAAGGCCATACGGAAGGACCAAGGTCAGCAGGGGATTCTGTCTAGCAGGGGGGTCAGTTCTCAGAAGGTGCAGCCTTCCACTTTTCTCCTGACCTTGAACCTCCAATGCAGCCCCCTTCCACTTCCCTGTGGGCGGGGGAGTGAGATGGGCAGGGAACCGGGTCCCAGCAGCTGAAACCAACTAACCACTGTTGGGAGTAGAAGGCTTCCTCAGCTGCTACGTGATGAGTAACCCCTGGCCCCGACCCGGGTTCTGGGTTCCCTACATGACCACCCCCTGCACCCTCATTGACACAGGGCAGTCCTTCCCCACCTCAGCCCCTGTGGATACTGGGAACTCCTCTCTCCCCAACCCCGGCCCCCCATGAGTACTGGGCACCCCTCCATGGTGATCTGTCAGTCCCTCTCCGCTCTTCCCCAGTTCCTGTGAGGGGGCATGTATTTTCTGAGGAGGGCCTCAGCAAAAATAGTTTGGGAACCTCTGATGTAGGAGAATTGCAGCATGATTTCCCCTCCACAGGTGGGCAGGATGGATGACCTATATGACTGTATGTGGGCTACGGTGAGGTGTGGTCCCACTCTCATCTCTACCCCTTCGAAAAGGCCCTCAACACCCCTTACATTATGGCTGCAACTATGTGGAGGGGGGGGAGGAGCTGAGAGGGGGAGAGCAGGCTCCTTGCAGCCTCCCACATTGTGCATTGCAGTAGGGGCAGGCCACAATCTGGCTCAAAGTGACCAGCTGAAAGTCACATAGCAAGTCTGGGGCAAAGCTGAGAATTAGACAAAGGTCTCCTGATTCCCAGTCTTGTGGTTTTAACACAATACCATCCACAATCCTTAAACCAGTCTTTTTAGAATAACCATGTTTCTTCATGATTTTTTACCTTTAAAATTTGGGGCTACAGTAACAAGTTCACAGGCTTCAGAATCAGTTTCAGGGATAATTCACCCTTTGCAAAGTCCGAAATGATCTTCACTCCTGCCTTATGGCAACTGTTAATATAAGCCATTCTAGTTTCCTGGCCACACAAGTTTGTAACTGCTCACAAATAACAAGGAAATAGAACTGTAAAATACCTACAACCAGTTATTTTGTTTTGCATGATACCCAAGGCTAAATTCACACCATTTGATTAAAAATCATATTAATGTGACTGATTTGGGGATACTGAAATATATTCTGTGCTGTTTTATTGTACCATGAGGGTTAGTATTAATATTGCATTGAACACAAAATGATATGACATGTCTTTAGCTAACATATGTCTAAATGCGTCTCCTTAGGAATTCTTAAATCAGATGCAGAACCAAGTATCCAGTAGGGGATTGTAATTTTAAAAACCCTTTACCACAGTATTTTAATTAGCTTTGGAATCTAACATCTTATAGTTGAAATGTCTTGGGGTTTTGTGTTTATATTACTGGAGTGACAATCCAATCACTCCAGTAATATAAAAAAAAGCTCTATTGAACTGTCTAATGGATTTTTGCTCTCCTTAGGCTAGTCCTTTAACTCTGGCCATGAATCACTTAAGTCCTTGAGAAATCTGCATTTGCTATTTTCAGATAACCTCAAATCATTTACTAAATGAATTCCTAGGCACACAAATCTCCCACTGGGCCAAAATTTTGCTCTCAGTAACACCAGTGTAAATCCAGAGTAATTCCAATGGTCTAGATTCATAGAATTATAGAAGATTAGGGTTGGACGAGACCTCAGGAGGTCATCTAGTCCAACCCCCTGCTCAAAGCAGGACCATCAACAACTAAATCATCCCAGCCAAGGCTTTATCAAGCTGGGCCTTAAAAACCTTTAAGGATGGAGATTCCACCACCTCCCCAGGTAACCCATTCCAGTGCTTCACCACCCTCCTAATGAAATAGTGTTTCCTAAAATCCAACCTAGACCTCCCCCACTGCAACTTGAGACCATTGCTCCTTGTTCTGTCATCTGCCACCACTGAGAACAGCCTAGCTCCATCCTCTTTGGAACCCCCCTTCAGGTAGTTGAAGGCTGCTATCAAATCCCCCGTCACTCTTCTCTTCTGTTCTGCAGACTAAATAAGCCCAGTTCCTCATAAATCATGTGCCCCAACCCTGTAATCATTTTTGTTTCCCTCTGCTGGACTCTATCCAATTTGTCCACATCCCTTCTGTAGTGGGGGCCCAAAACTGGACACAATACTCCAAATGTGGCCTCACCAGTGCCAAATAGAGGGGAATAATCACTTCCCTCCATCTGCTGGCAATGCTCCTACTAATGCAGCCCAATATACCGTTAGCCTTCTCGGCAACAAGGGCACACTGTTGACTCATATCCAGCTTCTCGTCCACTGTAACCCCCAGGTCCTTTTCTGAGGAATTGCCGCTTAGCCAGTCGGTCCCCGGCCTGTAGCAGTGCATGGGATTCTTCTGTCCTAAGTGCAGATTTCTTTTGGCCCAATCCTCCAATTTGTCTAGGTTACTCTGGACCCTATCCCTACCCTCCAGCATACCTGCCTCTCCCCCCAGATTAGTGTCATCTGCAAACTTGCTGAGGGTGCAATCCATCCCATCATCCAGATCATTAATGAAGATGTTGAACAAAACTGGCTCCAGGACAGATCCCTGGGGCACTACACTTGATACTGGCTGCCAACTAGACATCGATCCGTTGATCAATGATGATCTAGCCAGCTTTCTATCCACCTTATAGTCCATTTATCCAATCCATACTTTTTTAACTTGCTGGCAAGAATACTGTGGGAGACCATATCAAAAGCTTTGGTAAAGTCAAGATATATCACATCCACTGCTTTCCCCATATCCACAGAGCCAGTTATCTCATCATAGAAGGCAATCAGGTTGGTCAGGCATGACTTGCCCTTGGTGAATCCATGTTGACTGTTCCTGATCACCTTCCTCTCCTCCAAGTGCTTCAAAATGGTTTCCTGAGGACCTGCTCTACGATTTTTCCAGGGACTGAGTTGAGGCTGACAGGTCTGTAGTTCCCCGGATTCTCCTTCTTCTCTTTTTTAAAGATGGGCACTATATTTGTCTTTTTCCAATCATCTGGGACCTCCCCTGACCGCCACGAGTTTTCAACGATAATGGCCGCTTCATTCCAGGGTCTTCAGTGGCTTCTGCCTGCATAGATCCTGGTGCCAGTAGTGGTAGAAAATCTACTGAGGGCTGTGGTGGCAGTACAGAGCAGCCACAACCTAGTGATTCATTGGGACCTAAAATGGTATATCGATATAGCCATTCCTCAGTGGCCTCTCTGCTGGCCAGGATACAGCTGAAAGAAGTTCTCATATATTATTGTTTCTGTTTTAAAAGAAATCACCCCCCGCTCCCCAATGTACTTTATAGTAGGCAGCAGCTTTGTTTAATGGTACTTTGCCATTGTGGAAATCCCTGCCATAACTACATGATGGAAAAATTCAATCACAGCAGCTTCACCCAAACATATAACTTTTCTAATTAAATCGAGTGTTTTTCTATTGTAATACTTGGTTTTGGCAACTAAAAATGTAAGTTGATTGCAACTCCTTGTGACATTTTCCGTCTTTGTGCCATTGCTGCTGTGTAACGCTGATCATAAAAAAACAAAAAAGGCTGAATCCTTGTCTCAGATCAGCAGGCTGTGTATTAGAGACCAGAATTGGGCCAGAAATCTGCATCTTCTGGTTTAGCCTTAGTGCTGTGGTCATTTTTTATTTCTTTTGCAACTTAGGCAAAGGCCAGGGCCATCTTTTACTATTACACCTAATTGGTTCTGGGGAATATACCTCTTTGTAGCCAGGACATTAGCCTTAATGAACACCCCTATCTCATTGACAACTGATATTTTTGTCCCTGTTCTCTGCCTACAAATCAAGAAAGTGGATCTAACCTGATTGCTACCTCAAGCCAGGGGTGCAGGGAAGGAAAAGAAGAATGTTCAATTTCCTTTAAATCACAAACACTGATGACTTCATCTCCTTTTTCTTGGCCTCTGACCTGAGCTCCTGCACTCTAGTCTCCCAGCTGGCAGCGCAGTTTGTTGCTACTAAAACACTGAGATTGCTAGAGCTCTTAAACCCCATCATCACCTTCTGAAACATTTTGCTACCCATGAAAGAAGCATATATCCAGCCTCAGGGGAAAATGTAGTCTAATTCCCAGTGCAAATGGGAAAAAATTGGAATTTACCTTCCTAGATCTAGTAGCCCATGGGTTCTCAAACTGGGGGTCAAGACCCCTCAGGGAGTTGCAAGGCTATTACATAGAGGGTTGTGAGCTGTCAGCCTCCACCCCAAGCCCCGCTTTGCCTACAGCATTTATAATGGTATTAAAAGTGTTTTTAATTTATAAGGGGGGTCGCACTCAGAGGCTTGCTGTGTGAAAGGGGTCACCAGTACAATAGTTTGAGAACCACTGCAGTAGCCAGAAGCACACCAACTGTTTTCTCAACTGAAGTATTATTCCCACAACTGAAAAACCACTGACAGTGCTATCGGTTACATGGTATCTGTCAGATTCTGCAGGTCAGACCACAAGAAAGGTGGAGCAATGCTTGATTAATGAATGTGCTGGCTAGTGCTTTTTTAAATTCATGTGTGAAGTCAGGGCAGTACCACAGTTTGCAACTTGCTGGCAATCCTGTGCATTTTGACATAAGAAGAGTGCCAACAACAGTCACTTTGCGAAAGCTCAGTTTCCCTGACCTCATAATTCATAACACCCTCCATAATATAAATAATACAGAAAAAAGAAAATAAAGAATCCATTTTCATCACTGACATTTCATTGAACACTTTTCATTCGAATATATCAGAGTTTTAGATTTCCAATTAGACCACATAAGTGAGGTTAGAGCAGTGGTTCTCAAACTTTTGTACTGGTGACCCCTTTTCACATAGCTAGCCTCTGAGTGTGACCCCTCCTTATCAACTAAAAACAGTTTTTTATATATTTAACACCATTATAAATGCTGGAGGCAAAGCGGGGCTTGGGGGGGAGGCTGACAGCTCACAACCCCCCCAATGTAATAACCTCAAAACCCACTGAAGGGTCCTGACCCACAGTTTGAGAACCCCTGGGTTAAAGTGTGTTCTGATTGGTGCTTCCTGAAATGACTATTATCTACATTTATGTCGCTCAGACGGTAATGTTTGTGTGCGATTTTGATGCGTATTCTGTAGTGATGAAAGGTTTTGAAGGTGGCCTACTATAAACGTGATTCTTTATTTGATTAGAGGTTCTGAATATTCTCTGCTTCAATAAAAGACTTGGTTTTTTTCAGCTAATGAGGGCCCCAAGCATACAAACATGAGCTTGCCTTCTCAAGCATGCAGTCATGAGCTTGTTTGATGCCATCTGGGATATATTACACAAGACACCTCATCTCCCCAAGGCAAGGACTTCAGGACCTTAGGCAAACACGAGGGCTTTCACACACCTTTCCTTCTGGTGACTGTTATACCCAGTTCCCCTCTTCTTGTAGCTTGTGCACTGAAGCGCCTGACCTAGTGACTGGAGTGGCTAGGACACTAAACTGGATATGGGAAAGAGGATTTATAGAACAGTGTACTGAACACTGTCTCTAAATACTAGAGGCTCCTAGATGCTTCTACTTCCTACCAGTGTAACATGAAAACCCACAGAGTTAGAGCTAGAAAACCATGTTTCCCACAAAGACTGTGAGAACATGGGATTATACAGCTGCCTTTCTCAGGATTGTCTGATCTACCAGTAACTACTAAGTGGGCAAGTGGAGCAAGACAGTATGCCAGCCTCATCCTGGTAAAAGAGAAAGAGGTCTTTTGCCTACAGAGAGTCTGGATTATTATGTGAGTTGTGAACTCATTACAGTGGCGACCAGTTAAAGAGCAGATTGATTTTAAGTTTGCTTAATGTACCTACAAAGATGTATTTGATTTGGATCCTTTGCAAAAATGAAGGCAAATCAACATATTGCCCTGTTATTGTATTTGGCATCCCAGTGTCAGTCTGAGTGATGGAATGCATTGTCACTTGAACAGGGAAAAATTTCAAACAATGTCAAAACTTGAATCAAGGTTAAATGAGTTTTATGTAAGTGATGGCCAACATATTGATAGAGACAACTGGTTCTAAGTAGATTATATGGAGAGCATTTAGAATGACAGAATGTTTTATTTCATTACAAAATTAATTGTATTAATTCATAAAATGCTCTGGAATACAAATATATGAAATCCACTAAGTGAAGTGTGGTTTCCAGGGCTTTAATAATACTTCATTAGCACTTTTCGTCTGTAGCTCTCAAAACTTTTCAACTAGTTGGGTAAACATCATTGTCCCATTTTCCAGGTTGGGAATTTGAAGCATAAAGAGGTGAAGTGATTTGAGCAAGATCACACAGAGAGTCAATAGCCCAGGTGAGAGCAGAACCCAAGGTTGGCCACTGAACCATCCTGATTAAAGTAAGGGGAGGACCTGATATACTAAAGAGTCAACGGGAATGAGAGAGGTTTTCCAATCTTGAGTGATGCTCACGTTTTCTGAAATGATCCTAAAATAAAACAAGGGCTGACATGATTCAATTTTTTTGCCAGCTCCATCCGTCTTCCATTATCTTTGCTCATTAACAGAGAGGTGCCAAATTATCTATGCACATTGTGAACACCTGCTCTTTGCTCTGATCCACAATATCTGAGAGAGAAAGTTGCCTTTAGCAGCTGGCAATGAGTTGCACAGCAAACCCACACATTACATCAGGGCTGTACACTGCTACTAGAAAGATTTCCAAAGGCAAGAACAAAACAAAACATAACAAAAACCTTCAGCCAATTTTTCTATGACTATCCTGTATTGTAACCAATATCATCAATGTCAGATGGAGCTGATTCCTCTTAGGAAATACTTCCCCGCTGTGTAAGAGGTGTTCTGTCACATTCCTAGATAGTCTGCTCTGAGAAGCTCCTTTCCAAAATGTTTTTTCTTTCTCTATGTGCTGGGCTAGGGTTGCCTGGCGTCTGATTTTCAACCGGAAAGTCCTATCGAAAAAGGGGACCAAAAGTGTTAATGACCCAGCACCTCCCCCTGCCCCGCAGTCAGGCTCCTTGTCAGGCTGTAGCAGCTCTGGCCCCAGCACCAGAGCAGAAAGAGCCCAGCTGAGCAGGGGGAGAGAGGTGGAGATGATCAAGTGAGCGATGGGGGGACTGGGGAGAGAGGAGTGAGTGACGTTGACAGGGCTTTGGGGGGAAGAGGTGGAGAAGGGGACGTTGCCTCAAAGGCTGGTTACCAGCAATTAGAAAGGTGGCAACCATAGTGCTGGCTGATATTCTGGCACTTTACCCTGCAGGATCAGCTTTTTCCAGATTGTCATCCCTTTCCCCGATTCAAAACCAGGATCACTCCACTTCCTCCATTTCTGGATCATTCTGAAATGATACCCACCCCAGCAGCTGAGACAGCAAGTTTCTATCTTTCCATTGCTGGCAATGTAAATGGAGTAAAGACTCAGAACATTGCACGGAGACTACTTCAGAAGCCAATGCTGCTGTGTTCTTTGTTGAGCTATTAGAGCAAAGAATGACTATTCAGGGCCGCTCCGAGGACATTGACAAGCATTGGTTCTCCCTAACTTATTACTTCATTCAGCTGCCCTTTTCGTTACAATTCACATAACTTATTGTGCTTCCCTGCAAGAGCTTGTAGTGTGTTACCTGAACTGTAAAGTAATTCAAATGTTATTAATACCTGGGAGCATCCACAAAGTTAAGGTCACCAAACAGTTTCCTTTATAACCCTTTGCTTTTACACATTTATTGTTAGCATTATGAAATATTTATCTTTTGGGCTGAAATTTCCTATACTTGGATTCTACCTAAGAGTGATTTTTAATTGTTGTTAAAAGTTTGCTCAAAAACCTTCAGCAGTTTTTTAAGTTCTGTGGGAATGAAAATAACACTTTCCCCTTTTGGGCTGCTGCCAATGCATGCTACAAAATTCTGCCAACTCTGAGTGTTCACATCTAGAGAGCTGAGCTGTGCAAGGCTGCAGGATTTTTTAAGTGTACACTCATTAAGCATGCACCATTAAAGCGTAAACCCCATTTTATACCAGTGAAGTGCATCTACCACAGTGGTTTGTGCCACTGATGTAGTTACACTGATGCAAATTGCCTTAATGTAGACAGCACCTTAGTGTATAATTTTCAATGTGCGCTTATTGGCACCAGCCAGCCTTAAATTGCAGGTATGGTAAAAAAAAAAAAAGTGACTGTAAAATGTGAGCCTCTTCACTCACGAAGTGAGCAAATTGAGCATACACAGGGCTCGTCTACAGTGCACCACTGTGTGGACTACAAGTTGCACATTCTAACTGCCCCATGTGAGAGTTGCTGCTCCAAACTAGAAGGTACCTGCTAATACATTAACATAGTCCTCTGTCAAACAGGACTATGTTAAGGCAATCTAGATACCTTTTTGTTTGCGCCAGGAGCGTCCACACAGGGCAGTTAAAGCGGAACATTTTGATGCACTTTGCAACTCACACCTCTGTAGTTACACAGTGCAGACATAGCCTTAGTTGTATCGCCTTACGTTAGTGACAGAACTAAGAGTTTTTACTCCTGTGGGGAGATGAGCTGGATTCTTTTCAACGAATTCAAAAAAAATCCCAGCTGCAGATCCTTCTCATTGATGACAGTCATCCAGAAACCAGACAGAAAACAGCTTTATTTCTAGATTTCAGGTGGGTTTGACTTCTGGTTTGCAGTTACAAACAACATCAGTTTTCCTGTTTACTGGGAACATTTGATGCAGAGTCAATGGGAAAAATCTCCCCCAAGGTCACAGAAAGCCAAGTTTTCAAAAGTAAATAGGTGCCTAAGGATGATTTTCAAGAACACCTACTCATGTCAAACTCCCATTGAAGTCATTGGGTGTTTTGCAGTTTTCACAATGGGTTGCTTCAGGGGTTTTCCACTGGAAAGAGTCCCCTGTAACAGACAGAGCCCCCAACACACATCCCATTTTTCTGACCCCTTTTTTTCAGCAGCCATGATGCTACAGAGACCGGTATACGACTTAGATGTTTTTAAATGTTCTGATCTCAGCAGTCACAGTTGACCATACCACCAGCCTCCCGAAGACCCCCCAAAAAGCTGTCATAATTCTCATTAATCATAAAGCCCAAAGAACTTAATCAAACTCTGCTACTTGCTGGAATGTGATACCTGCCAGTTGTTCTGACCTTGGGTTTCCAAGATGCTGTGATAACTGGATAAAATGGACAAGGGGCTATAATTACTTTTTCCACCCCATAGTGCAGGGCAGTGTCTCTAGCCAACCTGGTCACTAAGTGATTCTCCATCCTTGCAGCCAGTATCACAGCAAGCTTAAAAAAAAAAACTGCTGTGAAGAAATAGCAAGAGAAGGCAATCCTACTAAATACATGTGTCTCCATTTCCCAAGCCATTTGTTACACTAATTACAAAAGGGAGCCAGTTAAAACCTCCAGACTAATCTCCATTTTTTGCCTAACAATTATCAATGAGATTGTCATTGCAAAGGAGATCTAAAAATTACCTGGCAAATAGATAACTAAAATTTTCTGAAATACAATGTTGCTTTCTAAGGTCCAGCTAATTAAGGAGGGGAAGGCAAATAAACTCTGTGTCAGTGTCTCTGGGTTCCTCCCCCACCAGACCTGAGTCAGGCCCCTGCAGCCATAGTACTGCACTCCTATGTCCAGGTTTTCTACCATGCCAGACCAGTTGTAAGAGGCTCCACTGTCCAGCTGAGCCCAGGATAGTTTGCCGCCAAGTCTAACATCTCCAGGTGTGGCAGGACGGGCTGATTGAGCTCCACTTTTTAGCAGAAAACATCGAAAAAAGAATTTCATCAGGTAGTTCTAGTGATTATTTCTGAGGTTGTGTTTCTTTGCTTGTTTGCATTAATAGAAAAAAATTAGGATTTTTCTGAATGTAGTGGAATTAGATATTAACAAATGTGACAGGGTCGGGCCAGATGGCTATAGGAGAGTAATAGAAGACAGATATATAAGTCCCAGGCTAAGTAGGTCCCTTTCCCCTGGGTAAGGTAACAGGGAAGGTTCCAGAACAATCAGGAACCTTCTGGAGACAATTAAGACACACTGATTAGAACACCTGCAGCCAATCAAGACGCTGCTAGAATCAATTAAGGTAGGCTAATCAGGGCACCTGGGTTTTAAAAAGGAGCTCACTTCAGTTTGTGGTGTGCATGTGAGGAGCTGGGAGCAAGAGGCACTAGGAGCTGAGAGTGAGAACGCATACTGTTCGAGGACTGAGGTGTACAAGCAATATCAGACACCAGGAGGAAGGTCCCATGGTGAGAATAAAGAAGGTGTTGGGAGGAGGCCATGGGGAAGTAGCCCAGGGAGTTGTAGCTGTCGCACAGCTGTTCCAGAAGGCACTCTAGACAGCTACATTTCCACAGGGCCCTGGGCTGGAACTCGGAGTAGAGGGTGGGCCTGGGTTCCCCCCAAATCCTCCCAACTCCTGGTCAGACACAGGAGGAGTCGACCTGGACTGTGGGTTGAGAAAAATGGCCAAGCTGAGGGCTGCCTTGAAGCTCCAAGGCGAGCAAATCTGCCAGTAAGCACAAAACCCACCAACGTAGAGCAGGAACTTTGTCACACAAAGTATTTAATTTTATTACTAAACCACAGTCCAGTTAGCATTATGATTAACTTTGTTAAAGCTTTCTATGCAATGTAGATAAACAAATAGGAATTCTCATTTATGCACTAACATTTTATTGATGAAAAATAGCTACATTACCCCCATTGATATTGTAATTTGGCCCATACTCTTGGAACAAAGGACATATCACGGATAATTCAAAATATATTTGCATTCAAGGGTTGGGGGATGCAGTAGCACTAGGCTGTCACCTTTGGAGTCCTTCAGGTTCCAGTCCCAGAGGGTTCAATTGTGAGCTGCCCTACTCCACTGCACAGGCTATCCAGTGGTTTCTGTGGGGGAAAGAGCAGCTGCCTCTGGGCCACTAGTCCCTGTCCCACACGAGTGGAAAGAGAATGTGCAGGCAGGGACAAAGTGTGTTCACTTCATCCTCTCCAATGCATTCATAGGCACAACTAAGCTGGTGCAGAGGGGGAAGAAAGTTGTTTCAGGACAAGGGTCACGACTCTCAGTTCAGTTCCTGCTTTGGACAGTGCAACTATGCTTTGCCCTCACTCTGGGCAGATTGGAAGATTACAGTCTAGCCCACATTGTGTCACAGGTAATAGTGCATATGGTGGTCTCATACCAACCCCATTCATTCACAACACAAAATCACACCATCTTTGCCAGTTTCTGCTTGAGCGGCCCAGAACTCATATGGAGGTTTGAAGATCAGGATTGAGCTGCAGTGGTAAAGCTGGGTGAATGCAGAACCTGGTTTAAACTAGTGCTAAGATCAGTCACTTTTCATAAGCACCAATTTCACTCACAAACTAAAACAAAGGGGAAAAAACCCTTCTTGCACACACTTTATAGCATCATAAACAGGGTGTTAGAACACCAGTAATTATAATGACAGGTTTCAGAGTAGCAGCCGTGTTAGTCTGTATTCGCAAAAAGAAAAGGAGTACTTGTGGCACCTTAGAGACTAACAAATTTATTTGAGCATAAACTTTCGTGAGCTACAGCACACTTCATCGGATGCATTCAGTGGAAAATACAGTGGGGAGATTTATATACATAGAGAACATGAAACAATGGGTGTTATCATACACACCGTAACGAGAGTGATCACTTAAGGTGAGCAATTACCAGCAGGAGAGCGGGGGGGCGGGGAGGAGCCTTTTGTAGTGATAATCGAGGTGGGCCATTTCCAGCAGTTGACAAGAACTCTTCTGGCTCTGTCAATCTGTTTCTTCACTTCAGCAGGTGGGTATTGTAGTTGTAAGAATGCTTGATAGAGATCTTGTAGGTGTTTGTCTCTGTCTGAGGGGTTGGAGCAAATGCGGCTGTATCGTAGAGCTTGGCTGTAGACAATGGATCGTGTGGTGTGGTCTGGATGAAAGCTGGAGGCATGTAAGTAGGAATAGCGGTCAGTAGGTTTCCGGTATAGGGTGGTATAGCATTCTTACAACTACAATACCCACCTGCAGAAGTGAAGAAACAGATTGACAGAGCCAGAAGAGTACCCAGAAGTCACCTACTACAGGACAGGCCCAACAAAGAAAATAACAGAACGCCACTAACCATCACCTTCAGCCCCCAACTAAAACCTCTCCAACGCATCATCAAGGATCTACAACCTATCCTGAAGGACGACCCATCACTTTCACAGATCTTGGGAGACAGGCCAGTCCTTGCTTACAGACAGCCCCCCTACCTGAAGCAAATACTCACCAGCAACCACACACCACACAACAGAACCACTAACCCAGGAACCTATCCTTGCAACAAAGCCCGTTGCCAACTGTGTCCACATATCTATTCAGGGGACACCATCATAGAGCCTAATCACATCAGCCACACTATCAGAGGCTCGTTCACCTGCACATCTACCAATGTGATATATGCCATCATGTGCCAGCAATGCCCCTCTGCCATGTACATTGGTCAAACTGGACAGTCTCTACGTAAAAGAAAAAATGGACACAAATCAGACGTCAAGAATTATAACATTCAAAAACCAGTTGGAGAACACTTCAATCTCTTTGGTCACTCGATTACAGACCTAAAAGTTGCAATTCTTCAACAAAAAAACTTCAAAAGCAGACTCCAATGAGAGACTGCTGAATTGGAATTAATTTGCAAACCGGATACAATTAACTTAGGCTTGAACAGAGACTGGGAGTGGATGGGTCATTACACAAAGTAAAACTATTTCCCCACGTTTATTCCCCACCCTCGCTCCCCCCACTGTTCCTCAGATGTTCTTGTCAACTGCTGGAAATGGCCCACCTTGATTATCACTACAAAAGGTTTCCTCTCCCTCCTCCCCCGTCACCCCCTGCTCTCCTGCTGGTAATATCTCACCTTAAGTGATCACTCTTGTTACAGTGTGTATGGTAACACCCATTGTTTCACATTCTCTATGTATATAAATCTCCCCACTGTATTTTCCACTGAATGCATCCGATGAAGTGAGCTGTAGCTCACGAAAGCTTATGCTCAAATAAATTTGTTAGTCTCTAAGGTGCCACAAGTACTCCTTTTCTTTTTAGTAATTATAATAGAATCTAACTTGTAACAAGTATTATGTATTAGTTTGTCCATGTTCATATCAAACTGTTTAATACTCAGGAGGCAGGTATTAACGTGAAATCTTTCTGTGCTCTCTTGTACACTGGAAGTCAGTAACCCAATTCATGATCTAATTTCACCAAGCAGCAGGATCCTTTAGCAAGGGTAGCAATAGCAAGACTGCCTCTTGATCCAGGCTAAGGTTAAGGAGGAAGGATGACTGGTACAACAAGTATGAGACACAATGAAATGCAGCGCCCATGAGGATAATATTTCATTGATATAGTGCCTTTTCAACTCACTGATCAAGCTTTAAATGTGAAAAATAGCAGGACAGTTGCCATTATTTACCCACTAGTATTGATTCTTTGTCTTCTAAGTGCTCGTATGCTTATGGCTACACACACAGACATCAGTAACTCACCTGGCCTCATTGTTGAACAGCTTTGTCATTCTGTTTGGCTAACAAAATCTTTTTGTTCACTAATGACATTTAACAACTTACACTTAGCATTGTCAATGCTAAACACAAACTTTCCCATAATAACTCCTCTCCAGAATTGCTCTAAGCTGAAAGTCCAAACCATCGCTTTTAAAAAGCCTGGGGCTTTAGCCCCATAATGAAATTCTCATGCTGACCCTTCACTGTGTGATATACTAATTGGCAGAGTTGGGTGTTCTGTTCCCCCGCCTCCCTTTAACTCAACCTAAGACTTCAGTCCTAGCATATTAAATCCAGAAAAAATTGAACAACATCTTCCTGACCGTCCCACTTTTTACTGTGAAAACCCCCAACCGTCATCTATATCTATAACAAGCATGCTGATCAAGAAGAAAGGAGTACATTCTCTCTTACTACTGGCAAGATTCCCAAGGAATAGTTTCTCAACTTCTGCGCCGGATTCCTTGCCAAAGCAAAACCATAATCTTGTGGTGAAATCCATCCTTTTTCCCAGCCTTTCAGCTAGCTAAACCCTATGTCAGCCTAACTTATTGTTTAGCACTTTGAACTGGTACAAACACTGCTACATAGCAACATGATGATTTATTTGTGGCAGCTACTGTTCCTCCTTCCTCTACTCTCTCACAAACTTCCACCTTGCTATCCTGCCAGAGTTAAGAACAGGGGTGTGGCAAGGCATCTCCTCCACCTCGGCAGGCTCAGTGCTTCCCCCTCTGGTGGTGGGGGCCTGCAGTAAGTCAGCCCTACTCTGGTCGGTGTTTATTCTCCCAAAAGGGGGTTATTTCCCAATATTTTCCAGGCAGGCCTCAGGATTGCCCCTCTGCCAAACAAAAACAAAAAAAAAAAAAAAAAGAAGAAGAAGAAACCAGTTCCAACACAAAACAAAGGGGAATACCTTTCCCTACTCTCACCAGGACGGTGGTGGCCATGTTTTGTTCCTGGGGTATCAGTCCTTTTCCTAAACAGATAGTCTGTTGTATAGCTTCCCCTGTAGGGAGGAGAGCAGCCATCCACACTGGAGCAGCCTTTCTCCCTGTTTCCACTAGCCCTGCAGTACCTTGTCTCTCCTCCCCATCTCTCACAGGAGGAGGGGTTTTTCAAGGTCTCAGGCAGCCCCTAATTGGACTCGGGTGTCCCTAATTGACCGGAGGTAACCCATTTTCAGCTTATAGGGGAAATGGTCTTTATCATTCTAATATACCTGCCTTCCACCACTCTCTTATAGCTGCCCAGTCTTTGTCACACTGTGTGATCCTCCTAGAGGACAGCTCTGCACATACAGGCCTTGTTTACACTAAGGCAGTTTGGCTAAGAGTTGTCACTGTTGTTACCACCAGTTCTGCTCTGCTAGCAGAACCAGTGCAGAAGTGGCTCTGACAAAAAGTGGCATTTTAAGCACCAGGTCACATAGATCTGCTCTTAATAGAGTTAGATGTCATACAATAGCGATGTTGCTGCCACCAGTGGAACTGAACAGGTGGTAGTGACAGTGTGAAATGTCAGCAACATGAGCCAAATCCTATCTTCACTGAAGTCAATCCAAGCTTTGCTATTGATTTCAACAGAAGAAGGGCTGGGCCTCAAACACTTTAATCTTTCAGAGTATGAAAAAATTCTAATATGGAGTAAACCAAACTACTACTGTATAAAAGGAATTTAACAAAATCAAAAGGTGAGATGGTTCTAGACTAAAAACAATGCCCACAAACACTAGTACTGTAAATGCCTTCCTCATCTGTAAACTGAAAATTTCACAGATGGAGTTACAACATGGTACTTGAATTATAAAAATTCATACTTAAGTAGCACTGCTCTGAGCAACATTTCATTTTTCAGATCTCCATTTCTCTTGTCACGCATGGCACTGGGGACTCAGTGAGAAAAACTGGACATGCTTTAGCTTGTATTTACATCATTTGAAATTAAGGCACAGATATGAGATTCTAAATGGCAAATCATTAAGTAAACTTATTAAGTAAAATTTATTCTACTTTATTAGGTAAAATTATTAAGATTTTTAGTGTCGTTCTTTTTTTAAGTATTGTACTACAGAGCCTTATACATCAGTCATGTATGCTGTCTTGATTTTTCAGATGCTTTCAGGGTATGTTACACATTATAGATCATGGTCCTGATTTTCTGTGCCTTTCAATGCTGGCCCTTTGTTTATTTTTTTAAAAAATAACCTAAAACAAATTCACTCATTGCATAGACTTCTGTATTTCATATGTGTATGTTATTGTGATGTGTGGTTAATTTCATGTGTGGGCTCCATTACTGACACCTACTTTAAACTGTATTCCCATTGAAGAGCTCAATTCTGATCTTACTTACACCTGTTTGATACTTGTGTAACTGAGGCTGGGTCTACATGTAAAACTTAGGTTGACCTAGCGTGAGTACTCAAGGGTGTGAGAAATCCACACACCCTAGCATTATAGTTAGGTCAATCTAACCCCCAATATAGACACAGCTCTGTCAACAGAAGAATGCATCCATGGATCTAGCTACTGTCATTCGGGGAAGTGGAGCGGAAAACTCCATCCGTCAATGTAGTCTGCATCACCACGACAGGGTTACAGCAGCGTGGCTGTAGCATGGTAGTGTAGACATGGCCTGAGATCACACTCATTTTTCAGCTCTCCTTCCCGTTAGCAACCCCTTCTGCTGGCACACTATAAACAATGAATAGTCCTGGGGAAAATACTGAGGGGTGCCTTACCTGCGTCATTCCTCCATAGGGAAATTCTGCACCAAGAAATTGAAGGGATAACTTGACCATAAGGAAGTTTCTTCCTAATCCCAGTTAAGGATTCTAAAGGAAAGTCAGGTAAGCACAGAAGGGAGCAGAGAGGGTCCCCAACACCCTATGCAGCTCTCCATACCCTTCACTAGTCATGGATTGACTCTGATCACGCTTCACCCCCATACATACGCACTAACATTCCCAAAAGGACTCTTCAAAGCAGTCTATGGAGGGATGACAGAGGAGCACACAACTGCTGAGGAGGGGTTTACAGTGAATGCTGCAAGAGTTTAGTTGGTGGGGGTGAAGCTTGTTAGAAAGACCAGGGAGTTTTGTTCTGTCTCATCATTTGCCTACCCACCATCGACCTGGGGCAACACTTTAATTTGGTGCATGATTCGGATCCCTGCTTTGGATCTTGGCCCCTCTCCTGCATATCTTTCTATCAATTTTTACAGCAAGCTGCAACCGGCGATGACATGCTCAGTAACCGCACTCTAGCAGTGCTGCTTTGAAGAAAGCTCTGTGTGAACCTCTCCACTCTGCAGAGTTCTGTGCTAGGCTACGTTAAGAGTGCTGGAGGTCTACATGTGACCACGGGCGCTCACTTTGACCATTCCTCCTCTAAAAGTATCTAATTGATATCCTCTCTTGGCGGTGCCAACGTACATTCCTGAGCTGAGGAGCAAAGGGCTCGCAGCAGACGCTAATGAATATATTTCTCAATATACGGACAAAATTCTACTATGCTGAATATTGTTTACACGCTCATTTAAAGACAGAGTAGGGTTCATGTAAACATTGGGCCAAATTTTGAAAATTTATTTTGAAAATAAACTTCTAATTTATGCCAACTTTAAGGCCTTTTTACACTGCCAGAGTGGTGTAAAGTGGCCTTAGTTTAAATGAGAATGAGAACCAAACCCTAGATCTTCAAAGCCAGCATGTACATTTAACTAATTAATGCAAAATTAGCCTTTTGTTCACCCATTTATCTGACTTGTGTAAGAAATCATGGTAACGGCCCATAAAACCGCAGATGCCATTTTGAAAAATATGGGTCCTATTAATAATTTATGCAGGATGTAAACAAAGGCCGAAGGAAGTTCCTGCAAGTGTATCTGAAATAACTGGGAACAAACAGTAATAGAGTAAGAACAACTTACAGGAAAATCAAACAGTGCAGTATTAATGAATTGTCTGGACCCAGATTCTTGGCTATTGGAAATGGGCCCAGCTCCATTGAGTTCAAAGAAATTGAAGGGATAACTTGACCATAAGGGAAGTTTCTTCCTAATCCCAATCAGTTAAAATGTTTCTAAGGCATTAATAAGCAAATTCATAAATATCTAGAAAGAAAGACGCTGTCAGAAAGTGTCATAGTTCCATTGAAATGAATAGAGCTACACCAACTTATGCCAGCTAGGAATCTGGCCCTTTGTGTTCACACAGTCAAAGACAACACTATGCATACAAGTAGTTTAGAAATACAAGACTACAAAATAGTAGTATTAACTTCCTGAATTCCCATTAAGTGGAGGTAATGCCATAGAATTAACACAACTAACAGGTGGGATTTACCTGCAATTAATTCTGAGCACCAAGATGGGGTTTGAGTAAATGCCCCTTTAAAACTGGGCCCAGTATTTTATCTTTATTTTATTTTTAAAAAAAATTTAGTTCAATCCTGAAGTCAAAATACCCATAGAAAGAGGAAGAATGGAAGCTTTCAGGGCTGACCCCATCGTGAGTTGCACATATGCAGTTTTACATTCATTTTGTGTACTAAAATAATGTCACCATTTTCAAATCAAATGTATAATTAAGTATGGGTGTTATTTTGTCACTTGGAAGAGGATTTTAAGTTACAAGGAAGCTACTTTTAAACAGTTTGGAAAGTCCACAAACCCTAGTGTTCACCTATTTAGATTGTAAACTCCTCTTAGAATCTAAAACACCATCACAGGCTATGTGTCTTCATTGTTTGTATTGCACAATGGGACCTCAATCCTGATTGGAGTTTTTGGGTGCTACAGTAATATAATTTAAAAAATAAAATCAAGAAATTCATAGTTATGATTACCAATCAAGTGTCCATTAGTAGTATTTGATGGGACAGATTCTCTGATGTGGCCAAAATCTACTTGGCACAGCAAGGGACCATCAGGGAACTGGTTATGTCTCCCTGATTCTTTGTTCAGCTCTTCCCCATACTTCACTCAAGGCTGCTCTAATCTAGGAATGTTGTGAGTGATCCACAAGGGACCATACAGCAGCTGGGTATAGCCACAGTGTTTGTGCTAGGTGGTGTCTGTGTACAACAAAGTCAGCTACACTAGCTCTGTGCCCACAGAAGACTCACATGTGCTGGGGCAGTTGCTAAAAGATGCAAATGGTTTCCACTCCATTTGCACTACTGCCTATGTGGGGGCGAGCACTTGGTATTTGTTCAGTGAATCTGAGTATTCCTGGACCCTCCAGCCTTGCCCCTGACCCTCTCCATGTTTATCACTGAAACAACCTGAACAATAAGGTTGATGGAGCCCTTAGAGAACACGGTTTAGCCATACACTGTGTGAGAACCTCCTTTGTAGACACCCCACATCCTGTAGCAAAACTACCCTACTTATGCATCCTACACAGCCTTCCACACCACTAGGAAGGCAGGATTCACCACTCCATGTCTGTGTGTGACATTTACCTCTCTGGGAAACTACATACTGCACATGTGCAGCATTCTGCTTTTATTTGTTGATAATTTTTATACTTAACTTTTTTTCAAGGTTAGTAAAGCATAAATTTCTCAGTAAGGGGGATCAACATGCTATGTTTATATACTCCAAGTGCTAACTCTTGAAAAATACTAAGGTTTTTTTCACACTTGAACAAAATAAAAAAGCTTAATGATTTTTCCTCAAACTTTTCAAAAACATTCATTTCTTGGTTGAGGAAACACATAAGAAATTCCAACTCCAAGGCTGTTTGGGGGAGAAGTTACAAAACAACTGAAATTAGGGGCTTGCAATAAAAATGCTTTCTCAGCCACAATTATAAGATAAAATATTGTGCAATGCTATAATAGAATGGCCAGTATTACCCAATGCCCTCAGTTACCCAACATCAGAAATTTGCTAAGACTAAATATGTGATGCAGGGTGAGATGCCACATTTCAAATAAAAAAGGTCCTTTAATATAAAATAAGGTATAAGGATTAATTAAAAGGAACATGGAAAAGAGTGTGCAAATCTTAATTCCCCTACTTCACTAAATGACCATAAAAAGCCAACAAATACCACCAAACCATGGGGATATCATCCTACTTTGCACATTTTCATTCGCAAAGGCAGCTGACAAGAAAACAGCAGTCCGTTAAGGTTATTAAGATGCATCCGATGAAGTGAGCTGTAGCTCACGAAAGCTTATGCTCAAATAAATTTGTTAGTCTCTAAGGTGCCACAAGTACTCCTGTTCTTTTTAAGGTTATTCTTGGGAGTTTAAACTAGCAAGGCATGACATAAAGATTAGTACATTAACAAAATTCTTATAGTACATCTCCCCCAGGAACAACAGTGAACATTATGTTCTGAGGATAGCACATCAGTTAATAATATGGTATTTGTCTTTGTTTCATCTTAATGTACCTTGGTGAACAGATAGTATATCCACTCTTGTAATGCTAGCTGCCATCCAGGCAAACGTTTCCTGATATGACGTTTCAAATTAAAAATGCAGAAGCTTTTGCCTCAGATGCTTGCCTAGCTGGATTTTCTTACCTTTGGTTCCATTGAAATGAAGCTGTGGGTACCTCTACTTGAGAGAACTGACCTTTTAATTGTTTTACTATGATAGAAGTGGTAGTAATCCTTCAGTGCTCCAATCTGTTGAGAGGAAGAGACAGGGGAGGAAAAGAGAGAGAGAGAGATTTAATTTATGAAAAGCAGTTTTCAGTTTTTCATTTTTTAAAGGACTATAAATTATGCAATTTCCTGCTGTGCTGAAACGTTACTTGAAACCCAGTGATCATCTTTCAAAAGAAGGACATAGGATATGAAATGGATGGAGTGTCCTTGAGGCAGCAACTGCAAAACCAACTATTATAATTGAGCTGCTTAGCCTGTCTGTATCTACCTTTTTTAATGTTTAATTTATATGCAGCTTTTTAAGTAATTCTGTATCAATCTATATCCAGACTGTCTTCACATGGCAAGTATAAAAATCATCAAATAGCTATATTAAAAAGCATTCCATCTAGTCTGCTCAAGGAAATGTACTATAAAATGCACAATAGGTTATTTATGTCATTAACTTACCCCAAAAAAGTTCTAAGCATCATACCATTCACAAAGGAATATAAATATATGATTTTGGGGGGGAAAGGGAGGAATAACGTCAGAACTCTTAATCAATAACTAGAAGTGCTTATTCAAGTTATGAGAAGTCAAAATGGGCAACTTCTAAATAACAGAATTCAAATTACTTTGTCTCCATCACTTCAGTATAGTCTGGCAATGTTGTTGGTTTTACCCAGCAACAATCTTTGTAATAACAAATTTTAAATCATTAACACCTGTGTTATAATGGATAGCCAGACTTTTAAGACATTACTCATATACATCCACACACACCCAACATCTTTGGCCCTAGGGAAAATGCCTCCCCTAAGCATTTTAAAATTTGGCCTTCAAGAAAATACCATAATAGTTGTAAATCTTAGAGGAAGATCCTTTATTTGAATTAACAGAATGTTCAGATCTCCTTTTTTTGCTTATTTTTAACGAACATTTATTAAAACTGTAAACACTCAAATGACCCTAGAAAGAAAATCTGGCTTAGTTTTGAAAACAAATCTGAATGAAATCACAAAAGATGGTGGAAAAATAGCTATCTAACCTCAAGGATTCTGTGTTTTGAATTAATAGCGCCTAATAAAGACAAGTATACAGGAAATAACTCAAGTGTTCAACCTTAAAGCAAAGTTCTAGGAGAACTGGCAGGAAAACACAATAGGGCTCCAAGGATCTGTTTTCAGGATTCATGAAGACTAAAGTCTCTGGCTCTGTGTTACCTACAGGACAATGCAGAACACTTCATCACCTCCTAGCCCCTGTGCTGGAGCTCGCAATGCCAGAAACAAGGCTAAGGTACTTTAAACTAATCAGTGGTGCCAGATCTAGTCCTCACCCCAGCATTGGCAGCATTCAAACTTTACCAGTTTATGCAAGGTCTCGGCCCATTTATGAAGATTTATGAGGTTCTACAGTATGTTTGATGCAGGAGCCTGGGGATTTCTTGTTTGTTTGTTGCTTTAATTGCATTTTTTGCATATTCACTAAACCACAACATTAAACACAACTTTAATCTTCTATAGCCTCCCTCTCATTAGTATGGATTAATGAGCCTCTACTGTAACTCCTTGTTTATACACACTCACACACACACACACACAATGCAGTCACAAAGCAAGTAGGTCTGTATTTCACCATTGCACAGAACTGCAGACACAGAATTCTGTCATATTTATTTGGGGGAGGAGCTGCCCGCCACCCCTGGGCTGAAGCCTGACCCCACCACCCCAGGAATGTGTGGAACTCACTGGCTGCTTGCTTCTCCAGTGTTTGTTTCTCCAGAGGGGCCAAGGCTCAACTCCTGCTAGAGGCCCTGAGCCAGGGACCACTGCTCCCCCACCCCCACAATCATCACCCAGGAGGCTGTGGCTGCAAGAAAAGCCCCTGGTGGCCGCATGTGGTCATGGTGGCTGCATTTGAGAAACACTGGATTAGGTTAATAAATACTAGTGGGATCAAAGAAGCCCAAATCTTGGAAATGGAATTTGATTCCTATTCAGTGAGAGCCAGTGCTTTCTCATAGTAAAGCAGTAGTGTATTAAAAAATTTATTACCCTCCTTTAACTTAATTTACTTAGACCCTCGAAATCCTTGGACCATAGAGAACCACATGTATGTGCAAACAAACACATGCATCCCTGCTATGATTAGGATGTCTTGCCTGCTTTATTACAGATAAGAATTTGAGTGAACTTTGAAGAAATTAACCAACACACCATCATTACTGTGAAACAACAGCAAAACTTCTGGTTTAGTTCTTGAAATATATTTCCCCTAAGGCAGCTTTAACTCTGAAAGTAGCATAAGGACAACTCAGGATACAGATACAGTGACTCAGTTCCTCTACCTCACTGAACCTTGGAGCGTCCTCAGAAAGCTTGTGACGGATGATAAACTCCATATTGAGTACATTACATACATTCACATTGATCCTGTATAGCAGCACGTCAGCAGGGCTGACAAAATTACTTGCCCGTTTGATAATGGTAAATAGGAAACCTTCCCTGGTGGGAAGGGACTTATCCATCAGTTTCCATAGAATTTAAAGTTTGATTTAGACTAGAAGTTTCTACATAACCTACATAACATAACCTTCTGACCGTGAGCCGAATGGGATCTGTGATGCGCGGTAGACTGCCTGAATCTGTAGACAGACATTCAGAGTTTCCCTGGCCCTTGCAGGGGAATTGGGAGGGAAGGGAGGATTCTCTACCCTACAAATTCTGCCTCAGTAAGGGAGACACCTGGCAGTCCCTGCAACTAGGGGAGTGCAGTAACTGCTACCTCTGTGCAGCCGTGGGCACACAAATCACTAGGTCTGTGCAGAGGATGGAAGTTCTCTTTCACAAAGGATTTGAGGATTTTGAAATTTGGCTTTGTTCCAAATCAGAGCCAAAATTGAAAATTTCAAAATTCTTTGAAGCAACATTCTGGTCATTTACAACATATTCTTTTGATTTCAACTTTTTGAAGATTTTGTAGTAATTTTTAATTATAATTGTATATTATATAAATTATACATAAGGAGGCATGGAGGAGTTCCTCCCACACTGGCCCCTCCACAGGCTGAACTCACCAAGAGAAAACAGGCTTCACAATGCTAAACAACAGTGCAGCCTTTGCCCTCTCCCTGTGTACTGGGGAACTTGCATATCATGCAGGTCCTGACTTTGTCCTTAGCTCTCCTAGGGGGGAGTGAAGCTCTGCAGTGCTACTGACTCAGTGGCACGTACAATTTGCACAATCCAGCCACATAGCAATGGAGAGGTATGAACTGCCCAAGGCGTAAATCCTGTCTCCAGCTCACATTCCAAGCAGGCAGACCATGCAGTAGGGTGTTTCTTTCCTACAAACCACTCTTCAATAGTCAATCACACTGTAGCCGCTTCTCCAGTGCCAAAAGTAGGCTCTCTGCTTCTTGCCTTCTATCACCTTGGTGCGATGTTACCGATAGTTCTGCACAGTGGTGGATCCACCAGACCAGGGCAGGAATAGCAGCCCTCAGTGGGCTGTGGAGCTGCCAGGAAATTTGACTGTAGAGTAAGATATGGATTAATTACCCAAATCCCCAACCTACTTCTTCAAACAAAGCCCATTTACTCTCGTGTTGTGCTGAGAAAGGGGAATCTCACCCATGATGTGTTATTTAGTAAACATTCTACAAGGTATTAGGCCTCATATCATTTCCCCATACATGCTTCAGCACGGTAAGGTTAAAGAGTGACTTGCTTTCAGTTTTGTACAGTTTCAGGCACCAAAAAGCTGGCCAATTAGTAAAGAACTTAAATAGAAGAGACAGAGAAGATCACAGCTGCAGGAAACTACTCAAGCTGAAATGCCAACAATGACGAGCAGGCCTCTTTCCAAATATGTCAGCTCCCTGCCACTCCCATTGGTTTTGCAGCCCAGCCCCCTGCTCCTGAGGAGTAAATGAGTTTTTCGGATTATTTCTGTCAGCCATGATTAAAACAACAACAAAACTACCCTGTTACTGACATTGCTGGGTGCTCTGGTCTTGTTCTGCACTGAAGCAGCAAGTTAAAGCCATTGTGGCAGTCCGTAAGTTTAAAAGAGGCAGAGGCTGCTATTTTGCCTTTTCACTTAAGGCCATGAATACACTACAAGCTTTGGTCGACAAGTTACATCGGCATAAAGCCACTGCAGTTAGCATATCGCTTGTGCATGTGCAACCTGCCACTGTCCAGCACACTCTTTTGGGAAGTTTTGGCAATACATGTTGGAACTGAAATAAGTCGTGCAGGGTTGACTAAGAACAAGGGTTCAGCTTCATAGCTTGCAACAGTTTCCATCCCATAATGTCATCTATATCCCATAATTTTCGTGCCTTTAAAAAAAAATCCCACAAACCTGCACAGCCCTCCTCACTGTCCATCATCTCTGACAAAAGTATGGAGCCTGAACAGCTCTGCACTATTGTCCTAAGTTTTGCAAGCACAGGAAGCAAGATCCTCCGGTATTTGCAGAGCTGTAAGAAGAACTGAATGAGCGGGGAACATGATGATTTCTTGGAGGACAGATTGCTGTGGGACACAGTGAGAACCAATTCAATGTTGTTGGTGGAGTTCAAGAAGCAGCTGCAGATGATGGAGCACTGCTTCTGGACCTGAAAAACAAGCACCAACTGGTGGGATCGCATGGTAACACACGCTTGCGATGATGAGCAGTGGCGTCAGAACTTACGGATGCACAAGGTCACATTCCTGGGTCTGTGTGCCAAACTTGTCCAGTCCTCCAGCGCAGGGACATCAAAATGAGAGCTGCACTGTCAGTGGAGAAGCAATTGGTGATCACACTATGGAAACTTGCAACGCCAGATTGCTGCTGGTCAGTGGAAATCATTTTGGAGTTGGAAAATCCAGTGTGGGGACCATTGTCATGCAAATGTGCAGGGTCATTAATCATCTCCTCATAGACAGGACTGTAACTCTTGGCAATGTGCAGGATGTAGTGGATAGATTTGCAGCAATGGGGTTCCCAAACTGCGGTGGAGCGATAGATGCCATGCATATCCTTATTTTGGCCCCAGACCATCTTGCTACAGAGTCCATCAACAGAAAGGACTATTTTTCTATGGATATGCAAGCACTGGTGGATCACTGAGGACGCTTCATTAACAGTGTTGGCTGGTCCCGGAAGATGCATAATGCTCGCATCTTTAAGAACACAGGACTGTTTGGAATGCTATAAGAAGGGACTTCTTTTCCTAACTGGTGGATTACCATTGGCAATGTTGAAATGCCAGTAGTGATCCTGAGGGATCGAGCCTATTCCTTGCTCCTGTGGCTCATGAAGCCATACACAGGCCACCTTGAGAGCAACAAGGAACGATTTAACTACCAGCTCATCTGGTGCAGAATGAGAGTAGAATGCACTTTTGGTAGATTGAAGGGACACTGTATTGTTTACTCATGACAGTGGATCTCAGTGAAAAAAACATCCCAAGGGTTATAGCTGCCTGCTCTGTCCTGCATAAAATCTGTGAGGCAGAGGGCGAACAGTAGCAGCCAGGGTGGAGAGCAGAAGTGGCTGTCTGCTAACTTTGAACGGCTAGACACAAAAGCTATTATAAGAGCTCAATGCGGAGCTATATGGCTCAGGGAGGCTGTGAAAAAGCACATTGACAGTGAGCCACAGTAATGGATTGTGGAGTACTGTTCTCTACCTGGACCTGCTGTTTTTGGGCCCTTTAGGAATTTTGTGGTGCTTGCTGTACAGTTATGATTATCACACTGTGTTTGTCACTGATCCTATGAGTTGTGTCATACTGTGCAGTAACAAGTAATTGTTTGCTTTCAGAACTTCTAGGCACTCTGCAGCGTATATTATGAACGAATAAAAATTATTTTCCCAATAACAGAATTTTATTCAGTAACAAAATCAATGCAAAGAAAAATCAGTGAAATTTAAATGCAAATACAGTAAACACTTAATACATTAATGGAACAGAACTTAACAAGGGGAAAGAACATTCATGTCTACTTTTACCTACATATACAGCAACCATGGCTCTCTCGGGTCAGTGTATGTGAAGCTGTGATTGTCCTTAATGTGCCCAGGGGTGGACTGGTGTGGGTAGGGATGCGGCCTCTGATGCTACATGGAATGTTTGGGGCAGGGGGAAATTGGGAGGTACTGTAATGGAGTTCTTCTTTGTGGATTGCAAAGAGAGGTTAGCCCACAAGAGTCCACCCATAGGTCCACAAGAGAGTACAGCATCTCTGTTTGCTGCCAGAGAAGCTCCATTATGTCCTGGTGCATCTCCTTCTCTTCCTGCTGGGACTCCTGGGCCTTTCTCCTGTCCACTCTTTTCTTCTCCAGGCTGTCTGCAGTATTCACCCTCCAGGCCCTTTGCTCATGGTCCGATGCAGCACTGGCTTGCAACATCTCATTGAACATGTCATCCTGAGTCCTCTTCATTCTCCTCCTTATCTAGCTCAGGCATTCCGTGGCTGTGGAGGGGAGACCCTTCAAGGCTTCAAAGGCAGCAGCTGCAGATAAAACACACAAGAGGTACCATTGTCAATATAGTCACAATGGAAAGCAAAAGTGAAGATTCAAAACTCCCTTCCCTTGCTCCCCTGAGGTTTTAAACAAGACGTGTCTATTGACACTTTTGCTTCAGCATGCTTATGCATTGTGCCACTCCCTGAGTGTGGCCCACCAGGGATGAGGGAATTGCTTAGTTGCATAAAACTATGAGTACAGGGCAATGACACTGAATACTGGCACCATTTTCCATAGGAGGGTAACAAAGGCAGAGAGAACACAACTGCTACTGGCATCCAAAAGCTGCCTGGGCCCATATGCTGCTAACTTGTCTACTGCAATGGTGCCTGCTGAAGTTATCGCTGACTGGCATGGGAAAGTGTCCTACAATGGAGGGAAAAATAAGGTTGCCATCCCTAGAAACCTTCGGGAAAGGATTGCTGAGTACCTCCATGAAAGTTTCATTGAGATCTCTCAGGAGGATTCAAGGGACAGCGCTGTGTACATAAACAAACTGCTCCGCGTGGCTCCCCCTTGCCTAACTCCACAGGGGAATGAAAAGCAGATAACAACGCTGCCTCTGTTTGTTGTACTTTTTGAAAAGTGTACTTCAATGAAAAGTTGATTGTTGTGTCCTGTCAACTTGGGGGCACCATCACTATAATGGGAAATAAATTTATATGCTTACCCGAGGATGCTTTCCCTGCATCAGGCTCACCCATGCTCGACTGGTCTGCAGCGGAGTCTCAAACAGGTCCTGGCTTGTGGCGTTGCTGGACTCCCCGGTCATGTATTTCCCCATCCTCCTCCTCACTGTTCACGTCATTGGCCTGTGACTCCAGCTCCTCAGAGGTATCCATGGTGATCTGCAGGGTGGCAGTGTGGTCTCTGCCAAGTATGGCATGCAGCTTTTTGTAAAAGCGGCAGGTCTGTTGCTCAGCACCAGATCGACTGTTTGCCTCCTTGGCCTTCTGATACACTTAACACAGTTTCTTTGTTTTCATGTGGCATGGCTGCTGATCCCTGTCATACCCCTTTTCCTGCATCCCCCATGCAATCTGCTCGTAGATGGCCATGTTTCTTTTGCTGGTCCGTAGCTGTGCTTGCACAGCCTCTTCTCTCCTCAGGCCCAGGAGATCCAATACCTCCTGTTTACTCCAAGCTGGCGCATATCTGGAGTGAGTAGCTGGCATGGTCAGCTGGGCAGTAGCACACAACAATGAAGAGCTAGCTGCTAGGTGTGCTCACCAAGTTAGACAATCAGGAAAAGTTATTTCAAAAATTCACAGGGCTTTAAAGGGGAGGGGAGCCTTCCAGTCTCCAGGACCCTGGGGAAGTAGAGTTCACAATTGTAACCAGAGCAGTCAGTATTGGGCATTGTGGGACAGCTGTTAGATTGATCCTAACAGTCCTAAGTAACACAGTGTCTACACTCTTGCTACATTGACCTCAGTACATTGACCATGGCTCCACACTGCTTGGATAGAGGGTGTTACTGTAACGGGGCATTTACATTGGTGAGAGACAAATTTAAGTACAGACACATGCAACTAGGTCGACAAAAGACGGCTTATGTCTATCTAACTTTGTAGTATAGTCCAGGCCTAATAGTTGGGCTTAACTGGTATTCTCAGATGCCAATGCGTATCTCTCCCCTATTCCCATTTTTTTCCCTTCAGGCTAGTACTCCAGTCTGGTAGGGAACAAATATGTTTACATAACATTGCCAAATCTGTGCCTCTGAACGGTGACATTCCTCAGAATAACAGCTCAGTACCTGCCAAAGATCAGAGTTTGACTTCAGTGGCATTCCTGGAAACTCCTTTCTGAAGTATGCAGATACTATGGAAATGAGCCCTTCCTCCATCCCCACAAAATGCCAATATATGAGAACATAAAATAAAATAAATAAATAGAAAAATAAAGGCCAAGATTTTCAAAAGTGGCGAGTGATTTTGGGTTCCTCAGTTTGTGTGTGCCCAATCTGAGACACCTTAAAGATATCTGATTTTCAAAGCATGGGTGCTTAGCACTGTCTGACCCTCTCCTGCTGTTCAACCCACCCTCACCCCCCCAAATCTAGTGGCCTGTCAGAGACAGGAGTGGAGAGAGTGGCAGTTCTTGGAGTGGAGAATCTCCCTCTGTTTTTTCATCAGTTATGCTGTAGTCTGAGGTCATGTCTTCACTGCTAAAAGAGGTGTGCTTTTTTACCTCAGGGTGACTACTGAGTGTGAGCTACCGCAAAGTGAAAACGCAGCTGAAGATGAGGCATTTTAATTTTATCCTGACAGAAACTCACTAAGGGCAGGCTTATACCATGGCCTGGGGTTGACATTGCTTCGTCTACCTCATGGTGAAACGGAAGTGCCTTGTCTTCACTGTGTTTTTACCTCAAGACAGCTCACACACATTACTGACAGGCAAAAAATACACCTTTTTTTTCAGTGAAGACAAGGCTGAGCAGCATAGTGGTAACTTCCCCCCTCCTTAGCCCCCAGAGCAGTCTCGCATTCCCCCATGAGGGCTTGTACCGCAGTTTGGGAACCAGAGTTTTAGATATCTATAATGGTTTGTGTTCCCTTAAACTATTTTTTCTCGGTCTCATAGGTTGAAATTAGGGACGCTCATAACTCTAATTCCAGACAAAAATAAAAGCTAATTAACTGCCCCTCAGATGCAAAAAGCATTGTTGTGAGTGAGTTTTCTTGATCAGTTTCTGAAAAGAACCTGGTCCTCAAGACAAAGGAGTTCAGCCAACTAGTAACACAGACAGGTTGGTGATTCTCTTCTGAATTACTTGTGCATGAATAAAACAAGGAAGATTAATTACTGCGTCCTCCTGTTACAATAGGAAGATCACTATTTCTGTTTCAAATAAATCAGCTTTACCCCCAAAACATAGCAAGTCCTTTATCCTTGAAATTCCCTCTCTTCTTTTTTTTTTTTTTTTTAAACAGAGAAAATATAACACCTTATTGAAGTAATGTATGCCACTACTAACTTCCTTTGCAGCCTTGGGCAATTTTCCACTGTATTTCAGCTATTTGCATGGAGAAATTTTGCCTGTGCACTTATATTGAACTGGAAAGGTACAATTTTGTTTTTCAATCAGTGGATGTCTAAAATGAAAAACTGAGCTATTAACATAAAATAGCTCTGCATTATGTTCTTTCGCATAAGAATGTTATTACTATTGTTTACATACTGCTGTATTTTCCTTTAAAAATCCCACAAAAATCTTAGTATGTTAAGTGCTTCAATAGAAAATCCAAAATAAACTCTCTAGACATTTAACTTGTTATATGTGCCTTTGTTAACAGGACAAAATGAGCAACAATAACTGCAACTGCAATTTGCCTTCTTTGCATCTGTTCTATTTCAATATCAAGGCTGAGATTTTCAAAGTCACTGTTTTATGGTTAATAAGAATTGAACATTTAAATCCATTAAGAAGCTTTAAAAATTTCAGCACAAAAATGTTAGAGTGTGGATATAGCATGTTAGAGAATATACAGTTTTAAAGAACTTCTAAAATAAAAAAAAAAAATTTATAATGAAAATTATTTACATGAGATTACGTACTGCATTTTGTATACCACCTATATAATCAAAGTTTCTCTAATCTGCTCCCAATGTAGGTCATATTCCAAAATATATTTACCAATATAAAGATATATCAGCTTTCCTCTAGGCTATGCAGCAGACGAATAATTGATAAACTACCTTGAAAAAGCTCAGGATACACAGGACAAACCTTTATGGATCAATAGATGATGCAAATACAAAAAGAATGTACAGTTATGCACTGAAAGAAATATTGCAAATGAACTTCTGTCTAGTGGGTCTCTTGTACATCAATGCTACCATGGAAACCATATTCAACATTTGAAACTACACGATGAAAGGAGAAGTGCTGAGAAACATTTAGCAACATGTAATGCTTTCGTATCATCAAAAGAAATAAAATGTTTTGATACTTAAGAGTGAGGTCTTACTTTCCACTAGTACAACCTTAAGTGAACAATCTTTGGAAAAATGAGAAAAGATTCAATGATAAAAGAGGTCAGAATTTTCAGGGAACACTGTAATCTTTTAAAAGAAGGATGACCTTTAAAAAGATCAGAAATGCATCAATAGTTTCATATTCATATGGGTTTAATCACAAAGAATTATTCATTAAAAGCACCCTTCTAAACAGGCTGAACAATCCTTCAAAAGAGGATTGTGGCAGCTTTTTTGGATTATATATTTATTTAAATCCTGCGGATTTCAATCTGAAGTTGTTCTCTCCTTATAAATGAGGTTGGAGAGGAGGGGGCGGTTAGCTGGTTGTTTTAAATAAAACTACTTAGAGATTTTAATTGACAACATTTAATTGTATCCAGTGATACTTCTCTTGGAATGTTTTGAAGAAAATAATATTCATAGTAGGCCAAATCTTGAGCACCGTATCCGGGGAAACTTACAATATTGGTAATAGGAGATTGCCTGATTAAAGACTAAATGAAAGCTAAGGGTCAGCTTTATATATTTGTCCTTTACATGAATGTCCAATGAAAAGAACGGCCCAAGGAGCCTTCCCAGTGAGACTCCCATAAGAGCTACCGAAAACTGCAGTCCCTTCAGCACCCTTAAAAAAGAAGAAGCATGGGACAGGATGGGCTCATGGCCTCACGTCCCTCTATCACAGCATGGGAAATGGGGGTGTGCTGCACTTCAGGGAGGGGGAGGAAGAGCCAAGGGACTCTTTCTGAACATCTGCAGAAGAATGCCTACTAATGTTTCCCTAGAAGCAATGTGACACCACACCACTTCAATGCAGGGCTGTGCATTACAGGCCCAAGTAAAAACTGAGTAAGGACCTCAAAATTGGCCCTAACTGGAGTCAAGGATTGAATAAACAGTGAGTAAAAACATCAAGTTGTTGGCATTTTAAAGGACCAAACCAACAGAATTCCTAATGAATTCAACAGTGATATTTGGCCATCATGTTGATCATTCAAATACTCCAAATTAAAAGAAACTTGAATTCTGCCTTTTGAAGTCCATAAAGAACACTCCTCCTCCATCTATTTCCTTCCAAGGACTGAAAGAGAGGTTATGATTTTAATAATATGTTAAAAATAAGTGACTCAAAATTTAAGAAACACAGATACAGGATTTTTTTTCAGTTCTTCAGCAGATGTCTTAGCATTAAACAAGATCATTTTCAGATTTCTCATGTAAGGCTAGTTAATGTTATCATGCAGCATAGCCAGCCTAACCATCCCACAAAATGAAAACACAATTATGGATCATTAATGAGAGTTTTATGAAGGGAGGGATTGACCTTTAGGTAAGTTAATGTCCCTGCCAAATAAAACAATGTACTGTTAAACTGATTATTCATCCCCCTCTTTGTTGAACCCAACTATTTACCTCATTGCATTTCCATCGGAACTACAAAATAAGTTCAGTAAATACTTTAATCCTTTTCCACAAAATAAATAGACTTTACCTCTGACATCTGTAGTGATATAAAGAAAGTTTTGTAATCGTTATCCATGCAAGTTCAAGTGACAACAAATGCTGTTTGGACCTAAAAAGAAGCTGTAGGGAAAAATGATAATGTTTGTTTCTCTAAAAAAAGCTGTTGGGCAGGAAACAAATCTCTTTAACATTTCAAGAGGTTCACACAACTGCAGCTTTTGTTCTAACCTTCTTCTCTTTTCTTTTCTAACTGGCCAGTTGGTAATTTAAAAGCTGATATATGTCTTCCTTAGAATAATCTTCATTGCTGTTATTACCGACTTCTACCCCTATTTCATGTTGGTTTAGTGGAGAAATGCAAAAGGAGAATGAAAGAAAAGAAAAGGAATATACATACTGTACCGTGAATGTTCATTTAAGTACCTTACATCACTGACGTATTCCATATTTTATGACTATGCCAAACCCTAAGCACTGCTGATGGTGGAGGGATTAATTTGGACTCTCATCAATATATTATTATAATTCTGGAAAATAATGTGACTTTACAAGGTGACTTTAATCACTGTTATTTCAATCATGCCAATCGTATAAAGATAAGTTATTAAATAGGTTTTATGTTTTAATAAAACAGATTCATGGGGAAAAAACAGGCATTAATTTCCTTTGAAAATTGACCACAAAATGTTTAATAACATGGGCCAATCCTGAACACCCTCACTCACCCGCCTGAGCAGTCCCACCAGGCACAAGTCTCTTCTCGTTTGCACCAAAGTAAATCAGAAGTAACTGTGCTGAAGTCAATTGAGTTAAACTGGTTTAAGCGAGAAAATAATCTGGTCTAATCAAACTAATTGCATGAGTAAGGGTTTGCAGGATAGGACGCCAACTCAGATACAATGCTATGTTTCTGTTCATTTATTTTAATTTCAGCATAAAACTCACTAATGCATTAATATCAGAAGATCTTATAACCTTCAAAGTGACTGACGCATCAACGTACAGCAGTCATGCTATTTCCATAAAACACCTAAAACTGCAGCCATAAACCTTTTCAGACTGTACTTTGCCTTACAAATCTGAACTCAGTTCTTATTGGCTATAGTAATTACATTTTCATTGTATTGACTTTCATATCAGACTTTATTGAGTAATTTCCCCCTCCATCCTCACTACATTTTTTTGAAGAATAATAAAGCTGTGACTCATGAGAATTTTTGGGAATGAGTTTAGTTCATCTACGTGATGTGTGGCAGTATTAAATACCCATCAGCCTAGTTCAATCAATCATTTTATCAGTGTAAACTGCCACAACAGTGAAACTGTAACATACTTCTTTGACTTTGTCCTGTATCAAAGTCTAATCATCTACCACTCTGCACAACAAGCTTAACAGAGCATGAATAAAGGTCAAACAATCCCAGATCCAGATATTTCAGTGATAATATGCACATATCTTATTTGATCAAAGCAAGATCCTTACAAAGGCACTAGTATATCCTATTGAAATATTGAGGCCTAATCCCACACCCCTTATTCACATGAGCAATCCCTACTCATGCAAGTAGCCCCATTGACTTTGATGGAACTACTTATGCAAGGACTACTCATGTTTCAGCATGGAGTCCTACAGGTAGATACTGAAATTCAATACTTGTCAGTAAGAAAACACCTGTATTTGGCGGGACCTAGAGGCAAGCTTCAAGAAAAATATCAGATCCTGCAGCACGCACACCAAATCAGAAAGGAAACATCAGGAACATGCTACCAGTTTAAATGATGTTTGGCAAAACAAAATCTGGATTATGCCAAATCACAGAGCTGCTAGTTCTAGGTATAGTCAGGTAGGAATCTACTGTCTATTTAATCTAGTTAAGTCAAGTCAGAAATAACAGGAAAAAATTACATCCTCCATAATTCAGACAGTTAGGTCCCCCTCCTGCTCCCACTCATCAGTAGTGTCAGGTGGACTACTAGAGCTCAATCCAACTTTCACTTAAATCAATGGAAATCTTTTCACAATCTTTAATGGAAACGGCACTGAGTTCTTACTGAGACAACACCTAGCATATATCTTGATGAATCCAGGCTCAGTCAGGAAAAAAGTTCTGGATCTACATTTTATAGTACTGACACCTCTCAAAGTACTTGGCTACAGCATTAAAATTACTAAGTCAGTGAAAGCTGTGAGGTCCAGCTACAGCTGGTGATCAGGTATCTAGATTTACCAAAGCCATTGAAAGTATTCAGGACAAAACTTGGGGTCTGTCTATTGCACATTTATAAGGAATACTCTTTTGGGACATCCTCTTTGGGAAAGAAATCCTTTAGAACTTTACAGATCAATGAATACATACATAGCTGTGTCTCAAAAATTATTTGTGCAAAGGAAAGAAAAACATTTTGCCTTCACAGATGGCAGGTTATTTTTATGATCTCTAGTGTACATTTATTTAATACATGGTTCCATATATTTAAATATAGGAAGTTTGTTCAGCTTTGAAATAAATAATGAATGGCATAAAAGAAGATGTATTTTAAACATACAGACTGCGTTTCAAATGTAAAACATTTACTTTTCATGCCACATAATTCCTGCATTGCAAGGTCTGGTGAATTGTTTAATATTTAAAACATCTTTGGACACATATTATTTTGAAAAGGCAGCTTCAAAATAATGCATCACGTTAAATGTGTCAGAAATGTAAAGAGGTAAATCAACAGATCCTACTAACCACCTTCTCACGCCCCCTGCTCACTGTGCATGTATGTACAGTAGGGGGATTATTATATGTTTGGGGCTTTAATGTCATTCGCAGGCTACACTCAACTCAATGTCTCCTTATCCAAATGCAACAGTTTCACTATGTTCCCAGCACATGACCAGGAAAGCGAAATGACTCAACCCTAACAAGATGGAAACGCTGCTCATTGGCAGGGGAAGCATCTAAAAGAGTAGGCGGTTGTGGTGTCAGCACCAATTACTGATGACATGCGATTGATTTCACCAAAGCAGTCCACAGTCTAGGTACCCCAGTGTGCGCTGGCCTGTTTTGGGAGCTCAGCAACCCCACCTACGTCGAGCGATCACACCCCTGATGATGGATATGGGCTTGGCCTGGTGGCTGAGTCAAGTGACCAGATTCACTTGGTAGCAGGCTGTAGGTGGAACTTTCTATAAAAAGGAGTCTGTTCCATCAGTAGAGAAAGGAAAGAGACTTGCAGGGAGTAGAAATGCCCTTTCAGGAGCTGTAGGGTCAGAGAGAACTTCGGAAAAGGGTTTTCTACGGTAGCCAGACAGAAAGACTTGAATGGAGTTTTGCAATGAGGGGCAGAAGCCTTAAGAAGTTTGAGGAAACTCCAGGGAGCAAGATCTGTGTTTTGGGAAAGAACTGTTGAGCTCAGCAAGGAACTGAATTAATGGTGAGTTGGGGAAAGACGTCCTATAAGCTGATATGCAATCTGTGCTTCAATAACCCAGATCCTCAGAAGTGTATTTGACTCATAAGGGTCTGGGGGCAGTTGCTAAGAAGCTCAAGAAAACAAATCTGAGACGGTGTCAGGGCTTGATGCCAGTTCGGGTCAGACCCTGTTACACTGGGGCTCTGATGGAAGGCATTAATTCTCCTGGATTCTTGGGTATAATCAGTGGTGGGCCAGGTAGCTGCAACCACATCTCTTTAATGCTCACATTATGATGGATAAGTAGGCACTTTGTCTCCTCAAGAGTACACAACTAGAACATTCTGTTAGGCTACATTTGAAGACTATCCATAAGCTTCAGTGACAAAAGAGTGTAGCTGCCTGCTTGTTACTTAAATTGGGAAAGCTACTGTGAGCTTGTAAGGCTGGTGCTCACATCCCTGCACTCACTCCCCTTTTCACTTCTTGCTGGTTGTGATCTTTAAAGCCCTGAATGGATTGGGGCCTCACTATTTGAGGGACCACAGCTCACTCTATAACCTGTCATAACAATGCAGTTGTGTTGTTGGTGGCAGGCCATTCTCAGTTTAAGGCCCTGCCTTTGGAATTCATTCCTCCTGGCTGGCCCACTAGAGACCAACTTGCCCTGAGGAGCTTCAGATCATTTTTTAGGGTGGGATTTGGTTGACTTTTTGGTTTTGGCTTAGTTTATTTTGCCTATTAATTTAGGCTACTTTAGGTTTAATATTTGGGGCATATCTATTACCTTTGTGAGTAAAAATTTTCATATAAGGATGTGCAGGATCAGGTGACAGGTGGTGCCACCATGTGCTATGGGTAGCAGATATAATTTATGTGGGTTTTTTGTTTTGTTTGGTTTGTGTATTGTTTGTATTTAAAGCTGGTTGCCATATCAATAGGCACAAGAAATTCCACCAAAATTAATAAATAGAATGTTCTCTACTTCTTGTTATCCAGAAGTGAAGGCTACCTGCTACTTTTAATTAAGTTAAACAGCTAAAAATGTAGGCCACCCTCAGATTCTAGTCTCAGATTTCTAGCACACAGCATACAGATATCAACATTGCCTCACTGCCCAATAAACTCTCATACAGGCACAAATGCAGCGCCTTCCCTCCCCCCCACCACACACAATTTGAATAAGAATGCATATACAAATGTAGCAACTGATTTAATCATGAGTTCTAGCAATGCTGCTAAGATTTGTATTTTGGCTCTAGAGAACAAACATGAGCAAGACCTACTTGCTTTTGGAAAAAAGAGCAAAGTTCAAGGTTGCTTTTACTTCACCAAAAATGAGACAAACCTAACGACCCCAAAAACAGATGCTTTTTTTGTCTAGTAACATTTGACAGTATGCTAGGCTGCTGATAGGAAACCAAATTTTCCTAATTGTTTACCACAGATTAAACATATAGTTAATATGGTACAATCCTGGGAGAGGTAACACTGGTTCCTGTTTTAATAGACAAATTCTGCCCCAGTTATGGATGGAAACAAGTCCTATTGACTTCATGTGGAGTTATCTATGCACATGAGACTAGAATTTGAACCTCAATGTTTTCAGACCTCCTGTTAGAAAACTGAATTTTCCCAATTTCTCAGGTTGATGGTTATCTCAGCTTGACATTCAACATTACTGACATGACACATGATTCAATGTGGCATGTCACAGAAGGATTTTGCCCTAAAATGTAGGATACTTGTTATCTGAAAGTCACCAACCAAATAAGAAACATTCCATTAACTTACACAGTGGAAAAATAGATGAAAAGATGCAGGCAGCATGAAAAGGCTCATGAGTTGATCAACAGTGTGGACCGGCTGCTGCTTCTCTTTCTATAACCTAATGATTCTAAGATCCAATTCTGCAAAGATGTGGACACATGAGTAACTTTACACTCATGAGTAGTCCTACTCCTGAGCATAACTTCTTTTACAGACATATGTTTGCAGGATCAGATCCATAGTCAGCGGCTGCATTTTTTTTCTAGAAGTCCTTTACAAATGCAAAATATAACACCATGCATACAACTATTTAGGAAATATGTTTTCATGTAGTAGCATAGGTTAAATTTGGGTCAGTGATATGTTCATGAGAGTTATCAGAGCTTGTTGTTACAACTATTACTATTAATTTTGTTGAGCATTTCTACAACACTTTTCATCTTCACATCATGTTACTAATGTCAACCGATTAATCCTCACAATAGTGAGGACTGAAGCACAACGGAAGTCCAATCCTGATTCAGGTCTCTGGGCACTACTATAATGTAAATAATTATAACAACGTATGTCTAATAAACAGTAATTCTGGCTTTGTGACGACATGTTTCTGTGTGCTAGCATGGATTCTTGCCAATGTCTCAGGTCTTATAATGTTGGTTATAGCAACTCTGGTTCATATGCATATAATTCTGTTTTGTACTCTATGCACTATTGCTCAGCTTCCACATTTTCCACACAGACCTGTTGTTTTCACTGGCTTCAGTAGTTAATCTTGCTGTCCAGGCTGTTCTATCTAAGCTAGATGCTGATCCAGCTACAAAGCAATTTAGCATAGTTAATTTCCTCGAGTTCGATAGCAAAAGCTATCTTTTTTTAATGTTTTATGATCAAGTGTTTCAAATATAGCGTATGTCTGAGGTAGTGCTGCTCTAGATAGGAAATCTACTTTGTGTACTTCTGATCCTTTACCATAACGTAACTTCAAATTATATTTCTTCTATGAATCTACATTGAAGGCATTTGTGATAATAGAAAAGGTTTATGAAAGCAGTTTTCTGGAGGCTTATGGTCTGCATCATCATCACTGATCACATCTCCACCATGCAGGTACTGAATGAATCTCTCCCTTCTTTTCACTCTCTGCATACTGTTGCTGTGTAAGCAAAAGTGAGCTTGACATAAAAGCTGCTTGGAGGCCTTTCCTGTAGTAAGGTTGCACCTAGTTCCTTCTCATTTGCATTGCGCTGAATTGGAGCATCCCCTTAGTATGCACCCAAGTACATCTTTGCACTTAAGTACTGGGTACTGGCTGACAAATTCTTTTACCTGTTTAATTGCTTTGTCATTTCCAGACAGGATCCTTGTCTGTTACTTATACACATCAGAGGGGTGGGGCAGAAATTTTGTAAGGTCTTCACAAATTCCATAAAGTGTTGTATTTCTTGACATTTTTTATCCCGGGCATTCCTAGAATTTCTCAGGAGTTAGATGTGCAGCTTCATCTGTGAGCAGATGCCCTATCTAGAGAACAGCCAAAGTCCTAATTTCATTTTCAGTTTGAGATTGTTTTTACTCTGAGCTGTGTTTTTAACAGTACTGGTAATTTTGCTTCCTTGACTTTGGGTCCATCTCAAATAGTACTTTCCTAGCAGGCAACCAAGTACATGAAACAGATCCCCATTGCCAGCCATTATCTTTTGGTATCATCTTTGGATACAGTGTCCATTTTTATTGATTCACTCTGAGCCTTTTGCCACGGTTACTAAGAGAAACGGCTCCTTCACCCCTTTCACTACTTGAAAGTTTAAATCATAATTCTTTCTTATAAATGTAGCTCAGGGTGCATTTACCTAAGGCAGGGGTGGGCCATTTTAAGCCGGCCCGCAAGCTCCCACTGGGGAGCGGGGTCTGGGGCTTGCCCCGCTCTGGCGCTCCAGCCAGGGGCACCGGGTCAGGGGCCACACCATGCTGCTTGGCCCTGTTCTGGCACTCCCGCTGGGGTGCCAGGGCGCCACAGCATGGCCCTGCTCCGGGGTGCAGGGTTGGGGGCCGCACCACGCAGCTCCTGGAAGCAGCTGCATGGCCCCGCTCCGATGCTCTAGCAGGGTCGGGGGCCGCTCCATGCGTAGGAGCCGGAGAAAGGACATGCCACTGCTTCCAGGAGCCACTTGAGGTAAAGCGTCACTTGGAGCCTGCACCCCGAGCCTCTCCCCATGCCCCAACCCCTTGCCCCAGCCCTGATCCCCCTCCCACCCTCTGAACCCCTTGGTCCCAGCCCAGAGCAGCCTCCTACACCTCACACTCCTCATCCCCAGCCCCACCCCAGAGCCCGCACCCTCAAACAGAGCCCTCACCCCCTCCCGCACCCCAACCCGAATTTTGTGAGCATTCATGGCCTGCCATACAATTTCTATTCCCTGATGTAGCCCTCAGGCCAAAAAGTTTGTCCACTCCTGATCTAAGGCCTTCATATTAGAATCATCATATAATGGTATCTTCACTCCACTATATTGTAAAGCCAGATTCCCTTCGTCTTATTTAAAATAATCTATGTAGATTATTAGTTTGCATGTGGATCCACAGCATATTTGGCACATGGTTTCGTTACCCATGTCCTTACCAGCGCTCACATTCAGTAACATAAACCACTGTTTTACTTTAGTCTTAACTGCACCTACAAGATATCTTATGCTGAATATGGATTCATCAGATATGCTCTCCTCTTTGTATTCTGCCATATGTGTCTTATTTTGCTGCTTTGCTGCCTGCAAGCTTTGCAAAAATATGTTTTTCCTTTTATTTTCTACAGATCTCTTCAGAAGGTGGACACTTCTTGCTGACCCCAGAATGTCTGCTAGCACAATAGCAGCAGCAGACAGTCCGTGTGTTGTGCTCTCTCTGTAGTGTTGTAGTTGTTTATAACTCGGCCTTTCTTTCTTGTTCAGCTGAGTTTTTTCCCCATAAAGTTTACCTCAGTATGGCCTGTATTTAATTTTCTCAGCTACATCTGTGCAATTTCACTATCTCTGTACATCGCTCATAACATATCTAGTTTAGGATCTTTTAACATCTTAGCTCTGGTACCTGTATCTGTGATGCCCAGGCTATATAAGCTTATTATGCCAAGTCCCAAATTCTCATGTGGCTGTGCTCTGTCTCAGTTTCGTGACCTACTGACCTGAGATCTAAGTGTCCTGTCTTTTGTATAAAAGAAAAGGAGTACTTGTGGCACCTTAGAGACTAACAAATTTATTAGAGCATAAGCTTTCGTGAGCTACAGCTCACTTCATCGGATGCATTCAGTGGAAACCACTGAATGCATCCGATGAAGTGAGCTGTAGCTCATGAAAGCTTATTTTCCACTGAATGCATCCGATGAAGTGAGCTGTAGTTCACGAAAGCTTATGCTCAAATCAATTTGTTAGTCTCTAAGGTGCCACAAGTCCTCCTTTTCTTTTTGTGGATACAGACTAACACGGCTGCTACTCTGAAACCTGTCTTTTGTATTAAATCTTTAAATATAACAGTCCTGAGTGGCTGAAAATGCTTCTACAGAGCATCAAGGGTCTATCATCTTGCTTTGCTGCATCAGCCAGTGGGAGATGCTGGTAACTCCAGCAGCAGTCTTTTACTCTCACTCAATGAAAAGAAAGGAAGACTTGTGGCACCTTAGAGACTAACCAATTTATTTGAGCATGAGCTTTCGTGAGCTACAGCTCACTTCATCGGATGCATACTGTGGAAATTACCACTATACATACAGACACCATAAACAATAGCTCCTCCCACCCCACTCTCCTGCTGGTAATAGTTTATCTAAAGTGATCATCAAGATGGGCCATTTCCAGCACAAATCCAGGTTTTCTCACTCTCTGCCCCCCCTCAGACAAACTTACTCTCTTGCTGGTAATAGCCCATCCAAAGTGACCACTCGCATCACAATGTGTATTATAATCAAGGTGGGCCATTTCCTGCAGGAATCCAGGTTCTCTCACCCCCTCACCCCCCTCCAAAAACCACACACACAAACTCACTCTCCTGCTGGTAATAGCCAATCCAAAATGACCACGCACCTTACAACATGCATGAAAATCAAGGTGGGCCATTTCCAGCACAAATACAGGTTTTCTCACCTCCCCACCCCCATACACACATACCAGCAGGAGAGTGAGTCTTTGTGTGTATGGGGGTGGGGAGGTGAGAAAACCTGTATTTGTGCTGGAAATGGCCCACCTTGATTTTCATGCATGTTGTAAGGTGCGTGGTCATTTTGGATTGGCTATTACCAGCAGGAGAGTGAGTTTGTGTGTGTGGTTTTTGGAGGGGGGTGAGAGAACCTGGATTCCTGCAGGAAATGGCCCACCTTGATTATAATACACATTGTGATGCGAGTGGTCACTTTGGATGGGCTATTACCAGCAAGAGAGTAAGTTTGTCTGAGGGGGGGCAGAGAGTGAGAAAACCTGGATTTGTGCTGGAAATGGCCCATCTTGATGATCACTTTAGATAAACTATTACCAGCAGGAGAGTGGGGTGGGAGGAGCTATTGTTTATGGTGTCTGTATGTATAGTGGTAATTTCCACAGTATGCATCCGATGAAGTGAGCTGTAGCTCACGAAAGCTCATGCTCAAATAAATTGGTTAGTCTCTAAGGTGCCACAAGTCTTCCGTTCTTTTTGCGAATACAGACTAACACGGCTGTTACTCTGAAACCTGTCAATGAAAAGAAGCAATCCTTATTTTAGGATCTTTCTTTTCTAGTTCAACTGCAATTTTTTGTAATCTTCTGACTTAAATGAAACTATCGAGTTAACAGCGATCTCCCTTTAACCCATTAGGACTGGAAAGTTGCTAGCAGCCATTCTACTCAATCTTTCTGAACAATCAATCTTTCTTCTTTCAACAACAGCTTCTCTGTGCCTTTGCTAGATCTTCAGGTTTGAATCTGATTAATATTTATTCACTGTTTGTGTGATTTACTGGCCTAAAAGCACTAAAATCCCATACAACACTCCTGACCTTGTGGTTCAGCCGAGACTTTTCAAATAAAATCTTTACAAAGCACAGAGCCATAACATAATACTGTAATCTGCAATGGCCACAGGTTGGCTCCTCATATATTAGAGCTTAGTACACTATCCTTGTAACACTGAGTGTCCTTATTGCCTTGCCCAGTGCAGAATACTGGGGAAGAGGTAGACTGTTGCCTCCAGAAGATGACGGAAAGGTAAGGGTAGGTCACTAGCCGCCTTTACACAGACGAAATCTGTAGAAGGGAAGGGACGATCTGTTGGGACAATCAAGGTGTGAAGGGAGGAGTTGTGGGGATGGGGAGGGTACCTATGTATTCACCCCTTCCCTTGAATCAAGGAAAGGAGCAAAGAGTCTTCACCCCTACTTCACTTTAGTATGGAGGCAACAGATTGTTTTTTATTCCATTCCTATTCTCCATTGGAGCCACAGAAAGGAAAACTTCATCCCTTCCCTCTTTTCAGGGGTAGAAGCCTCTTCTCTCTACCACTCTACTTGCACAATTAGGAAGAGGTAGAGTGCCCCGCCTGAGCTAGGAGCAGTACTCTAGGCTCAGAGCTGAGGCTGGCAGCAGCAGACGGGAACTGGCAAAACAAACTGAACACAAACCTCAAAAGGTTCACTGCCCATTCCTTACTTTGAAGGCACAATATTTGAAATTAGAGGAAACTCATGCACCCATCCCTAATTATCAGCCCCCTTTTTATATAATGAGAAGTGGAGGAAGACAGGGTTAAGTGATTTTCCCAAGACCATGGAAAGCATCAGTGTCAGAGCCAGAATTAGAGCTGCTGGCTTTTAAACCTCTTCTCAGGTCATGTGTCACTAAACTAGCATCCCTTTCTGCACTGTATTGAGAACATGTTAGCACTAAACCACAAATGTATTTCCAGTGAGAAGCTGTACTTCAGGAAACAAGGAAAACTATGGGAACTAAGATGACATATCAGTATACTATCATTTTCATGGCTGTATCAAAAAAAGCTTCCTTTTCTCTCACTGAATAATGATAAACCATTGTATATCAATGGAGTTACAACATATCTAAACTGGGAGGAGTGGGTAATACACTGGAGGGTAGGGATAGGATACAGAGGGACCTAGACAAATTAGAGGATTGGGCCAAAAGAAATCTGATGAGGATCAACAAGGACCAGTGGAGAGTCCTGCACTTAGGACGGAAGAATTCCATGCACCGCTACAGACTAGGGATCGAATGGCTAGGCAGCAGTTCTGCAGAAAAGGACCAAGGTGTTACAGTGGACAAGAAGCTGGATATGAGTCAACAGTGTGCCCTTGTTGCCAAGAAGGCTAACGGCATTTTGGGCTGTATAAGTAGGGGCATTGTCAGCAGATCAAGGGACATGATCGTTACCCTCTATTCGACTTTGGTGCGGCCTCATCTGGAGTACTGTGTCCAGTTTTGGGCCCCACACTACAAGAAGGATGTGGAAAAATTGGAAAGTGTACAACGGAGGGCAACAAAAATGATTAGGGGACTGGAACACATGACTTATGAGGAGAGGCTGAGGGAACTGGGATTGTTTAGTCTGCGGAAGAGAAGACTGAGGGGGGATTTGATAGCTGCTTTCAACTACCTGAAAGGGGGTTCCAAACAGGATGGATCTAAACTGTTCTCAGTGGTAGCTGATGACAGAATGAGGAGTAATGGTCTCAAGTTGCAGTGGGGGAGGTTTAGGTTGGATATTAGGAAAAACTTTTTCACTAGAAGGGTGGTGAAGCACTGGAATGCGTTACCTAGGGAGGTAGTGGAATCTCCTTCCTTTGTGGTTTTTAAGGTCAGGCTTGGCAAAGCCCTGGCTAGGATGATTTAGTTAGGGATTGGTCCTGCTTTGAGCAGGGGGTTGGACTAGATGACCTCCTGAGGTCCCTTCCAACCCTGATATTCTATGATTCTATGATCTGTCAACTGGACAAAGTCAAGGTAGGTGAGATAGTATCTTTGATTGGACCAAATTCTATTGGTGGAAGGTCCATAAAAGATATTACCTCACCTACCTTGTCCATCTCTTATCCTGTGACCAATATGGCTACAACAACACTGCAAACAATTGAACAAAGTGCAAAACACACTACATGATTTTAATAAATCCTTCAACAGCTTCTATCTCTAGACAGCCAATGTAAGGTGGTTCCAAGATTTAGCAACAGATACTCAGCTCAGTGCTAGAGCTCTGCTCAGTATAATGTGGGGTGAGGGGAGGAGATATGTCACCCTGTAACTATTGGGAGCTGGTTCAATCACAGTGTAACTTAAAGCAACCTCTAGAGTGCTCTATATTATACCAACTTGTAACAGCCTACCCAGGGGGCCATTATTCTGGTCAGGGTTCAATAAAGTGCACTGCAGCCCCATTCTTGGTACAGCTGGGAGGAAATGGTGTAGAGACAGCTTTATGCCAGCCAGGGATTCCCACACAACAAAGGAATCACCAACTGCCCATTTAGAGTGGGCCAGAATCCCCCCTTCTTAAGAAACAAACAAAAATGTCATCACTAAAAATCAAAATTCAGGATATTATGTCATCACTTAAGATACTTCTGTCATACAAAAGCCCACTCTAACAAACTAAGCTTTGGGACTGTCACTTACACTGGCTTTACACTAGGGTAACTCTGTTGGCTTTAATGGAGTTATTATTGATTTACACTAGGCCTACTGTCAATAACTAAGCACTATGGCCCTGATTCAGCTCCCATTAAAGTAGATGGAAACACTCCCACTGATTTAAGTGTAAGCGAAATCAGGTCCAACAGTGTGAATTAATATGCACAAAATCTACAGCACTACCTACAGTTATCAAAATGAGCCTTCATCGGTAAGACATTCTTACCAAAACAAAAAACCTAGTGAACAAATTCAGGCTTGAAAAATCCATTTGCCCACTTGTCAGAACCAATAAGGGGACCTATATCATCAATTTCTGCAGGATTTTGGCTTTCCTTTTAAAAACAAAAATTTCTAGCCCTCATGTTTAGGAAGACAATCTTCCAAACACAAATCAAATGTTCTGCAGTGTCATCTTCCTGACACTTCAGCTGCTGTTCATTGCTTTCCCAAGCCAGAGAAGAACGAAATTAATAACATTCTGGTTAGTTTCACTGCAGCTATTCAAATAACTATGGGTGACAGTACAATTGTCAAGACTCATGTCAATTTCATGCTTGTAAAGGTAAGAAAAAAATACCACCAACAGCACAGACAGTACTGGAGTTATTCACAGGAAAGGAGGATGAAAAAAATGGAGCCTAGGAAAGGGTTGCTTAGCAAAAACCTCTTCCTTTCCCACCTTGTGTCTGCCAGGAGGCCATGCAGTGAGAGAAGTAACAGAAAACTCCTTCTTCCTTTGGGGGAAGTAAAGAAGACTGGAGCTTCAAGTTCATCAACTACCAACTAGTCAGAGACTGAAATAAAAGATGAAGCCCCTAAGCAAGGTTCACAGACAGTACACTGGTAGAAATCTCTCCATCCTCCATCTGACCAGGAACTGCGAGTAGCAGGGAGCTGGGCTTCTCTCCAACATTTTGCCTCTGGACCTCATTAGTGGCCCCTCCCTCATCCATCTATCACATCTACCCCTGACTAATTGATCTAGTCATCTGGTGTCTGATTAGTTTTTCTAGCCATGGCCAGGACTAAGACAGCAGCTGGACAATGAAAACAAACAGATATTTCAAGGACCACTTGTTATATTTTACTACCAATCACCCAAACAAAGCAAAATACACAAAGGCTAACTTACATGCATCCCCAAGGAACCATTAAAGCACAAAAAAACAACAACCCATAAAACATATGTTCTACAGCCCTTTCCAGTGTATTGTCTGAACTTCATTTCACAACCCCCTGCCCATTATTTCATCTCCACTGATCATCTCTTTTCTCAAGTCAACATTGAGTATCACTTCTCTGCAGATAAAATCCCAAACTTATACCATCTTTCCTCTTTTATCCCTAAATTAACTTGCAGCCTGCCTAAATCTCATCCTCTGGCTTGCTTTTTCTCATAACTTCTTTCATCTCCACTCATTCAAAATGGATAGATCAACTGGTAACAAAAGCACCCTGAAGCAAAGCCCTGCATCTCTACTGCTCCCCTCAGTTCAACTCAGTCAATTGACAATATCGCTGGGATCTTCCTGGTTTGCAAAATCTTTTGCCCACAAAAACCTCTGAAACACTGTCCATATTAGACATCAGTTCTTATATATGACCTTATTGTGTCTTATCTAGACTCTTGTAGTTCTTTTGTTCCTTTGGGTAAAATGCCTGCTGAAGTCGATTGCAAGACTCACACTGATTTATAAAGAGCCAAGATTTTGCCTTCTACACTTTCTTTGTAAAGCCCAACTCTCAAATCTTCAATTACCCAAAAGCGCAGCTCCATGTCCCTTTACTTCTCTCTGGAGGTGGTAAACGCAGCTCCATGTCCCTTTACTTCTCTCTGGAGGTAGTAATATCCCATGTTCAGAACCCTTTAATGGTTTCTTGTCCATTTCAGATTGTTTACGGATCTGTTCTTCCATAAGATTTGCAATGAGCAACTTCAAGCCAAAATAAGCATAGCACAGCTCCTACTGACCCAATCAGAAGAAGGCTCCCTTTCAGGTCACCTGGCAGTAACACTGTCTACAAAACCAAAATCCTAACCATCTTGGCTGCCATAATATACAGGTTGCACACGCAGCAAGTTCTGCCACTGGAAAAGGACTCTGCTAACTGGTTACTTTAAGTGTCTTAATAGTGCACCAGATATCAAATCACAATACTTTTCACAATCCTTTTGAATTTATCTTGTCCTGTTCCGTCTATTCACTGTACTCCATAACTATCAGATTTCTTTCAGCCACTTCCCATTGGCTCGCCACAATAAATAGTAGATTCTCATCCCTGGCTGTCCTTGGCATAGATTTTTCTCCCTCACTTTCCATCCTTTTTTTTGGTCAGATTGATTCCTTCACTCTTCAAATCCATGTTAGCAACCATCACTTCTCCCTTGTCTGTGACTTCTAAATCTCCCTAATAAAAAGACAGCCAAATCCTACTCCTTGAACTTCCCAATTTTCCTTTCCTTAATCATTGTCCTTAAAACTTAACCCTCAAATCTCTTTTCACCTGTGCTCTATAAAATCTACATATGCTACCTGCAAGATAACCTGTATACCTTGTTTCACATGTAGAGATTACATACGTTCTGTTATACTTTTCAAGAATGGTGCCATAATTCTTTTGAATTGTATTATGTACACTCTGAATGGCATAATTCTGTGCTATCCACAAGGTAACAAGGGATGTAGAATCAATGTCATACAGCTGAAGACCCAACAATCTGGCAACCTGATGAAAATGGTACCAAATTTTCAGAGCACGCGTGGGGCATGGAATAGAACAGAACAGACTCCTCACATGAATGCCCAGGGACACACTAATGAACACTCTGATGCAAAAATGCCATTTGGAGAACATTTCACGAGGAGTAACCAGAAACTTAAAAGTGCCAGACCTAAAGTGAACTTCACACAGCCATGAAACTCTGGGAAATGAAATGCATACCACTCTTCAGACCACATAAATATGCAATAAACCATGCTCTGGGATCTCTATTTGATGAAAAAAATGACATCCAGTAGCCAAAACATGTGTAGTAATCTCTATGAATGTTTTAGCATATGTCCACTGCCAGCTTTTTCCTGTTTAAAGCTTGGTAGCAAGCAGAATGAGCCTGGGAATCAACTACCAGACTTGTTCATGCCATCACTAATGCTCACTTGTTCCCTCAAAAACACATTTCCCAGTTAATATATTCCTATATTCTTCCTTTTATTTGCATACCGCACATCTGCATACCTAAATAATACTTACATGAAGGGCATCAGCATTATGCACTCCTTTAATTTTAGATCTATTTATGCATTTTCCAATTGTCCATTACTTATATGCTCTGTATTTTGTCCCCTCCCTATCTGCACACCTGATCAGCAATGTATGTATTATTGATATAAGGCCATGGGTGAATACACGGCACTTTACTGACATATAAGAAGACAAAAGCTACTTACTGCTTTCCGTATTTATCCAATGGAAGGTTTGGGTGTGCAAAGAATGCAGGGTCAGGCCCTAAATGAGCCATCTGGCATGGCAAATAAGACAAGGGGCAGAAGAGAATCCTTCGCCATACATCTTAGTATATTGCCTGTTTCTGTACTTGAACAATATGATAATGCTCAAACTACTGAGGCCCAAATATGAAGATACAAAAAAGGAAAAAGACGCAGAATAAGGGACACTAAAACAATAGGGCAGGTAGCTATAATTTTGGATTCACTTATTTTATATAAATGGCAATTTGGAGCCAAATTTTCCAAAGAGTGGGTGCAATTTGCACATATACATTTTCCCCCATAATTTTGTGCCCCTAAATAGGATTATTTGTGCCTCAAACTACCTGACTGTGGGAACAAAAAGGGAAGCTGGGATTCAGCCCTTTTGGAGATTTAACTATTTGTATTTCATATTTTATATAATTTCAGTTTTTGTGTTCCACATTGTTTGAGGTAAATAATTAACAATAATAAATGTGCACTATTTCAGATTAAGATATAAAATGAAGGACAAGGAACAACTGAGAAGTACATTTGAAACTTTCAGTACAATGATACAGTATGTGTGAACTGATTTTATTATACTAACAACTGGGTGAGTGTTATTGTCCTTTGATCTGATGGGGTGAAAAAGATCTGAAGTGCAGCTGTATTTTTGTGAATTTCCTGCATGAGATGAAGAGGTCTTCTGTATATGTTAAATCTTGTGTTCTAAACTTTTAATTGGTATAATTAAAAGTACACCCAGAAAAACTAATTGCAAAACAGTATTGTTTATTTTTAAGCACTCAGTTTGCCATGCATTGGATAACAACTCACACTTTATAAGGCTAAATCCCAAGAAATGTGTGATACAGTATGGCAGGGTGCACATCAGAAAAAGGGTACCTTAACTCTTTTTTCTCACTGTAGTATCTGTGCCTAGATGCAGCAACAGAGTACTTCCTAAATGTGACTCGATCCAGCAAGAACCAGATGTTTCCTCACTCCAAGTGTCTGGATCCAATAATTTTCTCATGGTCTGTTTTTGGATCCAGACAGTTCCAGGTGTTTTCTAACTAAGCATCTGTGGATTCAGCAGAGTCCCCATGTTTTCTAACTGACTAGGCATAGATCAAGGAAGATTTGTATGATTTCGTGTTAAATTTGCTTGAATTCAAGATTTTACTTCTCCCCCTTTCCAGTTTTATTATGAACTGGAGAAAGGAGGAAGTAATTTTATTATACATATGTACAATTTAGGAAATCAGTGTTTCCCGGGCATTAACAGGCATGCTTCCCTTTACCGAGATATGTAAAGTCTAGATCTCTGAGCACAAGCCCAGTCAGATTCCGTACATCAGCCCTCGAATGCCCTCTGTGCAGACACGGCACATTTCCTCTTCTCAGCCTCAATATTTCCCCCTGTCCATGCACAACCGGATTTTTAACAGGGCTAGTCTGGTTTATTTTTCTCTCTCCAAGCTGCCTGCTACAAATCGGAGCGGCAGCAAGACGACATGCAGGCATCTAGGGGCACAAAGGGCGACCCTTTCACCACCTCCTCCTCCTTCCTCGTAACCTGTCGCTCCGGAAGGTGTCCAAAATGGGGGCTAGAAACTCCCCCACTCCCACCTTGGCAATAGCAGCAGCTGTGTCCTCCTAGTCTGCTTGTTCAGGGAGAGCTGATTTTCAGGGACTGAGCTCAAAGTTCATGCTCTGAAACGGCACAAATGGAATGAGGCGCTTGGAGGTGGGGAAAGCTGTGGGAGGGCTAGATGCTCTGATAGCTTGGACAGAGCGGATACTCCTTGCCCCCAAGCTATCTCCTACCCCCTCCCCCTTCACAAACACGTCCCTAGCGGCAGACGGCTCCGATCCGCAGTGGAGCCACTTCCACCCAGCGTCACCAGGGGCAAGGGTAATTTCTTAGATGCATTTAATTTCCGTGACAAACGTGTTCCCCTGAACTCCCCCCCCCCCCCCCCCAGGTACAGCTTGCGGCTGCGGGCAGGATTCCAAGTTTAGCCGGAAATTTACCTGGCGGAACCAGCGCGTATTTTGGCTTTAGCGCTGTGTCCATGTTATCATCAGTCATCTCCCCCACCCCCCGCCATGAACTGATCTTTATTTTACATTCATAACCATCACAAATAACAACCGGGGCACCTTTTCTAAGCACCGATTCTCACTGCATTTTAAAACCCCAGCCCCCGTTCCTTTACCTGGTTGAATCACTCCGAGACAGTAATCTTCCCCCAACCCTCCCAAGCCCTAGGACAAAGACGAGGAATCGGGGGAGAGGGGGGGAGGAGGGGAAGCTGGGTGTTTGTTTTCCCCTCCCCTCTCACTCCTGCTGCTAGAGCCACTGTCTGAACGCAGGAAGTTTCAAACGTCTCCTGGCTGGGTGTTTTGCACGCTCCCACCTCGTGAGAAGCTGTCTGAGAAATGCCCACGGCGCTGCACAGAGAACATCCCCCGCCCTCCCTCGCACAATCCCTCCCCAAAAGTGTCTGCAGGGAGAAACTTCTGTCTCCTGCTGTTGTTGTGCATTGCACACTCCCGTCATCCCCCCCCCCCCCCCCAGAGCACTGGCACCCGGGACACACACATACAATTAAAACATACGTGTTACACCTGGCCTAAAATAAACCCAGCACGCAGCCACGCAAAACAAACCCAAGGGGAGAAACAGTCCCCTGCAACTACAATCCACCGGCAGGATTCAGCCACAAACAGATCCCTGCTGACTCGAACAGGACTCTCCACACACGCTGCACTCGGGGAACGGCTCCGAGGAATCTAGACCTAAGGGCAAACTTCGATCTGCCCCTTCCATTGCCTTGCGCTCCCTTGCTTAACTTTGTGCCAGCCCAGACTGAGCAGCAGCAGACCTGGGAGAAGGTCCTGCCTGCGGCATCTGCAACGTTACCATCTGCTAGAAAGTAGTGCATGTAGTTTGAAGGAGGGTTACCTGTCCTATATTGACGTATCCGTATTTGCTAGCTATCCTGCTGGCTTCCTGGTGCCCCCCAGTTATCCTCACAGCCCAGTGGTTGGTGTACATTCGAGTCCTGCAGGCGGGTAGCAGGAACCCCAGCAAGAGGGTGAGCAGGCAGAGACGGTCCCCTCCTCCTCCGCCTCCCCAGCAGCAGCGACTCTTCCAGCCCATCTTCTCCTCCTGTGCAAACAAGCCCCACGAAACTTCTTCCTTCTTCCGAGGCTCCTCTCTCACCTCCAGGCGACACCAGCAGCAGCACGCCTTCCAAAGTTACCCCGAAGAGGCAACCAGAAATAGCTTCGAATATTGCATTGAACTTTCTTTGGGTTTAAATTATTAGCGGTTATGTATGATTATTATCATCAGCAACTGTTGTTATTATTAATGTCCCTCCTTTCTCCAGGGATTAAGGAACTTGTTTCTCTCTCAGTTGCTGAGCTTCAGGCTTCTCCCTCGTTCCCCTGCTACATGGGAAGTCTTCTCTCTGTAGGGAGGGAGGTGTCCTTTGCTTTTCCTTCTTTCTCAGATTTCCCCCCTCTACTTATCTGCTCTCTCTCTTTCTTTATTTTCTTCTTTTCCTTTTCTTTCTCCCTCCCTCCCCTTGCCCAGAGTACAGCAGCAGCAGCAGCAGCAGGCAGTGTTGAGTGTTGGCAGCTGAGCTCCTCAGTTCAGTCAGCCTGTGTAACCTCCCTCCCTCCCTGCCTCCCTCCCTCTGAGTAGTGAGTGCGGAGTGTGAGTGGAAATGGCAGCAGCGCCTTCTCTGCATAAGTCACTGTGCACCCCCCTTCTCTCCTCCAGTTCCCTCCCGGCTGATACCAGGAGCCAGCCCGGTCCTAGCGCCTTCCTTTTCCCATTACAAATACAAAAGCCTTAAACAAACAGCGCGAGATGATCCCACGACCGAAAACAAACAGCCAGCAAGGGATGTGGATTTGATTCAATTCATTATTTATTTCAGTGCAAAGAACCGCGCATAATAGTAAACGTACATGGTATCATCACCAGGCGTGCAGCCACATCCTAGAGTACACATGCACAGACATGCTAAACCCAACTCCAAAACCATGCATCAGAAGTTTATAGTGTATATCTTTATACATTGCAATAATAATAAAAGAAAGTGTGCTCAACACCAGCACAGAAAAACAGACACCTAGAATTGCACATAAAAAACCTGTCACATGAATAAAATCAACCCTCTCATTTCTTTATCATCCAGGATAAAACATTTCAAATACCTGTCATATAAACATAATTCTTTTCAATTATAAGTTCTTTGGGTCAAGGATTGCCACTGACTATGTGTTTGTACAATGCCTAGCACAATGAGGACCCAACCTGACTGAAATGGCGATGCTATTGCAATATAAAATGTTAGTCAGAATTAAAATTTTAGTTCTAATTATGCCACACCTCATAATACCCTGCTAGGGATGAGTTGGAGGATTGTCTTTGTAATCCTTGACATATTAATTATTTTGAAAATATTATTTCATAGTAACACTGAAAAATAAAAATCCACACACATCAACTATATTTTAAAACATATGATAGTATAAATATTAGATATTTTATGTTGGAGCACTGGATGCTGTGGCAACAGATGCTTTTGAAATGTATATAATAAATATGTAATGTCTTTGAAGAGTATCTAAGAATATCAAATATTGCATTATATCATCACCAATTATACAAAGAGGCTTAGTTTTAGAGAAGGATAGGCTAGTGGTCTGAGCCCAGAACTGTGCATGAGGACCGAATGAGTTCTAATGGTAGCTCTTAATAAGTATATGAATAGTAATGTTGTCTTCAGTGGCATTACTCACATGCTTTAAGTGTGCGCCAAAGTGTTTTCCTGAAGCAAATCCTCATATTTGCTGCCAGCCAATGATAGCTCCCTTGTGACCTTGAACAAGTCATTTAACGTAGCCTTGGTTTATCTGTAAAATGGGGATATATAAACCAATGTATCTGCCTCCCAGGGGAGTTGTGAGGATTCATTAGTGTTTGTAAAGCTAGCTGAAAATTAAAAGCACTATATAAATTCAAAGTATTATTTTTTATCAGAGATCCTAAAGAACATTACAGAAACAGGCATTAATATTCCCATTCCTACAGAAAACAGACATGAGAGTTTTAGTGCTTTTCAAAGGGTCACATAGCAAGTGGGTAATATCTTGATCCCAGTTCTCTGTTCTAAACACTAAATATGCTGTCTCCCTAATTAAATGTAAATTAGCGACAATAAAACAAAATTATACAATCTATATTAAAATATTCTATGCACCCAATTCACTTATTTTTTCTGTAATTTTGTTGTATTCTATTACTGGCCAACCTGTCCCCATATCTGTCATTAACTTTAATCGGGAAAATCCACTCTCTATTCCCCCATTGAATTATCTGTTCCCTGTCTCTAAAATTTCACTTGCCAGGAAATTTTTCTCTTCCCTGTATGTTTTTCTGTAGTTTGCATTATCATTTGCTAATCATATTACAACACACTATTTACCTCTGTCGTCAGTTCCAAGACCGCCATGGGTTTACCTCCTCTAGAAATTTCACAAATAATGACTCACTCTTTAGCAAACAATGGGCCCAATCCTGGTTCCACTGAAATCAATAGCAGAATTCTCATTGACTTCAGAAGAAGCAGGATTGGGCCCAGAAGGGGCTGTCATGTTGCTGATATTCATAAATCCACATTAATTGAATATGCCATTAAATCTCCTCCAGCAATTAGCCCTCCTTATTGATTACTTTAATGATAATTACACAAGTCAGCTCTCTTTCACAGCATTCTACATTTGGAATGTTTAAAGTATATTTAATCAGAAATAATCTCCCTACTGAAGTATATAGCAATCAATGTCCTGCAAAACCTAGCTCTCTTGCTGTTGATGTTTTTTTTAAACTAAGAGGAATGGAAAAATTGTTCACTAATCATTTCTCAGTGGACTCCACTTGTTTCTTCACTAATTTGTTTCCAGATATGTGTGTGTCTTTTTTTGACAAACATAACATGCAAGGTATTGACCATAAATGAAAATTTATAAGTTAACGGGGAACGGGTTCAAAAATGTTTAGCACTTATATCAATAAAAAAAGGGTTGGTGATGCAATAGAACATCCTTCCACAGATAGATAGTACCGTAAAGGGATAAGGAATATAACGCTATATTCTGAAAACCAGTTCTTGATAAATGACATCATTACCAGCCCCAAGAGACATATCTAAGGGTATGTCTTCACTGCGGAGTTAACTCAGATGATCAGCCTGAAGTGATCATCCAGGATGCCCTAGCTCAGATATGAGCAGCCTTACTGCAAAGCCATACTTGAGCGTATCCACTGTAATGTATCCACACTGGTGCTTCTTCACTTGTGGGGTGCTAGGACTTCCAGGGTTATATCCCAGGTTTCTTAGCCATTCAGTAAGCTGAGCCACTGTATCGTGGGAGAACTCTTCTGCCTTTCTGGGCACAGGGGGAATTGTGGGAAGGCACTGAAAAACTATCTGTACTCATGTTTAGCATCCAATCTCATTGCAAAGTGGGCATGTTACTATCCCCTAGGTAAGCAGCACTTGGGCTTTATCTGATCCCCAGGATGAGGCAAGTAGCTGTAAAGCACCATGGCAATCAGGTGAGAGGTTTTTTTGTGTGGACAGGAGCTGGGTTAAGGACAGCACCTAAGTTGACTCTGCAGTGAAAACAAGTCCTAAGGCTGTTTAAAGGTTCAGGAACATGTAAGTCTCTATCACCAACTCTACCACAACTTGCTTTTTCTACCTCAGTTCTCTTCCTACTACTTCTATCACCCAACTGTGCCTGATCATTTCTTGATACTCAATGCAAACTTCCACCTGAATCTAGCTCTTGCCCTATGGTTATTAATACCTAAACCCCTTTTCCATTGTTACTCTCCATTGATAATGATTATGATGGGTGTACTACCTACACTGGCCCTGAGAGGTTAAATTAGGCCCAATTAACCTCTAGGCAGCACCTGGAGGAGGAGACAGGGAGCAGGAATTGATTAATCCAGACATGAGGCTCAGCTGGGCAGACACAGATGGGGACTATATAAACCAGGAAGCTGGCAACAGAAGGGGCTGGAAGGAAGGAGTCTTTAGTTGTTTCCTGGGTGAGAGGAGGTGTGTCTAGGCAAGTAGCCTAGTTACTCTGTGGCTTGGTAAGCCTAGTGAGGTAGGCAAGGCTTGGGGGAAAAATAGCAAGGTATGGGGTAGATCAAACTTTCTCTGCTGATGAGAGGGCCCCTGACCTGGGACCCCCCTGCCAGCTGCTGATGAAGTGGTCCTGGTGGGGCAGTGACTAGGAAGACTTCCTGAAGTAACAAAGTTCCTCTTGACAAATGGGCTCAGGAAGGGGGTGGGGGAGATCTGTATGGTGACTTAGCCAGAGGACTGAGTCATGAAGAGGAAGCTGCAGTTCTTGGAGTTTGCAGGGCAAGAGGATAATGGAAGAGACCCTGCCAAGGGATGCTGGAGATAATTTCTGGGATGGCCAGCAGGAGGTGCCACTAGCAGTGTGTGAACCCCATGACTGTGCTTCCATGGCTATTCTTATTTGATCTAAGTCTCTTCTCTATTCTTGCTACTCCCTACCCCAAATTCTTTCCTGAGGTTCTAATTTCCCTTCCTGTCTTGGGAATTCCTGAGCCTCAATAAGTCTGGTAGCCCCTCACATGGGTCTCAGGCTGTGGGTCACTTTAAGACTCCTCCATTCAAATTTTGCATGTTCTGGAGTTGTAGAGGTGTGCTTTGCACTCTAAGGTATAATTAAGAAGGAAACCTCAGAGTGCCAATGTGTCTGGAGTGAGCAGCAAGCCAAAATCCTGCCAAGTAGCAACCAGATACGTTGGGCCCTGAGGATCTTCAAAAGTAGGGAGGACTTTCATAAGGCACTGGGAGTATGTGTTAGGTTTTGGAATAGGTGCCCTGGGGCATGCTGAGTGAAACAGTATCCACCTAGGAAGAGATGTGATTACTTTGAAAGCAGGGCTGTTAGCTCAGAGATTTAGGTAAGATTTAGCATTACCTCAGACCTTACCGTCCTAGAGTTCAAAGCCAAAAGGGACCACTTGATCATCCACTCTGATCTCTTATATATCACAGGCCAGTACCCCCGCATGAAACCCAACAACTGACATTTGACTAAAGTAATACACCCCATAGGAGACTAAACTATTGTGTGCTATAGGGAAAAAATAGAAGGTACCAAGGTGCACTAATGCCTGAGGCCTCTGGAATAATAGGGAAATGATTAAGTGAGATGTGAGACCTATCCTAGCTAGTGACTGGCACCAACATCATGAAGTGGAGACAGGCCAATTCAGCAATAGAGGAGAAGAAAAAAATCTATTTGAAGTGTGATTGTAAAACCAGAGGACTCAAGGAAAGGTGTAGTTACTACAACAGACTTTAACCTCACTGTGCTTCACCTAACCCGTCTGCAAAGTGGGGATTCTCATTGTCGATGAAGAGCACTTTGAGATCTGTGATGATGGGTGAAAATTGCCAACTATAACAATGGAAAATTGCAAAGATATATTTGATAGTGAGACAGCATAATCTAGTGGATAGGGCAATGGATTGGGAGTAAGGAGACCTCAATTCTGTTCCCAGCATTGCCACTAACCTGCTGGGTTACCGTGAGTGCTTCTCTTTCCTTTCCCAGCTTTTGTCTGTCATCTCAACTGAGATCTGGGACTGTCTCTGTATATGTGCAGTCCCCAGCAAATGGGGCTCCAAGTTTGTTTGGGTCCTCTAAGCACTACTGTAGTACATATAACAATTTTACTCCTCTTATGTATGTCTTGGTATCTTAACAATACAGTATATCTTCTAAACCTCTTAATATTAGCCCTTGAACATTGTTTTCATACAAACATGGAATTTCTTAGGGCTCATTCTCATGACAGGAAATTGCTCACCTTTTTGAGGTAGTAAAGATGTTTTGTCTCTTTAATTCCTTACTGAATCATGGACACTTGTAAAAGTAGGCTCAGAAAAATGTATTTAAGCATAATGTACACTAATTTGTAGGTATAATAAAAGTTAATCATAGCTAACTATGACTAACAGGGCTCCACATCCACTATCTTTCTCTAGTAAATGAAGGGGTCACTGCTGGCATCTACAGCTCTTCCTAGAAGATAGACTCTACTGTATCCTCTCATGTGTATTTATTATGGCTCCCATCACTACAGTATCTGATTGCTTAACAATTTTTAATGTTAGTTTCCTCACCGTGTCCCTGTGAGGTAGGACAGTGCTATTACCCACATTTTACAGATGAGGAGCTCGGGCACAGAGAGAGTAGGGTCCAGATCCTCAAAGGTATTAGAGGCCTGGCTGCCTCTTTAGGCACCACTGATGCTTTCAAAGCCACTGCTCAGCTGCTGTCTAGCCCCATAGTCACCTAAGTTCCTCAGGCACCTACATTTCCACCAGTCTGCATTTGCAAAGTCACTCAAGCCCTGATGCCACCCCACAGTGGATGAGCAACTTGGAGCCCTAGCTCAAGCTGAACACCTAGAGGCCCCAATGTGAGAGGCACTCCCCTGCCTAGTCTGAGCATGTCTTACCAGTGAGACCTAATCTTCTAGGCATGCTCTGAGCATGCCTAAAACCTGATACCTTTCAGATGCCACAGCAGGAGAGCCAGATGTAGGCTACTGATGGGGATGGAGTCAGAAAACCACCCATTACCAAGGCAGTCAGGGGCACAGAGAGCATAAAAGAGGTATTGAGCAGGAAACACTGTTTCTGCTGCTAGGGCATGTGTTACCTAAGCAGTTGACCTGGCTTTGGTGTCTCCCTCCAGAGGAGCATTCATGCCTGAGGATTCCCAATGGAGGGAGGTGCCTAACTTTGACCCATCAGCTAGTTTGCCCCAGGTCAGCTGCATAGGCACCTAAGCTCCTCTCCTCTCCCCTGCCTGTCTCCTGGGCATTTCATTCCTGGCTATTTTAGGTGGTTCCCCACTTAGCACTATGACTTATGAGGATCCCTTTCTTAGACTTTTAACTCTTGCTGTGTATTCTCTGGGAAGCCTGAGCACCTAGCTTGAGGCTGAGGTTTCTACTGGGCAGCAGGCAGTGGCGGATTAATGATTTTGCTGCCCCCAGGCCCTGAAATAATTGCCACCCCCCTCCCCCATAGGAACTTGTTTTCGTTTTTTTACAAATTCATTTGAACTAAAATGCATCTAAATATCATTAAAATAATTGAACATTTACAAGTTTTATTATAAAGAAAATTACAAGTACAGTGGACCCTCGCTTGAACATACGTCTGTATAGCGCAATTTCACTTATAGCACGGGACCGCACACGGATCCAAAACCCCATGTTCAAGCGGGGGTCCGGTATATATCAAATATTTTTTTTTATTTTATGTAGATACAATAAAAGAAATAAAAGTATGTGAGTAGTAAGTAATTAAATTTGTTTATGCCTACACCTTTGAGCAGCAAACTTATTAATTAATTCTGTATAATCCAGAGAAGTTGTTAGATCCTTTTCAATTGTCAGGAGAGAAAGGGAGTTTACTTTTTCTTCACTGAGATTAGCCCTCAAATAGATTTTCACCCTTTTTAATGCCGAAAATGATCGTTCCGCTGAACAGTTTGTAGCAGGTGTGCAAACGAACATTCGTAAGGCAATATCAATATTTGGATATACTGAATGAATGTTTTGATTTCAAAGAAGGCTGCAATATCTTAAAATTGACTTCTTTTCATTTTCAGGAATTTCGACACCTTCCAAATCTGATCGAAAATGTAGACACTCATTCACGAATGATTCTTCTAAATCTCCTTGGTAGCATAGCTGTAATTTTTTAGCGTGAACTGTTATATCTGTTGTTGAAGTATTGGTAATGTTAGAGAGAAACTGAAATCTGCCATAAATTTCTTGATACGCATTACTTCTGCGTTTTAATTCAGAGCATACAAGGTCTAGTATTGTTAAAAAGGTATCCACCTTAAATTTATCTCTACCACACATTTCCACTTCAACTTCACGTGTCTCATCAGATTGAAGTTTACGCTTTCTTTTTCACCTTGTGTCAAATTCATAGTCTTCAGTTTCAGATTTTTCTTTGGCTGTCTCTTCGTATATATCAAACGAGTCCCGTATAGAGTTAATGTGTCCTATTAGTGAGTTGTAGAGTTCTACAACTGTCTGTATATCAATATAAACATTTTACAGTTTTTGGCTAAGTTATATGAAATCTTTCCAAGAGTGAGCTCCAAAATACAGCCATAAAAGCTGCCTCAAGTCAGTGGAGTTTTCGCTGCAGGCCTGCAGCTTCATTACATGTAACAGGTTTCTCAGTAGCATCTTCCTTTATTGTATTTAAGGCTTTAATTATAGCCTTCCAGTTTTCACTCAAATTTTGACAAGCTTCCACTCGAGATGACCGAGTCTCAGAAAGTCTTTTTATTACTTTACTGCCTAGCTTCAAATTAGATAGCAAAATCTCCCACCGGTGAGTAGAGACAGAAAAAAATGAATAAAGATGTTGGACAGTTGAGAAAAACAAACATGCTTCTTGACAATTTTCTGCTGCACATACTCCAACCAGATTTAAAGAATGAGCAGAGCAAGGCACATACACAGCATAAGGATTTATATTCTTCATTCTTGCTTGCAACCCGCTATAGACCCCAGACATGGTAGTGGCATTGTTGTACGACTGGCCACAGCAGTTTGCGATATCTAATCCATAACAATTCAGAATCGAAAGTACAGCATCAGCTAACTGTTCTGATTTGTGGCCAGTATTTGGTAAAAAACAAAGAAACCTCTCTACTGGTATGCCATCATCATTTACATATCTCAGTATAAAAGCCAATTGATCAACATGAGATACGTCAGGAGTTGAGTCAACGCTTATCGAGAAATATTTGGCTTCTTTTACTTCTTTAATAATATTTGATATCATATTTGAAGCCATCAATTTTATAAATTCATTACATATATAGGATGAAAGATAAGATAAGTTACCTCGACCTTCATTTCCGTAACGTGCAATGTGATTTGCTAGAAATGCATTGAATTCTGCGACAAGCTCAAGGGCCATCATGTAATTGCCGTTATAAAGTGATCCAAATTTTTCCACCTTACCTCTAAATACAAGTCCTCTGCTTGACAGTTTCTTTACCATTGCTACAATCCTCTTCAACACATTTCTCCAATAAATAATGTTGTCTTCCATTTGAAATTTTAAATTCGTATCAATTCTTCCAGATATCTCGTCTCTCTTCACCATTGTCAGTACACGTTTTATGTTCAGTCAAATTTTCATGTTCGCATAGTCAAGCTGATATGTTTTTCCAGTCATGGTATCCACTCATCGCCAGACTAGAGATCCCTCCAAATAATCAACATGGGGCACAAAACACGGCTCCTTTGCTCTCCGAATATACAAGATATTGTTGTGGCTTTACTTCACCGTTTAAAACGTCGTTCAAACACATTTTTTGTTAGAACACGATTTTATCATATATTGTCTTTTTGAGTGAATAAAATCACTATCAATATTTTGTTTAATACCATGCGTTGATAAATACTCAATTGTAGTATCATTCAATATCCATTGGGCCGGGTCGTCACTTATGGTAGATATTTCAATGTCAGATTGAATTTTTGATTGACATGATTCGCAAATCTCTGCAGTATTGTCAAAGATATCCAGATCAACATGATTCCCGGTAGTCTCTGATATGCTAGTATTTGGAGCATTTTCTTCAATACTAACCACAGCCAGAATTTCTTCCTTAGTTTCACTATGTACTTTAATCACATCAATATTTTCAATATCAACACCAATATTTTCACTTTTTACTTCACCACTACTTTCAAGTATTTTTTCTGTCTCACTGTTGGCACTAACTGATAACAAAGGAATCCATTTTGTGCATTTTTGCTATCATTTCATTTTCCCTTTCTTTTGTATAGAATTTTTTTTTAACTGAGAACCGCTTAATTTCTTCCTTCCAGTCATATTGTTAATGCTTAGGATTGCCACGAGCATGTTCCTTACTAAATGGCGTTGCGCCGTCATGAGTGGTTTCAATACGCGCTATGATTGGTAGAATCGCGGCGCACGTCAGTAATGCCGCAATTACAAAAATGCTGCTATTAAAAATTTGCTGCCCCTGCAAATTTGCCGGCCTAGGCCTAGGCCTTGTTGGCCTAGGCGATAATGTGCCGCTGGCAACAGGCCATCTAGCGATTAGCATAGCATCACTGAACAGAGCAATACTTATTCACCTTTGTGAATCTAGCTTAAGTGACTTAACCAAGGTCACATAGGACATGTGTGGCAGAGCAGACCTGGGTGTCAAGTCCTAAGCTAGCGCCGTAACCATTGGACCATCTTTCCTCTCACTGTGTTAACCAAAGTTTTTATAATGACCTTATCCCTATAGTAGAGTTTTGTTGGTGTGGGGAATGTGATTAAACAGAGCTATGCTATATGAGTGACGTCTACACTTTTCTGTTTATTTAGGGTGCAATTCAGCCATGCATACTCAAATTGATTAGTGCCCTGCTAAATGAGTAACCACATAATCATATTATAATCATTTTCCTTCACCTTGTTTCCTCTTCAGTGGCACTACGTGCATAACAAGGCGCTACACAGCATGAGTTTGAGTGGCTGACATGGGTTCTGAATCATTTTACACTTATGTACCCTAACTCTCTATACTGTGTTCATCACCATGGTTTGTCACTGATTGCTGTGGCCTCTGCATGGATTATATGTTAAAAGGCCTGACTTGACAATAAGCACAGATAAATACAGATTATCCAGTGAAAAGATGCAAAAATGAAAAAAGATCCCTCAAAGATATACCTTCTTCAAGGATGTATTTTGGACTTGAGGGGCAGTTTCCTTTAGCATCTGCTATGTATAAGTATGCTCTCTCTGTGTCTACATGGGTGTACATATAGAGAGCAGGTATGCATGCGTGTACACACACACACTGCATCCCCTTACTGACCATTGGATGCTACCCACTGCCAGGTATAAATATTGCCCTCCCAATGCTCTAGTCAAAGAAAAATAGAAACAAGTACTTAAAAGGATATAATCTTTGAACTCTGAGGAGAGATGGTTGAATGAGTGATTTTATTACAGGGAAGCAGAATTACAAGTCAGGAAACTTCTTTTCTCTTAAGACAGCATCCACCAACATTCTCACCCTGGAGAATCAGAAACTCAAGGGGTTTTCCAAAAAGAAAATCAGTATGGTGGCACTGAGCAACAACAATAAAGCAGATGCTAACAGTGAGAACAGGAAGATTTGTATTGGTTTATTTGTTTGAATATAAAAGTAGGGAAAAAAGGGCTAAGGTATCGCTATTCAAACAGACACACCACTGAAACCTACAGAAGCACAAAGAGAACAGAGACAAAGACTTCAAGACAATGGAGCAAATAATTAAGGAATCAATTTGCAAACATCTAGAAGATAATAAGATGATAAGTAACACTCAGCATGGATTTGTCAAAAACAAATCGTGTCAAACCAACCTGATAGCTTTCTTTGACAGAGTAACAAGCCTTGGGGGCGAGGGGGAGGGGAGGGGAGGGGGGAGTGGTAGATGTGGTATATCTTGACTTTAGTAAAGCTTTTGATACCGTCTCACATGACCATCTCATAAACAAACTAGGGAAATGCAACCTAGATGGAGCTACTATAAGGTGGGTGCAAAACTGGTTGGAAAACCATTCCCAGAGAGTAGTTATCAGTGGTTCACAGTCATGCTGGAAGGGCATAACAAGTGGGGTCCCACAGCGATCAGTTCTGTTCAACATCTTCATCAGTGATTTGGATAATGCCATACAGAGTACATTTATAAAGTTTGCAGATGATGCCAACTGGGAGGAGTTGCAAGTGCTCTGGAGGATAGGATTAAAATTCAAAATGATCCGGACAAATTGGAGAAAAAGTTTGAAGAAAATAGGATGAAATTCAATAAGGACAAATGCAAAATCCTCCACTTAGGAAGGAACAATCTGTTGCACACATACAAAATGGGAAATGACTGCCTAGGAAAGGGATCTGGGAGTCATGGACCACAAGCTAAATATGAGTCAACAGTGTAACGCTGTTGCAAAAAAAGAGAACATCATTCAGGGATGTATTAGCAGGAGGGTTGTAAGCAAGAAACAAGAAGCAATTCTTCCGATCTACTTCTCTCTGATTAGGCCTCAACTGGAGTATTGTGTCCAGTTTCTGGGCACCACATTTCAGGAAAGATGTGGACAAACTGGAGAGAGTCCAGAGAAGAGCAACAAAAATGATTAAAGGTCTAGAAAACATGATCTATGCGGGAAGATTGAAAAAAATGAGGTTGTTTAGTCTGCAAAAGAGAAGACTGAGAGAGGACACAATAACAGTGTTCAAGTACATAAAAGGTTGTTACAAGGAGGAGGGAGAAAAATTGTTGTTCTTAACCTCTGAGGATAGGACAAGAAGCAATGGGCTTAAATTGCAGCAGGGGCGGTTTAGGTTGGACATTAGGAAAAACTTCCTAACAGTCAGGGTGGTTAAGCACTGGGATAAATTGCCTGGGGAGGTTGTGGAATCTTCATCAATGGTGATTTTTAAGAGCAGGTTAGACAATGTCAGGCATGGTCTAGATAATTGGTGTTGCCAGGAGTGCAGGGGATTGGACTGGACTAGATGACCTCTCGAGGTCTCTTCCAGTTCTATGATTCATGAAAAAATGGGCTATCTTAAAAACAAGGGAAATTCTGAAATGAAACACACACTCCTTTTGCGAGGAGGGTGAATTTGGCCTCCTGTCCCTCAGAAAGGCATTCAGGAGCATGGAGAGTCTGAAACAAGATTCCTTTAGAGCAGGGGTGCCAAATGTATTGACCTGCCAAGGCACATACAACAATATTCAGAAGTTCAAGGGCTGGGACGCACCTGCCAGGGCTTGGGGCTTCAGCCCTGTGGGAGGTACCTGATAGGGCTCGGGGCTTCAGCCCTGCTCATTCTGAAGCCCCAAACCCCAGTAGGTATGCCCTGCTTGGCAGAAGCCCTGAGATCCCCCTCCCCACTGAGCAGAAACCCCTATCCCACCACCTCGCTGCAAGGCAGAGGTCCTGAGCTCCCCCCGAAATCTGGTGGGTGGAGAATGGGGGGACGGGGGATGTGGCGGACTCCATGAGCCACACTTTAATGGTAAAAGAGCCACATATGACGTGAGCCACAGTTTGGCCACCCCTGCTCTAGAGGCTGAAACTAAGCAATGGTAAAAGGCCCTACCAAATTCACGGCTATGAAAAATGCATCATGGACCATGAAATCTGGTCTCCCCCCATGAAATCTGGTCTTCTGAGTGCCTTTGCCCTATACTATACAGATTTCATGGGGGAGACAAACATTTCTCAGATTGGTGGTCCTGACCCAAAAGGAAGTTGCCAGGGGGTCACAAGGTTATTTTAGGGGGGTTGCGGTATTGCCACCCTTACTTCTGCGCTGACTTCAGAGCTGGATGGCGGGAGAGTGGCAGCTGCAGCCCGGGAGCCCAGCTCTGAAGGCAGCGCCACCGCCAGCAGCAGCGCAGAAATAAGCATGGCCTGGTATGGTGTTGCCACCTTTAGTTCTGCACTGCTGCCTTCAGAGCCGGGCAGCTAGACCGTGATGGCTGCTGACCGAGGGCCCACCTCTGCAGGCAGCAGCAGAGAAGTAAGGGTGGCAATACCATACCATGCCATCCTTACTTCTGCGCTGCTGCTGGCAGCGGCTCTGCCTTCAGAGCTGGACTCCGGGCCTGCAGCCGCCGCTCTCCAGCTGCCCAGCTCTGAAGTCAGCACTGCCGCCCGCAGTAGTGCAGAAGTAAGGAGGGCAGTACTGCAACCCCCTCTACCATAACCTGGGGACCCCTCACAACTCCTTTTTGGGGCAGGGCACCTACAATAACAACCCAGTGAAATTTCAGATTTCAATGGCTGAAATCAAGAAATTTATTATTTTAAAAATCTTATGACACTGAAATTGACCAAAATGGACCATGAATTTTGGGCCCTAGCAATGAGGCTTTATAAATGCGTAAAGGGTTCTTATGTAGCCATTGGGGAAACTGTTAGCTCAGTTTCTGAGGGGGGTGGGGTGTATTGACAGCTTCTGTCTGAGCCAGTTCAGAGTTCTTTCTCTGGGAGATTATTTCATCATTTCTACCAAATGAAAGCCTCTTCCCCTTTCAGATTCCCTCCCACTCATGCCTTTCTCTTAACAGACCTGAATCCCTTTCTGCTGCCCACCTGCAATACCTTCTCTGCCTCTCATTTTGGACCATGTAGTCATCCTGTGTCCTCCCCTTTGCCCATGTGGTCACCTCTGACCTCTCCATCACCTACAGTCTCCACCCTGCTTCCCCACAATGCAACTCCTTGTCTGCACCTTCTTCATATAACTTCCCCCTCTCTATTCCCTTCTATCAGTTTGAAATCCAGGTCATAGTTGAGAGATCCTCAGTTATTATTACTGTGGTTATTTGTAGTACAATAATTCTTAGAAGCTCCAATCAAGATCTTGACTCCATTGTGCTAGATATTGAATAAACAGTTCCTGTGCCAAAGAGCTTACAGTCTAACTGGAAACGATAGGGAAATTGATAAAAAACACACACACACTGATAATTTGCAAGCAACATGTGAGTTCCATGGATTTTTTTCTGGTTGTTCATATACTTATGTATTATTTTTGGATAGAGTTTTTTTGTTTACTTTTTTTATATTAAAGTTATAGAGCAAGGGTGGGAGAGAGATGATGATGTGAAGGGATTGGCTGCAAGGAGAAACAAAGCAAAGCATGTAGAGAATGGAGAAAAGGATGAAGGGGAGTTGAAGTCAAGACACTGAGGGGAGTAGGTGGATAGGAGCTAGAGAAAACTGCCAATCAGCAGAGGGGGGAAATCTTCAGAATAAGAACTGTAGAAAGCATTGCCTGACCTCAGTGGTGTATGAGGGGATGTTTAAAATCTGCTGTAGCTGCTCCTGCTGACTTCAGTCTCTGGCTGACTCGATTCCAGAGATAGTATACTAGACTTTAGAAAATGCAACAGAATTCCTCTCAGCCTAAACGGACCACAAACATTCCTACTACAAATTAGAAATGGGTAAGTGTATGTGAGAAAATGAAGCTCGTGACTGAATCCTAGTGTATGTCTACACAGCCAAAGCTTCAGCATGGGTAGTACAAACTGGCATGGACCCTGGCTCATACATGGCCCAGTACCCTGTGCTACACTGTCTTCACTGCTATTGTTAGCCTCGCTAGCTAGATTCAAGCTAGTTTGGGTAGGCTAGCCCATGCACAGCTGCTGCTATGAGACATACCCCTAGTTTCAACTTTAATTGTAGGGGGGTTATTGTGGCACCATGATATCACCCCCTCTTACTTTTCATTTGAGTGTATTAAAAAAAAATTAAATGATACAATTTAAAATAACAACTTTTAAAAAAATAATCCCCTGGTCAGAGTTAAGGTTGTGGAGTTGTGATGAAATACACATTGCTTTATGTTGATAAGAATAATGTGTGGATTTTTTATGTAGGGAGTGTATGATTTATGGTCTTATTCGTTTCCTTGCCTTTAAGTGATCTGGTCTGGTAAATGATGTAATATTGAAGATAAAGTACATTGTCATCACTGAGAAGCCTTAACTAGTTTTTGAAATGAAGGTGGTTTTGTTTTGGAGTTATTTTATGAATGAGACAAGAGACAGCATTTACCACCTTTCTCTGCTGTTGAGAAATTAAACTCCTACAATTCATGAAGAAATTAGATTACTCCCAGAAAGGTTTCACTCACTCTCTAGAAGAAATCCAACCCCCTACTACTAAATTATGTCAGATCACCCACCCCCATTAACACTCTTGTTCTCACTCCCTCTTTTCCCCTCCCTCTCTGTTTTACCTTCATTCCTTCACTGAGTTAAATAATAGAAGTACAGAGACTTCATTTTTTAAAATTAGTGATTAGTGGCTGAATGCTTGTAGTAACAAATCACATGATATTGGGAGCCAGGGTGTCTATTAACAATTTCAATTCTTAGTTGGAGTTAATTCTCCAGAGTTAACTATTATTTGTAGCTCTTTATGTTAATAAGATGTGGATTCTTTCCTGTGGTAAGCATTGTGTGAGCACCTGTTTAAGATACACAGTGCAATATTTCTGAAGGCTATAGCTCCAAAATATAAAAATAAAAATTCTCCCTTCTGCCAAAGACATTACTTCAAAAATGAACATCTGTGGAGAGCCACCTTATAGCCTGTATAGTTAATACATTGGGAAACTGTAACCTTTTTGTATTTTGAGAAATTGTTTCTTGGCTGAGAATTTATTAACATGGCACCTGACCTCTACAAAGAGGCCTTAAAGATCCTGGGTAAAACTGGGAAAATGCTGCCAAAGATTCCTGCAAGTATTTTTGCTCAAATTCAAAATGGATCTCCTTTTGTCATTTTCATCTTGTCCTCCCGAGCATTCACACTGATCCTGTTGGGATCCGCTGGATAGACAGGATACTGTATGACATATCAGCGAATAGTTTGTCACCAGAGTCTTGGTTCCAAGGCAACTAGGACCATGAGTGCTCACACATAGTGTGAATGTGACATTAAAATATTAGATTTTCAATTCTATCCAGTCAATCTTGTTTTTTTCCTAATAATGATGGTTAAGGCAAGGCCTGTTTGGCCCAGAAAGGAAAATGTTAATGTTCTAATTCATGTTAGCTCTTCTGGAGAGAGAACCATATGATTTATGTGATCAGTAATAACTAGCCAACACAGCTTGAATTTTGTATATTTAGTGTGGAATAGTTGAAGTATGCACTATCAATCCACAGAGTAAACAAAAGCAAAACAAAAATAATCATTGAGAACATTCAAACAGTGCACACATATCTTAGCAGAGATTACAATCTGCTCGCGCATGTTTCACAAGCAGAAAAGAGGCTAAACCCCCACTCTCGCAACTAGTTCACTTCCCAGTGGGCTGATTCCTATGCCATTGTGGAGCCCCATTGAGCAAGTTGTAAGGCTGGAGCTTGAATTTGAGTAAATTTCTTGTGAATTATTAGTTCAGATCTAATCCTAGGCCATTTTCTGATTTTATTTACACTGTTAAGACACAGTACCATACCACTGATGTCAGTAGATATGCTCAAGTTTTATAGCAGTGTAACTGAAAGCAGAATCTGGCCCCCAGTATTAATTTTTTCTTCCAACATGTCTGGATTATGTGACTCATCCAGATGACCTTACTCAGACAAAACTCCAATTGAAGTTAATGGAAATTGTGTATGAGTAAGTTCTGTAGGACTGGGTTCCAAAATATACTTTGAGATGTATCTTCCCTGTGATGTGGATAAACAAGATCAATAGGTTCATGGACAAATTCAGTAATCTGGGCTTTGAGAAGGCCTCTTTAGTCTGCAAAGAATGTGGCAATTTATGAACAATTTTGCTGAAGTGTTGCTTCAATTTAAAGAAGTGGTGCTTGTACACTGCTGCTTATAGAATTAGAGCATTTCTTCCAACAATCACAAGTAATATCACAGGTGAGGAACAATCTGAAAACCCTTCAACATAAACAAAGGCAGCACTATGACAAAACGAACAAGCTTTTCATCTCCAGTGTCCCAGGGAGATGTCAGGATAGGACGTGCGCACATGAAAGCGAGCTGTAGCAACGATGTAGCTCAAGGAACTTTGTTCTTACATAATGCATCCATTCACAGGGGCTATCACAGAAGTTGGAGTGACCCAATAAAATGCAAAAGAGATTACCAGACCGATTCTTTGAAAGGCACAAAAATGAAGTTCGGAGTCTGACAGACTCTAAAAATGAGGAAAATGTGAGTATTAATTCTAAAATTCTATTTCCAAATGTTGAAAGAACAGAGGGTTTTTAGAGATGTAATGTTACATGCAGAAGAAACACCCATTAGTTTAGGTAAAACAAGTGAAGGGAGATCAGACAACCAGTTAGGTTCTGAAAATAACAGGACGTGAATTTAATGAAAATACTAAGGAAAATTGCTAACATTCTTTGAGGTCAATTGTGGTTCTTCCATGAGTCCTGTGTTAAGGGTAGCATGTTGCTGCGCCACTCTTGGAGCAGCTAGGAAGATTGTGATCTGGGGAGATGGTGGCACAAGGAGGGAGTCCTATTCTCAAAGGCAAGGGTGCAGTTGCACCATCATACACATTTAATGGTGGGGGGGAGCAAGCAAAGCTTTTACCCACTTCTTGTCCCCTTCCTTCCAGCTGTACTGGGAAGGGATATGGCAGCTCTGCAGAGTCTACCTCCCATCCTGTGCTGCTATCCATGATGCAGTTAGCCTTCCCAGGAATGGAAGGTGTGCCTTTGGCCCCTTTAGGTAGCCCTGGGCATGATTCAGCCATATCAACAGAGCAGTTAGCAGAGGACACATGGTTGTATGAAACTGTCTATTGCAGACACACAAAGTTCATAATATTAAAAAATAACAGATTATTGCAACTGGAACTTATTGGGATTCTATTTATCTGAATGTATAGGATTCAGATCTTGGAGAAACACTTCCTTTTTTTAAAAACAGGAAAAGGCTAACGCCCAGATCTTCAAAGGTATTCAGGTGTGTAACTTCTACTCAAAGGAAATACCATTGAGGATATGAGCCTAAAAGCTTCCACTAAACTTTTTGAAAGGCGTAAGGTAAACGTATGCCCATAAAGCAGCATAAATCTTTAATTTTTTAAGCTTTAGCATTTTCTAACTAAAGGCAAAATCCTAATTTAATTTAAACCAATTTGAGTTTTGTTGTTTTCAGTAGGATCAGGATTTGACCTCATTGTGCCATCCCCTTCCTGCATGGTGAGAAGGCACTGGACTTGGGGTATGGTAAGATCTTTGACAAGCTGAAATGCAAAGCACGCTGTCCAAATTTCCTCCTGCCTACTGTGGGATCTGTTCAGTAGATCAGTTTCTGTCCTCCTCATTCCCTTTTCTTATCTTCCTCTAGTCCAGCAGTTCTCAAACTGTGGGTTGGGACACCAAAGTGCGTCACAACCCTGTTTTAATTGGGTTGCCAGGGCTGGTATTAGACTTGCTGGGGCCCGGGATTGAAGCCAAAGTCCGACCCCACTGCCAGGGCTGAAACCATAGCCCAAGGGCTTTGGCCCTCCCACTTGGGGCGGTGGAGCTCAGGCTTCACTTCCCATTCCTGGGGTCGTGTAGTAATTTTTATTGCCTGAAGGGGGTCGCATTGCAATGAAGTTTGAGAAACGCTGCTCTAGTTGTAGGCTCAGAGAAGCTACCCTGAAAAACCCCACAAAAACCCACCCATTAAACTAGAGAGATGTGTGATCTGCATAATTGCTTTAATTGCAGCCAGTTCTGCAATGAATAGTCCTGCTGTCAAATTTAACAATGACTTAGGGGCAAAAATATCTCTGTCTTTTAATATAACATGAAAGAGATGAGGAAACTCTTCTGATCATTGCCTTTCAGTGTAAAGAACTGATGTCTAAGGGAGGGAAAAACCATGTCATTGTTGAATTCAGAAAAATTATGATTAAATTGGCAAGGATAAATAAACAAAATTAAACTGTATACTTTCCTGGCCTTCTGAGGCATGAAAACTGTAGTCATATTTATGGAAGAAGGAGTACAGTAATTCAGCACAGAACAGGGATTTTTTAATAATTGTAGTTAGCACAGTTTCAAAAATAGACTCCTCTAAATGTCCTGCTGTGTCAAGAATGCCAAAGAAATAAGAAAGTAAAACTGCTAAGACATTTATAGAGGCAGAGGCAATGTGGTCTAAAGAAATGAGTGCATGGATAAGAGACCAGAGGACCTGAATGCTAACCCTGATTCTACCACTGATTCCTTCTTTGGCCTCAAGCAAATCATCTCCTCACTCTTCCTTGACTTCACTATTTTTAAAATGGAATAATAAAACATACTTACTTCACAGTGGTTTGGTGAAGAATAGTTGATGCTTGCATGGTGCTTTTACTATAGAAGAGCTAAGGATTATTTATAGCAGTGGTTCCTAAACTTGTTCCGCCGCTTGGCGACGCGGGCTGAGGGACGTACTGGCTGCTGCTTCCAGCAGCCCCCATTGGCCTGGAGCAGTGAACCGTGGCCAGTGGGAGCCGCGATCGGCTGAACCTGCGGACGCAGCAGATAAACAAACCGGCCCGGCCCGGAAGGAGCTTTCCACTCACAAGTGGCGGAACAAGTCTTGGAACCACTGATTTACAGGCATCTTTCAAAATGTATTCTCCTGACCTGAATGGTGATAAAAACATTCCACCCCTTTTACATCTAAATCCTGTATGTAGAATCTCAAACTGCTACTTAGATGTGTCTGATGTGGTATACGAGGCAGCTGCTGGCAGGGACAAGGGGAGCAAGAAAGATGCTCCTGGCTGACTGCAGGAATGCAAGAAAGTCTTCAGTCCTGAGATAAAGGTGAGTGGGCTACAGGGCAGTAGCCCAGGGGACAGTAGTACAGAGTTAAAAGGGATGCACATGTGGTTGCTATTTATAGGCTCCCTGGGTTGGGACCCGGAATAGTGAGTGGGCCCAGGTCCCCCTCCACCAGCCACAGGCTGAGTGGCCAAAGCATAGACAACTGGTGCCTCCCCATATGGGGAGGGGAGACAAGATAAAGGGGAGGACACGTGACCTTCCCACATGTCTCCTCCCTGCCCGACCTGGGGCCCCTGCACTCTCACCACCCCATTACCAGTGGAGGGGACGGGCTTTATCCTACCGCTGCACCAGCTTCCCTCTGGCATGTTCGGCTGTTCTTCTTAGCAGGCAGGTCCAGTCGGGAAGTTTAATGGAGCCGCTCCCAGTTGCTGCTCTGTGCAGCGTAGCCAGCTGCCGGGGAGAGAGCCTGCCCAAGAACGAGCCTGCCTGCTCAGGCTCGGCTTCTGGGCACAGGGGCCGAGCATGCTGGAGGGCAGGGGGCAGCTCTGACTCCTTGGCTGCTGTCCCTGGAAGCTGAGCCTGGGTGGGAGGCATCCCGCTGCATCCAGGTGCTCTCCCAGGCAGCCACTGCACTGGGCAGTGTCTCAACGGCTAGAAGAGGCCCTGCCCCTTCCACTCTGGCTCTGGTCCAATCCTTCCCCTCCCTGCCTGGGCTGGCTCCTGGGGGGGCACTTGACCTTAATGCCCCCCTGACACATCGCCTCTGGGCCAAAGCCCTGAAGAAGGGAGATTACGTAGGCGCAGGGAAGGGGCTGAAGACCCCAAAGTGGTCAGTATGTACTGAACTTTAATACCCCCTGGAAGGGGATTGAACTGAACTAGTGGTCTAACTGAAGAGCTGGGGAACCGTGAGGCTCGCTACTGAGCAAAGAGTCTCCAGAGAGGAAGCCTTGGGGACGCTGCTCCATTCAAATGAGAGAGAGCCCAGAAGGGGCTGAAAAACAGTTTGAACCAGGTACTGTGATAGGCCCGGTTGGAGTGTATACTCCAGGAGGGGTCTGTTTTGTTTCACACTTACAGTCTGTGCACGACTTAGCTGGAGGGATAAGTCAATGAAAATTCACTTGAGAAGAGTTAACTGCCAACAGGGGTCACTGTAAGCAGCACAAACCTAGACAGTGCAGGCGTGCATCCCTCCAATAGGAGAGTGGCTGCAAGGGGTGAGCAGCATCCCACTAACAGTCTGCTTTACATATCAATGAAAGTACAGATGTACACATGTAGGCCATTAAGTTTCATTTTGTTTTCATTTTTACCCATAATTTGTAGAAGCAGAACAGAAGTAACAGATATTAACCTCCATCTCCAGATGGAAGCATATGTCTTACGTTTGCATAATCATAAGAGTTGATTTCCTGAGTTTTGGCCAAATCTACAACACAGTAATGTTTTTACTCACTTTGTGTATTTATTGGATTAAGATGGGTCCAAACCCAAAGTCCAGTTCCAGTCACCCCAAGCTTTGAGGAAGTTGATACAGATTCAAACTTTATGGCTATCTCTCTACTGGTTGAACCAAAACCCTCTAATTCAAGCATGTCCAAAATTTAGGAGAGCGTAATTCCAGATCTAAACTTTGACTTGATCCCATCTCTTATATTAGGGCTGGATAAACTAGTCTGGATAAAATAAACTCAAAACTTTTGCCCAAAATTTTAGGGGTGCTGAATGCTTTTGAAGTTCTAAAACATTATGCTGGTTTTTTTTCATTTTTACTCTTCCTTGTTCTGACCATGATTAGATGGAAACCAAACAGCTGAAATACCAAGAGAGAGCCTGTCCTCGTGTTATTTCTGGCCTGACTGGAAGCAGGAAATAACAGAAATGTCAAAGGAAAGTCTGTTCTCATGAGATTTCCTGACCAATTTTGCTGACTACAGTGTCAACTTCTCAGCAGCTTCAAGGCCTCACATTATTTTTCTCAAGCCTACATCTCTGATTTTGTCCCTTAATTATGTCCATTATCCACTACCTCAGTTCTGCCATAATGACCATCACAATTCCCTGTCTCCTTCTCCCACATATGCATGCAATGTAATTCTCAATGGAGTTGAAAGGACACAATTTAATGTACATGATGGCTTTGGGTTTTGGTATATAGAAGTGGCAAAGATCCTTTCACTGCTCGGTCATTGGTCCAAACAGACAAAGCTGGTAGCATTGTTTTGTATCGTGAAATGTGTGAAATGCTAGCAGTCTGTCTACTTCCTGAAAACCACTGGCAGTCTGAGCACGGAGACCAAGGATTGTGTGGGACTGAAGAAAGCCTCGATTCTCCACTATATTTGAGGTCTTCTCAGATGCAGGGGAGAAGGAGGCTGCAAGGAGCCAACTGAAGCTCCCTGACTCAGGTCTGTCTGGTCCCAGCATAAACTGGGGACTTTGTACCAGTGCAGGATCAGGCCATGGCAGTGCTGTTATACCACACTTCCTCTTCTCCTTATCCTGCTCGTGCCCCATCTTTCCTCTTGTGGTCGGGGATGGTAGAACTGCTTCTGCTAGCTTTTTACTGGCAAAGAACTCTGGAGAATTCTCCACAGGCCATCTCCAGTCTTACTGATCCAGAGTCTCTGGTCTTACTGTTTTAAAGTGGGCTAAGTGCCATCCAGACACACGCAATACTGTCTCTGCCTGGAGAGTTTATAGTCTAACAGGAAGGCAACAGATCATGAAAGTGAGCAAACAAATAGTAGAGACTTACTAAAATATGGCCAATAGTGGTGTCACAACAAACATCCACTTCTTTTGCCTGGTCCCTATTCTTTCCATAGAAATTAACTTCTTATAGGAACTTTTTCCCCCAGTATGTCTTTCTGTGTTTGGTGCTTTTTTTTCTTTTCTTTTTTTTAAAGCAGAGACAAGCAGCTGCAGCCCTAAAGTGGCCATTTTGAAACTTTGCTGCATCTCCATGTTACAGATCAGTGTTAACTTGTTACATATAAAACTACAAATGTCCTTTTAAAATGTATAATTTATGTATTATTTATTTTGCTTTTTGGGGAGGCATTGGAGAGAAATGAGGCGCAAATGGGCTGAAATGAAGGAGGGAAAGTGAAGCTACTCCCTTTCTGCCCCCTTTGGTGTTTCTGAACTCTAAGAGATCTGGAGGCTTCAGAGCTTCCCAAGACCTAGAGTTGTGGTGGTTGCTGGGGCCTGCACAGAGAGGCCCCATTAGCTCATGTCGGTGCTTCCTAGAGATTATCTTTGAAGATCATCACTGATGCTTGTCGGAGGGGCAGCTTTAAGTAGCTTGGCCTGTCATTGCCTAGGCTGATTTCTGGGGTTGTCAGGCTAGCATCTTTCTGAATTTTTTTAAAGAAATATTAAGAAAAAAACGGTCACAGTGAGACCACTAGTTGAAGGTCTCATTTTTGTGGTAAGTAGGGCATTCAGGTAGACAAAGTGAACCTGAGACTGGAGTAGTGACATATCAGAGAAGGTTTCAGAGTAGCAGCCATGTTAGTCTGTATTCACAAAAAGAAAAGGAGTACTAGTGGCACCTTAGAGACTAACCAATTTATTTGAGCATAAGCTTTCGTGAGCTACAGCTCACTTCATCGATGCATCTGATGAAGTGAGCTGTAGCTCACGAAAGCTTATGCTCAAATAAATTGGTTAGTCTCTAAGGTGCCACTAGTACTCCTTTTCTTTTTATATCAGAGAAGGATTAATGCAAATCATGCACTGAATCTGCAACTTAGGGCATAAAATTGGGGGTAGGGAGTGGTTGGTGGGAAGGAGGTTGTATATGATTATATGGATAATGAATCTGTTCTGCTTTCTATACATGGGCCCCCTATTAGCATGAAGTTACCTTCACAATTGGTATAGAGATGAAAACCGACTACTGTATATTGAGAGCGAGTCCAGAACAGTCTGAAACAGCACAATATTCTATTTATTTACAGCAGCAATTGGAGTTTGATAATTATTTCAGTCATGTTCATTTGGTAAATTGGGGTATATAAAATGTAGGTCAATAAAGTAGCATCCTGTGATCCTTTCCCAAATTGCCTCTATTAAATTCAGTCTACGCTCTCAGTAGCCCTGAGAAAGGAAACAGAAGTCCACTTCAGCTTCACTTAACATGTATACTCCATGTGAATCATTTCAGAGTGCTGTGCTTGGCTGGCTGTGTCAAACTGCACATGCCAATGTTTCAGTTCTTCCCCCTTCATCAGAGTATGTTACAGAATGACTCTCAAAGTAGCATTTAAATATTGTTTTGTAATGGATCCTCAGATGGTTTGGAGGTATTGATTGCATTAAGCAGGAGCTATGCAGAAGGTCCAGTTAGCTTTCTTCCTCCTCTTGATCTTTAGAGAATTCTGAAAGGAACAAGAATCACTAGAGCCAATAAAGTCTGTAGAGTCTGATATTCACCATTCAGGAATAGCCACCTACTAGTCCTCACCTTTGAGTGAGATGGGTCAGCAAGGCATCAGCCAATGGAGATTGACATCGGTTTTTTTATTTGCTGCAGGTGTCAGACAGCAGCAAATTAGTATTCGGTGCATCTTGCGCCTGCCCTAGAGCACAGTTGGGATGGGAACTGTACATCTCAGAGGGTGCTGTGTGCAAACCCATACACAGGGCTTGTGGCAATGCCACAATTCAATCCTTAGCATCTATAACTAACATTCACTAACAACTCCAACTAAATGGATCTCTACATTTAACTAGCTGTGCATTAATTACATAGTAGTTGCTCTTTAGGAACATAATTAATGAGAAAAAGATTCAACAATTGAGTAATACCACACACACACCACCCTTTATTTGTCACATCTCATTACATATTCTTAACAATAGTATTTGATATTCTAAAACTATGTAATTATACATTTTAATTAAATTCATAGTTTAGTGTACATAGAAAGCAAACTCGTAATATCCTTCTGTGCAGCAGTGTCTGGCTTTTAGCCTTGCTCTGAAAATCCTGCTTTTTAAATTTCTTCAGTGCTAAGAGGTGTATGGTGTCAAAGTCTTTGCAATGACCATCACTTTCAATTATTGTACAATTCCTTTTCTGGATGTGCATGAAGTTAACAAACAATGATGATAAATACCTTGCAGGCTTCATCAAATGGTTTCACATTTTTCTAGCAGCAGTATTGCAAAGGAAAAAATCATTAATATATTTAAACAGCTGCTTTATGTAATCCATAAATTTTCAAGTTTATAAACAGTGCATAATCCCAGATAACATTCTGTAATTTGAGTCTGGTTTATAGGCAGAGTTTTCCTTGATTATTGGAAGGTTTTTACAATGTTTTGAAAACAGTTTAGGAGGAATGTATAATACTAATGTTAACTTGTATCTTTCAACGTTTTATAGTATGATCATAAATTGCCCAAACAATAACAGGGAAATTCCAAGGTAACATGAAATCCACTTTATCTGACACTTCTTGCCTCTCTCTCCAAGGTATGGCCATCCTCTGCCATTCTCCCATTTCTCCTTCTTGTTCCTTCCTTGACATCTACTCTTGATTCCTCCCATTCCTCTCTCCATTATGGTCTTGGGGAACTGCAGCTTCCACATCAATGAGACTTATTACTCTAGAGTCTTTTACCTGCTCTCCTTTACCACCTGTTTTGATCTCAATCAGCATATTGACTCGTAATCACCCCGTTGGCCACTTACCTTGGTCTTCACCTTGAAATGCTCTTTCTCTGACTTTTCTGTCTGAGTTCTCTTTAATCACCCCTTCCTCTCTTGCTCTTTCCCTGTTCTTACACCTTGTGAACTCCTGTCTACTGACCACTCTGAGTTATCAGCTGCTCTCAACACTCCAACCCTGTCTAATCCCTTTCCTGCCTGTTTATAACTCATCATCACTCTCCTCATCACTTAAAATCTCTGCTCCTCTAGCTCTCACCACCGTCTTTGCCCCACTAATCCTAGCTTTGTCTTGTTGATCAGATTGTCCCCCTGCTCTTCGGAGAGTCTCCAGAGGATTGTAATGTTCTTAAGGGACATTCTCCTTTCACAGTTCTGCTCCTTCCCTTGCTCAACAGGTCTACTTTTCTTCTCTCAGTAGCTCACATGCCCTTTATCCATGGCAATTCTTCACTACCTTTGACTCATCTCTTACTCCTACTATTTTCTGCTTATCCCCCACCTCTACTTTCTCTGCCAAAGGATGTCCTATTTCTCAAAGAAAAAACCAATAGTAACTGTCAGGAACCTTCCTTCACCTTGAACTTCTCCTCCTTCACACCCTTCTTTCTCCTATCCTCTCACCTTAAGATATGCCCTCTTTATCCGATCCTTCTCTTCCTTTCTCTTGCATCTCCTTATCCTCAACCTTTCTCCCCAGTTTCCTTTCCCTCTGTAAAATGTGCAGCAGAGAAGAGAAAAAGAGCACAACTACTTCCTCGTCCCTTCTTGCCTCTCTCGTGCTCTATCCAGGACCGGCTCTAGGCACCAGGAAAGCAAACACGTGTTTGGGGCGGCACAACTCCAGGGGTTGCATTCCAGCCATCCTTTTCCTTTTTTTTTCCCCCTTGGGCAGTTGCGCTCTCGGAGCTTGGGGCGGCAAATTTTTTGCTTCGGGTGGCAAAAACCTAGAGCCAGCCCTGGCTCTATCACCTTCTCTCTTTTATTTCTAAGCTTCCAGAGGCAATGGTCAGCCCCTGCTCCCTTGAGCTCCTTCCCGCCATCTTTCTTTGACCCCATGCAGTTTGAATTTCACTGTCTACGCTCCACTGACATAGCTCTCATCAAATTCAGTAATGACCAACTCCTGGCCAAGTCTGACACTTCTGTATACACATTTGGCTGCCTTTGACATGGCTGAGCACTCCTTCCTGCTCTGTAATTTCTTGACCCTGTACTTTCAGGGGCTGTATACTTTCCTGCTCTCTTTTTACCTTACTGGCTTCTCTATTAGCATTTTGTTCAGGAGTTCATCTGTCTCTCCCTGCTCCTCTGTAAAAGCAACATTTTATAGACACTATTTTGGAATTTCATTAGTTTTACAAATTTTATTGATCCTATTTTTCATACCCATATACCTATGAAGCCATATTGTCGTATGCAACTGTACCTTGCATAGAAAGAATAATGAGTCCTCATAAATTTTAGCAGCGTCTACAAATTATTGAAAATAGCTTCCTATAAATCAAAGTAACCATTTTAAGGTCTGGTATCTTAGAATCTTTCAGGCCTATAAAAGAAAGACTTTTGAAAGCTGCTTAGAGGCTTTGTATATTATAAATAGTCCTGACAGAGTTGGATTAGCTGGCAGAATGCAGGTGAAGCAGTCTAAGGTGCCTGATTCATGTAAATTGACACATAATTTCACAATTTATCACAGTGGTATCACGAGCATATTTCTATATATTTTAATTTAGTAAATATTTAGTTGGCAATATCAGCTATTAAGTGATCATTGGTATTTTCCCCTATTAGGTTACATTGCATTGTATATGATATATCAATGCTGTCACCATTTCAGCATTGAACTTGTCTTTGCTTTTACTGATGTTTAAAACAAGTGTATGTATTCCCTTTCCATAGAAATGAGAACTTAAACTGTGTCAATTTAGTTGGATGGATGACATTGATTCAACCCCTTTTCCCCCATGGTGACTGCAGAAGATATAAATTTGGAACGACACCCCAGTAGGGTCGTATTGAGTTATACCCTAGTCTCATGGAAATAAGTCTCTCAGTGAAACTTCAAAACTGGTAAGTCAAAATAAATCTCTGTGGGGCATTGACAGATACCTTTTATGGGAAATGAGAACCTTTTTCGGAACAATTCTGTCCTTTGCATAAAAAAATGGGGCCAAGAGTGTCAGTGAGACAGAGGGATGCAAATCAAATTATTTGTATGGAAAAACATTAAGTTCAAACTAGAGACCTGAACCTGTAAACCTTTGCTGATGTGAGTAGCAGCATTAACTATAATAGAGATCTTTGACTAAAGACTAATCACATGAGTAAGAGTTTGCTGGAGTCAACCCTCTGGTTTGAATTTCATGTGAGCAGTCCTTACCCCGGTGACTAATCCTATTTATACCTTACATACTTGGAAAAGATTGTAGACTCTATAGAGGAAAGGAATATATGAGAGACACAAATTATTACAACAAAAATCACTCTAGGTATGTGGTTTCAGAGTAACAGCCGTGTTAGTCTGTATTCGCAAAAAGAAAAGGAGTACTTGTGGCACCTTAGAGACTAACCAATTTATTTGAGCATGAGCTTTCGTGAGCTACAGCTCACTTCACAGGAAATCAGAATTACCCTCATATATCCAAGGAATTACATCCAGGTCCCCCTTAAATAAGATTTTTAAAATAGAGAAATGAAAAATGAATACACAATGTGGTGAGCATCCATGGAGTAAATGGGAACAAAGGCAAACTGATTTATTTTTTAAACTGGGAAAGTGAATCTCCATAGAAGGAAGACAGCACTGCATGTCTAGTGAGGCTGCATCAGAGCCAGAGCAAAGCAAGTTGCCTCACTCACTTTTCCTTTCCCTTTTAGTTGTTAGTTAATTCTTTCTATTTTCTTCCAGATTTGACTTCCTATTTTCATATCTCTCTGGAATTCCCACTGTTAGCCATTTGAGAAAAAAACTATATACATAATCAGTGTATCATGATATTTCTGTTAAAACTAAGGAAGTGAAAGGGTAAGATTATTAGAACTATTTGGGCAAAAAATGAAAATTGATTTGCCTCTATTTTGTATTAATTTTTTGTGATTACACATGGAATTGCAATGGTATGCATGTAAACTAAAATTATTTGCGTTCCTGTGTTCAAATGCATGCATGTATGCAGTTCTGTAAATGTGGCTTATTCTATTCCTTGTGGGCTTTTTAGCATAAATGAGTAGGTATATAAGTACTATTTGATTTTTGAAATTGCTTTCATTTCAAATTGTGACTTGTTAATGTATAGATTTGTGATTTGCCTAATGGGTAGGAAACAACTTTCTATCAATCTCTAGAAAAGGATTATAAATCACCCATTTTTAGACAGACCCACACCCAGTTTGTCATACTTCTCAGTGTGGTAAGTTGAGAGGTTAATATACACAAATTTGTGGTTCCATCACAAAGTGCTTGTGTGATTTGCACTGCAAAAATGTGGTTACTGAATGCAAGTACTGCAAGTGATATAAAATAAAACAATGAATACGCAACGAAGTAATAAATAGCTTTGGACAGCCAAAAAAACTGACAAGCAGCCTGAATCTTTCCAACTTCTCTATCCTCCAGCCCTAACCAAGGCTCCCTATCATCAGTACCAGGACTATGTGCAACAGGGAACAGCTCCAACCTGTAAGTGGCATAACCACTCCTGTGGGAGGGACTGAGTCTATAAATACACGGCCCTCCATTCTGAGTGCCTGCAGCCACATAAGCTGAGCTGCTGATGCAGCAGAGCAGCCAGAAAGAGGTGCATTTAATTAACCAAGAGAAAGAAAAGGAACTGGGAAAAAGAATAGATGGAAGTGGAGAGATGAAAAATACTGAAACAAGGTGTGTACCATCTATAAAGCTCACTCTAGGCGAGATGGGTTGGAAGGAAAGACGTCAAGAGGAAAAACAACTCATTTGAATTTGCAAAAACAGGTGGCTTTTCAAGCCCTCTGGCCCCCAATCCATGTGACACTATTTATCCTCCCTCCTAAGTTGCTAGACCTCTGTTTGGGTAGGAGCTGATGGTCCATCATTACATGTCATTATAATACCTGGCCAGGGGTGGTGGTGGTGGGAGGATAAATCTGTAGAGCAAGAGACAAGTGAATGAGCCTGCCGTTCTGTTCCTTTCATCAAGGATAACTACTGTAGAACCCAAGAAACTGAATCCAGGAGTTACACATGCCTGAAAAACTAATACTTCCAGCTATCCAGTGTCTTTATAATTGACAGACATTATTCTTCAGACATAGTTTACTGGTCTCTGTGGAGGTCAGAAACAATTTCCTTCAGTCAGTCAAGGAAGGACACCAGAGGGCTACCTAATTACTTAATTTCCAATGCCCAAAAGACACCCCCTTCCGCACCCTTCAGCCTTCCTCTCCCCAGCAGTTTTTCCATGATATATATTCCAAAGTTGGCATTTGAGTTCTCTTTTCTAAAGGGATCTTGCAGCCTGATGGCTTGTTACAATAACAGATCCCACACCCAGTTTATCTTCCTGATTGCAAGTGTCTGCATCCTGGTGGGATTCTCTACATTGGATCTCTGAGTGAGTCCAGTTCCTTTTACCATGGGGATTTGAGCTTATTCTTCTGTGGCTCTTGGTGCAGCTGGAAGTGTCCCTTATGAGATTTGTTTTTAGTCATCTCTGGTTCTTATTTCCTGTCTGAGGTGTTTGAATACATGGAATCGGGGATCAGGGATGATGGCTTTCAAGAGCATATCCTTCAATCTCCGGCTTGGCTGCAGCCAGTTCCAGCTGGGCTTGAGAAGAATGTATCTCCTGTGGATTCTCTCCTGGAATCCCAGAAAACTAGGTCTCTGGCATGATGATATAAGCCAATAACAATGCAGTCTTTGCAGGTCTCCCACCTAGTGTGACACATCACTTCAAGGGCCAACAAGAATCTGTCTTGAGCAGCAGAATTCAATGCAAAGTCCAGTGCATATGCAACACTTTCTTACTGAGATGATGCTGGTGTCTTCCCCTGCCCAGCACAGACAGGCTTGAAGTGTGGGGCAGGGGAAGCAGAAAACTCATCTTGTTTTTGTGCATTCAGTTGAATGCGGAACACAATGGGCCTGATTCTCCACTTGCTCAAGTATAAATCAGGAGCGACTCATTGGTGTCCTGCACAGAGTGGAGCTGAACTGAAGGAACACCCCTAGGGACTGAAGTAAGGAAGACACTCCCTCCTCCTCTGCCAAGAGCAAAGGGACAGCTCCCTTTACTCACCTTGGCTTTGAGGAGCAGTGATCCTTCTCCTTCCTTGGGCTTTGGAGAGCCCCTTCCTATTTTAAACTACTTTAACCACTAAAATGTCCCTATCTTTATTGCCTGCCCACAGCACCACCTTGGTGGCTTACAACACCGGAATTAGCTGCCCCCTGCTTTGTTGCTCAGGTATGATACACATCATGAAGGCCATAAGTATCTAGATTGCAAATTATTTTTTTTATTGTGGAGGGGAGTGGTTCTTCCTTCTGGAACCTCTTTGCAGCCTGAGACAACAGTGTCACTTCATCACCTGGAGCAGAGGGAGAATTCTTCCCACCTCACATATTGAACTGTTCTGAGCTGCAGTGGGTGGGTGCATGGCACACCTGAACTATGGGGTCCTATATGACCAGAAAAATGGCATTGGTTTAAGGCCAGCCCTGTTTTCTCTGATAATACACCCTTCCTCAAGGGGGAGTTGCAAGGCTTAGTTTGTTGATGTATGTAAAGCAATTTGACATCAGCAGATAGAGGATGCTATAGAAGTGAAAAATATCTTGTTCTTGGTACTAGGTATTAAAACTATTGAAATTGAAGCTGTATTTAACTGACAGATATATATATAATTTACTGCATAATATAAACTTGTGCAGTCTAAGTATGCATTGTCATAATCTAAAGGTGTGAAACTCCATGTGGTGATAAAATGGCTCTTTGGATGGCAAAAGGGCTGGGAGAAAACCTTTTTTTTAAATAGATGCTCTTTCCTGGGCATTCTGAGTGCGTGATAACAGGCTTCGCATTCTGAATCTGAGTGCAGTTTGAATTGTTTCAGTAACAGGAGCAAAGAAAGAAAGGATTCTGCTTCTTGTCTGATCTTTAATGTGGGGAGTCGTTATGTAACAAAAGAAGAACTTTGGCTTTCTGTTTGGTTTATTTTCTATTGTGTTTGCAGGGTATTCTAACATTTAATTCAGGTTATAAGTTTACTTTGCAGTTGTGCTTTGGAGCGATAAGGAGGTGTCAGCTGTAACCATTTGCCTCCAAGTCAGTTATAAAATGTTTCTTATCAAGCTTCTCTAGGAAAAACACAACTTTTATAATTCCAGGAAGAGTTAGGTGTATGTCTGATATTCTTTCCAGCCAAAAGGCCTATTACAATTCTGTCATTTTATGAAAGTAAATGTAGTCAGCATGGGAAGAGCATACTCTGTTACCCATCAGATGCAGATGGACCTGAACCAAACCCTCAGATCTCTACGCGCAGGAATTCTGGGGTGCTGGAAATGTACATTCTTTCAGTGGGCTGTTATCTACAGGGCTGAAGAAGAACTTCAGATCCAAAACCCCCTCTTCTTTGGGATGCTTGAAATCTGTTACAGGTGGGTCCTGTGGCTTGAGCTCCTCTCTCCCTGGATCTGCTATGGTGTTTGGATATGAAGTGAGAATCATATATTTGGAATACAGCATGGTCTTACATGTATGAGTTAGGAAAAAGCAATGGTGATATGCAAAATGTTCCATGAGTACTGCTTTGTATCAATCCATTTTCATGTTACAGGCTTGTCTGTATTAAAGTCAGATGATGTAATTTAATAATGTTGTGCAATACTGGAAGAACTGCATATGGCTAACAGAACAGTTACGCCTACTAGAATATAGAATTTCTATATAATTGAATGGATAGATGTCAGCAGAAAACTGATCAGTTACATCCCAGTGTAAACATGGAGCATAAATCTGGTGTCATTATGCCTGAGCTGAGCTCAGATACTTGTCAGTCAAATACAAGGCCCCTTACACAGATGCAATGTGGAAGGGTGAAAGGAACCCTATGCTTGGTGCATGGCTCAAATGGGGGCCAGCTACAATTTCAGGGCCTGCTCTTTGGGGAACCCAGAGCCAGCTCCCTTGATGAGCCCTCAGGGTTGCACAGCACCTCAAAGGGGGAGAAATGAAACAATGACCAGCTGCCTTTCTCCACTCTGTTCCCTAGAACATGCTGGTGCACAAGAACATTCAGAACCTTTGGAACTTTCAGGCAGTGGTGATAGCATCAGACCTCTTTTGTGAATGTTTTGATTTTGGACACTTTTTGTTCCAACCCCTTCTCACTCTTACAGATGCTCCACAGCAACTTCCCTCCATCCGTATTTATCCTTTCCTCCTATTTCTCCTTCTCTCTCTCCATTTACAATATTTCCACGGCTCTTCCTCCTTTTTCTTACTCACGCTCCTCTTCATTTATCCCCTGCCCACACTTTTTAAATTTCTATTTTAGAAAAGGAAAAAAAACAAATTTTTAAAGTCGAATCCCCCCCCAGCCCCTTTATCATGATATTTGCCCCTCTATCACCCTGACTAACCAGCTTGTATGTTACATCCTTTCCCCTTCACCCTTAATCTGACTTGCTTATTTAGACTGAAAAATCTCTTTGATGCAGGGCCTGGCTTCTCCACTGCACCAACACATAACAGAACAAAGAGCTTCTATCCCTGATTGGTACTACCAGAATACAAATAGATAATACAAATAACCATGTTAAGGGACAGTCCTGCCAGTGCAGGTCCCTGCACACCATACCACTTGGGACAGATTGTGTCTCCCTCTGGCATAATCCCTCCCCATGGGACAGTGCCCACTCCATGCAGCCACCACCTGGTGCTAGTGCTAAAATAGAACAGTTTGTCACTTCTCTCAAATCCTGCCTCTAATTGTTTTACATGTTCATTTTTGTCATCTTAGACATCCTCTGGATTCCTTCATCCATAACAGAGCCCTAAGGAAAGGATCCTCCCATTATCCAGCTTTAACCCCTGCACATCCCCATTTAGGCCTAGTGCCTCAGGCACTGTCATGCTGGTTGTGACTACAAGGGACTGTCTTTGGAGTTCTTAACCATTGCTCTTTATAAATCCACAGGGACAGGTGTTGAGCGAAAAAAGATTCTCTCCTGGGTGTTTTGAGGTGATCCTGTCATGGAACACATGAACAAGGCAGGGTGGGGTTAGTCTGCAGTAATGCTTCATTTATTCTGATGATAAACCAGCTTCAGGCATTTTTCGAGGCTGACAATTCAGCACCTTTTGCAAGCATTAAATTCACTTCTTTATTAAAAAAAGAAAAAAAAATCTTTCCAAGCAAGTAGAGTGACATTGTTTGATACAATGTGAAAAACAGAAAATATTTCCTTGTCATTCATTTGATATATGCAGCCATGGCAGAAGCTAAATTGCACCAGGCAACAAAAATAAGCAGGCCTATATACTCATTTGCTGCAGATTCCACCTCTTGCTACAGAGATGCACAGCAGCATTTAAACTTTCATTTAAAAAACCTCTTAAGTTCTAGCCTTGCAAAGAAAATATCAGCTAAGTGTAAACTGATGCAGTCCTGTCCATCTGACTAATATGAGGGGCAGTACTGCCTACTGGACAGAGAACAAGGCTGGGACTCAGAAGACCTGGGTTCAATTTCTGTGTGCCTCAGTTTCTCTATCTAAAACATGGGGCTAATGACACTTTGTAAAGCTTTGTAATGACACTTTGTAAACCTCTTTGAGATCTACTGATGAAAAGCACTGTATAAGAGTTCAGTATTATTATTACTGAGCCTGCAGGCAGCCTGGAACAAAATCTCTGAAAGCTGTGAACTGCATCTTCAATAAGGGAGCAACTGTGAAAATGAATCATGCCAATTTCTATGTCAACATTATTTTCCTTCTGGTTATTTTAACATTCAGGTAATTTTTATTATAGGGGGAGCTGGTAGTGATACCTATATTCAAGTTGCCATTATAAAAGATTCTTATGACCTTTTTAAAAATATATCTTATACCTCCATTGTTTGCAGCAGGCCTCTGAAATGGGCATGGGGAGAGGCCTATGGCTAGAGAAGTTCCTTTTTTGTCCCATGAAATCCCATTCAAGTTTTGCTGCAAAACTTTTGAAAATCACAATTTCCCTGCTGGCACTTGTGCTGATCAAGAAAATTCAACTTGTCCCTGACAAATTCTATAATGCAGTTATGTAATTTCAACACACAATTCTGCAACACTGGAAATCAAAAAGATGGGGACAGTAAAATAAAATGAATTTATTGTCATATTAACTAGCAGAGGGAACACTTCAATGATTGTATTTTTCACATTTAATTTAGAAAATCATCATTCTTTTTTTTAAAAAAAAATCCCTAAAACACCACAGAACCTCCAGTCTGCTGGAGTGGACCATCACAGAATGAATGGGTAGAATGCTGTAGAATTTTAGGTCAATCTAGCTGAGGCATACAGTCTTTCACATAAATGTGTGTGTACAACATTGTACACACATCTATGTGTTATTCAAGTCAAATGTTCCTTATCTACATTTCTGTAATGTTGGCTACGATGCCTCTCCAGCACTGTGGCCTCCCTCCTCCTCCTCCTCCTCTCAAGCCCCTCTTCCTTTTACTTGTCATCAAACAATAGCAAGTGAAATAAGAATAAGCAAATGAGCTACAACTAAGCATACCTCTGCCAAGAGTGCTACTTGCAGTTTGGTGGCACTACCATGCAAAATACAAGCTTCCAGTGTATTAATGGGGCTGATGTTAATCTGTAAAGTCCTAAATGTTCAACGCCTGGGTATGGGCACTGGCTTCTCTCCTCAGGTGATAATGTGACAGTTGTGATCAACTGAAGCCCTAGAGCTAATGGCCCTCTGGGATTGGCAGCAGGTCTTCAGAAGCCCTCCTTCCCTTCCCCCTTTGTTTCAGTAGAACACTAATTTTTCTTGAAGGGACAATGCAATGGTGATCTATTCCCTCAGGCTTTAGAAGACAGTACATATCGGTTAAGGGGGGAAAGCTTTTTCCTGATGGGTTAGGTGAGAATTTTTTGAGTCCACTAGTGTTGGCAGCTTCCGTAAAGCCAAATAATGAAGTAAATAAAAGAAGAGCTGTTCTATATCAAAAAGACACCAAGCCTTCTGTCAAATGCTGAGCATTGGCAGGGCTATCACATCAGTCATCATCAGAGCCACCCATAGCCTCATCATCAGTTGCATCTGAGATATGCTTTGGCAGCACTCCAGGGTACACAGCATCAGCAAAGACACCACAGTTAACTTTGATCGATGTCAGTCTTTCAGCATTTCTGCCAGCAAACTCCATCATTCAGTGGCAATGTTATCCTGAGTGCTAAATAATTTCTCAGGATTATCACGTAGTCACTTTGTAGAATGTCAATGAGAGATTTCTTTTTTCAGGCCTATATTTGAAAGGTGTAAATCTTTCTGCTCATTTATCTTGTGATCTTCCATTTATTTTTTTCCCCTCAGACATTTTCAGATGTTTTGTTGGATTACTCATGAAAGCAAAAGACTAATAGTGCTGGGCTGAAAACAGGCATAATCCAGCCAGGCACTATGCATGTCATTCTGCTGGTATGCCTCAGTAATGACCCACCTCTCCCATACACTGATGCATATGTCTAACATGCCAAAAACTAGCATAAAGAGCTTAGTGTTACAGACCAAATTTACTGTGACATTTTTGAACCAAAAAGTTGATCACTACCTTCCTACAGCTTCCCTATCTGTGATCTCTTAAGTAATCCTCTGCCATTGTGTCAGGTTCTACACCATCCCGCTGAGTGGTAGAATTACTCTATGTGCTTGATCTCATGTGAGGTCAGATTTTTTTAGTAGCTTAGGAGCACAAGTCCTATTATGTTGTGCTCCTTAAATCACTTAGGCACTTCTGAAAATCTTACCTGTGGATAGAGCTTGTCAGAAATGCCAACTATTACTATGGGGAAATTGAAAAGAAATTTGTCTTTTTAAAAGCTTCTGAGAAATATTTCACTTTTAAAATGAAAAACTGAATCCAAATGTGAAATATTTTCAGTTTTTGAAAACTGTTCTTGGTAAAAATGTTCAGGTTCCACTAAATAAAAATGTGGCTTCCAAAAATCAAATATCTTTAAGAAACTTTTTCTTAAATCCTGTTCTTTGACCAGAATGAATGTTTTCCATGAAGTTTTTTGGTTGAAAAGTCACTTTGCATCAAATGTTTTGACCAGCTTTATGCATGAATCTTAGCAATTGACTGTAATCAAGGAAAAGATAAGTAAAGTCAGATACCAACATCAGTATAAACAGGATCATCATTAACTTGGAGGATACATATTGCATTTAACAGGTACACGTTTCACAACTTGTTCTTGCAGATTCCAGAAAGACAAGGTGGATGAGGTAATATATTTTATTGGACCAACTTCTGTTGGTTAAAGAGACAAGCTTTCAAGCCTACACAGAGCTCTTCAGATTCCAGAAAGGAAGAACATTTCTCTCCTCATGACTTTCCTCTACTGGCAAGTTAATATTACTATGATCTGTTTTAAATACCAGTGCCCTCTAGTGTGCCCTCTCAGTACGACTGAAGTCTATGTAAGTCTATATAGTCTTTCCCTTTAAATTTAGTTTCCATCTGTACCTGATCTCTACATCTGCATCAGAATATTTTTTAAAACATTATTGTCCCTTCTGAATTTTAGTTTTCCTGCATGATTTCTTCATCAGACTATTCTTGTGATGTAAAGATCTGGAACTGTAGTCAGATGCTTAATCACAAGACGTGTTACAGCAGGGCCAATTGGCTCGGTGAATACATGCAATTTATACCGTAGTATGAGTTTCTGTGGGGGAGGGGAAATTGCCAATAGAAATTTAGCAATCCCATTTTGGCTTGTAGTGGTTTCTGGATCTATAGATTCTCCTGCGGGGGAGGAGACGCAGAAGAGAGAGGGCCATATTTTGCCCATGGGCTAAATACATCCCTTATGTAACACTATTGCTGATAAATAAGTCCCCAATAAGGTCAAAGTTCATAAATACCTACCAACGCAGGATTAATGGGATTTTTTTGTTCAAAGAAATATTTTGGTTTAATATTGAATACTTGGTTTTTCACAAATGGGCTCTAAATTAGCCCGCCAGGTTTTGTAGACGTCACAGTCTGTGGGTGCCATAATCACAGATCACTGACTCTTGCAATTGATTACAAGGCAAAATTACAGTGCAAAACTTGGAAGCTTGTTATGGATGGGTTTTTCATTTAAGCAAAACAATGCAGATGTGAGAGAATAGACCACATAATCCTATGTTTATGGCATCCAATTGCCATTATGGGAAAGATTAGATTGTCGCAATTTCAGTATCATGACTTCTTTGAAAGATTAAGTAGATATAGGGAAAGGAAGCAATAATGTAAATATATAACTGTAAGTAGCAAAATAGTATGGGGAAGTTTTAATTTAAAAAAATACAAAAGAGTAATACAATAGAAAATATAAGTCCATGTGTTCCCCAGTAAAACTCTCTTTTAAGGTGGCGCTGCTACCCTGTTTCTGATTACCATACCTTTTAAATAGTATGAGTCAATACCTTTTCTTAATGAGTTTCTAAAGTTAATATTAAAGTCTGAGTGCTAGCTACACAAAGACTGTTAGTCTAATCCAGCGGTTCTCAAACTGTGGGTCGGAACCCCAAAGTGGGTCATGACCCGGTTTTAATGGGGTAGCCAGAGCTGGTGTAAGGCTTGCTGGGGCCCCGGGGCTGAAGCTGAAGGTCGAGGGCTTTAGCCCGGGGCAGTGGGGTTCGGGCTTCAGCTCTGCCACCTCCCATTCCCGCCCAAGGGGCTGTGGCTTGGGCTTTGGCTTTGCCTTCCCCCTGGGTTGCAGGTCTCGGGTGGGCTCCTGTAGTAATTGTATAGTAATTTTTGTTGTCAGAAGGGGGTTGCAGTGCAGTGAAGTTTGAGAATCCGTAGACTCTAATCTTTAAATGTAGCTTCAATATTGCAATTAGAATTCGAAAGTTAGATTCTGTCTCTACTTCTGATTACCATACCTGTTAAACGGTACATTTTAAACAGGCATTTTGAAGCAGTACAAAGAAGCCAGAAAGTTGCCTTAACCAGCTACCTGGGAATTTCCCTTGTGTAAGGGTAATCACTGCCTCACAGCTCTCTCAGTTCAGATTGGTCCTCGGTGAGTTTCAGGATCTGGGGTCTGCAAACTCCACTCCTAATCTAGGTCTAATGTTCTGAAATCCTCCAGCTCCTTTCTAGAGATATGGGGCTAGATTCTGCTCCTATTAGCACCCATCTACCCCATGTATGCAAGTAATAGAAGTACTTTTTGTGATCAGTAAGTTTAGTTCAGCAGAGGTTCACAAACTTTTTAATTAAATATTTCATTGAGTGCTTCTTTAGCACCTTTTTTTGGAGGAGAAAGCTATAATTTTCAGGATATGCTAACTCCCACCCCCCAAAAAATCAGAAAAGGTAGAGAAATAGAGGTATCCTCAAGTGGCTGTACTAGAACTGAACAAATATTTATTTGTATTACAGTAGCACCTTCTGCCCCCAATCCACACCACACATCCATTAGGCACCATACAAACAGGAAGAGACAGTCCCTGCCCCAAAAAGACTTCCCACAATGAATAAAAAGGACAAACAGAAGGTGGAAGAGAAGAAATGTCTCCATTTTACAGCTGGGGAACTGCAGGAAATGTGCTAAAGCTTGAACCTGAACTCACATCTCCCAATCCAAAACCTTACCACCAAAACTATCTGTTCCTCTCCAGTAATCTGCAGATAGAGCAGGGTGGTCCTCTCTCTCTCTCTTTCTCTCTCTCTGTGAATGCTTTTAAATCATGAACATTAATGAATTTCCCCTGCTCTGTAAGCTTGTTGAATAATGAAAAAAATATTGTGGAATCAGGTATTCAAAATATAGCAAACATTATTGAATAAAGGATTTGATAAATATTATTGGACCAGAGTTACTTGCAATACTTAGTTCATCTGACAAATGTAGCCTCTTTTTTCCAGCACACGCTGTTCCAACAGACTGCAACAAATACATTCTTGAGAATTGTAAACTATTTGATATTTTTGAGACTTTTTTAGCTGTTTGTCAGATCTCTGCAAATATTTTCTATGGGTAAATCCTCTCCACCCACATGTAGATGGAATGCAAAGGGACAGAGGTAAAATTCAACTTGCCAGCCAGGACTAGTGACCAGTGTAGCCTACACAGTGGAATAGCGGCCACAGTTTTGCCATGCCAATGTGCTGGATTTTGGCACTGCTGGATTTAATAAATATCTGGGGGGATGTGTACTCTCAAGTCCCCTAGCGTTTTGGGGAGCTGATGGTTCCTCTTCAGCAGCCCACAGGAGTCACACGGCACCTCATAGTTTTGGCTCATAGTACAAGAATGGAGATTGGAGTGACAACTTCTTGATTTATGTAATGCAACAACAAATCCCTCTTACGCATGCCTGAGGAGCCCACCCCTTGCTGTACTTCTGTGTGCTAGACCACAACATTATATACAGTCTTATCGGCACAAGAGGAAATCATGTCAAACCAAGTCAAGAGTCTGGGGAAAATATGGTATGGGCACAAGTGTCCTCATCTTGAATGCATGCACGATCTTGGCTCCATTGTTTGACAGGACAGATCCTGGAGAAAGGCCATAGGGGAGTGAGTCATTCAGCTATGCATATCTTTAGCTCTTGTAGAAGGTTCAAGGCCATATGATCTTTTTCAAAGCTCTGGCACAGCGGGCTACCTGTTTTTGACGAGTCCAGGCACTGAGGGCAGTGAACAGAACATTTCAGCAGACAGCTAGGCAAGAGTGACTGCCTTAGAGTTCTTAGACTGATCCCTGATCTGCATTTCTCTTATTGCACATATCTTGTGGCCCTCTTGTTTTTCAGTGTTAACTTTATGATGACATGAAGCTAGTTGGGAAAGTGAGATTTTCAGCTTTAATTCCACATTCCTATACTTTGTGTTTATTGGACTTTGTAGGGGGTTCTTATCTCTTAAAGCCTTACATTCTCACATGTAGTTTTGTCTCTTAGGGTATGTCTTCACTGCAGTTAGCTTGAGTGGAGGAACTCAGGTTAACTTAGCTAAAGTGAGTGTCCACACCACAGAGGGTAACAAATCATATTCAAGGTAGTGTGTGCACCCTGTACTGAACCCCAAGAAGTGTTATCCCTGGGTTCTTAGCACTGCACTAGTGTAAACCACTCTTTGAAATCTTTTGTACAATATTGCAGTAAAAGTTGTCTCTTTTCTGGGCACATGGGCAGAAGTGGATTAGCCTGGCAAGTCATTACAGCACACCACTTCTGATTTTGTGTTCATGGCCTGTGTTCCAGTGTGGAGGCATGGAACGCTTACCAGGCATTAATGGAGTTCTGACTTAAGTAATGGGAGGCATATACAGAGCATGAGATGTGGGGGAGGACTTTTCACAGTGGCTGGTTGCTCTCAGAAGGCAGCAATATGATTTGCTAAGGAGATCATGCAGGCTGCCTGCAGCCATGATGGAAGGGTGGAGAAACTCATCCTGATTTTCTTAGCTGAGGAATCCTCCTGTGTTGACTGGTGGTTCTGGAGCAGGATCACAGGCACAGAGTGGTGGAACTACATTAGCATGCAGGCCTGGGATGACAATCAGTGGACCCAGAACTTCTACCTTCCTAGAGCTGTACTAAGAGCTTGCCGCAGCCCTGCAGTGCCAAGATATGCAGTAGAGACAGTCCAGAAGTGGGTTACTCTTGCCATCTGAAAGCTGGCTACCCCAAACTGCTGTAGGTGGGTGGCTAATCAGTTTGGTGTCAGAAGTCAATGTTGGTGCTGTGATGATGAGGTTTGCAATTGAAGTAATAGCTTTGGTTGACGCATGGATGGTTAAGATTGGTAGTGTCCCTGAAGTAATAGCAGCTTTGAGTAAATGGGCTTCCTGAACTGGACCAGTGCCATCAATGACATATCTGACCCCTTCCAGGTGCACATTTTTATGTAAACTGGAAAGGGGATTATTTCATTATTCTAGAGACCTTGCTTGACCACAGAGGGAGGGAGAAGAGTTGGGTGGGAAATGGCACTGCTACAGCCCTCAAGTGAAGGTGCTCCTAGTATTACCAAAAAAAGCCCACCTTGCAGCACACAGCATCCTGCACTACAGTAGTAGATTGGTCCTAAACCAGCAATGATGGCGCTTTTATGTTGTCATATCCCCATTAACCATGTCAACAATGGCGTATCACTCTATTACTCAGCTGAGATGATGCTGGTTCTTCTGCCACATTCTCCCTGGTCCATTTTCCCCCAGTCTGCTCCTCCATCTCCACCCTAAACAGGACCAGGGAGTCTTCAGCACATTCAAATTGGCTATGGCCAGAATGGTGAGCACCTGCTCCAGCTCAGCTGAGACTGCTGTGGCCAGTGTCAGCACCTGGATTCCTCTCTTCCTCCAAATTCTCAGTGCTTGGTTGTCTTGGGCCCTTGAGGTGTCAAAGGTGTACACAGGCTCCAAGCTTGGGGGTGCTACTGAGCACCTACTCTTGCTCCTAACATTTTGGTGGAGTTATGGGACCAGGAGTTGTGGTCCTTTGCCTGACAGAACAGGTTTTTCAAGCATTTTCTTCTGCGGGCACTGAGGTCTAGTTCAGCAGATCCCGCCCTGCCTGCTCTGCTATCTCCAGTATGGTAGCTTCATAAGACTTTTGATTGCTGGTTCTGGTCCATAAAAAATCGTGTGTTGCTGGCCTCACACCATAGGTCTGCAAGAACTTTGGTGTCAACCTCATGTTGAGAGGATGCTCTCCTGGACACCATCTGATCTGAACAAGTGTAATGAGAGTGCTATACAGGTGTTACAGCTATAGTAAACCACATGTTAAGTTGGGGGCTGAACATCCAAGCAGACTATGCTGGCCGGAAGTAACTGGAGGTAACTTTTGGTCTGGAACCAAGGAGTAGGGAGACTAACTCCCAAGGTAATTTTGGTAAGATCCTAGGGGAATAGAATGGACTCTAGCTGCATCCACATAGTGTGCAGTAGCTTAAGCAGCAACAGTCATCAAGCTTCAACCTATACCCCCGTGGCAGGCCAGCTAGCTTGACTTTAATTCATCATGTTCAAGGTAGGGATATTTCTGTGTGGTTGGGAGTCAGGTTAAGGCCAATGCTCTAATTATAATTTAAGTTTACTTTTCAGTGAAGACAAACCCTTTGTCCTCCTTATAAAAGGAAATAAGGAACAAAAATAGAACAACTTGGCCCATGGTCTACTGTTTATCAGCTTATAACATTGCAAATCCAAACAAGTCAGTGGGGTTGCACTGATATTACTGTGATGGGTTCGGTCACAGAGACCCCCCTTGGAACTGTTACCTGATGTGCTGAAACTACCTCTGAGCCCATTTTCCCTGCCAGCTTGGGACTCCAGAACCCTGCCTTGTTGAGCCAGATACACTAGTCTGCTGCAACACAGACCCAGGTCTGGTCCACGGCCCCCAAAACTGCAGACTTTAACCCAAAACTGCTCAGCAAGTCACCTATCTCCAGCACTCAGACACCCAGTTACCAGTGAGATCCAAACTGCAAATAAATCCATTTTACTCTGTATAAAGCTTATACAGGGTAAACTCATAAATTGTCTGCCCTCTATAACACTGATAGAGAGATATGCACAGTGATTTTATTAAGTATAAAAAGTAGGATTTAAGTGGTTTCAAGTAATAACAGACAGAACAAAGTAAGTTCCCAAGCAAAATAAAACAAAACACGCAAGTCTAAGCCTAATACATTTAAGAAACTGAATATAGGTAAATCTCACCCTCAGAGATGTTCTAATAAGCTTCTTTCACAGACTAGACTCCTTCTTAGTCTGGGCCTAATGCTTTCCCTTGGTACAGTTCTTGTTAGATCCAGCTCAGGTGGTAACTAGGGGTTTTTTCATGACAGCAGCCCCCTTTGTTCTGTTCCACCCACTTTTATATCTTTGGCACAAGGCCGGAATCCTTTGTCTCTCTCTGGGTTCCCACCCTTCCTTCTAAATGGAAAAGCACCAGGTTTAAGATGGACTCCAGTATCATGTGACATGTTCACATGTCCTGTGAGACTTCACTATTCACTGGCTGGCACCCATGTATACAGGAAAGCTTACAAGTAAACAGAGCCATTTACAACCAATTGTCCTAGTTAATGGGAGCCATCAAGATTCCAAGCCACCATTAATGGCCCACACTTTACATAGTTACAATAGGACTTCAGAGTAATACTTCATATTTCTAGCTTCAGATAAAAGAATGATACATACATACAAATAGGATGACCACACTCAGTAGATTATAAGCTTTGTAATAATACCTTACAAGAGACCTTTTGCATAAAGCATATTCAAGTTACATTATATTTGTACTCATAAGCATATTTCCATAATCATATGGAGTGCAATGTCACAATTACCAAGAGGAGAATCTGGTCCTTTCAATCCAAAGGAAGGCTTGAGAAAGAAAAAACATAGCACTTTTCTAATTAGAAGTGGGTATTCTTCTTTCTGTCTTTTGTATCTATAAGAATATTCACCAGCCTGCATTTTATATACAAAGTAAAAGGCTCATGTTTTATTGTGACTTGTCCCAGGGACAGCTTACATCCATCATCAAAGCGGGACACTTAAGCAGGCACACAAAATAAACTGAGTATTTGCTTTTGTCAGTGTTTCTCTCTTCTTCTCACTGTCATCTGTTGCATGTTTGTTCTGCTTCCAGGATGCAGAATTCCAATTTTGGATAATCTCACTGCAGCCTACAAAAATGAATTTACAATCTAGCCCACAGTACTTGCCACTTTGATAACTGTTGGCAAATGCTGACTTTCTTTCAGTGATTTCTTAGATAATGTGCTTATTTCCAATTCTAAGAGTGGAGGGAAACACCAATATCTCCACTCTGTGTAGAAACTTGACCATTTTAACTTTATAATAACCACTGAAGTCAATGTGGTGTTTGATGTAAAGTCTTATGTAAAGTAGTACACACATTTACAGGCAGAATTGTAAACATGAGCATGCCACTTATTCTGTAGTGGCAGGTAGTCTTGTGGATACCTTAAATAGAAAACAGTGAAGATGTTTCCTATATAGATCAAAATAATCTTCTTGCAAGAAGGTGACATTTCAGGGAGGGATTATATAGCTAATGACATACCAGCATCTGTCTAGGAAACATGTTAATGACAAATAGCAATCAGGGACCCACATTAGGTCAGGCAGAAGGAACTATTTCAAAGAATGTCATCCATCTAGTAAGGCGTCTGAAGGATGATGAGTTCATCTTACTGCCGAGAGGAATGAATGACAAGGGAGAAAAATACACAGAAGTAGACATCAGCCACTGCTGTCATGTTACAGCATTTCTATTGGGCACATAGCTCAAGTGAATTCCTCTTTCTTTTCAGCAGGAAATATTAACAACTAGAATAGGGGACTGGGAGCCAGGATTTGTGGGTTCTATCCATGGCTCTTCCACTACCTTTCTATGAGACCCACAGCAAGTTATTGAACTCTGTGCCTTGTTTTACCCACCTGTAACAAGGAGATAGCATTGTATTGTGAGGATTAGTTCACACAGAGGTAATGGTACTGAGAGGGTTAGTTAATATATTTGAAAAGTGCTTTGAAGATGTAAAACTTTTCAGTATTTTGTGCTTTGCCTCTACTATTGCAGATGTTTTATGCTTACAACATTTGAGTGCAAAACTCTGGATGCAGCTTAACTACCCAAGTGCCTGGCAAATAAGGTCATTAGAGTTTTCATGGGCACTGCAAGCACAACTACTTGGAAGCCAGGCTGGGGGTAGCTACAAATTAGGAGTGATGTGCATGACTTTGAGTCTGTCTGCCACCTATTTCATATATATAAATGTAGTGTCATGTCGTGGAACCTAATACAATGCAATGTATGCTTCAAATAATGGCTCTCAAAGAACGTCCAGTTGAAGACTGTAGGATCAAACCTGATTTTTGGGAAAAAGAAAATTTCTTACAAAGCTGGTAAAAGTTGCTTCAGGTGCAAAATACTTTTGCTTGACATAGGAAGGACTGCTTCCAGAATTACCCAGAACAGTAGATCACTGTACCCAGTCTGTCTAGGCAGCACCGCTTAGTGGCCCATTAGGGCAGAACTCACCCCTTTGCTGGTCCCCACCAGTCACCCCTCATAGATCCAGTGCCATGACGCCTTATTTGTCCTGCTATGGCACATTTGACTCCTACCCCTTCCAGGGTGTTAGACCTAAAGCAAAAAGGAAAACTGAAATTAAAAATAATGATCACCCATGGATTCACTGGTGGCACCTCAGCCTTCTGCTCCAGGGTTGTCTCCATGTGGCTAGTCCCTTTCTGTGACCCTTCCTGAGCTCACCTAGCTACCAGTCTCAGGCTCTTAGCTGGACCTAGGCTTCCCTCATCAAGGAAGTAGCAGAACTCTGCTTTCCTTCCTGGACAGCCCTGACCTCGGCTAGGTCTCCTTTTAACTCTCTCTCCATAACTGACATTGGTTGCAGGTGTAGTGAGGCAGAAACTGATGCCACAGGCTTTCCTTAACCCTCTCATTGCCAGTGGGGGGCTTATCTGCCCCATCACATTCACCTTAACTTTGATCTTGTTCTACACAAAGTTGAAGTCACTTTAAAAGATAGTTTACCCTCTAAGTAAAGAAGTTTTTTATCTTTTACTAGTCAGGATGTGTTTTGTGCTGCCAGGAAATAAATACACATAGCAAGAGACAGGAGATGGGATTTTGCACTGCACAAGATGAAACTAACATAATGGACTTCTGGAGGCAGACCACAAGTGTCTCATAAAGTCTGGTTCTGATCCAGACTGCTTTGATTTGTTACCTGTGGAGCTTAAATGGCTTGACAGACATGAATCACAACTTATTCTAAATAACCAAATTCTCTTCTCCAATAGGTGCTTGTAGCTCCTGTTGTAGGACTCGTGCATGGGTATCCAAGGCATAATTTTTGGCACCAAAATAAACTCTTATTTCACTTTACTAATTACCATTACAAGCCCTTCCATAGGGTTCTTCACCTCCACTGGGTCAAATTCAATGAAAATAAAAAGTTAAAGTTCTGCTTTAATAAGCAAATTGTGTTTATTTATCTGGCAATTCATAGTTTGGCTTTTGGGACAAGATAGAGTTCAGGCTAAAGATTTTTTTTTTTTTATTCCAGCACTCGAGAAGAATCTCATTTCACCTTTCCTAAATGGCTGTTCCAACTGGAAATAACTCTTCAGAATTCAGATGAAAATTGCTGACCACGCTGTTTGTTATTGAATTCATAAATCAATAAAAACAGGGATCATTTTGAAGGCTTTTTAGTTTATAACTAAAATGCTGCTTGCTGCCCATCTTTAATTTTCCAGAGATCTCATTGTAGTAACCACACCGTTCCGCCCATGCCAGAGACAGAAAAACACAGCACTCCTGATTCCATTAGAAATGTGTATTTTCTCTAAATTTTAATATTTAAAAAAGCCAGTTGAGACCTATAGTTTATATTAATTATAGTTCTAACTACCCAAATCACAGTGGAGCAGGGAGAGAATGGAGTTGCAGGATCACAGAAACTAAAGACGAAAAATACCTATTAAGTTATCCAGTCCATTCTCCTGCTGATGAAGCATTGCTACCTACAATATATGTCCTAGTGGGATGTCCAAACTGTCCCTGGCAGGATATTTGCCTTTAAAAATAACAGGCAATGCTTTATTAGTTTTACAATTTGAACTCTAGTTTGTTACCCTAGCTGAATCATTTGAAATGCCAAGGAAAAGGCATACTTTCAGTGGCATGAAAATATCTGCCTTAGGAACAAGAGTCTAGGGATGCAGGCTGGGAAATTGTGACCATTCTGTGCTGACACAGAGGATGCCACAAAACAAACCCATCAAAACCATTTGTTCACAGATATTTTTTAAAGCCCAAAAAGAAAAAGGAGGACAAGGTGAGACTTCAATTTAGTTTTTAACTGATTTATTTATACATACTCCCACATCTACGTGGGACAAACATTAAGTCTGCATTGCAAACAAAAACAAGGGGGCCAGATTGTATCATTAAGGCACAAGTCTACATTGGGCTGGTGCAGTGCTGTCCCAAAAGAAGCTCCTGAAGGTAATATGCTTTAGGGAGCTGCATGCTGGAAGAAACAAGGTACATTCCCTCTGCCCTCAGTCAGCTTTGATGTCTGATACAAAGAAAGGAGGAACTATAATTCAGCCTGTTCCCTGCCTCATTTGGGGTGTCTGGAATAAAGCTGTATCTGAACTGAGGAAAGCACAGGGACTGTAATTGTGGCTGGAATGTGTGCAAGTGGGTGGGGGAAATATCCCCCACCTTATTCACCTCCACAAGGGAAAGGCACAATATGGCACATCCTCCTTGTCCAGTTGTCTCTTGTCTCACTGTAATAGCTTAGTGACTGCATAGTTAAGGGTAAGACACTTTTGCACGATAAGCCATATTTTGACACTTCTGTCTGCATGCAGGTTTCAGAAGCTAGTACCTTTCCACTTAACATACTGCACGTATAGACCCTGTCCAACTGATGATGATTTTTGGTGGTGGTGAGTTTGGGTTAATTGGACAAGCCATTTTTTTTTTGTCTGAGACTCTGAAAAAGCAGTAACCTTTTACTTTTCAAAAAACTATCTAGCATTTTTTTGTCAACTCCTGACCCTATGTAAACCTGTAAACACACTCAGTGAAAACTAATGCATGCTGCAAGGCTATATTTACCAAGTTGTAATGCACTTTTTTTCTCATCGGAATGCTCTGCATAGGTATGATAGGACTTCTGCAAAGGTATTGGTGAATTCTGCAAGTTCAGCTTCACCCTACTATAAACTTCCATTTACAAAGAAGACATTTCTTTTAATTGCAAAGATGACTTTTCAAAGTATAACAGGCTCACTAGGGGCCTGATCTACTGCCCACTAAACTCCATGGAAGTCATTCCACTGGCTTCAGTGGGCTTTGGAATCAGCCCCTAAATCTGTGAGTTTGTCATGGAGATTTTTCCTTATAAATTGAGCGTAACTTTTTGTCAGGAGAGGGAAGTCTTGATGATGTTAGTGTATGATACTCCATATGTGTTTTTATTTACGTACCCATGGCATGTAGAGCTATGAACAAGCAAGTAATACAGAGGAATAAATAACTTTAAATTCATGATCATTTTGAGAGGACTTTTTGCGCTTGTTCCTGTCAGCCAGAATCTTCACCTTTGCACTACTACAGGGGTGGCAGGTGATGACAAATTTTTCACCCCTGTGCTTTGTCCTTGGACTTCTACCCTGAAGTTCTGTAGCTCCCTCAAGCAGTGCTGCTGGAGAGACTAGTGTGACATGCCCCACCCGCATCCTGGGACAACATCTGCTCTGCTTCCTATTGTTCTAAACTTAAGGAGTTGAAGTCTCCGTGAGCAAGGCAGGAGGATGGAATGATACCTCCTGTGGGCACTCCTCTGTGCTAAGCTGCACAGAGTTATGTTGTGTGGAAGAAGTAGTTGCTCTTCTCTGTTTTCCTGACTCTTGGTCTAAAACACCACACCTTGTCTCTCCAGGGGCCACCCTGAAGTAACAGGAGTGTGGTTGGTACTACTGTAGGCTTTTTCAATCAGCAGAGTATCCACACATACACACACGCACCCTTGAGTGGGCCTTCAGTGAAAGAACGTTCATGTCCCTGCATGGGAGAGATAGGCAGCAGCATAATATTTCCTGTGAAAAGGGGAACAGGCTGTGCCATCTTTCCTGCGGAAGTGGAACTTCTTTGACCCCACCAGGAAACTTTCCCCCCAACTTTTGCAATACTAGGCTGCTTTGATATTTAAAATGTGTACCCACACATACAAATTAGTGGAGAGAGGTGGCAATACTGCATTACCAGAATCCGGCATAGGCTCCTAATTCCTAGAAACAGGAAATTCTGTTAAGGGGTTTGATTCCCCATTACCAGGCAGCTGATATAGCCCTTTATACTAGTACAAAGTGAGTGCAAAACTGTCAAATCAGACTGGTAATGATTTGCACATACTTTACATTAGTAGATAGTGCCAGGTAATGAAAAACCTGGCCAAAGGTTCCAGCATGATGATTAAATTACAAGAATCTGTTCTTAATCCATCTTGACAGCTTCCCAATATAAAGTGATAGAGTTTTGTTCTGGGACTAGACATAAACTTGCACACTGATCTGTCTAGACACGTAACAAGCCAAGACCTTTGCTTATTGTATCATATTTATTTGTCTTGCTTTACTATTGCTTCCTCCTCTGCCTCTATGTTTGTCTCATTTACCTAATGCATCTTGTTGAAACCTAGTTTATGAGCTTTATGGAGCAGGGATTTTTTTTTAAGGCATGTGTTGTATAGCACCTACTGTAATGGGGTTCTGACCCTTGATTGGTACCCCTAGATGTTCCTGTAATACAAATATAATAATAATTAACCCAACAGTACATAGACATGAATAGGAGATGGAAAATTAGTCTTACTTTTACATTTTGTTTCTCTTCTAGAGCTTTTTTCTTAACTATGCAAGGATTTTAGGGTCGCTTATTATGTGATTGCCTGTGGTCTCTCAACAGCAGTTAAATAAAATGTTATGATTGAAGTAGTTATAGTCTCTCAACTAAATTACTTCAAAGATGGGTCTTATTATCTATCCAAAAATAAAAAGTGCCTATCTGAAGCTGTAGGTTCCTTTCGATTATAGGCAGAGTTGATAGTGCTGCTTGTGATTAAGGTTGCCTGATACTTCCAATAATAAAGGTCCTATTTTCAGTTGCTTATTACTTTGCCAATCACTAACTGTTTGGGCTGAAATTTTCCATACTGAGTGTCTGCTTCACCGAGGTTTTTTGGTTGTAAAATGATTGTCCTCCCTCAAAGCAAGATTAGAAAGAAATGCATTGTTTTGCTCAGGTTAAAAAAAAACATGCAAACTTTTCATTGAGAAGCTCTAGCACTGCCATGCGTTGGAAGAGGAACTTGAGATTAAAGCAGGGAGTTTACCTTAGTGTCAAGAATGTGTCTTTTGCTGTCATGTGAAAAACTGCCCAAATTTGGCCAAGTTATGAGCCTTTGAAAAATTCAGTTCAGAAATGTACAGTCAAGACTTGTTAAAGTTTGGCAGCTAAATAGACTCCAAAGATTCCATCTGCACCGATCATGCACCAGAGCAGGGCTGCAGGGGCTGAGAGACTTTTCCTGAAAGTGCTGCTCCTGGCTATTGGGGCACTGGGCTTTGTAAAAGAGAGACAGAACTTGGGTGAGGGGCCTAAAGTAGGAGGCTGGGATTAGTTAGGCAAAGAGATTGGAACTGGACTCAGGAATGGAGAAGAGACAGGTCAGAGGGGATGGGGGCAAAAGGGGGGGAACAGAAGCAGTATATAGGTATATGCCCACTACCCTCCAGAAGCTGGAACTGAACCCAAGATGCCTGACTTATCATTCTGCTGATGGCAGTAAATAGCTGTGAAAGTCAGATACTACAGTGGTGAGTGCCACGGAAAATCCCATGAGGAAATACATTTTTCTGTCTGAAGAGCGGAGTTTGACTAGTGTGTTGTAATTAAGGCCTGGAGTCACATACTAAACAATGAGGAGAAAACAAAAAATATTAAGTGGCTGTGCACTCAGTGAGCACAGTCCATTTTGTGCCTGGAATGGGGCGGGGTCTGTGGGGAAAATAGTAGGTGACCATGTGTTATGACCCACAGGTCTCACACTAGGGTCTACAGGGTTCCTGGGGGTGGATGGGCACCTTGCTCCAACCCTCCACCTGATGTCTCATTGTCAACAGCTAAATCAGGACTCCTTGAAGCCCAGCTCAGATAGTGGGCTCCACTCCTAGGCCCCACCTGATGGAACACCAGAGCTCCTGACTGGCTCATTCCCCCTAATTAAGCTGGAATGAAGAACGGGAAGTCATCCGTACAGCTGGGCTTCACACTGCATGGGACTGCTCACCGAGTGCTACCTGCTCTTGTCTCCTGATCCTGACCTGATTCCTAATATCTGACTCTTGATTCCTGACTATGGCTTCTGACCTTCTAGTCTTCAACCTGGGCTGGCATGGAGACCTGGCCCTCTTACGCTAACCACTAGTCCAGCTGCCTATGTCCTGGCCCTTGACACCATGTAATTAAAGGCTGCATCATAGGGGAACAACCTTAATGCTGGGACTTCCTAACTCTTCAGTGTTTCACTTTGTAACCTTAATAATGTTGTTTTAATGTAGTTTTCTGTGTGCAATGTACATTAAAATACAGTCACAAAAAGAATCCCCCCCCTTCCCGCCCAGCTTCTCTCTCCCCTTTCAAACCAGAACGGAAAACTCAAATCATCCACCAAACCAACAAATATTAACCCGTATCAGATTCCTCCTTTCTCCAAAGACTTGTAAATAGATGGGCTTTACAGCATGCCCTGAATGCACCAGATTTGAGTTATTTTGGACCAAAAGAGGAGAGTGTGTTCCAAGGCTAAGGGACCCTCACTGTAAAGTACCCTGATCAAAGCTCTCTTTTATACAAGGGAAATTCAGATTGAGCGCCTCTGCTGACCACAACTACAGCAGGCTGCCACTGGGAAAGAGGTAGTCTCTTAAATAGGCAGGTCCAAAGCCATGTGCTTTGAATTTCTAAATATATCTGTAGGAAGCTTGTAAAACGTGGATTATTGGCCTGCCTGAGCCTAATAGTTTATCCAGTCGTGTAAACATTTCCCTAAGGATGGTTTAAAAAGACAAGAGTTGACAGATCACAGCATTAATGGAACTGTATTTTCAAAATAAAAAACGGAGGCAATTTTGTGGTGACCGTCTTTAGGATCATGAAATACCCCTGGAAAAAGACAAAAGTTCACTTTTTAAAACATTTGTTTTTACTACCAACTTCTAATTCAACATAAATGCATATTTCTCAGAGTGGAGGATTTATTTCCAGTACTGTCATGTTTTGAATGAGTTTATCATAAAACACTGAACATCTGTCATTAACATTCAGTTAGAACAAAATAACAACTTTGATAGTGCCTAAGCTCCTGTGATTTTTCCCTTCACTACAAACACTGTTTATCAAATTGTTTGTTCCTGGTAAACACAGAGAAAATTATTCTTGGCATAGAAATATGCCTTTAACAAACATCTTGGAGTTACAAATACATCTTGCACATTTTGCTTGATGAAATGAAAAATGAGGACATTTCAATTGTCCTGATACAAGTGCCGAGGGACCACATGAAAACCTGTGACTGCCTTGGTCACTCTACATAGCACCTGTTTCAGAATTAGGCCAGCTCTATGCTCATATTGGAATGGAGTGATAACCCCCCCGCCCTCCAAAAGAAACTGAAAAGTCCTAGTATTTCACTTAAGCAAGAAGAATAGGTGTTGAGAATAACAGCCTAGAAGGTTGCAGAAAGTAAAGGAAACAGGAGAAGAGAAATGAGAAAGAAGAGACAAAGCAATAGAAAATTAATGCAAGATCCAAGCAAACCTGTTCTACAACGGTCACCCCTATCTGGTTATGTACTCCCTGTGCACTATTTGCCAGCTGAGCAACAGCAGTATGTGTAGGGTGACCAGACAGCAAGTTTGAAAAATCAAGACAGGGTGGTGGGGGTAATAGGAGCCTACATAAGAAAAAGCCCCAAATATCAGGACTGTCCCTAGAAAATCAGGACATCTGGTCACCCTAAGTATGTGGCACTAAACCCTTTTTTCTTCTCACATTGAGCACTGGAGGTAGTTTTGCAAGCCATGCAAATACAGTATATGGGGCAGATTCAGCACTAAAGTAACCAGCAGTGTAAACTCCAGGTTGGGTGCTTGCACTGATTTGGAGCTGAATTAGCTGCTGGCAAAATTCCATCCGTGGCATTAAACCAGCAGAGAATTTAGCCATGGACATTTAGAGGGCATGCAGAACAAGTGTAACATATTCCAAGGGCCAAGTTCTGTTTTTAGTTACACCCAGGTAAATGTCAAGTAACTTTTAATTAGGTCAATAGAATGTGATTTTGGCCCTTTGTGTTGATGTACTTTTGAAAAGTGAATCATCAGCTTGACAGACTGTAATTAAGGATATCTATGTTATGGTTTATGATGTAAAAACCTCCTTAAAGACAGTGAAGTTGTGCAAATGGATTATTGACTCAAATGCTGAGACATCTCAGTCACTTTGGGCCAGATCACTGCATCTTCCCTTGTTTGTAAAGAAGGTGGTTAGATACCCCCACAGCACCTTCCCAGCAAAAAACTCTCTGGACTGTCAGCAAATGGAGAGGAGATGGGAACAGGGGGCCGTGCCCAGGACTGGGAAGTTTGGTGTATGTCACACATTGTTTCCACTGGGGAATTCATTTAAGTGTCAATACAGTCTCAGGCTGGTTGAGAAAATCTCCTGTGCATACTGTGGAGCCCCTTTTCCTCTTTCCCCTTCCCCTTTAAGTGTCTGATTTTTCTCCCAGTGGGAGCTTTGCTATTAACGTCAATTGTAGCAGGATGGATCAAATCTTCAGGGAGGCTCTGGGGCAATACAGCAGGGGAGACCCTGGAAGACAGCTCCACTGGAGCCATTTTGGCAGAAAGATGGTGGGGAGCGGCAAGGAGCTAGGGGCACAGAGGCACAGAGACTGCACAGAATACAAGAGCCCAGCAATTTGTGGAGGAGCAACCTCTCTTCTCCCAAGAGCGCAGCACTGGGAAAGCTCCACAAAGCTCCACCGTGCTCCCTCCATTTTTCCACGTAGCAGAATGAACTTGGTCCATGGCTGTTTTTAGCAATAGACGTATCTATGCATACATTAACTAAAATATATCGACACTGTTGTGGCTTTGTCTCATACATCCTATGTCACCTACTAAAAGTCACCAGGAAACGGTTAGTTGGAAAAAGTTCCCATGCAGGTGTGGTATCTGCTGCATTTTACTAAAGTACATTGGTGGTCATAGCTACTTTTTCCCCCAGAGGTTAAAAAAAATAGGGCTACAAAACCAAAGCGCTTTGTGGCAGAGATCATTCTGAGCTGCAGAGAATAGTATCAAACTGATTCAGGCCAAACTGACCTGATTTTTAATTTTGTATGCCAAAAAATCCACTTTTGGGTGAGGAGGTTATATGGCCAGGGCAAATTTGCATCTGAGTTAGAACAAACATGCAAGGAGGGCCTTAACTCCACTAACTTGTATTAGCTAGTTACTATTTGAGAACATCACTCTTATGAGTGGCAGCAGGTCAAGCAATTTTGCACAGATACTTAGAAAAGATGAGTGGTAAATGAGGCTTATCATGAAGAAACAAATCCAGATTAGCTAGTGCTCCACAACAGGAGCTAATTCAAAATAGACATTCACCATCTTTATCACTCTGCCCAGCAGTCACTCAATACCACAAGAATGCTTGTGGAAAATAAAGTGTTCAGCAACAATAAGCAACTCATTTGCTGCTGTTTTATGCCCTATGTTCTTTCACTATAATTTCTCTTGCAACATCCCTTAGATTGAAATATGTATTATTCTCTTTTAACATGCCTAATCTATGGACTTCTGACAACAAGAAATATTTTTCTCTTCACTACATTGTCTTTAATTCCTTTGAAATATTTGTTTTTACTTTCGACGACATATAACATATCAGGAAAGCCAAATAATATTTGTTGTGCTCCACCATTTCCCACTGTAATTTCATTGAGTTATTTTTTTAAGTTTTTCAATTGAAATTAATAACAACATTGATAAAGGTAATCAAAACTTGAACCTAGGTTCAGTGTCCTGGACATTTCTCATGATTACTTCCAACTTAACATGCATCAAGGGAGACTAATTCAACAGATAAACCAAGAAGTAATGTTCTGTATTAGAAGGATTCAAAGCACCATGAATTTGACAATCACTCCTCAACCTTAATGAAATCTTTCCTATTAATGGAATACAGGAATTAAAATGGCTAAATAGAAGAGTATGATCTGGTCTATATAGATTAAGATGTTTCCCTAGCTAGTTGTCAGGGAGAATTCATTTATAGTGAGTGGTATTTTAAAAAAGGTTGCAATAGTTTCTTGGTGAGGATTTTTATGCACGCATCAGCACTGCTGAACAATTTAAGGCTTTTTCTGGTGCATCGCAGATTTCATAAAGGGGAAAATATGACTTATTAAAATAAAAGTTGCAGCCCTCTTGTTCTGTATTTTAGTATATTAAATCATTGTATTTCTCTGTAAAGATCCTTTTAGCATGAACTAAAATCAGTTTGTAATAACACACTGTTCCCTCCAACTTCTCAGTCTAACTTTCTCAGCTATTTCACCCCATGATTTTTCTTCTCTTTTTACTTATTGTTAATTAAGTGAAAAATCTTGAGTTCACAAGGGAATCTATTAAAAACCACACAAATGTCTGACATAATTCAGTCACTTTTGGCACACTTCTCAACCTCTGTTTAGAAAAGCTGAAGAATGAGCAAATCTGGAGAAGCATCTGTCTCTGTGTCTCTCTCACATATATACACATACAAAAACAATGAGAGATGGGGCTTTCCAGGTCACCCACTGACGTCATTAGTAGAGAAGTTTTATGGCGGACTCTTTCACACCTACGTCTGCTGTACCTGTAATATGAATAAACAAAGGCGTTACATTTCTACAACTGTCAGAGGTGAAAGGCCAGTGTTTGGTCCATTAAGCTGTCTAACTCACAGATATCACTCAGCTTTCAATTCTGGATGAATAGCCTTATGGAAATGTTTCTTCCTCCGGCAAGACATGACAGTATAAAGAAAAATAAGGCAATAAGGAACAAATAGAAACAAAACCAAACCAGAAAAAGAAAAGAAAACCCATTGTATAGGCTCAGGAGCCAAGTTCTGCTCACCTTACATGAGTAGCCACAGTGGACCAAAGTCATCATTGGATGTAAATCCATTGACTTCTGTGGAGTTATAAGATGGGTGGATGTGATTCTCAAGTGGGTAAGTTGAAGATGATTTCAAAATAGAAAGAAAAATGTCAGCCCACCTGTCATTTGCTGTTTAAATTTTGCTGAATGTTTCCAGTAAGTTCACTTGAATGATCTGGATTCTCCTTTGTCAAGAACAAATTATGCCAAACCAACCTGATTTCCTCCCTTGACAGGGTTACTGGCCTAGTGGGTAGGGGGCAAGCTGTAGACATGATTTATCTGGATTTTAGTAAAGCTTTTGACACAGATGACACTGTAATGAGCAAATTAGGAAAATGTGGTTTAGATAAAATTACTATAAAGTGTACTGCTGGTTGAAAAACTGTACTCAAAAAGTAGTAATCAATGGTGGTCCTACCAAACTGGGAGGACATATCCAGTGGGTCCTGCAGGGGTCTGTCCTGGGTGTGGCACTAGACAATATTTTCATTAATAACTTGGATAATGGAGTGAAGAGTATGCCTGTAAAATTTGTGGATGACACCAAGCTAGAAGAGGTACAAGCACTTTGGAGGACAGAATTGGAATTCAAAATGACCTAAACAAATTGGAGAATTGGCATGAAATCAACTAGATGAAATTCAATAAAGACAAATGCAAAATACTACACTTTGGAAGGAAAAATCAAATACACAGCTACAAAATTAGGAATAACTGGCTAGGCAGCAGTACTGCAGAAAAGGATCGAGGAAATTATAGTGGATCACAAATTCAATACGAGTCAACAATGTGATGCCATTGCCAAAAAGGCTTATATAATTCTGGGGTGTATTAACACAGCGTCATGAAACATGGGAGGTAACGGTCCCACTCTACTCAGCACCAGTGAGACTTCAGCTGGAGTACTGTGTCCAGTTTTGGGTGCAACACTTTGAGAAAGATGTGGACAAAGTGGAGAGAGTCATAAAGAGAGCAACTAAAATGATAAGAAGCTTAGGAAACCTAACCTAGGAGGAAAGGTTAAAAACTGGGCATGTTTAGACGTGAGAAAGAAGATGAGGGGGTTGAGGGGGACAGACCTGAAAGCAGTCTTCAACTACGTTAAAGCCTGTCATAAAGAGGTTGGTGATCAATTGTTCTCCGTGTCCACTGAAGGTAGGACAAGAAGTAATGAACTTAATCTGCAGCAAGGAAGATTTAGGTGAGAAAGTATGAAAAAATGTATAATTATAAGGATAATGCTGGAATAAGTAACCCAGGGAGGCTGTGGAATTCCTGGAGATTTTTAAGAGCAATCACCTGCTAGGGATGGTTAAGGTATAGTTTGTTCTGCCTCAGCATAGGGGGGATGGACCAGATTCTGTGATTCCTTTGCTTCTTAAAAGCCATGAGATTACTCTGGATTTACTCCAGCGACACTGAGGGCTAGTCCGTAGTCAGTTCCAGTACAGCTAAGATAATAAGCAGTAAATTCTATTTTTAAAAATTCTTTCACTTTTAATAACCTAAGTTGTTGGTGATAATATTAGGAAGGATATGTGTTTCTTTTAAAATATATAGGGGTGATACATTTCTGGCACCATTGAAGTCAATGGTAAAACTGCTATTGACTTTGCTGGGCCAGGATTTCATGCATAGAGTTTTAACTTGCCGTGTTCCTTTAACAAGTTAGAAATTTAATTGAGTTATCAATTGACATTACCTGTCCTGAGCCAACACACTGTGTATTCCTTTGCTTATCATATTCCTCTGCTAGTACACAGTGTGGTGCAATAGAGATATAACCAAAAAGATACAACTTAAAGCATTGTGTAGCTCCACAGATATTTAGCTACTCATGGTTCTCTTACTGGTGTCATTGCTCATTTAAACTAGGGATGACTAAAACTGGCTGTAACTATAGCATGTGGGATATTTGTAAACCAATACCAATCTCATCCCTTGCTCCAGTCACCACTCCCAGCCTATTTACCTATTTAGATGTTCTGCAGTGGCTCTTTTTTACAAAATAAAATGGCATTGGTCATAGAGAATGATGATAGTAAATATTTCTATCATGGCACATAAATGGTATGAATGCTTGAAGGATGTAGTGACTACCGACACAGAGCTGGGAACTCATTTCTGCAGGAGTAGCTTCCCTAATTACTATCTGCTTCCTTATTGTCAGGATACCTTCTTATGAGAATTTTTTCCCAGCCTGCCTTGGTAGGGCTGGCCCTTTAAATTTTGCAAAGAGTAAGGTATTTTGACACATGCAGGCTGCTTCTTGTGTCCCTGCTCCAGTTCTAGCATGGGCACAAAAGATATATTCTATTAACAAGGAAAATTACTAACTCTGAAATGAATGTCAAACACATAATTATCTGCAGGAGTTGCAGTTCATTTGGGTGGATGTGATAATGGCCACATAGAAAAATACATGTTAAGATTTAGCATACATTTATTGTAAGGAAAAATGCACTTAAACATCCCACTATACATAATGGCCTATTTCACAGCTTGTAATATGAAAAAAAAAAAAAGTGGGCCGCCATATTGTCAGCTGATGTAAATCAGTAAAACTCCATTGACACTTGTGGAGTTACATTTATTTACATGTCACACTGTAACGATGCAGCCTTTGGCGGGACACTACTGAGAGCATCAATTCAGGATAAACTGCTTAGAGCAGGGCAGTCACAGCCCAAGGCTGGGGGTCCTTTACTACTAAGGCACACCAAACCAGCCAAACAGAGAGGACTTTGGTTTCACCCCACTTTCTAACCAGAAGTCATACAAGCAATTCCCTCAGACACTCCAGTTTCCCAGTATCACCACCAGTGCCACTCCTTATGGGGACGAATGGTTATGAAAACCAATACCCCAGTAAAAGAAAAAAGGTTCTCCCGATCCCAAAGGAGCAAGCCCCAGACCCAGGTCAATATATCAGTTAGATATTACCCACAAATCACGCTGTTGCCAATCCTTTGGAATCTAAATGTTTATTCATAAAAGAAAAGAAATATAGATGAGAGTTAAAATTGGTTAAATGGAATTAATTACATACAATAATGGCAAAGTTCTTGGTTCAGGCTTGTAGCAGTGATGGAATAAACTGCAGACTCAAATCAAGTCTCTGGAGTACCTCCACAGCTTGGACAGGTCATTCAGTCCATTGTTCTGAACTTCAGTTTGTAGCAAAGTTCCTCCAGAGGTAAGAAGCAGGACTGAAGACCAAATGGAGAAGATGCAGCTGCCTTTTATAGCCTCTTGCCATGCAGCCTGTGCTTCCTTTGTTTCAAACACAAGCTGCCCAGCACATGGCTTGGAAGCCTTAGAGTTCTCTCCATCAGCATGTCCCTGCATGCCTTGCAAAGTCATAAGGTGTATCTGCCTTCTCTCAATGGGTCAATTGTATAGCTTATGATCCTTAATGGGCCATTAAGTAGGTTAGACACTGCTGATGCCAAACTATCTGGGCTGTCACCAAGAAGCATAGCACAAGTTTGAAATACAGACATACGTACATATCTATAACTCATAACATCAAGGTGATACAAACATATAAACAAGATTATCCTATCTGGTAAATGATAACATTTTTGCAGATATCTTACATGGCATATCTGGCTGATTACTTTGTGGGCGTTACCCCAGGAGCCAACATTTGAAACAGGTATAGAGCCAATACTTATAACTTTAAATACAAAAATGATACATGCATACAGATAGCATAATCATAACCAGCAAATCATAGCCTTTTCATAGACACCTTACTTGACCTCCTTTGTACAAGATTGGGTGCAACACAGTTGGTCACAGTTCATATCAATAACATCACACACTCTTCTTTTAATATAGGCCTAAAATGGCTTAAAAACTCTGATATATTGCTGGTTATCCAATCAAAACATGGAGAAGTCTGATGCAGTTTTAAAAAGTGGACATGCTGAAAGGATAAGATCTCTAGGGTATTTGTACTGCACCTTACACAATGGCACCCTGATTTTGATTAGGGCCTCTGGGCACTATCACAATATAAATATGCACAATAATTAAATTAGTAATTGCCTTTAACAAATTTGAGAAGGGAGATTTTAATCATCAAAGGCATATTTACACTACTCAAGAGAGAATCTTAGTCTCCAGAAACTGCATTCTGCAAACTGCATGTTTCAGGGCTATAAAGATGCGCTATCAACAGTGTGAGGAATCCATTCTGTCCCACTGTATTGCAATTTCCCAATTACCTTTACTCTTCATTTCTCTTTTTAGCAAAAACAGGAGTTTCTGTTCATTTCTCTGTAATTTGTTATGTATTATGTATCAGGAGGGGATCATTAAAATATACCCTTCTGTGCTGATTTTTAAAGCATTAATACCAGGATGTCCCAGTTAATTAGGAACCCTGAGGAAATGGTGCTTTCACTGGGTTAAAAGAGGAAACACTTTAGCTAATATATTCACTTGAACTTCTTGCTTTCACTCAGATGCTATTCTTACTCCTTGCTTTTAACTGACTCTTTTCGAGGGAGAAATAGGCTATAATTTTGTAGCCAAATCCTCAGAGATTAGGAACAGCACCTGTAAATCCTAAGATTTGGAGGCAGATCTTTATCTAGTGTACATTGTCAGCGCTCCAATGGAGCTAGGACACTTTACCGCCGCTGAGGAGCTGCTCACTACCTCAACTCCCAAGAGATGTAAAGCACCTGCTCAGCATCTTGTAGCATTTGGCCTTTTGTCAGTTTGCTGCTCATTTCTGCTTCATAACTCCATCCTTGAGGCAAACTAAACTAAAGGTAAATTACAGTCTCTCTTTTTTCCTATTATTAATGGAATTGCCAAAAAATAATTACTATAGGTAAAAATCCTTCCTTTTCTGGCTTTTTTTTTGTGGCTTACATTTCTGAATTTTGTGTTTTCTCCAGTCACTTTCAGGTATGCCAAGTCCCTGTTGCGTGACAAGTTAACTTGCTTTTCCATAGTGACATGCCAGTCAGCCCTTTTTTTGTTCCAATGCACTTTAAAAACTCTCTTTTTGGAACAGCATTCAGTAAAGGGGGGGGGGAAATAGTCATATACTTTGACAATTTATGCAGTGGCAGTATTAGCCCTGCGCTTTTGCAAAACAATCTTCTTTGTTCTGAGAATATTAAATTTTTTCCAAATGAACTAAAGCCTCTCTTTCAACATAAATATATCCATATGTTTCTTTTATAATGGCTTCTGTTCCTTTACTATGATGCTTTGTGTATCAGGCTATAAAAAGACAACAACTAAGAACAATAATGATGCACAACAACTAATAGTAAATTTTTATTTTTGCTTGTAGCATTTTAAGTGCTGCACAGACTGAGCCCCTGATTCCACAAAGAGTTTCATCAGTAGTTAACTTTAAGCTTGTGAAAAATGCCCTTGTTTTCAATAGGACACGTAGTTAAAATTAAGCATATAAATAAGTCAGACCAGAAAAAAGGGCTTGATCTTTTTGCAACAGTGATTGAAAATGGAAACAACGATAAACGCATGGTGGCTCTTGATAACCCCTTTCACTGCCCAATTACTTCAGGATAAGACAGTATAAACATTTATGTCACTCTTTCTGTGGGTCCAGAAAACTCATTTCATCTGCCTCCAAATCTAGACTTGAACACAGGTCAATCAATCCATTGCACCAACCAACCCTCCAACAAGCTACTACAGCGTGTTTACATTGCATTTGACTTTGCTTTTCAAGTTTAATGCCATTATAACAAAAATGAGAACAGAAGAGACATGACACAGATAAAGCTAGTTTGTTTGCATTGCTGAGGGGGGAAGAAAATCACCTTTTGATTTCCACTGATAGACTGGGTATGTTTCTTTGGGTCCTGACACTTTGAAAATAGACTATTTCTATTTTGAGTCTGACACTAAAGGTGAAAAGCTGAGTGCTATTATGAGAGAGGAAGAGCTTACAGAGCCACTACATAAATTGAATCACCAGAAAGCTGTGCATCTCGCTGCATAATAATGCAGCTATTAACGATGCATATCTGACACTCATGTGTTGCGTGACAGACACACAGATCTGCTAATACCATGAAAGGCTGGTAGGGTTAGTGGGTGTTTTTTGCACACAGGAAAGTCAATATAATCTATAAATATGTGAATTCAGCAACCCATGATTGCCATGTGCAAATAGTAATTCTGAAATGGGTTCCTTGTTTTTTTCCCCCCAGTTGGCCTCTAAGTCAGATCCTGTCAACCTTGCCCTCATCCACATAAAGCTCTCATTGATTTCAATGTCCTCCCACATTTATACCCCTGCGTCTACTAGCCTCTGACTATGCATATCTCTAATGATTTTACATGGAAAACAAAACACGTCGTTTGATACTCATCATGGGCTGGATTGTGCTTGGCCCGTGCAAGTGTGTGTGGGATGTGAAAGGGCATAAGAAACCTTTACCACCTTGCACTTCCCTTGCAAAGGCAAAGCACAACTGCAGCTCCTGTGCTTTGTAAGGAGCATACAGACCAGTCTCTGAGAACGAGCCTGGGTGTGAAAGCCATTCCAGAGGGGGCAGATTAAGGGCAGGGACTTGGTCTAATTCCCCCTTTCAAAGTCCAGCAAAGTAGATGGGCTGCAAAATGGGAGCAGGCGACCTCATCCTAAGAGACGGCACAGCACGTGCTTTCCTCCTAAGCACCAGAGAGCTCTAGACTACAGTTCTCTCTGGGACATTGCGGCTCAGTACTATCTGTAACGTTGACTTGTGCCTAAGGATATATCTACTCTGCATGGGAGTTTCACTACATGGGAGTGAGCCTCCCAACTGGACTCGTGCTAGCAGAGCTCAAACTAGTGCAATAAAATTGCAATATGGATGTTATTGCTCGGGCTGGAGCTCAGGTTCTCAAGCCTAAGGGGTTGGGTAGATTTGAGGGTCTGAGCTTCTGCCCAAGCCGGAATGTCCACATTGCTGTTTTTAACATGCAAGTTCAAGCCCTCCTAACACAAGTCTGTCTACCTGGCTGGGAGACTTGCTCCCAGCTGCAATATAGACATACTGTGAAGAGACATGCCGTCACTCTGGTGGGGAGGAGACCAATGAGCTCTTCTGGGTCAGTTCAGCACTAATAAGGTGCACCTGCAAGGCTTGTTTCTCTGAAGAGAAGGGGGTGGTGAGCAGCAGGAGGAGGGCTGCCCCACCTCAGATCCTGCTGATAGACACAGGTTGGCTGAGAGGCAGATAGTTGCAGGCCTCACTGCTCCCAAAGCTGAATGGACCAGCTGCAAAGCAGTACGCCTTAAGAGGGGAGGGGCTGGAGGTAAACCCCCCTGAAAGACAATAGACCAACCAATAGACCAAGGCCCAAAAGCTGGATCCAGAAAGATTGCCTGAGAGACAGGCCCTTTTCCTTTCTTTGTTTTCAATTGGATTCTCCTCTCCCATCAGGGAAAGCAGGAAGAAAGGATCTTTCTTTTGCCTCTTTTACTCAGAGATCCCCTTATACGCTACTAACTGAGGGTTGGGAAGGACACTACAAACCACTGAAAGCAGGGTCTGCGGCGAGGGCTCAAGGGAGCCCCTCCTCCCACCTACATGCCCTCAGAGGCCCTCACTAAACCCAGATGGAGAATGCCCCTCTGCTTACCCCATAGTTCTTAAACTTCATTTCATAACTTTATAGAAAGGAGATTTTCCTGAGTACTGACCGCAGCGGAATGGTTCACAGTCAGGATGTACCAATGCTGAGTAAGAAAAACATCAATTATCTGTTTCTCTGTGGTTTAACTGTTGTCTGTAGGCTATTGCTACAACTTTTGTTTAGAATGTAAAGTAAATCTACAAAAGTAAAAATAAGGGGGTAAAATACTCTATTGCATCTAAATACACAATTGTGTCTAAATATTAGTTACTAATTTATGTTCATCCCCCACCATGCAGCTGGCATAGAGCAGGCCTAGTCCATTACATGATAAAAGCAAATAATATTTTTCCACTACTATTTCTGAAACAAATCCTGCATCTTAGAGTAACTCTCAGAACACTAATGTGTAAAAACATGTTTTGTAAACTCAGGAAAATTTAGAAAGTTACATCTAATTAGAAAATAGTCAACCTTCTAACTGGATGATGACTCATTTAATAAAACAAAAAAACTGTAGTCCATTTGGCTCCTTTGTATGTACTTTTAAATTATTGTTTAACTTATAAAGCCCACCTTAACATACACAAGCCCATATTTATATGGGCATATCTGGAAATAGTATGAGCAGTTATATCTCTACTTAAACTGGGCCTGTTTTTGCTCCCACTAAAATCAAAAGGAAGAGGATTAAACTAATACTGTGCACAGACACGTTTGCATGTGTAAATGCAGGGTTTTGCAGATACAAGAGACATCCATGCATTTTATATGGCTCACCCATTACCTGGGCCTTGGAAAACGTGGCCTGTAATATAGTTCACATTTCCCTTCAACATTAACAAGTGCTCCACTGACACAAAGTAATTCATTTCACTACGTGAAGACGGGTACAGGTATATCTCTGTGGGCTGTTTTTCACTATTTTGTTGTTTTTGTTAAATTTGACAACCTTACATAAAAATTCCCATCTTTTTAGTTAAATACAATTGCCTCATCCCAGATATAGCCAATAACCCACCTTGTACCACTGAACTTCTACATAATGCCACTTACTTAGGTGTGGGTATTTAGCTATGCAACTGTTGGCCTTTGTTTTCTGCCTACTGCACCTTTAAATCTTTGACTGTATGCTGGCTACAGAGAAAGATAAGCCATTTTGTGTTCAATTCTGTGCAGACTATCAGAAGAAATGCACACTATGCACTTCATCCTGCAGATTTTGCTTTTGCTCTTTCTAGTATGTTGTTGTTTATCTAAATTAAGTCACTTAGACCCAAAGTATGTTATGCTGTTTGTATATATAACAACTAAGTATATAACACAAAAAAGCAAGATAGTTGATGTATTCAGCCTTTTCCATGTAAGGCATGTTTCACCAGTTTCAAAGCATTACAGTAGTTGGTGAATAAGATTCATAGGCCTCAGGCCCTTTCAGCTACAGCTCCAAGAACTGGGAATATGTTTTTCATTGGTGCTATCGCCTTACTTAAGGCCACTAGGATAAATGTTCCCCTCCCACCCTTTCAATCCCCCCATCCCCAAATAAATAAATAAATAATCTTATCTTTACTGATTTGGTCCACAGGGAGTGGAGTTCCTCCTTTGATCTGAGAAGCACTCCTACCCTCCAACAGACCTGAACATGTGAGCTGCTGAGCGCTTACAAGGAGATGCAGAGTGCTCTCTCTCTCACTGACTCAGTGGGATTTGAGGAACTCAGCAGCATTTTTGTGAGATCAAGACGCAGGATTTCAGTGCTTCATAAGATTTGGCATTTAATTTCTTCTTCTTTTTACAGTTATGCTTTTAACTGAGCACTCCTCATTGCATAATTGTATTGAGTGTCACCAGATATCATTATTGCAGATGGTCTTGCTTGCTCTGTTCAAGTGAATGTATAAGCAGTTAACTCCTGAAGCAATGCTTACTGTCATTTGTGGTGCAGTTCTCTCTTAGGTTCTGATCATATCACCAGTAAAAGTCTATTCTGCCTCATTTTTGTCTCAGAATCTTTCTTAAGTGTAGCTGCTGCCTACTGGCTATATCCACACAAGCAAACAGAGATTAAATTGTGCCAAAACATTACATGCTGTTCCTGTTCTTCATGGCAGAAATGTGTGTACTCTAATCTAAACAGGGCTTCACAAAAATCTACAGCACAGTTCCTGACACTGTTCTCTTTTTTTTTCTTTTGAAATATCAGAATCTGACTCATTGCATTGATGTCTGTAAGTGCCCTGCCTCTCCAACATTTTTTGTTCTATTAATTTTTCTTATTCTGACTCTGGTCTGCTTGTTTGGGCCAGTTGTTCCTCTCTAAACATTAGCATCAGACTAAACATGCTGAATAACCCTGACAAAATTGCCTGACAATGTAATAATCGCTGCTTTTGTTTGGATGCCAATAATGAGTAAGTTCATTGCAGGGCCTTTACCCAATGTTGAACTGTCTTTCTGTGAAAGGTTTTGATCTAACTAATCCTGATTTGTGACTGTAGAAGCTTTCTAGTTTGCAGCTTTATTAAGCAGCTGTTTGCTGGTTTCCCATTGTCTTTCAGGGATTGGCCATGATCAGGAGAGAACGCTAGGCTAAATGGACCATTGGTCTGACCTGTGGCAAGCCTCAAGAGGGTAGTTGTTTGTATGGTGTCTTTGTCTGTGACATGCAGAATGCTGCAGAGGTTGATTCTTAGTTTATTATCTTAATTTTTTTTTTTTAGTAACTTGCCTGAAGTATCAAATAAAGCTGTGACATTCTATACCTTGGGGGAGCTTACTGTAACCCCCATATTCCTCATTTTCATATAATCATGATCTTCCTTTACAAGGCATACTTTATATGTATCAAGGGAAAGGTTATGATCCTTTGAAAGTCATTTCTCTATCCATATATGTGTATCATTAATGCATATGAAGTTATGAGAATTGTGTTGTATGGTGGTCACTAAAACATGCTGTAAATTGGGGAATCAGCCAGATATTAGCTCCCCTGAGGCAACAGCAAGGAACAAAACCAATGCCCGGGCGCAGTGCCAAACAACCCACCAACAGCCATTGTCCAGCAAGGGAGCTACAATGCAATGACTTGTCGCATGAGGCCACACCAGGGGAATTGCTCAATCTTGCTTGGAGAGACTCAGCAATGTCCCCCAGACACGCCTGGACTTGTGCTCCCCCAGCACATGGACTGAGGGTATAAAATAGACAGAGTGGACACATACTGGGCCCTTCTCTTGCCCCCACCTTTGCTGCAAGCAACTAAGACACTGAGAAGAAGACAAGACTCCAACAAAGGAGATTGGCCCAGGTTTAAGGAACAAACCTGTATGTTAAGGACTGCAGTATCCAGTGGGGTGAGAAAAGCTGCTTAATCTAGATGTTGCCCAGTCTAATAGGGGTGAGAGTTTAGACTGTGCTTATATTTTCTTTTCTTTTGATAACCACTCAGGCAAAAAGTCAATCGCTTAATATCACTTAAAATCTATCTTTGTAGTTAATAAATGTATTTGTTCTATCTGAAGCAATGTCAGAGACTCCCTTGGGATAACAAGCCTGGTACATATCAATTTCTTTGTTAAATTGACAAACTCATACAAGCTTGCAGTGTCCAGTGGGCATAACTGGACACTGCAAGATGGAGGTTCCTAGGGTTGTGTCTGGGACCGGAGATGTTGGCTAGTGTCATTCAGTTGCACAATCCAAGGAGCAGCTTGCATGCCAGAAGCTGTGTGTGAGCAGCACAGGAGTGGGGGGTTCTCACCGCAAAGCAGGGTAAGGCTGGTTCCCAGAGTCAAGGACTGGAGTGACCTAGCAGATCACCGGTCCGGATAAAACCTGGGGAATGTCACAGTCAGGAAATATGCTGATACCTTCTGTTTAAACCGGTCTGTTTTAGCTGTGACTTTAAGGTAACTTGCAAAGGAGAAAAATGTGCTAGTTCCTTTTTATGCTACTTTATGATGTACAGAGAAGGACTGAAAGCTGTGGTGGTGGCTTGATTTGTTTTGTTTTGTTTTGTTTTGTTTTTTTAAAGAAGGGACTAGTTCTGTTTGTTTTGAACATTAGAAATTTAGGGAGGGTTGTTTTTGTTTAGGTTGGATGGTTCTGTGATGACTGGAGAACAAGTGAAATGGTGACCTCACAACACCCAAGAGACTGAATGCTGAAAATGGAAGAGAATTTTAATCAGACTGCTTAAAATCTTTTGGAGTTTTTGTTTTCGTAATTCCTGTTTAACTTCAGTGGCTGGCTAACAATTTGGATCAAGGACACTTTTATTAATGAACAGCGGTGCCCCCTTCACCTAGTGTTCGAGCTCACTAAATCACGCAGACCCCTCCCAGAAGTCCACCAGAAAAACCGTGAGGAACAAACTTGATATTCCTCATACCTCCATTGTAAGGCGTTTGTTTATGTACAACGCTTAGCACAGTGGGGTTCTGGTCCATGACTGGGTCTACTGGATGCTAGGTTGCTACTGCAATACAAATACTATATTAAAAACTTCCAGGATAGATAACAAAAGCATGATTCTTCCCCCTCTGCGCCCCCCCCCCCCCGAATTCTTTCAGATTTTGTTTGTACATCAGCACATAGAAAGGGCAGAAGCAAGTTAACATCGTCTTTAACATTGGTTTATTATAGTGAGATACAATTTTTGCAGGACCAAGGATCACACTGGCTACTTGAAAGGGGATGAGGGTTGCATCTAATTTGCATTTAAAATACACATAAAATTACACTGGATATTAGTCTGAGATAAATGCAAGCATATTGCTCTGTAAATCCTTAGACTGGTATGCCACCTCTTCAAGCAGGATTATAGCAGCAGAGGGGAAATTTGGAGTGCCATGATAACTTTAGCTAATATCTGTGCCAGATGAATTCCATAACCACTTTTTATTGTGAGGGCCTCCTGAAAATAATAGGATTCTCCTCTTGTCATATGCTTTGCACTGAAGATTTTAGTCTTCTATAAATATTTAAAAGGATCATTTACCTTTTCTCTTCCTCCCCCCCCCCCCGCCTTCCTTGTTAAATCAAAGGAACTGCACACTACTACAGAGGACTTCAAGTGGTGTCATGTCTAAAGATAAATCCATCCAAATACCTTGCACTGTGTTTCAGAATTCCCTTCTTCCCCGGACCTGCATGGAGCCTGCAAGGAAAGCGGAAGGCCTTATCCCATAAGTGTATTAGCAAACTCTGGAATAGAGTAGTGTGTTAATCCAGGAACATTGCAGCATTTGGATGTAGAATGTGTTTAGAGCAGAATAATATCATTTGTGATGTTCTTTAGGCTTTGCTCATAAAATAATTCATGCCTTGTGTTTCATCTGAACTAGCTGCTCTCAAAGGACATACAGTGAGTTTGTCAAAGTTCTTCAGTGAAGGGCCTGGCATTTTATCCTGCAGATACAGCTGGTTGCTTTTTTTGTTCATGTTGAAAACCTTGCTTTATTTGAAGCAATTGTATGCATTATCACATTACATATGCCATTAATTCTCGGGGTGCCCCTCTACCTGACAGCTTCTTTGTGTAAGGGGACTGTTGCCCCCTTACTAACATTCAGTGGGGGTGTTTTAGTTGCTAGCTCCCAGTACTAAAAAGGGGGAAGGGCCGATGGGGAATCAGGACAGCCCCCAGGAACCATGGGGAGAGGCCAATGCTCCAGGTCAGCCTGAATGACAGGGTGAGCAGGCTAATCAGGGAGTCAGGAGGCCAGGAAGGTCCCATCCTTGTGTGAGCTGGAATTGCCTGGGTCAGACAGAGTGGGGCCGAGCTAAGGAGAAAGCAGGGGCCCAAGCTAAGCGGGGGGGCAGAGCTGTGCCAGATTCAGAGGGACCAGAAAAGCAGCCCACGAAGCAGGTCAGTGCTGGGAGCAGAGTCACAGAAGCAGCCTGCAGAGTAGATACAGAGTGGTGGAGCTGGCGCTGGAGCTGGGTGTGGTGAGCAGCTGGGGAGACCGAGGGGGACGCCTCAGCCAAGAGGCTCTGCAGGCCAGGCTTGGATCATAACCCCGACAGGGCGGGAGCTACACTGGGAAGAAGGGTCCTACCACTTAGAGCCTGAGAGCGTGTGGCCACCACCAGAACAAGTATCCAACCCACAGCATCCCTGCAGCAAAGCCAGGGCCTGAGAAGAAGGCCTGGGACTTACAAGGAACAGACTGTGAACTGCCCTGACATTCCAGAGACACTGTTTGTGATGTTCCCTGCCACAGAGCGGGGTGATGTGTTTCCTTTAACCTTTCCCATTTTTCCTTTATTCTTTTACAAATTAATTGTTGATTAAATAACTTGCATTTGCTTTAACTTGTATGTAATGGTCAGTGGGTCAGAGAATGCCCAGTGCAGAGAGAGTACCCTGGAATGGGGACACCCTCGCCCCATCTTAGGTGACCATAGCAGGGTTGGGGGTCGAGCCCCCCAGGAATCCTGGGCCCAGCCTTGTTGGGGTTACGAGGACTCTGCCAGACAGGAGAGTGGAAGGGGAGCCCTCAAGGGCAGGGAGGCCACTGGGTAAAGGAAGTGGGAGAGAGGACTCAGATCCTTTCGCTAGCCCACTTCACTGGGGTAGTGCAGAAACCAGGAAAGTTCCCCACAATAGCGGGACTATTCCCCTGTTTACATTTGGGAATGCACTTGCCCTTAAACAATGACCTACACAGTCATTCTATCCAGAGGAAGGGTCTGATAGATCACCTAGGAAAGAGACGAAAGAAAGAGAACTTTCCACGCTGCTCTCAGCAGAAGCAAAAGTTTGTCTGTATTAGCCTTCCTTACCCTTCCCTGCTGAAGGAGTGTCCAATACAGTTCTCCTGGTCTCTTTTGTGGAAGCATTCCAAGTTTGAAGGGACACTGTCAACATAGAATTTTGTCTGAAAATGTTGTACCTGCTATAATTACTACTAACACCAGAGATCACTATCACTGAAGGAAGTTAGCAAAAAACCCTTTTTCCCCCATCCCTCTATTTAGTTTATTGACTTTGTGTATGACAGCCCTCTGTCTGTAGTGAGTTTCACTGTTTACCTTTTATAATCAGTGAATACAGTTTTTCCCTTGCTAAGAAAAACCTGATAAAGATCTACTAGGGAGCAGAAAAAAACATTTCCCCCCCCCCAATAAAAGACCATTATAAAACCCAGAATCCAAGTCATCCATCGTACTGGAAAGATGCTCTGTTAGATACTGGAACAATTGATCCACTTAAAAAAAAAATCAAGTTGCCATTGTCCATTTAACATGAGAGACTGTGAGGGATGCTGTTGTCTGAGCAGATAAATCTGAGACAGGCGGGATTTGGGAGGGTGTGACCTACTTGGGTACAATCTAGACCAATGAGCAGCTGTGCAACCCTTGCCCTGGATGCCTTATAGATTCATAGATACTAAGGTCAGAAGGGACCATTATGATCATCTAGTCTGACCTCCTGCACAATGCAGGCCACAGAATCTCACCCACCCACTCCTGCGAAAAACGTCACCTATGTCTGAGCTATTGAAGTCCTCAAATCGTGGTTTAAAGACTTCAAGGCGGAGAGAATCTTCCAGCAACTGACCGGTGCCCCATGCTACAGAGGAAGGCGAAAAACCTCCAGGGCCTCTTCCAATCTGCCCTGGAGGAAAATTCCTTCCCGACCCCAAATATGGCGATCAGCTAAACCCTGAGCATATGGGCAAGATTCACCAGCCAGATACTACAGAAAATTCTTTCCTGGGTAACTCAGATCCCATGATCTTATGATGCTCTGATGAAGAGTTCCCAGCTGGCTGCTCAAAAACAGCCTTCCAGCATGCAAGTCACATCCTGTTTGTTTGTGTGGAACTGCAGTCTGCCAGCCACACTTGGGTTACACTCTGGCTCTCACCAGCCTTGGTTATACTGTAGGGTGACCCCAAACACACGCCAGTCTTAGATATTTTCCCTCAGAAATGTATGTCCTTTGCTGCCCAGCCCTCTCCTGCACAATATAAATTGAGGCATAAATGTCAGAAATGGTTACCAAATAAAATAAGTTGGGACCAGTTGCATTTTAACTTCTTAAATTCAAAGCAAAGTTTTCTCACCACATGCTTTCACTAATCTTACTGACCAAACTTCTTTGGGAGAAGGAGTCCTGACCTGACTCCAACAAAGACTTCCTTTGTTGCTTCAAGAAAAGGAGTACTTGTGGCACCTTAGAGACTAACCGATTTATTTGAGCATAAGCTTTCGTGAGCTACAGCTCACTTCAAATAAATTGGTTAGTCTCTAAGGTGCCACAAGTACTCCTTTTCTTTTTGCGAATACAGACTAACACGGCTGTTACTCTGAAACCTGTCTTTGTTGCTTCAGGTGCTGTGAATGCGATGGGCAGGGAGAGAGAAAGGACTGCATTGGGGTGATTGACCTTTATTTTTATGGTTCCAGTCCCCCTCTTGAAAACCATTTCCAGGTGGTTACTAGGGGACCATGGGGAAGGATGTTCCCTGCTGCTATTTTTTCTCAGCTGTTTGTGCTGCCTTTGTTTCCCTTCCTGCTTAATGACTCTGATTACTGCTTAAATACATATTAAGCAGAGCACACATTCCTTTGTTTAGGACAGACCTGCTTGCCAACTTCTGCTTGGGGAGGGTTGTGGTTTGGAACATGTGTTAAAATCATAGAGGGAGATCTTATAACTTCACATACAGTATTGCTACACATATTATATTAGGACAATATTGATGAGAAAATTGAGTTTTCAAGTGATACTTTTTGTACAAAGCATGTCTTGTAAGGTATTACCATAGTGTGTAGGGTGTGGACAAGACTACATTCTGTCACAAAGGATATTGAGAGAGACAGATGATGGTGGGACTCTTTAGAATAAACCCAGAGATGGACTCAAAAAGCTAGGTCACTGTCTCTCCATGCTGCTTTCATCTTTTACAAATGACCACTGTCAGTGCTGAGCATCCTAGCCCTAATCTGTATTCTAATGAGGCTCCTATTATAGTGGCATTATTCTGAAGTTCTGGAATACGAATTAATTGTTTCTTAAAGAACAGGATGTTTTGTATAATAGAATAACTGGATTTGGATGTAATTGTGGCTTTGGGACCCATGAGGAAGAGATGGTTACTTGACTTTCTTAATTGTTTCGATTTGGTATGCAAAATCATAAAACAAGATGGGCAAAAGAGGCCTTCCCTCCCTCTATCTGCACCTGTGCAGGACCCAGGCAAAATGTCAGTCCTTCTCTCCTAAGCTCAAAGGCTGTTCCAGGCTATCATTCCTGTCAGTATCATCCTCAGGGTATATCTACACTGGAGATATAAGTTCCAGCTCAAAGAGACTTTCCTGATTAGAGTTAGTGTGCTAAAAATAGAGCATAGCAGCACAAGTGTCAGGAGGGACTAGCTGCCCAGTATGATCCCACCTGGGACCCTAGTTACGTACTTGGGCAGCTAGTCCCTCCTGCTGCTTGCGCTGCCATAGCTATGCTCTATTTTTAGCAGCTAGCTAGATCAGAGGTATGTCTCCTCTAGCTGGAATTTACACCTCCAGCTTGACGTGCAGAAAAATCCTCCGAGAAAGTAGGTATTGATGGGGTAAGAGCACAGCCATGGCTTCCACCAGGCAGAGGATAGTGGGGCACATTTTAACTATTCTTGTCCATATACGTTCTTCCACTGTGCTCTCACTGTAGTATACAAGTGTCTTCCTGGAGTGCATTAAGTGCAGTGACTACTATCTGTCATGTGTTCTCTCATCTTCTCTCTATGGGGGGAAGTGGGGGCAGTGGAATGTTTGGTTATGGATTGTTGTTTTTTTAAAATTTATACGCAGACACACAAGTTCCTTGGTGCTTGTTAGAGAAGACAAGGTCAAAGAAATGTACGTTGCACTTGGAGTGGAAAGTGTGAGGTTTGTGAGGATCCTTAGTTCCTGGGGAATTCATTCGATAGTCTTAGGCTGACTCTGAGAAAGCTCTCGCTCTTGTATAGATGAGCCTTACTCTAGCTTCAGCTAGTCCAAGGGTGCTCAGTGGCCACAACTCTCACTCCACTCCTGGTAACAATGTCCTGCTTGTCCCGTTGGAGTACTGCATCTCTGCACTATGCTTCTGCAAGCTGTGTTTTCATGTGGAAAAATGATTACCCAGTCTGCTGTATAACAGGATGGGTCTGACTCCTACCCTCTCTGAAATGAAGTGAATAAAGATCTTTAGCTATTTCAAAATTTGTCAGAATCATGGCAAAATTCTTCCTTCAAGTGTGCTTTTTTTTGGTAAGAAAAACTAAATAATGTTTTTAAACTACCACTTCAGTTCTCTTTAATATGTAAGTTTCTCATGATTACCAGTATTATAATTTGTAGTAATAGAGGTTTTATTAACCAGACATGAAATAATGACAGTGAAAGATTGCACTTCTTAGGACTTATCCTGAATATGTTACAGGAAAGAAAGAAATGAGTTAATATATGAAAGGAGGCATAATTTTTTCTTTAAATATTCATTATTTTAAAAATATGCATACTTTTAATATTAATGATCCTCATGATCAGAAACTGTTTGTTTTTCCTCTTGATGTCCCAGTGAATTGGTTGACTTATGAACGAGTCTAAAGAGCTGCATTCAATTCCTGCATTTGCCCATCTTCCTGTGTGACCTTGGTCAAGTCACATTGGGCTAAATATTTTTAAGAGCGTGTACTTCTGAGTATGGCATTCATATGCTCACACTTTAGGCAGTGTACTTGTGCAAACTGTGATTTGCACATGATGTGAGGAGGATCAGGAGATCCAGGCCCCCTGGCTGGGGCCAGGGCTGGAACAGGAGCGGGTGCAGCCTCTCTGATCTACCAGGCAGCTGGGAGTGTCCCCAACCGTGTAGCAAAGTTGAGCACACTGGAATGGTTGCTTTTGTTAGAAGTCTATATACCATGTGGTCAACTGCTTAGCCCTGGCCTGTGGACTTGCAGTTACCTGAAATAATTAATCAGACTCAGAATACTCATCACAAATGCAAGTAAATATTTTTGAATGGAAATAAAGGTTTTTACACAGTAGAGTATAAGCAATAACATGTAGGGCCTGTGCAGAAGAAAGTGCAATTCAGCATGCATGCCTCTGAAAACCTGGTCCTTAGCCCCATTCTACAGATGAGGTACAGAGTAGGTTAACACTCTCACCTACTTTACAGGAACATTAGGAAGATTAATTCTAAGTATGGTCAACTTTTGCAATTTTATCATGTCTTATGATATTTGCTGTTTTTCCTAAAGCCTCAGCTCTTCAAGTCGGGTGATTATGTGAGAATCTCAGCTTGCATTTTTTTAAAAAAATAAGTCTCTAGCTCCTACAAATGGAAACATAAAACCTAAAGGCTGAAAAATTATAAGGTAAATAAAAAAAGTTTTAATTGTATATTTTAAACTCATTTTCGGGGCAGGGGGGGAAGGGGCCTCAATCATGAGTTTGTACGTTTGGGGTTGGCTATATTTGTAGTGCCCAATAGAAATGTGAAATATTCTCATTTAAATATTTACAGTAACACTATTTGGAATGTGGCTATTTGGAGGAAGGTTTAGTGTTTAAAGGAGCTGTGAGAATGCCTTCCGTTGTTAATCTAAAAGACTTTAGTGTTGGTGACATTTTGAGAGTTCCAGGATTGTCTCTTTCCCCAACATTTAAATTCTCCCCATAAACCCTTACTAATCCAGAACCTGGTTAGTTTGTCCTGTTTCTCTTTTTTGATCCTCAGATGGCTTTTGTACCCATTTCCTATCACCCTCTCCAGCTCATAGTGTAGTAACCTGTAGTCTAACAAACAGGATGCAGCAGCAGGAACTCAGGAATACTAGAAGAAATAATTGTGCTCAGTATTTTCAACAACACATGTCGTCATTACTGGAGCTGGAGTTCACAGGTCTGATATCTAGCTCTGATGAAACCAAGCTCTCTGGACTCCTAAATTAGGAAGCCTCCAGAATGTAAGTTTTTTGCCTTCAGCATTCAGTATACTACATAGATATCCCACAATAAACCTTTGAATAAGGAATAAGCTACATTAAAGCATACCATGTTTGTTAACACCACTCCCCTCAAAAAAAAGAGACTGGCTTCTCTGACTTTTTAGAGATTATTGAACATTTACATTGCGGTTGTGTCCAAAGGCCGCAAGCTGATCAGGTCCCATCATGCTAGGCACTCCATAAACACACAGGAAATGACGTTCCCTGCCCCAAAGAGCAGAGATTGGTCAGAACCAGAATCCTGGATTTGAAATATGGGGAAGTTCCAGCAAGGTGTAAGTCAGACTGGAATTGGACTCTTTAAAAGAAAGTATTGTATATTTGCAAAGTGAGTTTTCATTACCCCAAGAACACTAACTCTTCCATTTCCTGTCCTTAGAATTTTTAATATGCTATCTTTATCCTTAATGTTTCAATGTAAGTAAATTTTAGGATTTGAATTTCCCTGTGTTTAAAGGTTTCAGAGTAACAGCCGTGTTAGTCTGTATTCGCAAAAAGAAAAGGAGTACTTGTGGCACCTTAGAGACTAACCAATTTATTTGAGCATAAGCTTTCGTGAGCTACAGCTCACTTCATCGGATGCATCCTTTTCTTCCTGTGTTTAAAGAAAATAATAGCTACCTACTAGTAAGTGAGAAGGGGCTGCCACTTTATTCTCACTGATTTATCCTTCTTGAAACAACAAGGCTGTTTGAATACTATAATTACCTGCCCATTAAGAATGGGTCCAAAATCCTGTAACTGACTTTTCTCTCCCTAGTGGTGGGTTGTTTCTGTTCGATTAGCCTTAGCAATTAAATCCAGATTCTGATTAATTTTTTGTAAAAACATCATCTCCTTCTGAATGTTTTTTCTCACACTTTAAAGTTGCCTTATTTGTGGATGCTTTGCAACAATAACAAAAAGTGGCACTTCTGGAAAATCTAACCTCAAGGTATATAATAAAACTTTTAAAGCAGACTGGGGATAGTCACCATGAGCAAATGTTATTCTTTTTGGAAGGCTATAGCTTGCCATACCAGACAGATAAAATGGAATAGATGCTCTTCAGTTTAAAAACGAAAACACAACAGCTAAGAACTTTTTGGTGATCTCAGGCTAGAGTCCCCAGCTGGTATATGTGTTGACATCACTCTACTGAAGCCAATAGAATTATGCTGATTTATGCCACTTGAGGATCTGGCCTCTTGTCTTTAGAATTAAGGGTTATGCAATAATATCAGAACCATTATTGTTTTTGCACCTAAACTATAATGCAAAATTATATTATTTTAGCCAATTCCTGTTTCTCATATTGATAAGGATGGCTGAATTCAATAGGCAATGGCAACCTGCTCTCCGTAGACTTTATTTATGAACATGCAGAAAGCACAGGATTGTATGATGTGTTTATTTTTCTTCTTGATAACTGCTGAGTCTTTTCATAGAAACACAAATTGAATAGTTCTTCCTGAACTTGTAAGATTAAAGTCAAGATGAGGCTTTCAGAATCTGTATTGCTCAGATCCAGCTCCAAAAGCTTGCCTAAGAAGGAAAAAACACCCATTTCTAATTTTTAAAAGCATGTGGGTTTTTTCAACCAAATCAGTTAAAAATATTTGTCACTACATGTTACTTATATCATTGTTACTCATAACTAGGAATGCATCAAGTAGTATCAAGAAACTTTCTGTCAAGCACTAATAATTATTCAGGGCGTTGGCAACTGAATTTCCTTGGAATTCTACATAACCTTCTCCAAAGAAAAAACAAAACAGAGTGTTCTCTTTTTGAATAATTCAAAATTAGTTGGTAGTCACTCTGCTTCTTGCCTTCCCTATGTAACTTGATTACTTCTCATTTTTGCATTGCAGCAGGGTATTAAGATGAAAGTGAGTGGTGTGAAGTAGTGGGGGATGAGAGCCTGTTTGCACAGGAGATTAGGATTTGCAGGTAGCTCTCAGAGCAAAGTTTAAGTAAAAGATTTTTGCCTGTAGGGACAGAGAGAATGGAATTTTCATCGCAGGCTTTTGCACAGGCAGGCTGCAGCTCCCCCTACAGCCTGTGCAGGGGAGTGGCAGACACAACTGTTCAGTAGGGTTGGGCAAACATTTTCTGCCACATAGTTTATTTGAGTTGAATGTGGCAAATAGTTGGATGGTAAAAAACGATTGTGCATAAAAGTCAAATTTTTTGGTTTGAAATTTTGAAAATGAAACTGTTTCAAAATTAGAAATTTAGTCAGTTCGTTTAAAAAATGAAACAAATCATTTTGGATGAATAAAAACATTTCGTTTGACTCAAAATGATGTTTGTTTTTTGCTTCAGTGAAGGGGGGCAGGGAAGTATTTCCATGTTGAACTAAAACAATTCAATCTAATTCTTTAGATATTTTTCAGTTCAGATGACAAACCAAAAAATCAATTATTTGCTCACCTCGACTCTTTACTTCCCTTTAAGTGGTTTTGTGGATCTGCTTTATATATATGGACCTCCTCAATTCCTTTTCCCCTGTCTATGGCCAAACTTGTAAACTTTTCTCCTTGGTACATACTATATTTTTGTAGCTCCCCAATATGGGGTCTCCACTGCTTTGCTCTCGCTGTCCCCCATGGAAGGCTAACCTGCAGATTGTAGGCTGCTTTTGGTGTTAATGTACTTGTTTACATGGGCACAAGATCTAGGGCTCAACCATAAAGATGAGGATTACTCCAGTTCTACCCTAGAAAAGCACTTAAATTTAAATACATTGCTGGATCAGATCTAGCGTGCTTGGCATCTTGCAAGACTGAGATCTTGACTGAGTCTGTACCAGGCAAAACTTCCTTTGGAATTAATGGAATTTTTGCCTGAGCAAGGACTTCAGAACTGAGCCCATGGAGCTTAGACCAACACTGCAGTAAGAGCAAACCACACACTTCTCTAGGGGAGGAAAATACAGAATTTTGAAATTTACGTATTATTTATTGTAGCCGGGGGCAGCAACATTTTGCTGACAGATTTTGTGATTTATTCACCCCTGGACACAACGAAATCACTAAAAACAGAATGGTGCCTCTGTACATATCAAATCATATGGAATTTTCCTTTTAAAATAATGTGTGTTCTCTGACGTTGGCATGTGTGCCAAAAAAAAAGTTTATTGCTCTGAGTTGCATGCTACTTTTTAATGGAAATACAGAAAAAATATTTGATTAGCATCAAAACACTGCACTTAAATAATGCTTTTGGTTAAAAATCCTCATTTTGGATTAGGATGCATGGCTAAAACAAAAGGTTTACGAATATTTTTATTGCATTAAGAACCTGTTCCTGTGACATCAAATCATCTCTTGAGAAGTCCTGAGATTGCTCAGTCTTTGCTGAAGTCAATAGGAGCCAAGGGTGCTTAGCACCTGGCTAGACTAGGCTCCAATCTTTTTGTGTAGATGTTTTCACTTTAAAATTTAAAAAAGTCTGGGAAAAGTGGAAACAATTGTCTGACTCTAATTGAGGGAGAAAGGAAGAAGCTGGTGCTAAGGGTATGTAAGATGAGGCAATTTTCTTCTCTGCTCTGGGAGACTGAAAAAGCAAAATATATGTGAAATCCCAGATGTTTAGCCTATGACTTATCTTTGCAAGGGCAAAAAGGGTGACTCATCATGCCTAAATTTACATTACTATGCAAAAAAATGTGACCTCACCAAGCCCTAATTACATGCTCCCACTCTAAGGGCTCTTGTGAAAGTGTCATTTTCTTTGTGAATCATGCAATTTGATGCTCCCTTTCACTCTACCACAACAAAGCCAGGCATGCAAGTCATTCTTTTGTTTGGACAGTTGGTCTTCTAATTAGAAATCTGATGACTATTTCTGCACTAAATGGTCCTCCCTTGTGTCCCTCCTCCCAGTGGAGTCAGTGTATATCTGTAATAAGATGTCTGTACCAACTAAGACTTGGGACATACAATAGTTTTCAAATTAACTTAAGGCTATTTTAAAGACAAGAAGATACGTGTAGATATTGCAAATTTGATCACATCTTAGAAGGCTTAAAGACATCTGCCTACCAAGACCGCACAGATACGATCAGTCACAGGCTATTGGAACACTGTGAGGTTGCTGGGAGTGTACAGTGTACACCAGGCAACCCTATCTCTACACTGCTAATCCACACAAAACCATCTAATGAATGGAGACTGGGCACATGTTAGAAGATGGTATTCTCAGTGTGTATATTCAGAATCCTAGAAATGCCTAATGTAATATACACTATGCACTTAGGTAGCACTCTCCATCCAAAGATCTCAAATCATTTTACAAACATCAGTGGAGTAAATCTCAGAACACCCCTTTTATTCCTATTTTAGAAGAGAAAACTGAGTTACAAAGGTGTTTAGTGATCTTGCCCGTGGTCATACAAGACAATGGCACAACTGAGCAATAAAACCCAGATTTCCTACCTGCCAGTCCTGTTCTTTAGCCACAAGAATGTGTTTTAGTCTGTACTTAGAAAGACTAATATCCAGAATAAATAAATAAATTCCTTTGGATAAAAAGTATGCTGCATTTGCTCAGGATTTACAAGGATCTTCTATGTAACCTGATCACAAATCAATAAAGAGAAATACTGAGGATCTCTGCCAGTAGGAGAATCTGCCTCATATGCTTTTTAATGTCCTTTGCTGAAACCACTCACTAGTTTTTTCTTTTCCTGTATTCAGTAGTAACTCTCCTCTGCTCCACCATTTTGTTTTACATGTTGCTTTCTGAGAAAAAACAGGGTGTAGCCTGAACTAAAGACGTTGAATCCAGGATTGCTGCAAATTCCTATTGTGCCTCATTTCAGAATAGTATACCCTTTCTGATGTTCTCTGTTCCCATGCATAATTAATAACACCCTCTCCCCCAAAGTCAAAGAACACTAAGGGTCTGAATTAAATCAAGAAAGGAACCTGAGTTTCAGATTATAGATGTTGTAGCTGATGTGTCAGATTTCTTACTCAGTGGAGATTCTTGCACAGTTGAGTGAGCTAAGGTCAAATGAAGTATCCTTCACTATGAATTTCTTGACTTGTGTGAGCTTAAGTAAATCTCTTAATTATTTGAATCTGTGTCTGTGACTTAATTTTCTTTTATTTCTCCTCACAGTAATAGTAAGAAAAGAAAACTTCCACAGAGCTATATGAGAGTTGCCAAACAGGCATCTTTGGAAACCTTTTTAGAACTGTCGTATAAATACAAACCATGTCTGATCATTTTAAAAGTTGCATAAGTCTAAAGATCCTCATTATTCCAAAGGAGACTCAGAAACATGCCCTTTGGAAGAGGTGATGAACATATAGCTATGTTCATAAATAAACTCCAGAAAACTCTGAAATCAGCCCATTGTTTTTATTCTGGAAAAAAAACAACCCAAATTTTTGACTTCTGTAAAATGAACACTGTGACACATCCATCAGTCATCCACTACTGCAGCCAGGAGTGCTGCTGGTCATTTGTCTAGGATTTTGTTTCAAACACTGAACCTGCAAGGCACAGAATATCCTCCACTCCCAATGATTTCAGTGGTACCTAGTTGATGCCAAAGTAGCGCTCAGTGTTGTGTGCATTCAGCACCACACAGGACTGAGCTTTCAGGTAGTGCCCTCCTTATGCCCCAGTTGGTCTTTCTAGTAGTGTGAACAGCACAAGAAATGTTAAATTAAAAAAACACAAAAAAGACCAACCAAAAGGGAACTGGAATCTCAGACATAAAACCAAGTATCTGAAACTCTGTGTCAACTCACGGAAATTATGGGATTATAACAGACACAAGGTAACATAAATCTTAGATTTTGGAGATGTAGAGGCTTCAACTCCCTTTTTAAATGGTGGTTTGTGGGGTTATGGTCGTCTGATGCAATATCACAGCAAGAAGGATGCTGTAGAGTTCATCCATTACTGAACACAATTGGGAGTAGTCTGGGGCTAGGCAAATGGCTCAGGATGACCAGGCATTGACTGGATCTATGATTACTACTTCAGTGAGCCAACCAAACTAGTTAGTCCTGGAAGTTCTTGTTTCTGGCAAACTTCCATAAATTTCTGGAAGTAAAAACTACCCATTTGAAAGACCAAGTTGCTGAAGAAGTTGTTGAACTAGTGGAAGGCCACAGGCATCTGTTAGAAACCACTGACAAGCTAGTTGCAAAATGGCCCTTTCCTTCCTTAGTCTCCCTCAGTTCACTACGGTTCTCTGACGAACCTTGCAAAATGAAGCAGCTCAAGCACTAATTGCAGACTGCCCTAAAGGAAGTTAAAAGAACCTACCCTCAGATACCAACGCATGCACCAAATCATGGCCAGCAAATTGCTCTGAGCAGTAAACAGCCAATTGACCCAAGATGTCTACACATGTTGCTAAACCTAAGCATCACCTGCTGGAAATGGGGCCTTCCTATTTTGCAGATAAAAAATGAACAGTATCCGAGGAGCCTGCACTGAAACAAGCTCAGCGTACCAGATGGAGGAACAAAGCCCATCCTGTCTGCCCTGATAGAATGGGGATCAATCATTAAAACGGAAGCAGCGGAATCTTGAGGAATGTCATGCCCACCATCTGGGAAATTGTTCCTTGCTCCTTGTAACTGATGAAGTCTAGTGAGGAAGCCCCTGATCCTTTGACAACTAAAGTCATTAAAGAAGGCAATGAAATGAATGCAAAAATCTTCATACATCACCAATAACCACACAGTTGCCACCTTCATATTTCCTGGCAACATCATCCACACCCCACCAGCACCTATCCCTTGCCAAAAGCCTGATCTCTTGCAATCCTCTCTCAGATCAGGACATAGCACAGAAATGGACCTACGATTGCTGATGGATGACCTTCTCCTGACCTTTGGCCTCTTTCTGTTGATACTGCTAGAGATTATTTATATGGTTCTGATGATGGTTTACTCTTTGTGGAAGTAAATGGAGCAGCACTAGAATGGATGAATTCATTCTTATCAAAATAGATGTCAATCATCATCCAGAGACCGTCTCATATAATCTCTCACGTCTAAGGACTGTATCTTCTTCCCTTTAATGTCTATATAAGACTCTCTGCAGAGAGATTGTTAGAACATACCTTTGTGTCCTCTCACAAGTTGCTGTGATGCTCAATAGTTCCTTCTTCAGCAATGTAGCCTTCACCATCACCAAAAGGTCTTTGTGCCTCAAAGAGACCAGAAGATAGATTAAGGGAATTTGAAAGCAGCTGACTCAAATCCAACCCAGGAAGGAGAGAAGCACAGTAATGCTAACAGGAAGGGGAAACACTTTGAGGAATCTGCGAGTACCTTAATGTCACTGATGATTGGTGGTATTAGATCAAATATCATCAAGGTGATGTGAAGACTTGCAGTCTTGTTGCACTCTGTTACCTATGGAGATGCAGATTACCACAGAGGTGAGAAACGCCATCTGTAACTCGCCGAAAATCAGTGTTCTCAGACCTAGCCACAGTGATCCACAGTTTCATCTCCTTTAGGTTAGACTATTGCAGCATGGTCTGTGTATTTCATCTCCTTTAGGTTAGACTATTGCAGCATGGTCTCCTTTAGGTTAGACTATTGCAGCATGGTCTGTGTATTGAGTTGAACTCCTACAAGAAAGCTCAATTTGATATAGCACACAGATTGATGTCACCACATCACTCTTCTGTTTCATGAACTCTATTAGCTCCTCATTCAGATTAGAAAAACATCTGATTTACTCCTCGTTCTATCCTACAAAGCACCTGACACACTGAGAAGGATAGATAATTTTGTGGTTAATCTACTGGTCTGGGATTCAGGGGATTTGGGTTCAATTCTCTGCTACAACCTTCCTGTGTGACCTTGGACAAATCAGTTAATCTCTCTGTACCTCAGTTCTCCATCTGTAAAATGGGGATAAGAACCTTCTCATCCATCCTTTTGTCCTGCTTCTCTTTAAGCTCTTTGAACCAGGGGCAGTCTTACTTTTTTTTTTGTTTGGGAACAGCATTTAGTATAATGCAGTGGTTCTCAACCAGGGGCATGCAGAGGTCTTTCAGAGGGCACATCAGTTTATATTTGCCCAGTGCTACATGAAAAGCACTAGCAAAGTCAGTATAAACTAATATTTCATACAGACAATGACTTGTATATACTGCTCTATATGCTATACACTGAAATAGAAGTACAATATGTATAGTCCAATTGATTTATTTTATGGTTATATGGTAAGAATGAGAAAGTAAGCAATTTTTCAGTAATAGTGTGCTGTAACACTTCTTTTTTTTTTTTGTATTTTTGTAAGACACTGGTATAAGGGATCTTGTTGTGGGCACTGTAATATGAACCACAAATAACAATGCTAATTACAAATAATGCAGCCAGATAGATTAGTGAGGTAAAAACAAGTTAAAATAGGGATGTGAGAGAAGGCTACAAATAGACTAGAGAAATGAAACCATTCTGAGGAAAAAGGGGAAGGAAATAGGGGGGAAATGGATAAAACAGAACTAAAATTATACTGGGACGTAAGGAAAGGGAGACTATATATATATATATACACACACACAAATAAAACCAAATAGGATTAGGGAGTGAAAGGAAAAGCATAAAAACAGAAAACCTTGCAAAAGGGATAGATTCAGATAAAAGGTAAATTATTATTACCATCCTTATGATTATGATATTTACAAAACGACAAAAGGAAATATTTTCTATAACAGCCATCTAGTGCCAGAGTCAAAAATCTGATGGAGTTTTTGGAGCTGTCTCCTCAGTTGGTGTAAATCAGCATAGCCCCACTGAAGCAATGTCCATAAATCACATCAGCACTGACATTTTTTTTTCAGTTGACTATTTGATAGCTATCAGGTTGGTTTGACATGATTTGTTCTTGAAAAATCCATGCTGACTGTTACTTATCACCTTATTATCTTCTAGATGTTTTCATATTGATTGCTTAATTATTTGCTCCATTATCTTTCTGGGTACAGAAGTTAAACTGACTGGTCTGTAATTCCCTGGATTGTCCTTATTTCCCTTTTTATAGATTGGCGCTATATTTGCCCTTTTCCAGTCATCTGGAATCTCTCCCATCTTCCATGACTTTTTTCAAAGATAATTGCTAATGGCTCAGATATCTCCTCAGTCAGCTCCTTGACTACTCTAGGATGCATTTCATCAGGCCCTGGTGACCTGAAGACATCTAACTTGTCTAAGTAATTTTTAACTTGTTCTTTTCCTGTTTTAGCCTCCGATCCTACCTCATTTTCACTGGCATTCATTATGTTAGACGTTCAATCACCACCAACCTTCTTTGTGAAAACCAAAACAAAGAAGTCGTTAAGCACCTCTACCATTTCCACATTTTCTGTTATTTCCCCCCCCCCTCACCCCTGGCCCCGATTGAGTAACAGGCCTACCCTGTCCTTGGTCTTTCGCCTTGCTTCTAATGTATTTGTAGATTGTTTTCTTGTTATCCTTTACGTCTCTAGCTAGTTTGATCTCATATTTTGTGCTTTGGCCTTTCTAATTTTGTCCCTACATACTTGTGTTATTTGCTTTATTCATCCTATGTAATTTGATCTAGTTTCCACTTTTTGTAGGACTCTTTGATTTTTAGATCATTGAAGATCTCCTGGCTAAGCCAGGGTGGTCTGTTGCCATGCTTCCCATCTTTCCTATGCAGTGGGATAATTTGCTCTTTTGCCCTTAATAATGTTTCTTTGAAAAACTGACAACTGTTTTCAATTGTTTTTCCCCTTAGACTTGCTTCCCATGGGATCTTACCTACCAACTCCCTGAGTTCATGAAAGTCTGCCTTCTTGAAATCCATTGTCTTTATTTTGCTGTTCTCCCTCCTACCATTCCTTAGAATCATGAACTCATCATTTCATGATCACTTTCACCCAAGCTGCCTTCCACTTTCAAATTCTCAACAAGTTCCTCCCTATTTGTCAAAATCAAATCTAGAACAGCCTCTCCCCTAGTATCTTTCTCCACCTTCTGAAATAAAAAATTGTCTCCAATACATTCCAAGAACTTGTTGGATAATCTGTGCCCTGCTGTGTTATTTTCCCAACAGCTGTCTGAGTGGTTGAAGTCCTCCATCACCACCAAGTCCTGTGCTGTGCTTTGGATGATGATGTTGGTTGTTTAAAAAAGCCTCACGCACCTCTTCTTCCTGATTAGGTGGTCTGTAGTAGACCCTTAACACAACATCACACTTGTTTTTTACCCCTTTTATCCTTACCCAGAGACTTTCAACAAGTGTCTCCTATTTCTATCTCAACCTCAGTCCAAGTATATACATTTTTAATATATAAGGCAACATCTCCTCCCTTTTTTACCTGCCTGTCCTTCCTGAACAAGCCGTACCCTTCTATACCAATATTCCAGTCCTGCATATTATCCCACCGAGTTTCTGTGATGCCAGATATGTCATAGTTGTATTTTACTAGCATTTTGAGTTCTTCCTGCTTATTCCTCATACTTCTTGCATTAGGATACAGACATCTAAAATACTGATTTGTCGTGTGTGTCCCCCTGCAAGTTCTGTCTTGTCTTTCCTTTATCCCTGCTATAACAGTCCATGCTCCCCCCAAATTCCGACACTTCTCCCAGATCTCCATGTTTTTGACTCTACCTTTGGGCTTTGATCACCTGCCCCCTTTGAACCTAGTTTAAAGCCTGCCTTACTAGGTTAGCAAGTCTGTAGACAAATATGCTTTTCCCCTTCCTTGATAGGGGTTCCCCATTGCTGCTTAGCAGTCCTTCCTGGAACAGCATCCCGTGGGCAAGGAAGCCGAAGTCCTCCTGGCGACACTATCTTCACAGCCAGGCATTCACCTCCAGGATGCATCTGTCTCTGCCTGGGCCTCTACACTTCACCAGAAGGATTGACGAGAACACCACCTGTGCTCCCAACACCTTCACCCTTACTCCCAGAGCCCTGTAGTCACTTCTTATCTACTGAGGGCCATACCTCACAGTATCATTATGCACACCTGGATGAGTAGCATGGGGTAGTAGTCAGAGGGCCAGATGATCCTCGACAGTCCCTCCGAAACATCTCCAATATGGGCCCCTGGCAGGCAGCATACCTCCTGGGATGCCATGTCAGGGTGACAGAAGGGTGCCTCCGTCCCCCTCAGAAGAGAATCACCAACCACCACTACCTTACATTTCCTCCTGGGAGTGGTGGCTGCGATCCTCCCAGCCTTCTGGGTACATGGCTTCTCATCCTTCACCTTTGGGGGTGATTCCTCATCGCTCGTTGCCAGGGAAGCATGTCGGTTTTCCATCACCATGGTGGGTGGGTTGGGAGCAGAGGTGGAATACACTGCCTGCTGCCAGAAGTAACCAGTACCCAGTGTCCTCCCAGTGACAGAGCTATATCCTCCTTCCCTGGAGGTGTGACAGCAATCCTCTGAAGCTGGATAGCTTCAAACCAATCTGATAGCTTTCTTTGACAGGATAACAAGCCTTATGGATATAAGGGAAGTGGTAGACGTGGTATATCTTGACTTTAGTAAAGCTTTTTCTACCATCTTGCATGACCCTTCTCGTAAACAAACTAGGGAAATGCAACCTAGATGGAGCTACTATAAGGTGGGTGCAAAACTGGTTGGAAAACCATTCCCAGAGAGTACTTATCAATGGTTCACAGTCATGCTGGAAGGGCATAACAAGTGGGGTCCCACAGGGCTCAGTTTTGGGTCCAGTTCTGTTCAACATCTTCATCAATGATTCAGATAATGGTGTAGAGAATACACTTATAAAGTTTGCGGATGATACCAACCTGGGAGGGGTTGCAACTGCTTTGGAGGATAGGATTAAAATTAAAAATGATCTGGACAAACTGGAGAAATGGTTTGAAGTAAACAGGATGAAATTCAACAAGGACAAATGCAAAGTACTCTATTTAGGAAGGAACAATCAGTTGCACACATACAAAATGGGAAATGACTGCCTAGGAAGGAGTACTGCAGAAAGGGATCTGGGGGCCATCGTGGACTATAAGCTAAATATGAGTCAACAGTGTAACACTGCTGCAAAAAAAAAGTAAACATTATTCTGGGATGTATTAGCAAGAGTGTTGTAAACGAGACACAAGAAGTAATTCTTCCGCTCTACTCCACGCTGATTAGGCCTCAGCTGAATTATTGTGTCCAGTTCTGGGCACCACATTTTAGGAAAGATGTGGACCAATTGGAGAGAGTCCAGAGAAGAGCAACAAAAATGATTAAAGGTCTAGATTCCCTGTGAGGGAAGATTGAAAAAAATGGGTTTGTTTAGTCTGTAAAAGAGAAGACTGAGAGGGGACAAAATAACAGTGTTCAAGTACATAAAAGGTTGTTACAAGGAAAAGGGAGAAAAATTGTTCTTCTTAACCTCTGCGGATAGGACAAGAAGCAATGGGCTTAAATTGCAGCAAGGAAAGTTTAGGTTGGACATTAGGAAAAACTTCCTAACTGTCAGGGTGGTTAAGCACTGGAATAAATTGCCTAGGGAGATGGAATCTCCATCACTGGGGATTTTTAAGAGCAGGTTAGTCAAACACCTGTCAGGGATGGTCTAGATAATATAGTCCTGCCATGAGTGCAGGGGACTGGCCTAGATAACCTCTCGAGGTCCCTTCCAGTCCTATGATTCTATGATTTTTTAGGGTCTGTCAGCAAATCATATTTTGCCCTTCTTGTGGTAACTCCGCAGCTCTAGTGAAATAGCAATTTCCATAAAATACATAAACATCTATTTATATGACCCTGATACTTATCCCTTAAGGAGACTTTCTTTTAATATTTTTATAAACTTCGTTGTTTATAATAAACTTTCATCTTCAAATATGAAGGTGACAATTCTTTGTTCTTCTTTTTGTTTTCTCTATCAAGCTGAAAACTTTTCTTTTTGTCTCTTTACATTTAATACATTTTGCTTTTTTCCATGTATTTTCACCAAAGCACAAGACCTTGTGCCACGTTACCCCATGCACCATTCAACATCAGTACTGGCATTTCAGTCAAAGACATTTGATATAAACATTTCCGGCAGTGGTCAGTGTGGAGGATTTCAAAAGCCCTAAGTAGGTTAGGCATCTCATTTCTTTTGATCCCACCTGCTAGTTGCTTTAGAAAATCCTAGTAGGTGCCTTTCTGCCTTTGAAAATCTGGCCCTTGGGGTTTATGATAATATTTTGAACTCATGAGGGCCAAGCCACTAAAGAGTGAGCTGTAAATCTAGTGGTCTGAGCACAGGGAAGCTTGTCTCTCTCACCAACAGAAGTTGGTCCAATAAAAGACATTTCCTCACCCACCTTGTCTCCCACAGCCTTTAAGAGTTGCTATAGGGTCAAAGTAACTCAGGGAAACACCGCTTCTGTAATAGCAATAATAACCAGGGTGCCGTGGTGGCCAAGAGGCTAAACAGCAGGGTAAGAGGCTTCTGCAAGGGAATAATGTGTATGGGGAATGGAATCCCTACTTTCTTGCTAGAGAGGATGGAGATGGGGAAACCCCATTCTTTGTTGAAGTATTTCCAAGAATACTTCATAAACTAAAACTTCTTTTTGTTCTCCATAGTAGGTTGTTCTAGTGCAGGCATTAGTGGGGCCTGTTTGTAAAGTTCTTATGAGGATCTCATATAACAAGTGCCGGAGAAGTGGAAAAGAAAACCTCATAACTGTTGCAGAAAAAGATAAGCTATCACATCAATATGATCTTTTTGCCTTTCCAGTTTTTGTTGCAATTACTATACTACCCTATTGGAATTTTAACCATTGTCTCACTTGAACAAATCATTTCAGGAGATATTTGCCAAGATTAAAATTGGGTGACTTTAAGAACATGGAAAGCATTAGTTTTTGGACTGTACCAAATTATTTCCTTTGCATTGTATTGTCTCTAAAATGTAATTTTACTATTTAAAATGATCACTCTTATTTCCCATCCACCATTTTAATCTGATATTTGTAGTGCAGATTCTGCCTAGTTTTCTTGTTAGGCATATCAGCTGAGCCCCTTCATCAATACATTTTCAATAGCATCACTGACTGTAGCTGAAAAATTAATGCAAAACAATAAGCTAGTCCTGAGTCTCCTTGGGCTGAGACTGCCTGCCTGCAAATCCAGCCAGTAAAATGGGTTTCACAGATCAATAGTGAAAGAAAACATAGCACCAATAACAACCATGTCTTGACCAGGTTTCCTGAGTACAGGAAAAAAGTCACTTCAAGGAGAAGTTCATGATCCTTCCTTACTGCCCTCTGCAGACAAACTGTTATGTTCTCTCTCACTATTGATCAAATTGCCCTGTCCCTTGATTTACATTTCTTAGGATTCTCTGCCTTGATCACCACTACCTCTGTTACTGTCATCACTACCTCTGCGGTGTATTTTGTGCAAAGCCAAATGAGTACAATTTGGTTTCCACATAGTCACTGAGGTTGATGACTGTTCCACCTGAAATGTAACTTTTCCCCTTTTGGATCAGCTTCATTGTTTCCCTGTACACATTTGCTAATATATAACAACATGTTTCATATTTCTATAGCACCCTGATAATGCTTTAAAAATACAAACATGCTTGCTAAGCCTCACAACTCTTATTACCCCATAAGATGAGTAATGGCTATATAGAGAGTCACTAACCACTGAATTGCAGTCACTGGGTGGGGGTAGCAAGTTGAGGGGAACACAGCAACCATGTCACAATGTACAGTTAAGGGTACACAGATGGAGAAGAATATCATACGCACCTGAAACTGCAGGGTGAATTAAGATAGGGAGGTTATAATTACCAGAGTGGGAATTTGACCAGGACACTTGAGTTAACACCCCTATAAAAATGCCCTAGAATCTAGGGAATTTAAAATCCTAAAAGACTGTGCACCTCCAGCTCATGGTGTCTCTAACACCATGCTGGGGTACTGGCTCAATACTGACCCAAAGGAAAGGGTGCCACCTACTGTAATACCACTTCTGTGACGATTAAGTGGAAATGTATGATGAAGAATATTGACTTCTATAGAAATAGAGGTGCTCTAGACATAGGGGAGGTGAAGACCTAAGAAGTTAAGACTCTTAAAAGAATACATTTGGATTCTGAAGACTTCCTCAGTTTCACTTGTTTTGTTTTTTATAAATCCTCACTCTTGCCATCTTACCAAGTTTGGACTGATGATTCATCGATAGCTTCAGGTGAAGAATTTATCTGACCAGGCTGGCATTTCATGCAAAACAGCACAGGCAAAATGGAAAAGTCATCATTAAAACCAACTGTTTGTGAATGATCCTTTGGCTGAAATGTATTCCCATGAGGTCAGAAAATTGTAAAAATCAAAGTCTGTTGCTGATAATTTGCAAAGACTTGAAAAGGCTATAGTTTTCATATAATTTGTACCATTAACTAAGACGCCCGAGTCCTGCAAGCAATTGTGCATATGTTTAACTTTACTACTGTAAGTAGTCTCAGTGAAATTGTCAATGTCTCTAAACATAATCAACTGAACTACTAGCTTAAGCTGGTTAGCAGTTTGGAGAGTGTTTTATCTATTAACAGAAAGAATTGTTACTTTTTAAGAGACATTGCCAGCTTTTCTATATGTTCATGACCAGTAGGATAATGGAATATAAACTGATACTTTTACTATAGCTTACCTGCAAATATGTCATGCACAATCACAGTCATGCTATATTCTTTCTTGTTCCTTCTTTTTGATCACATTTTTAAGACTTAATATCTTCACCATTGCCTCTTGTAACATCACAACAAGCTGTACTTTTAGGACTTGTTTTTATATACTTTATGCAATGGAGCAAACTCTATAAAAATATATAAGGTAAGACAACCACATAAAGTAGATTGGGAATAAAGAAGAGAGAAAAATGAGGCAGAAAATATGTACATATCTATAGAATACATGATGATGGGGTGTTTGATAGGAATATTTTACAAGTTAAAGATGAGCTCAGCCGAGAAATAGAAAAACAAATAAAAGCATTGAGGACAATGCAAGTTCACCTCTGAGTGAAAAAAGGTCTTATCTCATCACTGTGTTGATTATGTATTGCACTTATACAGGTTAATTGCAATTTCAGGCGCATCTCCATGCCATTTAAAATGCGACAGTAAGGTAACAGCAATGCCAGTTTCAGAATGGGCTTGCTATAAGATAGGCCCCTAAATTTTTAACAGCGACCATTGTTTATACAACAAAAGAAAATGGGTATCAGACTGAGGTTAAGTATAAATTAGAGGCTGCTCATTTCTGAGTCATAGTAAGGGCTCAGTCATGATTCATCTGAAGTCTGGTGGGAATTCTGCCATTGATTTCAATTACTGCAGTACTGGGCTCTCTGGAATGATAACTATACAGTATTTGTTCCGAAAGTTATAGCTGTCATAACGTCTATTTTTATAACTGGTACTCTGGAAATGCATGTAAACGTAATATAATTAGTAGAACAGGTCTGTTTTGTTGTGAATAAATGATCCAACTAATTTAACCTTTTTGTGAATTTCTTTGCAAACTGATCCTGATTTCTACAATTAAACTCATTTTAAAGTACTTGTAAATTATGAATACATGTGAACAAATTTCCACCTGTAGGTGGCTTTATAATCTATTCACTTCAGTTATGTTTTTATCTAGTCACTGTTTGTTGTCTGTGTATATGTTGTCATCCATTGTATGGTATTTTTTCGGCAGCCTTGGTGCATGTCTGACTCTTGTTAAACAGGAGATAATAGGTGAATGAGTAATAAATAGTGAATGCTGAAAATGAAATACCGAATATTGAATCACGCAGTTCCAGCATGGGTGGTTGGATGAATCCTCATTTGTTCTAAAATTAGTGAAACTTTCAGGATTTGAAAACATGTTTACAAATAAAGTGACAGACATTATATTCAAATAATGCATCCATCTCCCCCTACTTGCTAGATACTTTATTAAGCTTTTCATCATAGTAACTTGGTGCTACATGAATCATAGCTAGGGTTGCCAGGTGTCTGGTTTTCGACCGGAATGCTGGCAGAAAAGGGATCCTGGTGGCTCCGGTCAGCACTGCTGGCAGGGCCGTTAACAATCCGGTGCAGCAGGGGCCCAGGGCTAAGGCAGGCTCCCTGCCTGCCCTAGCTCTGTGCAGCTCCCAGAAGCAGCGGCCAGGTCTTTGTGGCCCCTAAGTGCTTGGAGAGCCAGGGAGGCTCCATGCGCTGCCCACACCCCTAGCGCCAGCTCTGCAGCTCTCATTGGCCAGGAACTGCGACCAGTGGGAGTCATGGGGGCGGCACTTGCAGGCGCGAGGGCAGCACACAGAGTCTCCCTGGCTGCCCATTAGCCTAGGAGCTGTAGGGACCTGGCGGCTGCTTCCTGGAAGCCATGGTAAGTGCCACTGGGACCCCGAACCCATTCCCGCACCCTGAACTCCCTCTTGGAGCCCTCACCCCCCAACACCTGCCCCAGCCCTGAGCCCCCTCCTGCACCCCAAACTCCTCATCCCTGGCCCCACCCCAGAGCCCACATCCCCAGCTGGAGCCCACACCCCCTCCCAAATCCAAACTCCCTCCTGGAGACCATCACCCCCCCATACCCTGCCCCAGCCCTGAGCCCCCTCCTGCACCCCAAATCTCTCATCCCTGGCCCCACCCACGAGCCTGCACCCCAACCCTCTCCCGCTGCCTGGAGCCCTTTCCCACACCCTGAACCCCTCATTTCTGGCCCCACTCAGAAACCCTAATCATAGCCACTCTTTAATTGGTTTTGTTAAGCAGTGAGGATCTCATAGAAGATCTGATCATAGGAAATAATCTTGGTGATCGTAAGACTGTTCAGTTCCAATTGAATGGAAGGAGAATCAAAACCAGGCCATCAGCTATAGCTTTTGATTTAAAAAGGGCAGATTTGGGGAACTTAAGGAAATTTGTTAAAGAAGTCCACTGGACTGAAGAGCTCCATGATTTAAATATGGGGGAGGCTTGGAATTTTGTCCAGTCAACTATACAAAAAACTATCTGATCTTTGCCTCCCAAGCAATGGGGGAAAAACATGTAGGGAAAGGTTCCAGACCAACCTGGATGAATAACCACCTCAAAAAGTTTATTAGAAGTAAGCAGAGAACCTATAGGGAATGGGGAAAGGGGTTCATCAGCAAAGAAAGCTACACTCTAGGTGTTAGAAAATGTAGGAATAAAATGAGAATTTATAAAAGTCAAGCTGAACTAGCTCTTGACAAGGAAAATAAAATGAGATATTTTTTTTAGCTATATAACTAAAAAGAGAGTAAGGAAGGATGAGTTTGGGCTGCTAGGCAGTGTGGATGGGAAGGAGAGTAAAGATAATGTAGGTACAGCCCCCAAATGAAATCCATATTTTGCCTCGGTTTTCAATACAGAACATGATGGCTGTGACAAAGGCAAATGTGATCTCAGGCTGTATCAGGCAAGGCATTTCCTGTGGAAAGCAAGAAATATGAATGCCATTGTACAAGGCACTAGTAAGACCTCATTTGGAATACATTTGGAATTTGGTGTACAGTTCTCGTCACCTGTGTTCAAAAAGATGAATATAGACTGGAACAGATCTGGAGGCAGCATCCGGACAGCTTGTTCGATGGGGCTTTGACGGGGGACTGTCTAGTGACTTAGGCAGAGGGCCTTGTCACAGAGAGGGAGAGAGACCACAGTGCAAGCAACCAACAATGGGGCAAAGGCTAATTCCCAAACCTAGCCACAAAGAGGCACACACGCGGGGAGTGGAGCCATTTACAATCTCCTTCTTCAAAAGCATCAGGGATGGCTACAGCTGGAAATGGGACATTGTACAGGGTAGGCCAGTGCATTGAGATGGCACCAAATATTGTGTGTCTCAGGTGCTTGGCAGGCTGGTTCTTGCTCATGGTCTGACTGTGGCTGATCACTATATGTGGGGTCCGTTTGGGAGGGACATTGGGCATGGGGGGTTACTTTCCTCTGAAGCCTGTGGATGTGGGTCACTTGCCAGCATTACCTGGGAATATCTCACTAGTGGTTAGGTCACTCGCATGGGATTTGGGAACCTGGGTACACGTCCTTGCTCCAAATCAGGCAGAGAGGGGACTTGAAAAGGGGTTCCTCAGATTCCTGGTGACCGCCTTAATCACCAGGCTATTGGCTATAAGGGACCAGGTGGGGTAGTCTTGCTCTTGTTTTTCACAAGAAAGGTCTAGGTTTCATCTGCTAGAGCAGTGTGTTTCTCAACCTTTTTAATACCAGGGAGTGGCTTGCTGCCTTCCATAAACTGTGTCAGGGAGATCTCAGCCACTGGCGCTGGTCCACAGATGGGTAATTGAGAAACACGCTATGCTAGGGTATATGCTGACCTGACTTAGGCTCCTAACTCCAGGAGAGCATTCACAGCTGAGAACCCTGAGCAGAGTTAGTTGCCGCCTGCAGCCCATCAGTTCGGCACCTGAATATCTTTGAAGGGTGAAACATAAGCTCTGCCCCTTTCCTCTGCATTTCATTCTTGGTTACCCTAGGTAGCTCCTTGATTCGCTTGCTGGCTTCTGAGGATCCCTTCCTTTGGCACTTTACTCTCTCCATACATCATATAGTGAGCTTGGCTGCCTAACTTGTGGCTGAGGATTCTCCTAGGTAGCAGGATACCTAGGGGTTAGGTGTTGCAATGTCTAAATAACTTTTTGGATTTAGCCCTATGTGTTTTCATTATCATGTTGGTCACATTGTGATCTCTGTCTACTGCTGTACAACCAGAATAGCCCGACTGAAGCCACTGGCTTTACAGTGATGCTAATTAGATTAGAATCTGGTCTATTAAATAGAAATCTGGGAATGAATACATGTACTTGTTTAAAAATATAGGCCACAGGTACTTTTTGTGTCAAGGTAAGTTTTTTAGCAGGGTTTTAAATCAGTTTTGCTATACTTACATGTAAGAGATTTTAACCTAATGCTTAGAACCTAGTCCTCCCCCTGCCAAACCTCTGCTGATAAGAAACAAATCCTTTCAAGGGCTATTAGGCACTAGATTGTTACACTGGATCTGAACAAGTTGTTCCTGTAACTGTGATTCATTGACAAAATTCAGAGTGTTCCACGCCCTCCACATCTCACTTCTCACTCTGAGGTGTCTGTGCTAGTGTAGTGTTCGTATTCTTGGCTGTAATGAAACGTAACATTTCTAGCTGGCTAAACAACTGGTAAACAATTTGTCTAACACTGCCTAGTCTTTACTTTGTGTTTTACTTGCTTCTGTAAGTTTTAAAGCCAAGTTTTAAATGAGATATCAGGTTTCATAAGAATTGTCTTCTTGGGAGTTTCCAGTACTGCCCACAGGCCATAAGGATTCACTGCACAGAGATGACAATGGCCAACAACAAACTAAGGGCTTGATCCTCCACCATTCAAGTCCTTGGGAGTTTTTCCACAGACTTGAATGGGAGTAGGAATAAACGCTAAGCCCATTTAAATGAGGTGATGATCCCCCTCTATGGAGAAGCATATTGGAGAGAAAAGATGCCTCAAAATTTTGTGGGGTTCACTTACAGAGCTGAGCTATATTATGTATTCAAGAGGGGTGTGGTGTATTTCCATATAACTGCCTAGGTGGCAAAGTTTTGCTGAACATATAATTCATGCTGCCCATATAACGATTTGGGGGTGCTCTGCTAGAAGTGTATCATGTAGTATGTTCATAGGGCATAGAAGTTGCTTATCTAAATTCTTTAGCATCTAAGTTGTATGGTAGAACTAGCCTCAGGTCATGCAAATCCAGGGGGCCCTGCATCAAGAATATTCTGATGCCTCTGTACTGGTATCAGAGAGGTGCCCTATGGTGAAGTCAAGTCAAATAATGTGCTTTGCTTTCTCTTTCCTTCAAAACATTTTAATTTTTTTATACAGTGTTTAATATTTCAATATTTCCAATGGATAAAAGACAGCCTTGTTCTGAAAAATATGCAACTCTTTCCCTCCTCCTCTAGGAGCACTGCTCACAATCAGTGCTGCCAACTTTAACAATAAATTATTCTGGAGACCAGATTTTCATATTTGTTCTCTGAAGAATGGAGAATATGTTTTTAATAAAGCTCTTGCGATGAATCGGTGGCTCAAAAATAGCTGGCTTATGCTTCATTTCTGTGCTATCGGAGCAGACCTCAGCAAGCAGTGCGCCTATATAAATAATGTAATAACGAAAGGTCTATTGTAAAGCTCATCTTACCTACAGTGCAAAGCAAGGCCACCATGGTGCATATCTGCCATCTACCCCAGGCCAGAGGTACAGTTATATTCATCTTCCCAATGCTACTGTAGTACCGTAAAAGGCATATGTTTGTTTGTGGCAAAGCTTAATTAAGAAAACTTGGGAGTTTTATCTCATATGTGGTATAAACTAATTATTATGATTTTTATACATTTAGGGACAGATTCTGCCCTAACACTCTGTTGACATCAGAGGATTTCTGTGGTATCTGACTGGAGCAGAGCAGGGCCAATCAGAGGGAGCGGGGGGGGGGAGAGAGGGGCAGGAGGGCCATTTGGCCTGGGCCTCAAGCTCAAAGGGGGCCTCACATTTAGACACTTGTTAATTTTTTGTCATTTGATACGTTTCACAACTTGTTTTTATGCGCATCCCTATCAAACCAAAATGTGACACACTTTCTCAGCTTAGAACTGCAGATTTAAGCAAATAAGAGATGTGATTTGGTAAAAGACATAATTTTTTTGTTAACTGATATAAATTTTTGTCATATTAAAGAGTTAAAATGTTCATAAATAATATATCGGTTCTGGTGGCACAAGATTAGACCATGTGTTTGTCATTTTTTTCTTCGTATTATGGCTAGGGGCCTCAAAAGCTGGAAGTGGCCTGGGCCTCTCTGGACCTCTGAGAGGGCCTGGAGCAGGGTACAATGTTGGTTTGGTACTGAAAGCAACCTTTGTCCCTTTTTATCCAATAGCAAAGTCAGGCCAGATATACCCCACTGGTGCCAGAAGGTGAAAATGGCACCTCTCTGCACCATCAAAGGATGATGTGGTCCAGGGTGATTCACAACTGGTGGAAGAAAAGTTGTGTTTTTGCTGCTTGAAGAGATTAGGTAGAGGCAGCCAACTTTAAGTTCTGCTAGGACCTCCAGTAAGAGTCCTGCTGGCAGAGGCTGCAGGTGGGATGCACTGATTCAAAGTTTCCAAAGCACACACCCCTATTTAGCCAGTGCTACCCATTTTGGGGCTGCACTGAATGCCTGTGGAACCTCAGTGGACGGGAAATGGTGTCAATTTACCACCACTATAGCCTCTCTTCCTCGTATACTTTCCAGTATTGTGACTTAATATTGTTTCTTCAGTGCAAAGATCCATAATAATCATATCTCACAGTACTGCAAGAAGAGCTGCTCTGTATGTGTGGGCAGTCAGTGGCCTTTCTAAATAACATTAGAATCACCCAAAGAAGAGCTTTGTGTAAGCTCAAAAGCTTATCTTTTATTGGACAACTTCTGTTGGTAAAAGAGATGTTACCTCACCCACCTTGTCTCATTAGAATCACAGAGCAGTTCTTTTCCTTTGTACCAGCAGAGGCTCCTCAGCATAAACAAGATGGGCTTTATCCTGCTTTAAATCCTATACATTCTGATCTTTTACCAACTACTGAAAACTGGCTCTGTTCATATTGCTATATGTCCTTTTTTTTTTTCTCCCCAGGTCAAGTTGTCGATAGATTTCACTCTTTGGACTAAACAAGAGAAATGCAAATTAATTAAATTCACACTACCTGGTTTAGACACGAGGCAGAAGTCCCATATGACATGACTAAGTGAATACACAAATTAATCTCTCGCTTGCTTTGCGGAGTTCATCTTTGCTCTAGGATAAACCTGTGTATTGCAACCAATAACACACATTACACATAAGTCTATTATGGTTATGTGGACAGCTTTATATTACAAACATCTTAGTTGCTTTTCTGGCTATACTCCTCTTTCCCTCATAACATGTTCCTCATGTACCTTTTAAACACCCATTGATTGTCATATTGGTGCTAGTTACAGTATTTTACCAGCCTCACTTGGGTTACACTCTGGCTCTGACCAGCCTGGGTTCTACAACAGGGTGACCTCAGCACACCCCCAGTCTTAGATATTTCCCCCGAAACGTATGTCCTGTATGGCCCAGCCCTCGCCTGGACAGTATAAGTGATATTAGGTCTGTTATTTCTTTGAAAGAATAATACACCATCTTATTATTTCAAATAGTTATTCAGATACTTCCATTTAAACATACTGCATTCGATAAAACAGTAAAAATAAGTTTATTAATTACAAACAGAGACTTTAAGTGAGTACAAGTAATGAGGCATAAAAGTCAGAAATGGTTACAAGAAAAAAAAGATAAAATGCAACTGTTACCTAATTTAGCAAAGTGTTAAATTTTAAATCAGTTTTCTCACTACATGCTTTCAGCAGTCTTACTGACCAAACTTTTTAGGTCAGAACCCCTTCTCCCAGAGTCCAACAAAGGTTTCCTTTGTCACTTCAGGTGCAGTGAATGGGCAGAGTGAGAGAAAGAGGGTACTTTGTAGAGCCCTGCATGGATACACAAAGGTGTATCCGCATCTGATCCATGATCCACAAAAATTATCTGTGGATTTGCAGGGCTCTACACTGGGAGCCAGGCTGAGACTCTGAGGCATCCCCTCGCCAAAGCCCAGTCGGGAAAGCCGCATTGGGAGCCCGTGCAGAGTTGTGAACTCTCCACCTCCTGGTCTCCCTGCTCAGTGTCCCTGCCCCCGAGCTCCCCGGCTGGGCTCCATGCTGGCCTGGGATGGGGGGACCTGTGCAGTTGCCCGGGGGGCTGCTCGGACCCCCCGCCCAGGGCAGGTGGAGGGACCCAGGCTCCCCACAGCTGCCAGTGCAGCTATCCCCTACCCAGCTCCGGCTGTGGGGTTAGGGAGGGGTCTCAGAGCTGCAGCCCAGCCACGGTAAGAGCCAGGTAGGCAGCTGTGGGGAGCCATGGCACCCTCCACCTGCCCTGGTCATGGGGCCTAAGCAGCCCCTTGCCCAGTGTCCCTGTCCCCCATGTCCCCCCGCCCAGAGCAGGTGGAGGATCCATGCCACGGTTCCTCACAGCTGCCTGCCTGGCTCTCACCATCCGAGCCCTGCATGGATACAAAATTTGTACCCACATCTGCACTGATATCCGCAGAAATGGTCCACGGATATAAAGCGGATACCTGTGGGTTTGCAGGGCTCTAGTCGTTTGGGGTATTTATCCTTCCTTCTTTATAGTTTCAATCCCCCTCTTGAAAAACATTTCCAGCTGCATACTAGGAGACAAAAGGTCTATGTGGAAGGATGTTCCCAGCTGCTTTTTCCTCACCTGTTTGAGCTTCCTTTCTTTCCCTTCCTGCTTGGTGATTCTGTTTACTGATTAAATGCAATTTAAGCAGAACACACATTCCTTTGTTTGAGACAGACCTGTTTTCCAACCTCTGTTTGAAACATGTGTTCATAGTTCCATTCAGTGGAATCTTATGGCTTCACGTACCACACACTTTATCAAGACAATACTGATCACCAAATTATGAGTTTTCAAATGATATCTTTACAGGCATACTTTGTACAAAGATTATTGCAATAGTGTGTAGGATGTAAATACAGAGGTATATTCTTTCACAAAGACTTGTCTCCATATTTTGGATATCAACATAATCCCAAGGCTTTACTTCATCCTATGATGGATGTGCATCTGTGATGGCCACCATTTTTAGCCCACACTGATGGTTTAGCTAAAGACCTCCATATCTCTAAGCTTATGTGTCTACAACTTGAAATAAAAAAACTCTGGAGCTGGGCTGCAATAGCCCCACATCCTCTGTGGGTTAAGCACAGAAGGGGACATGCAATAAACTCTGACCAGTGGGTTACACAATTACAGCAGTGTCTCATGTACTTCCCACAGTGAAATATTTAGGAAGGCACACACAGTATAATTCTGATTCCATTGACTGAAAAATATTCATTGACTTCCATGGGTGCAGGATTTGGCTCTTCATATCCTTGGTCCATAGTTTGTGCTCTTTGCTGGGTCTCTAAAAATGGTGGCTTCATGAAATATGCAGTGAATGACAGGTCCGTCCCAAAGGCCACAAACATGCTGGGTAAATTTAGGGGGTTAAAGAACAGTCAGAAACTGCACTGAAGTAATAGAGGTGACCTCAAAATAATAAAAGAGGCAAAGGAGAGGGCCGGGGGAAACCTTCTAACATAGAATGCAAGGAAAAATATAGCTTGTACTGACCAAAATCTCCTTTTAGTCGTGCTGATGCACCCCCACTGAAGTCAATGGGGTTGTTCTAATATGACTACTAAGAGAATCTGGTGAAGTGTTTTCATTTTTTCTCCAATAGCAAGATTAAGCCTTCCAAGATAGGATAAAAGTTTCCATGCTCATTTGAGCTGCTTCATCCAATTATTATCTTTCTCTTTGTGACACTTTTATTAATATGACTTCAGCATTAAACCACACAGAGAATATTCTGCTTGGAATCCAAAGTCAGCAGAGTATAAACATCTTTCCCAATTCCGAATAGCCTCTCCATATTGCGAAATCCCAGACTGAACTGACTCAGCTTCAGACTTTCTGCCTGGGAACAGGAACTTCCCATTTGGCACTGATCAAAGAGAATACTGGGCTTCAACTACCTAATGATCCTAGAGACAAACAAAAATCTGTGACAGGGAAGCTTATGTATTATTTGTAACAGATACGGGTATTTACTGCATCTGTAGATCATTTGCAGGTAAAGAATAGCAGATACGATATGCTTTTATCAGAGACGGAAGAGTTACAATTTTCAAATGTATGGTAATGACTTTAAAAAGTGATTATGAACTAACTCATTTCTTGGTGCACTGTATACTACAGTAATAATCCAAACTGCCTGTGACTTATGATTATACTTGGCAACAATCACCAGCTCCCACTGTACTGTGAAATTAGCACCACCGACTGTAGTTGTGGCACTTATTGAACACAAGGGAGCTGATTATAGCCTCATAAATTCAAAGGCAACCTCTACTATTGCTTAATTAGAATCAGTATCTGAGCATAAATTAGGGTAGCACTTGCTAGTACTATTATGGCTAAAGGTCTATCAGCCTGTTCAGCATACCACCAATAATTTAAATTATAAATTCAGACTTTGAGGGAGGTGTCGTAAAAATTTAGCTCTGTGTTGGAACCTGGCAAATCATGTTTCAGAGAGCAGAAACTCTTTAGTTATTTTTTAAAATTGAATTAATGCAAGTCCCTTTGGGTTTTGCTTATAATTTATTTGTTTTAAGCCTTAGAAATATGTGAAATTCATATATTTTTGTTTTTCATGAGTCTTGCATGAAAAATATCACTTACATACCAGCACGATAGGGTCCATATTACTTTTCAAACTCCCTTAAAAAGTGGATATCATCATTTCCATTTGTGTAATTGTGCTTTACTCAGACTTTGACAAAATGGTTATTTTCACATTGAGAACATGTTTGATGATGTCATTGCGAATGTTGCTTTCACTTTCAAACAAAACCTGGTTTAGCTCAAAAAACCTGCCCATTTGCACTAGGAAATGAGTCTATTGTTTTCTAATTTCCATAGTGTGGTCAGGTTTTCCTTTAATAATAAAAAAGGGGCCATTTTTGAGTTTTTAGCCCCCCTGTGCAGTCAGGATTTTGGGGGACACACGGTCCTCCTAGCCAGCACACAAAAAAACACCATGAGGACTAAAGCTCACAGTGTTTCCTAGGGAAGTGGCCCTTTAACAAGACCCCTGCTTCCTTCTGGTAGAAAAAACTGCAGCAACCAAGAGTAACGGGGGCTCAGGAATCAGTAGCTTTGGATTCTATGCAATTTTCTGTGTTGTTTTATGGGAAAACTGACTTGTCTGAGACAAGTCAGAGGTAAGTGCATGGGAATTAACTAGGGGACGGGGACTGAATATAGCAAATACTTATTTGCTATATTAGATCAGTTGCAAGAGATGGAGGGTTGGAACTAGGCAGTGAGGTCATGTGACAGTTGGTGGGAAACCATGCAATGGGATAAATGGGGGTGAAAGGAGTGGAGACTAAAAAAAGAGAAAAAGAAGGCAACACAGTATAATGGACCCAACATGATCTGTCTCAAACATTTGCATCCCTTTCTCTGTCCCTCATCTATTTCTTTCCTACTTGCATTGCAAGATCTTTAGGGCAGAAATCTATTAACTAATTCTGTACCTGAAACAAATTACACACTTTGGGGTTCTGTAAAAGAAATTACATCTTCCAGGCAAATGAACGATTTTGAGAGATTATCTATAGGTATGTCTACACTGAAATTGAAGGTGTGATTGTAGCACAGCCATACTGGGGCTCCTGGAACATAAGGGGCAGCTGTCAGAGTATTCCACCGCTGCCTCTGCGTACTGGAGTCTTTTCCTGGGGTGGGGAAAGGCTCCAGCAGCTGAGAGACAGGAGGACACTAAAAATAGCAGTGTAGATGGGGAGGCAGAGCTTGGGCAAGTAGAGAGGCGTGTAGGGTATGTACCCAGACCCTTCATGTATGTCTTTACTCGGCTAAGCTGTGCCTTGTCATCTACATTGCTATTTTTACCCATGCAAGGGGCTACGCATGTATGTACACGACATACTGCCAAAAGAAGAGTTCAATGTAGATGCAACCTATGTCTTTACTACTGCTGTTACCTTTGCTAGCTAGATTAAAGTTAGCACAGGTATGCCTAGCTGTGCTAGAATCACACCTTCACTTGTGCTGTAGAGGTACCCTAAATTTGCATGTGTTCTACTGTATACTAGGCTGGTTTGGTCCATCTTAGCTTTTGTACATTGTCTTGATTTCGTTTTAATTTTCTTTTTTAAAAAATGCTGAAGAAAATACATTTAAATTTTCCATCAAAATCTGGGGTTTCCAAACAGTGCAGTAGGACTGATATATTATCCACTGTCTAGATGCAAGATGAATTAAAGACAAATTTTTGCTCCAAAGCCCTGCTTTTCCTGGCTTTTATGGGTTGAAGTCGGACTTTTAACATCAGAGGACCGTGGTTTTTTCGAGCATGATCATACTGCATGGCAGTTATCAAAGAAGTAATAACCCCATACTGTTTCTGCTGTGCATTTCAGTGGAATGTCTCCTACAGTGCAATGAATCCAAAAGGCACATGGGGGTTTATTAGAAGGATTACAGTAAGAGAAGTTTATCAGCAAATACTGTGGAACTGTTGTGGGTTTATCAGTAATAAATGCTAAGGAGATCATTTTCTAAATGTTGCCCAAGAGAGATGTTTAGCCAAACCCATTAACAAGGGATATGTTTTCTTACGTGTGATCTATTCCTTGCCCAGTTTTTTCCAAATGTACTCTTTTTGATAAAAAAAAAACTATGATCTTTGAAGACAATAGTTTACATGGAAGTTAAGATTTTACAACAACATAAAAACAAAATATTGCTGTTTTTCTCTACTTATTATCCCTTGCCAGCAGCTCAAGAGCAGTTGGCTTCAATTCCTGATTCTCCTCCAGAGTCTTACAGTCCATGATTTCATGATGACGATGTAGGGCCAACCTGAGGTCATACATATCCCTCTACAAATATCAAAACAGGGACCTCATGCCCGCTGCGAAACTGCAAAGGCTACACCCTCTTTAAGCTCTTCTCCTATTGAGGCAACCCCAGCAACTGCCCTCTCCATTTTCAGGGTGCATAAGAACTGCATGGCTGATATGAGAACTTCCTTCTATTAAGGCCAGTACCATGTCATAATAAAATTTTGGGGTGGTTTTTTTTTTTTAATAATCAGGTGGAAGAATTAGACTCATCAAACTCTGGTTCAATATCAATATTTCTGAATGGCTTACAAACTTTAAAAGGAAACTTGTCCAAGCATGAATGGGTCTGAGACCTTGAAAAATCTAAATTAAAAAAAATCAAACCTACAGAAGAACACTGAAACAAATATCAGAGGGGTAGCTGTGTTAGTCTGGATCTATAAAAGCGGCAAAGAGTCCTATGGCATCTTTATAGACAAACAAACAGATGTATTGGAGCGTGAGCTTTCGTGGGTGAATACCCACTAATCATTCTTGCTTGCATATTTATACCTGCCTCTGGAAATTTCCACTACATGCATCTGATGAAGTGGGTATTCACCCACGAAAGCTCATGCTCCAATACGTCTGTTTGTTTGTCTATAAAGTGCCACAGGACTCTTTGCTGCTTTTATTGAAACAAATGTAATTCATTACATTTTGATCTTTTACTTACGACTGAAAACAGGCTGTGTTCATATTGCTACATGTCGAAGAACTTTGGCATTTCACATAATCCTTTTTAGTTTTAGAAACTCCTTTTAATGGAGCATGCATCTTAGTTTTGAAATGAGCAGTATTCCTTCCAGTAAAATATTATAGCCTCAGCGCTGGTTTCAGTCATTTTACCTCTCTCATGATTTGGTTAAATTTAGGAAAATTAGTATTTAAAAACATACCTGGATAACTATATGACACCTTTCAAAATGACACCTTTCAAAATAATCAACAGGCAGGTCATTTCGTCCTTCTCTTTTAGAAAGTAAAATCCCTTATTGCCTCTTTTTACCATTTCAATTACTTTGACCGAAAAGAAAAATCACTGAGGCTGTGAGTAAGTTAACAATGTGTAAGAATCCCTTAGGCCATTCCTATATTAGGAAATTGTATTGTGTGTTAAAATATGATTTTTAACCATGAGGACCACGACTTTGCGATTGGTGTAGACAGACACTAGGTATGCTCAGCACAGTGTGAGCTAGTTATGGTTTAATCATGACTAAGTGACATGAGGGTGAACATGACTTATTCTTGTCTGTATGACTGCAAAGCTGTGCTCAGCATCATGTTGGCTAACTCATTTGTTAAGTCATGTTTAAATAAAGGAAACATTTCTAACAGAGACAAGGCCTTGATGGATGATGTAGTATATAGGTAGGCTTGGAACGATTCAGTTGATTTAACCGGACACACAGAAACTGTTGAAAAAATACTGCCACAGGTGGTGGTCGACATTCGCAGAGAGGCAAAGTAAGAAAAATGCTACCTGAGAACCTATTAGAGTTTGATTTAGGGATATTTACTTTGTATAATTAGACAAGTGATGTTGATAATTTGTGTTTATAAAAAGTTTGAGCTTTAACTTTTTGAATCTCAATGTCTGTTGTCATTGAATAATTATTATCTGATAATCCATAATTTCCCACAACTGTGAAAATTTAAATCCATAAAAATTGAAAAAAATAAAATAATTTTGTGCAACTGGAAATTTGATAAGAATGCTTATAATTTTGACAGATGTCAATGTTTATTTAAAGAAAATAAAAATCGAAGTCTGCCAAGCCTAGGTACAGGAATAGGATAATGTCTCTTTAAATAATTTATGGGCCCTCTAGTGGTGCCTACCATGTTTCATGTCTGGAAAGTGACAGAACCCACCCAAAACAGCAGTGTATGTACGTAGCTAGGCCTTGCTTGTTGTGTATATTCAGTAAACATGGTTATTTGGACCCCATTTTGTCTATATGGTTCCTTTATATTAAGTTTGTATAAAGAGTACAACGGATGAGGATAACTTTACTAAGCTTTTCCAGGGATTGCGTTGGTAAAAGAGCACATGAACCCTTTCATCTGATTCAAATCCTAAACAAGTGGGTAGTGACCAGACTTTGTATGAGAAATGAGTTAGCTTTTTCCGTCCAGTCCTGGTGGATTGGTGTATAATGTACACACAGCAAAAAGCATAATCACCAATGGCACTATTGTTGCCAGCCTCAACAGACAAAGGTCTGATGAATATAAGAGCCAAAGAATCCCTGAAGGAGAAGGTGGAGACACATGGGCAAGGCTGTGTGTAGGGAAGCTTGCATTGCCACTGCTTGTATTGTATTTTGTCTCTGGATAAACAAAATATTTAAGGTTCAAAATCACTGATTTGATTTTGGCATAAAAACTAAAACAAATGATGTAACCTGTATGACAATGGGAGAGGGGAAACAAATGGAATGACAAGTATTTTAATGTGTGGGGTTTCCTAGCATTTATGAGCTGATAAACACTGGGTAATAATTGGACAATGCCCTCAAAAAGACAGATAATTATAACCACATGTAACCATATGCTTGTATATTAGTGTTAGAAGACCAGACTCTGATCTCAGTTACAGTTCATTGAGGTTACTTTAGTTGCTCTGAATTCAGACCAGCATGAGTGAAATTTTTGGCCTCCTGTCCATTTCTGTCTTTTCCACCTGCTACCTTGGCCCTATCCCCTCCTGACTATTAACGTCCCTTGTCTCTGCTCTCATTCCTTTCTCTCTTGCTCTCCTTAAGCCTTTTCCCTTCTTTAGGTCCTTCCTCTGTGTATACAAATATACTTTTGTATCCCATGTTATTGTCAAGCAAGGGACTAGTCCAGTTCTACCACTAGTAAATTTTTTGTGCTTTGTCAAGTCACAGAGGCCAACATTTTCAAACCTGGGTGCCTAAAATTAGGAACCTAACTGCAAAAGTACAGACACAGTTGCTTAACCAATGTTAAAAATGTTGTCCTTAACAGCTTTGTACTTGTATTTCACATGTGTAGCAAGGAGATAATACTAGAGCTGGTCAGGAAATAGATTTTTCAGTCTGTGAAACATTTTGCAATTTTTTCATCCAAAATGGGATAAAAAGCTAAATCTTCAACATTTTCATAAAACAAAATTGTTTTTTTCAGATAATTTGAAATGTTTTGTTTCAATAAATTTAAAGTGTTTCATTTTGACTTCAACCATTTTTATTTCTTTAATATAAAATAAAGTAAATATCTAAATGAAAAGTTGTTTAGAAACAAAAAAAACCCTCAAAATTTTCCATTCTGAAAATGTCAAAATGGGACATTTCAACATTGTGAAAACTTAATTATAATTCTTTTCTAAACAAAATTTTGTAAAATTAATATGATTTCATGAAAAACACTAATGTTTGTCAAAGCAACATTTTCCAACAGAAAACTGTATGAAAATTTTGGACGAGCTCTAAAGAATACTTCCCTACCTCACCAGCTCAGCTGGCTGGCAGCTCCTTCAGGTGGTCACTCTTCTGTGTTTTGTTAGAAAAAGCTATTTTTGGTAAACCAAGAGAGGCAGGCTCTGAGAACAGTGACATTCCCATTCTTCAGGGAACATGCAGTTGCACTATTTAATTATAAAAATGGGAATTGTGCAGTTCATTCACGTTAATGCACAGTGGATTGTGGTCCTGACAGACAAAAGTCAGGGAGCCAGGACCTCAGCTGCACAAATTTATAGCTTCCAAGGCCAGAAGTGCCCCCTGTGATCATCTTCTAGTCTGACGTCCCGAATAACACAGGCCATGGAACTTCCCCACAATGATTCCCCAAGCAGATCTTTTAGAAAAACATCCATTCTTGATTTAAAAATTAGTGATGGAGAATCCACCACAATCGTTGGTAAACTGTTCCAATGATTAATTACTCCCTGTGTAAAAAATTACACCTTTATTTCCAGTCTGAATTTGTCTAGATTCAACTTCTAGCCATTGCATCGTATTATACTTTTCTCTGCCAGATTGACGAGCCAATTATTTGTTCCCTATGTAGGTACTTACAGACTGTAATCAAGTCGCCCCTTATCCTTCACTTTGTTAAGCTAAATAGATTGAGCTCCTTGTGTTTATCACCATAAGGCATGTTTTCTAATCCCTTTATCATTAACTTCAGTGTAGCTATGAAGCTTTACACCAGTGGAGGATCTGGCACCCTCTTATGGGGGCCAGGAGTCAGTATTTAATTTTTTGCCAGAGTGAGGAGAGGGGAATTTTTCACAGACTTAACAGAAAATGCCAAGGCCAGCCATGCCTAATTGAGTGTCTGTGTCGTTCTATACATAACCCGGGTCCCTCTTTTTGTTTCCCTTGTTTGGTGTGTGTGTGTGTGTGTGTGTGTGTTATATTGTTAATTGTCCATCATGTGGCCTGTAACCTCTCTGAAGCAGAATTCTGACTTTTCCTTCTGTTTCTGTGAAGTGCCAAACATACTTGCGGGTGCTCTAAATAAATAACAACGAATAAGAATAATAATCTTGTTACTTTCTTTCATATGGGAATTGACAGCAGCAGAAATGGTTGAAGGTTTCCAGGAAAATATACTGTATTAGGAACCAGGAAATAACATTTGTGATTTAAACTCCTTTTATTCAAGTGGTATTTTACTGTGTGTTCTTTTTTTCCAGTTTTATATTTTACTGTTACAGGAAACAATGCCATTTCAGGTACCCAAGAGAGACCAGAGAGCTATACTAAGTAATACACTGCTAAATAAATCCAATCCAATCTGTCTTTTGCATATATCTGCCATGTTTTAGTCTGCCCATGTTTCTGCTATTCATCTACTGATGAAGAAAATTCCCACTGGTATAATGTGAGATGTCCATAGGTATTATAAATATCCCTTCGTAGATCTCCACAGAGGGATAAAGTACAGGGTCAGTTCAAAGTCAATCCCACATTTTTAAAGCAAGGAAGGATATTATTTGCATACTGTGAGACAGCCTGTCCCTTACTTAAGAATATATTTACAGATCCCTTAAAATTAGATGTAAATAATGCTCTTGTTTTGTTTTCATAGATTATTAGAGAGGAATTTTGTCATATTCAAGAAATACATATATGTTGGTTGCTTTCAGTAAGGGTTTTGAGAAGAGAAGACAAAGTCCCTGCAGGTACCGCAAACCACTGCTGTGCAGACACTAAATAATAACCAACCCTTTTAGCCCCAGATATTAAAAAAACAAACAAAAATTAAATGCCTCCCTCTCAATGATCTGTTTTTATCATTGCAATCCTGCAGTTTGCTCTAATCAAACATCGCTGATATGTAAATGGTTATGGCATTCTGAAAAACAAATTCATTTTCCTCATCCACTAGTAAGAGAAAAAGTCAATACCCTTGTGAAGGCATAGGGTGGAGGACCTTGATATTTTAGGAGAGCACATCTTCTTCACAGAATACAATCATGAAGACGGATGCCTCTGATAAGGTTCTGGCCAGTGCCTAATCTCGGTTTAAGTTAGAATCCAACTTCACAGGAATCAGCAAAATACACTGAAGTGCAGAAAAAGATCAGTAGCTAGTGTTTAAATCAAGATCTTTTAAAATAGTATATTAAGGAAAGCACACATGTAAATGAGTTGTTATCCTAGGACTTTCCTTTATCCATTTCTCAACTGGTCCATTGCTTTACAGATAATGGGCCCAATTCTCCTCTTACTTACATTAGATGCACATTGGTGCAACTCCACTGAGTTACTTATGAATTGCACTGGTGTAAGTGAGAGAGGAATCAGGACCTGTGGGTTAACTTCTGTTCTCGTTTACACCAGTATAAATACATAGTCATGGCATTCAGTACAGTGTAGTTACTCGGGATTTACACCAGTGTAACTGTGAGCAGAATCCATCCTTCTGTGCTTGATTCTTATCTCACACTAATGTAAATAAGGTGTAGGGTCCCTGACGTCAATGCACTTACAATGGTGTAAAACCAATATTAGTGAGATCTGAATGAGACCCTCTGCCCCAGATGATATAATTAATAAGACATACAGTCAGGATGGAATGTTTCCTCTATGTGCTGCATTGTGCAACTGGATATTGGCATTATGTATTTTAATGCAGCAACTATGAGCAATTGTCAATATCAGAATAAGAGACTGGGGCCAAACCTTGCTCACTTTACTCACACAACATGGTCACAGGATTTGGCCCTTCAAGGAAAAATGGTCTTAATGACAAAGTTAAGGGGTTCCTAAATATTTTATGTTAGAATAAAAGTCAGATGTTCAATAAGTACCTTAATGGACGCCGGTGACATAAATGGAATTACTTCAGTTTGCACAAGGGTAAATGAGAGCAAAATTCAGCCAAGTAATCCAAGCAGGATTTTCTTCCCTACCCCAAGCATTTTTAATAATCACATTTTTGTATTTATTTAGTAACATTTGGTTATGAGATCTGTAACTGGGATAGGTATTCCGAACTAGAGATGCAGACACAAATCTCATAATCAAACTATGCTCGGAACTCACTGCATGAGACACTGAAAATGTCTCCTTCCCTGTAAATTTGCATTTAAATGTTGATTGTCTTCCTTTAAGTGATGCTGTTTCAAAAGTGATCCTACTTACAATCACATTAGCTGTCTTTATGTATACTTGTGCTTGTGTCTGTTAGGAAAATGTGTTACCATAACTAGCTTTTTTGCTGCACACTGCAGGATGCTAAAAAATCATCAGTTTCTGTTTGCTTGGAGCCACGAAGAAAGATGTTCTATTTTGCATCTTCGATGCTTACTGAATTTTAATGAAAATAAAAATACCTTTTCTCTTTCTCACATTCACATGGTGAAGAGACTCACCAATAGACCCAACTGTTTTATTCTTTTCTTGGTACAGTTTCATAGTTCACCTAGAGAGAAGCAAGCCCCAAATACTTCAAAACCATAACACATCACTTTACTTTCCCTACTTCAATCCATTTAGTTTGTAGGACAGGCCAAGTGCATCAGCCTGACTAAGGCCCACATCATTCCTTTCTGACAGAAAAACCTAGGGCAGCGTTTCTCAAACTGGGGTCTGCGGACTCCTGGGGGTCCGTGAAGCTATTCCAGTGGGTCTGTGGGCCCCAGTGATCAACTTCTCCCCCTCCCTCCAAGTGCCTCCTGCATGCCAGGGAACAGCTGTTCAGCGGTGTGCAGGAGGAGCTGGGAGGGAGGAGGAGGAGTTGGGGACTGGGCACGCTCAGGGGAGGGGAGAAAGGGGGTGAGGTGGGGCCTTGGGGGAAGGGGTAGAATGGGGGCAGGGCCTGGGGCTGAGCGGATTGCTTGGGGTTCCCCCAAAAATTTAAAATCAAAATGGGGATCCTCAGGTTGCTAAACTTTGAGAGCCGCTGACGTAGGAGATGGTCAGTGTTAGGGGGAAGACTCTGCTGTCTCACATCTGGCAACAGGGTTGGGGTGGAGGGCATTTCTGGAAATGGTGGAGTAGCCAGGGGTTGTGGCCTTCCTAACCCACAAACATCCCAATATCCAGGTCATCTAAAGAAGGATGAGGTACCCATGCAGAAGCTTAGAATCCCCATGATATTCTTTTGGCCTGCAAGGGAAGTACCTTCACTCTAGGTCCTCCACCTGAGATGGTTTGATTGTTCAGAAGGACAACCCATATGAGTGAATGCTGATAGGATGAGCACTTGTTCCCCACAGGTATCTTCCCCATAGATTTGTTGGGGGATGATCCCATAGCCCTGTCCCACAGCTCTCACACCTCCTGGTGACTCCTCTCCCTTCCTAACCTTTTGAGCACTAAACCCATGGATTTCAGGCAGAGGGCCTTCTGCGGGGTTGGAGGAAGAAAGGGATGATTATGCTGAGGTTCAGCTCCGTATCCCTGATAACTCTTGGGATGTTTTGCCCTATTTTGATCCTTGTGAAATAAAATGCAGAAGGGGATAACTAGGTCCGAGAAGTGTAAACTAAGCTTCCCTTTCCCTGCCTTGTTAACAGGATATTAGGCTGGTTTCTGTGGGGTTAATTACTGTTCTTTCCTTCTGGATTATCATTTTTCTCTTGTCAATAGAATAGACCCTTCACCTTCCTCCAAATAAGCATCATTCCCATTCTGGCTATTAGAAAACATATGCATCTTCTTCAAAGATTATTAGTGCCAAGATTCTCAGAAGTACCTCGTTATTTTTGGATGCTGCAGTTTTTAGGTGTCCAACTTGAGATGTAAGAGTGGCCCAACTGTGTCAAATCAATGGTTCATCTAGCCCACTGTCCTGTCTTCTGACAGTGGCTGGTGCCAGATGCTTCAGAGGGAGTGACAGAACACAGAAATTTACTGTCATCTAGTCCTAGCTTCTGGCAGTTCGAGGTTTAGGGACACCCAGAGCACGGGGCTGTATCTCTCATCATCTTAACTAATAACCATTGATGGACCTATCCTCCATGACACTATAACAGGGCCTGATTGTCATAGAGTGGATGTTCAGCTCTGAAAATCAGGCCCCTTTTAAGCCCAGCAATCAAGGCACCCAAAATCACTAGTCACTTTTAAAAAATTTTTACCACTAGTGTCTCTACGTGAACCATCAGCTATAGGGCATGTAGTTCAAAGGCAAATTCTGTGCTTAGTTCCACCAGTGAAAATACATGAAGACAGGTTTCAGAGTAACAGTCATGTTAGTCTGTATCCGCAAAAAGAAAAGGAGTACTTGTGGCACCTTGGAAACTAACAAATTTATTTGAGATGAAGTGAGCTGTAGCTCACAAAAGCTTATGCTCAAATAAATTTGTTAGTCTCTAAGGTGCCACAAGTACTCCTTTTCTTTTTGTGAATACATGAAGAGTTACTCTGGATTTATGCCAGTGGAATCTGAGAGCAGAATATGGTCCTAAAACATCGCCTTATTGAAACTGTACCTTAGAAGGTTTCAGAGTAGCAGCCGTGTTAGTCTGTATTCGCAAAAAGAAAAGGAGTACTTGTGGCACCTTAGAGACTAACAAATTTATTTGAGCATAAGCTTTCATGAGCTACAGCTCACTTCATTGGATGCATTCAGAAAGCTTATGCGCAAATAAATTTGTTAGTCTCTAAGATGCGACAAGTACTCCTTTTCTTTTTGCGAATACATGAAGAGTTACTCTGGATTTATGCCAGTGGAATCTGAGAGCAGAATATGGTCCTAAAACATCACCTTATTGAAACTGTACCTTGGAAGTTTTCAGAGTAGCAGCCGTGTTAGTCTGTATTTGCAAAAAGAAAAGGAGTACTTGTGGCACCTTAGAGACTAACCAATTTATTTGAGCATAAGCTTTCGTGAGCTACAGCTCACTTCATTGGATGCATTCAGAAAGCTTATGCTCAAATAAATTTGTTAGTCTCTAAGATGCCACAAGTACTCCTATTCTTTTTGTACCGTGGAAGTGTCTGTATTTGATAATTTTTCAGTTGCATAATGCTTTTGCCAAGAATATACTGTAGCAAACTTTTCCAGGGCAATATATTTCTTGCACCTGAGGACTAGTAAGCTTCCAAGTACAAGCTGCATACTCCAAAAAAGAAAATTAAAAAATTGAAATTGAAAAAGAAACCTCTACTGTAAGAGAAAATGGCTACAAAAATGATAATTGCTTATTTTATTGCTGTCTCTGGACATCTGCCCAGATGTGCGTGAGAAGAATACATCTACCTTCAAATCAATTTATGGTATTGGTGGTCTAGTGGCACAATAGATTTCTTACTTGCTATTTGATCCATGGAAGAGAGAGTCTCTCAATTTAAATCCCTTCCTTACTGAAGATCATTCTGATAGAGTGACTGTGGAGTCCCAAAAGTGAAATGAATTCATTGGTTACTAATAAATTGTTTCTCTCAAAACCATAGTTATTAAGCATCTGGGACAAAATTCATTGCTGATATAATTACAGTGAAATGAATGAGATGACAGAGGGGATTTATAATGCATTACTACTGACCAATCTCTGTAAAAGGAGAAAGCACAATGTACCAAATTCAGCCATGATGTAAGCAGGCACAGCTCCCACTTAAGTTAATGGGAGTTGTGTCTTGCTTACATTATGGCATCATTTATCTGAACAGGTCAATATTTCCATTCGTACTGTGTACTTTTTGTTTGGCTCTGGGGTTCTTTATATCTGTCAATATCAAAACCTTTAACAGAGTACTAAATAAAGCCCAAACCTATAAGAATACCATACAATTACAGTACAGTAGACCATATACAGTAGACCATATAATGATCTGGATGATGGGATTAATTGCACCCTCAGAAAGTTCTCAGATGACACTAAACTGGGGGGAGAGGTAGATACGATGGAGGGTAGGGATAGGGTGCAGAGTGACCTAGACAAATTGGAGGATTCGGCCAAAAGAAATCTGATGAGGTTCAACAAGAACAAGTGCAGAGTTCTGCACTTAGGAAGGAAGAATTCCATGCACCGCTACAGGCTGGGGACCGACTGGCTAAGCGGCAGTTCTGCAGAAAAGGACCTGGGGATTACAGTGGACGAGAAGCTGGATATGAGTCAGCAGTGTGCCCTTATTGCCAAGAAGGCCAATGGCATATCTGGCTGTATTTGTAGGATCATTGCCAGCAGATTGAGAGAAGTGATTATTCTTCTCTATTCGGCACTGATGAGGCCACACCTGGAGTACTGCGTCCAGTTTTGGTCCCCCCACTACAGAAGGGATGTGGACAAATTGGAGACAGTCCAGTGGAGGGCAACAAAAATGATTAGGGGGGCTGGGGCACATTACGAGGAGAGGCTGAGGGAACTGGGGTTATTTAGTCTGCAGAAGAAAAGAGTGAGGGGGGATTTGATAGCAACCTTCAATTACCTGAAGGGGGGTTCCAAAGAGGATGGAGCTAGGCTGTTCTCAGTGGTGGCAGATAACAGAACAAGGAGCAATGGTCTCAAGTTGCAGTGGGGGAGGTCTAGGTTGGATATTAGGAAACACTGTTTCACTAGAAGGGTGGTGAAGCACTGGAATGGGTTGCCTAGGGAGGTGGTGGAATCTCCATCCTTAGAGGCTTTTAAGGCCCGACTTGACAAAGCCCTGGCTGGAATGATTTAGTTGGTGTTGGTCCTGCTTTGAGCAGGGGATTGGACTAGATGACCTCCTGAGGTCTCTTCCAACCCTAATATTCTATGACTCTATGATAAGGTGACGAGACATCCTGATATTAGGGACTTTGTCTTATATACACAATTATACACCCTCCCACCCCTGAAAAGGTGTCCCAATTTTTCACACTTGCTATCTAGTTACCCTAGTAGAACCTCACATGTGCATTAATGACCGGGAACACTGTTTGCAAAGGAGTGAATTTTACAAATTATCGAGTAAGTGAATACAAGTGATAAGAAATGGGATAATGCATCACAAAATGTACTTAGTTCATTTTTTGACATTTTAGTCATGTTTTAGTGATTTATTATGCTATTTCATAATGTACTAGTAAACATTCTGGAGTATATTTTGTGTGTGTATGGATTTTTTCTTTAAACAAATCTTAGTGACACCCCCTTGCAGCCACTGCTATTAAGCCTTTGCTGAGAAGTGGGGAGAGACAGACAGCCTTTTGTGCAGATTAGAAAAGTACAGATTACTGTACTTCTACACTTACTTGTGAGGGTAGTGGAGTTGATTTTTGTGTTTATACCAGTTCCAGGCTTCACTTTCATATTGGCTGCTACTCAAACTGGACTCTTTACGTTAGCATTCTCCCAAATCCTTTTCTATCAGCCTGAACAACAGCTCCCGCAAAGAAGCAGTAGTGTTTTAATACTAAAGATGTTTTGTTTTTCCTCCCTCTCTCTCTGAAGCATTTGAGGACAGACTTTTAAGGTTGGTGAAGTCCCATAGCCTTTCTCTTAACTAGACTTCCAATATTTCCATAACTACATTCTGGAATAACTAGCAGCAAGTATGCAGAGTACATGCTTATAATAATGTTGACTTCACCAACTGGCACACCTCTTGATCCAAGAATAACATCCCATTCTGCAAGAACGGTACCAGATGTTCCACTTCATGCCATGCATAAGGACTAACTTCTCTGCCTGGGGAATAATATATACCAGTTTAGCCAGAGAGCATCACATAATCCAGCATTTTATGAGACAGAAGCATTGAACTCTTGCTCCAGCCAGGAATAATATCCTACCAAACTGATGGGTGGGCATGAAAGATGTGAGTACAGCTCTCCATCCAGGAAAAATATTCCATCCAAAGGAGCTGTAACGAGCATCCCACCAATGCATAAGACATGTCTCTCTGGTAGATAAAGCTATACAGTTAACTTTCCTAACAGGGTATTCCTTTATATTTACCTGGAAATTCTAATGCAACGAATCAAAGCCAATTTAAACTACCCAGTGAGAAATTCAAAACATCATTTGAATGGAGTTAAAGGATTTGAACCGTGAGGTGCTGAGCACCTATATTTCCCACTGAAGTCGCCTCTCAAGATCAAGTCTATAAATTTGACATTATCCAACAGATTTTGTCCTACGGGCCTAGACAGCTGGTACTTGGCAGAATCACCTTTCATGAAGCAGCATGGGTATTAGTTGACCTCCCTTTATTAAGAAAAAATAGCAAACCGCATCTTTTAGTAGAACTTCCTTTGCCAGATTTAACAGGTTTACTGTTGCAGTTTACCTGAATGGAGTCGAGGCCCTAATCCAAAGGGATGGAAACATAAAGACAAAGAAAAACGGAAACACAGTGGCAGTTTAAATGATAAATCTAAGCACGACCACAAAAAGGCTATTCATTTCTCTGTGTGTCTATCACCACAGTAGTTGAATGTCTTAGTATGTGTTGTTGATTTTGTTTGCATGCTCATTGGCTGTATGCTGTTCAAACACATACCACCAGCAAATTATATGGAAATACAAATATATTCACACTAATATAAATACATGCCTTCAAATGAGTAACTGCAGCCTACATTTTCAAACGTGCCCACTAAGTTGGGAACCTCGCTTTTTTGGATGTCCAGTTTGAGACATGTCTGGCCTGAGGTCGAGCACCCAAAATTCTATTTCATTTCAATGGGAGCTGCACCAGCACCTCTCTAAATCAGGTTCTAAGAGTCTCAGGCAGGGAAGCTAGAAAAGGAGGCACCTAGAATTAATGGACATTTCTGAAAAAAAAAGGCCTAAATTGCTTTAAAATAATCAGAGAATTTATCCAGCTGGCGTATCCTGCAGTTTGTAGTAATATTTAGTAATTCATACCCAGGATATGAACCACTGTCCTTTGACCATTCAGATACAGAGCTGGCCCTCAGTTCTACAGTCCTCAAGGCAAAGAAAGCTGTTCAAGTCCCTCTCTGGCTCTCTGTCTGAAACCCTTTTAAGCATGAGTGATCTCTTTCCCCAGTGGCTTCCTGCCTGGATGTGACCCCAGTTAGGCTGTATTGAATCCTTAGTCTGTCTGTCTGAGACTGCACAGTCCAGGATGAATGGCATGGAAGAAAGAGAGAACACAGCATGGATAAAGACAGCAAATGGACAGCGTTTTGTCTCTGACAACAGAAAATATATATTTATTATAAAAAACTGATTCATTTCTACCACAATAGAGGGCTTGGGATATGTTGGGCGGGGAGGCGGAGGGGAACAGGCAGACAACAGAAGCAATCGGACTTTGTGTCTGGCTGACCAGTTTCCTGTGTAGCTTGAACAAAAGCGAGTTTATACAGGTGGTCTGGCATTGCCACCCCGAGAAACCTGTTGCCTGACTCACTTTACTTCATCTGGCTGTTGCTTTGACTCCTGGCATGCTGACTGGCTTGAGCACTGCAGCAACATGTGAGTTTCTGCCCGGCATTCAAAATCACCACAAAATTCTACTCAAATTAACTGGCTGGCAAGCCAGACACAGAGCCAAATAGAGATCACAGACAAACTGAATCCCTTCTCTCCTGCTGCATGAATTGTAAATCTTATTTAAGACTTGTGCTTTCACCTGTAAGCAGCCTGCAAATGAGATCTTGGAAACTATTTGAATTACACGGCTTTTCTGGATGATTTTCACCAATCACTAAAACACACAGGGCAGAAATCTAACTTCTGACCCTCCTAATACCTTGGCTTCTCTCCTTCCTGTTGACATTTCTCCTTTCTACTATCTCCGCTGCTTCACAGTTAGCATCTCCGGGGTGACAGTAAAAATGTCAATATACTTTAAATAACATTTTATTTTTCGATTACACATGAGTATTAGGTCATATTGCATCATGTTATAAGCAATAAGAGACTGACATTGAACAAGATACCTAGAAAATGAATGGAGAACTTCATTTTATTTGAAAGTCCCCAGTTTGGTTATGGAATATACAAGTGAAAAATAAAATAGATGGTGGTGGGTTTAGGGGAAAAAAACCCTGCAGATTTCTCAGGAACTTGTCAATAAATAGTATGATTGCATCTGAAATAGTTGAATCCCCCCACAGAAGTTCCTTCAGTTGTCTAGTCTATTTCTGAAGTAGTTAGTTTATATGTACGGATCTTTTGTAGCTACAGGTCACCCCCTGAGTGGTTTTTTTGGGAGGCCAGGGGAAATGTATTCAGCAGCTTAATTATGCAGCATATAACATTGAGTTTGGTTGAACAGGGCAACATACAGTGCTTTTCAATACCCTTCTTATAGTGGGACAGTTTTCTAAGTTTTTAGTCATTTGAAATTATTTAACCTACAGATCATCATCTGTAACTTCTGCAAGGTCATAATATAGGGCGATCTTGTTTCTCAGGTGAAATGCTGGCTTCACTGAAGTCAATGGCAATGCTCCCACTGACTTTAATGGGGCAAGGATTTCATTGCAGTATATAAGCTAGCGTGTGTTGCCTTGTTGATTTTTTCCTTGGAGGACATCCTTGACTGAATTGAATGCGCACCAACCAGCTTTCTTTTTTTGTTAGAGTTCGCCTTCCTGATCGTGGCGCACGTTAATTTCTTGACCCAAATAGATGTATTGTTCAACTTCTTCTATTTGTTCACCCTTGACTATTATTTGAGCTTTAGGCAAAGCACCAGACTGCATAAATTTCATTTTTGAATGGTTCATTTTCAGTCCAACTTGGCTGCTTTTTTGTGTCAAGTTCTCAGAGCATTTTCTGTAGTTTGATAGTGTTGTCGGCAATCAACATGATATTGTCTGTGAATCGCAGGTGGTTTAGTTGCTCTCCATTGACACTGATTCCACCTGTCCAGTTCATTCACTTCATTACCATTTTGAGGCAGGCTGTGATGTTGTACCAATAAAATAAAAACCAGCAGGATCTTATTAAAGGGAAAAAGGCAAAATACCACATTTATTGTGAATACAGAAAGAATCATAGTAAGCAGTTAGTTACAGCTGTAACATTCCATTCAATCTCATCTTTATTCACACATTCATTCATACACACACACACACACACACAGGTTCTGCAAGGTTGTTATCATAGTAAGCAGTTAGTTATAGCTATAACTTTCCATTCAATCTCATATTTATTCACACATTCATTCATACACACACACACACACACACACACACACAGGTTCTGCAAAGTTGTTATCATAGTTACCAGCCTTAGAGTTGCTCATGCCAAGCCACTGGCCAGGTGGCCTGGACATGAGGAGGGAGCAGGGCCTTGTCAGATGCTCATCTGATGCTCCTGGAAGTTGGTTTGCAGAATCAGACCCCAAAGTTCTCACTTTTTAGAGTCTATTTTTATAGGAATTTCTTCCTATGCCAGTCTATGGGAATTGCTGCATCATGCTGTTGCTGAATCAATCAGCAGATGGCACATTCCTGACGGCTCCAAGATGTTATCTTGTTCTTTGGTTCTCCCATTCTTGAGGCTGTTGGGTGGATTCCAGTCTGCCCTCCGGGGGTCCTCTGGTTATTTCCACTTGACGCCTTCTTCAGCCGATGGACACTGGATTCTTAGGCTGGCACCTCCCTGATCATTCAGTTATTATCCACACCAAGCATCCATCCACATACATCCTCTATCTCTATTTTAATCACAATTGTTAATGCAACAAAAGGGCGGGGAGTCTCTGGGTGCTGTTTCTGTTGTTAGAGTATTGCTTTGAGTCTCTGTGAATTGCTTTGAGAACAGACTCTGTCTTAGAATGTACTAACACAATTAGCAGCTTGCAAGTTTTCACACACAGAGGGAGAGAAACAGTACCAAAAACCAAGAGACCTCTTAATTAGTAATACCCTGGAATTTAAACTATGGGGAATCAAACTCATTTGTGATTTTAATATAGAACTTCTTTAATATGATCCAACAGTGAAGTGTTTCAGTGAAACCATGTCTCCTTGCTTCACACCTTTTTTTACTGGGATGTGAAGGGGAGTATCAAACAGAGCTATATCCATAGTGCAATCAGAGTTTGCTTCCTTTAGTAGTTTTGATGTAGTTTGTGTCAATGCCCTGCTCTGCAAGAGCTTTCAACACTGCATTGATCTCTACACTGTCAAATGCTTTTACATAGTCAATGAAGGCAATGCATAAAGGAAAAATCAACAACGCAGCACATGCCAACCTCTTCAGCTCAGCAGTACTGCTGGCAATGTTATATGGCAGTGAAACATGGGCTCTGATGAAGATAGAGGACCAACAACTGTCTGTCATGGAGACGACAGAGTGGAGTGCAGGACATCATTGTTGAAAGTGGGTACAGTAAAATGCGATGGGTCAGTTATATAGCTAGGCTCACTGACAATCAATGGACTACAGCTCTCCTTGAGTGGTACCCACGGGAACTGAAATGACCACTTGGCCGAACTCCAAAGAGACGGGAAGATTTTTATCATGAAAAGGCACGGTCGCACATGGGAGAGGGAAGGCCAGGATAAGAGAAAAATAGAAGTGTTGTGATCAGCACAATCTATATGAGGACTGAAGGATCGATTGATCACTGTGATATAAGCTAGGCACTTAAACATTCCACTAGTGAAATCTCTGCCTGAATTTTCTGATGCCTGACTAATATTTGCTTAGCTGTAGTTATTGCTAAATACAGCATTTTTTAATTTTTGCTTCTCTAGTTCATTTTTAAATTCATTTGCCTCAATTTTCTTGTGACAACTGAGCTTTGTTCAGTGCAGGATCCAAGCAGGAATAGGGAAAGTTGCCTTTAAAGTTTCCCAGTCCTGGGGTCAGCTGGTGGCAGATTTCATACAGAGGGAGTGATATTTAGGGTAAATGTCAACCTTATGCAGGAAGCCTGCATAAAGCCTTATCATTTAAGATCTACTTAAAATCTTCATTAAGGGCTTAGTGGGACATATATGATGCACGTGGCCTTCTGTGGACTACTCTGCAGAATTTCACCCTTAAGGCATACTTCCAGGTACTTTGTTATATGAAACTGTATAAACTGGCAGTCTGCAGATAGTTTTTCTAGGGGACTTCTTTGGTTGTTTGAACCTCTTGCTTACTGCTTGCAGAGTTTTGTCAGAACCTGTCTGTCCTTTGTTATGCTTATCTTGGAACAAAAGAAGAGAAAAGATTATAGTCACTAATTTCAGCTGTCCAGTTATCACAGCTCCATTGTTTCTTGTAGCCTAATGTTTTCCTAAGGCCTTTGTAGATGAGGGACTGAACAAAAATGCTGTACTATCGGCTCCACATCAGGTCTCTGCCTGACTTTTGCCCGCTGCCATTGTCTTTTCCCTGTCTCGGGCTGCCTTGTTCACAGATCACAAGATAGTACAGGATAGTAAATTGCCTTCCTTAACTGCCTTAGGAGCTATCTTCTACCTAGTTGGCCAAACATTCCTTAGATGCATGTCTGAAGCCATTGACGCCATCTGCTCTTTGGCAGTAAGTATGTTAAAGATCCTGAGGTTGAGTTTGCTGTAGCAGAGAATATTTAACAGAGTCACACAAAGTGGAGACTGCGCTGCTACTGGTGACTTCTTTCTCAGTATAATGACTGTTCAGTTATATGAAGGCTAGAAAAGGTGTCTCAAAGTATAATTTTTAAACATTAAAGAAAATTAGTTTCTCATCTGAATCACTTCTTACAAAGTAATTTGCCATTTACCTTATTCTTCCCTCTCCCCTCACCCTCCAGAGAGGACACTATAAGAGAGCAGAGTCTTCTGTTAATGGCTGCAGAGCAATATGGGGCAGAACATTCCTTCTCCCTAGAACTCACTGAATCTCTCCTGAGTGTAGTTGGGATGTGTGCTGGGCTGAAGATTTGGTCCTTAATGAATGAATTACGATTTTACTACTAGAAACTATCAGTTGTTTATGTTACTATACATTTGTAGCATGGACAAATCATGTTTATAGCTTTTAGTAATATCAGTTATCAATTTTGTTCCATTGTGAATAATATTTTTCAATAACAAGTGCATAAACATGTGCAATGTACTTACGGTGACTAGATAGCAAGTGTGAAAAATCAGGACGGTGGAGTTGGTAATAGGTGCCTATATAAGACAAAGCCACAAATATCTGGACTGTCCCTATAAAATCGGGACATCTGGTCACCATCAACATACTTCTATAATTTCCCCAGAGCAAACAATTAACCTTTGAATGAGGATCCTGCACTCCTTACTCAATTCAGGGCTACATCTTAAAAAGGAGGCACATGATTTGTGCACAATTACACACAAGTGTTTGGGTTTGTATGTTGAAATAGATATTTAGATGCCCAGCTACCAATGGATTTTCCATCTACACTATTTTCCAATGGAAAATGAAGATTCCACAAAATCAAAATTTTCCCTGGGTATATTTTAATTTTGCCAGTAATTTTTAATTTTCTGTCAGGAAAGTAAAAATTAAATATTTCGCTTGGGATTGCTTCTGCCCAAATCAGAATATTTCATTTCTTTAACTGACCCAATGTGTTTCATTTCAAATTAGTGCAACAAAATATTAAACTGCAGTTTCCTATCAGCATTGCTTTATGGGAATTGTAGTTTGGGCCCCCATTCTTTCCTATGGTCTGGGCTTCCTGGAGGGCGTCATCTCTCATAATGCAATAAAGATTTCCCTCTGACTGTGTGGTGCCCTATGGGAGTTATATGACTTGACATTTCTGAATCAGAATTTCTGTTCTGTGGAAAGAATTAAACTTTTCATCATGATTTGGGATGAAACCAAAGTGTTGCAATTTCTCATGGAATTGAAATTCCAAATTTTGCTAATCTCTTCTACTATATTCAATACAAATATCCATGCAGTCACTGTAAACTGAGCATGCAAACACTGAACAGCAATTGCACACAGATTATTATTGTCTGTGATTTTTAGGCCTGTCTGAAAAAAATGGCCTTTAATGCTTCAATAAAAGTGAACTAAATCTAGCTTTGATTGGACAACCCTTTCTGAAGCCTCTGCCCATCTTTTTATGGTAGGCTTTTTGTCCGTATTCTGTGAGTCATATGCCAGTAAGGAAGCACTATATGTAATACAGATAATCTGTAAATGGATTAGGTATGTTCTCCAAATGTATACACAGGTTTCTTTGTCCTCTCTTAGGCAGGCATCATACTCAAATACTACTTGTGCTTTCTTTATATTTCAGCACATATCCATGTTCTGGCAGATTATAATGCTAATTGGTACACTCCTGTCTAGTTTGCTATTTTACCACACTTACGAAATAATAAATTTGAACTCCAAGACCTGTGCTGCCATTGTTTCTTCTTTACTCAACACAAGAATCTTTGAGAAAACACTCATGTTTCCAGCAATGTCTGCTGAGAACAAATTTTCCTTGTTGCAGGAGATTACAAAAGGTCTGGAGTTAGATATAGCCGCAGTCAATCACTGAAAATGAAGTCTTAGCTTGATGTTCATAGAAAGGAAATGATAGTTGGTGACAAAATTTTACCTTTTGTTTAACATCTGGAAAAATTAAGGATACTTAAGTATCGGTGGGTGACAAAAGCATTAAACTCCAATCACTTTTCCTTCCTTGCATTTTTGATTTCTTCTGTTCTGAAGAGTAATAAAGAGCAACATCCTGCAGTCTTTGGTCAGGGTTAAGCTCCCACTGAATCCAAAGAAGGATGGCAGAGTCAGGTCTCTAACCTATATGTAGAATGCAGTTTGGTTTCTGTGGTGATATTTATAGGCTAGTGACTGGGGGCCAGACTTTTAAAGGGTTTTAGGCACTTAAATACCTGTAAAAATCTGGCCCTGGATCCCTAGTTGCATAGATCCCTAATTCATTGTGTGTGTCAGTAAGTTACATGGTACTCCACCAAATCTGGACCCCAAACTGATGCATGTGGGTGTGCCTATGAGGAGCCCCACTGAAGTCAGCGGAGCTATGTGCATAGGCCTAAGGATCCACCCACATGTGGCTGATTGTAGGAAATGAGCCTTAAAAGTCTTTGATGTTTATATTTAAATATTAGGGGTTTAGGGCCTGAGCGCTGCTGCCCTGCCATTGCCCTCCAGCTGCTGTCTCCAGGTCAGTGGAAGGCAAAGAGGATAAAAATCACCCTTCCCAATGGGACGCTACCTAAACCTCAGCCTGCTGCTGTGGTGTCTAGTGGTGTTATACCCTAGGCCACTGCTGCAGCTGCTTCTGCGTGAAGAGAGGGGGAGAACGTAAAAGACCTGTCTCCAGCACTATAGCTTGACCCTGCCCTGATTCCAGCTGTTGGCATATGACTCTGCTTCACTGTGCTGGTCGGGATGAGAAGAAGGAACACAGAATAAACAACTGCTCTTCCCTTCAATAATACATGCCCCCTGCTGAGATACTTTTGGGAGACCAGAAGAAGAGAATATAAATGCTTGTTTTCCCTTTCTTGCTGCTGCCTGAGCTTGCCCTTGCTGTCCTGCTCCCTACTGTTAGTTTTGGGGGAGAGAGAGAGAGAGAGGAAACACTGACAATTGGATGAATTAGCCATTTTTGATAATCACTCTGTTTCTCCTTGATTTGTTTTATTTGCTGCTGGTAATTACGCACATCTTAAGTGGGTCTTTTCACTTTTCTTGTTGGTCTGGTCATAATGTTTCTTAAAGGCCTAAACATGTTTCCTTGCTTGTCCAGGGACAAAAGTTTCTCTGCAGAGCCCCATGATGAATGTGAGCCCTCCGGCATTTTTCAACACTCAGCTTATCTGCTACTGGAGAAATATTAGCAATAACTTCTAAACAGTTGTTAGATAAAATTTTAAGAGATTCTAGCAACCGTAACTGACTGATCAATATGAAAAGGTTCCTTTATGGTAATTAGCCAGTAATTATTAAAGATGGATCAGAAGTTCTATTTGATTCACTCCTCTGTACAGTGTCTGGCCTAGGGACACAGGTAAAAGAGCTTAAAAAGACTACGTTTTTTATGACAAAAAGAGGATGAAGCTGCAAACTGACTCTTTGGTTTAGGATATTTTTTACACAGATGGATTAAGAGACTGGAAAATACCAAAAAATATATTAATTAAAAATGGATAAATATCTAGAATTTGCCACAGTAGCCTTCTTTTTGGAGGCTCCAAGGTTAGAATCTGTCTCTTCTCTCATTGGATTTTTTAACCAGGCTGATGGTTAAAAGCAATGGGTCCAACTCTACCATTTCCCATCTTTTTTTCTCCTGAATCCGCAGATCCTTAGGATAGGATATATGGGGAGGAAGAAAGGAGAAGGATGTGGGAAGAGGAAAGTCTAGTCCCCTAAAGAGAGCAATCCTAGCATAGCAGACTAAAACCTTGGTCTGCCTATGCTAGAATTAGGGCTAGGTATGAACCAGATTTCCCATTCCTGGGATATTCCTTAAATTGGAAATTTGTTCCCATTCCAGAATGGAATGAAAACAAAATATGAAATTTCCCAGAAAACAAAATCCTCCCCTGCCTTCCCCAACCCCTCAAAGTCATTTTGGGTCAGTTGAAGTGTTCTAATTTAATGACATCAAAAAGTTTTGTTCCTATTTAAAAACTAATAATTTTGAAATTTTTATACCAAAAAGCCTTTTTGAAACAAACAAAAAAAAACAACCCCCAAAGCATTCCACTCTGAAAACTTCAAAACTAAATACTTTGTCATTTTTTTCAAAATTAAATTTCCTCAAAATCTACATATTTCCACAAAATATTTTGATTTCAGTGGGACATTTTTCCATTGAGAAATGCAGATTCCTCACAAAATTCCCAAACAATGCTAGCCATATCCTGTGTCTGACAGTGGCTTCTATCAGATGCTTGAGATGAAGGTCCAGGCATCTGTGTAACAAATAATTATTTGAGAATCTATCCATTAGGGAAGTTTCTTCCTTATTCCAGGCAGGGGACTGGTTTAAGCTTTGAAAATGTTCCTCATATATATTTATACTGACTAATGTAACTGGATATGCTTCCATTTTCCCTGTAAATGTCTAATCCCTTTTTGAATCCTGCTGAACTCTTGGATTCACTGATATATGGTGGCAGTGAGTTCCACAAGCTAATTATGGCCTTGCCATCTATGCTTTCTAGGGTGGTCTATTGACTTACTCCTACTTCAGCGTCATTGTGCTCTCCCGCACATAAAGCATCCCAGCCTTGAAGCCAGTGGGTTTGCTATGAGCATTGCGCCACTGTGCCTTACTGTTGCACCTTTTCTAAACATGGGATCTCAATCCCAAGAATACAAGGATTCTGCCTTAGTCTGACCCTGGACAAAGTTTCACATCCGTTTTGATTTTTATCTGAATCACTGTGTCCATTCCAAGTTTGGATGTACCTGTCATCAGCATCTCTGTAAATTGGAACTGTTTCTTAGTTTTTGATGAAATGATCACACTTTTAAACATTAAAATAAACCTTTGATTGTGCTCAGTGTGAGGCTATAGCCATGGGGAGAAGCAGAGAGAGTGTAGATTATTGCTGCTGAATACAGACAGTGCTGCTTTAAATTCGGACTAACCAGTGGTCTTGTTTGCCTGCTTTATTTTGGGTCAAGGAGAATGAAGTTGATCTTGGGCTTTCTGTTTTGCCTGTGTATTTCTGGAACTAGCACCATTATTAAACAAGCATTTCCTGTCAAAGACAGCAAGTATTACCCATACTAGCAGCTTCACGATGGTTAAACCACTTTTCCCTGAGGAGAAATTTCCTGGCAGGCAGATGATTTTGGAATTTGAAATATCAGGCATTGGGCTGAAAGGCTATGTCCACACTGTTTTAAAAAAATGTGTTCAGAATTAAACTAAACCAAATTAAAGCCACTTTATTTCTGAATGAGAATGTTCACACAAAGGCTTAATGCAGTTTAAATACTTTAGTTAATTCAGATTCTTTTTCCTGAAAGTCCTTATGTAGACAAATCCTTAGCTATTTATCATTCCAGGATTAGAGTGTAAAACAGTTACATGTAAACGTTATAGGTTTGCAATAGATTAAGATTATTTTGATCATTTTCAAGGGGATAAGACTGAACCAAAGCATGAAGCTCATCTTAAAAATGCTTCAGATTCATTCTGCATTCAAGCATTTCCTTTGTCTTGCTCCCCCTCACATAACAACACAGTAAAAAATTTGTAATACAAATTAACCTCCCCAATTAAAATAAATGGCAATACTCTTAGAACTAGATTGATAATGGGTATAGTTATCATCAAAACAGACAGCAAAGGTGGAAGAGTTAAGTACCCTATTTGTTTATTTTTGCAAGAGTTGACAACCGAGCTCTTTCTACAAGATATTTTCAGCTTGTTTTATTTGATAATCAAATGTACAGATGCATATATAGTGAGAGATTAGCAAACCTCTCTGAAGTATGACAGAGGGGGGAAATCCCTACTAAATAGCATTAGATATCTCCCAAGCTTGCAGCAAGGATGGATCAAGGCTAAATACAGAACAGTCCAACAAAAAAGTATGTTCCCCATACATGCATGCTCACAAGTCCCCACAGTCTGAGTACTGGGAAAGTATGTTGTGAATTCCCAGTGTCTGTGTCGTGGCCTAAGTTGTTGTGAGAGAGCTCTAGGAGTAGCTCACATTTTTGTGAGGGGAGTGAAGTTTGGTTCTGCTAGACATCCAGACATTTTGATGTTTTTCCAATTCGTCCAAATCTTTTGAAGCACATTCCAGGTCCAGGCCTTCGTTCTCTCTCTGGCCACATAGGGGGATGTCTATGCGGGGGGGGAGGGGGGAAACAAACAAACAAAAAACTTGGCAACAAGTCTCAGAGCCTGGGTCAACTGACTAGGGCTTATACTATTGGGCTAAAAGTAGCAGTATCGATGTTCCTGCTGAGGCTGGAGCCTGAGCCATGAAATCCTCCAGTTTCCAGCCCAAGCAGGAAGTCTACAATGTTATTTTTAGCCCTATAGCATGAGCCCTGTGATCCCGAGTCAGCTGACCTGAGCTCTGAGACTCACTGCTGCAGGTCTTTTTTTGCAGGGTAGATGTACCATAGACTCTCCATCAAATACTCCTCCCTCCCTTGCTTTGAAAATCTGTCACTTGTGGACAAAGCCTCTTCAGCCTTCTCCCCCTTCTGGCATCTTCTCTTGATAGTGGATGTGATGTGATGGTGGCCTAACACTCCCCCTCCTCTTGCCCTCTAGCAGAGCCTCTTGTCTGTAATGGTGCCTTCAGGACTATGAGAAGAGATATTCCTAATTGCCCTGTGCTGGGAATCTATTTTCTTTCCCCTACTCATCCCCACTATTCATGCTTCAGAAAGCACTATTCTTCTGAAACTCCAGAGCCAATCTCTCAAACTCAGAGGATTCAGAAATGTGCTAACTCTAGCGGATAATCACCAGGGAAATCAGAGTGGAAGAAAAAGTAAATGGAGCTCTAAAGTAGTTGGAAACAGAAAAGGAAGTTCTGGAACTGCAAGCTTAAGTGCTGCCCAGGGAAGGGCAGAGCAAAGTGCACAGATACTGCACCTGTACACACATCAAGCAGTGCTACCCAAATGGAGCTTTGTTATATGATTGGGACAATCTCAAAGCATAAGGCTCAGATACTTCTTCGTATCTTGGGCCTGATTCTCAATTGCCTTGCCTCTTGTGTAGTCATTTACACCTCTGCGAATGAGTGCAAAGAGGGTGAAAAATGCTACCAGATCAAACTGATAGTGCTTTGCACCCACTGTGCACAAGTGAAAATGATTTCACGAAGTGGCAAATAGGCCTTTAGTATCATTGTATACGATCTTGCTATTCCTTTTCTGAAGTACTGTTTACATGACACGTTAATATTTTGGATACTTGCTGTTACTGTCACTATCTTTATGGGCCCACAATAATTACTTAATGTAAGGGGACCGTTGTCCCCTTACGAACATTCAGTGGGGGTGTTTTGGTTGGCTAGCTCCCAGGACTAAAAGGGGAAGGGTCGATGGGGAATCAGGACCCTGAGACTGACAGTTCCCAGGAACAATGGGGGGAGGCCAATGCTCCAGGTCAGCCTGAATGACAGGGCGGGCAGGCTAATCAGGGAGTCAGGAGGCCAGGGAGGTCTCGTCCTCCGTGTGAGCTGGAATTGCCTGGGTCAGACAGAGCGGGGCTGAGCTAAGGAGAAAGCAGGAGCCTGAGCTGAGCTGGGGAGCAGAGCTGTGCCAGATCCAGAGAGACCAGAAAAGCAGCCCAGAGAGAGCAGACCCTGTGCTGGGAGGAGAGCTGCAGCCCCAAAGCCAGAGGCACAGCCCAGAGAGAGCAGACTTGCCCTGGGAGGAGAGCTGCAGCAACCAGAGCCAGAGGGGCCAGAAAAGCAGCCCAGGAAACAGGTCAGTGCTGGGACCACAGTCACAGAAGCAACCTGCAGAGCAGACCTGTCCTGGGAAGAGAGCTGCAGCAATCAGAGACAGAGGGGCCAGAGAAGCAGCCGTGCTGAGACAGAGTGGAGCTGGAGCTAAGACAGAGTGGAGGTGGAGCTGGAGCTGGGACTGGAGCAGTCCGGAGCCAGGTGTCGTGAGCAGCTGGAGAGAGCGAGGGGGAACCCCATGCATGCCCTGACATTGCAGAGACACTGGTTGTGACGTTCCCGGCCATAGAGCGGGGTGAAGTGTTTCCTTTAACCTTTCCCATTTCCCCTTATTCTTTTTAAAATTAATTGTTGATTAAATAACTTGCATTTGCTTCAGATTGTATGTAATGGTCAGTGGGTCAAAGAAGTGCCCAGTGCAGAGAGAGTACCCCGCAGTGGAGACACCCTGTCCTAGGTGACCGCAGCAGGATTGGGGGTCAAGCCCTCCCGGAATCCTGGGCCCAGCCTTGTTGGGGTTACGAGGACTCTGCCAGACAGGAGAGTGGAAGGGGAGTCCTCAAGGGCAGGGAGGCCACTGGGTAAAGGAAGTGGGAGTGAGGACTCAGATCCTTTCGCTAGCCTACTTCACCGGGGTAGTGCAGAAGCCAGGAAAGTTCCCCACAACAGCAGGACTATTCTCCTGCTTACATTAACAACAACTGAACAGTTTTATTTTTGTTGTTCTGTGATAGTCTTGATGTCGGAACAAAACGGAACTGGAAACTGTCAATTTGATATGTGAGAGGGGCTTGCAGCAATTTGTGGCGTGTTGCAAGCAGGTCCCTGAAGTAAAAGATCTTATTTTCAGAGGGTGGGAATTCAGTGAAGTCTTAAAAGCAGGTTTTGTTAAGGCGTCTCCACCTAGGCATCCAAAATTGATGCACCCAATAGCTATTTCTGAAAATTTTGGCTAAGTCCCAGTCAAGTGTGTTAACCTCCAGACAACTCCTACTCTCTTGCCATCAGTGACATGATACTGATGAAAATCACTTCACAGACATAGCACTTACCCAGTCACTAGAAATAGAATCATGCATGAAACATGCCACAAAATGTTGCATCCCTGATTGTTTTTGGAATCTAAAGTCTCAGGCAGGAAATTTGTTCTTGATAGAGGTCTGGCAGCACACTATATGTTTTGTTCATTTTGAGATCTGTGACACATTTTTGGAAGTAATTCCCTAGGATGATCTATTGAGAGAGAATTGTTCAGATTCTCTGTGACCTTGGTCTTTCAGTAGAAATCTATCTTTTTTTGGTGGCTGTAGTGCTTGAGAAAGGTGCCAGACTGACAACCCAGGAATCTGATGTCCTAGACCAGGGTTTCTCACCCTTTTTCTTTCTGAGGCCCCCCAATATACTATAAAAACTCTATGGCCCACCTGTGCCACCACAACTAGTTTTCTGCATATAAAAGCCAGGGCTGTGTTAGGGGGTAGCAAGCAGGGCAATTGGCTGGGCCCGCCTGCCACAGGGGCCTCCACAAAGCTAAGTTCGGCTTCAGCCCTGGGTGGCGGGACTCAGGGTCCTGGAGTTCAGCTCCATGTGGTGGGGCTTCAGCTTTCTTCCCTGAGCTCCTGTGAGTCTAACACTGGCTCTGCTTGGTGGGCCCCCTGAAACCTACTCATGGCCCCCCAGGGGGCTCCGGACCCCCAATTGAGAACCACTGTCCTCGACCATAGATCACGTATGGCATGGAAAACGGCAGCCTAAGCTTTCCTGTGACTGTGGGATAAGAACCTATATACAATAAAATAGAATACCCCACCAGTGAGCCTCAAACATCTTCCGGGTCACTTTCATGGCTTTCCCACTCAGTGCCCATTTAATCCTGGAGTTCTCTGCTAAATCTGCCAGTCAACAAGCTTATAAATGCTTGTTGGGTGTCGTTGTTTCTGATATGGTCACTTGCACTAAGAACTGGACTGAGACCACTGATTCACACCCAGACCACTGAACAGCCCTTGATGATAATTACCAGCCTGAGCTGGATTTGCCCCAGTGAATTCTAGCAATGAGAGGTTCTATATTACATTACCGATAGCTGCACACTGCAATCCCTGAGCACAGACATCAATAAACTTCAGATATTTGTCCCACTTAGGATGACACTCAGTTTAGAGACTAAATACATAATTTATTCTGTTTGGGAGATGGAGCAAGACCCCTTAAAGTAACACCAGGATTAACCATAATACAAAGTTGATTGGTGGAACAATGGCCATATATTTCTGAAGCGTAGAACTTATACTTCTGCCTTCAAGCAGAACGGCACTTTGAGATTTAAGCTGTAGGCAGAGCAGGATCTGGATCCGTTTCTGTTCTCCTACTCACATCAGAAGATCTGCCCAAGGATTTTGCTGGACAGTATTATTGATTGATTGATTTTGGATTATTGACAGTGCCCCCGATGTGCTAGGTGCTGTTCAAACATATAATAAGATGCAGCCCCTGTTCTAAAGTATTAACCATTATGTCACCTTCTTCTGGCCAGCTGCTGCTTTCAGCATCAATTTGGGGAGACCAGCCATCTTGCATTTTGTTTGTTAAATAATTGCTCTTTAGTGGGTAGAAAAACAAATAATGGCAAAAAATGGCAAAATACTATTAACAACGATTGCTTTAAAATGCATAATTTCTTGACATAGGAAAGATAAGGATCTCCTCTTAAAAACGGAATGGATAAACTTGATAAATCTCCAGAGAGAACAGCCAGCATATAGGCTACAAAACAGTGTGTGGTGATTTTGGGAAATTGTGACCACCTTTGTTAGATAGCATGAATAAAGCTATAAGAAATGACAGAGTCAGTGATTAGAAAATCAAATTATTTCCTGAACAAAGAACATAAGATGCAAGTCAGTTCACCATAAGTTCATAACCCTTTAACTTTGACAACTGTAATACCATTTGTTGTTTCTCTGCCCTGCACATTTGGGAAAGTAATACAAATAGTCCTATTTCACTAGCTGGATCTTTGTGGGTATTGTAGGTTCTATGTGCTGCATTTCTTTTTCTGTTGTTGTATCTCTGCCAAATACATAAGTAACATACTATAAAAATTAGAAATGTATGTTCTAAAAAAAGGTTTTGTAGTCTTGTGAAGCAGGACATTTCTTTAGGAAAATAGGAGTCCTGACAATAAGTCTAAAGAGACTTTTTAAAGTGCTATGATCCAAATGATACTTCCACATAGAGAGAGATGATAGGCATGATTCTCCACTACCTAGCAGTTTGTGCAGAAGTATATGCATGTCCAGAGCAGAAGAGCAGCTTTCTACCCAGATTTTCCCCTGGTGTAAATTACAGTTGAGAAGCTGGCCCAATAAAATTAGTTGATGGGTGGGTAGATAAAGCATTATATATATTATATATATGCATTATATATAATATATAAAACAAACACACACACATATATATATGTACTCTCAATGTAAGGATCCTATTACAATGTCTAAGCCCGAGGGTCTGAAGCACCAGAGGGGAAAGAGCTCTCTACTCCCTCTATCCGTGGCAAGGGGAAAGTGCTGCCATAGCTACAATTGCACAGGCTACCTACGCACAGTTCCTCTAATGAAACTTGGGGGAGTTGTCGTAACTGCGTGTGAACTTGAATGTTGGAGAGCAGTGAGCTCCCAAAGAAGCTCAAGAGGGGACAGAGCTCTTACCATATGACAGAGCTCTTTTACAAGAAGCCAGAATCAGCTCAAGTTTCCTAAGAGTGCTTAGCTCCCTTCCCATGGGGACTTTTGTAGAGGACAACAGAATTGCTGAGTGGACTCCTGTCCACCCAGCACCTTAATAAAGCTGAGTTACTAACATGGTGGTACCTCCAAAAAGGCCTAGGCAAGCAGCTTCCTTGGACCTGGAGGCAGGCCTGCACATAGATTCTTGGACTACTGCTACAAGCTTATCTCAGCTGTGAGTGGGGTTTGGTGGAGGGATGAGGTGATGTGGCCAAAGGACTATTATCTGTGGGACTGTCTTTGCAGCGGGTAGGTAGGGACTTAGATTGTCATCGTGAACAGAAAGGGCTGTTTATTTGCATATATATATATATTCTATTGCTGTGCTTTTCCAAGTTTCTATGTTCCCACTCCCCTAAAAAAGATTGCCTTGTTTTTCCACAGTCTCAGAGTGCTTGCTTATTAAAGCCTTCCGAGGAAGGTGTGTTTAGTTTTCCCGGGTTTCTGGCTGGGGACAAAGTTGGTTTAATTATTTGTCATGAGGGATACTAGATATATAGAAGAACCCAGCTCTTTTTGCTGCTGCTAACCACCTGGCAGAAGGGTTAAAATGTGTATGAAAAATAGGACTGGTTTAAATTGTTATTAAAGCTTTCTTTCTGATTTTCTTGACTAGCATGTGTATCTGTTGCAACTTGAACATTTTATTAACAAAGAGATTGATCTTGTTCCTACTGAGGTAAATGAGAACTTTGCCAGGGCCTTCAATGAGAGCAAGATCACCCTCACATAATAGTTTGTTTTGTTGCATTTCCTTCGTCATAGAGATATATGGGGAAAGCAGAAAATATTTTGAAAGGAAAAAAAATTTAAAGACTTACAGTTCTACCATGAGGTCAACAGCTGCCCTCAGCTCATGATGCTTACATCTACCCACAAAGAGTATAGCTAGCAGGAGGTAAGGCTCAATCTTGTCATGAATGGCTGCTGCTAGGCCCAGAATGGAGCCCAGCATTCTGGAACATGTAGTCTCTGTAGGTTACGTCTCCATATTAAAGGTGAAGGACAGCCACAGTTTATTTCATTTTATGTGTAGCCTTCTGGTTCCCAGCAAATTGCAACCACAGGCCTCAGCTGAGCAAAAGTTGTGTGCTGCAAGTCTAGAAGAACTGGGTGTTCTTTTGTTTTGTGTTTATTTACCAGTAGGTTTCCTGAGGTTTTCCTATGTGTTTTTTGTTTTTGTTTTGTTTGTGTGGTTTCGGTTTTGGTCATTGCTTTTGGACACATGGTCTTAATGTTAATGATGTATACTGAATTTCCAAGGGGGGGAACCAGCTAATGCCTTTGACTTTAGCCCAAAGCTATATATGTACAAGTATGAGTGTTTTAGATGTGGTTGCAGCAAGTATTAAATTTATATGAGAGGTTTCAATTTTAAACTAAATCAGTGTTTCATTTTTCACACGCTGGATTTTTCAAACTGTTTACTCATGAAAAGAACACTCTGTGCACTGAACCATTCAATCCATTTTAGTGAGATGTATGATATTTTCATTTCTATCAAAAATGCCTTTAAGTCAAAGAGCAGCCTCATATCACTTTATCTTCAATGCAAATTATTGCCATGGGCTGCAAACCCAATAGATAAATCTTATATATTCATTCTACTCCTACAAAATGGTGATTTCTCCAACACAGATAATGAAAGAAAACCAACTATCTGTAAATAGGATTTTTATGGATTTAAAAGAAAAGCTGATTTACAATGAAAACCAGGAAACTACGGGAGGATTATGGTAGAACTGCCAGAGAGTCTCAGATAGACCAGTCAACAGCACATAGTTGTACAACTCCCATTCTCAATAGTTCTGGATTCCATGCTGGTACAGACTGCAAATTAACAGAAGAAAATGTGAGAGCGTCTTTGGTCTTGAAATAGTTGCTTATTTAAAGGTTGGATGGGGAGCCAGAGAGAAGCAGGACACCCATTTGCTTGGGTTGATTTAACAGAGCAAAAGTTGGCTGAAAAAAATTGAAATTATTTAAGAAAAGAAAAGAAAAGAAAAGAAAAGAAAAGGAAGGCATGATAAGGGTTTGTGCTCTTTCTGAAGGGAATTTTGTTTCTTTTTAAACTTGGAAGAGGTCAGTGTAAGCTCTGTCTATCCACCAGTGCAGGTCAAAATAACAGCAACAAACACCAGGATAATAAAACCCTTAGAAAGTTAATTTCCATCTCTGTAATAAGAACACTCTCTTTTCTGTTTCAGTAGATACTGTGGTTTTGCCTGTATTTTAATACTTTCTTATCTCTGTAAGGAATTGCCATCTCTTTGTCAGAGTTAATGAAAGCAATGGGAGCCTCTGGATGCACCACTAAGCTAACCCAGGAGATTTACAAAATCATTGAAGAAGGGGTGGAGGCCAAACGCTTCTCTAAAACCATTGCTTTAGTGCTGCAGATTTTAACAATTGCTTTTGTCAAATCCAATTGTGTGGCTGTTCTGTAGTCCCACTGCTGGGTGAGATACATAAATTTTAGAGCCGATTTGCAGGGCACAGCTCGGTCTTTGGGATTGCCTGTGGGGGAGGAAGAATACACAGAACCCTTTAACCGTTTCTTCCACTTGACACATTCATTTTCATTTTTAGGTTAAGTTAATTCAGTGCTTGTGAGAGGAGCTGGATTGACAGCGTATACAGCATGGGTGGCAGCAACACAAACTTCCTCTCACCACTTTGCTTTAATGTTAACCCAGAGGTGTTAGTTTTGAGGGGGAGAGAGTAGTCCAGTCTACATGCACATTCAGTTCTTGGCCTCTACAGCGGCTGCCAGCAAGGGGGATCAACTCGAGCTGAATGTCAGAGAGGTTTGTGTGAGGTTTGGCCCCAAACCATTAAGAACTTGACTGAGAACACCACCACATTTCAGACAGGCAATTAGACAGCCATCAGTGGCCATACTACTTGACAAATCTGTGTGTTATTGTAGCAGTGACGCACATAGTTTCCTGTGGCAATGCAGCCCTGCCTCAGTTTCCTTCTCACTGTTTGGATACATTAGCCTTCTAGATAAAAAAAAAACTCCACCTCCTCTAAGGTCATGAAAATCCCAAACCTTCAGTCAGTGTCCTTCCCTGGGGCACAGCCTTATCCAAAGATCTAGCAGTTTCCTCTTTTCTTTGGGGTAGGACTGTTCCTCTTTCCCCCTTTTCTAGGAGAAGATTGCAGGGGAGCTCTTCCCATCCTCAGCCAGCAGCTGCAATTTTAAGCCCTGAAAAGAAGACAGAGGTGATCACATGATCACTTTCTAAGCCAGGGGTGGGCAAACTATGTCCTGCAGGCCGGATATGGACCACCAGCTGTTTTAATCTGTCCCTCGAGCTCCCGGTGGGGCTTGTCCCTCTCCGTCGCTCCCGGAGGGTTGGGGGCTGCGCCACATGGCTCCCGGAAGCAGCAGCATGGCCTTCGTCCAGCTCCTACGCACAGGGGCAGCCAGGGGGCTCCACTCTGCATGCTGCCCCCATCCCAAGCACCACCACTGCAGCTCCCATTGGCCGAGAACTACAGGCAATGGGAGCTGCAGGGGTGGTGCCCGTGGATGGAGCAGCATGCAGAGCCGCCTGGCTGCACCTCCACATAGGAGCCGGAGAAGGACATGCCGCTGCTTCTGGGAGCCGCTTGAGGTAAGTGCCACCTGGAGCCTGCACCCCTGAGCCTCTCCCCGTGCCCCAACCCCCTGCCCCAGCCCTGATCACGCTCCAAACCCCTTGATCCCAGCCTGGGGCACCCCCCTGCACCCCAAATCCCTCATCCCCAGCCCCACCCCAGAGCCTGCATTTCCAGCTGGAGCCTGCACCCCTTCCCACACCCCAACTCCCTGCCCAAGCCCATATCCCCTTCCCGCCCACCGAACCACTCAGTCCAAACCCAGAGCACCCTCCTACACCTCAAAATTCTCATCTCCAGCCCCACCCCAGAGCCTGTACCCCAGCCAGAGCCCATCCCCTGCACTTCAGCCCAGAGCCCCCTCCTGCACCCTGAATTCCTCATTTCTGGCCCCACCCCGGAGCCCGCACCCCCAACCAGAGCCCTCACCCCCTCTTACATCCCAACCCCAATGTTGTGAGCATTCATAGCCTGCCATACAATTTCTATTCTCAGATGTGGCCCTCAGGCCAAAAAGTTTGCCCACCCCTGTTCTAAGATCTCTATTTCTCCTTGCCCAGGATATCTTCCTCCACTAGTTCCAGGGTCCTTTGCCCTTTCAGGGATTCCCCTAACACACAGCTGCAGACACTCTGCTTCCAAGTTTCCCTTCCAGAGCCATCCAGATCTTTAAACCAAGTCATAATGTAATAAACATCAGTGGAGTTTCTAAAATTTATAAATGATCATTTTTAACACAAAAGGTATGGTACACTATGTGAGTTAATTCTATTTTGGACCTCATTATGATGAAGAAGGATGAATTTATCACTAGAATGGAAGCTGGTGGTCACCTAGGAAACAGTGATCTTGATCTGACTGCATTCAATATAGGCAAACAGAGGACAGTTCCAACTAGTAATATAAGTATTTGGTGGTTCAAAAAGGATAGTTTCCCAAAGCTGAGGAAAATAATGAGTGAAATTGATTGGGAGGAAAAATGTAGACAGAAAAATGTGAATGAAAATTGGGAGTTCTTTAAGAAGAGTTTATTAGGTGGCCAAAAAAGCCACAATCAAGAAAGAGGATAACTTTGGCTAAAAGCCTGCCCTGATTCCGTGGCAAAGTAAAGGCAGCAATTAGAAATGTAAAAGCAACAAAGAACAAATGGAAATTGTGAGCAATAATTTTAAATTAGATGTTATGAAGTATAGAAAGTTGCTAAGGGAAGCTAAAGACATCAGGGAAAATCCATGGCTGGCAGGGCTAAAGAAAATGAGGAGGATTTTAAAATACATGCAGAACCAAGGAAATCCTAGCAATGGTATAGGCCCATTACAAGATAGAGATGTTAAAATTATTACTGATGCTGAAAAGGCAGAAGTGTTCAATAAATATTTTCTCTGAATTCAGAAAAAAGTAGGATGATGTAACTAGTATCACACAAGGATGATGAAATACTTTCCAGCCAAGTTGTAACTAAGGAGGATGCGAAACAACATCTACAGGATAAAACATTTTCAAATCAGCAGGCCGGGATAACTTGTACCCAAGGGTCCTAAAAGATCTCTGGCCTGCTGATGTTAGCTTTTAATAAATCTTGGAATACTGTGGTAATTTCAGAAGCCTGGAAGAGTGCAAATTTTGTGCCAGTATTAAAAAAGGGCAAGTGAGATTATTCAGGTAACGAAAGGCTGGGTAGTCTGACATGCATCATAGTGGAAACGCTGATACAGGATGCAATTAATAAAGAATTAAAAGCTCGAAATATAATTAATGCCAGTCAACATGGTTTTATGGAAAATAGGTCTTGTCAAACAAACCTGATTTAATTAATCAATCAGATTATAAAGGTGATTCATGAAGATAACTCTGTAGGTGTAATACACTTAGTCTTTTGTAAGCTGTTTGACTTAGTACTCCACAATATTCCGATTTAAAAATTAGCAGTACACAGTATAAATAAAGCACAGATTAAATTTCATACTGTAACTGACCAATCTCAAAAAGTAATTGTCAGTGTGGAATGGAGGTGTCTCTAGTGGGGTTCCACAGGGATCAGTTCCCGGGCTGATGCTATTCAACATTTTCATCAATGATGTGGAAGTAAATATAAAAGGCTTCTCATCAAATTTACTGATGAGACAAAGACTGGCGGAGTGATGAGTAATGATGAGGACAGGACTGTCAAACAGATCAATCTGCATCACTTCATAAACTGGCTCCGTTCAAACAAAATGTTTTTTAATACAGCCAAATACAAAGTTATACATCTAGGAACAAGAAATGCAGGTCATACCTACAGAGTGGGTGACTGTATCCTGGAAAATAGTGACTCTGAAATGGATTTAGGGGTTGTCATAAATCTAAAGGGAAAGGTAACAACCTTCCTGTATACAGTACTATAAAATCCCTCGTGGCCAGAGGCACAATATCCTTTTACCTGTAAAAGGTTAAGAAGCTCAGGTAACCTGGCTGGCACCTGACCAAAAGGACCAATAAGGGGACAAGATACTTTCAAATCTAGGGGTGGGAAAAGGCTTTTGTCTTTCTGTTCCGTGTGCTTGCCGGAGAGAGATCAAGAAAGCAAGCAATCCAACTCCATTAGAATTAGTAAATACTAGCAAGGAAATGCATTCGTTTACTTTTGTTTTGGCTTGTGATTTTCTCTGTGCTGAGAAGAAGGTGTATTCCTGGTTTTCTTTTTGTAACTTTAAAGTTTCTGCCCAGAGGGAAATCCTCTGTGTTTTAAATCAGATTGCCCTGTGAGATTAGCTTCCCTTCTAATTTTACCGAGATGCTTCTTTTACCTTTTTTCTTTCTAATAAAGTTCTGTTTCTTTTAAGAGCCTGACTGATCTCCCTATTGTCCTAAGACCCAAGGGTTTGGGTCTGTGATCACTTTGTAACCAATTGGTTAGGATATTATTCTCATGCCTCCCCAGGAAAGGGGGTGTAAGGGTTTGGGGGGATATTTTGGGGGAATAGGAACTCCAAGTGATCCTTTCCCTGATTCTTTGTTAAATCACTTGGTGGTGGCACTGTACCCTCCAAGGGCAAAGAATTTGTGCCTTGGGGAAGTTTTACTCTAAGCTGGTAGAAATAAGCTTAGGGGGTCTTTCATGTACCCTAGAGTTCAAAGTGGGGAGGGAACCCTGACATGGGTGGACAAGCATCTCTGCTGAGCTCCCAGTGAGATGCTGTGGCAAAAAGGGCTAAAACCTAATCCTTGGATGTATAAATAGGGGAGCTGTGAGCAGAAGGAGATTTTAGCTCTGTTTAGGGCATTGGTGAGACCATTACTGGAATACTGTGTCTAGTTCTGGTGTCCGTTGTTTAAAAAGGATGATGAAAAATTGGAGAGAATGAAGAAAAGAGCCACAAAAATTATCTGAGGGCTGGAGAAAATGCCTTAGAGTGAGAGACTTAAAGAGCTCAGTCTGTTTAGTTTATTGGAAAGAAGCTTGAGAGGTGACTTGATTATGCTGTATAAGGACTTCACAGGAAGAAAATAACAGGTAATAAAGAGCTCTTTAATCTAGCAGACAACAGCATAACAAGAACCAATGGCTGGAAGCTGAAGCTAAACAAATTCAAATTGGACACAAATTTTTAACAGTGAGGGTGATTAACTATTGGAGAAAACTGTGAAGGAAAGTATTGGATTCTCTCTTAATATCTTGAGATCAAGATTGTCTGCTTTTCTGGAAGATAAGCTTTAATTGAACAAAAATTATTGGGCTCAATACAGATGCAGCTGGGTAAAATATAATGGCCTGTGATACAAATGAGGTCAGACTAGATGATGTAATAGGCTGTTCTGGTCTTAAACTCCATGAATCAATGAATAAATTGCTCCTCCCTCCTTGGCTCTTACCAGGGAGACCAAGAGCTCCTTGACAGGTTTCAGAGTAGCAGCCGTGTTAGTGTGTATTCGCAAAAAGAAAAGGAGTACTTGTGGCACCTTAGAGACTAACAAATTTTGAAGTGAGCTGTAGCTCACGAAAGCTTATGCTCAAATAAATTTGTTAGCCTCTAAGGTGCCACAAGTACTCCTTTTCTTTTCAAGAGCTCCTTGTCACTCTGTTCTTCAGTGAACAGGCCCTCCGAGACGTTTAATTTTTGCCTGCTCAAGCCATCTTCTCCGGTATGTTCCTCTCCTTTACTTATTTCTTAAACACCTGGGAAAGAAGCACCAACCAAGGGAACTTTACTTGCTCTGCCTTTTCCATGATCGCTCCCTTTCTTGGGACACAGGCGCCGTGTGTGTTAGGCAGAGCTGGGAATGCTGATGATTTACTGAGTGAGCTGTAGCTCACGAAAGCTTATGCTCAAATAAATGTGTTAGTCTCTAAGGTGCCACAAGTACTCCTTTTCTTTTTGTGAATACAGACTAACACGGCTGCTACTCTGAAACCTGAGTGAGAGGAGTTGCTGCTTGCAGAAGGGCAGCACTTTTACATGGCCTTTGGGGCGATAGTCAGCCAGTGGCCAAACTAGCCCCAGGATCAGGGAACCACAAATAATTCCTCCCCCTTCCAGTGTACCCAGCAGTTACATGAAGCAGCTGAGAATTAAGGCCTGGGTCTCCACTTGCAGGAATGGGATGTAGTCACTTATATACATGTAAAGTGGCTGTAAATCACTATGTGCCAAATTCTGCTTTTGGTTACAGCATAAGCCTGGAATAACTTTATTGAAGTCAGACAGCCTCATCTCCAGCAAGGTGCTCTGAATCGCTCTGCTTGTGCAAAACAATCTGAAAGCTCATCGAGGTGGTTGGCCGGAGAGTCACATGGCGCAGAGCTGGTGCCTCCTTACAGCTGCCAGCAGCGTTGATGGGCATACATTTGGAACAGCCTGAGGCTGGGCTAACTTGCGCTGGGACTGATTTGGCCCATGGCAGCCCCAGAGTTTTGGGACCATGGAGGTGGCATACAGCACCTTTTCTCTCCCAGCTTTGGATCTTGCACAGAGTAAACCTTGGCCTGCCCTGCGACTCCAAGACAGAATTTCAGCCAACCAGACTGGAGTGGTAACTTTTTAGATTCACTTTGCACAGATGTAGATGGCCACAAAACGAGCAAGGCAGTGGAGAATCAGGCCTATAGTATGTTTCAGTTCCTTGATTGGACACGTTTTAATTCTTACATTTTGTCTACACTAGACTTTTTTAATCACCATGTGATCTAACCTGCTAAAGGGGTTAGATGCATAGTGTCTGTCTACGTCTGCTACGGTCACACACTGATTGTCACGTAGACATGCCCAGGCTTACTTGGATCTAGTTAGTGCAAATAACGATAGCACAGAAGCCACGGCAGTCCTGGTGGCAGTATGGGTTGGCTGCTAAGTAGCTATCCAAGGTCTTGGGCGATCTTATGCAGCAGTCAGACCTCTGATTGCAGTGCAGACGTACTCACAGTGGTTAAATGCTGCTAGCCACCAAGCCTTTCTGTAGAGCTCTTTCTGTTGTTACCATGGGAGGAATTACACCAGTGACAGCAACCATGGGAACTTTTAGGGTGGGAAAAGTCCAATGTAGACAATAGACTTGGGATCAGATTCCAGTTTGAAAACTTTCATTTGTGAATTAAAAATCCATTTGAAATTTTCTGTTTCCATGAACAGTCCTTTCCAGAAAACTCATAGAGTGTTAGCAGGAAGCAAACACAATAGAATGCAAATACAGCTGAAACCAAGGGTTGTCAAAATTCAAATGAATTATCATGGAAATTATTTTTTCAGTGTTCACTTTTTCCTGGACCCTACCCATAACGTAGCATGTAGCATCAAGACAAGCTGACCTTCAGCATGTCTCCAGTGAGGAAGGGCTGCCAGGTAGGAGAATTTTTCTCAGTCTCTTATGAGATTTCTGTTTCTATGGTGACCATGATTGCCTCTCTGGAGCCAGTGGTATATTTTCCTGGACCTAACCTTCTCACTTCTGTATTGGTGCAAGAGAGAAGTTTTAACACAGGTTATTTAATTATCTGTGAGATTATTATCGGATATAAGTACATGGGACCCAAGGGGCATTGATCCAGCTTCACTCTAATGTGTGAGATTTAGAGACTCTGACAGCCCCATTTTTCACAAGCCTTCTCCTCCTCATTCTACTTTGCTAGAGTAGTACATGTTTGGCCTGCAGCTTTCCCAGTACCATATTTACTGGCTATAAAAAGCCCTTAGGTGTTTGTTGAAAAATTTGTTTTCCAATAATTTCCTATTGAAATTGGTTGGTTCATTAAGTATCTCATTGTGTTTTATCTCTGGGGGTGTCAGTATCTAGTTTTACATTTCTTTATTTCTTGGTTTGCTTATTTTCAGAGTTTCTCAGACCAATTTTTCAACCTTATCTACCTTTAAAGCTATCCATTTAGTTGGATAGGAGAGCAAAAATTAAGCAGCAAACACATTTTCCCTCCCTCCCCCCAGGAAACTGACAATATCAGATAATGAGACACCAATCACAGACGATATTCATCTGACAGAAAACTTTGTTATGGTGGAGTTAAAGTTAGTTGATTCCTTCCTGAATCTGAGTTTAAATGCCCATGCTAAAACAATGATAAATCATGAAGCACAGAGTTAAGTTTCACCAGTGTGTTCCTTACAAGAGCTTTAGCAAAACTGTAAAAAGCAAAAAGCAAACATTAGCTCTTTGGGATTTAAGATGGCACTTCTCACACAAAACTGTCACACAACCTTAACTCTGTACACTTTGGGATACCAGAAGAACCTTGTTGTCATTCTTTTGGTCTGGGGGATAATTTATGTTTTTCTGACCTGTGCGAACTACAAGAAAACCCTTTTGTGGAAATCACCTAATATTTTGTTAGCTGTCTTATTTGTGACGGTGTTCAGCTGAAAAGAGGAGGAGAGGCACATCAATGTGTCCAGTTTGATCTTCCTGAACAGCAACTGATGATCAGTGTTGTTTACACAGATCGCACTAAAAGTTCCTTTCAAATGTATGAATAGGAGTTGTGGTGGACAAAGAGAAAATAGTATGTTTGTTAGGGAAAGGAGGGTAATGTACTGGAATGTCCCAAGTTTTTCTTAGTATCTTACTAGAGTGTCAGAAATAAATCTTAACTATGAAACAGTGGCATGACACTCCATAATAAACAGGCATTCTAACAGAAACACACCAACAACAATGTGAAGGACCTCCAATTAACAGTTCTGTTTGTGAGGTGCTGGTGTCTAATTTACAGGATTTTATTTTCTCCAAGCACTGCTGTTCATTTCGGCCTATTTTAACCCACCAGTTAATGAAATATTAATCTTGACCCACTGCAAAACTAACAATGGAATCTGACAATTCAAATGGAATTTGAACCATGATGATATGATGACATCTGTTGCTATATCTCCAGTTTCTCACAGTCCAGTAGCCATCAAAAAGCTAAGGGACACTGAGCTATGAGGAGAAAAGAAAACAAACATTTCATATCCGTGGTAGAATTGCTCATGTTGTATAACTCCACCATTTTGAATAAGTGTGATTTGAATCAGTGCTTTCAGGTTTCCCCAATCAAATTACTCCAGAAACATGAGATTTGACATCATTATTGAGTCCATAGGCATGTATCTTTTCATATAGATGAGTTGTTTGCTGTTCTCTGCATATCTCTTCTATAGAGGAGCATCAATATACTTATCCAGACAATACCATGTGGTTTACTTGACTAATCACAATTAACCAGCACATCTCAAACAGCAAATATTGACTATAAAATACTTACAAAGAAATGTTAGGGCCAGGGTCTGCTACCCTCACACACATCCTCACTCCTAAAGTAGTCCTCAAGTGATACTATTTAAAAGTGTATATATTATTCAATATGAGGAAGGGTAGCAGAAAATGACTGTTAGTGATCAATACATTGAGTTATTAAAATATATTACAAAAATGAATTAATCCAAGGTAATTGTGATATGTGGGAATATCTGTGAACAGAAATATAGGTTAAATCTATCCAGTAATTAATTCATTGCAAATTATTCATTTAACTCTACTGATTAACATACCTCTCATGTCTTCCTTACTTTCATTAATGATGTTTTAGCAAATACAATAATACTGTCTCTCTTCCTAGCTATTTTATTAGAGAACCAGAAAGAGTGTAATTTAAAAAAAAATACAGTCAAGGTTTTGTTACTTTTCAAACAATCTTTTCTATTTTGATGTTGTTTGAATTAATAGGTTTTGGAGTCATTGATCACTCTTTTTACAAAGACTATTCCTGAATTTGATTCTTTGTCCCTGAATATATTTTTTTAAATGGTGTCCCTGATTTTTATAGCAGACTGGTAAGAGGTATGTTATAAATTATACTGTTGACCAGCTCAATAATATGCAGTGGTGCAACACACAGAAAACATTCTAGTAATCAGTTCAACTTTATTTGAGCTTTAAGGTCACATTGTCCAAACTGATGAAACTTCTCTAGAAAACTAGATGGTTTGCTGTGTCTGAAAATGAAAGAAACAACTAAAGAGACACAGCTGGAGTCTGTTGGAAGTTTTGGACAGGCTGTTTTTCCTTCTCTTACTGCATTTAAGGAGGGAAATGGAATCCATTTACTTTAGGCTGTTTACATTTCTTTCTGTATTTTCTTATTTTCTTTATTATCACTCATGTTTTGGTTTCAGATTTATTTGCCAAAGCATTAGGTATACTGAATTAACATCCTCTAAGGCTCTGACAAGACCATCTGGATAACAATAGTAAATATGAGTCAGTAGGTCCTAACAGCTGGCAAATATATGCAAACCTTCTGCCTCTCTTCATTTATTTTTCACTGCTGCATTGTTTTCAAAATACACTACAGTTCCCTTAAATTAGTTACTAGTTTCCGACCTTCAGAAATATCACAGCTCAGTTTTCTTTAATTCTTCAGAATTATGATTTTTAAAAATAGCCACATTGAGCAGAGCTGCATTTTAATGGGGTTTCAGCACATCCACAATGCACATCCTTGAGTTCCTCAAGTGTGTCTGTGTGACACAGTGAAATGGGCAGAGCCTAAAATTGCTGTAAATGAATTGCATCCTGGGGCAGCTGATGGGCTCCCATTTGTCTTTGAATGGCCAGAGGATCCTCTTCACAGCAGGGGGTTGTGTTTTTGTTTTCAACAGCAAAGAAAAGAGAACAGAGATTATGGACTCCAGAGCCAGGGGGAGTGTTTCCATTAATCTCTCAGCAGAGCCTGAGTAAAGACTACAGTGTAAATGCATTCATGGACTATATTAGCTTTACTGGCACTCTACATTCGGAACTCCAATGGATTGAGGACTAGGCTGTTTTTTCCAACTTGGGTGAGTTCACATTCAGAACTACAAAAGATTTGTGAATTCTAAAAAAGCACAATCCATCTAGGTGCTTTTCCTTATCACTTAGTGAGAGTTGGTGGTGCTCAGTAGTTTGCAGGATCAGGCCCCAACATCGTATTTCTTAAAAGTAATTAAAAGTGCTGATTATGTCAACAGAGCCTCATTTAGTGAGGTGCTAAGTGTCTTCACCAAAGTGCTAAGTGCCCTCAACTTCTAGGGCTTCTTTGTGTTTCCCATTGGATCAGATGTCTCATATAGTAGCTCTTTCTGGAATGTGACTTTATAGTAATATCAGAATTAATCAGCTCCCTTCATTGTCCTTACAAGAGGGGAACAGTGGATGGCTCAGGACATCAGAATGACTCACTCAGTCTGGTAAATATGCATAAGAGTCAAATGTGATTGTCTCTAGTGAAATTAAAACTGACCCATATGACACTTTGTAGCCAGAAGGTGGTCTACTCCTATTCTCCCTGTCAGTGTTTCTTTTCTTAATAAAACAGGTTCTAATGTCCAAGTGGTATATGAGCAATTACTAAACACATGTAGACTGATGTTTGTCTAGGCAGTCACTATACGACGGTCTAACTCATTGCTATGTAAAATATTTCAGAAAACACTAGATGGTATATAAAAACACTAGATAATTTTTAATGCTGTTCAATTCTAGCGACATTTCATTCCAGTTGCTCTTTACGAGCAATGCTCACCCCTCTACGTTACAATTGTCATTTGCTGCCAGATTTTAAATTTCTTGTCTCAGGGTATTGAATGACTGGGGGCTTTAGATGAAAGAATACAGTCTTTCATCACAAGGTCACCAGTATGGAAAATGACCCAAGCTGATTGTGACCAATAAGCATTACTGTATGTTGAGTGTTCAGTTGCCTATGGTTTATCTTGATCAGGTCCTAGTTGTTAGGTAATTCTGGTGGTTATACTGAAAACGGGAGGAGTTGACATCCTTGTTGGCTTGCTCTGCATAAAGCACAAGGCCTATGTGGGCGTGGATGCTGAACTACACTCTCCTTCCTAGAGATGGTCCCTCAGAAAAAGGCAAAGATACATTTTGTAGAACGCTGTGACCAAACATGCACTGATGCTTCTGTCTGCTACCTGTTAGCTGGATAAATAGACGAGTCCAGTCTCCTGTGGTTTCAATCCAACATTAACTTTTTTTTGTTTTGTTTTGTTAAGGAAAAATGTTCCTTAGGTCAATGGGAGAGTGCATTGGTAGATGAGCTACTTGTGGGTCCCCAAATATCTTAACTTTGTTGGACTCCTTTAGCACCAAATCAATAAATGGGACTGCTAACTTTTAAAGACAAATTAAAAAAAAACTTTAAAAGATCAATTTTAAAAGCTTCAATTATTGCACAGTTTTTAAAGTGGAAAGATGCATTGAGACTTATTTTTTTTTAAAAAAGGGATCATAATGTGTATATGTGTGTGTGTGTGTTGTCAAATTTATAATCATTGTAATGTATTTCAGTGGTTTATTACCATGAATCATTATTTGTGATCCTTAAACTCTACATAGGTTCCAGGTCTTTAAAGGTAAGGACCAGCCTAATGCCCCTGAGACGTGTGTAAATGTTTATTATTAACATATACCTTGTCTCATCTTATTGTTAATGCTTTCCCCATTGCATGCTTCCTATTGTGTCTTACTGGCATGACATTCCATTATTGTTTGCTGACGCAATAAGAACAGATTTTATTCTTGACGTATTGGTAACAAAAGCATTCATTTATGAAGATGCTGATATAATATCTAGGCATGGAGGTTTCAGGCAAAGCTGTTTGATGGGAGTGAAGAGAAAGTGAATTGTACACAGTACACATACTTATCCTGCTGCCATAGCTTTTAATTTAAAGCACGTGTTCACTGGATAAGCACACACAATATCACACAATAGACTTATAAGCTGCCTAAAGGCCTCTGCTTTCTTTGATCCAAGTTATTGTTCTTTTGCCAGACAGATGTACTATGAGAAGCCAACTTTAGAACTAAGCCACTTCAGAATCCATGCAGTGCATTTATTTTGTCTCAGACAGGCAATATGTAAACGTGCTTTGTGTTAGGCAATGAACAGTCTAGGTACTGAGTAAAGCCAGGTGCAGGAATGGCTAGATTGCACTGAACCTTTCTGCATCACATAGGACATTTGAAAACCATTATTTATTCTGACAGAAGCCATGGTGATGATTTATCAGTACAGTTGGAGTGCCATAAAATATAACTGTAAATCCAGGTCTCTGTTTTTGAAATATTGATTTTAATGTGAACTCATTGAACAGTATCCCTGCAATCATATATTGTGTACACAAACTGGTCATTGTAAATGTATAAACTTTCAGCCTTGAATTCTTCCTAGACAATTAAGAATTGAAGATTGTGACATACGTCAGATCCCCTAGATTTGCAGTAAACTCTCTGATTTGATCCATGATCTCAACATCATAAAATATCTCTGACTTCATGTGGACACTCTAAACCAAACAAAATTACAATTATTTGTAAATTAGCTATTAATTTATAAGGATTAACCATTTGAGAAGAACTCATTAATTTATCACAAAGTATCAAAGTATCATAGAAATGAAGGCCTAGAAGAGATTATGAGAGGTCATCTAGTCCAGCTTCCTGACTGAGGCAGAACCAATTATACTAGACAATCCCTGACAGGTGTTTATCTAACCTGTGCTTTAAAACCTCCAGTGATGGGGATTCCACACCCTCACTTGGAAGCCTATTCCAGGGCTTAACTATCCATATAGTTAGAAAGCTTTTCCTAATATCTAACCTTAATCCCTCTTATTGCAGATTCAACCAATTACTTCTTGTCATACCTTAGTGGACCTGGAAAACAATTGATCACCATCTTCTTTATAACAGCTCTTAACATATATGAAGACTGTAAGGCCCCACGGTCTTTTTGTCTCAAGACTAACCATGCCTGTTTTTTTAAACCTTTCCTCATAAATCAGATTGTCTAAACCTTTTATCATTTCTGATGCTCTCCTCTGGACTCCACATTGTCTACATCTTTCCTAAATGTGGCACCCAGAATTGGACACAGTACTCCACCAGTCAAGTAGAGTGGGACAATTTCCTCCCATGTCTCTCATGCTACGCTTTTGTTAATACACCGCTGTATGATATTAGCCTTTTTTGCAACTGCTTCACATTGTTAACTTGTATTCAATTAGTGAATCACTGCAACCCTCACCTTCTTTTCTGTAGTACCGCTGCCTAGCCATTTATCCCCCATTTTGTAGCTATGCATTTGATTTTTCCTTCCTAAGAGACAAGAGTAGTACTTTGCATTTGTTTTTATTGAATTTCATCTTGTTGATTTCAGCCCAATCCTCCAATTTGTCAAGGCTGTTTTGAATTCTAAACCTGTCCTTCAAAGAGCTTCAAACCCCTTCCAGCTTGGAGTCATCTGCAAATTTTATAAGCATACTCTCCACTCCATTATCAATGTCATTGATGAAAATATTGAATTGTACCAGGCCCAGGACAGACACCTGTGGGACCCCACATGTAACATGCTAACACATAACATAAGAACTATGTGGGTAGCACAGCTTCACTGTTTTTTTAATACAGTGGTTCTAGCTCTGGTCAAGTCATTCCTAAGGGAACTGCTTTCTTGAAGGGATAACTTTAAGGCCTGACTTCTCACTGTAAGTCATGGATATAGGGAAAGTATTTGGGGCGTGAATTGGCTGCAGCCACTAAATTGGATTCAGTCCATCTGTTCTAGGATTATGTCACAGGGTGTCATAGGCCCTTTAACAGAGAAGAGACCAGTGTACTTATGATTGGTCTATAAGAGAAGGACTCAGGGAGTGCCTGAGTAAGTCAGGCCTTAGTCAGTCAGGAAAAGGGTAGAGAAAGAAAACATGGAGCTCTTGTTGCCTGCCAGAAGCCAGGAGGCCTAGGTAGTGGGAACAGGAACAGCAGGAGGGACTTATCTGGGCGTGGCTACCAGAGTCCGCTGGGTAGGGAGGCAGTGGGAACCTACTGGGGGAAAGGAGCTCCAGGGAGAGAGCCCTGGGAGATGGTGCTCAGTTAACAGAGCATGGGAGAATCCTGCAGTAGGCCCTGAGCAGAAGGAATAGAGGCAGACAAAGGGGAAAATCCCTTGGGAGCTGTAGCCAAGGGTGAACTGAGGAACTGTGTTTGAGTGGGGTTTGCCTATGTCTGAGAAATAGAACTGCCTTGAAAAGGGATTCTGGGTGTTACAGCTAATCCTTTGTGGGCTGGCAACATGCCAGCACCCTACAGTGTGGCCATTTTGAGCAAAACACTGTGCTCATCATCCCTGTGCTCATTTCTTCCTATTCCCTGTCTGCTCACTGTGCTCCAGCCTAGTCTGCTCCCTTTGGGTTAGATCCAGTGCCCATTAGAGCAATGTAGAGGCTCCAATTGATGTAACAGGAGTTGAACCAGGCCCTTTGTATCCTCCCACTCCCATCTTCACACCTTACATCTAGTCCCTTATGCCTGGAACAGCATTTTCTCTTGTGTGCCAAATGACCACCACCTCATGCAATCCCTCCTCAAAACTCAATTTTTTTCCCAAAGTACACATTATAATCTTCAGCGAGCAGCTCCTCAGTAGAATGTGGCAGCAAAGTAGGTGGAAATTCATACCATGTTCAGACATTTGCAACTCTATAAACGGGGTCAAGTGAGAGAGTGCTTAAAATGCAGGCTACCTGAAACCTTGTATGAACTAGCACACCTATCTTTGATGCTGAATCAGCGTTAGTGATGGAGGGAAATTTTAGGGATGAAAGGAAGGCGAAGAGACAGAAGAATTCTTCCCTCAACTTAGCGCTGTCTACACAGGAACTTAGCTCAGCTTAACTACACCACTCAGGGGTGTGGATTTTTCACACACCTGACTGACATAGTTAAACTAACCTAATTTTCTAATGTAGACCAGGCCATAGTTTTGAACTTCTATTTCCTGTTTCTCCCTCTCTCTCTTACACACAGGCACATCCTTCCCAGTATAATTTTTTTTATCAGTTACTCCTTGTAAGTCTCTGTAGAGAAGTGTGACCGACAGTCTTGTGTGGCGTGTAAGTCTGACAGGTTCAGAAAAATAAATGTTGAACTGTGTTTGAAGAAATCGAATGTTAAACACAACAGGTGTTCTAATGACAACAAGTCCTCACTGCAGTGTTTTATAGCTAGGCTTTATCATTACAAAACAAGCAAATTCCTCATTGCTCAGCCAGCAAGCTGACATTGAGATACCATATGCTTTACTCCCAAGGGCTCCACATTTAGGCCTCAGAAGTTCTGTGTGTTTGTTCCCAGAGGTTTTGTAGCAAGGAGGAGGAACTGGTCATGTTATGCCGGGGGGGGCAGGACATATTTAAACTAATACTAAAACATTTATTTAAGTGAATGAGCAAGAATATTCACACAGTTTGAATCTTTCCTAAGCTTTCTCCTTGCCTCTTGGTCTCCTGTGTCCTTCCAGAACAGCATTTCTCAAACTGGGGTCCTTGAACCCGGGGGTCCCCGTGGGTATCCCAGCGGGTCCGCGGGCCCCGCTGATCAAATCCTTCCCTTCCCTCCCCTCCCCTCCCTCAACTCTTCCCCCTCCCTCCCAGCGCCTCCTGCATGCTAAAAGTCTGGCGATGCAGCGGGGCGAAGGCAGGCTTCCTGCCTGCCCCAGCTCTGCGCCATTCCCTGAACCAGCCAGCACATCCCTGAGGCCTGAGGGGGGACAAAGGGTCTCCATGCACTGCCCCTGCCCCGAGTGCTGACTCCGCAGTTCCCACTGGCTGGGAGCTGCGGCCAATGGTAGCTGCAGGGAGCAGTGCTTGTGGGCAGGGGCAGTGCACAGAGAGCCCCCGGTCTTCCTGCCTAGGAGCTGCTGCCCGAGAAATGTGCCGGTCGCTTTTGGGAGCTGCCCTAACTAAGTGCTGCTCAGCCAGAGCCTGCACCCCTCACTCCCTCCTGCACCCCAAACCCCTGCCCCAGCCCAGAGCCTGCACCCCCTCCCACACCCAAACTCCCTCCCAGAGCCCTCATCTCCTCCTGCACCCCAACCCTTGCCCCAGCCTGGTGAAAGTGAGTGAGGATGGGGGAGAGTGAGCAACAGAGGGAGGGTACATGGATTGAGTGGGGGGCAGGGTCTTGGAGAAGGGGCAATTTTAAAATTTTAAATAAAAATGGGGGTCCTCGGGTTGCTAAAGTTTGAGAACCGCTGTTCTAGAATATTCTGTCCCTCAGAAACAATACCACATCTCTGTTATAGTATTAGAAGCTGTAGAATTATTCCTAGACAGTCAGGATCCTCTGATGCTTTAAGTTATAAGCCACAAAAGTATACTACAAACTATTAATTGGTACTGTTGGTGACATGTAAGCACAGAGAGAATTAATTTGTAATTATATGTTTCTGCAGAGTCTTTGCTAAGTACCGTAAATACACTAGTAGTAGGTATAAGCAGAACACAAGTAGCACAGGTGTCAGGTAACCTATCGGCAGGTTTCAAACAAAAAAATAATCACCTGTTTTCTCTCTAATTGCTCATCATGTAACTGAATGGAGAGTTATTGAGAAGAGGAGAAGGGTGGTTCAGTAAAGCAAGTTCAGACACGTGACGAAAGCACTAAGGCTATATCTATGCTGCCTGCTTTTTTCAGCTGTATGTCGAATACATACTTGGGTAGCCCCTCTAGCACAAATGTAAGTAGCAGTGTAGAGCATGTGGCATGGCTTAGGTGAGTGGTTTATAGACACGCCCGAGTATATATCCAATACAGCTCTCTACTCACCCAAACCAGGCCTTCCAGTCTACACTGCTTTTTCAGCTGTGTTATGTCCCGCTGCCTCCCAGCTGCTGGAGCTTTTCCCCACCACAGGACAGGACTCCGGCAGTGGGGAAATGCTGTGGAAGCAATGAAAGGCTCTGCCAGCTCTCTGCTGCTAGACTCTTTCTCCACTGCAGGGAAAGATTACAGTAGCTCCCTTTTACTGGAGCCTTTCGTCGCTGCAGGTAAGGGCTCTGGCAGCACTGAGATGGTGGAGAAAGGCTCTGCCAGCTCCTGGCTGCTGGAGTCCTTCCCCGCCACAGATAAAGACTCCGGCAGGAGGGAAAGGCTGTGGCAGGGGGAGGCAGTGAGCTTTCCATGCTGCTTTCTTCCTTCTAGAGCCTTTCGTCACTGCATGGAATGGTCCTGTCAGCAGGGAGCTGCTGAAGCCTTCCCCTGCTGCCTCCCACCTACTAGAGCCTTTCACTGAGATGTGTAGCTACCCACCACAGTGTGGTTACAGCCTGATTTTCACTGCAGTATGTAGCCATACATACCCTCCACGTTGCCAAAAGTAGTGTGTCGTGTAGACTTAGCCCAGTTGTGGTAAGTGGGGACATGCAGCCCCAGAGAAGAGGGTGTGTTAGCTTCGGGAAGTCTGGCAATGGCAGTAATTCTAGTTCACATGTGGCAGCAAAGAACATTACCAATCAGGATGTCATGCGAAGAGGACCACTCAGGAAACCAGTCAGAAGGGGGAAAGCACAGGATGACCTCCTATGGGACCAGGAATAATTGGTAGAACTTCAGAGTTCCAAAGTCAATCTCAGTATCATGCAGGAAAATCACAAGAAAGCACAGACAGAGCTGAGAGCACTACATCTAATTTAACAGGAGCGGCCCATATTTACATCTAACCGCAAAGCAGCAAGTCAGGGTAGCTAACTTAGTTGGAAAGAGGTATCTGATGTGTTGTTTTGTCAGTAAAGTAAAATCTCACTGAAATACATGTGTGCAAAGTCTCAGGTCAATAGGTAAAAGGCAATCTCCTAAGAACATGCTTTAGAAAGCTTGTCAAGTTACTGGAAATAGAAGGTTTTAGAGTAACAGCCGTGTTAGTCTGTATTCGTAAAAAGAAAAGGAGTACTTGTGGCACCTTAGAGACTAACCAGTTTATTTGAGCATGAGCTTTCGTGAGCTACAGCTCACTTCATCGGATGCATAGCATATCGTGGAAACTGCAGAAGACATTATATACACACAGAGACCATGAAACAAAACTTCCTCCCACCCCACTCTCCTGCTGGTAACTGTCTTCTGCAGTTTCCACGATATGCTATGCATCCGATGAAGTGAGCTGTAGCTAATGTCTTCTGCAGTTTCCACGATATGCTATGCATCCGATGAAGTGAGCTGTAGCTAATGATCACTTTAGATATGCTGTTACCAGCAGGAGAGTGGGGTGGGAGGAAGTTTTGTTTCATGGTCTCTGTGTGTATATAATGTCTTCTGCAGTTTCCACGATATGCTATGCATCCGATGAAGTGAGCTGTAGCTCACGAAAGCTCATGCTCAAATAAACTGGTTAGTCTCTAAGGTGCCACAAGTACTCCTTTTTTGGAAATAGAAGATGGCCTTGATCTTAAAGCTGCCAATGGAGCTCAAATCACGTACAAAGGCTGGCCTGAAGTCCAATTTTGATTAAGCAAAGATCGTGAAAACATCTTTGTTCCTGTGCTGACCAGTCTACATAAATTGGTGCACTTGTTTATTGTCTGCAATGTTACTGAGGAGACAGTCAAACACCATTGTTGAAATTCACCTAAGGCACCAACAGCTAAGTTCATTATCAGTATGGAATATTTCCTGCAAAAGTAGAGGTTCTAGTGAACTTCATCAGAAATAACATTGCAGACTTATGCATGTTTAAAGTTGGGAAAAGGGATATAATTATCCACAAATGAAAACTAATGTAATATTTTGGGCTCACACATGCCTGGATATTGAAAGTTTAATAGCAGTGTCTGAGTTCGCCTCTCTCTGTGAAAGATTCCTTCAGGTCCTGTCGGCTGATAAGAGCTGCACCACGCACACTCTGATCATAGTGATTTTTATCACAAGCAAGCGGGTTTCTGAGAATACTTTTTGATGCCTGTTCATAATCATCTTTCATCTAACATTTGGACTAGTATGTATTCTTTTCCTGTTATGTCAGTAGTCATGGCCTGGTGTCCCAGATGTTTATTCATTTCTGTGCTTTTTGATGACCTGCATTGCACACTAGCTGAAAATGGAGTCGTCTGCAACCTTACTGTAATTCAAACAGAAGGCATAGAAAAACTGTGAAGAGTGAATAGATGGTGGTAGAATATATATTTAAGTTTAGTCATAACAAAGAACAATGCTATAGTCATGAGAACAGCACCTGAAGCAGCAGAGAAATATGCAATTCAACCAGAGGATGAGAGAAGAGGAAAACTTATCATTATCAAGAAGATATAAAATCATCACTGATAAAGTTTGCAGGTGACACACAAATTGGGGAACTGGTAAATAATGAAGAGGACAGATCACTGATTCATAGCAATCTGGAACATCTGTAAACTGGGTGCAAGCAACTTATATGTGCTTTAACACTGCTAAATATAAATATGTACATCTAGGAACAAAGAATGCAGGCCATAGTTAAAGGATGGGGGGCTCTATCTTTGGAAGCAGCGACTCTGAAAAAGATTTGGGGGTCGTTGTGGTTAATCAGCTGAACATGAGTTCCCAGTGTGACCCTGTGGCTAAAAAAGCTAATGTGATCCTGGGATACATAAATAGGGGAATCTGGAGTAGAGAGGTTATTTTACCTCTGTATTTGTCACTTGTGTGATGGCTGCTGGAATACTGTGTCCAGTTCTGTTTCCCACAATTCAAGAAGGATGTTGTTCAATTGGTGAGGGTTCAGAGAGGAGTCATGAGAATGATTAAAGGATTAGAAAACATGCCTTACAGTGATAGACTTAAAGAGCTCCATCTATTTAACTTAACAAAGAGAGGGTTAAGGGATGACTTGACCACAGTCTAGAATATCTACATGGGGGGAACAAATATTTAATAACATGCTTTTCAGTTTAGCTGAGAAGGTATAACACAGTCTAATGCCTGGAAGTTGAAGCTAGACACATTCAGACTGGAAATAAGGTATAAATTTTTAATGGTTAAAGTAATTAACCATTGGAACAATTTACCAAGAGCTGTAGTGGAGTCTCCATCACTGATAATTTTAAAATCAAGACTAGATGTTTTTCTAAAAGATATATTCTAGGAATTATTTTGGGGAAGTTCTATATTGTATGTTATACAGGAGGTCAGACTAGCTGATCACAGTGGTCCTGTCTGGCCTTGGAATCTATGAATCTATGAAAACAAAAGCAGTCCTCTTCCGCTCGGGAAGTCCATCATCTATTCACCTGAGAGAAAGTCTGGGGCCTCTGTTAACAGGAAAGCTTCCAATTTGCAATTTAACAAGAGACAATCAGTAAAGGCAGTATGATAAACCATTTGTTTTTCGTGTTCACTTTCTGATTAACCTGTTGGTCTTTCAAAGTAATCAGGATTTCAATTCTTCTTGTTGTCTTCATGCATTATTGAATCAAGGTGTCCGTCCCCTCCCCCCCACCCGGGTTTATTGTGTTTGCTAGTTTAAAGCCCCAGGGTATTCTAATCTTATACAGCTCATTTAAAATAGATGGGAATGTTCTATCACCTCAGATAAATACCTTTGGAAGTACAGCAGAGTAGTTTTGTAATTTCATAGCATACTATGTACAGTAAGATGACAGTTCAGAATTAGCAAGTTCTCTCTCTCTCTCTCGTTTTGGTTTTTTCCATAACCAAGGAATCTTAAAGGCACATCCTGTAAAGCCTCATCTTCTCTAGGAAATGTGATCATATTTAATCTCTGTTTTTAACAGTTGAGTTACTTGATGCTGACTGGTCAGTGTAGATAGGTTAAGTCATATTAGACATCATGTCAGATAGGTGTGAGCAAACCCTACTTTGCAATTTCTCTTTGTCTGTTTGACCATAGTGAGCAACTTGTCACCCATCTCAATTGCTCAAAATTGTGTTCAAGCACACTCATATCTCCTAGTGAAGACAAGCCCTATGCACAGTTGATAGCAGACTTCAGTTGTTTAAGGAGCTGTAGTGCAGTACATTATATCAGGGGAAAGTAGGTAAAGGTTTAGAACAGGTGGGAAAAAAGCTGGAATTATACTCATGCCTTGCCATATGCTCCCCCGGTAACCCCTTCATCTTTTCTCCCTTTGTGGCTGCTGATTTCTCTTCTGACTGTTTCCCATTGTGTGAGCCCCAGGCTATAAATATGAACTATAATACCAAATGAAGAAAAGAAAAAATTATACTAGAAAATTTAGGAAAAATCATCTTAACAGTGAGATCTGTTTATACTGGAGAATAGTGTCCCATGGGGAAGACCCATCAAATGAGAGGGTTTCCTATTTTCTGTGATATCTTTCCCATGTAGTAAAAGAAATAATGTATTTCTGGAATTGATATCATTTTACCAGAATCATTTATTTAGCTAATGTAATAAGATTGCATGATGTCATACTGTTGTCACTGGAATATCAGAGTTTGTAGACAATCTGAAAGACCAAAAGTTAGTTCTGGGATATCCAGAAAATAGGGAAATTGCAATTTCATGAAAGCCCCTTGTAAAATAACCCCCACCCCTCACAGGTTGAATGAAAGTTTTGGCAACTCTGTTCCTTTCTGAATCTCATCTGTCATTTCAATGTCCGTTCCTCTTCAGTTCAACCCAGGCAAATAAATACAACAAAAATAATAAAATTCTCAGTTCCAGTTTCCTCAGGAACAAGATGAAAGGATTTTATTAATGGATTCCATATTGGGACTTTTCTTCACACTTTCCCTGCCTGTGGTTTACAGTTGGCTGGGAAAAAAGCTGCAATTCTTCCCTTGTAGGAATTTAACAAGGAGAAAAACTAACTTCAGGCTCTTCTTAGCTCTCCATCTTCTGAAGGTAATCAGTTTAGCTGTGGGGTTTTTATTTTCATCTCATAAAAACTTTCCAGATCATTCCAAGATTGCCTTCATATTGTGAATGGGGGGCGGGGAACCTACCCCCACTCTTCCTTGACTTCTAAGACTAGCTAATGCAGCACAACAAAATGTTTCCTTGCAGCTATTCATTAAAAGTAAGACTGTAAAAGTATGTTTTTCATCATTTTGAAAATCTTTGTATAACACATTTTGTTTATCTTAATATCGCCTTGGGATCATGCAAGTGAAACCTGATTCCTTGTTGAAGTTTTCCCCTTCTGTCTCGCATATAAACAGGTTAGATGTTGCTATATGGCTGCCCAGTCATGCTGGTAATGACTTTGTCTTTAAAGGGAAAAAAAATCAAAATATTTGTTGTTGTTCTTATGAACAGACTTTTAAAATTGCCACTTAAATAAGCTATAATACTGTATTGGTGATCACAGTGCAATTAGCTGATTTAGTGAGAAATATAGTTTAGAGAAATTTCATAGTTCGGTATGTACAGCAGTATTTTTCAGACTACAGTAAAGGTTTTTGATAAAGTATATTGCAAAAATACCACTGTACAGTAAGTAACATAAGCTGGACAAATTGAAAGTTAAAACAAAACAAAAAAGTTCAACAGACAATCTGAAGCTGCAAATGTATAGTCACTGTGTTGACTGAGAAATAAATGGTGATAGTCCCACCACCGTTTTGGCTTCCATTTTTTTCATTGACATGAATAATTCTTCAGTGCTTGATTTTAATTCAAGGTGAAGAATAGGAAATAAAATATATACACATACACACAGCAGATGCAATGTCCAGGGAAGATTTCATCTGCACTCATGACCAAGAGAGACAGCTCTAAAAGTATCCACCACAGAGTTTACACAAGACTTGTCGTATGCAGGAACAGGACTTCAGGAATTTTAAGGAGTTCTCCATAGACTTGGAGGCCTATTGGATGCATTTAATTAAAGCTGTAATGTTTTTTGGAGTATTATAGTAGCACCTTCAGCCCCCAGCTGAGATCAGGGCCCCACAGTTCCAGGCCTTAGAGAAACAGGTAAAATCCCAGCTCCATTGAAGTCAATAGCAAAGCTACAATTTACTTCAGCAGCGTGGGGCACGGGTCACTTGCTGGAGGAGTCTCTGCATCTTGAAGTCTTTAAATCACGATTTGAGGACTTCCGTAGCTCAGACATAGGTTAGGGGTTTGTTACAGGAGTGAGTGGGTGATATTCTGTGGCCTGCGTTGTGCAGGAGGTCAGACTAGACAATCATAATGGTCCCTTCTGACCTTAAAGTCTATGATTCTAGGGTCAGGATTTCATCCATGATTTTACAGGGAAATGAAGAGACTTGCCCAAGATCACACAGCAGGTCAGTGGCCAAGCCAGGAATAGAACCTATGTTTCCAGTGTTTACTCCACTCGATCACCCTTCAGTACTTCAGTAGTGTATTTCAATCTAGTAATTCAAGAATTACCAAAATTTGAGACAGAACAGCAGGTTCTATTCTATTCTAGATGGATTCTTATACCACGCTCATCCCTATAGTATCTGAACACCTTCCAGTAGTGCATTAAGCATTGTGACTACACATCCGTCACGTGTTTGCTCTCATTCTCTTCCTAGGGGGAAAAGCTTGTGCAGTGGAGGGTCTTGTTTTGGTTGGGTTTAGGGGTTTTCTTAGAACACATATTGCTATGTGTTTATTTTGGAGGAGGCAAAGTCAAAAAATGCACCTTGGAGTGAAAGGTGGTGAGATCTTTTCTGTCTTCTTTCTACATGTACAATGACTTCTTTTTCACTGGCTGTGAGAACCCATTGTGACCCTCAAGCCCCTATTTTTGAGAATTTGGCTCTTAATGTCAGTTAAATAGCTACAGGAAAGGCCAAACTCTGCCTTTTGGATGTGAATGTGCAACCCACTCCAACTGGAGTCGCACAGGTGTATCCCAAGGTAGAATTTGGCCCATAAGATCCACAAGGAAAGGTTTTCTGATGCAGGGTTATGGACAATCTTACGTGTTTCCCTAAAAGTAGTCACACACCTGAACTACTGGCATTAAGGAAATACCTGCTTCTTCTGAACATTTAAACTTTGGATGCTTTAAGACTGAGCTCTACAAATCCCCATAGTAAAATGACAGTGTTATTTTTAAGGACTTGATCCACTGGATTTTTTTCCATACTTTCAACCGGTATTGACTTAGGCTGTAAATGTACAATGTATCTTGCCCAGGGTAGAGTTGTATACTGGTGATATGGGACTCAGGTAAAATCATGATACTAAACCTCTTATTATAGCAAAAATTTGCTCATACAGGCTCAACCCTGCAGTACTTGGTCAGGCCTTCTTCAGACAATACTCTCGTTGACGTCAGTGGCATTTTATACTGCGTGAGGATTCAATTCTAGAAATATGCATCACAGACCCATTATGCTCCCACTGAAGTCAACGGGCCATTTGTCATTATCCTGAGTAGGAGCAGAATCAGTCCCCCTGCTTACTTGCAGAAAACATATTCATTTCCAACTATTCCAGTTGGCTTTTTTATTTATTATGGGCATCTTCAGCTGTGTTTGCTGCCATCAGATATTATTTATAGCCTAATGATTACTCTTAATATATAGTCATTTATTTGTGTACCAGTTATTTTATCCCAGTGCCATCCCGCATAGTACATAATTACACTGTAAATAAATTCAGAGACGGCTATGCACAAAAATACAACCTCCAATAGTACTGTTATGTGGAATAGCTATTAGACATGATAAAAGCAGCCGTGCATGGCATATCACTAATTCAATATCACAACATGCTTATTCAGTAAACACACAGCGGAATGGTCTCAGAACCTACAATCTATATTTTTGAAAGAGAAGCATATAGTGACAACAAAAGCATGTGATGTTTACTGTCTTGTAACTGCCTATCACATAATCCAGGAAATAATTTGCTGTTTAACGAAAGGAAGAGAACAGTTTCATAAAAATCAATTATATCTGAACATCAAACAAGCCAGCACTGACACAAAATGACAGTCAACATTATTCAGGATATGTTTACTTTAGAAAGTGATTTTCAAACCAGTATGTTTCCTGAGGTATTACAGGTAGGGCTGGTAGCATCACCGATCATTAAGATTACCCAACACTTCCCATTATAAGACCTTGTTTTCAGTTGCTTATAACTTTGCCAAACTTTAACCATTCATACTAATATTTTTCTGTCAGGTGTCTGCCTCAGGCTGATTTTTATTATTATTATTATTTATTATTATTTCAGCTAAAACAGTTCAGCTGTTTCTGAGGTCAAGTGTAGAGAAAAATGTTGTTTTGCCTTTGTTAAAATATTCTAGTGACCTTTTCTTTTAAAGGCTTTGGCACCTCCAGGCTCTGAAACAAGGGCTTGAAATTTTGGCACAGTTGTATCAGGGATGTGCTTCTTGCTACCACTGTGAAAATCCCCCTAAATATGGTCAAGTTATAAGCCTTTGAAAAATCACAGTTCACACATGCTCTGTAGAGATCTCTTAACTTTGAGCAGCTGAAATCTTGAAAGGCTAGAGCACCCATGGGAAAAAATGCGTGGGTGCTTAGCACCCACCAGCATCCAGCTCCTCTCCTCCCTCCCAGCGCCTCCTGTGATCAGCTGAGGTGTGGGGGGAGGAGGAGGTGGAGTGGGCATGGGGCGCACTTGCGGAAGGGGACAGAACTGGGAAGGAAGAGGTGGGGCGGCAGCTGAGTGGGGATGGGAAGAGGCGGGACCTGTGGCAGAGCAGGGGTTAAGCACCCCCAGGATGAGGAGGAAGCTGGCACCTCTGCCTGTGCCATCCCCACAGAGCAACTGAGCAAGCTCTCTTCAGCTCAGAGCTACAAGATGGGCAAAGCCAAACTTTCACTGTAAATGCTGGTTCCAGCTGTTCCCGTCTAGGTCCAGGTCAGGCACTGGAACTGAGAGCAGGGAGGATGCATCTCCTGCGCTCTAAGTGACCCCGCTGCTTGGACCCAGGCAGTTTGGAGGAAGAAGCCACCTGACTCAAATACAGAGGGGAACAAAAGCTGAGCCATGGAAGGGAAAGGAAAAGAGTGGAACAAAAAAATGAGTGGGGAGAGTGGGACTGAAAGGGGGAAGAGAACCTGTCATTGGGAATTGGAGGAGGGAGACGGCGTTGGGGAGAGGGGAGGCTGGATCTGGTTGGGTGAGGAGGCTGGGACTGGGAACTGGTCAGGGATACAAAGATGACTGTGGCTGCGGGGTGTCACTGGGAGTAGGAGCCAGTGAGGGAGGAATGGGGACTGTGCAGGAGGAGAGACAGATGTGACAAGGAGTTTGGGTGTTGGGTAAGAACTCAAACTAGCTGGGCAAGGAGACTGGGACAAGGAGCCAGGGCAGGGGGAGACTGAGGTAGGGTGAGGAGCCCAGGAAAGGAGATGAGGACTCTGAGCCAGTGCGGGGAAGCTGACAGAAAGATTGGAGTTGGACTGTGATCCCATAGGGGGTGACTGGGAGTGGGTAGGCATGGAGAAAGGGAGTGGGATGAGGAGCCAGCGGTGGAGAAGAGACAGGACTGGGACAGGGTCCGTTTGGAGGGGATGGGGCAGAAGTGGTTAAGCGTAAAGAGAATGATCAAAAAAGTCTGTACCACTCCCCTGCAAAGTCTGGAATGGAATCCCAAGTCTCACCATTCTTTTGCTGTCAGCAAATATCTGGGAAACCCATTATCAAAGTGTCCTATCCTCTCTAGTGCTGGCTCACGTAAGGGATGACAACCCACTACTGTTACCAGTTGTTCCATTAGTTCAAGTGGCAACTGACTCCGTGGTGGATCCAAAGGTTCCAACCCTGCTGCTGTCCCATGTCAGTGTCAATATGAAGACACATGATGGAATTTGTTTTTTCAGGCTTTTTTTTTAAAAACCAGGAAATTACACAAAACCTACACTAAAAGAACATTATTAAGGTTGCAAGTCAAGCACTCAAAAGTTAGGAAATACCAGCATTAAGATTGCCTGTGCAACTTTAATGTGGCCCCCTTTTACGTATAAATTATGATATGGTCTTTAATTACATGGCCACATACGATTTTTTCCATAAGACTCCCTGCTTCATTCAGTCACAGAATGATGGTGCTCACTTGACAAGCAGCTATTCAGTATTTGTTGTCTCCTCATTGTTCAGTGTGTGACCCCAGACCTTAATTATTGCACATTATTCAAACACTGCTTTGAAGACTAAATTATTACTTTCCTAAAGGGCTTTTCTGTGACACTCATCACTATCATGTCTGAGTGCTTTACAAACATTAATGAATTTATTTTCCCAGTGTCCTATTAAAAGGAGAGATTATCCCCATTTTACAGATGGGAGCTAAGGCATAGAGAGATTAAGGTCAAAAGTATCCACTAGTTTGGAGTGCCCAATCCTGAGATGCCAAGGACTTGGTTTTTCAGATTACGTGCATTAGATAGCACTTTATTTGTCCAAAGCACAGCTCCCATTGACTTCAGTTGCAGCTGTGAGCATTCAGCACTTCTGCAAATCAGGCCATACATCTCACACTGGGCACCCAGGAAATTAACTGTGTGTTTCTTGTGACCACCTCTGAAAAGTTTGATTTACATTACTTGCTCAGAATCACATAGGAGTTCTGTGGCAGAGGCAAGGATAAAATCCAATTATCCAGGGCAGCGTTCAGCTATCTTAGCCAGGAGACCCTTCCTTCTGTTCCTGCAATCCCCTGCCTCATTCACTACACACCTTCCATTTTCCGCAGCGAATGAGGCATGGATTCTACAGACAAACAGCATCATTCACTACATAACAATGATTCATCCCCCAAAATGGTCCATCCAGTACACTGAATGAGGCAGGGTCCTGTGGAAAAAATAGTATGTGGTCATGTAATTAAGAAGTGTATCATAATATATACTCTCCATGGGACAGGGACTGTTTTTTTTCTTCTGTGTTCGTACAGTGCCTAGCACAGTGGGATCCTAACCCATGACTCGGGCTCCTAGGCACTACGGTAATATATATCTTAAAAATAATAATGTTCATAAGAGAGCCAAGCTGAGGTTGCTCGGACAACCTAAATTCTGACATTTCCTAACTTTTGAACACTTGATTTTAAAACATTAATATATTTTTACATTGTTTTTTGTGTGTGGTAGAGTTTAGAGTACAATAGTGTATAACGGAATAACCATCTGCTACAGGTTGGGGGGCTGACAGAGAGAGAAGGGAAGCGGCAGGAGAAAGAAAGCAAGAAACAAAGGGAGGGAGGATGAAATAAAAGAGAGCAGAAAGAATTATTGAAAATCCTCCATGCATTCAGGCTTGGTTAGCCTGGTGAAACATTTTAAATACTAGCCAATAGAGTTATGTACCAGACTTGACAAACTGATGGTATTTAATCCCAGTGGCCCTCTTTATATAGAGATCAAGGCCTAGGAGAAATACCCAGGGAATCTACTGTACATTAGTAATTAAACTAATTGGACCATGGAGGTCACTGAGTCAAACACGATGCAAAGTAATATAATAAGGATGGTCAAATCTCATGCTCTTCTAAAAGCAGTCACAATAGATTGCCACTCTTATGGCCTGATTCTAGTCTCGCTTATGCAGGTTTTACACCAGTGCAACTCTTAATTTCAATGGAATTACTTAAGACTTACAGCAGTGTAACTGAGGACCCAATCAGCCCCTTATTCACTCAGATACTGTGGAAATGAAGGCCAGATATGTACTTACATAGACAGATAAGGCTCCTCACTCAGATCCCGAAGTTGGTCCCCAACAGGCAGTGTAGCACAGTGACCCTGCTCAGGAACCAAAGTGACCTCCAAATCCTCCAACCACCAGTTCTTTACTTGTCGGAGGACAGTAGAGCAGCTCCTTGCCGCAGTCCAGCTGTTGCTGGGTCAGTGCAGATTCTTTTCAACATCCTCCTTGTCTCTTGAGAATCTCTCTCTCGCTGTTCCTTTTACTGCCTCAGCTTCTGATTCCAACATGCTATCATGATGGATGCCTTACAGATACGTAGATAATTCCAGTCACAACTCTTTAAACAATTGCATGCCACACAAAATAATGAATGACTGGCAATCCTGCTACACTTGGAGAAAAAGGCAACATTCACCTCTTCTCCTGGCACTGCAAAAATATCACACTTTAAATATATACTATTTTTTTAAAGAATGGCACTAAGCCTGCCTCATGCCAGCAGGGAAGGAAGACTGCAATATCTTTATAGTCCTTACCATAGTGATGAGCACCACTATTAACCTAGACAGACACAGGTTTGGTCATTTGGGGGATTTTGAGCACTTGTGACCGCAAGCCTGGATACAAGCCTCGATACAGCCTCAGACTGTTAAACTCCTCCTAATGCAATTTTAGATATGGTATGGAGCAAAGAGTTCGGGTTCCAGGCAAGCTTTAAAGGTATTCCCCAAAATCACTCTTGAGAACTCATTGACACTTCACAGAACAGCAGTTCAAGTGACCAATCTTGCAAGAGATTCATTGTGCTAAGCACCTAATGAATATTCGACTTCTGTTCATTTCAATAGTAGGTAAAAATGCTTAGTACTCCTCAGGAGACAGTTGATACACTGCAGGATCGGGCCCTTCATACTTCACCACCACATGTCTTGCTTTCATAATAATCAATCTCCTTGGCTCAGATAACTACTGGAAATATACTGAGCAAAAGGATAAAAACCTAATTGCCAGGTTCAGAGATGATGCTGTAGTACCCTCGTTTTGCACAGCACTCTAGAGAGAGTTAACTTTGTTTAGTAGATGGGTTAGAGAGAAAACAGGGAAGCGATAATTAAAGGAGCATTGTGTGAGGAACTAAGCAGGGTTGTGAAGAAGAATCCACTCCCCACCCCCTTTCTATGCTATATAGGTTCTTATACCAGCATCATGAAAGTATCTGAGTGACTTGCAGCACTGAATTAACTAATGTGACTAACATCTGTCATTTTATTCTCCCCCTGGTGAGAGGAGAAGAGAAGTATGTGCAGCGGAATGTTTTGATTTGAAATATTTTAAATAAATGAATAAATAAATAAATTAATAATACCTGACTCTTAGACAGAACTTTTCATCCATAGATCGCAAAGTGCTTTACAAAGGAGGTCACTATCATTAACAGATGGGGAAACTGAGGCACAGAAAGGTGTAGTTGCTAAGGTCACAGAGTAGGTCAGGGACTAGAACCTAGGTCTCCTGTCCCAGTCCAGCATACTATCCATTAGTCCACACGTACACTTTGCTACACTCTTATGTTAGAGAAGGCAAGATCAAAGAAATGTGCCTTGCTCTTGTAGTGAGGTTGTGATAGTCCTTAGCTCCTGTTAGGAGTTCATTTCACAGTCTTGGGCTAGCCCCCAAGAAAGCTCTGTCTCCTGTGCAGACGAGGTTTACCCGTTATTGTAGAAAGTTCCATTGTGCCTAGAGTCAGGGTATTTCTGGCAGTCTCTGGAGGGAATAGCAGCTATGATCCCTGTGCATTTGCATCCTCAAACCAGATAGGAATGTTTTGCACTGCTCCAGCAACATGAAACAGCCTTAAAGCCAGCTGAATCAGTTACACAGGGAGTCCCGCCATAGGGTATTATACAGCCAGCCCTGTACCTACCCTTTCTCCATGCCCAGCATTTGGGGAGTAGTTGCAGGAAAGGAGGCTTAAGCAAAAAGCTTCTGTACTCTGGAATGGCCCCTTAGCAGAGTTTGAAGCTGGATGCAATTTGGCTTGGCCCCACAGGAACTGTTGGAGCTAGGTATAACTTAGAGTAGCAGTTAGGGCACTCACTTGGGAAAGGGGACACTTGGGTTTACATCCCTGCTCTATCTCAGGACGAGACGGGATTTAAACCTGGGTCTCCCACTTCCAGTGCCTAACTGTGGGGATAGTGGGAGCGGTGAAATCTACTCTAGTCATATTCTGTGCAGGGCCAATCCAGTAGATGTGCTCGAAGGCCCCGCAGGCAAGCTAGAGGGAATGCCTAATTTGTGAATCCCACTGTGTCAGCCACCGAGCTGCGTGGTGGTATTAGGAATAAAGCAGTCGTGAACACTCCACCAGCAGAAATTTAGGTGCCTATTGTGTTAAGCTGAGCAGGGGTTTTGGGAAGCTACATTTTGGACTTAGGCACCTACCTGCTACTTTAGGTGCCTAAGTCCCCCTTGTGAATCCCTTCCTAAGTAAATTTAAGAAGTTAAGCACTCTGAATTGAACATTTCCAGGCAATATGGCTGTGAACGACTTTAGCATTCCCAGAGGCCTTGAAAATGATACTTAGATCTTCCAGCACTTTTCTTCTATCATTCTCAATGCATTTTACAAAGCAGGGGCATCACTTTGCCATGGCAGAGTCCAGAATAGAACCTGAGGCCTGGGTTCTAGCCCACTGTAGTGCTCTGCAGCGTCAGCATTGGATAAGAGCCTAAATCCCAGTACAGCATTTGAATCCATGGCCTTCTGGTCCAGAGACAAAAAAGCTACTGACAATACAGTAATTATATTGCTATCATTACTTGGTGACCTACAGAAGGTATTATGACTCAGAATGGACATAATATTATATGTATGCATGAGCTGTAGCTGTGCTGGTCCCAGAATATTTTGGGTGAAGTAATATATTTTATTGGACCAACTTCTGTTGGTGAGTGTGACGATGCTGCCTGTGGGAGCCAGCTGAGATCGCTCAATCAGGGTGAACTGCAAACAGAACGGGGCAAACAAACCCCAAACGCTGGTGGATATTCCAGTACTTAGATTTACCAAGCCAGCACAAAACAGCTTCTATAATACCTCCGTAGTTACTCAGAAGTCCAAATAATGCAGTTCCCTTAAAGTACCCAGCCTCAGGCCTCCATCCAGACACACATGTCAAACATATGATGATAAATTCTGAAAATCTTATTTCATCATATAAAAGAAAAGGTTCTCCTGACCCCAAAGGACCAAGCCCCAGACCCAGGTCAAATAATAACTTTGATCTTACCCTAAATACACGCTTATAGTCAATTCTTATTAACTAAACTAAAATTTATTTAAAAAGAAAAGAGAGAGAATGTTGGTTAAAAGATCAATATAAACACTGACTTGAGTTCAATTCTTGAGGTTCAGGTACAGAGCAGAGATGAGCTTGTAGTTGCCAAAAGTCCTTTTAGAAATAGTCCATAGATTATAGTCCAATGCCCATATTCAGGGTGACTCCAGTCAGTGACTGGGGATCTCAATCCATATGGCTTAAGGTTTCCCCCTCTTGAAACCCAAAGCAGATCTGAGATGAAGAAGGATCGTGTCCCAAGGTTTTTATACATTTCCAACAGCCTATTGGCCTGAGAAAACAATAGGCTTAACTTTCCTTCTCCTAAACATCATGGCAATTAGTACAGGGTAATTTATCCATTAAACATGTTCAGCTACAGTTACCACAACCTTCAAAGAGACATATAGACAATAATACTATTTCACTCAAGTGTCTTCCTAAATGTTAATATTCCTTTTTTGGTCTTTGAATCAAAGCTATAGCAATAGACAAGACTTGTTTGCTTACAGCACAAGATCTGAACAAACATTTACCCTTCTATCTCTAATAATGCAGGCTTGCATTTCAAAGCTCTATTAATTTACATATCTTCCTAACCAGTCTTTAAAGTTCAGCCATGGGTCAGGTCCGTCTGTGAGTTAATTTACTCTTTCTGGCCCTGTCACCTTTCAATGAGATACGTCCATAACGTCACAGTGAGAGAGACAGAAGTTGGTCCAAAAAAAGATAATATTTTTATGTAGAGAGTGCCTTTGATCCAGATATAAGGGCATGAGGATAGTTCTCTAAGTGGTCATACAGGAAATCAAAAGTATATTTTATAAAGAGGGAAGAGAAAACAGATAATACCTAGACACAAAGCAGTTTTATTACAAGGAAGATCCTAATCTCCAAGATAGTGCTGCATTCTAATCACTGTCCAGTCTGCCTTCATTTCAAGGTTCTGTAATATGAAATCTTGCAAAGAGACTGTCTTCTGTTTAAAATAGGCTTCTTCATGGAAGGGTGCTTTGTATGGCTATCCTGTCCTTAGAACCTGATCCGCACCACGGAAATCAATGAGACTCTGACTTCAATGGTAGGCCCTTGGGCCTGACCATGTTAGGTGCTGAGCAGTTCTTGGGAGATGCTGAGACCCCGCTAAGCTCCCACTGAAATAAATGAGATATTCAGCACCTTGCAAGATCAGCCCCTTGTTTACTAAGGTTTTCACTGGTGGTATTGGTTTCTCACAGCAGCAGATGTTGGAATATAATTTTTTTATCTCAGTGTCAAAGCTCTTATGTGCAAACAGTGAAAAAAGGGAGATTAATATGGGTCATGCTAATATTCACAGGTGAAGTGAGACAGTATTTAAAGCAGCTCTGTGCTGGGACCACCTATGTAATTACTTTTCTCTCTCTCTCTCTCTCTTTTTTTTTTTAAGTATTAAGATTTTGATTACTTATGAAAGAGCTACAGAGCCCTAGCAGCAAGTTTTGTCTTCTGTTTCCAAGTTGCTGAAACATTGGGTTTCTGTGGAAGGCAACCACATCCAGAAGTCTCTTATTTTTCTGGCTGGCATTTCTCACAGATGTTCGGCACTTAGCCCCACATGCCTGGCACGGTACTTGCACTGAAAAGCAGCCAGCCAGACAGTCCCAAAGTAGAACACACCACTAACTTCCTCCACTTGCCAGTATGATGAACTCCCCTTTGTATTTCAATGGTAAATCCCAAGTCCCACCTTTCAGCTTTAAAAAAACATCCTCATACTATTCCTTCTGGTGAGACTGATAATATAAATTACCTGTAGGGTCCAGTTCTGTTTTATATAACTAGTCCTCACTAATGTATGCATAAAGCATGACAAATTCAGCCCTGGCATAAGCAGACAAAAGTCCTCTGAAGTCAACAACAGACAAAACCACTTCACACAGGTATTGGTATTTGTATGCAAAGTAGGGCAAAAGAAGAGCGAGAGAGAAAAAAATAAGATGGGGAGAAGAGAAGGTTTATTTAAGTGTATTCAGCACCTTTTACAGCCTCCCCTGCCTTCCGGACTGCTTTGCACTGCAGTGAGGATACCCCAGCAGCCCTGGGTGTAATAAAGCCAACGTGGCCAGCTCTATGCAACCTACTCCTCCCATCTGTCAGCACAAGGGCTATTTCAGAAGCAGCAAGTCTAGAGTGCCTTGAGCCCTGGTGATTTCCTAACAAGCAGAATGTCTTCTGGGGAACTGTTAGTGCTGGTGCAACTAATAGCCCTGCAGGCCAAAGGGACCTTTTGTAACCCCAGGTAAGGAGAGTACAAAAGATGGTTTACCCCAATCTTCTCCCAGGTCCTGCAATGAGAACCACTCAGCCAGACCTAAGGAGCTGGCCATAGTATTTTATCTAATTAATTCAGAGGTCCTTATCCTTTTTCCTTTAAAAAACAAGTTCTAATGGTTTGATAAACTGCTGGACTCACAGCGCTGGAGACCAACATCCTCTAATTCTGCACAGTATAGTATGAGCAGCAGCAATTCAAGCTTTCCCACAGTGTACCGTGCAAGTGCCTCAACCCTGGTGTAGGCAGACAGCTTGTAGGGGTAACAGAGTAGTTCAGGGCTTGTCAACACAGTAACTGGAGACACAATAGCTAAGTGAATTGTAATTCATGCCTTCGGTTATTTCAGGGCAAGTCAGTGGGTGGATGCTCTTATTTTGGAGTAACGGGTCTGCTTTTTACTAACTCCTCTTTTTTCTATTAAAGTGATTATTGAGCACTAGATTCTCTAACTGCGTAGTTCTTTAGCAAATTAGTTGCTTTGGGAAAAGTAGTTTTCAGCCTCTTAGCTCGATCCTGCAAGCTGCTGAGAGCCGATGCTGAGCACACACAACTTCCACTGAAATCTGTGGGAGTTGAGGGTGCTCAGAACAGCACAGGTGGCCCATGACCCCTTGCAGAAGGGAGCCCTCTTTCAGGCATTTTGAATCTAATTCTCTAGTTTTACACAAGTGTAACCCCACTGACTTCAGCAGAGTTTCAGTGGAATCAAAGTTGTGTAACAGAGTGGAAAATCTGTGCATTCAAATAAACCTTTTCTCCCCCGTCTTCCTTTGGCCTACTTCTTTGTCTATAGATACTAATGCCTGTGTGAAATGTTTCTAATAATTGTTTTTTTTCCTTGTACCTAATTAAGAACTTTAGTAACTATTTGTTTCATCAGTCAGCCAATTTAGGTAAAACCTACAAATATTTTGTTGCAATCTTCTCTTCTGCATTTACAGGAGATGGAGTGAAAATGTAATTTCAATTACACTAGATTAACATGGCAAAAATAGAGTATGTTAACTATGTCACTTGGATTTGCATTCCCACATTGCAGAATATGGACATGATCCAGAGGGGTGCTTGGAAAGTGCTCAGCACTTCTAGAGATGATTGTTCTACGCATCCCAGGATAAATATGCTAAAATTATTCATAGGGTTTTGATTCAAAGTGTTGCCATCTTTCGCACAGATTGTGTTCTATATTATTATTTTTAATTATTTGTACTGCAATAGCATCTGGATGCTCTGCCCCAGTGTGCTAGGTTCTGTACAAACATATAATAGTGATGGCCCCTGAAGATCTTGCAATCTAAGTAGCAGATGAGAGATGACAAGTGCGTACAAAACGCAGATGGGAGGAAGCACACGGCAATAGTGAGATGAAATAACTGGGGCATAACTGGAAAATAAAACTTTTTGAAAGTAATACATACATATTTAGGGTCCAGCACTCTATTTTTTGTGCACTCAGAATTCCCCCGGAAGTCCACTGGAGTTCTGAGTCGGCAAGCCAACTTTTGTTACACATACACACCTGTCCACTTACATGGGGGTAATCAAATCTCATGTTTTGTGACATTGCCATTTTTCAGGAAGGAATATTTTTAATCCTTTCACAGCATTGCACAATTGAATAAGAACTTCATGGATTTTCTTCCATCTTTCTCTGAAGTGTCAGATGTTGGGGTGTCAGTGGGACTATTCACCAGCTTAAAGTTAAGCATGTGCTCAAGTGCTTCACTGGAATGGGCTTAGGGGGCAAGCACCTAGGGCTTCATCCTACTTTCCTACTGAATGAGGCAGAATAGTTGACTAGGTGCACCTGTAAGCGGGCAAGCAATTTCGCCAGCCATGGAAGAGAAATTGCTTAGTAATGCCTGAAGCTTAGGACTCTTTCCTCAGAGCTTGTTTTTTGTCCGGGGGAAAAACAAAGTAAATCTATCAAAAAACACTAGGCAATAATTTCCAAAGGAGAAGAGAGACCCTTCCTTTTGTACTCTGCCAGAATGGCCTGCAACTGGCAGGACCCTGTTAACCTTTACAGACTGCAGTGCACTTACCTTGTCACAGGACCAAATGGCAAATCTTAGGCTCCCATGTGACATTATATTTATACTATATTTTTAAGATGTAAATAAAAATAGTAGCTCAAAGCTGCACATTTAGTATATATTTACATACACAAATGTTTGAGATGGTGCATTACCCACAAATGGCAAACATACATGGAACTTATGCAAGTCATCTTGCAGACAAGTAACTGCATACATTACTTGTGGGTTTGCCATTTGTGAATAATATGCTCAGTTACATAAAGAAAAGATGAACTAATTGAACTAATGAAAAAAATAGTTACTAAAGATTTTCATTAGGCATAATGCAAAACTTTGTATTCACCATCATGTATTGTGGATAGGTCACATGAAGAACTATTTTAGGAGTTTTTAGGGAGTTTAAAAATATTTATTCAGCCTATACCTTGTATCCCTTGGCCTATAGATCCAGGTACCTTAGTTACCATGTGTCCAGTTATGCAGCTTTCAGAGGGAAAGAAAAATGAAAAAACATATATGTAAATCCCATCAGAAAATGACCCAAAATAATTTTGAATACAGAAGAAAGTCACTAATTTAAATTCCAGGGCTAGAAGTGAGTGTTGTGTGTCCCAGTGATATCAAACCTCGTATTTTGACCCCTGAAGAGCTGTGAGGTATCAGATTTTAAATCAATGACATCTTTACATATAGAAAAACTATCAATGGCCATGGTTTGCATCTTCGTCACCAGTTTTGGACCTTGGGCTGTTATAATTTTTGAGGGAAACTCCATATTTGGGGAAAACAGGAAGAAATTTATTTGACAAGTTTATTTATAGACTCAGATAGTGGCTGTTTGAAGCTGCTGAGGGGTTGGTATGCTACCCTATATCCTGGGACTATGGATTGGTAGAGAGGCAATGTGACAGGAAGGGTCATCCAATGGTTAAGGCCTAGTCAGGGATTTGGGATACCTATGTTCAATTCCTTGTGCTGCCATACACTTGGCAAGTCATTTAGTCTATCTGTGCCTCAATTCCCCATCTGTAAAAGGGAAGGATATACATATTACTAACAGGAGTGTAGTATGTACGACATGGGAACTAATTGTCCTACTCTGCTTGGCACTGGTGAGACCTCAGCTGGCGTGCTACATCCAGTTCTGGACTCCACACTTCAGGAAAGATGTGGACAAATTGGAGAGAGTCCAGAGAAGAACAACAAAAGTGGTAAAAAATTTAGACAACCTAATCTATGAGGAAAGGTTAAAAAAGTAGTCATGTTTATTCTCAAGAAAAGAAGGCGGGGGGACCTGATAATAGTCTTCAGATTTGTTAAGGGCTTCTATGGAGAGGTCTGTGATCAATTGTTCTCCATGTCCACTGAATATAGGACAAGAAGTACTGGTCTTAATCTGCAGCAAGGGAGTTTAGGTTAGATTTTAGGAAAAACTTTGTAACTAGAAGGGCAATTAAACTCTGGAATAGGCTTCCAAGGGAGGTTGTGGAATCTCTATCATTGGAGGTTTTTAAGAACAGGTTGGACAAACAACTATCAGGGATGGTCTAGATTTACTTGACCTACCACAGCGCTGGGGGCTGGACTTGATGGCTTCTTGAGGTCCCTTCCAGGATTATATTTCTATGATTCTGTGGTTAAAAAAGATTGTGTAGCACTCAGCATCTATGGTAGTGGGTACCTAAGATAGTTATAAGCACCGAAGAGAGGTGAGGATAAATTTATATTATCACATGCTTGTGCAGTTTATCATATACTCTCCATTTAATCATATTAAACACATAAATGCTATCTATAGTTTATATACACACTATAATGCATTATATTTAGCTTGTGAATTGCAAATCCAGACATTATCAAGTGTACTCACTGTGACTAATATGCATCCTTCGCTCTTGTTGTTTTACTGACCAATATTCTGAGAATGAAAGAGCTCATAAGCACTTGGTAGAATTTATGATCCAAAAGGAATCATTTTATATGATATATTTAGCATTTCACACCTAATTGGGCTGAGAAAAGATACTTGGCAAGGAGTTTTTTTATATACAATATCCAATTAGAGAAGAGAAAAACATGACTCCTTGGAGGAGTCTTCAAAATTGTTAGCCATTCAGTAAACCATACCTGGGACAGATTTTTCAGTACATTGCATGGAGAGGTCTGCACACAACTCCTGCACTCCATTAAGTCTTGAGTCTAAACCCGTACATAGGCTAATACAAAATAATAAAATGGTATTAAAATGTTAATGATGCTCCAATATTCTCCATTCATAACAGATTCTGAGCTCACTGAGTCCAGAAGAATGACTTAAAATTACCACAATAGGATAAATGATGGGAAAATCATGAGCATTTGAAATTCTGAGGAGGGGTTTTGATTTTAATTCACATTTGAATGAGGCTCACAGAAGATGGAAAGAATGTAAGTGAGACTGTGGTAGGAGACAAACATTTCAGCTGGTGGGAAATCCAAAATAGGATGGGTCGGGGAGGGAGAGGGACATGACAAGAAAGTGGGTGTTTTCTTTTCAGATGATATGATGGGTGTGAGAGAGGTTTGCTGTGATTTTCCCCCTAGTAATAATGTTATTTCAGTCATGACTGGCAGCCAATGTATAAGAATGTTGCTGTATACAGAGCCTTTCTTTTTTCCTTAGTTTTATTTCAGATTTATTATGGTGCCAAAATGTTGCATTATGGGGATAATACGTATAATTTCTTTGTGTGGGATATTAAATCTCCTCCTTCCCTACTTCCTCACCTCACCCATAGGATGCTCAGGTAAAGAAACGGTGCTTGTTTTATCTACCATCTCTTTGCTTGAACACTGTGTTCCTTCTTACCTAGCATGTATTATTGGAGACACTTGAAAATGGCAATTATTCTTTGGCGGAATTTTAAAAAAATCTTTAAAAAAGGGAATCCTGTGAATATGTTTTGCTTTTTTCATGAAAAAACAAACCAAAATCTTTTTTGGTTTTCAAAAATTGTTTTGAGTAAACTTTTTCAGTTTTTGGTAAAAATTTTGGTTTCAAAACCCAAAGCTCCTCAGATTTTACCAAAACCTCAAAATATGTATTTTAAAAAATTGGGTTTTGGTTTAGGATTTTCTCTTTTTTTTTCTTTTTTGGGGGAGAGGAGAGAAAATTTTTGACCAAAATGGAATTTTTCCATGGCAGTTTTAATTTTGATCAAAACCCATCTTTCATCAAAAAATCTTTAAATGAAAAAATTTCAACCAGCTGCATGTATTATATCCTAAATCTTTTAAAAATCAGTCTCCCTGCATTGCGCATGTAGCAAGTGGAAGGCTTAAACAAAAAGCTAAGCTATCAAAAGAAATATTAATAAGAATGAAAAATTATTAAAATAAAATAAATCAGAAAAGGAATAAAATCTTAAATAAAAAATAAATATCTAATGAAAGAGGATACAATAATATGAAAAAAAGAAATAATAGGAAAGAATTCATGCATTAAAATAACATTGAAAATTTTGAACAAAAATAGTAAGAAAATTCATGGAGGATAGGTCCATCAATGGCTATTAACCAGGATGGGCAGGGATGGTTTGCCAGAAGCTGGGAATGGACAACGGGGGATGGATCACTTAATGATTACCTGTTCTGTTCGTTCCCTCTGTGGCACCTGGCATTGGCCACTGTCAGAAGAATAGTGGGCTAGATGGACCGTTGGTCTGACCCATTATGGCCGTTTTTATGTTAAGTGCTCAGGGAATGTAACTAATGCACCAGAAAATATGCTGTGATATCTATAAGGAATGTAGATATAGGGAAAAGAAATAATTAGTGGTTAGATCCAGAGGTCTTTACTCAATTTTAACCCTATCCTTATTCAAGCAACGTTGACTGAGGATTTTGTTTGCACAAAGGGGAAATATGAAAAAATTCCTCAGGAAATAGAGGGCTAAGTTCAGCCGTGGACTAAGCAGGTGGCAAAACTCTGTTAATGGGAGTTGCACCCACCTGCTTCAGGTCTGAATATGGATTTTAACACTTCCCCCCCACCTTTCTTTTGATTTAAAAATGCTGAGTCTGGAGGGGCTATTTCAAAAAGTACAGCCAATGGCGAAACTCGGTTCTCTAAAGCTGTGTGGACTTTATGGTTTGCTTTGACATGCCCCAATCCCGTTATTTCTATGACCCAAGCAGTTTTCTGGAAACTTTTTTATTTGTACTTATCTTTGCCTTGATACGCAGCACTGCATATCGTATTACAGTCTAATTAATAACCTGCTCGCATTATTCCCAGGCCTTGTTATAATAATTAAAGTTATGTCATGTTCAACCACTATCAATATTGCCTTTTTTCTTTCTAGATTATGGCTGACATTGGTTTTGATCAGGTCAGACTGTCAGTTTTTGAATCATATGGTTTAAAAATGATTGGTAAGCAGAATTTAACTGATTATCATAGTTCATGGTGGGGGAGGCCGGAGGGGATAGGGAGGAAGCCATAAGTCTTCCCCATAAACTGCTCCATTATTTGGCAAAGAGCCAGTGTGAGCATTAATTCACAGTGCTAAAATCTTCCAGGTCATTTGAGGATTCAGTCGACAGCAATGCTGCACTGGCAGAGACATAGATTAGAGGACCTAATAAGTCATTCCATCTCTAGATTCGAGGATACTACAATTCTAGGGTTGCTTACATTAACACTAACTAAATTCTAATACTGTAATGTAACAACAGAGTCTCATAACATATCATTTATAAACATGCTGTCCCTTTAAGGGGTTTTGGGTCCAGTTCTGACCCTGTTCAGAGTCCACCCAGAACCAACGTATTTGGGCACTTGAACTCCCAAGGAGCAGGGAAAATATAGGTTGGTCAGTAAGTAATACTTCCAGGGAAAGTGGCTGTGATATATAAGAGCTTCCTTCCACCCAGTAAGACAGAAACCAGGGAAGAGATAAAATTAGTTGTGAGTCTCTCGACTAGAAGGGAAAAGGAATTGCTGTTGGGTCTCTCCAGACAAAGAGCTCAAGAATAGACCTAGAAGGACAGCTAGGGAAAGCACCTGGAGGAAGGAGTGGAGTTTTGGATAAGAAAACTAAAGACTGAAGGAGGGACTGGTGGGGAGAAAGAGAGAGCAGGAACACCAACTATTTCTGCTTCTCCTCCAAAGAAGTCTATGCAGAAAAGAGTGCTTGTGAGCCCCTAAATCAACAGATGGACATCTGGGGGACTTCTGTTGGAATCTCCTTTACATTGAGAGGGGAAGAATTTGGGGGGATAGGCCAGCGGGCTGAACTACCCTGCCTGCAAGAAGGGAAACTGAGGCAGGGTTGTGTGTGCTTATTTTTGTTTATACTATCCCTCTAAAGCAAGACGCTGCCACTATAATGTGTTTCACCAAAGTTGTGCGCCTAGTTCCTTCTAATGATAAAAACGAACTAATATCTAGAACTGCTGGTCTAGATGAGTGGTTCTCAACTGGGGTCTGGGGCCATGAGCAGGGTTCAGCTGGTCCACCAAGCAGGGCCAGCATTAGACTAGTTGGGGCCCAGGGCAGAAAGCCAAAGCCCAACTGCATGGGGCAGAAGCCCAGGGCCCTGAACCCCACCACCCAGGGCTGAAGCCGAAGCCTGAGCAATGTAGCTTTGCAGGGATCGCCATGGGGTGGGGCCCCAGGCAATTGCTGTGCTTGGTACCCCCTAATGCTGGCCCTGGTTTTCATATGCAGAAGAACGGTTGTGACAGGTGGGCCATGCAGTTTTTATAGCATGTTGTGGGGGCCTCAGAAAGAAAAAGGTTGTGAATCCCTGGTCTAGATAATACTTAATTCTGCCATGAGTGCAGGGGACTGGTCTAGATGACCTCTGGAGGTCCCTTCCAGTCCTACGATTCTATTATTCTATTCTATCATTATTATTCTATTATCCGTTCTTCTCAGTTACTGCAGGAGAGTAAAGGAGCTTCTCCTAACTCTCTAACCACAGCTCTGATATGTAATAAATAATTCCTGATATTAAAATTGAATTGTTAAGTCTTACGACTATGTAGTATTATATGGCTGAAAAGATCCCAAAGACCTTTATAAATTGTGAAGAGAAAGCTACTCTGCCATCACGGAAATACCTCTGTTATGAGGTGCAACAGCTATTTAACAGCACGTAGCAACACTACACGGCAGGGCAATAAGCAAAGAAGAATATTGTTATAGGCTGGGTTAAACGTCATTAAAACTGGTGAGTGTAGCAACTGCTCTTCACTTGGGATAAATGTAAGAAACAATAGGAACCTCAAACCAAATCAAAGCAAATGTCACTGCCCAAAACAAAGGCACATGTGAGTCTGCTCAGTAATTTGAACTGTGTGGTGGAGGCAGGGAGGGAGGGTTCTCTGGCTATTGTTTGGTGGAAAGTTGCGGGTGTTGTTAGGATATAGATATTCAGGCCTGTCGGTAAAGGCCTATACTCTAAGAATTTAGGTGTATTCTTATCACTTGGCTAGTTATAGAGGTACAAAAGAGAATCAAAATCACTGTCTGCCGGTGTAAGGGCCTTCTCTTACTGTGACAGTCTGAGGCCCTGTTCTCAGGCTAAGGCCTTTGGCTAAGCATCGGAGGCAGCCATAAGCTGGAAAGCAAATGGTCACATCCTCACATTCCAAACTAGTCACTTTGAAAGAAGGTGCTATTGGGCTGTTAGGAATACAATCCTGTCCTGATAGTGCCTATCACCTCCAGAGAAAGGGAAGTGCCTAGAAAATGTAAAAGGAAACTTAGTTTGATAGCATCCTGTCTGGCAAGAACTCACTTATCAATAGCTAGGATGTGAAATCCTCACTTCTGTATTGTTTTGTCATTATAGTTCCCACTTTGCTATTGTTTGTCTGTATAATCTCTGTCTGGTTCTGTGATTGGTCCTGTCTGCTGTATAATTAATTTTGCTGGGTGTAAACTAATTAAGGTGGTGGGATATAACTGGGTACATAATCATGTTACAATATGTTAGGATTGGTTAGTTAAATTTCAGGAACATGATTGGTTAAGGTATAGCAAAGCAGAACTTAAGTTTTACTATATAGTCTGCAGATAATCAAGGAAGTAGGGGTGTGGGGGTGGGCATGAAGGTGGGGGAGATGGGAACAGGGAATGGGAGTAAGGAAATTGGAATCATGTTTTGCTAAAGGGGGAAATGGGAACAGGGAATGGGAGTAAGGAAATTGGAATCATGTTTGGCTAAGGACAGGAATGGGAACAGGGACAGAGGTGTAAGGCTCTGTGGTGTCAGAGCTGGGAAGGAGGATACTAAGGAAGGAAACTGGAATCATGCTTGCTGGAAGTTCACCCCAATAAACATCGAATTGTTTGCACCTTTGGACTTTGGGTATTGTTGCTCTCTGTTCATGCGAGAAGGACCAGGGAAGTAAGTGGGTGAAGGAATAAGCCCCCTAACATCTTGGTGCCAGTGACTTGGATGCATCGCATTGGATAGGTGAGTGACAGCCTGTAAGTCCCCCTCCCCAACAGTCTGCGCAGCTGCTTGGAGGGGGTATCGCAAACTCTCATGATGGTAGTTGCGGGTTCTGGCAAGCCAGGGTAAAGGATTTTTTGGATAAATGGATAAGGAAGAACCAGGGTCCATACCAGGTGCAGGGGTCAACCTGGGATGAGATTAAAAAGGAAATGGAGGAAGTGTTAGGGGACCCAGAGGTATGGGGGTGCTGAGGAGCCCACCCTCCTTGGTATATGGGTAGTGGAAAAAGGTCCCTGCCCATGGGGACTGAATGCCTTCCAGGGAAAGGAGGCACTTCAGTCTGCTTGTGAGAGGTTTGAAGTAAGGGCAGCATTATGAGAAGCTGCCAGTAATCTTTCAAGTTTGGTGCTGCTTCAGCAAGGGCTGCTGAAGGGTTGTAAATTAGTTAGGGGTAGTGAAAGATGATTTGGCACAAAAGGGTTTATAGTCAAAAGCAGAGTTAACAGACTACCTTTAGAGACTGGATCTGGGACTTGGTCCTGGGGGAGTGGAAAAAAAAAAAGTTTCAAAGTGCAACCTGCCTTTCCACACTCTTTTGTTTTTCTGAAGTTTTAATGGAGGGTACTTTGGATACTCATGTGAGATGTCAAGAAGGAAGTTTTTGTTTGATGATAAAACCCAGTTATATAAATGTAACTGTATGTGCAACTCTGTGCAGTCACATTGGATGGAAGCTTGGTAATTAAATTTTCCAAGGGGGTCAGGTAGAGTGGCTACTACCACCACTACGCTTCTGTCCCCAGAAGCCTTTACAGCTATTCTGAGGGAAAATGGGCCCTTTTCCCACAGAAATGGTCTATAAGGGACTGCTGCAGGCAGCAGGCAGAGAGAGAATCTGATCAAAATAATTTGACTATTGGGTAATGTAATCAAAAGCACTAAAGGATGTAAGGGGTTTCTTATGAAACTTAATTTGGCTGCTCCAGGTTGTGTCTAGTCGTACAAGATGGATGTGTAATCGGGGTACAGTTGTGTAAAAAAGAGTAATCACAGTGCAAGAAATGTTAGGCAAAAGGGAATTGTGTGTGTGTACATGGGAAAAAGAAAAGGAAAAGGGGAGGAATGATGGGAACACTGAGCCTTGGGATGGCTCTGGGGGATCAGATTGTTGCTTTGGTGGGTGTGCATGAAAACTCTGTGGGCATGGGGGAGGCAGTTACACCTTGTGTAAAATTAATATGGCTAATATAATGTTATGGAGGTTAAACTATACGGAAGGAATGTGCATTTTCCCAGGACGTGTGCTGTGTATATTGGAGAAGGGGTAAAAGAAATGCAAATAAAACATGGTACTTAATTAAAATCCTAATAGGGCTCCAAAAGGAGCCACAATAGGTTGTGCTTTCTTTTTCAGATCTCTGTGTGATTTGGAGCAGGAGATGAAAGTAATCAGAACTCTGGTGGAAGTAAAATGCTTCCCTTTTAAGACAGTGTCTGAGCTGCTAACAGCTTTGGATCCAGAAGCAAGCTAGTAAGCCTCTGTGTAAATGCAAATTACCTAGCTGATGGGCACAAAGGAGCTGCAAATAATGAATACATCCGGTCAGCAAACAAGCTACTAGAAGACTCAGATTATGGCCCTCCAGGAAAGGGAGCTGAAAAAAACAAGTCAAGCCTGAAAATAAGGGGGACAGGTTAACCTTAAGGGGTGTGTGTGTGTGTGTACAGTGCTAAAATCTGAAGCTGTGTCTCAGCTATTACCTGAGAATAAACTTAAAGCTTGGTACAGCAGAGAAACTATTGCAAACTTGGTCTGTTGTACAAGAAGGGAAACTGAGGTACACCACCTCATGAATTTCATAAATGGCCAGTGAGTGGGGTAATTCACTAGCCTGACTATAGAACAAAATAGGGACAGCCTGGAGGTAATTCTTCTGTTTTTCCTCCAATTAGCAAGGAAATTTGTAAAAGAAAGTGGTATTATTATTAAGCAATAGTCTGTCCCCACCATGGAGGTGGAGATTGTTTCTTTTGTTTTTCAGACACTCTACAAGCAAGCTGGTGCCAGCGGGAAAAATAACCCAGAATACCATGGATCTGTGTTTTGTGTTTGTCTGTGGTGTTTGTCTTGTTGCTAGCATTGTTGTGTTTTAATGAACAGAAAATCTCATGACATGGGTGGGGGATGGCTTCAAAAGGCTGACCTTGGTGGGAAGATGTGTATGGGAATGCAAAATGCTCAACTAGGAGGCCAGCACCTGTGTAATAGCTACCGTGGTACCTGGAAATGGAATGGCAACTAAGGTGGCCCCCACAAGCCCTATGGAACTAATGAGAAGGGGAGGAGCTCACTGGGAATCAATGGAGGGGTGTGTAAAATAGTGTAAATCAATAGAAGATGTTTGGATGTGCCCCTCTCCTGTGACTATAGAGGAGCAGGATCAATGGCCTATGCAAGGGGTGGACAATTGGGTGTACTGTGTGTAAGGTGTTTTGCTGGGAATGTACATATTACTGGGGGCACAATTGCACCAGCCCATAACCAAACTACACACATTTACATGCTGCTATGGTGCACATGGATCTGTGAATGGACTTTGGTGCACAAATGGATCTGTGAATCTTATTGCTGTGAATAATCAAACCAGGGCATACTGCCTGATTCCATACCAAGTGGTCAAGCTGGTTTGGACAATATCCCATTTCTCTGTGAACATTCAGTGGACTTATGATATGGACAAAAGCATGCAAAACTTGCAGGAGCAGCTTGTTGCAACTACCAGCAACTGGACACGTAAGATCGTGACCCTGTCGAAGGAGGAGAGGCAGTGTTTTGGGGGTGTCTCGGATGTTGGATCATAGTGCAGTGGTCAGGACTCGGTGTTGCTGTGGATTTTGTATTGTTAACTGTACTTGTGTTACGTTGCATAGGGAGATAACCTATAAGTAATGTAATAAGCCCTCCAAACCCTGCAGTGTACTAGACAACCCGGACCCAACCTTCTCGGGCCCACTATAATGGGAAGTCTGGAACACTAATTGGAATAGGCGTGGTATGCCTGTATGAGAGAAGGTGCAGGGCACTATACTACACAAGGGGCAGTGGGACAAATGGAATATCGACACCTTCCACCTTGATGCCTGGCCCTATCAGGAAATGTGTCGCCATATGTCCTATGCTTTTCCAGGGATACCTGGGCAGGAGGATCCCAAAAGAAAAAGAAAAAAAAAGGGGTGGAGTGTTAGGATATAGATATTCAGGCCTGTCTGTAAAGGCCTATACTCTAAGAATTTAGGTGTATTCTTATCACTTGGCTAGTTACAGAGGTACAAAAGAGAATCAAAATCACTGTCTGCCGGTGTAAGGGCCTTCTCTTACTGTGACAGTCTGAGGCCCTGTTCTTAGGCTAAGGCCTTTGGCTAAGCATCGGAGGCAGCCATAAGCTGGAAAGCAAATGGTCACATCCTCACATTCCAAACTAGTCACTTTGAAAGAAGGTGCTATTGGGCTGTTAGGAATACAATCCTGTCCTGATAGTGCCTATCACCTCCAGAGAAAGGGAAGTGCCAAGAAAATGTAAAAGGAAACTTAGTTTGATAGCATCCTGTCTGGCAAGAACTCACTTATCAATAGCTGGGATGTGAAATCCTCACTTCTGTATTGTTTTGTCATTATAGTTCCCACTTTGCTATTGTTTGTCTGTATAATCTCTGTCTGGTTCTGTGATTGGTCCTGTCTGCTGTATAATTAATTTTGCTGGGTGTAAACTAATTAAGGTGGTGGGATATAATTGGGTACATAATCATGTTACAATATGTTAGGATTGGTTAGTTAAATTTCAGGAACGTGATTGGTTAAGGTGTAGCAAAGCAGAACTCAAGTTTTACTATATAGTCTGCAGATAATCAAGGAAGTAGGGGTGTGGGGGTGGGCATGCGGGTGGGGGAGATGGGAACAGGGAATGGGGGTAAGGAAATTGGAATCATGTTTTGCTAACTGGGGAAATGGGAACAGGGAATGGGGGTAAGGAAATTGGAATCATGTTTTGCTAAAGGGGGAAATGGGAACAGGGAATGGGAGTAAGGAAATTGGAATCATGTTTGGCTAAGGACAGGAATGGGAACAGGGACAGAGGTGTAAGGCTCTGTGGTGTCAGAGCTGGGAAGGAGGATACTAAGGAAGGAAACTGGAATCATGCTTGCTGGAAGTTCACCCCAATAAACATCGAATTGTTTGCACCTTTGGACTTCGGATATTGTTGCTCTCTGTTCATGCGAGAAGGACCAGGGAAGTAAGTGGGTGAAGGAATAAGCCCCCTAACAAGTGTGGCGAGGGGTGTGTGTAAGAAAGCAAGAAAGAGATGCTCCAGGCACATCCTGAACAAGATGTTGGTGCAGAGAAAAGTGTTGGTGCAGCTGGTCAGTGTTGGTGCAGAGAAAAGCCTAGAGAGAGAGCTTTTTTGGCTGAGTGCTGGCTGAAGGGGTCATGAAGCTGTGAGAAAAGCAATTATTTCATGTAGCTTGATTCCTGCTGTGTTCAGGGAAATGAGACTTTGTACATCTTTACAGAATTACATCAAAGAGACCCGATGCTATCACCAATTTCTCTTCCTAACAGAAACAACCTGCAAGCCCTGAACTTTGACTAGCTGCTCGGGTAGAAGAGTTAACAGTGTTGTATGTAACTACATTCTGCACAGACAAAATTCTCTCTACAGTTTGTTACACAAACTGAAAGCTGGTCTGGACGCTGGGACTAGTACCACTACTCAGAATAATGAGATCCAGCAGAAAGCTTCCTGGCTCTGGGCTACAAGCCAGGAACCTGGTTGTCCCAACAGGATGAAACTAGAAAGGACCAAGGAAGCAAACCTCCAAACTTTCCCCTTGAGAGCAAATGTCATAGTGGAAGAGCAGTCTGTATAGCTGCCTCAAAAGAAGAAACTCCAATGTACGAGAGTGGTTATCAAGACCTGGGCTTCCCTCTCTCCTCCCCCTTCCCCCCGCTTGCTCGCTCCAAGAATATGATGCAGTAAGTAAGGGGAGAGGTGGGACTGGAAGATATAGGGGCTGTATTGGGAGGAAGATGGAGTCCCTATCCCAAATTTCTGGAACCTCAGTTCAGCCTGAAGGATGGGCTTAAGTTTGGGAGTACTTGGCTTCTTAATTTAACAGAACCACTTCACCCAAACTAAACTGCAGTGCCTGTTTGTTTGTTTGTTTTTTGTTTTTGTTTTAAAAAAACCTGGTTTCAGCCTTCCAAAGACTTGACTCGTTGCATTTCACAGTGGAATGCATATTTAAAATATTTTATTTGCCCGTCTTTGTAGTATATTACATCACTTTATAGAAATTGGCATCACAGTGGAAAGGAAACAAACATCACCTGACGTGATGCGAAGAACATGCTGTAAAGCAAAACGAGAACATTGGCTTGTGTTTTTGAACTTAGAGCTCCAAGTGACACAAAACAGACAATTATCTGAGCAAGGGCTGCAAAGATTATATACTCTGCAAAGGTTGCAGTACGCAGACTTGACCAACATCCAAAATGTAATATCCAGACTCAGACCATGTTATTTTAAAATCCGTTGCCTGAGGGTGAAGCAGGGAGGGTCTCTGCATCACCTCCTCCTTTTGCTATATGGTGATGTCATTAAATGGTGACAGCTCAAAACTTCCAGTTAGGAAGCTCAGATTTTTCAAATAGTGTAGCTCTTCTTTCACAATTCTGCCTGAACCTTACAGTAAATTAGTAGATGTGTTTTACCGTGGTAGTGGAGGAATTGAGCTATATCAAATATCCCTGTTGCAGAGAATTGCATGCTTAATTGATCACTGAATTGTCTTTATCTGAAAGGCTTTGGAGATTGGATATTTTGGGCATTTATCAACAAAATGAAAATAGAGCTATTGACCTAAATTCACTTCTAGCATAAGTGGTCATAATTCCCACTGACTTCTTATGCCAAAGATGTGTTTAATTGCGTCTCTCAATCAAGCTGGAAAAAGGAACTCCAGGAACTCATTTTCCTGTTCTGCCAGACCCACACCATAAAATTAAAGTAAGACCTTATAGCCATAAACTTTGTAGGAGTATGTTCAAATGTGCTTTAAAACTTCCCTTCTATATTAATATCCATTTTAAACCTCTGGGATCCTGTTCTCCCTTTACGGGATACACATATTTCCCACAGAAGTCAATAGGAGCCATGGGAGGGGCTCACATCTGCATGAGTGGCGAATTGGGTCACAGGTGTATAATTAAGACACTCCAAAAATCTTAACTAAACAAACAATAGCACTGTTATGGCAGGAGTCATCAGATGGTGCTGTTACACAAAACTTTACTAGGTTGTTGTTTTTTTCTGAGTATGAGCAAGTTTTTAGGCTTTGAAGAAACACAGTATTATTGTTAGTTTTTGTTATGCAGATGTCCTTTTGAGCAAATATTTTGCTTTCTGCTTTATTCTTCATACTTGGAAGCCATTCTTGGGACAGTGTAGCTTCCTTCCTGGTGTGTGAGCTGAGAGTTCCAGAAGAGGGGATTGCCTGCATGCTGTTTGTGGCTGCTTTTCTTCCAGGATTGGTGTATAGATGGAAATAAAGCAACTTGCACATAGAATATATCCAGGCCCAATATCACAGATTTCTCCTCCACTAGGAAGCTGACCTGCAAGGCCCCAAACATCTGCTATTCTCAGCAGCAGTGTGATGGTGGTGTCAGAAATAGAGCATTGGTGTGAGAAGGAGAGGCGACAGTACTTAGCACTTACGGAGTGCTTTGTAAATGTGGGTACTTCAATCCTGATTATACAGATGGAGAAAATGAAGCACAGAGAGGATATGTGGCTTGCCCAAGGTCACACTGCAAGTAGTACTGGGCAAATACTGGGTATTTTGGTTTTCTGGCAATTTCAAAAAATTGAGGGGAAAAATTTGTTTGTTTTGGGTTGAACCAAAAACGACACTTTTCTAAATTGTTTGGCAAATCAAAACGTTAAAAAAAAATCTGCATTTTTGGGCAAATAAAGCATTAATGCAAAAAAAAATTGCCAGCTCTAATGACAAGTCAGTGGCAAACCTGAGACTAGAACCCGAGTCTCCTGACTCCTTCTCTGATGCCTGCACCTGAGGCAGAATGGTCCAGATTTATTGCAGGGGCAATAGAACCAGAAACTGCATCCAAGTCTTTTCCTAACTCAGAGTGGGCTTTTATTTTTGCAGTACTAAATCCTGGTTAAACTCAAGAAGATGTTTAGGTTTTCAGTAAGCAAGTCAAAAGTACACCCAGTACATGCTACAATACTGTTTTTAGGCCTTTGGCATATCCAGATGTACAGAGTTCTGAAGCCAGGCCTCACTTTGTTAGTTGCTAGCCCACTGATAAATAACATCCGTGCAGTCTGTCATTTACACAAAACTCAGAACTGTCCCTGAGCCATAACTGAATTCTGTTATAAACATAGCTGTGGTAAAATGTTTGGGACAAAAGCTCAACATGATGGTCATGTGGTATCACCTCATTAAACTACTGTTTTGTGATTAGCTCCATCTGTCTGTCACAATGGTGTTTCCTATCACAGGCTCTTAATTTTTAAACCATGTTGTTCTGATATGGCTGAACAGATTTTAATCTCAGAGAGTGAATGTAATGATTAACCCATATACAGTCAATTTGCCAATCCCTTAAAATTTACCTGCCACACATCATAAATCATGTAATTTTATGAAACACTAAAAAGTTCACTTGTTTTACAGGTTGTCAAGGCTGGATAGCAGAGTGGATGAAGTGCACTTGTTTTGTGGAGGAGGGACAGGTCACCAAATTCTGGCACACCTAGAGAATTGTTTAAATAAAGGCTAGCACTGACTTTTCATTACAACAGTAAAACATTTACAAAGCACATCTGTATGGTTAGTAAAGATCTGAACTTGTCTAATGTCCCTTTACCCCTGTGCAGATACATGCACGGAGCGAAAAAGAGAATAGAGATGAATGGGGAAATAATATTCCTTATTGCTTTCCATCTGTGTTAGCCCTAGAGCTAGAAGGCTTAAAAGAATGGAACTATCTGCTGCCTCTACAGGGGAAAAGCCAGCTCTGGACAGCCTCATTTACATGAAATATAATATTGCTTACCCATAGTTCCACAAACTGTGTTTTGCTGTAGTGGGAATTTGATTAGATAATGATTGTTACTGTAACTGTATTGATGAAAGGGCATAGGCACTGAGCATAAATGCTTGGAGTAAATGATCACCATGCCTTCACAAGCAGTGGACTCAAGAGGGAACAGGATTTAAGTTCAACAAGGGCTTGCCTTAGCGGTTAGGAGTCCTATTTCAGAGAGCAGGGACACTGTCTAAGGGTCCAATTTTCTCTGGGTTCCCCATCTAGAGATTTGAACCATGGCTGGAGTGACCCTGCAGGACTGGACCAAGCTGAACCGGCTTGTACAGACCTGGCTTTGCAGTGAGGACTGATCAGACTGTTAGCAAGACAGTGCTGGCTTCACAGCGCCTCACAAGGTAGTGAGGACTGACCAGACCAGTGGTGGAAGACCTGATGTCGCAGGCCTAAACCAGGTAAGAGCACATCAGAGCAGGACTTGGTTGTGTGGACTTCTCTGGATTGGAGCAGGCAGGTGGAGAAAAGACACCCTCAGGAACCCCACTATCACTGGGTCTAAGTAGACCTATGAGTGAGGTTTTAAGAAGGTAGAGATTGTTTTCTGCTAAATTCTGGACCTCAGCAAATTGCACAGTTCATATCAGTGGTGCTGATATATATACGGATATTGTGGTTTGGTTTGGTTTGTTTGTTTTCCTTTCCTGTCTGTCCTTACACATACACAGAGCTCTCCTCCCTACAGGAGGAACAGGGCACCCACTTCCAAAGGTGTGCATCTCCTGTGGGAGGAAGAACCCCAACAGATTTGATTTGTGTGGATGAAGACAACCTTCCTTCTCGCTGTCCCTCTCCACCTCCCCACTACCACCCTTTATTGTCTTGGGTTTTTTTCACCTTTCTCTGCAGCATTGGGCACAGGTCACTTGCTGACTGATTAGAGTAAACGGTTGATTCTTTGTAACATGAAGTCTTTAAATCATGATTTGAGGACTTCACTAACCCAGCCAGAGGTTATGGGCCTATTGCAGGAGCAGGTGGGTGAGGTTCTGTGGCCTGTGATGTGCAGGAGGTCAGACTAGATGATCCTGATGGTCCCTTATGACCTTAAAGTCTATGAATCTTCACATGAGAGTTTCTACACTGTAAATATTTTCATAATGAAATGTTCATTGCTGAATGTTCAAGGCAGAAACAAGTGATTTTAACACACTGGGTGGGAAGGGCTACATTACTGCTCAGAGTCACAACAAAACTTTTCATATGATGGCTCAGCTACTGTGTGTGTTTATTTGTATCCAACAATGGATTTTTCCCCTTAGTGGGCCACTGGAGTGTTTTTTAAACAGGACGCTGGCCCATCTATATGCCTCTACCTCTTTGCCTAGTGCAGCACACTCAGCTGTCATTCAACTTTTTGTTCAGAAGGTTGTATAAAATATGTACTTAATGGGATGTTGCTTTTCTGTATTGCTCCTCCAGCATAAGCAGCTCTTTTAAACCCAGGGATGAAGTTATTGAATATCACTGCTTTACGTCTTTCTCCGATCAAATAATAAGATGTATAAGTAAGAAGTTATGGCAAGCTTTGAGTGATCCCAGTTCTTTGATCAGGAGGTTTAATTTAATTTGAAAACATGTGGCTGTAGTGATGTCTGGGCCAATCAGTCTAGACTTGAGCACCGTGTGTGGCCAGATGCAAAGCTTGGCTGTACTCTTTGCTGAAGTCACCACCCTCCTTTTAAAATTCTTCAGCTGCTGGAAGTGGGAACGTTTTGGTTTCATTTATTTATTTTAAACTAAAGACAGCCACAGGCTCACCTCTGCACATGGATCTGGGTCAGCTCTAAACCCACTGGATTAGGGTGTGACAAGAAGGTTTGGTTTGGTTGTGGTTGGTTGGGGTGGTTTTTTGGGAGGAGGGTTGTTGCTGGGTTAAATTATTACTTTTCTTATAGTGAAAACAATGAAAGCCTCGAACCTGAAACATAAGGAACTGCAGAGTGGTTCTTAAGCCCCAGCCCATGCTCAGGGGCATTATGGAGGCTCACCACTATGGTAGGATGCCTGGAGACGGTGGTACCTCTGACAGGCTCCATGCTTCCTGCAGCACAGCAGGAGCACAGCCATAGCAACACCTTTGATTGGCTGCAAGGTGTGCTCTCTTCGCATGTGGCAGGCTCTGGCCTATAACTCTTCCTCCCAGTTCACCCCTTCCAGCAATATCAGAGCACAAGGACTGCTGCTGTGCCCAGCGATTGTGCAGGGCAAAAGAGATGAAGGCTCCTTGCATCCTCTTTCTTTTTGCACCTATGCAGGGCTGGATAGTACGTAAATACGTAATACGTATAATACGTAACTATGGGCAAACCCTCCACCCCAAATTCTGGATCTAGCTCTCCCCACCATCCCCAGTCTTTGAGCAAGCTTGATTTGCAGCTGTCCCCTTCTCTCTGTGATGGGATTAATCAAAATCTCAGATCCAAACACTTCCTTGTACTTTGAAAGTTCACACATGGATCTGAAGTTTGAGGCTCAGGCCTGTCTCTAATAATCTGCATATTGCGTTGTCCTGTGGCTGGACCTGTTGTAAAGCAGTGGCCACACAAACTTGTTGTAGCAGCCTTCTCTGAAAGAGAAACTTCCTATGAAGAAAGCATAGCACGAATGATTATGTTCATCTATATATTGCTGGGATATTAAATCCTCATCTGTGCCTTGACTTTGCAGTCATGGTCACAAGCCATTCTTGCTACTAGATGTCTCTACTTACCAGTCAGCTTCATTCTGTGCTGTCTCTTTGCAAGAGGAGGGCATTTACAAGAATCTCATGTGGAGGAAAAATATGAAATGTTTGCCTCTGGATCATTTTTAATAACAATAAAAATGAATGGTGGTTGTGTAGAACTGGAATATCAAATACCAGCTTGAAATCTGCTTTATTAAATATCCTGTGTGTGTCATTTTAATGGTTTTTTTTATAATTATCTTTTTATTAAACTTTTCAAGTACAACCAGATATGATACTATGTTAGCACTTGTCAAATGATGATAGCCTATTCCTCTTCTGGCTGGTGGGTTAGAAAACTCTTGAGCTGAGACTTGTTACGGTTGCATAATTAAGGCCTTATCGATGTATATTCCAATGTTCCATTAACTTCAGTGGAAGTTTTAGACATGCAAGTAATCCAGGATGGGGCGCATAGTAACACTGAACAAAGTGAGATAAGGTTTTTTTTCTTAGCTACATCCATGCAACCAATTGAGTTACATCTACCAAATGGAATTCAATTAATATCTGTGGCATTGCACAAATTTAGTGACTTCAGGAAAAGCTTGGTCCCTCAAATACAGCTAAATAAAAACCAGAAAAATACTCCCTTATTAAAAATACTACAGTAATAGCTCAAAACATTATCGAAAGTTTCAGTTGTTTGGACCACTACTGTAGAATACTATGTTAATATTTTTTATAAGGGCAGTAATGCAATTGTTTAAGTCTTGGAAATTTAAAATCTTTAAACTGAAAGTGCAGTATTCCATAGAAATGTTCCACACACTAGATCTTATATTGGTAGTACTCCTGTACTTCTGGCTCTTAGCAAATGCTGTGTCCTTTTTTAGAATGGGTCGCATTCCCAGGAATATACTGTAATATTATCTATTTCATGACCCTCACTACTATAATATTTGTGTACCCCACTAATTTATCTTCATAATACCCCTGTAAGGAAAGGAAGTACTGTCCCCAATTTATAGATTGAAAACTGAGGCACAGAGAGAGATCAAGTGACTTGGCCAAGGTCACATGGGAAGTCTGTGCAGAGCCAGGAACAGAATTTAGATCTCCCGAGTCCCAGTCCAGTACCTAGAAGAACATTCTTCTTTCCCTCACGCTGCCTACATAATGTATATACTGAGAATTCTCCTGTAATCCATCTGAGCATGTACCTTCACTCTGTCTCTAATTTTGGAGCAGTAATATTGTATATTTTATTTACTTGCTTGTTTCAAAGAGACAGTTGTTAGGTCTTAAGGCACAAATTCTGTTTTGTTTTTTTTACAAGCAGCCTACGGTAGCCGAAGCTCACTTTAAAAATGTATACCATAGTTTCCTATATTGTACGGGTGAGAAATATGGTTTCACAAATGTTAGTACATACAATACTCAACAGGAAAGCAAAAGGATGAATCACAGCTCTCTAGTTATTATCTCAGAAAGTATGAGCCTTCAGTTCCGTCATATTGCTGAGAAAGAAAGAAAAAACAAATATTTCCCTTCTGAAATACAGAAGTAGGGTACTGTTTGTTCAAAAATATTGTCTGAAATCAAGAAATGCAAAAAAACCAAAACAACTTTTGAACACATTGAACCAGAATTACCCTTCTACAGCTGGGACTCGGGCTGTAGACCCCCTTTAGTGGCCTAGAGTGGGTGTAAAGCACCATAAACCACCCATAATCCGTGCTATGCTGGGGTCTTTCTCAAATGTACTTCTTCCCAGTTAACTCCTCACATTTTGTATTTGTGTGTTTCAGACCATTCCTTCCCCCTCCCCCCAAATGCATTTGCTTGCATTATTCCAAACTGAATCCAGGTTTTTTGACAGGGACAAGGTAGGTGAGGTAATATCTTTTATTGGACCAAGTTCTAAGTACAGATACTTCAGTTCTGGTTAGGGTAATCTTGATAGGTTGTTTTTCTAACCTCATCGGGTATTTTTGTATTAGTTCTTGCTGCCTTCCTAATTTAGAAATTGCTGAGGCATGTTTGGCAATTGACACATGAGTAGTTAAAATCCCCTATGAATATGGTGTGTTGTGGTTTAGATCACCTCAAAAACTGGCCCATTAATGTTTTCTCCTTTCTCTCTTCCAGTACTCCTGTCATTTCTCCTTTTACAGAGATTTTCACCACCTTGCTCTTGTTACCTGAATTGCAGATTGCCGATGTAACTAATTTTAACATACAGCAACAGGACTCTACCTCTTCTTTTTCTCTTTCTACGTAACCCCTTTGCCAGATGTTGTTAGCAGCAACAAGGACTGGGTTCGAATAGCTAGAGATTCCTCTAACTAACAAATACTGCCAACTCAAGATCCCACCCAGAGTTTCTGGGATCACTAAATAGTACCTTAGCTGAACAAACTTAATAGCCAGTGTTTCCCCACACACCAGCACTGAATCTTTGTAAGAAACATGGAAAACTTAATTGGTGGGTTAGGGAACGCGGTATTAATTTGGGAAAACACAAGAACACAATATCTATATACAGAAATATAGAGCTCCTTATCTAGAGCTTCAGGCCACTGGACTTACATATAGATCAATTCCATTTAGAGCAATATTGGTATTCAAGTTCTGATAAACAAATGTTTCTGCTCTGCTCACTAGATTAAAATTTCATAAACTCCATCATTTAACATGACTAACAACTTTTTGTGCATGTTTCTCATGCCTCTGCATTTATGTAGGGACATTCCAGTATATTAATACTCTACTGCTTTACTTTGTAGAGAAGTACATGTCAGTTCACTTGAGTAACCGAAAGCTCTCTTGCTTCCTCTTTCCTAACTAACTTATGCATACTTAACAAATTTTGCTGGTTTTGAACATAAAAGGTCAGTGACTCTTCTTCTTAACAGGAGACAATCTGTTCCAAAGAGACTCTCATCACAGAAGGCAAGTTAAGTTCAAGAATGCTAGGTTGTTGGGTTTTTTGGTTTTGTCTTGTTTTCCCCATTATTTATCATTTCCCCACCTCTTCACTGTTTTATTTTGGACCAGAAATAGTATTATACTATGAGAGGCTGATTGTGATGTTTCTGCTGAGATGGCTTGTTCTCTCAAGACTTCCAGCCAATTCTGCAACCTCCGGAGGTTCAGACCATGCTTATGCAAGCTGATCCTGAACTCTGAATCTTTTGAGATTCTTTCACTTCCAGTCAACATACTCTTTGCTCTTATCTTTTGACATGGATACTGGATAGTCGAGTGAAGTAAATCCCATTTCTTACTATCAATATAACATTCTCAGTGAGACTGTCATTTTAATGATGGACCACTTCTTTTCAGTCACTAAGGAGAGTGGTTCTCCTGATGGATCAGGTGGATAACCACTGTGCTTGTACTCAGGCAATTATGTGATGAGAAATGGAATTGTTTTATAGCCTGAATGTCTCCCGATGGCATCACTTTTAAGAAACCAAAGAGGGATACTCCTAGATGGAAAGGAAATAACGGAGTGAAAATACATGTTAGAAGAAAATAGTTACCTAATGTTAGAGCTGGTCAGCAATTTTTTGCCACAACTTTTTTTCACCGGAAAATACCAGTTTGTCAGAACAGTCACTTTTCATTGGAAAGGCTTGGTTTTGAAAAATTATTTGACTCAGAAGACTAAGTTTTGAAATGATTGAAGTATATCATTTTGACTTTTGTTAAACCAAGATAAAATCTGTTTTTCAAAATTGAAATGACTTTGTTTGGAAATATAAGTTAATTATAGTAAAAAACATAAAATAAATGGTTGAAATCAAACATTTTAAAATTATTGAAACAAAATGGCTTGATTGAACCAAACCAGTTTTTTTTTCAGATATTGGATTAATAAAAATGTTTGAGATGTTCACTTTTGACCCAATTCGAGATGAGAAAAAAAAAATCCCAAAAGAATTGGCAGAATGGGAAAACTGTGTCCCTCCCAGCTCTCCCTAATATATTCCTGAATATCTGTCAACAGACTAAAACTTCAATGAGATGCTGCCATTTAAAAAATTGGCAATATGAGTAAATTAAGGGACAGGACAATTAGTCTAACACTCCTTCCATGAGCAAATTATCACAACATTTGGCAACAACCTGCTACTTGCTTCTACTGTGTGTGTCAGAGGAAATGATCTAAAGGTGTTTCAGAGAAATGATGTTTCAGGAAATAGCTATCAGCCCTGCTAAGCACACATCAGTTTGTGTACAAAAAGTGGTAGTCTAGGGTTCAAATCCAGGGAATTAATTCTTGATTGCTAGAAGGAAGCAGTCCCAGGGCCATCTGAGTATATCAAGTACCAGCTAAGAGTTATTTTAGCTAACCAAGGTGAAACCTTATGCTAATATAAACAGTGTTCATTTGTTAGAAAATATCTGTAGTTGACTCTTCAATGTTTTGAGTTTGTTTGTAATATAGTCATTTAATTAAGTGAAGGAGCTAGCTGACCATTATGTGGGTCTGTGGCTTTGAATAGACCATAAATATCTTAGTAACGTTATGGAACTTGTATTCTGTTACAGCTGTGCATATGTAACTTTATCTATTGGATGTGGTTGATAAGTATTTGAATTATAAGTTTGCCTGCTAATGTCATACTTTTGTAGAATGCCATTATTGCCTTCTGATTACTTCTCTGTCTAATCTAGCTGGTCTCCGTATTCATAGAGCACTGGCCTCCACAATACCTAGATGCATTACCTCTTTCTGTCCTCAGAGTATCACTTGGTATTCTCATCACCTTTTTATTTTTAAAACAGTCCCAAGATACCTTGAATATGAAGGTTCCAGGAAAAACCCTAAATTCTGAGATTTTGTCATCCCTAGTGCTCAAAAATGGCCAGGTGTAGGTATTGTTAAGACATTAAACTTCTCACTGCTGCTGCTTGAAAAGTAAAGGTGGAAGAGAGAGTGTTGAATGAAGAGAACAGAGGCTAAATTAAAATCCTGGCATTTTTGGAGCATACCATCACTATTTCCAAAAATGTCAAGCTGTTCTTCAGACCCTTCTCAACTCAAAGCCTAATGTTTTGAAATATGTTTCCATGATTCAGTCAAGTCCCCCCTGCCAAACAACCACCTTAAGGTGTGTAAAACTTGATGGGAATGGAGGCTATATCTATTCATTGGGCAGCCAGGGGAGGAAGGGAGCTGATTGGTCCCTTGCTCTCCCCTTTCATTAATTTAGTCCCTAGCTGGGGCCATGTAGAGCCTCTTTTTATTCTTTTCCTGACACAAACTGGTTACATCCTTCTTTGTGTGACCTTCCTGCCCCACCAGCTCCCAAATTAGTTGACCCCATCAAGTCTAGCAAGCTGTCTGCTAGAAACAGCCAATTGTTCAAACCCTGGACACCCAGTGGGCTGTATTGTCAGAGGCCTACACCATATGCAGGGATTGCTTTGATGATGGTGTTTCAGTGGAACAGTATATCAGGCCCCCTTCACAGCAGGCTCCCCAAATATAGATTGCTTTGGTGATTGCTGAGAATCTTTTGGGGGGGCATTAGTCACTGTGGGTGGTAAATTGCAAGGTCTGCTATGAGCCACAGTGAAAGTGAGCTGCGGGGGCCTGGGAACCAAAGAGGGAATTTGGGAAAAGGAAGGGACTGGTATAAAAGCAGAAGGTTGGAAGAAGGACAAAGAGGAGTCAGTTATCTGATTTCCTCCTAAAGCCCTTTGCACATCACCTCTGACTAAAACTTCTGTTCTGTTAGAAACTGTTACACCTGTGCTTTCTAAAATAGCTTGCTTGTAGCTATAATCACATATCTTCATTTGATATCTATGCTGGAATTTGATGACTAGAGCTGGTCAAAAAACAAAAAAACCCAAAGAGTTATTTTTTTGGGGGGGAGAATGAAAAAAATTTCATTTTGCAAAAATTTTCATTTAATTTTTGAAATTTGGATATGGAAGTCTCCCCTGTTTTCCACTGGAGTTTCCTCCCACTTTATTTAACATTTTTACTTTTCCTCCCATCTTTTTCCAGTGGAAAAAAAGGGAGGGGAAGCTCCCCACAATTTCAGAACAAGGTATTTTGCAAAATTCAAAACAGTTTGAAGAAATTTTGCTGGAAAAAAAAGATTGACAAAAATTCAATTTTTGCATAATTGTTGCTGTTATCAAAATCCACTTTTCAATATTAAAAGCAATGTTTGTAGAAAAGCATTTCAACCAACTCAAATGACAACATGAAAAATACTCGATGGTAGCTCTTCGCTGGGAATGAAATGGGTCTTGCATTTTGCTCACTTTGACATCTCCTCCAGCCTCTGTCTCATGCATGCCATTAAGGAGACTTTAATGGTCAGAAAACAAAAGTGGTGCTGCACAACTTCTTAAGAAGTCATATGATTCTTTGTAGGGTGGGGGAAATGCATTTATTTCCTTTATTTTGTTTATTTAATAGTAGTTTTTAAATCAGGGGTGCACAATATGCATTCCAAGGATGAAATGAGGCCTGAGCCAAAGATGAGTCAACAGTGTGCCCTGGTTGCCAAGAAGGCCAATGGCATTTTGGGATGTATAAGTAGGGGCATTGCCAGCAGATCGGGGGACATGATCGTTCCCCTCCATTCGACACTGGTGAGGCCTCATCTGGAGTACTGTGTCCAGTTTTGGGCCCCACACTACAAGAAGGATATGGAAAAATTGGAAAGAGTCCAGCGGAGGGTAACAAAAATGATTAGGGGACTGGAACACATGAGTTATGAGGGGAGGCTGAGGGAACTGGGGATGTTTAGTCTACGGAAGAGAAGAATGAGGTGGGATTTGATAGCTGCTTTCACTACCTGAAAGGGGGTTCCAAAGGGGATGGCTCTAGACTGTTCTCAGTGGTAGCGGATGACAGAATGAGGAGTAATGGTCTCAAGTTGCAGTGGGGGGGATTTAGGTTGGATATTAGGAAAAACTTTTTCACTAGGAGGGTGGTGAAACACTGGACTGCGTTACCTAGGGAGGTGGTGGAATCTCCTTCCTTTGTGATTTTTAAGGTCAGGCTTGACAAAGCCCTGGCTGGGATGATTTAGCTGGGGATGGGTCCTGCTTTGAGCAGGGGGTTGGACTAGATGACCTCCTGAGGTCCCTTCCAACCCTGATATTCTATGATTCTGTGTTTAGCTGCATGGTGGTTTTGTTTGTTTGTTTGTTTGTTTGTTTTTGTTGTTGTTTTTGCCAGTGAGCTCAAATACGCAATTTCTCTATATCTATCAAGAAAGACACAGGTGCATGTAGACATTTGTTTCTAATATACAAAGTAGTATTTGTTTCTAATATACAAAGGTTATGTGGTATGTTCATGGCATACAAACAGAGAAATTAGATTAAACAAACATACAATACTCTTGCTGAAAGATTGCAACATAACACTGTTATTTTGTAAAATCTAGAACCTTTAGACACAAGAACCAAAACCAGCTTGCTCTCTAAGGCAGAAAGGCACAACTCATCCAACCATGTTCTTTGCAGACTGACGGCTGCTAGCTTGCATGCGTCCCAACAGAGCCCCCTCACCTGCAAGCAGGACCCTGAAACCCCTTACAAACTTAAATTGATAGTTTGTAATTTGAACACATTTTTCAATACACCACAATATGAACATTTATCAATGCATTCACAAACAGCGTGTGGTTCTTAGGGACTTGGTAAATTGCTAATGAGACGGCCAGTGTTGCAAAGTTTGGACAACATCATCTTAAACAAGTATCTGTAGGATCTAAACCCCAAATTTGTCGGTCTTTATATATAGTAACATGAAAAGCATCACTATGATAATACATAGCCTTTGACTGAACGTGAGAAACCGTAATTCATCCCAGAGGTGCCTCTAGTTAATACCATCAGCTGTGAGACTACAACTCAAGAGAATTCTTAAATTAAATTGCAAGAAAGAACCCTGGGACTTCATTATACTGCTTGGTTTTCAGTTCAGATTAAAAATTATTATCATGATTATGATTATTACTGTGTTAGCATTTGTAGGAAATCATGTGGCGAGAAAGATTATTACATGTGGAGATAAAGGAGACAAAGGTTTTTTAAGAGCGTAGTGATGGAAAATCCATCTAACAAGATGTGAATCGAACCAGATGAGTGCGGTAGGGAAAACCTGTGCTTCTGGCATTTCTTCAGCAGTTTAAAATGCACTGGTTCCATTTATAATTTTTAGATAGTGAGCCAGATTTGCCTGTCATTGACACTGAGGTAAATCTGGAGTAACTCAAATGAAGTCAGCCCACATAAGTCAACCTATGGATACGCAACGCCTCTCTCTTAACCAGGCCTGATCCACTTATTGCCTTACTCACATTGGTGTAAATAAGCGATAACTCTGTTGAAGTTGATGAAGTTGTACCAGTTTTACACTGGTGCCACTTCATCAACTTCAACAGAATTATCGCTTATTTACACCAAAGGGAGGTGAAACTCTTGCTTGATGACTGTGGATTCACACAGGGAATAGAATTTGGCCCACTGTTTCACTGCATTACTGTGTTAATCCTGAAGTTGGAGACCACTTCGTACAGGGCTGGATTATTGGCAAGGCTGATGGAGGCCATAGCATGAAGCTGCATAGCATCATAGAGCTGTACGGTGAGAAGGGACCTCACGAGGTCGTCTAGTCCATCCCTCCGTGCCAAGTACACCTAGACCATTCCTGACAGCTGTGTATCTAACCTGTTCTTAAAAACCTTCAATGGTGGGGACTTCACAACCTCCTTTGGTAACCTAGTCCAGTACTTAACCACCCTTATGGTTAGAGAGTTTTTCCCAATATGTAACCTAAAATCTCTGTTACTGCAGATTAAGTCAATTACTTCTTTCCTACCTTCTGCAGACATGGAGGCTCACCATTCTCTTTTTAACAGCTTTACAATTGGAGGAGTCCTCACATATCATAATGTTGAATAGGCGTGGCCCATCAAATATTGTTTGTGATATTGTGATGTTTACAGGCCCCAAAATTGCTGAACTAAGAGCCCGCTCTTCCTGAATCTGACCTTGAATTGCCATTCCCACTGTGGGCCCCATACAGAGAGGGACTTGGAGTACAAGGGCTTTATGCAGCTATTTTGAAGTTGCATAAGGTTGAAATCTAAATTGCAAGTTGTCCAACTAACTGCAAATTTTGTATTGATCCTATTCTAAGACACTGACCCTGCAACATATTCTACACAGGCAGACCCCTGAACCACTGCAGAGTTCTATTGACTTCAGAGTTCTATTGATCGCTCAAGTCCAGATCCTCAAAGAGATTTAGGTGCCTAACTCCCATTGAAATAATTGATTTAATGGGAGTTAGGCATCTAATACGCCTGATGATATGGGCCTCAGTGCTTAAAGTGCTTGCAAGAGCTCTGCTTTATTTTGTGTCTGGCAATTGGCTGTGCATAACAGTAACACGGGCTTCACAGTGCCCCAGCCAGGTTCTCTGTCTGAGACGCTCATCTGTTAAAGACACAGTCCACCATACCACAAGTATGACTGCACTGAGTGCATTGGAAAGTCAGGGCCTTAGAAGTCACTGGGAGTTTTGCCATTGTCTTCAGTAGATGTAGGACCAAGTCTTTTGTTTTCTAAAACAATGGTTTTAAACTAGGAATATAGCTTGGTTGTAACAGTGTTATTTAGTTGTTCAGTTTTAAAATTGATTTCCATCCCATAGTTTGATGGACAGTGAACAGAAGTTTCTTGAATATATTAAATGTGCCATAACACTGTACAAGTAACAGCAATAAATAGAGCAGTCAGTGACTAGAGAGGAGATTTTTAAGTAGCTGAGATATTATTCCAGTGAAATAGCTTATTCATTATATTTCTTATTATCTCTGGGCCCTGGACTAGATATTTACCAGTTTTGGGACATAACCATAAAACATGTTCCAGGCTTCTCCTCCCTCCGTAATCATTCCAACATCAATTTGAGAAATTTTTGTCAAGTATGGCTTAATCTGGGACTGAGAATAATCTGAAATGTATTTTTAATTGAATTTCTATGACAGAGCTCTAACCCCATCAAATCAAAAACATAACTTTGATTATCTCTACACAGTTTCACTTAGAATCATAGAATATCAAGGTTAGAAGGGACCTCAGGAGGTCATCTAGTCCAACCCCCTGCTCAAAGCAGGACCAATCCCCAATTTAATCATCCCAGCCAGGGCTTTGTCAAGCCTGACCTTAAAGACTTCTAAGGAAGGAGATTCCACCACCTCCCTAGGTAACGCATTTCAGTGTGTCACCACCCTCCTAGTGAAAAAGTTTTTCCTAATATCCAACCTAAACCTCCCCCACTGCAACTTGAGACCATTACTCCTCGTTCTGTCATCTGCTACCACTGAGAACACTTGTAGCTCTTTTTCTCATTTTTCTATTCACTGAAGTTTCCTGACCTCCTCTACTAGCCTCCAAGTTTTGTATACTTTCCCATTAACTAGGCTATTTTATAGGAGCATCTTTCATGAAAAAAACTAATCCTTGAAAGAGAAAAACAGAGGGAAAAAATTGTTATATAGACTAACTTGTACTCCTGAAGGAGGGTGGGGGGGAGAAGCGGAATCGAGGTTTGGTGGAATTATGACAGCAAAGGTAGCCTCTTTTCTCATTTTCTCCTCCCCATTCTTTAGGATTTTATCCTTTGTAGGTTGAAACCATTAGAGGATAACAAACAAGCACATACACGCATACTTCAGCCAGTCTCCCAATAACATTCCAGCCAGCAGAGGGCACAGTTTGAGAGGCTAGACAGACATGAAAACATAGCATGTTGTTCCATACGTAGTGCACAGGAGACCTGAAGTCAAACTGTAAAATGTAATAGACGCTTGTACCAATCTTCTATTTTTTTAAAAAAAATAATAAAAAATGAATATAGTAAAAACAAAAGCTCAACTAAAATGTATAACAGAATCAAGGAGATAACTCCTCTGATGCTATTATGAGTAACCCCAAACTATGCACTTGCACTGTTGACATTGTGACAGTTCTGAAGATGGACAAATACAGAAACTGTATGTGTCAGTGGTAATTCACATGGCATTTGGTATGAAAATGGACTTGTCTTCTAAGTGACTGACCTGCGAGACTACCGAAGGAGCTAAAATATAGAGGGCATGTGACTGGATATCAGTTTCCAGGGCTCTGCACAGAGCAGCAGGGTTACTCAACTGGCAGTCAGACAAGGTAGCTCCAATCTTTGAGTATGAAAGGGTTTGTGCTCTTTCTCTGAGGCAAAAAGTACTAGGGTCAGACAGGAAACCTTTCTTGAATAATGTGAGAAACACCCTGCTCTTCAGGAAGCCAGGAGTGCTTTTTTATTATTGTTTTATCTGTTTAAGGGGTATCATAAAGGAGAATTCCAGGAAGGAGAGTGGGGTTTTGACACTCTCTCAGTGTGTGTGTGTGCTCTGTTGAGAGTGAAGTTGCGGTTCATCTTGTTCACAGGGGAGTTTTCTTCCCCAGTTGACTGCCTTTTAGGAGGAGGCAACTTCTGGTTAGCCAAGGGAATTATTTGACCAAAGATTGGCCCTGCCAATATAGCCTTGTGATGGGGTATGCAAATCCCACACTAGGTCAGGACACGAATGAGTAAGTGGTCTATCTTGGTAATGCAGATTTAAATTAGTTCTGCCCCACGACATCTGCCAAAAGTGCAAGATCTGGAGGAAGGACCTGCGATAGAATTAATAACAAGTGGAGAAAAGATACAAAAGTGACTGCCCTGACCAGAGGGACACCTCTCCTTATATGGAGCTGGTTCACAGTCCTGGAGACTACAGTCAGACAATGAGACAAGATACTTCCAAGGAAAAGGGAAGACTCAGTCAACCGCTTAGTGAGTGGAAGAGTGTTCAACCACTTGGTGGGTGAAAGAGTGTGCCCAAGTCTCCCTGAGAGAAGGGAAGGCCTAGCTATGGACTAGATGGTTCTTTATCCCTGGCCCTGATACTAAACCCCACCAGCTTGGGCCAGGGTTACATTTCTGATTGACTTGTTTTATTTTTAAGTAAAGATTTTTATTTTCCAACACCAGCTAGATGCATGGTCTTTTTGGTCCAGCTGTACCCAGAGGGCACTTTCCCTATGTGACACCTGCACAGAGATCATCTGTATTAGAAAAACAAGTCTCCTTAACAGCAACTGCCAGCAACAGTGTATCTGCACTGGTGGTAACCATGGTGTAAGCCCCTAGTGGAGGCAGACCTCAGGCATCTTTACCACCGTCATGAACATCTGCCCTGACCTGACTACTGCTGTGCTATGGTTTTGCTAGAGCAGATACACCCTTATCATTTAAATATAACTGCTATTGGACTTGCACATACTATTTAGATGTTGATGGAAAAGATTTTAAAAATTTCTCTTGCAGATTAATTTATTAGCCTGTTGCTTGTTAATGCTTTGGAACTTTTTTTGTTGTTTTGGTTATGCAGTCATCTTTCAGTCACACTGTGGTGAACAATACTGCATGGCTATAATGCTGTACTGCAAACTCCAGGCATCCAAAAGTCACGAGAGGGGCTGAAAATCATGAGATTCCTTTTTTTAAAATAGCGAATTTGGGCTTCTTTTTATTTGCCTTCTGTTTTGTGAGTCTTTAGGGTAGGCTTGGTTCACATTTTCAAGCTTATAAAAATTTGAAAGCTGAGATTCTCATAGGCCTCCCAGAGCTGGGCTTTAAGATAAACTCCAAATATTGTGAGAGTTGGCAACATTCATGATGTTCATGTTAGCTGTTTTAGAAGTTTCTTTTCTCCTTCAAGGACAGCTGAATGGCTTCATACTGCCATGGGTTACTAATGAACTAAATATTAGTGCAGCTTTGTACTCATTATATAGTGCTTTTCATTGGAGGATTTCAAAGTGTTTTAGAAAGGTGGTAAGTTGTTATTCCTATTTTACAGACGGAGAATAGAGACATGGAAAGACTAAGCAACTGGCCCTAGGTAAAACTGTTAATAACAAAATGTAACTGCAAAAATAATATATGAAAACAGCATAAGGAGTAAATATTTAGAGCACTGTGAAGGGATTTGGCTGTGTGAACCACATTAACCTCAGTGGAGTCATGTGCCAAAATCCCTGGCACCACTTTTAAGATTTTACCCCCAAGAGCCTTACTTAAAGCAACAGTGAAGATTCATTGCAAATGCTGGCGTTCTTCCCTTACCCACTCGGTGCCTATGTCCTGTAGCACACGTGGCACAGTATATCAAGCTTTTGTAGTAGTCTGTAGATCCTTGTTCTGTCCCGCAGTATGGTGGATAAACTGGAAACATCAATATTTATTACACTCCAATATGTTCACTCTTCTGAAGAATTTCCTGTACTTAAAACGTATATCTCAGCAAGGTATAATACTTTACCACAGAAAAAATGTTAACAACCTTGCGAGTCTTACAAAGAACAGAAAGGAAGCTTACATGATTTCCTTGATTTTTGTCACTTGAAATCTGCTCACTTAGAGGTCTTACAATGCAAAGTTTTCTCTTTATTAATTAATTTGTTCACAAGGACAAATGAAACCGATACATGTTACTGCATCACTGTGCTCTGTGACTGAGGTAAAGCCAGGTCCCCTCCCTGATATTGCACATACTCTGTCTAGATCTCCTCTAAGCAGACTGTTCATACGGTGACTGTCAAGTGCTAAACTTTGGCATCTCGGATTTCTCTCTGTTAAACGACTGGCCTCCTTGGAAGTGACACATTGTTAGTGATGAAAGAGGAATTGTTCATGTTCTTAGTGCCAATTTTGCAATTACTGGATAACGTACGTTTTCCGATTTATTTATGATAGAATTAAAAGACCATTTTGTTGATGTATACACACTGTGCACAAGGATCTAGAAGTTGTTCCTCCTTTTTAAAAAAATAAATAAATAAAAAGGAGAGATGAAAGCAAACTCAAGCATAAAATACAGCCAAGCCCTCTTACATGCCGTTCTTGTCTGCCACACTAGAAATTCGCTTACAAATCTTTGGAGAAACATTGTGCTCTTAGTTGCATGCTGTGCAGTCCACTGACATCGGTAGGGTTCTCCTGGGTATGTTAAACCAGAATTTAGCCTTTACGTGGAGGAGAGATCCCTTGTATAATGAAACATGTCACTTTCAGATTTGAGGTGTTATAAATATTGTACACAAACTTTCTCTGTGCATCAGAATTACAGTGCTTGCAAATATGAAGGATGGTTTGTTAACCTTGTTTATATAACATGTGCTTTCCTTCTTAACTTCTGTTAAACTCTCCCAAGTTCACTAGCAGAACTAGATTGTCATTTTGCTCTTGTCTTTGTACACGAAATATCGTTTGCAATGATAGTACTTTTTTTCTCTCACTACAGGCTTTGAGAGCTTTTCTGACCAATTGCTAACTAAACATGTGGCTTGAAAAAAATGGACTGAGGGACTGAATAGCTCATGGTATTGGAGAGAGAGACTTTCGTGTCTATTACCTGTTCAAGTCAAACCTAGTTTGGTAGTGATCGAAAGTTGTTACTATCTGGTGGCTCCACACTGTCTTTTTACGTGTGTGTTTAATTTGATAGCTTCACATTTTTTTCTAACATGTTAGGTGGTTTTAGCCTTTCCTCCCAGCAGATGGGAATCTTTTACTGATTGTTTGTGGTAGCTCACACAATGTGGTAGGTGCTGTGAGGAAGATATGGTCCCTGCCCTACAGAGTTTAAACTGTGAACAATGGCAAGTGCCCCAATTACACCTGAACAATCTCAACTGTGAAGCTGAGGCTCTCAGTTGATCCAGTGTAATTGAAGAACCTAGCCATTAATGGGTATGGAAATAGAATCACCCTCTGCCCTAGAGATGGTTTCTCCATATCAAAATGTAGGGTCTGTGCAGGGTGTCATGGTCCTGTACCAGATAGGGATTGGCTACAGTGCCACCTACTGATGGAACAATATAATCTGGTTTAGCATTCCATTAAACAGGGGAACTTGTGGAGCTGCTGCCCATCTTGCACTGGTCTGTGCATAAATAGATTATTATATATTATTTGTATTGCAGTCGTGCATAGAGGTGTCAACTGAGATTGGGGCCCCAGTATGCTAGGCATTGTACAATGGTAAGAGACAATCCCGGCCCCAAGAGCTTTACAACATAACTAGACAAGACAAAGTGTGGGGGGGATAAATGGAGGCACAGAGAAGTGAAGAAACTTGCCTGAGGTAATACAGCAATTCACTCAGGAACAGAAGCCAGGGCTTCTGAGTCCCAGTCCAGTGCACTATCCACTGGACAACACTGCCTCCAGAGAGGAGTTCGGTCTCTAGGGATGTTAATCTGACATCTTTTTGAAGTGTAAAATTAATATTTTTTTAAAAAGCTGGGCTATCAGATAACTTGCTATTTCACTGTATTCGCCCCATGTTCAATAGTCTCCAGTGAGCTACAATCATTCCAGACTTCTACATGGTAGGGAAACAGGCCTCAGTTCAGCAAAGCATTTAAGCACATCCTTAAGTGCTTTCCTGAACAGGGTGGATTTAAGCATGTGCGTAAGTTGATTTGCTGATGTGGTGCCATATTCAGCTTTCTCCCCAGATGCGTATATGTTGGAATCCTGCAGCAGTTTAACAGAGAAGAGTATAATGAGGACTGGGGTCCAGTAGGTTGTGGCCAGTGATGCAATAGGTCAGAACTGAGTAGCGGCAGAGTGGATGAGAAGAATCTAAAATTCGTGGTTATGGAGGTTAGGATTAGAGTAGTTTTGGGAGCTGTGTTAAAAGCTGGTTTCGGATTGGATTGTGAGTGGGGTTAAATAGATAACTAGCAAAGTATTTAAACAATGTAAAAAGCAACTGCTTATTGAAATAGTACTTTATAAGTATGTCAACACTTTCATGTGTTGTAGAATCATAATAATGATGTTATAGTTTAAAATTAGTGAATAATGCTATTGGCTAGCTCAAAGAACAGTATATGGAGTTGGAGGAGACAATTCAAAGGAAGAGAGATAAGTAAGTGTAACTGGTACATGTTAAAGATCAGTCACAGAACAGCATTCCCATGCTCTGGTGGGCCGGGGCTTTATTCATCTCCTTTGTCTCTGAATCATTTACCCCTCCATATAAATGCACCATTTATATTCTTAGCGCCAGATCTTATCCCTATTAAAATTAATGAGAATTTTTCTTTCGGCTCCAATGGGAGCAAATAGGCACCTAAGTGATTAAGTAGTCTAGAATTTGATGATTAACTTATTCCGTAGATTTTTTGTCTGTATTTATTCCTTGGCTCTTCTAGATTATATAAATGTATAATATCTATACTTTAAAACATGGTACAGTGTCATGAGACTTCTAGGTCTATGCTTTTTAATACACAAGCTTCTCTCGCACAGAAGATTGTAGTAACCATTTTCCTCTGAGTGCCTTGATGTTCTTTCCTTAAAACAACAACTTCAAATAGTGGTATATTTAACAAGTAGCACAAATGATGCAAGGTTCATATTGAAATTATTTGCCCATCTGATCTATCTTTAATAGTCAGACTGCACAAAATTACTGTAAACTTGCCTGCAGTTTTAGAAAAGTAAATTAATGGTCATCTAAACATTCCTAATAATTGAGTAGTGAATATAAATCCGAGTTTCTCAACCTCTCATAAATTCACTTTGTTTATACAAATATTTAGTGTAACAGCCTTTATGTCCATTGGCCTCTTAATTAATTGTGGCTATTGCCTTTTGCTCTTGGACATTATTAGCTTTAAGATACAAAATATTTAGTGCCCCAAAATAGTCTGACAGAGGATTTTCAATAAAGGACAGTAATATAACACAGGACTGCAGATAAAATAATTCTTTCAAACAACACCATTATCTTTAAGTTGAAAGATGTTTTCCTTTTTCAGGGAATTGCACACAACACTGCTGTATAAACCAGACCAACTAATTTGACTCCTTACGGCTAGAGCTCCAACAGATTCTACTTCAAATGTATGCCTCATTGACTTTTTACTGTTTTAGATATTGATCTAATTGAATGGCATCAGTTCAGACACTGCAACCTCATTTGTGACCAGGACCAGGACTGTAGGTAATCAGCTTTTTAAAATGCTGGAGAAAAGGAGGTGAAAAAATGATTTACATTGCTCTTCCTGGCTTTTTATTACAGAAACAGATGTTGGAGTTTTACTGGCTGAAATAATCAGCCCCAGAGCTGGTGGGTCATCAGCCCTGTTTTCTCCTCAAAGTGCCACAACTGTAAAACAAAATGTACATTCCAGAAATTACAAGTTTTGTCAGACATGCCAAAAACAGCATCTAGAGAATAAAGAAGAAAAAAAGCAGAAAATAGCGTGATTGCTTTGCATGTTGTTCTTTAAATCATTATTTAGAGTAGATTTTGTAAATCAGTGGCTTCTTGACCTAAGATGCTACAGGCTGTTTTGCCTTTTGGGGGAATGTGTGTTTGTTACGCAATATAATACCCAAACTGGCAAGTACATAATAATATATGTATCTTCAAAGCTCTTTACATACATTAATCAGTCCTCACTCAGTGGTATTTAAGTATCTCCAGGTCACACACAAGAAAACTGAGGCATGGAAGTTTGAGAGAATTGCCCGGGGTGACCTAGAGTCAGAATTAGAATTTGGGATTTTCCAGCTCTCCTGCCTGTCTCTACATGGTACACACTGATGTATATTGTACAAATAAAAGCCTGAGAGCTAATCCATTCTCAACACTGTTGTTAAAAATGTATATGATTTAGGAGCCTAAGTCTCATTGAAAGTTAAATGGACCTAGCCTCCTAAGTGCTCCTAAATCACTTTTGAAAATGCAATTTAGGCACATTTGAAAGTTGTACCAAGGGACTCCATGAGTTTACAGTCTGAAGCTGCAATGCAATCCATAGCATGTGCAATGCAAAATGGAGCAAACAGCCATGTGGAACTTAGACTTGATTGGTGTCTTCAGCCAGAGGAAAATAGGCAGTATTTTGTAAGGGGCACTGAGCTGGAAGGAGTGACTTGTTAATGAAGGATTATGGGTGCTCTTCAGAGAGGAGAGAGGTCAAACTATTTCCCAGTGATCATTCTGCTAATTTGCTGATCATGCAAGAAGCTGTGTTTGGTGAGACAAAGCCGTGTGTGTACAGGTGCATGGTGTAATTGTAACCATATTTCTTTCCCTATGGGCATAAACTGTGAGGGCTTTTATGTCTGTCTTGGATAAAAAGAATCTGCGCACTTCTCCTCTGGGCTTTCAGGAGCCCAGATTGAACAATACTCTCCAAATCATCCTTTACAGAAGCTGAGCAGAAGAAACCTTAGTGGACTCAGTTACTGTCTCATAATGAGAGGTTTCAGAGTAGCAGCCGTGTTAGTCTGTATTCACAAAAAGAAAAGGAGTACTTGTGGCACCTTAGAGACTAACCAATTTATTTGAGCATAAGCTGTAGCTCATGAAAGCTTATGCTCGAATAAATTTGTTAGTCTCTAAGGTTCCACAAGTACTCCTTTTCTTGTCTCATAATTAAAATCCTGAAGCTCTTGCTGTGAGTGTGAGCACATCCATTTTCAGTGGTGGCCAACCACACCTGTCATAGGTGAGACTGAATAACAGTCCATTAGTACCGAATGGATTATAATAACAAACAGCAAAATGAGACTGATTATCTGAGACGTTAAATGCAGGGTCGCACATTCAAATGACTGATGAATCTTTTGTATTTAACAGCTGCTGTAGTATGTTACTGAGAGAGCAGAAATGAAGCTGTTCATGACCTTTCCACTTCTTGGCCCTGGTCCCTCATTCAGGCATTTTTGACATTTACAATTGTTCTTCTGCATCTCCTGCACTGACAACACAACAGAGGCAGGAAGAGGTGCTTTTTCAGAAAGTACTGGGGAGCCTCATAAGGGCCCATATTATTACACCTGCCTTAAACAACCACCGCCAAAAGTCATCTAGGTACGAGAGTTGGGTTGAAGGGTTGCACCCACACCTGTTGGTGCTGGTCCATCAGGGATTGTCTGGGGTCATACAAAGCAACTGGAGACTCCATAGGAGACCAGTGCATCTTGAGAAGTGGTGCTTGCTCAGCATGTTGCCACTGCCAGCTGGGGAGCCCCCAGTGGAAATTTAAAGCTCCAAGCTGCTGGTGGAAAGAGGCAGATGTTCCATTGCCTGCCCTCCCTCAAGTAAATTCCCCTAAAGTGCAGGCTGCCCTCGGAAGTGCAATTTATTACAAGGGTGAACCCAATCAGGTTTTGTTTAAGATAGGTGGTGGCTGCAAATTGGATGTAGTCCTCAATGTAGGTTTCAATGTTTTAATACAGTGCATGGTAAGCTACTTCCGTTGTATCTAGATATTGACAACTTGTACCTCTTAAGGGGGTAAATGAGGGCTTCGTGACCTGAGGACACTCTTCACACCTTGTTTTCATCTGCTGCTTCGATCTTTCTGAAAAAGTTTCAGCATATTTTTTCAGACAATTTTAGAGGACATTCCTGTGTCCTGCATGTATCTGTTTCTAATGCAAGTCTCAATGTAGGATCTAGGTGGCAATTACAAAATTAAGTTAATCTTACATTTGTCTGTAAAGGACCTTGTGATCCACCACACCATGGTATTCATGTGCTATAACTTAGACTTTTTTTCCCACCAAAGGAGCCCTTAATTCCAGCAGATCTTACAAAGTATGGAGGGCAGCTATGCACTTTGTAACATGTGCAGGAGGGAGTTCTGATAGACTTTTAGAGTTCCGTAAATCCCCAGAATGGTCTCTCATAGGTTTCTCATGGTGTGTGTGGTGTCTAGTCAAATGGATCCATATGATGGAAATTACACATGCTAATGCCAAATTATTGCAAGGTAGCAGAGCTTAGAAATCCTACTGAAGGAAACAGCACTTTTTTCTCCTTTTCTGTTTTCTTTTTTAAAAAAAATCTACTTTAAGTGAGTGTTAAAATTGCAGGGAGGCTCTCCAAAATCTGGAAATAACAAAGTTAAGGTTGCATGTGCAATCTTTGCTCTGTTATGCATGTGCAATGTGATAGTCTTTAATTACATAAACGCATACTGTTTCTCTAGTAATACAGTAGAATATCATGCAGCCTTTTGCTACAGCATGTGTAGCATTCTGTAGAACTATTTGATACATCGTATATGTGAAGAAGTGAAATGAAAAGTCACTGATATAGGTACAGTCAACTGGAGTTATACAACATACTACGTATTACGTATCTCATCTGGCAATACTGAAAATGTTGTGATATGTTACCTCATTTGTCAGCTAAAGTGGGATTTTAAAGAATTTTTACTCCCTGAATTGCATCTTATTGATGGCTTTGCTGTTGGTTGCCCAGAAAATGTGTAGTGCATGGACATTAACAATATTATTACGTTATATAGTTTAGAAGAGAACTTACCATATTAAATGTCCACCCCATTACATCAATGTTAAGTTTGCGTAACTTCAGTGACTGCAATAGAATGACACCAATGTAACAGAGTGGAGCAGCAGGCCCTACATCAACAAAGAGAAATTTTAGACCATTGATGATGAAATAATACAAAGTACTATCGATGTGTATTGCTTGTAGAAGAAATTGCCTGATATTGTGTAACTTATAATACGTGACCATGTAATTAAAGATTGTAGTGTAATGCATACACATGGGAGCACAGAATTGGGGATGCATAAATATACACATATATTTTATTAATTATTTGGATTACGACAGCACATAAGAGCCCCAGTCAGGAATCAGGACCTGATTGCACTAGAGCTTTGCTATTATTGGCCTTTTGAGTTCCTAACTGCAACCTTAATACTGTAGTAAGTTGCTTTTTGTATAGAATATACATTGAAGGTGTGTATAAATTTATCTGAAAAGTATTTAAGACCAGGATGACCTTGTTACAGAAGTGCTATGACAAAGCACAGACCCTCATGACTAATAAAGATTCCGCTGTCTTTTGTTTTACACTTTGATACAGCATGATTGTGCTTAAAAAGCCAGAAGTGCATGGGGCAGAAAGAGGTGGGAGCCTCTGGGGGCGGGGGAGGGGGGAAGTTTGAACTTTTTTCTTCTATTTTGGTGTGAAGCTTATTTGACAAGGCTTTGATCCACTCTGTGGTATTCATGTTCTACAATGGAAAAACTCCCTTGCCTCTCATAAATTGCTCCTAAAAAGAGCACACCACACCAGTTCAGAGCTTTTGCCCTTTTAAAGTTTGATTGAGGGAACCAGAAGGGGGAAATAAGCTGTAAGATGATATGGCCATCTACTGATAGAAAATTGCATCACTGTAAAGGGCATCGGGAAGGAATGAAGCATAAATTTCAATGCTTGGTTAACTCACTATCTCTTCTAAAGCAGGGGATCAGCAAACTTTTTGGCCTGAGGTCCACACTGGGGAATAGAAATTGTATGGCAGGCCATGAATGCTCACAAAATTGGGGAGGGGGTGCGGGCTCTGGGGTGGGGCTGGGGATGAGGAGTTTGGGGTGTAGGAGGGTGCTCTGGGCTGTGACCGAGGGATTCGGAGAGTGGGAGGAGGATCAGGGTTGGGGCAGCGGGTTGGGGCGTGAGGAGAGGCTGGAGCGCTGGAGCGGGGCTGAGCCATATGGTGCAGTCCCTGACCTAGTGTCCCGGCTGGAGCGCCGGAGCAGGGCAAGCCCCAGACCCCGCTCCCCAGCGGAAGCTCGCGGGCTAGCTTAAAACAACTCTGGCCCGCAGGCCATAGTTTGCCCACCTCTGTTCTAAAGTCTACATTCTCTGCAAAGGGATAACATGTCCTGGAACAGATAAGATTTTTGGAAGATCTAATTCATTTTTAAAAGTGCATTTAAATGGTTTGTAATCAGCTTGCTTCTTAGAGTTTATCTACATAAAGAAATTTACTTGTATAACTTCTTGTGCGGTCACTCTTATACCAAAATAAGAGTGTCCACATGGAGAGTTATACCAGATAGTTATGCAGGTAAATTTTCTTCAGTAGACAATCTCTTGGAATTATATGTGCATCTGTAGAAATTCCATGGACATGTGAGTGTTCACCTGAGGATGGAGAACTAGACCTGCACTAGGCACAACTATTTGTGATCCCTGTGGTTCTGTACTCAGTCCGTGACACATGGTCCAGAGGGTTCCAAGTGCTGCCCTTGCCTGCGGCTACCTCCCCCAAAGCTCTCATTGGCTGGGAATGGGGAACCGTGGCCAATGGGAGCTTTGGGGGAGGTAGCCGCAGGCGAGGGCAGCACGCAGAGCCCTCTGCCCCCACCCTTCCCCAGGGACCGCAGGAAATGTGGTGACGGCCACTTCCGGGAGCATTGCGGGGCCAGGGCAGGCAAGGAGCCCGCCTCAGCCCCACGGCACCACGGGGTTGGCAATCCCACGGACTGGATCCTTCTGGGAGTGGATGCACAGAGAGGCAAATTCATATTAATCAAAATAAAATATATAATAGTAAAGACTTTTCCAAAATGGCTGCCTAGGTTAGGCTCCTAAGTAGGCTCCTCGGTCCTTTTTTTAAATGTTCGGCACTAACCCACTGAAAAAAAGATCTTGGCCATTATCATTATTATGTCAACATTTATATTGAGACAGTGCTCAGAAGTTAGCACACTGAGGCACTGACCCTGCGTGTAAGTGCTGAACAAACATGTATGAGGACACGGGGTGGAATTCTGACCTATTGAAGTCATTGGAAGTCCTGCCGCTGACTTCAGTAAGCCAAGATTTCACCCCTGGTCCCTGCCTCCAAGTGTTTAGATTTTCCCATACCCCATGGAAGCTTGAGGCTCAACCAATTCTATGGACAACCTTGAAAGAGAATGTTAAAAGGTACAGAACCAGCCTAGGAGAGCAAGTTATTCTTGTGAAGATTCCATCAGTTCTCCAATTAATGTACCATGGGATATCCTAAGGGGACTTCCTTTGCTCCTGAATAATGTGATTACACTGGAACATCCCCAATATCATTACAAACAGACCAGAAATAGATGTAGTGTTCAGATACTACAGAGGTGGATATGGTATTAAAACCCAGAGATAAACAGATGTGGTGGGAAATAAGTTTGTTCCGGCATTTAAGAGGTTATCTCTCAGTGTTATTCATGACTCATGCCACTGTAACTTTATTGAACCCCAACAACATTACCATAATAATATGCAATATCATAAAGATAATTATCTTGAAGATTTTCTTTCTGGTTCAATTCTGACAGCACAGCATGGGGCATCATTGTCTCTTCTCTCTTCCCGGACTGAGAATCCATAGAAACCAAATTAAAATTTTTTCCCATGATTCTTGCGTAAGAATAATTCTCCCACAGATGGGTCATGTTTGCTATATCAGGGGAGGTAGTTTAACACATAGCAAAGTTGCAGCCTGAAAAAAGGTAACATTAATTAGCACAAGATTTTAGTTATCAACATGTATTTAATTAATGAGGGGGAGGGGAAAATCGTCTCTTTCAAACTCTGCGTGAGTGTGAGAGGTTATCAAAAAGGAAGGTGAAATTATCCAGTTAAGCAGACTTTACATGCCAGGCAGAAAATAGAAATAATAATGTTTAGAATCTTTAGCTAGATAGAGGTGAGAATACGCTATGACAGAGTGAGATATGGGTAAAGTATCCTCCAGTGAAAAGTGACATATTGCTCTAAAATGGGAACAGAAACTCACAATTTTCCCACTGCAGTGACTGGGGAAATTGTTTGGTTTTGATCATGCCTGAGTATTATACATATGTACCAAAAAGTCAATAGACATATGTCTATATTAAATATATTTAACTTGTTATGCCAGCAAAAGTCATGTTCATACTAGAGTACAAACACTTCAAAATATATTAAAGCATACCAATAGCCTTTGAGATAACAGTGGCAACTGATTATAATATTGGCCAAATCTTGATCTCAAAGGTGCATGTGCTATTCCAATTAACTTAGATGGGTGAACTCATATCAGGGCTGAATTTCGACATGCATGTTGCTGTATAGCTTAGGTTTCTTAGTAAGCTGGAGGAGGAGGAATGGAGCAGTGAGAGTGTCCACAAACTGCAATGCCTCAATTTTAAAAGACTAAGGAATCATCACGTCCATTTGGATCTACCTTCTGGGTGGCTGAGGAGGCCAAAGCAAAGTTCTACCTTCTATATCCTATAAGTGTGGTCTGTACTCTTTCAGTGTCGGACACAGCAGCTTTTTTAAGCAGTGCAATGGGAAGTTATCCAGGTGCCTACTCATTTCCAAGCTTCCATCTGGAAAAGGAGGACAGGAATTTGGTTTTCAATTGTTCATTACCCCACTAATCTGATTGTACTCTTGCTCCAATTGTTATTGCAATCATGTATTTGGAAATATATAAGAACAAGGGGAAAATGTCCATAGTATGAACATGCAGGTACTATTATTTATGTCAGTGGTTTTCAAACTGCGGGTCACAACCCAGTACTGGGTCGCGGAATGTAAGGTACTGGGTCACGGCGGCTCTGGTCAGCACCGCCAACCGGGCCATTAAAAGTCCCGTTGGCGGTGCTGCCCGGCTAAGGCAGGCTGGTCCCTACCTGTTCTGACACTGCTCTGCACACCGGAAGCGGCCAGCAGCAGGCCCAGCTCCTAGGCGGCAGGGCCATGGGGCTCCATGTGCTGGCTCCGCACTCCCATTGCCTGATTTCTGGCCAATGGGAGCTGGGGAGGGTGGTGCCTGTGGGCGAGAGCCGCGTGGAGCTGCTTGTGTGCCTCCGCCTAGGAGCCAGACCTGCTGCTGGCCACTTTCAGGGTGCAGCATGGTCCGTAGTGCCAGGGTAGGCAGGAAGCCTGCCTTAGCACCCCTGCTGTGCCGCTGACCGGGAGCCACCGAGGTAAGCCCGCGCCCCAACCCTAGGCCCCAATTCCCTGCCCCATCCTGACTCCCCCCAAACCTTCCTGCACCCCAAACCCCTCATCCCTGGCCCCACCCCAGAGCCTGCACCCCCAGCCAAGAGCCCTGACCCCCTCCCGTACCCTGAACCGGTCATTCCCAGCCCCACCCCACAGCCCTCATCCCCGCACCTCAACTCTCTGCCCCAGCCCTGAGCCCCTCCCACACCCCAAACCCCTCATCCCCAGCTCCACTGGGTCACGGGCATCAACATTTTCTTCAACTGGGTTGCCAGAAAAAAAGTTTGAAAACTACTGATGTATGTGATGCCAGGAATCTAAAAACTTACGTTTTTGACAAGTGTTTTAGATCTATGCATGCTTGTAATGTTAGTATGCAGCCAAATGTTGACATTTCCCTTCTGAAATACAGTTTTCCATCTGGGAAGTGTGCCCCCCCCCCTTTTTTTTTACCTTAAATGCATGTAATAGAATTAGTTATCACTTACTCTATAAGATAAAAATTATTTGTAGAAGCTGTTTCTTATGTTTTAAATTATGACTTTTAAATATTGTGACAGATCACAAACAACTCAGACAATTCATAAACACAGTGCTGCGAACCTCAAGCCAGCCAAACTCAGGACTCAGCCCCCCAAAACCATGAGATTGGCTTAAAAATCATGAGGGATGTTTACAAATTAATTATGGATTGTTTTTATTGTGGACCATTTGCTTTCTGAGTATCTTGGGTGCACTTGCTTCACATTTTCATGCTCTTCTCCACAACCATAAGGGCTAGACACTTGTGTGTTTTTAAGACAGCTGAGATTCTCATGTCTTTAATGTCTTGATTCCAGCAGCTAGGGCTTTAAGAAAAACACCAAATATCATGAGACTTGCAATAAAATTGTGAGAACTGGCAACACTGTATTATCCTTTAAATCTTCTATCTCTGGCTTTCAGTGTACAACTTTAGGGTGTTTTTATGTGCAAAGCATATTCTGCTGACGCTTTTAAACTCCTGACCCCGATCATTATCAGGTAAAAAACCTTACCAATTACCAAAAATGTAATTGTATTGCTTTTAATATTACACAAGAAATACTTATTCTTTTCATCTATACTGTAGCACAATCATGCCTAGAAATGTATTATACTGAGAGAGCAGATTATTTTGTTTCATTTTGTCTGTAAAGACAACAGCCTGACATATCTTTTAAAAATATGTTTTAGGAAGGTGTTAGCACACTGAGTTGTTTTCACAATAAAAATCTTATCCACAGAAACAATTTTTCCATAATGCACATTTCATTTCTTCAGAGACTAATGTTCTTATTTTATCTACCGATATGCAGTATTTTACTAGAGATGGAAATTATGGGCTTTTTGCAACAAAGCACATACCTAGTCCTTCTGAGTTCAATGAGACTACTTACATGCTTAAAGCTATGCACATACTTTAGTGCTTTGCTGCATCAAGACATATAACCCCATTTTGATAGTATACCGATTGGGCCGAATCCTTCACCCATTGAAGTCTTTTGAGTTCAGTGATTGTAGCTTTGAACGCACTGGCCCAGAATCTCAGCTGATGTAAATTGTCATTGTTCAATTAAATCAAATGACAGTTTACACCTGCAGCAGCTACCTGACTTTAGCAATTCTTGTGCTATCTTGTCTAGTTTCTGAGATCTCAAAAATTTATTCATCTGTTTTATTTGAAATACCGGCAGTGGCTCAGTCATCCAAACAGAGAATAGACACGTAAACTACCAGAGTGGATGGCACTGGCACAAGAAGTTTTGCAGTATCTATTATGGCAGATGTGGGCAACCATTGGCCAGCACACTCTCCACATGCTAACAAAGACCCCAGCAGTCTCGATACCCCATGCACTATCCCCCTATCTGACACTAGGAAGGAGAAAAGCCCTCCACTGTCCTTTTCTTTGTTGCCTGGCTAGGACATCAAGACAGCTTCCAGACTGTGCTTTTTGATTTTTCCACAGTTCTGGTGAGATCTGCACAACAGCCCAACCCAGTCTCATCCTCATGCCTCTCTACAGGACCTCTCCACTTAAATATTTTATGGGTGCTCTATACTTTGTTTTGGCTTTCTGACCCAGGACAAGCTGCATGGTCACTTATTTATTGAGCATAATGGATTGATTAGGTGTTAACTGCTTTAACTGACTATTTGGCATTTGCTTTGCACACTACTTACTTCTTCAAACTCTACTCCATAATTTTTGCTGTTGATGGTGGCATATGTATAAACATAGTTATTCTGCATTCTTGGATTTGCACTGTGTTGTTTTTAGGTATATTTTACAATATTATATTAAACATAAATCATATGCCAGTGATAATGTATACATTGATCTGAATTTGGTTCTGGAAATAAAAAAACAAAAGTCTCAAAAGTCACTTCAGATGAATTATATTCAGGGAGAACTTCCTCAGACACTGGAACTTCTACCCTGAAAATATAAGGACAGAGATTTATCTGAACCTAGCTTAAGAAGAATCAACTGGGACACAGACTTACATGAACAGTGTAACACGGATGCCACTCTGAAAAGTGACCCCATGTCTTACCATCCTTCATTTCTGCCCAGATAAAGAAAAATCAGATTTGGAAAAAAAGCGTAAATTGACTCTCTCCCAGAATAATTAAAAGAGTAATGTGAAACCACATAGCCAAAGCTGCTGAAGTTCCTCAGTGCACCTACTGCATGACACAAAGCAGCTGGCTGGCTTCCAAAGATAAGAAACTGGTTGTTCAGCCTGCAGGGAAATCAGGGATCTGCCTGCATCACAATTTGGGAATGAAGTGCCATCTTTCTACTGAGTAAATGTTTGCTCACAGGAGGCCAGCAGCTGAAAACAGCCATGGTTGCTGCCCAAAAAGACTTTCAAATATTAAAGCTATTTGACATTTTTTTTGAGCAGGGAACAAAATTGTTGAAAAATGCTGCTTTGATGAAATCAAAATGTTTTGTGTTTTGAACTGTGGAAGAGTTCTGTGACTAAATACTGTGAAATTAAATTGCATTGTACAAAGTACTGTACTTAACTGTAAACAAAACCCAAATCAAGGGTACTGTCAATTCAGCTTGAGTGATAGAGATGAAGGAGCTATCACTATATATGAAGCAACAGGTGACTGGGAGCCACCTCAAAAACTTTGCATTCATTTTAACCAGTAAACTATAAAATTGACCATATAAATTCATTACACCTGCCAGCAGCATCTGGTTAGCTGTCAGGAGTGGGTAGAATCAGAGCCTGAGACTATCTCTGTAAGATCTTGTTCACTACCTTCCTAGTTACATTCAGTATGGCTGGCAGGTCACTTTGGAGATATACCCAAAAGTAAACCAAACCTAAATATTCTGGGTCAGTAGTGGCTGCACTATGGTTAAGGTTGTATTAAACACTTTCAGTCTGACAGTGGAAAGAATGGTGAATGTCTGTGTCTTTGAGTGAGTTTTAGTAAAACAAAAAATTAATTATAATCCTTATAAAACTCTGCCTATCTATTAAGAAAACACTGGTACACATGAAGAACTTAACTTCCAACTACCTAAAGTCTTTGTAGAAATGTAAGTACTATAATTAAACTACAGTGTATTTTAGTCTGTGTAGATAGTACATAGAAATGTAAATTTTACTAAATATCAAAAGCAATAGAACAGCAACAGTAAGTCAAAATTCTGGTTGGAAATATATTGTAAGTCATTAGTATCATTAAATGAAGTAAAAAGAAAAGGAGTACTTGTGGCACCTTAGAGACTAACAAATTTATTTGAGCATAAGCTTTTGTGAGCTACAGCTCACTTCATCGGATGCATTCATGAGCTGTAGCTCACGAAAGCTTATGCTCAAATAAATTTGTTAGTCTCTAAGGTGCCACAAGTACTCCTTTTCTTTTTGCGAATACAGACTAACACAGCTGCTACTCTGAAACCTGTCATTAAATGAAGTGTAATTATATAAAAAACAAAAGGGAGAATTCCTGAAATTGATTGAAATATTTGTTGACGTAGAAGAAATTACCTGACAGTTTCTTAAGAGTGTATTTCCCAGATTATAAGGTATTTTTTTAATTTGATTAGTTCTACCTTAATTGAACATAAACAAAGCTTGCTTTCCTATGAATAATTCTAGATTGACTATATTTGAAAGTCAGTTTTACTTTCAAAAAATCAAAGTACATTTCTCATTTATTTAGATTTATATCTTTAATATTTAATTTTGGAAAATGAATATGCTCATTGCTCTGGTTATTTTCCAGTATGAGATTTTTTTCCCCAGTAAGTTTGTGGTTTATATATATGTGTGGATATAAATCCAATCTGCATTTTATTATATCAATTTGAGTGTGCTGTTCCAGCTTGTAAAATTAGAGATAAAGGACTTGATTATTTACATCCTACAGATCAGTGATTATTGCTCTGCAAATTATTTTTTTTAAATACAGAAAATGAGGATAATTTTTGTGTGTGCATGCACGTGATTTGAGCCTTTTTTAAGGTACCCAGCGAGGTTGAATTTCACATAAGGATGCTGAAGAACACTGGGTTGTGTGTAACATGGGAACCTGAGAACTGAAATACCAGATCAGACAATTTGGTCTCTTAAACCCAGTATCATGTCTTTGGTAGTGTTTCTTTTTTCACACCCTTGAGTGACATAAGTTTTGCTGACATAAGTGGAAGTGTAGACATGGCCTAAATGTATGTCCCTGCCTCAGTTTCCTCACCACTCCAGGGCATTCTTTGATTTGGGGTCAAACTTGTTTGAGTTCTCCAAAGGCCTTGGGCCTTCTGGGCTCAGGGAAGCAGGCAGAGCCCTCACCACCACCCCATAAGGCTGCTACATGCTGACTCCCTGTCCCTTCTGGAGCACCTTGCACAGCTTCTGCCCTTTCTCCCCTGCCTCATGTTTCCTCTTCCTGTCTAGTTCCCACTCCTCCTGTCCTGCGTGATTATTTATTTAAACCAGTCCTTGTCACCTTCTCTCTTTTCTACTCCTGGTAAGTTTTCACTGCTCCTTCCTTCCCCCCTCCCTTCAGTGGAGTCAGGTAAACTGGTTTTCTAAGGATGCAGTTTACCCATTGTTCATATATGTTTGCACCTGAATAGGATCACGGAGTCTTAAGCACCTTCTGTTGTATCTGTCTGGTGCATATCTGCTACAGGGACTATCAGCATAGGTAGATACACATAGGTGTAGGTGATGCAATCAGAATTCATAAAGTGTACAGACTAGGACTGTGCAAATGATTAAAAAAATATTCATGATTAATTGCATGATTAAAAAAATGTATCACGATTAATCGTGCTGTTAATAGAAGAATACCATTTATTTAAATATTTTTGGATGTTTTCTACATTTTCAAATATATTAATTTCAATTACAACACAGAATACAAAGTGTACGGTGCTCACTTTATTTTTGATTACAAATATTTGCACTCTAAAAAAAACAAAAGAAATAGTATTTTTCAATTCACCTAATACAAGTACTGTAGTGAAATCTTTTGTCATGAAAGTTGAACTTACGAATGTAGAATTATGTACAAAAAATAACTGCACTCAAAAATAAAACAATATAAAACTTTAGAGCCTACAAGTCCACTCAGTCCTACTTCTTGTTCCTCCAATGGCTCGGAAAAACAAGTGTGTTTACATTTAGGGGAGATAATGCTGCCCACTTCTTGTTTACAGTGTCACCTGACAGAGAGAACAGGCGTTCACATGGCATTGTTGTAGCTGGTGTCACAAGATATTTATATGCCAGATGTGCTAAAGATTTATATGTCCCTTCATGCTTCAACCACCATTCCAGGGGACATGCATCCATGCTGATGAGGGGTTCTGCTCGACAACGATCGAAAGCAGCGTGGACCGACACATGTTCACTTCCAACATCTGAGTCAGATGCCACCAGCAGAAGGTTATTCTCTCCCCCCCCCCCACCCGGTGGTTCAAGTTCTGTAGTTTCTGCATCAGAGTGTTGCTCTTTTAAGATTGTTGAAAACATGCTCCACACCTTGTCCCTCTCAGATTTTGAAAGGCACTTCAGATTCTTAAACCTTGGTCAAGTGCTGTAGCTATCTTTAGAAATCTCACATTGGTACCTTCTTTGCGTTTTGTCAAATTTGCAGTGAAAGTGTTCCTGAAATGAACCTCATGTGCTGGATCATCACCTGAGACTGCTATAACATGAAATATATGGCAGAATGCGGGTAACACAGATCAGGAGACATACAATTCTCCTCCAGGGAGTTCAGTAACAAATTTCATCAGTGCATGATTTTTTTAACGAGCGTCATCATCATGGAAGCATGTCCTCTGGAATGGTGGTTGAAGCATGGTGGTTGAAGCATGAATGTTTAGCATATCTGGCACATAAGTACCTTGCAATGCCTGCTACAAAAGTCCTATGCGAACACTTGTTCTCACTTTCAGGTGACATTGTAAATAAGCAGGCAGCATTATCTCCCGTAAATGTAAACAAACTTGTTTGTCTTAGCAACTGGCTGAACAAGAAGTAGGACTGAGTGGACTTGTAGGCTCTAAAGTGTTACATCGAGATTGCACTACAGTACTTGTACGAGGTGAATTGAAAAATACTATTTCTTTTATCACTTTTACAGTGCAAATATTTGGAATTAAAAATAATAATATAAAGTGAGTACTGTACACTTTGTATTCTGTGTTGTAATTGAAATCAATATATTTGAAAATGTAGAAAAACATCCAAAAATATTTAATAAATTTCAATTGGTATTCTATTGTTTAGCAGTGTGATTAAAACTGCGATTAATCATGATTAACGTTTTTAATCATGATTTTTTTTGAGTTAATCGTGTGAGTTAACTGTGATTAATTGACAGCCCTAGTACAGACATATTCCCAAATCCTCACACTTGCTATACAATCATTTATACATAGTTTTACCTAGAACTCTTTACTGGAAGGATGCTGCTAGCTCAGATCTCATCAGTGCATGTGAGTTCAGATTATATTCCCCAAAGTGGCTTGTTTTTCATTTGATTTAAGCTCATCTGCTGTTGTGCTGCCCAATCCTTCTGTTTAATTAGATCTGTCTGGATGTTCTTGGGATTTTTGACATTTGAGTAAATTCTTGGAGATACATCAGTGTGTTTGAGTTTGTGATATTAATTCTGCTAGATCCAAAAATATTTCTAGTCAAATATTCCTTTTTAATTACAGATGTAGAAATCTTGGCCTCAATCCCATAATGACGTCAGCAGGGACAGATCCTAGAGCCTGTGTGGATAGAGCCTTTGAAGGATTGGGGCTATTATTAATAATATTATTTTAATGTTTTTTGCTTCCCACTAACAAAACTATTTTCAACAGAAAAAAAGAATTTCCTGCCCAGTAAATATGTTGCTTGAATCTGCAGCTGACCCAACTTTAAATTGTAATATTACTATATACTTTATACTGTATTATTCACTTGTTTGTGTGTCATTGGGACTGGAAAGCAGCTAGCACAGAAGAGATTATCTATAATGTTTACAGACTCAAATGCATATTAGCACAAATGTGCCTTTATTTCATACTATTAAGTAAGAAGCCTGTATGAAACAATTTGTTTAACTGTCCATTGTACATTTGTAGAAGTGAAAAAAATGCATATAAAACCTATACTAATGATTGTATCCGCCTATTTTAAAATAACATAACATCATTATTTTAATCTAGACTGAATTCCTCCTGCATAAGTATTCAGAGGTGTGTGAAGGGGTCACATATTCCGCCCGCCCCGCAGATTTCTGCCAGTGTTTATATGCCCTACCCAGAACCCCGCTGCATACCACCAGAACCTTTCAATTGTGTCCCCTACCCCCACTATCAACAGTTACACCCCGTCTCTGTAAGTATCTGACCTTTCAAATTGGCTAATTGAGTTAATGTCACAATAAACGTACATTTTACAAAACATGTAAGAGGACAAAATCCTGCCCCCTTCCCCACAATGAACTTGCAATTCATTGCAGTTCTGCTGTTTGGACAACTGGTGATACTGCAAAACGAAGGGCTTCTGGGAGGAGAAATGAAAGTAAAACAAATCTACTTTCATCCAAATTCTCCACAGCATTCACAGTTGCAGCACAGTTCCAGTCACAGCAAAACACTTTCAAAAGGGTCTTTAGTCAATAAGCCCATTTTCAATTAAGGTAAGTTTCAGTACCCCACTCAAGTTGTAACATAATATGATGACATCTTACAATTTACAAGACTGATCCCGCAAAGCTTACTCATACAAGTGATTGTATTGACTTCAATAGGGCTACTTGCATGAAGAAAGATTATGAATGTGATTAAGGATTGCAAGATTGGGCCTTACCCAAGACACATATAACGCATAGCATCAGCATGATATAATTGTGAATGCAGAGATAAAGTGCAGTATGGTTATTCTGAGACAGCTACATACCTAAGGTATTCTGTAGTTCCACTCCAAGACCTAGGTTTGTTTCTGGCTCTAACACTGATTCATTCTCTGACAGCAAGCAAATCGCTTAACTTCCCTCAGCATCAGTTTCTTCATCTTTGAATGGGGAAAATAACACTTCTCTACATTACAGGGATGTTGTGAGGCTAAGGCGGTGTCTACACTGGCAATTGAATGACAAAACCTTTGTCTTTCAGAGGTGTTTAACAAAAACCCCAAAAGACAAAAGTTTTGCCACCGACAAGCGCCCTTGTGAACAGCGCTTTGACAACGCACATGCCGCTCGTTGGGGGTGGAAGATTTTTGTCGGTAGGGGAGCCAACAAGCAGTGGCTACGCTGCGCGATTTTTAGCGGCACAGCTGTCATGACACAGCCATGTTGCTAAAAGCTGGGTAGTGTAGGCATATCCTAAATGAGTTCATTTCTGTGAAGTGTTTTGAGATCCTTGGAAGGACAGTTTAGAAGTGCATTTAGAAAGTCAAAATATTAATTAGTAGTTAATATCTATGCCTAATACATAGAAATATTAGTGATAAGTGAGAATAAACATAGTGTTTATTTGTGTATTTAAAAACAAACCGAATTTTCTGAAACCCCTAGACATCAGTTTCAATGAATACAGACTACAAAAGTAGCGCTAAAAGTAAAAATGGAAATCTGGATTGGGCAGAGCTAGGAGCTCAATGGCCTCATCCATAGGAAAGGAGTAGACTAAATGCAGGAAAGGGAAAGAGAAGTTGCAAGTCAGGAGCTGATCTTCAGCCGTTCTGTACCATGTTTATGTAAGGCTGCAGGATCAACCACTAACAATTTTATTAATTCTCCCCTATCCTATGGAACAAATGTTTAGGTGAATGTCAGGAGAAATGGAAGCATAGTTCAGACAGGGGTACATCCTTCCTTCTACTGCATAGAGGCATATGGAGACTACAGTCCTCTGAAGCAGCAGTGCAGAATCTTTCCCTAATGAACAAGAAAATGATGGGATAAATGCTAGATTAGTGATCCAATTTGCATCCTAAAGTCCCCTGATTATAGGGTTTCTCTGTCTTTCTGCAGAGCAACAGCCTGATCCAAAGCCCATTGAAGTCAATGGTGAGTCTCCCATTTGGATCAGGCCCCAAATGCATCACTACAAAACTATGAGGTCTGCCTGATACAATCTTTCCCTGGCTGTCAAGACTAGGTCAGCATTCTGACTCTCTAATAGAACTAGCAGGGGCAGAAATAGGGCCATGCAGCAGGTCAAATGTTCACAATATGGTGTTATATTTAAATACAAATATAAATAAAATGATAGTAAAATAGCAACAAAGTAGGGAAGAAATACCCAGCTAATTACAATAAATTCTCTTTTCTCCTTTTGTAATGAAATGCATTCAAATGAGGCAGACTGAAGATGGTGAGAACAAGCTCAAATGTACAGTATGTATCACATTAAAACTGAATGTATTTTATTTAGAGCAGTTTTAAGAGGAACGTATACAATGTATAAATGGAATCATGAAAAAAATCCCTGTCCTGCAAACAGTTTCTTTTGTTTGCTTGTAGGCTGCTCTAAAATAACTCAAAACACGTTTTAAAATGATGAAAACTCTGTGCACTTTAATCCTTTGGTCATATAGGAAGTTAATTGGTTCCATTACGCAATTCTGATAAGAAAACCTGCCTGGTTTCCCAACCTGTTCATCTTGAAAGATTTCAGGTATTTTTAATGAAAAACACCCATTACTTTTTTCAGTCTTCACAGTGGACAATTCACTAGATGATATCTTCACATTCTAACTGTAGTAAATGTGAAAGCTGGTGATCAGTACTGCAAATGGGTGATTTAGTGATCACATCAGAGTGTGAATTGACCTCACTAAACCTTCCTAGAGCTGAATGAAGTAATAGGAAATAAGCAACTGAATGGACATGAAGTAAAGAAAGTAGAGATTACTTAACAAGTATAATGTCAACATTATCAAAAGTTAAGTAGCAAAATAGTGAGGATTTGTGCTAATCTCAAAAAGTGCAGAGCATCAATTTCTTCAGATGTTTCCAGATGAACTGTGCCCTTGAGAAGAATGGCTGCCTTATGGTTAAGGCACTGGACTGGGACTTGGAACAGTAGGGATAAATTCCTAGCTCTGCACCAAACTTTTTGTAAAAAGAAAAGGAGTACTTGTGGCACCTTAGAGACTAACCAATTTATTTGAGCTCAGATAAATTGGTTAGTCTCTAAGGTGCCACAAGTACTCCTTTTCTTTTTGCGAATACAGACTAACACGGCTGTTACTCTGAAACCAAACTTTTTGTGTTACCTTGTGCAAATCACCTAATCTTTCTGACTCAATTCCCCACTCTGTAAAATGGGGATAAGACCAACTCCTTTCTCCCATCTTGTCCATTTTCGCTCCCATCATGCAACAAGCTCTGCTTTGAAATCCTTGAGCTCTACTTAGGTGTAGGGATCTGCCCATCTTGATCCAGTTGCAGGATTTGAGCCAAGGATTGTAAACTCCTCGGTGCAGGGACTGTTCTTCACTATATTTATGTGTAGCATTTAGCACACTGGACCCCTGATCTTAGTTGGAGCCTCTAGGAATTACTGTAATACCAGTTAACACTGAATGGATTTTATCTCCAAGTGGAAGAGCTTGAGTTGAATGATTTTACAAGTGAGACATTTTTAGTGTCATTGTAGTCATCAAAATACAGCAGTGATGTAGATTTAGGTCCCTATTCCAGGTCTTCATGCAGCTTTTCAATGTCCTCTTCATTCAGAAACACTTTCTGATCATACTTGACGCCCCATAAAAATGGCAATGCTCAAATGGTGACTGTGTCATAAGAACAACTGAAAGGCAAAGACTTAAATTTAATAAGACAGTTGCAGGATTCACTCAGGCAAACATCCCCTTTAAGGTAGCACAAAATGTGCAATTTCAAATCAGTTGACTTTATTTTAGATATAGGCCTGCAGCCAGACTTACATTTACATGTTCACTGCTAGATTATGCAAGTGAAGAAATAAGAGAACAACTAAAAGAATTAGCATTGACATTAATACCAATGATTTATTATTCATGTTTGATCATTTGACTGAAATGGCTACCAGCATCCATATGGGGGAAAATAATGTTATTCTTTCTACATCTGAAAAGAAAACCACAGAATATTGTGTCCAAGATGCTGACGATGGCATCGTAGCATTCAGAGAAAAATATGGCAAAGATCTTTGACATTTTCTTAGAAAATCAAAATGAAATGAAAAAAAAAGTGACAATTTCTTGAAACAGTGATCCTAATCGCACGTGACGAAAATGGCATTGAAAATGTCTCACTTGTGCCATCATTTCAAGAGGGTGGGAACTAGTTGGTGTAGTTATTTGTGAGGGACAGCATGTTGGGGAGGGGTAAATCCTCATTTTGGGGATGGAGCTCTGCTGGAATGCTTCTTTGGGGGGGATTACTGCTAATTTGGGTTTTGTTTAACAATATCAAAAGTACCCAGAGTAGACGATGAACATCTTTATATCATAAAGGCAAAGTCAGAATTCATTCTGATGTCTGAGTGTTGAGAACGCCATTTGAAGTCTTGTTGAAACACCTAGAACTTTTGAATTTCCACAGTGTGCTTGAGGACTGTTCTTCAGCAACCACCACCTGCTTCATGGTTGGTTAATAACTCAGCTTCCCAATTACACTTGGTAAAACTCTCAAGGAGATTGTGTTTCTCTGTTAGCATCCAACTATCACAAAGGAGGACTTTGATCAAAACATTACTTGCATTTTACATAATGAGGCACTCTGATAAAGAGGCCTAAAACTTACAAAAGCCATCAGAGGAGGTTTCAGAGGGATTGGATGGATTACAGAACAATGATACTATTGTCACAGTCTCAAGGGAAAATCTAGCTTGATCTAATAAACAAAGAACTGACACGATGCACGGACAAAATCCAAAAATCATTCAGAGTAGTTATGGAGTTTTTCCACCACTTATTCTACCTGGAGAGGAAGAAGGGAGTGAAGTATGATTGATGGACTATAATCCTGAGTACATTCCTCCTTTTCTAGCATTAATTTTGAAGATCTAGATTTGTATTTAACATCTGTTTGCAAAGAGAGTGGTGCCATAGTTCACTGTATCAAAATAGTGGAAAACTGTAGAAGTAAAATCATGGAAGACAGAACAGCTCAATTCTGAATTGTCAGATTTTAGATACCTGAATTTCTGTCCAGCCATCGTGGTATTAAGTGATCATAGGTTTTAGCATATTTAGATTGGTTTGGTGGTAACTTTGTAATGGGCTAGGTCCTGAAATAGCAAATTAGTTGGTAGAAAAGGTATTAATTCTTAAGGGCAGATACAAAAAGTTTAACTAGCTACTAGTCTAAGAACTTAATTATTTCTTATAAAATTAGAATTTTTGTTAGGACTTTTAAAAGCTGTTTGACAAGGACTTTCCATAGAGGTTATTAAGGAAAAATGTCCTGGGGTTAGAGGTGAATCTCTATCATAGTTTAGAAACTGGCTAGGAGAGAAATCAAAGCGAAGAAATAAATTGCCAATTTTTTACAAAGCGAAAGGCTAACAGTAGTGTGCCCAAGGACCTGTATTAAGACCAATGTTAAGGTGTTCAATAAGGATCTGGAAAATGGGGTGAAGAATGTGGTGGCAAAATTTTTGCAGGTGAAACAATTATTTAGGATAGCCAAGACTAAGGATGTCTCTGAGAAACTCAAGGAATCTGACAAAGCTAGGTGATAGGCAGCACCAAAACAGATTAAATTCAATATTGACAAATGAAAACTCCAGCAAAAGCTTTATTGCACCTTACTCCACGTATTTTCTATGAACATAGCCATGGACTGCTGTGAGATCACACCGTTCTACAAGTGGGCTAATAACTGTAGTGTACCAGAACACAGCCCTCACTTAGAAAAATGAGTGTGTGCAGACATGCACACGTACAGCATGCACACATACTTAGACTGAAGAGCGAGAATAGAAAGGCTCCCTCCAAGGGGCTTGAGGGATAGGTTATTAACAGATGTTGTTGTCGGAGGATTGCAGCCAAAAATCCTCTACCAGGGTAGCGCTTCATCAATATGCTTTTCCCTAACAACTCAGGTCTGAAACCCTAGACTTCTGATAGACTTGGTGCTTCTAGCCAGTAAAAGCTTTATAGCCTCCGATTTTTCATTTTTCAGTGTAACCATGTGTAAACTGATAGAAGTACTGCACAAAAAGAAGTGGGGGTCTGTGAACCTTTCCCTCAACATTTATTGGCTAGCAAGGACCAATTAACAATGGAAAAACATGGTGAGCCGGAAAGTTGTTAAATGATACAAAACAAGTGAATCCAAAAGTAAAGTTGTCCTGGCAACCACTAGAATCCAAAAATAGAGAGGGACTTGGTAGCCATCAATAATTGGCTACAGCTTCAACTCTGTATTTGAAAATTGATAGTGTGGCACGATTTGTTACCTGAATAAATACACAAAGTTTGAGTCTGCTGTCACTTACATTGGTTTAACCTGACATTGAAGATGTAAGGTATTGAAGATCAAAGGTGTTCATCTGAATTTATACCCAGGTAATTTAGCAGAATTTGGCTTGATGTACTCAGACAATGACATTCGTATACAAATTTACCAGCAGGGAAATGATATTTTCCTCACAAAAAATAAGGTTCTATCCAAATGGACTATTGTGTTCAAAACCCATCTTTCTGCAGTGGCTGCCAATCTGTCTGAAATCTAGCCCCCGTCCCTGCTTTCCCTCTGGGCTCCTCTTTCCATCAGATCAGGTGAAAATACTGCATATTAACACAATTTATCCATCTTGTGCAAGAAGGATGCAGTAGTGTTACTATAAATTCTGTCAGCATAGTCGAATGCTCGTAAGGTGAATTGATTTTCCATTCTCTGTCTCTGAGAGGTGAGCTTATTTCCTTGAGAAGAGAAGCCTGGATTCAACCTTGGTAAGCAGTAAATCCAAAAAGCTTTTATTTCTTGTTATACAGTTGGATCAGTTTCAGGTACCATTGCTCTTGTTTTTCTTTGTATTTTGAATGTTTTTTTATAAAAGTATATAGACTAAATGTTACTCAAGGGATGGTGGGCATAGCCAACAAGGTTAAGAGTGCCGATATTCAATGAATAAGCTCATGTACTATAGTTGAGACTCCACATTAGACACACAGTACCTTTTTATTAGTTATAGTTGGCCATAAATTCTCCTGCTTCTGGAGTCTTTAAGAATAAGACATGTTCTTCAGATGTTTGTTCTATTTTATGCTTTTAAAATTCTAATGAATTTAGAGTTTGTGATAAATGCAATAAAAGTTTAATCATTGTTTACTGACACCTATCAGAAACACCTGGGGATGGGGGTGGGGGAGGGAAGGGTCATGCCCAAAGGTTGGAGCAGAAGTCAGTAGCCAGGACTAAGAGTCCAGGGTCAGAGCTGGAGTCAGAGGCCAGATGCTAGAGCTGAGGGTCAAAGGCCACAAGTCAGGAATCAGAACTGAGCCAGTTTACCTAGAGTGAGGTAGGTAGGAGCAGAGCAGGAGACCAAGCAGGAGCAGAGCTGAGGCCAAGCAGGTACTGGAGCACTCACAGCCATAGACAACAATGGCTTTGAGCAGCCACTAAACTACTGCTACTACTGGGTTTAAGAGCTGGTCTGCTGACTCTTCCCACCAATCAGGTGGTGTAGCCAATCATGCTGTCTACTCCATCATGCTGTCTACTCAATCATGCTGCGCTTATTAGGTTGCCTATAGACTGGCTCTGCGGCATAAAAGAAAGGTTTCTGATTCAAGGTATCTGCGATCTAATGCAGACATAGCAAAGAGGGTGGAGTTATGAGGAGTGGTAGAATTAAAAGATTGTGGGATATGCTTATGTTATCTAAACATCTTGTTAGTTCCTTTTCTAATGATAACTGAGTTGCCTGAATTTGGGGGATTGTGTTTCTAGAAAGTAATTCTTATACTGGGAACAAAACTGTATGGGAATTGAGGTCACATTTTTTTACGCCTGAGGGAAAAATAGATCAACACCTTGGTTTAAGTAAATCTTCTAGCAGTTCTTCTAAATAAAGATCTTGCAAAACTGAGTACAGCCTAAGATGTTCAGTTCCTCAAACAAAACATGATACCTTGTTCAACTCAGCTGCCAAGCATTTTTAAGTCCTGTCAAAATAAGTGGTGACTGTCAATATAACTGAAAAGTAACATGGCGTGGAATACTGTACCTTGAACATCATGAAAGCTTCTTTATTTTTCTCTTAAACTTGGCTTCCAAACACTGAAATCCTTACAGCAGCCTTGAGCTGCTATTTGGTGCAATACAGCAATCCCCTCCATTCCCCTATGTAAGGTGCATTTCTGCAAAATCCTGAGAGCCACCTGTTTCATGCTGAGCCCCATCCACTCTCAATGGGAGGTCCAGGTGCAATTATTTGGGGGAATTTCAACTCTTTCTTTCTCAACTCACTTAACTTTTCCCCAAAAACCTCTGCTCCCTGCCTCCTTCACTGCTTCTAGCATAGTGCGTTCAAAACAAAATCCCCTCTTCCGCACGACCCCAATGAACAAAGTCATCACTCACTGATCTCCAAAATAAAATGTCCTCTCTCATACTACAATTGTCCTTAAGATCAGGGTTACCAAACAGATACTTACATTTCAACCCCAGTGAGTGAAATCATCTCACAATAACTTATTACACAGGTTTGTGTACCTTTGTTAGAGAGCTTGTACCCAGTTACGATAACTAACTGAACTGTACTAGGTTACAAGCCTTTCTAACAAACCAGTCATCCTACCACCTCACTTGTTAGATATTCTGGGCCAAATCCCAATATCTTAGTGTAATTTAGAGCTGGTTGAAATTTTTTTGACAAAATTAAATTTTGCTGAATTATGCAGTTTAGTCAAAGCCAAAATGTTTTACAGAGACATATTGATTGTGACAAAATTTTTATGGGGGAGAGAGAGAAGGGAGAAAGAAAGAGCGACTCTCACACTTGCTAGTCTGGTGGTAATGACAGGGGCCTGGGCTGAGGGAGATCGAGGTTCAGGTCCCTGCCTGAATCTGGGTCTCCCCAAGCCACATGCACATTTCAGTCTGAAAATGGACATGTCAACACAATTCCATTTGTGTGAAAACGTCTGAAAGGTTTTGTTTTCATTCCAGTGTGGAACGAAAACAAATTTCGAAACCTCTAAAGTTACAGCCAAACTGAATTGTCATCCTCTGGTCAGGTCTAGTATCAATCCAAAATATCTCCACCGAAGCCAATAGAATTACTTAATACACATACTGAGACCAAAAGGAATTTAGCCCTTGGCATTGGGTTAGCTATATTGTGTTAACACACAGCACTGTGCCTTTCTCAATTTGAGTGAGGATTTCTCAGTCTACTTTTTGGCTGTGTCCTTGCAGATTTATGCGTGAGTTGTTACAGTTTATGATTCTGTATGTTGCTGTATGTTCTGTATGAAGCTATTTTGTAGATGATATTTGAACAGACCTTAAGAATACAATATCAGTCAGACAACACAAGAAAGGGGATAAAAATAGATCTACTAAACTGCAGCTTTGAAAAGTGAGCTGTTTACTGTTGCTATGAGTGACCTCTAGTGGTTGAAATAATTAACACTTGCTATCAGTTTGCAGTATTGTAGCCATGTTAGCCCCAGGATAGGAGGCAAGGTGTGTGAATATCTTTTATTGGACCAACTTCTGTTTGTGAAAGCGACACTCTTTCAAGCTACAGGGAGCTCCTCTTCTGAAAGCTTGAAAGTTATAGAAGTTGGTCCAAAACGAAATATTACCTCACTTCACTTGCTATTGGAACATTTTTCTCAAACTAGAATCATAAGGACAAATTCTGCTCTGATTTACAGTCTATGGAACCACACAGAAGTCACGGGAGTTGCACTAGGTGTAATTCAATGCATGATTTGTCATATTCACAACTATACTTCATATCAAATATGAAAAATAGTTACTATTAAGGTCCTGACAGCATTTCCATTATAAATCTACCTGGGGTTTATATCTCCGCTCTCTTGATGGCTTTAGCCAGGGGACCTAATCCTGCACTGCCTTGCCCCTTAGTTATTTATAACTATGTAAAGGGAGTACAAATCAGGTACAAAATGTTACTAAATCAGAATCCTCCTTTCACAGTGGTGACACTTCGCGCTTTCTTTTCCTGATGCAAATGATTTACACAATGTGCGAGGAAGTGGAGAAGCAGATCCCTTACTTAGTGTGCAAATAGGATACAATGGACCAAATCCTAGCAACATCAATAATTATTTCTGTTGACCTACTCACATGAGCAAAACAAGCAGCTTTAAATCAGTTATGTATATACAGAAAAGGAATATGCAACAGTGAAAATCATAAACTCAGAAAAATGTTCAGTGGGTCAGCCTAACTTTCTAGCGGTAGCACAACACACTCCCACTTAGGAGCTTAGGGCTTTGATCCTCAGCTGCACCAAGCTTGATGCAGCTGAGATAAGAGAGAAACAAAGGTAACTTTAAGACATTTTACCTCCCTAGTCCTAGTAAAATAGGGTTGCCAACCCTCCAGGATTGGCCTGGAGTCTCCAGGAATTAAAGATTACTCTTTAATTAAAGATCATGTCATGTGATGAAATCTCCAGGAATACATCCAACCAAAACTGACTACCCTAAACTGGCCCATCACATAAATAATGAGGGCTAGAACCATTCTGCCTTCCCAGGACCACTGAAATGCAGCATGCCTTCTGCCTTCCCCAGAATGCTCCTTGTATCATTATCAATATAAATGGCTAATCCTTCTGTAAGGCCTTCTAGAAAGCCTTTGGCCCCTGTGATTGTTACGTGGCAGTAAACTTTCTCTATATAATTAAACATGGTGGTTCTCTGAAAAAGTTTACTTTTATCAATTTTAAATGTATTACCTTTCAACTTAATTATATGTCTCCTTGAATTATGAGAAAGAGGGAAATAAGAGTTCTTGGTTTACCTTCTCTAGAGCACCCATTGTTTAAATAACTCTATTGTGTCCTATCCCAGAATGAGCTGAGCCTTGAAGAGGTTCAAGTCCCATTTATGACACATGCCTGGATTCTGCCTCCTCCCTGCCCACTCACACACCTGTGCACCAGGAGCAATGTCCACTGGGAAGAAGGAAGTGGGATAAAAGACAGGCACTCTACCTCAGTAACAGAGTGAGACTGTAGGAGCAGGAGGTACTCCTCCTCCTCCAGTGAGTAGAACAGTACCAGTGTGGTTTCTCATTAGAAAGGAGTTGGAAAGTGTCTTGTTTTAACATAGAGTCAAGCTGAAGAAGCTTGTGTGGGACCTGAGTTGGTCCCTATAGACAGGGAACTGGGAACAGAACCCATCATATGGTCAGTTAAAGAGAGTGGAAGAAGGCAACAGGAGACAGGCAGTATAGAAGAAGCCCAGGAAAAAAATGAAGCAGGGAGGGCTTTTGAGTGAAGAGGACAACTGCTTCTTGGGTAAAGGTTGTTAGGTTGAAGCCTGAAGTAGAAGAAGGGGCCGGGATGCCCTACATTTCAGTGGTGCTACCTTGAGGGGCTGAGTAGATAATCCTGTGACTAAAGCGAAAAGGCCTGCTGACTACCATGTGAGAGCAATGCATCTGGATCATGGAGAGGTAAGACACTCAATCACATCTCCCCTCTCATTCATTCCTTCTCTAAAAAGTCTTCAGTCTCCCTTACTTTCCATGTCTCTAATCACAGTAATTAGCTGTGACTGGACCTCTTCTAATTCTATTAAATCTTTTTTGAGATATGGTGACTGAAGCTGCCCTCTCTGGTCTTTTTTTTCTGAGGAGTTACAGTTTACTTTAGAACCTAGCAATATCTCTGAGTACTTCAAGAGACTCCTTCTGGGGTGCATTACCTCTGCTGAACCAGTGTTAGTAACAGGTGGAAACTTTTGAAAAACTACTTTAGTGTAGACAAGGCCTTAGAGATCAGCAACCTGCCTTAGTGTATTATTTTTAACCAGCCCCACATGTGTGCATTATACTTTACAGACAAATTAAAGACAAGGTCCCTGGACCAAGAATCTTTCTAAGTGTTGTAGCTGTAAGTTGTGACATGACCTGTGGAGAGATGACCACAGATGGGGGGAGGAGGGGAACGGGACAGAAGCCACAGGAAGATGTACACAGTATAAATTCAAGAGATTCCTTGGCCTCACATTATGCTAGTTCAGTTTTTCCAAATCAGTGTATTCCTTTGGTGCAGGCACGTGAGTCGGCTTTGTGGAGGAGAGGGAAGCTGTTAGTTCCCTACTTCAGGGATGGGTAGGAGACTATGGGAGGTAGTGTGGGAAAAGAAAACTGTTGGAGTGCAGAGTCTTTTATCTATTGTAGGAAAAGCTGCTTCCACACTAGCAGAACTGCAAGGCTCGTGCATGCATAATGCAAAGCAAGGAACATGAAGGATTATGCTTGGCTAAGGACATATTTCATGTGTAATTCTTGTACAACATGGTGACAGGGAGCCTCTAAGCACTTGTAGCTTTTCAAAATTGGTTCTAACTTAGATTGCAACCAGGAGCAGGTATCTGTACAGCATCAAGCATGCTGCCAACAGATTAAAAGGTCAAACCTAAAAACACTTGCCCTACTTATAAGCAAATATTCTTAATCAGGGAAACTTAGCAAATCAAAAAGCAGCTCTATCTTGCTGCCTGCACACATGTCACAGGCTGGGTAATACCATACCTTTGTCTTTATTTTCTGTCCAACTCTAAATGGCTGTACGTCACATTGGTAAAAGTATAAGGACCATATACCGATTCAAGTTAAATGGCTCTGCTTGTGTAAGGATTGCAAACTCGGACACTAGTTGAGGGAAAGCCACATTTTACCAAAATTCTCAGTTATAATATTCCACATTTCTGGGAGGTGATAAATACCATTTCCTTGGTCCAGGGTGTCCTATAGCTTCTTCATACACAGAAACACCGTAGATATGGAATATTCCTTCTCCATGTCCAGACACTTGATCCATGCAGCATGATGGAACATGCACTGAAGCTGCAGCTGATGATCTATGTTGGCTCACTCCAAAGACATAGTCATGTGTTTCCGTGAATAGAAACTCAAACGTTTATTCTTACCAATGATGTTATTTCACCCTTAGAACTCTAGTAGAAGGTTAAACTATTTTGCCTGATATTTTCAAAATACAGTTGAATAAACCCTAAAATTACTGTTCCATCTTAAGTTACTGCGACAATGTTTGTTCTTCAGATGCAGTACAATGCCTTTAAATACATTACACCATGTAAATCATAAGATGGCTACATGTAACAAAAAGAAAGCTAGATTTTTTTCACACCCCACAGCTGCAGCTAATAAAAGCTGCTTGCTTAAATTGGGAAGTGACAAAATAAGGCTTATGGCTTCATCAAATCCTGCTGTGTTCCTTCTGAGTGCCTTAGGACTTTTCCTGTTGAAACACATTTTGCTGAAAGTGATGGCATATGTTTGCTCCTGCATGTGTAATAACCTCCCATCTGAGACATTAATAGGGGTGCACCAGCAACTTGCCTACATGTCCCTTCCTTTGGAACAAATTAAAATTTGTTTGAAATTAGGGCAGTACATTTATATAAAATAAAGGTACTTTATGCTAGTCCCCTGAAAGGGAGGCTGAAAGGCGGCCATTCCTCCAAGTGCCTGCTTGATGTGAGGTGGGAAAGAAATGGTTTGTTTTCCCTCTGAGAATTCTTGATGTAAGATTCAAAAGACAATTAGAACTCAGGTGAAATTTACCCCTGTACCTTTAGCCAGCACAAGGCCTAATTTGCACAAGGGTGACTATAAGAATAGTTGGTTCCCACGTGTGGGAAAGCTGCCACCAGTGCCTTGTTGCAAAGCTGGGGCTGAGCACATGCACCCTCTCCTGATGTTGGATGTCCAAGTCTATGTAAGGCAGTGCAAGCCCAGGTGCCTCAGTTCTTTCCTCCATCATGGAGAGCATCCAAGGAACCAAGAATCGTAACTGCAGTTCCACTAGCTATTATAGGATGACACATCAACCTTACTGACCTCTCCTTATGCGTCAGAGCCAACAGTGGGTTTGAGAAGGTAACATCATTTGTCCCCCAGTATATTTTATCATTAACTCTGTTTGTTTGATGAAAATATTTACAAGTTATATTTCAAGTTTGCTGTGTTCATTGAATGGGAACTTGCAAGACAGAAAATATGTGCCAGAGGGATGCCTGAATAAATCTTGTTGCTGAGGTCTTAGATGGGCTTGGTTAGCTCTGAAACAGCCTCATAATTTGATTAACTTGTTATGATTTTTATTAGAATCACTTATCTTCCAGGGGTGAAATCCTGGTCCTGTTAACGTCAAAACTACCATTGATTTTGACTTAAATGGGGCTAGGATTTCACCCTAGATGTGTAATTAGGATAACTGTAAGTTTCTTCCTATGAGCACTTGACACCACTAAGCAGAGTGGAATGTCTGTATGTCTGAAAGCTTTTGAAAAAAAGAAAAATTACTTCATGGGAAAACTCACTCTGTTTGTGCTTTATCCCACACTTACCTTTTGATATTGGTATCTCTTCTGTCTCTTTTTCTGTACAAGTTTTGTACTGCTATCACCTCACTTCAGATCAAATCCTCCCTTATGAATATGTGAGAAAAGGGATAGTATAATAATTGTTTACTAGAGACCATATGAAGTCTGGAACACTACACAGCATAAAGAGGTGTCTAGTGGTAAACTAAGGCAGATCAAGCTGGAACTTGAGCTGTGTGGGCCTGTTTGTGTCTATAGCTAACAGCTGTTTTGTATAATAAATGTCTCCTGTTTGAAAGGCTGAGATTCCCTATATCATGACATGTAGAAAGGCCATGAAAATGGGAGTAGGGGGGACCAGAAGACAGAATACTTCTGCCGTCCCCTTCTTGCTCACCACAGAAGTCCCTCTTAGAAAACACAGCATTGTTGTGGCTCAGTGGGATCTAGGGGCATGTCTGGCTGCACTGGGAAAACAACAGCGCAGCCATTTTTGGCCTGCCCCTTTCCACTAGTCCTTAGTGCTTGCTATTAATGTCCATTTTTAATAAGTTGGGAAGTATATTGATTCCATGCCATCTTGTTGTCCATGTGCCCTTTGCTGAATTCTCTGTCCACTCTTCTTAGTATGGAGTCTCTGGTGACAATTGTTTGTCATCTTAGGATGGTTGAAGACCCTCTCTTGGTAGCTGCTCATGTGGATGACTGCTTGCAACAACAACTACATGTAATGTTGACAAGGTTATTGAGGGAAGGTGACTTGTATTGCCTACATATTCATTATTTAATATAAAAGTGAAGTTAAATCCTCTTCCAGTTGATGGAATGCTACTGGAATTACAAGAAAAAGAAGTTGAGAAAATATAATAAAGAAGCATATTCTGTTTACTAACTTTATTGGGAAATGGGGTGGGGGGGGCAACTGGTAACCAGTCTCTACAGAACAATGCAAAAATAAAGCAACTGTTCTTGGCTTTTTTGTCCCCTTCAGTCTAATCACAATTTAAATGGGAAAAAAATCCTAGATGAAACTAAGTCAGTCTACCAGCTAAAAGCAGATAAACACTATGGATATGTCTACACTGCAATAAAACACCTGCAGCTGCCACATGTCAGCTGACTCAGGCATGTGGAGCTTGGGCTGTGGGACTATAAAGTTGCAGTGTAGATGTTCAGGCTCAGGCTGTCTTACTGCAGTGTACACCTACCATACTAAGGGCTGAATTCTGCTGTCAGATGCCTGAGCAGTGAAATCAGACTGAAGGCTGTAGGAACTGCATACAGACATCCAGCAGCAGAATTTGTTCTCTGTGTCAAAATCTGGCATTTAATCCCCAGATCTAATGAGGCCACTCTTCATTCGGACTATTCCTCTCCCTTCACAAGAGGAGCTTCCTGAACAACTTGGGGCTCAGTCCTGGCATCCTGGCATAATTCCATGACTGGACATCAAGATTGTATTTATTTATTGGAAAGTGGCCAAAAAGTTTCTCTTCGTAAGGGTGGTGCAAATGCAAGCTTAACTTCACGCCAATGCCCATGCTTCCATTTTGAACATGGAAGTCCTGACAATACTCAGATAATTAAATTTCTTAATCAACAGACTACTTTGCATCCAGTACAATGCAGGTTTAATTCAGATCACTGAGGAATTACTGCACAGCTCAGCAAAACCAATGTGTGTTTAGTTTGTCTAATGAAGCAGTCAACTGACTGTTGTAGCAACCAGGCAAGGTACTAACAAACTTCAACAGGACTTTATTTTTAAAGTGGAAACCTCTTTACCAAGCTGCTGCTGCACCCTCAGTAGCTCTCACTCCACCTCCTCAACTCCCCCCCTCCTTCCTGTTTCCTGTCCTTTCAGACTCCCAACAGCCAGTACTCCCAGTTCTAATAATTACAAGCAACATCTAAACACCACATTCCCTCCTCTCTTAAGAAACTCTCCCAATTAAAATAAACGTTGTTCTAACCACAGGAACAAATATGAAACAAGACACTATACTGTTGGCAGAAATATTACACTGTAGATACTACATAACATAGTCTCTAGTCCAGACAGGTAGTTGTCTGGGTCTGACAGGCCGTCTCTCAAGCCCCGGTTCCAGTGCAATGTCTTGTTGTGTTGGTACTACGGTGAAGTCATCCAGTGCAGACTGGGTATTGGCATAATCTCTTCTTGGTGCATAGGCAGGTGCAACATAAGAAGCATTCCATACCCGCTCATCAGAAAGTCAATAGAGAAGAAGGGACCTTACACCTATGATTTTAAGAGGAGCTGTGAATTTATAGTCCCCTTTGCATAAAATTCCAGGTTTTTGTATCCTAATGAAGGAACCACACTCAAACTTTGGTTCCTTAGCACCCTGCCGCTTGTCTTTGAAAGCCTTAGACTTTGATTGGTTCTGTTCAACTGTTTTTCTCACATCATCCTCGGTTGGGGCATCAGGTCATGCCTTTAACAATCCAGCAATGTTCAGTTTAGTATTCATCTGTTTCCAATGCAGTAACTCTGCATAGAGTGATCTTTGCGTTATGGCATGTCGTGTACCCTGGTATGCTTGCAAGAAATCAGAAGTGAAGGATATCCACAATTGCCATTCCAGTTTAGCCGTTTGCAAACTCTTTTTCAAACTTCTGTTAAACTGTTCGATTTCCCCATTGGCTTGAGGGTAATATAGGGATGACCTTCTGTGTAAAATGTTCCTCTCTGCTAGAAAAGTTTCAAACTCCAGGGAAGTAAATTGACTACCATTATCTGAAACCAGTTCTTTGGGGTTACCTTCCCTGCTAAAAACTGAAATGAAGAACTTAATTACTGTAGCAGAAAAGATTTGTGATGTAAACGCTACCTCAGGCCATTTACTGAAATAGTCTATTAAAGGGATGGCATAATGGCAGTCACTTGGAGCAGTATCAAAGGGTCCTGCAATGTCATATATGGATATAAACTGGCCATTGGGAAGTTTAGACTTGAAATTAAACGAAGGTTTTTAACCATCAGAGGAGTGAAGTTCTGGATCAGCCTTCCAAGGGAAGCAGTGGGGACAAAAGGCTTATCTGGCTTCAAGATTAAACTCGATAAGTTTATGGAGGAGATAGTATGATGGGATAACATGATTTTGGCAATTAATTGATTTTTAACTATTCATGGTAAATAGGCTCAATGGCCTGTGATGGGATGTTAAATGGGGTGGGATCTGAGTTACTACAAAGAGTTCTTTCCTGGGTATCTGGCTGGTGAATCTTGCCCACATGCTCAGGGTTTCAGTTGATCACCATATTTGGGGTCGGGAAGGAATTTTCCTCCAGGGCAGATTGGCAGAGGCCCTGGGGGTTTTTCGCCTTCCTCTGTAGCATGGGGCACGGGTCACTTGCTGGAGGATTCTCTGCACCTTGAAGTCTTTAAACCATGATTTGAGGACTTTAATAGCTCAGACATAAGTGAGAGGTTTATTGCAGGAGTGGGTGGGTGAGATTCTGTGGCCTCCACTGTGCAGGAGGTCAGACTAGATGATCATAATGGTCCCTTCTGACCTTAATATCTATGAGTCTGAGTCAATCGCCACTTTTTCCCATGCAGATTCAGGAAGAGGAACAGGCTGTAATGGAGCGGTACCTGTCACTGCTGTCTTATCATGCATTTGGCAAGTGACACAGGATTTTATGTATACTTCAGTTTGAGAGTCCATCCCTAGCCACCAATACAGATCCCGTAGTCGTTGTTTGGTTCTGACAATTCCTTGATGAGTATCGTGTGCCGGGTCTATGAGTTTTGACTGTAATTCTTCTGGCACAAGTAGCTGGTGTGTACCTCATAGCACACAGCCATCAAGCAAAGAAAGTTCATCCCAAACTCTAAAATAAGGCAGCAAAACTGGGTCAAGGTTTTTAGGGTTACTGGGCCATCTCTTTGTCAGAAATTCCCATAGTTTTTCTTGAATTGGACATGCTGAACAAGCAGCTTGAAATTAGTCTCTTGTAACTGCAGTGAGAGTGCTTGTAAAAAGTGCAACTACTACCTCCTCCTCCTCCGGTGGACCATCTGGTGAAGGCAAAGGCAGGTGAGAAAGGCAATCAGCTACCACATTTTGGTTTCCAGGCTTATATTCCAGTTCATAATTGAAAGAGAGTAGTCTTTCAGACCATCAAGCAATACGGTATCCTGCTCTTCCCAGTCCTTTTGTGGTGAGCAACGTCGTCAAAGGGCTGTAGTCTGTGCGCAACTTGAACGTGTGGCCCCACAGATAAGTTCTCCATTTTTCAGTAGCCCAGACACAAGCAAGTGATTCTTTTTCGACTGTAGAATATTTCCTCTCAGCATTACTTAGTGTCCTTGAAGCAAATGCAACAGTCCTCTCTGTGTTGTCCTCCTGAAGTTGTGTGAGGACAGCCCCAAGTGCATAATCAGAAGCATCAGTAGTTACAATTGTGGGCAATGCAGGACTGAATAGTGCAAGTACTGGACTGTGTACAATCATACAACCGTTTCAAAACTAGCTTGTCCATCCATTGTCCACACTAAGGTTGAACTTCCCCGTAGTAATTCTCGTAACGGTTCAATAACAAAAGCATAATTGGGAATGAATTTTGCATACCAGGAGGTAAGACCCAAGAAGGAACATAAGGTTTGCAAATCTGTTGGAGTAGCATTTGAAATTGCCAGGATATGATCTGGATCCTGTTTTAGTCCAGCCTGTGAAATTGTATGCCCCAGAAAGGAGAGTTCAGTTTGTCTAAATTTGCATTTGGACCTATTGAGCTGGAGGCCTGCTGTGCTGATGCAGTTTAGTACAGACTGCAGGTTATTGTCATGCTCCTCAGCGCTATCTGGATGATATTATCGTGTTTGGAAATACTTCTGAAGTCCATTTTGATTCTTCAGAATCAATGACATCATTTTTGGAAAGCACTTGAGGCAGATGCGAGATCGTATGGAACACATTTAAAACGAAATAGTCCCTCGTGTAATAAATGCTGGGAGGTCTCTGCTGTCTTCATGCAACATAACCTGGTGGTATGCAGTCTGCAGATCAAGAATAGAAAACATCTTTGCTCCACGGGAGTTCTGCAAATACTTCTTCTATGTGAGGAAGAGGATGGCTGTCAATCACAACAGCTTTATTTGGCTCCCTTAAGTCCACACAAAGGCGAATGCCTCCACCCTTCTTCTGAGTCATTACTATAGGTGAAACCCATTCTGAGGAGTCGATCTCTTCAATAATATCCTTTTTGAACAAGTTTTCTAAGTTCATCTGAAACAGCTTCCCTGACTGAAAACGGTAAGCGCCGTAACTTCTGTCGTACAGGCATCACATTATTCCGCATTTTAACTTTATGCAGAAACCCATAAGCACAGTCGAGTTTCTCCTCAACCTGGTGTTGGGTCCCAGCTGAAACTGGTGTGTGTACCGCAAGAGTGCTTTGCTGAGGAAGATCAATTCATCCATTAGCTACCCTGAGATTTAAAGCAGCCAATAAATCTCTGCCAAGGATAGGAGTGCCTTTGTGGACAATGTAGAACTCTGCAGTTACACAGCAATCACCAAAAGTAACTGTTGCTGGCAGGCAGCCATGTATTGGAATATGGTTTTTCAAATAGCACACCAAGTTACTGGGTTCAGTAAGAGGCACATCTTTAAAGTAATGCAAATACATGGAATCAGGTAGTATAGATACTGCTGAGCCAGTGTCCAACATTGGATCGAGTGTGATTTGCCTGAGGGTACAGCGGAAACGTTTACAGTGCACTTTATTTGTTCTGGAATATGTGCAGTAGTGATTTTGTCCACGCTCAGCACAGCAACATCTGGTATTGTAACTGGATGCACCTGTTGATGGAACTGGCTGCTGCTGCGACATACTTTTGCAAAATGTCCAATCTTTTTGCAATGATTGCAGTGAGCTTCTTTTGCCTGACATCCTGTGTAGCTTGCAAGGTGTTGTGGGGATCTACAGCAAAAGCATGCTTTTGCTGTATTTTGAATTTGCTGATTCAGTGGTTTTCCATTAGTTTTCCTCTTGTAATCGTTTGTCTGCAGCGATAGTGAACTTTTCTGCAAAGGAGTTACAGCCTGGACAGTGCCTCCTGTATCAATGTTCATTATTTTGGCTTCAACTGTAGATGACTCAATCTGAGTAGCAATGATTATTGCCGTTTCTAGTGTAAGTTGTGGTTCTAGAAGTAAGCGTTCTCTTACATGAAGCATGGTTATTTTCTCAATGAGCTGGTCTCTAATCATCTCATCTGCCATATTCCCAAAGTCACAAGTTACAATCAGACTTCTCGGGGAGGCAATATACTGCATTATAGTCTCCCCTGTTTTCTGCTCACGCTGGCGAAATCTGTAGCGATTAGCTACTACGTTCACTTTTGGCACAAAAAAGTTCTTTAATGTAGTGAGTGCAGTCTCATATTTATCGTCTGCAAGGGGAAAAGTGTAAAATATAAGCTGCCCTTCTGCTCCAAGGCAGTGGATTAGCAGAACACACTTTCTTACTTCAGAAATCTCTGTAGCTGTGATTGCAAGCAGATAAGTCTCAAACATATGGATCCAGGCAGTAAAAGTAATTGGAGGCTCACCTGGGCTTTGGAGAAAGGGTGCAGGTGGATTCAGAGGCAGAAGATCCATCCTCGTCACCAGAATGTTGTAGCAACCAGGCAAGGTACTAACAAACTTCAACAGGACTTTATTTTTAAAGTGGAAACCTCTTTACCAAGCTGCTGCTGCTGCACCCTCAGTAGCTCTCACTCCGCCTCCTCAACTTCCCACCCTCCTTCCTGTTTCCTGTCCTTTCAGACTCCCAACAGCCTGTGCTCCCAGTTCTAATAATTACAAGCAACATCTAAACACCACACTGACGAGGGATTTTTTTGGGGGGGGAAGAGAAGGGGGTGCTGCTTTTGCACTTTTTGGAGACGGGTGGAAAGTAGTCAATGAGATTGACTACTCTAAATTATTAAACAATAACGTGCTCCTCTTAGTTTTTCTAAGTTAGCTCTTAGATAACTTCTGTCCTTTGTTAGCAATCCAACTTGTTTGTTTCAATCAATCTTTGCAAAACACTTAGTATTCTCTACTAAGAGCCAAATTTTTTCTGTGATAGATATGCATAACTTTCACTGACTTTGAAGGGAGTTGTGAAAAATTGAGCTTTATAATATTTATTTAGCTAGTGTGCTATCAAGTAAATATTCACTAATGTGAATAACTTCATTAGGCTGTACTATGCGATTAACTAGCTAGAAATTGACAGACATTGGCCATACTCTGAAATCTGTAGTGTCAGTTTTCATAACTGTGCATGTGCAACTGCATATTCAAAAATGCACTGGATTCTATTGTGCATGTCAAGGTTCCTTCCCCACTCTGAACTCTAGGGTACAGATGTGGAGACCTGCATGAAAGACCTCTTAAGCTTATTCTCACCAGCTTAGGTTAAAAACTTCCCCAAGGTACAAACTTGCCTTGTCCTTGAACCGTATGCTGCCACCACCAATCGTCTTACACAAAGACCAGGGAAAGAGCCCACTTGGAGACGTCTTTCCCCAAAATATCCCCCCAACCCCTACACCCCCTTTCATGGGGAAGGCTTGATAAGAATCCTCACCAATTTGCATAGGTGAACACAGACCCAAACCCTTGGATCTTAAGAACAATGAAAAATCAATCAGGTTCTTAAAGGAAGAATTTTAATTAAAGAAAAGGTAAAAGAATCACCTCTGTAAAATCAAGATGGTAAATACCTTACAGGGTAATCAGATTCAAAACATAGAGAATCCCTCTAGGCAAAACCTTAAGTTACAAAATGACACAAACAGGAATATACATTCCATCCAGCACAGCTTATTTTACCAGCCATTAAACAAAAGGAAATCTAATGCATTTCTAGCTAGATTACTTACTAACTAACAGTTGTAAGGCTGCATTCCTGATCGTTCCCGGCAAAAGCATCACACAGACAGACCAACCCTTTGTTTCCCCACTCCAGATTTGAAAGTATCTTGTCTCCTCATTGGTCATTTTGTTCAGGTGCCAGCAAGGTTATCTTAGCTTCTTAACCCTTTACAGTTGAAAGGGTTTTGCCTCTGGCCAGGACGGATTTTATAGCACTGTATACAGAAAGGTGGTTACCCTTCCCTTTATATTTATGACATGCATCAACAGGTTTGTTTACTTGGTTCCAGTCAGTTACACTTGTGCAAACACATGAAAGGTGATAGGCCCTCTGACTCCTATAAAACCCCATCTTGGCTTGCAGAACCCTTTATGTTTGGTGCAGATGCCTGAGATGGGAAGAATACAGCTTAGCTTTCAAGGCCCAGGTTGTGTTCTCAAGATGACAGTTAAAAACAAAACACTTAAGCAGAGCACGCTTGATATAGAAATCAATGAGACAAAGATGGAGCCTCACAATGACATTTTTACACTCAATTTTCAGAGTAGAACCACATTTTAAATAACTGATTTTAATTACTTAAACTTTGTTTTAGAGCTCTATGTCAGGCAACAGTGATTCTTACGAAATCTGCTCTGCTGGTATCATTCAGTTACACAAAACTTCATTTATCACCTATTGAAGTTCAAATACTATGAACTGCAATAGAATCTCATTAAAAAAACATTTTACCAGCCATTAAACAAAAGGAAATCTAAAGTATTTCTAGCTAGATTACTTACTAACTAACAGTTGTAAGGCATGCATGCTCTTTGTAACTGTAACATTAGTTGAAAGTAAATTTGCTAGGATGAACATGAAATTATGGATGTTGTGCTGGAGCTAAGTACCTACCCCTTCTAGAGTATGTGCAAAGAGCTTCTGCACTGCAGCTAACTTTGCCTTTGATCTGTGTGTCTGAAAGAGGCGGCATACACTATTGTAATAAGTCCAAATTCTGATCTCATGCTGATTTTGACACTGGTGTAACTGACTTCAAAGGGGGCACTCCTGGCACTCACCTCAAATGAGAGCAAAATTGGTCTGTAAATGAACAAACACAATAAAACAGATTCTTCACTTTTCAGAAGTGTAGCTTACAATACAGTGCTTCACAATATACTAATTCTAACTTCTGCCGTGTGTATCAATATATTCAGTTGTGCTGTAGCCATGTTAGTCCCAGTATATTAGATGCGGTGATGGGTGAGGTAATGTTGCTTTTTAAACCAATAAAAACCAGATGGGTGAGGTAATATTGCTTTTTAAACCAATAAAAGATATTACCTCACCCATCTTGTCTCCCTAATATAAACATCCATTTAAAGTGAGATTTTTTTTTTTTTTTAAATGAGCTCTCATTACTGTGTCTTGCAATCAAATCTTTGCTGGGGAGTTGGGAGACAGTCACATTTTTTGCCCCCTGCAAATTTGTATCCAGATGTTTGATAATCCATGCTCTTTGTAACTGTAACATTAGTTGAAAGTAAATTTGCTAGGATGAACATGAAATTATGGATGTTGTGCTGGAGCTAAGTACCTACCCCTTCTAGAGTATGTGCAAAGAGATTCTGCACTGAAGCTAATTTTGCCTTTGATCTGTGTGTCTGAAAGAGGCGGCATACACTATTGCCAACCCTGGATGTTCGAAAATCATTGGACCAGTTTAAATAATCTGTTTTGTCTTTTTGTTTTGTTTTTTTAAGTGCAGTTTGGATTATTTACCGTTTAGGGTACACTTGAATCATATTTTCAAGCTCTCTTCTGCAGCCATGAGGGCTAGAAATATACACTCGTATAAAAAATGAAAGCTCAAATTCTCATGTAGTCACATGACTCCATGAGCTGGGGCTTTACTATACCAAGTGTCCAACGCTGAACATGATCTAGTGGATAAGGCACTGAACCGGGTGTTGGGGTGGGATCTAAAGAAATACTTAGGTGCCTAAGTTCCTGTTTTTGCTCCACAAATCCCACCAAACCCCGTAGGCACCTAAACTCACTGAACACCTAAATTTCCAGTGTAAAAGCTTCCTCTGCACCTATGTTTCTGCCTCTGGGCATGTGAACTGCTGTCTCCTACTAGGCATCTGGATGCCTATCTCCTACCTAAGCCCCAGAGTGATCCACAAACCAGTGGAAAACAGGCATTCATCTACCTAACTTGCATGCGGGGCCTGATCTGGTAGGTGTGCTCAGTGTGCCTACAATGGATCAGGCCCCATTCAGAAGCAAGCTGGAGGAGGATGGTGTCCACTTTATAACTTTTAGCCCAACTACGGTACTCAGCAGGAGTGTGGGAGACCCAGGTTCAATTTCCCCCTTCACTGGCAGAGTGTGAGAGGATTTAAAAGTGGGGGTCTCCCACTTCTCAGGTGCTAATCAAACCGCTGGGCTAAAAGTTATAAGGTGGACATGACCACCATCTCCTCTCCCCTATCTTGTGTGGAGTGAGGCAAGCGCCTAACTCATTCCTGCAAGAAACAACATAGGTGGTTAAGCCAGGAGAGGGGCTCCTGTTTTTGGATCTCTAGGAGAGCTAGGCACCTTCCTGAAAGGGTCAGTGTTTAGCACATCAGCATCTCCCATTGGCTATCTTGAGGGGGGGTGTTCCCATGATTTCCTAGGCACCGTGATGTTCAGCATTGCAATACTTACATCCCTTTGAAGATTCCACCCTTCGGGTCAGTCATCACAAGGAAAATGATTCTTTGCTAATAGTGGGTGTCATCAACGGGTTTCACTCAACCTTTCTCAATTGAAGTGGAAGGAAATGATTTAACTGCTCTAGATTGCTTTCAATCATATTTCCTGCAACTGTTTGACAATAACCTTGTCACATTTACAGTAGCAGTTAAACAGTCTAACAGCTGATGGGGACCAGATGTGAACCATCATCATCAGTCACTTGTGTTTGAAAAACTTTAAAAGCCCTTCTATTGCAAATAAGAGTCTCACTTTATCTCATTGCTGTGACACTGAGGGTTCATCTACACAGGGAAACTTGGAAGATTGAGTAATCTGGAATAAAGTCCTTTTATTCTAGAATATTGTGTCCACAGGGGTGCGTTTTATACTAGCATAGCTATAGTAGAAAGTTATTCCAGTATAACTATAACAATAGTTATACCTGTCACTTTCCATGTGTAGACAAGCCATAAAACCAAAATAAACGCTCATGGCTAGGTTTGCACCAGTCTAACTAAATTGGTATAAAACAACACTTTTAGTTAAACCCAGTGGAACTTTCTTATATAGACAAGGCCTGAGCTTCTGCAACATTCCTTAAGAAATTTCTCTTCCATTATCAAAATGTTTACTAGACAGTCCCTTGGTGCATGTAGTAACACAAGGCCAGATCCTCAAAGGTATTTAGGTGCTTGACTGCCATTGAAAGTAATGTGAGTTAGGCTCCTAAGGACCTCTCTGGATCTGGGTAATTTTTGTTTTTTTTGCTGCTGTTCTTGTTTTCCTTGGAGACTGTTGACAAAAGGATGCCAGATCTCTGGAAGATTTCCTAGCAAAATATTATAATAAATAATACTGAAATACCTTACAGCAAAAATCAATTAACTTTCTATGATACAGCATGGCCAGAGGGCAGCAGGAGAGTGTTAGAAGGGAGCGTAGAAGGAAGAAAGTTTGCTATAAATTAATTAAAGCACCCGAAGCCAGTTAAAGCACCTGAAGCCAGTCACATGATAAAACCCCCCTGCTTCAATCAGACAAGAGGAGGAGTTGAAGCAGAGTGGATTGGTGTTGGAGCAGAGAGCAGTTTGGAGGGAAGCAGAGGAGAGTTTGGAGAAGTGCTGCAGTGCGCTAAGAAGACCAAGACCCTAGGTAAAGGGACACCTGGTTTGTGCAGCGGGAGGGCAGGAAGCTCCACAAGCTGAAGGGCAGGAGGGGGAAGGAACCGCTAGTTCAAGTGGTTTACCGCTATCCCTAGGGCCCCTGGGCTGGGACCCGGAGTAGAGGGAGGGCCTGGGTCCCTCCCTCTCCACTCCCCTCCTTTAGGACACTAATGGGGCAGTTAATACCACAGTTCAGGGGCGAGAAACGGTGCCCTGAACCCGCCCCAAGAAGAGAAAGTGCAAGACCATCAAAGTAGTGTCAGCAATTTGCCACACGTGGTGTTAGCAGTGGAATCTATGCGCTGGGAACTTAAACCAGGGTTAGCCAAAACCCTCCCGTCCCTAAGATGGACGACGTGGTCAAGGCCCTAATACAAGCCACTGCAGCCCAGCAGGAGGCTACCCGGGTCCAAGCAACCGCCCAATGGGAGGCGACTTGGTTGCAGCAGGAGACTAATGGTCTGTTGATGAGTCAGGCTGCCCAGGACTGAGCCCTGCTGCAAGAGCTGATGAACCAGATGGAGGCCCTTATGGAGCTGAACCACAACTGCAATGGGACCTGGACCATACGGGCCAGCCACTGCCTACAGAAAATGACACAGGAGGATGATGTGGAGGCATACCTCCTGGCTTTTGAAAGAGCAGCCCTGTGGGAGGCCTGGCCCCGAGATCAGTGTGAGGAGGCCCAGAAGGTCATCTATGATATGGCCACGGAGACTGCAGCAGATTACCCCCAGCTGAAGGCAGAGATCCTGGCCAGATCCAGAGTAATGAAGGCATTGCGAGCCCAGAGGTTCCATGAGTGGCAGTATACGGACGACAAGAAACCCCAATCACAGTTGTTTGACCTGATCCACCTGACCCAGAAATGGCTGCGCCCTGAGGCCCTCAGCTCTGAGAAGATGATGGAGCTCCTGGTACTGGACCAGTATATGAGGGGGCTATCACCAGGCCTCCAGGCTTCAGTTGGCCCGAATGACCCCTCCACCTATGATGAGTTGGTCTCCCTCGCGGAAAGACAACTGGCAGCCAGCAAACTGTTCCAGACCCCAGGGGGTGAGACGCAGCAAACCAGGAAGCCAGTCCCAAACGCAAGGCCCTGGACTGTTGAGAACTCCAGGAGAACCATAACTGGGAGGAAAGACACTGAGAACTGGCCCGAGGCCAAGAAGGGACCTGGGGGTTTGGGAAGAGAGGGCTGAGAGGGCTGGCCAAATAGCCCCAGGCAGAGGTGGCAACCGGAATAAGGGGGCTGTGTTATGAGTGTGGGGAATTGGGGCATATAGCAGCCCAGTGCCCCAACAGGGGAGAGCCTATGCAATGTAATCTGGGGGATCACGGGGAGCAATGTGGCCTAATCGGCCTGGTAGGAGTCGCAATGACCTCGCATGGGTATACAAGATCAGTAAAAATGAATGGAATCGAAACCATAGCATTAGTAGATTCCAGGAGTGCTGTCATGCTGGTCTCGGGAAAGTTGGTGGGGCAAGACCAACTAACCCGGGCCAAAAACACAGGGGTAACATGCATTCATGGCACCGTAAATTTCTACCCCACAATCCCGGTATGGATTGAGATCCAGGGGAATACTACCAGGGTGACTGCAGGGGTGGTCCCCAGGCTCCTCTACCCTGTCTTAATTGGTAGAGGACTTCCCCGGGTTTGAGAGTTTACTCCACCCAATAGAGCCAAGCGAGGGTAGCAACCCTTGGGATGAGACTGAGGCACCTACAGATCGGCAAACATTGGAGTGAGACTAATTTGCCCCAGAGTTATTCTCATCCCCTGGAAAACCCTGAAAGTCTAGGCAGGAAAGGAGGGCAGATAAAAGGTTAGGGACCAGGATTCTAGCAGAGAACAGAAAACCTCCGTTGTTGGTAGGCGAACCTGTTCAGGAGGCCAGGAGATAATTCAGGCCAGTGAGGACTCGGAGGCGGTTCCTAGCCCAAGTAGGGGCAACTCCAGGGGTGGAGTAGAAACAGGCCCCCTGGAATTAGGTCAGATTGGTATCGCACATGAGAATTTCGGGCAGGACCAAGCCAATGAGCCGCTATATGCAAATGTGAGAGAGGAGGTAGTGGAAGTAAATGGCGTACCTGTGGAAGGAAAAACCTAAGGCCATATTATGTGCTCAAACGCGATCTGTTATACAGGATAGCACAAATACAAGGGGAAGAAGTAGAGCAACTCTTAGTCCCACGGAAACACACAAGGGCAGTACTAGAGTTAGCTCACAGTCATCTATTTGGGGGACATCTAGGAGTAGACAAGGCACTGGATAGAGTCCTAAGAAGGCTTTATTGGCCAGGAATACATGCAGAGGTCCAGCGTTATTGTGTCTCCTGTCTTGAATGCCAGTTGCATAGCCCCCGACCTCACTTGCCGGCCCCATTAGTACCTTTGCCTATTATTGAAGTCCCTTTCGAGAAGATAGCAATGGACATAGTGGGCCCACTGGAAAGATCGGCACGGGGCCACCGAAATGTACTAGTCATCCTTGATTACACGACACGGTATCCAGAAGCCATTCCTTTAAGAAACCCCACATCCAAGGCAATAGCAAAAGAACTACTCCAGGCTTTTGCTAGAGTGGGCATCCCTAAGGAGATCATGACAGACCAAGGAACCCCGTTCATGTCAAAATTAATGAAAGACTTATGTACCCTACTCTGCATCCCAGGCCATACGGACCTCAGTCTACCATCCACAAACAGATGGACTGGTTGAGCGGTTTAACCAGACTCTTAAAAGTATGATCCGGTAGGTGGTAGCACAGGACGGAGAAAACTGGGATACCCTTCTACCGTATCTAATGTTTGCTATACGGGAAGTCCCCCAGGGGTCCACTGGTTTCTCTCCCTTTGAGCTACTAAATGGACGCCACCCATGCGGAATATTAGATATTGCGAAGGAAGATTGGGAAGAACAACCCAACCCAGGAAAGAATGTCATTGAGCACGTGACACAGATGAGAGAGTGAATAACTCAAGTAACTCCTATAGTACAAGAACATTTGGAAAAAGCTCAAGAGGCCCAGCAGACATATTAAAACCATCGGGCAAAAGTATGGAGATTTCAGCTGGGGGAAACGGGTAATGGTGCTAGTACCGACAGCAGAAAGCAAACTCCTAGCCAGCTGGCATGGACCATATGAGATAGTGGAAGCCATTGGGGAGGTGGACTATAAGGTCAGACAACCAGACCGCCGAAGGCCAGAGCAAATCTACCACATCAACTTACTGAAGCGCTGGCATGACCGAGAGACGTGCCTGGTCATTCGGGGAGCTCCACCCCAGACAGACGACCCATGGGGGCAGGGAAAGATATCTCCTGAGTTAACTCCAGAACAACGAACAGAGGTCATTGATATGATCCAACGGAACTAGGACGCGTTCTGTACACAGCCGGGCCGTACGACACTGGTCCAACATCATATTGTCACCAGGCCCGGAGTAAGGGTGACAATAAGACCGTACCGGATACCGGAAGCTAAAAGGGAAGAAATTAGGACAGAAGTGAAGAAGATGCTGGAACACGGGGTTATTGAAGAATCCCACAGCCAGTGGTCCAGCCCTATCGTCCTAGTCCCCAAGCCTGATGGCACCCTGAGGTTTTGCAATGAATTCCGAAAGTTGAATAAAGTATCCCAATTCGATGCCTGTCTGATACCACGCATTGACAAGCTAGTTGATCAGTTAGGCAAGGCCAGATACCTAACCACCCTGGACCTGACCAAAGGATATTGGCAAATTCCCCTGGCCAAGAATGCCAAGGAAAAGACTGCCTTCTCTACACCTGATGACCTGTTCCAATACACTGTCCTCACTTTCGGACTCCATGGGGCCCCTGCAACATTCCAACGACGTATGGACAAATTGCTGCGACCCCATGCCAAGTATGCCGCCGCCTATCTAGACGACATAGTCATCCATAGCCCTGACTGGGAAACGCACCTAGGAAAAGTAGAAGCGCTACTAGATGCCCTGCAGAAGGCTGGCCTCACTGCCAACCCTCTCAAGTGCGTGATAGGACTAGCTGAGGCCAGATACCTCAGGTATGTAGTAGGGAGAGGGTTGGTGAAACCCCCATGGAATAAAGTGGAGGCAATACAAGGTTGGCCTCGACCAGTACGCAAAAAACATGTCAGAGCATTTCTAGGGATAGGATACTATCGGAGATTCATCCCTCATTTTGCCACAAGAGCAGGGCCATTGACAGATTTTATAAAGGCTTGGGGCCCCGAGATAGTAAAGTGGACTGTTACGGCAGAAGGAGCATTTGCAGATTTAAGGACAGTCCTTTGCTGCCATCCAGTACTCATAGCCTCAGACTTCGAGAAGGAATTCATCCTACAAACAGATGCCTCGGAGGTAGGGCTAGGAGCCGTCTTTTCGCACATGGTAGGGGACGAACACCCGATCTTGTACCTCAGCCAGAAACTCCTCCCCAGGGAACAAAAGTACGCTGTCGTTGAAAAGGAATGTCTGGCGGTAAAATGGGCTATGGAGACTCTCCACAACTACCTATTGGGGTGGCGGTTTACCATTGTGGCAGACCACGCCCCACTCCAGTGGATGCACAGAAACAAGGAGAAGAATGCAAGAGTGACTAGGTGGTTACTATCCCTGCAGCCCTTCCATTTCCGGGTACAGCATAGGGTTGGAAGCCAACACAATGATGCTGATGGTCTATCACGACAGCACTGCTTCTCGTCCCAAGTAGCCCAACTACATAGTGTTGAGGAAGGGGCCGGGGGATATGTGATACAGCATGACCAGAGGGCAGCAGGAGAGTGTCAGAAGGGAGCCTTATTCCCTGTAGAGGGAAGAAAGTTTGCTATAAATTAATTAAAGCACCCGAAGCCAATTAAAGCACCTGAAGCCAGTCACATGATAAAAATCCCTTGCTTCAATCAGACAAGTGGAGGAGTTGAGGCAGAGTGGATTGGTGTTGGAGCAGAGAGCAGTTTGGAGGGAAGCAGAGGAGCGTCTGGAGAAGTGCTGCAGTGGGCTAAGAAGACCAAGACCCTAGGTAAAGGGACACCTGGTTTGTGCAGCGGGAGGACAGGAAGCCCCACAAGCTGAAGGGCAGGAGAGGGAAGTAGCCCAGGGGAAGGAACCGCTAGTTCTAGTGGTTTACTGCTATCCCTAGGGCCCCTGGGCTGGGACCCAGAGTAGAGGGAGGGCCTGGGTCCCTCCCTCTCCACTCCCCTCCTCTAGGACACTAATGGGGCAGTTAATACTCCAGTTCAGGGGCAAGAAACAGTGCCCTGAACCCCCCTCTCCCTCCAAGAAGAGAAAGCGCGAGACCCATTATAGTAGTGCTGGCAATTTGCCACATTTCATAGAGATCTAAAAATTGGTAGACCGAGAAGGAAGAAAACTACTATGAATTTCAGATTGTGAAGTGTACCATACCTTTTATCTATGCTCAGAAATAATACAAGAAAAAATTAAAATCTTGTCAAGTCTAGGATAAATTATTAATGTGGAACTAAAGGTTTTAACTTTCGTTGAACAGGAAGAACCTATTAAAATTGTAATTAAATTCCTAAAAATTTACAACTGATTTTATGTTGTAGGTCTGCGAAGAGCACTATGGACTAATTTCATTGTTATGAGATTTTCCTGGTAGACATGAATTCAAATGAAACAGTCACTAACTCTGCAATAAAGCAATGCATTGAGCCATAGAATAAACAAAACAGATCAAGCAAATAAAAATGAACTTTTATATTGGGCTTGAAGTTACACAAAAAGAGTGGGTTGGGCCTGTTGGGGCCTTGTATATCTTCACTTGTCGTCATTTAGATTGCAAGACCTTCAGACCAGAGACGTGTCTCTTGATATGCCTGGGACGTGCCCAGCATGCTTGTGGGTAGTATAAAAGATCTTTCCATCTTTATTTTATGTACTTGTGTGGTCATATCTAGGCTCACTGCAGCATTTGCAGTTCGATTAGATCTTTGCTGAGGAAAAGAGGGAAGGGAGAAGAGACCCTTTTCTCTTAGGGTGAAATTCATTATCCCCTATATAAATCCCAAGCAAATCTGTGCGGAGAAATTTACCGGTACTGGTGGAAGAAAAGATTCTCATATGCTATTACTGCCCCTATGCACCTCCTCCAAAGAGATTGGGGGTAAGTGGATATATATTAGTGCAGATCCTGAAAATTCTCCTGCATGTAACTGCGGCTGAGTGAAACTCATTTCTCAACAGGCAGAGGGTGAGGAGGCCTCTCTACAAACTAAACACAATCCCGGTTCCACATATTGTTGGGCCTGAGTTGCACAGGTAGCTTTCCATGCTGGTGTAAATCCATGCAGAGCTATTCAACAAAGATATTTTTCATAGATCTTTGCTGTGTTCCATCCACTGAAGGAGAAGGCCTAAGCATTCTTTATCATCCTTATAGAAGGTAGGTATTTTAACACACAGAAAATAGTTCCCCTATCCCATGAGTATTAGATTTCGGCCCTGGTCCCACCAAAGGAGGATTGGAGAGTTTGGCAGAGGAATGAAAGGCAATAGTGCAGGATTCTAGGAAGGGGCTGCAGACTGGAAGGTTGAAGGCTAGTCTGATTGTCAGGGCAGGGTGCATCAGCGTACTGGCTAGGGGAGATGCACAGACTTCACACAAATTATCACCCTTTGCCCACAGGTAAGATGAAAAAATTTGTAACATCATAACCATCAGGTTGTCAGAGTTCAAATAAATTTTTCTGACATACCAAGCAATTGTCCTGCTCTAGACACTGTCAATCGAAATTCTGCATGTAATATTTAGGAAAGACCTTCGAGAACGACTTCTGTTAACTGTTCGTGGATCTGTCAAAATTAAAAATAAACACTATTTCTAGCTTCAACACTTCTATAGTGAAACTAATCAAATAACTTGTTGGATTTTCTTAAGAGTTTCTGGTGATCAAATTCACTTCCTCTGAAGAATCATGTGGTACAAAGACCTGAAAAAATGCTTCTGCTTGTATGTGACGCTTTTGGATGATCAGCGTACACTGTGGTTAATAAGCTGTCTTGCAGTACTTCCCCTCAAACTTCATCTTTCATCTGTGTTTAAGAAGTTGGAGATTGATGGCCTTTTTTAAAATGAAATGAAATCACTTGAACTTTTTTAAAATTAAGCAGCCACCAGTCCAACACACAGTACTTCTAACTGGGAATGATCTGTGCTGCAAACACTTAAACATTTGAAATTCCTTCCACCTGTCACTAGCTTATCAAAAGATCAGATAAACTGACTGTAAAGCACATCCTTTTCCTGGATTTTAAAAAATCATGTATAAAGCCACAATATACATGAAATATCCTCTACATTTAAAACTATTAACAACTGCCAAACACTGACCTGAGCTGCAGATAATGTTAAAGGAAAGGGCCACATGATGTGAGTATTTTGCGTGACTTCATCTCTTTTTCCATGCTGTCTCTTGTAAATCACATGCACACAAATTGCACCTCAGGGAGATGAGACATTTGGGGATAGAAGGCTGAGTGGGTGAGTGGATTTTTTTTTAAACACCTTGCCAAAGCAGTACTACAGTAGCTTGGGATAAGTCACCTAGGCCTGGCTGCACAAAAGGACTTAGGTGTTACAATGCCTAACTTCTAGGCACTTAGGAAATCACAGGAAGAACCCACTGCAATCCACAACACATGACTCAGGCGTGTAGGCGCCTATATAATGCAAGGGGGAGAGAGAGGCGTCTAAGTCTGTGATCCACAAAAATCAGCATGGGAGGCCAGGAGCTTCCTAAGCCAGCCAATGGGAGAGGCAAACACCCCTCTTTATGGGTAAACCCTGCCTAGATGCACACGTTGTATCTCAGTGGCTAGAACAGTCTCCTCAGAGATGGGAGATCCTAGTTCAAATCTTTTCCCCCACTCAGGCAGAGGAGAGAATTGAACCCGGGTTTTCCCACATCCCAGGTGAGTGCTCTAATCACTGGACCAAAAGTTATCAGGAAGGTAGCACCTCTACCTCTGGCCAGATTTTGAATGGGACGTGATCCAGTAGGCAAACTCTGAGCTCACCCACTGGACTGGATCCCGCACACGAGATAGGCAGGCACACACTTATTTTCCTCCTATTCATCAATTTGCTCTGTGGCTTAGGTGGGAGATAGATGCTTCGGCACTCAGAGGGAGGCAGCAGTTGCCTGCTCAGATGCAGAAGTTTATGCACCCAGGGAATTTCTAGCCTGAAAATTTAGGCACTTAGTGAATGTAGTGCCTACAGGGTTCGATGCAAGCTTTATAGATCACAGTGGTACCTAAACCCCTAAACTCAGGTGCCTAAGTACCTTTGTGGCCATGGGACTGTCCCTATAAAATCGGGACATCTGGTCACCCTACTCACAAGAGAAAGCACTATGTTTGATGTTAATTCAGAGCCACAGAGTTTTTTTTTTTTTTTTTTTCAAATAAACTAGTTTTCTTACAAGCCTGAAGCCAGCTAGCTTTGCAGAAGTTCCCAGATTTTGCAGGAAGCCTGTACTGCATTGTGGTTTCAGAGGAAAGCCATGATACCTTTTGCATGGTTTCACCTTGAACTTTGCCTCCCCCCGTTTCCAGAGTTTTATTCTGGTTTTTGAATCATTCAGAGCTAAAACTCTAAGACAGACTTGCAGATTGAAGATCCCCAGAAACTGCTTGCACATAATGCTGCAAATGAAAACCGCTGGGTCCTGTACACATCTTGTGGAACTGAGCAGCTGTGACAATTAAATGTGTTGATAGTTGTTCAAGAAAAAATGTAGCTTTTTTTTTTTTGGACACTTAGTAACTATTTTGATCCCAGAAACAGTGTTAGGGTATCAGCTGCTGCCTGACACAATCATGCACTTTTTAAAATTTCCCTTCTTAAAATAAAAATCTTGATCAATGCAGTTTAAATTTAGGCTTCTGAGTCCAACTTAATGTCTGTCACCATTCCTCCCTTTCTAGTACCTCACAAATGTCCCTTAATGGTGGCTTTGCATGAAAGTGTTACAGAGGGACCTGGAGGTGAACAGCCAGTCCCCTACTCCGATAGGAGGCTGCTAATCTCATGGGTATGCGAGTGGAACCTGATTTTTCTTAAAATGGTGTCTCCTCTTTAGCTGCAATTGAGCAACTTGCAGGAGGATGACCAAACACAGGTTCTGCTGGAGAAGTCCTGCTTCAGGGAAAAGAGAAGAGAGCCAGCAGAGTTATCATTGCAAGCAACTCCTACTCCCACATCATGTTGACTAATTCAGTGTTAAATATTGTTCAGCACTCATTGTAAACCAGGGCTGCTGTGTCTTAACAGGTTATCTGGCTGCAGTGAACTCTATGGCCAGTTAACCACAACCAGAGATAGTGTGGAACAATACAGTCCTTGTCTCAGTCATACTTAACCAGTGTTCTAACACCATCTTTTCCTCTACACTTGAAAGGAAATATGACCCAACATTCTTACTGAACTGGACACGTTCATGCCATGACCTAGGTTAATTGTGAAATTCTCTGATTCATCTTCTTCCCCCTTCCTAACTTGTTTTACAAGAGGGTAAGAACTTGCCAAATTGCCAAGTTTTTTGCTTTAAAATGTATTGTGGTGTTGGAACTGTTCAAGCTGCTAATACATACACATAACAAAATATTATCCCATTTATAACTTCATGACAGAATATATTTATCAAGAACTCCTCAGCACAGTCTAGTGCCTTGAGTACAGCTGTTTGGAAGGTATGCCAGTTGAAGGAAGCTTTTAAAGAGTAATTTCACATGAAGGCTAAAAAGTAGTGGTTCAACTTACTTTTGCCAGCTCTACTGAATTCATAGGACTAGACCATAACTTCAAGTGTTTTAAATGATTTATTCAGATTAGGCAATTTTCTCAACACTTTTTTTGGTTTAATATAATATATATAGTTTCAAAAACATTTCAGCTTTGAGGTAAAGTACTTTAAAGGAAAAACAAGAACACTTTTAAAAATAAAAGCAAAAGATCAGTAAAATTCTTAGGCAGGATAAACAGAAAAATATTCCCTCCTCATTTCAATGCTAATGATTCCAACACCAATACAATTCAAACAGCAAAGTAATCCAGTCAGAGTCCAAGTTCCTTCCTAAGGCAAAATTCTCTGATTCCAGAGGCAATTTTGCCCAAGTAAGGATTTCAGGATTAGGCCCATAATAATAAACCAAGAAACTGCTCAGGGCAGCTCTTCCCCTGCCATTGTACCCCACACCCCCACTCCCATATGGTGGAAATTAAAAGAAGCCTTACATTGTCTCTTCCTGCTCTGTGGAGGTAGATAATGCATTCACCATTGCATTATCCCATCTCTTAACTGCAGGGTTTCCCCATGTCAAATAATGCTCACCTTGCCAGTATTATGTTTTAAGCAAGTTCTTATCCACACATAAGAAAGACACCTCAAGAAGATTCTTGGGAGTGCTGCCAGTGGGAGAACATCTATGCTGACAAAGACGACAGCTAGGATTCAGGAGTGTATTCTCGAGATACGAAGTACCTGAAGGGATATCTTGGGACAACTGCATGTTTAGAGGGTTAAGTCCATTCCCCATACAGCAAGATGGGGGAGAGAGATCAGCATATGACCTCCAGCATGATGATTTCAAGGGAACTCTGATTTAAAATTTGGCATTTCCTAGCCTTTGTGGGGTCTCCTTGTGCAAGAGATTTCACCCTCTGTTTACATGTTATAGTGAGAAATTGCAAGACTTCATTACTCTAAGGTATTTTTTACAGTTGCAAGGATATGATTTGGGAATGACAGGCAATAGAGGTTATCGTTTTTAAGACATTATGAAGGAAGTTAATCGGAGTCTTCATCATCGAGGTATTCCTCTGCGTTACTTAATGTCCGCACTGTATCTGAAAATAAAACAATTCTGCTTTAGCCAGGGACAGAATCAGGCATAAAACACAAAACTTTTAATAGTTTAAATTTGTGGTGCTGTGGGCAAACACATGTGAGCAACTCTTAACACTACATTAAGAGGTTTTTTTTTGGGGGGGGGGGGGGGGAAGGGGTATTTCTTAGGGTTTAAGATATTTGTAGGTGAGGAGCTAGCCAGGAGTTGGTCAAATGGTCACCTTTTCTACACATGAACCTTTGCATATGTCTGTTGGAGAAAGTTCAGTTGATGAGACACTGGCATGCCTGCTGCTCAGTTCTCTTCATGTGAAGCTCCAGGAGCCTGGCTGCCTGAAAAGCTTTGCACACCAGAAGAAAGTTGGACACAATTTAAACCTCTCTAATGGGAAAGTTTTAAACACAGAATATCTGATTGGTGAACTAGAAGAAATTTCCCTAACTCACTTTGAAGGCTCTAAGCCAGTCTTCATCCTCTACTTTAACTCCCATGCAGACATCTCCTGTCTCTTCTCCTGTCATCCACCGTCCCTTGTTCTCTTCCCCACCTGGTTGTCTTCTTGTTGACTACGTGTTAGTTTTTAGACATGGACTTATACTTTCAAAAACTGCATGTATAAAACACATCTAAACCTTGTGCTTCTGGATGGCAAGTAGAAAATTGGATACAGCAGAGAGGGAGGGCATAGGACTAGTGGACACTGGGAAAATGGTCCTCCTCACCCAGATATGTAGTAATGTCAAGAGAAGAGCATCTAGCTTGTGCTCCTTAAAGAGATGCATAGAAGGGGAATTCTTTTGTTGTTGGACAGGAGTTCCCCTCCTACAGGAGATGAGCCCTGCAAGGAGGTTCTCATTTACATCTCTTCCAGTGAAGGAATGGAAGGCAGTCCTAACCAACCACGGCTTCTGTCTGTTTCCTCAAATATGACTTATCCTGCAGAGTTGTGTTGTACAACCCATTCTCCATCAAAAATAACTGATGCATAATCTGTTCTACACTGGTTAATAAAATATATTTGATGATAAATTCTGAAGTTATGCAGTATTCAAAAAACAATCATCTTAGTAAGCCAGCCCATGTCTTATATTTTGGAGTAATTGAGAAGTCAATTTTAAACTCTGATCTCGGGAATTGTTTTGCTAAAGGGAGCCCAAAAAGACTTGTTTTTAAAATCTCAGAAAATCCATTTAAGATTTAAGAGTGAGGGTAGTAAAGGTGGGGAATATACACCATCTTGCTTAATAAAGGTTTAGTCCCAGCTGTAAGTGCAAATATCCACACAGCCTTATCTATCAAAGGGCTATGGCCCTTCCAGACACTGCTGTACCAAGGTCAGCCTCCGACTTCTCATTCTCAGAAAGGCCCAGCACATTTCTCTCCTATCTTCTTCCCATTCCTTTTTTCTAATTCCCTTCATCGCCTCCTCTTCTCAGGATCTTCTTTCTTTCTGCAGCTCTCTGCCAACCCCTCATCTCCTTTAAATCTACCTTTTTTACAGCCTTCCAATGAAGAATCTCTAATACCCCTTTGCAACCTTATATTTGAATACTTATCCCCAACTGTATTTGTTTGCCTGAATTACAATACAAACTTTCTGGGGAAGAGATCATGTCTTGAGTTTAATATTCTGGAGTGCATCACACTTTCCAAACATCAGAATTTCTCAAATATTCTCCTCTCCCCTAATCCTCCAAACTTTTAAACACAACCGTTATGATTTGATGTTACTACAGTAGCTTCTGAAAAGTAAACCAACTAAGAGGGTTCCTAATGCTTAAAAAATAAGGTTTATGGAAAGAACAAATCAATTGAATGCAGTGCCATTAAGTACAAACACATTTTTAAAAACATGCACAAATTAAAATATTGTAAAATGAGGTAAAGCAGACAGCAGAAGCTATAAATATGCCACATTCATGCTATAGGGAACATACTGGAAGCAGAACTAAACTTGGATAGTTTGATAGTAGGAACAGGAAGAGTCCTAAAATAGTACATAGCAAGTACTGAAATGTAAATTGCAAGGAGTGCAATAGATGCAGATGCATTTGAAAAACAAACATAAGAAGAGGGGAAGAACAGAATCAAATATGAATGGTCAGAGAAATTCAGGGAACAAGAAAAGCACACATGTAGCTGTGACCGTGTTAACAAGAGGGAAGATTATGGAAGATCAATTTAAAGGAGAGAAGTGAGCAAGAAGTTAAACACTGATGTTGAAATGAAAACTGCAAACAATATTACAAATTACATGGTGATAGATTAGGTGGATATTGATGAAAAATGATATGATTTTTGTTTCTCAGTTGTCTAGAAGGAATGAAGGAAATATTCCAGAAATAAAGATTAGCTTTCTGGAGATGGAAAAGGAAAAATTAATGTAACTAATAGGGACATTAGAACAGAGAAAGATTCAGTAGCAGATGCCTTGAATCCCAGAATTCTAAAAGAGGAAGATAAAAAATACTTCTCATGGAGATTAATTCACACTAGAAAAATGTATAGGAACCTAGGAAAAACCAGTGTGGCTTCTGTTATAGCTGTTTTTTTCTGACCCTACGTTGACAAACAAGATATTCTGATGTTGCAGGAAATTGAATATTATGCTACTACCTCCTAACTTACTTCCATAAAGTACTCAAGGTTAAGGAGTTGTCAGATGTTTCATTAACATTATTTAAGGGTGGTTATAATAGCTCTTCCTTGCCTAGTTAAACTTCCATATAACTATCCCCCAAACAAAACTGTTGCTAACTTTGAATTAAGATATACTTTCATCCTATTTCCTTTTCAACTCATTCTCCACCCCTTCAACACTCCATACAGGTTCCCCATCTCACTTCTATTCCCTCCCACAGTCCACCTATCTCACCCCTGATCCTGAACAACTGACTTTAAGCTTTTTAAAACTGCCCTGTATCAGTGTGTGTAGTATGTATAGGTGGATCTATACCTGTGTTTAAAAAGTTAATCTGTCAGGGGGGTGGCGATATGGGTGGGAAGATTGTGGAAAGATTATATTGACACACATTAGAGCACAACTCCCTTTCTCAAGCCAGCAGGAGGCTGGGGAGTATGTGAGGATAATGGAGTGGGATGTTGTTGATGGGAAAGAGTAGTTTCTGCTTCTGGGATAAGCTGTGGGGGGAGAAATAGGCATGAAAACATTTCATATGGCTAACCACATGAAGTACAGAGCAGGGGTGAGAACCTTTTTTTCTTTCTGAGGCCCCCACAACATTCTATAAAAACTCCACGGCCCACCAGTACCACAACAACTATTTTTCTCCACAGAACAGCTATGGCTGACACTAAGGGGTAGGAAGCAGGGCAGTTGCCCGGGGGCCCATACCACAAGGAGCATCGCAAAACTAAGTTGCTCAAGCTTCATCCCCAGATGCTGGAGCTCAGGGCCCTGGGCTGCAGTCCTGCAAGGTGGGGCTTCAGCTTTCTGCCCTGGGCCTGGGCGAGTCTAACACCAGCCATGCTTGATGGACACCCTGAAACCAGCTCGTGGCCCCCCAAGGGTTGGGAACCACTAGCATAGAGTACAGCTCCTTTCTTGCCTGATTCTCCCTCCCATCACGCTCCATCCTCCAGGAATGCCCTGCTTCCACAGGAGACCCCCACCTTTGCTCTCCACCAGGATACCTCTCCTTTTCTCCCTATCCAATCCCATGATCCCCCTGGACAGTCATGCTCCTCAACCTCCCTAGCCTCCTGGTGACTTAGGAAGCTCATCAGAACTCAGCTTCTCGTGGTTCATCAAAATGGAGTTGCTCTGATGAACTCGAGGTCTGTTAGAGCCCTGCTCCCCGTGGTTCCAACTGAACAAAGAAGTGAGAAACAAACAATACCTCTCCCTTGTTTCTTTTTAAGCAGAGAAGCACAGGCAGCATTGGTAGCCATATCCAGAGCCAATTTCTTCTCATTGTTTCTTAAATCTGTTCTTGCCCCTTAAAAAAAATAAAGTCCAATTATGTCCAGAAATACTGCCCTAGCAAAACCTTTAGTAACAGTAAAATGAAATCCCTTCTCACACAAGTAACTTGGTCAGCATAACCAATGGGAAAGGGCAATGGACAGCTCATCTAGGGGTTTATCCAAAGTCAATAGAAAGATACCCAGTGGGCTTAGGATCAGGCTCCTTCTTAGGAGCTGTGGAGCTCCCTTGCTGCTTTACTGGGTTTAGGTACCTATTTTTGTCTTCCACTGCAGAGTGAAATTTTACCCTGGATGGGTCAGCCTGTTGCACAGACAACTTCCAGGGTTTGCATGGTTTGCAAATATATGCTGGGCTAGCTAGGAACCATAACGAGATTATAGAAAACAAATTGATAAAATATGCAAATTACAAACTCAGCAGTGATTTACACACAGGAAGCAGATTTGCCACACACAGAGTATTAAAATCTTGGTGAAGATCTTTACCCTTTGCCAGTAGCATCTCTACAATATCTGCATAACCCTTCCAAGCAGCAGCATGCAAAGCTGTGTCTCCCAATTTGTTCTGTGGAGTTACAGGGAAAAGCAACAGGATTAAAACAGCAAAAAATAATCCATTTGCACTAAGAATTAACAATAACAGCACTGTAAATGTTTGAATAAACAGGATAAACTTCCTACCTGTTGATTTAGTTCTACACTTGGCTGGGTAAATAACACTTCCACTATATCTACATAAAATGAAGGGAAAGGAAAAGAAAACTTGATGAAATCAAAACTTGATTTCTTATATTCCAATTACAGCATTGAAGTCAGGATTGCACAGAGAAAGGATATAATTAGTTAGAGAAAATCCATATCATTAAAGCCTGTGAAGACTGCTGAGCAAGCACTACAAATAGATACAGAAGTGAAACATTAATGTAAACCTCAGTGACAAACACCATTTTTTTGCTCTTCCCCTCAGCAGTCTGCATTTCGTCTCTCATTTTTTATAATCAGACTGTGATTAAGAATGTCTGTCCGCTTTTAAAGTAAAAGGATTTAAAGATGTTCTATTTTTTTAAAAAACGCATTACATTTGACATATCTGAGCCCTTCTCTGCTGGTTTTTATTTTTATTTATTTTTTTTTGCTAACCTGAATTACATAACAGTATAGACTTTGTTACTGATTACAGCAGATTAAGTAGTAAGTGGTCCATTAGCCCAGCAAATAGAAAAAACTAGACCATAATCAGTAGAGTTGATTGAGTGCTATACTGTACCTTTGTGCCCACCATGGCAAGCCCAGTACAGAGCTGTGCTTCCAGCTTTGTCTAAACCATTGACACCAACTTGGTTATCTAAGCACTCTCTCAACCAGCTCACGTTTCCTGAAACAAATAGAAAAACCTGTTTGTTTTTTCAAATCACTGTTTTTAATAGAGATTTTGTTTGAAGAATTGAATAGCAGAACCACGAAGGGCATTTAGCTCTGTATGAATACTATGTTGCATTAGAACTTAATTTTTGTTTAGCAATTCATTAGAAACCATGTTTGGCAGTAATAGTTATTGCTACAGGTTATGGAGGGGGAAAAAATAGTCCAACTACCATTAAACATCTTGTTCAGAGGACAATTTTTTCCCACCTTAAAAGCTAATCAGTAATGGAATAGGACAAACACATTATATATTGCATCCATTTGCAATCTGGTAAATTCCCTGCCCTCCCTCCCACCCCCTTTTTTTATTTTACTCTGCTACTCAATGCTACAGAATTTAGATACCAAATGTATTCAAAATATTCAGGTTAGCCAGCCAAAATATGCAGCACATTCCGTCTTTATTCAAATAACATTCAAACAGAATGCCTTTGTTGGCACACATGTGCATACATACACAAACCACACACAGACTTCTTTTGGCATTACAAAATTTAAAATTCTCTAAATGAGAAGTCCAGGGTATCACAGTCCAAACCACACACCCACACCCACCTCTTTTGGCAGCTTCATGCAATGGATTATCAATGGACTCAGCTTGTTCAGCCACTGAAATGAGACACACAATAAATTCTGATCAGTTTCTCATAGTAAAGATTTTTGTATTTCATTTTTTTCAGACTCTTGATAATTAAGTCCGAGAGGCTAGTGTACAGAAGTAGATTTTGCATTTTGTTCTGATGGTGCTGAGGTTAGTGGTCTTCCTGTCTCTTGTGAAAGTGGGTTCAAGAATGATGGGTTAGTCACTGAGACTGTTCTACTTCCTGTGCACATGAGCTCAATTCAAAAGAGGCTGTGGAAGCTAGAGGTCCCAGGATGAAATCTGTTGGAAATCTATGGCAAAATTACCTCTAACTTCAACTGGGCCACAATTTCACACATGGTATTTCTTAGCCTAATGTAAGCTTGTGAAGTGACTGTAATGGTTGACCACCAGCATCTAGTGATCTGCACTCTGAAGCTCACATTTCCTGTGAGTGTTCTTTCTAGCTAAGACTTGGAATGGGGAGGAAAGCATTGACTGGTGCTGGTGAAGATCAGAAGGTGATGAGGGGTGCGCTCCAGATGCCCAGGGTGAAGCATGTGTGTTTGGTTTTCCCGGGCCCTATGCTGTTGCTGTGGGAAGTGGCAAAGCTAGTGAAATTCCACAGCAGAGCAGCAGGGAGTTGGTTTGCAAATGGAATGATTCTCTTTGGAAAAACTGAGGTGCAAGCATTAGGCAACTTTGAGGACGTGTCCGTGGTATTCATGTCAGTGGTACTCTGAAGAATGTGGTGGTAGGGGTCCCTTCTTTACATGAAAGGATTTTAATTCCATTGTCAAATCCCCTACGCTATCCAGACCTTCTTTGAGTTTTCCATTTATGATATCACCCAAACAGTGGTTTATAATTGCACTGTTTCATATGTTGAAGTACTTGATTAATCCTGAACAAACGAAAATGCAAATCCGAGATTCTTTGATTATGCACACAAATGCTGTTAAACAATTAATATATGGAGGGAAAAGCAGAATTTGATCACTGTATCTTAGCCACTCTGCAAACAGAATTGCTTAATTATACAGTACACTAAAAGCACTATACAATGTGAAGTAGAACTCTTCTTTTTATTCTATATGGATTGTACTTCTCTCAGAAGACTGAATTTCTTTTCCCATTATTTCGTACTATTGCCAAATGGCAATTTTTCCCCTCAGTTCCTTATGATGGAATTATTATGGCACTTAATATCTCCCTATTATCAGTATTGTCAAATTTACATTGGTTTTCAGTTTGTGCTTCTGCAGGTCAAGCAGATGGAGCACACGATCATTGGATAGGCATGCTTGCTGTATCAGGGCATATACCCTGAATTGGACCTCCTGTAATTTGTCTCTCATTTATCCATACTAAGTTTACATCAGGGTTCAGGCCAATGTACTGTGCCTCAAAGTAGCTTAGGGATGGGGTAAGGCACCATGGAACAGTTTCAGCAGGAGAGACTGAGGGATCCCCACCTTAGAATATCCCATAGTACAGTGGTTTGAGCACTCTCTGGAGAGGTTTGAGCCCCCCATGTTCAAATCCTCCCCCCGCCCCGTGGCAGAGAGGTGAGTGATGTAACCACTGGGATAAAAGTTATAAGGTGGGCACCACCTCCCGCTGGATTTTGAATGGGACCCGAGCTGGCAGGCAAGCTCAGAGGCTGCAACTCAGGTGGTAGCTGAAGAAGAAAAGACTTTGAGGAACTGGTCAGCACCATCGCAGTAGATCATGAATTTGTCACCAGGACACTGGATTGTTGCAGTTCACTCTACCTATGGTTAATTAGGACATTCATAAAGAAGTCACCGCTGGTAAACAAAACAGCGGTCCATTTTCTAAGCAGAAAGAGGCACAGGAAGCCCAATATACTGGTACTCTGCAATTTGTATTAGCTCCGTATCATTATTAGAGCCACCTAGAGATTCTGGTATTGATTTATAAATCTCTTTAAAGCAACAGGCTTATGCTATCTCAGACATCTTCTCAGAGCCACCACAGCAGTTGATTGTCAACCACAATGTATTTAAAAGATACTGTCACAGAGTGACTTGCCCCTGCAAGAAAGGGAGCAGGATTCAGTGCACCTCGACTGATTACCTGCTGCCCAGTTGGCCTTTAAGGGGAGGCACCTGGACTTTACAAAGGAGGAGACAGCTTCAAAGGGGTTGTCAGATGCCTGCAGGCACTGCAGGGAGTAAGAAGGCTCCTGAAGGACCCTGAGTTAACAGGGAGAAGGCCTAACTCCAGGCAAGAGGTGCTGGAAACACAAGAAGACAAACCCTCAGGGAGGAAGGGCTGTGCCCAGATTGTGATTGGGGAGAAAGAAGGCAAGTTTAAAGAAAGGACAAACACTCATGGATGAAGACTGCGTAAGCTTGAGTTCTGTTTTTAAAAGACTTTGTGCAGGATTTAATAAACTGAACTGCAGGAGGGGATTTTTTGTTTTGTTTTAATATCTAAACTCTGTAGACCAGTGGTTCTCAACCAGGGGTACATGTACCCCTGGGGGTACACAGAGGTCTTCCGGGGGTATGTCATAAATATAAAGGGAAGGGTAAACACCTTTAAATCCCTCCTGGCCAGAGGAAAAACACTTTCACCTGTAAAGGGTTAAGAAGCTAGGATAACCTCGCTGGCACCTGACCAAAATGACCAATGAGGAGACAAGATACTTTCAAAGCTGAAAGGGGGGGAAAAACAAAGGGTTCTCTCTGTCTGTGTTTTTGCTTTTGCCGGGACCAGAGCAGGAATACAGGTCAGAACTCCTGTAAAGGGCTAATAAGCAATCTAGTTAGATATGCGTTAGATTCTGTTTTGTTTAAACGGCTGATAAAATAAGTTGTGCTGAATGGAATGTATATTCTGTTTTTGTGTCTTTTCTTTTTGTAACTTAACGTTTTGCCTAGAGGGATTCTCTATGTTTTGAATCTGATTACCCTGTAAGGTATTTACCATCCTGATTTTACAGAGGTGATTCTTTTACTTTTTCTTCAATTAAAATTCTTCTTTTAAAAACCTGATTGTTTTTTCCTTGTTCTTAAGATCCAAGGGTTTGGGTCTGTGTTCACCTATGCAAATTGGTGAGGATTTTTATCAAGCCTTCCCCAGAAAAGGGGATGTAGGTTTTGAGAGGAGTTTGGGGAGAAAGACGTTTCCAAGCAGGCTCTTTCCCTGTTATATATTTGTTAGACGCTTGGTGGTGGCAGCAATAAAGTCCAGGGACAAAAGGTAAAATAGTTTGTACCTTGGGGAAGTTTTAACCTAAGCTGGTAAAAATAAGCTTAGGGGATTTTTCATGCAGGTCTCCACATCTGTACCCTAGAGTTCAGAGTGGGGAAGGAATCTTGACAGGGTACATCAACTCCTCTAGATATTTGCCTAGTTTAACAACAGGCTACATAAAAAGTTCTAGTGAAGTCAGTACAAACTAAAATTTCATACAGACCATGATTTATTTACACTGCTCTTTGTACTATATACTGAAATGTAAGTACAATATTTAATTTCCAATTGCTTTATTTTATAATTATATGGTAATTGAGAAAGTAAGCAATTGTTCAATAATAGTGTGCTGTGACACTTTTGTATTCTTATATCTGATTTTGTAAGCAAGTAGTTGTTAAGTGAGATGAAACCTGAGGGTAAGCAAGACGAATCAGACTCCTTAAAGAGGTACAATAGTCTGGAAAGTTTGAGAGCCACTGGAGTAGACTTTAAGGGAGCCTGAGTTAAGGGGAAACTCAGGAAGGCCTCTAAAAGCCTCTTGGACAGAAGGAGCTGCTATAGGGCAGGGACGCCCTTTGACACACATGTATAGACTGAAGGGGTTCCAAGGCGAGCCAGCAGTAGCCTTTCAAACTCCTCCACAAAGAAGGATATCTAGAATAGTCAGTTCTACCATCACCATGTTTAGTTTTTAAGATCACTCCTTAGTCAAAGCATTTCCCAAAGAACCACAAAAAACTTGACAGCATACCAGAGTAGGAAACCGATAGTTAGAGCAAGAAGTAGGACAAAAAACTGCCTGCATGTCTGGACAGTCCCACACGTTTCGTTTTGTTTGTTTGATTTTATAACCTATATACAATGTCTACCTATGGTGGTGATAGGTACTTGAGAAATGCTGATTAAGTATTCTGATGTACTTTGATACTGGACCCTTAACTGCAGCACTGTTACCAGTGTCCAAAAAAATAATCATATCTAGTAGTTTCTACTTAGTGATATGTAAACAAAGAGAAAAATAAATTCTAGACTTTACCATAGTTGCTTGGAATAAGTCCAGTCCTGCCTTTGCAGGTTCCCTTCCACCAATTTGTGTCACTCTGGAGGGGAAGGGGGAAAAAAAAATTAAAAAACAGTCTATTGCATTTTAAACTTAGTCAGTCTACATGTGACACCACTGCTGAAATAATGTTACTCACCATATCTGAAATGTAGATAATATCCCCTTCTTCAAAATACAACTCATCTGGCTGAAAAAACAAACAAACATAAATATGTGTGAAGAGATAAAGCAAGTACATGAAAAGAGCACAGCACCTTTAGTTTTTGTGGTAATATTGCACCATCCAAAAATCTCCAGTGTCAAGTCAACTGCTTGATAGTCATTTACATTCTCGGCAAGTCAAGCTACTTGTACTACAAGTAAGAAATGTGACAGGCAATACCGTATGAGGCATGTACGCTAGAGGAGAAAGCTGGTAATCTTCCTACCATGGATTGAATGAAACTATTTAAGTGGAATGGGGAGTAATTAGGTTTTTTTTTTTTTAATTCTTCTGCACAATATATCTTTGGGCAAACTGAATCTGTCATTTATCTGTCTGTACTAATGACATGTAATCTAGTTTTTAAAAAATAAAAATAGTGTGGAGAAGGAAACGCCAAAGATTCTAAGACATCTCAACAACTTGACTTTGGAAGGACAAGGTTAAAGCAGAGCAGTGTGTGAAATCTTACGAAGGTTAAAGCAGAGCAGTGTGTGAAATCTTATAGTGGGGCTATCACATCCTTATCATTAAGATTGACAATAGCTTACTGTTTAATAGCCAATTTTCTAAATGTTCTAAAATGTACATAGTGCAAATAAATATTTTGGAAACTGATGAAGGGGATACAGGATAGGACTAGTGATCCAAATTTGAGGTTGTTTGAGCAAAGGGTTTTCTGAGATACAGATCTCTTCTCCCCTCCGCCCCCTGGCCAAAATTATTTTAACATTAAAATAAACTTAAAATAATATTTTAACCTTTTGTGCCTACCTGGGACTCAAACTATGACTATGATCCTCCCCAAACTGATAACCATCCACTTGGGATTGATCTCAGCTAGGATCTGGCACCCACTGCCCAGTCGGAAAGCAATATTTAAATACTTAGTCAGTATAAAAACGGATCTACAATTTGCTTTCCAAACTGACAAGCCACAGAAAGTCATTTGTGTTTATGCTGCAGGCAGGAGCTCTACTGCAAATCCATGTTTTGTAGGTAGTGTGACATCACAGTAAATGAATGTCTCAGACATGCCCAAGTAGCACCCATGTACTAGGAGTTCAAGTGTTGATCTCGGCAGCTTACTGAGAACATGGGGTGTGGATGTTAGTTGCTCTCTGCCTGCATTCTGCAGTGGCTCCTCCTGAAAGCAAAATTCTGGTTTTAAGAGACAATATTTCAAAGTGCTCTTAAAATCCACACTTATGCTTCAGTTGTTTTGAAAATTGCTATCCTGTAACTCTATTTCCTAGTTTTCGGAGGCGTGAGTATAACCACACTTAACATTCTGGAAGGGTACAAGGCACTGTGAATGAACTTTAATTCTGTCAGGTTTTTGGCAGTGAATTGCACTCCTATTTGCCTTGTTAACACCCTTACACCTACTCTAAAGGAGGCAGACTTCAAAAAGACAACTAACTCCTGTACTGCCCCCTTACTGATTGTAATGAAACCCTTTCTGAAAATACTCTTCTTATCCTGGGGATTCTGCCAGGGAAAGGCACCTTAAGTTCTTGGTAGGACTCCACAGTAGCCCTTCTGGCAAAGGCTACTCAGAAGATGTGCTTATTCAGCACGAGTACTAAATGGCAAACTTTTAAGGGGAGGTTTGGTTTATGTTTCTCAGCTACCAATCCAATTAACCTAATTAAATGGGGATAGACAAGGAGCACAAACTAGTTGCCCCTCAAACCTGCAATCATGATGGAGGGGCAGAGGGTCAGCATTCATGGGAAAAGGTGTGCTGGTTTTATTGTAAACACCAGTGGGCTACACAAATGCTCACTAACCCCCATGTTTGATTTGCATCCCAGTCCAACCACCCCCTCTGTCCTGCTGAATTTTATGCTGCCTTTGGGAGGAGGAAAAATAAGTGAGCCCAAGTCTCAGAATTTGCTAATCCTCTATTGTGGACATGTGGTACCAAGGACACACCAGAGCTCACAGCATTACCTAATAGAAGTTGCATGTAGAGGAATCTGAGCTTGAGAAAGAAATGGACAGTGAATTCTTGTTTAGTGTTGGAAACTAGTTATAGCTCTGTTAAACCAATCATTTAGTTTTTATTTATATAGCAGGGTAACAAGGCTGTTTACGCTTTTTTTACAGTCCTGATGCATTAGTCCACGCAATTAGATCACTTTGTTCTATGAGTGAAATGAAAACCTAAGTACTTACAGTTCTGGGTTCAAATGTGTACAGGGCCCTGAACACTTTGACCTGTCCTAAAAAGAAGAAGAAAAAGCATTAATGACAGAGGAATGGGGATAGTTCTCCCTTCCTTAGGGCAGAATACATCATCAGCATTACAGATCTAGCTCAAAAAAGTCAAAGCTGCACTTCCTCCCCCAGTCGTATTATGGTTAATTTAAAATAAACAGCCCCTTATGTGTTGTTTTGTATGTATTAACTCTAAAGTCCCGCTAAGGCTCTACTCCATAGTATGGCTTTCATGTCAACAGCCAGTCTGTCAGCTAAAGAGAACCTGCCTTCTGTGGAAGGACATGGGGCCCTCATCCTGCACCATTACAGTCAACTGGAGTTTTGCCATAGACTTCAACGGAGTTCCACAAAACCAGGTTCTGAGTCTGATCAAAGCCCACTGAAATCAATGGGAATCTCTCTACTGACTCCAATGGTGGTTGGATCAGGCCTTAAAGCACCGAGGAAGGCATAGAGGAATTAAGTGCCTAACATGATGGTCTTTGACTGTAGCATTTTTTCAAGCAGACTATACAAATGGGATTTACGCAGTCAGTTGTATCAGTTTTTTTCCTTCAGGAGTCCCCTTAAGTCCAGTAATGTGTTGTGTTTTTGTGTGTTTGTTTGTTTGTTTTTTCGCGTGTGCACACTACTACATCTTTCCCCTATCCACAAGATGAGTAGGGGGGATTCAGGTAGGGCTTCTGTTTGGAGATTTAAATTAAAATTTTATTCTACATTAGGATTGTTTGTTTTAAATAGTTTTAAAACTGTCAAGGCCACCCACTAGCTAGCATAGCTGCTCTTACTGCAGAGTATCAAAAATCTAAATACATAAAAACTGCAGAACAAGCTTCTATACAGACATGAAATATCCTCCACTGCATTACTTTTAGGAAAACAAAGAAGGACCAAATAAATTATAGGAGAGGGTAACTTATCAGCTGTTCAAAGAACTATTGAAATCTATAGAATTTGCTGAAAAAACATCTTACACAGACAATTCTGCAGTGCTTAGTTTTAAGTGCTTGAAGTTTCAATCATTAGTCCTTCCACATAGTATTTCTAGTTCCTAAAAATTATAATGTTTCTTATGGTGAATCAGACCAATTTGCACCCAGAATATGGTGCATCATGGTGTTGTATAACTGGGAACCACATTCTATATTGCTCATCCTCACAGGCATCCATGAACTTAAAGTTGAGGTCTGGCACTGTAAAATAAACTGTGTGCTTAAATACCATTTTTCAAAAGCATAAACCAGAAGTCAAATGGGAAGAGTTAAACTATTTCCTTAGATGCATTATCCACATGCCCCCTCAGCTTCTGTAAGGAAGGATAGATATTGCTTTCTCTTCCAGTCCTGTTAGAAGGAAGCAAACTTAAGGGGGTTTTTAAAGTTGTGAGGTTTTTTTGTTTTAAATATGTTAGGCATGCAGTGATGTGTTCAAGGAGGCTGATAGAGATAGGTATTTAGCTGTGGAAGTGGTGAGAATGAGGGTCATTCTTATTTCATCTGGCAGTAAGCTCCACAGTTCTGGATTGACCTTTTTGTGTACAACACCCAGGCTCTCACCAAGAGCTATCCGGAAGCATATACTTACTGAGCTCCTGTTTTTAAAAGCCTACACAGGAGCAACCTCCAGGGAAAGACATTTCTGTAGCACAGTCTTTCATAGAATTATATTTAAATGGTATATCTTCATGAATAAACTCTAAAAGCTTTGAGTTACCAGATGCATATAGGCACTTCAGGATATGACTTTTTTTCCAATACATAACTTGACCCCTTAGCTACACCAAAACTTTAAAAATTTGAAGAAGAAAGTAATATGGGACTTGATCAGCAAAGTGAGAACTCTCACACTCACACAAGTTCTCTACAGTCATTCCTGAGCTTAGAAACATGAAAGGTTCAAAACTCTTCAATTAGGTACATCAGACCAAGTTCTTTTTCAACAGGACCACTATTTTGAGAAGTGTCTTCACAGAGGGGCACTTAACTCAGCAAGGTGTGAGAAGCGGCTGGTCCTGACCCCTCTGCACCTGACTGACGGGGACTGAGCGTGCCGGGGGATGGAAGTGGGTGGGGGGGTGCAAGCACAGCAGGAGGACAGAACCCTTCTCCCTGCTCCCCCTCCACCAGCAGGCCAATCTTGGGTGGCACTTGACCCTGCATACCCCTCCCGCCCTGATGTATCGCCTCTGCTGACATGCTGAGGGTCTAACCGATTTGCCATATCTAGAGTCATGAAGGAATTTTTCCCCAGGTAAGATTGGCAGAGACCCTGCGGGGGGAGTTCGCCTTCCTCTGCAATCTCAGGCACAGGTCACTTGCTGGTTTGAGCTAGAGTAAATAGTGGATTCTCTGGAACTTGACATCTTTAAATCAGGCTCTGAGGACTGCAGTAACTCAGGCAGAGGTTATGGGCCTATTACAGGAGTGGGTAGGTGCGGTTCTGGGGCCTGTGATGTGCAGGAGATCAGATTACATGATCATGAGGGTCCCCTCTGGCCTTAAAGTGTGAGTCTATCATAGAACATGTAAATGACTTGTTTAACTACTGATGCTCTCTAATCAATGACCTGCTTCTGCTACTTAAGTTAAAGGAAACAACTGAACCGCATAAGGCCAACCTGGCTCTCTCTGGGCCTTTCTGGATTACTGCTCCCATAAAATGCTATTAGGCACAGAAACATGATGCTCATAGAGACTTCTAAGACTTCCTTTCCAACTAAGAAACTGGTTTGTTTGAAAACTATGAACAACACATACAGTTTACAAAAATGAAATCCTTAAAGGGCTTGCAGTGGCAAATTAGAAGCAGCATTTTGAAGTGCTGTGACTGTTCTGTTACAAACAAGCAAGATGAGTACACAACTTTATTTATGTTTTATAATGTAATTTAAAAAGAAAAATATTCTCACATTAGAAAAAGCATATTTTTCCTCTGAGTAACTTGCAATTTGTTTTAATTGCAGCAGTACTAATGGAGGGCTGTTTTCAAATAAGTGCCTAGTGTTTTCCTGACAAGAGGCTACAGTTTTCTCACACTAGGGTTCTTCTAATCAGTTCTTTCCTTCCCCCAATTCCAACTCTTCTGTACCAGCCTGCAGTTTTTACATACTACCATGTAACAATCCCCTCTTCTATTACACTCACTACTAAAGCTTTCCCTGTCTTCCTCTTCTTCAGCTCCACTCCTCAAAAAAATTATCCATTATGTGTGAAGCTACTTATTTCGACATCTGAGCGAGGCTGAACTTCCGGAGAGGAAGGGGAGGGAAAGCTATCAACTGTATTTGGTTAAAATAAGTTTTGCTTCTGAAGTAGAAGAAACACAAGTTAGCTTGGGGAGCTGTTTATTTCTTCTTTCTAGAAAATGAACATTAAAATAAAGCAATAAACTAATATTTAGTGGAGCTGGTACTTGGCAGGGTGAGTTGATGCAACTCTTCTATTAGAATTCAGGGGCCCAGTTCTCCTGTTGTAGAATACAAACAGTTCCCATTGATTGAATTATTCATATTCTCCCACAGGAAAACAGGACACCAGGAACCAGATTCTGGCTACTGCTGTGACTGCTTTGCATTGCTGCGGCAACACCAAACAGCCAGAAAACCATCTTAACTAGCTTAAAGGGATACCCTGAGTGTCATAAATCACCATCTTAGAACCTGGTGTAGGGAGATTTGATGCAGCACCTCTATGCCCTCAGACTTATTTAATTTTCTAATGGACTAAACTAACCCTGGGCTGGCTCTAGAATCATGGGCCTTGAGGTTGCCATACAGTCATCATCATCCTTCAACCCATTAGGCTTCACTGGGCACAGTTCAAAATCTGGGAGCAGGTGCCTAGAATTGATTTGGGTAATAAGGGCTAAATCCTAGCCCCAACACACAGCATAAATATTGGATTATGCTCTAGATATTCATGGGGCTGAGGGTAGGGAAGAAAGGAATATCTTACAGGCCTCAGAACAGCACTAAATCCAGTAGCTCCTGCATGTCCCTTCTCCCAGAACTCTCTGATGAGTTGGGGACATGGATTTTGGAACAACTTGTGAGGTATTCCCATGGCAATGGAAGTAACTGGGCAGGAGAATGATTTGCCTCTAAACAAAAGGTTGTGGCAATGGGTAAGTGAGGAGAAAAGAGTTAAGTGCTCTTTCCAGAGTCCCTAATCAACACTGCAGACCAGGGTGGATTTGATTTAAATCAAATCATGATTTAAATCACTAGTCAGGAAGACTCAATTTAACCATGAATTTCTACATAAAAGTGCATTCTTGTTGGTTGTTATAACCTTAATACATATTCTTCACAACTCAGAGATCGATGTAGGTTTCAATTTTTAGAAGGTACACACTATACACTTGTTAAGTGATTTATTTTGAAAACTTTTCAGATTTGCTTTACAGCTATATCAGAAAATGAATGATTGGTTATTTCGTTTACCAAAGGTAATTGAAGCAGATATTTATGAAGTCATTGGGAGGTGAACTATCTCCAATTCAACAGGTTAATCATTAATATTTGGAGAATTTTCTTGCCATGCTGTATTAGAAGAACATTACCAGAGAAACATTTAAATTGTTTTATATAACTAAAACAACATTATGTATTCTGGATTTTTTTTCCTTCAACAGCAAACATATAATATTTTAACAAAACAAGCATATGAATTTTTGAATGTATTAAACATTCACGTTTTTTTAAAATAGGGTTTGTTTTTGTTAAAATTGTTTACCTAAAATAGCTAAATGAATTTAAAAAAAAACAAAAAACCCAAAATTAAATAGACTGTCAGCCAGGTCAACATTGGCTTCTGCAGCTAACTCAGTCGTCTTCACCTTCATTTTCCTGTTTGTTCATAATCTGGAAAAGAAAAACAAGTTTTCCTGCTTTTTCAGGTCCCAAACGATTTCTCAATTTGGAATGAATTAGTCCAAAGGAAGAAAATATTCTTTCTACACCGGCAGAAGAAGCTATTGCTGTTAAAAGTGAGATTATCACTTCAACAGTCTCTGAATCCAAGTGCTTAAGTGACTTCCACCAGTTCACTGGTGTGACTTTCTTTAAAACATCATCAGCAAACATATATTTCTTGAATGGTTCTTATTCTCAAACTGGGTCTCTTTTACAGCCTGCTGCCATTATAGGTTTTCCCTTCTAGTGACAGAGTGGTATGGTAAATCTCAAATCAATGAAGGCTACACTCAGAAACACCTCAAGACTTCTGGAATCTGCCGCTCAAGCAGTTTCACTTTTGTTTCTACTGCCTGTCCCTCCCTTCTCACATTTATCTCCAGACTTCTTCTCCTTGTCCAGATCTATTCCGCCCTCAACAATCTTATATTCACTGAACTTTTTGAAACTTTGCACTTTTATACAGAGGTAAGGGATTGACTCTGGGTACACAAATTTGAAGAGGGACAATAGGGTTGAGGTCTGTTGTTTTTCACCTCTATTATTTATTTATTTTAAAAAACATTTTTTGCTGTTAACACACATGTTATCTCTGGAGAAACAAATCCACAGTTTGAGAACTGCAAAACTAAGCATCTCTGATCGTATCTTCTAGACTGAGCACTGAGTCCCATTGGGTAGACAGAAAGATTAACCTAAATAATCTATACAGAAGCCCCTGGAACCCCATAAGATTGGGTCCCTAATCCATGAACTACTGGAACTCATTTTCTTAAACATTACATGAATATATTGTCTCATACTATAGAATTAGAATTTATAATCCCTATTCCATGATGAGATATCTTTGAGCTATAATGCATTTTAATTAAAACTATCTTTAGATAGGTTTTTTCCTCAAAGCATTTTATCAAAAAATCAGATTTAAGTTAAAAAAAATCCAAATTTTTTAAATGTATTTTTTTAAATCATTGATTTTTATCCACCCTGCTGCAGACACACTGTTAATATTCCCACTTGGTTCAATTTGAACTCATGACTCTCTCAGGTCCAGAACTAGTATATAGCAGATTTCAGAGTGGTAGTCGTGTTAGTCTATGTCAGCAAAAAAAACGAGGAGTACTTGTGGCACCTTAGAGACTAACAAATTTATTTGGGCATAGGTTTTCATGGGCTAAAACACACACACACACACAGCACATGAAAAGATGGAGGTTGCCTTACCAACTCTAACGAAACAAATCAATTAAAATGGGCTATTATCAGCAGGAGGAAAAATCACTTTTGTAGTGGTAATCAGGATGGCCCATTTCAAACAGTTGACAAGAAGATGTGAGTAACAGTAGGGGGGAAAATTAGCATGGGGAAATAGTCTTTAGTCTGTGTAATGACCCATCCACTCCCAGTCTTTATTCAGGCCTAATTTGATGGTGTCCAGTTACAAATTAATTCCAGTTCTGCAGTTTCTCGTTGGAGACTGTTTTTGAAGTTTTTTTGTTGTTGAAGAATTGCCACTATTAGGTCTGTAATTGAGAGTCCAGGGAGGTTGAAGTGTTCTGTGACTGGTTTTTGAATGTTATAATTCTTGATGTCTGATTTGTGTCATAGACTCATAGAATATCAGGGTTGGAAGGGACCTCAGAAGGTCATCTAGTCCAACCCCCTGCTCAAAGCAGGACCGATCCCCAATTAAATCATCCCAGCCAGGGCTTTGTCAAGCCTGTCCTTTTATTCTTTTGCATAGAGACTCTCCGGTTTGGCCAATGTACACGGCAGAGGGGCATTGCTGCCAAATGATGGCATATCACATTGGTAGACGTGCAGGTGAACGAGCCCCTGATGTTGCAAATCAGAATTAAGATGCCGTGCTAAGGCCATTTGGAGAATTTTACACAGAACCTGCTTGTTCTATATCCAGTGATCTTGAGTATCACTTGTCTCATTTTTATCACCACCAGACTCATGCAAAATAGTTCTATGTCTTTGTGGATTTTAAAGTTTCAGGATTAAGAACTGACAAAAATAAACTGCTTTTTCATTGGAACTACTTTAGATAAATAAATTTGTTAGCCCCAGAAAAGCTACCAAGGTCTATCATAGGTATTTCTAATGCATCCATCACAGTATTTAATGCAGGATATTTAATATCCTGATGCTGCAAAGAGTTATGAATGCAAGAAGTCCCACTGAATGCATAAGTCTGGATGAGTATTCTGTTGAAGAGATTGATTAAATGTAGATAAACTTGCAAAATGGAAGGCCATGCAAATCTGTTTGCTAATGGTGGCCTATATGGAGAGTAAGTTAGAGCACCTTAGCTATACTAATACTGTATCAATCAGCACCTCAAATATTGTAGGTGCCCAGAGTGTTTAACAGTTGTTTAAAAACAAACTGTATTGGGATATCTTCAAGGAAAAGGTATGAAAAATTATTTAACATAAAATTTACTTGCAAATAACTTTACAAGTGACGTTCAGGTGTCCCCCTGTTTAATACTGGGAACTTCATTTATTCACAGAGGTCTTGATCCTGCAGTCTGTGGTATGCAAGCAGACTACTGCACTTACATGGAGCTGGGCTCTGCACAGCAGTCCACCCAAGTGCAATGACTATCCAGACTGGGGCCAGAAATATCAGTTCGTATTTCCAGTGGTGTGTGGGGGTGTTAAACAAACAAACAAAAAAAAACCCGCAGCAATTCAGTGCTCCTTAAATCCACTTTCTAAGTCATGTCTGGCTAGCAGAAAGTTTTCTTTGGCTAGCAAGGGGACCTAAACTATCAGTGAATCTAGAATGTAAGCATTTGTTTAAAAAACAAAAACAACAAAATTCCTCTGGTTCCAAAGACTTTCCAAGTATGAATGAATGCAGTGTTCCCTTCAGTGCCTCCTCTTCAGCTTTTCTTTTCTGAACCATGAAATTAACAAGAATCTTATCAGTTTCACTACTGATATTTTACAATCCTGTTTGCAAGTGTGAAGATCTATTAGTGGCTGCATTTATCTGCATTAAAACAATTAACACTTATAAAAGTTGTTAAAAATAGGAACTAACCCTATGCATACGTTACACCACAAATGACTGCATAACCTTATCCTGTATAGCTCAGTTTTCCTCTTGCCATCCCTCTTCCCTATCCAATATCTCATTTTAAACTGTAAGGTTCTTGGGGCAGGATCTTTTCTTTTCCTTGTGAAGTGCTCTGCACACCTATGTGGCTAACTTATTTAATCTAGAGGATGGAGAAGTAATGCATTTTTAGCTGTTACCAGCACACTCCAAGAAGTTTGCCATAGATCTATGTACAGACAGTCCTTGGACTTACGACACAATTGGTTCCTGAAAATTGCGTCGTAAGTCGAAACGTCGTAACTCAGAACCGCAATACACTCCATTGCGGGACCAAGCATCATAAAGTTGAACCCAATTGTCATAATCGAATCAGGGGGTCAATTCAGAAACGTTGTAAGTGCCATTCGTTGTAAGTTGAACGTCATAAAGTCGAGGACTGCCTGTACTGTTCTTATTCAGAAATACTGTATTACTGGACATAGAGCATAGTCCAAGAGCACAGCTGGCAATGGCAATTCACTTTGTCAGGTTTGCAATGTTTGTAAATAGGATTAACATCCTCAACACAAAAATGTAAATAAGTTAAAAAACTCTAAAAAGGGCAATGTGGTTTGAGGATAGAATGGAACTGCTGAAAAAAAAAGGAGGATCCAAAACTTGCATAGTACTGACTATTGACAATAACTGAAATTTTCATCTTACTCCCATTCACCTCATTTGAATTACCAAGAACAGACATATCTGGAATAGGGCACATTGTTCTATTCTTGCTTCCTAGCACATACAGGGTAGAGATAGCAAAATTTTCACAGGGGATAAAAAAAATAAATACAGCAGTCCAGGAAAGACTTTTTCCACTGACCCAAGAACCAGGTTCTCTGCTTAACCAGCTGAGAAACATGTCATATGATTTCCCAAAGACCACAGATGCCCGAAAATGAAGTCGGAGGTGATTGGGTGGAGGGAGGCAGCATCAGATTTGTAACTTCATTTGGCATGTAAGTAGATTATGTGACAGGATTACTAAACATACACAGCTGTTGTCCAATACTAAACTTTCAAATGTTAAGATTATATATACTTATTTGGCTAGGATTCTTTTTTAAAGTAACCATCATTTGCCCCCTCCCAGAGTTCTAAAACTTTTTTCTTAATGTGTACAATTCTTGATAGATTATCTCATGGTTCAGCCCCCGTCCAATTTGCAATCATATAACATCCCTGTGGCAACTACAGTTGTTGCTTGTATGCAAAACAGATATTAGGAGAGTGCTTATGTATTTTTAGGTATTTTCATTGTGATTTTTTTTCTTTCTTTCTTAAAAAAAGGCCAATCAACTATTTCTTCCTCCCATCTGTTCACTTTCTGTCTACTACTAGAAATGCTTCTCTGCCACCTGGTCTGTCTCTTCTTTCTGCTCTGCTTTTCTGGACATTCCTCTGCTGGTGGTGGTTGCAATACCTGAAGACAGCTCCTGTTTTCTTATCTACTTCACTTATGTAGTAGCAGCCCAGAGTAGAGGTAGCTAGGCTTGTTACTCCTTATTCCTGCCTGGCTTTACATACTGGACACCTAGCAGCTGTGAACAAGAAAAATCCAGCACAGTGTGACCAACCACCATCAGGAGGTGCTCTCCAAGGAGAACTCCTACAGAGTATCCCATTGCCAAGGAAATTATACCACTGGCTGTGCTCCTCATAGCTTTATATGTCTACTTCTTTGTAACAGTGGGTACCTTTTGGAACATTTAGAACCACAAAACAAAGATTCATAGGAAAACGATAGTATTATAGGCTAATACAAGTAGCCTTATCGAGATGAAAAGCACAATATAGCCTTCATATAAAAATGGCGTCTTAATACCTTTAAAAAAAGACTGACAGCCTCTCCCTGAAATGGCCTGACAAGTTATTGCTGTGAAAACTGTCTGCACAAGGCATTCTCTCAAGAATTAAGAAGTTTAGAAATGTTCAGTCAATTATCCCTTTAAAAAGTATCTGAGAGGTAATCCAGTTTATAATTTATCTGTACAAATAGGTCTACAGATTACAAACTCATTGAAAAACCTTTTTTAAAAACCAAATTCTAACTAACCTGTCTGGTAAATTAGAAGATTAATACAATTAATTAAAGACATAAAGATCACCCATTCACACTTGGGTCTTAAAACTGGGTCAACTCTACTAGGAATCCTCTGAATTTCACTCAGCTATAATCTTTTACAGAAAGACAAACAGTGATAGTTCCATCAGCATTTTTTAAAGCCTCATTTTCAAAGGGGCTTAGCATTCAGCAATGAAGGGGAACATCCATCACAGGCTGAAACTTGGCATTTAATGTTCAGCTGATTTTTATTTTCTATTTTTTACTGTGCTCATCACCACAACATTTGACTGCCTTCCATAGTACAGTAAGCAATGTGAGTATACATCTGTCACATTTGTCCTCTCCTCCTCTCCCCAAAGTGGTGTGTCTTGTTTTGGTAGGGCTTTTTGTGCTGTTCTTGCTTGTGGTTTTTTTTTTTTAATTATTATTTATTTCTTCTTTAAATATAGCTGTTGCTATGTGTTTGTTATTAGAGAAGACAAGGTCAAAGAAATGGGTCTTACACTTGGAATGGAAACAAATGAGGTTTGTAATGGTCCTTACTTCCTGGGGGAGTTTTGTTCCTTGATTTTGGAGAAGTCTTAGAGAAAGTTCTGTCTCCCACACAGACAAGCTTTATTCTTATCGTTGAGTTCCACTGTGCCAAATGTGCAAAGCTGTTGACCATGGATGGTGAGTATCATAGGCTGGGGGAGGCTGTGCCTCCCCAAACAGCCTGTCGTGGTCCTGCCCATGTTCTGCCCCCAGACCCTCTCCTGCCATTCCTGGCATTGTACCCTGACCCAGACTGGCTGGGGCTGGCCGGCCTGCCCAGGTATATTTGTATTTCTGCAGTCCAGCCAAGAGGTGATGAAGGCATGAATAATATTTTTATACCTAGTGGGTGGCGTGTGTTTGTTGTGGGGCAATAATTTGATAGGGGAATGTCCATTTTCAGGTCCTACAAGGGGTTTTGCTTGTGTGACTTTAAACAGTCAAATGCAAAGAAGTTACTTTTAAAAACTGGCTATTTAGTCAACACTATCAACTGGGTACTTTAAGTATTTCAAGAAATATAGCAAGTGGCCAAGATATTGAAGATGAAAAATATTTTAGTGGGCACGTGGTAATTCTATGAGAGGCACCAGTCACAGCTCCACAATTACTTTAGAGTTAAGTTCTGCACTTAAAATAGGGATTCAACCTCTTATCTGTTAAAAATACAGTATATTCTCCCCCAAAATACAGCACTTAATATAGAATTTTCTGATCATTTAAAAATCTGTTAATTAGTTTTTCCAAACAAACTTTGTGACATCTAAATAAGGATGTGTTACATATTCCAACTACATTAAAGACTAGATCCTGCAAATTATTCAGGAAATTAGTCCTTACTCAGGAGCTTAGTTAGATTAAATTTGTGTAACGGTTAAGGATCATCTCCTGCTCAGAGGCCCTTCCTTCCTCCATTCAGATAAATAGGCGAAGCTTCTGTTCTCCCGGTCTCCAAACACAAGTAGAAGGGGATATTCAATGAAATTGAGAAGTAGCAAAGTCAAAACTGATGAAGGAAATACTTTTTCAAACAATGCTGTTAGACTGGAACTCACTGTCACAGGATATCGAGGCCAATAATTTCACAAAAATCAAAAAAGGGCCTGGACATTTGTATAGATAGCAATATCCCAAGTTTTGACAATTAATGCTAAAAGGATTATTGGAAGGGATAGAAAACCTCATGTTTCTTGGCTTAACTACCCTCCATCTATTAAGGATTAGGACGAGACATTCATGGGGGCAGATTATCCCACATCAGTCTTCTGTGGGATTTCTTGCACCTTCCTGGAAATTGACAGGATACTGGACTAGATACACCATAAATCTGATCCAATATGGCGATTTCTAAATTCCAATGACAATTTTGTTATTAATTCTAACAGAACCAAAACTGATGGTGGCTCATTAAAGGAGCCATGATTCTATTGGTAAATATGCATTGCTTCACAAAATGTGTATGTTTATAATTAAACTGCATCTCTTTGAGTAAACCAAGCATGTAGTATAGCTTTTGGTTTCTCTTTAAGAGATGCTATCGAGAAGTTTAAGTCACCAGATAACTTTCCTTTGCACAAGCATACAGACTGGCATAGTTAATTTCTCCCTCTTTTTTTTTTTTTAAAGAAAATTACTAAAATGACTGAATTAAAAATGGTATTTTACCTAAGTCTAAAAAGGAGAAAAAGAGCTGTAGCATATATATAAAACCCTCAATTCCTTCACACACACTTATTTTAGAAAATGCAAGAACTAGTAAAGTGTTAGCATTTTTTTAAAATGGAAATAGACCATTCCCTACTTAACAGCAAACTAGATTTAGGATCTAATCAGCGCTTAATTTGTGCCAGGGCTGAGCCCAGGCACTTCTAGGCTTGGCAGTTCAAAGCCCCGGCACCTCTGGGTTTATACTATGTCAGTTATTAAAGTAACAAAACTGCTCAGGCCTTGGCACCTCTTTCATTACAAATCAAGCACTGAATCATCTTGATAGCATCTTTTCCTAAACGGAAATTTAAGCAACAGGATATTGTCACATATTTGCAAATGACAGAAAATTCAAAAGTTTAAGGGTGACAACTCTAAGCACCTTAAAAGTCATTGGATCCCAGGAGATCATACCTTGTATAGAGCCCTGGATCCTTATCCAAGGCTCCATTCAACAGAGGACAAACTGTGTATTCAGGCTTTGGAAGAAGATAGTCTTCTGTGCTTTGGCAATTTCAACACGCTTTTACCGATCAAGCCTGGAGAGTTCACAACTCATTCTCTGATCTTTCATCAGTTATTGTCACAATTTTAATGCATTTTTTTTGGTAATAATAACTGAAAAAAAGTCTTGTCTTTTTAGGAGCAAGTCTCAGATTTATAGCAAGTACTAAATCACAGAATGCTATCGCAAGTAAGGAAAACTGCTCCCAAGAAGGGTGCTTGTTAGAACACCTCTTCCCACGTGGAGGCACCATAGTGACAATCAGCTTCAACTTTCTAGCTTGACATGCCTTAGTCACAGAATAATTCTCGGTGCATATGTTGCAGCTTGTTCAGCGAGCAGCCTTAGAAGAGCATTTTAACCGAGGCTTGTTTCCGTCCTTCCGCAATTGTCATGCAGCAACGAGTTTACTAAAAAGGGTTGTAAAATGATCCCAAGACCATTTGTTTCTGCGTCTTCCTCCTCGCCACAAAGCCTCAGCGGGGGCTTTAAGAGCTCAGCTCACTTCCTACTTCTCGGCCACTAGCAAGTGCGCTCTGACAGTGACAGCCCGAGCCACGTCCCAGATAAAAAGGAAGCCCCTCGCCCTGGAGCCATAACCTTCCTGGTGCTCTGCCAGCCCGAGGAGCCTGCCCCTCCCACCCCTTCTTCAGCACATCGCAAAGGGGGCCCCGCGCCGGACACATAAAAAGGGAGCGAGGAAAAACATCGCCCACGTGTCAGAGCCCAGCTCCGTGTCTAGCGCCGAGCATGAACTTCAGGCCCGTGTGATGCAAGTGCAGGCGGGGTGCAAGGCGGCTGCTGTTCCTGTGCAGGAGGAGCGCGGCGACAGGCCGCTCCCTTACCTGGTTTGGCTGGTTTAGGTGGCGGCTTGGACATCGCGGCGGCTTGGCTTAGCACAGAGCCGGGAAACCCCTTCCTCCGCCTCCCCGCAAACTGCCCTGGGCCGGTCCCTCCTCCTGCCCGGTAACCTGAGCCCAGCGGCGGCGGAGCCCCTCCTCTGCAGCGGGCGCGGGGCTCAAGGCGGAGCGGCGGCGGCTGTCCCAGCAGCGAGTCCCGGCGGAGTGCGCGCACTGCGGGCGCGGTGAGGAAGTGAGAGGAGCCGGAGCAGCAGCGAGCCGGCCGCTGGGCGCTGCTCCCTCTAGGGGCGGCTGCGGGACCAGGCGGACAGCGGGGCTGCAGGGGTGGACCCGGCAGCGCGAGGCAACCAATCTCCGCGCGCGTCGCGCCAGGCAGCTCCCCTCCCGTCGCCGACCCATCCTGAGCCGGCCAATCCCGGCAGTCAGTGGGACAGGCCGGGGTGGGCCGTGCAGGCTGCTGCCTGTCTCCGCGCGCTGGGGCGCCTGAGCGCTCGTCTTCCGGGGTGGGTGCCCGCTGCTCAGCCCAGCTGCTGGTGGGGCAGCGCTCCGCGGGGCGTCGGTCTGGCTTGGTAGTTCACGCGCACCTCTGTGCTTTCGCTGCATAGTCTTGCATTGCAGACCACCGGCCTGGGGAAGCGACGGCAGAGGCCTCGGCTGCTCAGGTAACGCGGTGGGTCGCACTGGACCCGATCGTACCGCTGCGGTGCCACCTACACACCCTAACATAGCGTGAAATCCGAGCCACGGCTGCAGCAGCGCCGTTCCCTTAGTTCAGATGCTCTTGCTATGTATTTTGTGGGGCATATTTGCAAATGCTGTCCTTACGCCAGTTTCTTGAATCACGCACCGGCTAGTGACTACTGCCAAGTTGGCAGATAAAGTTGAAAATTCTCTCGGAACCTTATTTTTCTGTGCATTCCCTTACAGATCACACACACGCACCTGTAACTGTGTCACTTCAAATAATTTGTGCAGATACTTTACATATACCAGTAGTCTGAAGTGGCATAATTAAAAATTGCAGCTGAAAAATTAGGAAATGCAAAATTAAAGTACCAATTGTGTACATCTGTGTTGGGAGGATTGGTGCCTTAATGTTTGGCATTGTAGGCTGCTCATGGTAAGCCTGATGATGACCTTGCCATGTGCAGATGTTATATTTGTAATTTTTTTATTGGTCCAACTTCTATTGGCGAAAGAGTCAAGCACTGAAGTTTACAGAGTTCTGCCTCAAAAATCTGTGTCTCACCAACAAAAGTTGGTCCAATAGAAGATACTATCTCACCAACCTTGTGTCTCTGATATCCTGCGAACAATTGGCTACAATTACACTGCAAACAAAATATTTTATTATCTACTCTTGGTTTCCACTTTTCTTTATTTTTCATATATATACAAATAAAGTTGCCTGCTTTATTTACTCTGGAATCCTTCCTTTAAATTGTGACTATAGTTGATACAGACAATGACATAAATTAATGAGTTAAAAGTTTTTCAGATATGTGTAGATGGTATGTGACTTGTCAGCTAGTACTGCTTTTTGGGTCAAAGCTTACCTGCACTGAAAGGCTTTATCTACGCTTAAAATGCTACAATGCACGACTGCATTACTGCAGCGTTTCCGTGTAGATAGTACCTATATCCCGTTGGCATAAGTAATCTACCTTCCCAAGAAGTGGTAGCTAGGTTGATGGAAGAATTCAGTCTAGGTGAACACCCAAAGTGTCCAAGAAAATCCTCCAAAAAATTGGGAAGACAAGATCTGAGATTCCTGATACTGTAATGTTAAAAATAAAAAATCAGAAAAGGGAGTTCCCAGAAGAAACTTGAAACAAAACAGGACACAAACTCATTACCCCGCCCCCCGACCCTTCCCTAGGTTATGTTCAACGGCCCAATCTGCAAACACTTTTTACTATTGCACTAAGTAGTCCTGTTTTCTGCAATGGGACTGCTCATGACAGTGAGAACTATGCTTGGTAGTAAGCAATTGCAGGGTTGGGCATTAAAGGAGCCCTCATGGTAAGACTGTGAAGACAACTGAATAAAAGTGGTAGAGGTTGAAAACCTTTAAAATGCCTTTTTGGGTAATTGGTGTTTTCCTGTGTAGCAGCTGATTTTCTCATTGTCCAAATAGGTTTGTTCATTGTTCATATTTTAAACAGTGGAAAGAAGGGAACTGGATAGAACACAAATTATGAAGGTGTTAGTCATTGGACTTGGAGGGTAAGTGCAAACAAGTTCAGCCTCTGTTAAAACAAAAATGTAAGATTGCCTCAGACTCCATATTGCGATCTAACAATCCCTGAGTGTGAATATAGCTGTCTTTAATTACTTTTTTTTTAAAACTTAAGCTTAATATTGTACTGTCAATTGTATTTAATTCAGGGGCATAGCCACAGATGGGCTTGGGTGGGCCGTTAGCATCCAGGCCCATCCAAATCTGAGCAGGAGTATAGTGGTGCCACAGTGCCCCGGAGCATCACTCTGGCACCTGAAATCCAGGACGGAGCTATGCGCCCGCCCTTCAGAAAGCTACGCTCCCATAGCTCTGCCTTGCCGTTTTCTGAGCCACCCCATGCGCATGCCCAGCTCGGCAGGTGAAGCCCTGTGTCTGGGGGTACCAGGGCTTGGAAGAGGGCATGGCATTGGGGGAGAAGCTGAGCTAGCACAGTCTGTCATTGCCCGTCCACCTGAAAGTCAGGGTCCACCCAAATTTCCACTCCTAGCTATGCCACTGGTTTAATTTTTGATAACTTGTCCCACCCTCCACCATAGATTGACCCTCTCAGACATCATCTCTAGTCTTCCTCTTTTCCATAGTCCTATAAGCAGACTAAAATTAGTTAAAAGATAGAATTGTAGGACTGGAAGGGACCTCAAGAGTATTTTCCAAACAAATGTTAGGAAACTGCAAACAGTATTTAATATTCTGAATAAAATTAGATTTTTTAATTGCCTTTTTGCTAGCGCACATTGGACATTATTCATTATTTTTGTCCTGACCCACTGTTTGTTCCATTTTCAAAATCAGTGTGACAAATGGAGGGAAAACAACACTGGCAAAACGACTTGGGAAACAGCTTCCGAACTGCAGTATACTCTATCAAGATGACTTCTTTAAGGTAACCGAATTGATGGAATGACTTCATACATAAAAGTAGACTTTAAATGTAGTTCTTACAAGACTCTATTCTTTTTTTCTTGATCTACCAATATGTGACAATTTAAAATGAATTCCGTTCATAGAGTCAGTATAAAGTATTATCTAGAAGAGAGGGAAATATAATTAAGAATGCTATAATAATGTTAAAGCTTTTGGTTGCCAAAAAATATTAGGAACATGACTAACAGAATAATCATCTCACTGCATCCTCTGATATATTTAAAGGTGAGTAGAGAAACAAATGCATTTCAGGGAATGCTTCATGCTATTGAATTCATCTTTTTGCAGTTCATTTTTAACTCTAGATAGAAAATAACAAATAGAAACAAAATAGCAACAAAAATTAAATATTGTTGCTTGTTCTTTCATATCTTAAAATGCAAAAGCATATCTGTATCTGTATGAGTGAGAGGGGCCTGTTCTTGTTCTTGATGGTGGCTGTTGTTCTCGAGTAAAACTATAGTTTATTCAGAAGTTAATATTAAAATCCAGAGATGCTTGTGTTTATATAATATGCGATATATTATCAATATCAATTTTGGTAGATTAGTAAATAATTTTACCTGGATGGTACTATTTCGGGGGGACATGTAGGAAAAATTATTTTTTATTTGAAGAGTAATTTTGGGGGACCCTAGTGATACATCAAGATTAAATTGGGAGGGGCAGGGAGCAACACTCCTGCTATGTTGCAATCCACTGTTTATGAAAAATACTGTGAATATTCTACTACGGTCTTTTCCTACACCACACGCTTCTTTGGCTTCCTGTTTCTCCCCCTGCCCATGTTACATTTTCTGCTTCATATCCTAGTAACCTAACCCTTCTCCCTGAGCCGTTCACACTGGCCTTCCGGCCTTCCATCCATCCCCACCATAAATACTACACAAGGGAATTCAGAGTAATAGGGTTACTATTGCCTTGTGGCCTGATGGTGGCCTTCATTGCATTTTTTTTCTCTCTAGCCAGAATCTGAAGTAGAGATAGATGAACATGGATTTAAGCAATATGATGGTAAGTAAATTGGTATATTGCTTTTGAACATTATGTATTAACTTTAGCTTCTGTTTCTTTTGGATCAATGCAGTCATCAGTGGGGACGGTGTATTGCTTTGTTTTTTTAAAAAAAAAATGGTTAGTGGGGTATGTCTGGCAAAAAATATATATATAATTCGATAGAGGATTTTTTCAGGATGTTGGTTTAACAAAAAAAGTCAGTATTTTAAAAGTTCATCATCATCGTACTGGACAGTTTAATAGAGCATACCTTTATTTGCTTATTACACAATACTATTACTATGGAATGGCAATAATATTTTAACTTCCTGCATTTATCACTGACTTTATAGCTTTCTGTTTTGCAAATTAGCTAGCCTTTTCTGTTTCTCCAGAAACAGCTCTTGCTTAGCATAGGGTATTATGAACATTTCTTCTGGTGACAGCATGTATCTAAAGTTCTGAGGAAATGGGTCTCCAGACTGCTTCATCCAGTGCTTTCCTTTTCTAGAGGCTAGTTAAACAAACGATCTGCAACAGACTTTATTCTCTCTATTCTTGGTCTTCTAAATTATGGTGCATGACACAGCCAACTGTCTGTTGCTTATAGTGAAACCTTTTCAATTTATTAACCTGTCAATATTAAGACTCTTCTGAACAGCATTAGTAGTTGTGATGTCAAACCTAATACCAATTACACCATTTTACAGTGTTAAATGTTTGTTTTTGTTTGGTCATTTAGGACCATATTCTGGCATTCTTACTCATTTTGGGTAGCCTCTTGCTTCACAATAGCCCCACTAACTTAATAGGGCTACTTGTGGAGTATGTTGTCAACATGAGTATCAGAATCTGGCCCATAATGAGCAAAATGCACCTTAAAACCAAATAAGTAAAATATAGATATTAATATCTTATTCTTGTTTGACAGTAACTTAGAGAAAACTACATTCCAGAGGTGAAATTCTGACACTCCCCCCCCCCCCCCCCCCCCCCCCCCCCCCCCAAGTCAGTGGTAGTTATATTTCAATTCCAGGCCAGTTAAATGAAATCAGATGTAATATAGAAAGTTATCAGATTAGCAAATAGTGCAATTTAATTTAAATGATTATCCCTTTTTTCCCCATTTGTAGAGTTGCACCTCATGACATGAAATGTCCTTGTTTTGTTGAATGGCTGTTAGCCTGCAAAGTTAGTGTAAGCCCAATCCTGGGAGGTTTTGAGCACTTCCTGTAACATCCTCAACTCCTGATGTGAAGTCACTGAGAATCAAGGCTGCTTAGCACCTCCCAGAATCAGATCCTAAATCAAGCAAGATTGGATCCAAGTTTCAACCTTTTTCTCATGCAAGAAGTCTCACTGAGTTCAGGACTCTACCACAGACCAAATGTGTTGTAGATTATAACTAAAAATGAGTCCAAATTGCAATTTGAGATCTGAATCTAAACTTTAAATTCTAGGCTAGCCATCAGGCCATCTCTAATTATAAACCTACAGTTTAATATCCTGCAGCTGATCTAAGATTTCCTGTAATACATGGGTATTTATAACATTAGCCTAAGCCTTGAATTCTGTGTTTACTACCAACATTCATCAGCTATGTAACTTTCAGTTCAACTTTTGAACTTCACTCAGTTGACAATGAAACTAGATGAATCAGCTGGACATTCTGGTTCACATGCCCAAGTTCAGTGCTGTTGGTTTAGGTTTCAGTAGTAAATGGAAATGTTAACATTTAAATTTCCATTTCTTTTAAATTAACCCTGCTTCTTTTACTTAACACCTACATTTAGCTCTTAAACCATTTGACAGGGTTTCTGCTTAACTCAGAAATAATGCAAAAATTAAAAGCCAAAACAAAAACACTTAACCTTTTGTGTCTTTTCTAGTACTTGATGCCCTTTATATGGAGGAAATGGTGACAAGCATACACTCATGGATGAAAAACCCAACGGGCTCTTCTGTCTCAACAGCAGAATCAAAGAGTACACCTCTCAATCTGAAAAGTACAGAAGAAGTTCACATTTTAATAGCTGAAGGTTTTCTTCTGTATAACTATGAGTAAGCAATGCTACCTAAGAAATAATTTTAAAATGTCATGTTATTCACGCCCCATTTACAGTTGATATTAAGGAAACAAAATGACTAAACATACTGTCATCTTAGGCCTCTTAATGAAGTATGGGATAGAAAATATTTTCTGACCATTCCATATGAAGAATGCAAGAGGAGAAGGAGGTAATGTTTTAAAATTATTGCTCACTGCAGATCACTATGCCCTAGTACCCGTAAGATAAAAAGGTTCCTGTATGCCAGTGTGTTCTCACACATCCGCCAACTGTAACAACTCTTAGAGCAGAGACTACTGAGCCTCCTCAGTCCCTTCGTGTGATCTTGCTATTGCTGAGGTAGTAAGCTCTGCCTTGTTACTATTCCATCCCTGAGGTTAGAGCCTTTGTGGTTCCCAGGGAAGTTCAAGCAGCATCTATAATCCTTAAATGTATAGATCCATCCCCTGTTTATCACTATTATTGTTATTATTATTTATTATTTATTGTTTATTATTCATATTGTAGGTGTGCATGGGGACACCAATCACTGTTTAGACTGCCAGTGTACAGACACAAAGTAAAAAGCCCCTCACCCAAGGAACTTAAAATATAGGTTAATTATAGTACAATGGCACTTAAGCATTGTTTAAGAGGGGACAGAAACAAAGTGTTTACTCTTGCAGCTACAAGAAACTGTGCCACTACAATGCTGTTCAGTGGCAGAGTTGACATGCAGTTACGTTGTGTATTATTTGAGTTAGATATTGGGCCCTTTCTGCCTTCAGTTACTGTTGCAAATCTGGTTTTGATGGTGTTATTCTAGAATGACACAAGTTAATCTAAGGTCAGAATCTGATTCACTGATTGCAGAATTCCCATATTCATAATGGCCTATGTTTTGAAAAGTGACTAGTAGATTTTGGGTTCCTTTCTTTCTAGGAGCCCAATTTAAGAGACCTTGAATTCAATCATCAAAAGGTGGGTACTCAGCACTTCTGAAAATCAGGCCCTCTAAGGCAGTGGTTCTCAATCAGGGGTATGCATACCCTTGGCGGTATGCAGAAGTCTTCAGGGGGTACATCACCACATCTAGATATTTGCCTAGTTTTACAACAGACTACATAAAAAGCACTAGTGAAGTCACTACAAACTAAAATTTCATACAGACTATGACTTGTTTATACTGCTCTATACACTGAAATGTAAGTACAATATTTATATTCCAATTGATTTATAATGGTAAAAAATGAGAAAGTAAGCAATTTTTCAGTCAGTGTGCTGTGACACTTTTATTTTTTTTAATGTCTGATTTTGTAAGCAAGTCCAAGTCGTCTTTAAGTGAGGTGAAACTTGGGGTATTTAAGACAAATCAGATACCTGAAAGGAGTACAGTAGTCTGGAAAGGTTGAGAGCCAGTGTTCTAAGGTGTTGCAAGTTGAGCAACCAAAATCACTAGTCCCTTCTCAGAATTTAGACCAATGTGAAAAATATTATCTGTGATAGAAGTGTATTTTGGCTATTCTTATGTAAGTTACTTATGCAATGAAGTTTGTTTAAGATGCAACATCTGTTTCAATAAGAATCTGCTCTTACCCAGTTTTGCAGTTGAAATGATCGGCAGAAATAGGTGATTTGATAGAGGTCATGTGGGCAATATGCTAAATCCTGTTATAATTAAGGAGTCTCCTTTGCTGTGACCAGCAGATACACAGCCTCCCTCTCTCTTAATATTTTGGATAGATATTCGTACTAAATAAACGAGGAAGGGTATATGTGAGCACACCAGAAAAAAAAAATGTAAAACTTGCACAAGAAAGCAAATATATTTTTCTGTAGTACCAGAGTTTATCAACCGGCAGATCCACCAGGATACTTCGATGGACATGTATGGCCTATGTATCTGAAACATAAGAGGGAAATGGAAGAAAATACAAATAATATTGGTATGATATACATAATTTGCAAAAATCACTACTTTTAATAATTTTTATATTTTTAAAGATCACTCTATTTTTCCTTTTTTTTTTTTTTTTTGGCATTTACGCTGCAGTGTTAGATGCATTTATTGTCTGCTCATAGATAAGTGATCTTCATGCAAGAAAATCTTGTAGAGATTACCCACCTTTGTGAGTTATGGGAATAAACCAAAATGTATTGGTCACCTTGACTAGTGATTCCTAAACTCCATGTGACAAACCAGTTTGTGTGTGTGTGTGTTTAACTAGGAAAAATTGTGGGGAGTTATATGGCTCATTGAGTTGATGCATTAGAATGTGGCTTACAATCCTGATTTAGGTCTTAGGGCTTGTCTACACTGCCCGCCGGATCGGCGGGAAGTGATCGATCCAGCGGGAGTTGATTTATCACGTCTACTATAGACACGATAAATCAACCGCTGAGTGCTCTCCTGTTGACTCCGGTACTCCTCCAAAACGAGGAGTGCAAGCGGAGTCGATGGGAGAGCGTCAGCTGTTGACTTACCGCAGTGACGACAACACGGTAAATAGATCTAAGTACATCGACTTCAGCTACGCTCTTCATGTAGCTGAAGTTGCATATCTTAGATCGACCCCGTGTGGTAGTGTAGACAATCCCTTAGATAGAATAAGTTTAATAGATTCCTCCAAGTTGTACACATTGCCAAGCCACTGCACAGTCTGACATAAGACATGTCAGGATTTTGGTGCTTTGGTGGAACTATGTAGGGAAGTTTGCATAATACCAAGCTAATAACGCTGTTAGAACCTGATCCTGCAACATGTGGAGCACCTTCAGCTTATATTGAATGGCAGTTAGGCATGCTCAACACTGTTCATGATCAGGCATTAAATTCTTTCTTCTTTTATTGATCAATATCATACTAAAGATTTGTATTTATCAAAAAGGTTAATGGTGAAATTCACCCGAGTGGCAAGAGATCATGCAAGGCTCTGTGCATCATGTATTGGGTGTACATAGAGCCTCTTACAGGCTCTCTACTAGAGTGAACTATGCCAAAATAAATGTGTGAATTAGCTGAAGCACATGTTTGAAAATCAGTGGGTGTGTGAGAGATGGGATGGGGGAGGGAATACAAACTGCCTTTAAAAAAAAAAAAAAAAAAAAAAAAAGCCTTGAAGGATCATTTCAGAAGTAGAGTTGTTCCTTTGGGTCACTTTCAAATGGATTATGCTAGAATTATGGGACATATAGTCATACATAATCTTTAGCTGGGGCCCTGTTAGAAGTAACCCATCCTGACACTGATTTACAAATAAAATCATAGAACTGGAAGGGACCTAGACAGGTAATCTAGTCCAGGCTTCTGCACTCGTGGCAGGACTAAGTATTATCTAGACCATTCCTGACAGGTGTTTGTCTAACCTGCTCTTAAAAATCTCCAATGATGGAGATTCCACAACCTCCCTATGCAATTTATTCCAGTGCTTAACCACCCTGACAGTTAGGAAGTTTTTCCTACTGTCCAACCTAAACCTTCCTTGCTGCAATTTAAGCCCATTGCCTCTTGCCCTATCCTCAGAGGTTAAGAAAAACAATTTTTCTTCCTCCTCCTTGTAACAACCTTTTAAATACTTGAAAACTGTTATCTTGTCCCCTCTCAGTCTTCTCTTTTCCAGACTAAAACTCAATTTTTTCAATCTTCCCTCATAGGTCATGTTTTCTAGACCTTTAATCATTTTTGTTGCTCTTTGGACTCTCTCCAATTTGTCCACATCCTTCCTGAAATGTGGCACCCAGAACTGGACACAATTCTCCAGTTGAGGCCTAATCAGTTCAGAGTAGAGCGGAAGAATTACTTCTCATGTCTTGCTTACAACACTCCTGTGAATACATCCCAGAATGATGTTCACTTTTTTTTGCAACAGCGTTACATTGTTGGCTCATATTTAGCTTGTGGTCTATGATGACCCCCAGATCCCTTTCCGCAGTACTCCTTCCTAGGCAGTCATTTCCCATTTTGTATGTGTGCAACTGATTGTTCCTTCCTAAGTGGAGTACTTTGCATTTGTCCTTATTGAATTTCATCCTATTTACTTCAGACCATTTCTCCAGTTTGTCCAGATCATTTTGAAATTGAATTCTGTCCTCCAAAGCACTTGCAACCCGTGCCAGCTTGGTATCGTCTGCAAATTTTATAAGTGTACTCTCTATGCAATTATCTAAATCATTGATGAAGATATTGAACAGAACTGGACCAGAACTGATCCCTGCAGGACCCCATTTGTTATGTCTTTCCAGCATGACTATGAACCACTGATAACTACCCTCTAGGAACAGTTTATTCCATTCTATTGCATCAAAGTATCTTTGCCTTTTTATTAAAAAAGACAACAAAACTAGCTAGCTGTTACATTTGTTAAAGCTTGTTGTTTAAAAGTGAAAAAAACCTTTACTCTGTAGCAGCGTTTTTTAACCCTTAGAGAATCTGCTTGCTTGTGTTCTTTTTTGGGAGTGCTGCTCTTTTCTCTTGAATGAGAGGCTGAATTATGAGACTTCGGTTTCTACTCAATTTCATAGTTAAAAAACAAAAAAAAACATGTCTTGTGCCCAGGGAGACTGACATCCCCACTCTGTAATTAGGAGATGCTGGTCTATTTTCAGAAACCTGGATCTTTTATGGAAAACAGAAGAGGGGAATGAATGTAGGCTTCCACAAATGGAAGACTCTATTGAATAAGCACCTGCAACATGGGTGTTCTCTCCACAATCTGAGAAAATGCAGTTCAACTGTTTGAAATGAAGCTAGTGGTGCCCAAAGCCCTGATAATTTAGGAACCCTGTGTGTATGATATTGTCCCCTGCAATCCCAGCCTTTCATTGTTGATCCTCCTGCCCTCTAAACGCTATGCTGAGGAATTGCCTAGTATTGTACTGGCTGAAGTGGGCATGTTTTCTTGTTCCTAAGAGGGGTCTCATCCATACACTGATCAAATCAAATCCTGCTTAGCGTGAAATTTGGCATGCTCAGATAACAGAGGGCTGCAGAAGGATGCTGAGAGACTCAAATCAGCATTCTCAAAATTTCTCAAACATTCTGTCTGGTGAAGATTTTATTATTATTTTTTAATGACAGAATAAATGTCAATCCTGCAAAAAGGAACAATAAAAGAGCCATATCCAACTTTTCCTCAGGTCCGGTCTACATTAGAAATATTTTTGCTGGGATAGCAATGTCAGTTGGGGGTGTGACTTGATTTTTCTTTTTGCAGTGTTTCTATACACTGGGGCTTTTGCAGGTAGACCGTTATATTGACATAAGTGTTCTTGCTGGTCTAGCTTATTTTGCTTGCCAAGCTGGGATAAGCACTTTTTTGCCAGTTTAATAGGGTGCCTCCACACTAGGAGGATCTGCCAATATAACTATACTTTTCTAATGTAGACCTGGACTTCATCAACCAATCCATATTTATAGTTGGGTAGGAAAAACAGTTTTGTTAAGTTTGTCATTATTTCCTTTAGGGATGGGGAAAGTAATAAAAGAGTACGCATAGCACAAAGATTTAATCTGTCTTCCCCCCCCCCCCAAATAAATAAATAAATAAATAATATATATTTTTAACCTAAACACCCAGGAGTATTAGAGATTACAGCACATTCATCATCGTATCCTCTCCCCATTAGGAGAGTTATTACAACCTAGCTGGAGGTCCTAACGATTACATACATAGTGGGCCACAGAAGAATATTAATTTGCATTAACCATCCACTTTCTAGTTGGCTGCGCAAGTTCTGGCAGTAACGGTTCCCAACCTTCTTCACCAAGGGCCTTCCCTTATGGGAAAATTTCTGCTGAATTTCTCAGCTTACCATAGAACTAGGATTTCTGTCCTTTTGGGACAACTATGGACTATGTATTTTTAAAAATGACTCTGGTATTTTTGGGTGGATTGATCCCCTATTTATGGACTTTTATTTAAGCAATATTGGGAGAGGAAGTATTCTTGATTTCTATCGTGATAGCACCTACAGATGCCATTTGGGATTGTGCTGGGTGCTATACAAATTTATAGGAAGTTACTAATTAAAATGAACCGTAATATTGTGACCACTTTTCTCTCCCCTTCTTTCTCAGTTTATTTGGATGGAACAAAATCTGAGGAAGACCTTTTTTCACATGTGTATAATGATATAGTACAGGAGCTAGAAACGTGGAAGAAGTAAGTCGTCTTCGGGAAATTGGAACAGGATAAGGGAACTCATTAACAAAAATCTATGCCAATATTAAGGGATAATGTAAATACCTAGCATTTGAAGTCCTGTGTTACAAAACTCTTGTTTTCCTACATAGGAAGCAAAAAGCTAAAGAAACAGCTTTTTTTGTGTGTGTGGTCTGAACCTTAGATCTAAAATACTTGGACTCTCTGGAACCATAGATTCCAAGTACACCAATATTGGCTTAGCCCTTCATCCTTTTGTGGTATGCTAATAGAGTATACTAATTGCTTACTATGGGTGGGCTTTAAGTAAAACTTTAAAAACTGAGCCCATGTTGGTGCTTCTTGGTCAGAGAAGACCTTATGGCATTTCGTTTAGAGCTAGATTTTGCCTATTTTCTTTGACCCCACTGAAAGACTGAGTTATTTTATCATTTTAGATCCCCTCTCTGTTCTCACTCTTGTTGGTGCTTGTTGCATGTTAGGAGTAACCTTTTTATTATGTTCCCCCAAATTCTCAAACCACTGCTTTTCATAAGTGGAGGAATTAGGCCTGTGGATTTATTCACAACTAGAGAGAATAGGAAGGCTCTTGAATAATGATTTAAATATTGAAGAACAGGGAAATTTAGTAAATCTAGTTTTCCTAATCCCCTATTCCACAATTTATTTGATTTGTAGTTATGGGGTGATTTTATTCTCTCTCTACTGAATTCTCACAATCATTAGAGTGTTTAGCTAAAATTCCCCCTTTCTTTCTTTAGATTAGGAAACATACACACACCTTTTTTCTTATTATTATTTTTAATTAAACAGTAGTTAAAGAAGTTGCAGCACCAAGCTAACTGAAATCTGTCAAATATCTCAACTGGTTCTTAAAAAGAACTCTAGAGGAAGAATCAATGCATCTTTATCTGAAAGAAGAAACAAGTTTGTGTCTTAACAGTTGATCCCATAAGTCTGGCCTTTCTACTGTGTATAACGTGTGCAATGCTTTTACTACCTCTTTGATACTGATGCAGTGCAGTGAATGTATAGATATCGCTGGTCAGTCTCTACATTTATTTTGTAACTCAAAATCCATTAACATTTGAATGTTCATAAAACATACATCATACGTGATATAGACAACTGGGTACAGAGTTGTGACTGATCTTTACTATTAAAAATAAGAGAGCGGGGAAATGAGGTAGCAAAACCCCAGCCAAATAAACCTCCTGGTTATGGTTTGTGCCAATACATAGCATGCATAATAGGCATGCAGAGAAGGTCATCACAAATAACTTGCTTCACTCTGAATAGCTGGTAACATTAATTGAAAAATTTAAAATTAAGTGAAAAATAATTAAAAATACAGTCAATGATATTGTGTGGATGTGCCATCCTTATGAATGAGAGGGATGTTTAGTATCTTAATGTAGATTATATAGAAATTGAATGTAAATACTTGTTGTACAAGTGCTTCAGATCTGGAACAGATCAATAGCTGGATAACTTTGCAGAATTAAGAGATATATTTGAAAGTTTTTGAGAGAAAGCGGTAACATTATGTTTGAGGGGAAAAAAGGTTTGACAAGATTTGAGCAGTAGAGGGAAAGAATTACGTATTTTGAGCTTCAGGCAGGTGTCAAGAATTGTGATGGATATATAATGCCCTGTAATATCTGTGAACTGATATCTTTACTTTTATTTTTTTAAGGTGAGCAGGTCACAGCAAAACCATGTGAGAAGTTGAGATTCTTTCCAGTATGGATTCAGGGTCAATTTTATGGTGTCTGGATGGATCGCTTTGCCAATCTACTGTATGTACATCAGTAACACCAGTTTATACAAATCCACATTGTACTGTAGTGACTGCTATTTCTGTTAGACTTATAAATATTGATGAACAGACAGTATAGGTCATCCAGTAGTCCAGAGCAGTATTTTTAAAGTGATAGCCTTGCTCAGAGTGGCATCTGTAACTCTGCGTCAAACTTTAAACCTGATTTAATATTTAATCATGTAATATACAGAATTTGAAAATTACTTTAATGTATGAAAATATAGCCCTGGATATTTCATAAATATACTTTCATAAGTATACACTATGTGCACAATTTCATATGCAAGTAAAATATTTTTGGAATTTAAAATCACAAATGCATAGTGATCGCATATGAGTAATATAGGGAAAAATAGAAGTAATAGCTCATAAAATATTAAATGAGTATTAAATGACATGATGTAGTTAAAGAGGCTAAAGCCATTTTGGAAGTATGTAAATAGAGGTATTGCTCTTGAGACCATAGAATTCTTCCTCTTTCACATGGTGCTTGTTACACAATACTCCAGATGTAGTGTATTGTTTGGGGCATATGGAAAGGATATTGATAATCTGAAGAGCAACTACTAGGCCATTAGAAAGAGTTGTAGGATAAGAAGAGAGGTTGGTGGTAGTTCAGATGTGTTAACAGTGATAGGATGAAAAACATGCAGCCTGGAAAATAAGAGGTTTGGAGTTGTAAAAGATGCTGGATGACAAATGCACAAAAGATGCTACAAAAAAGGAGAAGGAAAGAATAAGATTCTCATTAATCATAAATGATTAGAAATAAATGAAAAAACAATGTGATTAGAGAACAGAAAAATTATATGGTTTAGATCAGCTAAGGCAGTGTTTCCCAAACTTGGGATGCCGCTTGTTCAGGGAAAGCCCCTGGCCTGGATTGGCGAACCACGGCCAGTGGGAGCCGCGATCGGCCGAACCTGTGGACGCGGAAGGTAAACAAACCAGCCCAGCCCGCCAGGGGCTTTCCCTGAACAAGCAGCGTCCCAAGTTTGGGAAACACTGAGCTAAGGAATAGTACCAGCTTCTTCTTCATATAAAAATATATAAATACACACAGGGAGGACTTAAAACTATTTGAAAACAAACTATCTTTTGAGGATTGTCTAGATACCTTAATTCTACTCAAACTAAAGGTGAAAGCCATATAACCTACTACATCAGGGGTAGCCAACCTGTCGCTCCGGAGCCACATGCAGCTCTTCAGAAGTTAATATGCAGCTCCTTATATAGGCACTGACTCCGGGGCTGAAGCTATAAGTGCCAACTTTCCAATGTGCCAGGGGGTGCTCACGGCTCAACCCCTGGCTCTGTACAGACCCTGCCCCTACTCCACCCCTTCCTGCCCCCTCCCCTGAGCCTTCCATGCCCTCGCTCCTCTCTTCACCCCCCCACCCCCCGAGACTCCTGCACGCCATGAAACAGCTGAGCGGGAGGCACTGATCGGTGGGGCTGACGGTGGGTGGGAGGCGCTGGGAGCTGGGGAGGGGGCTAATGGGGAGTGGGAAGCTGCTGACGTATTACTGTGGCTCTTTGGCAATGTACATTGGTAAATTCTGGCTGCTTCTCAGGTTCAGGTTGGCCACCCCGTACTACAGGGTCCTTCTGGCCCTAAAAGTTCTAGTATTGTTCACTTTCAGGCATTTTTGGTAGCACAGAAATGTGGTTTTTTTGGTTGGGATATTTTTAGCCTGATGACTATAATATGGTAGCTATCTTGACTTTCTGATCATGAATGCAATATTAAGACCTTTACAGTATACAGAAAATACATTTGTGGTGATCTACTAAAACAGAAGCACAGTGTAAGTGTTTATAGAAATATGTTTAAGATGAAATACTTTCTAATGTGAATTTCTGTATCTCCGTTTTATACGAAAATAAAATATACTGTTTTCTCAAATGGCTTGCGAGAACAATAAATGGCTTTAAACATATATGTTTATTTTGCAGGGAGGTGTGCAGTCACATGATAGCAAAGCAAGTATGTATTAGACTAGCTGCTACTTGCCAGAAACTTCTTATTTTGATGCTCAGAAATCCTGGATTCTGTCTCTAGGGTATAAGTACAGTAAGACAGATAAAACTGGGTTTGTTAAATTAGAGATTTGGGTTCTATTCCTAACTGTGGTTGGAGAAGGTAAAATAGAAATGGGTATAACCTGTTAGTTAACTTTAAGTCCTTAAGAGCTATGATCTTTGATACATCTTTAGATTTTAGCTGTATTTTAAAGATATCTTTACAATACAATGTATTATACCATAGATCAGTGGTTCTCAACTGGGGTACACGTATTCCTGGGGGTATGCAGAGATCTTTCAGGGGGTACACCAAATCACCTAGATATTTGCCTAGTTTTACAACAGGCTATATAAAAAGAACTAGCAAAGTCAGTACAGCCAACTAGCGAAACGTCATACAGACAATGACTTGTTTATACTGCTCTATATACTATAAACTGAAATGTAAGTACAATATTTATATTCCAATTTCTTTATTTTATATTTATACGGTAAAAATTAGAAAGTAAGCAGTTTTTCAGTAATAGTGTGTTGTGACACTTTAGTATTTTTGTGTCTGGATTTTTTAAGCAAGTAATTAAGTTAGGTGAAACTTGGGGTAAGCAAGACAATTCAGACTCCTGCAAGGGGTACAGTAGTGTGGAAAGGTTGGGGGCCACTGCCACAGATATTTTTTTTCTAAACTAGCTACCGTTAACTTTAACTGAGGCTGGAGTTATATCTGCCGTCTATTCTCAGATTTTCTCCATCTGAGGGATCCTATTTAGACACCTCTGTATCCCTGCATATTCTTACATATTTTAAAAATATATCAACGCTATAGTAATATCCTAAAAGACAGATCTATCATTAGTGTAACGTAGTGTTTTGCTGTGTTGCAGGAGCACAAGTCCTGTGGTGATAAAAATAGTTAATATAAAATAGAACAAGTAGCCAAAAGCATCTTTCATTTTCATCTAAACAAGATGCTGGACTTTGATGTGGCTGGCCCTCGCTGTCCTCATTACCGCTTATTATAATCAAGACGACTCCTTCCTCTCACACTCTCTGCTCTTACTTTTTTGTGTTATGGTCCATTCTTAGGATAGTGCTCCCTCCTGCCCTCCAGTGCCATTAACAGCAAAGCTGCCCTGGAGTTGGAAAGGAGCAGAGTCCAGTCACAATATATGTGTTACTGACGTGCAGATTTAATTTTTTTTTTTATTAACGCTAATGTTAAAAATTATACAGTACCCAGGTGAAGAAAAGAGTGTCTATAGATCTGGGTATAGGGCTTAAATTATCCAACCATGCCCTTTGCAAGGGCTGGGCCACTCACGGTGAGAGGGCGCAGTTGCCCCCTGGTACCCTGTTTCTTTACAGATAGGTATGGCACCTCTTTAAACATATTTTTCAATGGAAAATAGTCACCACTGACTCATCCCTTCTCTTCTCTCTCTCTCTCCCCCCCGTTACAAACTACTGCCCCGTTCCCTGATGTCGCCTGGGGCCGCGCTACGCTCTCTGGCCAGGGAGAACGACTCTGCTGCAGCCAGGCTGCAGTCCAGCGGCTCCGGCTCCGGCTCCGGCTCCCCTCCCTCGGGTGTCTAGGACACCCGATCTGGATCCTGCCAGTAGAGGGGAGGGGTGACACCTCCCCCCCGCGACAGTCCGCGGTTAGGCCGTTGACTTTTCTCTCTTGCGTTGTCTCACGATAACTCACGAGCGGGTAGGAGGGGTCGGACGGACTTTTGTGCGGCTGCGCAGACCGTGTCCGTTGCGTATCGCCGTTGGAGGGCGGTGTCCTCCCGTCAGATAAAGCAAGTGCGAGGCGCGCGCGTGCGCCTCTTTCTCTTGTGCCGGAAGCGGGCGGGGAAAGCGTTGGAGTTGTCGGCCGCGTGCGGCCTGTCCTGGCAGGGGCAGCTCCCGCTGCAGCCGCGGCCCTGAGGCGAGGAGGACACACCTCGGTCAGGGCGATGCTCAGGGGGCGCCGGCAGGGGGACTGGGAAGGGGATGGGGGGGAACAGCGGCCGTGGCGAGACCGGGCAGGCTGCGACGACGGGGAGGTTCCGTTCAGCAGCGAGCGGCTCAGGCGAAAGCAGCCGGAGCAGGGGACGGTGAGCAGGATGGAGGAGGAGGAGGAGGAGCGGCTGGAGGGGGAGCATTTCCGGAGAATCATCAACGCCTTCCGATATTACGGGTAACCGATACTCTGCTCCGCGGAAGACCAGGGACCCCCCCCTCCCCGCCAGTTTTCCTGAATCCGAGAGACCCCGCCGCGCCCCCCCCTCCCCCGAGGCCGAGAGACGAGACCCCCTACCCAGTTCCCAGGCCTGGTCTTCCCCCGCCCTGACCCCGAAGAAACTACCCGGGTGGAGCCAGGAAGTCACTGCCTATATAACTTTTCTGCCCATTTTCTCCCATGCACCCCTTTCTCTCTCTTCCCACCCCCCACGCCACCGGTGTGTGTCTGCTCCCCATCGCTCTCTCTCTCCCCCATGACAGTTGTTTCTAGTTTTTCTCTTATAACTGTAGCAATACAAACTTATTTATAAGTGGAGCTGAGTGCATGTATAGAAGTGATAGCAGAGCATGTTGGTTAAGCTGGTGCTTTGTTAGCTGGAGAAATACTAGAAGCGGTGTTGAGGGATCTTCATATCTTCCCCTTCGGGCAGAGTTGCTTAATTACAGGAGATGAAGTGAGCAGTACATTTTTCTGTTTTTTAAGGTGAACCTGATTGAGTTTTGGATAATAAATGTAAAAGTACATAATTATTCATAAACATTTATTTTGGACTGTTGAGATTGAACTTTACAGACTATTAAAACACTGCAAAAACCAGGCCAGTTAACAGCGTTGTATTCAGTACTGACGTTGAAGGATATAACTAACTCTCTGAGCTTGGTTTCCTACCAAAATAGTGCTTTATGGCCCTTCAAAAAACAATAAGCTACAGTAGAAAGCCTCAAAAATAATTTTCTCCCGAATGTATAGAACAGAGGAGACACATCATTTAAACCAAAAATAAATGATCTAGAGAAAGCAACTGTTTATAGCCACACTTGTGACATTAACTTGGAAATCATATGTCTTCCGTCACTTTAGAACCTTTTAGCAAATTTAAATACATGAAACAGATTTGGGATGTTATGATCAATATTATACTTTTTATATTTCAATTGACTAACTTAACATCTGGGGCCATTATAGTGCAGTGGTCTTGTTTGGACAATGTTAGGTGCCATTCATGATCTTTAAATTATAGGACCATCTCTTTCAAAAGAGCTTTAACCAGATTCAGTTGAAATGAGCTCCATATTTAATAATTAGTGTCAATAAAACATGTTTCAGATGGCTTTATTTTTATAAACTGTACCAAGGTTATTGAAATTAAAGGGTGTCTCTTCAACAGTCCAAATGCTTGAATATAGAAATATGAAATGAGTGGTTTTAGATACCCATGTAAACTGTGAATGAAGTGAGTTCCAATTCAGGAGTGAATGTCTCTACATGACTGTCTTAGCAACCATTAAGAAAGGGATAGATAATAAGACAGAAAATATTCTAATGCCTCTCTCATATAAATATATAAAAAACCATAATCTGTGGTATGCCTTGAATACTGCATGCAGTTCTCATCGCCCCATCTCAAAAAAGATGTATTAGAATTGGAAGAAGTATAGAGAAGGGCAACAAAATCATGGAACAGCTTCCTTGTGAGGAGAGATTAAAAAGACTGGGACTGTTCAGTTTAGAAGAGAGATGACTAAGGGGAGATATGATAGAGGTCTCTAAAATCATGAGTGGTGTGGAGAAAGAGAATAAGGAAGAGTTGTTTATCCCTTCATGTAACACAAGAAATAAGGGTCACACAGCAAAAGTAATAGCCGCAGATTTGCACAATGCACAGTCAACCTGTGTAGCTTGTTGCCAGGAGATGTTGTGAAAGCCAAAAGTATAAGTGGGTTCAAAAATAATTAGATAAGTTCACGGAGGATAGGTGCATCAGTGGCTTTTAGACAAGATGGTCAGGGATGCAACCACATGCTCTGGGTCTCCTTAAACCTCTGGTTGCCAGAAGCTGGGAATGGACGATGGGATGGATCACTCGATAAATGGCCCTCTTAAATTCATTTCCTCTGAAGCATCTGGCATCTGAAGGTGTTAGAAGACAGGATACTGGGCTAGGTGGACCATTAGTTTGACCCAGTATGTACATTCTTCTGTTCTTAAATTTGCTATGGAATACCCTTAATTTACATTGATTTGAAAATATTGTACAGATCAGAATTAAAAATGAAGACAGCAACTTTATCCTATGTAGGTACAGTGAAATTTGTGTTCGTACTTAAATTTTCTGTTAATGAGGGGTTCAAGGTAGAGAACTAAGGCCTCAATTGTGTAGTGATTTATCCACATGCTTAATTTTCCATATTGTGAGTAGTTCTGTTGATTTAATTGGACTGTTCAGTGTGAAAAGGTAAGCATGTGCATAAGTCTTTACAGGATCATGGTTCAGGTAGATATATTGACAAAAACTTCTTCCTTATAGTGATGTTAAAAGTGAAGTGAGTTCCTTGTATCTTATGCAGCATAGTGTGTGTACTTTTAATATTATTTTCTTTACTTTTTCAATGCACAGTTAAAAGCTTGATATTTTCAAACCGTTTTCCGAATCAGTCTTATTTCCATGAATTTCTAATGGTATTAAAACCAATGTAGACTTCGGTTTGTGAACCAGTGCCATTGATGGTGACGCTAACGTGCACAGATCTGGGAATAGATAACTGCTTCATAATGTGCAGTCAGAAATAACCACATTCTCTATAAAATTCTTATGAATTGAGGGTTTTTGGCTTGGTTAGAGGATTATTGTGAAATGAGATCTAAGCTTTTTGAGTAAAGATGGAGAAGTTATGGTAGCTGTAATCTGGGGTATCTTCAAATGTGAGTTCTTTGCATTTATAGTTGAAGCTAAACACTGACAGACCTTAACTTTTTTATTTTCTAGAACTAATATGCATGAGCAAGTGAACAGAACAGAGAGACAGTTTAGATCCCTCCCAGCTAACCAACAAAACCTACTTCCTCAATTTCTTCTTCATCTGGACAAGATTCGGAAATGCATTGATCATAATCAGGAGATCCTACAGACCATTGTGAACGAGTGCAAACATATGTTTGAAAATAAAGAATATGGAGAAGATGTATGTAAAAATTGGACGCTTTTCATATTTCAGAAGTAAAAATTTCTGTACATTTTTTAGTTTTTTATTTCTTTTTCTCACTTCAGGTTTCCATTTCTTTTGTCCCCCCTCTCCCCCCCATGAATTCATTTTTGCTTAATTACCCTGCCCCCTCACCTTTGCATGTGTTATAGGCATGATTAATTATATTGTATAGTTTTTCAATAAAGGCATCTCTGGCTATTTTTTCTATATATAGGTACAGTTAATCATTCAGGAGAACAGTACTTGTCTGCTATGGCAAGTGTCAGTAATTACTCTTAATAACAGATCAGTATGATAGAACTCCAATGGAGTTCAAATCTACCCAAGTTATTTTTTTAAAGTTGACTTTTCACTTGGCTGCATTGACCATAAATAATGTTTTTGTAGTACATTAGTTTACACCATTCTTAATCACCTATGGGTTTTAGGTAAGTTCACTATTTGTGGTATTATAGTTCTGTAAAATTTTAGCATAATTTTCCCCCTACTTGATCTACATTTTTCTATTTTTGTAATGAAGTTTTACACTTATGAAGCTTAAGGGACTGGCAGTGATGGAAACTGAAGTCTTCTTTTTTTTTATATCCATAGGCTGGGTACAGTTCTGGGCAGCTCCAGTGTGAGCTTCTCCATGCTGCCTCATCAATGACCTGGAGGGACCTCCCTCTCAGAGTGAGAGGTTGTTCGATCTCCATACTAGCTCACCCCTTGTCCTTTCCTGAATAAGGACTACCAGTTGTGCTGAATTATGCTATATTAAGTATTGGTTTTGTGATGTGGACGCTGGTCTATTGAGGGCTGAGCTGATACCACCAAACTCATTTCATATAGGACTGTAAGCTGGGTTTGAGCCCTGGTCCCAGAGGTGAGAGGCGAGTGCTTTATCAACTAAACCACCCATATAGCTGCTACAGCATGTCTGTTTCAGTATTCAAAGCTAAGGTTGTTTGACGTCTTAAATTTCTGGATTTGTTTTTTGTCTAACTTTTATTTGCCCTTTAATCAGGAAAATGGGAAGATTGTGCCAGCGTCAACGTTTGACATGGATAAATTAAAGTCCACTTTGAAACAGTTTGTAAGAGACTGGAGTGAAACGGGGAAACCTGAGAGAGATTCCTGCTACCAGCCAATCATTAATGAAATTGTAAAGAACTTTCCAAAAGAGAGATGGTAAATAGTGCTTTGTTTTTAAGATTTATTATAAAAGAAAATATATAGGCCTTCCATGTTGCACGCCACTTGTAAAAAGTTTATAGAGAGTGGGGAAAAAAAAAGCTTGAATTTAAAAATATTTAAAAATAAGCGCAAATAGCGTTGGGTTAATTGCATAAACAAAAAATGCTTGTATGGTAGGGTAGTACAGTAGAATACAAAACGTTAAACCTAGAAATAATAAATCAGAATTATGTATTGTCTCTCTATGGGCCAATATTGATAGGTCTAAATATATTTTTATTATGTGAGTTCAAAAAGTTGTAATATAGTTAAGCCTAGTGATTCCACAGCAGCACAATACAAGGAATCAAAGTTCCAGTTTGGCAGCTGCTGAGAGTACTGTGATAGGATCCATGTCCAACTTGCCTTAGCTCAAGAGGAGGCCATAATATATGATCCCTTGAAGGGAAGGGGAAGTAAAATGTGGTTATCCTTGGTGAGAGGGGAAAGGAAATGAGTAAAAGGTTCCTTCACCTCTAGTACAGCTTTATTACATTTACAATCCTGTTTGTAAGTGTTCAGGCCCAATATTGATTTCAGGCACAAGATACAATGTATCTTGTAAAAATTCTCATCTGTTTGTGTGCATATCTTGATAAGTGACTTGACAAAGAGTAAGGCATGTCTGTGTGTCTGAAGGTAGGATGAATGCTGATATGGTAACAACCTAAAAAGAGCAAATTTATTTACCAAAAGTGATATAGTAATAAAAATGAGAAAACAATTCATTAATGAAATCCATGTCCTAAGAAGGTAAATATAAATGATTTAGTTACTGAAATTAGTGCAGTTGTCATAAATAAACATCATTTCACTTTTAAACTTACTGAGGCTCTTTTAATGAGGAAAAACAGTGGCGCACTGACACTTACGTTTTAATTTCATGTGTGAACTTGGTGTTTATAAAAGTGAGGACTGATAGCTCTGGCTATAGCCTAAGCTTGCTACAGCCAATAGCTTCCTCAGACAGTGCAAACAGTTCACCTCCAACCTGGCCTATAAATATTTCTTGCTACCTGTCATTTGGTTTTCTGCAGTAGAGCCTGCCGACCATTACAGACAGCAAAGTGTTTTTGATGCGGTCAAACATCCAAGTTAGAGATCAGCAAATTTTTTTGGATTGACTTGTCTTGAGGTGAAATGTTACTGCATCTCTTAGCCCAGTGGCTCTCAACGAGGAGTACACGTATTCAACTCATCTAGATCAGTGTTTCTCAACCTGGGGGTTTCAGCCCTTAGGGAAATCACGGGATCGGTTTAAAGGGATCGCAAGTGCAGGGTCGGCATTAGGCTGTGGCAAGCAGGGCAGCTGCTTGGGGCCCCGGGAAGCTAAGTTTCATGCCACAGCCTCACTGCCTGTGGCTTAGGCTTCAGACAAGGCTCAGATGTGAAAAACAGGCTCAAGTATCACACTGAAATTTAGGTACAATATTTATATTCCAGTTGCTTTATTTTATAATTATATGGTAAAAATGAGAATAATAAATTTTTCAGTAATAGTGTGCTGTGACACTTTAGTATTTTTATGTCTGATTTTGTAAGCAAATAGTTTTTAAGTGAGGTGAAACTTTGGGTAAACAAGACAAATCAGACTCCTGAAAGGTGTACAGTAGTCTGGAGAGTTTGAGAACCACTGACTTAGCCCACTAAGATTTCATTGGAAGATGAGATTTGTATAGCACTTTCAAAAATATAACTTGAATACTCTTCCCTTGTTAGATACAAGGCATTCAGGAATGTCTTCTTATAGAAAAGGTACAGTACGTTTAGTTTTTATACATTTAAGTAATCTTCTGTTTAGAAATTCCCTCATAAAAATGATAAAAATAGAAAGTTGCCCTGTGTTGTGGATATTTATGCATTATTATATTATTCTAAATTTCATAGGTATGTTAGTGCAGTTCAAGCATCAATATTGTCAGTGGCTTTTTCTTGTGAAATGGAAGCCTCTGTGTAAGACAGATCCTTGTCTTAAAGGCTAACAAGTTTTTTATATTTGGCTTCATGGAATCCCTCTTTTAGTTTTGCTTTGTAGGAAGGCTATGCTGGTGCTTCACTCCCAAAACCATTTGCAGTTCCTGTAACTGAATGTGCAATGGCAACTCTGAAGCAGTTTTCTATATGAAAGCCAAATTGGATGAAAGGTGGAGAATATTTATTAAGCTTTTCACTTCAGATATCTTAGGTGTACTGTTCCTACCAGGAAAAATGATGTAGAAAGAAAATTTAAATCTTTTTTTGACTTGTAACCCATAGATGAAAGCAGTACTTATGAATCCATGTACGTTAAATTTGGTAAATAGTGAAAAACATTTGCTTAACAAATATTTTAAAACTTTTTATTCATTCTGTACTTCGAGAAGGAGCTTTAATTTTGGGAAAGATACTGTGCATTCTTCATTCATAATGCAAGTTAAGTCTCTTCTTTCAAATGCAGAACTTGCCCAAACCTTAACTGTGGAGCCACGACTAATGTTTTTATGTCAAATGGCTTTGATAGGAAAATATGTAACTGAAGAAATCATATTCAGAATAAACTGCTTAGTAGTATAAAATAACTGTAGCTGACCATAGTTTTGAAATACAGTAAAGATCTGAACTTGAGCCCAAAAACTGAGGTAGGAGAAATTCTTTACTTTAGAATTCTGAATCCTAATTTTTTCCTTTATGTGGCTTTTTGCCTCTACCTCTTCAGGTTATAGGAGCAAGTTAGTGTCTTCTTGCTTTCCCACCTATGGTTGACTAGCAAATCATGACTTTTTTTTAGATGTGGACCTTGCCATACTTATTATAGCTTTGTCTCATAGGATTACTGTAATGTGCTCTACAAAAAGCTACACCTAGCAACCACTCAGACTGTAGATAATGCAGCATAGCAATGCCTGTCTGTCCAGGCTTTTTGCCTGAGGGCATATTTAGAGGCCAGTGAAGTTAAAGGAAGGTGGAAAACCTCTTTTATTGGCATTGAGCCAAATTGTTCCTAATGATTTAAAAATGGTATATGTGTAAAAGCAGTTCTGATTAAATTTGTCAAGTCTAAATTATTTTCCCATTTCTTACGCGACCAGTTGGATATAAGTATTTATAAAATGTTTATGGTGCAAGCATATTATTTGTTGTTCACGGTGTTTAGAAACAGATATGTAGACTTTTCAGACTAAAGCCTATCTTGAACTATGAGTTAAAAAAAGCTGTCATTCCTAGATAACTTTTCCCAACAAGACACACTGGATAAGACTATCCAAAGTACCAAGCCCTTAAGCACTCTTCAAAATTTCATCCAATTTATATTTTTAGCACAGTATATGAAACAATAAGCTTCAGTTTTCTCAAGTATACTTACTTTTGTTTGGCTTTTCCTAAGGCAGAAGTGCTCTGTCAGTTGGATTAATCATGTTGTGTTTTAACTGTAAGTGATTCAGGTTTTACACGTATTCGGAGTGAGTGTTAACAGATGCACTAAATAAATTCAAAAATAAATAAATTGGATCAGCCACTGCAAGTTAATTGACGTTTCTGTACAGATCTGTATGGGGCAGATTCTGTACAGATGCAGAGCTAAAGGAGGGATCATATTCATTAACTTTAAGAGTAATGGTCTTAATGTTAAAAATTAACTCTCAGGTTAAAATTTTCAAAAATTTGGCCATGGAAAAGCTCACTGTGTTTCAGCATCTTAACACTGTATGCCTGAAGTGGTAAAAGTCAAAACCTTTGATTTGTGATCAACAAACTCAAGTCAAACTTTACACTTGCATGTAGGAAGCAATATCCTGGCATAGATTGACTTCAGTTGACAGCTACATGATGATTTTAAGAGTTATTTTTTTTCACTTAGACAAAATATTTGATATCAGTTCCACCCCAGTAGCTATATGACCAAGATATTTGTTCTAAAATGCTGGTTGGAGGTCTAGCATTGTTTTTAGTCCCCATTGGTTTAGTTTAGGCCACTCAATCATATCTCAGTTCCACTTCAGCTGAGTGTCTGTGAAATAAAAGCACAAACATCTTTTCTATGTTTTAATACTATACGTTGGATTTCTTTAATGCATACTATAGTAATTTAAAAGAATTTGCTGTGTTTAAAACGCTACTCAATGATGGAAATGTGAGTGGTGCTTACATAATACATTTCTTTCTCTCTGCAGTATATCATGTCTATGCTCATATCCAGGGTGGTTTATTTGCTAGAATCTGGAAGATCTCTGGCTTCAGATTATCATGCCTCTTTGGGGCAACAGATGCAGTACAGAGTAGTACCCATTTTGAATGTTCATCTATTTTTGGAGTTTACTAGCAGTGTTCTCTTCCCATCATCCTTGCCCACTCTGTAGAAGAAGAAACTTGTATGGGCAAAAAAGGATATTACTAACCTGCTTCCTCTTTTTGGATGTTGGTGGGGAACAGCTGCTTCCCTTCACAGGAGGAATCAAGTTTGTTAAGATATGGAAGGGAATGCAAGGTGCCCCATCTGAGCAGAGAACAGTGTTTAAGGTACTCTTGCTGTTGAATATGGGGCAGATGGTGTTTCCCCTTTCTTCCATCAGAGTTGGTTCTAGAAGGTTGGGGAGTGGGAATCTTAGAGATGTTGGAAGCTGAAAATTAAAATTTGTTTCTCTTTGCTTCTAATGGGAAAAGCAGCCACAGGATCTTGTGATCAAACCAATGGGTAGAACTTCTGACTAGACTTAGAAAATGGGACTGTTATCTACCTATATACAGAGTTTATAACTCTTAAACTTTCGAGTATGGCCATGGAATTCTGGAATTCTCTTTTATGGAGGTCTGCTCTAAGTGTACTTTGAGGATGAAACTCTCTGGTATGAACATGACCACTCACCTAGAAAATAACATTTAAGGAATGCTATCGAGATTGGTAATGTCAACAGATTCACCTAGATGTCAAGTGTGGTTACGGGAAAATATATACACAAACGGTTATCAGTATGAGAATTGTCAGGATACGAGTCACCTTTTAGTTTCTTTTAAAATTTGTTTTGCTAGAATTATACATGCAGTACCTAGTTAGAATAATTTGTATTTGTTCACACACTCCAGTGTTAAGAATAAAATAGATGGGAGTTCTATAAGGTAGCACAGTTGTCTAGACACTGAACATGAGGATCTGACATAGCTGGTTTCATACGTTATCTCTTAAAGAAATGCCCAAGCCACAGTGACAGTTTGTTTATAGCTCCATGCACTCAGGTATCATATCATCACTTGTTTTCTATTCTCATATTGGGCCAGATTCCAGCCCTCACTGTGGCCCATGTGTAATTCCTTCAGAGCAGTGCAAACTTATGTGACCCTCTACTGCCATTCTATATGGCCCCCATGATAGGATCATGCTGTAGGCAGAGTGGTGATGCCAAGAGCAGGAGAGGGATTGATGGCACACTGTATGTTCCTGGTTTCAGAGTAACAGCCGTGTTAGTCTGTATTCGCAAAAAGAAAAGGAGTACTTGTGGCACCTTGGAGACTAACCAATTTATTTGAGCATAAGCTTTCGTGAGCTACAGCTCACTTCATCAGATGCATACTGTGGAAAGTGTAGAAGATCTTTATATATAGACACAAAGCATGAAAAAATACCTCCTCCCACCCCACTCTCCTGCTGGTAATAGCTTATCTAAAGTGATCACTCTCCTTACAATGTGTATGATAATCAAGTTGGGCCATTTCCAGCACAAATCCAGGGTTTAACAAGAACATCTGGGGGGCGGGGAGGAAAAAAACAAGGGGAAATAGGTTACCTTGCATAATGACTTAGCCACTCCCAGTCTCTATTCAAGCCTAAGTTAATTGTATCAGATTTGCAAATGAATTCCAATTCAACAGTTTCTCGCTGGAGTCTGGATTTGAAGTCTTTTTGTTGTAGTATAGCAACGTTCATGTCTGTAATCGCGTGACCAGAGAGATTGAAGTGTTCTCCGACTGGTTTATGAATGTTATAATTCTTGACATCTGATTTGTGTCCATTTATTCTTTTACGTAGAGACTGTCCAGTTTGACCAGTGTACATGGCAGAGGGGCATTGCTGGCACATGATGGCATATATCACATTGGTGGATGTGCAGGTGAACGAGCCTCTGATAGTGTGGCTGATGTTATTAGGCCCTATGATGGTGTCCCCTGAATAGATATGTGGGCACAGTTGGCAACGGGCTTTGTTGCAAGGATAGGTTCCTGGGTTAGTGGTTCTGTTGTGTGGTATGTGGTTGCTGGTGAGTATTTGCTTCAGGTTGGGGGGCTGTCTGTACGCAAGGACTGGCCTGTCTCCCAAGATTTGTGAGAGTGTTGGGTCATCCTTCAGGATAGGTTGTAGATCCTTAATAATGCATTGGAGGGGTTTTAGTTGGGGGCTGAAGGTGACGGCTAGTAGCGTTCTGTTATTTTCTTTGTTAGGCCTGTCCTGTAGTAGGTGACTCCTGGGAACTCTTCTGGCTCTATCAATCTGTTTCTTCACTTCCGCAGGTGGGTATTGTAGTTGTAAGAATGCTTGATAGAGATCTTGTAGGTGTTTGTCTCTGTCTGAGGGGTTGGAGCAAATGCGGTTGTATCGCAGAGCTTGGCTGTAGACGATGGATCGTGTGGTGTGGTCAGGGTGAAAGCTGGAGGCAAGTAGGTAGGAATAGCGGTCAGTAGGTTTCCGGTATAGGGTGGTGTTTATGTGACCATCGTTTATTAGCACTGTAGTGTCCAGGAAGTGGATCTCTTGTGTGGACTGGACCAGGCTGAGGTTCATGGTGGGATGGAAATTGTTGAAATCATGGTGGAATTCCTCAAGGGCTTCTTTTCCATGGGTCCAGACGATGAAGATGTCATCAATATAGTGCAAGTAGAGTAGGGGCGTTAGGGGACGAGAGCTGAGGAAGCGTTGTTCTAAGTCAGCCATAAAAATGTTGGCCAACTGTGGGGCCATGCGGGTACCCATAGCAGTGCCGCTGATCTGAAGGTATACATTGTCCCCAAATGTAAAATAGTTATGGGTAAGGACAAAGTCACAAAGTTCAGCCACCAGGTTAGCCGTGACATTATCGGGGATAGTGTTCTTGACGGCTTGTAGTCCATCTTTGTGTGGAATGTTAGTGTAGAGGGCTTCTACATCCATAGTGGCCAGGATGGCGTTATCAGGAAGATCACCGATGGATTGTAGTTTCCTCAGGAAGTCAGTGGTGTCTCGAAGGTAGCTGGGAGTGCTGGTAGCATAGGGCCTGAGGAGGGAGTCTGCATAGTCAGACAGTCCTGCTGTCAGGGTGCCAATGCCTGAGATGATGGGGCGCCCAGGATTTCCAGGTTTATGGATCTTGGGTAGTAGATAGAATATCCCAGGTCGGGGTTCCAGGGGTGTGTCTGTGCGGATTTGATCTTGTGATTTTTCAGGGAGTTTCTTGAGCAAATGCTGAAGTTGCTTTTGGTAACTCTCAGTGGGATCAGAGGGTAATGGCTTGTAGAAAGTGGTGTTGGACAGCTGCCGAGCAGCCTCTTGTTCATATTCTGACTTATTCATGATGACAACAGCACCTCCTTTGTCAGCCTTTTTTGATTATGATGTCAGAGTTGTTTCTGAGGCTGTGGATGGCATTGTGTTCTGCACGGCTGAGGTTATGGGGCAGGTGATGCTGCTTTTCCACAGTTTCAGCCCGTGCATGTCGGCGGAAGCACTCTATGTAGTAGTCCAGTCTGCTGTTTCGACCTTCAGGAGGAGTCCACCTAGAATCCTTCTTTTTGTAGTGTTGGTAGGGAGGTCTCTGTGGATTAGTATGTTGTTCAGAGGTATGTTGGAAATATTCCTTGAGTCGGAGACGTCGAAAATAGGATTCTAGGTCACCGCAGAACTGTATCATGTTCGTGGGGGCGGAGGGGCAGAAGGAGAGGCCCCGAGATAGGACAGCTGCTTCTGCTGGGCTGAGAGTATAGTTGGGTAGGTTAGCAATATTGCTGGGTGGGTTGAGGGAACCATTGCTGTGGCCCCTTGTGGCATATAGTAGTTAGGAAGTTTAGTGTCCTTTTTCTTTTGTAGAGAAGCAAAGTGTGTGTTGTAAATGGCTTGTCTAGTTTTAGTAAAGTCCAGCCACGAGGAAGTTTGTGTGGAAGGTTGTTTTTTGAGAGCTCATTCTTAATCTTTCCCTGTTTGCTGTAGAGGATGTTGATCAGGTGATTCCGCAGTTTCTTTGAGAGTGTGTGGCACAAGCTGTCAGCATAGTCTGTGTGGTATGTAGATTGTAATGGATTTTTTACCTTCAGTCCTTTTGGTACGATGTCCATCTGTTTGCATTTGGAAAGGAAGATGATGTCTGTCTGTATCTGTACAAGTTTTTTCATGCAGTTGATAGATTTCCACTCCATACAGCTAAATGCAGTGCCTTGCATAATGATAGGTTTCAGAGTAACGGCCGTGTTAGTCTGTATTCGCAAAAAGAAAAGGAGTACTTGTGGCACCTTAGAGACTAACCAATTTATTTGAGCATAAGCTTTCGTGAGCTACAGCTCACTTCATCAGCATGCATCCGATGAAGTGAGCTGTAGCTCACGAAAGCTTATGCTCAGATAAATTGGTTAGTCTCTAAGGTGCCACAAGTACTCCTTTTCTTTTTGTGAATAATTCTTATGCAAAAGCACAATGAACATCTCTTTCCTCCTTTACAAAGGCACATAGAGATTAATTTCTCACGATCCAAGGACTGAAGAAATGTTTAACCCTTAAAGTTAGCTAACATCAGTCTAGGCATTGGCTAGAGCTAATTCGCTTGAGTACAAGGAATTTCCTCAAAACCTCTATCACCACCACTCAAGTTCCTGGATGGAGTACATCATCTCTGCCTTAGTACAGGTCCTTGTTACTGGCACCGATAGGTTAGTAGTTTATAGTATTAGTTAGTGATAGTTAAATTTTTTTTATGATGTTTATCTTTTTAAACACTTCAGTTCCTGTTCTGAGTACTGTTGCCATTGCCAAGGCATGCCTCAGTCACCAGGATACAAGCCCTGCCACTCCTGCAAGAAACCAGTGCTAGTGAGAGACGCCCCCCCACTCCAAGTTGCCTGAAGTGTGATGCGGAGTTGCATGTCAGCGATTGGTGTCAAATTTGCAGGGACTTTAAACTAGAACCAAGAGACACAGGGAGGCCAGACTTTAATTTCTTCTGATAGATTCAGCTCTGCTCCCTCCATCTGAGAGACTTTCCTGTTTCAAATGGATGCCAAAGCACTTTGGTTTCAGTGAGGAGTGCTCCACCTGTAATGGCTGAGTCCTAGCACTGATTGTCTTCCTCAGAGCTGAGAAAGAAACATTGCAAGTTGGCCTTCACGGACTCAACATCAGTGGAAGGGCGATCCCCTGTACTGAAGGCTGGCAGGCATGCAGACAATGGAAATAGTCAATTTGAAGCTGAGACCATCGACTCCAGCACAGGCATTATCAAGACCATCCCCTGAGATGGCATCATCGAGCTAATCAGTGCAGTCTGCTTCTACCCACCAACTGGAGGCTATCCTTGTGCCATCAACTCAGGAGGCATTTGCTGCGACAAGGGACTTGTTCAGCCTCTAGGTACCGGTGTTGCTCATGATACAGGTGTCTCTTCACACGGTACCAACAACTGCAGGTCACACTTTGCCAGCTACTACAATACTGTGTTAAGTACTGTGGGCACCTCTGGATATCCAAATGTCTATCATACAGTGCTGTGAAGAGGAAAGCCAGCGATGATTTCTCCAGTATCGTTGTCCGCAGGCTCCCAACACTGATCACAGGCACCGACAGGATCAGTCCCCCAGCCTGCCTTGGTCAGAAGAGGCTGATTTATCTTCAGACTAAAAGGTCTGTTCATACGTCTCGCAATTGTGTCATGTACCTTGCTGTTTCCCTCAGAGGGCTTACCACTCCTTGTATCCACAGTAGAGCCCTTCCAGGCCAGCCTGTAGGGATCCATGGGCCTAAAGTAATTGAGTTTCTGGGCTTTACCAGTGCCATTCTGGAATGCTTTGGGATTCCCACAGATGTCTGGGTACTCTTTGTGCCCACCCCCTTCTGTGACATCAAGTAGGTGTTAAGAACCATCCCGCCAAGTACACCAGGAGTCAGTGACCAATACGACGCTGAGTACCATGCAGGAACTGATGCATGTTGCAGATGTTCATGTCTCCAGTTTCCAGGCGACTCTCCCTTTGAAAGGCCGGGGGGCTCCACCTCAGCCAATTATGGCTTTGGCCTCTTCATTACCTGATGAGGCAGTGGTTCAGATGATTAGAGGGCCCACCAGGACCTTTTAAAAAGGGTGGTTTCTGCCTTGGCTATCCAGGTGGAAGAGATTTTCTTGTCATTCCACAGGCTGATTGACATTTTAGCAACTGCTGGACTTCTTGGGTGGTGCTCTGATTAATGTAGCTATCCTGGAGCCCACCAAGGTTCTGTGGTGGACTCTGTCTTTCCTTCCCCCACATCAGAGTGAGCTGAGCGCAGATATCATGTACCCTCATATAAGATTAGGGTTGGAAGAGACCTCAGAAGGTCATCTAGTCCTCAAAGCAGGATCAATCCCAACTAAATCATCCCAGCCAGACCTTTGTCAAGCCCTCTCCATGGTTTGAGCACCTCTGCACCCATCTGTCTCCGGGGTTGCTGTTGGTCTCAGCTGCCGATGAGAAAGCACCAGGGGCAACAGTTGTCTACTTTGCAGTCAAAGGCTGCTACAAAACTTGACCTGTTGCAGAAAGCTTTATTCGATGGCTGGCCTGCATTTCAGGATTGCTAACTGCAGGGGTTGTTAGGGTGCTATGACTTCAACTTCTGAGGTATGGTATATTAAAAGAGACAGATGGCCAGAGAATGCAAGACAGGAATTTCTTGCCTTGTTGAAGAGGTAAATTAGTGGCTAGAACCTCACTTCAGGTGGGGGTGGACACTGCCGACTCTGCTGCTAGGGTCACGGCATCAGCCATTATGATTCACAGATGTTCATGTCTCCAGTTGCCAGGTTTGCCTCGAGGTCCAACAGACCATACAAGACCTTCCTTTTGAAGGGTTGTCGCTCTTCTCTGAGACAGGCTGCATGGCCTGATATTCGGGCATTTAAAAGCAGTTTTGTCCTCAGGAACCACATCACTGGTTGCTTTCATTCCTCACTACCATGACCCAATGAGGAAAAAGAACAGAGATGATTGGAGAAAACTCCCCCCTTCTTCTGCAGCAGCTTCTAGTTCATCCAGACAGACTAGGAGTTCTAAGCAAGTATTTTTATGTTTATGTCAAGGACAGCATGCCAGCCTATCCTATCCCTCTGTTTACCAGCCTGCTATCTACCTGCTCAAGTGCTTGGTCTCAAATCGTTGGAGACCAGTGGATCTTAAGTACAGTGGAATTGGAATACACGCTTTAGTTCATTTCTGTCCCCCTTTTTCCAAGCCCAGGGTGACGAGATGTCCTGATATTTGCGGCTTTGTCTTAGCTTGGCACCTATATACCTCCCAACCCATTCTGATTTTTCACACTTGCTATCTGGTCACCCTATCCAAGCCCCTTCCCGGTCTCTCTTCAGGGACCACTCTCATGAGGAAGTTCTGCTTTGGGAGGTGCAATCTCTCCTCCATTTGGCAGCCACAGAGGAGGTTCCGCAGTTTCTCATAGAAAAGGGATTTTATTCCTGCTATTTCCTGATCCTAAAAGCAAAAGGAGACCCATACTAGACCTGTGGTAGCTCAACAGACCTCTCTGGAAAAAGATAAAATTTAACATTGTCATGTTGTCTTCTATTATCTCTTCCCTGGAGATGGGTATGCTGCCATCAGTTTGAAAGACTCGGGTTTCCATGTGCCAATAAATCAGAACCCCAGGAAATTCCTGAGATATATGGTCAGCCAGTGCCATTACCAATTTGCATGCCTACCATTTGGCCTGTTCAGCTCCCTGTGTATGTTTGCAAACTGTGTGACAGTGGTGGTGGCATTTCTTAGAAAATCAAGATTTCAAGTTTTTCCCTACCTGGACAATTAGTTGGTGAGAGGCCAGTCCAAGACTCAGTTGCTGTCCAGCATGACAGTCATCCAGTCTATCTTCGATACGCTAGGGTTGCTTATCAGCGCAGAGAAGTCCTATCTCCAGTGCAAAAAATAGTTCATAGGAGCAGTCTTGAACTCTGCAGAAGCCAAGGCATTTGTCCTGCAATTACAATTCCAGATGATGCTGGCTATTCTTTTAGACCTGAAGATTCGTCCCACCATGACAATATGAAATTGCCTCAGGCTTCTGGGGCGTATGGCTTCATGCATTTATGTAGTCCAGCATGCCAGGCTCCATCTCAGGAAATGGCAAGGATAGCTGGCTTCAGTTTACTTGTCAATTCATCACCCTCTAGATGTGATAGTGCAAATGCTCACTCAAATTCTGGCTACGCTGGGCTGGGGGACAGACCCCTCAAGTGTGTGTCTGGAGTGCCATTTGCTTCTCCTCAGTCAGCTTTAATCCTAGTTACAGATGCTTCTGCCCTCAGGCAGGTCGTCTCGCCTGGGTTCTCTGCAGACACAGGTTTTAATCTGTACAGGATTTAACTCTGCATATAAACATCAGAGAATTGAGGGCCATTCAACTGATTTGTCAAGTCTTCCTTCCTCATATCAAGAGAAGTCTACATGTAACCTACAGACAAGGAGGATCTGGTTGATGCTGCTATGCCAAGAGTCATTCAGGCTGTGAGACTTGTGCATCGCCAGTTCAATCAGCCTCAAAGCCTCTCACATTGCAAGTGTGAAGAATGGTCTGGCAGACTGGTTAAGCAGATCATTTACTAGTCATGATAAGTGGTCTGTCCATCAGGACATTGCCACATCCGTTTTGTGGCTGTGGGGGACTCCCTATGTAGACGTCTTTGCAACATAAGTCAGCAGGAAGTGTAATCAGTTTTGTTCTCAACAAGGTCACAGTCCAGGGTCCCTCACGGACACTTTCCTGTTGCCCTGGGCAAGCGTGCTCTTGTATGCACTTGCTCCACTCCCACTCATACCAAGAATATTGTTGAAAATGAGGCAGGCTCATGCCCAAGTCAGAGTTACAGCTCCAGCATGACATCAGCAATGTTTTCCACTCTGCTGTCCCTCTCAGTCAAAGATCTGCTGACTCTACCGCTGGATCAAAACCTGGTCTCCCAGGACCACAGTCACCTCCCCAACCTGCAGATCCTCTACCTGACAGCCTGGATGCTCTGTGGTTAATGCACCAGGAAGAGGTTTGTTCAAAGGAAATTCAAAATCCACTTTTAAAGAATAGAAAACCATACACTAAGTATACTTATCTGATTAAATGGAAACGATTCTTCATCTTGTCCCACTAGAAAGAGGTCTCCCAAGTCCAGTTTCCACCACATCATATTCTGAGCTATCTGTTGTTCCTGAAACAATGTCTGGCTATTCATTTAATTAAGGTTCATTTAACAGCTACTTTAGGTTTCTACACTCCAATTGATAGTTCTGTTTTTCCCCCCAATTCTATGTCAACAAGGTTTTTGAAGGGTTTGGAAAGGTGGTACTCTCAGGTGGAGCATCCTGTTCCTCCTTGGGACTTGAGTTTGGTGTTGTCAAAACTTATGGTTACTGCCTTTGAATTGTTAGCTATATGTTCCTTGTTGTGTGTCTCTCTGTCAGGGTACTCTTTTTGGTGCCAATCACTTCTGCCAGGAGAGTAGGTGAATTGCATGCTCTGTCTTCTCCTCCATACACTGTCTTCTACAAAGACAAGGTTTATCTAGGTCCACATCCAAAATTTCTTACTAAGGTGTGTCTCATTTTCGTATCAGTCAAGCAATGTACTTACCTTCTTTCTTCCCGAAGCCTCATGCTCATGAGGATGAAGAGAGACTCCACGCTTTGGATATCAGGAGAGTGGTCCTGTCCAAGTAGAACACTAAAAACAGTTTAGATCATTCTCACAGTTGTTTGTGGCAGTTGCAGATAGGAGGAAAGGTCTCCCAGTCTCTTCTCAAAGGATCTCAACTTGAATATCCTCCTATATAGGCTTGTGTTATGACTTGGCCAGTGTAGCTTCACTAAGCAGAATACAAGCACATTCTTCTACATCACATGCAACCTCTGCAGCCTTACGAGCTCATGTGCCTGTGCTAGACATTTGTAAAGCAGCAACTTGGTCTTCAGTGCTTACCTTTGCCTCACACTGTTGACTCTCAGCAATCTAGAGATGATGCTGTATTTGGGTATGTGGTCCTCCAGTCCTTATTCAGGTAGGTTCCAAGCTGGAGGTGGGATCGAACTGCTTGTGAGTCACCTAAAGTAGAATGGATATGTGCAATCACTTGAAGAAACAGTTACTAACCTGTTCAGTAACTGTTGTTCTTGGACGTAAGTTGCATGTGCCCATTCTATAACTAACCCTCCATATCTTTCTCTCCAGTAAAAAGGAACTGATTGGATTTGGGGTGGTTCCACCCTGTATACCACCATGCATTAGTGCAGGGCAGCAGATGGGTACTTCTAAGGGGAAACTCTCCAACAGTGCACTGGGTGCACACACCTGAAGTGGAAGGGACACGTGCAACACATCTCAAAGAACAAGTTTGTAACTTTTTTTTTTAAGGTGGATGATGTAATATCTTTTATTGAACCGACTTCTGTAGATGAGAGAAAAAGAAGTTAGTCCAATAAAAGATATTACCTGACCGACATGGCTATAATTATACTGCATACATGGTCTTTTTTAAAGAAGACCATCTTTAAAGCTGGTCAGCATTTTCTTCGCTGCAATCTGGATTTGTCTCTTGAAGCCAGTCTTTCCAAAGTTAGCTGACTTTCCCCACTCCTCTTTATGCTTTGGAAACATGGTAATGCCAACTCTTTGTAACCATTCTGGCTACCTGGTTCTCAATATTCTGAAGACTGCATTTCATTTTATCCCACCTCCACATCTTGAAAATTGGGGTTGTGCTGTCCTGCATACCAGTCGGATGCTGTTTTTAAGTGTCTTAGTTACATCCATTTAATGATTTCTTGACTTAAAGGTGACTTGCAAAGGGGGAGAAGAAGTTGAGTGCACACTATTTTTTTGCTTTTATGACATACAAAGGGGCCTGAAATTTTCTCCCCCTTCCTTCCTCCCTCAGTTTTTGTCTGCTTGTTCTTTTCTAGAAACATCAGGAATATCAAGTCTTTCCTTTTCTGTTCTTATTGGTAGACGCCCTGCAGTGACGTAAATAAAGTTTGAAAGAGCTCCCAAATCCATAATCAAAGGGGGTACTGAATGTATAAAAAGTGCTTGAGTTAAATATATTAACAGTTTTTAATCAGCTGAATACTTCCATGTCAATAAATAAGATTTCATTTATTTTGTGTTTCTGATGTCAAACCCTACTAGGTCTGCAATTGTCCATAGTCCTTAAGGAAAAGCACTCTTTTAGGGTAAACAAGACTTGAATTTCTAATATTTAAAAACTTAGTAGGTTGTCACTCTGCATCAAGAGAAGGCGGGGGGGGGGAAGGGGCACAAACCTGTTTTTTTCTTTTGCAAGTCACCTTTACAAACAAATACAGTTGTTTTTTAGAGGGCTAGTCTGAAAAGTTAAGAAAACTATTTGAAGAATAGCTGTCTTTTAATTTTGTATTACACCGCAACTAAGGATTGCCTAAGTGTGAATTATTTTACCTTTTATTCGGTGTGAATGTTGTTTTTCACAAATCAGGTTTTTGCCTATCGATTTTTTTTAATCCCCCCCCCCCCCCCCCCAAAAAAAAAAGAATATTTTAAGAGATTCCATAACTTATTCTGTTACAGTATGATGGGTTTTTCCCCCCCGGGGCACCTGTTCACAACAAGTCTGATTTGTCTGCAGAGAAATCATAACATATAAATGAAAATTCTTATCGAATTATCTCTGTTTAAATATATGAAAACCACAGTATTTAGCCAGACCATAGACATTCTATTAAGACGTATTGGCTAAAGGATTAACTACTATTTTTGTTTTGTTGCAGGGATCTCTCCAAAGTTAATATCCTGGTACCTGGTGCTGGGCTAGGTAGATTGGCCTGGGAAATAGCTATGCTCGGTTATGCTTGCCAAGGAAATGAATGGAGCCTCTTTATGCTCTTTTCTTCTAATTTTGTACTCAACAGGTACTTAGCTTATATTTTACTTGCTAGTTGCAACCTACATATACTAGGGAGGCAAAAATCAGTGACCAATCCTTTAACAAAGTAATAACCAATCAAAATAAATTTCTAAATCCCTAATCTAGATAACCAGATCTTTTAGATCTCTTGCGTTCATGTAAATGTCTGGGAGAGGGTAGGAGGGAGGAATGGGAGATTATTCCAAAATTTGACTTGGAAATTTACTATATCCATACCTGTATGTCATAAAGATTGTAGAAGCAAGAATTGCCTTGTGATTTAAGCACTGAACTGGAACTCAGGTGATCTTGGCTCAGCCTCAAATTTGAGCTTGAGTAAGTTATATAATTTCTGTGCTTCTGTTTTAAATCTGTAAAATGGACATACTTTCCATCTCATAAAAATGTTGAGTATAAATTGATTCATATGTTCAAGGAGTTCTGATACTATGGTGATAATCATCAAAGAAAACTTATAAATAAAAATAAAATAGGTTGCATTTATTGCTAAAAGTTCAGGCAAATTTCCACAAGTATTTATTTAATTTTATGTATACATTTTTTGTTGTTTGACAGAAAAATATTAATAGATGCCTCATTGCTATAAAAATATCAAAACACGTATTAGGCAAGCTTTCTCATCCAGTGTACACCTTCTAATTACTCACAGGCTCACAGCTGTAGAATCCACTATAAGTGTTAAGTTTAAGTGAGGCTATGATATAAGCATTACACCGCACACTTAATTAGAAGCATGACATGTTGATGTCCCATGTTCATTTTCCATTAATGACAGATATTAGTCATGTGCTGAATGCGCTACTGGAAGGCGCTCGGATTCTATGTTAATGAGTGCAGTATAAGAACCTATATAGAATAGAATTATTTCCATAACTAATCTTCAGTTGACAAGTCAAAACAATACTGAATCAGGAGTGCTCCAATCTTTCTTTATCCAGGTGTTAAGCTGCTTTCTGTTTTGTACCTCACCAGCTATCTCCAACAATACATTATCTGAAAAATGATATGAGCAGGAATCTGGTGCCACTTTTAGTCAGTTTCTGGCTAATGCTCTAAATTTCATTTAGAAAGATCTCACTGCAGAAGCTCTAAATTCAGAGTCTGTTCCAGCAGGATTATAAAAGCTTCACATATGAAGTGAGTTGCTAACCATTTTTTTTATTCGATACTTTCTCTTTTGGTACTTGCATTTTTATTTACTGACTTTTAAAAAACAAACAAACCCTCGTGCTTAATTTAGTAAAAAGGACTCTTATGTATTATATCTAGATGTAAAGTGTAGATAGCATTCCTCTCTTTTCCTTTGTCCATACCTTGTTTATCACATTTTGAAAAAAAAATTGTTTCAAAAACATGCTGGTAATGTAGCTAGTTTTTGATGGATACTAAAATTCTATCTAATTGTTTGCCTTTAGCATCAACTCAAACAGCTTCCATACTTCTAAATTGATATGGACTATTAATGTGTAATTAAAATCACATCCCTCTCTAAACATGTTTGCCATCAAACACTTGGTTCAGATTTGTATTTAAGTGAGTGAAGTTAACATTTGATTCAAAAGCATTGTATGCAAATTTAAGAACCATGGGAATTTGATAGGGAAGCAGAGAGAGAAGAGTGGTTGGCTGTTATCAAAGTCCGAGAAAGGAAATAGCCAATCCTACTACTGATAAGCTGTTTAGAGGAAGAACAGAAAGTGGATTTGGGGAGGGGAGATATCAAGATACAATAGTTGTTCTTATCTTGAGTTGGAATGCCAGCAAGTATATGGGAGGATATCACATTTATTATCTCCCAAGGTTCAAAAGGAACCAGATAGCCAGTAGACTGGTTCATCTGTCTGAAGTGAGACACACTTGTGAAAACACTTAATACTTTGATTCTTACAATTTTTTTTTAAAAAAAGGTTTATTACTGTAGCATCCAGGAACCTTAGTTATGGACCAGGACACCACTGTGATAGCATTGTACAAACATATATCAGAAAAATGGCTCTTGCCCCAAAGAGGTTATAGTCTAAAGTTGTGTGTACACTGCAATTAAAAACCTGTGACTGGCCTGGGCCAGCTGACTTGTGCTCAGGCTAAGAGGTTGTTTAATTGCGGCATAGACATTTGGGCTCAGGCTGCAGCCCGAGCCACAACGTCTACACTGCAATTAAACAGTCCCTTAGCCTGAGTGAGCTGGCACGGTCCAGCCATTGGTGTCTAATTACAGTGTCGACATACTCAAGTATAAACAAGAGCCAACAGATGTATATGTACAGACAAACGGGGGAGAGGAGAGAAAGGAAATAATGACTTTGTTGTTCATCGTGATAGGCAGTGATATCTCGTGGTTGGGAGACTGCTTATGTTTAGTGTTCACACTTTTATCATTCATAACCTACACATCTAAGAGAGATTATTCATTTAACACACCTGATTTCCTGTGTTGTGTTGAGACCCCTAAATGCAAAGTCCCCTCCCGTATAAAAATCATAAAAAGGTCTGGAAAGGACTTCAAGAGGTTATCTCGTCCATCCCCAGTTAGTTATGTGGTATAATTAATATATTCTGTAAGCCACTGGTTCTTCAAGTAACGTCCCTATGGGTGCTCCATTCTAAGTGTGCTTGAACCTCCTGCACCTTTGATCGGAGATTTCTCATTGTACTATCCGTTTGGCCTGCACATGCATGTTACTTAGTCTCGTGCTCTGTGCTGTTATATAGCACTGCGTGAATGAACCGCCTTCAGTTCCTTCTCAGCCTTCTCGGCCTCAGATGGAGCCTTAGCAGTTATCTGAGTTTTTACCTCCACTGTGTCCCATGAGGTTTTTTTAGTAGTTAGTAGTAATTTTGGCTGTAGTAGTTTAAATATAAATATATAGCTATTTTTCTTAGTACCCTTTAGATAGTTTCTCCTCTCCTGGGAGTTTGATTTTTCTCGGAGGGTATGCTGGGATCTCCTGGTCTCAAATGTTGCCTGTCATGCCAGGAAGCAATCCCAATGAGTGACCGTTAGTCCTAGTGCATCTGTTCTCAGAGAATCTTATATTTCCCAAAAGTGCTATGTGGCATTAAAAATCTAGAGCCAGAAAAACAGGGAGATCAAACTTCGATTCCTCATGATGAAGAGTTCACTGCACCTGGCCTCTGCCCCTGGCCAGGGGACTCCCTCTGTACACCAGTCTGTGAATAAGTCTGCTGCCGTCACTGTTTCTGAACTGCTCTCCTTGAGGGCATCTAAGAGGAAGACCCAAGATTCCTCCATAATATTCACAAAGACCGTCCCTCAAGTTTCTTCATGTAGCAAGTCTGCCTCTAAGAAGTTGTGGTCTCCGATGACTCCTGTATTTCAGCACTCATTGCTCTCTGACCTGGTACCCACAAGGCTGCCGATTCTTCAGGCCAGTCAATTCTGAAGACTGTAGAGCAGAGGTCCCCAAACTGTGGGGCGTGCCCACCGGAGGGGCATGAAGGAACTTTGGGGGGGGGGGGGGGGCGTGGCTAGCGCCCGGGCCAGCCCCCACAGGGGGTGGGGAGGGAGTGCCACCTAGCTCCGCTCCTGGCCCTGTGCCTGGGGCCCTGGCTGCCAGCACCAGCCTCCTTACCGCTGTCCGCATATCCCACCACCCACCCACCCCCGAGCTGCAGCTCCACTTCCAGCCAGGACGCAGATAGGGGAAAGGGGGGTGTGACCCTGAAAAGTTTGGGGACCACTGCTGCAGAGTCTTAAGCTCCAGGAGGTCATCGATACTACCAGTGGAGCAAGGCTTCAAGAAGAGCTCTATCTCTTCTCACCCAGTACTGGAGAAGCACACTCGGCTCTGTGTTGTCCTCGAAGCAGTTGAGATTCATGGTACTGTCAACTCCTTCAGCCACTATTATTTCAGCGCAGGCCATGGACAAGGTACAGACAACACTTGGTATCACAGGAGTTTTGCTTTTCCCTTGACTTTTCTGTGCCCAGCTCATCATTACATGGCTCCGATATACTCCCATTACCGAGGGCTTCCAGATTTCCAGACATTCACCCAGTACTGATGGTTTCATCTTTCTTCAGGTGCTTCACAACTACAGAGTGATTTGGAAGAGGATGATTTTGATGAAGATCTTGCCTTAATCTCCCAAATATCTCTGCAAAGCTCTCCCTCCGTTCTTATTGAGGCTCTTTTCGAGAGATGTCTGAGGAGATTGGTGTTGCTTGTCAGAAATGGCTTGACCACTGTCTCGCTGGTATGAACACTCATGGATGCCTCCACCCATGCCACATGCACCACCCCTTTGGCCATACTGGGACCTTTGGACAGCCTATCATCAGTAATTTTCTAGCCCTTGGGAACCACTACTCACAAAAAGAAAAAGAGTACTTGTGGCATCCGATGAAGTGAGCTGTAGCTCACGAAAGCTTACGCTCAAATTTGTTAGTCTCTAAGGTGCCACAAGTACTCCTTTTCTTTTTGCGGATACAGACTAACACAGCTGCTACTCTGAAAACTACTCACTGACCTGGTACCCACAAAGAGAGTCATCACCCTTTCTCCCTAGGAGACCAGAACCACAGGAAGAAACCTTTTGAGGAACAGGAATCTAGGGCTGATGAAAAGGTCTCTCCACCAGCCGACCTCTCTTCTTCATCCCTGGATGAGGCAGCTATGCCAACGCTTCCATCCTTGGTGGATGACTTCAGGCAATTTCAGGAACTTGCCAATAGAATTGTGGATTCTTTGCAGATCCCTCCTGAGAGGGTTAAAGAGCCACACCATAAGCTGCTTCATATCCTTCATACAGCTTCATCTGTCTGTGTTACCTTTACTGTTAGAGGCCCTACTGGACCCTGCAAAGGTTATATGGCACACCCTCGCCACCTACATGCAAGGGAGCAGATAAGAAATACAGGAACTCCTCCCAGTTAACGTTGTTTCGTTGCTGATCAATTAGGGATTGTGCTCGTTTAAAGTTGTGTGATGCTCCCTTCTTATGTCGTGTGGCAGCCACCTGCTTTGTCCACTGCTTGCAAGAAGAGCAGCCCGTTGCAGCTAGCTGGTGGGTGGTTGGAACCAGAGTGGACCGGCAGCCCCCCTATCAGCTCCCCCCTTCCCTAAGTTCCCTGTGCAGCAGCTGCTCAGCAGGCTATCAATTACCTGCAGTTCAGCTGTCCCTCCCCCCACTGACGTGCTGCTCCTGCCCTCTACCTTGGAGCTGCTCCCCGAGACTCCTGCTTACTGTGTGGGGGGGAGAGGAAGAAGAGGGGGGCTAATGTCAGGGTATCCTCCTCCCCCCTGCTCCTGCACCCCGCTTACCCCATCTTCCATAGAGCAGGGGGGACACACAGAGGGAGGGAAGGCAGCAACTGCAGCTGCCCTCTGGTCTGAACTTGCTGATCTAATTAACAAGGCAGTGTACTTCTGACCCCACTCTTCATACTTAAAGGGGAAATGCGCATCTCTGTCTCTCAAACACACACAGGGGTGTGTGTCTGTGTCTGTCTGTCTGCCTGCCCTCCCACCTTTCCTTCTGCCTTGTAGAGTGTGAGAGTTAACCATTGAGGGCTCAGCCAATTGCTATTTCATTTAGCAGTAAGGCATTCCCTGGGAAATAACCCCCCCTCTTGACTCCTCCACCTCAACCAAGCTTCACAATCATCATCACTGTGTACCAGTATTAAATTGTTTGTTTAAAGCTTATAGTGTGTGTGTGTGTATATATATGTGTGTGTGTGTGTATATATGTGTGTGTATGTGTATATATAAAAAAATAAAATACAGTCTATTGTCTGGTGAAAAAAATTTCCCTGGAACCTAACCCCCTCATTTACATTAAGTCTTATGGGGAAATTGGATTCGCTTAACATGGTTTCGCTTAAAGTCGCATTTTTCAGGAACATACTACCATGTTAAGTGAGGAGTTCCTGTATTATATTCAGTCTAAGGACGCAAAATTTTTATTTTCTCACCCCTTTCCTAACTCCTTTGTGGTTGACGCAATTAATGAATGTGGGAGGCAGCACCATGCTAAATCTATGACCTTTCACAAGGAGCATAAGCACCTTGACCTGTTGGGTAGAAAATCATATTCGTCAGTACTTTGCAATTCAGAATTGCCAGCTACCAGCTGTTAATGGTAAAGTACAATCATACCAGTTATGTCAAGCTGAACTCATTAAGCATCTACCAGCAGAACATAGAGAGCAATTCCAGCCAATTATTACAGAAGGCTAGCTGCTCAGGCCTCTGCCGGCTCCCTCGATGCTGCTGATACTACCGCCTGTTCGATTTCTACAGCGGTAGTTATGAGGCGGGCCTGCTGGCTCCAGCTCTCAGGATTTCCAAAGCAGGTTGAAAATATGGTCGAAGACCTCCATTTTGATAAATTATTTACTAACAGCGTGGACGAATCTCTGCATACATTGAAGGACTCCAGGGCTACTTTGCATTCTCTCAGGATCCATACAGCTGCCCAAAAGAGAAAGCTTAGTAATTTCCCGTTGGTGAAGAGATTTCATCCTGCTCAATTGTTGAGCTCCCCCAGAGACTATATGAACCTCAATGAAAGAGACAGAGATTCCAGGGAAGAAAACCACCCACTTCTCAACCTTTTACCGCTCCTGGCGGGCTTGGAAGTCAATCACTATGGACAAATTAGATTTTGGAGATCAACTGCATAGGGTACTCCATCCATTTTACTTCTCTTCCACTTGCCAACACCCCTTTCCTGTCCATCTTCAGGGACCCCTCTCACAAGAACCTGCTACAAAACTAAATATGCTCTCTCCTTTTCTTGGGGGCTGAAGAATTGGTTCCTGTGCAGTACAGAAGGAAAGAGTTTTATTCTCAGTATTTTCCTGGTTTCAAAAAAGAATGGGGGTTAGAGACCCATCCCAGCTATAAGGCTACTAACACCTTTGTGAAGGCCCCAAAATTCAAAATGGTGACACTTGCAGCAATAATTCTATCACTGAACCAAGGGGGTTGGTTCTTGGCCCTTGACCTTCACAACATTCATTGCCATATTGCGATCCAAGAATCTCACAAAAGAGTCCTATGTTTTACTGTTGGTCAGGACCATTTATAGTTCAGTGTATCTTTTCAGCCTATTTTCTGCCCCAGTGGCCTTTTCAAAAATTGTCAGTAGTAGGGGCATACCTCCACAGAAAAGGAAATCTTGTGTTCCCTTATCTAGACAACTTCTGAAATGTTGCTCCCTGGATGTAACTTCATGGGCATGTTGTGAAGCCACAGACCTCTTCCTCAGGTTGGGCCTACTACTGAACATTCAAAACGTCCACCTTGACCCCTGTGCAAAAGTTGGAATTCATAGGAGCTTGTCTCAATTCAATAGTGGCAAGGCAGGCCTCCCAATGCACAGATGCGTGGCCCTGTCCAACATAGTCAACGCAATTCAGATCAGCCCTCAAAACCTGGTCACGAACTGTCTTCAGCTGTTGGGCTATATAGCTGCTGGCTCTTTCATTATAGACCATGCAAGACTGTGAATGCATTGCCTTCAGCAGTGGCTCAGTATACAGTCTAACTACACTACTTTCCATACTCACCTTCATAAGGGAATTTCTCAATTGGTGGAAATACCCTCACAATGTTTGTGCAGGGAGTCCCTTTCACCGGCCCTCCCCCAATGGTTGTCGTCATGACACATGCAGCCCTCTTGGTGTGGGGAGCACATCTGGACACACACATGGCCCGGAGCAGGTAGTCGCCTCCAGAAACCACTATGCACATCAACCTCCTGGAACTCAGGGCTGTCGGATATACCTGCTTTTAGTTCCTACCACTAATCTGGAGCAAACAGATAAAGGTCATGATGGACAACATGCAATGCGTGTTCTATATCAACCTGCAAGGATGGGCAAGATCCCCCTTCTCCTGCACTGAGGCTGTTTGTCATCACAGCAGCTTCCCTTCCAGGAGTTCAGAATATGACTGCAAACACCTTCAGCAGGCACTTTTCTCAAGAACATGAATGCGGGGGGGCTTCATCATGCCTCTCCACGTATTCCAGCAATGGGGCACCCATGGACTAGAACAGTCTGCCATGGCAATAAACAGGAAATGAACCTAGTTCTTCTTCAGAGGTGGGTGGTGTCACTGATCCTTGAGGGATGCCTTTCACTTTCAGTGTTCATCAGGTCTACTGTACGCATCCGTCTCCTCACCCCCGACTCCTCTAATATCCAAAGTTCTAGGAAACATAAATTTTGAAGGACAATTTATATCCTCAGTTATTCCTACACATTTCAACTGTCCTCAGTTATGTCTCTGCAATCCCACTTCCATTATTGGGACTGAGTGAGTATAACTGAGGGCAGAAATTTTCTGTAGTATTTTATTGGTGATGCATTGGATAGAATGAAAACAGCTTCACCTTCTGATTCCAGGATGAGTCTGCAGGGATATCCGAAAAGCATCTTTTAATAAACTGAGCAAGTGTGATCTGGAGATGTTGATACAATAAACATGGGACTCCACTATGTCATTTTAGTCACTTTTCATAGTTGAAATAGTTTGTAAGGGTTCCATGTTACTTTGCTATGTGTTGGTCCACATTGCGGTGTACAGAAAGAGAAATGGCATGAGGCTGTTAAGATGAATTGCAGTACTGTAGGTGTATACGCTCAAATGATATTAGTAAAACTGCCCATTGGCAAATTATTTTACTTTGCAGATCTATTGAAATAATCTAAATACATATTTTTGTTTAAAGAATGACAGTTTCAGAAAAATGTTTTTACTTTGCTGTATTGCAAAGTCTCTTTTATTCTGACTCAAGAAAGGCAACTCTCAGCAAGAATCTAGAATGAAAATAGGTACTCTTGGGAAAATATAAAAATAAGAAAGGACTTAAGTCATCACTCTTCTCTTTATTTATAAAATAAACAAGTATCCTCTTCCATGACAAACAAATGGGAATTCTAATGGTTTAGCACAACTGAACATATGTAATGGCAATTTTCACTTATCTTACAGAAAGAACTACACTGTTGGTTTTCTTTTAAGCTAGATATAAAACATGGTTGAAATACAGGAAGCAAAAAGAAGACACCCCCCCCCCCCCCCCGCCCTTCAATAAAACTTAGTGTGTTTTATTTGTCTTGAAGAAGTTGGAATAATAACCTAAGTAAAAGTCTACAGAAATACTTTATAACATCCAGATTAGCAACTAAATTCATCATACATATTGTTCAAAATCAGATCATTTTATACTTACCAAACACATTTTATACTTGCAAAACACTTACTTTTCTAAGTAATACATGAGCAGTTAGTTGAAACTGAATCGTTCTGACTTTCATATTTTGCAGATGCTCAGAAATTAACTCTCATAAACTTTATCCCTGGATTCATCAGTTTAGCAATAACAGGAGATCTGCTGATCAGATACGACCAGTTTATTTCCCTGATGTTGACCCCCACAGTCTTCCTTCTGGTGCAAACTTTTCTATGACAGCAGGGGATTTTCAAGAAATTTACTCAGAGTGCAGTAAGTAGAGAAATTAGAGGTCAGAATTCATGAATACACTAGATATATACCAAGTATGGAAGAACAGAATTCTATTTAAAATTAAAACCAAATTATGGCTTGGATCATTAAAGTAGGCACTAAAGTTGTATATTACGACTAGATTCTTCACAACCAAAATGAGTTGAATTGAAAGAAGCAAAAGTTATATGTGTGCTCTCGCATATTTAAGTGTCTAAATTGTATCCTTGTTGTAGGGTTATATATGCTCTGTTCTTTTAATGAGAACAGTGGTATCTTGGACAACTTCCAATACTGATCTTTCATGCCTATTTTCTTTCCTTGAATTAGATGAATGATTGATGTTAAAGAAATGCACAATATAAACAGCATATGCTTTACATGGATATAAATAAAGTGAAGTCTAATTATTTATTGTTGGTTTAAAATAGACAACATAGCAAATTATTACTAAAACAATTTATTTACAAATAAAACAAATAGATATTCATTAAATATCAATGACCAGTATTTCAAGGATCACAATGTTCCTGTCAACACAAACATCCTTATTGTCACTTGTGAAATCTGTCTGGACAAATAATTTTTGTTGCAACTGATGAGGTAATTTTTCTCCCCTATTTCATGTACAGAAGATAACTGTACTTAAATATTTTCCACCTCAGTTCCTAGTACTAGTAAGACTGGAAGTGATGATGGATTTCTTTCTTTTATCTGGAGGTTACTTGTCTATACAAAGTACTAAATAACCAGCTGGTGCTCTTCCTTCCTTGCACTTGGCATCCATGTCTGAACCCACAATTATTCTCCTTGAGCTAGCAAGTTTTTGGCCTGCCATTTTTTAGACCTTTGCCCTGCTAAATGCTGGTTTCTTAAGAAGAAGTAATATCTTTTTCCACAGGCATAGTGGCTTGTAATCTCAGCCCCCTGCTACTGCTCAGATGTTTGTAGCTCAGACCAGGGAATGAAGGCTGTATAAGTCAGAAATAAATCTAAAAATAAATGTTTTTTAAAAAATATTTATTTGAAGGTAACAGGGCCTAACCTTTCATAACTTAAGAGAATATGGGTAGATGGAAAAAGGAAATCTGCACTTTAAAAGACTTTCCTTGTATCTATGCAAAGCATTAATTTAAAGAAAAGGTTAAATACAATAGAAAATACAAAATAAGTGTAGAAATGTGTGGTTTTGGATAAAGATATTTCAAAGTGAAATCACCAAATATTTTGATGATGGGCAGCCTTCTGTTCTGGATTTTAAAAGTGCTAAAGAGGGCCAGAGTCCAGGTACATTTTTGATTTCTTACTTTTGTGTATACAGTTGTGGTATCCATGCTCAAACAGTTGTGTGCAAAATCAATGAATTAAATTCAAGCATCAGATTTTGAGCCTTGCTTAATGGAAATCTGGCCCTAAGGGTGTGTGAACACCAGTGGTTCTCAAACTTATTTGATCTTGTCCCCCGTCTTTGTATCTGTAGTAGTTTTACATCTCTGTTCCTGCCACACAAGTACATATACCCATATATGCGACAGTGGTGCTTCACTTGAATCAGTTTCAGCATCTTTGTTTTTTGCTTGTCTCCCCCACCCCCGGTGGCACGAATGAGCCAGTGATCCATTGTAATAAGAGCAAAAGCAAAACTGTAGTTGTGGTCCCTGCTTACAGTTAAATGTACACTCTGCATTATAGCAGGCAGATTAATGTACAGATGGCAACAACTTTGTATAATACTGTGCAAGCTTAATGGAAATCTATCAAAATGCGCAGCCCCATGTAGAGTCAAATGCACAGTGTCATCTAAAGACCTGATATGCGCAGAGGAATCTGTTTTGCTCTAGTTATTCATTGCTGTGGGTAAAATGTCCACAGTAAATGTTTCTTTCTTTGTTTGTTTTTTTCATAAAGCTTTTCTCACCCCCCTTTGCCTAAATGTATTCTGCCACTCAGTTTGAGAACCTCTGATCTAAAGTGCAATTAAAAACCCAGTGCTGGCAGGGCTCAGGGGAAGGGTCTGTTTAAATGTGTTGTGGAAGTTCAGGCTTGTGCTGGAGCCCAGACTCCAGTAGCTGCAAGGAAGGAGGGTCCCAGAGTTCTGTCTGCAGCCTGACCCCAAATGTCTACCCCACAATTAAGCAGCCTGAGCCCGTGTCAGCTGTTATGGGCCAGCCCAGGGTTTTTAATTGCAGCGTAGGCATACCTTTTTTGTCCAGCTTTTACAGTAATACAGTATTACTGGTTTCCTTTCAATAAAATGTCAGGAAATATTTAACTTCTAGCCATTCTCTTTACTGTTAGAGAAAGCTGATCTTAGGTGTGACTAAGTACCTATATATTCTGATACTAAATGCTAAATACAAGCCAACTCTGAAGTCTTGCACAGAGGATTGATGTTGAAACTGATCATGTGCACTCGATAATATATTTTCTTTGTACAGATATGTGGGACTGCATAGCAACCTGCTTCTTCATAGACACAGCGCATAATGTCATTGATTACATTGATACAATATGGAAAATTCTCAAACCAGGAGGAATATGGATAAATTTAGGTAAATTGTTCATCATCTTGCTCTCACGTCTATTGCCTGGCATGACCAATGGCCCCTGGTGAGTGGGAGGAGCACTTGCAGGGGAAGTTTTGCTCAGCATTCATAGCCATAGAATCTTCAGCATTTTTAGCTACCTCATTCTCTCAAGCCTCTGAACATGTGTCAACAGTGATTTTCAGTTTCTTATAATTCAGCCAAATCTGAATGAATTTTCATAAGGAAACAAAATACATCTCCCTGGCCTGAGGACTGCACCCTTCAAAGTGTCACATCCATCCTCCAAAGCACTGAGGTGCTCAGTTTCTTAAATTCTTTAACCATTTCTTTTTAACATTGGCAAAACAGTGTATTTTCCCCCCAATCTTGTTCTCTCAGATGGCTGAACCATTTGTTGCTGAAACTTTAGTTTGGTAAAGCAACTGAAAATGGGCTAATAATGGAAAATGGTGGACAACCTAATTACAGGCACCACTGTCAGCTAGCGCTACGTATTATCAGTTTATTTTACAGCTCAGTGTGTCATACTTTTTTTTTGTTGACTTAATACTTAGCCGAAATGCTATAGAGTTGACTTTAGATAAAAGTGTACTTCTGACAATAAAATTGGTATTAGTGTTACTGAATCCCTTTATCTTTGTATTCTAGGTCCTCTCCTTTATCACTTTGAGAACTTGGCAAATGAACTTTCTATAGAATTGAGTTATGAGGATATAAAAAATGTTATATTACAGTATGGATTCCATCTAGAGGTACGGATAGATTGTGAGTAATACTTATTGGAGTAGATGGGTCAACCAAAACTATACATATTAGGGCTTTACCTTTAAATGTTTAATATAGATTTTTAACTTTTAAGATGCTTACATGTTTATGTTGCCAATTGTAGTTATATTTAAGTTGTCTGGTTTTTAATTCATTAAAGGGCAAATAACACTGAGTGTAAACACATAACAGTGATGCCTGTTCAGAGGAGAAATACACATTTTGGAGGGAATTGCTTCAGGTGCAATTTCAGAAAATATTCTGAAAACTTCAATTTTTATTTTCAGGTGGAGAAAGAATCTGTATTGTCAACATACACTGTGAATGAACTATCCATGATGAAATACTACTATGAATGTGTGTTGTTTGTGGTTAGGAAACCAGAGTTGCAGTGTTTCAAATAGATTCTTCAGAAAAAATGCTGGAGATAATGCTAAAATTTACAACACACAATGGACTAGGTAATGACTGGATACAACCTCAAATCAGTGGTGCCTTGTTTATTCTTAACAGGAATTTGAGAGTGTCTATTTTCTTAATACCTGTATTGCTATCCAGATATATACTGTGCCATGCATATTTGTACTGTACTAGTGAAAATGGAAGAAAATGTACAGATACACTGCCCTCGTTCATCAGAATCCATAAAAACATCCCATTTTCATAAGTCTAAAACTCCTGGTTTTATGTCTGCCATGAGGTTGTCTTGATAAGGCTGGTTTAATCATTACTAAACAATACTGAAATCCAAAATAATTTCCCTTTTATCTGCAGCTGTCTGTAACATGCACAATCTACAGCTCTCAGGACCTGTTGGAAAGGATGTACAATTCTGTGTTTGATATCAGAACTGGGAATATTATTTCCACTTTTGATCTGAGGCTTAAAACAAAAATGTTTGTATTCTGCCTCAGTTTTTAAACAAAATTCTAATTGTTTTCATTTTTCCTTGTGGCTTTATGAATGTTTAGAGGTATGATACAAGCTGAGCCACAGTTTAGAGAAGGATTTCTTAACATCAATTTAAAAATAGAAAATTTACAAAATCTGAAATTATTGAAGAGTGCTAAAATGTTTCTTGAAAGCTGCATTCATTGTGACTTAGCGCTCCCTGACCATTTTCTGTAGGACTGAAAATAGAAACAAAAGATATAATTTAAGAGCTTCTAAAATATTTTAATTTTCTGGCCATGCTAAGCTTAGCAATCTATTCTAATAGTTTGTTGGCTTTGGTAGTTTGAATATTGGTATATGAAATCATAGTACGGAGTGAAGCAAAGCATCATGTCACAAAGGAGCGGGAGTAAATTAACCTTGAAATGGAAATAAGACTTGGTCTGGTAACGCAGGAACTGCACTCTCACTTTGCCCATTTGAAGTTTATCAGTGTAACTTATCTGTTGCTTAAATAAAGTGTTTGAAGCATTTATTTTAAGGATTACTAGACAATAGAAAAATCCTGCAACTTTCTTTTCTTTTTAGAAAGCAGTTTACACAGTTGGGACAACTGTGCCTAGAGTGTACAGCTGTGCAGTAATAATGGGGAGTCATTAAATTTAAAATTAAGCAAATCCAATGTGAAGTGCCTTTGCCTTGCACAGGAGCTTCCCCTGACCTGTGTCTTTGCAGAGCTCATCCCTTACCCCCTCCTCACACCTGCTGCTGGAAGCAGCTCCGTCCCTTCCCATGATGGAAAGGCAGCTACTGCCTCAAGGCTGCTGCTGCCCATTGACATAAACCAGCCACCTCCTGTTGCCCAGCTCCAGCACAGACAGGAGGGAGTTAAGGGTGCATTGTGCACTAGCCCAGGGAACCTGCAGAGGTGGTTGGGATCTGGCACAGAGGAGGAGGAGAAGACACCAAACCCTAGCCTACCGAGAGTAAGGGTGAGGGATCCTGGCTCCTTCCCTTCCCTGCAAATGGCATCGTCTGCCCTTTTGCACAGACAGCAGCAGCAGCCAGCTAGGGCAGCCTCATGTATGTGCCCTTGGCTGAGCATAGGGACTCGGCCCGCTCCAGACAGTGTAAGCTACCTGCTGAAGATGGGGGACAAATGGAGGGGCACTGCCCAAGGACCGAAGGTCATTCAAAGCTACCCCCAGGCTGGCAGAAATCTGGAGGTCTCAGTGCAGCATGGATAGGCTCTGAGGCTGGCTCACAGGGCATGTCTAGAGCAGCAATCAGCTTGCTATGCTCCAGCAGTGTCTCAAAGTGCTTTACAAGCTGCATTGCGCTGCTAGGAGTGAGGTGGGGATCCCTCATTATACAGAGGGGGAGGACTTGCATTTAACCTCATGCAGCTGTGCAGGCATGTGTGTGTGCACAGGGGCTGCACCTGCAGCCCTGAAAAGTGGGCCCAGCTGCCTTGTCCCAGCTCTCAAAGTCCATCACAGAGCCAGGAATAGAGTCCAGGGAGCTGGGATCTTGTGGCCAAAGGCCAGGCTGCGCTGGGAGTGTATGGCCAAAGGTGGGGCTGGACAGAGGGCAGGGAGCTGGCTTTGAGCTGGGAGGTGCTGTGCATTGCACTGAAGAAGGCTCAACGAGTGCCTGTTAGACCATATGGTACGCCCTTCCACCTGCACACGTTGCCTGTGCTGCCAGGGTTTGTTACAGAACCATTAAATTTGCCTCTGCAGCAACCCTCATATTTCTGACCACCTGGTGTGAACCCTGGTAGAAATCTTGGGGGCATGTGACCCCATGGGCCTGCCCCCCAGTCCCTCTGGCTGTTAGCAACAACTTCTGTATTTGTTTCAGCATACCTGGGTTAATTGTTGGATACCTGGTTGGACCTTTAAGGCAATTTACCCTTGGTACTTTAAATCTACCTCTAATATTATGTTTCCTTGTTCTAAGTAAATTACCTACTAAATAAATTAGATGGATATTAATCCACAGATTGTAATTTCATACAATCGTTTTGTATTTTGAAGTTACATAAATATTTTCTATGAGAATAATTATTAAATGGCTTGTGTTTAGAGGAAGGATCTAATTAATTGTGGTGTTCTCTTTACATTAATCTAATGGTTAATTTAGCTACACTATCATCCCCTTTGAAAATCCTTTTAAAGGTAAAAAAAAGGTATGGTAGGGAATCAAGCCTTTTCCACGGATAATAGATTTTAAAATTTATGGTATTTTAAACTTACTCTGACTCATCTAGCTATGGTCCCTTTTTCTTGGGTCATTTTTCGCTTTCTGTTTTTAAGGCAGATATTTCACGCTTCCAATTTTGCTTTAATTGAAAGTACAATTTTAAAGTTCATGTGGGCAAAAAAGCATTTACTATTTTAAATGCTGTCTAGGACTGCATAATACTTGCACATTTTTAAAAACTGTTCTGCTCAGATCCCTAGCCAGAAAAAATATTGGATTAACAGCAGTTTCAATAAAGGTTTACTTGCAGGTAGTCTGAACTTTCTAAAAGGAACCAGATTTTTGCTTTTTTAATAAAAATAAATTAGTCCAACCTTAAGTAAAGCCTGTTGAAAGTTTAGATGCTGCCATTAAGGGAAATAAAAATAAACAAACTTGTTGCCTTAAGAAGGCAACTGATGGTCTTCTGTGGCTTTTTGTACACACACACACAAAATCTACTTTAATCCTTTATAGATAGATACTTTCAAAAAGCCTTTTGCATTTTAAAATTTATTAAAATAAGGTACATTTAGGGTAAATGTTGATCATACAGTCCCTTTACACCTGTATTATTGCCCAGTTGCTCTTGCCCTTTTATTTCAGAATGCATTTTTTCTCTATCTGTGTGCACACTGTGTGTTACTGATTTTATTTAGATAATCATTACTAGAAATATCAACTTGTTGCAGCCTAAGCCCAAAAAAAGTCCCAGTCCTAGACCTGGAAGGCAGTTATGCTAAAGCGACAGCAAAGTTTGTAATAGAATAAAGCTGCAACAAGGTGAATCTACATTTGAACTTCATCCCCAGAGATATGTCCCTAAGCAGGGATGTACTAAATCCCTCTTCATGTGACTTTGGTATGCCCACAGCTGGACCCTTGTGGTGAATTGTAGGTGTCACCTTGCGCCAAGATAAATACAGGGGCTGAAACGTAGCTCCTCTGTCCCGGGCGGCATTAAATCAGCACTGCTTAGCTCTAGTTTATACCCTGGGTCCTAAACAGCTGGAGCCTGGTAAATTACAGGTGGTTGGTGAGGTTGTACAGCTTCGTGCCCCCGCTCCAACACGGGGTAGCTACAAAACAGGAGAGAGTTCCGAAGCAAGCAGCCCAACCAAGAAAGGCGCGGGACGGGGTGGCATAGATAAGTGACAGAGGTTCACGCGGTACCAGCCAGAACTCGTGGCAGGCTCTAGTGTTCCCCCCTGCATTGGTGTGGAGATGGCGGCTTCTAGCCCACCCCACCGCGCAGAGAGAGAGCTGGCGGCATGCGCACGCCCCCTAGAGGGCACTACGAGACGCGGAAGGGGAGGGAAGGACGCTAGCCCCCCGCAAGTCGCATGCGCACCTAGCCCTGTCCCGCCCGCTGGGAGAGAAGTGCTTGGGGCCGCGCGCGCCGCGGAGGTACAGCTGCTCGCGCTCAGCCAGCTGATGGCCAAGCGGCACGCGGAGCCGTTAGTGTGTCACGTGCCCTGGAAGCGTTTCCTGCCCGAACCGCCTCCGTTGCTCCGCGTGCCCGGGAGGTGCCTGCGGGACGGCCCCGAGCTGTGGAGCCCCGGCCGCGCGGTATCCGGGGGCCCTGACAAGAAGCGGAAACTGGAGGAGGCCGAGGCGCCTCCGGGGAAGCGGCCTGGGCTCAGAGGCAACAGGCCTGGGAGGGAGCCCGGAGACCCCGCCAGCCCGGGAGGGAGGAGGCGGCAGCAGCAGCGCGGGGGGGACGTAGGGCCCCGGCCGGAACCGGCGATGCGGGCAGGCGGCCCGGATCCTCTGGGGGAAGAGCGGGGACCCGAGGAGGTAAAGGCCGGGGAGGGGGAGGGGTCGTGCTGATTCGGGTGGATCGGCTGTTAGGGCTTCGAGAGGGTCCTAGCCTGCAGACCGGGCTTGGTTTCGGCGGTTCAGGGTCCCTGTGCCAGGCGCTGGAGGCACTGAGGGGAAAGGCGGGGTGGGAGAGACTCGGACACACACAGCTCCTCTGTGGGGGGTGTGTCCCGCATAGGTAACAAAAGCCCGGTAAAGTCAGTGCAGAAAGCACAGCGTGCCCCTCTCTTGTCTCTGCCCCTCCCTAGCTGCTCTCTTCACACCAAACTCTCTTTTGTGCCTACAGAAGGCATTTGCCATTCATGGGTATGGCCAAACAAGTGTTGGGCTTATCTGAAACACCTGGTGGTTGTTCGCTGTCCAGATACAGCTGTTCCTCCCAGCTACTTCTGTGTAAATCTTGTTTGAAGGTTGAGCATTATCATCTCTGCTTTTTAACAAAACATCTTTTGTAGCTGGACCAAGTGAGTGTTTTCCTACACAGGTGGTTCTTCAGCTGGGCAATATATAAAGGTTATTTGCATCAGTCTCTAACCACAAAACCGTAGGTACTTGAAGTAGTTTCCATGCATGGTATACAGGGTTTACAGTTAGGTTCAATGGCTCTCAGTAGCCCCACTATACAGATTGTTCCACCACCGCTGCACAAAACTTACTGGTTTAACACAGTGCACGGACTTCACTTGAATTTTAACTAGATAAGATACCTTACTCTGTATTTCTAAGATTTCTGTGTAGCTTGTGCCTCCTGTAAATGGAGTCTTCCATGGATTACACATGCCTTCTTCAGGGGTCTTTCATCTCACTGGAACACTAGGAGGACTTGTATCACCACTCTCCCTCTCTGTAGTGCTCATTCTCCAGGCAGAAGGTAAAACTGAACTTTTCCTGAACACACGACAGTTTAGTTTGACTTCACTTCACCATTGGAATACATACAAGAAGGATTGCATGTTAATGGCTGACATCATTTCTAGATTATTAAATCCACAGAGTTGAGGTTTCTCAGAGACTAATTTTTCACTGAAATTTTTCCCTGGCACAGCTGTTCTGTGCAGTGCTGCCAGAGTGACCCACTTGAAGCAACAGGTCCAGTGGGAAGATGTCACAAATAAGTATCAGTTCAATTATTATTATTATAAAAGTGCAATTCGCAGATCTGTGATGCTGCCCATTATATTCAATATTATAGGGGGAAAGTACATACTTTTAACCTGTTGCACATCTTTAAACCTGTCATGAGGCAGAAAAATAAATGCATATTTAAAAAATAAAACTAAATGGCAATGATAGGCAAGAGTTCTGCAACACTTAACTTTTGTTGAAGGAAATTCCTGAATAAAACAACTGTAAAACCTCCTCCCCAAGTATAAATTACAGAAGCTGGGGTAGAAAAGATCTATTAGTTCATCTCCCAGCCAACTTAGCTGTTTTAACTGAAAATAGAAGCCTTGACCAAATTAATGGGACGTTCTTGGAGACTTAGTATTTTTGAAAATCTGGCCAATTATAGACTTAAGACCCCAGTTTGAGGTAACCATTTTTTAAAATCTGGGTCCTTGAAGACATAACTATGTACAACTGACAGCTGTGTTGGGCTTTCTGCTTTCCACGTACAGTATCGTGTTCTCTTCTCCTGCTCCTCTTTCTTTCCCTCATGGTCAGAAATGTACATATGAAATATGTAGAATTATCCCACAGATGAAGTGAGGAAGGATTTTTTAATCCAATGGAAAACCCATACTACGCCATGCTTCATACAAGAACATATCTCTGTTTAGAAGGAGAAAAGACCGACTCCTTCCTCCACTGAGTATTTTGATAGCACAAGTTGGTTTAAGGATTTGTATTGGAAATGTTGAGTTCATTATTTATCTCTGTTTTTACCTTAAGTCAGGGTAATTGTAATTACTAATTGTAATGATGTAAACCTTTATTCCTGTATAGAAGGCTGTAAACATACCTTGTTCTGTCTTACTAAGGAGATAGATATGACTTGCTGAAAATAATTCTGCAGAAAGATTTTTAAATGTCTATTTTTAAAGTATCTTTTGGGCTATATGTTGACAAATAAGTCTTGACAAATTTACTAGTTTCTATAAACTCTGCTTAGGGTGCTTCTTTTTTGATATCCTCTAGTTTCAAATTTATCAGACATACACACTCCTGAAGAGGTGGAGTTTTCTGATAACAGAGCTACTTGGTTACTCTACCCCTCTAACCTGTTTATTTGGGGTCCAGCAAACTGCTAACTCCTCCATTGATGTGTCTACTACTCATAGCTGTCCCAAACAGCAGCATAATGAAATTGACATTATTCACAATTTTATTGCTTCCTATAGATGTCATAATAACAGTAGCAAAACGGACCGGAATCTTTTTTTTTTTTTAATTTCATGCTGCTGCTTGGCAAAGCTGTGAATAACTGCAGTTGTCTTAGAGCTGACTTTGCAGACTCAAGAAGACAGCATCGTTTGTCACATTTGGGAGTTTATCTTTGTATCGGTAGAGTTAGAAAAATCAGTCTTTTCAAACGAAAGATTAAATTCTATAGATATAGATGGTTTAAGGCCTTTAGGCTTTCCACTTACTCTTGACAAGTGGATTTTCAAAGCCCTGTTTTGAAAATATTCCAAGGTTATACAAAAGATCTGACCCTTCCCACACATTCTTTTTGCTAGTGTTTGGCACTTGCAGCGATCTTTTGTGGTCTGAAGTTATCCTTTCTTTGGCAGTATAGGTTGTGCATGATACAAAGGGACTCTTTCTCTTTGTTAATTTTTTCCTTTAGGTAAATAAGCTGAGGTCCTGTTCCTACAACAGCTTACACACCTGCTTAAAGTTAAGCACATGAGTGGGCTTTGCACTGGGGCCCTACATTGTAACCACTTGGGATAAAAATTTAAATTTGAAAGATTTTGATGCATATAATCCCCTATATTATGAATGTAATTTTGTCTTTATTTTAATTAAAATGTAAATAGCCTTTCCATCTCTATGGCACTACATTCTCCTACTGCTTGTGTCACAGACATCTAACGTATGGGCATACTATGCTGTTTTAGTCTGTCTCCAAAGATCTCGTATAAATGAAAAACACAATTTGTGATAGTAAAGCACTACAGTGCCTAGCATGATGGTGTTCTGGTCCTTGACTACAGTTCCTAGGCACTATGGTAATACAAATAGTAAATAATAATGATGATAAAGTGCTGTTAGCTGAAAACATAATGCATTTGTGCACATGTATGTGGATGTGGGCTTTGCAAAATGCCTAGAGATCTTCATAAAAACTGCATGTTGGGTTCAAACACTTAATACTATGACACCAACTGACTGCCTGATAATTCTATGTAATTATTTGATTACATTTTGTTTTCTTCTACTGCAGAGCCAGCAGAGGGTGCAAAATTTTATTTCAAAAGCCATGTCTACCCTGAATGATGCCAATTCCACAGTTAGAAATACCATATTAATTTCAAACTCTAATAGAAATGGAAAGAATTGTTTCAAGATTCTGAGTATTAGAAACAATACAGTAAAACAAAACTATACAGAAATACATGTCATTTTAAGTTGTGACAGGAGTAATTGTTTTTGCTTAGTCCCTTAGTGTAGGAAGGAATCATGAGTCTGGAGGAGCAACTTTTATACATAACAAATATTTTATATATTCCACAATGGATGACTTGGAGGTTTAATTATGTTCCCTTTTTTATGGTCTGTGTTTCTTCAACAGAAACAGTCTTTGCTTGGAGTGTCTCACTCCATTAACTTTAGTGCTGCTTATTTGAGTAATGATCTCTGGCTAAAAACAGATAGATTTGCCAACGGAGGGGGGGGGGGGGAACAGTTTTGTAACAAATCTGTCTGCAGAGTAAATCAGTAATGAATTTGTTCCAGTCTTATTAGTTGTCATCTGCACTGCTTATCATATACTCTGGTGAAAATTCATTATTAACTTTGCTTTGTTTGTATTTACATATACGTAGATATAGAAAGAAAAAAGGAACAGAAAATATTAGAAATCTTTTCTAATATTTTGCTTGCACTGTAGCTACCATTCTTTAAATAAATCTACCATAGATGTATTCAGCTCCCTACTGGGGAAATACTTATGATTCTTGTGACTGATACCACTTATGGAAATTTTCTTGAATGTTCCTTAAGCTAAGAAACGTCTCATGAGTCTCAGACTTTGAAATTGTCCATAGTGTTTGTATATTTTGTGAGAGGCAACAAAGGAGGGTTTGTGATGAACAATTTTGATTTGTGTAAAGTTAAAGTGCAGAAACATTGCCTCTTAAATATCATTGCATGCATAATCTGTGAGCTGCAGTAGACAAAGTTGTACACAAGGTACTCAAAGACAATACAATAGTCCTCAGCAAAAATATTTAAATAATTACGCCCAAAACAGAAGCAAATTATTTGGTTAGGATTGTCCATTATTTTTTAATGTATTACGTTTTCTTAAAACATTTAAGAAAGTAAAATATATAACCCTAAAACCATCTGGGAAATATCTCTTGGCTCAGTTTCTTTTGCAAAGGGGGTTATTCTCTTCTTTCTACTGCAGTGCCATACATTAACGTGTTATGTTTTATTTCCAAAGCATGAGGAAGAAATTTGGCAATACAACTCATTCCAGTACTGGAGAGCACCATTACCTGCTATTGATCTGTCTGGCATTCTGGACTTAGATGGGGAGAACATGACAGATGCAAGAACTACTTCCAGGACTGAAATCATAGAGACTGAAATGGAGACCTGAGTAATTAATTCCTTGTAGCAAATCTATTTTGAGGGGGCTTGTTTCTGTTTGTATTCAGGTTTTTCCTACTTTGACAAAAGTATAACATTCTTTTTTCAAAATGTCAGAAACATACTTATTGTTCCAATCTGCATAAGTAAGGATGGGTTTGTCTACATTGATTGAAGGATCGTTGTTGGACACTTGCCAATAAATTGGAAAGGTGAATTTACCTATACAATGGAGAGAAGGTTACTGACACAGTACTGGCAGAAATATTTGAAAAACGGATGTGTAACAATGTGTAGAAAATCAGAATTTATTTCTGGACTTTCATAGCCAGCAAAATGAATAGCTTGGAGCGCTACCGGTAGAAGACAAATGCCAAAACATTCCTCCTGCCCTGAACAGAAAGGATGTAGTTGACATACATAAAAGTGAGGTTTTTATACCATGCACTTATTTAAAAAAACTACACCAAAACAACCACCTTTACAATCTTTTCTGATGTTTTTGCTTTAGATGTTGAACAAAAACAAACAAAAATCAGATACAAGTATTTCTATGCAAACCAGAAATGACTATGGTGAGATTTTCTTTTCTGCTGAGAGCTGCCCTAAGTTACTTCACCTTCTCGCTAGTGATAACTTGAATCAGTAGGTGGCTTATGAGTGTATTGTTTTCTTTTTCACGTGCTCAAGTTAGTGCTGTTCCCATTTTTTGTTGTCATTGGGTTTAGAGCATTTTGTGGGGTTGAACTGCCTGAGATGTACAAAGCTGACAAGAAGAGCAGAGTGAAATGATCAGGCACACTTTTTCAGGGTTGAGTGATTTAGGTCCCGGTCCTGCAAAGACTTGTGCACGTACATAACTTTTCACACCTATGTAGTCCCATTGAATTCATGTGCTGCTGCAGGAATGGGACCTTAGTGCTCATTTTTTTTTATTTGATACACTTTTGTCACTAATAATTGTCCGAAATTAGATGTCATGTCTTATCGGTGAACTTTGATTTCATGTGATTTGTCTCCAAGTATCCTGGAAATAAGATATTTTTGTTGGTATCATATCTGCTTTGAGAAGGTTTTTGGTGAATTTTTAAAAAACTTATTTTGTTAAAGAACAATAAAGTTTTCAATGTATATTTGAGCATTTTTGTACTATATTTAAATTACCCAACTTTTCTTCTGTCTTCAGAATGTTACTCATGTAATTGTAATTTGTTATTGCTTGGATATGTTTGTTTACAGTACTAAGTTGGATGGCCTACTTAGTAAACATTTCAGAAATCCTTTTTAGTGTTTGTACTTTGTCTTCAGTTTTTACACTGTGTGCAGCTTGAATTCATTTTTTTTGTGGTACGCACAGAGGTGAAGAAAGGGGCTAGACCTGGGCATAGCATGAAGCTTTTGCTGGAAATCTTTCTTACCATGCTGCTTATGAACTCAGTGTATCCTGGTTCTCTCCTCAATGTTCCCCTTTGCTGCGTTTCCCTAAATAGACTTCTTGTACTCAAGTGGCCAGTATTTCTGGATATTTGTCAGATTGTGTTGGTGTTTTTATTTGACTAGACCTCAGTTGCACTATAGCAAAACAAAATAAATTTCATTTTAATTTGTATGTGATCCTACATCTCCAGAGGTGTATCTAATGCTCTAATCATTGCTACTATATCGAGGTCCATTTTTAAAGCTTTCAGTGTTTGTTTTGACTGTATAATTTTTATTATTTAAGTTTTACAGTATCTTGGATTTAAAGGGACACAGTCAACTTTTTTTAAAAAATCAATTGTGCATAATTTTTAAAAAATTATGTGCTTTTCAGTAACATCTATGTTTACTATAACTGAAAAGTTAGTAGAAAGTAAGATTTTTCTTTTTTTTTTCATAGTTGGTTTATTTTGTGTATTTGATGACATCTTTGTGTGTGGCCAGTCTCCCTATTTCCATAAGTTCTTGTGGTGTATTTACCCAACAGCAAAGTAGAAAAATCATTTTTAAAAATAGGAAAATATTATAAAATCAGACTCTCAAGGGAGTCAGGTGCAAGCGTAGTACCTAAAATTACTTTTAATTTGATGTTTTAAGCTAATATTTCTGGCAATGTTTCTGTAAAACATGAATAACATGTACATTCACAAAGGTTATGGTCATACTCCACTACCCAGTTATTTAGCAGCTTATTGAACCAAACACTGACTAGAACTAATTACTGTTTCAAAAGGTGTCAAAATTCCAGGTAAGAAAATGTGAGGTAGAAGAATTTAGAATTTTTTTTAAAAAATGGTGTGTGTGATTTAAACATCTTACACTACATATGCTGAAAAGGCAAATTTGGTTACGAGTATATGATTCTTTTCTATATATCATCTGTGCAGGATTCTCACTCCTAGGTCATGTGTTCTTTAGTACAAGACACAGAACTCTTCTCATTCTCAAGATTAGAACACAAATCATACCCCTTAATGGCTTTTGGGCACAATGCCCCTTTAAGTGTCTAGTTGGCAAAGGAGTTTTTGGTTTTTTTTGAGAAGGGTGTGCGTGACCATATCAAAAGCCTTACTAAAGTAAAGATATACCACATCTACCACTTCCCTCCTACCCCAAGGCTTGTTTCCCTGTCAAAGAAAGCTATTAGGTTGGTTTGACACAATTTGTTCTTGATAAATCCGTGCTAACTTGTTACTTATTTTCTAGATGTTTACAAATTGATTGCTTGATTATTTTCTCCGTTATCTTTCCAGCTACTGAAGTTAAGCTGACTGGTCTGTACTTCCCCAGGTTGTCCTTATTTCTTTTTTTTTTTTATAGATGGGCACTATATTTGCCCTTTTCCAGTTCTCTGGAATCTCTCCAGTCTTCCATGACTTTTCAAAGATAATCACTAATGGCTCAGATATCTCCTCAGACAGCTCAAAATTTTGTGCACGGAATTTTTAATTTTTTGGTGCAGAATTCCCCCAATAGTAAAGCATGTAGAGGATCCTTAGGGTGAGTTTGTGGGGGAAGAGGTTGTAGGAAGACACTTATGCTAGGAGCATGTTAGCCCATAATTCTTGCATGTTTTCTTGAAGCATCTGGTATGGCATAGTTAGAGATGATACTAGATTGGATGGACTACTGGTGTGATAAAGCAATTCTTGTGTTCCTTAGGTGATGCTGGTGTCCCCCAGGGATCTGTACTGGGCCCAGTCCTATTTAACATATTCATAAATGATCTGAAAAAAGGGGTAAACAGTGAGGTGGCAAAATTTGCAAATGATACAAAACTACTCAAGATAGTGAAGACCCAGGCAGAGTGCAAAGAGCTACAAAAGGATCTCTCAAAACGGGGTGACTGGGCAACAAAATGGCAGATGAAATTCAATGTTGATAAATGCAAAGTAATGCACATTGGAAAATATAATCACAACTATACATACATAATTGGGTCAAAATTTGCCATTACCACTAAAGAAAGATCTTGGAATCATTATGGATAGTTCTCTGAGAACATCCACTCAATGTGCAGCGAGTCAAAAAAGCGAACAGAATGTTGGGAATCGTAAAGAAAGGGATTGATAATAAAATACCATATTGCCACTATATAAATCCGTGGTATGCCCACATCTTGAATACTGTGTGCAGATGTGGTCGCCCCATCTAAAAAAAAAAAAAAATATCGGAATTGGAAAAGGTTCAGAAAAGGGCAACAAAAATTATTAGGGGTATGGAACAGCCGTCGCATGAAGAGAGATTAATAAGACTCGGACTTTTCAGCCTGGAAAAGAGAGGACGAAGGGGGGGATATGATAGAGGTTTATAAAATCATAACTGGTGTGGAGAAAGTAAATAAGGAAGTGTTATTTTCTCCTCGTCATAACGCACGAATTAGGGGTCACCAAATGAAATTAATAGGCAGCAGGTTTAAAACAAACAAAAGGAAGTATTTTTTTCACACGACGCACAGTCAACCTATGGAACTCTTTGCCAGAGGATGTTGTGAAGACCAAGACTATAACGGTTCAAAAAAGAACTCAATAAATTCATGGAGAATAGCTCCATCAATGGCTATTAACCAGGATGGGCTGGGATGGTGTCCCTAGCCTCTGTTTGCCAGAAGCTGGGAATGGGTGATGGGATGGATCACTTCATAGATATCATAGAATAGCAGGGTTGGAAGGGACCTCAGAAGGTCATCTAATCCAACCCCCTGCTCAAAGCAGGACCAATCCCCAACTAAATCATCCAGAACAACTGAACCAAAAAGATAAGTTTGAGAACAGCAGATGTTCTTTTCCAGCTTTGTTAAGGGTATAAGAATTTCTCTTCAAAACAGAGATGATTTTAGGGAAACCAATAGCCACTTGTTTCCATGCCATATCCAGAACATACCTAACATATGTCCACTCTGGTCTGATGGATCAAGCCTACTGGTCAGGAAATGTACAAAACCAGGATACTTCACTAGCCTGGCTTTAGCCAGGCAAGATCTACTGTAGGAATGTCCATATTTAATTTTGTGCTGAAAGAGGCAACACCCAACTCTGACATACATGCAAAGCATGTGGGAACTCCCAACATGTTTCTTTGTTTCTTCCTCCCCAAACACAAACTTTGGAAATAGGGTTTTACAAGTCTCTATCTCTGACTTTCTTTCACCTTTTCCTTAGCACTTTGGCTGAGAATAAGGGTTGAGGTGAAGACAAGAATGAGGAATGAAATAACTATTGGTAACAATTGCCTATATGGTTCCTTTCTTCATCTCTAAATCTATGAGCCCTCATTTGAAAATCTTTAATCCTAGTAAAGATCCTGCTCTAGGCCCTGAGTCAGATAGACCACAGGTAGAATTCTAAGGTAGATTGTAATGTTCACATTTAAATTTGTCCAGGAAACAGGATTAACACCATTACTCTATAACTTGATGATTACCTGTTCTGTTCATTACCTGTGGGGCACCTGGCATTGGCCACTGTCAGAAGACAGGATACTGGGTTAGATGGACCTTTGGTCTGACCCAGTATGGCCATTCTTATGATGTTAAATAACTTTTAGACCAACCTGTACATTTGGCTGGGTTAATTATTTCAGAGCATACAGTTATAACCTTGAAACTGTAGGTGGCAGTGTACATACACAATAAACTATTGTAAAACGGAACATTTTGTTATCATTGGAATGTTATCCTGAACTGTTGCTGAAAATCCAAGTAAGTGACATTGTGAATGTTAATCATTTATTTACTGTGATTCGCAACTGAAAGCAGATGAAGGCACATGTTCCTGATTACAAGGTAACACAAGCTCTTCAATTTCATTACAATAAAAACAGTTCACCAGAGTTTTCACAGTCAATCACCCTGTTCCTCTCTCTGAAAGCTTTTCAATTTAAGCACGTGGAAATTTGTAGTAATTGTTTCTTAGCACCGTTTCCATTAACTGCAATTGCAAAGCAAGCTTTATCTGATTGTGTGGTATATGGAAACTTCAGTCTAAAATTCAGTGGCTGAAGGCTACATGAAGTTTATTCATTAGTCATAGGGATGAAGAAGGTAAGTATGTTAACTCATAAGAATGAGGGTTATTGTTAGGGGCAATATTTAAGAATTTGTATACAGATAACTGGCATTTAAAATGTGATGAAATTTCTAATGTGTTCTTACAGTTTTAATGAATGATTCTGCCTTTCAGTAACTAGTGAAAACAAGAATATGTTTCCTTCATTAAAATGATCTTGAATTTAAAGTGCATATTTTATTATGGGATTTGATTTCAATACAGTAAGCTATGCAGTTTTTAATCATCAGTGTTTTTCTTTAAGTGAACTGTTCTGTTAATATGAAGGTGATTTGAGCACTTCTGTGCAATGAAATGGTAGCCAATGGTAACAAATGTACTTAAAACCAGTTTTCCTAGATTAAACCCATGCAAATCATTCCAAAGTGTTATGGACTGTTTCTTGTCTGAAGTAAAAGTAGTTTCCTTAATGCTATTTATTGCTAGCATCTGAAAAACTGGAAAATTGTTTTCTAATAATATCATTTCATAGTTGAGACTGTATGGGCAATCGGACAGATTACCTTTGGATTTTCTTGGAATGACTGTGAACTGATGAAAGTGGGAACAGAGGCTTGTGAAGTATCTCTTTTTATGTTTGTTTGTTTTATGATGACAGAATTTTTTAGGGATTTGATTTGAATATGGTGGAAACAAAACTGCATGAGAAATATGAGGCTGTGAAGAAGAAATTAAAAGAAAAAGTTGTGGCCTCAATGAAAACTTGAAGGAAAATGTTAGTTATCTCTGGTTTTTATATATAGGACCATAGAACTTTTACACAATATATGACACCACACACAGCTCAGTTTTGTAATACCCTTGATTGGAACAATGCATAATATGCTTCTAATTACATTGAAACACATAAAATTTAGTCTCATAGGATCAAACCTTAAGTGTCAAACCTCCCCTTTCTTTATAAAGGGAAAGTGCTGAGTGTATTTCCTGTGTGATCTTTTATATTCCAGATTCTGCAATTTTTTTGTTAGTTTGTTTCCTCTCCCTTTTCTTCTTGGGATCTCAAACAGATACATTTTGCTTCTGATTATTTAAATGCTGTACACATTAATTTGATAAACAGATATAGACTAAATGCCACACAGTTTTACAATTGTCGCTTGTAAATCACAGTATATTTTGACCAGACAGTATCATAAAATCTTGCTACTATGCTCATATTACAGAGTTATTAATGTGCTTTTTAAGTACTAATTTTTCCAAACGTTGGAAAACCTTCTGTGGTTAAATGGTGTAGCACTATGTTTCAGAGAAAACTTTGTGCTTCCTTGTAGATAACATGTAATTTAAGGAGGAATGTTAGGGGGCTTATTCCTTCACCCACTTACTTCCCTGGTCCTTCTCGCATGAATAGAGAGCAACAATACCCGAAGTCCAAAGGTGCAAACAATTCGATGTTTATTGGGGTGAACTTCCAGCAAGCATGATTCCAGTTTCCTTCCTTAGTATCCTCCTTCCCAGCTCTGACACCACAGAGCCTTACACATGTGTCCCTGTTCCCATTCCTGCCTTTAGCAAAATATGATTCCAATTTCCTTACCCCCATTCCCTGTTCCCATTTTCCCACCCTCTCACTTCCTGATTGACTGCAGACTATATAGTAAAACTTGAGTTCTTCTTAGCTATACCTTAACCAATCATTTTCCTGAAATTTAACTAACCAATCCTAACATATTGTAACATGATTATGTAACCAACTATATCCCACCACCTTAATTAATTTAAACCCAGCAAAATTAATTATACAGCAGTCAGGAACAATCACAGAACCAGACAGAGATTATACAGACAAACAATAGCAAAGTGGGACCAAACAATACAGAAGTGAGGATTTCACATCCTAGCTATTGATAAGTGAGTTCTTGCCAGACAGGATGCTATCAAACTAAGTTTCCTTTTACATTTTCTAGGCACTTTCCTTTCTCTGGAGGTGATAGGCAGTATTAGGACAAGATTGTATTCCAATAGTACCTTCTTTCAATGTGACTAGTTTGGAATGTGAGGATGTGACCGATCGCTTCCCAGTTTATGCAAAAAGAAAAGGAGTACTTGTGGCACCTTAGAGACTAACCAATTTATTTGAGCATAAGCTCATCTTCTGTATTTTCCACAGTATGCATCCGATGAAGTGAGCTGTTGCTCACGAAAGCTTACGCTCAAATAAATTGGTTAGTCTCTAAGGTGCCACAAGTACTCCTTTTCTTTTTGCGAATACAGACTAACACGGCTGTTACTCTGAAACCTTCCCAGTTTATGGCTGCCTGTTGCTTAGCCAAAGGCCTTAGCCTAAGAACAGGGCCTCAGACTGTCACAGTAAGAGAAGGACCTTACATCAGCAGACAGTGATTTTGATTCTTTCTTTTATACCTCTATAACTAGCCAAGTGATAAGAATACACCTAAATTCTTGAAGTACAGGCCTTTGCAGACAGGCCTGATTATCTATATCCTAACAAGGAATGCATGGCATGAAGGAAGAAAATTTAAATCTTTTTTCTTATAATCAGGTGTATCAAACTCGTTCAATGTTGACAGCCAAATTGTACTTTCAGTTGCACTCTATAGTGACACCCTGAAGGAGAGGGGCAGGGAGCAGTGCAAACTTCCCTTCCCCCCAAAATAAAACCTCTTAAAATGAATAATATCCAAACTGAAGTGATTTAAAAAAATTAGGTTGAACTGGAACCCAAATAGTAAAATGCCTTAGTCACAAGCAATATGATTGCATGGTGTAACTACAAGGTAAGGTATAGATTTCTTTGATGCCTTAAATGTGCATTATCATCTTTTAATATAAGGAGGTGGTGGTTTGGATTGGTTGGTTGGGTTTTTTGTTTTTGTTTTTTTTGCCCTTCAATTACTGATAACTACTCTCAATCTTAACTCATTTTATGTAGTAGGATTTTTTGTTTTTTTCCCCCTTTTGTTTGTGAATATATGCTATTCAGACTCCCCATTAATAAAAATAAGAAACATTTTGCCTTTCAAGACCTGATTTTCAAGGTCTGTGTTTCTTCTGTATTGTTCTACTATAAGAGATAGAAATAGCATCAGTTTTTGCAGGGGAAATGCAGTTTTCTAATTTAGAGCTCAATCCTGCAGACATTAAAAGAGTAGTACTTTACTGCCATGAGACTTAGACACTAAAATGGTGACTTCAATAGGGCCGTCCACAGTATTAAACACTAAGTTTAGTAGTAAGCGTTTGCAGGATTAAGCCCTTAGGACTCAGCAGATAAGTAATCAAGGAGATAATAATTTCCAATTATTTAAAAAATATATTTATTTGTATTCTCCACATCATCTATACATATTTTATATTTATTTGGGGATGCAAGTTACTTATTTATAAAGATAGCTTTTCAGTTCACCTTAGAGAATCAAAATACAAATACTACTAGAGGTCAATACCTGTATTCACATACACAACTAATATGCAAGCACGTGACTCCCTTTGACCTGTTCATGGAAGCACCATTTGCACAGCAGAGAGCAGAATTTCACTGCAGTGTGAGTGTTACAAAATCTATTAAAAAACTGGAGAAAAGAAACGCATCACTCGGCAAAACAGCAATGTTTCAACAGATAATGAATTCAAAATAGTATACAATGGGTTAAATCCTGGCCTCATTAAAATCAGTGGCAAAATTCCATTTAATTTTTGTGGGGCCAGGATTTCACTCAAAGGATTTAATATGTTCCTAAGAGCAGGAAAACTTAAACAGCATTCTCAGAAACAAAGTAGTTGGATTTCTTTTTTGTCAGTGATTGATCCATCTATCTGCCAATTTATCTAAGATAAGTTTTTATGAGACACCACGACTGTGGTAACTGAGCACCTCAAAAAATAAAAAAAGTAAATACATAAGACTATAATAGCTTGCTCACTCAGTATCTCAGTATCAGGCTCTAAATTGCTTGTAAAATACTGATGGGGAAGTTGAATTTTGGGGCTTTGTTTTGGGGTGTTATCCGGTTTTTGATGTATCTTTTTCTGTTCTAGACAGTTTTAACTAAAATTAAATTATTTCCCATTACCTTTATTCTTTGTATTTTTATCAATCCTTGATACAGCTTAAAGTTCATTTTTGTGTTACAGCTGTGGTACAGTTACTAAAACCGAATATTTCTGTGCCACTCAAGAACTAGAAATTAATTGTTACAATATAACCATTGACAACAGGTACAACACAATTAATATGACATCTCATTACTTTAAAATAGACCACTTTGTTCTCCATTCAGCAGGGACTTGAACTTGCAGACTCTGGAGGGCACGATAAATATATTATTATTATTGGAAAATCTTACATCCACACTTCAGCTCTCTTTGTATATAGTTGCGTTTCAACTATTCAAGGAATATGGACTTGATCATACAAGAAACCTAGGTACTAGGAGAGAACTCTTGAAGCTGTACACTATCCCATCTCGTGGAGTTTGATCTTGCAAACTCTTCCTCCTGCGAGTAAGGATTATTCATTCCCATGAGCATAGGTTTGCAGGATCAGAACCATGGAGAGGTACTAGTACTGTATGTTTATTACAGAAAGGATAGTTGCAGAAAGCAAAGTTCTAAATGTTCAACTTCATTTTTTACAGTTTTAAAACATGGATGGATTGCTCATAAATGGTCTATCCACTGTAGAAATATGTAGTATGTACAGCTACCATGCTCCCACTCTCAACCTGTATTATTTCTACACCAATATCTGTGACCAGAAAAATGTTTCACTTTATTAAGGCGCAGATCCTTCAAATGTGTGTGTACTTAACACATAAATCATCCCATTTAAATCAATGGGAATACTCCAGTGAGAAAATTTACATACAAGTGCTTGAAGGACTGAAGTATTTGATCTTTGGGTCTGACTGAATTGATCTAAATCCAGAACCCAAGCTGGTGGGACCAAGGTGGCTGTGCCTTTGTGTTCAAGAGTTAAAGAGGGTTTCAAGTTTGCCCTTATATGTTATAATTTGCCTGGGCAGCTGTGATCATTTTTAGATAATTTTTTATTATTTTTGTAAAGAAACAAATGCAGTTATGTTTTTTAAATGTTCAAATGAATTCCAAAAGATTTTGTAAACTCAAACTTTTTTTGAGTCTAATAAAACATTAACTTTTAGCTCTAATGACAAATATTGAAAGTGCTACTGATCAGTGTCACAGTTTGGATGGTCCTTAGTCCATGTAGAGATGTCTGGCAGCAACAACATGTGTTAACTACTGCTGTGTGAAGTGAATTTTCAGCTAATACACTTGGTTATATTTACCCCTTCAACAGCTAGGTGAACATTAGAACTAATTAAAATTAACTTTAAAAAAGTTTTAGGTATCACAAAGAAAGACAAAGCAAATTCAGGGTTTTTTAAAAAAATATATTCCAAATTAGATCTGGGTGTAAATTGAAGAAAGAATTACAAATAAAATATCTGCAGAATTCATATACACAAATATTTTTGAATTATTCCCCTGGCTCTATGGCCCTGATTCATCAAAACTCTTAAGCATGTGCTAAGTCTCACTGAAATCAAAGCTCAAGCATACGCTTTAGTGCTTTACTAAATGAGGGCTTAAACAGTATTTATCAAATAGCATAGGGGACAAATTACATTCTGATTAACTTTATTTGACCAATTCTATCCCTATTCTCAATATAGCAACTTTTTGCATTACATTAACATTGTGTAATGTATTTTAATAATGATAACATGGTGTATGTGTGTGTATAAGATATATTGCATTATGAAAAGTTTATGAATATAATTACCATTACATATATAAAGTTAATAGACTACTTTTATAGAGTAATGGTGTTAATCCTGTTTCCTGGACAAATTTAAATGTGAACATTACAATCTACCTTAGAATTCTACCTGTGGTCTATCTGACTCAGGGCCTAGAGCAGGATCTTTACTAGGATTAAAGATTTTCAAATGAGGGCTCATAGATTTAGAGATGAAGAAAGGAACCATATAGGCAATTGTTACCAATAGTTATTTCATTCCTCATTCTTGTCTTCACCTCAACCCTTATTCTCAGCCAAAGTGCTAAGGAAAAGGTGAAAGAAAGTCAGAGATAGAGACTTGTAAAACCCTATTTCCAAAGTTTGTGTTTGGGGAGGAAGAAACAAAGAAACATGTTGGGAGTTCCCACATGCTTTGCATGTATGTCAGAGTTGGGTGTTGCCTCTTTCAGCACAAAATTAAATATGGACATTCCTACAGTAGATCTTGCCTGGCTAAAGCCAGGCTAGTGAAGTATCCTGGTTTTGTACATTTCCTGACCAGTAGGCTTGATCCATCAGACCAGAGTGGACATATGTTAGGTATGTTCTGGATATGGCATGGAAACAAGTGGCTATTGGTTTCCCTAAAATCATCTCTGTTTTGAAGAGAAATTCTTATACCCTTAACAAAGCTGGAAAAGAACATCTGCTGTTCTCAAACTTATCTTTTTGGTTCAGTTGTTCTGGATGATTTAGTTGGGGATTGGTCCTGCTTTGAGCAGGGGGTTGGATTAGATGACCTTCTGAGGTCCCTTCCAACCCTGCTATTCTATGATATCTGGATTGTGGTCAAAAGAAGACACTACACTCAGGCAGAATATCAGAAGCCAGGAATGTGCCACTCTGAAGACTTGATTCTAGTGGGTATAAGAGAGCCCCTGGCTAAGTTCACCTATTCTTGTAGATGTTGTTGCTTTTAGTCATACCTTACAGGTAAGAAATGATACATTGAAGACAAAGGATGGGTAAATGAGCTCTCTGGTCTGAAGATGAGTCCCATTGAAATAGGATTGATTGATTTTTCTAGGGAAATTGTAATAGGAACATCTCAATAATTCAGACACAAGGAGATAATGTGGTAAAGAGGTACACTCTACATAGATTCCTGATGATTAACTTGATAGTTAAGTGGTCTCTGAGGGTATGTCTACACTGCAATAAACACCTGCAGCTGGCCCATGTCAGTTGACTTATGCTTGCAGGGCTGTAAAATTGTAGTGTAGATGTTCAGACATGTTCAGGCTCCAGCCAGAGCCCAAACATTTACACTGCAGTTTTATAGCCTTGCAGCCCAATCCCCACAAGCCCGAGTTAGCTTATGTGAGGTTAGATATATCCTGAGGTACCAAATATCAGGTCTTTAGAAAATCCTTGTATCAGATATTGGTGAATATAGTGGTAAAGTTTACAACAGCGTTAAGGTGATTGGGTTGGTGGAGTATACTATGCCAGATTTATTTATTTTTATACAATTAGTTCTAGAGATGACCCACACTGAGCCCTGTCCAATGCCAGGGAAAACATAAAATCTGTCATGACTGAAAGAATTCATATAGTTTGTAATGAGGTGTGAGAAACATGGAATTGTGAAAATGCCAAATGCCCTCGGTCCCTCACTGAAATGAACACAGGCAGATGTGTGCTCCTTCTTGGACACACAATGAAGCCTGTGAGGCTCTATGAGGGTGCTCGGGTATACCTGTACACAACTCATTGCACAGCCAGGACCTACATTATAGGCAGTGCTAGTAGCAATGTCTGTTACTAAAGTTGTCCCACAGTTCCCACTGTAAGACCCAGTTTTTAGTTGTTTATAGGTTTACCAAAATTTAGCTGTTTGGGCTGAAAATTTCCATGCTGGGTGTCTGCCTCAGACTGAATTAATTTATTTGTTAGAAAATGTCACCCAGAATGACTCAGCTGGTTCTGAGAATATGGTTAGAAAAAAATACATTTTGCCTACGGTAAAAAGTCATAGTGACCTTTTTCTTTGAGAAGTTTTAGCACCCGCATGTTTAGGAGTAAAAACTTTAAATTTGGCAGTTGGTTGCCTAAGGGTATCTGATATAGAGGTTTACACAGTTAAAAAAAATCATATGTCATTGCTCTCTTGTACAGCTCTGTATTACTTAACATACTTGCTTTGATGATTACTATAAAGCATGAATCCCCACGAGTATGAAGGACAACCCTGTAGACAGGGAGATATATTTTTTCCAGTTGTTAAGTACCTGTGTACAAGTAACATAGCATTTAAAATCCATAGCTTAATTATAAAATCTAGTAATTAGCAGGTACAATGGAAAAGCTGCTATAAAAGAAGATTAACTACAATATAGAAAAAAAAAAGGGGGGGGGAGTGGAAGGGAGAGGTGTGTGGGTGACAGTCTCATGACCAGAATATATAAATCATTACTAAAGCTTCTTGTGATATTAGAGTTGGACAGATTTGACTGCAGTCATTAAATAATGAAGATAAGCAGACACCAGTCTTCTATATTGCATCCTAAAACTCAACTTTGCAGTGAGGAACCTCAGTTTTCTCCCTCTCATTGCTCCTTCTTGCCCCTGTCTAGTACAGGGTCTGTATTGAAGAATTTTAATGTCAGTCAATCTAATTTGTTGCTCTAAAACTATCAGTTCCATAGATGTTTGTATTCGAAACTCACAAATGCAAAGTAGAAACTGGATGAAGGACAATTGTGCCTTTTCCCACCTGGGAAAGCATGACTGGCAGTTGCCGTTTATGGCAGCAAGGAGGGATGTGGATCTTCCCTTTTCTTCCCCCTTCTAAACGGGGAAGCAGGTGAGGTGACTTCAAATTTTGGGTTTCAGAGTAGCAGCCGTCTTAGTCTGTATCCACAAAAGGAAAAGGAGTACTTGTGGCACCTTAGAGACTAACAAATTTATTTGAGCATAAGCTTTCGTGAGCTTCTGAGCTGTAGCTCATGAAAGCTTATGCTCAAATAAATTTGTTAGTCTCTAAGGCGCCACAAATACTCCTTTTTTAAATTTTGGGGAAGGACAGTTTCAATTTTTCATTTTCCATTTCAGCAATATTGGACAGAAGTTAACTCAACATCCTGCCACATTAGTTTGATGTTTCTGATGACTTTTTCATTGCAGTTTATTTTAACAATACTGACACTTAATCATTATTACATTTTAGCCTTAACAGCCAATTGAAATGAACAGGAAAAGTTCACATCTTTCTTAAAATGGTTGTTTAAGGCTGTATTCAGACTCAGGAGAAGACAAGATTCATTCAGATATACCTGATGTGTATATTACAGACAAAATAATGGTGTTTAATGTTAAGACTGCGAAGTCAAGCACTAATAAATTAGGAAATGCCAGAATTATGGTTGCCTATACAACTGTAATTGGCCCCCTTGGGTGTATGCGTTCTATTTTTTTACAGGACCGCTGTCTCATTGCACAGGATGGATGGTACTCACTGAAGAGGGAGGTTTTATTATTCTGTGTGGCCCCATGCCTTATTTACTGCATACTTTTTAACCCCCGCATCGACTATAGAATTATTAATTTCATCCTGTCATTCATCACCATACTATCTGAGTGCTTCACAAACATTAATGAGTTTATCTTCACAATACCCAATGAGGTAACTTGGTACCATTGCCTTCATTTTACAGAAAGGGAAGTGAGGCACAGAGAGATTAAAGCCAAAATTGTCAAGTGTGTACTAATTTTGAGTGCTTGTCCTGAAACACTGAGGCCTGGATTTTTCAGAGTACTTAGCATTTTTATAACACTTCATTATGGTATGCAATAACAAGATCATAATTAAGGCTGTGTCAAAAATTTTCTGTTATGGAGTCTGTTTGAACCAAATTTCAGCAACTAATTGATAGTTGGGATGATAATGCTTATTTTGTTTGTATGTTGTGGGTTTTTTTAAGAAAATTTCTGAAAATTGGAATTCCAGAAAAGCCTGGTTTCTCCCCCTTCCCCCTACGGTGCAGATTTGCTGCCCGTGTGCTAGTCCTGCAAAGTAATGTTGTGATATCAGAGATAATCAGTCATTCATTGCTCTCTCCCTCCAGTTCATTTACATACTCAGAGAGACTCTCACTATTGCTCTGGTTGTAATGAATGGCAATGGCTGCCTTTGATGATTGATATACCATAATCAAAGCATGCTGGGTATGGGTAAGTTCCTGCTATGGTTCTTTGGATTTGCGTTGTGTAGTAAGAAGAAAAGGAGTACTTGTGGCACCTTAGAGACTAACAAATTTATTTGAGCATAAGCTTTCGTGAGCTACAGCTCACTTCATCGGATGCAGGTGAATGGGGCAGGTGTTCAACTGACAACAGCCTGTCTCATTGCACAATGCTGATTCATTCTCTGAGAACCATCCATCCTGTGGAAAAAATAATAGGTGATCATATAATAAAACTGTATTGACTGAATCAAGACTGCACCTTTAACAGGTTTCAGAGTAGCAGCCGTGTTAGTCTGTATCCGCAAAAAAAAAGGAGGACTCGTGGCACCTTAGAGACTAACAAATTTATTAGAGCATAAGCTTTCGTGGGCTACAGCCCAATTCATCGGATGCATAGAATGGAACATATAGTAAGATTATATATATAATACACACACACATACAGATAAGTTGGAAGTTACCATACAAACTGTGAGAGGCTAATTAGCTAAGATGAGCTATTATCAGCAGGAGAAAAAAACTTTTGTAGTGATAATCAAGGGTGAGGACAAAGTCACAAAGGTCAGCCACAAGGTTTGCTGTGACTTTATTGGGGATACTGTTCCTGACGGCTTGTAGTCCATCTTTGTGTGGAATGTTGGTGTAGAGGGCTTCTACATCCATAGTGGCCAGGAGGGTGTTTTCTGGAAGATCACCGATAGATTGTAGTTTCCTCAGGAAGTCAGTGGTGTCTCGAAGATAGCTGGGAGTGCTGGTAGCATAGGGCCTGAGGAGAGAATCTACATAGCCAGTTCTGGGAAAAGGAATTTTTTCCCCCCCTTAACACCCTCTCTCTTCAGTCAATTTTATAAAATCATAGAAATGTAGGGCTGGAAGCGGCCTCGAGAAGCCATGAAGTTCAGCCCCCTGTGCTGAAAAAGGACCAATTATACCTAGACTATATCCTTGACAGGTGCTTGTCCAACGTGTTCTTAAAAACCTGGGATTCCACAATCTCCTTTAGAAGCCTATTCCAGAACATAACTATGCTTAAAGTTAGAAAGTTTTTTTACCTTAGTATCATAGGTGCTGACTCCTTGGGTGCTCTGGAGCTGGAGCATGCACAGGAAAGAAATAGTGGGTGCTCAGTGCCCACTGGTGGCCCCACTGATCAGCTCCTCCCCGGCCGCCCGAGTGCCTCCACCAGCCCGGATTAGCTGTTCAGCAATGTGCAGGAAGGGGAGGGCGCAGAACAGGGCAGGAGTGGGAAGAAGCAGGGCAGGGGTGGGGTGGAGGGAGGCCTGGGGCAGAGCAGGGGTTGAGCAACCCTGGGGAAACTAGAAAATCGGCGCCTATGTGTAGGATTCCTTTTTTATTTTGAGGTCATTAAAGAAATCCTGATGGCCTCTTATTATTCCTCCTATCTTTCCTTTGCATAAGGATAGTTTACAGTTGTGCCTTAATATTGTATCCTTGAGAAACTGCCAGCTCTCCTGAACTCTTTTTTCCCTTAGATTTTCTTCCCTTGGGACCTTACCTAACAGTTCTCAGAATCTGTTTAAAGCCTGATTTTTTGAAGTCCATTGCCCTTACTTTGCTGGTCTCATTCTTTTCTTTCCTTAGACTCTCAAAATCTGTCCCTTCATGATCATTTTCACCCAAATTGACTTCCACCTTCAGATTTGCTACCAATTTCTCCCTGTTGGTCAGAATTGAGTCTAAAATGGCTGCCCCTGGTTTCTTCTTCCACTTTCTGAAACAAAAAGTTATCTCCAATGCTTTCTAAGAACTTAGCAGGAATTTTTTGTGTTGCCGTATTACTTTTCCAACCAATGACTTGTATATAAAGTTCCCCATTGCTACCAATTCTTGTGGCTTGGATATTTCTGTTATTTGTTCTAGAAATGCCTCATCTGCCTCCTTCCTCATTTGGTGGTCTATAGTAGACCCCTACCATTATGTCATCCCTATTTTTTACCCATTTCATCTTTACCCAGAGTCTTTCAACTGGTCTGCCTCTCACCTCGTTCTGGATCGCAGAACAAGTAAATATACTCTTGATGTATAATGCAACATCTCTTCCCTTTTATCCTGTCTGTCCTTTCTGAAAAAGTTACACCCCTCTATACCAATATTTCAGTCATGTGACTTATCCAACTAAGCCACACACTGTGATGCCAATTAAGTCATAATTTAGCTTGTGCTAATATTTCCTGTTTATTCTCCATACTCCTTGCATTTGTGTGCAGACATCTAAGATGTTGAGCAGATTCCCCCACTGATTTCCCTCTTGTTGTGCCTATGATCCTATTGTCATTTGTCTTGTCTCCCTTCTCCCCCACCCCAACATCTAGTCCTCCGTTAATGTCACCTGCCCCCTTTGAACCTAGTGTCCTCACTAGGTTGGCAAGTCAGTGCGCGAAGATGCTCTTCCCCTTCTTGGTGAGGTGGATCCCATCTCTTTAAATGTATCTATGTATCTATCAGGGTTGGGGAGAACAAAGGAAGACAATAGCAGTTTAAAATATTTTCTGATTTCTTTTCTATGTCCATGACAATCCAGGTGGAAGTATAAAGGTCTAATAATTGTTTTAGAGACTAGAAGATAACTAAAGTGCAAGTGTCAACATTCCCTCTGTCCACAAAACAAAGTCTGATCTCACTAAATCTATGTCTCGGTGCATGTGCACGCTATTGCAAAGTACTTACAGGATTTCACATTTAGCCTTGGCTAAAACTTCTAAAAGCCCCATTTTCAAAAGTGACACTTACACACCTAGGAGCCTCAGTCCCATTGAAAATCAATGGAACCTAAGGCCCGAAGTCTCTTTTGAAATTGAGACTAGTCACCTAAATCACTTAAGCATTTTTGAAAATTTTACCCCTTGTTTCTCTTCAGACACACCATTTTAACTAACTATGTGTTTTGAAATGACTTCGCTAAACCAGTGCAAAACACACTGTGGACACTCTTAATTCAATTTAAATTTTATATTGATGTATACTGATTTAGCTTAATTTAATAACTTGTATATAATTTATGATGTACATAATATATATTAATAAAATTCAGAGTGCCACATTGTACTTTGCACTGGTATAATTAAATCATTGACATAACTGTTTTAAAGTTGAACCTGTGCAGCTTTGGAAGATTAGTTATTTTACACCAGTGCAACATGAGTTCAAGGTAGGTGTAAAGCACTACCCCATAGTGTTGTTAACTGCATAAGATGCAAGGCAAAAGAGAGTCTAATGTATTTGTAAAGAATTTTGGGATATCTTAAGTATTAAACATACTAGGCAAAAAAAAATATTTTATTTGAATGCTGTCATTCAAAGTTCTTCTCAACTGCTTCTGTGTACCACAGAGTCTGGTGTCTTAAAAAAAACACAATAGATTTTAACAGTCCTAGCGCCAGATTCATCCCTGGATAATATTGGCTCTTGCTCTGTTAGTGCTTCAGCAGGGGAATGTCTGCCTATGGGAAGTTGCAATGATGAAAAGTGAAAGCAATTTCCTTACTGAAGTCAAGTACAGAAGAACCTCAAAGATACGGACGCCAGAGTTATGGACTGACTGGTCAACCAGACACCATGTGAAACTGGAAGTAACCAATCAGGCAGCAGCAGAGACCAGAAAAAGAAAAAAGCAAATACTGTATTGTGCCTGTATTGCATTTTAAAGATAGGCACATCTGGGCTGCCTGTCCTCACCTCCACGTGGGACAGCCACTTGCAACAAGACACTGGCCAGAGCCAGCAGAGCAGGAGCAGCGCTGGGGTCTGTGCTGCTTTCACCCCTCCCCTCAAAAGGGGGATGTGCTGCACTGTTTTTACACCCTCTCCCCCAGGCTGGGGACATACTGTTCTCTCTCTCTCACACACACACATGGTGGGGGAGAGAGACAAACTTGCAAACTCATGCTGCACTGAGTAGGGAGCTCAGCTGCTGCCGAAGCCTGGCCTGGAGTGGCAGCTGCTGATCCGGAGCCCGAACTGTGCTTTTTTCAGAGTTACAGCAGCTTCCATTCCCAAGGTGTCCGTAACTCTGAGGTTCTACTGTATAGCCATAAAAATGAGTAGTGCTGTATGGGAAGGGTGGGGCCAGGGAGAGTGCTCATTTGGCACATCCCTTTGGTAGCCTCCATCACTATGGCTTCTACTGAGGGTATATCTACAGTGAGCTGAAGTTGTAATTTCTAGCTTGACTAGACATACCCACACTAGCTCTGACTGAGCTAACATGTTAAAAATAGAAATGTAGTCATGGCAGTGCGAGTAGCTGGCCACTCCAAGTAGGTACCTAGAGTCTCCAACAGGTACATTCTCAGGGTGGCTAGCTCCTCATGCTGCTCATGCTACTGCAAATACTTTTATTTTTAGTGCACTGGCTCAGTCAGAGTTAGCAAGGGTATGGCTATCTGAGATGGAAATTATGACTTCCATCTCCAGGGTAGGCAAACCATTAGTCCCAATTGTCTACAGCTATCATCACCCTGGGAGAAACCCCAGAAGGAGGGGTGGAGATGGTAGCGCCATCTGTGCTCCCTAATAATGACTAACCCTGTCATGGTCTGGCTGGCCCTTTGAGGTGGGCTGGGCTCAGCCTTGACCATGACTTAGCATCTATTCCCCAGTCTCATTGAAGAGCTGGCAGCATAAGGGCTAATTAGTGACTCCAGATAGATGTAAAAGGGTTTAATTAGAAAAACTGATCCTAGCTGTGGTGGTTAAAGAGCACGAGAGAGCACTACTTAAACAGAGCTGGGAACTTATTAGAGGAAAGAAAGCCCTGGAGGGAGGAATAAGGAGAGTTCCCCTCTGGGAAGCCTGCAGAAGTCAGGCAGACTCTGCAGGAGGCCCTAGGCCCTGAGTTAGGACCTGCAAGAGCAAAATAGTTTCATGAGCAGGCTGCTGTGGGGGAGCCCTGACATAGGGCCTAAAAAAGGAGCAGGGAGATTCTCAGAGGTAAACTGCTAGAGTCCCTGGCCAGGGGAAGCAGTAGGGGATTTCTTCTATGGAAGAAGCAAGATAACAGAAGCTCTGCAGGAGCCAGGAGAAGGGCTCAAGAAGCAGAGGACTTCAGTGTCACTTGAAAGGAGCAGAAGAACTATTAATATAGGCATTTGATTTGGGCTTAGTTGGGTCTTTTTGTTATTCCAGAAGGGAGGTGAACTGTTGCATGATTTGGCTGGAGGGCTGAGCCATAGAAAACCCAGAGAGGGAGCTGGGAAAAGATACAAGCTGGGACTGACCACTGGAGACAACAAAGTGACCAGTGGGTGGGATGGAATAGTGCAAACCACTGTGACACTTGTATAACTGTCTTTGGCTTTATGTGTAATGGGTTGGTGTGAGTTAACGTGTAACCCCTTGCCTCAGTGAGTGAGGACTTGTTGGAACTAAACTGCATGTCCTCTCCATGACACTCCAGACTGTTAGCCTCCTCCACGCCCCCCATATCCTCAAAAGCTCTGCTAGCCTCTGTTTTGCCTTGCAGGTTAACCTTAGGTGCACTCTGACCCCAACCTCATTACAAAGCATTCCTCTGAAGTATCCAGCCCTTGTCACTGGACACTCCCAGAAATTACCAAATCTGCTGTCTCCAAAGCGACAGTATACACACCACCCTGTTAGATCAGCTGGGGATCAGCAATTTAATATATTGCATTGAGATGAACTTATAGTAAAACCAAGAATAAGCTTACTAAAAAAGAACAGAGTTTAAGTGATACTAAGCAAAGGTAATAGAAACCAAAAATAGTTACAAATAAAACAAAAGTATAACACACTTTCTAGAGACTAATATTTAACACGCTACAATCCTTGTCTAAGGCAATTTCTCCCATAAAGCCACCTCTCAGCATCACCAACCCACATGACTGGGGATCCACCATTCATGGATACAGAAGATGCTGACCTCTTTGTTCCCTCAGTGATGGATAACCACAATGTCTCTTTCCACCCCCACCCGCCTTAGAGTTCAGCAAACCTTTGAAAAGTATTCTTGATATTCCCACAGTGCTGGTACCAGGTACTCTTTTTTCATCCTCTTGTTATTTTGCTTTTCCTGTTGCATTCAGATGCAAATGTAATTCCCATTGGCTTTGGCCTACCCTGCTCCATTTACATTCTAGACCTAGGCAGACAGGCAAATCAAAATTCCTCTGTCTGGACAAACTTGTTTACCAAGCTTGCCTTGTTTCATGGTTTGAGCATATTTTTAGTACATACCCACAACTTTTTAATTGTTATCTGTACGTACACTATGCAATGATTAGGATGACCAGTCTGATATAAGTTTTCATTTAATCCCTTACACAACATTCTTTATAGATAAATACCATGACGACAATATGTTGGTAGTGAGTTTGTGAGGTCTGATAGACAGTGCTGCTACATAACAGTGAACTCTTTGCCAGTGGGCATTGAAGGGCTCTTGGGTCAGAGCTGGAACTTAAGAAATGTTGTTGACTGCACAGAAAAGTTAGAATCCAGCTTGCTTCCTCTCAACTGTGCTAATTCTGCAGGATGAACAGAAGTAAAGAGTACTAAAAATATGTATTATCAATTATTTTGCTTAATGAAATATTATTATTACAGCCCGCAGTCAGGATAGGGGCTCCATTGTTGCAGGTGGAGTACAAACACACAAAGACTTTGTTGCTGCTCTAAAGAGCTCATAAACTAAGGCCTGTAATACGCACAATTTCTGTACCAGTATAATTATTAAAATTAATGGCATGACTTTTTTTTTTTAACCAATAGTTATACCAGGACATGCCCTTGTGTGGATGCAGTAATACCAGTATAAAGGTGTCTTATACTGGTATAGTTTATTTCTCTTCCTTATATTGATACAACTACACCATCCAAAAGAGGGGATTGTACCACTTTACTGGTGGGCAAGGCCTATGGGCAGGTTAGATTCCTAAGTCACTTTGGAAATGGGACTTAGGCGCTTAAATTGCTTAGGTGTTACAGGATGATTGGCCCCTTTAAGAAGGAATGGGTCCTGTTCACCTGTGAGTAATTAGCCGCCTCCCAATGGGGCCGATAGAAAGCAGCTGGCATCTCTAAAAACCCAAGAGGCAGTTCAGACAGGGAGGAAGAAGATGCAGGAAGGATCAGCAGCTGCTGCTGGGAACTGTTGAAGGTTCCTTGGAGCAAGCTGCTAGTTCTGCACTAGCTCTTTCCTGCCCCCCTCCACACCTTCCCTCCAAAAAAGAATAGGAGTTGAGAGCTGCTTCAGGGGAAGTGCTAGTGCACAAAAAGAACAGGAGAGAGTTGACTGGCTGGAGCTGGGGAACCTTATCAAGCAGAAGGCCCCCAGATAAAGGGGAAGATCTGGCTTAGGTAGGGGCAGGCTGAATTCAAGTGAAGAGCATGATTCTGGAGGAATTCAGCAGGGATGAGACTTGTGGGAAAAGGAGGCCTGGAGAATGGAATGCTGTGAGGAGCCTGCTCACAGAAGCCCTGAGATGAGGGTTGTGGCAGAAGAGTTGTAAGAAGCTTGGAGAATGGCCAGCAGGGTGGAGGTCCTGGAGTAGGGGCACAGGTATCATGGAACAAGGATCGTGTAGATGACCTGCAGAGGTGGGGTCCTGGGAGAGGGATGACAAAACTGGTAAACTGTTCTTTTTTAGCTTGTTTTATTTTGGGATTTGTGAACAGTTTCACTTTGAGAGACCTACCAATGGATGTACGCATATTAATAAATGATGTCTAGAAGAGGGCTTTTATTAGTCTCTTAGGGGGACATCGTTCCTTTCCTAGGCTGATGAGATGGCCAGTGGTCTGGTCTGTGGAAAAGAGAATGGGCAATTTTCTGGCTTTGGGGAATGAAGTAAAGGAAAGCTTGCAGGTTGTGCTTGTTGTGTTGTGGTCAGCCACATGAGGGTACCCTGTTTGGGAGCAGATGTATGACAAGAATTTTGAAAATTCTGCTCTAAGGCCCATATCTTGCAATATGCAGTGTGCAGGTGGACTGCTGTGCCCATGTGGAGCCCCATTGGACAGGGTCCCAATTAAAGATAAGATCAACAAATGAATGTAACAAACAACTGGAGGGAAGGGGCGGGGAGAATGAATGACAGAAATAAGATCAAGTGGTTACATAGGCTACCAATGTGCACAACTTGATGGCTCCAAATCATTTAAACTTTAATTATAATTAATCTACATCAAATCACTACCTACTGTGCCATTTGACATTGCCCCCAACCAAAGTGACCCTCAGCTCAGTAATTATTTATGCCATTTAAGTAGTGTGTATTTTGTTTTCTTCTTTTGTCCCTGCCCCCAGCCACCTATCAGTCTTATGAACTCCTGTTTTTATTTAAAAACAAAAAAAACAACCCAGAAGTTAAACAATTCCCATGACTCCTTATCCATCTCCTACTCTCCCTCTCTATAAGCCCCACACCCCAGGGTTGCTTTACCCATCTGGAGACAGGAAGGATTTCCTACCCTCTGCCGCTGTCCATGAGGACAGAGGTGGGATCCTGCAGGTGTCAGGTGAAAGAAGGAAGAAAGGTCTTTGCTGAAATGGTTTTGTCATTAAGAAATGAAGATTCAGTATGACTCTGAATACACACAAAGAACAAATCTTTTGAGAAAAAAGATGGTGCCAGTTTCCTCATTGTCAATGTTTAGAGCACAACAGTATTTTAAACATCATGTGGGGTGTATTATGGACTTCGCTGGATACTACAGCTGTGATTTTTAACCTTTTTTTTTTTTTTTCCATTTTCTGACCCTAAAAATTTTCAAATGGAGGTGCAGACCCCTTTGGAGATCTTAGACATAGTCTGTGGACCCCTAGGGTCCATGGACCATAGTTTGAAAACCACGGGACTAAAGAAAGTGAAACGAACAGAATTTGGTATGAAGAATGCTGACTATGATAATAGAAAGCTGTGACTAGTGAGCAAAGAAAAAACAAACAAACACACATAATGTTTATTGGTAAACTTTATTTGAAAAGCATAAACATACAAAATGTGTTTTATAGTACAGACAATAAAGTGATAGTGATATTTAACATTGTTTCATTTTTATTGGCCTATGTAAGGCTCACCCAGAAACTATATGTAAAATTGCTGAATAAAGATAACTTTGAACTATCTGGTGGAGCCCAGTTCTTCTAGGAACAGTAGATGGATAGCTCATGTTTAATTTAAGACATCTTGGTAAAAATCCAGGTTGTCCAAACAGCTGTATAGAAGTAGCTTCAAAAATAGTGTGTATTGATTGGAACCTCTTTATATTATTGACTTCACCAAGGAAAGAGCATTTGGGGCTTTGTGAATAGCCACCCTGAGCAAGATTTTGAATTTAGAAGAAGCAAGCATGTTACTGGCTAGCTGAATAGTTGAACTCTGTGCCCAAAGCATCAATACCCCAGGCCCTGATTGCATTTTGACTACACAGAAAACTACACAATCACTCCAAAGCAGTGTGAACTGTAACAATTTATATATATATTATATATATATACACACATACCTATCCAAATTTGCAGAAAACTCATAATCTGGAAATACTGATATAAATTATAGACCGAGGGCCAAATCCTGCTCTCCTTGTTTTTATAGGAGTAGCCCTATGATTTCAGATGGAATACTCAGGCAGGATTTGATCAGGACATGCAAATGAAAACTGCACTTGCTTTCAAACTACCAATCTGAAAATTAATAAAGTAAGCACCACTTTTTATCATAGACTGACATATTTGAAAATATAGTGAATTAGTCAGCATTTCTTGATCTAAATTTAGTGCCTTTGCACCTTGCTAGTAGTATGGGAGCCAGCTGTAAGTGTGTGTTAAATAATTAATTACAATGACTCTGAGAAATAATGTTTTTAAATTCTAGCTGCCAAATCCTGCAGTCCTTACTCAATTGTAAAATACATGCAGGATTCTCTAGCTAATCCTTCTTGCTGATCACTCAGTGCAAGTCTAGATGCCTCATCAAAGCATTAACTTAAGAAACAGAGCTCAGTAAATGTTACGGGCCAGATCCTTAGCTGGTGTAACTTGGCAGAGACTATTAATGCCAGCTGAGGATCTGGCTGTAAATGAAAATATATCAATATTTTCCATCTCCTTTAGCGCAGGAACTAGGGAGCTCACCTTCACTGAGAGGGATAGTTGCAAACCTATATTTTATTTTTCCCAATTTTGGTTTAGTTATATTTACTTATTTGGTTTGTTGTGATTTTTGTTTATATCACTGTCTAAGGAACTAGACAGTGTCTCACGAGCATCAGAACATCACAAAACGTGTACTGCATGTAGTTTAATTAATCTTATTCTGATGTGAAGATAATAGCCTCACAAGTTCAGAGTTATTGCATTTTGTTTTAACCAGACTTCTTAAACATGAATACATGTGGTCCTGCAACCCAAACCTTTTAATTGTTGCCTATTATAGCTGTGTCCAACATGGAAATAACACAACAACTATATATATTTAAATTCTCTAGAAAGGCCTGACCATTTTGTCCCATGAATAAAAATTAAATAATGTAGAAATATTTGTAGGGACGAATTTTCAATTCTTTCTTGCTCCTTTCTGGTGCAAGGGGAAACTTACTTATTCCCTCAATCCAGTTTGAAATTGTGTACAATTTGAAATGTATTATTGAGAGGTACTAGTGAATGGTTTAGGAGAAGCTATTAAGAGTTCTGAAGTGGAATTAAACAAGAGATGTGAATGATGCTGTAGGGGTTGGTGCAGACTCTGGGAATCGTATACCCTCTGACAGTGTCCCCAGCTTTAGAAGGAAATTCATTGATCCTGCACTATTGAAGTAAATGGGAATTGTGTCATTGACCTTACCTGAAGCAAGATTGTATCTTTAGGGCCTGATCCAAAGTGCATTGACGTCAATAAGATTTTTTCTATTGATATCTTCAGGCTTGGCTCATTGTGATTAGAATTAGTGTGGTCAGCTATCTAAGGATTAAGTTTTATGGGGTGATTATTGCCATTATTGTTTTAATCACCGAAAAAACTGGCTGTGTATTAACGGAATGCAAATATGCCATGGGAAGTACCCAGAACATCTGATGTCTATCTTTACCTTCTTTTTTTTTTTTTTTTTTAAGAGATGTACAAATCTAATGCTAGTTCAGAATGGGTTGGTGGTGTGACGTTGCACTCCATATGTTTTATGGAAATATGCTGATGAGTGTGAATATAATGTAACTGGAATATGCTTCATGCAAAAGGTCTCTTGTAAGGTATCATTACAAAGTTTATAATCTACTGAGTGTGTTCATCGTATTTGTATGCATGTATCATTCTTAAATATGAAATATAATTCTGAAGTCCTATTGTAATTATGCAAAATGTGGGTCATTGATTGTGGTTTAGAATCTTGATGGCTCCATTGACTGGGACAATTGGTTGTAAAAGGCTCTTTTTACTTGCAAGCTTTCCTGCATTCCTGTGAGTCAGGCCGTGGAAAATGAAGGCTTGAGGTCTCACAGGACATGTGACCATGTCACCTGGTACTGGATTCCATCTTTAACCTGGTGCTTTTCCATTTAGAAGGAGGGGTGGAGACCCAGAGAAATAAGATTCCCGCCTTGTGCCAAAGTTATAAAAGGGGGTGGAACAGAACAAAGGGGGCTGCCAGTCATGAGAAATCCCCAAGTTACCACTTGAGCTGGAACTAAAGGTCTGTAGCGGGGAAAGGCTTGGGCCAAGAATAGGAAGGCGTCTAGTCTGTGAAAGACGCTTATTGGAACATCTCTAAGGGTGAGATTTACCTGTATTAAGTTTCTTAATGTATTAGGCATAGACTTGCGTGTTTTGTTTTATTTTGCTTGGTAACTTATTTTGTTCTGTCTGTTATTACTTGAGACCACTTAAATCCTACCTTTTAAACTTAATAAAATCACTTTTGTTTATTAATGAATCCAGAGTAAGTGATTAATACCTGGGGGAGCAACCAGCTGTGCATATCTCTCTATCAGTGTTATAGAGGGCGGAAATTTCTGAGTATACCCTATATAAGCTTTATACAGAGTAAAATTGATTTATTTGGGGTTTGGATCCCATTGAGAGCTTGGTGTCTGGGTGCTGGAGACAGGAGTACTTGCTGAGCTGTTTCCAGTTAAGTTTGCAGATTTGGGGGTGTGGTTCAGACCCTGGGTCTGTGTTGCAGCACGCTTGCGTGTCTGGCTCAACAAAGACAGGGTTATGGAGTCCCAAGGTGACCAAGAAAATGGGCTCAGAGGAAGTTTCAGCACATCAGGTGATAGTCCCAAGGGGGTCTCTGTGACTGAACCCGTCACAGGTGGTACGAAAAGCTGATAGTAAGGAATACAGAAAAATAAGGAAAACTACATATAGTTACCTTGTCTAATGCATTTTCTTTCTATGCTTCCGGACAACGTGAAACTGAAAGTTGTCCTTTGGCTTTGAACATTTCACCAAATGGCTATGATGTGGTGTTTGGTCTTTTCCTACTCTTTTTAAAAACTTAATAGCATATGTTATCACTTGCATTGTGTAAGGCAATGAAGAAGAATTTAAAGTTAGGCAGGCAAAACTTCTCTTGATACCATTCTCTTTCAGGCCCCAGCCTGCATCCAAAGCTTCTTTTTATAAATATTGTGATCTTTAGGGGCAGGGGCGTTACTCCTGGGGGAATTCTGTACCACTGTGCAATGCAGAATTTTGCAGAAATTAAGGTGCACACACAATTTCCCTTCCCCCTCACAGAACTAGGCCGCAGTACTGCTGGCCGCCACTAGGGGCTGCTCAACCAGGCAGAGCCCAGCTCACACATAGAAGACACTGCCAAGGGGAGAGAGCTAGAGGGTTCCTGGCAGTTTCAGTTCCCAGCACACCCTGAGGGAAGTTAGACGGCAGCATACAGGAAACTCCCTACAAGCCTGGGACCAAGCATTAGGCTGTTTCTCCCTCTGGATCCCTGGGCTTTTGGGGGAAAGGGGGTGCAGGTATCTGGGCAACGGGGGCACCCGTGGCTGGGCTTGGTGAGGGGGAGGCGGTTTGGGTCTATTGGCAGGGGCGCTGGGGCGGGGGTTGTAGGTGTCTGCCCCCCTGGCTGGGCTCTGGGGGGAGAGAAGGGTGCAGAGAAACAGGAACTTGGTTGTCATAGGGGTTTCTTTAACTCTCTACTCCTGGAGGAATTTTTGTGTTTGTCTGTATTGTTACAGACATACTTGCTGAAAGGTATTTTGAAATAAATTGCCAAAATAATTGAAACTGGTGTGATTATGTAGTGTTATTTTCACAAATAAAATTTGCAGAATTTTAAAATATTGTGAACAGAATTTTTAACTTTTTGGCGCAGATGCCCCCAGGAGTAAGATGTCTATGGATGATTTGAGTACACTTGATCTCTACTAGAACTACATGCTATAGAGCTGGATCTGACAGCTGGACCATAGTATTCCAACTAAGGGAATGCCTTTGGGAAATAAAAAAAAAGTCTGGTAATACCTGGAAATAGTGTAGCCTAAGGAAAGTCACCTGACACCTTGAGTTACTAATCTCTTGATCTCAAAAAGGACAATTATTCTTATGATCTATTAGTGCTGCTCGTAGATTGAAGTGAAAGCAGATTAGGATCTCACCTGTCTCTCAGGCCTGAGCATAGAAATATAGGGGAGGAAGGGACCTCAATTAGTTATCTACTCTATCCCCCTGTGTTGAGCCAGGTTTCATCTAACCTGTCCTTTAAAACCTCCAGTGATGGGGATTCCACAACCTTCCATCATAACCTATTCTAGCATTTAACTATCCTTAAAGTTTTTCCTAATATCTAACCTAAATTTCCCTTGCTGCAGGTTAAGTTGATTATCTTTTGTCCTACCTTCAGTGGACATGGAGAACAATTGATCACCATCCTCTTTAATATATTGAAAACTTTTATCAGTTTCCCTCTGTCATCTTTCTTTTAAGACTGAACGTATCTAGTATTTCTAACCTTTCCTCATATGTTAGTTTTCCTAAATCTCTGATAATTTTTGTTGTTCTCCTGTGGACTCTTTCCAGTTTGTCCATATCTTTTCTAAAGTGTGCCTTCCAAAACTGCATACAACACTTCAGCTGAGGCTTCACCAGTGCTGAGTAGAGAGGAGCAATTAGCATCCTTGTCTTAGACACAACAGTCCTGATACACACTAGAATATTAGTCTTTTTTGCAACTGCATCACATTGTTGGCTCATACTCAATTTGTGATCCACTATAACCACCAGATCCTTTTCTGCAGTACTACTGCCTAGACAGTTATTCCCAGATTTGTATTTGTGCTTTGGATGTTTTTCCTTCCTATGGGTAGTACTTTGCACTTATTTTTAGTGAATTTTATCTTGTTGATTTCAGATCAGTTCTCCTTTTGAATTCTAATCCTGTCCTCCAAAATGCTTACAACCCCTCACAGCGTGGTGTCATCTACCAATTTTATAAGCATATCTCCACTCCATTATCCAAGTCATTATAAACATTATTGAACAGTACTGAACCCATCTTTCTCTTGCTCCTAATGAATTTATAAACCCTCTTCTTGTCTTTTGTCCCTTGCTAGATGTACATCATTTTGTGTCTCAGCCTTTCTGATTTTATCTATAGATGCTCGTGCTATTCTTTTGTATCATCCTTAGCAATTTGTCCATGTTTCCACTTTTTGTAGGATTCCTTTTTGATTTTCAGGTAATTAAAGAGCTCCTAATGGAGCCATATTGGCCTCTTACTATTCTTCCTATCTTTCCTTTGCATCAGGATAGCTTGCTGTGGTGCCTTTTTAATATTGTGTCTTTGAGAAATGGCCAGCTCTCTTCAACTCCTTTTTCTCTTCCATTTTCTTCCCCTGTTGGCTTTATCAGGGCTTCCAGGTGGTGCCCACCAAGAGAGCATGAGATTGAGTCCAGATCTCTCATGTTGTACTGTGCAGCACTAATCAAAGAGCTACTGGGTCACCCTAACATAGTCATTTTAATTAACAAGTTCAGCAAAATGAATTCTTCTTCAAGGCAGTGACTAAAATTAATGGACATGCTGTTCTCTGCCACTTTTGATAGGCTTAGAATCCACAGTGGTGGATTTTTGAAAGCCCCGTATGCTATAATGGTGTCAATTCAATTTTTTGCTTGACTGCTCAAGAAATAAGGATGGAGTTGTTTGGGAGGCATGAAGGAGTAATGGCTCCTAATAGGAATGTGTCCAAATGGTTTCTGAGAAATGTATATACAAAACCTGCTATCAAATAATGAAACTAGTCCATGCAGCTCCTACTCAACATTTCCCCTGAACTGCATTTCTATGCCTTCTTTTTAAAATTTGTAGTCCATTAATTTCTTTCTGAAATTAATATTCCTGTGTGTTTTTGAGCTCCTATCAAACTCTGAGGATTATCTTTCCCATTCATCATCTTTCTAAGATATAACTAGCCTCAACTAAATGCAGCAGTTCCCAGACGAATATACACGGAAATCATTATAAGAAATCTGTTTTCTTACAAACTCTAATATTAGTAAGTTCCTCATGTGGCTCTTATTATTCAAAGGAAAGAATCCCATTGCTTTCAAGGGGAGTCAAAAGGGGACCTTTTAGACATGTTTACACCACATTTTATACAGCTCTTGATGTTCTGTACATCAGTCAAATCAACAGCCATCGATTTGGAATGAAAATATTTTAGGATTTGGAGGTGAATTAAAAAAGAACCACTTGCCTGATTAGTAGAAATATGATGCTTAATCAAACAAGCTGAAGAAGATTATTCTGGGTTCTAACAGAACTCTGCTTATAAGACTCCAAACAGTATAATCTAGTAATTGAATTACTGGCATTCTCATTTGTTTTTATTATTTACTATTTTACATAGCTCTTAGAGTGTGATAGGCCCTTTATGAATACTGTAAGTATGAAGACAGATCATTGCCCTGAACATTTAATTGTCTAGATTGACATTGTGTAGATGGGGGATAGGGAACTAAAAGTACCAAAAGCAAAGTGACAGAAGAGTGAAGTTTAGCATGAGATGATGATTTATTTCTTTGGTCTTGAAATAAATCACATGATTGGAAAAAAAAATCCTGGGGAGATTTCATGAGAAGTATCCATAGCACAGTACATGTCTAACTCACTCAATTTTATAGCCCTTCTCTAAGGGCCTTATCCAATGGAAGGACTCTGGTTGACTTCAGTAAAGTTTGGATCAACTCCTTGGAGAGGCCTTTTTCAGCATTTCTCTGTAGTTTCATATCAGTAAATGTTTAACTGGGACAACTGCAATTCTTAACATTCATCTCTAAAACAAGAAAATGCAATCCTCCATCTTTAATAAGATAGCCACACACTAGACATTTAACATATATAATCCAGAAGGAGGAGGATACTGACAGATCAACATTTATTTCTTATCTCCCCTCAGTTCTGGGTTGTCCTAGATACTTCATCTGCTATAAGTAAGTCTTAAACCTCCCCTGAGTGAGCTTTCACATTTATTAATAAGAGATGGACCCAAACTACCAAGTTCAGGTTCAGATAGAATGCCTCTAAGTTTGGGAGTGAGGTGTTGGGGTTGTTCTGATTCAGGGTTTTCATTTGGGCTCCTTGATAATGTTAATTGGCATTTGGTTTCCTGACGTCATAGGGTAACAGAGAGACAAGGTGGGTGAGGTAATAACTTCTATTGGAACAACTTCTGTTGGTCCAATAAAAGAAGTTACCTCACCCGCCTAGTCTCTAATATCCAGGGACCTAAATTGCTATAACTACACTGCACACATATCATTGTGTAAAGCATTCTGAGATTTTTTTACGGTTCCTGCGCTGTAGAAATTATGTAGTCACTATTTATTTTGCTTTCTGAGGTACAGGACTATAATTCTGTTTGGCATTATTTTTCAGTCTAAGAAATCTTGGATTGAAGAAGTCTTCAATAAAAGAGAGTGTGCAAAAGTCATACCCAGCTCAAAAGATCCTCACAGGTATAGTTGTGGTTTTGGTTTTATTTTTATTACCTTGAAAGAGAACTGATAGATGTTATAGGGATACTGTGGATGCTGTTCTTACAGTTTTGCAGTGCCACAATTACATGAGGGCAGCATGTCCACTGCTGCAATGCCGTTAGAAGCTCACACCAATGTTTTGTTTAAATATTAAGGAAGGCACAGATTGTGTAGAATAGATGCTGCTATATATAGGAGAGGATTTCATCACTTTTTGATGGCCAGTAAAAGTCATAACCATGGTAGGACTGCAGTGTCATTCATTAATTGTTTCATAGACAGTTCTGTCAACACACTTGTAAAGTGATGACAGCCCCATTGTTTGTTTGTTGCAAACCAAAACTGGAAGCTGTTGACCCTTCTGGACTTTCAGACATGTAGCTCTAAGTCCGGTAGCTGAAAATGTGGCCGAGCCTCCATGTGAGATGCAGTTCACAGAACTGAATTACTGGTACGTGGAAATTCTCCTTCCTACTCCAAAAATGTGACCTTGTGTCAAACAGTAAGGTAGAACCTGCTCTAAATAGAAGAAGAGAAGCTACTGTTAATCCCAGTATCCCTATCAGCAGGCCTCTGTCTTGAGGAGTGAGCTGAATCATGTTGTTCTTCCATAGAACACTGGAAAGAGTCAAAAATTAAAATGCTTCAACCCTCATTTGAGGAACTGACAAAACAAACATTTTTTTCCCTCGCAAGCTTTATGACTAAGTAAGTCGTAGGTTTGACTAAATAAGGCCTGTAGGATCGGATCCTAAAATTGTAAACTTCCTGGGGGTAGTACTATGATCATACAATTCTGAATACATTGATGGTGCTCAATAAACAATGATAATTCATGGTTTCATAGAGTTTAAGACCAGAAGGAGCCATTAGATGATGTAGTCTGACATCCTGTGTGTCACAGGCCATTAAATTTTACCCAGTTATCTCAATAATTTGGGTTAGATTAAAGCATTTCAGTCCTCAAGAGACTAAACTGGTTAATGCCTTAGTAGGATGATGACTCCAGCTATGAAATACTAATAGTATAACAGTTAAAATTCCAAATAAAACACTGAGTTTTTCGAACAAATCTTCAGATGATGACTACAGTCTATACACAAGTTTCAATACCATTGTTTAGAATTTTTTTCACACGTCTTTTTATTACCCAGTATTTAATACATCAAATTACAGATGATTTGTTGTATATAATAACACACTGTTTTATTGATCTATATTCCTCCAGATGTCCTGAACGATGCCAGATATACCAGAACTTAATCAGGTAAGACCTTTATAAATTTGAGGCTATGCTTTCTAAAATGGGCTAAAGAAACAATTGGTATTCTTAATCCAGCAAGCAATGGCAAAACATTGCAGCCACTGAAATGGTCAGAACATAATTTCTGTGGTCGGTTGGAAGAATTTATTATAGATTCTGCTAAAGTAAGTTGCATACTAAGACTGAATTCACACACACTAGGAAATGTGCAAAGAAAGATTTCTGTGGCAAATTGTCTTAATCCTGCCCTGATGGGTACCAGGCAGAAATAGTACAAAACTCCTTCCTAGGCAGCTAACAGTTCTAGCCATATGCTGAATGGCACAGGATGTGGAAGGGATGTGAGAGGCAGTAGGAATCAGATGAGATGGGAAGTGGTTGGAATGGAATCCTTGGTGGGTGGAAGGGGGACAATACAAGGACCACGACTTTTTTTTTTTTCTCTCCAAAATTTTGGGGCTTGCATCTGTCATCAGCAGATAACATTGGTAGTTCAGGGCTCCCGCTTTGTAGAAACCAGCTTGGAAGTGTAAAGGATGTGAGGCCACTAGAAAAGTTTTTGGTCTGTTTTCTTTTAATTTATTAAGGTGGTGTCACTGTGCTTCAGTGGGTCACAATTGAGAATACCAAATTCAGGACAAGCTGCTGAGAAATAGGGCAACCATACCCCAAAACTGGTGGTAATTCTTCCATAAGATATACCCAACCAGCAACAAAAGTAAACTTCTGTCTCATCACACTGGTTAACAAGAAGTCAGGAATGCAGCCTCCTTAGAAATTCCAGTCCTGGGTTTAACACCCAGACACTAGACTTAATGATGAGTGGTTATTTAAAATCGATTTTATCAAACAAAAGGGTTCTTCTTATCCCAAAGGACAAGCCACACGCCCAGGACAATATATAACTCAGATCTTACCCAATAATCACGCTGTTGCCAATCCTTTAGTATCTAAAATCTAAAGGTTTATTTATAAAAATAAAGAAAGGTGAGATTTAAAGTTGGTTAAAGGAATCAAAAACATACAATAATTGCAAAAGTCTTAGTTCAGGCTTGAAGCAGTGATGAAATAAACCGCTGGTTTGTTAAGTTTCTGGTTGCTTCCAAATGATTTGGAAGGTCCTCAGGCCCTTGGTTAGAATGCTCCCATTAGTATAAGTCCATAGTCCAGAGGTTAAAGTAGGAAAGAGGCAAAATGGAGATGTTTTCAGGGCCTTTTATAGCTTCTGCCATGTGGAGAGAAACCCATTGTTCCAAACAAAGCCCTTAGCACAGTTTATAGAAAAATCCAGATAAGAAGATGGAGTTTAGGGTCACGTGATTTGGTCACATGCCATTGCATGCTTCGCTGAGTCATAGCAGAGGCCATTACCCATATTCTAGCTAGAATGTGCACAGGAAGGGCCATCAGGTAGGGATAAGCCTTATGGTCCATTGTGAGTTAAGTGTTCTTTGATGGGCTATTCAACTTGAATAGTCCCTTTACAATGTGCTGGCCTAAATAGAAATAAGCTGCCTTGTGGGTGTGACCACAGGAGCAAACACATTTGAAATACAGGCATAGAGTCAATATTCATAATAACTTCAGATAAAAAATCATGCATGCATGCATGCAAATAGGATAATCATATTCAGCAAACCATATCTTTTTCATAGACACCTTACATGACATACTTTTGCACAACCTTTGTTGCAATTGTATAACAGTGGTAGCAACAATGATCTATATGGTCATATATTAATCAGATAACATCATAGATGGGAAAGGGGAATGCACTGGACCTCACATAGTTGTGTGTATTTTAACAGGGCAGTGGTCTTTTTAGGCAGCTGATATTCATACTACTTATGTTCATCATCAGATTTTTGATCCCACCTTTGAAATTAACATGAGTGCCTGTGCACAGCTTGCACTAGTGTACATTTAAGATGCTACTGTAAAGGCTGTTAGATCAGAATGTTGACCTTCCTTGGCACTTGTTCTATATAGAAAGTCTCCTCCCGCTATGGTGTTTGCTGAATCTGGAAACTGAAACAAAACAACTGCATGAGTTACTGCATATTAAAGCAATGGCTAACAAACTGGTAAAAATAAGAACTAGGTCCAATAATTACGAATTTTTTTTTAGTGTGCACTTTTCAGTGTTTACATTTATAAATATAAAAATTGCATCCAGCTACATTTTTCAAAACAAAGGATTTTGTTTTTTGTTGTTGTTTTTTAGCTGAAAGATATGCACAAAGCTTCATTCTGAAAGGATTTTTCTGGCAAAGCTTAATACAGACATAAATGTTACAACTGGTTAAAACTGTATTTATTGGGACAAAAACTCAACCAATTTAGGCCTACTTTGGTCTAGACATTATTCATGAATCATTCCAGATGGCACTGGTTGTATTTGATATTTGTAAATATTGGCCTTATAGTTTGGGCAAATTACTTTTCAAATTGGGTTGTTTTTGACATGGGGTCTCAGAAGGAAGACATGGGGTCTCAAGGTTTGCAAACATTTAGTGAGTGCAGGTGGTTATACAAATATTTTCAAATAATGAATGGCATGAGCTCACAAATAGCTGTTAATCAAATTTGAGTATTTAATTGTGAATATATAGGTGACTCTCCATTATTCTACCAACTTTACTAAATACATTGGAAAGGCTGACACATGCTTCTGAGCAGCATCAATTTGCAAACACAACACTATAATGACTCTGTGACAGCCCAAACTGACTCCCCCTTCTGGATGGTCACCAGGCTGCCGTAAGCTTTGGATCCCATGAGCTTTTAAGTTTACTAATCTGAACAGAAAGAAAAGGAGTACTAGTGGCACCTTGGAGACTAACCAATTTATTTGCTCATAAGCTTTCGTGAGCTACAGCTCACTTCATCGGATGCATTCAGTGGAAAATACAGTGAGGAGATTTATATACACACAGAACATGAAAAAATGGGTGTTATACACACTGTAAGGAGAGGTTTCAGAGTAACAGCCGTGTTAGTCTGTATTCACAAAAAGAAAAGGAGTACTTGTGGCACCTTAGAGACTAACCAATTTATTTGAGCATAAGCTTTCGTGAGCTACAGCTCACTTCATCGGATGCAGTGAGCTGTAGCTCACGAAAGCTTATGCTCAAATAAATTGGTTAGTCTCTAAGGTGCCACAAGTACTCCTTTTCTTTTTACTGTAAGGAGAGTGATCACTTAAGATGAGCTATTACCGGCAGGAGAGCGGGGCGGGGGGGAGAAAACCTTTTATAATGATAATCAAGGTGAGTCATTTCCAGCAGTTAACAGGAATGTCTCAGGAACAGTGGAGGGTGAGGGGGGGAATAAACATGGGGAAATAGTTTCACTTTGTGTAATGACACATCCACTCCCAGTCTCTATTCAAGCCTAAGTTAATTGTATCCAGTTTGCAAATTAATTCCAATTCAGCAGTTTCTCTTTGGAGTCTGTTTTTGAAGTCTTTTTGTTGTAATATTGCGACCTTTAGGTCTGTAATCGAGTGACCAGAGAGATTGAAGTGTTCTCCGACTGGTTTATGAATGTTATAATTCTTGACATCTGATTTGTGTCCATTTATTCTTTTACGTAGAGACTGTCCAGTTTGACCAATGTACATGGCAGAGGGGCACTGCTGGCACATGATGGCATATATCACATTGGTAGATGTGCAGGTGAATGAGCCTCTGATAGTGTGGCTGATGTGATTAGGCCCTATGATGGTGTCCCCTGAATAGATATGTGGACACAGTTGGCAGTGGGCTTTGTTGCAAGGATAGGTTCCTGGGTTAGTGGTTCTGTTGTGTGGTATGTGGTTGTTGGTGAGTATTTGCTTCAGGTTGGGGGGCTGTCTGTACGCAAGGACTGGCCTGTCTCCCAAGATTTGTGAGAGTGATGGGTCATCCTTCAGGATAGGTTGTAGATCCTTGATGATGTGTTGGAGAGGTTTTAGTTGGGAGCTGAAGGTGATGGCTAGTGGTGTTCTGTTATTATTTTTGTTGGGCCTGTCCTGTAGTAGGTGACTCCTGGGTACTCTTTTGGCTCTGTCAGTTTGTTTCTTCACTTCAGCAGGTGGGTATTGTAGTTGTAAGAATGCTTGATAGAGATCTTGTAGGTGTTTGTCTCTGTCTGAGGGGTTGGAGCAAATGCAAAGAATAAATGGACACAAATCAGATGTCAAGAATTATAACATTCATAAACCAGTCGGAGATCACTTCAATCTCTCTGGTCACTCGATTACAGACGTAAAGATTGCAATATTACAACAAAAAGACTTCAAAAACAGACTCCAATGAGAGACTGCTGAATTGGAATTAATTTGCAAACTGGATACAATTAACTTAGGCTTGAATAGAGACTGGGAGTGGATGTGTCATTACATAAAGTAAAACTATTTCCCCATGTTTATTCCCCCCCCACCCCCCACTGTTCCTCAGATGTTGCTGTTAACTGCTGGAAATGACCCACCTTGATTATCACTACAAAAGGTTTTCTCCCCCTCACCCCCCGCTCTCCTGCTGGTAATAGCTCATCTTAAGTGATCACTCTCCTTACAGTGTGTATGATAACACCCATTTTTTCCATGTTGTGTGTATATAAATCTCCTCACTGTATTTTCCACTGAATGCATCCGATGAAGTGAGCTGTAGCTCATGAAAGCTTATGCTCAAATAAATTGGTTAGTCTCTAAGGTGCCACTAGTACTCCTTTTCTTTTTGCGAATACAGACTAACATGGCTGCTACTCTGTAATCTGAACAGAATTCAGGCACTGTCTCTTAAATGCGCTCATGAGATACAAACTCCAACTCCTGGTTTCCCTTCTCAGGGCATGGGACAGTAGCTTCCCTAGACCCCAAGTTTCCCCAGGAGTTTAAGCACACCTGCACAACTCCACCCTTGTGGGTACTCTGGGTTACTGTCTCACCCTTCGGGGAGTTTGTGACAGTTAAAGGAAGTAACACAGAGACTTTGTAAAGGCACTTTTAAACACAGCTACAGCACAGTAGATATACAGAGCTATGTATAGCTGCATATATATAACTGCATGCAAGACCCTGTCTCAGTTTCCTGACCTCTCCTGAGAACCCTTTTTGTCATAGGCAGTGTCCTTCCAGGGAATCCTGGATTCTTGTGCACCCTCTTTCCACCTGCCCAGTCTTGTCTTCTGTCAGCAGATGGGTAGCTGGAGAGCGAGACCCAGTTCAGAGCAGAACTTGTCCTTTTATGAAGTTCAAGTCCCTACTATTAGGTGACCCCTTTGAGGGGCTTCAAGTCTCTTTTCAAGTGATTCATTGCTTACTTCCCACCCACCTGAAGTTCAGACTAGGAGAACTGGTTTCCCTGGGCTACAACTTATTCCTTGTTCTAGGGAGCTTCCATTTATGGAAAGCCAAGATTGTTCTTTATTGTTAGAAGTCTGTTAGGAGCAAGAATTTCCCCAACATGTTGTGGGTGCTTCAGTTCAAGATGGAGGCCACAGTGCAGAAGTGAAGGCACAGCACAGTTTTACAATTGAAAGGGTATTCACAAAACAGAGTGGGGTTTGATGGATATACCCACGTACAGACATATGCTAATCCGTTTTAGGGTGTCTCTGTCTGTCTAACCTGGGGTCTTGCAGTGCTCTCATTGTCTGTGGAATGTACTTTTTATCTCTATGGTGCATGTGTTATGTAGCCATTTCCTTTTCTGGAAATTGGCTCCCACCCAAGTAACATTTGTGAAGCAATGACTGTACTGACAATGACTCTCACTGTAATTGTCAAAGGGTTGTAGACTGTGTAAATTGCACTTTGTATGACAGTGTTTCCTATGCATATCATTTAAAAAAAGGCAAAAGTAAAAGCAATTGGAGGCTCACCTGGGCTTTGCAGAAAGGGTGCAGGTGTGTTCAGAGGCAGAAGATCCATCCTCATCACCAAAATGTTGTAGCAACCAGGCAAGGCACTAACAAGCTTCAACAGGACTTTATTTTCAAACCTCTTTACCAAGCTGCTGCTGCACCCTCTGTAGCTTTCTCCCAGCCTCTCAACTCCTCCCCCCTCCTTCCTGTTTCCTGTCCTTTCAGACTCCCAACAGCCAGTGCTCCCAATTCTAATAATTACAAACAACATCTAAACACCACACCTGTGTGTTCCCCCCCACCCAAGCCTCCTATTGCTTTTACTACCTGGATCCATATGTTTAAGACTTATCTGCTTGCAATCAGTGCTACAGAGATTTCTGAAGTAAGAAAGTGTGCTCTGCTAATCCACTGCCTTGGAGCAGAAGGACAGCGTATATTTTACACTTTTCCCCTTGCAGATGATAAATATGAGACTGCACTCACTGCATTAAAGAACATTTTTGTGCCAAAAGTGAATGTAGTAGCTAATTGCTACAGATTGTGCCAACGTGAGCAGAAACCAGGGGAAACTGTAATGCAGTATATTGCTTCCCTGAGGAATCTGATTGTAATTTGTGACTCTGGGAATATGACAGATGAGATGATTAGAGACCAGCTCATTGAGAAAACAACCATGCTTCAGGTAGGAGAACACTTACTTCTAGAACCACAGCTTACACTAGAAAAAGTATAACCATTGCTACTCAGATTGAGTCAACTATAGCTGAAGCCAAAATAATGAGCATGGATACAGGAGGCACTGTCCAGGCTATGACTCCTTTGCAGAAAAGTTCACTACCACTGCGGAAACACAATTGCAAGAGGAAAACTAATGAAAAACCACTGAATCAGCAAATTCAAAATACAGTAAAAGCATGTTTTCACTGTGGATCCCCACAACACCTTGCAAGCTACACAGGATGTCAGGCAAAAGTAGCTCAGTAGAATCATTGCAAAAAGATTGAACATTTTGCTAAAGTATGTCACAGTAGCCAGTTCAATCAACAGGTGCATGCAGTTACAATACCAGATGTTACTGTGCTGAGCGTGGACAAAATCACTACTGCACATATTCCAGAACAAATAAAATGCACTGTAAACGTTTCTGCCACACCCTCAGGCAAGCCACACTCTATTCAGCTAATGTTGGACACTGGCTCAGCAGTATCTATACTACCTGATTCCATCTATCTGCATTACTTTAAAGATGTGCCTCTTACTGAACCCAAACTTCACTTGGTGTGCTATTTGAAAAACCATATTCCAGTACATGGCTGCCTGCCAGCAATAGTTACTTTTGGTGATTGCTGTGTAACTGCGGAGTTCTACATTGTCCACAAAGGCACTCCTATCCTTGGCAGAGATTTATTGGCTGCTTTAAATCTCAGGGTAGTTAATGGACGAATTGATCTTCCTCAGCAAAGCACTCTTGAGGTACCCACACCAGTTTCAGCTGGGACCCAACACCAGGTTGAGGAGAAACTCGACTGTGCTTATAGGTTTCTGCATAAAGTTAAAGTGCGGAATAATGTGATGCCTGTATGACAGAAGTTACGGCGCTTACCATTTTTAGTCAGGGAAGCTGTTTCAGAGGAACTTAGAAAGCTTGTTCAAAAGGACATGATCGAAGAGATTGACTCCTCAGAATGGGTTTCACCTACAGTAATGACGCAGAAGAAGGGTGGAGGCATTCGCCTTTGTGTGGACTTAAGGGAGCCAAATAAAGTTGTTGTGATTGACAGGCATCCTCTTCCTCACATAGAAGAAGTATTTGCAGAACTCCCATGGATCAAAGATGTTTTCTACTCTTGATTTGCAGAATGCATGCCTCAAGGTTATGTTGCATGAAGATAGCAGAGACCTCCCAGCATTTATTACACATGAGGGACTATTTCGTTTTAAACATGTTCCATACGGTCTTGCATCTGCCCCAAGTGCCTTTCAAAAAATGATGTCATTGGTTCTGAAGAATCAACATGGAGTTCAGTGCTATTTGGATGATATTATTGTGTTTGGAAATACTTCTGAGGAGCATGACAATAACCTGCAGTCTGTACTAAACTGCATCAGCACGGCAGGCCTCCAGCTCAATAGGTCCAAATGCAAATTTAGACAAACTGAACTCTCCTTTCTGGGGCAAACAATTTCACAGGCTGGACTAAAACCAGATCCAGATCATATCCTGGCAATTTCAAATGCTCCTCCTCCAACAGATTTGCAAACCTTATGTTCCTTCTTGGGTCTTATCTCCTGGTATGCAAAATTCATTCCCAATTATGCTTCTGTCATTGAACTGTTATGGGAATTACTATGGGGAAGTTCAACCTTAGTGTGGACAATGGATGCACAAGCTAGTTTCGAAACGGTGAAAGACTTGATTGTACATAGTCCAGTACTTGCACTATTCAGTCCTGCATTGCCCACAATTGTAACTACTGATGCTTCTGATTATGGACTTGGGGCTGTCCTCACACAACTTCAGGAGGACAACACAGAGAGGACTGTTGCATTTGCTTCAAGGACACTAAGTAATGCTGAGAGGAAATATTCTACAGTCGAAAAAGAATCACTTGCTTGTGTCTGGGCTACTGAAAAATGGAGAACTTACCTGTGGGGCCACACGTTCAAGTTGCGCACAGACCACAGCCCTTTGACAATGATGATCACAACAAAAGGACTGGGAAGAGCAGGATACCGTATTGCTTGATGGTCTGCAAGACTACTCTCTTTCAATTATGAACTGGAATATAAGCCTGGAAACCAAAATGTGGTAGCTGATTGCCTTTCTCACCTGCCTTTGCCTTCACCAGATGGTCCACTGGAGGATGAGGATGTAGTGGTTGCGCTTATTATAAGCACTCTCACTGCAGTTAAAAGAGAACAATTTCAAGCTGCGTGTTTAGCGTGTCCAATTCAACAAAAACTACGGGAATTTCTGACAAAGAGATGGCCCAGTAACCCTAAAAACCTTGACCCAGTTTTGCTGCCTTATTTTAGAGTTTGGGATGAACTTTCTTTGCTTGATGGCTGTGTGCTACGAGGTACACACCAGCTACTTGTGCCAGAAGAATTACAGTCAAAACTCATAGACCTGGCACACGATACTCATCAAGGAATTGTCCGAACCAAACAATGACTACGAGATCTGTATTGGTGGCCAGGGATGGACTCTCAAACTGAAGTACTCATAAAATCCTGTGTCACTTGCCAAATGCATGATAAAACAGCAGTGACATGTACTCCTCCATTATAGCCTGTTCCTCTTCCTGAATCTGCATGGGAAAAAGTGGCGATTGACATTGTAGGACCCTTTGATACTGCTCCAATTGACTGCTGTTATGCCATCACTTTAATAGACTATTTCAGTAAATGGCCTGAAGTAGCGTTTACATCGCAAATCTCTTCTGCTACAGTAATTAAGTTCCTCATTTCAGTTTTTAGCAGGGAAGGTAACCCCAAAGAACTGGTTTCAGATAATGGTAGTCAATTTACTTCCCTGGAGTTTGAAACTTTTCTAGCAGAGAGGAACATTTTACACAGAAGGTCATCCCTACATTACCCTCAAGCCAATGGGGAAATCGAACGGTTTAACAGAAGTTTGAAAGAGTTTGCAAACGGCTAAACTGGAAGGGCGATTGTGGATAACCTTCACTACTGATTTCTTGCAAGCATACTGGGCTACACGACATGCCACAACGCAAAGATCACCTGCAGAGTTACTGCAAGGGAAACAGATGAATACTAAACTGAACATTGCTGGATTGTTAAAGGCATGACCTGATGCCCCAAAAGAGGATGATGTGAGAAAAACAGTTGAACAGAACCAATCAAAGTCTAAGGCTTTCACAGACAATCGGCGGGGTGCTAAGGAACCAAAGTTTGAGTGTGGTTCCTTCATTAGAATATGAAAACCTGGAATTTTACGCAAAGGGGACTATAAATTCACAGCTCCTCTTAAAATCATAGAGAAGAAGGGGCCTTACACCTATCGACTTTCTGATGGGTGGGTATGGAATGCTTCTTATATTGCACCTGCCTATGTACCAAGAGGAGATTATGCCAACACCCAGTCTGCATTGGATGACTTCACCGTAGTACCAGCATAACAAGACATTGCACTGGAACCGGGGCTTGAGAGATGACCCATCAGACCCAGACGACTACTTGTCTGGACTAGAGACTATGTTATGTAGTATCTACAGTGTTTTCAGTGTAATATTTCTGCCAACAGTATAGTGTCTTGTTTCATATTTGTTCCTGTGGTTAGAACAACAATGTTTATTTTAATTGGGAGAGTTTCTTAAGAGAGGAGGGAATGTGGTGTTTAGATGCTGCTTGTAATTATTAGAATTGGGAGCACTGGCTGTTGGGAGTCTTAAAGGACAGCAAACAGGAAGGAGGAGGGAAGAGTTGAGAGGCTGGGAGAAAGCTACAGAAGGTGCAGCAGCAGCTTGGTAAAGAGGTTTCTACTTTGAAAATAGTAAACCCCTCCCAGTTCCCGCCCCCTGACTGCCCCTCTCAGAACCTCCGACCTGTCCAACCCGCCCCCCCGCCCCGGCTCCTTGTCCCCTGACAGGCTCCCCGGGCCCCCCAACCCATCCAACCCCCCCACCCCGCTCCTTGTCCCCTGACCACCCCCTCCTGGGACCCCCATCCCTAACTTCCCCCCAAGAACCCCACCCCCTGTCCAACACCCCCCTGCTCTCTGTCCCCCCCCCTTCCCGGGACTCCAGGGACCCCCCAGGACCCCACCTCCCCTGCTCCCTGTCTCCTGACCCCCCCGCCCCAACCTCCGCCCCATCCAACCGCCCCCTGTCCTTTAACTGCCCCCAGGGACCTCCCCGCCCTCCCCCTTACCATGCCGCTCAAAGCGGCAAGACGGCTTATTTGAAAGCCTGGAAGGTGGGCAGGCGCAGGACGGTCCCACGGGCCGTAGTTTGCCCACCTCTGCCTTACAGTTTGTGTTTGTGTGTGTGTGTGCGTCTGTCCATCTCTGGCCTCTTTCTGACAGGTCTGTGTTTTCTGTTAATCCTTCAGGGTTTGTCCTGACTCAGAAAAAGGCTACATTTAAACTGAATTTAGCTAGCACATGTTAACTAAACCCAACTGAAACTGAACCACTTTGCCTAATCAAGACAAACCCCTCGGGTCTGTGTGGCATATCCTTGTTTCAGAGAAGTTCTCTGTCCCCCACAAACTTCTCTCCACTGTTATATATTGAATCAGAATGCTTGTTTGTCTTGGAAGTGAGCGCTTACTAAGCAGTCTCATTATGTTTTGTTCTTCAAGTGTTGAGTCCTCATTACCTTCTGACTTTTAATCAAGCATCATTGCACAAGCAATAGTGAGGCTAGTTACATTTCCACAACTCTTCAATTCTCCATTGTGTGTACCAGTTTATTTTCAGTATTTATGTGAGTTTTCATTCCTCCTATCTGCATTTGTAGGACACTGAATAGCTCAAATTTAATTAAGCTTATTTGCTTATATCAAAGAGTTTTGAATGCATGTATAATTAAGAAGTCTCTAGGTACCAAAAAGTACCTTCATAAACAATGACCTTGCTGTGCTGAATACAATGTACTCGGGTTCAGATGTGATAGCTTTAGGTTCTCTCTGTGGCAGCTCTGTTTTCCCTGGCTTAATTATTAGTTTAATCAGAGTATTATGTGAGGAAAGACTAATATCCTGTTTCTGATTAAGTATTTCAAACATGATTTCCCTCAGATGGTATTCCAGTCTGTCACAGTATAAAAAGAGAGGCTTAAAATGTAATGGTTATTTCAAACCTTATGGTGCCATCATTCTTTGTGGTAGAGAGACCAGGAAGTCTGCATTTCAGATTTCTCAGGATCTACAGGAGGTGATGATTGTCCTAAGTTTTGTGTAGATTGACACTGCTATTTTAAACATTGTTGATGTAATTTTCCCCCTCTTTTTGGAATCTTACAAAAGAGAGTTGGCAATCATTTAAAATAATTTTTTTGGTTCTGTATTGCTTTCTTATCTGCTCTTTCTTTCTTCTTGCTATTTCATCCTTCACTTGGTTAGACTTATTTTTTATCTTCCATTTTTTTATTCTTGCTTCCTTTGTTTACTGCCTATGCCTCTCTTTTGTAGCTATTTTTTTCTCTGTAGCAAACCATCCCCATTTGTTATAATTTTTAAATCTGCTTTTAACAGTGTTAGGCAAACCTTAAAAGATTTGGGGTTTTGGCTCAGATAAGTGGTAAAAATTTGAGATACTTGTCTGAACTATCCATTCCAAACCCTGCCAGTTCTCTTCTCCCATCCTTCCCTTTTGCAAGAGAACCAGTTCTGTATCCCCAACTTCCCATGTTCAGCTCCTCACAAGTAGAGCCCTACAAATCTGTGGATATCCACGTACCATGTTTGCTGATTGGAAGCAGATACACATTTTGTACCCACACAGGGATCCACTCACACGATTCCCTGTCTCTCTGGAAGGCTTCCATAAACCTCTTAACTTTGATCCCGTTGTGGGGTTTTGCAGGTCTAGTCTTTACTGTTGACCTTGGATCAGCTATTGATTTCAGTTGTATGTGGTCTGTTGTTTCAGAGGTGCTCAAGAATTCATTGAGTGCATATGTTGGGAGCTGCTGAGGTATAACAGAGAAGGAAAGATTGGGGGATGGCTTTTGGGTGGATGGTAAAAATTGAGGGACATGGTGGGAGCTCGCTGGGTGCAGATTTATGAAAGCAATCTAAATCCTTAAAATTTTGGATTGATTCGGGGAAAAGATTGGAGTTCAGAATAGTTTGTCCTCTTAACTGATTGATTTGCTCATCCATGATTTTTAGGATACTAAAAATACTCCTATCTTTTAATGCTGGTAGACTGGCCAGATTTTCCCTATAGAAATAGACAGGATCAGAGGGAGAATATTGCTAAGGGCATGGCAACTTTTAGAATATCACAAGAATATTTTAAAACCTGAAATGTTCCCAGAGAAGATGCCAGGTGTATTAATAGACTAAGCTAGAAGGCGAGACTAAGAACTTGTTGAATAGTAGTGTCTTCTGCTGTGGGTTTTCTATGCCAAATGCAATTCTGCTAATGTCTCATTAACATTCTACTTCAGTGGACGTACTTTATTACATTCAATTAAGTAGTAGTTCAGATAAAATAGCAGAAAACTTCTTAATCTCTATCCAGTTAAAGGGCAGCCCTGTCCTTGTGATGTCCTACTCGTCCATGACTGGAGCTCCTAGGTGCAACCACAATACAAATAAATTAATCATCATCATAATCCATTTTAGAATCCCACTATTTATCTTAACTGGGATCCAGAAATCCAGAAGGCTGCGCATTGTAAGCCTGAAATTCAACTTTCAGTTTAATTCATTAATAGCTTATGGATGTGGCAAGCTATACAAACATTTGCAAAGTGTAAGAAAGAGACAAGACCCAGAGATAGCTGAGTGTGTTGGTGTTTTAATCCCATGTCTCTTTGTCCCTATTAATTGTTTTAGTTTGATTAAATTTAATTTGATGGCAGATTGCTATGTAGTGTGATGCCAACTTTGCAGATTTAACAAGTGGTATTTGAGATAATCTATGTAATGCATGACTCTATTTTTAATTTGAGATGTTGCTGTGGACGGCTGATTAGAGATCATCCTGGGATAGAGTATAGTTCTCCTGTCTACCAGTCTACCAGAGAGAAGGAGAATGAAGAATGGTCTGTCGAAAAGCATACACGTACAAGTCCTACTGACTCATTTGGAACGATCAATTTCCAAGACGGAGATCACACTTACCATGCCAAGGTTTGCCTGTAAACTACAACTTTATTTGATTTTAACAATGCTGGGTTAACATGACTTCTCTTTTTACTATTTTAATGATAAAGAAACTGGACAAGTTAAAATTAGCACTAGGTGAACCTCAAACTGTTTGGCTGAAACAAGAAAACAGACCAAGTTCAAAGTGGCCCAGTAAAAGCATGCATATAGTGTCTTCATGTTACACTATTAGTCTGGGAGCAGAAGGTAGTAAAATCTCATTATGTGGACAAGTTAATTGTAGAGAGGTAAGGGAGGTGTTGTTTGATTTGTAAAAAGCCACAGAATTATCATTTTAATGGTGTCACCATCTGCGACATGGCATGGGAAACTTGCTGACCTCCAGGCTTTCAGCCCCGGGTCCTCTGGCTGGAGGAAATTTTGATAATACAATGTCATCAGAAATGGGTCGAGTTGGGTATCATTCGAAAGCCCTTTCTCCCATGAGCACAATGATACCAAACATGACAAACCTAGAACAAATACTTATTGAGAAAATGTTTAAAAATCAATGTTTTTTAAATTATACCATAACACAGGGATGCAGTGCCTACACAGAAAAAAACATTGATCTTTGGTAATCCTAGGGAAGTTAGCCTTGAGAAGTAGGATTCAAAACATTTATTCATCAAAGTCCTATCTTCTCCATCTAGGGCACCACTCCTAGATGCATTGTCACCCTGATCGTTGTCTGGGCCACATTCATACATTTCCATACAGGGCAGGCTGTTGGCCAAATGTTTTCAGGGAAATGAGCATCTGAGCTTTGCACCCAAGCATTTCATTAGCTGAAGAATTGATTTGGGAGAACATGGTATTTCACACAAGACAGGTGGGATCAGTCCATCCTCCAAGACATACATACGCCCTATAGGGGAGGGTAGTTTTGGATTCATTCAGTCATCCTGGAGCCATTCCATTTCTTGATAATTTTCCCTCTTGATAGCGGGTGGAAATGTACCCCTTGTTGGTCATTTGTCTTTTTCTTGGAAAACAACCACTAATGTAACTCTGCAAGTATTGTAATGTTGGTCCTCAAATGGTAAACTTGACATATGAATGATTCCAGTGCATTTATGACCTCACCAGTGACTGTCTCAGCCATTCCAAGCACTTTCAGAGCGAGGAGAGTGTCTTTAGAGGTTGAATCAAATGCCTTCTGATAAAATTTATGCAATTTATGAATTTGGCTGAGTCACACAGTTTGCACTGGTAAAAACAGTGTTTGTTTCTGTTGCTTTTACTTTTTGATGAAACACATTACATACATTCTTGGTGTTGCACTTGAGGTGATACACAATATCATTTGCATGGGCGTCTTTTGGGTCAGTGCACCCATTTAACTTTACTTTTATGCAACGTTCCCACTCAGAGTGGCTGCCTCATATAGTTTCTCTCCTGTCTCATGGGTTGAAACTGTGCTTAATGGATGCCTTTGGGCTTCTGGCTTGCCATAGAAGAAGCAGGTGTTCTTCTTGAAACACATGTCATGGGACCTACTATAAGTCAAGTGTAACATCCGATGAAGTGAGCTGTAGCTCACGAAACCTTATGCTCAAATAAATTTGTTAGTCTCTAAGGTTCCACAAGTCCTCTTTTTCTTTTCGCATATACCAGCGTGTTATCTAGAGCAGTGAGGACCTGTATCATCACCTGCCCTGTAACCTGAGGTGCCCTGCAATGCAATGCTGCTGTAGCTCCCAACCTGAATCCATCACAGTCACCAGCATGCAGATGCCGCTGAGTGTTTGTGAGTAACTGCAGCATGCCAGCCATACTCTAGTCACACTTTGGCTCTCACCAGCCACTACTACAGGGTGACCCCTGGAATATATGTTCTGTACTGTCCATCCCTCTCCTGAGATATTAGGTCTGTTGTCCCTCTAAGGGAACAATACACAACAACTTGCCACCTTAAATGGCAATTTAATTTAAACACATTAGATTGGATTAAACAATCAAACAAGTTTATTAACAAAAGAAGACAGGATTTTAAATGAGTACAAGTAATAAGGCATAAACCTCAGAAATGATTATATGAAGAATAAAGATAAAACACTTTCTAGTTCCTAACTTAACAAACTTTACTGGATTCCAGGTAAAGTCCTTACCATATCCTTCCAACCGTGTTCCTGATCAAAATCTTCAGGTTAGGACCTCTCCCACAAAGTCCAACAGCTGTTTCTTTTGTCATCTTAGGTGCAAGGAGGGAGATGGACAGGGAGAGAGATATTTTGGGATGTTTGCCCTTCACTGTTATACTTCAGCCCCCCTCATATAGTGCTATCCTGTGTGCTGAGATGCAGTTTTTCTTTGTCTTCTTTTTCTCTCTCGCTGTCTGAGGACTTTATTTACAGATTATTTGCAAATTGCGGTAACCATACATCCCTTTAAGTCCTGCTTGACTGGTTGTGCCCTAACTGGTGCTAGATGGGTTTGAACATGTGCTTTTATTATTATACAGGGTGGATTTCATAACTTTACACACAATATTGTTGCATACAGTTCACCATGATATTATTGACTAGTGAGCTATTAGTTTTCAAATGATACTTCCCAAGACATTTTGTACAAAGATTATTACAGTAATATGTAGGGTGTGAATACAAGGGTGCATTCAGTCACAGTGAGTCTTGCCCACAGCTAGTACTTGTCCCTGATTCTCAACTTTTCCCTGATTCTTGATGTGCTTCCTCTCCAACCTTGCCATGATTTAGTTTATGGGCACACTTCTTAGAGTATGTAAGGTGCCACTGAGCATTGTGTTTAACCAGGTGCTCCCTGGTGATATTCTTCAAAGACGCAGCTGCTAGTCGGTATGCTCTGTCTTCCCATTGATGCCTAAAAATGATCAAAACCAATGTAAACTCAAGGATTTTGTAATACTTTGGGTTTGTAATTAATTGTTTTGTAATGTATGTTATGTAACTGTGCATGCCATTTGCAGATGGATTCCAATAATTTCTGGCTGGATGCTGACACCTTAAACAGTAGTAAACGCCTTACTACAACTCTTTTGGCATAAAAGCAAAGCTCATAAGCAATAGAACTACTTCTTTTTAGCTGGTAATTGCAAATCAGTGTGAAGGGCCCCTTTCATTTTATAGTAATCTGTAACTTTAAAAACATGAATGAGGTATCATGTTCTGATCATTAACATAATAATTAGCTACTGTCAGTCGAGGGCCGCAATTTAACTTTGTGAGGGTGCATGCCTGACACTCCTGTGTTAAAGTATAATGAAAATAGTTAATTTTTAAAAATATTTTCTGGACTGTATATCTACATAATTGTTCTAGGTTTGTCATGGTTGGTACCATGCTGGTCGTGAGAAAAAGGGCTTTCAAATGACACCCAACTTGACCCATTTCTAAGGACATTGTTCTATAAACCTTTCCACCAATTGGTGGACCTGGAGCTGAGAGGACAGCAAATCCCCCTCCGCTATGCCACCGACAGCATTGAAATTATGAATCAGTAGATTTTTACTAATCAAGTGACATCTACCTTACCCTTCTATCATTAACTTGCCAATAGAACGACACACACTCCCAGACTGTACACTGTGATCAAAACAGTCTGGTTCTTACTCACAATGAGGTCCACAGATCCATGACAGTTCCTCTGCTCTACGTAGGCAGACCAAATCTGTCAATCAGAGGCAGGAGAGGGTACTCTGAGAAACTGCTAGATGTCATCTTCTGCTCCAGTTGCAGGCAGGCAGACCAGCTCTTCCCCTACTGCAGAGCAAATTTAAAGAAAAAAAATGGCTTAAAATCTTCAGACCATCAGGATCTGCCTTTATCAGCAGAAATGATCCCTTTTCTTCTCTGAATCCCTGTGCCTCTCTGTGCCCCCTGCTTTTCCAGGTAGCATGCAGCATGGCAGAGAAGGCTCAGAACAGAGAGAGAGCCAGACACTGTCTCCTATACCTCTCTGCTGATTAAGTGCCTGCACGGAGATCTATGCCTCTTTTGTGGAGGCCCAGGGCTCTCTCAAGTGCTCAGGTTGTGGCAGGGTTTTGGTAGGATTTCCTGCAGCCTCTGTCTCCAAGCAGGAGTACTCCCAGGAAGCAGTGGCAACACCTCAGCAGCAAAATTCCCTGGGTCTGGCACAGGCAGGGACACCAGTCCTCCGACCAGCACAATCAGCAACTCTCTCCCTCTTACCTCATCCCTCCATCCCTGAGGAGTGAAGATTGAAGCACTGTACCAAAGGGCCAGGGAAGCTTCCTGACGAGCTGCTGAAGCCCATGCTAGCCACAACTGTTGGCTGTGGAACAGCTGCCCAGCCCCTCCCTCACACCGCTGCAGTGGCAGGGGGCTACCAATAGTGTTCCAGAGCAGACAGAGCAAAGAGATCCTGATAAGGGGTCCTCACCCCAACCCCTCCTTCCATTCTACAGCTTGGCCAGCCCTGCAGTAGCCCAGAACTACTCCTGGCCAACAGTGTCAGCCCAGATCCGTCTCATAGTGTAACAAGTGGCCCAAGTACTCATTTTGAACCTCCAAGACTGGAGCCTGGTGTGCTCCTGGGGTAGGGTCAGCTTATCTCCAGGCCACATCTAGGAATCTCCCTTGAACAAAGCATGGGACCCAGAGAAGCCCCCTCTGGCCCCAGTCCAGCACAAACCTCTTGCCTGAACGCCCTCTATCTCAGGATAAGAAAGTTGCTCAAAAAGTAACCACAGGGTCCCTCTTCACAGGACTGTTACTATGAAATATCACTCTCTGCATTTGAGAGTCACCCGAACATAAAGCGCACAAAAAAGAGCCCCTCGATCCCCTTCATCTTCTGAAGATCCTGACTCGGGGGATTGCTGTAGGAGGTGCTCTGAGAAGCACAAAGTGACAGTGAAATGTGTTTCCTTAAGCTGCCTAAATCTGCAGAGTACAAGAGAGAGACATTTCTCAACACTTCATTCCTCTGCTCACCTTCATGGAGTGCAGCACATTGGATATTCGTCAGCACCTAATTCCTTTGTTCACCCTCACACAGGATAATCATCAGTGCTGGGTTCCCCAGCTCACTATCACAAACTGCAGCCTTGCAAATCACAGATGTGTTGTTTCCTCTAGGTGTGCCGTACACACAACCCCACAAAGTACAGGAAGACCAGCACTCCAACTCAGAGTTAGAAACTCAAATAGTAAAATATTTTTGTAAAAAACCAGAAGAGACAAAAGGATGGACTTTCAAGCAAGGATGTGTTGGGTATTCTGAGAATTGTAAACTGTTCTAATGAAGTCTGCAGGTACCCTAGATAAGCTATAGCTCTATACCCCTCCTCATGCCCCTGTGAGGGTGTAATAATGGGATAGGGATTTTCCCTCAATGTCAAAATTTAACCTGGGATCACTACAGAAGATAAATGTGCCTTTTCCCCTTGTGGTCAGGGAGTTGTCATTTCTAAGTGGGATTTATTTATTTTTTTTACCTGAAAGAATGGCCACCTCACTCTACAGGCCTGTCACAGGCAGCCAAGTTCAGGCTGGCATAATCTTGGGCCCATCCTTTGGGCTCAAAAACTATCAGGGGACCAGGCCAACAAAAACAAAAAAGAACTGTCATCTTACCCTAAGGGTTCCAGTAGGTTTCCACAAGCAATGCTAACATGGATGGCCCCTCTCAATCTATTTAAAAAGGTACAAGGGAAGGTAACAAACAGATGTCATGAAACACATAAGGGGTATGTCCGGATACCTTGCTTTAACCCGTAGTCTGGTTGAAGGGAGAGCAGAGATTTCCACTGTTGACTGAGTCACTCCTTGCCATGGGGCACTCATGTTAATGTTCTTGAGCAAGTTGTGTAAGTCTTTAGGACTGTGCCTGGAGGGCAATAAACTTTGCCGAGTGCATTTGTCACTGAACTGTGCCCATGGTCTGTCTCTGAGTAACATCAAGGTCTGCTGAATTAGTAGGCTGTGCTCTCTGCTCATGCTGGTAACACCGGAGCTCCAAGAACAGAAGCACTTAGCTGCTGTGACAGCTTAGCAGGCTTGACAGTGTTGCCATAGCAACAACATTCCTCAGCACTTGACAACATGAAGTGACAACAGTTTGACAGTCTCTCAGATACTTCCTAAACTTGCTGTAGGAGCACAACACTGTCAATACAGGTTCTTGTCTTTTGGTTTAGCAACAGCATTGCAAATGTTTATGGAAATGCTGGCAGGGTTAGTAGTAGCTTTCAGACATGAAGGAATCCAAATCTAACTCTTACTGTGTGACCTCCTTAGACAAACCTCATGCAGAGCAGTCTTAGACTGCACCTCCCAAGGGATCAGGATGCTGTAGATTCACTGTTTAGAGAAAGGTTTCAGAGTAGCAGCCATGTTAGTCTGTATTCGCAAAAAGAAAAGGAGTACTTGTGACACCTTAGAGACTAACAATAGTCTCTAAGGTGTCACAAGTACTCCTTTTCGTTTAGAGAGAGAATCAGTTAACTCACTCTCTGTGTATTCCCCATTTTGGAGTGGGCACAGATGCTATCCTCTACAAAGTTCCTTATTTTCAGAAAGACAGGCAAAGCTACAGAGCTTCCTCTGATCCCCAGTGAAGTTATCTCTTGCCAGAAGGATTCTCAGGTCATTCAAATGGTGGATGACTACAAGCAGATTCAACTCAGGTTTTATTATAGGAGAATCAATCAGGACAGTTATTGCCACAGATGCAAGCCCAGAGGGATGAGACGCTCATACAGGATTGAGGACAGTCCAAGGAATCTGGTCCAAACAAGAGAGCAAGTACAGCATAAACTGGCTAGCGCTCCGGGCAATCCTATATGATATCAAGGCCCTGCTCCCATATCTGGGCCCACCTCATGCTGATCATGACAGATGACACCACAGGTATGTCATATGTCAACAAACAAAAGGGAACAAGGTTTATAGTCCTTCAAAGAGAAACTCCTCCTGATGACTTGGGCAGAGGAGAATTTGCAGTCAACTTACTCCCTTGACATCCAATAAAAAGTTGAAAGTCACAGCTGATGGCTCAGGCAAAAGTTAGATCATTCAGAATGGGAACTACACCCCGTGGTGTTCCATCTATTGATAAAGAATTTGGTCTCCCAGAAGTGGATCTATTTGCCTCCCACCTGAATCACAAAGTTCAGTGCTCTTCTTTTGCTGTGGGGTCACAAAAATGGCCAAAAGACACTCTTACCTATCTTTCCTTTCCTCACGAGGATGCTTCAGAAGATCAGTAGAGAAGCAGCACTGGTAATTCTGGAAGCCACTGTGATGTTTTGGGGTGCTCTCAGACCAGTATGGGGCTCTGACACTGCCTTCCCTATTACCTTGTGGGAGAATTTGTGCTGTGAAGCTGTCATTCAGATCCTTGACACCAATAGCCAGACCACAAGCATAAGTTCTCACCTGGGCTCTCACCAGCCTAGTTACTACTTGCAGGGTGACACCAACAGCTCTTCTAGTCCCAAGTCTCTCCAAATACAATCTCCCTGAGTTCTTAATTACCAAACACTGGCACTGTTCCCCCCTGGTTTATCACCCCCAAAATCAGCCCTCCAGCTACCAGCTTGCATTGGCATATACATTCCACATTGTATCTTGGGATTGAGCTAGGGTGCAAAGTACATCTGTCACAAATAACAGGTTCTCTAACTCAGGCAGCTACTTAGAGTTAATTAAGAAGATGAAATTGGTGAAATGCACACAAACTTTGAGCTTTAGTTAATAAAGACAAATATAATTGAAATAAGAGATAAATTAATATACACAAGAATAAATACAATAACGTAGTTTCCTGCATTGTTCATACTTACAGTCTTACACTGCACATACTTACCACCTTATGGAGACCATTAGAAACAAAGATGGAAGGAAATTTAAAAGGAGATCACCCCAAGAGAAAGGTGCTGGGCCTGGCTTCCCACCTCATTGTCCCATGTCATCGTTCTGGTGTCCCAACAACAGGTCTGACAACCACATCATTTGTATACCTTTTCCTATTCCACCCACATATGACCAGGTCCAGATCTGACACGTGTCCAGGTCCATATTCCTGCACATGTGTGGTGTTCCAGCCAACCATATGTGGTATTCTGGCTAACTATAGTTAAACTGCTGACCGTTAATACCTCACTTGCATCAATTAATGTCCCAGAAGTTTCACTACGTCCACACAGTTAGCTCCATGGTTACTATATTACAAAAGTACCCTAAGAGGATACCATGTGTTCATGTGTGGTTTACCTGCTTATCACACAATACATTACTAAATGATCACAAAATAAATATTGCTAAATTTTATAACCATAGGTCAAGCAAGTATCATTTCATAACCTTTGGTCAAGCACATACTACTCATGCTGGCTTATGCCAACTGCCAGCTTCTAATGGGCTTCATTCTAAGCCCTTAATACTTAATGTTTAAGACCTATAGCCAAGTGTATTTTTCATAACTACATTCTTCTAGTTGCTATTACAGTTTCAAGAACTTCCATTATTCTTTCTATAAGCATGCTTAAGCAGATATGTTAAATTTTACCCTAAACTATAAACCCTCCAAGGTTGGGTCAGAGATCAATAGTCAGTAATACAGTTTGCAGACCAGATACCTGCTTGGTATGAAAATAATCAAAATGTTTATTTAATAGAAAAATCACAGATTCAAAGATGAAATAGTAAAGCAAAAGCAAACATATACAAGTTACACAGAAACATAAAGACACAATCTCAGCCTTTACACTTTCACATCAATAAAATCCCTTATCTAATAAAAATACCCTGATGCCTTTACACAGTTTCCCAGCATACACCCTAGCTATCACATTCATGGATCCAGCATTCATGGACAGTCACCCACCTCGAGACTGTTCCTCGGGTTCTGAATAAAAAAACATCAGTTGCAAGCTGTTTTTAAAAGGCTTTTTCTTTTCTATTTCCCCCTTTTGGCCCATGATACTCATGGTTATTCAGAGGAGGGAAACTACTTCTTGACTTTGATAGCTTGGGGGGATGTCTCAATGTTTTCCATTAACTCTAACAGAGAGACAAGGTGGGTGAGGTAATATCTTTTATTGGACCAACTTCTGTTGGTGAAAGAGACAAGTTTTTGAGCTTACACAGAGCTCTACTTCAGGTGTGGAGATTTGCATAAGCTCAAAAGTTTTGTCTCTCTGATCAACGGAAGATGGTCCAGTAAAAGATACTTCCACACCCACTTTGTCTCTCTAAAATACCCTGGGACCAACACAGTTACAACAACACTGCATACATTAACTCTAATGGTCCATCATTGTCTTTTCCTGGGCTGGACTGTTACTTAAATCTGGTTTCATGTAAACACCCAGCTTGTGAGGGCCACCCCTCCGTGCTTGATTGTTCACTGCCCGGCTGGGAGGTGTAGTTGGAGTTGTAGTGCAGATTATGAGTACAGTTTTCCATATACACAAATACACAGATTCATAATTTCAGTCTGTATACATATCTCATAATGGCGATCAAGTTCAGAACATTACCAGTTTTCATAAAAGACCTTACTTGATAGTACAATAATACAGTATGTAATCAGTTGCTTTAACTGCTCATTTTTGGGGTATAAACCTTTAGTTCTCCACTTGGGATGTCTGGCCCCTAGTTGTCACAGCTGCATTCTGGCCAAGGAGATCTTGATTCTCTGACCACCTTAACATAGTACAAATACCTCCCATGCCCTTTCCACCTAGAGGGGATATGATATTACAAAGTCTGGTTATGCATCAGAATCCAGAAAGTCTGAACCTAGGTGCCTGGTTCTTGAATGGAGCCTCTTGAGCCAAAATCTTAGAAGAAGTAATAGTCACACTTTTAGCTTCCAGAGATAAGTTGACTAACTCAGTGTATTCAGTGGCCTGGTTGAGGATTATCCATTGGTACCAGGACAAGGAGTTCACTCCTCACATTTGCATCAATACTACAGATTCTTGAATTTCTTTGAGATGGACTCAAGCTAGGCCTGGCAGTTTAGACTCACAGAGATCAAGTTGCTGCTTTGTCTAGCATCCTTAATGCAGCAGACAAGAAGTAAATTTCATCTTACCCAGATGTCCAGCATTTTTCTTATGAGAGCAACATTTTCTTCTACTTCCTTCTCAGTTGCACAAAGTTCTTTTATGACGTCTTACCTGGTTCTCAGTGCCATTAAGGGCCCTCCATTTGAACCACTCATGAAGGTGTATAATTAATTCCTAACCATTGAAGTGGCCTTTTTATTGTAATTATGTCTGTTCACAGGGTGTCAGAGTAGGGTGCTCTTTTTCTGGAACCTCAATATTCCACCTTCCATAAATCTGACCTTGTCTTAATACTAAAGATTAACTCCAGACTCCATAAAGCACAGGATATTGCTCTTCCACCCTTCTGCCCACCTCTGTTGACCCCCAAAGACAAATTGTGGCATACTTTGGATGTCTGCAGAGCTCTCAAAGGATATATTCACTGCACAGTTCAGATCACAGAGAGAAATGCTTTTTATGCTTTGTTATCTGGTGTCAAAGGGAAAGAAGGCTTTGAAATCTTCAGTAATTGAGCCACCTGGAAATGGTATCTCAGCAGCATAGAAGTGAGAAAGCATAACTCCATTTTCCAATATCAGAACTTGGTCCTCCAGAACTGCAGTCACTTCATGGGCCAGAAGACCTTACACCTCCTACAAAGAAATCGGTAAAGCAGCCACTTGGTCATCTGTCCATACTACCTTCAAATTCTACAAGCTGGACATCAGTCATGATTTGATGCTGCCTTTGGTGGTCAGGTGCTCCTTGCTGTAGTATCCCAGTAATTATTAGGAAAGGGTTATCCCTTTTACATCTATACATAACTGTATATAGAGGTTCGCCCCATCCCCTCCCTCAAATGGATACAGCTATGAAAATTGCAATGTCATGGATTTGAGGACCTCATTACAAATAAGAATAGAGAAATTTATCTGCGCCTTACCTGAAAATTTCCTTTGTTGGAGTAATGAGGTCCACAGATCCAACACATCCTGAGTGGGATGTTAACTGGGAAAAGATTTGGGATTATTAACTGGCACTCAACGTTATTTATTGAATTCCTTGATCTGCAGGAGTATTGTTCTTTTTAGTTTAATGCTTTTTTAAAAATTTTTTTTTACTGATTTGTGATTAATTCTTATAGGCTATGGAAGTGTCTCAAATGGCAGTGTCTCATAGGTGGAGCCACACCTCCCCTGCCTCTGATTGACAGGTTTTGTCCGCACCAAGGCTGCATAGAGCAAAGATCCAATGTCATAGGTTTGTGGACATCATTATTCCAAGGAGGGAAATTTTTAGGTGAGGTGTGGATATATTTCTTGTTATGAGTTCACTGAAGTTTGATATTTCAGTATTAGAACCCCATTTGCATTCTTTTTTTCCTTACCACAAGCACAGCTATGGAACATCACTAAGACCTTGCAAACTAGGGAGATTTATATGGCTATATGTATGTCTCAATGACTTGGACACTTTTATGCTATTCTCAGTAGGTCTCATTTTTTTAAAGTCCCTTTGTTTGTGAAACATTAGAACTTTCACAACAAGGTCTTGAAGACTTTAGAACTGAGTACTTTCTAAGGTGCCACCATGTCTAGTTTTGGTTATTTAAGAAACATGCAATGTACACGAGTGTGTTTCTTCCAGTATATTAGAACCTCTTATGACACCAACCTGGACCAGCTATTACATCTGATGCTGAAAGAATGGCAGATGGAGCTGCCAAAGCTAGTGATCTCTGTTCATGGAGGCATCCAAAACTTCAAGCTTCCATCTAAGGTCAAACAGGTTTTCAGCAAAGGGTTGGTCAAAGCGGCTGAGACTACAGGAGCATGGATAATAACAGAAGGCATCAACAGTGGTAATTCTTTTTATCTATCTGGCTTTTCATCTAATACTTGCTCTTTGTTTTTCTCAGACGTACAAACTTGAGGGGTGATACAATGTATTGATGTAATGCAGTAATTTGGGGTTACTTATAACACAAAATGAGAAACTATAATTTGGAAATAAAAATAAAAGAAAATAGATATTTTGAGGGTATAGTAGACATGGGTGTGTCATCAGGCTGCTCCAGTTTTGACCAGCATTCTTAATACTTTCTGTGAAAAAAGACCTGATCGTGTTATGCATGAAATAAGAAGCAAACTGCAGATCAATTGGAGTTGGCTGGAGTGCTTGACTTAGAATAGATTTTGATCTATTTTAGTAAAATGGTTAGAGCCCTAATACTGTATCAACTGCTAGCTATTTTGGTCAAGTGTTTGTTTTAAACAAAATTTCATTTATTTAGATTTCATTCAGGTTTATAATTGTGAGCATTTTAAATTACGGTGCTCTGTTAACTAACCTGTGAATGCACTGAAACTCCCTGAAGAGTCACTCTTTACATTCCTCAAATGCTGAAATAATCTTGTTTCTTTAGTTGTATTCAGTGTAGTCATCTCACTTAGGGAACATGCTGATCTAGGGGAAGCTCGCAATGACCTATGCTACCCTGCTATAGTGCAATATCCCATAATGGAAATGGCGATAATAATTAGATTATAAAATTTACGGGAGGGACTTTGCCATATCACTGAACTCTAGAGTAATTGTTCATAACATATAAATTATTAGATTAATTTAATCATTTTTCTGTTATCTGTAACGGCTCTGCAAACAGACTTTTTTTCTAACAGATTAGCTTTCTCAGAATTGTTGAAACGCTTTGTAAACACACACATTTCAGACAATGAGTTATTTGCAAACTATTCACAATGGGCCAGATCTTCTCATGACCCCCTGAGGGGTCCCAAACCCCAGTTTGAGAACCCCTGAGTTAGTGTAAATCAGTATAGCTTTCTGAAAATCAGTGTAGCAATGCTGATTTACACCAGTTGAGGGTCAGGCCTTTTGACTAAGGACTTGTCTGCACAGGGACATTCAGGGAAATTAATCCATATTAACTAAAGAAGTGAATTTGAAGTGGATTACTTAAACCACATTAAATCTCTGTTTGGAATAAACCAAAGGAGGGTTGGGAATACTAACAAAGTGAATTGGTGATGTTTATACTCTCATACCATTTTTATAGCAATTTTCCAGTTCTAAGTGTGCGTGCTCACTATTGATCAGGATCAGGTCTTGAATCACTGGCTGGCATTCATCATACTGTGGGCTGAGGAACTTTCAGTTTTGAAATTACTGTTTCAGTGTGTATTAGAAGAGGTTGAAAGGGGATAATAGACAAGGGAAAGAAAGATGCATTAGTTTTCTTAGCTATTCTATAATTCAAAAATCAGAAAAGGTCACAGTCAAGGTATTTTTTTATAATATTAAAATCATTTTTAATTGCTGTTAGTTGTCATAACTGCTTGAAAATTTGAAAGTGAAATGTTTCCTTATCCATTTTTTTTTGTTTTTTTACTCAAGTTATTTTATTAAGTGTAGAGTTTCTCCTGAGTGTGAGGCTGCTGATTTGTTATGTAGGACTTTTATAAAATAACAGGTTTCTTCTGGGTGAAAATATTCAAAAACAATTAGTTAATTTTGAAAAAAGTTCTCAAAAATTGGGACACATCAACTTTGATATCCATTCAAAGTTATTTAAATGGTTAAAAATAAAAATTAGATTCAATACTTTAAAAAGTAAGTCCTAAAGAAGAGATCCATTTTGACCTTATTTCTGAAAACACTTACGCTTAACATTATGCATGTGAATAGTCCCATTGGTTACACACACGTGTAATGTTAAGCATGAGCAAGTCTGGAAGAATGGGGCACTATATTATTGTGTCCATTAATTAAACCCTCACTTTTCCTATAATCCAGGGGTTCTCAAACTGGGGGTCGGGACCCATCAGGGGTCGCAAGGTTATTACATGGGCGGGGGTCGTGATCTGTCAGCCTCCAACCCAAACCCCGCTTTGCCTCCAGCATTTATAATGGTGTTAAATATACAAAAAAGTGTTTTTTTAAATTTATGAGGGAGGTTGCACTCAGAGGGTTGCTATGTGAAAGGGGTCACCAGTACACAAGTTTGAGAACCACTGCTGTAATCTATATGAAGTATAACAATAGTATAATTATAATTACACTTACATTAAAAATAACTACAGAGTAAAATAGATGATGGAAGCAACTTTGGAAGTGTTGATCACAGTTCTGTAGCAGGAATTCAAATGTAGAATAATAATAATGATGATTATCTATTTAGGAGTGTCCAGGCATGTGGGGGATGCACTGAAAGCTCATGCCTCTCAATATTTGAGAAAGGTCTGTGCCATTGGAATCCCTCCTTGGGGTATCATTGAGAACCAGAGGGACCTGATTGGAAAAGATGTGAGTAATTAACTTTTTGTTCAGTCAATTGTACAAGAGTCTGCCAGCTTTCTTATCCACTTGTTGGTTTCCACTGTATTGTATCTTAATTTTTGTTGGCCAGATGGGAAACTGCCATGCATCATGAAAGATGTAGTCCAGCCCATGGGGGGAATAAAGGCATAAAGCACTCACATTACAGGTGCCCATAAGGCACTATAGTAGCTCAGTCAAGTGTAGACCTGAAATGAAATGTTTGTTTCAATTTTTTCAAATGGAAAAATTGAAAATATTAGGAAAAATTTACTTTTTTCCTGTGGAAAATTTCAGTTTTGTAAAAAATACATTTTATCCTTGTCAAGGTTCCTTCTCCACTCTGAACTCTAGGGTACAGATGTGGGGACCTGCATGAAAACCCCCTAAGCTTATTTTTACCAGCTTAGGTTAAAACTTCCCCAAGGTACGAACTATTTTACCTTTTGTCCCTGGACTTTATTGCTGCCACCACTAAGCATCTAACAAATATAACCAGGAAAGAGCCCACTTGGAAATGTCTTTCCCCCCAAAATCTCCCCAAGCCCTACACCCCCTTTCCTGGGGAAGGCTTGATAAAAATCCTCACCAATTTGCATAGGTGAACACAGACCCAAACTGTTGGATCTTAAGAACAAGGAAAAAGCAATCAGGTTCTTAAAGGAAGAATTTTAATCAAAGAAAAAGTAAAAGAATCACCTGTGTAAAATCAGGATGGTAAATACCTTACAGGGTAATCAGATTCAAAACATAGAGAATCCCTCTAGGCAAAACCTTAAGTTACAAAAAGACACTAATACAGGAATATACATTCCATTCAGCACAACTTATTTTATCAGACATTTAAACAAAACAGACTCTAACGCATATCTAACTAGATTGCTTATTAATTCTTTACAGGAGTTCTGACCTGCATTCCTGCTCTGATCCCGGCAAAAGCAATACACAGACAGAGAGAACCCTTTGCTTCCCCCCCCCTTTCAGCTTTGAAAGTATCTTGTCTCCTTATTGGTTCTTTTGGTCAGGTGCCAGCAAGGTTATCTTTAGCTTCTTAACCCGTTACAGGTGAAAGGGTTTTTTCTCTGGCCAGGAGGGATTTAAAGGTGGTTAGCCTTCTCTTTATATTTATGACAATCCTAAAAAAAATATTGACAGCAAATTCCCAACCAGCGCTAATAGTATTAAACCCATAAAAACTTTGTTTAATGACAGTTAAGGATGACTTGGAATGCCCCACCAACTCAAAACCTAAAAAGTATGGAAATAACAAGTTAAGGGAAAATTCTCCTGCATTTCTTGCTGCTTTCATATTGTCTGCAACACTGTCAATAACTCACTCCTGCACTCCATAAGGCTTTCACTTCCATTTCCAACAGATACGAAAAAAAATATATATGCCAGCTTCATCAAACGTGCACTTTTGAGCATGATTAGGCCTCCTAAGTGCTATGGTAATACAAATGACAATAATAATACTACTAATAATTAATAATGCCTTAACATTGCTGAGGTTACCATTAAGATTTTGTGCTAGAGAGCAAGGTATCACTGAGCTGCCCGCCGATCCAGCGGGTAGTATAGACCTACCCGAAGAGAAGTTTTTGTGTTCATTTCCTAGGTTTTTTTTTTTTTTTTGTAGAGGGTTGGTGTACCTCAGTGGGTTGGCCCCTAGGGTCAAAGAGAGAAGGGGGAGATGCAAATGGCTGAAATATAAAACACCTGTATTTTGGTGTGTAACACTATAATTTACAAATTGTAGTAGTCCTTAATTACAAATATGTGTTATAGGATATTTTCTCATTGTGTGACTTAAATAAACTAGTTCTTTTTTAAAACAAAACTCTAAAAACAAAATCTGTTATATGTGGATATCCATAACAACATCTCAGAGAGGGGACAGCAGGGTTTGAACCCTTGTCCCTCAGTTTAAATCTCTATCACTTGATGTACAATAGTAATTGCTCGTGTCTACTTAAGGCTCAGCTGCTAGAGGTAGATTTGGCACAAACTTTTTCTGTGGGTTACACAACTGTTTGCTAGATAGCTGGATACCAGGAATGCTGGGCTATAGCTCTGGCTCTGGGCTAAGAGTATGATTTTGTGATTAGATAGGATATTCAAAGCACATTCATCGTGAAGGGCAGTGTGGCTGACTAGATAAGATATGCGCTGACATGTTAGAGCCCTGGGTTCTATTTCCGAAGTATCATTGTATAACTTCTCTATTAACTTATTTGTAAAATGAGGTCGCAGCTCATATTAGGTTGCCTTCTAGGACAGGGTTCATAACTGATATTTTATTAATCAGCAGATGAAGAGCAATATGTGGTGCAAAGCACAGAGTGCTATAGGTTTTTTTGCAAAGGGATCCCAAAAAAGTGAGATAATCCCATAAAATATTTTAAGAAAGGAACTATTTTGGAACTATTATTTTTTCTGTGTGAAGCCAATTTTCATCAAAACACCATGAAAAATTCAAATAGTGTTCAAACTTTACTTTGTAAGTTTTGTGTTTACCATTTTATTAAGATTTTTTACAAAATAAGCTGAAAATTCTGAAAACTTGAACTAGGGGGTAGTAATCAGTGACTCCATAATAATGATATCTTCCATTGACTATATATTACACAGACTTGAAGGTTTACTATTTTTTAAAGATTTCCATTCATCTAGAATTCAGAATGTAAAAATGGCCATAAATGAATAAATAATCTGGGATCATGTATATATTCTCTAAAATAATACTAAAATGGCATAGTTGTCTTTCACAATATAGGGCCAGACAGTAATACTTTTACTCACATTTGGTAGTTTTTTAATCCTCAAATTGACTTCAACGGGACTTGACATGGAGTAAGGTACTATTCAGTGTGAGTAAGCATACCACAGTCTGGTCCACACAGTGAGGCCAAGCAGCAGTACACAGAAAAAATAATTTTGGACATTGTTATTTTCCAGATCTTGATTCCAGTGTACTTTCCACTGGAGTGCCATGAATGGTGAGAGGATAGACCAGTTGTAGGCTCCCATAGAATGATGTGGAGAATTTTCCCCTAGGTGTGGTAGAAACTTTTACAAGTTTATCATGTAACAATGAAGTATATAAAAGTTAGGTCATGTGCCAGGTGACATTACTTCAGCCTCCTTTTGATTTTCTCAGGTGGTTCGCCTATATCAGACTCTCAGCAATCCTCTTAGCAAGCTGAGCACCCTCAACAGCACGCACTCCCATTTCGTACTGGCAGATGATGGGACAGTGGGAAAATATGGCAATGAGATGAAGCTCAGGAGGAATCTTGAGAAATACTTAAACCTTCAGAAAATACACACCGGTGAGTATTGTGATGTCAAATTTATCACAGGTTAAAAGATTTTTAAGATGCTGAGGACTTCCTGTGATATGCTGGGTGTCTTCTACTTCCATGGATTTCACTGGGAATGAGGATGGCTCAGCATCTTGAAGGATCAAGCCATAAATACTCAAAGGGGGAGGGGGGGAAGGAAAGGAACAGTTTTTTTTCAAAAATCACTAATGACTTTGGGTGTTTTTGATTTCCTAGTTTGGGACCTCTGTGATGACTCTGATATTACACACTGAAAATCAGACCCATTTAAAGTCTGTCAAACTGGGCACCCAAAAATTGAAAATGTTGACCTGGAGTTCTAGAAAGCCAGAGTAGAGCATGGCTTCTGTTTCATAACTCTTTATGACAGCACTGATAATTTTTTCTCAAATATTTACCAGACATTTATAAAGAGAAAAAAATGTCAAATACAGTGAAATTCACGTTTTGCAATCTCACTGTGCAATTCTTTTGCATTGCACAACTGTCATTTTTGTTGTTGGCAAACAGTGCAATAACTAGTTGCAAAAGAGGAATTGAAAAAATGTCCAATCAATCTTTTGTGTCTGTGAAATAAGCGAAAGGCAAGTTTCACAACTTTCATTTCCACTGTGGAATTGTTTGCACATTTAATACCTCAGTTATGTCTAAGTTAAAGACACCATCAAATAGGTATTTGTAGCCTGTGTAAAGTACTTATTTTCATGTAGTAAGACCATCATCGGTGATTTATGGAAAGCTTGATACTGGTCTAATGAGCAAATCAGAAGGTATGTTAGAAAGAAACACCATTAGGTCAATTGTAATTGCTAAGTCCTTGCTTCCTTTTACCTACTCACCTCTTATAAGCACAGAAACGTATCCAAGAATCTCTTGAATCCATTCATGTTTTTGTTTCCTGTTCAGTTTTAGATATAAAAAAATAGAATTCTTAATTATTGTGTATTAGGTTTTCATTTGCTATGTCCATTTTTGTTTACTGTACCATTACCCAACTACCAGCTATTTCAAATTATTAAAATCACCTCTCCCAAGAATACATAACATATAGACAATTTTTTTAAAAAAGCACCCGGTTGCTCATGAGTGTGTGCAAATATTTATATGCGTAGTCACTTTTTCTATGCATGCAAAAATTTTGCAAGCAAAACTCACAAGAACTGCTATTGCGGCCATGCAAGGGAAGGGAAGGCTTCTTGTGCCCCATTTCCTTCCTCATGAGTCCATGCCCAGGCCTGCTTATAATCTTGTGCACAGTTTCTCAATAATCTTTTGTTTTAATGGCAGAGTTCCCTTGAGACAGCCTTGAAATGCCTGACACAAGGTGGGAGAAATAAAGGCATTGTTTTGTTTTTATCAATTAAGACATCTCTCTCATGATTTCTATGAGATATTTTTTGTGGGTACAAGTTGACAAACCTATGTTTATGATGTGTACTGTGGGAGGGATAACTTTGCTGTTAGTAACGGTTGTGTGTGGTTTGAAACAGGAATGGGCCAAGGTGTACCAGTGGTTGGGCTAGTGGTGGAAGGAGGCCCAAACGTGATCCTAAGGGTTTGGGAGTATGTGAGGGATACTCCTGCTGTCCCTGTGGTGGTCTGCGAGGGCACTGGCCGAGCTGCAGATCTTCTGGCTTTTATTCATAAACACACAGTAGATACAGGGTGAGTAGCTGCAGGCTGCAACACTTTCTTTTTTTTTAATTTAATTATTGTGTGGTGGTAGTGAAAATGCCTATTTCCAAATCAAAGACAATTGTGAGAACTGTAGTGAAGTAGTCTTTGCCAGGAACTGCAGAGTTCTGATATCACCCCTGATGACAACCTCTCCAGCCCCTGTGACCTTTCCCTAGACTTAACCTCTCGGATGGAATTTCCCTTGTGATAAAAAATAGCAAGATTCGCACAAAAATAATGAGATTATTGTTAAATAGTTAATATATAAAATTTAATTTTTTGGTGATCCATTTTTTAATTTTTGGAATCCTCTTGCACATCATCAGCGTGTGTTTTATTTGAGACAATTAGTGTTACCCACCATCCTAAATATATTGGGCAAGGTGATTTTCGGCTGCTGCTGAAGGAGCTCTTATTTACAAATCTGCTTGTCCTCTGTCCAGCAATTAATTCTGTCCCCCCACAATCCCAACCCCCAGTAGGTCAGCCCACCCAGTCCCCATAAATTCATTCCCCATCCCCTAGCCTCTTAGTTCACCCCATGCCAGTTCAGCTCCCCCAGCCTCACATCTGCTCCTCCTGGGGTTCTTCACATTCCTATGTGTAGTCCTTGCTGGGCCAGGGTTAGAGTTGAAGGTCTCCTTATTCTGGAGTTAGTGTTTGAATGTATAGGTCTCCATGTGCTATGAATAGGGTTTGGGCCCATACTCTTCCCTGGCCAAGGTTTAGGTTGGAGACCTATGACTGCAATGGTCTAGGGCTAGGGTTGGAGGCCAGAGGTTTTCCAAGGTTAGGGTTAAGAACATAAGAATGGCCATACTGGGTCAGACCAGAGGTCCATCAAGCCCAGTGTTCTGTCCTCTGACAGTGGCCAATGGCAGGTGCCCCAAGGGAATGAACGGACATGTTATTATCAAGTGATCCATGCCCTGTCACCCCATCCCTGACTATCCTGGCTAATAGCCATTGATGGACCTATCTTCCTTGAATCTATCTAGCTCCGTTTTGAACCCTGTTATAGTCTTGGCCTTCACAACATCCTCTGGCAAGGAGTTCCACAGGTTGAGTGTGCGTTGTGTGAAGAAATACTTGCTTTTGTTTGTTTTAAACCTGCTGCCTATTAATTTCATTTGGTGACCCCTAGTTCTTGTGTTATGAGAAGGAGTAAATAACACTTCCTTATTTACTTCCTCTATACCACTCATGATTTTATAGACCTCTATCATATCGTCCTCCTTAGTCACCTCTTTTCCAAGCTGAAAAGTCCCAGTCTTATTAATCTCTCCTCATACGGAAGCCGTTCCATATCCCTAATCATTTTTGTTCCCCTTTTCTGAATCTTTTCCAATTCCAATATATCTTTTTTGAGATGGGGGCGACCATATCTGCATGCAGTATTCAAGGTGTGGGCTTACCATGGATTTATATAGAGGCAATATGATATTTTCTGTCTTATTATCTATCCCTTTCTTGATGATTCCCAACATTCTGTTCGCTGTTTTGACTGCCACTGCACATTGAGTGGATGATTTGAGAGAACGATCCACAATGACTCCAAGATCTCTTTCTGGAGTGGTAACAGCTAATTTAGACCCCATCATTATATATTTATAGTTAGGATTATGTTTTCCAATGTGCATTACTTTGCATTTATCTGCATTAAATTTCATCTGCCATTTTGTTGCCCAGTCACCCAGTTTTGTGAGATCCCTTTGTAACTCTTCGCAGTCTGCTTTAACTAGTTTTGTATCATCTGCAAATTTTGCCACCTTACTGTTTACCCCTTTTTCCAGATCGTTTATGAATCTGTTAAATAGGACTGGGCCCAATACAGATCCCTGGGGGATGCTACTATTTACCTCTCTCCATTCTGAAAACTGACCATTTATTCCTACCCTTTGTTTCCTATCTTTTAACCACTTACCAATCCATGAGAGAACCTTCCCTCTTATCCCATGACTGCTTATTTTGCTTAAGAGCCTTTGGTGAGGGACCTTGTCAAAGGCTTTCTGAAAATCTAAATACACTATATCCACTGGATCTCCTTTGTCCACATGCTTGTTGATCCCCTTAAAGAATTCTAGTAGATTGGTGAGGCACAATTTCTCTTTACAAAAACCATGTTGACTATTTCCCAACAAATTATGTTCATCTATGTATCGGACAATTTTGTCCTTTATGATAGTTTCAACCAATTTGCCCAGTACTGAAGTGAGGCTTACTGGCCTGTAGTTGCCAGGAGCCCTTTTTAAAAACTGGCTTCGCATTAGCTAATTAGGTTGGGGCTTGCAGGCTTTTGCAAGCATGGGTTAAGGTTGTGGTATGGAGGCCTGTCTGGGTGAGGGATAGAGTTGGAGACCATAGATGTCCGTAGGTTAGGGTTAGGGTTAGTGTTGGGACCCCTAGGCATCTGTGGGCCAGTATTAATGCTTGGGCCCATAGCTCTGTCCAGTCTATAGTTGGAGTTTGTGATCCTAGGTGTCACTGGGTTAATGTTAATGTTTGGGCCTATAGGCTTCTTCAGTTATAATTTTGTTTGGACCAGTCAGCATCCTTTTTCTAGATTTAGAGTTTGTATCATTATGTCTCAGAGATATTGTTATGGTTGAGACTAGGCTAGAGGTAGGGTTAGGGTTGAAGGCTGTAGCACACTCCCCATGCTAGCGTTAGCATTGGCCCCATAGTTCTGTCTAAGCTAGTATTATGGTCTGGAAGTATCCCCATGCACAGTTAGGTCTGTCAGGCTTAGGCCTCCTTGGAATAGCATTAGGATTGGAGGCCATAATTCTTCTTGTCTTGGGTTTGAGTTGGAAGTCAGTGGCCTCCCCCAGCTAGGGGTTGGAATTGGAGGTATGTCCAGGGTAGCATTAGGATTGGGTCCTGTATGGCTTGCTGTACTCAGTCTAGATTTGGGTCCTGTATGTCTCACTGGTCTAGGGTTATAGTTGGATCCTGTAGTCCTCACCATTCCAGGGTCAGGTTTGGTGTCTGTTGTCCTTTCTAGCCTAGGGTTGTGATTTGAGTCTGTAGCCTTCCTTGGGCTAGAGCAATATTTGTGGTTAGTGGAGGCCAGTGTTAGGTCACTGACCGTAACCCTAGTCCAGGTCCCTCTGGCAACCCCAACTCTAATCCTAGACCTAAGACTTCTGGTTGCTAGAAACCTGTAGTCTTCCTTGGGCGAGAGTTATATTTGTGGTTAGTGAGAGGCCTTCGGGCCAATGTTAGGACACTGATGCAACCCCAGCTTCAATCCTAGGTCTGACTTCTGCAGCTAGAACACGAACCCAAGGAGCTCTACTGGCTGTATGTCCAGTCCTATCCTTGAGAAATATGTAGACCCCATCCATAACCCTTGTCTTGTGATCTCTATGGGCACTGATCATGAACTTCTGTGGGCCCAAACTTCAAATGCAACCCTCTCCTGGGGCCAGCCGCCCACTCCATTCTTAATCTTTTCCTGGCCCAAACCATGATTGTGTCCCTGGCTCTTCACGGGCCCCCGCCGTAACCCAAGCCCAGGATCACAGATCAGTCTTGTCCCTGATGCTAGCCCACAAAGAGAAGGTAAGCACCTTCTCAGGCTGTTTAGTGTGGAGTAAGGCAGTAGCTTCCAACCTTGACACTAGTCTGGGTCTGCCTGTGGGCCCAACCTCTACTCTATCCCGAAGTCATCGACTCATTTCAACACCGACATCACTCCCAGGGATGCTTGCGGACTTCAGCCCCAATCTTATCCCTATGGACCTGTGCGCTCCATTCCAAGCCATAACACCATGGACATCTGCAGGCCCCAAATCTGACCTTATCCCTGGTGAGCCCCACAGGTCCTGCTCTGACCCTAATCTGCAGCTGTGGCCTTAACCCTGTTGTGACCTTCAGCCATGGCCACCAACTGACCGCAGCCCCAACTGTAGGCCAGGCCATAGACAAGCTTGAACCTTAACAGAAACTTACCCATAGAATACCATGTCCAGTACTGACCTTGACACTGATTGTGGGTGCTGGACGTCCAGCCAGTCCCAACCATAATACTCGACAGTGGCTAGCACTTGACTCCAAATCCAAACCTAGCCCAGGATCACCATTGGCCCTATCCCTAACCCACCCCCAGGGCCAACAATTGGTCCCAATCTTTGTTAATAACCAGCACCAACTCTACCCCCAGCCCTGTGTCATCAGCTGATTTTTCCCTAGCCCAGGGCCCCTATCTGGTCCCAATGCTCACCCTAGCATGGGGACTGCATCCTGTCCCAGCCATTTTCCTGAGTTGAGGCCCTCATCTGACCTCATCCCTAAACCTGATTTGGGGTCCCCATGCAGATCAAAACTGAACCCTAGGTCTTAGTTTCCAAGCATAATCCTGACCCCTCTCCACACTTTTCAATTCTAACAACCTGGGGCCCACATCTTCCTGGGTCTGACATCTGGCCATATTGTATCTCTGTCCCTCATCTGCAATCTGTCCCCAATTCTGAGCTGAGTTCGGGGTCCCCTTTTGGCCCCAATACTAAACCTAGTATGTTGTCCCAACATGCCAGGAGCCTCCAATTAAGGCCCACATCTGTGCCCAACCCCAACCTTAACTCAGGGCCAGCAATGCACCTCAAATCTAAACAAATGTGGATTTTTTAAAATAATTTTTATTTTTTCATGGGAAAATGGGCTTTTTTATAATCAAAAATGTTAATGAACAATTGTCCATTTTTGAAAATGTTCGTGGACTTATTCACAACGTTGTCATTATTTAAACATTTGTAGTATATATTTTGTTCTATATCTCTCTTTGATGTTGTTTGTTAGCTTTTTAGAGTATAATTTTTGGAATCATGTTTTCATATTTTTGGTAACTTACTTTTATATCTTTTTTGCCTGTTCTTTTTATTTTCTTCTCCCTCCCTTTCCTTTTTTTCCATTATTTTTCTTGTCATTAAAAAGAAATTAGTTAAAAAAACTTACTGGAAAATGAAAGGAGAAATGAAAAAAAGATGAAAAAAGATAACAAGAAAAAAACCCAGAAAATAATAAATGGAAAGTAAAATACCAAGCAACTTAAATTATGTTCACAAAATTTAATTAAAAAGGTAGAAAAAAATTTCAAAACCAAGTTTGAAATCTCAGTTTTTAATGAAATTGTTTAAATTTTTTACTAGCTCCATTCATAATACTTTTCAAACTAATTAGCTTTTCCATTGATTGCGTTTACATGGGTTCATAACATTTAAATACAGTATTAAACAAATATTTAATATTGTATATTGGTTATGTCCTGCCTTTGTTATGCATGAGTGGTGCTGTGAAAGGAAGGCAATATCGTACTGAAGACAAAGTATGCATTGCTGTATCCACTGGTCTACTCTGTTCTCACAAGTTTCTTCTGTCAGTGTAACATCTGAGAAAGAGATCAGTCAGGTGAGGCATCCTACGGTACAATTTATTCTTGTCTGTGTATTTATTTGTTCCTCAGAGACTTGCTCCCTCAGCTGAAGGAGGAGATATCAATAATGATTCAGAACACCTTTAATTTTGGGCAGAAACAGTCCATTCATCTATTTCAAATGCTGATGGAGTGTATGGAGCACAGAGAATCTGTGAGTATGATGGATTGTTGGTTTGTATTACGATCTCTTTCATTTGCTATACAAGTGTGATCTTTTTGTTGATTATGAAATATATTGGCCTGGGCACAGAGGCTATTGTAATAATGTTATCTCTGATATAAATATAGCAGGCCAAAGTTTGTCGTCAATTACCTCTGTTCAGTCTGATTTGTGTTAATGAAGGTTTCATAAGTTGTTTGTCTTCCAGATGGACTTTTCCCATCCCTTTTATGAGACCCAGGTGTTTCAACACAATTAGTCCAGTGCCCTTAGGCTGGGAAGTAGCTAATTCTGGCAAAGGCAGGCTGATTGAACAGGGCTGGCTAGCAGACCCAGGTCTCCTGGCCCTGAAAGGGGCAGGCCACCCTGTTACACATTTCCCTCCCTCTCTCCCTAAAGCTTTGCTTGGCCCCAGGGCAAGTTCTACCATTTACAGCCATACGTCAAGCTTGGCCAGGCTGTTTTCCTGGCTGCCATCTCTCCTACTCTTCTCTTAGCTGGCTAACATCTGAGATCAATTGGTCTTTTTCCCAGCGCACTTTCTCCATGTTGGAGATTTGGGGACCAAATCTTCCATGTCACATTCCAGCATCATTACTTGTAATTCCAAGCACTGTTTCCCCTCAGCTAGCTCCTTTTTCTCTTTCAGAGCCTGCTGTGTGGCTTTCTGCAAGGCAGCCAGTTCCACACAGTGGTTCTCCTTCCCAGGTCAGCTCCTGCTTTATGGCTTGTGCCACAGCACTAACATAGGAAGAGTGTCTCTCTTCCAGGTCTCTTTTTAATTGATCCCTTTTCAGGAGCATCTCCTGCAACTTCTTCCACTTCCAACTTCCTCCACTATCTCTGCCATATCAGGCACTACCATGACTTCAGAGTCTGTTGCTTCTCCAGCCTCTGTAGTTGCCCCCATTATTATCACAGTGTTTCTCTGTGTTCTCAGCCCTGCACTTTTTCTCCAGAACTTGTACCTGCTGGTGAAGGGCAAAAACTTGGTTCTCCAGATTCCTCTTTGCCTGCCCCTCCTGGGTCAGCTGCTTTTCCAAGCGATTCCTTTCTGCTTCTATCTGCCTTAACTGGGTCTTGAGGCTCAGTCTCTGCAGCTTTTACTCCTGCTCCCTATTCCTAGGCCCCTAATTGTCCCCTTGGTACAATCCTTCTTTCCACAGTTCAAGTACTAAGTGGGACAGAGCTTTTTAATATCTTCTGTCTCCCCACAGGAAAAACATATCACCACCCTCTTTCCTGTGCTCTACTTTTCCACACCTGAAGCACACCAGAGCATTTGTCCCAGGCTGGTGCTGGGGTATTTCCAGCCACTGTTGCTTTTGTTGGCCCTCCCACAACTGCAAGAGGATTGTCTGTGTCTGCTTGTGATTTGTCACCAGCAGGTAGAGGATGTCTTCCACTCCTTTCCCTATCGCTAAAAGGAGTTCAGCATACCCCTCCATACCCTAGTTTGGCAAGGTAGATGTTCCCCAGCCAAAGAAGGTGTCTGTATCTCTCTGCCCCATAATTCTTCCTTGATTGGAGGGGGTGTCATGATGGGAGGGGGTGTCAAGTTGTCATAGGCCATGACTGCCCTATAGCACCTATGATTCTGAGAATGGCGTCACAGGCACTCCCTGTCTCAATTTCCCCTCACCAGGTTTTTTTTTTATTTTTGTCTCTTCTGGGGATTCACATGGCTAACCTCTCCTGCTGCATTACTCTCAGAGTTCAATTCCCACATGGGGTAACAAAAGTCCAAACAAACAAGAGGTTCTTCTACCCTGCTTGGGCTTCTCTTCAGCCCACCATCCGGGCTTCTGGCTACCTGTAAGGGTATGTCTACACTGCAGTTAGACACCCACGCCTGGCCCATGCCAGCTGACTCGGTTTTGGGGGTGCTTAATTTTGGTGTAGACACTTTGGGTAGAGCCCAAGCTCTGGGACCCTGCGAGGGGGAATAGTCCCAGAGCTTGGGCTTCAGCTCAAACCCAAACATCTACACCACAATTAAACAACCCCTTAGCCTGAGCCCTGTGAGCCCGAGTCAGCTGGCATGGGCCAGCTGTGGGTTTTTAATTGCAATGTAGATGTACCCTAAGTGTCTCTTCTCTGGGAGAAAGTGCTGACTCCCAGGCTGCTTCCCTGGAGTCCTTCCAGACCCTACTTCAGGGCTTTCCACATAAGCTCAACTTATTCCCTGTGGTTCCTCTCCCAAACTGAGTTTTCTCAGCCCTTTTATGAGGCCCACGTGCTTCAGGCTGTCACTTGACCCCATTTAGTTCAACCGCCTTATGTTAGAAGGCAGCTGACTCTGGGGCAAGAGGGGCTGATTGAAGAGGGCTGGCTAGCCCCAGGGACTCTTGGCTCCTAAAGGGGCAGGCCACGCTATTACAGGGTTTCAAGATCTTCCACTGTGTGAGAAGTAAGTATGTGGGTGTCATTGTACGAATCTTAATGTCTCAGCCTTCAAGGTCAGCCAAAAAGAGAGAGATTCAGTGTTACAGGATTAGAAATATGATGATTTGCATGTTGATTTCCTTGCATTAAGAGTCTATGTGTATGTCTACACTGTAATTAGATACCTGCCTCTGGCCCGTGACAGCTGACTCAGGCTTGTGGGGCTAGGGCTAAGGAGCTGTTTAATAGACGTTAGGGCTCAGGCTGCAGCCTGAGCTCTGGGACTCTCCCCCCTTGTAGGGTCATATAGTCCGAGCTCCAGCCCGAGCCTGAACTAGGGTTGCCAACTTTCTAATTGCACAAAACCGAACACCCATCCTCACCCCAACCCCGAGGCCCCGCCCCCGCTCACTACATTCTCCCTCCCTTGCTGGCTTGCTCTCCCCCACCCTCACTCACTTTCACTGGGCTGGGGCAGGGGGTTGAGGTGTGGGAGGGGGTGCGGGCTTTGGGGTGGAGCTGGGGATGAGGGGTTTGGGGAGCAGGAGGGGGGTCCAGGCTGGAGGGTGGGGCAGAGGGATTTGGAGTGCAGGTGGGGGGACGACTGCGGGTTGAGGCAGGGGATTGGGGTGCAGGAGGGGGTGAGGGCTCTGGGATGGAGCTGGGGATGAGGGGTTCAGGGTGTGGGAGGGGGGTCTGGGCTGGGACAGGGGGTGGGGGTGCTGGAGGGGGTCTGGGCTCTAGGCTGAGGGTGCGGGCTCTGGGGTGGGGCTGGGGATGAGGGGTTTGGGGTTGGGGCTCAGGGTTGGAACATGGGATTACCTCGGGTGGCTCCTGGTCAGTGGCACAGCGAGGCTAAAACAGGCTCTCTGCCTGTCCTGATTCCAGTGCTGTGCCCAGGAAGTGGCCAGCAGGTCTGGCGCCTAGTGGGGGGTGGGAGCAGGAGGCTCTGCAGGCTGCTCTCATCCGCAGGCACCTCCCCTCCATACACTAGTTTGGCAAGGAACTAACCAATGGGAGTGTGAAGCCAGTGCTCGGGGTGGGGGCAGTGCATGGAGCCCCTTGGCCCCCCTGACAAGGAGCTTGACCTGCTGGCCGCTTCCGGGGCGCAGTGCAGTGCCAGGACAGGTAGGGACTAGCCTGCCTTAGCTGTGCAGCACCGCCATGGTTGCCGGCGCTGCAGGGGCAGTGTGCAGAGCCTCCTAGCTGCCCCTATACATAGGAGCTGGAGGGGGGACATGCTACTGCTTCCGGGAGCCACGTGGAACCCCGGCATGCGTGGAGCAGGGCAAGCCCCGGACCCCGCTCCCCGGCTGGAGCTCAAGGGCCAGATTAAAATGTCTGAAGGGTTGGATGCGACCCCCGGGCCGTAGTTTGCCCACCTCTGCCCAACCTGAACGTCTATACCGCAAATAAACAGCCCTGTGAGCCCGAGTCAGCTGGCACAGGCCAGCCGCAGATTTTTAATTGCTATGTAGACATACCCTAATGGTACATTTTCACTGCGGTGCACAAGGAGATACATTCATGTATAGATTGCTTTGTTAATATTGCTGAGAGCTGTGAAACTTATTTCACTGGACACTAGGTCAAGAACGAACACCCAATGTTTCCCTGGAAGGGCATGTACACCTTCCCCCCGAATAACATCCTTTTCAACACTGACAGATAACCATATTTGATGCAGAGACAGAGGAGCCGCAGGACATTGATTTGGCAATCCTGACAGCACTCCTGAAAGGTACTTATCTAACAATATTTCCTATGACCTACAGATTCATTGACATGCCCTTTCAAAGAAAGGAAGGAAAAGAAGCTAATGTATGAAAGTTAATGGAGCCTTTTCTTGTTTTCTAGGTACAAATATGTCTGCATCAGATCAGCTAAATTTGGCCTTGGCATGGAATAGACAGGACATTGCCAAGAAACATATATTGGTTTGTGGACAAAACTGGAAGGTACTTTTCAATTTTATTTTCCAGCATGTGTTTGTTTTTTACAGAGAAGCTTTTTAATTCTCTTTGTGTTTTCACCTTTGCTTTGCATCTGACAAACTCTGTCTGATGAGCTACTTGGAGTTTGAGTTCACGTACCTGTCTGGTGGTGTAAGCATAGTTAGTATTTGGAAATGCAAAGTTTTCCTAGAGGGCATTCAACATGGAATGCTCAAACTAAGTTTTGTTCCTAACTTCTGTTGGAGGACTTGAAGCTGGGGTAAGCAGGCACGAGCCCCCCTTGCCATGCTGCAGAGGGTGACACCATTAACATTATGATTCTGTAGATTTTTACATATCAAGTGACATGTCTCTTACCCTTCTATCACTAATTTGTCCATGGAATGAGATTTCACTACATTATGCTCCCAGACTATTGTGTGTTCCTCATTTTCTGGGTCCCTGACTAGAGACCTTGGAGTCTGCTTTGCAGAAGTGCTGAGCACTTAGAACTGCAGTTGAAGTCAATGAGAGCTATGCTTTGAACATATGAAGTGCTAGGCATAGATTCAGCAAGGGACTTAGGCATTCAGTATTGCAACATTCAGCATTGCAATTCCTAACTTTTACTTGTCTGGAAAATCACTGCAATCCATAAAGCCTGAATTAGGCCCCCAAGCTCCTTATACAATGAATGGGGACAGATAGGTGCCTAAGAATGGGATCCACAAAAGTTAGAATGATAGGTGGCTCCCTGCCTAAACTAACCAATAGGAGATGCCAATTATATGGGTGTGTCCTAAACCCCACCTCTCTCTTGGACTTAGGTGCCTATCTCTGTTTGGACTCCACAGTTGGGAGTCCTCTCCTGGAGTCAGGTGCTTAAGCCATTTTTTGAAAGAAGCACTGTTGATGAAGTAGATGATGATGCTGCCTCCCTTATACCTTCAGTGGTTATAGCATTCCTCCAGGATGTGGGAGAGCCTAGTTCAGTTCCTCTCCCTCCCCCTGACAGATAGTGAGAAGGGATTTGAATATGGGTCATCCACCTCTTAGGAGAGTGCCCTAATTACTGGGTTATAGGATATTCTGGGGTAGGTCTGTCTCTCAGTCTCTCCTGTTGAAGCTGTTCTACTTTGGAACATATTTATATAGTCCTTTGGGCCGAGCGAGAGCCAGCGTGTGAATGACTGGTGAACAAGTGTAAATTAGGAAGAAGAAAAAAAGTGAAAACTGGGCTGGTAAGAGAAGAAGGGATTTTTAAATTGAGATTGTTGAAACTTTTTGGCTTTTGTTTGTTGTTGTTCATACCTATTTAAGTACAATCATTAATTAACATTTTGAGTGAAGGAAACCTTTGTTAAATATTGAATATCTGCACCCCTTCAGTTAAAGCCTTAAGAGTTCACAATAAATAACTCATAATACCCTCACTTGTTCTCCAGTAAAAACAGAGTGCTTGTCTGCACTTGAAATACTACAGTGGCATAGCTGCATTGCTGTTGCATTCTCCCATCAGCATAGGCAACTTTCCTCCCTGATGGGGAGTAACTAGGTCAATGGAAGAATTCTTCTGTTGATCTAGTGCTGTCTATACTGGGGGGTAAGTCATCTTAACTACTCTGTACAAGGTGTATGGACTTTTCAGTAATTAATTTTCTAGTATAACATATGACCTTTCCGGATATTTCAAAGTTAAAAAACAAGCAGAAAAAAAACCTTCAAGAACAGCAACGTTTTCATTATACACCATAAAGAAGGAAAAGACAGGCACAAGCCCATTTTTAAAAATATCCTGTGCTGGTGACCTTTAAAAGCCACATTTTTAATTAGTGGGGCCCAAAGTTAATACACAGCTGGGAGGGTCTACATTTTTGTGCAGTTATCCTGACTATTGCATATTCAAATTGCCAGGTATGTAGGCAGCAATTTCCAAATGATTTGTGTAAACTTTCATAGTATTTGTATGTACAAGTGAAAGTGCACACTTATGCATGGATTCGCTTTTAAAAACGTTTTCCTAAAAGTTCAATAGGTAATGATTATAATCAGCTGTTACTACATTTCTGCATAAATGTCAGCTCAGCATCAAATAGATTGTACAACAGACTGTGAAATATTTCTGAAACCAAAGTAATTTAATAACATTACGCAAACTTTGTACAGCCGTAATTTGACAATGTTTTTTAATGCATACTACACATCTGTTAATATTACAGGATATTACATCCACAAAATATAAACCTGCACATTGGAAGAAGTATTTGTGTGAGCACAATAGGTATTGGCTATTTCCCAGTTTGCACACCAAAACATGCATTTTGCACACATAGTTGCCTATTTGTATGGATGTATGCACGCAGGCATATTTTGTAGAAGCAAAGTAGATATTTTTGAAATCAAAGCCTTCCATAGGCCCAATTCCTTAGCTGCTGTGCATATGGAAATTCTGTTGAGATAAATGAAAGTCCTATGCTTGGAGCACTTTCGGAATTGAGTCCTCCATTTTAATGTAGATACTGTTCTGTGTTACACAGGTTTTTTTTTTTTACCATCTTCAAATATAATTTTCAGAAAGTTTATCTTATATATTCTTTCTCTTTTTTAATATAGCCTTTCTTTAAATACCTTGGTCTCATATAGTTCCTCTGTTTTTTGTTATGTGGCAAATCAGAAAGTCTTTTCATTATGACAGATTAAATGCTGAAGCTGAAATGATTTAAAAACAAGGCCAATAGGAGATGCACTGTCTAGTGCAATGGTTTTAAAGGCAAATTTGAAGAAGTCTTTGTTAAGGTTTGGTTTGTGCAGAATAATTTTCCCCACTGGATTTTTACATAGGTGCATTTTCTAACAAATTTTTATTTTCTACAGTACACATGAAATACAGGGACAAAGCATGAAGATAAATAGATCCTTAACTCTTGTTCGGGGTTTGTTTTATTTAATCCAGAATGATTTTTTTTCCCATTTTCTTTTTTTCCTCCCCTTCTCCCTCACCCTTTGAAGGTTGGCTCCCTGGAACAGGCAATGCTGGATGCTTTAGTGATGGACCGGGTGGACTTTGTAAAGTTGTTAATAGAGCATGGAGTGAATCTGCACCGTTTCCTTACTATATCCCGACTGGAAGAACTCTACAATACAGTGAGTACCTGAAACCCCATTGCAAAGTAGCTTCTGGCTAGATAGCTAGGTATTGGATGGACAGACAGACAGACTAGACAAAAATGGCAGAATTGGAAGGCCTGATTCCCTGTTGATTTGTAGCTTATGTAGTCACACCAGTGTAAAGTGGGTGTAAACGCTACCATTTATATTGCAATCTGTGGAGCATAGTGTTTTATACCCTCATTGCACTGGTGTAAATGTCTGAACAAGGACAACCAAACAGGCTCACGGTTCCTGAGCTGTTCAAAAGAAGTGGCTGTTTTTATTAACTGAGGCTATGTCTACACTACACAGCTTTTAGTGACATGGCTGTGTCACTACACCTGTGCTGCGAAAAGCCATGCAGCGTAGCCACTGTTTGTCAGCTCTCCTGCTGACAAGAAACTTCCACCCCGAACAAGTGGCGTTTGCGTTGTTGGCAGGAGAGCGCTCGTTGAGGCAAAGCTTTTGTCTTTTGTGTGTGTGTGTGTGTGTGTGTTTGTGGGGTTAATACCTCTGAAAGACAAAAGTTTTGTCATTCAATTGCCAGTGTAGACATAGCCAGATACTGAATTCGGAAGCACAACCTTCTTGAAAATTTAGCTCATAGGACCTGGCTCTCTGCTGCCCTGCACTTTGCATAGCCAGTTACCTCCAAGCAAAGTGGGTATATAAAGCTGCCAAATCAGACTGTAAGGTGCAAGTGGCTACAGAAGGTGCAAGAATGTATATATCACTGATGCATGTCTCCTCTCCTGAAGCACTGTCATCTTGCAATAGGAGGCCAATAAAAATGTTTAAAGTAGTGTCTCACCTAATTAATAACAACTGATGTAGCGCTTTCTAGGTCAAGACTATTTTTTGCAACTACCATAGGGAGTTTTTTTTGCAACTACCAAATGGATGGCTCTGGCAAGAAGCTGGCCCACTTGAAATAAATTTTCATTTGTATTTGAAATCCTAAAAATATAGCCCTCAGTTTTCTATTTTGAAAATGTTCATTTACTGCACTAGTTTCAGCAGGGCGGCCTGTTATACTTCTCCTGTCAACGCTAATAAAATTGGTCACAAATCTGGGAAGCTGTGGGTTTTACTGAATTATATTGCAATCAATGGGCCATATTGTGACCTCCTTATTTACACTGAATAGTATGTTACTCCTGGAGTACTCCCATTGAAATCAATGACAGTACTCTTAGAGTAAGGTACTACTTAAGATGAGTAAGTGAATTACAATATAGCCCAAAGGATTGATCTTTAGATGTCCCCATTACCCTTGAAGAGTAATTTCAAAGCCCTTTTTGCAGTGACCAAACTCCACTCTCTGCCTGAGGGCAAAGCCCATTTCTCCATCTTGGACTCATGGGAATGAAAGAGGGGAAGTGAAAAACCTCCAGCCACACAATGCATGTCTTGAGTGAGAACATTGCTTTGAGGACCCTGCTCCTGCTTCAGTTCTCTATGGGTTGATGCAGCTCTATGCCTGTAAAGTCTGTACCCTCTGTTCAGGGCAAAAAGAGAGACAGAATGTTTAAAGGTTCTACTCAGGAATGGGAAGTGATGGGTACTCCAAAGCCCTTTCCACACTGTGTCTGCATGGTAAAATCTATTGTAACTTGTTTTCATTCATGTGTGAATAAAAGGTACCCAACACATTTAACAAAGAAAAACAAAATACAGCACATTTTCAATGTTACAAAAGTACTGTTGCTTGAGCTGATCAAAAATGGTGAACATGTCTGAAAAAAATTATTTGTTCCAATTTTTCCATAGAAAAAAAGGAATGGGGGAGAAAGATCCCCCACCAATAAAATCTGAATGGAAAAAAATTGAATGTAAAAATATTAACAAAAAAACTCAAGAAATTGAGAACAAATTACATTTTTCATTGTTGAAGAAAGGCCATTGTTCCTCAGAAAGTTTTAAATGCAATATTTTGATCAGCTGTAATTATGATGTTAAGATTTTGAGGCAGGGGATAATTGGTTCTATGTACCAACCTTTCACTTCTGGACAGCTTGTTTCAAACTGAATTTCATGAGAAATGAATTTAGATTTTAACCTGGGCTGGTGTACATTCCGCACATTCAAAATTGTCATACAGTTTAGCAAAGGAGACAATTAGTCTCTTCTTAGGAGAGGCCCAGGACTGTGATAATAGTATGTTGGTTGCAGATTTGGATTGAAGGCCATTTGTAGAACTGCAGGAAGCTTGAATAACTACTGATTATCCTGTGGAGATCTCTACATTTTTCTTGCACAGATTTTGAAATTAATGCATAAACATGCACATTTGTTTAATTTCTTTTTCTTTTGATTAACGTTACAGAAACAAGGACCAACAAATCTACTTTTGCATCATCTTGTTCGAGATGTAAAACAGGTAATCTAAATCTGAAAGTCTGGGAATATAAGAACGTAACTTAATATACCAGGATCTAGTGACACCAATTGCTATCAGATAGTATTGTAGAAAGTTTAGAATTAGAAATGACGGTTTCATGTCTATTTTTATATCTACTGAATGAATTGTCTCTAGCCCATTTATTCCCCAAAGCTATGGAATGCTCTCCAGGGTTCTGTACCTTAATGTTTTGGCTTACACTCACAACTGTTCAAACTCCCTTTATCTTACATTACAAAAGTACCATTATTAAATAAATCAAGGATTTGGGGAACCATTACAGTAACCCTGCCACAGTTCATCGTTTTAACCATTTTTTTTTCAGTCAAAAGAATTGCCTTGCTCAACAATGACAGCAAAATATTCTGACAGGTGCAACACTCTTTCTGTACACTCTAGGAGAACAGAAGTTGGCAGTGAATAATTACTGCTTGGAGAGGAATTAGTAATTTATAGTCTGTTTCAAACTTTTGTTATCTCTTGTATCTTGTGACATTGCTAATATAGGAAGCATTGAGGCTGTTCTTTTTGCGTCTGATGTCAAGTGCAAGAGATGGCCAGATCTAAGACTGGATTAATTTCACCGTGTCTGCCAAGTATATACATCATAAGATAAAATGAATTCTTCTGTTGACCTACCCCATCTACACTGGCGATTAGATTATTTTAAATATGGTGCTCAATTTAGACCTTAGGCTAATCAAATTTTAAGTGTAGATCAGACCTCAAAGATGACCTCTCTTATGCATTTAATTTTGATTGGTCCAGTGAGTGGCTCACTTCAAATCTATTTTTACTTCTGGGTCCTACTTATCTGAGGGCCTATCTATTTGACTGTGTTGGGGATTATGTTTTAACATGTTCCTCTCCTGATTGTTACAATGCATTTTGGTCTTGCCTATGTTTGAATTATGTTACAAAATGCTGTTATTGTAATAGACATTCTTATAAACTTTAGAGTGCAATGCATGGTAGACATTGTTTTACCAATTTTGGCGCATAACATGTTGACAGGTATTTAATTGTCTTACTTCTATAGCAGCTTCATATGCCTGAAGAATCTATGCGCTCTCTGTCAGATTTAGGAGTTTTATGCTACAGGATTTCACAACTCAATTCATGCTAGCCAGATGTCAGGGTCTGTAGAAGATCGGTACCAGTGACCAAGACTTGGGCAGTCTGGCCTGGAGGTCACCACATTGTTCAGGAAGTAGAGGCCAATTGGACAGGTCTGGAGTCAGCTTCCAGGTGTCAGAACTGAAAGTTGGGGCTGGGGTCAGACAGGAGTTGAAGCCAAGGGCCAGCACTGAGTTGGAAGCCAAAGATCCATAGTCTAGGGTTGGAACTGGAGCAGTCAGAAACCAGAGCAATAGGGTTCAGGGACTGGAATGAGGCTGAGGACAGGAGTTGGGAACAGGGCATGGTTGAAGTCAGGAACTAGGACAAGGCCAGGAGTCAGGTAGTAGATGGCAGGCTTTGTAGCAACGACAAGCCAGAATTCACCTTGTACACAAACAACTTGCTATGTCTCTTTCTGGATTAAATAGTATACTTGGCCCAATCAGGGACTATGGAGCTCCTCCAATCAGCTCACTATGGGTGGTACCTTTAGTTGAAAGTAAGCCGTAGGGGTCCTGATTCTTCAGTCAGAAGTAGAGCCATCAGGTGGTGCTGTGAATGCAGCAGCAACACGGAAGCTGGGTTCAGGACCCATGGACCTCACACTGGGTGCGTGGGTTGCTGTATAAAATGACATTATAAAATGTTGTAAATATTTGTCTTACAGAGTGCCCTTCCTTTGGACTATAAGATAGCATTGATTGATATTGGGCTGGTGATAGAGTATCTAATTGGTGGAGCTTATCGGAGCAACTACACAAGGAAACATTTCAGAGTTCTGTACAATAGCCTTTACAGAAAACGCAAGGTAACATCAATGAAATGGCTATTTGTGTCATTGGGAACAGCTGAAATGTCTAGGTAACAATAATCATAATGCTTTTCACTTCGTGTGGTTTTGCTCTGAAAAGTAACCATTAAAATGACACTAATGGTAAAATGGCATTTAATGTCTTTCAATAATTTCCATATCAGTCTTGATAAGGTTACAAGTAAAAAGGTGTTTCTTTAAGTTAACTGCTTGTTCAGCAAACTGATCCTGGCCTCTGAAAGCCAAGTTGGGTTTTTTTTATTCTCATTCATCATCACCTGTAAGAAAGGATTTGCAGGCCATGGTGGACCCTCATGTACACCTATGAGACAACATTATCTTCCCAGTATGTTATTAGGGAGCTGATCCAAAGCGCAATTACATTACTGGGATTCTTTCCATTGATTTCAGTGGGTTTTGGATTAGGTCATTAGTGTTGCCTATACAGACCAATAACTTTCATGGATGATGCACAAGAAAAATAAAGAATCCATTTCATTCTCATTTTCCTGTGTTGGCGCTTCAAGACTAACATTTGAAAAGCGGTCCAAACTTTTCAGTAAATTAATCAGGTATAACTGACTACACAAAAAGTGATCTGTTGAGTAAGAAGGTGTCTTTTTTCCATACTGAGTTTTCAGAGTAGAACTTTAAGTACAGTAATTCCATAAGCCAAACTCACAATGTATTGCTGTCAGAATTAATGGAAAAGCTCAAACTGGGATGAGGAAATCAGAGGAAAATTATACAACACAATTATAGAATTAATGGAAAAAATGAACAGATAGCAACCCAATTAATTTTCTGAATTGGGATATACTATACTTAATCAAAAATATTGGAAGTGCTGGTTGACTTTCTGAATTCAAAACATCAATTTTCTGCAGCCAGAGCACTCATCAAATTTCACAAGTTTAACATGGTTGAGTGGGATCAGTTCTTCAAAAACTAGGAGCTGCAGGAAGCGGTATTAACAATTCAGTAGGGAGTCATCTTCCCTTGGAGTTAATATTGAATAAAGTCCCCAGAGATAATAGAGACGCTTTCTGGTAGAAAGAATGTAAATAGGAGGTCCTGATGACTTGAGGTTCTTACATATCATATGGCAGTTTTTTGCAAGAGTAGGGTTATTTTCAACAAGAGTTATGACCAAATTCAAAATAAGGCATTTTTCTTTGATGTTATAAATTCCAGAAATTGCACAGTAATTATTAGGCTGGCAGGTAGATCACCAAGATAAATGAGGGCAAATTTCATCCCTAATTTATATTTTTCTCTTTGTGTTTTGTGGGATATCTTTGGAACTAGAGTGTGGTCTCCAGCGTTGCTCAGAGCCTTTCTCGTCACTCCCTTTGTCATAATAATCAGATGGGTAGCAGAGTTGAATCTGCTGAAAACACCTTGCATTCTCAGTTCATCAGAACAGAACAGTCTTACAAATACAAGGTACTGTCATTGCTTGCTTATGGTGGGAATATGTTAGAGGTATAATAGACTGAAAAATTAGATCAGTTTGTCAAGAGAGTTATTTCAGACATGCGGGATGCAGGCTGGATGCTTATCATGCTTAACTCTCCGTAAACACCAAAGACATCAAGGTTGTATCACACACAGCTCAAGAAGTACAATTACTGCTATTTTACAACATTGAGGTAAAGCTCCAGTTGTTTCAATGAAACTCATTAATCTCCATCTCCTGGTTGATAAGGGCTTTCATCCCTTGAAATGTAACATTGCCAAAATCTCCTAATATAAGGCACAGATGATAAACCCTCTTATTTGGATGCAGGCATAGGAATTCATTGCCCCAAACCTCTCAGAAACTTTTATGTAAGTGGCTATAATAATCCCCTTGAGAAAAGAGTTGATGATGTAAATTGCAAGCAGATGGCAAAATATTTTCTCTTGAAACTGTGTCAGGTACGGATAACAAAAAGAATCCCATTCTTCTCTCAGATAACTCAGCATAAAACTAGAGTTTTCCCCCAGGTCAGATTGGTGGAGACTCTGGGAGCTTTTTCACCTTCCTCTGCAGCATGGGGCATGGGTCATTTGCTGGTATGAACTAGAGTGGATGGTGGAGTCTCTGTAACTGAAAGTCTTTAAATCATGATTTGAGGATTTCAGTAACTCAGCCAGAGATTATGGGTCTGTTACAGGGGTGGGTGAGGTTCTGTGGCCTGCAAAGTGCAGAAGGTCAGACTAGATGATCCTGATGGTCTCTTCTGCCCTTAAAGTCTTTGAGTCCGTGGGACTTCATTAGCATTACTGAGGGCCAGTTTGTGAACAGCTAGTCATCAGAGCAGTCTCATTGAAGCCAACAGGAATTTCCCTCCTGATTTTAATGTAAGACAGTTCACGCCGAAACACAGCATACCATAAATACACAACTTACTGTAAATGTGACACATATATTAAAAATCAAGAGAGCTATCACAGCTCTCTCACTTATATTTGATTTTACTAGTCCATTTTCTTCCATCAGTGTGACATAAGTAGACTAGCGCACTAGTAAAATTAGTTCAATAAAATCAATGGGAGTGGAGGGCACTCCCCGTTTTGCTGGATCAGGATCTAAAAGCTGAGGCACAGGTTCAGAATGTTGAAATCACATTTAATTTCCTCAGCGCATTTTTGCTTTTGTTGATCCAAGCAACTGCTTACATTCATAGTCTGAATGTTATCTTAGCCATTCTTCTAATATTCATCTATATAATGACCGAGGAACAACCAAATTGCTAATGCATTACATGAATTCAGGATGCTGCAACTTGCTCAGATTTTGTCTGCTATTTTACAGGAAAAGTCAACTGCTTTTTATAAGTCTAGGAAGAAGTCAAAAGATGAACTCAGCTTCTTAGAGGACGATGAGTCAGCTGGCTTTATTTACCCCTATAATGACCTCTTGGTTTGGGCAGTGTTAATGAAAAGACAGAAGATGGCAATGTTCTTCTGGCAGCATGGAGAGGAAGCTATGGTCAAGGCAGTCATGGCTTGCAAACTCTACAGAGCAATGGCACGTGAAGCCAAACAGAGCAACATGGTGGATGACACCTCAGAAGAACTGAAGAAGTACTCAGAGTAGGAGTTCTCCCTTCACTACAGTTAATAAAAGTCTACAGTGTTTAGAATAGTTAGACATTGTTCTTTCCATCAGCTAACCTGTAAGATCAGTGGCTGCATATGCTGTGAAATGTACAAGAAGCACTTTTTGCTATCTGCTCAGTTTAATGTACAAAGGAGACACACTAAGGCCTTGCCCACATGAGGATTTAAAGGAGTGATGTTGGCATGTATTAGCTAACTAACACCTTTGAAAAGTCTAAAGTAGACAAGGACAGTTACCTTTAACACCAAGCTAAACTGGTGAAGTTAAAGCCTACACTTCCCTTTAGGCTTTACCTCGAATAGTTTAGCATGGGTTAAGGCCACGTGCCTTGTTTACTTAAGGCTTTTCAAATGTATTAGTACATATGTGTTACTTAACATGTACTAATATCCCACCTTAAATCCTAGTCTATTTAAGGCCTAAAGGAGAAATGTGCTGATACCGTAGCCCAGCACCTCAAAGAGGTTACTTTGCTGAACAGCCCAATCAGTTTTCCTCCCATTTTTAAATTTTAGTTTCATTCTTCGAATATCTGTGAAACATTCAGGATTTAGGGTTTTGTATCATGAAATCAGGAAATGTACAATGGCTCCCTAATCTGATAGTGCACCTTGAAATTTATTGATGTAATGTACTGTACTTTCATAGCCATAATGGAGCAGATTCAGAGCTCAAGGACGAATGATTATCTCTGTTTACATGTAATTATAGGGCTCTATTCAAAGCCAAGTTTATTCACTGAGGTGCTGAGCATCTTCAGCTCCCATTGAGAGGTGCTTAGGGTCTGACTCAGTCTGAGACTGCTGATGCAGTTGAGCACAGCACCTGTTTACCGTGTTGGCAAGTGCATTACTGAATGAAATAATAGGCTGAACTATATGGCATGCGTGTGAAACCACACAATGAGGCTAATTAAAGATCAGGGTCCAGGAATGTAGAGTAATTCCTGTGGTTAGGAGAAGAGATTTAGATTTACTGCCTGAATTATTTTTCCTCTGGGTGCAGTGCTGAGACTGTGTGAAGAGGTGGGGAAGTTATAGTTAATACAATTTCATATCTTACCACATGTGAAAGAAGCTTTTGAACTAGAGATGTGATCTCATGATCATTTTCAATTGTGGTTGTTCCTCCATATTGTAAAATGGTGATTTATTTTTTCTCTGTGCTGCTCTGTCTGTCCTAGTGAATTTGGGCAGCTTGCTTTAGATGTACTGGATAATGCATTCAAACAGAACGAGCAAATGGCCATGAAGCTACTGACCTCCGAGCTGAAAAATTGGAGCAACTCAACTTGCCTGAAACTGGCTGTGTCAGTGGGGCTGCGGCCCTTTGTGTCTCACACTTGCACACAGATGTTACTAACTGATATGTGGATGGGACGCCTGAAGATGCGGAAGAACTCCTGGTTTAAGGTAAACTCACTGACTTGTGCCGCATCTAAACCTGCAGAGGAAGCTTATGCTGAAGCACGCATTTTTCTCCTTACATGTAGCTAGGTTTTGTCCTGATCTAATGCAGACACACATTAAAGACAGCATGCACGCTGAATGCACCTCCTCAGACTTGTGTTTCTCTTTTAGGTCATTCTAAGTATTCTTCTGCCTCCCACCATCTTGATGCTGGAGTTTAAAAGCAAGGCAGAAATGTCTCATGTGCCGCAGTTCCAGGACTTTCATCAGTTCACACGGCATCACAGTGATCAGAGCCTGTCCACCACTAAAGATGAGTTGTCTCTGGTTAGTTTGGCATCATCTTTAGCATTTATATTTTCACGAAACAGGGATAACATCTGGGTTGGTACTATTCCATTGAAAGCCTTTTGTCTTAAAATGTTACAATGCTTAGAAGACGTAGATTAGAAAGCTTATTACCATCTCCCTTACTTAATGTGAGTAAGATTTCACTCTTCAACTAGTCCCATTGATTGAAATCAGTGGGATTAGTTGTAGTTAAGGTACTACTCATTGTAAGTAAGTTTGGCACAGTCTGATTTTTTATAATCACCATAACTTGTGCACATCAGTGCCAAATGTCACAGTGAAATCATGGAAATACAGGGCTGGAAGGGAACTCAAGAGCCCATCTAGTCCAGCTGAGGCGGGAACAAATAAACCTAGATAGGTGTATGTCCAACCTGTTCTTAAAAACCTCCAGTGACAGGGATTCCACAACCTCCATTGGAAGCCTAGTCCAGATTTTAGAGTTACAAAGATTTCAGACTGTGGAGCAGAGGACATAAGGAATGGATGTGAGTTTTGGGGGGACATATGTTCAGGTGGTTTCAGTTTGGAATTTCTTTCCCAAGGGCTCTTCCCAGTCTTGGGTTGAGCTTGGACATTTTCAGACTTTACCTGCATTGTACAACAAGCTTGGGCCTGTGGTGGGAGGATGCTAGCAGAGAATTGGTGGTTCAACACACTGGAAAGGGGACAATAAATGAAAGGTGCTACCTGGGTAGCTGGTGCAAGAGTGGATGGGATACTCCAGCTACTAAAAAAGGTGGCAATTTTAAATCAGTCTACCTGGGCAGCTGGCCACAGATCTGTCCACAAAAACAATCAACATGGCACACGTTTCCCCCCATCCAGATTACCTCTCCCCACACCAGGACAGGGCTCAGCTGTTGGCAAGTCTGGCAAGATCTGTTCTATCACTTTATAAACAATATATAGTCCTGAAAAGTTAGGAAGGTTTATCTAACTAGTGGATAGGGCACTGTACTGAAACTCCAGAGACATGGGTTCTGTTCTCAGCTTAGGCACACACTTCTTGTGTAGCCTTGGATAAATCGCTCAATTTATCTTGTGTATCACTTCCCCATCTGTAATACTGAGGTAATACCACCCTACCTCACAGTGGTATTGTGAGGATAAAATCCTTTAATGATTGTGAGGTGCATGGTTATGGTGTTTACATGGTGATGGTAGCCATATAAGATTTTGATAAATACATGTATGTATGTATGTTTATATATATAGTGTGTTTATATATATGTATGTGTGTATGTGTGTGTGTGTATGTATATATATATATATATATATATATATATATATTTCACACAGCCAAAAATGTTAGAAAAACATTATTAAAGTCAAGTGCTCAAAAGTTAGGAAATGCCAGTGTTAAGGTTGCCTGTGCAACCTTCATTTGGTCCTCTTGTGCCTATGCATTATGATACAGGCAGTAATTACATGATCAGTCTCCTCCCACCTACCTACTGGCTCCCAGTCCCCCATTTCCTTCTCTGACTCACAGTCCAAATATCTTTGCCCAGTCAGTCCCAACCGCCTTGTACCAATCTACTCCCCATGTCTCTGTCCACAGGCCTGGTTGAATCAGGGAACATCTATCTCCACACTGCCTCAGCCTGAATGATTGACAGCACAGCAGAGACAATTTCTTTGTTGTCAGTTTAGGTGCCCTGACCCAGCACATTTCACAGCAGCCCAAAGCTGCAATTGCAAGGAAATCCCCTCGCTGTTGCCTGCCTAGTGTGAACAGAATCTTCTGGGAGTTTTGCTAGGAAATCTAGGAAGTTTCTCCTGAGCATGTGCTTATAATTTGGCCAAATTTAGGCAGCTTTTCACAGGGATAGTAAAAGGCACATCCCTGACACAAAGACTACCCCCAGTCAAATCTCAAATTCCTACTCCAATGCAAGGGAGTACTAGAGCTCTTGAAAGAAAAGATTACCAGAATTTTTTATCATTGGCAATTTTTTCCCATAGCCTCATTTTTGGAAATGGCTGAACCATTTTGGCTGAAATTTTCCACAATATTCCATCCTGAAGCAGATACCTCACATGGAAAATTTCAGCCCAAACTGTTTAAGTTAGGCAAAGTTAAAAGCATCTGAAAAGAGGATTTTATAATAGGAAATTATTAAGGCAACCATGCTACCAGCCTCACCGATGATAAATAAAATTAGACAAATGTTTGGGGACATTTCTTTCACAATTAACTTTCAATTTGCCTAAAATAAAAGAAATTTTTCCAGAACTTCCTCAGAAACACAACAGAAATGGCAATGCCAATTCTGAAGTGTTCTCTCTACGAGGCAGAAGAATGTGGATGCACTTGTGCCCTGCAGTGTCTGACTAATAAAGTCAATTCAAAAAGGTCTTTTACTGGTTAGATAACAGCTACGATTCAGTGGTAAGGCCAATTATAATTATGGGCAGCTGGGACCCCTTGCAGGAATGTAAAGGGAACAAAGTAGAATGAATGTTATCTGACTTGAATGAGACAGGAAGGTTTCCTTTCTAGAGAAGCACTGTTGTTAGCTTCATAATTTATCAAGTGTTGAGTGTTCATTCTTTTTCCATAAACTGTAAAGATTAGCTGTGAATTTTCTGGCAGTGAGTTGATATGAACAAATATAAAAAAGCCACAGGAGAGTTCCAGGATATACAGATTCAGTACAAGTGCATTTTTCACACGTGGTTGTAAATTATACTTTAGTCTGCTGAAACTAGAAGTTGTATTATCTCATGGGACAATTTTCTATTCTTCTGTTGGCAGAAGCCATTATTAAGACTTAAAGAAAATTGTGTGGGCTGGTGGTGGGTAGTAATATATCGAGGGCCAATACCAAGAGCAAATTATGACTTCCCTCCTGTGCCAGCTCATCTGCACTGGTCAGTGGGTGGAGGGCTCTGCGCATCTGTTCCTTGGAGGTAATAAAGTGGACACCAACATGCCTATGTGCCCAGACCTGTGTAAGAATGGTGCTGACTCACTCACGCTCCCTGAATCAGGCACATTGTCCAAATCACAATAAATTCCCCAGGTTAATAATTTTGCAATCCTTTAGTTCTTCTCTCTCTATGTATATATTCCAGATTTTCTTAGAACTGTTCTGTGGTGCTTATCACTGTAATATCTGAATGCCTTGTGAACATCAATGGGTTTATAGTCACCACATCTTTATCAGATTGGGAGTTATTACTATCCCTGTGTCACACATTGGGTAAGTGAGGTACAAAGCGATTTAGGGACTTGCCCAAGGTCACACAAGAAGTCTGTGTCAAAGCTGGGAATAGATCCAGATCTCCTGCTTCCCAGTCCAGTGCCATAACCATAAGACCACCTTTTTGAAACTCAGAAGAACCTTGTGTATTTACAGTTAAGTGTAATGCTAAGAATATTATCTGGTATTGCTTCTTGCAAAAGACAGTTGCAACTGCATGTGACTGAGATATGCTAATTGTTTCTGCATATACCACACAGCATTTACTGTAGAATTGCCTTTCCAAGTTTCCCTGTGTTTCTGTTAATGTGGCTGAATTCTTGTACTCATACAGTATGCTGTCTGACTTTAAAACTCTGTTTCCTTTAGAAAAAGGATTATGATGCAGAAAAGGGACCTGAGAAGCCAGACAAAAGCCAAACCTTTTCCACCGACAGTGCTCACAGAAGACTTCCGAGGACTAGAAAAGTCTATGAATTCTACAGTGCCCCAATTGTCAAGTTCTGGTTTCATACGGTTGGTCATTGCCTGCATTTTTCATCCTCACAATTAATTGTAGGTGCAAATATTAGCTCTGGGTTGGGAGAACCAGCAGGATGAGCTCATAACATTCGTTTGACTTTAGTGGGGTTCTGTGCAGCTGCAGCATTTTGCCTGCACATTGTAAATTTCAGGATTGGAGCCTTTGTGGGTTTTGAATGTGTGCTGCATATAACGTGGAAAAATAGTTTTTACCCTGTCTTCTGTTGAATATTTTGGCAATAAAGCAGAGAGACTTTTTTTTTTTTAAAAAGGTGCAACCAAAGCCGGGACTCTTGCACTAAGGGAGGGGAAAGAATAAAATGAAGCCCAGTGGGGAGCCACCCCTCCCCAACTCCCTCCTGGACATAGATCTGTGCAGGGGAGACAAACCACCCACTCAACTTGGGGGACCTTTCCCCCAACCATGTGGCCTTGGGGGACAACTGCAGAGAGCAGCCATCCAGAAATACCAGCCTGTAGGAACAGAAGCAGCCAAAGCCAGGACCTCTGGACATTCCAGTAAAAACTGTAGCATGTTCCCTGACTTTCTTTGCTCTGTGCCGATTAGCTAGGGTGACCAGATGTCCCATTTTTAAAGGGACAGTCCTGTTTTTGGGGACTTTTTCTTATATAGGCGCCTATTACCCCCCACTCCCTGTCCTGTTTTTTCACAGTTCTGGTCACCCGATGATTAGCTGTAATGTTATACCAATAAAATAAAAACCAGCAGGATCTTATTAAAGGGGAAAAGGCAAAATACCACATTTATTGTGAATACAGAAAGAATCATAGTAAGCAGTTAGTTATAGCTATAACATTCCATTCAATTTATTCACACATTCAGTCATACAAACACACACACACAGGTTCTGCAAGGTTGTTATCATAGTTACCAGCCTTAGAGTTGCTCATGCCAAGCCACTGGCCAGGGGCCTGGACATGGGGAGGGAGCAGGGCCTTGTCAGATGCTCATCTGATGCTCCTGGAAGTTGGTTTGCAGAATCAGACCCCAAAAGTTCTCACTTTCTAGAGTCCATTTGTATAGGAATTTCTTCCTATGCCAGTCTATGGGAATTGCTTCATCATGCTGTTGCTGAATCAATCAGCAGATAGCACATTCCTGACGGCTCCGTGCTGCTAGATGTTATCTTGTTCTTTGGTTCTCCCATTCTTGAGGCTGTTGGGTGGATTCCAGTCTGCCCTCCGGGGGTCCTCTGGTTATTTCCACTTGACGCCTTCTTCAGCCGATGGACACTGGATTCTTAGGCTGGCACCTCCCTGATCATTCAGTTATCCACACCAAGCATCCATCCACATACATCCTCTATCTCTATTTTAATCACAATTGTTAATACAACAAAAGGGCGGGGAGTCTCTGGGTGCTGTTTTTGTTGTTACAGAGTATTGCGTTGAAGAACAGATTCTGTCTTAGAATGTACTAACGCAATTAGCAGCTTGCAAGTTTCACACACAGAGGGAGAGAAACAGTACCAAAAACCAAGAGACCTCTTAATTAGTAATACCCTGGAATTTAAACTATGGGGAATCAAACTCATTTGTGATTTTAATACAGAACTTCTTTAATATGATCCAACAGTTTGCACCAACCCTTCTCCTCCCTCACAGGCTATGTCTGCACTTGGAGCTAGTGGTGTGATTCCCAGCCCGTGTAGACACAAGTTAGTGTGCTAAAAATATTTGTGGTAGCCATGGTAGCACAGGCAGTGGGCTAGCCACCCCAAGTAAAAACCCATGCGTTTGTATGGCAGCTACTCTATTCTCTTTACTGTGCTAGCTCCAATGAGAGCTCGTGTGAGAATGTCTTCTCGTTCTCGAGCTGGGAATCACACTCCCAGCTCCAAGAATAGACGTAGCCACAGTCGCCTCACCTCAACTTCACTCCACAACTGCCCCATCTCCCCTGCCCTGTCCCCCTCATGTTTTTCCCTTCATTTTTCTTTCCATTTAGCTGATCCCTTCATAACTAACAACCCTCCCCACACCCAAAAAAAAAAAAAAAGAAACGATCTCACAGAACTAACATGACATTTGCTGCCATCACATTGTTCACTCTGCTTTTGTGTTACACCCATTCCCTCACTGTGCCTGTCTGGTCTATTTAGACAATATCAGCTCATTATTTCCTTGTACTCCCCCATCATTCTGTCTGTATCCATCTGTTGTCTCTTGTCTTATACTAGGATTCTAAGCTTTTTGGAGTAGGGACTATCTTTTTGTTCTGTTTGTACAACACCTAAAGTAATGGGGTCCTAGTTCATGAGTGGAGTTCCTAGCGGGGACGGTAATACAGATAATGAAAAATAATGATAATAAAGCTCTGGAGGACATTCCCCAGAAGGGCGTAGCAATCTGAAGGGCTGACAGGAAATTTTTGGAAGCAAGCGCTTGGTAGTGTCCCATTACTTTGACAAAATTTTGTTTAATTATATAGCACACTTGGTTTTCCTCCTGGCTGTGTTTCTAGTGAGTTTCTAATTTCTTTGTCACTGCTACCTATGCATCTGGAATGTGTATTATGTGTTCTGCAGATGGCGTACTTGGCATTTCTCATGCTGTTCACTTACACTGTGTTGGTGAAGATGGAATCCAGGCCTAGTGTGCAAGAGTGGCTTGTAATTATCTACATTTTCACTACTGCCATTGAGAAAGTCAGGGAGGTGAGCTCTTCCTTTTCCACTCTCTCTACTCTACATCTCTAGAGGACAAATGACAAATAATGACTGTAGATTCTTAAATTCCTTTCCAAAGGTTTACCAGAAGAAATATGCCTTTCCTTTACTTTTCAGCTGTCCTAGTTAATTAAAAACTAGGGACTGTTTTTCCAAGAATAGGTGCCTAAACTTTGCCTCCTAAATCCCTATTTAGGCACCTAAGCCAGTGGGAACAATAGTTTGGCAGGAAACAGTTTTGAAATGTTTCATTTCAATTTTGACCTTTTTTAAAAAAACATCACTTTTAGTATACTTAGCTTAAATTTCAATACAAAAGGTCATTTCAAACTGGAAAATTTGATTTTTTTGTTTAAAAATGTTGCAATGAAACATTTTAATTATTCTGAAACTTAAGAAAAAAACCAAACACCTGTCCAGTCACGAGATTTATCGAAACCAACATTGTTATGTCAACAGTTTTTGTTTTGACAAATTGACATTTTTCGATGAAAACAGTTGTCAAAAAATTCCTGACCAGCTCTATTGGGAACTGTTAGGTGCCCAGCATGTTTGAAAATTAATCCACCTATTTAGATGACTAAATATGGAGGTAAGAGCCTAAATCAAGGCACCCATTTTTGAAAATCTTGGCTTAGGCCACTGGTTCATTGATAATGGAATATGGATTGTACCTCTAGGTCACTGCTTTGATTGTATCATTGACTGGAAGTTATTACCAATTAATAGCTGTTTGGTGATCTATTGTATGTAAAATACATTGGAGGTCTCCTTCCAGTCTCTGTGGGGAAGAGTCCACATAATAAAAATGAAAGTTGGTTGAAAATTTTCAAAATTTGAAACGAAGATTTTTTTTTTACAGATTTTGATTTTTGAAAAAGCAAAGAAAGCATTCAAAATTAATTGCAATTGACTGATTAAATCAACTGGCCCCTCTGGTGGATGTCTCAGCTTAGAAGCCAAGTTTTGAATGAGCATGTAGTACTTTTTCTGCTAAGGAGGTATTCACTGTAGACGAGGAAGCTTGCACTGCAGCTAGCTGTACGGCATTATGTTCTGTGGAAACAGAGGCACATCTACAAACATACTGTTTGGTGAAAAAACAACCTTACTGAAATTGGATCCTCTATGCTAAGTACAAGCTACATTCCAAAGCTATAGATGATGTTAGTGACAGAAACAGTGGCATATTGTCCACATTATTTTATGGGATGAGACAAATAATCCAAAATTCTCTTCATCCGATTATAATATTACCTAAACAAACATACAAACAAACATAAATAAAATAAAAATAAGTACCATAAATATTTTTAATATGATGTTGGAATGCTTTACTTACTGTTAAAAGCGTAATGGATACCTTTAATTTTTTTACCAATTTGAGACAATTCCTTGTAGTGAAAGTAGGGAATTCTGCTAGAACACCTTTATCTCTCAGAACAGAAGAAACTTTTGAATTGTGACCCCTACAAAAAGAGGAAGAGGACATTAAGGCTTTCAAAGGGAAGCCCAAATCTAGGGTAGAAAATGGAGTCTGGAACAGATGTGGAAGCTATATGACTGGATATGAGGTTAAAAATGACAAAAGGACACAAAAGGTTTATCTGATTTTAAAAAAAAATCACAGTATGAAACACCAACCATCTCAGAGGTCACAGTTGTGCTATGGCACATCTTGTTTGTGGGTTCAGGAACATGTCAATCAAGACTATTAAACACGATTTACAGGAGAATTTCTTAGTCCATGTACCAGTTCTGGTCTACTGGAAAAGTAACACTGTGTCTTACACATGCGACTGATTCATTCCTTAGGGCCTTGTTATGTTTGACTGTGCAGAAGTGTTTCCTCTAGATTGTATCAAGGAACTGTTACAGCCTTAGGGCCTGATCTTTAAAAATATTCATGTAAGTAACTACTCATGTGAGTAGTCCCACTGAGTTCAGTGGGATTTCTCAATTACATGAAGTTACTCATATGAGTAAATTTTTGCAGGATCAGGGCCTAACGTTTCAAAATCTCTCTTTTATTTGCTCCTTATCAGTTTGATCGTCCATAGCAGTGCATAATTGACCTCAATCATGCAATGTGTAAAGGTCTTATTTATGGCCTTCCAAGGATTCCACTTCACACATTTGCTTAGTGAAGCTGAAAATCCCTTTGGGGCACCCTTACAGTTCAAGAAGCAAACATTTCAATCTCTACCTTCCCAGTTTCCAACATTCCCTTTTCAGGATTGGCATACAGAGATCTTACTTTGTATTTCAGATCTAAACTAAAACACATTAATTACTTTAATGTCAGCAGGGTTGGGCTGGTATTTTCCATGACTGTGGGGCTTTTGAAAGGGTTTCTGTAGGTCATGACCATTTCTCCTCCAAACAAACCCCATATTTGTTTACAAAAAATACACATGCTTAGCAACTGCATACCACTTGCTCTTTTCTGCTATGGAATATATTACTCAGTGAATGAATTAAGAAGCAGAATTAATTTCTCAATAGAGAGAACTAACCTATTTGGTGTGGCAAGAGGGGTTCTTGAGCGCTACGACCATTACTATTTCATTTCAAATTCCAGCAATCATGGAATTGCAGAGCACTGACCTTGTGAACTTTCATTGTAAAAACTTGCCATAAATCAAATATTTCCATGTACCAGTTGATGGTTCAGACAGGGTGAGGGGCTGAAGGGTGAGGATTTTACTGGCCTCCGTTATTTTTTCTCACTTTCTTTTTAGATATTTATTTCAGAGCCAGGAAAGTTCAGCCAAAAGGTGAAGGTGTGGATTTACGAGTACTGGAACTTCACTGATTCCATAGCTATCATCCTGTTTATGACTGGTTTTGGCTTACGCTGGGCTGATCCTCCTCTTCAAACAGCAGGGAGGCTAATTTACTGCTTGGATATAATATTTTGGTATGCACGGCTCCTTGACTTCTTTGCTGTAAATCAACATGCAGGCCCATATCTGACGATGGTTGGGAAAATGGTGAGTATTTGACTGCAGGGTAGCATTTTTGCACTTATGACACCTAATATGATGGACGAGTGAAGTTCAGAAATGGACACAAAATGGAATGGTGACCAGACTAGTGCTGGGCTAATAATTCAAAAGTATTTTACCAACAAGTTGTGCCTCTCTTTCTGATCATAAGTTGTCCATGATCGGAGCACAGTTTTTGCTAATTTGTTCATTATTTTAATTTATCCACAGAAGCCATTTTCTCTTGGTTCCTCAGAGAAAGGCTGCATTTTAGCTGAGCTTTCTGATCAACAGTGAGGAAAAAACAAACAAACAAAAATCCTTTCTAACTGTGGCAGACAGTGACTTAGTACCTTAAGTAATTCCCCTAGCTCTTGGAAACTGACATGATTATTTTATATTTAGATTCAAATAATTCTGTCTCATGTTTAGCAGGCAAAATTGCCCTGAGATCAAAGTTATTTTTTGCATCAGAATTGAGACTGAACTACTATATGCTCTTGAGAGAGATCTGTGGACTCCTGCTGTAATTTCCCTCAGTTATTAGGCAATGTCTTACTAATATTTTACATTTTGTCTCACATAATAATTATAGCACAGTGTTAGAAGGTGAAATTCTTTTCTCTAAGATTCATTGAGGAAGACCTCATGACTGAAATTCATCCCTGGTCAGAGGACCAGCTGAAGGCCTGTGAACCATTCAAATCCCACTTACTCCCTCTAAGAAGGACTTGAGTGATGGGTAGGCCTCATACTGGCTCTCTGAGGTGGCATGAATTTCACCTCTAGTGGATAATACGGCCAAGCCAATTTATGGAAATAAAACCTGGACTTCCCTCTCCCCAAGAAATGATGATATTACATAAGAACATAAGAACGCCCATACTGGGTCAGACTAAAGGTCCATCTAGCCCAGTATCCTGTCTTCTGACAGTGGCCAATGCCAGGTGCTCCAGAGGGAATGAACAGAACAGGTAATCATCAAATTATCTATCCCCTGTTGCCCATTCCCAGCTTCTGGCAGCAGAGGCTAGGGACCCCATCCTGGCTAATAGCCATTGATGGACCTACTCTCCATGAATTTATCTAGTTCTTTTTTTAACCCCTTCACAACATCTTCTGGCAAGGAGTTCCACAGGTTGATTGTGTGCTGTGTGAAGAAATATTTCCTTTTGTCTGTTTTAAACCTGCTGCATATTAATTTCATTTGGTGACCTCTAATTCTTGTATTATGAGAAGGAGTAAATAATACTTCCTTATTTACTTTCTCCAGTCTAGGGTTGTCAATTTTGATTGGCTGTATTCCTGAAGATTTCATCACATGACATAATCTTTAATTAAAGATTAATTTTTAATTCCTGGAGACTCCAGGCCAATCCTGGAGGGTTGGCAACTGTATTCTCCATACCAGTCATGATTTTATAGATCTCTAACATATTCTGCCTTAGGTGTCTCTTTTCCAAACTGAAAAGTCCAGTCTTATTAATCTTTCCTCATATGGAAGCAGTTCCAGACCCCTAATCATTTTTTTTTGTCCTTTTCTGTACCTTTTCCAATTTCAATATATCTTTTTTGAGATGGTCCGATCACATCTGCGTGCAGTATTCAAGATTTATATAGAGGCAATATGATATTTTCTGTGTTATTTATTATCTATCCCTTTCTTAATGATTCCCAACATTATGTTACCTTTTTTGGCGGCTGCTGCATATTGAGTGGATGTTTTCAGGGGACTATCCACAATGACTCCAAGATCTCTTTCTTGAGTGGTAATAGCTCCTTTAGACCCCATCATTTTATATGTGTAGTTGGGATTATGTTTTCCAATGTGCATTACTTTGCATTTATCAACATTAAATTTCATCTGCCATTTTGTTGCCCCTTCACCCTGTTTTGTGTGATCCCTTTGTAACTCTTCACAGTCTGCTTTAACTATCTTGAGAAGTTTTGTATCATCTGAAAATTTTGCCACCTCACTGGTTACCCCTTTTTCCAGATCGTTTCTGAATATGTTGAATAGGACTGGTCCCAGTACAGACTCCTGGGGACACCACTATTTACCTCTCTCCATTCTGAAAACTGACCATTTATTCCTATCCTTTGTTTACTATCTTTTAACCAGTCACTGTCCATGAGAGGACCTTTCCTCTTATCCCATGACAGCTTATTTTGCTTAAGAGCCTTTGGTGAGAGACCTTGTCAAAGGCTTTCTGAAAATCTAAGTACACTATATCCACAGGATCACACTTGTCAACATGCTTGTTGACCCCCTCAAAAGTTCTAGTAAATTAGTGAGGCATGATTTCCCTTTACAAAACCATGTTGACTTTTCCCCAACAAATAATGTACATCTATGTGTCTAACAATTCCGTTCTTTATTATAAGTTTCAACCAGTTTGCCCGGTACCAAAGTCAGGCTTACTGGCCTGTAATTACCAGGATCACCTCTGGAGCCTTTTTAAAAAATTGATGTCACATTAGCTATCCTCCAGTCATCTGGTACAGAAGCCGATTTAAATGATAGGTTATGTACCACAGTTAGTAGTTCTGCAATTTCACATTTTAATTCCTTCAGAACTCTTGGGTGAATACCATCTGGTCCTGGTGACTTATTACTGTTTAGTTTATCAATTTGTTCCAAAACCTCCTCTAATGACACCTCAATCTGGGACAGTTCCTCATATTTGTCACTTAAAAAGAATGGCTCAGGTTTGAGAATCTCCCTCACATCCTCAGCCATGAAGACCGATGCAAGTAATTCATTTAGTTTTCATATATTATTACTTAAATACATATATGTGAAAGCTGTGATTCGTACTCCCACTCAGAATGAATATCACTATTTTAATACAGCTATCTGTATTTCATTTTTCCATGCAGACAGCAAACATGTTCTATATTGTAGTTATGATGGCAATAGTGTTGCTGAGTTTTGGGGTATCACGAAAGGCAATCCTTTCTCCAGAAGAGCCTCCCAGCTGGACTCTTGCACGAGATATTGTGTTCCAACCCTACTGGATGATGTTTGGTGAGGTCTATGCTGGAGAAATCGATGGTAAGTGATCTTGATGGGACTACTAATGTGCTTAAAGTTAAGTATGTGCTTAAGCGCTTTGCTGGATTTGGGCCATACAGCTTGGACCAACAATAAAGTCCATACTTTATTGCCAAGAAGGCCAATGGCATTTTGGGATGTATATGTAGGGGCATTTCCAGTAGATCGAGGGATGTGATCATTCCCCTCTATTCGACATTGGTGAGGCCTCATCTGGAGTACTGTGTCCAGTTTTGGGCCCCACACTACAAGAAGGATGTGGAAAAATTGGAAAGAGTCCAGCGGAGGGCAACAAAAATGATTAGGGGACTTGAACACATGACTTATGAGGAGAGGCGGAGGGAACTGGGATTGTTTAGTCTGTGGAAGAGAAGAATGAGGGGGGATTTGATATCTGCTTTCAACTACCTGAAAGGGGGTTCCAAAGAGGATGGATCTAGACTGTTCTCAGTGGTAGCTGATGACAGAACAAGGAGTAATGGTCTCAAGTTGCAGTGGGGGAGGTTTAGGTTGGATATTAGGAAAAACTTTTTCACTAGGAGGGTGGTGAAACACTGGAATGCGTTACCTAGGGAGGTGGTGGAATCTCCTTCCTTTGTGATTTTTAAGGTCAGGCTTGACAAAGCCCTGGCTGGGATGATTTAGTTGGGGACGGGTCCTGCTTTGAGCAGGGGGTTGGACTAGATGACCTCCTGAGGTCCCTTCCAACCCTGATATTCTATGATTCTATGATACTAATTCAAAGCATGTTGGTTTCAGTGTGCATCTAATGTTAACTGGCTATATCGTGCATTATCAGAAAGGAGAATAATCCCTTTAGGGTCTTTGTTAAATCAGCTTTAGAGCCTACAAATTTAACTTTGTAAATGAAGTCACAAAGCCCATGACAGAGCACGTGGGAGCAAGTGACAAAGCATTTTTCATTCAGGGGATCCTGCTTTGGAATAAATTTCTGGAGGAGATTAAGTCAATCCAAAATCTGACCATCTTGAATAAATACTGCAGAGCCTTTTCACCACAGCAAGAATTACACTCATAACATTGAAACCCCCATCTACCCAAACAGCCCCCCACAAAAACCAGTAACAAACAAGTGTTTGTTGATTTGTGATTTGAAGAGGTCTAAGATTTTTCTTTAAAACAGAGGGAAAACTCCTCAGTTGGTATAAATTGGCACAGCTCCTCTAAAGTCACTAGGGTTTCCCTGCTTTATACCAGATAAGATCTGTCCTTCTACAGTGAAACACATACTAAATATTAACCTACCATGGCTATGCTGATTTATGTGGTAACTGTGGTTTTCATTTCCTTCCTGTGAAGCTTGTGAATTAAATGAAGACTGCCCTCCTGGGTCCTTCCTGACACCATTCCTCCAAGCTGTATACCTCTTTGTACAGTACATCATCATGGTCAACTTGCTGATTGCTTTCTTTAAGTAGGTACCAATGATACGTTGTTGCAAAACCAAACCAAACCAGTGGCTATGCTGCCAATATTTCTACAGGAGGCTCCAACAAAAGCCCCCCCATTAGCCTATGATAAACCCCGAACTTCCAGGGTGTATTTGTGCTTGTAGATAGGTGGAGGTTTCTGTCATTTGGTGTAGTCTAATCCACCCTAAATAAAAAATCCTGATCTTAATCATTATTTTTATGAATCATAGGGGGTGAATTTATCTCTGGCAACCTTTGCATCCAGAGATGGAGAGTGCCATCAAAGACAGAGCAATCACACCAATTTCTCTTCCAGTTTGGTGGTGGAATTTTAATAAGAGGCTCCCTGGAGAGCCCTCCATTGCACAGTTAGTTTTTTTATTCTATAGTTTCAATATTTCAGTGGAGAAATTCTTTCAAATCTATTTCTAGCCATAGATTTAAAAAAAAATCAACTTGAAGAAATGCAGTGATTAGAGTTCAAGGCAATTGAATGATCAACATCCATCTTTGTTTCCATTCCCAAACAGAAATTCCTGTGTGGAAATTGTGGCAAGGCATGGATTTCTTTTTCATATATAGCTGTGAAATTGCAGTGTGAATTATTTCTATATTTAAATCTTCAATAGCAACGATGTGCTAAACCCAACAGTTCTGCAGTTTGGTTTCTTTCTCATGAGAGACAAATATTGGTTATCCTCAGTACAGATTTAGCTGTACATCTAATTATTCTCTCAGAAACAGAACTGGTGTTGTTATGATTCACTTCTGGGTCTTCGAGAGCCAGGTGTGACTGGGAAATTATAAATAGATTGAATTGAAAGCTGTGCCTCAAGACTGAAGGTCGCTTTCCAGAGTGTTGGCTGTTGTTGTACAATAAACTGTTGGATGTTTTTTCGGTGCCAAGTTTAGCAGTGTCACTGACCCCCAAAGAACCCTTTGCAGGAGAGCCTTTTGAACGGCTGCCTTCTGCTGTAGGGTGTTGGTGGAAGGAGACAGAGAGAGGGAAGTGGAGAAACTAGTACTGAAGAACAATTTCCATTTTGCAGCATTGTTTTGTTACAATCATTTCCCTGGCTGCCAGTCCTGATTCCTACATTTAATCCAGTTCAGATATTCAGGCAATGTTGAATTCTTGAGACTATTTGACAGGGGAGGAGGGAACTTGAAACACTCTGGTTGAGATTTGCAAAGCCACCTCAGTGGGTTTGATGCACAATTCCCTTTAATTTTAATGGGAATTGGATATCCAGATCTGTGAGGCAGCTTTGAAAATGTCAGCCTCTGTGCGTTGTCTGCCTCTACATGCTGCTGCTTTGTTAAATTAAAGTTGCTAAACTGATTTACCCCATTTTAGGATTGGGCGCTTTGTTTCAATAGTGCAGTGTATCTGGAGACAGGCATCTTGTGTTATTATGTGTTCCTCACATGAACCTCTCTCTTTTTCTCCCCTCTCTCTGTTTTACAGTAATGTTTATTATGATATGAAATCCATCTCAAACAATCTCTGGAAATACAATCGTTACCGCTACATCATGACGTATCACGAGAAGCCATGGCTGCCACCGCCTTTCATCATTCTGAGCCACATTGGCCACCTCATAAGCCACATCTACCACCATCGTCCTTCAAATGAGCTGGATCAAGAGGAAGGCGATGTTGGACTAAGTAAGCAGAGGGCAGGTTTTCCAGGCCTTCTGCTGGGGAGCCTACAGGAATAGGTGATCAGGGATGTTTTGCTAGCCTTCCATCATCTTGTTGGTGGGCTTGATAGTGAAAAGGACACTTGTTGAGGTTTGTACTGTAAGACCTAATTTGGCTATCAGCCCAGACCAGTAAGGGGTTGTGTCACCACCAGCCCTGCAATTCTGGGTGGCTTAAATGCTATGTTGCTCTGCCTCACAGCCCTGATGCTAACAGCCCACATACAAGCATGTAGGTCACACCCTGGCTTCCACCATCCAGTTACTTTTTGCAGAGTGATCACAACACCACCCCAGTTCTGAATTTCTGCCATACCATCTGCTGGTGTGACAATTTGCTGAGGTTTCCAGAACTGTGAGTTACAGTGTTCCCTGATTTGCCTGAGCAAGTGAGAGTTTTTGCTACTGCTAACGTTTGTGGGAACTTGTCAGCAAACTCTTAGGATTCTGCCAGTCCAAACCTTTCCTTTCAGACAACAATCAGTGAACCCCAATTCCCGAATCCCTCAGCGCTGACCAGTCCTCTCCTGGAACATTGACAGACATTAAGTTTGTTGCTCCTTTAAAGAGACAATATGCTGCAGCTTACTAATTTAACTGGAGTTTGACAAACAGCCTTATTTCAGTCACAGCATTGAAATGGTTTATAGTAAAAGTAAAGCAAGTTTATTTAACAAAAGGACATGGAAGTAAGTGATACCAAATATAAGGAATAAAGATAGACTTGGTTACAAGCAAACAAAAGTAAAAATACACTTACAAGATTAAAAATTAATTTCAGCAAGTTGCAATCTTTGCCTCACCTATATTTGGTTCCCAAAGACTGCAACCCTCTTGGTTGAAGGATGAAATGTTCTGTGGTTTCAAGAGCTCTGGACCCTTGAATCCCTCAAGTGAGAGAGAACTCAAATGTCTTTTTGCCCCATCATATCACCCCAAAGTTCATTGTCTCTGTTTCAAGGGCCAGGAAGGCTTCCTGGTATTCTTTCCTTCCTGTGAACATCCTATCTCCCTGCTGATTCATATGTGTTAGGGTAATCTCTGAGACCTTATCCACTCAGGGGTATGTTGGGATGGCTTCTGAGACCATATCCACTTGGTAGCCCCTGAGACTTTACCGTTTCCCAAGAACTCAGCTCGACTCCAAACTCATCGCTGAGGTTCGTTTATTAGCATACAGTCAAACTATATGGAGCTGCTGAGACTCGTGTGGGGGTGGGTACAGTGTAGACCACACATAGAGAGTACAAAATTATTAATCAGTTTGTATACACATTCTGAAACAAACTGCCATATGTGCCTTCTATTCCACATAGGATCACGTGCTCTGTGACTGGCGCGTTAGTTTCTGGGAAGCAATCTCTACCCAGATCATGAGCTGTTCATGCATCGCACATATGCCACCTCTTGCATATTGCTTATTGCCCTACTATCTCTTTTCTACTAGCTACATATTTTACATATTTACAAGGCTACTGTGAATTCATACTTTGTTCATTGTTGCACTTCCTTGCTCAGAATAAATCTACACTGAACACTTTTTTTCTTTCATAGATATAACTTTTTCAGTTTAATCATATGTTTTTCTCTTTTTGTTTGTTTTTAAGGTGTATTACTCAGCAGCATATTCCCAGAACCACAATGGTGGCTATAAATTGTATACACATTAACAACAAACTTAATGTCTGCACTATGGTTTGGAGGCTAACCTCCTTTAGGATAGCTCACCATAGGTTACCTGTTTTTGCAATGCTGGTATAATCACCTCACTACTTTGTTTGGATATGAGTTGCATGATGGTTACCAGCTGTTCCAAAGTGCATTCTGCTAAACCCTGATTTTTATTTCTACTATTTCCTGAACCAAATGAATTACAAGTTTATTACTGTATATACCACATGTAATAGCCTTGCACATATTATTACCCTGATCAGCAGTTCTAGCTATTAAGCTTTTAAGATCCAGGCTTAAGGGAGGAGTCCCAAACTTGGCTATACTTTTAAAACATCCTTTTACCTATATTTCAGTTACATTATTTAAAAAAATGATAGGAGATAATGTTTGTATCACCACAGGAAATTAAGGTGTGAAACAGCACATGGGCCAATTAAAATAACATTCCTCGGGTCCATACTGGAAGTAGTCCCCTTCATCCGCTACACTCTACTGCCATTCCCAGTATGCATAGTGTTTATTTCACCAACTTACCAGCATCTCATCTATACTGTGCAATTTGCAGACTGCTGCACCAGAGTGAACCCACACGCCGGTAACTTTGTCCGTAAGACATTACACATGCACATGTAAATATGTCCCAGGTGCAAACAGAAATACAAGTCTGGGGCTTTGCAAATGTAGTCACTGTCAACAATTTAGGGCGAAGGGTAATCTAGTGAATATGGCACTGGACTGAGACTGAGAACTCTTGGGTTCAATACCCAGTTGAGCCACAGACTTCCTGCATGATCTTAAACAAGTTGTTTAATTTCCCATCTGTAATATTGGGATAAAATGTCCCTACTTCACAGGATTGTACCTACATTCATAAATTTTAAAGCTGGACAGGGCCATTATGGTCGTCTAGTTTGACCTCTGGCATAGTACAAGCCTAACCCAGTAAGACAATATTCAGTAAAAATCCATTAATGATTCAGGTCCTAAGATACTATATGATGAGGCCATATAAATACCTAAATAGGCAGAGATGTCCAATAGTTAATAATGGTCAGGAATCTATGCCTGATTCTTCAGGGAATGCAATTTCTGGCCTATGCACCTGACTTATTGTGCAGTGCTGTACACAGGTGGAGTTTTCCTTCTTGGCTGCTATAGCAATCAGGCAATGATGAGAAGAAGCATGACATTTGATGACCCCATCTCAGCGTGAGTAAATAAAAGCTGCTTTTCGATTTAAAGGAGCAATAAAATGGAACCATTCAAAAGATTTGGTTATGTAAGTGAACAATATAAGTAACAGGAAGTTCCTGCCCAGCTAATTTCCTGCCCAGATCCAAAATATCCTCTTTAAATTAGATACCAATGTTGATGTTACTTAGCTCCAGGATGCTCTACTCCATAGTAATGGACAACTTTATGCTTTTTGAAATACAGTGCATTGCAGTATGCATTCTTTATGCTTATAATGGGGTGATCACAAACACATCCCAGGTTATTGCTAATCTGTGCTTGCTGTGCTGAATATGCATTCCTAAAGATATCAGCCATGGTCAGAAATGATAACTGACTCTATATTCAAGATTAACTAGTCAGAGTTTAACCACTTCACTGCTAGTCGTTGTTTCAGCTCCTGTGCTGTGGAAGGAAGCCACATCATTCCTTTGAAGTAGTAATGTTCCTCTGGAATATTTGCATGCCATAAGTGAATAAACTGGGATAGCTTGTTTGTAGGGCACAGAAAAGTAAAAGAGCAGTTTAGCTCACTTAAAGTTTCTTTGAATAGAGAGGCTATTGACTTGGCTTCACACATTTTTTCAGAAAAACAGTTGTTTCAGGTATTTGAATTTGCTTACAAAGCCAAAACTATATCCAAAACCGCTTGGCAAGTTTTTTCTGCATCAAGTTAAAGTTCTGTAGGTGAGTGTCTACCCAGGACATAGGAAAACAGTGCCACCAAGTGGAAAATGAATGCATATACAAAGGCAGGGTGAGTGGAATCAGCCAGGCAAGAGCAGAAAGGTCATGGGAAGGACCTATTAGATTACTGAGTACATCCCACTGCAAAGAAGGATGTAGTACTCCAATAGAGGATGTACCATGTATTACAAAGACACAATAAAATATTTTAACATCAACGTTTGCTAGCCATTACCTCACAGTTTCCACACAGTTACCACAGTGTAGTGGGAAACTATGGTATCTCAAAAAGAAAAGGAGTACTTGTGGCACCGTAGAGACTAACAAATTTATTTGAGCATAAGCTGTCGCTCACGAAAGCTTATGCTCAAATAAATTGGTTAGTCTCTAAGGTGCCACAAGTACTCCTTTTCTTTTTGCGAATACAGACTAACACGGCTGCTACTCTGAAACCTATGGTATCTCAGACACCACTATGTGGTAACTGCTGACAAATGCTGTCCATTGCAGTACAGTTGCTAAAGACAATGGCAAAAGGGAATTTGCAGACAGAGAGAAAGAAAATTAGGTCTATTTTTTTAAAGAAATTTTTGCCAAATGCATTGTGTGAATGGAGATAGTATAGTTCCCAAATCTGAGAATCCCAATACATGAAGAAACATATCTCTGGAGTGTTGAAATCCACTTTGAAGTTGCTGGAAAAAAATCCAAAGAAAAATGAATTTGGAAGAAGAAAACAGTGAAATATCCTGAAGAGAAATTCTCCAGAGACTGACTAATTGTTTGATACTGTTTACATGTCTTAGCAGTACCTTAGACTTGACCAATTCTGTGAAAAAATCTTTTATTGGTCTACTGTAAGAATAGTCTCAAAGCATGCCAAGCTTGTTACATGTGTCTGGAGTTGTACATTTAAATATGTATTGCAATATCCCTTGGTTAATATTTGTATACATATGAATGTTTGAAAGCAATTAAGTGAAAAAGAACTCCATGACTACCTATCACACAGAATGTTTGAAAGAGCTCTGGTTGCTATAGCTGGCGTAAATTCTCTTTAGAAATGTTTTGAGACAAGGTAGAGCAGTCATATGAAAGAAGAGCCTCATAAGTAAGTCATATAGTGGAAAGTATTGGCTATTAGGTATAACTATATAAACATAATGCATGAAAATACTGGAGAGAAAATGTATCCCTAAGATCAGTTATTTGGCTGTGCATTTTCAAATCTTTTTATAAAATGAGTCAACATGCAAGAGGGCTTATATCAGCTGCCCTTTCTCTCCTTGGATTGAGAAAGATGCTCTAAAGCACATAAGCATATATTTGGAGTGTACACACATCACCAGTCTCCATATATAAGCACAGTTTCAAGAAACAAAAGGAAATATATTTTAACAAAAAGAAAAGGAGTACTTGTGGCACCTTAGAGACTAACCAATTTATTTGAGCATAAGCTTTCGTGAGCTACAGCTCACTTCATCGGATGCATACTGTGGAAAGTGTAGAAGATCTTTTTATACACACAAAGCATGAAAAAATACCTCCCCCCACCCCGCTCTCCTGCTGGTAATAGCTTATCTAAAGTGATCACTCTCCTTACAATGTGTATGATAATCAAGTTGGGCCATTTCCAGCACAAGAGTGGGGTGGGGGGAGGTATTTTTTCATGCTTTGTGTGTTTAAAAAGATCTTCTACACTTTCCACAGTATGCATCCGATGAAGTGAGCTGTAGCTCACGAAAGCTTATGCTCAAATAAATTGGTTAGTCTCTAAGGTTCCACAAGCACTCCTTTTCTTTTTGCAAATACAGACTAACACGGCTGTTACTCTGAAACCTGCCATTATGCAAGGCACTATATTTTAACAGTTTCTTTCTTTTTTAGTAAAGCAGGACAAATGCATTTCTTTGTCGGTATGTTTGGTACCAGCTATCATCTTATTTGTTTAGAACTCTACCTGAGTGATGAGGAGTTAAAGAAACTTCATGAGTTTGAGGAGCAGTGTGTGGAGAGGTACTTCCATGAAAAGAATGAAAGCTTGAATTCCAGTGACAGTGAAAGGATCCGTGTGACATCAGAAAGGTATGCGGGATTTGCTGCTGCTGAAACCTACCTAGAATGGGATATCCATTGCAGTATAAAAGACTATCGGCTAACAAATGTTTTGAGTACAAAGAATGGTTGCTCCACTTTATGTGTGCAGGGAAAGAGGAAAGGGCTTATATAGCCCTTTCTCCCACCCTACATCCATAATGTATCCATTTAAACTAAGTGCAAAGTGTGGCTGGTTAATGCTTCTGGCAGAAGTGTACTCCCACGTGTGTGCAGTACATGAGCAGTTGAGGGTGTGGCTAGGGAACTGCACCATTTTACCTTTGCAAACTATGTACCACTAGCAGGATGGTAGCGGGGTGGAGCGTATGCAACATGTTTTTATTTGCAGGCTTATTAATTACCAGTGATAAACATTCTCCTAACAGTGACCTCACATTCTCCTTACAGTGACCCTAGATGATGTATACCTATCATTCATGATATGGAGGCCTAATATCTACAGCCCGTATGGAATTACCTTTGTTATAGTTTCAGCTATACTTCCTCCCTCTAGTCATAACGTGTCAAAGGTGTGCTAGTTGGGACTTCCAAAAGCACAAGTGCTGGCCTAACTAAGCTTCTTCATTCCCCACTTTGTGTGAAAATCTCGCACAAAGTGTCACCATTGAGCTATTAGCATCAATTTGTTTTGCCTGGTGAAATGTAGCCCACTTAACACACTATCTACTCATGGACTTCATTTTCCATATACCAAACCAAAATGCATACAACAAAATGAATGAGTCTTATTAAAAAATGGCCGATAAAAAGATAGATTTGTCCATAGAGCAAATTTCTATTATACCAGGAAGATCTGAGTTAATTGAAAACTGAACTGATAAACAATAGATCAGTTAAATTAAAATGTATTTAGCAGAATAGAAAGAATCCCTCTTAAAAGAATACTGCTTAGATGAATAACATTTTTGGATCACCAAGGTTTCTTTTGTAGCATGATTTCTGTTCAGCACAGCTGCTGGTTTAGATTCTTGGAGGTATCCAGATACACTGCATCCTTTAGATACCATGCTGCTAATAGAATGCAGTTCCTCTTGTGTACTGCCTACCGCTAGGTTAATTCCTTTGTACATTGGTGGGATGATATATGGAGAGATTATATGATCTGATCTATCTATAGCTAGAACTAAGGAAATCATTTAGTTAAAATTAACTTATTGAATCATTTCAGGTTGGGAACTTTTCACAATGTACATTAGGGGTTTGAAGGCCTTAAAATACTTTGCTTGACTGGCAGATGAATTCTACAGAGAAAGTAAAAGTTAACATTTAGATGTATAAAATATGACCAAGGTGGCAAATGAATCCTTTGAAAAAAGTTCTTTTCCCGCCAGGCTTTTATATGTAAGAAATGAAAAAAAGTAATCTGTAGTCCTGTGAGCCCTTTTAGAGTGTTTTTTTTTTTTTTGCACAAGAAAGAAAGAGACCTCTGAAGACAGAAGGGCTCACAAACAATTTACCCATCCTTTCTGGTTCTCTCTTATTCTCCATGATCATTAACTTTGTGCCAGGGAGTGGTGGTTGATTTGAATGTGTTAATTATTAGAGGAGATTATTCCCAATGGAAAAGTCAGTGTAAAATTCATTTTAGGCTTTCTAGCTTTTAGCTCAGTAGTTCTGAATGTAGATCATGAATCAGGTTAGTTTATTATCACATGGAGGTGTTTATGAAGATGGAAATCACGGTAGAAAAATAGGAGTGGATTGTTTAATTATAGAATGGTAAAGATTTCCTCTGTTTTAAAGTTTTCGTTCATCATTTGGAATAAAGAAATAAAATAATACAAAGATTTCTGCTTTATTAGTTTAATATGGGTGTGTTTTTCCCTAGAGTGGAGGAGACGTTTTTGCTGCTGAAGGAAGTGCATGAGAAGGTGTTCTACATCAAAGACTTTTTGCTTTCCCTGGACAGCCAGCTAGGACACCTGCAGGACCTCTCTGCCTTGACTGTCGATACCCTAAAAGTCGTTTCTGCTGTAGACACACTGCAGGTAGAAAAGGCCCTGCTGGCTGAGACAAAGCACCGAGCCTGTAGGAAACTGCCACATAGCTGGAATAATGCCATGTATTCAAAGACTTTGAGCAGTTTGGAATGTTTGAATGATAAGAATTACAACTACTACAGCATGACTCCTTCCATTCTAAAGAGCTTGGCAAGAAGACAGTGGCGATCAGCGTGCCATAGCCACATTGTTGAAACTGGGGACTACAAGGAAATGAAGATAGCAAGCATCCAGATAAAGCAAGAAATAGAAAGTGACACGCTCACTTCTGGGGTATCCTCTGAGAGTAAATCAACCCCTGCATACGGACAGTTCCTCTTGGTCTCTACTGGTCATCAGGGAGCTGCTTCCACTGAAGGGGTGCCCTCACACCACCCCAGTGAGGTAACCAGAGATGGTTATGTGAACTGGGGGTTCTCTGAAGGGGATGAAAAAGGAGTTTCATGCAGTGAGAAAAGGCAGAAATCATGCATTCATTCCTCCTGTAACAACGACTGCAACTGCACCCGTAGCACTCCACAGCATGTCCAGATAAAAGCGTCAAAATCCTTCTCTTACAACTCAGACAAATCAGGATACGACAGTGACACCTCAGAGCCTGAGCCCATGTGCCAGCGCAACAGCATCTTCTGGATCAACCCACTCAGGAGAGACTGGACTATCCACAAGAGCAGCAGCTTTCAGTCCCTGAAGGGAAAGAAAGTGGGGAAGACCTGCAAAACCAAAGGTAGAAATCTTATTTTACGATAGCATCTTTCACTGAGGTTTGGGGAACTGCACAGGGGGAATATTATTCATTTTAATATTATTTATTGAGCCTTCACTTTCTAATAAAATCTCCGTTGTATAATCATTTAATTTTGTTTACCTTTACCCTCAGAGCGATCGAAATCTGCTGAGTTGATCCCATCTGTGTGGACAGAAGCAAAACAACAGAATAGAGACAGACAATCCCAGGAGGACAAGAAGAAACAAAAAATGCTTCAGGTGCCGGTAGGTACAGGTGTAAGTGGAATGCCATGTTCTTAATCTGCCTCGGTAGCTCTTTAGTGACAGTATCGTAATAGGGGATAGTAAAGTTAGCATTAATGCCCACTGGGGTTTTAGCCCTGGAAAAGTACTGCAGTCATGATCAAACTGGGAAGTCCCTAAATAATTAATCCCAAATCTATTGTCTTGCTTTGTTTTTGTTTAAATTCTCTTTATTTCAAACATTTAGTGGCTCAATCCTGCACCCATTGAAGTCAATGAGAGGTTACCATGGACTTTAAAGGGTGCAGGATCAGGCCCTAAAGCAGTTTTGTGTGGTAAGGACTCTGCCCTCTCTTCCTGATTAAGGCCAGGGTTTGGGAGGGTGCACTTGAATAACGTCCGGGACAGAAGGAAGGAGCAGCTTCAATCCTCCTTCCCTAAGTCCTAGCTGCTTTTTAAAGGAGTGTGGAGTGCATCAGTATTTTTTACAAAGAGATTCCCAACATCCTTTTGAGCTGGAGAACAGTTATCCCCATTTTAGTGATGAGAAAACTGTGGCAGAGAAAGGTTTAACTCATTTACTTAATAATGGCTTATTGTGCAGCCTTAGCAGAGTTATGAACAGAACCCTGAAGTGCTGATTCCCATCACTAGACAGCATGATAAGCAATTATATTTTAAAGATTGTGTATTAAAAAGTCACAGGACTTTCATTTTAAATATCAGCTGACCAGCTTTGTAACATTTTCTATACGTGTGCAGTGGGTTTTTTTCTGCAACATGTAACAAATACAGAATATATTTTTCTCAATTATTATATTTCATAGTGGTTAGAGCTGGAATCTAGGAGAGAGAAAACCCTAGGTTTCGTCCTCTGTCCTGTCACTTGCCAGCTAATATTGATCAATTTTCTGTGTTTCAGTTCACCAATCTATAGTAAGGGAAGAATAATACAGTGTAACCTGAGTTATCTGAAAGACCCATAGGACACCAAAATCTTCAAGTTCCTTTCTGCTCTTCCACAAAATATTATGTGCTGAATTGCTTTACCATATAAGCACTTCAGCCAGCTTTGCTTCCCTCACAGCCTCTGATCTTCCCTGCACTGCCCTTGTTCAATTGTTTGGCCTTGGGCAAAGCTGGTAAACCACTTCTGTTACTTGAGCATCATTTTTCTGAAGGTCTGAAATCTGAAACAGGGCATAAGGGGCATTCCAGAGGTGTTTGGATAGGGGAGGTTAGGATAGCTAAGGTACACTGCACTTCTCTTTCTCATGGAGGTATTTTGAGACTTATTCATATTGTTTGTAAAGCATTTTGAGACCTTATACAAGTGAAAATAATTATTGCTGGCATTCCTCTTGCAATGATTCTAAGAACCATGCTACAGAGGAGCTGCAGAGCTGTTTGTCTTAAAACATTGAGTAAAATTTTTTCTGTCCCCTGCCAGGTGATTACAGTGGATGGTTGTCCCCAGAGCACTCAAATGAGTTCAGAGCCAGCAGAAAGCTGTTTCTTGGGTGAAGAGAAATACAACAAGAACTGGCTAACTGCATCTAATTTCAATCAGCTAAGTATGTAACACTCTTCAGCTGATGAAGCTCAGAACTCCTGAATAAATAAGTAACAGTTCATGAATCTAAAGTGTCATGAACCAGTACCACCTCAGGAGGCAAATTATAGGGTCAGATTGTGAACAGACGCTGTACACACACATTCCCCCCAAACAGAGGGATGGGCAGACAGAAGCATGGAGTGGGTGGACCCTGGACTTCATCTTCCTCCAGTTTGCTGGCCACCACTGCTGAGCTGTCCAGGAGTTGGGGGAGTAACTTGCTATTTTTGTGGTACAGAAGCAGATTACTACCTCTCAGGAGTAAACAGGGATTAGGGAACTGAACGGTGTCTCTGTGATGCATGATTCCTGGCCTGGGGAATTTCTGGAGTATCACAGCATCTCACTGTACAAGCACAATCTAGCTGCTATTGGTAATTTTTGAAGAGGTTTATGGTCATAGGTATTACTATGATAATGCATACATTGGTAGATTAGTTGGTTTTTGGTAATTTTCATCCATTTGATGTACCAACCTTCCATTTTCCATTTGCAGCATAATGGGTAATTGGCCATAAATTCTTAGAGTACTTAGATGTCATTGCTCAGAATACATTCTTCATGGAGAAGTAAATTTATGTCTCCTGTATTTGAGTGATAAGTTCTAAGTAATGTGTGCAGTGTAGTTGTAGCCATGTTGGTCCCAGGATATTAGAGACAGAAGATGGGTAAGGTAATAACTTTAACTGGACCAACTTCTGTTGAGAGAGACAAGCTTCTGAGTGACACAGAGCTCTTCTTCAGGTCTAGTTCAAGTTCTGAGGAATGACATTTCGGACTCTTGTATAGCAGTGATTCTCTAGCTCTTTCATTATACAGGCCTCATTTTAAGAGTGAGATCCTCCAACAGATCATCTTATCTCCTGACTCTGTCTCTACACAGCTCTTAGATTACATTTTGCAGACCACCAGGAAAAGCACCATGGAGCACTGGTGCTCTACAGATCATAGTATGAGAAGACCCGAGCTACACTGGAACCTGTAGGCTAAGAGAAAGTGGGAACAATCTACTTCACTTTTGTGAAATTCCATTGTTGCTTTTATATTGTTGGCTTCTAGAGTAATACATCATACAGATATTTTATGGGTGTTTATTTTACAGTAATAATGCTTTTCATTTCAGTTTTAGAAATATATTTTCTCTGATTACTTTCTTGGTTAGGTTTGGAAGGTCTCAGTTATATGCACCAGAAAATGAAAAATCAAGAAACTGGTAGGCGCTCTTTGCAAATCTGTGACTCTCTGAGGCAGTCTCAAGAGGTAAGACCTGAGGACATATCATGGGCCAAATCTTCATATAAATTATTGTAGCTTCCATAGAGCTACACTGATTTTCACCAGCTGAGCTTCTGTCTAATGAGACACCTTTTGATGTGTGTGAAATTTCATTTCATGCTGGCAAGCCACATCTTCGGTAGTAAATGAATACTTAACAGATATTAACACTTAGCAACAATTAATAAAGTAGGATATTAAACTAGTGAATCAAGAAATGGGAGTGTGTATGAGGACAATGGTCAGAAAGGTGAGCATTTATTAGTAATTCTCTAGGCCATTAAGCAAATACACAATCTGATGTAGAATGTGTGAGCAGAGGTGATTAGAGAACCAAGGCAACCTTTGGCAAGTTCATCTTCTTAGCTATTAGGTGACCATATTTATTTCATGCAAAGTGAGAGTTAAATATTTGTTCTAGTGCAAAGATGTTTCCTACTGTATTTAGAGTGGTTTTCTTAATCTCTGGCTTTTAAAAAATTATGATTTGTCAGAACTGATTTGCAACCTTATATGACCGACTGGCTAAGCAGCAGTTCTGCAGAAAAGGACCTGGGGATTACAGTGGATGAGAAGCTGGATATGATTCAACAGTGTGCCCTTGTTGCCAAGAAGGCTAATGGCATATTGGGTTGCATTAGTAGGAGCATTGCCAGCAGATTGAGGGAAGTGATTATTCCCCTCTGTTCAGCACTGGTGAGGCTACATCTGGAGTACTGCATCCAGTTTTGGGCTCCCCAATACAGGAAGGATGTTGACAAACTGGAGAGAGTCCAGTGGAAGGCAACAAAAATGATCAGGGGGCTGGGGCACATGATTTATGAGGAGAGACTGAGGGAACTGGGCTTGTTTAGTCTGCAGAAGAGAAGAGTGAGGGGGGATTTGATAGCAGCCTTCAACTACCTGAAGTGGGGTTCCAAAGAGGATGGAGCTCAGCTGTTCTCAGTGGTGGCAGATGACAGAACAAGGAGCAATGATCTCAAGTTGCAGTGGGGGAGGTCTAGGTTGGATACTAGGAAACACTGTTTCACTAGGAGGGTGGTGAAGCACTGGAATGGGTTACTTGGGGAGGTGGTGGAATCTCCATCCTTAGAGGTTTTTAAGGCCTGGCTTGACAAAGCCCTGGCTGGGATGATTTAGTTGGTCTTGGTCCTGCTTTGAGCAGGGGGTTAGACTAGATGACCTCCTGAGGTCTCTTCTAACCCTAATCTTCTATGATATAGGTCCAGATCCTTAGCTTGTGTAAATTAGCATGTCTCCATTGACATTAATGCAGCAATGGGAATTTACATCTGCTGAAGATCTGGCCCATGGTTCAGAAAAGAATGTGGGCAAGAAACTGGCTTGCAGAAATCTCTGTTCTTAAATGCCTGGATGACGGCACAAATTGCATCTTTCAACTCATTGCAGGAGGTAGACCAGGGGTAGGAATGGAAATTAACAAGGAATAAATTGAGAACTGAAGTTGGGAAATTATCCATTCTTCTTCCTTTCTCAAGAGTAATTCATTTTAGGGAAGGGAGCACATTTCCTTGCCTGATTCTTTTTTTTTTAAAAAAAAGTTATTGTTCACTATAAATGCTATTTGTTGTTACTTTTAGCTTTTTTTCCTTAGACCATGAAAGTAGACTAGATGAACTTTTGTTTCTTGTCAGTTTCACTTTTTGACTCTCCTGTAGTTTCAGAGTGTTGTAGTTTGAGTTCCAAACACAACAGAGCAAGTTTAAACAAAAGAATTTTATATTGAAGAAAAGAAATTATAGAAACATTTCTACTGATCCTAGATTCTGTAAAACATTAATTTTGGGGTTTAAGTCAATTTGACAATAAATCTTTAAAATAGGGCACAATATATTTTTAAGAAATGAGTTTTCCCTGGGTTAGTTCTTCTCAGACCGATCTGTAGATCAACATTGGTCCTTATGCCTAACAAGATGAAACATTTTGAGAACAAACCCAATGGATTGTGGGTGGGGAGGTCACCTGTTACCAGAGGAACTTTCATGCAAAAAGTAATCTCCTGAATTAAAACATGGGAGAACATCTGAGAGAGTTAATTTTAAAACTAAATTTAAGGTAATATTTAAAGATTAGTTTTATCTAGTTTGTCTTAAAAGCTTGTCTCTGATCTTTTTATTTGAATCCTGGTGCACTCTTCTTTGGGGAAAGGAATTTGCCTTGGTCAGATTTTTCAGAGGAATATTGAAATATCTGACTAATACAAGAGGATATTCCAAAATCAGGTTGTCCTATAGGAGCATTTTCCCTGATGTAGCTGGAAGGTTTTGCACTATTAAAGGGATTAAGAACCTTCGACTGACAGAAATGAAATATATAAAATCTAAATATCATATTGAAAAACTCCAATGTTCTTAAAAATACACCATGCTTGGTACTTCAAACTGTTAGATGTGAGATGTGTTTCCTTTGTGTCATAGCCTCACAGGACCCATGCTCTCTCAGCTCTGTAAGGTTCCTGGGAAGAACCCCCTTCAGTCTGACAGCCCGCCTCAGGAGTCTCACTCTGGGGCATTAAGCCTTGGGCTCCATCACCTCTAGGAACTGCACCTCTGAGCCTTCAGAATGCCTATGTCTCTCTGTGAGCCCCCTCAGGGAGTCCATTCGCTCTGGAACCCCAGGGCCTCCACACCCCGACAGAGCAATGCAAACCCGCTCTCTAGATTGCAGTTACTCTCAGCCAGTGTAAAAAAGACGGGTTTATTTTGCATCTGAACACAGCACAGAAAGTTCTCAGGGCCTCAAACATAGAAAATTTCAGCATAGTCCATCTGGGCCCGTCCAACGCCCAGGTGGGCTCAGGCTGCTCTTTGTACCAATCCAGAAGCGACCTCTTTCCAGCTAACCACCCTATATCACCTTCCCCAAAAGCCCTTCCTCCGTCTTTTGTCTTCTTTCCTGGGCAACCAGATCACCTGGACCCTCTCTCTTCCGCCCCTTGTTCTCTCACTGGGCAAACCCAGCTGGCTTCCAAGATGGGGTGGGCCTCAGGGTCACCAGTTGCTAAGTTCCACTGTGTCCAAGCCAGGGTCCAGGCGGCTAGGCGAGGTCTCACCTGGTCCTCTGCAACAACAAACACCCTCTCCCACCACCTCATTAAACGTGCAGCACATAGGGAAAACGGAGACATAGTATTCATGCAAACCATTAAAAGCAAATCCCCCAGTTGGTCACACCTTTCTAGTGTAACACTGTAGGACACATCTTATTCATGAAATATTTATATTTCATATATTTCATTTTTCTGCTATAAAGGGAAATTCCCTACTAGTTTTTATGCTGCAAAATATTTCCATGTACATTTAGAGTTTTTTCACGGTGCAGTCTGATATAACTAGATCACTTAAATTATTCTACTATCTACCTAAATGCATGGAGATTCTATAGAAAATTACAACCAGGACAATTTCATGTTCCAAATCAGTGTAGGTTTAATAGAGCTGTGAAACATTTAGGTTTCTGTGGGACCACTCACGGTAGTCAAATTAAGTACATGCATAAGGATTTGCAGGATTGGAAGCTTTATGAGTTGCTCTGATTATATACGTAGGACAGTGATATATAGACTGTACCCATAACATCATTTTTTTTCTTCTCAGGATTTGACTAATAGTATGATTGGGACCACCAGGAAGAATAATCTGAGCAGGAATTCCTTGTATGTATTCCTAACTATTTTAAGATACTTGCTGCATACCTACAAAAGCAGACTCTATTGTAACCCAGTTCTGTAGATACTGCAGATTTCCATTTTAGTTCTATAACACATTTAGCATGAGGAATCTGTGCATATGTAAAATAGACTTTTTTTCAATAAAATAGAGCTTTTTTGTTTAATTATAAAAGGTTATTAATTCCAATATAACTTCTAATTTTAGAAGGAACATAGATACTTTTATCTTTTTGTATCCCAGTATTATCTAATTTTCTCATTCAGTCACCACAGGATCTTAACTACTTATTCTAATCTACTAGAGTGTGAAAGGCAACATTTGCTTTTGCTGCATACATTGTATATTTCTTTTTAAAATAGCAAAAATCCTGAAAGGCTGTCATTCTCTGATTAAAATCCTTTGTATCAACTCTGCATTGGCAATAAGTCTGTCTGCATTTGCAAAATATTTGACTTGCTTTCTATAAAGAGATTTTGGTGGTGGTTAATCTCTGATCAAAGTGAAATAAAATCAGACTGGCTTGAAAAGTGTCTTCAGTTTTCTTGTTGATTTCTTCAAACCTCTTGGATGTTTTTTCAGCTTGCTTGATAATTATCTTAATATTTGGAATGCTTTCATGTGTGCTTCTCTTTCTCCCGCTCTCTCTGCCTCTGCCTCTCAAGTTCATCACTGCAGTATACATCACCACTACTTACTAACATCCCTGATAAAATAAATAAAAGGCACAAAGCAATTGCCACGTTCCATGATTTCAACATGGGACAGGGAAAAAATACTGTTCTTTTTAACAGTCCATTGTGGCATACTTGCAGGCAGTAGCCAACCTGCATACATGCTAAACTGAGAACTAAACTCACAGGGCCTAATTCTGCTGTCACTTACACTGGTCTGACTTCAGTAGAATTAGTCTTGATTGACACCCGTGTGAGAGGAGAATCATGCCCATAATCTTTTGTCTTTTTACCCCCTCCCTCAAGCAAAAAGCTTCCATCAACTTGAGGCAACAGAGACTGTTAAATATCAGAAGCAGTAGGGTTTACAGTATAGCCTCCCTATAGATCAGCTAACAAAGTGCAAAAATTGAGCAAGTCTGATTTCATCCTGTAGAGGGCAGTGAGACACATACCAGCCAGTACATCAAAACATAGGTTAAAATTAAAAAGCAAACAAACAATACACCCACCCACCACTCATATCTGATTGAAGTGCTCTTTAAACAATATTGTTATTATCTAAACAAGACAGTGACCCAGAATTGTAAGCACAAATCAGAGAGGGGAAAATGCAGAGAAATACTGCTGTTCCTTAGTAACAAGTGATCAGCTGTATGTCAAAGCAAAAAACAACTTTATGCTAGTGGTTCTTGTGTTTTATGAAGTGAGTTTAAATCTTTGTGAGTTTGAATTCACATAGTTCAAATCCTTTCATGTCATTCTTGTTTAATCACAGAAAAGTTTGAAGCATAATTTCCTATTGTTGATTCTAAAACAGGTTCAGAAGTTCAAGCAGCATTGACAGTAAGTTTTTGATTGATTATTACTTGTCTTTAATTCTTATTTGTAAATCCGACTTTCACAATTCTGAAATACATGACCAGTGATTCCATTGTAAGCATGGAGGGTAAACAGGAAGAGGGTTAATAATAATTAATACCCAACAGAAAGAACAGTATCTTTAGAGTTTACTACAAATAATGTGATAATATGTTTTCCTCATGCTAAAGGAAATTTCCATCTATTTTGCTCAGCCCAGCAATATAAAATATCACACACTTTTCAGCAGGAATTAACTATGCTGTGCTTAAAAAGAGACAGATGAATTCTATCCTTTGGATTGCAAGAGAGTTCCATTGGGTTAAATAGGAAGCTTGACATATATCTGAGGGTTAAGTCTAGCATAACATTTCTGATTACAATGAGTGTTTCTAAGCACAGTCATGGTTGCAGCCATCTCTCTGGTAAGTGGTATTGGGTTCAGTTTTGCAATTCCTCTGCATGTTGAACTCTCATTGAAGGATCTGGTCCATTGTGGGATTGTCAGTGCAGGAGTTCAATGTCAAAGATGGTAAATACGTTTTCAGACTTCTTTGATATTCACTCAAGAATCAGAAGGATGACTTTGTCCAACAAATGTAGAACATTTGTATGTAGCCTTTTTTAGTCAAGTTTATGCTCACAATGGGTAGTACAATGGGTATTTGGGCTGCAGATGCTACAGTCACATATTAAAGAGACACCATCGAGTTGAATTTTGTTGCAACTGGTCACATTTTTTAAAAATGCAAGTTTCTCGAAGAGCAAACTGGCTTTTAATTCCTTAAAAAGGTTTTGAACATATTTTATGTCCTCCTATCATTACAAGAGAATTTTGGGTGGAGTCAATAATTTTGGGTGGAATCAATGGCCTGGCCTATCCATTTTTCGCCATGGGCCCTGCTCCTGCCCCTCTTTTCCCCTCTAAGGCCCTTCCACCAGCCAGGCTGGCAACTGGAGCCCATTTGGGAAGCCCAGGCACCTGTGGGCCACCATGGACCCTCCACCTGACCAGGGTGGGGGGTCCGAGAGCAGCCCCCGGCCGGTGTCCTCGCCTAGCAGGACCCCCGCCCAGGGCAGACGGAGGGTCCGCGGCCCCTCACTGCTTCCCTGGTGTCTCTTACCATGGCCAGGCTGCAGCAGCGGCTCCGAGGCCCCGCCCGCCAGCTAAAGCTGGGTTGGGGTAAGAGCCACCCAGGCAGCTGTACGGAGCATGGACCCTCCACGTGCCCTGGGCAGTGGGCCGGGGACTGCACTGACAGATTCCATACCAGAGACTCCAGCAAGTTTTCCTCCAGCCCTGCTCAAGGCTGACAGTCTACACATATCCTGGACAACCATACAGCTCATGGTTCCTGGATGCCACAAGAGTCCATGTGCCACATCAACCACCTCCAGCTATGAGCAGTACACAGAGCATGTCAGCAATTCCTGTCTTTCATCCGATTCACTCATACAAGTCAGGTCAAACAATATGACCATGGTTTACTATATAAAGAGGGGGAGCCAGGTGCACACCATGCTGCAGGGAGGCGGCACAGATATGGAATTGGTACTTCCACAGTCATCTCACCCTCTTGGTAGCGCACCTACCACGGATAATGAACTCCCTAACAGACAGCCTCATCAGGCATTTTCATGAGAGCCATGAATGGAAATGGCACTCATCCATGGAACAACAGATTTGTCTTCAGTCTCCATCTTTGTCTCGATCTTGGGACCTCTTTGCCAACCCAGGCAAACAAGAATTTACTGTTCTCCTAAAGCACAGGGATGCAGCTCCAGAGGGCATGCCTTCCTAATACAGTGGTCAGATCCACTGATGTATGCCTTTTGACCCATCTCCCTCCTACCATGCATCCTCAGAAAAATCAAGGTGACAGTAATCTTAATAGCTCTTGGTGGCTGAAGCAGTGTTGAGTTATGATGGCTCTCCAGGTGACCTCCCATCCATGCATTCACTTACAGAGTCACCAAATCTACTGTCACAGAATGGGGGCAGAACCAATCATCCCAACCCAGCACTTCTCCATCTATCCTAACCCCGCACCTCTCCATCTGACAGCTTGGCTTTTGGATGGGCAATGGGGTTAGAGAGATCCTGCTTGAAGAAGGTCTGAGCCATCTTCCTCAATAGCAGGAAGCCCACCACGAAGATGTGTTACATAGCCAAATGGAAGCTCTTTTCCCTTTGGTGCCATGAACATCAATTGTTCCCAGAAGAGGTTAGAATTCCCCTTATCCTGGACTATCTTCTCTCCTTAAAATCTTTGGGCCTCTCACTGAGTTCATGGTGAGTACGTCTCGCAGCCTTTAATGCTTTCCATCCCCCAGTGGAAAAAACTGTTCAATTTTTACCCACCCTACAACAATAAATTTAAAAAAAAATGCATTTATGGGAACATTTCCACTGGTGTCAAGGTCAGTGCTGGCTAGGAGTTTGAACCTGGTTCTCTCTACCTAAAGGAATTCATTGTTTGAACCTTGGCCTCCTGCTTCCCATTACATTTATCAATGAAGGTAGCCCTCCTCATGGTTATCACACCAATCAGAAAGACAGGCAAACTTGGGGCCCTTATTGCAGATCCACCTTATATCATCTTTCCCAAAGTATCCCTGATCCTGGGCACATAGAGAGCATGTGCACCCACAGTGAATACAAAAAACTCCAGTTACTATAAGGTCAGTAAACTTCCTTTACTGGAACAAAAGTAAACTGGAACAAAATAAATTAAAACAGATAATGGAAACATTTCTATTAGTCTTAAATAATATAACAGCTTGTTTTATAAAACATAGATTTGGGACCAAATTTGACTTGACAGAGTCTCTTTAAATTAATTTTGCCAATAAATTACTTTTTTATATTTTTACAGCATTTTAGATGTCATAGGTTACTGGACCTGTATTATTATAACTTCAATGTAATAGTACAGTTAATGGAATGCATAATGACTAGGTATAGAGTTGCAAAAATCATGCCTTTGGGATTCTGTGAAGCATGATGGACAGGAAAGTGCTTTTAACATCCCAGAGGTGTAACTGGTTTAGAGAAATGACATGTCCTTGAGGTTAATATTGCTAGTCTCCCTTCATTTCCTTATATAAATAAGTCGGATGGCTATATTAAATTGATAACTGAAAACTGCCAACATATACCATACATTACAACATACTTAATGTCAATTAGTGATTCCTCTCTTTAGAATGCTGAGCCAGTAATTCTGATTAATCTGTTTCATGACAAACTTGAAGGGAATAAATTCAAAATCATGCATTTATCTCTGCTACCATAATTAACATAATGATCCTTTTAAAATAATTTCAGAAATCTCAGTCTCCTTGAAAACACCTCAGGACCTGCACCATCATTATTCAGGTAAGCAGGAGGTACTTGAATGACAGCTGAGCAACTGTACCAGATTTTAAGCTGTGGAAATTCTGGTAATATTTTTTTATTCTTATGCATGCCTCAGTTTCCCTCTGTGCTTTGTACTAATATGAATTGAATATAGATGAAAGGGACAAGGTGTTGGACTCATGTAGCTATCTCATTGGAAATCAGAGTCACTAACAAACTGAATAGAGCCTATGCATTGAATGGAGGATCCAGAAGAGACAATGGGTATCCTAGTGTCTGAGATATTCACACTTAGGGTATGTCTACACTGCAATATAAGCCCAGAGTTCGCACTCAGGCTCAAGCCTAACTCTCCTTCCATGTATCTACACATAAATCTTGCTAACCCAGGGATTGGACCCAGAGTCCCAGAACCCCATGTGAGTGGAGGATCCAAGCCTGTATCAAGCTGGGACCCAAGATTCAAGCCCTATTGCTTTGCAGTGTAGATGTAGCCCGACAGGACTCATGCTCTTGGCATCCACTAAAAGCATTCCACAATCCCACAGTTGGACTTTTTTTGTTCTCTGGACAGTCAGGTTTGGTGGACAGTCAAGTTTTGCCACACTACACCATGAACAAAGGGCTAGAGCGGCCACATTTTGGGAGGGTGCTTGGAAGCCTAGGATATGGGTGGCAGGACTCAAGTTGGTATAATGCAGTGTAGATGCTGGAACCTCAGGTTGGGACCCAGGGTTCAGCAATTCCTAACCTGAGGTTACAAATGTGTGTAGACACTAACGTCCTAGGTTAACAAATCCAGAGTCTGCTAACTCAAGTTCTACTAACTCTGGGTTTACATTGCAGTGGAGACAAACCCTTAAGCAGTAGTAGCCAAGAGCAGAGCAAAGGCCCTGGAGAACACAGGGGAAAGGAGTCAAGTAGCTGTGTTAAGAGAGGAGCTCATAGGGAATGGCTAGTCAGCAATTAGATACCTGTGGCTGGCCGATGCCAGCCGACTTGGGCTCGGGCTGCAGGGTTGTTTCATTGCTGTGTAACTTCATTCTGGGTTCACGCTGGAGCCCGAGCTCTGGGACCCTCCCACCTCTCAAGTTCCTAGAGCTTGGGCACCAGCCTGATCCCAGAAGTCTACACAGCAAAGAGGAAGCCCTGCAGCCCAAGCCCTGAGAGCCTGAGTCAGCTGGCACAGGCCAGCCGTGGGTGTCTAGTTGCTGTGCAGACATATGCCTAGAGAGACCGGATTCTCACCTGGGTTGAAGACAAAGCAACAGAGACAGAGAAAGGAAGCAGAAATGGTTCCTACAGCAGCATGGCTCAAGGGTTCACTGGATTTAGACTGTTTAGACTATGTCTTAACCTTTTCTTTCCAATTGACCTAAGGCAGAGGTGGGCAAACTATGGCCCGCGGGCCACATCCAGCCCCCAGGACCATCCTGCCCGGCCCCTGAGCTCTTGGCCGGGGAGGCTAGCCCCCGGCCCCTCCCCCTCTGTCCCCGCTTCCTCGCAGCCACGCCACTGCGCGGGCAGCGGGGCTGCGAGCTCCTGCCGCTCTGAGTGGCAATGTAAGGGGGTGGCCGCGGCGGCGTGCACGCGCGGTGGTGGCAGGGTTGGGTAGAGGCTTCCGGGGGGCAGTCGGGGACAGGGAGCACGGGGGGTTGGATAGGGGCTGGGATCCCAGGGGGGCGGTTTGGGGTGGGGGGTCCTGGGAGGGGGCAGTCGGGGACAAGGAGCAGGGGGGATTGGATAGGTCGGGGGCTCTGAGGGGGGCGGGAAGTGGGAGGGGGCGGATAGGGGGTGGGGGCCAGGCTGTTTTGGGGGCACAGCCTTCCCTACCCGGCCCTCCACACTGTTTCGCACCCCGATGTGGTCCTCGGGCCAAAAAGTTTGCCTACCCCGACCTAAGGGCTTTCAGAGTCTATATGTCAGGTGACTAATAAATTGTTACCTTGCTTTGCTGTGACACCAGGCAGCCTTTTCAAATACTTACTCAGCATATTGTGTCCTGAATGGGTAAAGAACACGTCTCCCACAGTTGGCTGGACTCGCTGCAGGGAGCCACAGAGAGAGAGACAAGAATTGCTAGCATGCAAAGGCCCAGTTTTGGAGTCATGGAAGCCAAGGGCCTGCCCCTATGGAACTGTGTGGCTCCTTGGGGGTCTGGCACACCAGACCCTGTGAATCTGTAACACAAGCACATTAATTCTTTTCCTGTCATCTTCTGCAGCTCCCACTTTGTAGAGTCGCACGAGGGCCCACCCCAGTGAAAGCTGTATATTAATTTCATACCTAACACGGTATTGAGGCCATTTCAGGTGTTGGTTGGCAAATGATCATAAAGAAAAAACTAGACCTTGGCAGTAAAAAACTTAGTTTTACAACTGATGAAAACTTCAGGAACTGAGCTGTAATGCCCAGAAAAGACAGGGGCACTGGTTAGTTCATAGCTATCGGCTCCCATCTGGATGAAGGACAGTATTCCCTGCAATTTCCCTCTTTCTTCTGGCTTGCTGGAGTGGATTTCTTCAGTTAATTTGTACTGTACTCCTTAATCTGTGTTTATATACTTATGAACTCACTGGAAGTCTGGCAGGGAATAAATCATTTGGACACTGATTGCCCACTGTGCTGTTCAATTCCTAAATTGAAAATGCGCAGAGATTGCTTCAAAGCTACAGGTTTCTGTGCTTTTGGGTGAGGAGACTTGTCCAGAACCTACCAGCAGATGTCCCTGTCTACCACACTACCTTAGACCTTTTCATGAGAAACCTTGGATAAAACATAAGCAAGTATACAGGTATCTGAAGTTCAGAGATTGTGCCATAGTTACAATGAATAGTATCCATTTTTTTTCATTCCATGGACAGGCACAACTCCACTGACTTTGATAATATTATGCCAGCAACATATTTGACTCAGCATATATCTGGGCATGTTATTTAATTAGGTGATATTTTTCAACGCAATCTAGAATCTGACCAAAATAAGATGTTTTTGGAGGCTTCTGGGTTAATTTTTTTCATCTGTAATGCAAGGATGGACTTGTGTCTGCGGCAGTAGATGGGACTCAGCGAAACTGGGTTCAGTTCTGGATTTTACCACAGACTTCCTGTGTGACTTTGTGCAAATCACTTAATCTCTCTGTGCCTCAGTTCACACCTCTGGAAACTCTGGCTAACAGTACTTCTCTGCTTCTTAGATACTGTGAGGCTAAATCCATAATCACTTAATTGATGCTCAGGTGTTATAGTGCTAGAGGCTATATACATAGCTAGAGGGAAGGCTGGTCACAACAAAATGTACTTGTTTTTGTAATATTACAATAAAACACTGTCAAATATTTCTGAAAATCAGCCAAGCCAATGCTAGCTCAGCATAGCGGAACTGTCGATTTTGTTTGCAGCTGTTGAAAGGAACAACTTAATGAGGCTTGCTCAGACTATACCATTTACGCCGGTCCAGTTCTTTGGTGAGTGCCAGTTTCTCTATTCCGTTTTGAATGTATTATAATCACAGCATGGATTATTTTTTAAAGAACACAGTTAAGAAACCTCATAGGTTGGATTAATTTAGGTAGATATAACTTACATTTATTTTCTGAAAGGAACAACTTCTGTAACCCCCACTCTGGGCCAAAGGGCATGACTCTATAGCCTGGTGGTTAAGGCATCCACTTGGGAGACCCAGGGTCCAGTTCCCCTAGTCCAATGACTCCTTAATTATTTATCCACAACTTCAACATGAGAGACTGAGGGAGCCCCACACATCAGAATATCCCATAGCTCAGTGGCTAAAGTACTCTCCTGAAACTGGGGAGACCCCTGTTCATATCTTTCCTCCCCATGAGGCAGAGGGAGAAATTAAACCTGGGTTTCCCAAGTGAGTGCTCCAACCACTGGGATAGATAGATAAATACCTCCCTGCAGCCCGTACTTATGTGCCAAACACCCTGAGAGGAGAAGATCTTAGGATGCACCCCTATTGTTGGCATCTCCCATTTGTTATCTTAGTGGCTCCCCACCTAGCATGCTGGCTTTTGTGGATTTCATTCATTCATTCACTGTCTCTCCCCATTCATTATGTAGGGAGCCCAGGTGCCTAGCTCAGGCTTTGTGGTTCGCAGTGTTGTTCCAGTGATTTTTCTAGGTGCCTAAAGTTAGGCATTGCAATGCTGAGTGTTGCAAAGCCTAAGTTCCTTTGTGGATCCAGGTCCTTCTTCCAGGCCAATTCGTGAGACCAGTCTCCGAGGATGAGCCAAGACTGAAATCTAATGTGTCAGCTCATGTCTCTCCTTCAAGTCTCCCCTTTCCTCTTGGCTTCTCTTCACCCTGCTTCTCCCTCACCCATGATTTGTGTGGCTTTTTTTGTATGGTTTTTAAATCCACCCTCCGCTTGCGGAGTTCCTTTGTGTGGAGAGATTGCCAAACAATAAAACTGATAGATACAGAATTTGAAGGATTTTTATTCTTTTATCCATTTTATTAGCAGTTCCTGTTTTATTAAGGAAATAATGCAGTATTCTACAGTAATCGCCCTCCAAACACTGCCACATCTTGATGATAAAACTTAGGACCTGATTCTTCACTCTCTTAAATTGGTTCAACTTTAGCAGAGCTGATATAAGATCTGTGTAATGGAGCGGAGAATCAGACCCCTCATGTCTGGGACCATTACTGCAGAATATGTCCATTGGATGTTGTATAAAAAGAACTTAAGACATAGAAATGGTACTTGTAAATGTGTAATTATTCTATCAATAATTCTGGTCAGTATTCTATTCAATTGAACATTTGTACACAGTGGGCCTGATTTTCAGCCTGGCTCATACCTGGCCTCCTTTGTGGCACCTGTAATTATTTGTGTCTCCAGGCAATGTTAAAGATATTAAGTACCTGAAGGTGTTCACAGATCAGATGCTTGTATGTCCATATTACATCAACTGCCTCTGCAAATAATCTCCGTCACAAAAAGGGAGGGCAGGCTTTAAAAGTCTGGCCTGTTATATTAGCTTATGGAAGATAATAATGAATAGTTTTCCCCCTATCAAGGGTAGAATACCGTTATAACTACATAGTGAGACAGAGTGTAAGATTGAGCTGAATCTCACCAAATGCCTTCTGCATGCAAAATGATGCTGTTGAGTGGAATAGAATTTCTGAAATTTTGTGCAATAGAGATGACACGGGAATTTCTAGGCACAAGGTCAAATTCTTAATCTAAAATAGTAAACTTAAATCTCCAGGCTTATTTGTCTTAATTTCTTCTAGTTACCCTTAGTTTATATTAAAACAGAACCCTAAATAGAATAGGAAAGCTGATGTTTTTTCTAGATTCAGAGGACTCGTTCCCAGCTGTGTGGGTTAGTTTGGGCCAGACTCTGCTTCTCTTGCTCATGTTGATTAGTGCCTGATTTCTCAAATAACCCAGCTGAAATCAATGGGACTGTCACGGAGCAAAGTGCTACTCAGTGTGAGTAAGGGTGGTAAAATCTAGCCATTGGCTTTTACAATTGTCATGAGGCTAAAGGTGTTACTTCTTACAAGCAAGCAAGATCAAAAGGGAAAAGCGGTATGAGTAGTATCGATGTTAATTGTTTTCTGTAAGATAAAAAAAATCTTGCTAAATATTCTTCTTTTATGCAAATACAGACTAAGAGGGAGAGAGAAAGTCTCAGCATATTTTTATTTAATTTCAGCTTAACCAATTATAGATAAGAGACTGGTGTTTAAAAGAAAAGATTTAGACCCAATCATCCATAAAATCCAGTAAGTCTGCTGACACTGAGAAAAGCCACTGAAAAGAAGAAAATGACCACAGTTGTATTTGATAAGATCCACTGGTTTAAGTCAACTCAGTTTGCTTGTATTGAAGCATGTCTGAAGGCTGGAATTCATCCCTATGAAGAAGGCCAGTACAAAGAGACAATGTAATTTAAGGGGTACGTAGGTCTTGTGCTGGCCCTCTGAACAGGGTTGAACATCACCTTTAGTGAACAATAGAAGACTTTGGATGATATTTCAGGAATACAGTTTCTCTTCTAGCATAGTGGAAACCCATATTGGTAAGTACTGTAAAGTGAGAAAGTTATATGCTATTTTAGGGGAAGAAATGTAAGTTTCAAATGGTGTTGCTATGATTTGTGATATTTATAAATAAAACTTCTTTTGACCTCAGCTGGAGAGGAGGTGACAATCTATAGGCTAGAAGAGAGTTCGCCTTTGAACCTAGATAAAAGCATGTCATCCTGGTCACAGCGTGGGATGGCTGCAATGATCCAGGTCTTGTCCCAGGAGGAGATGGATGGAGGTCTCCGGAGAGCCATGAAGGTCATTTGTACCTGGTCTGAGAATGATGTATTGAAGTTGGGACAAGCCTTCATTGTGAAGTCATTTCTTCCTGAGGTGGTTCAGACATGGCAGACGATCTTTCAGGAGGGTACAGTGCTACATCTGTGCCTGCGGGTAAGTATAAACCTGCAGGAAAACTGTCCAGTCCAGTGTGGCAGGCATGAAATGGTTTGGTACATGTAAACACTTCCAGCCTGGAGTGACCTGCTGTTTAATTATTGTTACTACCCTATTGGAGAGAGGGGCATGGAAAAATCCATCTCCTATTTATGATTAGTAAGGAACACTCCCTTTCTTTATATATTCTGGTCTTTCTTAATAGGCTTATTTAAAAGTAATACCTATACATATGTTTTTGTTTAGGAAATACAACAACAAAGGGCTGCTCAGAAGCTGATACATACCTTCAACCAACTGAAGCCACATAGCATTCCATATACCCCAAGGTAGGGAAACTGCCTTTCAAGAGTGAGGTGGAAAAGACTAAATACAACCTTCTGCAATATTTGGGTGCTGGGGGCAGGAGTTTTTCAGTGAGACCTCTCAAGTAGGGAACTTATTCCCCTTCTCTGTGGTCTGACAAAGCTCAGCTTTGTTGACTGTCTTTCAAGGCCTATTTTTTTTCTGTGTAGTTTTTATGGAGGGGGTAGGTTGATAACATCTGACTGGGTGGGTGAGGGAATTTTGGGGAAATATAAAGGATTTGGTGGAGTGCATTAACTGGGGCAGAGTGGGAAAGCTTTTTTAATAGATGTCAATTGAAAAGAAATTGTGTCCATGCTTTTAATATTTGTAAAGTGTATAAAGCTTATGCCTGGCATTAATTAAACTGAAATAAATAAATAAAATAAATGTACGTGAATTAGAGACATTGCAGATTTTTTTCTAAGTGTATCTGTTGCTTGTTGGTGTTGAAGAAGTTTGTGAAAGAAGGGCCTTAAACAAAGTCCATTGAAAAATAATTGGAAAGACTCTCATTGACTTCAGTGGCATTTGGAAAAGGCCCTTACTGAGCAAAAAGGAAAGCCAAGTGTTCGTGAGAGACTCCAGTTCTGCTGAGCATGCTGCTCTGAGATGTAGCTGCTTTAGTGTGGGGGGAAAAAATCCTTTCAGGTATGTGAGGTAGTTTCCAGTGGCCTGAAAAGAGAGTGCATGTAAAGAATTGCTTATATTTTTTACATCCCGATAGATCCTTATTCATATGGTAAAGCTGATCAATATTTGCTACTGAGTCCTTTCAGTAAAGTTTTACTGTTTCTTTTACGAGGAAGTTTACAGAGTATGACAGGAAACATAAGGCCTTCTGCTCATCAAAGTTTTGTCAAAGTGAAAATGGCTTTCCACTTCAGAAAAGCAAAACCTCATGTTTAGGAGGGATGAGCAGGTCCGGTTTGGAAAGTATGAGGGCCAAGACATTTGAAGGCCCATAATTAGGGCACATATTTTGTTATGTGCACCAATACTTTTCCTTCTGTTTTGGTCACAGCCCTGTTTTTTCTATACCATTTCTAGAAATGCCACTGTTAAAACCTGTGCTTCTGTGGGAATGATGACCTCATGTGTGTTACAATCTAGGATTATATGTAGGGCTTGATCTAGAGCCCATTGAAGTCAGTGGGAGTCTTTCTATTTACTTCAGTGGGCATGGATATGATCTCTTTGTATTATATCATTAGTACATCAGGGGTGAATATGCAGCATCAGATGTGGAAACCATGAGCTTTTGATCCTGTCCCCAAAACATTCCCATTACCCAGTACCCAGAAATACTCTTGGGAGAAAACAAGTATATTTCTGATCTCTCATTCAGTAGCAGCCACACTTCTACACAAGCCAGTTCCATCTCACTGTATGCTGTTTTTTGTTACCTTTATGAGCAATTTTTTCCCCTTAGGAATAGCAATATAGAACTGTGGTTCAGTACTTGGGATCGGGAAGGAATTTCCCCCCAGATCAAATTGGCAGAGATCCTGGAGGGTTTTTTGCCTTCCTCTGCAGAGTGGGACATGGGTCACTTGCTCATCTGAACTATGGTAAATGGTGGATTTTCTGTAACTTGACGTATTTAAGTGTAGAGTTGAGGACATCAGTAACTCAGCCAGAGGTTATGGCTGACTATAGAAGTGGGTGGGTGAGGGTCAGTGTCCTGTGATATGCAGGAGGTCAGACTAGATCAGTGGCTCTTAACCTTTCCACACTACTGTACCCCTTTCAGGAGTCTGATTTGTCTTGCGTAGCCCCAGTTTCACCTCACTTAAAAACTACTTGCTTACAAAATCAAACATAAAAATACAAAGGTGTCTCAGCACACTATTACTGAAAAACTGCTTACTTTCTCATTTTTACCATATAATTATAAAATAAATCAATTGGAATATAAATATTATACTTACATTTCAGTATATAGAGCAGTAGAAACAAGTCATTATATGAAATTTTAGTTTGTACTGACTTTGTGAGTGCTTTTTATGTACCCTGTTGTAAAACTAGGCAAATATCTAGATAAGTTGATGTATCCCCTGGAAGACTTGTGCATACCCCCAGGGATACGTTTACACCAGGTTCAGAACCACTGGACTAGAGGTTCACGATGGTCCCTTCTGGCCTTAAAGTCTATGAATATTCTCCCTGTTCACCCCATTACTTAGATACTGTGGCATCTATGAGCATTACTGGTCACTGGATATCTTTAGACTGGCTTATTTTGAAGAAAGTTTTTGAGTTTGAGAGGAACCCTGTGACTTTGAGAGACCCTCAAAAAGACAAACAATGCCCCCCCAACCTGCAAAAACAAAACAAAAAACTGCATGCATAATTTTACTCCTTTCTTTCTGCAGAAGAAAGGAAGATTTGAGTCATCTTAACAAAGAGAACCTAGACACTAAATATCCTCTCACATTAGTTTTACACTGGGGTAAACCCCAATTCCAGTGACTTTAGTGGAGTTTCTCCTGATTTATACTGAGTAGATTGTCAGGTGTAACATAGTGCATCCTATGAGCCCAAGTGTGTCTTATAAAAATGAGGATTTTTTTGTTATTTTGAAGACTATCATCAGGCTTTCGCAGGGGAAGGAGTGCAACTTTGCATCTCTTTTACAAAATGGTGTGTGATGGTAAATTAACTTTCCAAAGGGGTCCTGACTTAGCATTTTATAGCAGTTGTTGTTCCAGGGCATTTCTTTAATTAATCTTAAAGACTTCAGTCTATCTATTTAGGCTGTGCTTCCACTGCAAGGTAGGGGAGTGATTCACCTGCATGAGTACACATACCTGGGCTAGCTCTCCTTGAACAAGAGCAAGTGTAAATAGGAGTGTTGCTGTGATAGCATGAGTAGTGGCAATGGAGTCATGGCTTAACTGTGCCAAGTACAAACCTGCCTGAAACCAGGGAGTCCGTACTCGGCCTGTGCCTCCACCGCGGCTACCCACGCTAATGCAGTTACACTGCTATTTATACTTGTGCTAGATCAATGAGATCCGGGGCAAGTATGTGTATGTGAACAGGGGAATAACACCCTTAGCTCGTAGCCTAGATGTAGCTGTAGAGATTAGCTAGTGTACCAATAGCAGTTCCTGGTTTACTCAGCATACGCTTCTTGTCCACTGACACTCCTGTCCACAGAATGGCTTTGTTTTGAGATCATTCTCTGAACTGTCTACTCCAGTAGGTTACATCTCTCAGGAATGACTTCCTGCTATCCACCATTTGTTATCTTCTGCTGCTGAGAGTTTTCTAAGAGGTTTGAAGTTTGTAAACGGTGGAGTAGTGCCCCACAGTATATTTGCTTTGCTCCGTAATAATTGTGACCGGACTGCCAGGACACTCATCATCCTGCCAGCTCCTGACTGACAGCATTTTTACCCACAGGTTTCTGGAGGTTTTTTTAATATATTGCCATTCAGCCAATCAGTGGCTCACCATAGAGAAGTACATGACGGGTGAGTTCTGCAAGTACAACAACAACAACGGGGATGAGATTTCCCCCAGCAATTTGCTGGAAGAGATGATGTTGGCTTTCTCTCACTGGACCTACGAGTACACCCGAGGGGAGCTCCTTGTCCTGGATTTGCAAGGTGACTGCCAAAATGCAACAGTTTATTATATAACTTAGAGATGCCACTAAGAAAACAATGTTGAATTCAACTTAGAGAAAAAGAGGCAAATTCTGCCCCCATTTACATCCATGTCAATCCTGAGCAACTCCAAAGACATCCATGGAGTTACTCTGAATGTAGATGTAAATGAGAACAGTATCTGGCCCCATATATCTAGTTTAGGTGTACAAGCACCGTGTACTAAAACAATGCACAGTAACATTTCAATTGGCTGTATAAAAGCCACTTCACATGTTAATGTTGATGAAGATTGTTAAATATTTGTAACAAAAACACATTTTTCTCATCGGAAGGCTGAAAACTGGCATCAGTTATTTTTTATATTTTTCATTAATAAAACTGTAAACAGTTTAAGTAAGTTGAAGTTCTGAGAACTATTCACAGAGCCTGGTGGCTCCTCAAAAGAACACAGTGTGTGGTATGATCACTTTACAACACATGTGTAAAGGGGAACACGGTATATTTAAAAAAATAAATATTTGACAGTGTACAGAAAATGAACACCATCCATCGCGCAGTTTAAACATCATTGGTTCTCATTCCTATCAAGGGCAATTTGCACTGCTAGACGTAAGCTTATCATATTTACATTTTACAGCATTCAGAAGCTGTGAATTACAGTCAGACTTCCTGGTCAAGCAAAATAAACCATTAAGTCCATGCTTGCCTTCATTTGATTTTATCTTCACATTAAGAAATATAATGGGACTTTGTGTATCTGTTACAACATACTGGAACTGAGCCACACCTTGTCCCTTATTTTTAAAATTTGGTTTAGTATAATACTCCTGAAATTGACAGACCAGTACTAGTGGCTTTCGCCTGCAAAAGGGAAGTATGTGCATAAATCGTTGCAGAACTGGGGCCCTCATTTCCATCCTAAACCAGGAAAGAGAAGTGTGAAAAAAATGGAGTAAAATTATTTACAAAATTCTTTTAAACCTGAGAAAAGGTCTGACTTAGGTATGGGTCAGCGTTCGGTTTGTCCATACTAGATTGGCTGTCCCTAAACTGGAGCTCTCTAATCAGAGCACAAAATCTGTTCCTGTTGGAATTCCAGGCGGACTAGTCTGTCTATTGGAAACGTGCAACTAAAGGGATGTGCGTGTGTGTAAAAATCTCTCTCTCTCACACATAATATCTATAACTATATTTATTATACTTTTATTTAAATATATTCTGTATTAAGAAAGGCCCATTGTCATTGGAATGTGTTACAAATTTTCAGGTGTTTTAACATACGGGGAGCACAACAGTTATAGCTATTCTTTACCTATCTACCTGTATCCATTGCAGCACATGAGTTCGTCACGAATGGACTGTGGGAATTAAAATAATTGGATGCTAATGTTCATGGAAGTTTTCCTGTACATCAGCAGCCCAATCATTTACTCAGAGATAAGGCAATGACTTTTTAAAGTAGAATCCCATAAGTGCTAATGGGGCATTGGTTGAAGAGAGGAATTTAGAACAAAGGAATCTGTTCTTCCATTGATTTACCATAAAACGCCTATTAGCACTGATTGGAGTTACCTATCTAACTTTACTGTAACCACCACCAGAAGGTCAGAGGAGAATAGACCCCAGCATCCTCACAGCACAGCATCTAAATAAAGGGACATATTCTGATACTCTTACTCACCTTGAATAGCACCTTTCCCCTTGAGTGGTCCTATTGAAATCAACGGGATTTTAATAATGAAATAAGGTGCTATTCATCATGAATACAGGCCTCAGGATTTGGCCTCATTTTACTGTACTTACAACAGTTTTGGCAACTCTTTCCATGGTTTCATAGTATAGAATCATTTGAGTAAGTTTCTAGCCTATCCATTCATAAATCGACCAGCATGTAATATCAGGAATGGTTGAGAACAATTAGCATTTGTTTGTCTATTTTTAACAAATAGTTTAGCATTTTATTTCTACCTTAAGTGTAAATTTAGAGTCTATACAGGAAATTGGTATTTACATTGGTTATGATTTCATAACATGATATTTAAAAAAAACAATCTTTGCTTGTAACACTCTCTTCTAATTTACTGTAGGTGTTGGGGAAGTCCTTACAGATCCATCTGTTATTAAACCTGAAGGCAAGCAGTAAGTTTATTGTCATTTTATTAGCTGTCATTTCAGAACATGATGTGTTTGATGTAATTCACTTCAGACAATTGATAGTTAATGGTGTATTTTAAGTGGATATTTACATTCTCAATGAGTGTTTTTGATTATTTTTTTTTTTAGTCGGGAGTTAAATACTTGATTTGAATGTAGTAGTTCTGTTTTTTTCCAGATGGTGCAGTTCCAACTGAATAATTATACATGATCTAGGAGAATGGGGAGGGGACTGGGCACACAAGATTCCTGGTTTCACAACAGGATTGTTAATAGTGCTTTTTATATACACAACACTTCATATACAATGGCTCTGATCCATACGGGGAGACACAATGGTTTTGTTTCTGGCCTGGGGTGTACAAGAGGTCATACCAGATGATCTGATGGCCCCTTCTGACCTTAAATTATGACACTTGGGGCTTGACTTCATTGAACACTGAGTTCACAGCAAGCTGGGATGTGAATATACTGCATGCTAACTGTCCATGTGGACACTGATGATGTGCACCAAAAGTTTGTTAGTGCACTTTAATCTACTCCTATTTCAAAGCAGAGTAGATCAGAGCATACTGTTATACTGTTAGATCCCATCGGGTCAGTTAGTGCATGGCAGGCCAAGTCAGGGGTGTATTCACACCCCAGCTCTGTGTGAACTAAATGTTTGTGTGGAGAAGCCCTTAATCCTGCACAGAGGCCCCAGGTCAGCGTGGCTCCACACAGACGACTCTTGCTGTATGGATCAGAGTGTTGGATCAAGCCTTGTCTCCAGTTAGATCTCACAGTACCCTAAGTACTGGGTACATATCATTAACCCAATTTCACAAAAGGGGAAACTGAAGTTCAGAAATATTAAATGACTTGCCCAGGACACAGAACAAGTCAATTCCAGAATTGGAATTAAAAACATGATCTCCTGTCTCCAAAACCATTATTATGACTAATATTATTTGTACTATCAATAACATTAGTAATTAATAAACATTCGCACAACATTAATAAGTAATTACTATCACATGTTGATTATATATACTATATATGTATTATTGAAAAAATGTGCTAGGTGTTTCACAACATATATAAGACAATCTACTTTTGACCCCTCATACAGGCCTTACTTGGGGCCACAGGCCCCATATGCACAGAACCCAGAGTCCGTATGAGTCAACAGGGAGTCTTGCCATCCGTCCCCTCCCAGAGGTCAGATGGAAACTCCTGAGCCTGTGGAAGAGGAGGAGGATGAACTGGTTGCTCCATTCTTGCTGTCTCTTCCTGATGACCACAGACAATTCCAAAAGCTGGTTCAGAGAGGGACAGAAGAGCTCTAAATCCCCTTAGAGGAAGCCTAGGACTCACAACACAACCTCCTGGGCCTCCTACAGCTTTTAGGATCCAGCTCAGTAGCTCTCCCAGTGAAAGAGGCCATACTGGAACCAGTATGGCATATGCCAGCTATCTGTGCCCTGCCTTCAAGAGGGCAGAAAAGCTGTAATTTGTCCCCTCTGAGAAAATAGAGTTCTTGTTTTCCCACCTGGCCCTGAACTTCCTGGTTGTCCAAGTGGTCATGGAAAGGTCCAGACAACACCACCAGGGGTCACCTCTGCTGATGAGGAAGCCAAATATTTGGACCTTATGGAGAGAATGGAGTCTATTTCCACCAGCCTCCAATTTAGAATTTCTAAATTCCAGGACCTCCTGGCCAAATATGATTTTTTGAACTATTCTACATTCCTGGCCTGTAAAAATTACCCCAGGAGGATAGGGCTCAATTTCAAGCCCTTATTGGGTGAGGGCAGATTGGTTGCAGGAACCTTGTTACAAGCAAAGGTCAATGCTGGTTCGAGATCCATGGTGACTGCTATAGTGATGCACCAGGAATCTTGGCAACACTCTGCGGGGTTCCCCAGAGAGGTACAGAACACTGCACAGGATTGCCTTTCAGTGAAGTCAATCTTTTTAATGAGAAAACAGATGAGTCTTTGCATTCACTAAAGGACTCTAGGGCAGCAACCCTCTGTTCCCTCGGTATGTATACACCAGCCCTGAAGAAGAAGTACCAGAAGCAACCTTACAAGCAGAGGTCTTTATCACAGCCTTTCTACCACCAGTTCCTGTTATGAGCCACCTCACATATGCCAGAAGGTGCAGAAATCAAGATACTTTGCCCCATTCACCTCTACTGCAGTCACCCAGCCAAAAGATTCTTTTGATGGTACTTCGGGGAACTGCAAATTAACGTTGATGTCATCTCCATCCAATTTCGAGATCCATTTTTGTCGATGCCTACCATAATTTCCCCACAATTGGAGGTCAATAACAACAGACAAGTGGGTGCTGGATATCATCCATCTGGCTATATCATCGAGTTTCTCTCTTTACCCCCTCCACTACCTCCTTGTGTATCCCTTTTCAAGGTCCATTTAAAGGAGGAGATCCTCCTTCAGGAGATAACACCCCTCCACAAATGCTGAGCAATAGAGTATGTACCTCTTTATCATCAAGGAAAAGGGTTTTATTTCAAATATTTTGTAGTCCCAAAAAGACAAGTGGGTGGACACCCATTGTCAACCTGTGGTGACTCAATGTCTTCATTCATAAGCTACAATTCCACATGGCATCAGTAATAACATCCCTAGAAAAAACAAATGATTCACAACTCTCGATATAAAAGACATGTACTTTCAGTGGATATTCACCCTTCCCACAGTAGATTCCTCATATTTGTGGTGGGTCCTGACCACTGTCAATACAGGGTATTCCTGTTTGGTCTAGCAACTACACCCAGCGTCTTTACAAAATTATTTTTTGTAGTAGCCACACAATTTAGACTGGGTGGTTCTACCATCTTCCAGTGTCTACATGATTGGCTTCTTACAGAGAGGACATATTCAGAAGTCATAATGTCAACCTCATCTCTGCTTCATCTCCTAGAATCCCTGGGAATCTCTGTGAACATGCAAAAGTCTATCCTGGCTCTGGCTCAGACTATAGATTTCATAGGAGTGACCGTAGATTCAAAACAAGGGCTTAGCTCCCCATGACTTAGATTCCAAGTCATGGGCAACCCAATAAATCAGGTTATGCACAATCCTCTGATATTGGTCTGGATTTGCCTTACTCTCCTAGGTCACATGCCATCATCTACTTACATACTGCTGTTCATCTATCTCCATGCCTTTATGCTTGGCTTCAAACAGTATGTATACTGAGCAAACACAGCATGAACACTGTAGTGACAATCCCCAATAAGATAAGGACCTCTCTGATTTGGTGGAAAGATTCTGCACAAATACGCATGGGCATTCCTTTCCTATCCCCCACACCCAACAGGACAATAATCACAGTTGCCTGCTTGTTAGGTTTGGGGATGCACATGGACAGTCACATAGCACAGTGCACTTGGATGGCTTGGGAACCAGAATGCACATAAATCTTGTGGAATGCAGAGCAGTCGGAGAAGCATGCAGGGCATTCTTACCATTAATTCAATCTTATGCTCTCTCATAATGTCAGACAATATGACAACCATATTCTACATAAACAAACAGGGAGGAGTAAGTTCCATTGCCTTGTGTATAGAAGAGGTCAATGTATGGAACTGGAAGAATCACAATCACCCTATCAGCAGTGTACTGCCCTGGAGCCCAAAATTCACTGGCAGACAGCATCAGCAGGTACTTTGCCACTGATCATAAGTGGGTGTCACACAGCTCAGTGGTAAACAGCATCTTTGCTCAGGGGGAGCCTACCTGGGACCTGCTCCCAGACAAATGGGAAGTACAGCACATACCGTTCCAAGGGAGCTCAGGGCCAGTTATTCAGTGGTGATGCTGTCCTACTTCTTTGGATAGACCATTTGAACTATGCCTTTCCTCCTATACCACTACTTGCGAAAGATTTGACAGCACAGAGCATGAACCATTTTCATTGTGTCCAAATGGCCTGAACTGTTCTGCTTCCCAGGTCTCCTGCATATGTCGGCCCAGCTATCCACCAGCATTCATCCCTTCAAGGACCTCTTGACTCATGATCAGAAATCCCAACCAAGAAGCTCTTCACCTCACGGGTTGGTATTTGGATGAGTGTCGGATCTAGAACATTCCTATTCAGAAACTGTGCAAGCCGTTCTCACTAAAGCAGAAAGGACTCCACCAGAAAATGTTACCTAGCCAAGTGGAAGCATTTTTCTGTCTGGGCCCAGCACCACAGTATGTCTCCTGTTACAATAGGTAGTCCTGATATCTTTGATTACTTCCTTACCCTCAAGAAGATGGGTCTTTCCCTTAGCTCAATGCGGGTTTTCCTATAGGCAATCAGGTCATGTCACCCTCCAATAAATGACTCTCTGTATTTACTCATCCAATCACCTCTAGGTTCTTAAAGTGTTTAATTAGAGCTTTCCTACCTATAAGAAAACTAACCCCTCAATGAGACCTTAATTTAGTACTTTCATCACTTTTCAAGCCACCTTTCAACGCCCTGGCTACCTGTTCAATACTTCATCTGTCTATGAAGGTTGCTTTCCTCATTGCCATCACCTTGGCCAGGCAGACAGGTGAACTGGGGTTCCTAACGGCAGATCCTTATTACACACTATTCGATAATGACAAAGTCTTGCTATGACTACATCCAAAATTTACCCCTACAGTAGTTTTGGAATTTCACATAAACCAGACTATCCACTTACTTCTGATCTTCCCAAAACCCCACGCTGCCAGCAAAGGAAAAGATTTAATTCCCTTGATGTGAGATGATCATTGGCATTTTACCTATAGAGAACAAAACAGATTGGAAAGTCACCCAGCTGTTTGTTGCCATACTGGAATGAAAGCAGTGGTTCTACAAACAACGAGACCTCCTCCATCATCGCACCCTCCTTCTCACTGAGTACTGCTTGTCAGTCACCCACAGTGGAATACACATAGGGACCAGCACTCAAAGAAGAAAGGGAAGTTACATACTTTTTGTAACTGGAGTTCTTCGAGATGTGTGGTCCCTATCTATATTCCACTATGTGCCCTCCTTTCTCTCTGCTAAGGATCATCTCTGATTTGTGCTAAGAGGAGGATCTGGAGATGTGTTGGTTGACTTTTCCCCTTATGCAATCAGCACAGAGCATCAGGAGAGCAAGGGCATGGACCAATGGATACTCAGGCACATGGAATGCATGTGTACCCACAGTGGAATACAGATAGGAACCACACATCTTGAAGAACTCCAGTTATGAAGGGTAAGTACCTTCCATCATTTATGGACACTTAAAGCATTACACCCAGATTAATAAAAACGAGTTATACAGTTTGCATTTAAAAGGCATTCGATATGCTAGCTAAAGATGAGATATAGCAGACACTGATTGATGAAGCAAAAAAACCAGCTTGCTCTTCATGTGTTAGGGGAAATCTTAAGAACTGCAATAAGCAAAATAGTGTTGTTTTGACTTGGTGATCTGAGAGAATATGATAATGAAGCTACAGATGGCGCTTGTATGCAGCTAGCAATATACTTGTGTAAAGTGATCATTCCAGAGATATACTTCCTAAAAAAAAAAATCTTTAAAATTCACTCTTAACTTTCTTCTTCACTCACTCACAAGGAAAAATTCCAGAGTATTGGGGTCTGTTTTATGTTTTCCTTTATTGATGACTTATTTCTCCAAAAATTGCATGCTGCTTGAAAAGTTGCTAGCAAGACTCAAAGGCATGTCTCTGAGCTCACATTCTCTTAGATACCAGAAGAGAGTGGGTGACATCTGACTGACGGGGCTGGTGAATATTTTAGTACTACTAATAATCATTATAATTATTATTAATGTGTTGTTTCTTTAGTTCCATTGATTCTGGGATTCATTTTTAAAGTAATTTGTGTGGGAGATTTATGCCATTATCTCATAATGGGTCTTTTCTTTAATGCATTCTACCATTGCCTTTAAAACGGAGTTTTCAATGCCAAGACCCGCCCCTCTATGATGGCATGATGATATTTCTCACAACAGTTCTGTAGTTTTCTATACACTAGTTCAGTGATGAAAATTACAGAAGTATTTAGAAAGGGTGGCCAATACTAAACGCAGGGCCAGATTTTTAGCTGCTGTAAATCAGCATAGCTTCATTGACTTCAACAGAGCTAAAATGATCAAAGTCAGCCAAGGATGTGACCTATGTGTGCGGTACATGAGGTGTGCAGTGTGAAAATTGATGAAGTTTGGATTCCAGGCCAAAATATAAATAGCTGAAACTTTATTGCCAGGAAAATACGGGGCCAGTGTCCAGACACAGTTTCAGTCCCTGCAATCTCATGTGTTTTGCTGTACACCAGAGCTCTGGGGGGAATTCTCTGATGAATAGTGCCTCCTGGTGCTCCTGACAGGATCTAGCAATTTTCACTACCAACAACACAAGGCTATGCCTATAAGGCATGTGCAGGCACAGGAGTTGCATCATGACAGCGATGCAGATTCAGAGGTGCTGTAAATAGGGGTTTATGTTTCGAGTTAGCAAATAAGGATGAGCAGCATTAGCCTGGCATAACTTACATACTGAAAGAGCTGGCGAACAGGCTTGTAGCAAGAAAAACATGCCACAGGAGGGTATAAAAAGATATAAGACAAAGGAGATGGCTGTGGTTAAAGGCAGTAGGAGTTAGAACTCCCACTATCTCCACGCAGATGCCAAGGTAGGCGGTTGGGACACCAGCAAGCAAAGGTGTCTGAAGGGCCATCAGCATGTGTCTGAAGGGCCAAAATAAAACTTTTCTAGTCCATTTGTACAGAACTAGGCTTCCCTTCAATGTGCTGGACAGGCCATCTACATGGCTTGAATGCAGGACCTCCATATCTGAAAGCATGAGTCAGTATAGCTTGAGCTGACAGATGAGGTCCATTAGTTCAGAGGCAGCTCAGACTCCTCAACTTTGTTGTGGTCTAGGCACTGCGGGGGACGGACTCACACTGCATTAGCACAGGCATGCTGCTTTACTTACAAGAGTGCCTAAGGGCTTGTCTACGCTACCAAGTTTTGTTGACAAAACTTATGTCGATACCCAAAAGTTGACAAAACAAAAATCGCCAAAGGGTGTTCACACTTGCTCCCTCTGTCAACAGCTCATGTCCACACTGGGGACACCATCATCGACAGGGTGAGCAATGCACCGGGGGTATGTATCCCACAGTGCTGTGTTGTGGGAGGGAAGAGCTGATCGCTGTGCATTTTGGGATTCTCTCCGAGTTCTCCCACAGCCCCCTCAGCTGCCGAGAGCAGCATCATGAGTAGCTCTGTGAGCTCTGGGTGCTGAGGAAGGGCAAAGCAGCACGGCAGTCTGTCCCCCTCCCCTGCAGCAGCAGTCTTCCTGCTGCTGCATTCCTAGTGCAGGGCAGAACAGGAGCATTCCAATCATTTGCTCTTTGTTTGTTCCCCAAAGGGAGCAGCACGCAGATACTTCCCGCAGCTTTGAAAGGGGAGGGGCGCATGCCTGCAGGGCAGTAGAGATCAAAACACTGAGCAGAGCAATCAGGGCAGGCAATGTGGGATACTGGCGGAAGCCAGTTCTGTCGACAAAACAGTCAGCAGTGTCTACACTGGCTCTTTGTCCACAATAAAGGGAGGGGAAAAGACAAAAGTTTCTGGTAGGGGTGGAAGTTTTTTGTCAAACTGGGCATTTTTTACGACAAAAGTCCCATTATAGTGTGTAGGCTCATGCTGTTTTGTCGCCAAAAGGCAGTTTTTGGCGATAAAACTTGCCAGTGTAGACAAGCCCTATGACTGCAACTTGTTGGCACTTTACCAAATTGGACCAAAAGCGACTACCACATACCATGGTATTCAAAGTGCTTTGATGGCACTTTAAAACCTTGCAGCTTCTACTCTATTTCTGTGGCACTAAGGAGCCATAGAGGACACTAGAACTAGTCCTAGTTGTGTTATTTCTTTGAATGAGCCTGGGAACAGTCTCTGCTTCTCAGCCAGACATTAAGTTGTTATCAGGCCTTCCATTCTAGGTTTGGTGTTTCTTCTTTGTAACCACTGTACTTCTCTCCAGGGGAAATGGGGATTCATTATAATATATATATATATGGGAAAAGTCAATTTTTGTCCATGCCCTTTTTGAAAGCTGCTCTCCTTTGAGGTGATTGATGTGTTTTTGTATGGAGAGTAGAGATTTGTGAGAGTCAGATTCTTTTTTTCAGGTCTGCTTTTCTGAGCTATAATTGATTTCAGATTTTAAAATGTGTTGTTTCCACTCTGCATGTCATTAAAATAAAATATTAGCTTTCATAAAGTTTCTTTGGAAGTGTTCCTTATGTGCTCTGTTCCATGATGTCTAGAATGTCAATTAAATCCTCGAGAATAATGGTGAAGAAATATTAAAATTAATGAACACTGATCTTTCAAATGACATTAAGAATCTGTTATAATTATGCAGTTCTTCTAATACATGTCTGGTTTATCTTAGTCTATTTGTTATTTTGTCAGCTTCATCCAGAATATGCTATATGCTTCCACAAATGAATTTGGTTACATTGCTGAATTTCCCAGAAAATGTAGGAATACAGAAATGAGTACAGTTGGAAGCAGATAATTGAAGAGCCTTGTTTACTAGCAATGCACTGTATTCTTAATAGGTGTTGGTGTAAATAGAGTTCTTCTTGTTTTAGGAAATTTCTTTCTGTTTGCAAACGCTGGAACTGTATTTGTTTAAATGATCTGTTCCTAAATCAGGTCATAGTTCCATTGAATTTCACCTCTTTGGTAGCTCTGGTTTATACCCTAATGTCTCCCACAATCCTATTCATTCTGTAGGCCTGGAGAATAGTTGGTGCAGCATAACCATGCTGGTCCTGTTGTGGGGTAGGTGGAGGGAGGTCCACACCAGGAGCCCATGCCCCCTGAGCACCATAGATCACAATTCTGTCAAGAGGGTTTTAGTGGGGACTGAGTAAATCCACCAGGGATTCCCTCCCCAGTGGAGACAGAGCACAGTGGCCATTAGTATTCCTGGACCTTTGAGGTTACAGAAGTAGCCAGGGAGTAACCTGGTACTCCTCCATGGGCTGAGTTGAAGGAGGATAACTTCATTAATCTCCCCAGTTGTGTACTGGAGACAAGGTTTGACCCCATTTATTTAAAAGGTTTTGGTTGTACTTTGGTTTGCTACATAGAAAAAATGGTCTCACTGAATAACTTACCCCTGAAACAGCTTCACTACATTCTAAAGAGTAGAATTCCAGGGGATAATGCATAAAGCACATCCTTTCTTTAACTTTCAGCTCACTGATATTCTCTCATTTCTTTCAGATCTGGAGGGATGGTGTTTGGACCAGCAAACCTAGGGGAACCTGCAATTAAAAACTTCATTACAAAGCACTGTTGTAACTCCTGCTGCAAGAAGCTGAAACTTCCTGGTATGAACTGTAAGATTTTATATGTTCCTGAGCAAATCCATTTTAAGAACAGAGTTCTGTAGAAGCTGGTATGGGTGGCATATTGGGCATACTGTTGTGTCTTATTTCCAGTCCATGTCTAACTTTCTAACTCCAAAATAACAAAGGTCCTGAAATGACGAAGAACAGGTATTGACTTAGAACTCTGGTGAATTGTGATTAAGTAACACTGACAGGTTATCTTTTTCCTCAGTAAAGCTGATGATCTGGAGCTCCCTTTGCATGCACAGATGATGCTGCGCTGCACTGATTGGCACTCAACTTCCCTTTTTCTTTTGCCTGGCTATCATTTTTAAATTAGAAGCCATCAGTCAGAGGTCTGGAGTTCATGATGTGAACCCCTACCATTAAACACACATTAAATTACTTTCTTCTCCATGTAAAAAAATAGATCACTTTCCAGCGGGATCAATATAGTTACCACAGCAATAATTTTTAGCGTTTAAATACGGGTCTGAGAAAATCCGTAAAAATCAGCATTGCAGCAGCCCACAGAGAGATCTCCATGAGTCTTTCTCTGCTTGCAGATGTTGCCTTCAAACTTGGCTCCATATATCACAGCTTTTGCTTTCTATGTATTTGGAACCACCTATCACATAAATTATATTTGTTAGAAATGTACTTTTCATTGTGATGTAGATCAGATCTGTTTTATGGGGCTCAGAGTGTCAAAAATAATTGCAGTTCTGGGTGAAAAGTGTTGTAATATGGTGTCGGATGAAAGACAGAGAATTGCTATCTATGTTTTTTTTTTCTAATGAAAAATACTCTGGTTTCAATAGCTGCCTCATTCTGAATAGGGTTGCTTGCCTCTGTGGCCAATGGATATTGGGATGCGGGAGGAAGGGGCAGGACTTGCAAATGATTAACTAGTAGTGTAGGACAGTGGAGAATACATTTTTGTAAGTTCCCCACCCCCTCTGCCTATCCATGGGTCCTCCTCTAGTGCATCTCCTCCCACTCTGGGCTGACCTCTCTTAGAAAGAGTCAGGTCAGTTTAGCATCTCCCTCTCCCCCAATGCACAATATAGGGTGACCAGATGTCACAATTTTATAGGGACAGTCCCGATTTTGGGGTCTTTTTCTTATATAGGGTCCTATTACCCCCTACCCCTGTCCCGGTTTTTCACATTTGCTGTCTGGTCACCCTAGCACAATATAGGGTTAACGTTCCCCTTACTCTCACCCTCAGGATCTGGCTTTTGCATAGTCTGCGTATATTCTTCAAACAGTTACTGTCCATGACACTGAATTTGTTTCCCCCCACAGATATGAGAAGAAATGACTACACCCCTGCAAGGCTCAATCCAGCTGTCAAAGTGGAGACAGAGGCAGGAGCAGAGAGTGCTGTTGCTACTGACGACAAGCTTCTGGAAAATTATACTCGTCTGTGATCAAGCAGGGTGACTTTTGGCCTTCTGAACACTTGAAAACACTCCTTACTTAGTTTTGCCACCTGTCAGTCTGAAAGGACAAAATCTAGGGTATGTCTATACCATAACCACAGGGTATGACTGTAGGTCAAGTAGGCATTCCTGAGCTAGCTTTAATGTAGGTCAGGTCCCGTAGCAGTGAAGCTGTGGCAGCAGGAGTCTCAGTGTGGCTTGTATGAGCCTGCCTAGAACCCTGGGTAATTATTCGTGGGGGAAGCTCACGCTACTGTGTGTTAACTGTTCCGGGACCCAAGATAGCTAGATTAGGTGGAGTATGTGTACTCAAGCTATAATCATATCCTTTGATTACAGTATAGACAAACCCATAAATGCACAAGAGTGATATCCTACAGGTAAATGCAGCACATGTTTTCCAAAGGAAATTCTTTATTTTCAGTGCACTGAAGATTTTTGCACTTCGTTGTAATACTGCTTAGTAAAAAGACTGGAACAGGGGACTACCTTACCTGTTTATAAAGTTCATTTATACTTCAGTGCCTTAGCTGGACATATGATATGAAGCTGAACGGTGTTTATTTTGGAAAATAAATGGGGCTGTTTTTTTAAAGCTGTATTTCCCCAAGTAGGAATTATATGGTGCTTATTTCCCTGCTACCTTACCTGATCCCTGCTTTCAGTAAAACAACGTATGTATGCATATGCATAAATAGCTCTAGAGCTGTACACATGGCCCCCGTGTGTTCAGTGTGGAGAAAACTGGGAAAACATTTTTTGGTGACTCTGTAGTGCAGTTTGGATGCAGAGATGGGCCATGTGAGAACAAGGACAAAGATTCTCCAATGTATGTAGTTGCCTAAATCCCATGGGATTTAAGTGCTGAAATACCTCTTGAGTCTCTGGGCTCAAGAGTTTAAAAGTCATGTAAACAAAAGTCCTCATTCTGTGAGTTTGGAAGAGGACTGCACCGTGCAATGATGGCCCATTCCTGCATTCTTTTCACACCCCAAAAATCCCATTAAAGTGAAAACTGGAGGTGTAATGAAACTGCATGTCTTTCCAAATGTGAATAGGTCAGAAGGTGAATTCATCCGCTGCAAAAGCACTATACTTCTTACAACCAAAATGTTTCAATTTTTAAATAGCATTTTGTCTTTCTTGAAAATGTCTGTAATTTGAAAAAAAAACCCTCTCAATTCTTTAAGTTTTAAGATACAATAGAAAATTGAAAAAAACTAATGAATAATATAAAATTACACTTGCTTGGGTGTTTAGTTGAATATTGTAGGTACTTGGCTTTTCTCCCAAAGTGTGATTGAGTAGGTGTAGAGATACATTTTCTGTTCGCTCTTTCCTACTGAGATCCAATGGTAGATAAAAGATTTATGCATGTGCTTAAATTGTGCACTGTGATTTCAATGGAACTACTCAAAGCAGGAGGTACAAGTAAGCATGTCTTGGCAGGATTGGGGCCGTAGTGACCCCAGTGTTGCACTTTCTAAAATCTTTAACCCCTCCAATCAAATTCCAAATCTTGTGTTAGCTGATTTCTTCTTTTTGTTGTAAATAGTTGATGCTAGAAATGCCAAATTTTGGAACTTAAAAGGATAGGAAACTTCAAAAAAACGAATCTTACATTTCTGTTTTTCTCTATACTATATTGTGTAGCTGCTGAACCACTCATTGCAGAAGTCATCATGAGACTTTGAGTGTCTGAGAGTTGTGAACAAAGACATTCTAGTTGACTTTGTGGAAGAAGATTGTAATGTCACGTGATTGCACCAGTAATTTTGTTTCCTTTCAGGCAGCATATCTTTCTAAATCATGCACTGAAGCAGACCATTACAGGTCAGTGCATGGCTAAGCTACCTGGGATAATATCCTAGCTCCATTGAAATCAAAAGGAATTTTGTCATTGACTTCAATAGGTTCAGGATTTCACCCTGGAATCCAGTGTTTTTCATTTACTGGGGCTCAATCTTGCTGCCATTGCAGTCAGTGACAAAACTCCCATTACTTTAACTGAGAGCAGCATTGTGCCCCACTATGACTTGACATGAATTTGGTACATTTAGAGAATGTATATGTAGATGTAAGCAGGGTCTGAATGAGTTTCTCCCGTGACAGCTAGCTGGGATGGGGAGAGACTTCAGGAGCAAACTGTATTTACATGAACCTGCTCTGCTTAGATATCCAGCAGATAGAGTGGTGTTGCTCAAAGTGATCAACTTTGGCTGGTGTTGGGTTACAAATCACTTTAGTACTAAATACAGGAGTAGTGAAAAGTTGTTATCAGTGTTGTTATATTGTATGAATAAAGGGGAGCAGAACTGTGCTTAACCTGTCCCGAATGCGGGGGTCACCCTCAGCTGAAAGGACCTCATTAAGCACGGGGCTCAAATGCCAGACCCCGGTGAAAGTAAGAGGGGTGGGGACAGGTGTCCCAGCCAGGCGGTGGGGACTCTCCCTAAGGGTCCCTGGTCTGATTTAACCTGTTCCTCCCCACAGTTCAAAGATAGAGCTAAATAGGCTCCATTAGGAGCCTTTTGTTATTTTAAGTGCTCAAAACAGCTGAAATCACTTGTGGTGGGATAGTGTTTCTGCCCAGCATAAGAGCTGACAATCACTAAGAGCTGACAATCATTAAGATACTGACCTGTAGAGGTCGCAGCAGAGAGGCAGGTGTCAGCAAAAGGTGACTGAGGAGTGGCTGGTGGGAGCGGTGAACTGACAAGTGGCTGGTGGGAGCGGCAAGTAGTCGGCTGGCTGGGCAGCAAGGAAGAGCATCTGGCAGGGCGGCCAGCCAGAGCAAGTGCTCAGATGGCGGAATAAGTCAGGTGCCTTCTTCCCTGGCTGGGAGGTGAACTCTCACAGATGCACCTCTGAACTCTGGGTCCTCACTGACCAAAGACAACCACTGTGAGGTATGGTGAGGGAGCAGAGAGGGACACAGTAAAGGAACTTTTGGTTGTAGAACTCAAGAACACGAGGCAGAAGACACCACCCCACGCACCCTGGGGTGGGTGTCCTGCTCGCAGTTTTAGGTTTATGAATCCTGCTTGTGGCATTTTTCCTAATTAATGTTGTGTGACTTCCCCCTGTCTTTAAAAGTTTCTTTTCTGTGCTTTTTGCTTCAGCAAATGGGATGTTAGGAATCATTAAAAAAGGGATAGAGAATAAGACAGAGAATATCTTATTGCCCTTATATAAATCCATCGGATGCCCACATCTTGAATGCTGCACACAGATGTGGTTCCCTCATCTCAAAAAAGATATACTGGCTTTAGAAAAGGTTCAGAAAAGGGCAACTAAAATGATTAGGGGTTTGGAACGGGTCCCATATGAGGAGAGATTAAAGAGGCTAGGACTTTTCAGCTTGGATAAGATGAGACTAAAGGGGGATATGATAGAGGTATATAATATCATGAGTGGTGTGGAGAAAGTGAATAAGGAAAAGTTATTTACTTGTTCCCATAACATAAGAACTAGGTGCCACCAAATGAAATTAATGGGTAGCAGGTTTAAAACAAATAAAAGGAAGTTCTTCTTCACTCAGTACACAGTCAACCTGTGGAACTCCTTGCCTGAGGAGGTTGTGAAGGCTAGGACTATAACAGGGTTTACAAGAGAACTGGATAAATTTATGGCGGTTAAGTCCATTAATGGCTATTAGCCAGGATGGATAAGGAATGGTATCCCTAGTCTCTGTTTGTCACAGGCTGGAGATGGATGGCAGGAGAGAGATCACTAGATCGTTACCTGTTAGGTTCACTCCCCTCTGGGGCACCTGGCATTGGCTACTGTCGGTAGACAGGATACTGGGCTGGATGGACCTTTGGTCTGACCCAGTATGGCCATTCTTATGTTCTTATGACTCTGTGCTTGTGAGTGGGGAAGTATTGGCTCTCAGAGGCGCCCAGGGATGGTGTATAATTTTCCCAGATTACTGGGTGGGGGCTCAAGCCAGTTCTGTGTTGTATTATTGGAAAGGAACTCCTAAATATTGAACCCGGCCCTAGTTGCTGCCAGCTCCACCTGGCAGAAGGGTTACATATAAATTATTTGCTTGGAGTAATAAAATGTCTTGGGAGTTAATTATTTCCAGTGCTTAAATATATTAGACATAGAAATAACCACCTGCACTATTTTCAGCACATATGTTTTTGATCCTTGAAAGCACAAAGGGACACTGTATAGTAATAACAATAATAATTATTATTATTTTAAAGATTTTATACTCTGTAATATTTTCCAGTTTCTATTACCTCTCACCTTGCCAGGTTTGTTGTTTCCCATTTGACAAAAATGGACTTCCCTTTGTTTCCTCTAAACAAATCAACATGTTAATAGATTGTTTACTTGCCCGTCATCAAGTTCATTAAACTTTTGCTCCCCTTGTTGACAAAATGGCTAAAATCATCTATACAAGAATCTTGCAGCAGCTGTTATTTTAGGCTCTAATTTAGGAAACTGCTTAAGCCCATCCATATTTTAAGCATGTGTTTAAGATCAATTAAATTAATTCCTTAGAGTTAGGCACATGCGTAAGTGCCATCTTAAATAGGGATACTTTCCTGAATCGATGCCATAATTTGGGCCTAACTGACTTTCCAGTGCCTTTTTAAGATTACATAGAAGTCTTTAAAATCGTCTTACAACGTATTTAACCTTGACTGTGCCCTGGCCTACACTAGGACTTTAGGTCGAATTTAGCAGCGTTAAATCGATGTAAACCTGCACCCATCCACACGATGAAGCCCTTTTTTTCGACTTAAAGGGCTCTTAAATCAATTTCCTTACTCCACCCCTGACAAGTGGATTAGCGCTTAAATCGGTCTTGCCGGGTCGAATTTGGGGTACTGTGGACACAATTCGACGGTATTGGCCTCCGGGAGCTATCCCAGAGTGCTCCATTGTGACCGCTCTGGACAGCACTCTCAACTCAGATGCACTGGCCAGGTAGACAGGAAAAGAACCGCGAACTTTTGAATCTCATTTCCTCAAGAAAAAAGGCGCGAAACGATTGTCTGCTGCTGCTTTCACGGAGGGAGGGAGGGAACGGGGGCCTGACGATATGTACCCAGAACCACCCGAGACAATGTTTTAGCCCCATCAGGCATTGGGATCTCAACCCAGAATTCCAATGGGCTGCGGAGACTGCGGGAACTGTGGGATAGCTACCCACAGTGCAACGCTCCGGAAGTCGACTCTAGCCTCGGTACTGTGGAAGCACTCCGCCGAGTTAATGCACTTAATGCACTTAGAGCATTTTCTGTGGGGACACACACACTTGAATATATAAAACTGATTTCTAAAAAACCGACTTCTATAAATTCGACCTAATTTCGTAGTGTAGACATACCCTTAGTTATGACACTGTTTAAACAATAGTTGTTGTCCTCTTAAGAATTTGTGGCTTCTGAAAATTTCAGTAACGCTCATGAGTGGTTATAATTATGTGAACTGCAAATTGTTACTTGCTTATTATTTTCACATTACTTTTCTAATGTACATGCGTGCCCAGATAAATATATATCAAAGTAATCATGGATTCTTTTAACAGTGCCCAAGAAAATCACAGGTGTTTTTAAAGACAGTTAATCTGAACATGTACAATGTCAAACTCTGCTTATTCTCTAATGCTATAACCGCAATACAGTGCCTGCCTTTACAACTGTTTCAGGCTGCATTTCCAACATAGTACTCATCTTTTCCATGTATGCACAATGCACTGTAGTAAATTTTCAATAGCTATAGCTGTTAATTACTTTTACCTTAACTTAAAATACACATTTGAGAAGGGCTGATTTCCATTTCATATAGTTTTAAATCTGATATTTTGACTAAAAATGTCTTTTTTCTGTCTCTTTTACAGTGCATTGTAAATTGTAATAAGAAAAATTAGAGAATTTTTTTCTTTAATCCTCAGTGTCAATATCAACTGTTTCTGAGATTCTGCAAACTCCTGCTAACATTGTCCCATTGAAATCAATGTCAATACTCCTGTTGACTTCAATGGGGACAGGGTCAGGCCCCTTATTAACAAAGATCATTCACGTGCGCAAAGGGTATGCAGGATTGGGCTTTTTCTCTGGTTACTTAGTGCCACCCACTGCAGAGTAAATAATTCATGTCAAGGCTCAGAAGTGTCTGATTTTAAATTTCAAGATTTGTTTTAGATTAAAAACACATTTGGGAGAGCGTTTACTTTGCTTGTGGGCTCAGGGCCAAATCCAACTCACCTTACTCACTCACAAGGAGGATTTGGCCCTACATAGGAATTCATTACATAGAAGCATTTTTTTTAAAATCAGAACCAAAGAATTTACAGGCACGTATCAAAAATGTGAGTGAAAGACCTTTACTGGGGTAAGGAAGTAAGTTAAGATTACTCAAAGCTAAATGGTACACTAATCTCAGCCGCCATTGCCTTGGATACTTTTGCTTAAACATATGGGAAGTTTAAAGGTTTCAGACCTCGTTCTCAGTCAATCTATTCTCATGTGCTTTTGTAATGGTCATGGCATTGTCAGTGACTTCTTTACTGTTGGTGAAAAAAATAGGAGGGATATAAGATATATAATTTCCTATGAATGTACTTAGGGTTTTTGTGATTTTGTTGGTCTGGTTTATCCTGTTCTGAAAACAAATAAAAACAGTTTCTTCATTGATAAATGTACAACCACAGAACATGTTTCTTAAAGGTAATGGAAACAGGCAGCAAGCTACATACAGAAAATAATGGGAAGTTATTTTTTACTTGGGAATTTTTGGGAATAATTGGGACCTTGAAATAATAAATAGATTTTATTTCTATGTCTCTGTCATGTGCCTTTTAATTCTTTTTTCCCCATTATAGTAATTCTTCTTTACACACATCTGGTGACTGCGCCATCTAAAAAAGTGGAAAGTCTGTTTCCATTAGAATTCCGCTGTCTTTTTAGTTACAGTCAGGGCTAGTGAATACAGCTCAGTTCATAAAATAAGCCTCTGATTTTACACTTTATCTGCCTACATTTTCAATACGTAAAAATCTTGGTAATCATTTTCTAAACGAAGAAGCTGTTATAAACCAAACATGAATCAATTTGAAGTGACTGCATGATTCCTAAACCATAGTTCTGGAATTGTAGTGTGAGTGGAAAATAAAGCATTTGGTATAAATAAACACCTTTGGGCCAGAGTCTCAGTTGATATAAATCACTGGAGTGCCGTTGAAGTCAATTAGTTATGCTAATTTACACCATGAGAGAATCTGGCTTTAAGTCTGTTTTTTGTTCTTAGAAGGGAGATGCAAAGAGGTATTTCAATTTGTGCCTTGACATGGTCTTCAGCAATCTAAGGACCCTATGGGGTGGGAGTGTTCCTGGAACATCTACACTGCAATTAAACATACCCTTAGCCTGAGCCCTGTCTAATTGCAGTGTACACATATTGTTACGGGGAAGGAAAACTTGATGTGCCTAGTTGGCATTAGTTTATTTGTTCTCTCTCTCCAAACGTTAAAAATAAATGATTTTCCTCCAGATTGTGTCATGTAGCCATGTGACAAAAACCCCTGAAGAGTTTAAAAAAAAGAAAGAAAGAAAGAAAGAAGAAAAACCCACTCAACAAACAAAACCAGCTACTCATTTCCAGCAAAGAAAGCTTTTGACATGCTTTTTGTGTCAGGGATTTAGTTAGGAAGCTAAAACCTTCCATTTCTCAGTCTGTCCCAGAACAGGGTCAATGCAGGGTCTTGACAGTGCCCTGCCAGTCTGATGCAACCACAACTGGTAGGCCGGGGCGAGGGGAGAGCAAGGATCAGAAAGGGGACTTTGACTTCCATAGCCATTCTACTCTTAGCTTTCAGGAATAAACCTGTAATCCTGCTGAGCTATGGCCAACTGTGTGTGTTGCCTTTGTGATCTGGGCTATGCACAACAAAGGGATTAAGGGAATGTTAAATTAAAGAGTATTGGCTTCTGTATAATTCTGACACAGAACACTTGTATCATGCTAACATGCCTCTGGGATTGGAACAAGCAGATAAAGCAGTGGTGACCTCACCATTAATACTGGCAATTTACTATGGTAAATACATTGTATCAAAGAACTAGGAGACAAAATATTGAATTCAGGTGAAAGATATAGACATACTGAAATACGGTATTAGTGTGGAGAGAGTACAGTCTACTGCGAGAGCAGGGAACTGGTTGCCTGGAACCCCTTGGTTTCTATCAGCAGCTGTAGTGTAACTGTGATACCACCACCAACCGCAGGATTAGCAAAGTACCTTAGCATTGTTCTACTTGTGATCTCTTGGACAATGCTATAGTTGATTAGGTCCAGATGCACAAAGGTACTTAGGTGCCTAAGTCCCAGTTTTAGGCTCTACTGTGATCCACAAAACTCCCGCTGAACTCTGTAGGCACCTAAACTCACTCAGCACCTAAATTTTCAGGGTAAAAATTCCCTTAGGACCTAGGTTTCTGCCTCTGAACAAGCACACTGCTGCCTTCCTCTTGGCATCTGGGCACCTACCTCTCACCTAAGCCACAGAGCAATCCACAAAGTCAGGGAAGATGGTGGTCGAATGCCTACCTTGTTTGTGGGGCCAAGGGCAAGTGCTGACCTATTTAGGGGTTGCACAGGTCGGATCTTCTTCTTTCTGCACACATAGGTAACATCTTTCACACACCTATCTGAGGCTTCTTCAAACTAAACCTGTAACATGCCCCAACCTGTTCTTAAAGGTATAGCTCCTATTAATCTAAATAGAAATAGTACAAATGCAACAGTAAAACAAATATTAACACAACCTCCAAGCTCACCTCTAAATGCAATGTTTCAAATATAAAATAACCTCACCAATTGTTGCAAGGTGTTCATGCTGGCCCACATGTATTTCCACAGGTCATTAGCCAGGTTTGATCCCTCAACCTTCAGAAGCATGGCAAAGAGCTCTACCCCTTTAGATATAAAAGCAACTGGTGAGGGAGGTATGTTATTTTCTCCATGAGAACACCCCACACAGGGTTATACAACTTTTTGTGAACTCAGACTAGAATGATAAATAGTAAGTTCTCTAGTTCTGGGAGTAGAATATGGGCGAGTGGTGAGACACTGTGCAATCCAATGTAAGGCTGGCCCTGTTTGGGACGTCTGTAGAGAATGAATCTGGGACTGCTGAATCTGAAAGTATGAGCTTCTACTACTTGAACTAAAGGACCAGTCCAAGCAGTATGGTGATGGTAGCAGACTCAAACCTCTGTATGAGGTCTCTCTACTACAGATGGCCAAAGAGCCCCACTGTGTTAGCCTGGGTTACACAGGAGGTAGTTTGCCATATTTCACCTGACAGCAATAGAACAAAGATTTAGGTTCTATGCCTAGCTCTCCTTGCAGTGACTTGGTCCAACCTCATAGTTATCCAAGCTATAAATTGGAGGAATTATATGTCCCCAAATGTAGCAATTACAGCCATTGTCAATAAGGGGTGTGAAATGCACAGAGCAGTCAGTAGAAGAATTTGGGATTAGCACCCCCCATGGACTCTTAGTTGGTAGTTCAGTGCTCTTTCCCCTATGCTCTATGTATTAAGTGGCAGGGGGTGGGGAGGTGGGGGGAGAAAGTGTCTCGCTCTCTCTCATGTCAAAGTCATATGGGAATGTATGCATAACACAAGTTGGCAGGTCTGCTGATTGCATGCTTTTGGTCCCCAATGGTTCTTTAACTGTAGTGGCTTTTACTGCTGCCAAGAGCTGAACTCACATTTCAGGACAATTTGAGAAAATCCAAAATAGAAGAATTTCTCTGGGAACTGACTCCATCCCTGATATACCACTAAGCCTCCTGGAACAGGTTAGGCACCTCCAGTGAAAATACATAGGGCAGCAGTGAATATGAACAAGGCTTTGCTCAGGGAACTATTCCCTTTACACAGAGGAAGTGTTGCACATGTGATGTGGGCTTAGAAAGCTGGAGTGCCTCAAAAGCTACCAGATTGAGCCTCAGGATGCTACTGAAACCAACTGGGAGCTTACGTGCTGTAATTAGTGTTACTCAACTGACCCCCACATTGTGTATGTAGGTTGTATATGTACACCTAATGACCGTTTCTGTCATGAAGAGCTGCAGTCTAAGGAGATAAGAAGCAAAGACCACACCTTCATATTTCACAATATCATCAGACTTATGTGCAGTGGAGATTTATGAACCAAAACTACAATTAAGATGCACTTTGAAAATAATGGCATAGTGCAGTGAGAACTGCAACCAGTGGGTCACATTTGCAAAGCATCTATGGGTAAGCCTACACTGTAAAGAAAAACCACCAGTGCTGAATCTCACCATCCTGGTCAGTTGACTTGGGCTCATGGGGCTAAAAAATCAGTGTAGACATTCCCGCTCAGGCTGGGGCCTGCGCTCCAAGACCCTCCACCTTGCTGGGTTTGGGAGCCCACCTCCAGCCCAAGTGAGAGCATCTACACTGCTATTTTTAGCCCAAGCTCTGCAAGCCTAAAGGCTTGTCTACACTTAAAATGCTACAGCATCACAGCTGTGCTACTGAAGCACTTCAGCAAGCCACTCCCTACACTGATGAGAGGGAGTCTCCCTTCATCATAGGTAATCTAGCTCCCGCAGACGCAGTCGCTAACGTAACAGAAGACTATTACTGTCTACACAGGGATTTAAGTTGGCTTAACTATGCCACTCAGTGGTATGGCTTTTTCACATCCCTGAGCGACATAGTTATGATGATTTAATTTTCTAGTGTAGACCAGGCCTGAGTCAATTGACATGGGCTCTGAGACTTGATGTGGACGGTTTTTCTTTTGCAGAGTAGACATACCCTTACTGACCTAGGAGCCTAAGCCCCACTGAAACTACAAAGTCATTTTGGAACCTTTTAAAATGTTGTCCACTATCTTTAGGCAGCATTGTAATATTTTTAGAGCCACTGGGCCCAAAGATAGATGGACTATTGTGAATATGTATTAGATTACTTCAGGTAATAACTATTATGTAAATAAAAAACTACTGCTGTTGGATAAGCTACATTATGTCAAATTAAACATTTTTGCCTCTTTTCTAAATTAGATACAACCCAGCTAGCAGGCAAATAAGCAGTGATGTACAAGTGACTATTTATGTAAGAAGCCTATTAATATACAGCACAAATGAGAATCCTGTGGAGAATCTAATTCATTTCCTACACTGAATGACCATAATCACTGTACGGTTTAGCCGTGTCAACAGCTAAAGTTAGGTGGTAGGGAGCATTATATTTTGTGTGTTGTAGTGAATTATGTAAAATCCTGATTTTATGTAAGGTACTTAATTGCGGCATGTCCTTTGGAACATATTTAACATCTTTAATAAAAACCTGGTTCAAAGCATTTAGCACTCCTGTTAACACTTCATTCCTTTTAGGATTTGGTTTGGACTTCATGTGTAAAACATTTACTTTTACTCACCATGCAATAGCTGAATGAAGAGGCAATGTTTATTGTTCTATGGAACTATTGTCAGGTACCTGTCAGAGAGCAGAGTACAAGGTATTTAACAGTTCTACACCATCAGTTAAAACACCGAGAGAGAGAGAGAGAGAGAGCATTTTTGTACACACCTTGGGTCAAGATTTCACCTCTTATGACAGGACTTGCCTTTGCTCTCATTAAGCTCCGAGAGGTAACAGCCATTGGAGTCAGCAGATATTGACCCCTTTCCTGGCTTCAATTCAGCCTAACTTTAAGCATGTGAGCAATATGACTGAAGAGAAAGTCACCGCTGAAGGTTGACCAGCTAACATTTTTTAAAACGCGACTTGTTCTGTGTACACAGGGAGCTAAGTCCTGTTTAAAATCTTGTTAAAACCTTGCGAATTAGCTAACCCATTTAAAACACCTGTTTTCTGAGTCTAGGCATGCTCTCCTTTCTTAGCTCCCTGTAACCCCCAGCAAACAAAGGCCTCCAATCCTCTTCGCTTCCTGGGCAGTGGCTGGCAAAGGCCTCTGGTTCTCTCGGAGGTCAAAAATTTACAGTATATGAAAATACATTGGGTTCAGACATCTAGTGAGCTGAGTCATCCAGAGCTGGCTGCAGAACTAGCATTCTACAAGCTGCCCTGGCCATCTGCTGCTGCCATATAGGCTTTCTCTACTTTCCGCCCACCCTCACCATATTCTTCTTGTCCAGAGAAATATTGAAGCCAAGGTCAGCTCAGAGCCATGGATTTATACACCACAGGCTTCATAGATCTATACCTATGCTCTAATACCTATGCTTTTCAATCATGCTGGTAAGCACATTAGCTAGTTATTGATGCTCATTTGTTAAATCGTTATTAACATGAACATTGCCATTATTAGGCCTGAGTTAACACACAATTCAGATGGATGAGCCGTTTCATACCTCTCAGTATATTGTTTCAGGCTGTTGTCCCAAGCCTCAGGAAGACAAGTTCACATTTGAAAAGTTTACTTGGCTTTGCCCTGGTCTACACTATGAGTTTAGGTCGAATTTAGCAGTGCTAAATTGATTTAACCCTGCACCTGTCCACACGACGAAGCTATTTACTTGGACTTAAAGGGCTCTTAAAATCGATTTCTGTACTCCTCCCCTGACGAGGGGATTAGAACTGAAATTGACCTTGCCGGGTCAAATTTGGGGTAGTGTAGTCACAAATGGAAGGTATTGGCCTCTGGGAGCTATCCCAGAGTGCTCCATTGTGACCGCTCTGGACAGCACTTTCAACTCAGATGCACTGGCCAGGTAGACAGGAAAAGGCCCGCGAACTTTTGAATGTCAATTTCCTGTTTGGTCAGCATGGCAAGCTGCAGGTGAGTGCAGAGCTCATCAGCAGAGGTGACCATGATGGAGTCCCAAAGAGCTCCAGCATGGCCCAAATGGGAGGTACGGGATCTGATTGCTGTATGGGGAGATGAATCCATGCTATCAGAACTCCGTTCCAAAAGATGAAATACCCAAACATTTGAAAAAATCTCCAAGGGTATGAAGGACAGAGGCTATAACAGGGACCCGCAGCAGTGCCGTGTGAAACTTAAGGAGCTCAGGCAAGCTTACCAAAAAACCAGAGAGGCAAACGGCTGCTCGGGGTCAGAGCCCTACACATGCCGCTTCTATGATGAGCTGCATGCAATTCTAGGGGGTGCAGCCACCACTACCCCACCCCATGCTTTGACTCCGTCAATGGATTATCACATAACAGGGATGCGCATTTTGGGGATGAGGAAGATGATGATGATGAGGAGGAGGAGGTTGAAGATAATGCACAGCAAGCAAGCGGAGAAACCGTTTTCCCTGTGAGCCAGGAACTGTTTCTCACCCTGGACCTGGAGCCAGTACCCCCCGAACCCACCCAAGGCGGGCTCCCAGACCTGACAGGCAGAGAAGGGACCTCCGATGAGTGTACCTTTGTAACTATAATACATGGTTTAAAAGCAAGCGTGTTTAATGATTAATTTGCAGCCAGTACAGCTACTGGAAAAGTCTGTTAACGTGTCTGGGGATGGAGCGGAAATCCTCCAGGGACATCTCCATAAAGCTCTCCTGGATGTACTCCCAAAGCCTTTGCAAAATGTTTCTGGGGAGGGCTGCCTTATTCTATCCTCCATGGTAGGACACTTTACCATGCCAGGCCAGTAGCACATAGTCTGGAGTCATTGCATAACAAAGCATGGCAGCATATGGTCCCGGTGTTTGCTGGCATTCAAGCAACATCCGTTCTTTATCTCTCTGTGTTACTCTCAGGAGAGTGATATCATTCATGGTCACCTGGTTGAAATAGGGGAATTTTATTGAGGGGACATTCAGAGGTGGCCATTCCCGCTGGGCTGTTTGCCTGTGGCTGAACGGAAATTTTCCCCACTTTTAGCCATGTGGTGGTGGGAGGGGCGAAGTTATCATCCCAGAGAATTGGGTGTGTGTGTGTGTAGGGGGAGGGGGAGGTTGTTGGGTTTGTGCTGCATGTTAACCTGAAAACCGCAGCCCCTCCTTTTAAATTGCCAACCCATTTTAAATGGCCAAACCAATGGGTGCTTGGTATGGGAAAGGAGGGTGCTGCTGTTTGAAACCATTCCCACATGTTATGAAGGTTAAAGAAGCTAAAAGACTGTGGCTTACCATGGTTGCCTGCAAGCCGAATTCTGTTGCCCGCTGGCCCTGCGGGTATGATCTCTCACACCAAACCTGCTGACCCTCAATATAAGAGGCAAAATGCAACCTTGTACAGAATGCACATGTGCTATGTAATGATAACAGCAAGGTTCACCCTGAAAGAGTCTACCCATTGTTCTCAAAAATGTGTCTTTTTAACTACTACTCTTCCTTTTTTTCCCTCCCGCAGCTGCAAATGTTTCAGTGCTCACACTATCATTTCCTTCCCAGAGGCTAGCGAAGATTAGACGGTGAAAAAACTGCACTCGCGATGAAATCTTCTCAGAGCTCATGCAGTCCTCCCACACTGAAAGAGCCCAACAGACTGTATGGAGGCAGACAATGTTAGAGTCCAGGAAAGCACAATATGAACTCAAGGACAGGTGGCGGGTTGAAGATAATAAGTGGCGGGTTGAAGATGATAGGTGGCGTCAGCTTGCTGACAGAAGGCAGGAGTCAATGCTGAGGCTACTGGAGGATCAAACTGATATGCTCCGGTGAACGGCTGAGGTGCAGGAAAGGCAGCATGAGTACAGACCGCCGCTACAGCCCCTGTGTAACCAACCGCCCTCCTCCCCAAGTTCCATAGTATCCTCACCCAGACGCCCAAGAACGCGGTGGGGGGCACCCAACCATTCCACCCCAGAGGACTGCCCAAGCAACAGAAATCTGGTATTCAATAGTTTTAAAGTGCAATGTGGCCTTGTCCTTCCCTCCTCCCCCACCCCTCCCGGGCTACCTTGGCAGTTATCCCCCTATTTGTGTGATGAATTAATAAAGAATGCATGAATTTGAAGCAACAATGACTTTATTGCCTCTGCAAGCAGTGATCGAAGGGGGGAGGGGAGGGTGGTTAACTTACAGGGAAGTAGAGTGAACCAAAGGGTGGGGGTTTTCATCAAGGAGAAACAAACAGAACTTTCATACCGTAACCTGGCCAGTCACCGCGCCCTCCTGTACTCTTCTAACCAACCTGGTGTTTGGCTGTGCATAATCAGCAGCCAGGTGATTTGCCTCAACCTCCCACCCCACCATAAACATTTCCCCCTTACTCTCACAGATATTGTGGACCACACAGCAAGCAGTAATAACAATGGGAATATTGGTTTCGCTGAGGTCTAAGCGAGTCAGTAAACTGCGCCAGCGGGCTTTTAAACATCCAAATGCACATTCTACCACCATTCTGCACTTGCTCAGCCTATAGTTGAACAGCTCCTGACTACTGTTCAGGCTGCCTGTGTATGGCTTCATAAGCCATGGCATTAAGGGGTAGGCTGGGTCCCCAAGGAAAACTATAGGCATTTCAACATCCCGAATGGGTATTTTCTGGTCTGGGAATAAAGTCCCTTCCTGCAGCTGTTGAAACAGACCAGAGTTCCTGAAGATGCAAGCGTCATGTACCTTTCCCAGCCATCCCACGTTGATGTTGGTGAAAAGTCCCTTGTGATCCACCAGATCTTGCAGCACTATTGAAAAGTACCCCTTTTGGTTTATGTACTTGCTGCCCTGGTGCTCCAGTGCCAAGATAGGGATATGCATTCCGTCTATTGCCCCACCACAGTTAGGGAATCCCACTGCGGCAAAGCCATCCACTATGACCTGCACATTTCCCAGAATCACTACCCTTGATAGCAGCAGCTCAGTGATTGTGTTGGCTACTTGGATCACAGCAGCTCCCACAGTCGATTTGCCCACTCCAAATTGATTCCCAACTGACCGGTAGCTGTCTGGTGTTATAAGCTTCCACAGGGCTATCGCCACTCACTTTTGAACTCTGAGGGCTGCTCTCATCTTGATATTCTGGTGCTTCAGGGCAGGGGAAAGCAAGTCACAAAGTTCCATGAAAGTGTCCTTATGCATGCAAAAGTTTTGCAGCTATTGGGAATCGTTGCAGACCTGCAACACTATGCGGTCCCACCAGTCTGTGCTTGTTTCCCAGACCCAGAATCGGCATTCCATGGCATGAACTTGCCCCATTACCACCATGATGTCCACATTGCCAGGGCCTTTGCTTTGAGAGAAGTCTCTGTCCATGTCCTCATCACTCTCCTCACCGCGCTGCCATCGCCTACTCAACTGCTTTTGCAGGTTCTGATTCTGGTTCTGCATATACTGCTGGATAATGCGCGTGGTGTTTAGAACAGTCATAACTGCTGTGGTGATCTGAGCAGGCTCCATGCTTGCCGTGGTATGGCATCTGCAGGAGAGCAGAGTGGCAGCTGAAGCGGTGGGTGGATGATGATGCTGACAGCAATATGGTGCCTGCACGGAAAAAGGTGTAAAACGATTGTCGGTTGTTGCTTTCATGGAGGGAGGAGCAAGGGGTAGGTTGGCAGTAGACAGTGCAGTACGACTGCTAGCTGTCGTCATCTCCTGGGTGCTTGCAGTGCTGCTGGCTGGGAGAGCAGCCTGAGGCAGAATGGCCCCCCTCAAGGATTACTGAACTCACAACCCTGGGTTTAGCAGGCCAATGCTCAAACCACCGAGCTATCCCTCTGCCAATATTCCAGGCAGGACTGAATCTCCATTAGACAAAACTTAAAGAAGAGAATGACCTGAGTCACTCCCATTTATGTCTAGGCACCCCTGACAGACCTCACCGAGGTCTGCCAGGAGCACCCATGTCTGCCCAGGTGACCCGACCGACCTCACCAAGGCCGGCCAAGAGCACCCAGGAGACGACAAGGATGGCTACCAGTCGTAATGTACCATCTGCTGCCACAAGGCAATGAGCTGCTGCTGCGTAGCAATGCAGTCCCATGTCTGCCAGCACCCAGGAGCTGTATGGTGACGGTGAGTTGAGTGGGGTCCATGCTTGCCATGGTATGGCATCTGCATGGGTAACCCAGGGAAAAAGGCGCGAAACGATTATCTGCCATTGCTTTCACGGGGGTGGGGGCCCTGACGACATGTGCCCAGAACTACCCGTGACAATGTTTTTTGCCCCATCGGGCATTGGGATCTCAACCCAGAATTCCAATGGGCGGCGGAGACTGCGGGAACTGTGGGATAGCTACCCACAGTGCAACACTCCAGAAGTCGACACTGGCCTCGGTACTGTGGACGCACTCCGCCGACTTAATGGTCTTAAGTGGGGACATACACAATCGACTGTATAAAATCGATTTCTAAAAAACCGACTTCTATAAATTCGACCTAATTTTGTAGTGTAGACATAGCCTGTATAAAGGCAACAATGCAGCCCAGGGATTTTGCAAAGGAGTCCTAAAATCTGTTCTACAGCTTCTCTCTGTTTCCCACATCTGCTTACTGAAAAAGTCTCCTCACATGCAATTTATTTGCATTAACTTAATGCACTAACCTAATCATAATGGAGTTCCTCATTCCTCAGGGTTGTAACGCCGCAGAGTGTCATACTGGAGTTTGGGCACACTGCTGCCATCTCATGTGAGCTGAAATTGTGCCTTATTTTCTTGGTTTGTGAGGACTTGGGAGATGTTCCCCAGCTTCAGAAGACTTAAAAATGATCTCCAGTCATCAAGGGGACAGAAGCAACTGAATAATGTAACTGTCCTTACCAGGGAACTAAATGTAAATAAGATCGCTGACAGTTTTATCCAGAACGCTACAGTGAGACATAATGTCTTTAAACTGGGACATTAGTGAAGACAGCTTGTAGGTGAGTGCACTGATTTTAATCTACTGTAATTCATAATAATGTAATTCTGTAGTTCATAACAATTTAATCATTATTAAAATAGTAAAGATACCAATGATAGACACATTCAATAACTAGAATATGAAAGAAGCGTATAAATACGCTGAAAATAGCCCTCCCCCCCCCCCCCCCCCGGCAAACTGGCAGAGTGCCCCTCCCCCCTCCAAACACACACACACCTTTTCCAAGCACCCACGGCAAAAACAAAAGTCAGCGCCTGTGGAGCCCAGGACTAAAGCTTGAATCTACATTGAGATCCTAGGTGGACTGAGTTTTTGGCAGGCTTCTTGATTCTGCTAAGATTGCCATGTTCCTTTGATTGTCACAGATTTATAGTCTGCCTCCCTATAATTCTAGGTAGTCTGAATAATTACCTCACCTTTCACTCCTTGAAACAACAGAAGCTGGAATCACTTTGCAAAATGGCTTGTGGATCTACAAAATTTCTGTTTTCAGTATTGCCAGTCCCTTAATCTTCACAACATTTGCTTTGCATGATGCACTATAATTCAAACATTTTAATGTGAAAAGACAGAACTGTAAATGCTCCTCACTTACTGCAAAGATCCCTGGTTTACTACACACCACATCCACATTCTCTTTAGTTTTCTCTCTCACATACTGAATGTATTTTGCCCTAGTCTCTTCACCTAGTGATAAACCAGTAGGGAAAGGCCTACCTAATACTGCTAGCAGTGTGAACGCAGCTCAAGTGATAAAGAATGAAGATTAATATCCTTTCTCCCTCTTTGGCTCTGCCACATATGGCAAGTCCAGGTTGACGATGATCCCACAAAGTTGAAGAAAGTCACCCCCACCTCAGACCTGATTTTCAGTCCCCAGCTATGTTTTGAACTCATGGTACCTAAGAGTAGGATGGATTAGGGCATTGAGCTCCCATGCTGACTTCATCAAAGCTTTCCTCTGAACATCTCCATTATCTGAACAGCTCTGTTAACCAAACCTATTATCTTTCCCCTTGGTTTTCAAGTTGAGAAAGGGAAAGCAACTTCTTTAATGGCCCACAGATTGATGATTAACATTTTACATGTCCCTGCTGGTAAGTAAAAGAACTGTTTTGTGGACAGTGAAAATGCCTGAGAGAAGGAAGCGGGAGTCAACTTGCTTTATTAAGCTGTACTGCTTCATTAATCACAATCTTTTTTTATTGCAGTGCTTAAAGCCAAATCTATTGTACTTCTCTGGAATGGATTAGATGAAAACCAAGTGCTCTTAATGCACCTTTGACATCTGGCCTAGCAGCTGGCTATCTGGTGTATTGCTCTTAAGAAGTGTCGGGAGCCACATTTACTGTGACCATTCTAGCCCTTCTGATTTAAGCTACTGCAGAGGGCAATGAATTACCTTAAAAGAGCTCCTCTGTAAAACCCTAAGTTTTATACTGGACCCCTGCCAGCTTCACTGCTTCATGAGTATGAACAATCAGACAATTGAACTGATTTGACTTTACCACTCCTGGAGTTTCATTGCCTTTAACCTGGGGATGTAATGACGGTAATGCCGTACTAAGTGCCTCTCCTAGGAGGGGAAATGTGGGCCGCTGGATCAACTAGGGCACCCATTCTTGTTAGTTGAAAACTGCCCTGATTTGCAGCAAGGGGCGACATAGATAGAGCACAATTAACTCAATTCTGAATGCAGCTTATTTTCATTTCAGGCTTTTGGAATTACGAAGTGTCCTGATTTTTTTTTTTTAATTGTAAGCACAGTAAAAGACACGGGTGTTCCTCTGAGACTCTTTACGTTCTAACAACTGCTGCAAAAGGGTCACTTCGGGTGGGGTCCACCCAAACTCATCCACAGATAGACACACGTATACAGGGGAAAAAAAAAAAAGACCAGTGTGACTCTGTACTGCACACACATGGACGCTGCATATGGAGGTGACTATAGTTCTCTGATGAGGCCACAGGTGGAATACAGCCAAGTATTATTATGCACACACACACACTTACTTACATTCCCCTAGGACTTCTATTGGAGGATATATCCCTTTTCAGCCTCCAGAATGATGTCCAGACCCTCTGTAAGTCATGCCAGCTCCATAAAGTCTGGGAACTAAGTGATAGTCCCACAGTCTCCTTCAACCTCCCTGTCTCTGCAATGGCAAGCTGCAATTTGCACCACCTGCAGCACTTCTAGTCCTCTTCTTCTTATTTTCCAATGTGGAGAGGTGGCCTGCAGCCTAAATACTATAATCTGGCAATGTCCACAATCCTTCCAACAGACCTCTCTTGTCTTTGCAGTGCTCCACAACTGTTTCTCCCCTCCCCTCCAGTCTGGCTCTCACTGCTTCTATTTATAAACACCTCCTCCTCTCCTTGAGGTCCCATTGGTTCCTCTCTGAGAGAGTGACTCTGGGTGTATCCACAATGGAGAGCACCTAAACAGCTACAAACAGTCAATCAGACTGCTTAGTGCCTGGCACACCCGATTTCTGGATGATTCTGGTCCAACGTCACCCTGCCTGGCTCTGCCAAGTCTGCAGTCAGACACAGTATTCCGCAACAAACCCAAGCACCAAGTATCCTCCCCAGTGTTTCTTCCCTTATTTACACCACTAAATGCTGTGATGTAAGCATGTAGGTTATACCAGCAGAAGTTTATTCAGCTTCCTCCTTCCTACTGTCCCATCCCAATGATTGTTAAACAGTCACTATGCTAAACTCTCCCTTCTTTGTCTGACAGCTCTCTGGGCAGGCACCATGTTACTTCATATATTTGATGGTCAAAAGTGACCATTATGATCATCTACGCTGACCTCCTGCATAACATTATCTGTAGAAACTCACCCATAGATCATCACATTTCATGTAGGAATTTCTTCAGAACCATTTTCAGGTGGGGCCTGGGTTTTGTATGAGGCCTCAAGGTGCTACTGCAATATAAATATTATATTAATAAAGACTTGCCCCAAGTCCTAAATATTGTTAGAAGGATTCACTTTGCAAATGCACAGCTTTATGAGTAAAACGAATTATAGAAGCCAGGTGCTATATATATAGAGATATATAAATAAGAACACAGAACACCATTCATCTTTGAGGCCCTCCCCGGGTTAACTTCTCAGATCCAAGCAGTGGGTCCTTGAGGAAGGAGGGGAGTACCGCGGAGGAGCTCTTAGTGACCTGCACAACAGAATGATGAAGAACCTTTAACAATGTTTTTTGGTCCTAGGTCCTTCTGCTGGCTTCTAGGCAGCAGTTAATCGACAAACTGTTCATCAAGCTGTGCTAATATCACACAGACAATGCTATCACACAACCAAAAAAACTTTTCATGTCAGATCCTTGTGAAATATAAGTGGGGAAAAAAAACACATCAACAAATAAAAAAAGTAACAAAGGCTCTGATTCTCCAAACACTTGCTCATGTAAGTGCTAATTACTCACATAAATATCACTACTGAAGCCCAGGGGAGTATGGATCCAACCCAAGACTGGTAAATAAAGATATCTTGGGTGGGATTGGCCAAGCTCTTCTCCTCCTGAAGTTAAGGGTAAAAATCCCACTCGCGTCTGTGGGAGCAGAGTTAGACTAATGCTGAAGCCTTTTGAAAATCAAAAGCCTAATCAACCTTTTCATGCAGATACACCCAGAACAGAAATGGGGAAGGAAACAAGAAGTTAGTTTACAAGCTCATCACACCAGTCCAGCAGGTGCACAGTACAAAACAACGTTGTGGGCTTTTCTGTCATGGAGTGGAAACTGGAAATAGTTTATTTTGCTAAAGGAGGAGCCAAATTCAAACTGAAGTGCCAAAAGCACATGACCTTACTGGAGCATTTGACAACCTCAAGAAGGGGAAGCAGGACCTCGCTTTTGGAACATTTTGACAGCTGTGCCACTCCGAACTCAGTCGGCCTCTTTTGACTGAACACAACAGGATGCTTTCTGTACTGTCTCCCTCTTTTCCTTTCCCGCTGGCATGCTTCCTCATCTCGTCTGTATTCCTCCAGCCCCCATTCTCTCTGTAGCTGAGCTGCTCACTGCGAAAACCTATGACTTTCACAACTGTATTTTTATTTTGAGTTAAGCATGTCTAGGCAGAACAACTCTGATTCCCCCAAACTACACTTCCACTGTGCTGCTTTCTGCTTCCATGCAATTAGAAACGCTCCTGAGTTGCACGCAGTATTCTGAGGGAACACAGGCTCCAGTCCTCTTTATCCAGGCCTGATTGGGCCAAACTATGTTACTGCCCACAAAAGCACATGAAAAACCCAGAAGAGAACAAGTATAATCTATTGTGCATTATAACTTTACAAACGTATGCTGTACAGTCTCCGAGGGGCATCCAAAAAAGAGCTAGGAACCAACTGAGTTGCAAAAAGCGCTCAGCTTGTTTACTGCTGTTAATAAAGAGCTAGTATTTGATCCTACCCAGGGTGTAGCCTTAATGACCCTTCCAAAGGTCCTGCGCTGCAGTGGCTTCAGGACATGCACAGAGTAGCCCATGGCTAGTCAATCATACTGGATGGACAGCACATCCCTTCATTTAATGCTGTGTTCTACATTTGTAAATGTATATTTGCAGGGGTTCCCAGACCCTTTTCTGTATTATGAGCTACCAGTGTTGTAGTTAGCACTGAATGGCTATAAAATTACTTGACTAGGACATTTACATTGCATAAGAAGTAATGTTTAAGCCTGTTTTGGTATGGATGACTTCAAAACTTCTCAGTTTAAACTGATATTTAAGGAGCAATATTACTTGTCATGTTCCTGTGTATGGAATAAGGGCCTTGCAATGAGTCCATTCTGTTTGTTAGGAAGTTTCTTGGTATGTGACCCCTTGCACTAGATCACGATACAAAATAACAGAGAAGAATTATAGAAAATGGACAAACTAATGTTTAAATTGGTACAAGGTGTTGGGGGAGGTGAACTACAATTATTGTTTCAGAGTAGCAGCCATGTTAGTCTGTATCTGCAAAAAGAAAAAGGAGGACTTGTGGCACCTTAGAGACTATTTGTTAGTCTCTAAGGTGCCACAAGTCCTCCTTTTCTTTTTACAAATATTGTTTATTCCTAGATGAACTGGTAAAGCCTTTTTGATAAAGCCTACATTTCTCTGCTTCTTTATCATAATGTTAATCTAGTATCACTGCATATTAGTTGTCAGCAGTAGTTTCTTTATCCTTATACTATATACCATACAGGGTTTCTCAAACCTATGCTGACTTTGCAGTCTCTACATCATTCTCTCATATGTTACCATCTAATGAAATCCACTCAACCTTATTCTGAGGTGACTTGTCTTTTCAGTGTCTCACAATGACTTGTTCTGTGCCTGTTAGACTGAACCATAACAATATTTGCTTCCCTAAGAGACAGTCCTGTAAGATCATTTAAAAGTACACAGGGAAGTTGTGGTTGTTAAGTAACTTAGCATTAAAGAGGATCTCTGTTATCACTCAGCATTTTATTCTAGAATTTATGTAACTCCCTGAATAGTCTCATATCATATGCACTCGGTCTCTTACCTGACATTACAATAACATTACAATATTTGTAAATTAAACACATACATATGTTTTGTTTTTGAACGTACAATGGAAATATCAAACCATATGAAAGTGAATATCCATTATAAGCTGAGCTGCTCCAAAAATGCCAAAACATTTGTGTGAAACCGTTCATCCAGATTTGTCATTCTTTTGGTGGAAATTCTGAAAACTTACAAAAAGCTCTACCTATAAATTAGCCATACATTTTCATAAATTCCCACTGACTTATATGGGCCCAATTTGCATATCTAGTCAACTGTATAATTTGTATGCACATATATTTATATATACAGTACATACATATGAAATGTCTGGGTTTTTTTTGTTTTTGTATCTTTTAAAATCAGGACAAGGTGGAGGTGAGTAATATAAAGAAACATTTTACAAAAACAAAAGCTTGGCTTGTTATCCCATTTCTGTAAAAAATCACCCCAACAACAACCAAGTGGGTGATACCAGACAATCACTATGCTCTTGAATGAACGCACACAGAAAAATGATAAAAGACAAAAATACCCTATCCCTGGACACTAAAAACCATGGACTTAAGAGAGTGACTGGTTTTATGGCCCATTAAACAATATGTAGCACTCTGCTGCCTGCTAATCCTCCATTGTCCTATGTCTGCAGAGGTGTTTATTGCCCGCATTCTTTTAAGCGGTCTCCTACAACATCCCTTACGCTTCACAATCTGTCTGACATGGTATTTAGCTTGAACACTCTAGTTACCTTCCCCAAACCTGAAGAAGAGCTGTGACGATGCTCGAAAGCTTGTCCTGCCCACCAACAAAAGTTGGTCCAATAAAAGATATTATCTCATCCACCTTGTCTTTCTCTCTTATCCTGGGACTACCAGGGCTACAATCACACTACAAACAAATAGGCTAAGATAGTCCAAATAACATACCATCAGATTTTCAATAAATTTATTATGATTCACGTCCTTTAAATGATTTTTTTATAATGGTTTAGAAACAATTGTTCTACTCTACTCAGGTTCTTACATTGTGCTGATCACCATGGTGTCTGTCAATGGTACTATACCTGTGAAAGAGGTTGATTATATTGTTCAGCAAAGCAATAATTTTACTGATATTTCTCCCCAGGAAGACGAGTGAGATGAAACACGCTGAGCCATAGGAAGGGCCGCTCAGGGAAAGGGAGACATGAAATAGACCGGTGTCTTTCCCAGTTGTTGTAAAGTACAGCACTGCCTTTGATCGTCTTTTGCTCAGAAAATATAGTTCACTATAAAAATATAGTTCAGAATAAGTATTTATCCCACTGCATTTTTTTACCCTCTCCAATGTATTTGCAGCATTCCCTAGTTTTACGTTTACTGCAGTATTTACAGTATTTCTAACTTTAAGGTCCATGGATTGTAAAATGTCCACTTTTTAATGCTGCCCACTGTGTAAGCTTCAGTATGTGAACCCACTGTTAAATTAAACAGTAATACTACACAAACAGATTTATTGTAGTGGTGTTATGAAAAACCTTTTGCTGCTTTATTATGCTCAGTTATACTTTTTGCATGTTAAATAATAGGTCAGATTCTACCAATCAGTACTTACTTGGGCCCTTGTGAGGGGGGCATGCCCTCTTCCTGATAGGGAGGCAGCTAACAAGCTGTCTGGGGCTCAGCCAAAACTAACTAACCACAACCTCAAGGCAGAGACCTTGCCCCCTGCTCCTCCTCTTCCCCCTAAGGCCCTGCCCCCAATCAAGCTGGAAGCCAGAGCCAGAAGCCAGACCCAGGCCATGGTAAGAGCCATCCAGGGAGCCTAGGCTGCTGTGGGGAGCCTCAGACCCTCCACCTGCCCAGGGCAGCATATCCCGGTGGTGCAGACACAAGCCAGGGGCTGCTCTCGGGCACTTTGACCCCCTGCCCAGGACAGGTGGAGGGTCTGGGACTCCCCAGAGTGGCCTGGGCTCCCTGGGCAGCTCTTCCCATGGCCCAGCTCCGTCTTCTGGCCTGGCCAGGGGCGGGGCCTCAGGGGAAGAGGAGGAGCGGGGTGGGGGGCTGGGGTGGCACCACAGTTCCAGTACTGGTGGCCCCTCACTTCTACATAGGTTCCTGCACTCCTGGAGCCCAAGGAAGAAAGTCACCTGTGGCGGGAGAGGCGCACTGACTGGACATGCGGCTACTGCTACAGCCAGTTACACGTATTGCTTCTTTGAATTGGACACAAGGGTGCAGCCATTGAACCGCACTGTGCATGGAACCATTCTGGCAGGGGTGTGGTTTTAATTAGACACCTTGATGCAAATTATCTTCCTCTGGCTTTGCCTTTCCCTGTCAGCTGGATGGTGTTGGCAGAGGCGATTTGCTTTCTCATTCTCTCTGGCCACTCATTGACATGGTGGCTTCTTTGCATGATGCCGTCTTAAAGCTGGGACAGGCAAGCCAGGTGTGCAACCTGCCTCCCTCCTCAGCCCTCCCCCCGAACGGCACCAAGTCTCAGAGCCTGGTTCAACTGACTGGGGACTTGCAGAGCTTGGGCAGTGGAGCCAAAGACATAGGGGGTGGGGCGAGGGAAGCAATTACTCAGTCCTGGCTGCAGGAAGTGAATTGCACTCTACAGTGCTGGGCTTCAGCTGTGGGACATGGGGCTCTGGGCTTCTGCTGGGGCTCGGGGTGGGGTTGGGGGAAGGCTCCTGGGCTCAGGGCTTCAGCCCAGTGGCTTCTGCCAGGGCTCGGGGCACCTGGGCTCAGGGCTTCTGCCCTGCAATTTCCCCTAGGACTTGGAGGAGTAGGCACCCGGGGTCAGGGCTTCAGCCCAGGGTCGCTGGAACAGGGGCAGCCAGGGGGCCATGGCCCCATCACTTTTAAAAGTGGGAGGGCTATGCCTTTCCACTTTTTACCTGCCTTAAGGCTAGGGGTGCCCATTTTGGTTGGCCATATTCCTGGAGTTTTCATCAGAGACATAATCTTTAATTAAAGATTAATATTTAATTCCTGGAGACTCCAGGGCGATCCTGGAGGGTTGGCAATCCTACTTAAGGGTGAGCAATGGGGAGGGGATATAGAGGAGCAAGCGGGGATGACAGAGCCTTGGGGGAAGAGGAAGTGGGGGGGGCAGAGCTTTGGTGGGGAGAAAGGGGTTGTGCAGGAGTTTCCAGCTTCTTGTAACCTCGTGGCTTCTGCAGGGGCTCGCGGTGCCCATTTTTTCAGAGGTCCCCAAATTAGCGCTAATCCACCACTGCCTCAAGGCTTGGTTGGCTTGCGGGGAGGAAGCTTAAAAAGGGAAAGCCTGCCACAGGATGGGACAGAAACTAGAGCCAGACTGCTGTGCTTCAGAGACAGCTGGTGACATCTGTGAAGAGGGAGACAGTTGCACACCCCGCAGCCCTGAGACTGTCTGGACCAGATACAGAACAGCTGCGACAAAAAACAGGAATGTCGCAAATGGACTCAAATCCTGATCAGGACACTAACAAGTCAAGCCCCAGAAGGGTGACTGAGAAACTGCCCAAGAGCCTGAGCATCATTTTCCCCCCCTTTCCTGAAACCCCCTGAAGCTCTTCTCACACATAGAAGTTCCCCTTGGAAATATTAACTGATATAGAATGGGTGTTACTGAAAGCTGAGGGGTGGGGGATGGACTCTAACCATGATCAGGACACTAAAAAGTCTACAGACCAGCTAGGCCCCAAAGAGGTGACCAAGAGACTGCCCAAGAGACACAGCACTTTTTAATTTCCTTTTTCTTTTCTTTACTGTGATTCAACCTGTCCTCAGGAATGGGGAGTGGAGGGGAGGGGAAGAAGGGAGAGAACTTTTATTGCTTGGAGAGACTCTTGTATGCCCTGAGCAGGAGAAGGACTCTGAGTGCCAGAGAATGGAAGCAACCCAAACTGTGGTGCAGTGGGGGCTCTAGGGCCCCCCCGCCCCATCCACCACAGCCCTGATGTAATGATATTTAGCTCCAAACATGAGAGTAGTGCCACTGAAGTCAGCAGGACTACATGTGTGATTTTTGTAAAGGTTTGCAGTGTCAGGCCCTATATGTAAAGGTATTTAGGCACCTAAAAGCATAGACAAGTACCTAGTGGGATTTGCTGCCTCGTTAAATATCTTTAAAAATCTAGCCTTATGTCCTCAGACTTTGAAGATAGAGACTTTCTGAAGCAGTGTTAGTCACTTTTATTACACATAGGTAAATTTTAAAAATACATGATTGACATGGTCATCTTTTCAGTAGGTGTACTGATTAGAAAATCTTATATTACTCTGAATTTTCCATTCATGGAAGTGGCTGAACTAAAATCCGTCACTCTTCTACTAGCTGAAGCTTTTTCTTAAAAACAAACAACCCCCCACCCCCCACAAAACAAACCCAAAGAAATGGCTAACATTTACATATTCAAAAGTTGCAGCTCTAATTTAAGTTGTAAATTAACAGTTGTTTTGGTGTATTGAGGGATACACATATTATATAGGTAAAAGAAAAAAAAATCCTGAAAATGTTCTCTTTCATGCCTTTTTTTTTTCTATACTTCCATCACTGCGTAAAATGATAAACATACAGCCCCCCACTACAGAATAAAACAAAGACAGAAGGCAGGTTTTAGTTTCTTATACAGTTTTTTTTAATTCAGCGTTAAAGAAAGGAACTTCATCAACATTGATTGTCATTTACAGAAAACATTCAAAAATCATGTGTGCATTATTATGGAATGCTAAAAGTATTGAACTAATAAATTACAGGACATAAAATAAGACAAAAATCTATTACATTCTAAAGCAATATAAAACCTTTTTATTCGACAGGGATGCTGGTTCTAGGGTATTCATGATTTAAAAAAAAACCCCTCAATGGTCACTTTCTAAACGAATCAGGCTGTAGTTTTACTCACATACACATAAATTAGGGCTCATATATTAAACAGGGGAGAAAGAGAGCAGAGAGAGATCAGAAGAAAACTGCAGATGTAAAAACAGTGGATGATATCCTTGCTCTGTTAAAGTCAATATGACTTTTGCCATTGACTTCAATGGGGCCAGAGTTTCAACCAATATGTCTCTTTGTCATTTGTGGTTTTGCTTTTTGCATCTACAGACTAGTAAAAATACATCATTCATGATTAATTTATTATTATTATTATAATACAATTAAGCTTCAGAAACAAAAATCAATGTTGGCTCTAGGAGGCATTTAGCTTTAGAAAGTACTTTTCATTCTGCTTTGAGTGTGAGTCATTTTTTATTTGATTGTTTTACACTCGTCATCAGGCAATGAAGCTCTTGTGTGTTGCTAAAGTGGTGAGCATGCTCACTGAGTAGCAAGTTACCCCGCCTTCCCCCCAAAATCAAATTAAATCAATTTACAACAATGTAGCTACAGCCAAGCACCAAATAGCTCAGGGTTTTGAAATCTGGGATTTAACATCTCACTTCACGCTAACCAAAGTAATTGGAAATAGGATAAAAACATTAAACCTTTGAAACTTGGAAGTATATGAAAAATCATATCCGCTCACAATCCTAAAAGCAAGGAAGCATTTTCAGGGATATTAAAAATATTAGAAAGTTTCATTTAAATCTAAATAGCTATTTTTATTTTATTTATAAATTGGTAATCATAAAATACTAGCCATTAAAATCATATTTAGGATGCAGGAAAAGCATCCAAATAGTTTGCATGTTATTTATGCTCCTGCTTGTGTTGTTATAGCTGTTGATACACTGGACACAGTTTCTTTTTTCTATTGTGATCTTTAAAATGTTTATTTGGCGAAGGTCAGTTATGGCTTCAGATTACAGCTAATGAGTGGCCTGACCTCAAATCTGAATAAGAAATTAAAAGCATACAAAAATATTTAGTTCATGGGAAAGAAGAATTTGTTTTTATTAATATAATTCATGCTGGAAAGATTCATAAAAGCCATATGCTGTAAGGAAACATTATTTGCTTGAGTAACCTTTTGCAAATTGTATTGTTCAAATGCGATCTTCAGGTATTATTAGCACAATATTCACTTTACAGACTCATTGGGAACAGGTGTCATTGACAGACCTGTCTTATTCTTCCCCCATTACAAGCAGAAGTATACTCTAAACACCAATGGCTGATCAAAAGGCTTTATCTGTTACAATCAGTTTCCATTAAAAACTGAAGAAAACATTACACTTATAGGAAGCAAGTACATAGTTTGCTCTTTGATGTTTTTTCCTGTTTAAAAAAAAATTGTTACAAAGTCTTATGCTTAAACAGAGACATAGAAAAAATCAGTGTATTCACTGTCCCAAGTTATTTACAGCAAAAATTACAGAGACAGCATACATAGTAGTAGACCTTCCACAAGCATATATTAAAAGTAATTGCTTTTGAAAAAATATTTTATTTGTCCTCTACATTTCTACAATACATACTCAGTTTCTGTTTGTTTTGTTTTTAGTACTTTCTTTTGTGTTAATCAGATGAGGCAGACAATGCAGTAGTAAAATAAGGGATTTCTGTAGTCATTCAGCTTCCTAATTCATTTATATTTGTTGTCCATCAATTACAGCCAGGGCAATTAGTTTGACATGGGAATCATCCCACAGAGATTAGCATAAAACTCAAAACACCCCTACATTTTCTTGAACAGGATGTGAACAGTAGCTCAGTTAGAGTTTCGGTTGTGCTTTAGTCATGGCTACAAATACAGTCACTGAGCTGCTCCCTGTAGCCCACTGGAGGTCACACTGCAGTAATGCAAGAGGCAGAGATTACCACAACTAGTTCACTTGTTATGCTATTCAGTGATTTTTTTTAATAATAAGTGCATGAACAAATCCCCATCTACTGCACACAAATGCATGGTCCACACTTTAGAACCTCAAAGGTTTACATCATTATTAGAATTTCATATTAACAACAACAAAAAATTTGCCTGATTCAGACACTGAAGTGACACATTTAAAGAAAATAATGATAGTGCATTTGAATCCCAGAAGAAGCTGACAGACTAATCTATTTACTTTGATTTCTTAAGCTGGGCGTCTAATCAAGACAAATATAAGTGCTTTTTTTATAAGCTGTTTTTAAGTAGAACAGTCTTCAAGGTAAAGTCTGTTCTCTGCGGCTGCCCATCTGGCCCTATTTGTTCTTCAATGCATTTGGGCTTTTGCTGCTTGAATAATAAGGGCCCAATGTGGTTACAAAATTGAAAACAAGGAGACAATTTTCTAATTCTGTCCAGATATAGTTTCACTGTTGCCAATGTATAGCAATAAACAAGGAGTGTTGCCTTGCCTTGAAGCATATACATGTTTCCCAACAGCAGTATCTTCAATCAAAGTCCAACAAATATGGAAAAACATTGTCATATCTACAGTAGATGAAGTTTTTTCTTTATGTTACTGTACAGAAGACAGCGTGCAAAGCAAACATTTTCTGCATGTATAGTTACAAAGAAACACTTAGAATTTATTGCTGCTATATTCAGTGATGTTTTCTTTCACTCTCCCTATATGATGCGGTTGAATTGTTAGGATGATAAATATATGTACGTACAATACATTGAGTTACTGAACTCACTGTCAACAGTATTATTCGCATTGTCTGCAATAAATGTTCAGGCAATATTAAGCGCCAAACAAGAATCTAGTCCTTATTTGCGGATGCTTTTGTGTGTTTCCTTAGGCTTTTAGTGTAAACTAAATGGAAGGATTGTTTAAAAAGGACACTAGCAGATTGGCATAATCCATCCATGTCATTGTACATTCAGACTGCCTTTTAGGGAGAGTTACTGATCTATTAGATACCACTGGAGAATTTTTTCTCTTTTCACACTGGTTATTTTTTTTCTATAGTGTAGGCTGTGCATGCAAGTGACTTTTATAGTTAAGTGATCTTCTTCTAGACCACTTCGGAGACTGTGCATTAGTGGGATATTACCATTAGTGATTTACAAGATTAACTGTGAGAACCATAAAGTCCAAGCCACTTGCCTTTGCTGGCAGAGAGAGAGAGACAAAGGAGGCAGTTTCCTGCCTTTCCAGTGGAGAAGGTCTCACAAGTCTCCAGGATAAGGAGAGAGGAGGGCTTCTGTGGGGTGAATTAGCTTTAAGCATGTTCCAAAGTGGGCCAGTCATGTCACAGATCTTGAGTGTCCCAGTCATATTTGAGATCGGGAGCTCTCTCATTGGTCTGGGGCTCTGCCTTCTGATGTGCTGATGCAGTACCTGTGGATCTCCATAACCTCCATGACAGGCTCGAAGTAGCCCAGAAAATTGAATAGCCTAAACCCAAGCTGCAAGGTGCTAGCTACTATGGTGGTGGTTGTCAGTATAAGAACTCAGCTAGCTAGATCAATAGCTTTAAACCACTGGTAGCAGGGGCCTTAGTCTCTCCCTTCCAACTCTTGATGTGAGGTTTCCCACCCATCATTCCTATATGGGGGACACAGAGGTAGAAAAGGATCCTAGCTGCCCTCACCCCTAACACACTTGGGAGAAGTGATGTGATCTTATCATGGTCAGGGGGTAGGAACAGCTTAGCTAGGTCAGGGACCTGAAGGGAATTGATTTTGTGTGTGTGTGTGTGTGTGTGTGTGTTTTCAAGTTTCCTGCACACTGAGGGCAAGGCAGTTCTTGTAAACAGATGAAGTAGGGGCCTGCTTAAGGCATCGAGGAGTAGGACTGGGGAGGAGGAGCATAGACTCCCAATTCTAGTGTAGTTGGAATATGGGAATATCATGCCTCTGGTGGAGTAGCAAAAAATACCAGTGTCTCAGTCAGAAATGAGCATAAGCTCAGAAGCCCATGGGTATAGGCTGGGAGAAGAGTTGGCTTAGTGGCCCAGATGGGGACTGGGTTTGATGATCTGATACATCCATGAGAGGAAAGGAGCGTAGTTAATCTCTTTCTTTTCTATTGCTTGCTCTCAGTGATTATTTCTCCATATGGTCAGTCAGCAAAATGGTGGCTGTTACTACCAACATGTTATCATTTATTCTGTGTCCTAGTCCTTCATCCTATATGCCTCCAGCCATTCTCAATATAGCCCAGATTAATGGTACCTTACCTCAGTACCTTTAAATCAAACTTTCTTTTGTCAATAGTCTAAATTCAGTAAATCATACAGAGCTAATTTACATTCTGATTCTGTGGGGACATTTCAAAAACACGAATTAATTGCTCAGAAACACTGTACTGAATGTGAAACAATAAGTGAAGAAGGTACTGCACTGAGCTGAGGCAACAATGACAGTGAATTCAGTTTCTAACCAATGTCGTTTCTAATCATTGGCTTGAAAGCCTTGTCTGGATCTCTCATTTGGGCATCTAAATGTGTGCCCTTCAAAGCCTCTAACATTCTTTTCCTTATTATTACCATTATATTTTATTTTTAATAATGAAACATCCCTGAGTGGCATACAGTGCAACATCTGCATCAAGCAGTGATTGTCATTTACAAAGTGTGAAACTTTAAAGGAAAGAAGAGGACTGATTCTCTGATCCACTGTTTTTACAGGATGTCAGAGACAGTAGGTAGTCCTTAGAGTGGAGGCAGAAAGTGCTGGGTAATGTTAAGAATAGATAATCTATTTTGTTAGTGTCAGGGAAAAGGAAGCTATTTTTGTCTTGGGTTTCAGTTTCAACACACATATTTTTACAGGATGTGCTTAGCCCAAAATGACGGTATCATGTTTCATTCTCATCTCATTACCCAGTTATATTTCAGGAATGCATAATATTGTATAATAATATGGCCAAATCCTCCAGTCCCAGCAAGGGCTTTGTGTGATTCTGATTGCAGCACAACCAATGGTGATAGGCTGCATGGGGAAGGATAGTGTTAGGGGGAAGATGTAGGGAGACTGAACACCCTTTGTGACGTGTTGTACAGCTCCATAGTAGCATAGGGGAGATTTTGGGGGCAGGGACCAGGACCTGTGTATCTGTGATTATTCAGATCTACCTGCCAGAACAAATTCCAAGTCCTAGGGGCTGCAGCACATTGGAGGCTACAGTAGCCTCCAGGAAGCAGCTCTACTATCATTCCACAATTTGGAATGGAGGTGGAAGGGGGTAAGGGGAATGTTCCTTTCCCCAGCCTTTGCAGAGCACTTCTCTACACAGTTTATTTACACAACTGTTCACAAGGAACAGGATTTGCCCCCTTTTCCGTGTAAATGTCATTATAGGGAGTGGGAGGGGGAACAAACCACAGCTAACCCAAAGAAAAACTCAGACTACTGCAGGCTACCTATGAGGAACATAAACAAAAAAACCAATCACTTCGTAAAACTTGTCTTGGGTAATAAACTTTTCATCCTCCCCACCTTCCCAAACACATAAATTGGCCCAATCTAAAAATCGAAGGTGAAGCAGAGGAAATAAATTATCCCATGTGCAAGGGAGCTGAAATTAACAATGGGAACCACAAAGTAAAAACATTAAAATAAGTATGAAGGCAACATTTGACATTTATTCCACAAAGCTCAAATGGGAGCTCCAAACTCTGAGGCCTTTGATTATATCAGGTGCCAAATACCTCCTGGGAGGTGCTGAGGGGCCTCCAATTTCATTATCTATAACTGGAGCTAAGGGAGCTCGACAAATTGCAGAATCAGACCCTAAATGCTGCCAATCACAAACCAGTCAAAACATATATTGTATTTGGAAACTGCTCAGTTTAATTGAGTGACTTCTATTACCCTGTTTTCCTAGCAATCAGGAAAGTAATTTTCTCATTAGAAGAAAATATGACTCTTGGAATTAATTCTTTATACAAAGAGCTAACAGGAGTGACATTTACACCAAAATTAAATCTCTGTAGTAGTGTAACAAGCCGTCTACATCTGTCTGTTCAGACGGTGTGGATAATTTGGTTCACTGTGGTTGAATTATCTGAATACAATACCAGAAATGGAGGAGCAGGAATCATTTTTTAAAACTTTCTTTTTTTGTTAAAGCATTGAGATTAATCAGTCATTGAAAATCAGTCTAATTTAAAGTGCTTGCCATTAAAAAAGTCTCCATGTATCAGTAGTTAACACAGTGGTGGCTGAAATATGACATATTCTAATTGTAGGGAATTAACCTTTGCTGTCTTTGATACAACTGTGGAATCACTAGAGCTACTAATAATATATAAAATGATGCACAAATACTTTCTGAAATAAATAAAAAACTATGTTCCGTGTGCTGTTAAGTGTGGAGCTCATATTGTACATTGTTCTTAATACGGTTGTCATCTATTCATGAAAAAGGTATCAAATCCCCCATTTTTTCAAATTTGAGCACAAATGAATCATCATCCAAAAATTCGCACTAGAGTGCATGATTGATTAGTCATTGTTCTCTGGGTTTTAAAAGTTTTAGTCATCCAGTCAAGGAGCAGAAACAATACCATTTTACTTAAATTACCAGTCTCACACCACAGCTAATGAATAGCAATTAGCAACTAATCAGCGTTTGCAAACAAGTTGTATCAAAATTTGTTTGTATTAAGTATTCAGTGAATACTAACAAATAAATTGGAAAAAATCAGGGTGTATGAGCAAATTATTCAAAAGCAATAAAAAAGTGGGATGCTAAATTCACAACAAATATAATTTGCAATGAATAAATTGAATAATTATAGTGGTAACTGTTGATAACTGTTGCCTTTTTAATGATGATCAAGGTTCTGTGAATCAGCAATTTTTAAACACCACTGTTATACACATCTCAGTGCAAAGGGGCAGCAGTGCACATTAAAAATGGTTTAAGAAAAAATCCCTGTTTTCTAATCCCAGTTGGGACACTGCTTCTTCTGTAGCCTTTGGCAAGGTTCTTAATTTATTTGCCTGAGTTTCACCATTTTAAAATAGGTATAATAATCCTTATGCATGAAGAGTGTTGCAAGGTTTAACTGGTTGAGGGTACAGTAAGTGCTTTGATGAAGAAAAGCACTATATAAATGCTAAGTAATATCTTTTGTGTCTACATCCAGTTAGCTTGCCTAGAGTACAAGAGGTAAAATTCCCAAAGATAGTTGTTTTATTTTATGAAAGGAAAGGAATGAAAAACTTTTCAGGAAGCAACACAGCATAATGAAGGACTGTTCTTATTTACTCACATAACAAAGCCTCATTATTTACCCCCCAAAAAGGACAATTATATTTAATCACTTACTCTATGGGTCTGGAGGGTGGGCTAAATTTATGATGTCTGGTCACCACAACACTAAAACAAACACTTTGAGGGTTTTCAACTATATGTTTTTGTTCTTGTGCTTAAAAAAAGACAAGCAGAGGACTAACCATGTATAATTATAAATATATTCTTCTGAGCTGCTACCACCTGACCTGGTGGGTAGTTTTATTTTTAGCTGTATTCACATTTATTTGTTCTTACTGTAACTTATTTGCATACCTTGATTGTCTGGAGGGTCACTGAGTAAATTCGGATAATCAAGGCTTTAGACAGTAATAATATGAGGAGGAAGAATGGAATTTGGATTCTACTCATCATTCTGCCACAGATGTCCTGCATGTCCTTTAGCAAGTCACACATTGGTTCTAAATTCTGCTTCAGATGAAGTCAAGTAAAACTCTCACTTTGGAGGTACAGGGTCAGCCCCTTACTATTCTTGTGCTTCACTTTCCTCCTTTGTAAAATGGGGATATAAATACATTCCTCACCATACAAGGGTGTGCTAGGGTTAAATCAGTATTTGTAAGTTGTATTGAGATGGAAGTTGCTATAGAAGTGCAAATTTTATTTGTTTATTTTAACTGAGGACATTTTTGGTGTAATTAGTAATATCAGGGGACATGGCCCTGGTTTGGAAAACAAGTTATTTCAGAAATGGATTATAGTACAAAGTAATTTTGCAAGCACAATCAGGTTTACAACAAATCCTTTCCCAGCAGAACTACTTCAGCTGTGCATTTTTTTGAGATTAGAAACTGGCCGGTAGAAAAAATGATTTAGTATAAAACTATAGGTTACATGCACAATAGAGGCTTAAAAAAATTATTGCTGTTGTGTCTTGTCTGTGATTACGAAAGAAAATGAGCATGTGAGACAAACAATTCTTAACTTTGCCCAGATAGGCCACTCCCATGCCAAAGAAACAGAAGAGTGGCCAGTGGGGGAAAGGAAATTCCCTTATCAGAGTTTCCTATGGATTCGTTGATAAGATGTGGGGTTTGGTCCCTGAGGAAGGAGGAGGAGGAGATTCAGACCAGAATCCTGCAGATTCCTAGAAATGGGCCGGAGGCTCAGGGCTACCCGTGTGGAAACCCTGCACTTGCACATCAGCTGTGGGGTCTTGGGGTGTCTCCTTCAGCTCCCTATCAACACAGTTCCACTGTGGAGTCATACCGACAGGGCTTTCCATGCAGGCTGCAGAAATCCCTTTACAGGGTAGTTCCGCTGTGCTGAATGACTATTAATTTCTGTGTGGTTTAGGGAGTGGGGAGGGTAATTCATCTCACTGTGGCCCACACCCTCAGAATTCTCCCTCTTTGCCAGCTATCCACTCTCAGGTCCCTGAACTTATGGAGAAGCCTCCGCAGGATAAGGGGACAGTAGGGATTGTGCTATGGGGGAAGCTGAATCCCTCATCTTTCCACAGGTGGAAGGTCTACTGTGTGTGGATCTGGGAGAAACAAACACATTCTTCATTACTGCCTTTTCAGCTTGTGGTATCCTCCCACTCCCCTCTGCCCAGTATCTGCGGCACAAAGAGGCAAACATGAAGACAAACCATGGATTTGAACACTCTCAGGTTTGGGAGAATGATCTGGGACCGATTCACATTTGCATTTGAATGCTGCTACTCAGGCCTAGCTCTATTTTTAATTCAAATTTGTAAAAAAAAAATCACATCCCTTCACTTGCCTATCCTGAACCTCTAATAGTAGCACCTGAGCAAGATAGTTTTATGAAATGGAAACCCTCCATTGTCATCCAACAGCTTATGGTGACTTAGCTGGCGACAGAGTGTCACTGTCATCATCACCACGACCATCACCACATCACATTTTTACTCTTCAAAGCTATATTTTGGGCCTTCTCCTGGTTCAATTTAAGTCAATGGGAGCAAGATGGGCCCTGTATCTATTTCTCTAAGAAGCGCTAATAAAATATAATGTTTTGCTGATTCACAAAAATGTTCTGTTTGGGATAATTTACATTTTGACTCTGCGGTTTGGATACTTTACTGGCATGCTGTCCTGTTATGTTCATTTTTATATATGCTTTATTCCCGTAACAGGGAGCAAATTCCAACTAACTTTTCCTCTGTTCATTTGAACCATCCAGACAAGGCTTTTGCATCATTGATACAATCTTAATGTTTGATTTACAGACTGCAGACTGCATATACACACTATATGACAAGTTTCTCAGAAGCGATACCATCCTTTCGTTATACATTGGTGAGTGAGGATTTAACTCTGCCTCACAGAGCAAAATCCTGATTGCCCAACATAAATTTAATACATGACTTGGAGAGTAAAACCTGCAGGAGAGCCTGACTGAGCATCCTTTGAAAGTAGGCATGGGATTTTTAAGCTACAGCATGTGCATATATTACATATATATATATGTCTATAGTACACATACATATGTATATTTCATATATGCACAACAATTTCCAAGACAGCTATAAATTTCTACATGCATTAAACTATCTAAAAACATAGAAATAGGCAAGTGTAATAAGTGGAATTTTCTTAAATTATATTTGAACAATAAACAGCAAGAGTAATACTGCAAAGTACCGCTCTATTCTCATTTATATCTACAATAAAATTCTATGAACAGTCGTCTCCCAAAACATACCCCAATAAAATAAAATAAAAAAGGTAACACCCAGTGTCCTATATTTGTATATTTATGGTCAGTTAAAAAAAAAAGAAGTAAAAGAAAGACAAGAATAAAAGAGCCCCACTCAGAGGTGCATATTTACATTCTTCAAACTGTAGCGGTGAAAAATAATTCTATTAAGTGCAGGACATTCCTAGTGTTGCAGTAGTGACATTTTTAATAAGTCTTCATGAAAACATTTCTTTTGTCTTAACAGTGATGCATTCCAGGACTATGTGACAATTCTATCTTCCCCTTCACTTGCAGCCCGTGGTAGAGTCTGGATTGAAAAGCTCCTTGTACAATGGAGGAAACAATGTATTCACTATATCTGGATGAGATTGCTTAAATACCTGCAGTTTCTCTCCATGCAAGTTGCAAAGTGCAGTAATGGTTGGTATCTTGGCTACTAACTGTAAGGGGAAAAAAAGAGCAAGAAAGTGTTTAGAATAAAGCAGGGTTTCCAGAATGAACAGAGGTAGCATCCTGCTGGGTGGAAGAGTAACTGACTGTGATTCACTGAGAACAGTGAAACCTGTTTAAAATGACCACACCAACCGGCAAATTAAATTGTCTAGAAGAGACTGTTTTTTAATTAAAGGCCAAACACAATTGTCCTAGAAACCTTGGTGTTACTTTAAAGTGGCCATTTAAGAAAGAGGGCTGCATATTGGAGGTGGTCCTTAATGAAGTCTCATTCCCATAATAGCACCAAAGAACCACTAATGGTTGTAGTGAAAAAGGAAGGAAATAAGATAGGGTACCAGGGAAAAGAATAGCAATAACTCCCTTTTTTTTCCCTAGAAAAACTAAGCATATAGCATGCTGCCGTTAACTGAATCAAAATATCACTACATAAACCGAGAGAATTTCCTGTGGAAAGTAACATATTTTTTGTCTAGCAACAGATTTGTGTGCAGTTACTTAAGGAGCCTACCTAATTAAAATGTCTCCATTTCCTCTGAATTTACAATTTATGTAATGCATGCCACACATTTCAGAGTCCTTCCTCTGGCAAAACTCTGATTGAAATTAATGGGAGGTTTATTTATTTACCAGGACTGCCTTGCTTTTCTGATGACAGTTTCAATAAATTTTTTACAGTAGTACATACATTTGAGAGATATGAAATCTCTAAAAATTACAAAATAAGTATCTTTGTGATCCTTACAGTGGACTTAAAAAAAGCAGGGGGCCAGATTCACTATGCGCTCTCCATTTGATTTTCTAGAACAATGTGCCTACACTTTCCCCCGATGTTAGCAGATATGTGTATAGGAGCATTTCAGTAAGAAGCCTTACCAGCCCAATTCATAAAGCTATTATCTTGGTTCTACTGAAATCTGGAAGGGACCTGCCTCATTTCAAGTTTACAAATTTTATTTCTCTTTTAAACAATTACAATTACAGCAACTCAGAAGCAAAATAGTTTGGCCAATAGAATAAAGAATTACAATTACAGCAACTCAGAAGCAAAATAGTTTGGCCAATAGAATAAAGAATAAATACCAGATTTATTCAGGATGATCTATGGCTGTGAACCGTCAGGGATAACTCAATGCTATGTTCCCCTTATGTGATTGCAAATTCCAGAATTTATTACCCCCTCAGTCGAACAACTGAAACAAAATATTATAAAATGGTAACACTTTCTTTCTTACCCTTATTCAGTGGGGAAATATATTAAGACTGAGCTTGCTTTCTGAATTCTTACATTAATATCTTCCAGAGTCTTCTGACTCTCATTCTCAGTGAATTCTTTAAAAAAAAAGATTACATTTTGAATACTGCATTAGATAATCTGGTAATGACTAAATTGCCACTTCACCTTCGGCAGCACTATTGCTGTTCCTCCACTTTTGAAATCATCCTCTATCAAAGTCTTACTTTGGTTATCAGATATATAAGAGTTATAATAGAATTGCTATGTACATGTTGGCAACACTCCTGAATCTTAGGAACACTTGTTCCGTTAATATAGTCATGAACTAGCATGTTCTAAGGATCTACCTTTGCCAAGGTCTCATCATCAAGATGGTTCTTCTGAATCACATGTTGAAGTGCAAAATAAATCTTTTCCTGAAGTTTCTGGACCTTTCTTGGTTCTATTAGCCAGGCTCGATCTGACAAAGAAGAAAGGCAAGGGCTAAAGCCAACAAGAACAAGGAAAATGAACCAGCTCATCCACACATGGGCACCACATACCAAGCTGACAAGGGTTAATAATAATCTCATTATGCTGAGGGACTGCAAAGCTATTAACACATGATTTCAGAGGCAGGATGTTATGAACTACTATAAGATCACCTGGGAGTTCAAGTCATGGACATGAAGTACGTACTTGCTACGAATGCACTGCCTTTACATGTTTGAACTTGACTATGAGGATTTTAAAAAAAGGACAAAAGAGAGAAAGATGTGACAAAATGGACAACTCCTGCAAAAAAATTAAGCAAGGTCCAAGCAATTCATTTATTCTGTTGTTTTCTAGTTCATATTTCTCTATTTCATAGCTCACAGATGAAGTACAAGTAATGCTATCTGAGTGTCTACTGAGTACAGAAAGAATAAACAAACTGATCAAAATAATCACACCTCTTTGACAGTAATAAAATATAACAATTTAAAAATTTAAAATTAAATAAACCAGAGTCTCAACTGGGCTAACATTTTGAGACCAACAGTTAAGTCTGAATGAACAGAAATAGTTTCCTTCAAAAGAGTTTCTTAATACTTTAGATGAATTTTTTTGTTGCAACATCTTGAAGTGCAATTATTTAAAAAATACACTCCTTTTTACATGGCACCAGATAAAATAAATTCTAAATTATCTGGGAGAATACATTTACAGAAATAGCTGCTTGGAACCTATCTTACTTGTACTGAAGTCAAAGGCAAAACTCCCCCTGATTTCAGGGAAAGATAAGAATCTATATTCTCCCAACTCATGGCTTCCTGAAACAACCATATGGCAAGTGGTGCAGGAGATCTTGATTCAATTCTGAGTCCATTAATACAATGCATTTACTGTACCAGTAAACTTTTTTTTGTTATCATGCTGCAAATCTCTCTCTCTCTCTCTGTCTATTCAGATTGGATCTTAGAAATAGTTTTTGGCTTTCAAACAGGAAATGAAAAATCTATCTTAGTGCAGACGATGAATTTTACAGGAAGAGCCAGGAGGTGCAGAAGAGCTCTTCCCTCATTCAGATGCTTATTTTGTTAATCAGAGACAGAAGTGAAGTAATGGCACTGATTACATAGGATTATTGTAAACTAACCATTAATATAAATTTATCATACAGGCCAGATAATAGTGATGTTTCAACATATAATTAACAGGATACTATCGTTTTGTCAGGCCCTGTGTGAAGAGAAGTGCATGAAAAGGATGTAGCATGAAAAGATTGCTGTTTGGAACACACTAGTCTGAGCCTTTGCTGAAAAGAGACAGAGCTGAGGTCTCCAGACACTGAACAGATGCTCAGAGAAAGGAACCTTGTTAGAAAGATAAAGAATCTTGTTCACATAAGGTAAGCAACTGAATTCGGTAATAGCAGTAGCAGCAGTAACAAGATTAGCTAAGAGCTTACATAACACCTGCCTAAGTGAGCATACAGTAATATTCAGACTTCATACATGAAGTGATAAATTTTATGCTGTCATAAAAACATGCACTCTAGTGGATTTAAACCAAGGCCCAGTGTGGCAGACTAGAGCGAAACAGATTTATCACAGAGGGATATTCCCTAAGGATTTTTCTCTCAGTAACAAGCATGGGTTTAAAAATGAACCAGCATTGTTGGTACACAGTGTTTGTGAATTACGTTTTGATGTCTAATGCTACACATTAGGGCTGTTTGGCACAAAGCATAACAGTTGTTAAGTTCATGAAAAAGAAAATGTTTGGCATAGTCATACATGGTGTTTCAACCCATCTGTCTGTCATATCACCCCTTTCCCATATACAAACACACACACACTGCAGAAAGAAGTGGCACATAGCATTCGCTTTGACATTCGTTTCTTTGTGATGTGGGCGAGAAAAGAAATCAGTTACAAGCGTCTTTCTGACAGGTTTCATGTCTGTGTGTAGGAAAGACCCATTCAGGAGACGAAAGGGAGAACTATGGGATATTACAGTAACTATTCTTGTGCCTCTGAAGAGCAGACTGAAATTCTGAGTTGGAGCACAGTGAATATGAGTTTGGTAGTTGCTCCTGTTTATCTATAGGACACAACTCCCAAACAGCTTGCTATACCCAACCATTTCTGTTCCAGAGAGGTGCAGCACTTGAGTACTGTAGCAGGACGGTTGTATAGCAGGACTGAATGCATTAGCAAAGCTAATGGGGAAGCTTTCAGAACACTTGCCTGCAGTTCAATTGTCTCAAAGTCAGGGCTGAGTCACTCACTTTTCTGAGCGCTAAATACATCCACAAATGGTTTAGAAAAAGTAGAAATGAGCAAGGGGTTCTCAGTTGACAGCAAATACCAGTACCAAGTAGAAACATTTGGTACTTTCCAAACGATGGGTTATTTAGAGGACCACAGGGATGAATCAATATTTTGATATCCATGTACCATCTCCCTGCAGCTAAGCATAAAAGGCTGCATCAAAACCAACTAAAGTTAATGGGAATCTGTCCATTACTTCAGTGGGTTTGGATCAGGCCCAAAGAAGGTGCTGTAGTCTTAGAATTATTGGCAGATTTGTTACTAGATCTTGCTGGCTGGTTGAAGCAGTAATTTGCTCTTCCTTCCTGTATTGTCTGAGCCATAACATTGGGTAGAAATTTGATTTCACTGAAGTTTCTCTAGCTCCCAAACACATTCAACTACTGCACTTGTCACACCTTTTCTACGGATGTGCTGTACTAGCCTGAGCCAAAGCCGACTGAAGTGAATGGAAAGTTTCCCATTGATTTAAATGTGCCTTGGATCAGATCCTATATTTCCGAGTCACTGTTGTAAGACATCAAATTGGAACACAATTCTCAATGAAGATTTAAATACAAAAACACAGGGATTCCACCTCTGCACATTGTGAAGGTTTTGTAATATAAAACAAAGCTTGGTTGGAGAAGTATGATTCTGCACACAGCACTGCTGTGTCCTTTCTCCTGTGGCTGAGGAACTTTCCAGCCAAGAAAACATCCTAGAAAAGCGGCTTTGTATCCGGTGACTCTACCTACGAAGCTAATGGTACTAACCTGCAGCAAGTACTCACTGGATCATCCCTTCCATCAATGAGCAAACTGTTACAGAACACAAAATCTCCTGTAGAAATAACAAGGACCAGAATCCTTGCAGCACATGTTATTATGAAGATATCAAGCGTGTTGACACCATCTATGCTGGTCTAATTTTATCTAAATTAATCTCCTCCACAGATGTGACAAAGGGCAGAGAAACCTAGAGGAGGCCAGGAGCAGAACTGGGTGAATTGTGTGTGTGTGTGTGTAGGGGCGATATATAGGCCTGAAGGAGGTAGGCGCACAATACCCATTAACTTTCCGTGGGAAAGTACTTTTCCTTAAGGTGCTTTTAAAAAATCCCACACTGAACTGTGAACATGTCCACTAGATTCAGCTTGTGATCTGATCCAATCACCCATGGTCCAAACCCTGGTTTTTCTGCTTTTCCATGAACATTCATGCAGCCAGTGTGTTTTCAAACACATATGTGTGACTATGGGTATTTTGTGCAAATGAGCATATTCCCATGACAATAAATGTATTTCTGACTTGCCCTTGTACAGGTGGGCAGTATGGGGAAGGCCCTTGCCCTGCTTGCTCCCATCCCACAGGAGAAGCCAGTCACAGTGCTGTCCCTATACTCTACCAAAGGCAGAGCATAATCCCTAGTGCTAACCATGAGAGTGCCTGCTGCCTCAGAGTGGGAAGGAAGGAGCCGAGGCCCTGTGCTTCCTGAAATTCAAGAAGGAATATGCCTGCCTGAGGCACAATATCTCTCAGAGGTCCACCTGGGGAAATGCTGTTCTGCCCTACTTGTAATCAGTATCTATACCTATCACACACAATCTGGCCCCCTCTCTCTTTCTAGTGTTCCTATTTTTCTTCCTTCATCTTATGACAGTGCTGTTGAATGTTGAAGAGACAATACTTGGCTTAGATCCAGCCAGTTATTTTTCTATAATTTAATTCAGGTTCTGAACAGCTGGTCAGAATGTTTTGGATAACAGGCAGGTCATAAATCTGCCTACCTGTGGCTCTTTAGGCTGGTGTAGCCATATTTTGTTCTGAGCCTATTTCCAGCAGGTTAACTGCTGTCAATATAATGTATTCAAGAAAACTTTAGAGAATAATCCAGGCAATTCTTCAATTACTTAGTGTGCCAGTTTAAGTAGGAACAACAGCTGTTTATGCTGGCAAAAAAATATGAACAAGGATGCAGTGAAAAAGAGGATTCATCAAAATACTTGGAGATAACTACCTGGTGATATCAGAACAGCAGATGAAAACAACGCAATCTCTTCCTCAGTCAGCTGTAAGGAACATAAATTCTTTGCAAAGTCAAACGCTTCATTCACCAGATCATCAGAACCTACAGATCATAGAGAACAAAGTCAATGCTAGAAATTTATCAGCTCTTTCATCTGCCTTGAAAAGCTGCTTGTTTTGATGTCAGGAGTGCGCGCGCGTGTGTGTGTGCGCACGCATCTGAGTGAGAGAGAGAAAGAGTGCAAGTAAGTGAGCAAGTGTTTTGGTTAGGTGAACGCTTTCATTGACTACTGAATTTGCACTCACCTGGAAAGTGAGGCTATTTAAAAAGTAACATTTGCAGCTGCATATCACTAGAACTTTCAATGAATCCCAGTAAAAAGTGTGAAACACTCTGTCTCTGAAAACTCCAAAGAAAAAAATCAAGGAAAAAAAATGTCTTTTGCAATGTCACACAGAAATGTTACTCAAGAATTTTCTTTCTCTTTATGAAAGAAAATCTTGTTTTTGAAACCAAAGTGACATCTACAAAAGGAATCTGACTAATACACAACAGTGATCTCCTACAACATCCCATCAATAACAGTATAAGTTAGCCTTCTTAGAAGTTTGGGGGAAAACATGCTATGGGACAAAGAAAACCAGCTAAACATACATGGAATGTTTATATATGATGTATATGTAAGCAATGAGCTAAATATTTATTAATTACTACCAATATTGAAACCTTCATTGGCTTTGGTACTGATTGCCGAATTATTAACAGGTTAATTATTCTCACAACCAGAACACTGACATAATTTATAAGGTAACACTACAAGCAAGGTAACAGTCATCATGCACATTACATATAGTGATGAGGAATTAAACAGTTGCTCTACCAAACGAATCAGAATGAACCTGAGCTTTGCCTGAATCTTTCTCAAGGTTCAGAGTATTCTGGATAACCCATTGGTGCCCCCTCATGACCTTTGTGGGATCCATCCATCCATCTACCTCTGCCAAGAGGCCAAAATAGACTTCATCCACTTACCCGTTCTGCAACATTCACCTTCCTTCCACACGGGTTTCAATATTGAAACCATTCGTTTGGCTGATATTACACACCAGTGCAAATGTCAACCACAAATGAGGCTGGGATCACTATAGGCCAAATTCTGAAATCTTCATTCATATTTTACTCAGTCCTTACATGGCATACTGCCAAAGTGTATCTTGCAAACCTCCCATTGCTCCTTTTCTATTAGAGAAAAACAGCCTCCTACTGCTAGCAGCTATTGGAGTTACTTTGTGAGCTTAAATGGCAGTTCCCTGTTCTTCAATGCTAAAGGTAAAGGATTCAAAAGCTGCTAATGACTTTTGGTTGGGAGGGTGGTTATATTTAGAAAAATAAGTCTCCCACATCTCTCCAGAATTTGGCTCATTGTAATGGATGAAAATAAAAAAGGCAAACCTACCCAAAGCTTTGAACATTTGCATTCCTCCATACTTTCCTTCAAACAGAACAGTGTTGTTGAGTGGGTTGAAGGCACGGCACATTCTCACCAAAACCACTTCCAAGCAGCCTGTTGGACAAGGAAAGAGTATGAAAACTACACATACTTCGTTACTGGGATGTTTCAAGGCACTTTTGAAAGCAGAATGTATTACATTTCAAAAAAATTTCTTGCAAAATACCAATGAACAGAAACAACCTTGTGCACAAATGGTGGGATTTACAGCGGGGCTAAAGCACCTAAGTCCAATATTATGTGCCACTGGCATTCACAGTCACTGGCCTGCTCAGCAGACCCCTAACCCTGTAAGTGCCTAAATCCCTAAGGCCCAGATCCACAGAGGTATTTATGTTTCTAACTTCCACTGATTTCAACAGAAGTTAGGAGCCTAAATATCTTTGTAGATCTGGGCCTAGGTGCCTAACTTTCCACTACTGAAGTCCCCAAGGTGCCTAAATGTCAGCAGCGGGGCATGTGCACACCTGCCTAAATCTTGACACTGCACAGCAGCGTGGTGTCTAACTCACGCTGAAACCTGAGGTGGGATTAGAAGTAGGTATTCCCCCACCTATTTGGGGGCTCAATCTGGTAGACGTGCTCAGAGCATGTTGAAACTCACACAAAACAGCAGGGAGAGGATGTTGGCCTTTAGCCCTCCCCCAGGGCATTGGAGACCCAGGTTCAACTTTCCCCTCTACTTAGTGTGGAGCAGGGATTTGAACGTGGGTTTCCTGTCTCCCAGAAAAAATGCCTTCACCCCACGGCTATGGGATATTGTGGGACAGGCCTCTCTCCGTCTCTCTTGTTGAAGCTGTTCCACTTTGATCCCCAGGCTCCATTCCTGCTATGCCAGTTCATATTTAATTATTTGTAAAAAGTTGATCAACTTCAACAGGAGAGATTTAGAGAGCCCCTGCCCATAATATACCATAGCCCAGTGGCTGGGCTATAATGTAGGACACCCCAGTTAAAATCCCTTCTTCATATCAGGCAGAAGTGGAGTTGAACGGAGGGCTTCCCATCCCAGATGAGTGCTCTAAGCACTGGGCTAAAAGTTGTAATAGTGGTTTCTTCCACCACCACTATCGAGCCCTTCACAAGTGCTAGGAAAAAAAATCTATTTTCCGATTTTGTTTTGTTTGACCGGAAATAGAATTTTTCGATACACTGATATTTTTCACAATTTTTTGATTTTCAGTTTTTCTTTTTTGATTGTTCGGAAATGTCATCGAACTGAAAAATCCACTGTTTACCCAGCTCTGCCGTAAAGTTAGGTGCTGCAATACAGAGTGTTGCAGCATCTATGTCCCCCTTGTGAATCCCACTCAAAACACCACACCACAACCTACAATTTGCTGATGGGATCTGAGTAGGAGACAACTCACCCTCCAATCTCTGCCTCTGGCACTGACCAGAGAAGGAAGCAATTCGTGATCCAGTCCCATTTCCCTTCCGTTTAGGGCTCCACTTTTTCTAGGGGCAGTGCATATTATCAGGCCATCCCTAATTTCAGTAGTAGAGCTGGTCAAACATTTTCTGATTAAAAGTTGTTTTTTAAAGGGTTTCATTAAAAAATTTTTACATGAAAGTTTTTGAAAAAGCATCCCAAATTTTTCTATGAAAAGAAAAAAATTAGGACATATTTTCTGGATTTTTTGAAGTTTTTCCATTTAGATATTATGGGGGTTTCCACACTTTCTGATAGTTTTCCAATGTTTGCTAGTTTGAAAACTATAACAAAGTGTTTTCTGACAGTAAATTAGCTTAAAAGTGGAAGTTCTACTTTTAAATGTAAAAAGTGTTTCCCCCTACACACACTTTTCCACACTGTTTCCATGATGTTTTCAGTTGGAAAACTGTAAGAAAGTGTGAAACGTAGGCTTCCCCCCTTTCTCATAATGGAAAAAGAGGGGAAACAGTCAGAGGGTGTAGAATGCAAGGGGGAAAATAACACTTTGTCACATTTTTAAACTTTACCACAGAGAAACCAGAATTTCCTCACAGGAAAAATTCAAAGGGGGATTTTTGAAGGAAACTGTGGGAAAACATCTCAGAATTCTGGCTAGCTCTGCTCAATATGAGCAGCATGAGGGGCAGTAAAACTTTAGCAGTTTATACACTCTGTAGCTAATTAGGGTTCTCTTACAATACATTTTATGTCCAAATGTCATTGAATCTTTTTTTGAAGTGCTCCTGTTTCTTTTGCTTTACCAGTCAAATGAATACAGTTGTTTAATGCAGAAGCTGGATTGTTAATAAGGATATTATTAATTATTCTCATGCTAAGAGCCTTCTTTTCCAGGGAATTTTCTGTATTCCTGCTGGTCCTCTTATTTTTCTGCAGTTTGCACCTGCCTCCAGCATCTTGGTCCCATATTACAGCCACAGCCTTCTGAGCAAGGACTGGATCACACTACCTCTTTCAGAACTGCCTCAGAGTTCTCTGTTGAATGACACAAGGCACTTCTCTAGCTCAAAGAAACTGCCTCATGCTACATCCCAGCCTCTGCCAGATCTGGGGACTAGGGTAGCACAGGGTAATGCAGTTAATAACCAGATGCAGCTTGTTTGATAATACCATTTGGTCCTACTGAGTGACATGGAGTTATTGCAAGCTCACAATTCCTAACAACTAAATGTCACCAGAGTGCATCTTAAAATGATTATTCTAAAAGAAGGGCGGGACTTGCTGTGTGACATGACAGAAAAACTACCCCCTGCCCCCCCCATACACACACCGCAATGCGCACACGCACACAACAGTGTCAATGCATGCTGCCGCAATCCAACCACGCTCACTCCAGTATTAATTATCGCCCACAGGGATTTCTCCTACTAAGTACTGACATAAGATTATAGGTATTGCTATAGGATCATTAAAATGATTAGAGTTGACCAGAGAGGCCAGAGCACCCAGTTCGCATGGATTTGACTAACTAAAATCAAGTGGTGGTTTTAGAAGCAGCAGTTTGGTGATTCAAGCAGCTCAACTCAATAATACCTTACACGGCATGTCAAGCTGGGGCTTGTGGCTTCTGCAATTAACAGTTAAGTTTTTCTGTAAATGAAAAACACAATTGACTTTAGAGGGAATGGGATCTGAAGACATGAATGTTATTAACGCAGAAGATCACGTAGGGTTTACATGTGTGGGGAGGCAAGGTTGTGATGGGGAGAAGTAAGGTTATTTGAAGAGAGAATGATTGACTAAACCACTCACCTGATTTAAGGAGTAGAATTTGATCATTTTGACAGAGCTCCATGAAGCCTGTTATCCGCTTTGCAAACTCCACTACGTACTGAATAGCATGAGTGATCTGGATGGCACACTGCTGCCACAATGCTTCTCTTGCCTTCCAAAGGAAATATGCAATAAAAAATAAAGCAGTAAGCAAACAGAATGTTCAGAGGCAAAACGACACAATGCTGTGTTACACAAAGTGTGCAATTTAGATTTTATAATAGACAGAGCCGGTAACTCCACTTACAATCAAGGTGGCCTGACTCTTCTCATTATAAGACCCTATTTGCAGTTGCTTATAACTTTGCCAAACTTTAACTGTTTGGGCTGAAATTTTCCATGCTGGGTGTCTGCCTCTGGCTGAAGATTTTTTTGGAAAAATTCAGCCAAATCATGTCAGCGTTTTACAAGAACAAGGCTAATGACAAATACATTGTTTTGCTCATGTAAATTTTTTTTTTAAAAGCTCTAGTGCCTCCATGCTTTGGAGGAAGGACATGAAATCTGCTACTTTTGACTCTCTCTCTGTTTGCCTCAGTTCCCCATCTATAAAATGGGGATAACACCCTCTCACCTGACAGGGATGTTGTGAAAATAAATTCACTAATATATGTGAAGCCCTCTGAAACTATAGTGATGAGAACCATAGAAAAGCTCATGAAGAAATTAATCGTTCTCTTTTCAGAGCAAGGTTTGGCTAGAGTGCAGTAAACAAGGTGTAGGGCTGCACATTGAACAAAGAGGAGAAAAGAAAATATTGAATAGCTGCTCATTAAGGGGGCACTGTCATTCTGTGCACTGGATTTGTCAAGCTCCTGTGGAAAAAAATAAAGTATTTGAGAAGGTAATTAAAGACTGTATCATAATTCAGACATACAAGGGAGGGAGGTGAATTAAGATTGCACAGGCTTAAAGCTGGCATTTCCCAACTTTTGAGTGCTTGACTTGGAAACCTTTGTGATGTTTAAACATAGTTTTTTGTGTATATAATAATATATATATTACACAAAAAACTATGTTTAAACATATATATATATGGGCTAGATTAAAAAAAGTAACAGGAGTGGTGATGTTGACCATTGCCACACCTATCTTTCAGGTGCCTAGAAAATCCCTGGGATTCACAAAGACCGAGTTCAGCAGTTAGACTCCCTATATAATGAATAGGGGGAGTTAGGTACCTCAGAGTGGAATTCTTGACTAAGCTAGCCAATGGGAGGTGCCTAGCCAAGGGATGTGTGCGAAGCCCTGCCTCCCTCTTGGAGATAGGAGCCTCCCTCCGTTTGGGATTCTCAGTCTCCCCTTTCAAAGCTATTGTATTGTGGATGCATAATGAAGGAATCATGGTGGGGTGGGGTGGGGAGAAAGCGCAAAAGCACGAAGTGACTCTGTAGCCTGCTGGTTAGAGTAATCATGTGGGAGACCCAGGATCCAGTTCCCCTGCTCTAATGACTTTTTAAATTGTTTATCCACAGTGGAACGGCTTCAGCATGAGAGACTGAAGAAGCCCTACATCAGAATATCCTATAGCATACTGTTTAGAGCACACACTGCAGAGATGACAGGCCCCTGTTCAAATCCCTTTGATTCCTCAGGTGGAGGGGGAAGTTGAATTGGGGGGGCTCCCAAATCCAGGGGGGGAAGTACCCTAATCAAACATTATGAGAGAGGTCTTCTACCATCCAGGTGTTTGGGGTAAGCTCATCTAGAGGGTCCCGCTCTGATAGGAAAATTCTGAGATCGCCTACCAGATCAGGAACCACAGGTGGATTTAAACCAAGGCCAAGTGTGGCAGACTGCAACAAAACAGATTTATCGCAGAAGGATATTCCCTAAAGATTTCTCTCTCAATAACAAGCATAGGCTTAAAAATGCATCAGCATTGTTGGTTCATGCCTCGCTCTGGGCCTTAGTCCTCTGGATGCCTGGTATTGGGTTGCAGTCTGCATGCACAGAGACAGAAACAAACGCACCTACGGAAAAAAAATTCTGCACAAATTAGGGTGCTGAACAAATGTAGGTGCTTATGGGGTTTGGCAGTAGCTGAGTGGGGGTTCTGTGAACCCTAGTAGGGCCTGATTCTGGGATTTAGGCACCTAAAGTGGCAGTTAGGTGCCTAAGTCCTTTTGTGAATCTAGCCTATATCTATCTCTTTCTACATATAGATATAAATGAATGACAACTAGGCAATGTAAATATGCAAATATATTGCTAGCAAAGGAAATAGACTAATGCTATTTAGTCACCTTGTTGAACATTTCTGCTGGGTTCAAAACCTTTTCAAAATACCATTAAAGTGTAATTACAGTCAAAACAATGACCCCACAAAATCAGGACCTTCTTGTTCAATTTATCACCTTTGTGTGTGTGCATGCGCGTGCACAAGTGTATCTTTGGACTACATCTGCCACAGGTGAGTTTCGACTCCTGTTATCATTGAGGAGCCAACAGAGCTGTCAAAGAACAAACTGAACTCTATTCTACTTTGTCTAAATTCTGATTGCTGAATCATAATTATTGGTGAAAATGAAAAAAGCAGAAGAACTCAGCTTGATTTCCCCTGCCTCGGCTGAATTTGAAGAGCTGCAAGTGGGAGAAATATTCTGAATGAATTTGATATGGGAATCATAGGGGGAGAATAAATATACAACCAAATAAAGGCATTTTTACAGCCACTTTTCAACAGTATTACCACACTTTACAGAGTGTGTTAAACTCTGCATTATCTACTGTCGACAGGTGATGGAGATTCACTTTCTTTGCAATAAAAAACACTCATTTTTCCACATGAAAATGGGGACAGTTTTAACAGTTGTCATAAATATGTTAAACAAATCTATCTTCTGTTTTGAAAACTCTTCCAACATATGGAGTCTAATCCTGCTCCCAATAAAATCAACTGCAGTTTTGGGAAAAGATCAGGCCCATGGAAACAAATAATTAATATGGGAGGCTGATTTTATCACCATTTTCTTTTCCCTGATATTATGCTACCAGCATACACACTAGTAAACTGTTATTTCTATTTTAAAATGCCATTCTCACATCTTCAGTTGCCAAGTTTTTCTAATATCAAACTGCTATTTCCCACCCCAAAAGTTTAAAGTTTAACTGGGTATTGATCAACAAGTCCTTGCCAAATATACTGCACTGAATCACTATAAATCGCAAGGAGAAGGGGAAGCAAGAGAAGTAGTGTTAGGGTATTGTACCTTGCTCTGGTATACTTTAATTTCTTCATACGTGTGGGTTTGCCATGCTAGCTGGTGTAGTTCATCCATTGTATATTGACACGTCTCCAAATGGGACTTAATGATATTCTGTGCAATTCGATCTAAGAAATGGGGGGAAAGCAGAAAGTCACATGAATAGTAATTTGCAATAGCAGAATTTTGAAGACATAAACGTTGCGGGGCATGATCAGTAGACAACACTATATTTTATGACATAGGTGACTGGACAATGTCACATTTATCAATGTTTTCGTATTTAGCTAGTTATCGTTTGAGCTGTGGAAACGTTGCTTATTAAATCCAGAGCCACAAGAAATTTGCTTGGTTGTGGATTACAAAATTAAAAATAGCCAGCCTTTGGGTGAAAATGTACCCAGTTAAAATTGGAAATGAAAGTTTTATCTGTATCCGGATAGGCACACATTTTTAGAAACCAAGGGTGGTATTTTCATATGTATTTTGAAATGGAGCAGCAGCAGAAAAACCTCATACACAAATGATAATGTATTCCTCAGAAAGAGGCAGTACATTCAAGGTGCTTTAGCCAGACTTGGGCAGGAACAGCATAGCTTCTTCATCATTGTCTACATCACTCTCAATCTCTCCTGTTGCAGCTGTTCCACTTTGTATAAATAATTATATATTCATTGGGCCAGAGAGAGAGTGAGAAAATGACTCTGTAGTCTGGTGGTTAGGGAACTCATCTGGGAGGGAGAACACCTGGATTCCAGTCCCTGTTCCAGTGAATAATTAATTATTTATACAAAGTGGAACAGCTGCAACAGGCGAGATTAAGAGAGACCCCACACCTCAATGGTTTGATGGCTAGTGCAGTCATATGGAAGAGAGGAGATTTGGGTTCAAGTCCTTGCTCTGAAGCAAGGATTTGAACCTAGGGCTCCCATATCACAGGTGAGCATCCTGTCCACTCGGTTGTTAGGGGATAGGGAGTAGTGATGCTGCAACCACTTTGTGAATGGTGCTTAACTCCCCTTGTGATTCTAACCCCAAAATCAAAATATTTCATTCTGATGTTTCCTTTTTTTTTAAATGGAAAAAATTCACCAAAATCAACATAAACTCACAAAAATGATTTGGTCAACGTGAATGTGTCTGTTGCTGTGAAAAAGAGTTGCAGCCAAAATCTTTCACCCAGCTCTAGTAATAACAACAAAAGGGCATATTAGTGACTGCGAAGGGTCTATTCCATATTATTGTCCAGGAGAGAGAGGTAGAACCTTTGTTTCAGGGTACCAGGTTGCCTTATTTTGTCACACTAATAACCTACTGTATATCTGGTCATGCTGGGAGAAAGGGATGAAAAAGAAAATCCTGGGAAGGGAGTAGAGAAGATACAGGAAAGTAAGAAAACTACAGCAGACAAGTCAGGGACTTGGGTGTAAAATCTTCATACCGAGTAACAGCAGGTCTCAATGCACCCATCTCTTGACTGTACTATGGCTGGAAGGAAAACCACTTTCCTCCACTTAAATCTGTCAGGGCAAAAGCAGTAGTTTTGCTAGCATGAAGTGACCATGCCTAATAGCTGTGGAATGGGTTAAAGCAGACCATCGGCCCTGGCTTGTTCAGGTAGTGTTCTGGAGGAGAGGAGGTGAGTCCCATTTATAGTTTTAGAAGGAAACCACGTGAAAATTGACTTGTTATCATGGTTTTACCCAGAATTTAGACAAAGCCTAGCAGTCTCACTTTAAATATTTCAGGTTAATTCAATCTCCAAACTCAAATTATAACTGAGTGGAAAAAAATTCCCCTCTTATTACCCCTTATCCATGTGTTATTCAGAGTTACTTCACGGACTTCAGTTGAGATACTGTGGATTTACACTGGTTCAAAGCAGCATTCAGCACAAGAACATTTATCACTTCCCAAGAAATTGCATAGTCCATTTGCTGTTGCTGTACAACCAAGATGTTAGAAAAAATTTCCCACATACTTATTGATCAGGCTCAACAATGAATTAATCTAATATAAATTATACTTAAAAATAAACCAGACTACAATTACTTACTCACGTCTATAATATGTTTATAACATTTACTAATCATTTAACTCTTTCTTAACCACTTATAAATGAAGAGTTAATAAACAGTTTGACCATTATAGATAGTATATAAATGTGTGCATATACAATATGTATAATACTTATACAAAATATATGTGCTTGTATTTTATGCATGCGCGCACGCACACACACACATACTCTCTCAACTTAATAAACAGCATGCTAAAAGATTCCTACATACCACATGGAAAAAATAGCCCCATGAACAAGAAGATCCAGTTCTGTCCAACCACTGGGCAGTATGCAGTGTGAGACAGGGAAGAATTTGCCCCAAATTTCTGGTTTCATATTAAAATGATGTTAACTTAGCTGAAGCAAGACTATGAAAATAGGGATTTGTAAAATATGCCTTTGAAAATTTCCAGGGCATTTTTCAGGACTGAAAATTATTTGCTAAGGGTGTGGCAAGCGCTAAAGATTTTATTGTCTCTTCCCTTCTCTCAAGGGAATCAGAGAAGGCTGATTTTTTTTAAAAAAGTGATTCAAAGAAAACAATTTTATAAACACCAAATCTCAGTTTTTATCCCCAGAAAATGAGCTATTTTTTCTTAAAAAGAAAACCAAAATTAGAATAATTAAAAAACACAAATCTGAAAGATTGCTCTGCTCATAAATAATCTCAAAGCACAACCACTTAAAAATGCTTTAGATTATGGTTAACTCCATTTGGGATTCTTTTTATCACTATAAACTAGCAGGCTTCCATTTAATCCTTATTTAACTCACCCAAATATATCTCTATGTTGCAGTACATGCAGTCCAGGCTAAAAGATCAATCACTGAATTTAAACTCCAGCAATGTCTGGACATAATGGTGGTAAATTAAGGAGGGAGTTTCAGCCTGGACTCTGAATGGTCTTAGCTCCTATGGATGTCATTAAGATATAACACTAAATACATTAATCTTAAGGTAATGAGAATTACGTATATGATGTTTGCTGGAAACATATTGAACCATAGCAAACCTGACTGCAGAAATTAAGCTCAAGGTGAAGGGCTTGTTTACACTGAGGAGGATTTAACCAGATGGAACTGAAGTGCAGTCAACTTGTAAGACTGAAGTGCAGTCAACTAAAGTGCAGGAACTTGTAAGTTTTTTTAATCAAAATATCTGACAGTGGAAACATAATTTTAACTTGCATTGCATTTTTCCAGACTATGTTGCAAACCATGTTTTAGCCCTATGCTCTTGGGGCTAGTATATTCATTTCCTTTCTACTGACTTCAAGTTCTTGCTTGCGGTTTTCATTGATTCTTCCTACCCCACCCTCCACCTTTCCTTATATAAAGCAAGAATTATTTATACTTTTGTTATAAAGAAAATAAAAAACCATATTACTGCATAGCCTGTAGAGGAGGTAGCTTACTGTTTTTCAGTCAGAACGAGGCACGCTGAAGTTTAACAATGTGAAAAGAATATACACATGCTCTAGCATTACTTGCCTTGAAATACACAAGTGGGTACCATAAGCTAGATGTAACAATCAAATCACTGCTCTCTTATTCTTGTACTTCCTATTTATGTATTTACTTAGGATGAGCTGGTTCTGCGGCCATTCATATGCTCTTCAATATTTTGTGGGGCTGGCATCCAAGTGATAGCTCTGTATAGCTGTACACAGAACTGTTTCCCATATATTAATTGTTTCTTGAGCTGATGTTAAAACCCATCTAGGTGTATGAAGGCCTGGGGAAAGCATGCTGCCTTCCAAAATGAACCAGGTGCAAAGATAGACTTGAAATTCTGGTGCTGCAGGCCAGCTAAGTCTGACTGTATCATGAAAAGGATATGCTTGGTCTCTAGGGAAAGGATCCTGACAGCTCACTCTGTTGGCTGATTAGAAAGATGTATAAGCATCAGAGGAAACTGCTTGCCTGCTTTCAGAGATGGCAGTCATGAAAAGGAAAAGGTTAGTGTTAAAATGGCAAGTGTTGGGCTGATGGGTTTTGCACAAGCCATTGACAAGAGAGAGATGAAAAGTAAAAGTATGGGCTTTCTGAGGGACAAGCAACACAAGATACTTCAGGTAAAAAGAGCAAAGTGTACAGAATATCTTCTTGTCACAACGCTCTAAGGGCATTACATCTTTCTGGGCATTTTTGGTAGGTCAGTAGTAGTACTTTAGTAGGTCAGTCAGGGAGCCGCAATTGATGCAATGTTGGGGCTGAACTGGAGATAATATCCTGCCAGGTCAGTAAGTGGCATGTCTGTCTTGTGATCTGGGGTGTAGGGCACGAGTTTAATGTATGGCTTTTATCTAGCATACGTTTGTGGAGGCCTCTACTTACCTCATTATCCTTCGAACCAGTGGAATGGGGGAGTGTCCCATCAAAAAGACAAAAACCAACTGTTTCAGCAGTGCTGAGAAAGAGAGATGTTCATATAGCATACATGATAGCTCAGTATGAAACAAACAGAGCTGGTCATATTATGGAGGGAAGGGTCTCTTGGAAAATACCGACTTTTTGGCAAAAAATCAAACTCTGAAATATTTTAGCTAAAACCAAACATCGTTCAATGCAATAATGCTGCCACAGTGCCTCATGAGAGTTGTAGTTTGGGGGCTTCATCTTTCCATTCTCCTCTATAGGCCAGCCTCCCTGGTCAGAGTACATCTCCCATGATTCACCATGGGTTCACCTTGTTGAGACAGTGCCAAATTATTACGAATTGCTGTGATTTATATGAATGAATGTGATAAGCATGAGTTTTGTATGGCTTGGTATCCCTGAACTTGCTAGAGGATTCTGGGAGCAGAATTCTCTTACCATTAGATGAATGATGTGGAAAACTACTGGAGGTGCTGAAACTGCACTCGAATGGTTAATAACATCTCGATGGGCGTGTATGTTTCAATGTCGAACTTTGGAATACATCAGCAGAGAACCAGCTCACAAGGTAAAAAACACATAAAATCATATGATCGATAGGCTTAGTGCAGGCTGACATGCGTCAAAATGACCCTTTTTGGATAACGTCACTCTAAGAGCTTAAGCGGGTGATTGATGAGAGGGTAAATGTTGATTGAGATTTGGTCTGGATCTGTTCTGCAGCCCCTCCTTCCAAAAAATTAATTAGAGAAAACCAGTGACAAATGCCCATGAGGCATATTTCTGGGATATGTGACTCCTTTGAGAACAAAAAGGTATAAATGCTAAGCAAAGTATATTAGTTAAGTTAGTTCCCCAATTAACATCAGACGAGGTTTGAGACTGTGAGACAGAAGTACTCGGGATGACCTAGACTCTGCTTCGGGTGACATTTAACAGACCAAGTACCTAAAAGGGGAAAGAAGAGAAGAAAAGAAGTCTCCGGCTAGAATTGGTAGGTATATCTGCCTTGTTTGCTAATCAGGATACTGTGTAAGGCAAACATAGTTACTGAGGGTTTATGCTTGGGGAGCTAAGGCTTATAGTAAAAGACGTGCACTGTGTAACCTTAACGACTTGTGTGATTCTTTCTCAAATAAATTATTCTGCATTAAGCATATGGGTTTCCAAATTTCCACTGGTACGGGTAACATCTGCCCAGCCATGGGTCATTAAAGATCCGTTTCAACATTGGTAGCAGAAGATGGTTTACCATGCTAGTGGGAAAAGCTACCATGAACTGGTAAGGCAAGCTAAAAGGAACAATATATTGTCTTAAAGCATTGTATGGTGCCGAGAACTGGGGAAATATAGCTCGGAACCAGAATATTTTGGTAAGCCAAGTTAAAATATTGTTTTGAGATATTGTATGGTGCCGGGGAACCAGGGGTTAAATACAGCTTGGAACCAGTATATTGAGAGAGAGAGAAACACACAAGTACGCAGGGTTGTATCAGTATCATCTTAAAGCCCATGATGTTCTGCAAGCGTAAGCAAGGCGGGTTTACCTCAGAGGACAAGGGCGACACCTCAAAGCCTCCGGGTATGGTGGATAAGTGTTTACTAAAACAGGCATGTGAAAGACTGGCTGATGCAGTCCCCACACTGCATGAGAAAGGTTTGGACAATTTGTTGTTGGGGTATCAAAAGGGTTACACTCCTAAGCCCAAACATCAGCACAAGTCATCTGTGCTATGTATCATGCTGTAAATAAGCTTGCAAAGGAGCAAGATGTTTTGGAATGTCACCAAGATGTTTTGGAATATCAGCAAGAAAGTTTAGAACAGGAATTGGAAAAACTAAAATTGCAAAATGAAAACCTGAAATTGGACCTGCAAACTGCTGTAGCACAGAATGTAACCAAGGCTCAGCAGATAACAGCTTTAACTTATACATGTCAGGACTTAGAGGAAAGAATAAATATACAGGAGGAAGATGAGCCCCTTCCAGGACCTCTGGTAACCCAGTCAGTAGTGGTAGTGCAAATGCCTCAGCCTCCACGGCAAATACAAGAGGAAGTAATTCATCCTCTGACTGAAACTGAAAAGCGGACACTGGCTAAACAATTGGGTTCTTTGACTAAGAGAATGTGTTTGTCTAGGCTGTTGGGACACATGGTTGGAAAACATCTAGATCTCAGAGATTTAAGAGAATTGATAATAACGTGTGCTGGCCCTAGCAAGGAATGACATTGTTGGCAGAAATTGAGGCAGAGTGAAGCAAAGATGACAGAGATGGTGCTATCTGGAAGGTAGCTTGATATTTTCTGACCTCTGAAGTACGGAAATCAGTTTTGTTGATGCATCAGGAAGAAGAGGAATCTGTTATGGCTTATTGTACTAGATTGTTGTTGGTATGCTCTCTGGCTGGAATTGAGGAGAAACAGGTGAAAGATTTAATATCTTGGATGGATTTAGGTCAAGCAGAAAGGGTAGTAAGTGGAACAAGAAGTTCTCCTCAGAGAACTTCCTACAGTAATCAAGCAAGCTATAATGGCTCCAACCATGCTGACTTGGGACGTGGTAGTTGCAATGAAATAGGACAAGGCAGAGAACAGTATGGTAGGAGACGTGAAATGTCTCGGTGTGGGGGATCATTGTGAGCACATGCATGGGCACAACTTCAGGAATGGGGTGCAGATATAGCTCGTTTGGCTAGGCAACCTCTGGAGACTTTGTTAGCTTGTTTAAGTGATTTGAGGGCAAGGGCTAGATCACAGTCAACGCTCCCAGCAGGAGCTAAGGCTGGTGAGACCGTGGAACAGTTTGTTATTCCAGGAATTGGCTCAGATGGACACGGTGACTCCCTGTCAGGGCGGCTCCACATTTCAGTAAAGGTGCCTCTCCCTTAGCAACCCCGTCCCCAAGCTTGGATATTAGTGGCCAAATTACATCCCCACAAAACTGGTAAACCCTACGTGGAAGCGGGGACAAAGGAAACATATCAGGGTTGCTAGCATTAATTGACACAGGAGCAGAGGCAACTTCAATTAAATCAGTGCAGGAGGATGTGCAGAGAGAATAAATCATTCCTTTGTTTGGATTCCATAGCAAAGAAGTAAAAGGGACCTTATTAATACATCTGCCATGGATAGTAGGTCAGACTAAATTTTAAACAGATAGAGTGGTTTGTAACAGCTTTACTGAGGAAGCTATATTGGAAGTAGATGTGGTACAACAGGACTTAATTTGGCAGGAGGCTGTTTGTGGGAAAAAAGAGGGAGTCTGAACGAGTGGATAATTTCAGAAGGATTAAGAAAGTGGGCCTGCAAGGCTATGGCAGCTGCGGCACTGCCAGACAATGAGTGAATGCGGGAATTTCCCATGGTTTGGGCTAGAAAAGAAATCTGAATGTGAAGACATAGAAGCAGCAGTGGAAATGGCTTTACAAATTTTTCCACCAACTGCTCAGTATTCCTACCCAGCAGAAGCTGTTCCACATATAGAAGAACTGTTGCAGGATTTGAAAACACAGAGGGTAGCAGTAAAATGTCAAAGTCCTTACAACTCCGCAGTCTGGTCTGTACGGAAACTGGGCGGCAAATGGCATCCCACAACTGATTATAGAAAACATAATAAAGCTACAGTACCTATGGTCCTAATTGTAGCCCACCTTCCAACTTTAATGACCAGAGTAGTGGCCATGGCTAAATGGTTCTTCATACTGAACATTGCTAATTGTTTCTTTGCTATTCCATTAACCTCTTTAAATTAATAACAGACTAAGTTATGAAAACTCCTGGGTTCCTGTTAACACCAAAGAAACAAATCCTTGAGTGGGTACGAAAGAAGATCTGGGTGGCAAATTTGGTGCAAACAGTTAAAAACATTTGGACAGGGAAAAAAAATCAACGCAGAAAAAAAAAGACCAGAAGGAACAACTGAAATATCAATGAAAAATAGAGAACAAGGTGATGCTTAAAAAACTGGTAAACAAAGGTAAAATAAAACCTATATAAAAGGAACTCTTTCCAGTTAAGTATGTGTCCAGTCTTGGGGCAGTTTTAGTAAACACTTTGGATGGAGATGTGTGAAGATATTCTGATCAAATCAAATTATACTTGCCAACAGACTAGTTATAACAATTATCAGAAATGAATGCACAGTGTGTACTAACCTATAAGGCCTGGTCAGACGTGTTTGCTTTTTGTTTGCTTATATTTTTGCAGGTTAACCTATGAATTTATGAAAGCTGGAAGCATGCTGTGAAGTTTGCTTCATTTTGTTGCTTCTGGGCTTGTTTTCTGTATGATTGCTGGACCTGTTTGTGCCATAGGACTCTATCCAAAGAATAAGCCAGAAGATTGCTAAGTTACTACTCAAATTTTAATACAATGATCACCCTTATTAGGGGCACAAATATAAGAATATAAGAATGGACATACTGGTCAGACCAAGAGTCCATCTAGCCCAGTATTCTGTTTTCCGACAGTGGCCAATGCCAGGTGCTTCAAAGAGAATGAACCGAACAGGCAATCATCAAGTGATGCAACTTTTGTTGCTCATTTCCAGCTTCTGGCAAACAGAGGCTAGGGACACCATCCCATCCCATCCTGACTAATAGCCATTGGGACCTATCCTCCATACATTTATTTGGTTCTTTCTTTTTTTAAATGTTTTTGTTATAGTCTTGGCCGTCACAGCGTCCTTCTCCAAGAAGTTCCACAGGTTAACTATGTGAAGAAAATATTTCCTTTTATTTTAAACCTGCTGCTTATTAATTTTATTTAGTACACCTAGTTCTTGTGTTATAATAAAAAGTAGATAACACTTTCTTATTTACTTTCTCAACACTAGTCATGATTTTATGGATCTCTATCATATTCCCTCCTTAATCATAACTTTTCCAAGCTGAAGAGTCCATGTCTTATTAATCTTTTATCATGTGAAGTTGTTCCAGACCCCTGATCATTTTTGTTTTTTTTCTGTGCCTTTTCCAATTCCAATATATCTTACTGAAGACGTGGGCATACCATGGATTTATATTTAAATAGGCAAGGGATAGATAATGAAACAGAAAATCCTTTCCTAATGATTCCCAATATTCTGTTAGCTTTTTTTTTTTGATGGCTTCTGCACATTGGGTGGATGATTTCATAAAACTATCCACAATAATTCTAAGATTTCTTTCTTGGATGGTGGCAACTGATTTGAACCCCATTATTTTATATAATTGGGATTATGTTTTCCAATGTGCATTATTTTGCATTTATCAACATAAATGTTCATTTGCCATTTTCTTGCCCAGTCACCCAGTTCTGTAAAATCCCTTTGTAACTTTTTGCAATCTGCTTTGCAAAACTTTTTGCAATCTGGCTGGGGAGCACAGCCTATAAAGGAGAATAGGGACATGACAACTGAACTACAACTCCTATGAGGCACCAAAGTAGTGTAACCAAATTAAACTATTTATTAACTATTTATTAACTATTTTGAGTAGTTTTATATCATCTGCAAATTTTGCCACCTCGCTGTTTACCCCCTTTTTCCCCCAGATCATTTATAAATATGTTTAACAGATCTGGTCCCTGTACAGATTCCTGGACACCACTATATACCCTCTTTCTGTTCTAAAGAATGACCGTTTATTTGTTCCAAAAACCTCCTTTAATGATACTTTAACCTGGGACAGTTCCTCAGATTAACCGTGGTCACCCAGTGGCCTCACTGATTGTTTAACAGGTGTGTAGAAAATAAAACAAACCTACCGATAAAAGTATTCAATTAACCTGTTTAAACCCTTAACATACTGAAGAAATAGAAAAAAATCCCCAAACCTGAAAGTAGCCTCCAAGGTTAATAATCCGAGGGAGGGAAAAGTTCTGAAAAAGCTTTTGGAAAGTCTAAATTCCAATACTGGGGTAGATAACGGTACAGATTTGATCAAAGTGCCAACCAAAGTAAACCTTACTGTGGGAGACAACTTGGAACCAATCCCTGCAAAAGTGCTGTACAGGAGTACAATCAGTACACTCTGAGAATCAAGGAGAAAGAATGGATCAAGAAATGGGATACTCTGTATTGGAAGTAAATGAACTCCTGGGGAAGAGTGTTTTGGAAATTGTTAAACAAATAAAAAATATTTGTTCAGGATTGTTCTGGAGGAAAGTGTGTATAGAAGCCCAGGGAATCTTGGGAGAACAATGAAGAGATATCTTGAAACAAAGTCGCAGAGGTAATTGGCCAGAGACCAATTAATTGGGCATTGAGTTATTACTCCTATATTAACCAATTGTTCCAAGATACCTGGAAGGTCCAAGTGCATACATGTACCATACACCAGTGCGCCCTTATCCTTTCTGGTATAGCTAATGGAGAGGTACAAGAAGTGTATCCAGTAATATATGCAAGCGCCTGAGGAAATGAAACAGGGTACTATGAAATAGTGCCAGAGGGAAATGAGGGATTATGGTGGATACCCAGAAAGGGATGAAAACAAATAATAGGAGCCCAATGGGAATGGGTCACCTTAATTTAAAAAAAAAAAAAAAAAAGGAACTGGAATTTGGAATTAAAAAAAAAAAGGGGGGGGGGTAATGTGACAATAAAACAATCACCACACTTGTAATAATTGAAAAAAAATACACTTCCTTGAAAATATAAAATTATTTAAAAAGTTGCAGAAAACTTAAGATCTAAAACGTGTGTTTGGTATAATGTTGTATGCCAAGTAATAAAATAAAATAAAATTAAATGGGTAATAATATTTCAAATTTGTAAAACAACTGTATTATTTCTGCTATGCTTCTGTTTTAAATACCAAATATGTAAGCAGTATAAAAGTAAAGACAAGCTTTGAAGAAAACTTTTAAAATTAAATTGTCAGATTATGTTTTTAAAGATCATAAAATGAGGCTGTAGGTCAAAAGGAGACACATGATCCAACAATTGACATATTGGTACAATTGGCATGATTGGTGCGATATCACAATTACCTTGGATAATTGGATATCGAGTGAGGGACTGTTGAGACGATGCCAAATCATTATGAATTGCTGTGATTAAAATGAACGAATGTGATAAGCATGAGTTTTGTATGGCTTGGTATGCCTGAACTTGCTAGAGGATTCTGGGAGCAGAATACTCTTAGCATTAGATGAATGTTGTGGAAAACTACTGGAGGTGCTGAAACTGCATTTGAATGGTTAATAATGGCTCGATGGCCGTGTAAGTTTCAACATAGAATTTTGGAATATATCAGCAGAGAACCAGCTCACAAGATAAAAAAACACATACAATCATGCGATAGGTGGGCTTGGTGCAGGCTGACATGGGTCAAAATGACCCTTTTTGGATAACATCACGCTAAGAGCTTAAGTGAATGATTGATGAGAGGGTAAACCTTGATTGAGCTTTGGTCTGGGTCTATTCTGCAGCCTCTCCTTCCAAATATTAATTAGAGAAAACCAGTGATAAATGCTCACAAGGCATATTTCTGGGACATGTGACTCCTTTGAGAACAAAAAGGTATAAATGCTAAGCAAAGTAAATTAGTTAAGTTAGTTCCACAATTAACATCTGAAGAGGTTCAAGACTGTGAGACAAAAGTCCTCGGGGTGACCTAGACCCTGCTTCGAGGGACATTTAACAGACCAAGTACATAAAAGGGAAAAGAAGAGAAGAAAAGAAGTCTCCAGCTAGAATTGGTAGATATATCTGCCTTGTTTGCTAATCAGGATTCTGTGTATGGCCAACATAGTTACTGAGGGTTTATGCTTGGGGAGCTAAGGCTTATAGGAAAAGACATGCACTGTGTAACCTTAACTACTTGTGTGATTCTTTCTCAAATAAATTATTATGCATTAAGCATATGGGTTTCCAAATTCTCATTGGTACTGGTAACATCCGCCCAGCCATGGGCCATTAAAGATCCATTTCAACACTCCTCTTGATGCACTGCATCATGGGAGTCATGGAGATGAAATCTGGCTGGGGAGCACAGCCTATAAAGGAGAATAGGGACATGACAACTGAACTACAGCTCCTATGAGGCACCAAAGTAGTGTAACCAAATTAAACTACTTCTGGTTTTGGTCTATTTTGGTCTGAAGTATGTGGGTTTTGGGCCGCTTTTGGGTTTTGAAACCTTTTGGGTTTTGGGGCACTCATTTTTTGTGCCAAAAAAAATCCAAATTTTCCATGGAAAGCAGATACTTTTCACAACAAAAATCTGTTCAATTGTAAACTCATTTTTCTGCCAAAAAACAATTTTGGTAGATCATTTTCAACTATAGAAAAAGGAACTTACTTACTATATGCAAAACCCAAGGAATACAAGGTCATGAAATACTAGAGAGACCCAGGCAACACATGACATATAATTATCAATTAAACTTTATTTCTGTTCTGTATCTATCTGATTAAATTTCTCAGACCACAGACACTAATATAACTCATTCCAGGCTGATTATACAAAGCCTTAAGCTGGTAAAGGCTGCTTGAACTTGACATGGAAACTTATTTGCTGTTAACTGATTTCTACTCTTAATTCATAGGAATTTCAAAACTAAAAAACACACACAGATATCAAATACCAAAGATTCTGATACCTGAGAACTCCCCACTTTTCTGTTGGGTAGAATTTCATGTTTCTACTAAGACTGACTAGTTTAAGTAAGTCACCTCCTTGCTAAAACAGACCCAGAGTAACAGCATGACCAAGAGAGCTATTTAGGCAATGAAAATATCTTAAAGAAAGCTGAAGCTGCCAGTAGAAATCTGTTTCTTTGGATTTTAGAAGCGCAGACCAGTAGAAGTATTGGTTTCCCCCAAAACAGATGCTAGTGGGGAGATGAACAAGGACTTGGCTTTCTACAAAACCTCAAATACAAATGAATTAAAGGAAAAGAAATGACAGTTTTCCTATAACAGACCTAAAAGCAATTGTCCAACCAGGAATCTAGTTCACTTGAGAATTGATAACAACAGCTGGAACCAAACAAGAGTCATTACCGCTCCCTCACAGCCATGCATATACACTGATGAAACAGACTCTCAAAAGTACTGGAGAAACCATCAAGATTTATTTGAAGTACTTGTGATATCCTAGAGAACTGCTGATGCAGTAGAAAAAGAGGAAATCTCAACAAACAGATACAGAAAGAAAAGAATTTGCATTAGTGCCAGCAGAATAGATACAGGCACTAGCATCGCCAAAATTGGCAACTGTGGAATCACTACAGATACCAGCACTGGCAAAGCTGCCTCATCTAGGCAGTACCTGGCTGAGGCCATAATGTAATCAGACTAGGGTGAATTTGGTTCAAGTACATCTACACTGCAGCTGAGAGTGTGCTCCCTAGCTCCAGTAGACAGACATGCGCTAGTTCCGCTAACGCTACTGCACTAAAAATAGCAGCATGCCTGGGTAGCCCAGATGACATCTCAGGCTAACTGCCTGAGTACAAACCTGCCCGCAAGCCCTGGGTACATCACTGAGTGGCTAGCTCAAGCTGCCACCCATGCTACCCCTAGCTATACTGCTAGTTTGATGAGCTAGCTCGAGTAGAGCTAGTGTATGTCTGTCTACTGGAGCTGGGAAGCTTGTTCCCAGATGCAGTGTAGACATGCCCTGGGTGACCATTTCTTGAGAAAACAGGCAAATTCAGAAGGACTGAAATAAATTACAGCTGACTAAGTGACAAATAAGTATTTCAAAATCTACTGATATTTTAATTATTAAGGCTGCCCAGTACCCCAAACTCCTAGAGTGTCAGTAGTGTGCCAGGGGTACCATGACTAGGAGGAAAGTTCTGGAGATGTTTCAGCAGCTAGGCTTGTAGGTGCTAGCTCTGGTATGTCCCAGTATGCACTTGGACACACGGCTATGGGAAAGGGCATTTTACTAGGGCTGACAGGAAAGGGAAAGGTTTCAAATACCCTAGGTAAAGAGGCGTAAACAGAGTTCAGAGTGAGCAACAGCAGTTCTTGTTTGGGTCTCTGGGCAGCCCAATCACGAGTCAGGGCTCTGCAGGCCTAGTGTCTGGGGTACCCTTTCCAGCCCAGAATCTATTCCAGCAAATAGGTGCTTGCAGGGTTCCAGGACAGGGTCAGTGTCTCCCAGTGGGACCTCTCCACACTGGCTCCCTGCCCAGCCACTGCTGCTCCACCCTAAATCCTACACAGTGTAACATCTGGCAGTCACAGTGCTGTTCCACATGCAGCTTTGTCCACAGTCCCTAAGGCTTCTCTACAGCTCCCTGATGTCATGCAGCTCCCACTTCCTGGTTCAGGACCTTTCCTCTTACCTGGCCAGGGAAAAAGGAAGTACAGAGGGGTAAGGGCTGATGGGAGTGTAGTCCCTTGCTTTGCAGATCCATCACCCTATGTTATTTCAATGTTAAAAGAAGAATTAAAATAGCTAAAAGGGAAGGATGTAAGTATAGGTATCAATTTCACCAGCATGGGAATGATTTTGCTAATATCTGTCGACACAATGAGCATGCCCAATGTGAAATACCAGCTTTCAGAACCTGAGTGATCAGACTCACCTGGGTGCTTGTGCAGTTGATAGAAATGTTGCAGTTCTTTTAACAGGAGCTCAGATCCTGCAGTGATGGAGGCCCTGTAAGAACCAGGATGGATGGATAGATAGAACTGAGTGAATACTGGCCCCTGCTGTGAGACAGGGGACAATCTTTTGTAACCCTGAGCCATGTTTTGTGACTGGAGCCAGAAAACAACAGCCTGTCTCTTCACAGCGCTTTTGTGCATCACACTTCTTCTTCTCTCCTGCCAATTCTGACCCCTGAGTGTTTTGCCAAATGTTATAGTAAGAAAGATGAAGAGGAAATAACAAAATGAGACTCAACCCGGCCTAAGCCAGCTAACATTACACAACTGGGAGGTGGGCATTCATCCAAGCAACATAGATATTCAATGTGTGGGAGAAAACTGGAAATCAGTAATATCCACAGGGACTTAGAAATGAGAGTGGGCAACAGAACAGTTATGACTTTTCAAAGAGATATGGCAGTAGAAAGGCAGATACATTTTGGGCAATGCTGGGAGAAGCTGCAGATCTTGCAGCTGAGAGATAAAAGACCCCTGGGTCAAAGGTCTCTCTGTCCTCACTGCCAAAACTTTGGTTCATGCCATGGTGCTCTCTCATGCCAAGAACTCTATCTTCCTCCTCTCTGCAATCCTTAGCTCTCATCTCTTCTATCTGTCCATCATGTTACAGATAAAATAATCTTCTTTCCCCACCACTATGACCATGTAACTCCACTGGTTCCACTTTCATCCATGCAAAATTCAAACTTTCCATCATTCCTTTTAAGGCTCTGCCTATGTATCATCTGTCATCCCCTGTCACTCCCCATTCATACTCTGCTCATTCTTCTCACCCTCTTGCTCCCTCTCTTACTCTCATCTGGTGCCTTTTGTCATGCTCATTCCTTTGCTTGGAAGGACATCCCAATTCTTGTCTGCTTTCATCTTTGAAAGCAACTTCCTTCAACCTTCTTTCCACCATTGACTTCCTATGCTATCTAGTCTTCTGCCTCTGCACTACCTGACCTACTGGAGATATCCGATTTGCTTTCTTTATAACATGAATTATATTATTCTTATTAGTTTTGTCCCCTCACCTGACTTCCTTCCTTTTTATGTTATCTTCATGTTGTATATGTGTCTATTTTAGACTATAAACTCTTCCTGGTAAGGAGCCTATTCAGATATATCTCTGGAAAGTGTCATGCAAAGCTATAGTACTACATACATGTTTGGTATAAGTAAAATATCATACTATATAACAATAAATCAATAGAAATAACAACAACAACAACACTAATAATAATGATCCCTAAGTGGCACTGGTAAGAGGACACTTGGGATCATTTCTCAGCACCAAAAAATAGTGACAAACTAGCAGGAGTTCAGAGAATGACAGCTGCATTTCTGGTAGAAGACGACTGTTTAATCTAGAAGGCAAAGGTGTAACAAGATCTAATGTCTGGAAGCTGAACAAATTCAGACTAGAAATAAAGCTCACCATTTTAATAAGGAGGGTTTAACCACTGTAACAATGTACCAAGGGATGTGGTAGATTCTCCATCATTTGATGTCTCTAAATTGAGATTAGATCTAGTTATAGAATTGCTACAGAAATCATTTGTTGAAATTCTGTGATCTGTGTTATACTGGAGGACAGGCTAGATGATCATCATAGAGCCTTTTGGCCTTAAAATTTATGAAACAATAGTTGTGTGAAAAAAGGGATTTACATGTGATGAAAGTATAAAAGACTAAAATAACCTAACTTGATTATGTGATGACCAGGGAGACAGGGACATAGTAAATATCTACAAAGGATGACCACAATCCTGCAAACTGCTGATCATAGGCAGACAGTTCCATTGATTTCAGTGACTCTCTGGGCGGGTGCAACAATCCACCCATGCACAAATTATAATATTAGGGCCTACATTTGAATGACGGGGTCTGTTTAGTATTGTAGAGAGGATCTAACTGGCAATAATAGAATGAAATGAAGATAATTAAAATTAAGGCTGATCATTAGGAAAAAAATCTGGACAGGGAAGCCAATCAGAATATGGAATTGTCTTCCAAAGGAAATATGGGGGACTTATAGTTTGGGACACTAGGGTACAGTTGTGTCCCAGCAAAGGGATGGGCTACCTGACTTAATAGGTCTTTACGTTCAGTCAAGCTTTCTTTAAACTGCAGGCAGAAAAAAAGGAAACCAGCATATTTTTGTAAGACTGGCCTAATTTACAATGAAAAAATGCTTTGCAGGGAAAGTGACAATGTATGGTTAACAACTTTGATGTTCAAAAACTGGGACTATAGCTTACAACTTCCAAAATAGCAAGTGACCTTTTCTATTTCTGATTTCAGTAGCACAGCTGGATTTTTATTTTTTTCCGACGAAGTTTCCTTATTTTCGGTTTCAGTAGACATCTCAAAGGTTACCACCTCTCAAACATACATTGTGCTGGTGAGTTAAGAAGCTACCTACATCCAAGACATGTACAGAAAGCTGAACGTTCCAGGACAGGTCCACATATGACGTAAATCAGCATAGCTTGGAGCTACACAGATTTACATTAGCTGATGATTTGGCCCTCCATGTTTAATGTCAGTATCAAAAGATCCCAAACTGCAGTGCTGACGGTTCATAAGGGAAAAACTTAGACTTAGGGACAAATGCAGATCTGGTGTAAGTGGGTGCATTTTCATTTACTTGAATGACGCTTGCACCAGCAGGGCATTTGGCCTGCTAAATATAAGCTACACATAGAATTATGTAGTCTATGTTTCCTACAGGCTCTTGAGTTCGTTCATTTGTTTCTCTTGTCTCATGAGAGAGTCTAGCTTTCTCAGCATCCCCTTCTTTTGCACTGGGAGCTGAAGAACTTTGAAGTGTGCCTCCTAAAATACTGATAATCATCCTCAATTAAAATGAATAATGAATTTTTAATTTGCCGCTTACCCTTAGGATCCAGTTGAGTAGCTAAGAGCTCATCTCAGCTTATATCCTAAGTTCAGCTCTCTTAGGGATCCACTTTGAATTAATGCTGCAATAACACCACAGCTTTGTTTGATAGCTGTTGTAAGCATTTATGTCAGGTTTTTAAAATGTCACACAGCCTCTCAAGCCAAAAATCACTGACGGAGTGCCCGGGATATTGCTAGGCTGTTGTCCCATTACCATGCGAGTCCTAATTCTAGGTTTTGTACTTTCAAAATAAAATGTTTTGCATTCTGTTAAAATATGGTCTCTGTTCTCTACGTGTCATTTCATTAATTAATTTGTGGAATTTTTAGGAGGTGATAGAGTTATGAATGCAGAAAAAGGCAAATGAAGATGTCACAACTGTGGACCAAAGTGTATGTCCTTAATGTATATAGACTATTGCGCTGGCTGAAAAATCTCAAATTTCAAAATTTGTTGGGGAAAAGAAAGGGAAGGGGAAACTAATTTTTCCTGAAAATGTTTTTTTTTTCTAATCTCTTTTTCAACCATTTGCCAAATGCGAATGCAAACAACAACAAAAATTAAAGTACCAATAGGCACAAACCTATTGTATTAATTTAATTTATATAAAAGCCTAGCAACAGGATTTGAAAAGTTCAAATCCAGGTCCAAATCTTAAAGTGCTTGGATCTTAGGTTTAGTTCAGGAATAATCCATTCCCTGGTCTGAAATGATTGAATGCTAAGAGTCAAGGGACAAATAATATAGAAGCATGTGCGTGTGAATTTTCTGTGGCTTCTCCCTCACCTTCCCTTCAAATAAATCACTGTATTGTTTGCATCTCAACAATGTGACATTAAAAAACTGGAAACTATAGTACATTTGAATAAAGCTCCAATCCTGCAAAAAGTTAGACCCCATACTCCCATCCAGAATTCAATGAACTACATGAGGGTTTAAGGATACCTTTGCTGGAATTGGGACCATTTAGCAAAAGATGGATTTTTCTGCCGATTAGAAACAGGTTAGCTGACAGTAGAAGCACACACCACAGCAACTGAATAGTTAAAAGACTATAGGACGTGGACTCTATAAACAACATTTAATTATTACAGATATATTTAAAAGTATTTGAGATGAGCTGCTTTGTGACTCTTTCCAGTGTGGAATCACAGCTCACAGAAAGACATCTTTATGCAGTCCTGGAGCATCAAAATTCAATCTATCCTGCAATAAGGGGGTGTCTTTATTTTTTATTATTGTTATTATTATTATTGTTAATATTAGAACAAGAAATAAATTTTCAGCTGAATTCACCTGGAAGGACACAAAATACCTGAGGGACAGGTAGCATTTTAAGGCTCTTGGAGTTTAATCAGAAAATTTGTGGCCCACAATAATATTTAATAATTCAGAAGAGAATCAAACACACACAACCAAGTACGTTAAAAAAGACAGGACTTCTCATGTGCTTAAAGTTAGGCATTTGCTTCAGTACTTTGCTAAAACAAGGCCATAGATTTCACAAAATCTACGAATGAACATTTTGCCTTTTGTTTTTAATATTTTTTTAAAAAATCATGACAATATTCTAAAAATAATTAATATCTTCCCTGGCAGTATTGGAAACTAATACAGACCAACACTGAGCAAGTGCATAAGAAGTGAAACTGACTAGAAACAAAATTGGCCAATTTGAGTGATTTCATTGCAAACAGTAAACAAGCAACATATATGGTGAGACTTGCAGCCTAGCTTTAAGAGTCCCAATCTATATAGACCCTTGTGAAAGACTATTTCATTATTAAGATATTTTTCCTGATATCCTGCCTCAAGTGTCTGGTGTGTTAATTTGATCTCATTATGGCCATTTATATCCCACCATAAATAAATGCATCATGTTTCCCCATCTCCCATATACTTGTCACTCATCTACTCTTTTCTCGCATGTAAGTCTCTAGCCATGTAGTCATTTTTGTTACTGTTCCTGAACTCTCTCCAGTTTGTGAATATCTTCCTCATGAAATAAAACAGATGTTTAAAATTAACAGTGCCCAGTCATTTCTTCCAATGCAAGACACAAGTTACTAATGAAGGTGGGAACAGCAGCATAAACAATACTAAAAAGGAAGTACAACATTCTCAACCGTGAAATAGTGGATAGTGACAAACAATGTGGTTTTCGAACACATCTACTGTACAGGACGCATAGTATTTGAAAATGGAGATGTGGTTTTGTGAAAAGAACCTATGATGCATATTCCCCATGCATATATTCTAGAAAATGCACTATAGATATATAAAGTAAAGCTGCTCCAAGCAGCTACACGCTACACCTGCTCACCTGTGCTCTAGTGTGACTATGGTTAAAGGGAGATCCACAAAGAACACATGTCAGAGTCTGGGACAGTGTTAATTAGTGTGAGAGAGCAATGCATTATGGACTTGACATGCAGAATAACAGTATACAGAGCAGGAAGGGGATCAGCCAGAGACAACGTAAACCTTAAGACGAGGGGAGGATAAATGCTGGAAAACAAAGGCTGCTCAGATGGTGCAGCAGGTGTCTAAAAAGGAAAGAAGGTACAGAAACAGAATAGTACAACTCCAGCACACATTTACTCTCACAGATACCATAGCATTTCTGTGCTTCTGTGTGGCATGGGCATCACTGTAGCAGTTGGCATAGCGTCACAGAGGTGCTCTTCCCTCCATCGACTGCCCTGCTGACACCTCTCTGGATTTCTATCATTCATGTCAGTTACTGTTCATTTAGGGGCCCTAACACTTACTTTGCAGCCACTCTACTTCCCATTTCCTATCCCCAATTGTTCTTGCAACTTCTGTGACCCATTCCCTCTAGAACGTCCTCATCATGGGCCAGTTATGATGGTACCAGTTGCCAGATTAAACTACTTCTGCTACTGACTTTGCTGCTCCATGCCATATACTTTTGTTTGATTAAATGGCTATCCCTCTGACATTAAATGGGCATGGTATATCTCATTATTCATTATAATGTACTGGCTGTACATTGGTCTTTTACAATTCTTTATTATGTGCCAACAGTGTTCAGGGCACTATGCAGAACAAACACAGCCATGATCCCTGCCCTGAAAAGAATACAATCTTTCATCACAATATTTCATGGGAAACTTGTGGTTACGTGATGCTCTGCTTATTCTGCACATCTATAGAGGTATTTTTTCTAGATACTTTTTTGTGCACTCGATGGAACGAACTTGTTTTTATCAGTTTACAATAGATGGAGTTATTCCCATTTTTTTATTTAGAATATGTCCCTTTAAGAAAATTTAAAATGCAGCCTATTTTACTGGACTATATTTAACACATCTTGGAGTACAATCCATGGCAAAGTCTGTTCTTGCTTATTAAAATTTGTAAGTACATTTAAATTTATTATTATTTCTAATTCATTTGGAAAAGTGGGTCAAAACGGTCATAAAAATCACAAAAATGTTGCCCCGATTTTTTCCATCAAAAATGTCAATGAAAAATGTCACTGAAATTATGACTTTCAAAATGTACCATCCATCTCTATTTATTTGTATTACAATTACAAATTTGTAGTGTAATTCTCCAGGTCATGTATGTAGGGTCTAATAATAAGACTTTCTGTTGCAAGCTGGGGGCTCATCAGTTGGACGCAATAGAGGAGGCCAGTTACCTGGACAGATGACTCTGAGCCACCAAAGCTATGTGGGTATGAAAAGGCCAATGCGAGCCTAGAATGTATTAGCTGAGGCATTTCCAGTATTAATGCCATTGTACAAGGCACTGGTAAGACCTCACTTGGAATACTGGGCACAGTTCTGACCACCTGTGTTCAAGAAAGATGAATTTAAACTGGAACAGGTGCAGAGAAGAGCTACTAGGATGATCAGGGAAATGGAGGGCCTGTCTTATGAGAGGTCTATCAAAAAAAAAAGAAAAAAAAAAGAGGTTGAGCTGGGATACGATTGCTGTCTATAAATACATTAGGGGAATAAATACCAGGGAGGGTGAAGAGCTATTCAAGCTGAAGGAAAATGTTTTCACAAGAATAAATGGATATAAACTGGTCATGAACCAATTTAGACTGAACATTAGAAGAAGGTTTCCAACCACCACAAGGGTGAGGTTCTGGAACAGCCTCATAATAGGAGTTATGGGGACAAACAACTTGATTAGTTTTGAGAGAGAATGGACAAATTTATGAATGCAATTGTATGACAGGGTTGTTTGTGATGGGGCCAGGGCTCAAAAGTTTCTGTCCTATGTTCCTAAAGCTCATGCTTCAGAAGTTCAGCTGGCTAATAGCAGGGGTCAGGAAGGGATTTCCCCCCATCCCCCAGTGTACTCAGGGAGTGGGTTTTTTTAATCTCCTTCCTCTGAAGCATCAGGGATGGACATGGCTGGAGATGGAATAGTGGGTGGGGTGGGCCAGGACTCTAATGTGGCTCCAAGCATTATCTCTCTCAGGTACTTGGCTGGCTGGATCTTGTTCATAGGCTCAGGGTCTAACTGATCATCATATGTGGGGTCGGAAAGGAATTTCCCCCAAAGTTGTTGGTTACTTTAGATGGTCACGCCCTCTTTTGCAGTGTGTGGGTGTGGGTCACTTGCCAGGATTATCTGGGTATATCTCCCTTAGTCATTTCCCTGACATTGTAGGGACCTCCAGCACTGTGTCCCTCCTGTTTTCTGGCTGTGGCCTATAATTATCTAGTCTCCTGTGAGTTGCAATGCTTTGTCTGATTTTGGTTGTTGGGTTTAGTGCAATGGTGGTGTTGGTGTCCTGTGATATACAGGAGATCAGACTAGGTGATCTAGAGGTCCCCTCTGGCTTAAACTCTGACTCTTACAGTAATGCCCCAAACCTCCAATTAAAACATTGTCCCGGGTGCTGTACAAACTCATTTCCAAAGGAAAACTGCCTTCCCACCCATCCCCCCAACATGATATACCATAAACAAAAAGGAAATAAACTTTAAATCACCCTAGGCAGAACTCTGCTTAAACTTCTACTTAGAACATTCACCGCCACAACAAACTTAAAGGGAAATATTTAAAGGGCTTTGAGTCTAGAGTAAATTGATCAAACCCCAATTAGGAACACTGCCAATGGCCGTCATTTGTAACATTATAGTGACTTTATTAGCAGGTCTACAACTGACATGTGAATTGACTTAATTTTAAGGAAGTTGAATCCCTTTCAGAGATATACTGAAGCGATTTTGACTTGCAGGAAGGTCTGGTCTGAGGCATTCTTTTAGGGTATCTACTATATTTTCAAACAGTTAAACCAAATAATTTCAAATTAATTGCTTGATTACATAAATAAGTACTAGACATGCAATTTAAAAAACACATTTTGCCATTCTTATTGAGCTGCAATGGTGTGTGTGTGTGTGTAAGACAGAGAGAGAGATGAGGCTTGTTAGACTATGGTCTGGATCCAAAGCCCATTGATATCAATGGGAGCTTCTGGCTGGTACGCAATTTGAAAATCAGGCCAGTTATTTAGGTATTTAAATATTGGCCTAGATGCTTAACTTAAAGCCCTTCTTTGTGAAAATCTTGTTTATTTTCAAAGACTGCATCATGAGTTATACTGCAGACTGAATTCCCCCAAAAGTCATTACAGTTCAGTAAGCAATAAAATATGCCTTGATTACATTGTAACAACATAGTAAGTTATTTATGTACATTTAGTTCATTTTAAACTGTCACATTGTGTAACAAACGCTAATAAGGCCACTGCATACATCTATAATTAGGTTGTCTTAGGTTAATTTTAACCCTATGACACATGACAACTTGCTTGAATGAGAAACAAGGCATTGTAAAACTAGCAAACTTTTCAGTTTAAAAAAATAATCCTCTGCATTTCTGCAAACTTATACAGTACTTTTTGAGACCAAATCAAACATTTATTTCTAAATGGTAAGCCCAGAGCAACTAAAAAAATCAGGTTTTACAATGAAGAGGAAACCAAAAAAAGGCTCTTAGGTTCAGTATCAGCTGAAGCGAGAAAGATGAAGGTGTTTCAGTTTTGCCATGTTCTAGTTTATTCCTCTGCTTTTCTGTCCCTTTGTCTGATGTAGCTGAAACAGTTTCTGACTGAGGAAAGCTGTCAAATTAGTTTTAAATCTTGCCATACACCGCTCTCTCTTTGTGAGTTTAAGAGTGAACGTATGAGAGGGGAGGTGAGAGAGAGAATTAACAAAATAGTTACAGTGATAGTTACAAAATTAAGGGTTGGGTTTTTTTGGTCTAAACTGTGTCAGATGTGCTGAAATGGGCATACAACTGTCATATTAATTTATTTTGACTATCACCTTTAAATAGGTATGGAAAGTAAGGTTATGGTGGTGTGGAATAGTGCCCAAAGGGTGTCCGTGGAATACACATGTTGGAGTAGTTTAATTAGTCACTAGATGGCAACGTTGCTCCATTGAAATATAGCTTTAAGACATATACTGTTGCTGTACTCGAGGGGATTTTAAAACAGGAGTTGAGAAATGTGACTTCATATCACCTCTGTAAGAGGGATCTTAAAATATGGCCTGGGAAAGAGAGAAGCAAAGAGACACACAAGGCTCACAGGGCTACAGTTACAGATGCATCAGTTTGTTCTGGTTTATCGTGCATGTGTGTTGCAATGGCAAGATAATCCTATAGAGTACGTGGGTTTTTAACATTGTACTTGGCAGTAGTATTTTTGACATTTTTGAAATATTAAGAAGACATTTTTTAATTTTAAATATATTTTTAGGGAGGGAGATGGGTTACAGTACGACTCTGTCAGTCTCCAGAGTGTCCCTTCAAGTAACATTTGACTGAAAAGATCATCTTAAATTACATGCCTGCTGAAATCCAACTCAGCAGAGAAGACAAATTCTGGAGTGACTGAAGCAGGAGTTAGAGAAAACAGAATTCATATTCTTGGGGACATATTTTTTTCAACAGTCAGGTTATGTCTACCCCTCAGCCTATGTTGGCAAAATGTATGTCGCTCAGGGGTGTGAATATTCCACATCCCCTGAATGACATATATTACACTGACATAAGCGCTCATGTACACAGTGCTATGTCAGCAAGAGAGCTTCTCCCGCTAACACAGCATCTGCTGCTCGCGGAGGTGGGTTTTTTACGGCGATGGGCGAGGTCTCTCCTGTCACCATCTTCACCAGATGGGCTGCAGCAGTGCGGCTGGAACGGCTCAGCTGTGCTGCTGCATGTATAGACGTACCCTTAGAAATGAAACATACTACATGGTCTTGCAAGAAAGTTTAGTGCTATCATAGGAACCTGGTATATGAGGCAAAGCATAGAGCTTCAGTTCAAAGTGCTGCTGAAATCCCAACAGAATGTCAGCATGGAGGGATAGATCCAGCTCCCATTAAAGGCAATGGGAGCTTTTCCATTGATATGAAGGAGAGTTGGATTCGGCCCTTAAAATGCATCAGTGAAGGAGCCAAAAGCTTTTAAAAATTAATATCTCATATAAAAATGAGAAACTGTGTGCTAAATTCCTGGTTGTCAGTGTGCTTTAATAAATAATAATAATAACAACAACACTTTACTGTATATAATGCTGTTTATCCAAGGACCTTCAGCATTGTTATACACTGAACCGAATCATGGTTGAAACCTTCAAGGTATTGAGCATTGTAGTTTCTGTGGGGCTATCTGAACCGTTAATTGGAAGTTATTGTGCCCCCTACCTCAACCCATATTTTGGTTTTCTTTTCTGTTAAATACCAGTCAAGGGTTTTTAACTTTAAATGTAACTGTTTATTTTTGCCATGTTGCAGACCTCACTTTTCTTTTGGTTTCTGGTTGAAGGCAGGGTCAGGGCCAGCCCTTCATTTTGCAGGGGCCTGTGTGAAATAAAACATACACTCTCCTACACAGCACACTAAAGAGTGGCTGCAGGTGTTAAAGCACGTTAGTTCATTCACAGTGGTGAAGGCTGAGGGGATAATATCAGGCCAGATGATATCAACATTGTTCACTATTTCACAGTTGCTTATTTTAGGAGAAACTTCTAGATACACAAGGCTGGCAGGTGCAGCTTAAGTAGATTACCACCACTTCCCGCCCGCTGTTAAGAGCTGATGTAAAGAGCTACTAGAGGAAGCCATTTGTGATGCACGACAACATTTTTAGTGGCCCTATAAAACCCAGGAACTATGCTATGCAATCAGGAATGACATCTATCTTACCTATTCACTATTTGCATATGTATATATAGATATAGACACTCCTGTAACACTCTCTACAGTTGTATCCCCGAATAGGCTTTTTCCCCACCCTCAACAGGTATAATAATAAATTGTTCTCCTTCTTCTGTGGATTTTACAGGAACTAAGGGGATGGGGCTTGCTCCTTTCCCTCAAAATAATATTAAATCATAGAATCATAGAATATCAGGGTTGGAAGGGACCCCAGAAGGTCATCTAGTCCAACCCCCTGCAATGACTATCAACTTTCCCATTCATCTTCCACAGCAGCCAGTTGTCTTGTATTGGACCCCAGTCTTGCCAAGAGATTCACCAGTGTAAGTGTGGTATTAGGAACTGTACCTTAAAATAGTTTAGTATCCCAGACAGGAAGTTATACAGAGGCAGTTTGAACTGTGTCACTGAATAATGAGGATTTCTTTCAAGCCTCTTGGACCCAGAGTCATTACTGAACACCACAGTGGAATCCCCTGCAATCAAAGGGACTCCATGATGCCGACACTAGTGGCTCTCTTTTGCAGAATTGGGCCTTATAAAATGAGAGTAGTGATTTAGCTGATCATAGCTACAGCAGTGTTAAATTCAGTGGGGTTATCAAACCCTTGTTCTGCTGCAGTCCACACAGACTTTTATCTCATGAATTTCACTATGAATTTCAGGTTCGAAACCCCAAAATAAAAAGGTAAATTTTGTCAAATCTGCCAAATTTCATCTGCTTTGTTCTAATGGTTAATGATTCTTGGAGAACGGTTTCCATCACTCGGGAAAAAGAAAAAGAAAAAGAAAAAGGGACCAGATCCTTAGCTGGTGCAAAGCTGAGGATCTGCCCCTATATATTTATTTCATTTTAAAAGCATATTGTGAGTAGTCTTATTTTATTTTGCTATGTAATAGGAATCAGGATATTGGAACATATTTCTTCCAATAAATAGCTTTTCCAGTTATCAAATGCCTTAGTTTTGCATCTATGTTTAATTACCCACAAAGCCTGTTTATTGCTTCATATGCTTCATCATGAACATTATTTCTTAGCTAGCAAAAAGAATTCCCAGTTTTGCTTCTACGCCCTGGATGCTGCTTTTGATTAAATATACCCTGTATTTAACAGAGGACAGTCATTTTACCCTCTTAGCACATACTGTGACCAGATCATGTACAGTTATACAGGGAACTATTCAACCGCTTTGAATGAATGCATTATGTTTCTAAATACAATGTGGAAGCCTGGAATTTAACTACTATTTGTTGATATTTCCTCCTACAGGCCTATTTGCTGTTACAATATTTAGGAACACAAATTGGCATGCAGTACTTGAGTATCTAGCCCATAAAAAAACCTCGTTTTGCCTTGACGTGATAGGACCATGTTTTTTTAAAATATCAATTGGGTATCAGTAGTGAACTTCAAAATGAAGAGATGAACATGACATTAACACGTCTACATTTTCATTACTGATATTAATGGATGTGAACTTAGATTCAGAACATAGTGAAGATTATTATTTTTTTAAAAAGGTCTAAAAATAACATGGTTTTTAAAGAACAAATCATGCCAGGCAAACCTGACCTATTTTTTCTAAGAATTACAAAATTAGTATGTGAAGAAGGGACTATAGACAGTGTATAAAGCATTTGATAGGGCATCTCATGAAATCTTATTTATAAAATTAAATTGACTTTTAAGTGAACACCATGACATGGGCTGCAAACTGGCAGATGGGCCAAGAACAAAATGCTCAAAGGCAATTTATTCAATTGCAGCAAGTTGTTTAGCTGGGTGCAGCAGGGATCATTGTTAGTTTTAATTCTACCAATATTGAACATTTTGTCTAATAATCTGGAAGAGAGGATTCGACACGTTATTTAAATGATCAAATTATTCTAAATTGTAAGGAAGTGCAAATGTAAGTGAGGAGAGAGACAATTTAAAGTGACCAAAAGAGGTTAAAAGTATGGGTATAGAAAAAGGGGATTCAGCCTTGGAAATATGCACGCCAATATATCTTGGGAAGCTAGCCCCAAATGAGAGATTCGATGTGTGGGAGAAAAGAACAAAGCTCTAATATGAAAAGAGATGAAGGGGTTACGGTAAAGAGCAAAATAGAGATTAGTGGGCATATAAAGTGGAAGCAAAAACGGTCACTGATTCTGGATTGCCTCTGCAGAGCCAACATGTCCCAAACCATGGAGCCATTTGTGTCTCTCCATTTCTCCACATGATTCCCATGAGAATGAACTTGCAATCAGTTTTGGGTATCTCAGTACCAAAGAGATGTAAAGCAATTTATGGGAGTTGAATGAAATATAGCAACATGTATTTTGGCTGCAGAGTTTGAGAGATTGATTCTTGAGGTAAGATTAATAGAGTGGGTATAGTACCAACTGGCTAAGTGACAACTAAGGAGCAGCAAGATAACCAACTAAAAGTATTTTAAGAATGTAAACAGAAGAGGAAAATTTAATCTGGAAAACTTCCTAACCATGAGATTGGCTGGAATGCTTCCAAAGAGTAGTAAGAATTAATGGAACATTAATGTCACTTGGGACAGTTAAAGCAAGACTGAGTAAATCACTAGAAAATATATTATAGGGAGCAATCTTCACTGGCATGAGATCAACTTAATACATCCTTTCCATCTCTATTTTATATTATTCTCTATCATTTTCACATATTACAGGCCATAACTCAGGAGAGCACTTCTACTCACATAACAGTTAAGTACATACTTAAATTTAAGCCCAAGCTTCAGTTTCACTGAAGACAACAAGACAATCACATGCTAAACATTAATCATATGCTTAAGAGGTATCCTGAATGTGGGGAGAGGGGACTTAAGCATGTGCTTCAGTGTTTTCATATATTGGGGCCATGGACTGCAGAGCAGTTTTCCAAAAGTTCCAGTAATATAGCATTAGCACATCTTTTCTATTTTGTTTAAACATACCTCTTCACTAAAGAGTGAGTCAGGTAGTCAGAATTGTTTATATATAACTGGAAAGTCAACAAAAGGACTGAAGAGCTGAAAAATATGTTGATTTCTTATTTGTACTAAGCTACATACAGTCATTGTACTGAACAGTTCATTCCCTTGTGAATAATATTACCGGTTCCTGCAGTTACAGACACAGGGAACATCTCTCAAACTAATAGGATCTTTCAGAATGGAACAAACTTGATGTCAGTGGAAATTCAGTAGAACCTCAGAGTTCCGAACACCAGAGGAATGAACTGACCGGTCAACCACACACCTCATTTGGAACCAGAAGTACGCAATCAGGAAGCAGCAGAGACAAAAAAAAGAAGCAAATATAGTACAGTACTTTGTTAAATGTAAACTACTAACAAAATAAAGGAAGAATTAAACAAAAAAAGATGTTATAAGGTAAGGAAACTGTTTCTGTGCTTGTTTCATTTAAATTAAGATGCTTAAAAGCAGCATTTTTCTTCTCATAGTAAAGTTTCAAAGCCGCATTAAGTCAATGTTCAGTTGTAAACTTACGACTATTTCAGAGTTCTGAACAACCTCCATTCCTGAGGTGTTTTTAACTCTGAAGTTCTACTGTATGCCAATTGACACTAGTTGAAGATCTGGTCTTAAGAGCATCCATGGTAGTTTTCATTCATTAAAACAAACAAACAAACAAACAAACAAACAAACAAACAAAACAAAACCACTTGGGTAAAATTTCAAAAGGCCCTATGACCAATTTTCAAAAGTAACTTAGGCACTTAGGCAGTTAAGTCTCACAAAGGGCTAGATCCATAAAGGAAACGTAAACTCCATATTGCAATACCGAATGTTTAGAGTCCTGCCACCCACTGAAATCCTTAGCTGTAACTTGGTCACTGGGTCAGAGAGAAAGTGAGAATGACTTTATAGCCAAGTGTTTAGCACACTGTCCTGAGAGACCTGGATTCCAGGCCCTGCTCCAATGACTATTTAAGTATTTCATAAAAAGTGGAACACCTTCAACAGAAGAGATGTGCTTTAGTGTTTTCTTGTATTGGGACCATGGACTGTAGGGCAGTGAGAGAGATTGAGAGAGACCCACCCTGGAATACCGTATTGCCCAGCAGCTAGAGTACTCACCTTCTTCCTTTCTGTTTGTGTGGAGCCTGATCTGGTAGGCATGCTCTACGGTGGCCTCTGAGAATGCCTACGGATTGGCCTCCACAGGCGAGATAGATGAGGGAATTCCTAGCTTGAGGATCCTGCTGGAACTGAGGTAGCATCAGGATTTAGGCAGCGTGCATGCCCACTGGCAGAAATGTAGGCTCATCAGGGACTTTACCAGTGAAAACTTAGCAACCTAAGGAATTTAGGTGACTACAGGGTTAAGTGGTGACTGAGCAGAGGTTTTGAAGATCTAAATTTTGGACTTAGGTGATAGTTAAGTGCCTACATTCCTTTGTGGATGTAGCCAAAAACCTTTGCTTAGTCCTACTTTCCCTACCCAAATTTGGAGCTAATATAAGGCTGCTCAACCACCAAATGGTTTTCAGTTTCACTAAGTGGAGAGAGTGAGAATTCTTCCTGTGCTGAGTTCCAATCTCCTCTGATTAACCCTCATGCTCCTCAACCTTGTCCCATCCTCAGGAAGCTAAAGTTACCCCGAATATATGGGATCAGAGGGAAATTTAGGAAAGGAAAGGGTGAGTGCCAACTAAATTGTCTCATTACAGTGTGTTGAAGAGGCAGTTGTCTGATGTGCTCACCTCTGGTATGATCAGAGGGAGTGGAAGATCAAGGTGAGCCCAGCTCAGTTTTTTGCTAGGAAAGCAAGGAAAGGATGAAGATTTAGGCAGGGATATTGTCTTATCTGAGTGACCCTGAAGGACGAGAGAGTTTGGGCCTGATCTAAAACGCACTGAAGTAAATGGAAAGACTCCCACTGACTTAAGTGTCTGGGTCAAGTCCATAGAGAGCCCAAGAAACACTGGGGCAGCACCTCATCACCCCCACCTGAACAATCTACTGCAGTGTTTCTGTTAGCACACCACAGAAGCTATTGGTGCCTTGGTGCAGGTGAGTATTGGTTCACAGTTTTTTAGATAAACAAGTAGCAAATAGGCTGATGGTACAAATTACAGCAGCATCTTTACTCTCATTACAAAGTCCCTTCCTACACAAGATACTTCAGGGTCACAAGTGGTGGTATCTCTTAGATTTGACTTTTCTCCTTTGTTCCCACCCCAGACATCTTTAGGCACAAATTGGAAATGTGACTCTTCCAAACCATATAGTCACGTTTGCACAAGCCAAGATGTACAAAACATTCAGTGTGTGCAAAGAGCTCAAGGATTTGGTTTTCTGAGAGTGAACCTACTTTAGTTTATTTTTTTACTGATGTTATAGATCAGTGGTTCTCAACTGGGGGTCTGCGAGTCATTTCAGGAGAGCCACTGGGCCCTGTGGATGAAGACTGAAGCCCTGAGCCCCAATGCCCTTCGCAGGGCTAAAGCCCAGAGCTGCAGGGCTGAAACCCGTAGCCCTGAGCCTCAGTACTCCTGGCTGAAGCCCCAAGCCCCAGCCCCACCCACAGGATTGAGCCCAGAGCTGTGGGACTGAAGCCAGGAGCCCTGGTGCCACCCCGCAGGGTGAAAGCCCCAAGTCCAAGAGTGGGAGTTGGGAGTGCACAGAGGGCGTTGTTCCACCCCCTCTCCCCCAAAATGGCAGTGCCTTACCCAGAGCGGGGCAGTCCTGGGGGCAACTCCACACTGTCCCCCACCTCCTTCTCTCCCCCAACCCCTCCCAAGAGACCCTGCCTCCTGGCCAGGTCAGAGGGGGGAAGCTGGAGCCAGGCACTGGGGGGCAGCTGCTGCTCTGGCTGCTGCCATGAAGAGGGCAGCCACAGAGCTCTCCTATCTCCTGCGGCTACTGCTGCTGCTGATGGTGCCCAGGGTTGTGGCTGCTCCTCAGCTCCCAGCTTTTACTGCTGGAGCAGTTGGTAAGAGCCACCAAAGTGGGTGACCCGACTCCTGGACAGCAGAGTCCTCAGGCAGCAGTGACAGCAGGGCCGGGAGCGTTCCTGGACTCCTGATATGCAGCCCCTAGCTACCCCTCTCCCTACACCCTGAGCTATCCCCCTGCCTGCACACAGCCCCTAGCTACCCCTCTCCCTGCACTGAGTTACACCCCTCTCTCCACACAGCCCCTAGCTACCCCTCTCCTTGCACTGGGCTACACCCCTCTCTCCATGCAGATCCTAGCTACTCAGCTCCCTTCACCCTGAGCTACCTCCCCTCCCTGCACATAGCCCCTAGATACCCCCTGCCTCAGCCTGCACCTTGAGTGGTTTTCAGACTGAGCTGAGCCCCACTCCACCCTCCCATTTGATTTATAAATTTTGGTTGCAGCTTTCCTGTCCCCTAACAGGCTGGATGGACTGCTGAGGTGAGTCAGGGGGTGGAGGTGGTTATCCCTCCCTGAGCCACACTATGCAGAGCTGGCCTGTGCCCTGCTCCCCCCAAAATGGAAGTCAAACTATGCCTATGCCCAAGGACACCCCCCGCCCCACCTGCCCTGGAGTTTTTATAGCATGTTGGGAGGTGGGAGGACTCAGATAGAAAAAAGTTATAGATTACCCTTTCCCTCTTGTTTTTTAATTAAACCCAATTAGAGAGGTGTTACCCTCTAATTTTATTCTAAACCACAACTGACTCAGCATTCATCACTTGTTGAGGTGGGAAGCTCTTAATTAGTAAGCCAGCCTCTTGTTCTTTTTTTCTTAGAATAGAATACAGTGCTTTCGTCTGAGTGTGTACACATGAGAGCCTGAACAATTTTATTTCGTTAGAAACCTTCCCTAGAGTGTGACCAAAAGAACATTATTGTTCACCCAAACACAGCCTTTTTAACTGTTTGAAACAGCTGGCAGAAGGCTTGCACTGGCAGCTAAAGGAAAACTGTAGTAAGACGTATGCCCAAAACATCCAGTGAGTTAATCAGGAGAATACAAATCACAGCCTATTTCGGGCCAGATCCTCATCTCAATTACACTGCTTTTAAATCAAGAGATCAGTGAAATTACTCCAAATGTACATCTATGCAACTGAGATCAGAATCTGGTGCTCATTTTAATAAACACAATAGAATGAGCCACCTTAGGGACTCTCTGTTTTGACAAGAATATGTATAGCTGTCAGAAAAGATCATTAAACCCTTCTGGTAATGAGCTCATTTGAAACAAGCTCCCTGTTAGTAATTATCACTTGGTTTTGATTGATTCATCAGTTGCTTTTGGTGTTCCATTTTCATAAACAGTTCATGAATTGCTGAGTTAAGAAATATAATAATTATTTTAGAATGTCGTAAACTCAGTCAACAACAAAAGCCCCAGCTAGCCAGCCAGCCAGCCAGCCCTGTTTCAGGACCAGTCCATTCTAAATGAATCGGCTGTGTACCATATCAGTTAGAACTGGACTGCAATTTATTCAACAACAAAGAAAGTCAAATGGAATAGTGAATGCTTGAGGAGTGAGAGTTTTTCTTACCTATTTCAGTCATGGTTATCCCCGGAGCTAACTGCCCATTGTTGAAAGAGCTATAGGTAAACAAGTTTGGTACAGAAGTGAGGTCATAGATAGGTTCCTGCTTTATCTGTTTGATTCCAGTCATGTCTAACCCAGACTGATCTGGGGAGGGCTGGGCAGAATCCACATTATAATAACCCTCGGACTTTGGCAGGTCAATGACATGCCCATTCGAGTAAGTGCCACCAGTTTCGTTGTTCAGGTTGCTCAAGCCATTACTGATGCTGCTGCTGTATACCCTGGCAAGGGCTTCTGCCTCACCACTCTGCTGCTGCCGTTGCTCCTGTAATCGCTGCTGGTGCTTCTGCACTTCAGCATACAGGCTGTCCCTCTGCTTTTTGGACATTCTTCCAAATTTCACAGCTGAAAAGCAAACCATAACAGAAACCATTGCTCTCTTTTCTTAAATTGTTTCCCTTTTAACATCACTTTTGCCCTGTCTTTCTGCTGGGGAAATCAGAGATGACACAAATCTGCAGACTACCCACGTATTATGAAAGCTGAAGCAGTATGCTCTTGGATTTGCAAGGTACCAACGCTGCTCCATTTTGACGGACAGGGACTCAGTCAAGCAACATATTCCTCCCTGCTGTGAATGTTAAAAAGACCTGGCATCTTTCTCTTCTCTCTCTGTGTTCACTTCACAACATCCCAGAGGTATATAAAACTTACAACCTTTAGATTTGTATCCCATGTGCTTTATCAACTTGCTCCCAAACCTTTAAACTATGCACTAACTGATTAGTGCCTTCTGATGAAAGCAAATCCTAAAGGCCTGTTATTGAAACCTTTCAAGGGGCTATTATCTTCACACTCCTACTTTTTTTTAAACAACATTACAGGTTAGAGTCAGGACCTGCAGGGAAACAGCAGACTTGAAGGTAAGCAGCATAAATGAATGGCACATCGCATTTGGATTTGCACAATCATATTTTACCTCAGCTTCATCTGTAAAATTTGTACATTCTTCACTGTTGACAAATGAAGGAAATAGTGTTACTTTTAGAGTAAGTCAGCATCAGAGTGCAAACTGGATTCTCTAGCACTTGAAATCTTTAGAGACTCATGTCTTCCTAAAAGGTACGCTCTGATTCAAGCATGAGTTATTAGGCTTGATGCAAGAATTACTGGCTGAAATTCTATGGCCTGTGTTATACAGGAGGTCAGTCTAGATGATATTAATGGTCCATTCTGGCCTTAAAATCTATTAAATATTTTTGGGCAGATCTGGAAACCTCAGCCCAAAGATGGTAAATAAGCTTTTAGAACATATGAGGTCACTCAGTGGGCAGAAGATCTAGAGGGGGAAGAAGAGGGTATCAAGGACGGAGTCCTGAGGGATACCAATACAGAGCACAAGGGAGGGACACCAGGACATTCCTTTTTGGGAATGTAATTATAGAATGGTTATTAGCCAAGATGAGAGGGATGGTCTCCCTAGCCTCTGTTTGCCAGAAGCTGGGAATGGGTGACAGGGGACGGATCACTTGATTAACTGTTCTGTTCATTCCCTCTGAAGCACCTGGCATTAGCCACTGTCAGAAGACAGGATACTGGGCTAGATGGACCTTTGGTTTGACCCAGTATGGCCATTCTTAATGAAGCATCAAATACTCCTTTCATGTGGTATGAGGACAAGTGTTTTCCAAAGCCGCTGAATTACTTTAGATCCTTCTACATATTGTGCTAAATTTAGAGACAACATAAATGACTGCTGAAGATGGGCCTGATTCTCATTTACACTAGGGCCACTTTATACTTCTATTTATATCCACTTTCAGACCCCTTTATGATAGTCAGATCCTATAAGTCTGTGCGAATGTGAGTGTAACGTGCAATCTGAGGGAGCAGAAAGATGTGCAAGAAGAGAAGAAAAGCACCAAAGAAAGCAGGGTGCAAGAAGGTATATCAGATAACAGCTTTTCTATCAGATTCTCACTCCCCTTTTAGGGATTCGTTTCCCTGCTATGGCCCTGCCTTTCCATCCCCTGAGCATATAAATTATACCTCTTTACACCATCATTTGCATTACCTATGGATCCTGCCCATCATTCACTTCTCGCTCTTATTTTAACCTCAGCAGATGAGAGCAGGGAGGGCCAATCCACAACGACTTTATGTTGAAAAATGGAACTACATATTTTCTTTAATTTTAGGGCCTCAGTAATAGAAACAAACACCCACTGTTTATGCTCATTATATTTTCATTAATTGGGCTCTCCAGCTGCTGTCAATTAGCATCCTGCCTCTGTGTGATAGAAATTAGTCTGTTATTAGACTGAGAGTTAAAATTCACATATGATTTCTTTGTAACAATGAAAAAAAATCAATAAAGGCAAGACTGTTTATATTACAGTGTTTATACTCGTAGAGGTTAGAGCAGGGAGTGGCAACCTCTGGCACACGGCCCACCAGGGAAATCCGCTGGCAGGCTGGGACGGTTGGTTTACCTGCAGCATCAGCAGGTTCAGCCGATCGCAGCTCCCACTGGCCACGGTTTGCCATTCCAGGCCAACTGGGGCTGTGGGAAGCGGCAGCCAACACATCTCTCGGCCCACGCCACTTCCCACAGCCCCCATTGGTCTGGAATGGCAAACGGTGGCCAGTGGGAGCTGCGATTGACCGAACCTCCAGATACTGCAAGTAAACAAACCATCCTGGCCTGCCAGCAGATTTTCCTGACAGGCCGCATGCCAAAGATGCCGATCCCTTGGCTAGAGGAAGGCAGCACTGGGAGATGAAACCCTCTATTCATCTACACAATAGAAGACTCAGGAGCACAGACTGAGAAACTCTGTTTTACAGGTGAGGGACAGAGCTCTAGCAGCCAAATACAAGTGTCCCTGTGATGCCTTAGACCCTTCAGCTGCAGTCAGGAGACACCACTTTTATGAGGAGACCATATGCTGATTAACTGCTGAAAGAGCACAGCTTTCATCTTCTTTGGGCGGAAAGGAGAGGCTAAGAACCCGGTCTGCTGCATGCTAGAGACCAAGCTGAATTCACTTAATGGTGAGACTGTGGTGCCCTTACGCATGTTGGATAGAACTTTACACTGTGAACTGCCCCATTGTACCTATGGAGTGGAGTACTACTCAAAGTGCATATGAGTATTGCAATCTGACCTTAAACTAATTTAAAACCTCTGAACCATCAAATGACCAGAATTTCTCTGGTGATCTACAAAGCTATGGGAAATTTAAAATAAATTCAAATGGCACATTTTTATAACTCTCCAAGACCATTTTTTTTGCCACTATATAGCTATCGATAAGCAAATTAAGGTAATATGCCTACAAAATAGGAGAAATTTTTGTTTTCTTTTTGATGATTTTAAAATTTCAGTATGGATTTGGGAACAACCCAAATTAACAGTAGTAGCTAGGGCTGGAATAATGCCAACGGGCTTTGCTCAAGCTTCCTTGCACAGCTCTGCCATTGCACCTCAATGCTAACCTGCAACACAACTCTTATTCTAGTCCCAGGCAATTCTCAGTTCTCAATTTGTCTTTCATGCTGACTTGTGTGTCAGTTTGGGAAGTGGATAAGAGGACTAATAACTCAGTAAGGACTAAGCGGAGACCACCAGCACCAAAATATATAGTTTGCTCTGTGCAGCCTCACCCTGAAGTTTCAACGGGATACACGAACCTTCTTCATTTTTTTGTTTTCAGCAGTTGTATAGCTCTCTTGTTCACTGCTAAACAGCAGAAGGTTGCACCAAGTCATTCCTTTGTAATGTAATGTAATTTTTATGGAAGTGCTTTCAGATCCTTTAGCATAAAAATCGCTCTAAGCATGCATATTTCCTTTTTAACTGTAAGTTTTATTCATTATACTGTCTCAGGCCCTCAAACATTTTTAAGCAGGGGAGTCTTAATACATCAATATTTAATATTATTAATATAAAATGTTATCTGATCCAGCATGTGAAGCCATCTCTAAGAGAGGAGGACCTTTTTGCTTTTAACCAGAATGCCACATTTCTCTTTATAACATTTTGTTTTAATCTAATGTTGCTCTCTATTTGTTATTCTCCCACCCCCATGAAAAAATGCTCCTAAGTTTAAGGAATGGCAAAGATCTATGTTTTACTGTGAATGTGTTAAGGAGCAGTTTGCTTTTCTTCTTTCTTTCCAGAAATCTGTCAGGGGTTTAAGTAGTCAGCAGCAATGAAGAACAGTTTCAAAGGGTTTATCTATGAAGCAGGAAGCTAACTCCTTACCGTCTCTAGACATTCCTAGGGCAAGACACTTCTGCAGTCGGCAGTGTTGGCAACGATTTCTGTTGGTTCTGTCAATTAAACAGTTTCTCTGCCTGGGGCAGGAGTAAGAGGCATTGTTCTGCTGACTCCTCCTAAAGAAACCCTAGAGAGACAGAGTGAAAAAGAGAGGGAGAGAGAGAGAGAATTACCATATATACAGATATATATATATAGTGGCATGCCACTGCAATAAACTCTAATTCAGTGACATTTTGTTTATGATACAACTTTGTAGATGCTTTAACCATAAATAGTGAAATAAACTCATGTTCTCTCCTGATATGAAAAACCTGTGCATTACTCCGTAAAATATAATATGCGGGTATGAGGATAACAAACAGGATAGAGGGATAAAATATAGTACATCCTCAATAATACAATAAACACTGAACTTCATCAAATGCTCAGGGAGACTCTCACCAATATTTATAACAAGGCGACTTAGTGCCATTTGCTCCGAATACTTTTTTTGTTGAAGAAAATGTACTGGTAACTTCTAACACGGACAATTTGTTTATTCACTGGCTACATGTGGTATCAGAAGCTGTAATGTACTGTAAAAGCGGCAAAGAGTCCTGTGGCACCTTATAGACTAACGGACGTATTGGAGCATAAGCTTTCGTGAGTGAATACCCACTTCGTCGGATGCATGTAGTGGAAATTTCCAGAGGCAGGTATAAAGATGCAAGCAAGAATCAGGCTAGGGATAACGAGGTTAGTTCAATCAGGGAGGATGAGGCCCTCTTCTAGCAGTTGAGGTGTGAACAGCAAGGGAGGAGAAACTGCTTTTGTAGTTGGCGAGCCATTCACAGTCTTTGTTTAATCCTGAGCTGATGGTGTCAAATTTGCAAATGAACTGAAGCTCAGCAGTTTCTCTTTGAAGTCTGGTCCTGAAGTTTTTTGGCTGCAGGATGGCTACCTTTAAATCTGCTATTGTGTGTCCAGGGAGGTTGAAGTGTTCTCCTACAGGTTTTTTGTATATTGCCATTCCTAATATCTCATTTGTGTCCATTTATCCTTTTACGTAGGGACTGTCCAGTTTGGCCCATGTACATAGCAGTGGGGGCACTGCTGGTACATGATGGCATATATTACACTGGTGGACGTGCAGGTGAATGAACCGGTGATGGTGTGGCTGATCTGGTTAGGTCCTGTGATGGTGTCGCTGGTGGAGATATGTGGGCAGAGTTGGCATCGACGTTTGTTGCATGGATTGGTTCCTGAGTTAGAGGTTATGGTGCGGTGTGTAGTTGCTGGTGAGAATATGCTTCAGGTTGGCGGGTTGTCTGTGGGCAAGGACTGGCCTGCCTCCCAAGGCCTCTGAAAGTGAGGGATTGTTATAGATCACTGATGATGATTTGGAGAGGTTTTAGCTGAGGACTGTATGTGATGGCCAGTGGAGTTCTGTTGGTTTCTTTCTTGGGCTTGTTTTGCAGCCGGAGGCTTCTGGGTACACATCTTGCTCTGTTGATCTGTTTCCTTATTTCCTCGTGTGGGTATCGTAGTTTTGAGAATGGTTGGTGAAGATCTTGTAGGTGTTGGTCTCTGTCTGAGGGGTTGGAACAAATGCGGTTGTACCTCAGCGCTTGGCTGTAGACAGTGGATCATGCAGTGCATCCGGGATGGAAGCTGGAGGCATTAAGCTAGGCATAGCAGTCGGTGGGTTTTCGGTATAGGGTGGTGTTAACGTGACCATCACTTATTTGCACCGTGGTGTCTAGGAAGTGAACCTCCTGTGTAGATTGGTCCAGGCTGAGGATGATGATGGGATGGAAGCTATTGAAATCATGGTGGAATTCTTCCAGGGTTTCCTTCCCATGGGTCCAGATGATGAAGATGTCATCAACGTAGCGTAGGTAGAGAAGGGATATGAGTGGACGAGAGCTGAGGAAACGATGTACCAGGTCAGCCATAAAAATGTTGGCATATTGTGGGGCCATGCAGGTGCTCATAGCGGTGCCACTGGTCTGGAGGTATATATTGTCACCAAATTTGAAATAACTGTATGTGAGGATAAAGTTACAGAGCTCAGCAACCAGTTGTGCTGTGACATCATCAGGGATACTGTTCCTGACAGCTTGTATTCCATCAGTGTGTGGGATGTTTGTGTAGAGAGCCTCTACATCCATGGTGGCTAGGATGGTGTTTTCTGGAAGATCACCAATGCGTTGTAGTTTTCTCAGGAAATCAGTGGTGTCACGGTGATAGCTGGGCATGCTGGTGGCATAGGGTCTGAGTAGAGAGTCCACATATCCAGACAGTCCTTCAGTGAGAGTGCCAATGCCTGAGATGATAGACCTATACATAGGATGCTTCCACCGACGTGCACAGGCAGAAAATGTGGAAAAACAACGTCACTTGCCTCATAACCTAAGTCGTGCAGAAAGTAATGCCATCCACAACCTCAGAAACAACCCTGACACTATAATCAAAGAGGCTGATAAAGGAGGTGCTGTTGTCATCATGAACAGGTCTGACTACCAAAAGGAGGCTGCCAGACAACTCTCCAATACCAAATTCTACAGGCCACTTTCCTCAGATCCCACTGAGGAATACACTAAGAAACTGCACCATCTACTCAGAACACTCCCTACACAAACACAGGAACAAATCAACATACCCTTAGAGCCCCGACTGGGGTTATTCTATCTATTACCCAAGATCCACAATCCAGGAAATCCTGGATGACCCATCATCTTGGGCATTGGCACTCTCACTGAAGGACTGTCCAGATATGTGGACTCTCTACTCAGACCCTACATCATCACAGGACCTAACCAGATCAGCCATACCATCACCCGTTCATTCACCTGCACATCCACCAATGTAATATACACCATCATGTGCCAGCAATGCCCCTACTGCTATGTACATGGGCCAAACTGGACAGTCCCTACGTAAAAGGATAAATGGACACAAATGAGATATTAGGAATGGCAATATACAAAAAACCTGTAGGAGAACACTTCAACCTCCCTGGACACACAATAGCAGATTTAAAGGTAGCCATCCTGCAGCAAAAAAAACTTCAGGACCAGACTTCAAAGAGAAACTGCTGAGCTTCAGTTCATTTGCAAATTTGACACCATCAGCTCAGGATTAAACAAAGACTGTGAATGGCTTGCCAACTACAAAAGCAGTTTCTCCTCCCTTGCTGTTCACGCCTCAACTGCTAGAAGAGGGCCTCATCTCCCTGATTGAACTAACCTCGTTATCCCTAGCCTGATTCTTGCTTGCATCTTTATACCTGCCTCTGGAAATTTCCACTACATGCATCCGACGAAGTGGGTATTCACCCACGAAAGCTTATGCTCCAATATGTCTGTTAGTCTATAAGGTGCCACAGGACTCTTTGTCGCTTTTACAGATCCAGACTAACATGGCTACCCCTCTGATGTAATGTACTGTGTGATTCCCTAGGTTAACCTGGAGAAGCGTGAACTGATTTGGAGGGACCAGATACTCCACAAGTGACAGGTAATTCAAATTGAGGCATCTACAAGAGCCCTAGGATTTAATGACCTTATTAGCTAAAGTGCAATGGAAAAAGCAACACTTTTAAACAATACCATCTTCCTCCATGAAAAAAATCATGACATTTCATATGTAAAAGAAATATATTATTATCAGGTAAATACAGAAAGTTAAAAGGCCCAGTTTAGCTAGGGAATGGGCTAAAAAAGCTTAAAACTTTTAGTTACCCAGTCTCAGTAGGGTTTTTTTGAGTGTTATTCTGGCCAGTTGTTTGGATTTGTGACTGGGGACAAGAGTACTAGAACTGGAGAGCATGTCCTTACTTAGTCATAGCCTTTGAGAATGGCACCATCAGGCAGCATTAGGGCAGAAGTGACAAGAAATGCCAGAGATGTCAAGAGGAATGGAGCCAGGAAGGGGAGATGAGAGACGTAAAGCGACACGTGATGTTCTTCTCTCTTCTACAGAACAACGAAAGGTAAAGAGCACAGGAGGAGCAGGGAGCCCAGAGAGGGGGAGAGAAACAAAGGAGAGAAGTTCATTGGAGAACCTAGCAGCTTTAGAAACAGGCAACTGCACACTTACAAAGTGAGAAAGAGATGGAGGGGGAGTCTAGCAACCGCAGGAAGCCATGAAGGCAGATAGAAGGTAAAAAGTGCAGTTAGCATCCGTAGGAGGAAGACAGAGTAAGGTTAGTCACTGGCAGTGAGGTGGCTGAGTGTTGCTAGGATGGTTTGTAGACTAAACCTGAACTGAATCAGAAAGCTAGGGCTGGCTTCATTCAACAGCTAGTCCAGTATTGTTTCAGTACAGGACTATGGATGACAGCAGCAAATCATGGCAATAATAATAGCTGTGAAGTCTGGAGAAACAATGGTGAAGAAACAATGTAATTGGATTGTACATGACTGGATTCACTCAGTAAAGACAGTATTTGACGTTTCACTCAAGTCCTAGTGCATTGAATGATGGCCAGAGGTGTCACTAGCACTGGACAACAGGTATTGGGTTTGAGTAAAGATACTGACATTCCCAGTCCATGAAGCGAAGTTTAAAAGTCCCATTTCATCTACCCTGCATAGGTTATAACCACTAACACAACCAATTTAAAATTTAATTTAATATGTGAGTTTTTTATCTTTGGGAATGCAGTTGTCCTTTAGGGAAAGTGCCAATGAAAAATTGTAAAGCACTTATCTGATCCTGACTGTCAAAGAATTTACTGAACCCATGGCTGTGGGATTAATTTAAGGCTAATTTAGCGCTAATTATGAGACATTTCTTATGTATTTGCCATACTTCATTACAAATTTCCTTTTTGGCATAAAAAGGGTTTTCTGTTTTAAATTTAAGCAATTCAGTGTGAATAGGGAACTGAAAGACTGGATTAATCAGATCAGGTCAATCTTATTTTTAAATGTAACCGTTATAAAAATTAAGTTTTTTAAAATTGTAACTATCACATAGTGTAGAATATCATATTTTAGTGCTACAAAGCTTTTGATAGTGAAGACTGAGTGGCTTATTTTCTATCATACAGGAATTTACACTATCATTCTTTGTTCTTATTAGAATATCATGGGACATATTCAAATTTTGACTTGGTATAATTTATTTTTTCCCTTCCCTCATCAGAGCTAAATGTTTTCTTAGAATATATAATATTTTATATCCTTTTTTTGAATGGCTACATTTATTGGGGAGAACAATTGCTCTTTTGGGTAGAAGAATTGCACTGACCTAATGGGTAGAGTAGAAGAGCTAAAAACAAAGTTTCTTGGCTCTTTTCCTAACTCTGACATTAAATCACTTCGTGATGTTGGCAAGTCACTTAACCTTTCTCTAGCTCAGTTTTCCAGTCTGTAAAACAGGGATAGTAATATGTCCCATACCTCAAAGAACTAGGCTGCAGTTTTAACCCACAATGGTGGAGAGACAGGTGGAATGAGATACTTTTGAGAGCCCCAGAGACATTGAGGTAGGAACAAGGGGTGAAATCCAGGTCCAAATGAAGTTGGTGGGGAAATTCCCATTGGCTTCAATGGGGCAAAGATTGCACTGAAGGTGCCCAGGCATGCTGCAGGATACAATAGTGCTATTTGCTACACCCTTTAACAAGGTGCAATGAGGACTGATAGATCAGATATAGAGTGATAGCTTTGTGAAAAGTGTTCACCCACAGGTGACAGGGTGTTTTTGTCTTTTATCATTTTTCTGTGTGAGTTCATTTGAGACAGCAGTGACTATCTGGTTTCACTCAGATAGTTTTTATTGGGGCATTTAGTGCACTCGAAGAGTAAAGATGTGTTGTGGTGGGTGTTGATCATTGTAGCAGTGGAGATATGGCTGCAGGTTTTGCATCCGTTGTTCTGTCTGGTTCTGGTGCCGTTTTGAGTCTCTGTGTCCTGGTCTGTGGGGAGCTTCCTTCTGATGATGAGCTTGGAAAGGCTGAGGGGTTGTTTAAATGCCAGAAGTGGGTGTTTACAAAACAATCACTCTATGGGCTTGTCTTCGTGTACAGCACTGCAGCTGCACCAATGTAGTGCTTAAGGGGATGTCTTCACTACCAACGTGGCTGTGTAGTCATGGTACCAGCACTGGAGAGAGCTCTCCCAGTGCTGTAAAAAAACTACTCCCACGAGGGGAGAAGCTCCCAGTGCTGGTGCACTGTCTACACTGCCACTTTACAGAACTGAAACTTGCATTGCTTGGGCAGGGTGGTGTTTTTTCACACCCCTGAGCAAGACAGTTTCAGTGCTGTAAAGTGGCAGTGTTGACAAGGCCTTAGTGAAGACGCTACTATGTTGATGGGAGAGGTTCTCCCATCAGTGTAGTTAATCCACCTTCCCAAGAGGCGGTAGCTCTCCCATTAACATAGCACTGTCTAGAGGTGGGCGCAGGAGTTAGGATTTTGCACACCCCTCAGCGATGCAGTTATATTGGTTATACTATACTATATACTATACTGATATAGGTCTGTAGTGGAGATATCGCCTATATTTGACCTCTTAGTCCTCATCCTCAAAGGAAACCTGCACAACACTTTCAAAAGATGAGCCCGGGTGCTTAAATTCATCTCTCTGCTAGACACTAAAAATCATGGATTGAACAGATTCGCTGGATTTATGGCTTATTACAACAACCTGTTACTCTTTACCCCCCTGTTTTTGTCCTATGACTACAGAGGTGTTAACGGGACACTCTACCTTGAATGGTCCCTTAGAATATGTGCTAACTACTTATATTAAACAATCTGTTCCACCTTGCATTTTGCTGTGATGCTGGGAGTACCTTTCGCAGACCTGCAGAAGAGCTCTGTGTGGCTCAAAAGTTTGTCTCTCTCACCAACAGAAGTTGGTCCAGTAAAAGATATTACCTCACCCACCTTGTCTCTCTAATCTCCTGGGACCAGCACAGCTACAACTAGGCTGCATACATCTTTCTTTATGACAGTCTCATGAAACAGGATTAGACTAATTGATCTGCTACTTTGAAATTGGCACAAAAACAATAGGGTTACAACTGTGTTAAGTGGTAGAGGAGCTTCTTATCTCAATATGCACATAGAGCTAAGAGGTATTGTCTCCTCTTGAGGCACACACAAGGGCTACCATTAACACTAATCACATCCAGAGGAGACTCTATTCCTTACTGCTTTGTGTAGACTGGTTACAGAGACAAGAAGCTCTTTTTCTGCTTAAAAGCATTTTTCTTTATTATTATTTTTGTGCCAATTTTAAAGTATCAGATCAATTAGATTAATCCTGTTTTGTGCCTATTTCCAGTCCAGTATCACAATAAAACCTTGTCACAGGAGGGATGGCTCATTTACAATTATTAAAGTTTCTAAAAGGCAAGGTCTGATTTTTGACAATATGTCACTTCTCAATTTACTGGCATTAAATCAAACTCTTTATTTTTGGGATGTGGTAAATCTAATGTTTTGGATTTTTCAGATGCCTTCAATGTTATAAAATGCTAAATACAAACCTGGGGAGCGAGATATTTCACACTACACACATGTAGATGTGTATGTGCGCCCACAAAATGTACAAGTGCACGTTTCCATCTACAAAATGACCTGCAGGTGCTAATCAGAGCCTTTGCATCTTTGCACCTTCAAGCAGGTAGTCAGAACTGCAAACACCAAGATTTGCCTTTGCAAAATTCTTGGCTGCTGTGAGAGCCAAAATAGCCACAGGGACTGCTTTAACATATGGCCGCCTTCCCACAGGTGCCAATGGCTGGTGCTGCAGCCTCAACTCACTGGAGCACTGTGGGCATTCTCCCTTGTACCCCAGCCTGCTCCCTTCCATCCCCGGGGTATGCCAGGCCTACAAGGAGGGACAATGCCGTCCCAGTTACACTCTTCCTGAGCTGGGGGAATTTCTCTCTGGGCAATTGCAACTTCTTTATGTCTCCTTGAGAGCATAGAGGCACCAGAGTGGGGGCCAAAATCAGCACCATATCTCTTTAAACTGTGCATTATGACACTTAAATTAACTTTGACATTTCACACATACCGTAAATGAAACAAGAGCACAAAACTAGTCCCCAGGTTCATTCGGGGTGGAGCAGTTCTAACATACTGTAACCAGCACCTGTATCACCATTTATGCTGCATCACATATTAATAATTCAAAGCCTCAAACAAGGAGCTATTTCTAAATATCATCTGACTGTTGAATAAGGAAGACAACTAGCAAAATTAGACACGGAACACCTGTGTATCAGCAGCAGGCATTACAGCCTTTGACACGCCTTGTTTGAAAGGGTGTCAGAGTGTGTTGTTAAGTACACAGATGCCTGAGGCTAATGCAGATGCCAATGACAGTGCTGTATAAAGTCTCATACCTTGCAGCCTTCACATGTGATGACTCCATAGTGTATTCCAGAGGACTTATCTCCACAAATTTTGCATGGTATCACTTCAATTTGTGCTGAAAAAGAGAAAAGGGTTATTTTTGACTTATAATACTGTTCCTTTCTTTTCTGCCCTAACTACTGATCATAGATGTTAGAGCTGGTCAGACATCTAACTCCCTGCAAATGTAAAATTGTTCTTTATGATATTTTTTGTTTTTTAGTGCTCTGTTCAGTCCAGTTCTAATTGATTCACATGATGGGGCTTCCACCATTTCCCCGAAGGGACTGTTTCACCATCTAATAGATCTCATGATAAGAAAACTTTCCCTGACATTCGCCGTAAGTTTTCTTTTTTTTTAAATTTCATCCCCTAGTTATACCTATTGGATCACTCTAAACAATTAATCTCCTTTTTTTTGGTGTTTTTAGCCTTCAAATACTGCTAGCCAGTAATCTTATCCTCCATCACTTCCTCACTCTTCATTTTGCTGAGGCAGAATGGCCATATATGATTTCATGCTCTTTCTATTAAGCTCCCCTGGGCTCTTCCCTCTCACCCCCATCATGGCTCATTGTACTTGTACATTTGATAGGATGCAATTCATGTGATATTCTTTCATGTCCTCTGATTTGTGATTTACTGACATGCATCAGAGATACTGGCAACATCTGTAAATATCTGCAAAGTTCTGCCTCCAAGGAATTGCTTAAACCAGTGATTTATTTGCAGACATATCTCACCTACTCCAGTCAAAGCCATTTATTTACTGGCTCTAAATTAGAGATGAGCAGGAGCTATAGATCCAGATCCTAACATCTCCAGTATCTGTTCTTTGCTTTGGCTAACTATAGAATTAGTGGCTAACTGCAAGATTCAGAACTGCATGTAGATTCAGATTTACTCAGAATTGGAAGGTGTTTGCTTTTGGTTCAGGCCCTTCTACAACCTAAATATTCAATCACTTCTTAATCTGAAAATATATTTTCCTCTCTCTACATATAATTTTCTTTTTTCCGTCCTATATGTGAGACAGAATATTTGCCTCATTCTCCAACTTTGAATCCTTTGCATGACTTCTCCTGTCTATACTGCATTGTCACATCTGCTTACTAGTACAGTATGTAGGGACAGACTGTGCTTGGCTCTGGGCAGGTGCACTTGGGAGAGGGAGCAGGAAGCCTTCCTTCCCATGCAAGAGCCAGGCATAACTGTAGCCCTTGCAAGTTGTGGGCCAGATCCTTAGCTGGTACAAATTGGTATAGCTCTAATGAAGTCAGTGGAGCTGTGGGTGTGACCTCCTGAGCAAAATACTGCTTCCTTCTGACTCCCTGGTCAGGCAAATGCCACCCCAAAGTGAGTAGGGAAGGCACATGCCCACCTCCCACCACAAAGATGCATCTGCCAGTCCTGCCACTGAAGCCTGGCTGGGATGGATGCAGAGGGGGAGCATGCTGTCTCCTAAGGAGTAGTGCAGTATGCACTCCCCAGAGCTCTGGGACGGATTGTGGGTCAGTGCCTTCAAGGCACAATCTGGTTTTTAGTAAGTAACAAGTGAGCACATACAGTGAGCCATGATGGGAGTGAGGGGGAACCTAAGATGCATTCCCTTAAAACCATGCTTTCACTTGGAGGTACCACAAATGCTAGAGCGCACACTTAGCTGAAGAGAATGAAAAAATCATTTTCAAACTACTGCACACACACATGCACACAGGTGTTCATACTATGGATGCTGTTGGAAAAGCAGTAAAGTGCTCTGGCTTTATAATCTAGTACCAAACTGTATCTGTCATCATTGTTCCCAGGTGAGAGAACAGAGACTCATTACAATTATCTTTATAGTTCCCTTTATAGCTTGACTAAAATCGGCTGAGTACCTGTAAGGGGTTGTCCCTACAACCCCTTGAAATGTGCTGTGTGTCTCTCACCACTAAATGATTGTTTATGGTGGTTGAGAATTCATTTTTTAAATAACTCAGTTTAATTTCCAGATACAGTGAGTGCACAATTGCCTCCCACCCTCAAGCAGCCTGCAAAGCAAGCCAGTCATAACTGAGGCCCCTTCTTTCAGGGAGGTGAATATTCCTTTGGTGCATCCCCAGAGGTGAACAGTGTCCCACAGAGGGAAGGAAGGAGATAGGAAGGAACATACATGGATGGTGAAACTTCCACACCCACTGTGAACTCTAAGGCATTTGGGGAAGGACTGTGCTTCCCTGAGGCACAATGTCTCCTTGAGCACCTCTTGGGGCACAGTAGCTCAGCTCTCTGTCTTCCCCAGTGCAAGACTGGGTGATAAAAGCATGATCTAGACATACACAGTTGCATGCACTTGTGAACTCCAGTCCACTAAAGACAAATTTTCAAATGGGTTTTTAAACTGAGTCTCTAAATTACACTCACACAAATCTCCTAAACACGTTTATATTTCGGTGCAATTGCTCATCTAATAACCTAGCACACAAGACAGCTTCTGCACATGTAAACTGAGGGCGCAAGAAGAAATAATACCCCCGCCCCAAACTTAACAATAAAGTAAAGTAATTCTGCTATGCTATTTCATTACTGTATTGTTTCAAAAATGTGGCTGATTTATGGTTAACCTATCACATATTTTAATTATTAGCTTGAGTTGAATATAATTTTTTGTTCGTATATTTTAGGTAGAGATGGGCTAGAACCAAATCCCTTAATGCAAGTGCCTATGAACGCTGGGAAAGTTCAGATATACTGTAGAAGTAAATTTTGTTCCTCAGGCAACCCTTGACTCTAGCTTCACCTTAGGTTATGCCTTCACTGCATAAAAGATGGTAGTGGGGTTTTACAGCAAGGTAATTAATAGGTATTAACTACTATGCTGTAAAATCCTTGTGGAGACAAAGCAGTGCAGTTTTAGTGTGAGATAGCTAAGTGAGGTCTACAGTATACCCTCACCCATGGCTGACCTTGCCCAGTTCATCTCACAGTAAAACTGCAGTTCTTTACTTCCACAAGGACTATGCACTGGGACAGCTAAGACACCCTAATTATTCCCTGGTAAAAACACACCCTTTTTGGCAGCAAAGACAAAGCCTGAGAATGATTCCTAGGTGCTGCTGCCAGTTGAGAGACTGGGTTTCAAGTAATTGTAGATCCCTAGGGTGAGAACCATGCAGAGGGAGAAAGTTTAGTCTTTGGAAGGATGGACTGTTTTGGGTTGCCAGACCTCAAAGGGAGATGTAGATCTCAGGCAGAAGCTAAAGTCTGGAATATGGGGAAATCCTCAAAACTTAGTAAGTCAAGATGTGTGAGGCAACAAGTGAAAATAGTGGAATAATAAAATAAAATAATAATAATAATAAAATTAGATATTAAAAATAGTTTAAACATATTTACTACTTATTAATTTATTCCTGTGATAGGAACAAGGGCATAAAGCTTCATTCTTCAAACACTTGCTGCACTGAGCTTCATACTTGTTACTGTGAAGAGTCAATAATACTACACACAGTAAGGGATTACTCATAAGTACTGTGCTCAGTTATAAGTGTTTGTGAATAGGGTCCCTAAATGCTAAAGCTATTGATTTCAATTATTATGAAACAAATACACTATGCTGAGACCTCATCCACAAATCAGAATCAAACTAATCATTTTATAAGTTAGTAGTAATAAATATTAGAGAGACAAGGTGGGTGAGGTAATAACTTTTATTGGACCAACTTCTGTTGGTGAGAGAGACAAGCTTTCAAGATTACTAAGGGCTTGTCTACACTACCAAGTTTTGTTGACAAAACTTATGTCGACACCCAAAAGTCGACAAAACAAAAATCGCCAAAGGATGTTCACACTTGCTCCCTCTGTCGACAGCTCATGTCCACACTGGGGACACCATCATCGACAGGGTGAGCAATGCACCGGGGGTATGTATCCCACAGTGCAGTGTTGAGGGAGGGAAGAGCTGATCGCTGCGCATCTTGGGATTCTCTCCGAGTTCTCTCACAGCCCCCTCAGCTGCCAAGAGCAGCATCATGAGTAGCTCTGTGAGCTCTGGGTGCTGAGGAAGGGCAAAGCAGCACGGCAGTCTGTCCCCCTCCCCTGCAGCAGCAGTCTGCCTGCTGCTGCGTTCCTAGTGCAGGGCAGAACAGGAGCATTCCAATCATTTGCTCTTTGTTTGTTCCCCAAAGGGAGCAGCACGCAGATACTTCCCGCAGCTTTGAAAGGGGAGCGGCGCATGCCTGCAGGGCAGCAGAGATCAAAACACTGAGCAGAGCAATCAGGGCAGGCAATGTGGGATACTGGCGGAAGCCAGTTCTGTCGACAAAACAATCAGCAGTGTCTACACTGGCTCTTTGTCCACAATAAAGGGAGGGGAAAAGACAAAAGTTTCTGGTAGGGGTGGAAGTTTTTTGTCAAACCTGGCATTTTTTACGACAAAAGTCCCATTGTAGTGTGTAGGCTCATGCTGTTTTGTCGCCAAAAGGCAGTTTTTGGCGACAAAACTTGCCAATGTAGACAAGCCCACAAAGTTCTTCTTTAGATCCGGGAAAGGTTCTCAAGTGTCACAGCTAAATGTAAGGTGGAAGAAATTGTTTAGCATAAGTAGTTAACACATATTTCAAGAGCCCATTCAAGGTGAAGTAGCCTGTTAACATCTCTCCAGTCATGGGGTTTTGGGGTGAAGGGAACTGGAGGGCTTAGTGTATTATAGTAATAGTGAAAACACAGTCTCCAGCAGATTGGTGTTGCTGCTTCTAAGGCCTTGTCTACACTGGCAAGTTTCTGCGCAGTAAAGCAGTTTTCTGCGCTGTAACTCCTGAGGGGTACATGCTGCCAAGCCATTTAGTGCGCAGAAACTGTGCAGTTCAGCTCTGTAAAAAGCCCACCCCGTCGAGAGGCGTTCTACAGCGCTGCGGTGCCAGTGTAGACACCCTGGTCGATTACAGTGCTGCGATTGGCCTCCGGGAGGTGTCCCACAATGCCTGCTCTTGCCTCTCTGGTCATGGGTTTGAACTCTACTGCCCTGCCCGCAGCTTACCAACCGTCATCTCCACCCCATAAATTCCTTTGGAATTTTGAAAATCCCCTTCCTGTTTGCTCGGTGATGCGCACAGTGGTCTCAATGCATCTTTCCAGGTAGCCAGGCCTGCTCCATGTACCAGGCGATCCCCAGCTTGGAGCAATGCCGAGCTGTTGGACCTCATCAGCATTTGGGGAGAGGAGGCTGTCCAGTCTCAGCTGCGCTCCAGCCGTAGGAATTATGATACTTATGGATAGATTTTATGATGCACGATAGAAAGGGGCCATGACTGGGACACATTGCAGTGTAGGGTAAAAGTGAAGGAGCTGCGGAACGCCTACCACAAGGTGTGGGAGGCAAACCACCACTCAGGTGCTGCGCCCACGAGCTGCCGGTTCTACAAAGAGCTGGACACGATACTCGGTGGCGACCCCACCTCCACTGCGAAGGCCACTGTAGATACTTTGACAGGTTTCAGAGTAGCAGCCGTGGGGGTTAGTCTGTATTCGCAAAAAGAAAAGGAGTACTTGTGGCACCTTAGAGACTAAGGGTATGTCTACACTACGGAATTAGGTCGAATTTATAGAAGTCGGTTTTTTAGAAATCGGTTTTATATATTCGAGTGTGTGTGTCCCCACAGAAAATGCTCTAAATGCATTAAATGCATTAACTCGGCGGAGTGCTTCCACAGTACCGAGGCAAGCGTCAACTTCCGGAGTGTTGCACTGTGGGTAGATATCCCACAGTTCCCGCAGTCTCCGCTGCCCATTGGAATTCTGGGTTGAGATCCCAATGCCTGATGGGGCTAAAACATTGTCGCAGGTGGTTCGGGGTACATATTGTCAGGCCCCCGTTCCCTCCCTGCCTCCGTGAAAGCAAGGGCAGACAATCGTTTTGCGCCTTTTTTCCTGAGTTACCTGTGCAGACGCCATACCACGGCAAGCATGGAGGTCGCTCAGGTAACCATCACCCTATGTCTCCTGGGTGCTGGCAGACGCGGTACTGCATTGCTACACAGCAGCATCAACCCCTTGCCTTGTGGCAGCAGAAGGTACAGTACGACTGGTAGCCGTCATCGTCATGTCCGAGGTGCTCCTGGCCACGTTGGCCAGGAGCGCCTGGGCAGACATGGGCGCAGGGACTAAATTTGGAGTGACTTGACCAGGTCATTCTCTAAATTTGGAGTGACTTGACCAGGTCATTCTGCAGTCAGTCCTATTGAACTGTCTTATGGTGAGCAGGCAGGCGATACGGATTGCTAGCAGTCCTATTGCATCATCTTCTGCTGGGCAGCCGTGAGATGTGGACGGCATGCAGTCCTTCTGCACCGTCTGATGCCAGCCAAAGATGTAAAAGATAGATGGAGTGGATCAAAACAAGAAATAGACCAGATTTGTTTTGTACTCATTTGCTTCCCCCCCCACCCGTCTAGGGGACTCATTCCTTTAGGTCACACTGCAGTCACTCACAGAGAAGGTGCAGCGAGGTAAATCTAGCCATGTATCAATCAGAGGCCAGACTAACCTCCTTGTTCCAATAAGAACAATAACTTAGGTGCACCATTTCTTATTGGAACCCTCCGTGAAGTCCTGCCTGAAATACTCCTTGATGTAAAGCCACCCCCTTTGTTGATTTTAGCTCCCTGAAGCCAACCCTGTAAGCCATGTCGTCAGTCGCCCCTCCCTCCGTCAGAGCAACGGCAGACAATCGTTCCGCGCCTTTTTTCTGTGCAGACACCATACCAAGGCAAGCATGGAGGCCGCTCAGCTCACTTTGGCAATTAGGAGCACATTAAACACCATACGCATTATCCAGCAGTATATGCAGCACCAGAACCTGGCAGAGCGATACCGGGCGAGGAGGCGACGTCAGCGCGGTCACGTGAGTGATCAGGACATGGACACAGATTTCTCTGAAAGCATGGGCCCTACCAATGCATGCATCATGGTGCTAATGGGGCAGGTTCATGCTGTGGAACGCCGATTCTGGGCTCGGGAAACAAGCACAGACTGGTGGGACCGCATAGTTTTGCAGGTCTGAGACGATTCCCAGTGGCTGCGAAACTTTCGCATGCGTAAGGGCACTTTCATGGAACTTTGTGACTTGCTTTCCCCTGCCCTGAAGCGCATGAATACCAAGATGAGAGCAGCCCTCACAGTTGAGAAGCGAGTGGCGATAGCCCTGTGGAAGCTTGCAACGCCAGACAGCTACCAATCAGTTGGGAATCAATTTGGAGTGGGCAAATCTACTGTTGGGGCTGCTGTGATGCAAGTAGCCCACGCAATCAAAGATCTGCTGATATCAAGGGTAGTGACCCTGGGAAATGTGCAGGTCATAGTGGATGGCTTTGCTGCAATGGGATTCCCTAACTGTGGTGGGGCCATAGACGGAATGCATATCCCTATCTTGGCACCGGAGCACCAAGCCGCCGAATACATAAACCGCAAGGGGTACTTTTCAATAGTGCTGCAAGCTCTGGTGGATCACAAGGGACGTTTCACCAACATCAACGTGGGATGGCCGGGAAAGGTACATGATGCTCACATCTTCAGGAACTCTGGTCTGTTTCAAAAGCTGCAGGAAGGGACTTTATTCCCAGACCAGAAAATAACTGTTGGGGATGTTGAAATGCCTATATGTATCCTTGGGGACCCAGCCTACCCCTTAATGCCATGGCTCATGAAGCCGTACACAGGCAGCCTGGACAGTAGTCAGGAGCTGTTCAACTACAGGCTGAGCAAGTGCAGAATGGTGGTAGAATGTGCATTTGGATGTTTAAAGGCGCGCTGGCGCAGTTTACTGACTCGCTTAGACCGCAGCAAAACCAATATTCCCACTGTTATTACTGCTTGCTGTGTGCTCCACAATATCTGTGAGAGTAAGGGGGAGACGTTTATGGCGGGGTGGGAGGTTGAGGCAAATCGCCTGGCTGCTGGTTACGCGCAGCCGGACACCAGGGCGGTTAGAAGAGCACAGGAGGGCGCGATACGCATCAGAGAAGCTTTGAAAACCAGTTTCATGACTGGCCAGGCTACGGTGTGAAAGTTCTCTTTGTTTCTCGTTGATGAAACCCCCGCCCCTTGGTTCACTCTACTTCCCTGCAAGCTAACCACCCTCCCTTCCTCCCTTTAATCATTGCTTGCAGAGGCAATAAAGTCATTGTTGCTTCACATTCATGCATTCTTTATTCATTCATCACACAAATAGGGGGACGACTACCAAGGTAGCCCAGGAGGGGTGGTGGAGGAGGGAAGGAAAATGCCACACAGCACTTTAAAAGTTTACAACTTTAAAATTTATTGAATGCCAGCCTTCTTTTTTTGGGGCAGTCCTCTGTGGCGGAGTGGCTGGTTGGCCGGTGGCCCCCCCAACACGTTCTTGGGAGTCTGGGTGTGGAGGCTATGGAACTTGGGGAGAGGGCGGTTGGTTACACAGGGGCTGTAGTGGCAGTCTGTGCTCCAGCTGCCTTTGCTGCAGCTCAACCATACACTGGAGCATACTGGTTTGGTCCTCCAGCAGCCTCAGCATTGAATCCTGCCTCCTCTCATCACGCTGCCGCCACATTTGAGCTTCAGCCCTGTCTTCAGCCCACCACTTACTCTCTTCAGCCCGCCACTTACTCTCTTCAGCCCGCCACCTCTCCTCCCGGTCATTTTGTGCTTTCCTGCACTCTGACATTATTTGCCTCCACGCATTCGTCTGTGCTCTGTCAATGTGGGAGGACTGCATGAGCTCAGAGAACATTTCATCACGAGTGCGTTTTTTTTTCTTTCTAATCTTCACTAGCCTCTGGGAAGGAGAAGATCCTGTGATCATTGAAACACATGCAGCTGGTGGAGAAAAAAAAGGGACAGCTGTATTTAAAAAGACACATTTTATAAAACAATGGCTACACTCTTTCAGGGTAAACCTTGCTGTTAACATTACATACATAGCACATGTGCTTTCGTTACAAGGTCGCATTTTGCCTCCCCCCACTGCGTGGCTACCCCCTCAACCCTCCCCCCTCCCCGTGGCTAACAGCGGGGAACATTTCTGTTCAGCCACAGGCAAACAGCTCAGCAGGAACGGGCTCCTCTGAATGTCCCCTGAAGAAAAGCACCCTATTTCAATCAGGAGACCATGAATCATATCTCACTCTCCTGAGGATAACACAGAGAGATAAAGAACAGATGTTGTTTGAACGCCAGCAAACATACACTGCAATGCTTTGTTGTACAATGATTCCCGAGTATGTGTTACTGACCTGGAGTGGTAAAGTGTCCTACCATGAAGGACGCAATAAGGCTGCCCTCCCCAGAAACCTTTTGCAAAGGCTTTGGGAGTACATCCAGGAGAGCCGCGAATGCCAGGGCAAATTAATCCTTTCACATGCTTGCTTTTAAACCACATATAGTATTTTAAAAGGTACACTCACCGGAGGTCCCTTCTCCGCCTGCCGGGTCCAAAAGGCAGCCTTGGGTGGGTTCGGGGGGTACTGGCTCCAGGTCCAGGGTGAGAAACAGTTCCTGGCTGTCGGGAAAACCGGTTTCTCCGCTTGCTTGCTGTGAGCTATCTACAACTTCATCATCATCATCTTCTTCGTCCCCAAAACCTGCTTCCGTGTTGCCTCCATCTCCATTGAAGGAGTCAAACAACATGGCTGGGGTAGTGGTGGCTGAACCCCCTAAAATGGCATGCAGCTCATCATAGAAGCGTCATGTTTGGGGCTCTGACCCGGAGCGGCCATTCGCCCCTCTGGTTTTCTGGTAAGCTTGCCTCAGCTCCTTAAGTTTCACGCGGCACTGCTTCGGATCCCTGTTATGGCCTCTGTCCTTCATGCCCTGGGAGATTTTGACAAAGGTTTTGGCATTTCGAAAACTGGAACGGAGTTCTGATAGCACTGATTCCTCTCCCCATACAGTGATCAGATCTCGTACCTCCCGTTCAGTCCATGCTGGAGCTCTTTTGCGATTCTGGGACTCCATCATGGTCACCTCTGCTGATGAGCTCTGCATGGTCGCCTGCAGCTTGCCACGCTTCCCAAACAGGAAATGAGATTTAAAAGTTCGCAGTTCTTTTCCTGTCTACCTGGCCAGTGCATCTGAGTTGAGAGTGCTGTCCAGAGCGGTCACAATGGAGCACTCTGGGATAGCTCCCGGAGGCCAATACCGTCAAATTGTGTCCACAGTACCCCAAATTCAACCCGGCAAGGCCGATTTAAGCGCTAATCCACTTATTAGGGGTGGAGTATGGAAATGGATTTTAAGAGCCCTTTAAGTCGAAATAAAGGGCTTCATCATGTGGACGGGTGCAGGTTTACATCGATTTAACGCTGCTAAATTCAACTTAAAGTCCTAGTGTAGACCAGGGCTAACAAATTTATTTGAGCATAAGCTTTCGTGAGCTACAGCTCAATCCATCGGATGCATTCAGTGGAAAATACAGTGGGGAGATTTAGAGAACATGAAACAATGGGTGTTACCATACACACTGTAACAAGAGAGTGATCACTTAAGGTGAGCTATTACCAGCAGGAGAGCGGGTTGGGGGGGGGGACCTTTTGTAGTGATAATCAAGGTGGGCCATTTCCAGCAGTTGACAAGAACGTCTGAGAAACAGTGGAGGGGGGGGAGGAATAAGCATGGGGAAATAGTTTTACTTTGTGTAATGACCAATCCACTCCCAGTCTCTATTCAAGCCTCAGTTAATTGTATCCAGTTTGCAAATTAATTCCAATTCAGCAGTCTCTCCTTGGAGTCTGTTTTTGAAGATTTTTTTTGAAGAATTGCAACTTTTAGGTCTGTAATCGAGTGACCAGAGAGATTGAAGTGTTCTCCCATTGGTTTTTGAATGTTATAATTCTTGACGTCTGATTTGTGTCCATTTATTCTTTTATGTAGAGACTGTCCAGTTTGACCAATGTACATGGCAGAGGGGCATTGCTGGCACATGATGGCAGATATCACATTGGTAGATGTGCAGGTGAATGAGCCTCTGATAGTGTGGCTGATGTGATTAGGCCCTATGATGGTGTCCCCTGAATAGATATGTGGACACAGTTGGCAAAGGGCTTTGTTGCAAGGATAGGTTCCTGGGATAGTGGGTCTGTTGTGTGGTGTGTGGTTGCTGGTGAGTATTTGCTTCAGGTTTCAGACAGAGCCATAACAGTATCCAGAAGTCACCTACTACAGGACAGGCCCAACAAAGAAAATACTCGTCATCATCTTCAGCCCCCAACTAAAACCTCTCCAACGCATCATCAAGGATCTACAACCTATCCTGACGGACAACCCGTCACTCTCACAGATCTTGGGAGACAGGCCAGTCCTTGCTTACGGACAGCCCCCCACTGTTCCTCAGACGTTCTTGTCAACTGCTGGAAATGGCCCACCTTGATTATCACTACAAAAGGTTTTTTTTCCCTCGCTCTCCTGCTGGTAATAGCTCACCTTAAGTGATCACTCTCTTGTTACAGTGTGTATGGCAACACCCATTGTTTTATGTTCTCTATGTATATAAATCTCCCCACTGTATTTTCCACTGAATGCATCCGATGAAGTGAGCTGTAGCTCACAAAAGCTTATGCTCAAATAAATTTGTTAGTCTCTAAGGTGCCACAAGTACTCCTTTTCTTTTTTGTAGATACTTTGGTGGCTCGCATGTCAGTCAAGAGTGGACTGAGCCAGGAGGAGGAAATCTTGGACGAGGATGTGGAGGGGACGGGGGACCCAGAGGCAGAGGACAACTCGGAGGTCAGAGATGCATGCAGCCAGGAGCTCTTTTCTACTCTGGAGGAGGCTAGCCAGTCACAGCAGTCGGATTTTGGTGAAGCACAAACAGGAAAGGAGGCCCCTGGTAAGTGGATTTGATTTTGGGAATTGCTGAAGTGAGTTGTTGGGGCAGGAGGGTTGCAGAAAGCAGTCTTGTGTCTGTATGATGCGCGTACCATCACATGCCTAGTCTGAGTGGTGGAACAGGCTGCTGATTGACTCCCCCACTTCACGGGAATCTCCCTCAGAGATCTCCAGGAAACTCTCATGGAGATACTGGGCAATCCGCTCCTGCAGGTTCTTTGTCAGAGCTGCTTTGTTTCTTGCCCCATTAATGGTAACTTTCCCGTGCCACTGTGCCGTCACAGGGTGTGGGGACCATTGCTCAACACAGGCGATCCACATAAGGGCCAGGGCAGAAGCCGCAGTCTTGGAGAAGACCCTCCCTTGATTCCCTGCTCACCCTCAGCAGCAAGATATCTTCCATAATGATCACAGCCTGTGGAAAGTGTGGGGACAGGAATGATTATCAGGTCCCCCCCCCACCCCACAGTGCCCCTTGTGGCTTGTGGCTCATGTGTGCTTGCCTGGGGTCAGACAGTTAATGACAGGTATGTGAATAGTGACTGTGTTTTAAATCACTGAATCAGTGTTCTCTGTGTTGCAAACAATACTGCTCTGTAAAATGTTGTGTTTTGTGGAGAGATGACCTTTGGAGCCCAGCCTCCCTCTTTGTTATCAGCGGCTGAACAGCTGCGCAGAATTAGAAAGTGGCCATGAAGAACTAAGGAGGACTTTCTCCATGAGTTTACGATGCACTCTGCTGCCAAGAAACAGGAATTGAAGGAGTGGAGGGAGAGTGAGAAAAGGGACTGAAAGGAGAATGCGATGCACCAGAATGAAGCCACGGAGAAGCTGTTAAACGTTATGGAGCACCAAGTGGACATGTTCCAGGCAATATAAGCACTGCAAACCGAGCAGCTCCATGCCCGCCCTCCCCTGCTGTCGCAAAGCTCTTTCCCATGTGCCCCCCCAGACACGCCAACCTCCTGGCTCCAGTCTGTACCCACGGCATTCCACTTCTCCCCCGTCACAGTCCAGCACTGTGGACTCCCACTACCCACTGCACTCAACACGCGTCCCTCTGCAGTTTAGCCCTGTTGAAGTACAGTAGCTGCTGCACTCCAAAGGAGAAGGTTGGGTATGATCCCTGGACATACACAAATCTTTAACAGTCCCTGGACCCCACCTCCTCCTGGGACCTTCCCTTACCCCAACCCCCTCAGTGCTGATGTGTTTTTTTGTTTGTCTCTCTCCTCCAGTTGTTGTTTTTAATAAAATAATTGTGTTGGTTGAAAGCAATCTTTATTCTATTAATTGAAAGCAAACAGAGCCCTGCAAAGCAACAGACAGTTATCTTAAACCTTCATATTGCATCATCTGCACCAATCACTATCACCTCCTAGCATTACAAGCACTGCACTCCCTAGCATAGCAAGAAATATTAGTGGCTTTCAGCTTCAAATTGCTACCTGAAGGCATCCCTGATCCTTATGGCCCGGCGCTGCGCCCCTCTAATAGCCCTGGTCTCTGGCTGTTCAAATTCAGCCTCCAGGCACTGAGCCTCAGTGGTCCAGCACTGAGTGAAGCTTTCACCCTTCCCTTCACAAATATTATGGAGTGTACAGCACATGGCTATAAGCATAGGAATACTGTCATCGGCCAGGTCCAGCTTCCCATAGAGGCAGCACCAGCGGGCCTTTAAATGGCCAAAAGCACACTCAACAGTCATTCTGCACTTGCTCAGCCTGTTGTTGAACCACTCCTTGCTGCTGTCAAGGTACCCGTGTATGGCTTCATAAGCCACGGCATTAAGGTGTAGGCGGGGTCTCCCAGGATCACATTAGGCATTTTGACATCCCCTGCAGTGATCTTATGGTCCGGGAAGAAAATCCCTACTTGCAGCTTCCTAAACAGGCCAGTGTTTCAAAAGATGTGTGTGTCATGCACCTTTCCGGACCAGCCTGCGTTAATGTCCGTGAAATGCCCACAGTGATCTACATGCGCCTGGAGTACCATAGAGAAATACCCCTTCCAATTAATGTACTCGGTGGCTAGGTAGTCTGGTGCCAGAATTGGAATGTGCGTGCCATTTATCACCCCTCTGCAGTTAGGGAAGCCAATTTGAGCAAAGCCATCCACAGTGTCACGCACATTGCCCAGAGTCATGGTCTTTTGGAGCAGGATGCAATCAATGGCCCTGCATACTTCCATCAACATGAGTCCAATGGTCGACTTTCCCTCTCCAAACTGGTTAGCAATGGATTGGTAGCAGTCTGGAGTAGCCAGATTCCACAGTGCAATCACCACACGCTTCTCCAACAGCAGGGCAGCTCTCATTCTCGTGTCCTTGCACCACAGGGCTGGGGCAAGCTCATCACAGAGTCCCGTGAATGTGGCTTTCATCATCCAAAAGTTCTGCAGCCACTGCTCATCATCCCAGACGTGCATGATGATGTGATCCCACCACGCAGTGCTTGTTTCCCAAGCCCAAAAGCGGCGTTCCACTGTGGTCAGCATGTCTGTGAATGCCACAAGCAATCTCGTGTCATGGCTACTACGCGTGGTGAAATCAATGTCGCACTCCTCTTGCCTTTGTAGTTTAAGGAATAACTCCACTGCCACTCGTGATGTGTTGGTCAGAGCGAGTAGCATACTGGTCAACAGTCCGGGATCCATTTCTCCAGACCAAAGAGGCAAAGCGCGCAGTACACAAACCTTTGAAAGATGGCACCAAATGCGGACGGAAGCACAGGGATTGCTGGGATGTGAAGCAATGCATCATGGGGCATCAGGACACGACCCAGGATGCCCCGCAAACCCCTCTGCCTTCCCACAACTCTTAGCAGCAGAAAAGAGCTATCTGGGGGATAGCTGCCCAGAGTGCACCGCCCCGAATAGTGCTGCAAGTACCACAAGTGTGAACACGCTATTGCGCAGGCAGCTGACAGTGTGAACACACAACAGCGGTTTCCCTTCAGCGCTCTCTGAGCGGCGCTGTAACTGCTGGTGCTGTAAGTCTGCCAGTGTAGACATCCCCTAAGATAGCTCATGGAAAATGAAACATCTCTAGGGCAGAGAGAAGAGATTTAAAGAAGTTTGGAAAAGCAGACTTTGTTGCTGTCTCCTAGGCATTTCTCTTTTATTCATAAGACAGCAGGACAATTTAAGGATTCATAACAGAAAACCTGAGTCGTTAATTGTACAGGCCAGAAGAAAAAGAAGCCACTGTATTCCCAGAAACATCTTGAATTACTGTAATTAACACCCAGTGTACCAGGTTTCCTTTGCAGATTTAATGATTGTCAGCAGCTCCTACACCTTCTTCACATTGCATCTTTGTTCAATGCTTTAGATTGTATATTTTCCCCTCTCCCTCCTCCTCCTCTCAAACAGCGAGTTGATCAAATAGTACGTTAGCTCTCTTTCTGTAGAACTATTACAAAAGAAACTGTTTCGTTTTGAATCCCCTATAAGCATAACAAATGTATCCTTTTATTAAGGGGGTATTTTCGGTTTCTTTCAGAACGTTAAAGTCATTACATTATGTACCTTGAAAATAAACTAACAGTAAAGTTGCCACTCATGGCAACTTTCAGCAATACGGGAAATTATGTCCTTCTCCCATTCAGACACAGTAAACATATTATATATTAGTACAACAGAGAACTACTTGTCTTCACTTTTCAGGCACTTCATGGCCTATCCCCTTCCAACCTATTATATCTAATAATCTACTGAGAATATTGAGTTCTGTCTCCTATTTGCCAATTATACTGGTCTCAGTTGTCCATTAGCCAAATTTTCAAGCAAGCACCTTCACACTTCTCCCATGCCTGGGGAGAAAGTGTGAAGATGCTTGCTTGAAAAATTGCATAGGAGGAGCTCCTCATAAAGATCTGAAATGCCACCAGATCATCTTCCTTCAAATCCCTCCTTGAAACTTACCTCTGCTATGAAGCCTAAAAAATCAACACTGGTTAGGCACTTGCTGTGCTGTGATTGGTGCTTATCACACTAATCATGATCATCTCATTGGTACCTTGTGCTCACCCCATTAGTTTGTTGTATTCATGTCTTGTTTTATTCTTGTATTGTAAATTCTTTGGGGCAGGAACTGTTTTTTCGTTATGTGTTTGTACAGTAGCTAGCACAACTGGGGCTATGGCCATTGGGAGCTGACAATACAAATAAATAATAAAATGATAATTAATTAAAAAACCCCAAAATGGGGTTTTCTTTATGGAACCTAATACCACTAGAATAACAGCAGGGAATAGTGAAAGGAGATGGAGTGCAGAAGATGACATTTTAAAGTCTAACAGCAAAGGAATACCTACAGAATAAATTAATGTCACTCAAGGAAAACCCCTGAAAAGGGAAGGATTTGTGTACCGACATTTGTGTAAATGTGTTCTTTAAACTATCTTCAAGCCAGACATTAGTTACTCAGTCTCTCAGATTCTCTCCAGAGTGGAAAACAAGCAAACAAAAAATCCCATTGCCTGAGTGGACGCTCTAAATGTGATGTAGCTGTAGGTGAACTCAGTCACCTCTGAGCTCAATATGTCAAAGATCCAAGTCTTGAATCACATGTTCCAAGGAGACAGCACTTCATACAGCTAACGAACAGCTTCCTCACTCAACCAAAGGAATATAAGCAACTGTATTCAATCAGCATAGACCAGCATTTTTTCTAGCTGGAGCTAATTCCATTCCTACTAGAAATGTCATTCACTGGCTATAGTCAAACCAGATATCCTAAAATACGAGGAGGTAAGCGTCATATGTTTTGAACATAAGGAATTAGTGGTAAATCTATAATGCAGTGTAAAAAGAGTTTACAAAGTTCATGCTGAAATGTAAGTAAAAGTCAGCAGGTGTCCTTTGTACAATGTGTTTGATAGTTGCTAGAGTCCATTCCTTCCTGATCTTAGCAACAAAAAGAAATAGCAGGCTATGGAGTTCTGGATAATGTGAGACTGGCCAAGCATGTCCACATGCAGTCTGGCAGGAAAAAGCAGAACTAAATGAGACTCTGTCTCATGCAATCACTGCTTAACATCAGAGGAACTTCACTTTCATTCAAAAGAAGCTGGCCTATAATCATCCAGACTGGTCACTTTGGACTAGTTGGGGAAGGAGCGTGTGTGTCGAGGGGATATTCAAAGCTTTTAAGATGTTGTTCCTGATCAAAAGAGTGTTGTACACAAGAGATGGCATTCAGCTGGAAGGGGAAGATATCTCTTAGTGGATTTGCTGATACCACAGAGATCATATTTGGAAAAATCAGTGGAGCTTGCGATTTAGAGAGTCAGTGAGCAGTCTGATGGCATCCACTTTAATGCTTTCAGGAACTCCCATCACCCTTCAAGCTTTCTGTTGGTTTGCTCTGGAATCTAGTAATCACTTCTGTTGATCGTGCACAAGAGGGAACAGATAGACTACAATTATGTTAGTCACTAAAGTAAGCAGATATGACTCTGACTATACACAAAGAACTGAGCTGTTTTATAAAAAGGTGCCATTTTTACACAGTCAGTCACAATGTAGGTTCACAGTTTAGAAATTTGGCCTGTGCCCAGTCCTCTGAGTCCTTGACTCTGCACTACCTTACTTTACTTCATCATAACAGTATAATGGTATCATGTTCTCAGGTGGCATTTTTCAGCTTATAAATGCAAACATCAGTGCAAATTTTCATGACACATCATTTCTGCCTTTTTAACAGTGAACATCAAACACAATTGCCATCATTCAGTCCTTCTTGTAGTTCATGCTTTGTTGCATAGCTGTTTTCAACTCAAGTGGGGCAAGGTGCCAAATGTAATTAGGGGCCATTGTGGCTCAGAATTTTTTTGTATTTACTGGATGAGGTACTGACTTTGGGCAAGTCATTTCAAAACTCTATGCCTCAGTTACCCATCTGTAACATGGGCGTAATGATGCTTACTCACCTTTATGAAGTGCTTTGAAATCTATAGACGAAAAGTGATATGAGTCCAAATTATTAGTGATTATTATTACTCATGGGGCAAAGGCAATCTCCAGACTGTCCATGTTATCCTAGTTTACTGCACCTTGTTTGGCATATACTAATTTTAGAATACTAAATAGATACATTTCCAAGAAATGTTGATTTATTTGTCTTTACATCCAATAGTGAAGGTGAAATTATATGAGAAAATGAGTTGAGGAGAGCAATTTCTTCCCATTACATCATGAAGAATAGAGCTAGGCAAAATATCCACACATAAATGCCCTCCACCTCGAGTTTCTAATACATTAGTGTGATGGACATGCAGCTGCTATGAATACTGTATGTGACCTACTTAGTGAGACAGTTACTGTACAACTATATTGGGTTCTTGGGCTTTCTTATGTGAATGTATTGTTTGGTTTCCAAGGAGCTACTGGAAAAACAAGGAGGAAGGCAGCAAACAACTCTAGATAATCAGCCTTCCAACAAACACTTGGGCAATTACAAGACAACGGCTGAGCTATAAGTGGTAAAGATGCTACTTCCAGGCTCCAACCCAAAGTTACTCAGATCTTTTGCAAAGGCTGGGAGGGAGTGTAGAGATCAAAGGGAGCCACACTGGTTAAAAAGACTCTTGGGAGAGTTGTCAATATGCTGTTTGTGAGGGGAACAGGCTAACCCTGACACAAGTCCTGGTGGAGTGTGTGAAGCAGCCAGGGTATCTGCAGCCTTCCAGGGGATGGTAAACGTGAGGAAAACACGCATTGATATAGACTGCTTATTGTTGTAGGATCTTTTTTTCCTGAAAGGCTTTGGTTCTAAATAAAGACATAGTTTGCCTTCAGAAGGCTGTCTGGGCATGCAAGGAACAGACTTGTAGATACTAAATGTAAATTGAACCTGCTGAGGTAATCACAGTTAGTATCAAGCAACTGCAGCCCAAGGCCTGGTCTGAGAATGGGAGAATCCTGTGATCCCATCCTGATGGAGGTGATAGCTTGAGGCCTGAATGCGAGAAGGGATGCATTCAGAGGAGTCGGGGTGCAGTTAGCTCAGTAACTGTGACTATAAGCACAACACTTCTTAAGCTTCCCTAGGAAGGTGCTTCCTGTTCCACAGCCTGGTATTTTTATTGAAATCTATTAACCCATTTTTACTTTTTACATAATATGGCTCCAAATTATACATACAGGGCTTAATGGAGGTGTTAAAGTAAAGTAAGTCACCACATAAGATAAGAAGCAGGTCCCCCAACCAGCAATCTGGGCTACTTTAGTGTGTTCAAATCATAGTAATTTAAGAAAACTCTAAAAGCCATATCCTGTGCCCCACACACAAGCCTGAAAAACAGCAGGGACACATGTCCAGTATTACTACTAGGAGAAGATTTAACTGCATAATAAAGGCAGAATTATTAGTGCACAGTTCCCACATCCCATAAAGACTCAAGCAACCGTACTGCTGACGCTGCACACTTTTCCTAAAGCGATTACTATTGTAATCCAAAATATTATACTACCCAGGCTATCTTATATTTGAGCTCATCAGCTCCAACGTTCTGCAAATAATCTCCAGCAGCTTTAGCTAGTGTTTACATAAGCTGGTCAGGATGACTGTTTGAGCAAAGACGACCATGTCTTTTCTATGCACAAAATGAACTACACCAAAAATATGTACTTACATGAGCAATAATAGCATATATGTAAAATATATTACAAATGAGAAGTTCTTGTCTAGGAGAAGCATGCTCTATATTCACTGTTTTACACAGTCAAGCTCTTTGTAGAACATTCCCCCCCCACACTGTTTCAATATCTAATAACCTCTTTGCAGCTTAAAACCAAAATCCGTTTCCCTCCCCACATGTTCTACTCCATCGCACACACACATAGTGATTTGTTTTGAAAGCCGTTCATGAGTATTGGTCTGTTAGTATTGATTTCTTTTTTAATAAAACATAATGTCATGCAAACATTTGGGAGCTCTTGGGGGGGGGGAGTGGGGGAAGAAACTGAAAGAATGACACAGATTTTGCAATTCGATTGGGCAAAAGAGTAGGGCGAATTTTTGGCCTGCCAAACATATGCCTTTAATTTTAATTATCTATTTTTGTTTTCCCAGTATTCACGTGCAAACTTGAAAGCATTCTGCCTATGACAGCTGCTTGCCATTCACATATAACACTCAAAGTGTAAATTGTTTAGCTATTGCAGGTGTGCAAAGATTTGATTTTTGATGAGTTTAAAAATGGTGAGAGATTTTTTGCATTACTCTGTCTTAAAGAACACGATCCTGCAACAGCATATGTGCAGAGTGTTGCATGTACTAGTAGGAATATCAAATAAATAGGAATTATCAGGATACAGAGAACAAGGAAACCTGATCCTGCATTAATGAGAGTCATGCTGCTACACAGCCACCACGTTACTCCTGCTTAGTAGCAGAAGAAAGGCTAAAGCATGGAACAGATACTGAAGGGCCTCTTTTAAAGGCTGAAGATCAAGCTCATGTCTCCATAGACACATTTAGTCTCTACCCACACCCACTCATTTTAACCACTGCTTGTATGAGATCAGACAGCAAGTGTGTAAGTGTTGTGAATTATTTCCACTGAGGGTGGAAGACTATGTCTAATGCTTACTCTTACTTGAGCTCATGCAGTCTCTGTGAGCAGCCTTCCACTCCCAACTATGCACCACAGGATAAAGGCCAAAGTGTGCTTATAAACTTCCAGTCCCCAAAGGAAAATGTCTTCCTGCTCAAGCTGTCTGAGTTTCATATCCTTTATGTAATACTTGAAAACAGAATTCTGTGCCTGTCCTAATCATCAGGGGATACAATGTAAGACCTTGACAGAAAACTAGTTGACAATAAGCAACTTTAATATTCATGACTCATGCCACAAAATAAACTTGTGGCCCACGTGCTTCAAGTATAAGCCTGTTTAACTCCTCCTCTAAACTGTTTGTTCTCTGAACAACAACACTACAATCACTCTGACTAATAAGAAGGATAAATATTGCAGCAATCTCTGGGTTATAGAGATGTCAGAAACAGTAATGTGTTTGTGAGGTTCTTTATTATTTCATGCTCTACTGAGAACAGTTTAGAATCTAAGGGGTTCATTCTAGAGATACAAATCAAACCCCCATAATCAAACACTCCCACACTTTGGAGAAATTATATCTAGACCTGAACTTTAAGGTGTGGGGCTACCTGTAGTATATTATCTTCCTGATATCAGCATACAGCTTTCATATTAAGTATAAATATCAAAGAGAGACTAAACTTCAACCCCCATTTATAGGAATGTATTACACCATACATGGAAAAAAATAAAAAATTGAACATTGAATAAGCAGTAAATTGTTAGAAATAAATAAGATTATTTAAAATTATGATATGGATTTAGAAAAGTTACTTGCTAATAACGTTTGAATGGAAAAGATATCTTATTCTGTCACAAGCAAGTCACTGCTGCTGCTCATGTTGCTTGGCAATTATGTTTCATATCATTCAGCTCATGTGAACATTTATTCATACATGGTACAAACTTAACAAAGCCTCAGTTCAGTCTCCTTTTTGCACCCACAATACTGGAAGTAAAAGAAGAAGGGAGTCTGGGATTAAAACATTTGACACCTAATACTGACCAGACAGAAATCTTTGTTGTTATCAGGGGTGCTGGAACTAAGTGCTGGGGATGCAGTAGCACCCCTGACTTGAAGTGTTTTTCATCATATATGAGATTTACAATTTTGTTCAATGGCTTTCAGTCCCCCTACTATAAAAATTATTCCAGTGCAACTGGTTGTTATCATAAAGGTTGCTCTAAAAACATACATATAAAAATGTGAGAATTAATTTGGAACAAAACATTACCAGGTGTGGAAATCATTAGTTAAAGTGAAGATATTAATACCTTTGCAGCTCATAAATTCCCTTTCAAAAGCAGATGTGAAAATTCTTTTTATACATTGTAACAACCTTAACTCTGACCTATAATACACAGTTACCAAAAGTAGCACTTCACTTTTCAAGTTTTACAAACTTAAGTTAAAATGACTTACACGTACACATCACTGAAGTATATACAGTAACTATAAACTGACTTTCACCAAACTATCTAAACTATACATTTTGTGGTTTATTTCTCTTTCTGCACATATTGCAGAATATTGAATTTTGTACACAATATATTAAAAACAATAAAAACAAACAAACAAAATCTTTTTAATCTCATACTGATATACATCAGGGACATATCTTTATTTAGTAAGTATTATAAAATGTAAAACATATAATATATAAAATACCATAACACTTGTCTTATTCATTAGCCACTACTTTTCCCTCATTCATTACATTACCGATTACTTATGCCATACCATACTTATTAGAAAGTATTTGCACTACCATATATAATTAAAAAATGAGGAAGGGGTCAGGGTTAAGATTACTGAAATATCTAATGTGAATTCCCTCATCTATATTTTAAAGAGGATATATGGACTGTCAGAGCATTAAAATCATTATCTACATTACCTTCACTGATCATTGCCATAGTTTTCATTGCTTAGGTTTTATTAAGGTATGTATATTTTCTCACAGTTATATTACATACTGTAACAAACTTATATTTTAAAGTAATTAAGTTTTTTTGTGGCAGAATTTCCTTTTATTTATTAAAAAATACAAGGAACATTAAGAATACAAATGAGGCCAGCATTAGCCTATGAAGAACAGTGAGCACTGGGTCTTCTGGACATCTAATCTGCCGGACATAACAGTCCTCGAAGATTTACAGAGTACTTCATGGACCACTAAGTAGGAAATGTGGATCAGGAACCACAGACTTGGGTCTGGTCTTGGCAAGAGAAGTGGACGGATGAATGCAGAGAAGAATAGTGGCCCATTTACCATATAGGCTTCTCCTCCCTCCACCAATAAAATCAACTTTTTCTCCTAATCTGGCCACGCTCCCATTTCCTGGTAGACATCCCTTTGCTCTTCTGGTATCTCGGTGAAGCTAGATGCCTTTTGCCCTTATTGAAAAATGATATAACCATGCAACTAAGGCTATTTTGCTAATTACATCATTTTCTGACTTATGTAAGATATCTCAGGGCAAAATTTGGCCCAGTTGATTGTTACTACTATCTACTTTGATTAACTACAGTATATTTTTGAACCACAGGGTATGATGCAATTTAAAAAACATTTTAGTAAGCTAAATATCCAGTATATTTGCAATCCTGAAATGTAATTAATTAATGTAGCTTTTCATGCTAATATTTTACTGCTTTAGGCTCCTTGCCAAAATAGCTAACTACAATGCTCAAGGAAAAGTTTAGAAGGAAGACTTCATGAGCATGGTTCATGTCTTTATTTTATTAATGAGCATGATTCAGTAGCAAAAACTTTCTTCAAACCTGAGCTGTCATCTTCCACCCCCCCCCCCTTTTGATAGAACAAGAAATTTCAAAGCTAAATTAACCATCTGCTGAAAGTTCACTAATGTGAGGGAGGATGTGAGTCACTGCTGGGCCAGATTCTGGTCTTATTTGTACGTGAGTAAATCTGGAGTAACTCCAGTAATTTAAGTGCATTTACCAGTGCAACAGAGATCAAAATCTAGCCCACCTTATCTTGGGATCTTGTAGAAATGCTATTGAAGTTAATGGAAAGAACTTCCATTGACTTTCATTGGGATTTGGATTAGACCCTGCATTAACTATCCAGTATCATATACGCACAGCACATCTTCCACAAAGCAAAACTGTTACAGCTAAAGCAACACTACAACAAATAAACAATAACAAAGATTTCAGGCTGACAGAAAGTTTTTCTGAAATCAGCTAGACTTCCCACTTTAGATCCACTCTCATGTTTTTCTGTATTTGGTCATATTTTTGATCATTATCTATAGATTTTCAATTTGATATATTTTTATTTAATTTCACTGTACCTTCTTTTCAAAGGTAGTAAATCAGCCAGAGATAGCTCATGGATTTGCATCTGTTGCAAAGTCTGCTTTCTGGCTATCTGTCAACTTCTCAATTTAATTTGATATCTTTTAACTCACTGGGTAATATACAGTCTAAGTAAAACTCCAAGTTGAGGTATATCAGGGATATATTTGGCCCAACTTGATTAATATTTTCCATGTATTCTTCATGTGAACACCTCATATTACCAAAGAATGGAAGAAGAAAAAAGTTTGAACTCACCAATTGCATCAGTTTTTATTCTGAGTTGATTATCAGACATTTTGATGCAAATAAATATAAAGCCTAAATACAGAATAGTATTCTTTCTACTACTCTACTTACTGGCTACTCCACCTATGCTGCTGCAAAACTGGAATCTTAACAGACTGCATTAGCAAGATTAAATGAAAGAAGCGTTAAAGGCCTAGACTGTTCCATTTCATTAAGAAACCGTGAGAGACTGGGCGAGGGAATGAGGGATGGAAAAGGTTGATACCATCTTTATGTAGAATGGAAAATCCTGTTTCTTATTTACCTGCAGTTTTTTTAAACTAATGCTTTTTAGAAAAATATATAGACAAATCTCAGCCTCGTCCTAACATCAGAAATCATTCATTCAGTCTGATATGTGAAACAGAGGACTAGATTTGAATGGCATGTTGCAGATGCCATATTAAGACATGTAATAAAACCATCATGTAAAATAATGCACTCCGACCTGTGTTTGAAGCTAAAAGGTTAATTTGCCACTTCTGTTTCTCGCCCTCTATTGCATTTGGACCCCATAAGATGTCACATACACTTTACCTTGAAAATCTGTATGAGTTTGATACAATTGTTGAGGAATTTAAAGGAGAAATTGACAAATGAGAAAACATTATGAGGAGTTCCAAAAGTTTATCAAAATAAGGAAAAATATAGAAAGTTAAGGGAAAATATGGGGGGAAAATGCATAAGAACATGTCACCCTGTTAAAATTTTTTCCCAATGACGATTTAGTCTATGGAAAGTTAGAGTCGCTAATAAAAAACAATGTTTTTATTGTATATTATTTTTATCATTGCATTGAGCAACAGCAGTGAGTTAATTACCAATAATAATTAATTTAAATCTTCACTAACAGCCTCCGGCTATTTTTCATGTGATCTTGCTTAGATTCAATAACACAGGCTACTTCTTATACTGTAGGTTATAATCCTAAATAAGCAGCAGCTTCATTTCTTATTCCAAAACACTGGGCATACCGCATTTCAGATGAATAAAAAACCCTCAAGAGGCAGTCTTGCATACTAAAAGAATAGGGATAGCCCTAGCTCTATTATTTCATAAAATGCAAGCCTTTGATGTTTCAGGGCATAATTTTTCCTGATTATTTGATAAATAATTGGTGTATAATTTCCCTTCTGTTGCAACAGCATTTCATACTGCTGAATGAGTGATCGCAGAAGGAGATTTCTATGGCTCACTGTTTCACATTAAACCCACCATGTTTCTCCCATATAAGTACATGGATCAACGAAATGGCCAAAAGAAATGAACAACATATAAGCTGTTTTCATTTTTTCCTCTCTAATTTGTTTTAGTAAGAATTGGTTCTGCGTAAGTCATAAGGAAATCAATAGATTGTCACCAAATATTACACAGAATTTAACTTCCAATTGGTGCAGAGTTTCAATTACTGATATGCTAGATTTCAAATCCACTTATCCATCTCTTGTGTGCTCAGAAGTCCCATTGGTTTTGTCAAGGTTCCTCCCCCACTCTGAACTCTAGGGTACAGATGTGGGGACCTGCATGAAAAACCTCCTAAGCTTATCTTTACCAGCTTAGGTCAAAACTTCCCCAAGGTACAAAATATTCCACCCTTTGTCCTTGGATTGGCCGCTACCACCACCAAACAAATACTGGTTACTGGGGAAGAGCTGTTTGGACACGTCTTTCCCCCCAAAATACTTCCCAAAACCTTGCACCCCACTTCCTGGACAAGGTTTGGTAAAAAAGCCTCACCAATTTGCCTAGGTGACTACAGACCCAGACCCTTGGATCTTAAAAACAATGAACAATCCTCCCAACACTTGCACCCCCCCTTTTCCAGGGAAATGTTGGATAAAAAGCCTCACCAATTTGCATAGGTGACCACAGACCCAAACCCTTGGATCTGAGAACAATGAAAAAGCATTCAGTTTTCTTACAAGAAGACTTTTAATAGAAATAGCAGTAATTAGAAATAAGAAATCCCCCCTGTAAAATCAGGATGGTAGATACCTTACAGGGTAATTAGATTCAAAACATAGAGAACCCCTCTAGGCAAAACCTTAAGTTACAAAAAAGATACACAGACAGAAATAGTTATTCTATTCAGCACAATTCTTTTCTCAGCCATTTAAAGAAATCATAATCTAACACGTACCTAGCTAGATTACTTACTAAAAGTTCTAAGGCTTCATTCCTGGTCTATCCCCGGCAAAGACAAAATATAGACAGACACACATACCCTTTGTTTCTCTCCCTCCTCCCAGTTTTTGAAAGTATCTTGTCTCCTCATTGCTCATTTTGGTCAGGTGCCAGTGAGGTTACCTTTAGCTTCTTAACCCTTTACAGGTGAGAGGAGATTTCCTCTGGCCAGGAGGGATTTTAAAGGAGTTTACCCTTCCCTTTATATTTATGACAGGTTTCAATGGGAATTTTCGGTGTGCAAGGAATGCAGGATCTATTTATACAGTATTTACAGGAAGAGTAACTTCTTGATTTCAATGGGCATCCGTGAAGGCAGAATTTGGCCCCAAATATTTATCGTCAACTTGAATTTGGTAATGATGTTCTATTTCTAGAAAAGTTGGCAATACTTGAACCGCAGCTTTTGAAAATAAATATACGGCTATGACGTTATTTCGAGGTCACAGAAAGATGAAACTACAGGAGGTAACATTTCCGGAAATGAATTATTCTATTATTCCCGAATATGTACGTTGAGGACACCGTTACAGAAGCTCAACAAATATGGACTGGCCCACTGGAACTCCAATTCTCTTAGTACAGAGTTATGTGAGCTCCGAAATCCCTGACGTTCCACTGCTACCTGCCTTTTGAGCTGAAAAAGTACTTACCTAAAGGATCAAACTACTGCACAATAGGTATTGCATGAATGTCAAGGACTCAGGCATCTTTTAGACACATTAGACACAAGGGAACCAAGAAAAAAACATTTTTGGATGTTTGTGAAAAAAATTCCCCATGTGCAGTATTTCCAGGTTGGCAGTTAAGATGAAGTAGTATTGTTCAATGAAGGAGAAAAAGGGTATTTATTCTTTTATGTGAAAACTTCTCTGAAAAAGGGCAAGGAATTAAAATGAAGAGTGTTTTTCATATGTTTCATGGCATTTTATATCTGCTGCTCTATGCATAATCACTTTAAACTGTGGAATATAGTCTTATCTATGAATGCCCTTTCAGCTGTTCTTGAACCATGATTTGCTCTGTATTTTCTTCTAATATATGGAGGTAAACATCAAGTTTGGGCTGGGAGGGGGAAGACAGTGAGAGAGAATAAAAAGTTGACATATATTCCTTAGTAGCTGAAAAAGAAAAGAAACTACAAGAACAACCAACAATATAGTATATTGGTTGGAAATATAATGATACCAGCTATTATACCATAATACAAATTTGATCCTCAAAAGTCATAGGCATTAAAAGAGAGAATCTATCAGGTACTCCAGGTTTTTTTTTGAGATTGCAGATTTTGAAAGCAATAAACAGTAAAATCTTTATATTTGCATCTATTCCACATGTAGGTGACTTAAATTCTATAAAATTAGCTTTACACTTTATTTTTCTTGTAACTAGTCGCTAAGACTTGTGCATGAAATGCATGAGGGACTCACAGGCTAATTATTACATGATCAGTGTAGAGCAAAGAAAAGGAGAGGGAACTTCCAATCCTATGATAGCCTCCCTGCCTCCAGAAGTAAATATCGATATTTCGAATGATAAAAATGCAGGGCTGGACTTAAAGGCAAAAATCAAACAAATATACAGTTTGAAATAGATCTGATTAAATCTGATGACAAAGGAACTGATCCTGCATAGGGCTGAGTGGAAACTGAGGGTGTTGTCCATACTCTGGTGTGTTGATTTCAGACTATGGTGCAACCCTGCATACGTTTTTATAACTTAAAACATTTCAGTTGTTCTACGTGAGATGGTTCATCTTAACTGAGGCCAATCTGGCCCAAGCTTTAGAGACAGCTATAAATGGTGAGATTAAAGGAGAGTAGCAGCTTGCATTTATTTCTATCCACACACCCCTATCAGTGCACCAATATTTTAAGATCAAGCCCCGAATGTATCCAGAGTGCATTTCTTCTATTTTATGAAAATACATCCAACTCTTTTAGGAGAAGGAGGGTTGAAAATGTATAACTACACATAAGAATAAATTCTATATGGCCAGCTCCTGACTTGATGTAAACTGGTATAGTTCCACTGAAGTCAATGGAGCTGTGCCAGTTAACACTATCTGAGGATCTGGTCCTATCTTCTCAATTATTCCTACATCAGTCATTAAGGTAGACTAAAGAAAAGACTAGAACTTTGTAAAAAGTGCAGCTGACTGCAGAGCTCTTCTTTTGAAAGCTGCATATGCTGTAACCCCCCGGGTTTTACTGACAGTGCCATAGGAAATTGAGCAACTGCTTCTAGGTTGTGGCCCTGCACAATTTCAAAGAAGAAGCTTCTACTCTTTCATTATAGGAAGTAGGTATTGTCCTTGGGGAATGTGATCAGATGAACCTGCAGGCTTACTCTTTTTTGCTTTATATACTTCAGCCATGCAGGCTCTGATCCACCTTGCAAATAACTTTTTGGATGCTGGGCTTCCTCCCTTGTGCATACAGAATACAAAGAATAGTCTCTCTGCCATTCTGACGTTTGTGATCTGTAAATCTAAGTCTCCATGGCCTTGGGGACATTTCGCCAATATGAATTAAATTCTGTTCACAGGCTTAAAATACAGAAATTGTGACACTGCCTCCTGGTTTCAATGAAAATCAATACTAATGTATACAGAATGAATACAGGCACTTTCATTGGGATTACTATATATGGGGGATCACAACAAAAGGATGAGCACAAGACATTGCCACCAGTTCTCTCTTGGACCTTGTGAAAATAAACCCTATAGAACAGGGGCGGGGAGAGAGAGAGAGAGATAAAAGGTCTATTGGTCCACTGAGCAGTGCATTTAAGTTCAAAGAATTCAAAGATGGTAACAGAGCCTTTGCCTTTATGAAGAGAAAGGAAGTGTCTCTGAAGAACCTTACAACATTAGAGTAAGTAGAGAGACTTTCCCCTGCAATATGACTTCTAATAGCACAGAAAACCACCACTTTAAGAACTCTGTGAGCTAGAAAGTTATCCATACCAAAGAAGAAGAAAATCAAGGACATGTAGAAAACAGTATCTTCTAAACTGAACCAATTGAAAAAAGCTGACCTCAGATTTTTAGTATGCTCTATTATTAGACTTTCTGCTGGAAACTTGCAATGTCCGGATGACCTTTTTGCCTCACTGCTTCCATTTCACTTTCCAAGCAGTGAGCGACAGGCTGCTCTTGGTGAAATCTGTCTCCTGAAAAATGATGTCAGGCTCTTTGAAATCTCTAAAGGAACATTTATGGCCAAGTCCACCAATTCAGGAAACCTCATCCCCTTTTACAATATGGAAATATTTTTCATTCAACACATAATTAGACTGTGGAACTCATTGCATCACAACTTTTTGGATGCTGGGCTTCCTCATGTTAATGAGGCCAGGAACTTAGCAAGATTCAAAAAGGTATTGGACAATTGTATGGATAACAAGAATATCCAGAGTGACTATAATTAATCATAATAATTTTTTTGGAAGAGATACCAAACCTCATGCTTAAGTATTTAAACCAATCTCTAACTATTAGAGACCAGGATGAGACTTAATGTGGGGGGAAGATTATCCCATATCTGCCCACCATTGCGTTCTTATACCTTCCTCTGAAGCATCTGGTATTGATTACTGTCAAAGACAGGCTGCTAGACTAACCTTGCATCTGATCCAGTCTGGCAATTCTTACGTTCCTGTGGAATCAGTAAATTTTCCCAGCCATGCAACTGCATTTTTCTAATATCTTTGCAATCATTAGTAATGAGGAAATATACACAACAGAGATCTGATTGACTTCTAAAGAACAGCACACATTGGTACTCTCTGACAGTCTCTATAACAGTGTAATGATTGGAGATCTTCTGGTTGTGACTGGAGAGCTGTAGCTGGAATTCTTGTTAGGTTTAACCTAAATGTTGCACTCACTCCCACTCTGTCATGGGTACACAGGAAATCATAGTTCTGAAAATGAGTTAACCTAGGAAAGTAAAATCCAAATTTAGACATGTTCCAATGTATTTGGTACATCGGAAATTTGCCAGCTTATGTGCTGAGTTCCACTTTTAAGTGACTGGTGATCACTTAGATATTTTTGACCACAGTGAGGTTGGCCAATAAACTCTTTCTTTTTCATGAGTCACCTTCTGAAAACCAGGAAAGCTCTGAAGGCTGCTTTCATGTCTAACATGTCAATCCATATTATTTTCTTTTGGCCTGATGCTCTGAGCACGTATTATGTAGCTTGGCTACCAAGCAGAGGACGTCTTTGCTTTTACAGGATAAAATCAATTAGAATTGCAGATCCTGGGCTTTGGTAAGTTGCAGAAGGGAAGCAGTCACAGTGGCCTCGTATAATGCCTTATAATATCATTTCTATAAAATCAAGACATACTGTTTAGTATGAGGCATCACCATCCATCTGTGCCTGTAAGGGAAATAAGTTAGTCATTTTTTCTATTCTTGTCCTCTGGGTTGGGAGGACACCTTCACAGTTAGGATATATGTAAATGCCTCCTTTTCCCAAAGAAATGTCATAGTGTTATCTTGATCTTTCTAAGGATTCTGGGGATGGATATCTGAAAAGCAGGACCTCCATTGTGCCTCCACTATAAACTCCGGCTTTCTGGAATAGCAGAACTATCAACTCTTGACACATGGAGGGATACTGAGAACTGATCTGCCAAGGAAGTTTACAAGTGATCAGGGCCTGAGAAGACTATAAAAGTGTCCAACAAGAAAATGCTATTGATGACTCTTGGCAATAAAAAAGGGAAAGTGGTATAATCTAAACTACTAACAGGTCCAACCACTTGAACTGTAGAGCTAGCAATCCAACAGATTGCCTTGAATTGCTGAAGGCAGTCACTGGCACTGGGTGATCTGCTAGGAAGAGCAGTATGTTTGCCTCAAGCTGCAGAGAAAAGCATAACAAAACTAGAAGGTTTAGACTAATTTGTGAATAAAGCAAGTATCTCAGTGAAACATGTATGCAAGAATGTGTTAATATGAAATGTAGGCCTTAATGTAACTTATACATTCCATATTTTACATTATATCTCAGGGGTTCTCAAACTGGGTGTCAAGACCCCTCAGGGGGTCGCAAGGTTCTTACATGTGGGGTCATGAGCTGTCAGCCTCCACCCCAAACCCCACTTTGCCTCCAGCATTTATAATGGTGTTAAATATATAAAAAAGCATTTTAATTGATGCGGGGGGGGGGAAGGGGGTTGCACTCAGAGGCTTGCCATGTGAAAGGGGGTCAGTGGTAAAAAAGTTTGAGAATCACTATTATATCTGAACTGAAACCTCTTCATTGTGTTCAAATATTTTAATTGTGAAGTAAAATTACTGCACTCTGGCTCCTAAATAAAATCCATTATAAAATTCCCGAATTACATGCAGTTTAGTAAAGCATGCACAACAGAAAGCCTTACAAGTCTTATCTATCAATGAACAGTAGTCGCCATTACAAAGTCAACATACCCCTGTGTTACTGCATAGTTGAGTCAGAGACCTTTGCTATTTCCCATTAAAGTATAAGCAATACTGTGGGTGAATATTACCTAGTTAGCAGTGGCCACTGGGTGCTGATTGTATTTATAAGAAATCCCTCTCTGTCTGCTAAGCCCAAATGTATGAAATGAGAGACACAACAAAATTATTTAAGTAGGCATCTTGAAACAATGTGGACATTATTCTATTTGCATGAATAACATTTTCTACAGAATGTCAATGTGAAGGGTGCAAAAGGGAGGGGGAACCCTGTGCCTTATATTAAAGGTGCTTTTTGGTAATATGTTAATTCTCAAGCTAGCTTTCAAAAATAGGAACACTGGCTGCCACATTGCAAGGTCAGCTGCAAAGAAAACATCAGTACTGGGTTTCTAATCTTGAATCTCGTGCTCATTAATAATACAAAATACATTAAACCTTTCTAAAACAACAAGGCCAGAACTTTGCTTTAACTGCTCTGTCAGCACTTACTGGCACTCTCAAAGGTGAGGACTGTGCTCTTTGACAAAAAGAGTGCATCCATGTTTAAGTCATTCTTCTAAACGCCCGCAAAGGCTTCTGTTTCAGAATGCAGCACGTAAATAATACATGCTGAGGTCAGTATTTTTAAATAAGAAAAAAATTAAAAGATCTCTGCTGTTGTCTGAGAAATAAACTTAATTTCTTGGGAGCTAGAAACAATCGTAATAATGTGCTATTATTGTAGTGTTCTCGTCTGACAGGATCTCAGAACATTTCACAAAATATATAACTTCTGGCACTAGTGAAATTTTTCATCTGAAACTTTTTTTTTTGCTGAAAGATGCAGGTTCTGGTTGACCAAAACATTTTGCAAATTTGTGTCAATTTTGGCAAATTATTTCAATCAAAAAAAAAAATTCAGAAGTATTGAAACACATCAAATTGTTACCAGAACAAGTCAGCTTTTCAGGCTAGATTCACAAGGCAATTTAGGTGACATTTGCTAAATGGGAGTTGAATCCCCACTTCAGAGCAGGGATTTGGACCTGGGCGTCTCATATCCCAGGAGAATGCCATAAGTACTGGGCCAATGGCTATGGGGGCAAAAGATGGATGCAGCACCTCCTGGACCTCCTAGTTTTCATTATCTAGATCTTCATTTCCTTTTACCCTTTTAAAGGTTAAAAATACCCCAAAATAATTTTTTTTCAACTTTTTCAATTCACTGAAAATTCCAAAATTGTTGTTCAAACTGAACCAATTTCCTCCCCCTCCCCTCTGTTTTTTTTGGAATTGACAGAAACCCCCAAAATTATTTATTTGCACAACTCTCTTGACCATGGATGTCCTTGTGCAGTGCACAGGAAGGCATGAAAGGGAGTTGTGCTCCAATGCCAGTGTGAGCAGACACTATGTTTCGGCTGAAGTAAGGGTAAGTCCAGATCCACAAATATATTTAGACTCCTCTCTTCTGTTGAAATCAATGGAAGTTAGGAGCCTAAATACCTCTGTGCATCTGGGACTAAATGTAGACCTCCACATTGAGATGTTCCGTCTATTCTCAACAGCCCATGGTATAAAACAGGTAGTGTCTATATGCAGGCAGAAGGGCTTGCCTGAGGATACATAAGCTTATGTGTGGTCCTCAGCACAACAATGAGGAATATAGCTACAATAGGGAATTATCTCTGACCTTACTCCTGTTATGAGAAAAGAAGAACTTATCAGCTACGCTGCAGCTCTCTCATTAATGTAGGATCTGTTTTCTCTGGGCTTCTTCTCCTGTTCATCATTTCATAGCTTGCACTTATATGTGCAACAGTCCTGACTCTACTGCAATGTACAGGATCAAGCCCTTATGTATTACAAAATATATAATCACTTCAGCCATTGCTGAAAAGCAGCCACTTCTCGAGAGGAGAATGGGGATTGTTTAATAGTGCACAGCAAAACACAACGCAAACAGTCTAGGACAGGAAGAGAAGAAACATTCCATATCCAATTGCACCTGCCAGGGGAATTTAAATAGGCCAGATGTAATTATTTAAACTGGAATCTGACGAGCACATGGGAGCTAACAACCATCCTCTATAAAAAGGGCTGTGTGTCTTTCATGAATAAAAGTGGTTGGGAATTTTTCTCCCGCTCTCTCTTTCAAAACACAGCATCCCCAACAACCCTGTGTCCTAACACCTTGCTCAGGCATTGGTTAAGACCTTGCAGTGTGGCAGTCAGGGTTCCTAACTGGAGAACTGCCTCCTAATGAATGACCAACAGCTTGTACTCAGAGTTTCTGAGTACTCTTACCTCACTAATCATCAGAACTAACAAGATCGCAGCTCAAAGTAATTTGGTCAATTAAATCCACCAATTTTACAAGACAAAACTCATCTGTAACCAGTGATTAAAAATGGTATGTCGAGGCTTCCGTTTCAACTTCCATCATGCCCTAAAAGATGTTTTGGGACACTTATGTGGGATTGTTATGTTCAAAATTAGGAGGATCCTGCAAAAGCCAGGATAAATGGCAATCCTATTTTCTGTGGTTTCTTTTACTCATTAGTCTCCTGTGTTGTATTTCAGCTGATAATGAAGAGGTGAACATTTCTATATTTGACTTTTAACACAGAAGTGAAAATTACTTTACCCATTACTAGCTCCCCAAGCTATCCACTCCTCTAAAGGCGACTTTACGGGTTTTATGCTTTGAGTACACAGTGAAATTGGAGTAGAGTTTAAAAGGCAAAAATGTCATTTAGGTACCTCACTCCCACTGATGGGAATTAGACACACAAGGTACTTTGAAAATCTACCCTGTTATATTCTCAGTAATGACTAAATAGTAAAATAGATTAAAAAGGAAGGCTGAGGCATCTAACAGTCCTTGTAGGTGCTTCAGTCCAATATTTAGGCACCACTGACATTCACAAAACCCCTTCTCAGCTACTCCCTAATCCTGGAAGCATTTAAGTTTCCCTGGTAATGATGCCGAGGGCTAAATTTCTGCCCCATGGCACATGCACAGCCACCTCAGTCCTGACACTGCCAAATTGCTAGGCACCTAACTCATGCCTAAGTCGTGGTGGGATTCAATATCTAGGCATTCCCCCATCTGTTTCACCTCTGGGTCCCAACACAGTAGGTGTGCTCAGAGCACCCCTCCATCTCTGCAAAACAGGGGGTACTACCCCCAGTCAGCCCAATAGCCCAGTGCTTAGCACAGTCATCAGGACAGGGGAGACCCAGGTTCAAATCCCTCCTTTTCCTGATGTGGAGCAGGGACTTAGCTGACTGCCTTGATCACTGGGCTATATGGTACTGTAGAGTAGAGCCATGTCTATCTCTCTTGTTGGAGTTGTTCTTTTGTAAGAACTACTTGAAGTGTCACTGGAGTAGGGACTGGAACGGAGGTCTCCCCCCACGTGCCCAGGTGAGTGCCCTTATCCCTGGGTAATAGCATTATTCCTTTTTCTCTCTCTCTGGCGCAAAGAATATTTAACTATTTATACAGAGTGGAACAGTTTCAACAGAGTGACTGAGAGATGCCCACCCCAGAATACCCTATAGCCCAGTGGCTGATGCAGTCATAAGGGAAGAGCTGGGTTCAAGTCCTTGCTCTACATCAAGCAAAGAAGGCGTTTGAACCTGGGTCTCCTGCATCATGGGTGAGTGCTCTCACCCCTGGGCTCTTTGGTAAAGGGAGGGGTGGCATTGTTACCACCACCTACTCCTCTTCCTTGTTTTTTATTGAGAAAGGGCTTTTATCTGGTTTGGGCACCTAACTTCAGAAGATAGTCCATAGCTGTGAAACTTGAGTGAAGGGAGGCACCTTCCTTCAATCCAGATTTAGGCATCTAATTTCCTTTGAGGAGTGGGGCTTAGGCCATGCCCCTCTCCTCGGCGTTTCCTACTGGTTAATTTAGGCGGCTCCTCACTCAGCATGTTGACTTCTGTGAATTTATTTTTTACGTGCCTAACTTTCCCTATGCATTGTCTGGGGCACCTGGATGCCTAACTGAGGGCTATGAATTCCACTAGGCAGCAGGGGGCCTATGAGTTGGGAAATCCCTTTTATTAATCTCGCCTTAAAATTTTAGGAATAAGACTAGTATGCAGGATGATGTATCCTCTTTCTGGGATAAGTAGTGAATCAGTAGTGCTGGTGTTATACTGTATAAATCATAGTCAGTAGAAGACTTAAAAATGGAATTTCAGGGTAGCCACCACTTCTCGGGTTGAATTTTCATGTAATCAGTAAGAGGACTTTTTCTTTTAAACCTCCTACTTCAGGGCTTAAGCCAGGCTCTAAATGTTAGAGACCAGGATGAGACCTAATATGGGGGAGAGATTACCCCACATCTGCCTGCTGTGGGGTTCTTACACCTTCCTCTGAAACATCTGGTGCCAGCCACTGTCAGAGACAAGATACTGAACTAGACGGACGTTGGGTCTGACAATTCTAATGTTCCATCAGAAGTTTTTCAGTTTGTTGCCATTGGGAGTTTTATTCCCCCTCCACATGAGGTCTTTTGTGCAGGGGTCCTGTTGGAATGTCAGTCTAACAGAAGAGAAGGATCATAGAATCATAGAATATCAGGGTTGGAAGGGACCTCAGGAGGTCATCTAGTCCAACCCCCTGCTCAAAGCAGGACCAATCCCCAATTAAATCATCCCAGCCAGGGCTTTGTCAAGCCTGACCTTAAAAACTTCTAAGGAAGGAGATTCTTATATGCCCTATAAGTGAAAAAAAATCAACTGATGGGGCATCCCTACTGAGATATCTGAATTCATCTGGCTGGACAGGGATCGGCATTGGAGGGAAGGAGGGCAGTTCACTGAATATCTCTGCAGCAATCACAGAGCATCAGCTGAAAATGGTTCATCCTTTTATAAAAATGCTCATGGAACAAGCTAGCTGCAATGCACATAATTAAAACCAAAACTCAACATGAAGCTATATGAAAACAGAGATAAATTCTAAGTAGTAAAATAATAATAAAATCTTATGCTGACATAATGCTGGTCAGCCCAAAAGATCACAAAGCACTTTACAAGCTATAGGGTAATATTTGGAAATCACTGCAACCAACACAGAAATGCTGCCATCTCTGGGATGGATTAAGGTAGCTATTTAATACCATCAGATACACCACACAGCAGCTCAAGACAGGAAATAAAAGTTACTCTGTGTATTGAAACCTCACAGGATATTTAGTTAGTTAGGTGGAATGAAACTACCCAAATTCAGGTGTGGCTAGGACTCTAGGGCTAAAGCCCCTACTCTTGCAAAATGAGTCATGGACTCTCTAATGGCCACAAGGGGTACGGGCAGAGGTGAAAGTAAGCCGGTCCGGTCCGGTGTACCAGCAAGAACCAGTATGCCATGCTGGACCGGACTGGCTTCCCCCAGACTGGCGCTTTAAAGGGCCCTGCACTCTCTGCAGCAGCCAGAGCCCCAGGCTCTTTAAAGCACCTCCGGAGCCCTGCCGCTATCCCAGGGGCTCTGGCAGCGGGGTTTGGGGGCCCTTTAAAGCGCTGTCCAAACCCCGCCGCCGGAGCCCCGGGGTAGCGGCGGCAGGGCTTTGGCGGTTATTTAAAGGGCTCCCTTTAAATTGCCCAAGAGCCCCAGGGATCCCAGCCGCCTCTGCAGCTGGTAGCTCTGGGGGTGATTTAAAGGCCCCGGGGCTCCCAGCCACAGCCGGAGCCCTGGGGCCTTTAAATCTTGATTTAAAGGGCCCGGCCCACCTCTTCCAGTGGAGGCCACGCCCCTTCCGATCGAGGCCATGCCCCCTTCTCAGGACTCCGGAGTAACGGTAAGTCCTTTAAGTTACTTTCACCTCTGGGTACGGGCCCTCAGTTTAACATTTTATCCAACAAACAGTACCCTGTCATTATCCAGTGCTGAAGCATTGAATAAAAGAGAAGGGAGCCACACACTGAATCACCAACACAATTTCCTGCCACATAGTATTAAAGTGTAATGGCTTTATCAGAAGTCTTATGTAAGGAAAGCTCATCTGATTTACAGGAAACTGGAAGTCAGAAAGTGTAAACTTGAAAGTAAGACTGGAGGGTGCAGAGACCACTGACAGAACCTAAGTGTTATTGGAATTTTTTCATGGAGGTGACATCAGATATCCCTTTTGGGTGGAAAAAGTTTTATGGATACAATCTTCAAGGAATTAGAGATGAATTTTATTTTAAAAAGGGATGGGAAGATATGATTTTGTACATCTTAACTTAGGACAGAGTCCATGAAAGTTGTCAAGAAAAAAATAGTGCATTTTCCTGATAGGCAAATATACATGTTTCCAGATATGTCTTAGATCATCCAGATTGGAAAGTACAAGTTTACTGAAGGAAATGTACTTTGCCTACACAATGAATGCCTGCAAATCTTTATCCATGCTAAGTTTTGATTGTTCTTGGACGGGATAAAAGACATATCCTCTGATGAAGCTAATAAAATAATTAGATGCAAATTTGGCATCTCCTAATGAGATATGGTAGATGATAAAATGCAAGTATCCAAAGAGGATGGCATAATCAAAAATACTGTTCTCTAGATTTCTAATTCTGATACTTGTGTGATCCCTAATTGAAAGTACAAGACATTCCTTTCTAGGTCTTGAAAATGAGAACATAATTTGTTGAAAAAGTTAAATGAAGGTTACAGTAGAACAATCATATTTTATCAAAGTAAAGTACTAAGATACTTCCACTGTACTCTTAAATGCTGCACTATATTCATATTATAATTGTCAAAAATGGCATCTCAATTAAAATGTGTTAATGGTATAGTAAACCTTAGTCTGCTAATAGTGACCTTTTATCCATTATTCTTTTCATTTAAAATGCTCTTTTTGAGAAAAGAAAATGTGTATATCTTTTTACTGGCTATCCCTTTCCACAGTTCTCATGCATAATGCAATTGCTATAATTTTCTGCACCTCAAAAGTGCAGTCATTTCCCATAACTACACAGAGAGAAGGAAAATGACCTGAATTCAAAGTACCGTGCAAGAAAGAAAGATCTTACTAACATAGCTCTTATTACTTAAAATGACAGTGGATAACAAGGGACAGCACATGCATTTTCATTTCAGATGGTTATATCTTACTTATTATCCAACTCCAGCTTAATGTTTTCTTGGACACTAATGATTGCTGATCATGCAACTCAAAAGATCCAGTGGAAGCTGTAATATTGGCCCACTGAAAAGTATCCAGCAAGGCACTGGGAAACACAATAATTCCAGAAACCAAGTACAGAGCCATGTCACAGTTGCAGCCCACAATAATGTGCGCTTATTGGGTGTAACATTGGTAGGTACATCCAAGAGGGCAAAAGGGACTTAAAAAACAGCTGCAGCTGTTGGACTCAATTCCCATTGCTCTTACTGTTCCACGTAAGGTTGCTAAGCAAAACAGTTATTAAGTCTCAAACATTTTGCTTTGGAGAACAAAATTGGGGAAAAAAATGTCAGAGAAGCTGTTATAATTAACCAGTAAAATTGCAAAAAATTGAGCAATGAAAAACAGATGTTTTCAATATGTCTACCTGAAACCTTTTATAACAAAGTTCTCTCTCCACCTCATCGATCTAATGCTTTAATTGGCAGACAGTAAAGTCTGATGGGAAAATAATGGTCTTTTAAATACCTGGGAACCAAAAGCAAATTAAGTTAGCACAGTGTAAAAGGCAAGTAATTACATAATGTCAATCCTGTTTTATACAGTTGAGTCTTTAAACAGCATGCTAAGAAAGGACATGTCTGGAAGAAAATATGAATCCTCTTTCTTCAGGTGACTCCTGTACTCTTTTCTCAATAAAAAATTGGGATTATTACACCTAACAGCAGGCTCTTAGGTTAAGGGTTTCTCAAATGCTGCTGCTAGCTCCATTAGTTTATGTGTATTTAAAGTTTTCTCTCCCTCCTGTCAATTTCAAATGTCAACAGCCGTTGATGAGACTACAGTCTTCATTGAGCAACTTGATTCCGTGTGAAAGAAAAATCTCTGCTATTTCAGTGAAAAATGTGACTCTCCCTTATGTAAAACAATAGGACCAAAAATGAAAAAGACGTACTGGTGGCAATCTTGAGCAGGGGTGGGCAAACTACGGCCTGCGGGCCACATCCGGCCCACAGGACCGTCCTGCCCGGCCCCTGAGCTCCCGGCCGGGGAGGCTAGTCACCAGCCCCTCCCCCGCTGTACCTCCTCCCCTGCAGCCTCAGCGCAGCGCAGGGGTAATGCGACTTGTGCCCGCCCACCTCCCAGGCTTTCAAATAAGCCTGTCCTGCTACTCTGAGCAGCCTGGTAAGGGTAAGGGGATGGGGGCGGGGGGGGAGGAGGTCCTGGGGGGCAGTCAGGAGACAGGGGGTGGTTGGATGGAGTGGAGGTTTGGGGGGGGCAGTCAGGAGACAGGGAGCAGGGGGGGTTGGATAAGGGGTGGGGTCCTGGGGGAGCAGTTAGGGACGGGGTCCTGAAAGGGGACGGTCAGGGGACAAGGAGTGGGGGAGGAATGGATGGGTCGGAGGTCCCAGGGGGCCTGTCAGGGGGCAGGGGTGTGGATAGGGGTTGGGGCAGTCAGGAGACAGGGAGCAGGCAGGGTTGGATAGAGGGTGGGGTCCTAGGGGGGCGATTAGGAGAAGGGGGTCCCGGGAGGGAGAGGTCAGGGGACAAGGAGGGGGGAGGGTTTTGGATGGGTCAGGGGTTTTGAGGGGGGAAGTCAGGGGGCAGATATGGGGTGGGGGCCAGGCTGGAGAGGCACAGCCTTCCCTAGCTGGCCCTCCATACTGTTTCGCAATCCCGATGTGGCCCGTGGGCCAAAAAGTTTGCCCACCCCTGAGATATACTATAGTACTGGCACTGTCTCATTCAGGAAACTACCAGAGATTTATCCAAATACAGATAAATAACTGATCATAAAAATGAACAGTGTTTTAGACAGCTCATGTCTCAGCCCTTCACAGTGTTTTTGCACTTTTTGGTCCCTTGCCTCTGCTGCATTGGTGCTGAAACTTGTTCACACAACACACTCACTGCCTTAGCAGGACCTCATTTACTAGTGAACACGCTAAGAAGTGTCTTTAAAAGAGGGGTTGGGGTGACAGGGGCCAGAGCTTACTGCCTTTTTCCTGGTTTCAGGGTAGCAGCCGTGTTAGTCTGTATCTGCAAAAAGAAAAGGAGTACTTGTGGAACCTTAGAGACTAACAAATTTATTTGAGCGTAAGCTTTTGTGAGCTACAGCTCACTTCATCGGATGCATTTTTCCTTTAATTTATGATCCCATGCTCTTCAACTATTCTAAACAACTAGGTGGTGCTTTACGGTTCCCCAGGAATGTGTTGTGTTTGTTTAAACTGGGTGCTGTGCATTTGCAAACCTTTATCCTTACATTGTCCTCAGTGCAGTGATTACTCAACAGCAATTACTTATCTCCATTCTGTGGTGACAACACTAGAAGAGAGGAGATCATCCTTGTGTGCAATGAAAGGGGTTACTTAGGTATATTATGATTATGTGTATAGTACAAATAATCTCAGTGCCCTCTACCAGACCAGAGTGCCTGAGTATGAAGGAGTCATGACAGGATCCCAGATACTAGGCTGCTGCATATGTGAACATCCGCTTGAAATTGTAAACTGCTATTATAGACAAGAAGTAGGTGAATTTTCTTTTTTGTAAGCAGCATTTTATTACTTGGGTGGCTTCAGGGGGACATGATACCCAGGACAAACAGGAACTATGCCATTGTATAGAACTCCTGCTTAGTTTGCTGTTACTTCTCTTTGTCCCTTGGACAATGGATACATTCGCTGATCCTACAGGGAAATGAATAAGGAATTAATCTAGGGAAGAATATACAGGTAACTGACTACACAGTGTCTCAAAGGATTCCAAGGGCCATGGTGGCCTTCACAGAAATTGGAAGGACATACCTCTGCTGAGTCTGGCTCTCCAATCCATCTTTTCGTTCCCTGAAGAGAGTACGGAATGCCTGCTTCTTTCCCTCAAGGACCTTCCAGGACCAGGAATCATAGAACTGGAAGGGACCTCGAGAGGTCATCTAATTCAGTCCCCTGAACTCAAGGCAGGACTAAGTATTATCTAGACCGGGGTCTGCAACCTTTCAAAAGTGTTGTGCCTAGTCTTCATTTATTCACTCTAATTTAAAGTTTCGCGTGCCAGTAATACATTTTAACGTTTTTAGAAGGTCTCTCTCTCTAAGTCTATATTATATAACTAAACTATTGTTGTATGTAAAGTAAACAAGGTTTTAAAAATGTTTAAGAAGCTTCATTTAAAATTAAATTAAAATGCAGATCTTATCAGTTTAGTGCAGTGGTCCTTAACCTGGGGTGCACGCACCCCCTGGGGGTGAGAGATGCCCTTTCCATGGTTGCAAGACATGCGAGATTTTTTTAGAAGGTAAATCATCGAAAACAAATTAAGCACAGGCACATAAGTACAACTACTTTGTTTCATCAAACCTATGTATTTATTAACATTATACATTTTTTAACGATTACTGTAATATACAAAGTTTTAAATTTTTTAAGTTTTCAAGTTTTTAAGCTAATTGTAGTGTAATTTTTGATAAGGGCTGCAGAGCGCTGGGCCCAGGCCAGAAGCAGAGCCCTGGGCTCGCTGCTGGTACCCCAAGCAGGAAGGAGGGCTGAGCAGGGCCGGAGGTCCGGACCCCGTCTGGCAGGGGGCCGGGCGGCTGGAACCCCAGACCAGCAGCAAGGTGAGCGGGGCTGGCGGCTGGTATCCCAGGCCGGCAGCAGACTGAGTGGGGCAGATGGCCTGGACCCCGGCTGGCAAGGGGCTGGCAGCCAGAACTCCAGACCATCAGTGGGCCGCTCAGCCCGCCGCTGGTCTGGGGTTCTGTCCATTGGCTCCTGCCAGCTGGGGTCCCGGCCGCCAGCCCCGCTGCTGGTCTGGGGTTCTATTCACCCAGGCAGGCAGTGGGCTGAGCAGGGCTGGCAGCTGGGACCCCAGCTGGCAGCAGCGTGGCAGTAAAAATTGGCACGCGTGCCGCAGGTTGCCGACCCCTGATCTAGACCATCCCTGACAGGTGTTTGTCCATCCTGCTCTTAAAAATCCCCAGTGATGAAGATTCCACAACCTCCCTAGGCAATTTATTCCAGTGCTTAACCACCCTGACAGTTAGGAAGTTTTTCCTAATGTCCAACCTAAACTTGCTGCAATTTAAGCCCATTGCTTCTTGTCCTATCCTCAGAGGTTAAGAACAACCATTTTTCTCCCTCCTCCTTGTAACAACCTTTTATGTACTTGAAAACTGTTATCATGTCCCCTCTCAGTCTCTCCAGACTAAACAAACCCAATTTTTTCAATCTTCCCTCCTAGATCATGTTTTCTAGATCTTTAATAATTTTTGTTGCTCTTCTCTGGACTTTCTCCAAATGTCCACATCTTTCCTGAAAAGTGGCACCCAGAACTGCACACAATACACCAGTTGAGGCCTAATCAGCATGGAGTAGAGCGGAAGAATTACTTCTCGTGTCTCGTTTACAACACTCTTGTTAATAATCCCAGAATGATGTTTACTTTTTTTGCAGCAGTGTTACATTGTTGACTCATATTTAGTTGTGATCCACTATGACCCAGATCCCTTTCTGCAGCACTCCTTCCTCGGCAGCCATTTCCCATTTTGTATGTGTGCAACTGATTGTGCCTTCCTATATGGAGTACTTTGCATTTGTCCTCATTGAATTTCATCCTATTTACTTCAGACCATTTCTCTAGTTTGTCCAGATCATTTTGAATTATAATCCTATCCTGCAAAGCACTTGCAACCCCACCCAACTTGGTATCATCCGCAAACTTTATAAGTGTACTCTTTATTCCATTATTTAAATCAGTTTTCAGAGTAACAGCTGTGTTAGTCTGTATTCGCAAAAAGAAAAGGAGTACTTGTGGCACCTTAGAGATTAACCAATTTATTTGAGCATAAGCTTTCGTGAGCTACAGGTGCGGGCCGAGGGACGTACTGGCCGCCGCTTCCAGCAGCCTCCATTGGCCTGGAGCAGCGAACTGCAGCCACTGGGAGCCGTGATCTGCCGAACCTGTGGACGCAGCAGGTAAACAAACCAGCCCGGCCCACCGGGGGCTTTCCCTGCACAAGCGGCGGAACAAGTTTGAGAACCAGTGATCTAAATCATTGATGAAGATATAGAACAGAACCGGACCCAGAACCAATCCCTGTGGGACCCCACTTGTTATGCCCTTCCAGCATGACTGTGAACCACTGATAACTTCTCTCTGGGAACAATTTTCCAACAAGTTATGCACCCACCTTATAGTAGCTCCATCTAGGTTGTATTTCCCTAGTTTGTTTATGGGAAGGTCATGTGAGACAGTATCAAAAGCCTTACTAAAGTCAAGATATACCACATCTACCGCTTCCTCGCTATCCACAAGGCTTGTTACCCTGTCAAAGAAAGCTATCAGGTTGGTTTGACATGACTTGCTCTTGACAAATCCATGCTGACTATTATTTATCACCTTATTATCTTTGTACTGGTTTGTACAAAGGTGTAACAAATTAGGTGTTTGCAAATTGATTGCTTAATTATTTGTTCCATTATTTTTCCAGGTACAGAAGTTAAGCTGACAGGTCTGTAATTCCGTGGGTTGTCCTTATTTCCCTTTTATAGATGGACATTATATTTGCCCTTTTCCAGTCTTCTGGAATGTTTCCAGTCTTCCATGACTTTTCAAAGAAAATTGCTAATGTCTCAGATATCTCCTCAGTCAGCTGCTTGAGTATTTTAGGATGCATTTCATCAGGCCCTGGTGATTTGAAGTCATCTAACTTGTCTAAGTAATTTTTGACTTGTTCTTTCCCTATTTTAGACTGATCCTACCTCATTTTCACTGGCATTCACTATGTTAGACGTCCAATTGCCACCAACCTTCTTGGTGAAAACCGAAACAGAGAAGTCATTAAGCACCTCTGCCATTTCCACATTTTCTGTTATTGTCTTTCTCTCCTCATTGAGTAATGGGCCTACTCTGTCCATGGTCTTCCTCTTGCTTCTAATGTATTTGTAGAATGTTTTCTTGTTACCCTTTATGTCCCTTGCTAGTTTCAGCGCGTTTTGTGCCTTGGCTTTTCTAATTTTGTCCCTACATAATTGTGTTATTTGTTTATTTTCATCCTTCATAATTTGATCGAGTTTCCACTTTTTGTAGGACTCTTTTTTGAGTTTTAGATCATTGAAGATCTCCTGGTTAAACCAGGATGGTCTCTTGCCATACTTCCAATCTTTCCTACGTAATGAGATAGTTTGCTCTTGTGCCCTTAATAATGTCTCTTTGAAAAACTGCCAGCTGTCTTCAATTGTTTTTCCCCTTAGACTTGCTTCCCATGGGATTTTACCTACCAACTCCCTGAGTTTACTAAAGTCTGTCTTCTTGAAATCCATTGTCTTTATTGTGCTCTTCTCCCTCCTACCGTTCCTTAGAATCGTGAACTCTGCCATTTCATGATCACTTTCACCCAAGCTGCCTTCTACTTTCAAATTCTCAACCAGTGCTTCCCTATTTGTCAAAATCAGATCTAGAATAGCCTCCCCACTAGCAGCTTTCTCCACCTTCTGAAATAAAAAATTGTCTCCAATGCATTCCAAGAACTTGTTGGATAATCTGTGCCCTGCTGTGTTATTTTCCCAACAGATATCTGGTTAGTTGAAGTCCTCCATCACCACCAAGTCCTGTGCTTTGGATGATGTTGTTAGTTGTTTAAAAAAAGCCTCAACCACCTCTTCTTCCTGGTTTGATCATCTGTAGTAGACCCCTACCAGGACATCACCCTTGTTTTTTACCCCTTTTATTTTTACCCAGAGACTTTCAACAAGTCTATCTCTTATTTCTATCTCAACCTAATTCCAAGTGTATACATTTTTAATATATAAGGCAACACCTCCTCCCTTTTTTCCTGCCTGTCCTTCCTGAGCAAGCTGTATTCTCCTATACCAATATTCCAGTCATGCGTATTATCCCACCGAGTCTCCGTGATGCCATTTATGTCATAGTTGTGTTTATTTACTAGCATTTCAAGTCCTTCCTGCTTATTTCCCATACTTCTCGCATTAGTATACAGACGTCTAAGATACTGATTTGATTTCCCCCCCTCCCGAAGTTCTGTCTTGTCTCTCCCTTTTTTTCTGCTATAACAGCCCATGCTCCCCCCAGATTCTGACCCTTCTCCCAGGTCTTCATGTTTTTGACTTACCTGTGGGCTTTGGTCACCTGCCCCACTGAACCTAGTTTATAGCCCTCCTCATTAGGTTAGCCAGTCTGTAGCCAAATATGCTCTTCCCTATAGTGAGAAGGTGGCTTGTGGACTCTACCTCTGAGCTAGGGCCCTTAGTCTTTTCTTTCCTTCTCTCGCTCTCCTCTTCCTCATCTGCCTTAGGATTAATAGGTCCAGCATTGCTGCTTGCTCCTCAATCCCATTCCCAAGGTCCCATCTGCCATCCCTTCCCATCAGTTCCACAAAACTCAGGCTATTTCCTCCTCCAATCCCCGGGCTCTCTCCTCTTCCCTTTTTTTTCAAAACTCCTCTCCACACTCAGAAAATTGCCTCTCTCCAATACAAGTAGTGTGTGTATATATATGGGTTCCTTGCCTCAAATTTTGCCTCTTTGGACCCAGAGTGAGTTACCTAGCAGAAGAATAGAGGGCTGATGGGAGACTTTCTCCATCTGTGTTCCACCTGCCTAAACGACATCTACTTTGTGTGTGCTTAATCCAGCCTCAGTGCACCTCATGCAATTCTGAAAGAAGATTGTGCACACTAACCTCAGGGGCTATTCCCTCTACACTGCCCATTCTGTGGTGTGCGCATGATCAGTGCATGACCACCCTCAGCCTGTGAAAATCCTATCCATGCAATTGTAGTCTTGGTTGCACATTGTGAGTTAGCCTGCACAAGATTTTGGAAATTTGGCCCTTAAAATATCTGATCCTCTTTTGTTGCTTCTAACATATAACTACTGTATCACAGCTAAGGTCTTGTAATATTGCACTGTTTCAGAAAGTATTCTTAGTAAACACTTCCAGATGAAATTTTATGACATGCAAGGCCGCTGGAAATCTTGGGGAAAATAACAACAGAATACTTAAAGAGGTCAGAAATGCAAGGCCATTGTCATCTGCTTGTGGTGCATTAGTAATAAAAATGCATTATCTGCCTACTTGAGGAACTACTGATATGAATATATTCTGGAACAGAATATATTTGGCTTCCCAACACCATTTGCTTTTAGTGAAAAACAGTTCAAGACAACCATACATAAAATGAATAATAATAAATTATTTCAAGAATTGTACAAGACATTTGCCAGTCCAGTAGAATGCTATATTTACTAAACAGGCATAATTAAAGAAAATAATTATGGATTGCATGTAATGTTGGTCAAGTTACATTTTGCTTGTTACTGTTCTATTGACCTTATGTTATAAATTGTCCAGAATGATAAATTTGCTGTGAAAAGAAAATCAGATGGCTTGAATCCTTTCCCTTTGTCAACTTTACAGCAATGTGAACCAATCAACAAAACAATTGTTCTCTAACAGTGAACTAGATTTAATTGAAATTTAAATATCAGTTATTGGTATATGGAAGAAATGATCCTGGCTCATTACTAGCAGAAACTGTTCTGTGGTAAGTCAAGATGTTTCTGCTGTTTACCACCTCAGAGGTTTATAATGAACAATGTAAACTAATTCAATTGCATGCACAAATTACTCCATAGTGATTGGCTTCTGACAGGGTTCAAGGGTTCAATCAAGTAGAGCTTTCCCACACCACAAACTGAAGCCACTCAAATAGCATGGCTTTAAAAAACCATAACACTTTAAATCCATGGCCACAATGGTGATCTTTCTAGGTAACGCTGATGGAGACATTCAAAATAACTTTATATAACTGATTCATTTATGGATTAAAACATCTAGATTCATTGTCTTTCAATGCAAATATGACTGACCTCAACTATGTGGGATCAATACATCTTTATTTGTCACAACAGATATCAATATCTGCTTATTGCCAGGTACAAGAATAAAGTACTAGCTCCTACTTAGCTGAAAACCATCATGTGACATGCCAATACGTTTCTATTGCTTACCTCCTCAGAGGTCAATAATGAGATTTGGAAAATTACCAATTGGATAACACATGTGAATAATTGCATTGCAATTACTTGCAGTGAATTCTATGGTACTATTATTCACATCCCAGGAAATAAACAGAAGCTTTTCTAGACCCCTGTATATACTCTGAGAAAGTTTATTTCAAGGAAACTGTTTCATTTTTGAATTTTGTGGCCATAATGGAAGATTCACATATGTTCATTCCAACGAAGAAATTCAGAATGTATGTAAAAATATACAAACTGATGAATTGTTTGGGTGAGTAATGAAATCTTATTGGTCCTTGCATTAAATATTGACCATCTCAGGTCAATAGCTGTTGATATTCATATCAACAGAAGTCAGTATTTGTTTATTATCGACAAACCCTTTCAAAGATTATATTAAAGAGTTGACCACTTTTCTTATAGACCAAACAATATAGAATATTAATTTATTATTATTATTAGTAATTCAGTTAAGTTTTGCTCTGGTGAACAGGTAAATTCTTTGTTGCCTGGTGGTGTATGAAATAGCATGTTAGTTGCCGAGGGTAAAATGCTCAAAAGTATCTAAGTGATTTAGAAGCTTTAGTCCCATTTTTAAAAAGTACTTATGGGCTCATTCAAATATCTGAGGATACAGCTCTGCTCCATGGACTATAAATTAATGTTATATGCAGACAATGCCCTTTTCTATATTTCCAAGCCAAAAACCACAATTCCACTAATTCAAAAATCAGGATCAGTGAGTGTCTGGTTACAGATAAATTGGGAACAATCTAAATGATTGGAAATCTCCTGGTTATCACATAGTGGGGCTCTTTCTCAATAGATGCACATTGATGCAATTAAGTGTCTCAGTAGAAAAGTACCAAGAAATACTAATAAACTAATGCAGATAAATTTAGATCCCATAGTCTCTCAAATAGTTAGTGATACAAATAGATGGCATCTTCTATTCCAGAGCCTGTGGAGAAGGGTTAACATAATAAGAATGAATATTCTCCCTTGGCTTCTCTATACTCTAAATGGCTTATCTGCATACTGGAAAATTTAATATGATTAGTAGACCCTTCCTGTAAGGCATGGTCAATATCCATGACTAACATTTAAAAACTGCAATGCCCTATAGGCAAGTTGGGCTCCCAGACCTACAGAATTAAAATGACCATGTCACAGGTGTCAAACTGGTTCTACTATGCTAATACCCTTATACCCATGTGGGTGGAAATTGAATGTGTATTTATGTATCCAGTTCCCCCTCTGGGTCTCCTTGATGCCTCTTTTTTTTCCAATGGAGAAAAATAAAGTGTCTACAGTGGTTGCTGGTTGAAGGGTTTGGACTGTTCTAGCTAAGAGGTACTATTTTCATTCTTGCCATGATGCAAGATCACCTATTCAGGGCAACCCAGACTTGCAGATTGGGAACAAATCTATAATTTGGAAGCACTAGCTGAGCAGGAGCATTGTGTGGATTTCCCAAGCAGCCAAGGATGAGTGCTTTGTTCCTTTTCTAATGCAAAAGCAACGTTATGATCCTTCACCCTTAGCAGATTGGCAGTACTTACAATTAACACACTTGATAGCATATTAATTTGGTCTGGATGCCCTAGGACTGCCACAGGCCCCAGAACTACTGGGTACCTTAGCAGCACTTCATAAACTCCCCAGGCCCATATCCACTATGTAAACTTTGTTAATGAAGAGGAATGCCACTAGCATGGAGTACTTTATGCAAGTGTGGAAAGGGGATTTATCACCAGTCCCCTAAAAGAATCCCAATAGCAGAGTATATTATGGGAATATTAAAAATGCTTCTCTGGATTTCAGCCTATGCCTGATACAACAAGATTTTATTCAAAATGTACTGGATGCTACAGAGGAGGCACAAGATAAAGGCCTTATGCTCTGATGTTTGTTGGTGCTGTATAAGGAAACCTGGTACATATGCTGTGGGACTGTCCAACAGCCAGGTTGCTGTGGAAAGAGGTGGACACAAGAGTTAAAATGGTGCTTGGCTTCAGTAAGCAAACCTCAGCTGAAAATTATATCCTAGGTGATTTACCTGCTGAGCTCCGCCACAGCGATTTTGGTTCTCAAGGCCTGCAATCATCACCAAGCTCATGATTTTACAAAAACAGAAAACCAGGCTTATGGCCAAAATAGAACGGTGGTATTCAGACCTGTCTGAGTTAGCAGCCAAAGAAAGAATATCTTATCGCTGTCAAGAGCCATTATATGAATTCAAAGAAATTTGAACCCTGTTTCTAGATACATTGGGGTAAAAAATGCTGATATGGCTCTAAGCATGCCAGAGCTCCATTCCTCCTGCTCTTTTCCCTTCTCCCTGTGTCTTCATTTCCTCTTCTCCCTGTTCACGTATGTCTTCTCCTACCTTTTTTTTTTTTTTTAACTGTTACCCCCACCCTAACATTCTATGTGTATGTAGTAGTGTCTGGGTTTGTATTGTCTAGTCTTGCAGCTTTCACAAGTTGTAAAATTGTGTAACTGAATACTTAAGAATATAAGAATGGCCATCCTGGGTCAGACCAATGGTCCATCTAGCCCAGTATCCTGTCTTCTGATAGAGGCCAGAGCCAGATGCTTCAGAGGGAATGAACAGAACAGGGCAATTCTGAATGATCCATTTCCTGTCGTCCAATTCCAGCCTCTGACAGTCAGAGGTTTAGGGACACCCAGAGCATGGGGTTGCATCCCTGACTATCTTGGCTAGTAGCCATTGATGGACCTATTCTCCACAAACTTATCGAATTCTTTTTTGATCCCAGTAGTTATACTTTTGGCTTTCACAACATCCCCTGGCACTGAGTTTCACAGCTTGACTGTACATTGTGTGAAGAAGTATTTCCTTATGTTTGTTTTAAACCTGCTGCCTATTAATTTCATTGGGTGATCCCTGGTTCTTGTATTATGTGAAGGGATAGACAGCATTTTCCTATTCACTTTCTCCACGCCATTCATGATTTAGATCTCTATTATATCCCTCCGTAGTCATCTTTTTTGTAAGCTGAACAGTCCCAGTCTTGTTATTTTCTACTCCTATGGAAGCTGTTCCATACCCCTAGTCATTTTCGTTGCCCTTCTCTGCACCTTTTCCAACTCTAATATAACTTTTTTTGAAACAGGTGACCAGAATTGTGTTCAGTATTCAAGGTGTGGGCGTACCAGGGATTTATATAGTGGCATTATGATATTTTCTGTTTTATTATTTATCCCTTACCTAACAGTTCCTACCATTCTGTTAGCTTTTTTGACGGCTGCCGCACATTGATAAGTATTTGCTGAGAGCTATCCACAATGACTCCAAGATCTCTCTCTTGAGTGGTAACCGTTAACTTAGAACCCACCATTTTGTATGTATAGTTGGGATTATTTTTTTCGAGTGTGCATTACTTTGCATTTATCAACATATCAACATTGAATTTCATCTGTAAAGCCCCACTTAACTTGTGACATAGCAGAAATTGTGGATTCCACAATATTAAGCGTCCACTGCAATTCTGACAGCAAGAACTCCGGGGCTCAGAGTGGGAGTCTCTGCTCTCAGCCCTGTGTTCCGGCTGTTAGCACCAGGCCACGCTCTCAGCCCCAGGCAGCCGACAGTGGAAAATCGTGGACTAGTAACAATGGACTTTATTACTGTAAATAATAAGGTCCATTATTACTTTTCTGCAATTTTCAGCCGCAATTTTTTGACAATTATCCTGCAATTCAAGTAGGGTCTTATTCATTTGCCATTTTGTTGCCCAGTCATCCAGTTTAGTAACTCTATAACTGTCATAACCATACAGCTAAGGGTAGCCTAGAATTCCTCCTTACCTATAAGGGGTTAAGAAGCTCCTGGTTGGCACCTGACCAAAAGGACCAATGGGGAAAGAAGAAACTTTCAAATTGGGGGTGGGGGCGGGGGAAGGTTTGTTTGTGCTCTTTGTTTTGTGTGTTCTCTGGGGACGCAGAGAAGCATCAGGTCAGAAAATTCCTTCTCCTAAAATCATCCTAAAATGAGTCTCAATATTGCAAAGAGAGTAAATAAATAAGGCAAGGCGCGTTAGATTATCTTTTGTTTTTAGCTTGTGAATTTTCCCTTTGCTAGAGGGAGGTTTATTCCTGTTTTTGTAACTTTGAAACTAAGCCTAGAGGCAGCTCCTCTGTGTTTGTGAATCTTTTGTTACCCTGAAAAGTTATCTTCCATCCTGATTTTACAGAGGTGATTCTTTCACCTTTTCTTTAAATAAAATTTTTCTTTTAAGAACCTGATTGATTTTTCAGTGTCCTATAGACCCAAGGGGTTGGGTCTGTGCTCACTTTGTAACCAATTGGTTAGGATATTATTCTCAAGCCTCCCCAGGAAAGGTGGTGTAAGGGCTTGGGAGAATATTTTGGGGGAGATAGGGCTCCAAGTGGCCCTCCCTGAGTGTTTGTTTAAATCACTTGGTGGAGGCAGCATACCGTCCAAGGACAAAAGGAATTTGTACCTTGGGGAAGTTTTTAACCTAAGCTATAGAAATAAGCTTAGGAGGTCTTTCATGCGGGTCCCCACATCTGTACCCAAGAGTTCAGAGTGGGGAGGGAACCCTGACAGTAACTTTTTGCAGTCAGCTTTGGCCTTAACTAGCTTGAGTAACATTGTATCATCTGAAAACTTTGCCACCTCACTGTTTATCCCCATTCCAGATCATTTACGAATATGTTGAGCAGCACAGGTCACAGAACAGATCCACAGGGGACCTTGATATTTATGTCTTTCCACTGTGAAATCTGACCATTTATTCCTACCCCTATCTTTTAACCAGTTACTGATCCAGTCAAAAAAGCTAACAGAATGTTGGGAATCATTAAGAAAGGGGTAGATAATAAGACAGAACATATGATATTGCCTCTATATAAATCCATGGTATGCCCACATCTTGAACACTGCGTGCAGATGTGGTTGGTCGCCCCATCTCAAAAAAGATATATTGGAATTGGAAGAGGTTCAGAAAAGGGCAACAAAATGATTAGGGGTATGGAACAGCTGCCATACGAGGAGAGATTTGGAACTTTTCAACTTGGAAAAGAGAGGAATAAGGGGGGATATGATAGAGGTCTATAAAATCATGACTGGTGTGGAGAAAGTAAATACAGAAGTGTTATTTACTCCTTCTTATAACACAAGAACTAGGGGTCACCAAATGAAATTAATAGGCAGCAGGTTTAAAACAAACAAAAGAAAGTATTTCTTCACACAACGCACACTCAACCTGTGGAACTCCTTGCTAGAGGATGTTGTGAAGGCCAAGACTATAACAGGATTCAAAAAAGAATTAGATATATTCATGAAGGATAGGTCCATCAATGGCTATTAGCTAGGATGGGCAGGGATGGGGTCCCTAGGCTCTGTCTGCCAAAAGCTGGGAATGGGCAACAGGGGATGGATCACTTGATGATTACCTGCTCCGTTCATTCCCTCTGGGGCACCTGGCATTGGCCACTGTTGGAAGACAGGACACTGGGCTAGATGGATCTTTGGTCTGACCCAGTATGGCTGTTCTTATGTTCTTATGAGAGGAATTTCCCTCTTATCCCATGACTGCTTAGTTTGCATAGGAGTCTTTGATGCTGGACCTTTCTGAAAGTCCAAGTATGCTGTATCCACTGCATCACCCTTGTCCACATGCTTTTTGACACCCTCAAATTTTTTTAATTCTATTGGAGATCCTGTGAAGCATAAGATTTGGAAATATATACAAGCTGTAAATATTTTCCCTTTTTGTACCGTTCATTGTCTGTTTCTTATGAAAATCAATATAATTTTTTTTAAAAGGGCTTATGCATTTAGAAGCCTAAATCTCATTGAAAGTGAATGGGATTTAGACACCTAATTGCCTAAATCTCTTTTGAAAATGGGACTTAAGTGCTTGAGTCACATAGATGGTTTTAAAATGTTACTGTAAAGATTAGGGGTCAAATTCTACTGTCTTCTGCACCTACATAACCTCAACACATGTGAAACAGAGAACAGATTTGATCCCAGAAATGCAAACTATCAGTAGCATTGTCTTTAGTCATGCACGGGACTGTACCTGGTACACAATGACTCAAAACAAGATTTTTGTTTCATTCTCTGAGGGAAACACACAGATGTACAACTTCACAGATTTTCTTAATTCCTGACATTTTGCTTGTAAGATTTTCTGGAGGCCAGCAACAATATATTGTCTTTAACAAAAGAACCACATTTTAATGGATTTGAAAGCAGCCCAGGTTGATAGCAGCTAAACCTTATTTGCCATTGAATGTCTGATTAGTCTGAAATGGGTTTGTGTTATCAACTTAAATCCAGGTGGACAGATGTGCACATCAAAGCTGGAACTAACTTGAGACTGATGGCAGGTTTGAGAGACATACCTGGGACTGACTGGGCATGGAGAGTGAACCACCATTTTGCCAGTGATACCTCCAGGTATTGGTGAGGACATATTGTGAGACGATGAGAGGAACTTCACATGTTACCGATGTTGTGCCTCTTTCATGGATTTAAATATTCATCTCCTAACGCTGCTAATGTGACAGTATTCATGAGGCCTAACATCACTGATTTCTCCAGCCCTGGAAAAGTTTTATTTTTCCAAGAGAAAAATAGGGGTTGTCACCCTACCCTCAAAGATCCCACATGGCAGCAACCATTGCTCAAGACCACAATAATACTGCTGGATGTGGCAGCAGAGTGTATTTCATGACTAAGGAATTTAGAGTAAGCTTTGGACTTGAACTCAGGTCTCTTGGGTAGCAGTTGTCACTAGACTAAGGTGCTGACCTCACCAGAGTGTAGTGCTGACCTCTAAGGTCTATTTTTGAAAAGGACACTATCAATTTGACCCATCTAAAAACAATATAGGACCTAGTTCAGCAAAGTACTTAAACACCTATCTACTTTAAACATACGAGTCGTCCCTATTAGTGTAAATAAACAGTAGGTTGGAGGGGGCAGAGGGCTGTTATTTTAAGCTGCTCTTGGTAAAAGAGTTCTGAAATCTCTTCAGAAAAGAGGAAGAACAAGTAGGGAATTTGAGGATGATTATGTACCAGCAGAGTAGAAGGTCACTGGCTGGAAGAGGGAAGGACTTTTAAGGAAAAGCATGGATACACAGAGCAGAGGATTTTGTCCCTGAATCCTTTAAAAAAAGGAATGTCTTACTTAAATGTACTCTTTGATTTATTCTTATTGAATTGTAAGAACAATTACCTGGAGCCCTTACATGAAAACTTGGGCTCAATTATTCGTTTAAGGTACTGTCCTGCATTGATGCAATGCAGCAGTAGACTACTCCAGTAGGTATTATGCACAATGCCTCTCTGAGCTCCCGATGCATAGGAGAGCACACCCACTCCTACTCCCTTAATGGGCTGCACTGTATCCTTCTTCCTTTGGTCATGGTAAAGGGAGGGGCTATGGTCCCATTTTATCTATACCTAATTTAGTGTGGTTACCACTTCTAGCAGCACCAGCCAAGGGGCATCCTTGTGCTAGTGTGGCTGATCTTTGCACAGGAGAGGCTCCCTAGCTCAGCAGCACAGGTGCTGACCACAAACTAACCCTTTATTTGTATTTGTATTTTGCAGAAATTCCTGTTCATTAGTTTTCAAGAAAGATCCTTTCAGAATGACAAGACACTTCCTAAGTACAAGGAGGAAAGCAACAACAACAAAAATGAGAGAAAGAGAATGTGTATATGTGTGTGTGAGAGAGAAAGAAGATTCTGTACTGAACTAGCCTCTTCCAAAATTAATACCAGCATAGCTTGTTTTGGGATATGTGGAGTGGTTAAGGGAAGTACAATATTGCTCCTTAAAGTGTGTTTGCACTCTGAAAAATAACACTTACAAATTGTATGGTGAGTTCTATCTTTATTGTTTCTTAATAATTTTCAAAGCAAATCGATTTTACAAGATTTTGTTTTTCTAATTGTAATCCCTGAAAATTCAACTTGGGATCAACTGAGAATCAAGCTGGACTCTTTCTGAGCCATCATCTAAGTTAATAAAGGCTCTGCAAGAAAAATTAGGTTTTCAGTTATACTCGTACAACCTCAATGTCTTCCAGTCTTCCATGACCTCAAAGACACCTGTTCAGTCCCACTGCAAACTGGGTATTTGAACAGGTGTAAATGACTGGAATTTATTAATCAACTCTGATGATGATACACAAGGAGGAACAGAACCCAGATCATGCTCTCTTAGCTCTCATGGTTCTACAGCTTTAACAGGAGTATGAAAAATTAAAAACTTACTGTGGTTATTAAAGTGATTAGCTATAAATTCTGAAAATACATCAGAAGCAAAGATCCATCCAGGGGGAGAGAGAGAGAGAGAGAGAGAGAATATGTAGACACATATACCCACATGTGTTCACACACACATACACAGAGTAGTTACTTTTCAGAGTATAACAAGAAAAATGGAGTGAAGAGTTTCTTCAGGAAAAATGAGAACTTGGTAAACTCAGAACACACAACACTGCACCATAACATTTTGATATAGTATTCCAGAAACACCCAGGTCTAGGCAAGGTTTCTCAGACCCAAGCTATTATCCCTCTGTCCTCAGTGGACTTATAGGAGGCTTTCTCTGAGCCAAACTGCCATAAAAAGGGATTTTCATAATCCTAATGCATCTGGGAAAGGATTTTCTTGATCTCTGCACTGAACTTTTCATATAAAAATAAGAGCAGTGACCAGTCTTGCTAACATACACCATCTACTTTGGGGACAGAAAATCAAGATAGGAGTCACTCGGTTTATTTCATAAAATGTTTATTTATACATCCCTTATTGTTACAACTGATAGTATTTAAAAGAAAATATTTTTTCATCTTTGGTAATCCTGGCAATTGGTGGTTGCTCTCTGTCATTCCTTTAATTCACTTTTTGTTTTGTTTTTTGTTTTGTGAAACTATTTAAGCAAGAGGTGTTTTTACAAGTTAGTTATATAGAGACAAGCCCCAGATTCAAACAGCCCTGATTGGTAAGGGGAGCTTTTCTCTGTCTCTCATGAGTTGAACGGCAACTCCAGATTGGAACACCCTGAAAATCTGGGAGGATTCAAGATCTGCTTCCAGATCCAGAATCAAATGTTAGCATTCAGGACCATATCTAGTTTAAGCAAAATGACCTTATAGGATCTGTTAAAGTTTCTGTGGTATCACTTTGGGCAATATAACTGAACTCCAACACTAGCTGATCAGATATAAATGCTTTGCAAGGTTGGATATATACTTTGCAAGGCTGACAGGATAGTTTCCCTCTCCTGCTTATAGAGTTTTACTTTAAAGCAATTTTAATATGTTGTTATAAATGGAGATTTGCAATGACAGGTCTGCTTTAAGGCAGACAGAGCACAATAGATGTGCCAATATGTATATACATTCCAAATTTGTTAACTACACCCTTGGTTATTTGCTTATGCATTTTCTGAAATTAGTGTCAGGAGCACATTTCATGAGTGCTACATAGTCGATGTGCTTATTCCCCAAATGCATTGTTAGCAGGGAGTGGTTAGCACACATGTGATTGTATACTTTTTCAGCTAACTCAGAGATTCAGAACAAAATTCAGTGCTCTGAGCCATTAATGTAGGTCTGTGACACTCTCTAGGGTTTTCTGGCTCCACAACCAAATGAATGGCTTAACACTCATCCATATGTAATTTATCATCTCTGGCAGACATAACATGAGCAATACTCCTCATTTAATAATGAATTCAACTATTATTCAATATAAATTACCTGTGTCAATTAGATACAGTCTAGTTTATTTAACTGCTTCTGAAACTTGTATATGGGAAACTACACTGAATGGGAAACTACACTAAAATACAAAATACAAAAAGTCCCAATTGTGGGTGAGTACTGCAAAGTTTTGGTATGTACAAATAGAAGACAAGTGATGCCTTGGGATTTTGAATGAGGAGTGGCTTGGAAGGTCTAAAAAGCCGTCTTATGATGTGCCTTACTCTGGACCAAGAGCCAAGTCTCATGTCATAAAAAGTTGCAACCCTAAGTGCAAAATCCTGCAGTAGATACCAGTCAGGCATATTACATTGTAATTTGTGATTACTGCACTCCCAAAAGGAATAGAAGCAATAAAATCAAATATACATAGTATTTTCAGCTCACACATGTTGGTTAGACTGTTTGGAGCCTACAATTTCATTCAAATATTGTTTATTCCTGATTTCCATTAAACAGTTACTTAGCTGGCCTAAATTATGCCCAGGTAAGATATGGCTAGGGAATCAGTCCTGGACTGGACAGCCAGAACAATGTGGCAGACAAATAATCAACAAAGAAATTAATATGACACATGGTTATAGGCACAGGCTAAACATTGATCATATGATCCAGAAGCAAAGATAGGGCTATAGAAATTTTCAAAACTGTCTAGTGGATTTGGACACCCCATTCCCATTAATAACAACAGGTATCCCCATTTCCCAGCTCAGCCATAGTGTGCAAACATACAGCTACTTTTCAACTAATTGACTATTTTTTAAAAACAAAGAAGAGAACCTAGGCCCTACATAGAGCAGTGGCAAGGAAGGATGTGAGGAGGATCGCTGCCTGAGAGTTTCAGTGATGTGATGTCTCTTCCAGCCATAGCAATGGAGCAAAGAGAAATGATCCTGGTGACAGTGTGACAGAATGAGCTGCAGTGAGCTGTAGCTCACGAAAGCTTATGCTCAAATAAATTGGTTAGTCTCTAAGGTGCCACAAGTACTCCTTTTCTTTTTGCGAATACAGACTAACACGGCTGTTACTCTGAAACCAGTTTTCAAAGAGTTATCCATCCTCAATATTAGTGGACTTAAACTGTCCTGCACTGGACTGTCATGGAAATTTGATTTTTCATGGGTGAATTAACGGAGATACTCTCATTTAAGACAGTACTGGTAACTGGTGTTACTGGTATAGAAAACTATACTTTAACAGTAAACGCAAGAGTGAATATCAGAGAAAATATTATATGTAATCAATGGAAGGATAGCCATAATAAAAACAGAATGGTGATTATAGTTTGTAACATCTTTTTCTTCAGTGATAGCATTAGTCCAGTTGATTGTCCTATGACAGTGCCATCTGGTTTATTACAGTTGTTTTTCTTTAATGCACAAAAATATGTGGCAAACATTACTTATTTTCCCTAAGGGCTAGATTCCGATACCAGTGTTCACCCATGAGTTGCCCACTGAAGCTAGTGGGACCCTTTGTAGAGTAAGGTGCTACTCAATGTGAGTAAAGGTAGCATGAGGAGATAGCCATTATTAAGCACAGTGAAAAGCTAATTGAAGAAGAGAGTAAAAGAAATGTAAAGGATGGATGCTGTACAAAGTATCTATCTACGGGGGGTACTTATATGTCCCCCATCATTCTAGTGTCTGAGCACCACCCAGTCTTCACTGTATTTATACTTACAGCACCCCTGTGATGTAGGGAAGTGCTATCATCCCCATTTCACAGCTTGAGTATTACAGCACAGAGAGACTAAGTGACTTGCCCGAGGTCATCCAGGGAGTCTGTTGCAGAGCAAGGAACTGAACTTGAGTCTTCAAAGTCCCTGGAACTATCCTTCCTCCCCTAGTAACAGTAAAAACATTTGAATTAAACCTTACTACATACTTCACTGAAACCATTCTCTGGGTCAGATCATGAGGTCCTTATTGAGTTTTACTCAGACCTTGTTCAGTGTGATGCTGTCTGATTGAAAATGACCATTTGTATCATTGTTGCTACCACTGTTCTACAATTGCAACAAATCTTACACAAAGTGTATCATGTAATGTGTACTTATTCGGTAGAGGGTCTAGTTCCGTGACAAACAAGAACTGGAACCGGGATTAAGGGAGGGGGAATATTATTAGTTTAAGCAAAGCTAGTTCACAATTATGTCTACACATAATCAAACCACCAGCCAGTTTTGTCTGATCCTTGCATCAAATCTGGTCATTGATTCCTTTCTCAGACAAAACTTATGCATAGAAATATACTTGTGGGGATGAACAATATGAGGCTTCTGCCAATATTAAAGGATGATAAAAGAATGAGGAAGAAAAAATGCCAAACTCAGTTAGATAATATGAAAAAAATATAGAGAGAGAACTAACAAAATTATGCTCTGCAAACCTCACACAAATATGTTACCAATATCTTGTATAAAAATAATACCTACAGCATGTGAGAGTTCACTGATCATTAAGAGGCCAATATGGGACGAGCATGGAAATTAGATACAACTACACTAGGCCTTCTTTACAATGAAAAGTATAGGATAAGAGACCTTAAGAAACGGTTCAAATATCATCTTAGATTTATTCCTTTTAATTTACTATACACTACATATAAATTGTACACACTTTAGTTCAAATGGTTTTTATGATGTACTTTTGTGGAAATTATTTTGAGACACTTAAAATTTCCAACTTTACTAAAGAATACACCTGGTCATACTGAGTAATAAATTAATTTAAAAAAACTCCATATTACAAAGACATACCCAAGAAGCTAGAGAAACCACATTTCAGTGCAGTACTTGGAAGACAGAAGAAATTGAGAATGTAGTTTTAGATATAGACTGTGGAGGCAGTATTAAGATCCAGATTCAAATCAGGTTAACCTAGGGTTCAGGACTGAAGATGAATCAGGGCTACGGTTTATATTTGAATTCAACAGCATCACAATCTTCTGGACTGTTCTTGTGAGGGAAGCTAATCTTGCACAATTTCACTGTGAGTAGCAGAAATTTCACAAGATGTGCTGGTCTCATAAGATTTTTGCCACTTGGGGCTAAAATCTTTTAAAAATTGCTGTTTGAATTAGGTTTCAGCTCTATCCAAACTAGAAATGGAAAATACTGTAGGCCTCTTTGGTTTTGGATTTGACCTGAAAGAAGTAAAAACCGTAAGGAAGGGTTAATATCCAGCAATTCAAATCCAAACTTCCTTGAAATACAAAGAGGTTCAGATTCCAGGTTCCATTTCAGGTCCATCTCCATTTTACACTATTATTAAATAAAGAAGCAGAGAGTTTTAAAAATGTGTAAAGAAGAAAAAACGCTTCTCCCTAATGCTGACAACAGAGTGAATACATCATCCACGAAGTGTGAACACTTATTTGTGGAAGCCAAACAGGTAAATATCTGCTCTCATTTACACCAGTGTATATCTGGAGAAACTGTACTGAAGTCAAGGAGGTGTCAGAAATAGCTGAGCAGTCTGTATGGCTGAACAAGTGTAAGTATTTTTAAAATTCCTCCGAAGCCTCAGAACCTTAGGGAGAGAAATACTGCAAATGTGTGTGAGTGATAACTATTATGAAATATGCGCTGGAGTAGCTTTGTATTTTGACAGGTTTAGGTAAGCTTGTGGAACTATGTTGATCAAGTAATCTCTATTAAAGCATAATACTAGTGCTTATTAATGTGTATACTTTAATATTACGTACATTTTTCCATGATTGCAGTCCAACTCAACATTATGTACTGTTTCTTCAGTTGGTGTTTAACACTATTGTTTTTCCCAGTATTTCACCCACTAAGTTATAAGCCCCACTCAATAGAATAGATGCAAATAGCTAGTCACCTTGAGGACTTTCTAAAGGAATATGTTTATGTCTATCCTCAGAGGTATACACCTCATAGAAATAGCACCCAATAGAAATCTAAGAACTCAGAAAATTCAATGAACCAATTGATCCCGGACAATTTTTTATTTCCTTTTTCATTTTCTCTTGCTGATTTTTAGATAAGAGGAAAACCACCCAACAATTTAATGCTTGCAAAATATGTGCAATGTGCTTTCACATTTACATTCTCAAAGCCCTGCTGAAGCATTCTCAAAACTGTACTATACAAGCAACAGACAGAGGACCAAAGATCAATGATACATTCCAACCATGTCTTAGTATCTCAGTACTGGATAGTGCAATGCACTGAGGGGTAGTAAAGAATTTATTAACACAATCTATTGTGTCTGTATATGTGTGTGTTCATGTTGTGCACTGTGGGGGAGAGGGGAATAATAATACTATAAAACAGCATATTGAACATATGTTGTGTGCATAACAAAAAATGAACACAAAAGTACATCTTTTGTTGAGCTGCCAAAGGGTACATTAAAAATATCAGCCACGGACTCAAAGCTCTCAAGAGAGCTTCCTTATGCTAATAGTGCAAACCAAGGGCTAAACAGTCCTTGTCTTTACTAAGATGTGCAGGGGATTAAAGTTTCTCCATTACTCCCCTTCTTGGCTATGTGTGGCAGATCTGGCCATGGGGATGAGGCAGAGAGCAGGGGCTACTTTCCAAATAAAAGCCATGAAAGCCAATAGGCTGGGACGGATTGGGAAAGGGTGGGGAGAAAGAGAAGCCCCAGCTTTACCCTTCCTACTCATTGGCAAAATTCTCTGTTCTGCGTGGCAGATCTGTCTGCAGTAGTCTGTTCTTCTGACATATACATAACTCTCACTGAGATCAGTTACTCATCTATGAGGAAAATGTTACTCCTGTCTTCTGAATGATTTTCTCTTCTCACCTTTTCATCCAGTGCAAACAATCATTCCAGCCTCAGAAGATGTGAATATTGCCTTCAAATTCACATCTTAAATATAAATTCACATCTTAAATATACATTGTTCTCTGTGTCGGTGAGATCTTATTTGAAAACCGAAAAGTCCCTACTTCTGCTCTGAGTAAGAGGGCTAAAATCTGATAAAAACAAAATAGGACTTTGTTTCTTTCATACTGTAAATGATCACCTTCTTCTTGGCTCTTCAGTTCTTGTAGTCTGATAGGTGTAACAAAGCAGTAATAATACTAATAGTAAATTAACAATTTAAATTTGCCCAACTCTATAAAGTACCTCCAGAATATTTTCTTATGCCATTGTTTTTAAATGGGGTCCAGTAAGTAGCATCTTTCACTATAGATGGAAACTTTAATTAGTTAAATTAGTCTGTGTGTATTAACTAATTGGCTTAATTTGTTAAGATTGTACAAAACTTTGAATATGTAAATCAGTACATGAGTGAAGTGTTATCATTATTCCATACTGTTGATATACTGTAATATGAAGTAATTTATAAATACTATTATGTATTCTCTCCCTTACTAAGGGGTAATCCAATGATACCGATATATATATAGGTCAACCCTAATCCTTTCTGGGCAAATGGTTTTAACAATATTGGCTGCTCTTGCCAGTGTCAACATACAAACTTCACTGAAGTGCAGTTGTACTCTGAGAAGTGCCTCTCTAAAAATAGCATGGTGAGGCTTCATGGTTACAGTCTTGCTCAAGGAATTCCATGTCAAATGTGTTCGGTCTACAAGTAAAAAAGAGGTTTTTCTCACTGTTAGCCTTGCAAACTCAACCGGAGATCATTTTGCTAGATCTATGGCACTCCAGTTAGATCTATGGCACTCCATTGCCTTTTACAGATGTAAGTGACATAACACATAGTTCTACTGAGCAAGAAGGTGTCATATTTATATAGTCAATTTACAGAGTAAAACCCCACTTTCACTACCTGGCCTGGGCTCAGTTCTTTTAGTCTCTTGACTTTGCTCTGAAATGACTTGCTTTGGTCCGTCCTGGTAGTGATAATGGGCTCCTGACTTGAGGTAGAGTTTTCCAGAAGACAAATGCAAACATAAGTGGCTTGACAATATATGTGACATCATTTCCACTTTTTAATCAATGCCCATCAAAGATGGTTGAACATGGTTAGAACTTTGTAAACAATTCTACTGAATCTAAGTCACTCTCTCTTAGCTATGTTGGTTCTGCCTGACTAGCAGGAGTAAAAAACAGTGCAGAAATGATCTTCACTAGAAAGAGAAGATATGACAACTGAGTACAACATGAGGGGCAGCTTTGTGAGTAGAATGATGCCATTTTAATATAGTGACAATCTGCTTTATTTTGTATACTTTTGCCTATGAATATTAGTAACAGTAATGGAAATCCAAGCCCTCTTCTTTTCCTCATGATTTCTGAATTGGAAGATCCTCCCTTTTCAGGGTAAGGAATAGTTCATTACAGTCCTGGGCTTCAGTTAACTGCTCAGTCATGTGTGGTGGTTTACAGTGGACTCCAATTTGCTAGGCATCCAGCTGTGATCAGTTCATTTTATTTCTTAGGAAATCTATCCACACTTGAACACTGGTCCCAGCCGTGAAAGATGGAACAGTGCTTTTTCTGCTATACCTCTCAATTCCTATCTATAGGCATTTCAACATTACAAGTACTTTTTGGAGTGCTCTTAATTGTATTTCTCAAAGTTAGCCCATGCTCTACTTGCTTGCTTATGAAATAAGGACAAAAAATAATAGTATCTTATGCTTGCAAAGAAATGCTACCAATAATCTCACAATTAAATCCTGGGGATGAGGGGGAGGGTTGCCTTCCTCTGCAGCATGGGGCACAGGTCACTTGCTGGTTTAAACTAGAGTAAATGGTGCATTCTCTGTAACCTGAAGTCTTTAAATCATGATTTAAGGACATCAGTAGCTTAGACAGAAGCTATGGGTCTACTACAGGACTGGGTGAGTGAGGTTCTGTGGCCTGTAATGTGCAGGAGATCAGATTAGATGATCCTGATGGTCTCTTCTGTCATTAAAGTCTATGAGTCTAAAGGTTAAAAAGGAAATAGCAGCATACAACCAGTAGCATTCACAGATCTACATTGTTATTCTTTGTAACTAGTTAGGTAACAGGTTGGGATAGGGGAACATAATGAATAAAACAGGAAATAAAGAAACTTCTCACATCTAAAACGTCATCAAGTCCTGACCTTCTACTCATATTCATAGACAGAATGGGGGAGAGTTTCAAAGGTACAGAAAGCAGTTAGGTGTCCAATTTTCATTGACTTTAATGGGAGCTGGGTGCTTAACTCCCTTTTGCACCTTGGAAAATCTTCCTCAAATTGCCCAAATGTACAAATTATGCAGATGTAAAAATACATATGCAACTGCACATCTAATTTGCATGTAAACTAATTGTGCCTGTATATGGAAATTTGCTCATTGTGTGTGCTGTTTGCCTGCAAAACCATCATTTTGCATATGCAGTTATCTGATTTGCATGCACCTTCAGAGTAAGTGAATGGAAAAAATAAAAATCCGACAAGTAGGCCTGATTCTGATGTCACGCGGACGTAAATTAGGAGCCACGCTAGTAAAATCACTGAGTTAACTGGTAAAGTGCTGATGTGAGATGAAAATGAGATGCAATATCAAAATCAAGTCAGAATGAGGATGACGTATCTTTCCACAAAACAATCATCTGACACAATATATTTTAACTAATTGGGGTACATTTCTAGAGGGACCTTACACTTCCAAAACTGTAGTCCAAGTTAAGTAGGTAGGCAGACATCTCAATTCTAGCATTTGCAAAAGAAAAGAATGGCCTTTTTCAAATAGCCCTTTATGACATTAGCATTCTTCACATTTATTTCATAGCAGAATATCTCTGAATCGTTAACATGATACAGTCAAGTAATATAGATCTAGTAGTGAAGAAGGTTCTCTGGATTCACAGGGCCAGATCATAGCCTGATCTATGTGGCCATGCAGAGGACTAATGCGGAGTAAGACATCCTAGTTCCCCTCATGAACTGAGCAAGTGGGCACAGAGGGGTAGAGGAAGGGGGAAGTCTTGGCTCAGCTTTCCTCTCCTACCAATGCTCTGGCTGGTGCAGCTGAGACAGTGTGCAGGTGGGGAGGAGTAATGTGTTATTGGTGTAAACAAGCAGCAGATCTAGGGTGACCAGACAGCAAGTGTGAAAAATCAGGACAGGAGGTAGGGGATAATAGGCCTCTATATAAGACAAAGCACCAAATATCAGGACTGTCCCTATAAAATTGCGACATCTGGTCACCCTACACAGATCATATAAGCCATTGGAATGAGTGGGAGCAGGAGGAGGTGAGGGAAGGGAAGAAATTGCACCTCTCTCAGGCTGCAGTGCCCTGGGGTGGCAGAGGTATGTGTTGCTCTTACACAGAGCAGATTTCATATGCACCATCTAGTCCTATTTATGTACCTTACTAATCTAACATGTCACTGCCAAGAAATATGAGAAATATGAAAATAAATCTACAGTCATGTGTGACTCCACAATCTCGTTATTCTGATACTGGAAGCCCAGCCAGTCAAATCAAATTAATTAAGAACTTACAAACCCAACCGCATAACAGTGCTGACATAATCATATACATAATCAATGAGAACTCTGTGGGCAAAGGTCTAAACAAACAAAAAGCCATGTTGCTTTGTGTTTCTCCAAAAAGGACAAAAAGGTAGAGAAATACATGATAAAGAGTATTCAAGCTTCCTAGAGAAATTAAAAACAACAGAAAATAAAAATTCAAATATAAACCCTGAAAATAAGTCCAGGAGAGCATCCCTTTAAAACCCTGCTTTGGTATACTTTCTCTTGCAGTGAAAAGATTCACACCTATGTTGATCAGAAAAACCACTGAGTCATGCAGCATTCATTTGTACAAACCTTATAATGTTGACTGCATAAGAAAGTTCATGCTCTCCCTATTTTAATAAAAAGATTCAAGAACTATTCAGTAACCTTGCAAGTTAAACTAAAGAGATTACGCAGGGCCATAATCAAGGCAGGGCAAGAGAGGCAGCTGCCCAGGGTACAAAGCCGCTGGGTGGAAAAATGGGGAGGTTTGCAGGGACACACACACACAGGATCATGTTTCAGAGTAGCAGCCGTGTTAGTCTGTATTCGCAAAAAGAAAAGGAGGACTTGTGGCACCTTAGAGACTAACCAATTTATTTGAGCATAAGCTTTCGTGAGCTACAGCTCACTTCATCGGATGCATTCAGTGGAAAATACAGTGGGGAGATTTATATACACAGAGAACATGAAACAATGGGTGTTACCATACACACTATAACGAGAGTGAGCACTTAAGGTGAGCTATTACCAGCGGGAGAGCGGGGGGGGGGGGGAACCTTTTGTAGTGATAATCAAGGTGGGCCATTTCCAGCAGTTGACAAGAACGTCTGAGGAACAGTGGGGGGTGGGGGGTGGGGAATAAACATGGGGAAATAGTTTTACTTGTGTAATGACCCATCCACTCCCAGTCTTTATTCAAGCCTAAGTTAATTGTATTCAGTTTGCAAATTAATTCCAATTCAGCAGTCTCTTGTTGGAGTCTGTTTTTGAAGATTTTGTTGAAGAATTGCAACTTTTAGGTCTGTAATTGAGGTTCCTGGGTTAGAGATTCTGTTGTGTGGTGTGTGGTTGCTGGTGAGTATTTGCTTCAGGTTTCAGACAGAGCCAGAAGAGTACCCAGAAGTCACCTACTACAGGACAGGCCCAACAAAGAAAATAACAGAATGTCACTCGTCATCACCTTCAGCCCCCAACTAAAACCTCTCCAACGCATCATCAAGGATCTACAACCTATCCTGAAGGACGACCCATCACTCTCGCAGATCTTGGGAGACAGGCCAGTCCTTGCTTACAGATAGCCCCCAACCTGAAGCAAATACTCACCAGCAACCACACACCACACAACAGAACCACTAACCCAGGAACCTATCCTTGCAACAAAGCCCATTGCCAACTGTGTCCACATATCTATTCAGGGGACACCATCATAGGGCCTAATCACATCAGCCACACTATCAGAGGCTCGTTGACCTGCACATCTACCAACGTGATATATGCCATCATGTGCCAGCAATGCCCCTCTGCCATGTACATTGGTCAAACTAGACAGTCTCTACGTAAAAGAATAAATGGACACAAATCAGACATCAAGAATTATAACATTCAAAAACCAGTTGGAGAACACTTCAATCTCTTTGGTCACTCGATTACAGACCTAAAAGTTGCAATTCTTCAACAAAAAACCTTCAAAAACAGACTCCAAGGAGAGACTACTGAATTGGAATTAATTTGCAAACTGGATACAATTAACTTAGGCTTGAATAGATACTGGGAGTGAATGGGTCATTACACAAAGTAAAACTATCCCCCCATGTTTATTCCTTTTCTTTTTGCGAACACAGGATCATGTGTCCCCTTCCCACCTCCCCCCCGATTTCAGCTTTCCATTTAGCACAGAGGTTTTCTTGCTTGCTTGCCCTGGTCGCTAAAATGCCTAGTTACGACTCAGGTTAAAAGTGTCATTTCTTTGTGTTGCACTTATACTGGAGAATATCTGGAGGATGGTGTGGATTGCACTCTCAGCAAATTTGTGCATGATACTAAACTAGGAGGAGTGGTAGATATGCTGGAGGGCAGGGATAGGATACAGAGGGACCTAGACAAGTTGGAGGATTGGGCCAAAAGAAATCTGATGAGGTTCAATAAGGATAAGTGCAGGGTCCTGCACTTAGGACGGAAGAACCCAATGCACCGCTACAGACTAGGGACCGAATGGCTAGGCAGCAGTTCTGCGGAAAAGGACCTAGGGGTGACAGTGGACGAGAAGCTGGATATGAGTCAGCAGTGTGCCCTTGTTGCCAAGAAGGCCAATGACATTTTGGGATGTATAAGTAGGGGAATAGCGAGCAGATCGAGGGACGTGATCGTCCCCCTCTATTCGACATTGGTGAGGCCTCATCTGGAGTACTGTGTCCAGTTTTGGGCCCCATACTACAAGAAGGATGTGGATAAATTGGAGAGAGTCCAGCGAAGGGCAACAAAAATGATGAGGGGTCTGGAACACATGACTTATGAGGAGAGGCTGAGGGAACTGGGATTGTTTAGTCTGCAGAAGAGAAGAATGAGGGGGGATTTGATAGCTGCTTTCAACTACCTGAGAGGTGGTTCCAGAGAGGATGGTACTAGACTATTCTCAGTGGTAGAAGAGGACAGGACAAGGAGTAATGGTCTCAAGTTGCAGTGGGGGAGGTTTAGGTTGGATATTAGGAAAAACTTTTTCACTAGGAGGGTGGTGAAACACTGGAATGCGTTACCTAGGGAGGTGGTAGAATCTCCTTCCTTAGAAGTTTTTAAAGTCAGGCTTGACAAAGCCCTGGCTGGGATGATTTAATTGGGGATTGGTCCTGCTTTGAGCAGGGGGTTGGACTAGATGACCTCCTGAGGTCCCTTCCAACCCTGATATTCTATGATTCTATGAATAAAAAAATAAAACCAAAAAAACCCAACCAACTAATCAACCTTCTTAGCACCTCTGTGTAATTTAAAAGATAGAGTGAATCATGAATGTTAGCTTGATTATTTCTTAGCATTTGTATAATTACCCTTTTACTGGAGATAAATTTTAATAACTCCTGCAAAAACAGTTTCACTCAATGCTTACAGAATGGGTGGGTTCAGCAATTCCTGCACTGGTAGGCAAATGGGGCAAACCTGTCACTGCATTATCATCACATTCTGCTCTGCCCAACTGATTGAGTCACTCCCACCACAAAGTCTGCAAGGAAGGTGCCTACTGATGGCTGTTCCATTTGCTCTAGCGAGTCTTTGCAATCTGAGCCCAATGATGCTGGGATAATGCAACGTGTTTGAGTTATACTGATAAGGCATTTTAGCTAACCACCTCCTTTCTTAGGGGAGATGGGCAATCTAATGGTTATTCAACAAGGTCTGGAATACTCCTTGGGTTTGTTCTTTGCTCTACCAACAACTCACAACCATAGAGGCCAACATTTTCAAAAGTGTCCAGTAATTTGGGGGGTATCGATTATGAGAAATTGAAGCCCTGACTTGCAGAGCCCCTGTAGCTCTCACTGATGTTAGCTGAAGAAGTGGGTACACAGATATTCTGAAAAATACATCTGATGGACACTTCTGAGAGTGTACTAGTACTTCTATGTAACTAGTTTACATATCGTTTAAATATATAGTTTATTCCTTACTAAAAGGGTGTTGTGTAGCTCAGTTAACTGGAGCCCAATCTCCTCCCTGATTAAGACTGACCCAAAGGGTTAAGCACAGGTGTTGCACGGGGGAATGGAATCCTGCATTCCAAACCCTGGAACACCACAAAATTGCTCCATGGCTGTACTTGGGCCTTAATGCTGCAGTAGCTTCCATGTTACCTGTGATCCCTCCCTACTTTACTGGTCGATTGGGGGAACTTGCAGATCACCTGTGCACACCCCTAGCCCATCCCCAAAGCATTCCTCCATACTAAGGTAGAGGAAATTCCACAAAACACACCTCTTTGTACCCAACTGTGTGCTGCCCTCTTGTGTAGGTTCCCCACATCCTCCCCATCTCCCTTCAAAGTAGAACAACCCACCAAAGTTTATAGGCACAGATTGGCACTGACATTGGGGAGGCAGGATTTGTCCCTTTATGTTTTGAGATCCTTAGATGGAAGGAACTATAAAAGTAAAAATATTATTAGTAGCACATTTTAAATGTTAGCCACAATAAAACAAATCTATTGCCTTTTAAATTGTAATGCCACCACCTAGTCCACAGTATTTTCATATCAAAGCATTTATTGATCTTACCAAAAATACAGTTTAAAATGCAGTATTTCTTCCACTGAGGAATAGCTCAAATAAGTAAAATAAACAGCTTAGGACCCCAATATATTTAATAGTGAAGTTAGCAATTTAAAGCTCCATTTTGGAGTCCGGATTAATGTCAAAGGTAATTGATTTCCAAAGGGGAATGGTCACAATGAGGAAGTGTTTCAAAAGCATTCTCAAGTTTTACTTGTGTTTGTAAAGTGCTCTGACTTCTTTGTGTGAACGGCACTACTTTATATATAAACAAAGTATTATAAAGAACAAAAGCCTTTTGCATAATTTGCCACGAAGTCTAAGGACAGCACCAAGGTAAACCCTAAATCAAAATAAAATGTACTGTATCAGATTCTAAAAGAATATGGAATATGATGATAGAACATTATGATCAAAGATCTAACTGCTTCTATTACATTATTCCATTTAGCATCCTAGAAGAAACTCCTTACTAATACTGAGTCTATCTAATGTAATATTATATCATTGAAATTCTTTTTCAATGGAAAAAACATGTTTTTTGTATCACCAGTTGAATGCGATGGGAAAGTTCATGTATAAATAAAGGCTCAAGTTTACAAAGAATTACATAAGCCTTATGTAAGAGAGGACAATGAACACACCATATTCAAACTAGAATAATAAAAAACGATAAAAAACTTAGGTCTGATATTGCATTTAAAGGGCCAGATTCTGAACAGTTGCAGTCACTTCTAGTGTAACTCCATTGGCTTTGATTGAATTATTCCAGATTGACACCACTGTAACTGAGATCGGAGTCTGATGTGGTGATTTGCATACGCCAATTTAATGGCAGAGTTAGGATTAGGGCTCAGAAGTTCCTGGATCCTAGACTCACACCATACTTCCTCTCTGCTACATTCATCAGACATGAATGCAATGAAAAAGTCACATGAAAATATAGAATATTATCTAATTTATTGATAGAAACAAAAAACTAGGTTTTGCAAGCTGTGCATGATTGAATGACATTTGGACCACGTCTCGCCCATGATAGTCTGATGGAATGTTTCACATGCTTTTCCACATGTTTATATCTAGTATGTACATTACACACAATCCTCTCCCATCATATTAAAAGAGAATTATTGTGGTTGGAAAATCAAGGACTCAAAAATTAGGAAATGCCAGAATTAAGGATGCCTGTATAACCTTAATTTATACTCCTTATGTTTATGCTCTAGGAGACAATCTTTAATTACATGGTCAGATACTAAGTTTGCACAGGACCGAGCTTCAGTCAGTGCACAGAATGGATTGTGCTCAATTAATGAGCAGTTATTCAGTATTTTGTTTCTCCTTATTGTTCAATGTGCAGCCCTAGGCCTTATTTACTGCACACTATTGAAACTCTGCTCCGAAGACAGAATTGTTAATTTCAGACATTCATGAATTTATTTTCACAAAGTCCCAGTGAGATTTGGGTGCGGGCAGTATTATAATCCCCATTTTACATATGTGGAACTGAAGCACAGAGAAATTAAGGTAAAAGTATCAATTAATTCTGGGTATCCAATCTGAAATAACTAGGACCTGATTTTTCAGAATACTTAGCATTGTAATGTTATGTTCTCAAAGCCCAGCTCCCATTGACTTCAACTGCAGCTGTGAGTGCTCAGCATTTCTGCAAATCAGACCCTACAGTCTCAAATCAGGTACCAAGAAAAGGAGGATCACACAATTAGTGACTATGTGTAAAAAATTTGGTTTACATGGCTTGACTAGCATCACATAAGAGCTCTCTGGCTGAGGCAGACATAGAATCCAATTCTCCAGCACAGCATTAAACTGCCTAAACCATGAGACATCCTTTATCTGACTGCAATCCCCTGCCTCATTCACTACACAGCCACCAAATTCTACAGCAAATGAACTAGAAGTCCTGCAGGCAACAATGCCATTCACTGCTCAACCCTGATTCATTCCCAGAGCAGGTCCATTCTGTGCTCTGAATGAGGCAGGGGCACTGCCTGGTTTCCTTCCAGCTTGCTCACCCTGTTCTTTGGCAGCCTGTCTGGCAGACTGTCAGGAAGTTGGGAGCCTGGAAACCGCGGGTGCATTGGTTCCCAAGCTCTGAGATTCCCAGTTCAGCCAGTGTGCTCAGGGCTTCCAGGCTCCCAACTCCCACTTCAGTCCATCAGGCAGAATATTGTTTTGAAATGATCAAAACAAACTTTTAATTTTTCATTTTTTTTCCTGGATTCTGTTTCTTAGAGAATTTGGAATGCAAACCAAACATTTCGAACTGTAACTGTACCAAATTTTGAACCAAATCCTATAGGAAATGGAATGGTTGTTCTCCACACAGCTGTAGTTGTTATCCTTTATGTAGACCAGCACTAGATGGAATATTTCAGAGTAGCAGCCGTATTAGTCTGTATTCGCAAAAAGAAAAGGAATACTAGTGGCACCTTAGAGACTAACCAATTTATTTGAGCATAAGCTTTTGTGAGCTACAGCTCACTTCATTGGATGCTCACGAAAGTTTATGCTCAAATAAATTGGTTAGTCTCTAAGGTGCCACTAGTACTCCTTTTCTTTTTTAGATGGAATGAAATACTTTGTCAGTGGGTTTCACAGATATTTGCTGACAGCAGGGGAATGGTGAGATTATAGAATCTTTGGGTTCTGTTCCAGGCTCTGGAGGGGAGTGCAATCTGGTGGACAGACTCCCAGTCCCAGTCTCCTCCTTGTGACCCTAAGAACACCTAAATGCCAGCTGGCAAGGGCGTTACAAGAATATCCTGATCCTGTACATTCTGGTTCACCAAAGCAAGGTCTTAAATGAAAGCCAAGGTCTGTCTTTAATATCACTGTGAAATGTACATACAGGTACTCTGTAAGGAGTTATGTATGTGTGCTGAAAATATGCTCCTAGAGTCTGTATCAAGGCTGAGTGGTTTTCTGTCACACAACAGATGTTTATTCACCTGTCCCTTTGACATGTAAATTAAGCATTGTAAATTAACACACTGGAGAGTCATTTTCATACAAAGTCCCCGGGGTGGGGGAGGAGATGTGAAATCAACAGGGAGGCAGCACGCCAGAGAATAAGCTACAGGGAGTTATCCCTGACTCAGATACTGACAATGAACTTTGGGGAATATAAGGGGAAGGCAAAGAGACATCCCTTTATCCTGCATCTAGGAAGTAACTAGACAGTATGATTACATTCATGAAAGTGGGATCACAACCTGCCCTGGTTGGAAACACTGAAAAAGACAGAAGGTTAGCCTAAATAAAATTTAATTTCTAGAAATTTATATGTAACCTCTTTGTTTCTATTATCCTTTCACATTATCTCCTGAACCATGAACCTTTCACAATAAACACATTGTTGTTTTCACTATAAATGTATCTCAGTGCCATGGTATTATACAAGGAGCTGGTCCTGGGTTGAATCATTCAAGCTGGTACATTGTTCCCGGGGGGACAACAGACCTGGTATTCTTGTGAGTGTTCAGTGGATAAGGAGCTGCAGACTAAAGGGGAATACTTCAAAGGGGCTTGGGGTATGGGGTACACCTATCGTTAACTGCAAGGCAAAAAGGGAGGGCTGGCACAGGCTAGAGAAGATTGTTTGGGTGGCTGACAGACTGGAGGTGTCAGGAAGCTGATACCCAGTTAAGCACAAGCAATTCTCCCTCTCACTGGGGACAAGGGGGTAATAAAATTACTCTCAGTCCTGGGTACCTGAGAACATTTACACCCTCTCACCCCAACTCAGTCTCAATTTTCCTCTCCCGTCCCCACAACAGTCTCAATCGCTCCACAAGATTCTGTGTCCCCATCTATTCCCCCAGCACCAGCACCAGCACGAGGTTTGGCGCCTGTCTTTTCTGTATTTTAATAATGCAATTTCCTCTGCCACACTACCTGGGCTTAATGGGTGTTGTATTTTAAATACAACACCGAACACATAATACATAGAGATGTAGTATCTACCAGAAAATTAACTACTTTTTAAAATTCAGTGTAGTATTAAAGTGTGGTAATAATATTAACAATTGTATTGTTTTCTGTAATAATATTCCTATAGTGTTTGAAGGGAACACAAACACCTTGTAAAATAATTGGGCCGGTTTGTAGATCTTAAGGGAAAGTTATTATTGTTGTTATTCTCTAATTTCAACAGGAAATTGTGTTTGTGATGTTTTGGTGCGGGGGGAAGGAGGAGGCATTTCTTTTCCAAAACCTAGAGCGTATTAATGAGTCTACTGGATGAACAGTAAATAAGAAAAGCTAAGGGCAGGCTATGACTCACAACAATCCTGTAATCTAGAACTTGCATCCTTCTCATCTCCCTCTGGTTGTTGTATAGTGGCCTATTTGTTTAACTACTACTTTGATAGAGCTCAGTGGTGGTGAACATTCTAGCATAGCCCCAGAGGCTTCAATGGCACTACACACATTCTTACTGTTAAGCGTGTGCTTAAGTGCTTTGCTGGATCAGGGCCAGATTACTCAGCACCCTGCAGGATTGAGCACATAGTGTGTTACTTCCCATGTGTTCCTGGAATGTGATACCCAGCAGAGATGCATGACAGGCACAGTCCTTAGCTTTAGTGATATGCTGAGTAGACAATAGAATGCATTTCCCCTGGCAGCTTTGATACTCTGTTCAGCCATGTTGTCATCCACAGATGCAGTTTCCACTGCTCTCTAAGCTTCAGAATGGTTTTATAAATCACTTCAAGAGCACTTGAGGACATTTTCTTGCATTTTCTCTCCTGGCACCCCCTTCTCCAATAACACAAACAACACATTTATTTAGGGATTCATTAGCAAAGCATTCTTTAACATTAATCTAGGGAGAAAATCCTGCAGTTGTTCCCTAAACTATTGCTCTGTTAACACTGAGATAGCAACTAATCTGCAGCATGGAGATTGCAGAATGCTTTGTCCTTTCTACCTTGAAAAGCAGTAGAACTCATTAATGAGCCCTTGCTAACTGATTCTGATTTAGTGTCAGCGCTGTCACAGTCACACAGAAGCACACCAATAAAATTTCAATCCGACTTGCTGTGATCATTAAGTCCAGTTGTCTAACAACAGGAGTTCTGCCTTTGTGTTGAATATTGTCAGATCAGGCTCACAGGAGCTCTGCGTTTCAGTCCCTACATGAAATAAATAAAAGTGCCAAAGCTGCCATCTAAAATATAAAGATTAATGGAGAAATTCATTAGTTCAGATGACATGCGTAAGCGCTGCTGTTGGCTATTCTTGGATACCTGATCTCTGATATCCTTTAAAATAAAAGCACAGACCAATAAGTCTGTGGATGTATCAGCTAGATAAATGACTATCAATTCAATAAATAAACAAAATAAAGAATTAAGATCAAGAGCCGGATTAAAATATATTTTAAAACTTTGTGGTCTATTATTACTGTTAGAGCCAGATTGTCAACTCCTTGCTTTCGTTGGCAAACACTTTCTCATGCAAAGAGTCCCACTGACTTCAATGGCATGACTTGTATAAGTAACTGCTCAGCAAGACAGGGAAGGGGTTCACAATCTAGGCCCCAACCTTACCAAGGTTTACCCATGTGTTTAGCTTTAAGCATTTTATAGAGCTAGTTGAGAAATGGATTTTTCCCACTACCAAAAGTGTAGATGAAAACTATTTTTTTATTTTCATCAAAAGTTTTCTAATTTTTTTGAGGGTTTTATTAAAAAAAAGGAAATTTGAAAACTGAATTTTTTTTAAAAAAATTTGTTTTTGGCAACTGAAAACTGAAACATTTCAGCCACCAGACAAACATTTTTGGTTTTACTGAATTCCCACCCCCCCCCCCACATCAGCTGAGTTTTTTCAACAAAAACCTGAAAAAATTAATAAAAAACAGGCATCTCTCTTGTACCGACCAGATAGTAAGCAAAACAAAACAACTCCCCACTCAAACCTTTTAAACTGAAAATTTTTGACTAGCTCTAGAACTTCGCAGGATTGGAGCCATAGGCCATAACAACAACAACAACAACATTGTTTTAGGTGTGTTAGAAACTACTAGGAAGGCAGGTGGTCTAGGTGCCTCTCTCAAACTAATTTAACTAATTTATGAGTCAACAGTGTGCCCTTGTTGCCAAGAAGGCTAACGGCATTTTGGGCTGTATAAATCGGAGATTGCCAGCAGATCAAGTGACATGATCATTCCCCTCTATTCGGCGTTGGTGAGGCCTCATCTGGAGTACTGTGTCCAGTTTTGGACCCCACACTATAAGAAGGATGTGGAAAAATTGGAAAGAGTCCAGCGAAGGGCAACAAAAATGATTAGGGGGCTGGAGAACAGGATTTAGGAGGAGAGGCTGAGGGAACTGGGATTATTTAGTCTGCAGAAGAGAAGAATGAGGGGGGATTTGATAGCTGCTTTCAACTACCTGAAAGGGGGTTCCAAAGAGGATGGATTTAGACTGTTCTCATTGGTACCAGATGACAGAACGAGGAGTAATGGTCTCAAGTTGCAGTGGGGGAGGTTTAGGTTGGATATTAGGAAAAACTTTTTCACTAGGAGGGTGGTGAAGCACTATAATGCCTTACCTAGGGAGGTGGTGGAATCTCCTTCCTTAGAGGTTTTTAAGGTCAGGCTTAGTTGGGGATTGGTCCTGCTTTGAGCAGGGGATTGGACTAGATGACCTCCTGAGGTCGCTTCCAACCCTGATTTTCTATGATTCTATGATAAACTCCACTGGCTCTAATGGTGTTACTCTTGATTTATACTGGTGTAAGTGAAAGGAGAGTCAGGTTCAGGATCCCTGTCTCAAAGCACTTACAATCCTAGGTTTCAGTTTGCCAACACATATACATGTAAATACAATGGCATGTGCATAAGTATCAGCAGGACACAAATAAAAGGATGTGTGTAATGAAAAGTTGTATGCTTGATGGGTGATGCTTGGGACTACCATGTTAGTTTCATGGATAGGATTTCTTTTCCCATTCATCTAGTGGGTTAACACTCTCTGTGAGGGCTTTAGAGGTTTCATGGAGAAAATGCACTTTAAGGAGGGAATTGAAGAAGAAGAGGTTCAAGGAATGGCAGACGAACTCAGGGAGAGATTACAGGCATAAGGCTACACAGAAGAAGCCATAGAGATGACAGTGGGAAGATGATATGACATGCGGAAGTACAGGCTAGGTGGAACACAGGGGCAAAATGGAGTCTAACGGCTCACTTCAATGAAATGAGAAGGGCATTTGCATGTAGCATCATAATTTACATCTGTTAGCACAAGGTGGGTACGGAAAACATATCTTCCCCAAATTTGTAAATATCAGTCTTTTCACAGATATTTCTGAAGGAGAAAAGGGACCTATGTTCTAACTTTTTTGCAGCAAATACTTTACCCAATGCTAGTTAGCATCACTAAGAGTAATACATACACTGAGAGGGGAAACAGACACCTCTCTTTTGCTCCCATGCACTAATGAAGCCTTATTACTAATATACCCTTTAAAAACACAAGTTTCTCTGACTCTAAATCGAAACACACAAATACCTTTAAAGATAAACAAAACTTTGTTTTCCAAAATATCTTAGCTTTTAGCTTTCACAGCAGACTTTCTATATGTTCCTTTGTTGTGTAGGGAACAACAGTAATCAAAAATATCAAGCTAAAGGGACAACACATTCAACCGATAAAACACTAACTATGAATCATTACATCACCAGAACAAACCCCCCCTGGACTGATCATGTCCTGAGATCATTTTTTTGTTGTTGGCATCCTATTGACAGGAGTTGCAACCTATGATGTAGATAGTTTGCAATGTCTCATGTGACTGCATAGGCCAATCCAAAATTGCATGATCTTTGGCAGTTATTGCAAATGTATGTATAAGCTGCCTTTTTCAAATTAAAGTTCTCATTGGTGTCACATGGCCCATACTTTTAACTTATTTCAAGAACTATCCTTCCCTCTGAATTATAGTATAATGCGTTTGGTAGGCAATGAACACAATACTTACAAAACAGTGAAGAGCACCTTGATTGCTGAAAGACTAGGCCACTGTGAAACTGCTTAGCCAGGCTGTGTCTTAAGATACCTATAGCTGCTTTTCCAGATACGTTTGTCCCACTTTTCTGGAAAGTTCAGATTTTTAAAAAGCAGGAAAGAGATCTAGATACTATTCTGACCTTTAATTCAGAATCAGGAACATAAACAACTTTTTTTTGAGAGGTTAGAATTAAAAAAAATAATAAGCTAATAGCTGTTGAATACCATTTGCACACTATCTAGTAATCATAGCAGGGACAGTTATCGCATAACACATTTTGTTCTCTTCAGTCCAGGAAGGGTACAGTCTTTTGATAGTTCCTTTCTTTCCCCCAGAATATAAGCAGGCTCTTGAAATCAGGGGATGGGTTGAAGGTCTCTTCTGAATAGGGTTGCCAACAGTCCCTTATTACAAGGGACATCCCTTATTTTTTCATCTCTGTACAAGATCAGGAGTTGCTGAGTGCTGAAAAAGCAGCAAGAAATGCTTCTGGTAAATGTTGGTGAGTACTGATTATTATATTATTATTATTAAAGATAATAAATAATGATAAAACTAATAATAATATCAGGAGAAGGGGTGGGGTGGAGCTGGTAAGAAAACAGTTCCTTATTTTTGAAATACAATGTTGTAAACCCTACTTCCAAAGAAAATTCGGATTCCTTTCTTCCCTGGCTGGAAAATGGCTCAGCATGCAAAGTCTCCCACTCTTTCTGCAGCCAGGCTGGCTGTTTTTCTCCTCTCACTAAGGCCATTGATCCACTTTTTCTCTCTGTGTGTATGAGGACTTGATTTCCTCTCTCCAGGGAGACTTGGGATATGTCCAGCCAATGGCCACTTCTCTGGGGCTGACTCCTGAAGTCTCCTAGTTGGCCTCTCTCTTCTTCCTCCTTCCTCCAACATGACTTCAGTGTGCTCTTTTCACAAACGGAAGGAAGGAGGTAATTATATCAGTAATTAAAGATACAGTATTGTGCCTAAAACCAAGGATCAACAACTGTCATGGACAAAGCTGTTATGTTGCTGCTAATATGGGTGGCTTAGTTTCAGGTGTAGCAAGCAGATTGCAATCACAAGCTCTGTATATTCGTTGCTACAGGCAAGCTTTGAATTTGGCATGCCCAGACACCATTAAAAGTGATACTGTCACAAACGCCTTACAAAATCTCCAGATTAATTTAAAAGCACTCCAAAATGCTATATTTCAAGACATAAAATGAGAAGTGTAAGTACAACACCAAGATGGCCTCTCTGTGCAGGAGAATTTGCTTCAGTTTCTGAGAACTACCCTGCACTCTGTGCAACATGGGAGGTTGCAAAGGACGCAGTGAAAGATCCTGAAATGAGAGGTCAAACTGGCGGCATAGGAGCTCAAATGGAAAAGTTTAACTTACTCTTTTACTTTGAACAAAGACAAAAAGTCATAAACATGGATCAAAGTTTCAGGAACAGAAGGCCAATCTCTTAAAAAAATTACACTTACTTCACCTCAGTGCATTCAATCAGATGAAAACTACCATTTACGCTGGGAGCAAATTTACCAAAAAGGATTAAAGTTGGAGAGAGTCTGAATGGCTGAACTTCCAAGGAAAAGTTACCAAGAAAATGCAAATAGGGACAACTGAACGCAGCTACCCAAATTCAGGAATTTTATAAGTACATCTACCATGAACTAATTGATTTTACATTGTCCAGTATTCAATCAAAATCTGAATAGAAAGGCTACAAAATTATTCAAACATATTGAAATGTTCATAAAAATTCCAAAAATAACAGAAACACAAATTCAAGAGGTGCTTCAGGTGTATGGTTTCAATTTCAACCATGATTACTCAGCTTCATCTATTGCAAACCATCAGCCTATAGAAAGATCACTGAAGTCAGTTCAGAAATACCTCAGTTTGCTTATCTGACTCAAATATCAACTGTTTTCTGAAGTGGTAAAATTGATAAAAAATTATTTTGATGGTACTAGCAACCTATGCTGTTAGAGTGCATAGTTTCAGTGATCTATGTCCTGCTAAAACATGGCTTTGATACACAACGGGACAATCACAGCTCAACTGGTATATGATTTTACTTGTACACAAAGAAAAAAATGACTTCCAGCTTACCAATGCTGTAGAAGATTTCATTTCAAGAAACTCGGAGAGAAGATTGTTTGTAACATTTTCAAATTTCTAAATAGCTCTTTTTATTCATTTAAAAAGTAATGCTTTAATGAGTATTTTTGTACTAATAGTCCACTTTTAATAAATAGAGATAAACAAGCTTCTGTTCCAGACTCAGTGTTTCCTTTATTAATTTACTCCCTAAGTTTTTTGGGGGCTAACCCTCCCTTGGCAGCTTCTAGCTGTTTACAGCCATGAGAATTCAGCTGTCAGAACCAGGGTGATGCACTTCCATTTAGTCTGTCCTCACAAGAAGGTGCTAGCTCCTTCTTGAACTATCAGGATACAACCCTTGTGGGCCCTGGCATAATTCCAACACTGATACTAACCCTCTTTCCTTGGGCGCTCCCAGAATTTGGAGACAAGCCCAGTTGTGTCTAACTACTGTAATTAATAATACATCAGAGTTATTTCAGAAATGTCTCTGATTTCTTTAGGCAATATGCCTTCTTGGTCATTCTGTGATAAACTAAAATACACTATATTCCTTAAACAGAGGGTAGTTCATTTGTACTCTGTGGAAAAGCTTTTCTATTGCAGTACTGTAATAATACTACAAAATACAGTTCTACTCCTCTGTGCCAACCTTTTGAGCAAGGAAAATCTTAGACCATTTTTATAGTGGTGTTACTACACTAACACTAATGACTGCTTTTCACAAGTTTTAGTGAGAGAAGGAACAGGCTCTCAGTATATACTTGCAACAATAGAATTTGATCCAATTATTTTCCCAGTTTGGGGGTAATTTCCTCATTATAAATATGGCATAAAATAGATTGTGAGGCTGAAATATGACACCTATCCATTACAATGTATCAAATGATCTATTACACCAGATGCACCAAGTTGTACATGTCTTTATCTGCCACATGGTGTCACTGAGAACTACAGCGTCATAAAAAGAAGTTTAGTAAAATTGGTCACATAAGCAAGGAACATTTGTGGTTTTCATTCTTTATAGGCTAAAACCTATTGGGACAAATTCATCTTTGACATCAATCTAGTTACACCAGGGATGAATTTGGCGTAAAGTCTTATCTTACTAAAAATTCTATCTTTCCATAAAAATATCACACATTCTGTAGTATTAGCGATTGTTGTTACATGGAAGTATGATTCTCAAGGGAGCAGAAGCACTTCCCTGGTTTATTTTGTTTTGGGAGCCTTTTAGTCGGAAATTGCAGGATATTACTCTCCTCTAGATTGTTACAATCAGAGACAAACTAGGACTTCTGGCTGTCATTATGCTGATGGCCTATGAAGAATTTCATGTCAATAATGGGAGTAGAACTCAAATGCTCCTGCTCCACAACACAGGACAGTACTAGTTGAGCTAAAATAGGAATCTCCATTAGCTGTCAATAATATTGGCCACAGTGGAACCATTCTGATTCCAGCTAGCAGAAGTCACTGGAACACATGTTCATTTGCCAGTACATTATATTGTTTCATGCTCAGTCACATACTTTGGAGTTTATTTTTGGTCAATCTGATTGGCTATAAATGCACATCACGATTAATAATAGTATGTTTTGTCGATCAGAAAACAAACTATGTGGGTGATAGGCACATAGGATACTAGTAAATCTGACATCACATAAACTACCCAGATCTCATCGGATAAGACCACATTCGGTAGAGTCTGCCACATCCCCAAAGACCTTGCTCTCTTATGTGAAGGAATACACCTTATGAGAAAATTACATTGTGATTTCAGGTGATATAAACAATTAGTGAAATTTTTCCCACACTCTTTTATGTAATACTTGCATATTTTAATGTTATTATATTAATGTAATTTAAGAGATAAAGATTGTAACTATTTATATTTTTATATATTTTGTAAAATTGAGAGAGAAAGAAAGAGAGAGAGAGAGATCTAAAATAAATTACTAGAGAGCCAGCATTTTTAGTCTTATGCAAAATATGTGAGGTTGAGAGGATAGTATGCTATACCTTTTCAAGGGCTGTAGTAAATGCTGCTTGTATAGCACCTTCTAATGCTCCCCTGGGGTGTTAAGGCTCTGCACCTCTTCCAAACCACTCTGCCTATCAGGCACAGTTCAGCCTATGCCAACTAAAATCCACAGGGCCAGATTCTTAGTATAAAATTACATAGCTTCAATTGAGTTCAGTGGAGCTACACTGACTTATGCTAGCTGAGAATCTAGCCACTATTTACATTTCTGATGTCATATCCAAGGATTACAAGGTTTAATGTAATAACTGTAAATAGTCAAATATGTGTTACTGACTAGCACATCAAGATTTACATTATCAAAGTGTGGTGCAAACTTTAATTATGAGGGATAGGATCCTGCACTCCTTATTCGGGTAAAAATCAATGGGAAGTTTGGGTTATGCAAGGAATCCAGGATTGGTCTCACAACTGTGTAATAAGGCCACTCAATCAACAGCATATATATGGAAAATATCACTAACTATTTATTGCTGGCAGGCTATGATGTGTTTTACTACACAGTATGATTTCCGTAGTATATCCACTGTGCAAGGATGATTTCTTAACCAATTTTGACTACCATTTAGTAACCCTACCATTCACACATTCAATATGTCATATCTTCACAGGGTACTGTATAGAACTGTGATGACTTGCATGTACAGGCAGCAGATAATCCTGTAACATTTGTAGTTTTCCTGACTCTCCAGTTATGAATGTACAATGTTTAGACTAATGAATTTCATGGTTGTAGATTCACAGCATGTATTGTAAACATCTGAAGCTTAGAAACAGTTTATAATATCTTTCTTTTTCTTGGTAAGAATCAGAGTTTCTTCTCTTTGGATTTTCAAGGTTCCATTACTTCAAATGACAATATACTTTTAATTTGCCACATAACATGTACAATAAAGTGAAAGCTATAGGTTATTTATTATGAAAAAAATCTGTTATGTCTAGTTGGTTCTTCTGTGGAAAAGAAGTGACAGTTCTGTTTATAGTCACATTCACTCTGTAACTTTCCTGTGTCACCAGGTAAAACAGGAAATAATAATAATTAGCACATTGGCTCCCATTTCTGGAAAATTCATGTAAATATATGCTGCAGGCAAAAACAGAAATGCATTTTTTTAACCAGAATCACTCAGCTAACAGAAAGTGCTGTCCAGTGCTGAATTATTTTTAATTTTTGTAGTCAACCTTTTCATACATATTCAGAATTGACTGCATCATGAATTTTGATTTGTGTGGAGAGTATGGAGGGGAAAGGAAAGACATGACTGACACTTGAAAAAGGGCCAGTGTGTTTTGATTGTTAAATGATTTACCAGATTACAATCTGTGATGTCTGATACATGCAGCCATGGAAAATCCATTGAAATCCATGTTTGCTAAATAAACAAACCAACAAATACAAATATTGATAATCCTACTCAGAATATTGTAAAAGACATTAGTGACAAGGCATCTGATAAGGTCCTCTCTGTAAACTGATCAACAAAAATGCTGGTACTTCCTTTCTGATTATACTGACACTTGGGGTGCAAAATGTGGAGAATGTGACAAGAAGCCCAATCCTGCAAGGTGGTGCCAAGCATCCTCAGCTTCTGTGGATTTCAGCTTCTTCCAAGAAGTGCCCAGCATCTAGCAAGACTCGGTCCTAAATTAGGGAAGGTAACATTTTTAACTGTGTATCTCAGGTTTCATGATGAGAGGGACTGGTAAATAGCAGAGAAAGCTCTTTACCAGTAGGCCACCTGTTCAAATCCTGCCTAGGTTCGAAGTCTTATTCCTATAGTGTTCACTTCACAAAACAGCACAATCATAGCTCCCATTAATTGGTACTAATGCTGGCGATGTTAGTCATGGTAATAGGCCATAAGAACAGAGTCCTAAATAAAAATTCAAACTGAAAGGAGACAAAACAAGTTGCTTTAACCCAAGGACACCTGTTAAAATCTGTCTTGTGCAGCCAAAACATGTCTGAAAAGGAGACAGCGGCAGACCATAACTCTTTCTTGACCTGAATCTCCTGTAGCACAAATTTCATTACAGTTTTAGGGTCCTGTCACATGCCATGAATGATTCAAATTTTGGTGTAAATTATATGAAAATTTACATAGCACAAACCTCATACATGAAACTGATCTTTATCAATGTGGGTTAATGATCACACAAAGAAACAGTCACTCAGTCTGGGGAGCAGGAAGTGCAATTACACAAATTACACAAAGGGAAGTAGGAAGAGAAATAGAATAAAGGGCTCAATCCTGCTCTCCCTAGAATCATTGGGTGTTTTACCATTGGCTTCAATAGGGACAAGATCAGTCTCAAAGAGAATCATGCTCAGGCAAATAAAATTGATTCATAAAACCCAACACTGGGAAAAGTCGAGGCTGAGAGTCCATGATAAAGCTACCTTCAATTTATTTAACTCACATAGCTGATGCTTATGTAGCAGATAATCCATACAGAACCTGACCTTGCCAGCATAAAACCACAATATTATGCAAGGGTAGCTTTCTTGAATAGTATCTTTAATGTAATGGGTCTAAATAGACTTCTGCCTAAATGACAGAGATAAGATCTTCATGTTCCATTTACTCTTTTTCTTGAACAGACATTAACTGTGGACAGTATAAGCAATATTCTGTTCAATACATCTGCACTCCTTTGTGACTTTCCAAGTGTATCAGAGAATATAACACATGACTGTTTGCTTGTTTTTCTGGTAGCATTACTCTGATGAAACAAAGCAACTGGTAATACTTGCACATTATACTGTACTCCATCGTCCAACACTGGCTGGACAGAGGAAGGGAAGTTTTATGTTTAAGGACTCAGAAGATCTGAGATGGATTTCTGGCCTGTTCTGCCACAGATTTCCTGTATGAAATGGAGCAAGTCACTTAATCTTTCTCTTCCTCAATGTCCCATTTCTAAAATGGGAGTAATAATACTTCCTTACCTCATAGGTTAAATTCATGAACTTTTGTGAGATGCTCAGATACTACAGTAATTGAGACTATATAGACACCTAGATAGTGTGGAGTGGTATGAAACTCAGTGAATATAAAAGTAACAGGTTTTAGAGCACCAGAAGTGGCAATGACACTGTGACAGGATAAATAGTACGAGAAGTCTGTAGCTAAGGTAGCTTTCCCGGTACTGTGGTGAGAAACCATCCATTTCCTACATCCTACAAGCTGATGGAGTTGCTGAGTATAGTATGAAGTGTTTGCTTTCTTCCGTTATCATAGATAAAAAATTAATTTGCCTAGAGTTGAATTTTTTTAAGCAATCAGTAAGACCCCACCTATGTGCTAGTGTACAGTTGTGTACCTCAGAAATTCTTTTTGATATTGTTCAGAAGCCAAGGCATACTTGGGAGGATAAGAAGTATTTTTAACTATACTTAGCAGGCTTCATTAGGTCTACTGAAGTGGTGCAGAAGGTTTAATATACAGAATTACTCACATGTCTAATGAATAATTCTCACTAGCTAAATTTATATTCTATGATAATTTAAAATAAGTTCTTGCTCCCCGCTCATTCAAAAATATGGTAATATTTTATAAGAACTAAGCACTACAGAAAAATTGGTGGCACATGCAGAAATGTTTTCTTTCTGAGGCACAGTAATTTTGGAATATTTTCTTTATAGGAGTAGAGGCACATTGCTTCCATGTAGAGTCATATAAAAATGTAGATTATCTGGCTGCTAAAGTAAGGATAATAGTAGGCTGGCAAGCTAAACACTGACTGATTGAAAGTTACTTATCTCCACAGTTTTCACACTCTATACTCTATCCGCAGTTCAGTTAGTGAAATCCTGAGACTACAGCTGAAATCAGATTTGCTGTGGCAAATTGAACTGTTTCTAGTGCTCTGGATCTGCAAAGAAACAAAGGATCTTTACCCATCCTTCTTTGCAGTTAGTAGAATCTGATTGTGCGGGATACAGCTGCCTGCTGCTGGTGGTGATCCTTGCTCAGTGTTCCAGAGGAAGGAGAAAAACAGATCTTCCCTGTCAAGAAAAATATCTTTCCTGGCTCCAAATCGGATCATCAGTAAAACCCTCCGCTTGTGAACAAGTATTACCATCATTAGACATCTAATTAGAGCTCTATGAAACTTGGCTGTTTCACTTTACAGAGATTTGTTGGAACACTTTCTTTGCTCTGAGTGGGTTCATAGTCACTGAGGTTTTGAATCTGAGCAGTTTGAAACCATTTGAAATGGCAATTTTTGATACAAAACTATAAATCAGTCCAGATTTGTCAAGGGTTCAAAACATTAGCAAATCTGTGAATGAAACTGGCCTGAACATTATATAGAACTTTTTTATACTCAGAATAGTGTCTATCTTCTATTCACACCAATGAGAAGCAATATCCATTTTACACATACCTTAGCAAGAATTATATTACAGATTTACATCTGCACTCATAGCTGATGCTAGCAATAACTATATTCAAGACACTATCTGAAGATTCTCAAATCACAGTCCTAAGACATCATAACGTTTAGTTACAACTAGCAATGCCAAATTTCAGCTCTTGGGTTACAATTTCTTGGCACCCACTTTTCAAAATTTTACCGTTGGACATTTCACTTGGCACTAGAAGTGCCTCATAAAATTGCTTTTTTTTTTTTAAATTAAGAAATGCTTTTGTCAGATTAAAATATTTGTTAAATTTAAGAAGTTACATTATTTATATTGTATTAAGTGTGCTTACCAACTAAACAATACAAAATGAGACCATGAACCAGGTATACAATTGCCCTCTTCACAATGATCCAGCAGCTATGTGAAGAAGATGGTAACTGGAGTTTATTATTTCTCCTAGAAAACATTTTTTTTTTAGAAACAATAGAGTGAAACTCGAGATGAGCAAGGAGGACACTTTCTGTCCTAACATGGAGGCTTCAAGTGTAAGTCTTGGTTTCATGCATATTCATCCAAACACAAAACACTGTTATCCAAGATTTGAAGAAATACTAGAACTCTGAGGAATATCTGCAAGGCCCATGACAAAACCACATCAGCCTTAGAGTCATAAACTGGATCAGAGTCACAGTATATATTTACCTTGTTCTGGGAATTTCCTGTGAATGTAAGTGGAATTGCTTAAATTGTTGTCTCTCACTCAGCTTAATACATGAGCTCACTAGGAAAAAACAAGGGTATGGGGAAACACTGGGGTGAAGACTTAGGATAAACAAGAAAAATGTGCCCTAAAAGCCTCATGTCTTCTCCTGCAAAGGTGCAATTTAACCCCTCAGTCCTGCAATGAGATGCATAGAGGAACAGGAGTCTGTCTAAAAGCTTAAGTGATCAGTGTAAATGAAGACATGCAAAGCAAGTGAAAGTCCTGGTTGGCCTTAACCCTTGGCTGGAATGTAGCCTGCCTTCCCTTTGTGTTACCATGGATCTCTTCTTTCCCCTGAACTTAAACTGAAGAGGACTTAACAATTAAGTTAAATTTTAAAACACATAAATGCCTGTCCCCTCTCTCCCCACCCCACGTTAGGTTTTCCTTTAAAATTTAATTCCTAACCTTCTATCTTAATTAAATCCAGGATGTTTTGCATTGCTCTAAACATTTCTGGGATTAAACATTTTTATCTCAATTATGATGATGATATTTTATTATAAATTCAATGTATAATTAGTAATAGCAATTATAATCCTTCAAAAAGTTTAATAATTTAAAATGATCAAGGATTCCATTAAAGTGGATTATATACAAGATGGTACCAAAAGGTAAATTTAGGGACATCAAACATCTTTTTAAAAACCAAAGTATTAGAGTTTTAAAAAAGGCATTTAGAAATTTCTTCATTTGTTTTTAAACTGCCTGATCCTGTTTCATAACCAACGTATGTATCATTGCATATTTTACATAGAGGTAGAATAAATGTGTCAGACTAACAATATCCTGTAATAGCCTGAACAAACTTTATGGAATTAAGATAAGGTTTAATTTAATTCAATAAATTTTATTGAATTAGGGTTAATACCTTGGGGTACACTGTATTAAAATGCAATTACGTAGGTGTTACAGTGGCATTGTATGTACCTTCTCTCATAGGGAGAAGGGATGCTAAAGAACTTCCTCCATTATCAACGCTTTGAAGCCAACCCCCTGAAGAGAGATGCATACACTAGTTCAAACTGGATTCTCCAGGGATCAACAGACTAAGAAAGAGTTTTTGGATAAACAGTCTGGTTTTAAACAGGCTCAGGGCCTCCTTCCTGATCCAGCAAACTGACAGGACCCCTACTCTACTGGGAGCCCCAATCCTTAGGGCAGTGTTGGAAGGACTGGGCCTACTGAGGACTCATAAGACTGGCTGTTCATTTTGAGCTGAAGCTGTGATGGACTGGTAACCACACTGAATAGCCCTTAGGTGGTGGTGGTGGTGGTGGTGTGTGTGTGGGGAGGAGGTGTGGGGGGTTGGGTTTGAAGGATTATTCTCCCCAAAATCCTTGTTAGGATTGGAGTTAACTCTGGTAAGTTTATTAGGCTATGTGTAGGTTCTTTTATTATTTTTAATATGGTTTCTCTGTAATATCTTTTACTGTAGGAATAAAATAGGCTTTCATAGAAAGAACTGTGGTACTTATAACTATAGTAATTACACCTGTTAACTGTCTCTGAGGAGAAAGCAAGCTGATGTCCTTGGGCAATCTATGTGTGCTGGGAATAATACAATGACAACAGAGAACGGTGCAGCCTGGAAATACCCCACCCAGCAATGCAATGGGTAGGAAGCTGGAAACCTGAGAGTGGGTGTCCTTGCTGACCACTGAGGGGAAATGCAAGTGCAATAGTCGTAAATTGTAGCAATAAGCACTTGAGTAAAATACACACTTGGAATTGCTCCATATGCGTGTGCCCAGTTCTACATCTCTGAAGTCAGTAGGATTGTATACTTCAGTAGTGTAGGATTGAGTAAAGGTCATGAAATGATGTAATTTTAGAATAACCACCTATGGTGTGTTGTTATTACATTGAGAAACATGTTATCATTAAGGAATTTTGGAAATTTTTCATCAGAATTATTTTCTGATGGAAAATGCACTTTTCAAAAAATCAAATTTTTGCATGGGAAATTTCAGGTTTGTCAAAAATTTGATTTTCCATCAGGAAAAGTAAAATGAAATGTTTTGTTTCCTCTTGGTTTGACCCAAATTGGATATTTTGTTCTGTTGAAATGACCTAAAACATTTTGTTTCAAATCTGTTCAACATCAAGTGGCATTTCCCTATCATGAAGAATTGCATCCTGGGAGTAGTAATTTGGGACCTCATTCTCTCCTATGGGCTGGGCTTCCTGGAGGACTACATTCCATAATGCACTATGACTCCTGCTCACCCGGTTGTGTAGTACATCATGGGAGTCACATGACTAGGTGCATAATAGAAGTGATAGTCCAGTTAGGGATCCTGGGAAGAATAGGGGCATGAGGGTCCTCGATACATGAGGCAATGTGACATAACAGAGAAATGCGGTTTCATGTTGAACTGTGCTGAAGCATAATGGTTTTGGTCAGTTCAACAACTGGAAATTTTGAGAATTTTTTTTGATATTTTAGTTTTTCATCTAGATTTGGGATCAAAATATTACACTGAAAATGTTGAAATATTGGAATTTCCCTTGGGACAAAAATTCCGAATTTCAACCATCATTAGCTGACCATCATTAGTTTTCTGAGGGAGAAAAAATGGTAAGACCAACTATGGTATAGTCAACTCAATTAAAAAATCACGGCAAATTATCAGTTTTTTCCTATACTTAGATTAGGAGATACTTGTAATACCTACGTGGTTAATGTTGGCACACCCTGATTGAAATGGCTTCATAGGTACAGAGTGACAGCTTCTCTGTGAATCACATGAATTAGAACTTTTGCTTGTCAATCACAGTGCTCACTCAGACCTGTCATCTCTCTAAACTGTATTGCTCAGTAGTGTCATATGGCACTGGTAAAGACTCACAGTCATTTTCTTCTAATACTAAACAAGAAACTTTATTCGATTATTTAGGATCATTTCTAATTTTGCTCTGCCCCTTTGTAGAGCTTCTGACTAGAACATTCTCCAGCCCCTTCCTGCCTTGCATCCTGCTACATTTTTAAACAAACAGTACCTAGATAGTAACATTTTCTCATGCTAACACAATCCTCACGATTTTGGCTCTTCTGGGGGTATTTTACTATAATCATCTTAATAAGAATGAAATTTACATCTGTCACACAAACCCCAAATAAATGGGACCAATAAGGAAGACGAGGGGGGGAGTGTGTTTTTCCCACAAACTCCAGCTGCTATGGACTATGTGCTGGAGAATTTCACTTTAAATGATTAAATAAGACTCAAGCCATAAATTGTTATAAAAATTTGGACTTCTCCCAAGTGCTAAGAGGGGGTGAATCTATATTCTAGTTTGAGCCTGTTAGATCTTTACTGAAGAATGCATATAGAATAGCTTGTATTTTATCCTATAGATGGAACAGAATTAAAGCCAAACATCCCATAATTCCCAGTTTTTCCATTTCCACAGCTCCTAAATCACAGACTGCAATTTCCCGGTCACAAACTATATGCAACATATACATAATATGCAACCAGAAAAAAGAACCAAAGATGTTTTATTTCTGGTCCTAATACTTTCTGTTTAAACAAACAAACAAATACAGCTGCTGCTCAGAGGGATTAAGATAGGACCTGAGGTAGCCTTTCTTGTATTCCCCTTTACTACATCTAATTTCAGTCTACATTAAGTAGAGCCAGTTGCTTAGGATGCTAATGGTCTTTGTTTGGACTTCTATGCTTCCTTGGATATCATTTTCTTTTGACTCACTCACCTTTAATTCTCAAGCATTTTCTCTCTGGGAGTATGGAACATTTTAGAATGTTTCATGCAAATCTCTCATAAATATAAACTCAAACTCTTACATCTGGAAAGGGGGAGAGAGCTCAGTTTTGCAGGAATGCTCTTATAGACATCTACAGTTCAACAGATCAGCCTGTCCTTGCTGGTTCTTGTGAATCAACAGTAACTTCTACAACCTCTTGTGTCCACTTTTGCTGTGCCATTTACTGAAAAGAAGGAACAAATTATACAAAAGTCATTTAACCCCATCAGTGCTACAGGGATCTAAGGCACACACAACACTTCCAATGTGAGCTTAGTGATAGAGCATGGTGTAAGCAGGACACGTTGTTGCTACAATGATTTAAATTAATAGTCTTGGTCTCCTAAACGCTCAGTGGTTCAGAGGTACAGCATGGGATGGGTTAATATCAATGCTTAAGTCTCGGAAATTGCTTTATTCAGAAATTTGAGTTGAAATGACATACAGGAAGAAGATAACAAGCACTGAGTAGCAATACAATACATTATTTTAGTGAAGTCTAGTTAAAGCTTGGCAATACAAATATAACAACTGACAGGATTTTAAAGCTTAAATATATGTTTTTTAAAAGTGTCTAAACTGTGTGTTCAGCAATCTGAGCCTGATGTGTGCCTTCTTTGGAAGCTTCTACTAGGCTTACAGATGCTAATTCCTTCTTTCTTCCATGCTGACATCATACACAAACTGCCATGTCAAATCTAACATTTGGAAGCAGCAAAAAGAAGCATTATTAGCTCTTGTTTGCAGCTTTTGCTGAAAAGTCAGTCCAAGACCTAATTGGAATTACACTGCAGTGCAAAGTAGACAGTAACTTTCAGGGACTCAGAAAGAGGAGGCATTAAATAAATTACTGCCTTCAAGCCTGCAAAGCTTTTTCTGAGTACGTTACTCAGTGAGTAATTCCTGACATATAATAGCCTTACAAACAAAATATATTGCAGAATTTTTGCAAGAATAATTTTTTCCATAATCATGAATGAAATAAAACCATCAACTGCCTGTATGTTGGATCTGATTTAATTTATTTGTTTTAAAGAATTTAGCTTTTGCTTTTCTCTCTCTCAAGATTAGTAAACTCTCAAAATCTCTTTTGATCACTAGGCCCTGCACAGTCTAATAAAAGCTGCTAAATCACTGCTGGGACAAAGGTCTCCACTGTAGTGTGTATGAAAGAGAAGATTTACAGTCATATGCTATGTTAAACAGCCTTGGTGAATGGAATACAGTGCACTGCATCTGTGACAGGCTGAAACAAACCACATGCCAGCTCTGATTTCAGACTTACATAAGAGGCAGACCATGCTATATCCTCAGCACGTAGGGAAATAAAGCCATCAAAGGGGTGTGGGAAGGTGGAACTAAGGCAGAGGAAGCAAGGTTTGGCTTGTTTTTATTACTGCTTTACTGTACAGGATATTTCCAAATTTAGTTTATGACCCTTTATACCCTCCAGCTCTCTTTCTCATCTGGGCAACTGTATACCATTTGTATGTTCTCACCACAGTAGAAACGAGATGCTGCAAGAGTTTTAGAATAACAAAATTTTCTGTAATACTACTTTACCTGAAAAGTAAGTGTGGGGTGCAGGGGGAAAGAAGAGGAAGAGAGGAAAGTCAACCAAGCTGTAGGTGCTACCAAGTATTCCTCTGGGTCATCAAAATGATCAGGCTAATATTTCAACTGCCTTTCCACTTCTTCTCGAACCCTTTGTATTTACTTTACTTCAACAAAAAAGAGCTTGTCCTTTAGCGCCAATCAGATAAGCACCCACTAAAAGAGATAACAACCCTTCATTATTTCTTAAATTTATTCAGACTCTATTTTTGAAGAAACTGAACCTCAAAGTAGCACCATGCTGTCTTCTCAAGTTTACCTATGGCACACTAAAGATTGCTGCTTTTCAATTACGCAGCCAAAACAAAACACCAGCAGTAACGACACACCAAAGGAGACAAAGGCCAATAATACTTGATACACATTTCTTTTTATATAGGAGAGGGAGGGCAAATAAAAAACAAGGCAGTTTGACTCATATGGTCTTCCTCAGAATGCAGTGACAGTGGTCAGGAGGGAACCATTTATGCTAAATAGAACACAGTCCTAGTTTTGAAAGAAATGCTACAAAGTGTCACAGCTTTTTCATGAAGTTGGACCATTTTCAATAATTAGCCATAAAACAAGAACAACTCAAATGATAAGGGTTTTGAATATTTTGTTGCAAATATTTCACACATCCCTGTTCTTCTCCAATTAGCTGTGTAATTAAGCCTGTTGCACTCTTTTAGATCGATGCTGTTATACCAGAGGGTCAAAATTGTCACCTGAGTGTCTCAGTTTAGTAGTCCGAACGAAGCGGGTATTCACCCACGAAAGCTTATGCTCCAATATGTATGTTAGTCTATATGGTGCCACAGGACTCTTTGTCAGTTTAGTAGGTACCCCAACATGAAGGTGCAGAAAATCAGTGGTAACTCCTGACAATTTTGGCCTGTGCTTTTTGTTACATTTAGTATACGGGGGCCAAATTTTCTGCTGGTGTAATTCAGCTTAAGTCAGTGGAAATACACCAGCAGAGGATTTACCTCAAGAAGTTTAGGAGAGTACAGAACACATATTGAGTTTTTCCAGAATCTCCTTTAAATTAGAAAGTAGCCCAAAACCAAAACATCCCATAAAGTTTGGCATGATGCGTTCATAATCCAAACTCAGATCCTGATCCAAATATTTTGCTAGGCCCCTTTCTGTATTATGTGCCAAAATTAAAACCTAGATGTGACTACAGCTCCACACGCACCTAGAATTTGTGCTGCTTGAAATTTGGATGCAGATATACATTTTCTGCCTTGGACCTCTCTAGTATATATATGTTAACTGGTGTGAAGGAGCAAATTTTAAAGGAACAGCTGATCATTCGCAAAGATAATTCATCTTAACAGATCTACACCCCTCCTCCTTATATTACATTAAATCCTTTCATATAACTGAAATTTATCAAACCTTCTCTGCTAAGTACTGCAGCTGATTACCAGAAAAAGACTCCATCTTTTGATTACACATCTCATCTTGCTGGGAACAGTATACAGAGTTAAAAAATTACGCAAACAGTAGAGAAGCTTTGCATTACACATAGGAATAGAGAATATGTCATAACTAAGGATCAAAGCATTAGCTCCAATAAGTCTAGTAGCCTGCCTCAATCAGTAGCCAATATCTGGTTGTTCAGAGAAATGTAAAAGCCCCCAGATTCACACACACACTGCAGGTAGCTAATTTTTATACAAAGCTGAATAATGGGACTAGAAAAGGGAGTAGAAGAAATGACTTCCTGACCACAGCAGCAATCAGTTTACATCTTGAAACACAAGATTTTTATACCCTTAGCTTTACATACAACCTCCAGATGATGTTGGTCATAAAATATTCCATTATTCTGTATTACTATTATCACACATATTTAAGCAGAACTTCAGAACGTCTACGGGGTACAACAGAGTTTAGTCTGTCCCAGGAGACATGTACAAGCTCCAGTTGCCATATTACATACTCATCTGCAGTTCAATATATCGATGGGGATCCTTATCTGGATTTTATTGTTTACTTTTGTAAAGTATGTAGTATTTACCTGACTGCTGAAGGAGAGTTCAAAATGGTTTAAAATGGTCACAGTTTCCATGCCTTCCCCTACAAGACTTGTTAGTTGTCTGGCAAGGTTGCGAGCTAATCCTCTGGAAGATGGAGGGTACTAAAGAGTGGCGTGGTCTCAGTAAGGGCAAATAGTAGCATAAACCCATTTAGCAAATGTGCAATTGCTGGAGAATGAGAACAGTGGGGTGTGATTCTCTTCTATTTTACACCAGAAGTGTAAGATACTTTATTGACTTGAAAGGAGTTACTCTCAACTGGTGTAAGTGAAAAAAGAATCAGGATTAGTCTCTTGAGAGCACATTCACACACTAGACCAAACTCTGTTTTCAGTTACACCACACAACATCCATTGACTTCACTGGAATTACTTTAGCTTTAAGGCAGTTAAACTAAACCCAGAATTCAGTCCAACAAACTCTCTCTTCCTTGCTTTTAAACAAATTCTCATATTTGTAAAAAAGGTTCAGCTTTTAGAAAAATCAAGAATGTGCTGCATTTACATTTGTATTGATTGTGAAATTTTCCTGACTTTTTTGTTTCTTTTGGGGTTTGCATTACCAATTGGTACAATTATTCTTTGATGCAGCTAAAAGAAAGGGAGTCAAAGCTAGTCTCCTGGACAACAAATACCTCTTCTCTCTAGCAAAGTTTTCTTTCATCTGAAAAGGCTCACTGTGTAATGGATACTTTAAGAAGAATTAGACAAAAGATGCTGAACTTCCAGTGGAATCAGATCTTTTATAAAGCTAAAGAGCTTACTTCCTGCCGAGGCTTTAGCCAATGGTTTGAAAGACATACTATTTTACTGTATAGCAAGCGTTTGTAAGGATGATGATGATTAACATTTAAGTAGAACCGTACCATGGGTTTACATAATATTTTACAGAACACATGCTACAGGAAGACATAGTATTTGTCCCCAAAGAGCTTACAATTTATGGCCCAGATTTTGGCCAGTCCCTGCACCAGGAAGCAGATTTTTGGTCAGCGTAGTAGCAAATCACTCATTTCTGTCATGGACCCTTAGAGTCTGGCCAAATGTCACTAGTGAGTAGTGACTGCAATTCCTGCTACCTTGTGTTGCTCTCTTGGGTGCTAGCTGCCTCAAAGAGGGTGGGCAGATCTATAGTTCCTTCCTTCACACTGGCCCACAGAACTGGGTGGGAATGGAACAATGAGCACAATATAGCCTCAGCATGTGTGGTAGAGCCGCTGCTGTGACATGCATTCCCTGGGAGCCCCTGGAAATAATTCTGATTGGCTTAGCCAGAATTTCTCTTGAAGGCTTTTTCTGGAATGTGGCCCCTCTACACTCGTTCCAGTTGCATTAATGGCAGACTCTCCTCCTTCTTGAGACAACAAATAGATGCAAAAGGAGGAAATCTAGTCCCTAGAAGTAAAACAAAAGAACGCAAGAAAACCCACTGTGGCTTACATTGAAACATCCCCCTGCTTCTAAAGAACATTAACATTTCCCCTCCTCTAGTTAAAAAAATAAAATATCCAAGAATTTCTGAGCCAAACATAACCCTGAACATTCTGACCACTCCTTTTATTAAAAATAAGATTCTGCCTTATCTGAAGGAACATCTAACGGCATTTTATGGCACAGGAAGTTTGGGGGACTTTAACGTATCCTATAACTGGTGGTGTGTAATCTAACAGTAACTGCCCTGGCCTTTGCCTCATGGCCTTTTATTTATTTTATTATTTTTGTTCACCTTGTTCATGTCACTTAAATATGAAAATGGATGGAATCCACAAGAATAGTTAAGTTTTTTTCCAATGTGTTTATCCACAAAAATTTAATTAAGATGCAGCCTCTTGCTTTCAAAAAGGTCCTGGATTGTAGCAAGTTTTCAGATAGGGTGAATGAGAACAATGAGGTCTGGTAACATGTCCAAGCCCACACAGTCAGGTAGTGTGTCAGTGGGATTAAAACAGAGAGCCTTCTAGTTTCCAAACCTTTGATCTAAATGCTGGTGCTACACTACACTGCTTTCTATAGATTATAGGGCAGATTGATTTACAATGGAGCTTTGCCAATTTGCACCAACTGAGGATCTGGCCCTATATAAGAAACTCAATATAAAGTGTATTTCTTGGGTTTCCTAGTCATTTATTATTTTGTTCTGCGAAATAAATGTTAATTGCCTCTTCTTTATTACAAAGGAAAAAATTCCATCCAGTTTTAAACATCTAACATTTAAATATTAAACAGTATTTTACTAGCTTGCAACATAAGTTATACTTTTAATGGAGACTTTGCTTATTAATGACTAATGAGTCATCATAGCAAGACACCCATCTTCCCCTGAACCCCAATATTTGATATTCACCCTTCTGCTCAAAAATAGCCAGGGACTCTGCCAAAGAGGTTTATCCTAAAGTTGAGCTACAGAGTTTGGGGGATGTTTGTAGGGCAAAAGGCAAGATGGATATTTCTCTATTCCTACAAAAACCTTGAAAATTAGTACTGACAGGACTATCACTGCAGCACTGAAAGTAATATCTGGCTTGGTCCTACAATGGATTTTCAAAAGTACTGCCAATTTAGATAGGTGCTTTTGGGAATGACATTACAGGGAAATGCATCAGCGAGGCTGTAATACATTGGAAGCAGAGAAGCTCCAAGTGCATTGGAAACCATTCATAGTGAATTATTTCTTTCACATTGTATTCTATATGGTACGTGAAGTTTCACAAAAATCAGAATTGCAACTGATAGCGCAGAGCATTGAAAGAATTTGGGACTTCCCTTCCACTGCACTATCCATGGAGTTTCACAAATGGATTTCACTGTATTTTGTGAGTTTTGGTAAATAATAGATATTTCTAGTTCTTTCATCCCTAATAAAAGACTCGTGGCTTAGTCAAAGAAGTTTAGGGGTTTTATCTTCTCTTTTATTCTGGATCTTCATTTTCCCCTCCATGTGCCCCAAGTTACTTCTTCTGATATTGAAAGGACAGTCTCATTCTTGGAGGAACGACTGCCCCATCCTCAAGAATACCCTCTCAGGCTAAAACCCTTTTCAGTGGTAACCCTCAGTCTTGGATGAAATGAAGGTAGAAGTCCTATCATTTTTCTCAAGTCCCTTTTTAAATGTAAGTGATCAGTGTGCTGCCAACTGAGACAAAAGACTTGCCGAAATTGTGTGTAAATGAAAAATGTTGGTATTATGGCTCCTTATGGAATCAAGATCAACACAAAAGAGCTCGTATTCTGGAAAGCTTCCATTATTCTGAGACCCTTGACCTCCTGATACTATGGTTTTTCTAGAATTATATATCAGTTTAAGAAACCTAGGTTGCTTTTCTTAGAGATACCCCCTTTTATTACTCATTCTCACTCCACTCTGCGTACTGCAGTAAAGTAACATTTCCTGCACTTCATAGACCAGGGGCCATCTGTTGAAAAGATATTTCAGTCTTTGTGCCCATTTAATCTTTGTGCTCTCTGCAGAGACTGAGGTGGTAGTTTTTGTGGTGTGGACACATCTCCACCAGGAAATGGGCTGAGACCACCAACTAATTACACACAAATTGCTGAAAAATCATCTGATGATAAGCCCACTACACAGTGGTGGCTGTAACAATATCCAGTGGATAGTGAACCCTGTTGTGTGACAAGAGTAATGACCTTCGACTCATGTCACATGACTGAAGGCAGGACATAAACTCCAATTTTGTACCAACACTTCTTTTCCATCTATATTTCTGCAGTCCTCACCCCACCCTCAGATTTCTCTCCCTGGATGTTCGTTTTTATGAAAGCCTCACCCAACATTGTCTGAAATAATACCAAAATAACACAGCTATTTTTCAACTTACCTAATTTCCTCCCATCTTCTGAGGGATGGATACATTTTGGGTGGGCACACCCTCGTGAAAGATAGTTGTTGGTTTACTCTTACTCGTCTTAAAACCACAGGAAAAAATGTAATACATTTTGCTCACTACCATTTGAGCCAATAACCTCAAAATGGAAGACTCAGTATCTCTCTTTCCCCTTCAGCTGCGCAGTTCTCCCTCATCCCCATCCCTAATTTTTTGTGCTCCTAGACTTTTTTTCATTAAAACCAGAAGCTCTCAGTGCCAGTTTGTCCTCTTTTTTCACTTAAATTTTACACATTTGAATACTGGTGCACTAGAGTAATTTCTGTGGCTACCATTTGGCCTCTTTCAACACACACACACACACGTACATTTATAACAAAGAATAAAATGAAAACAAATTCCCTCACAACTCCCCAAAATACCTTTTTTTCCAAGCATCTTGGCCAAAATTCTCAAAACTAGAAGAGTAAAGTTTGGATTTTCCAAAGCACCTAAAGGACTCAGGAAAGCCAATGGCAGCTGATAGTAGCCTGTGAAAATCAGGTCTTTTTATGTAAGTGCCTAAATACAGATTTAGGTGCCTAGCTTTATGGACTCATTTGAATTTTCAGTCCTTGGTTTGTAAGGGTGCAGTGGCAGACAGTAATTGATTTTGTTTTCATAATGAAGAGTAAGTACCTAACCCCCCCCTCCCCCCCCAAAAAAACAAACTTTTGTGGTGGAGGAAAGGGGATAATAAACTCAGAAAAATACCGTTTCAAATATTTTGGGTCAGTCCTCAGTTCTATAATTTAATTCGGAAGGTGATCATGCCAATTATTAGTCAATAACTTCATTTATTACCTTGTCCAGTCACCTCAGAATAAAATCCTGTTAAAGAGAAAAAGAAGCAAACAGAACTGTAAAGATTTGTTTTCATGGTCTCCTATCTTTAAATATCTTTCTATGTATTTTAATATATTGAGAAGAATGTTGTAAGATGATGCAAAAGAAAAAAATTCTTGATATGGAAAAGGCTTCTGTGTTCATGTAAAATAGCTGCATGTTTTACCTTGTTCTCCAGGGCTCCAAATTGCCAATCTTGTGATGTGCTGTCACAACTTATGTGTGACTGACTGGTTACAGAGCCTGCTGATCTATATGGAGAGGTGAGAATTTGTCACTGTGCATAAACAGAAAGATCAGTCAGATACAGTGATAGATCTGTTCTTTGCCTGGATTCGTCTGCTGCTATATTAGGGTGGCTCAGCAGCTGCCAAAATGAATTCCAACCCCAGTTTTGTTGTTGAGAAAACAGAAGTAGTAGTAGTGATGTCCTGACATAACTACTTTGGGGTGCAATAACTGTGGGGGAAAATATTATTATAATCACTATCTCAAAATGTTTGGAGTAGTGTCGGTCTTGCAGCTCAGCCATAGGGGTCCTAGACTCATTTCATCATACATTCACTGCAGTGCATGTATATCATTGTATAGCAGTACCAGGTCACAACAAAAATTCCTGCTCTTGCCATTATTGGCAATATCAAGGATAATTTACACAGCTAAAATCATCACTGGGATTTGTGAAAAATGCTGTAAAGCTACTGTTGGCCAAATGAATATTGCTACAAAGAAACACAGGTGCACTATTATTAAAGAAGAGCCCGTGTGTACAAGATTGATCATCCCAGAACACCCTCTCATTGCAGCCACTCTGCCTCACCCTCCCCACCAGGCTCTCTGGCCCTTTCCCACTGTAGAGGTGACTTGGCCCTCTAGCTAAGCTACTTGAAAAAGTTCAACCCCTAGCGCATGTCTAAAAGCATCAAAAGTGTTGTCTGCCTTGCTGGGTTCAGCCTTCAACTCACTTCCTTACAGGCAGGCTCCCAGCGGCAATGGCCTGTCTTACTGTTCAACCACCAGGTCCTGGGTTCTAGTCAACCCAACCATCCAAGGTCAGGTCTATCCTCCTACCAAGGTCTGACAGGCCACAGCCCTCAAACAGTTCCTAGCTCAAGTCCAGCTTCTTGCCCCACATCAGTGCAGTCTGTCCACCCTCCTCCCCACGCATCCCCCAACAGCTGTGCTTTCCTCTTTTTAAGTCCTACACTGTGCACATGTGCAGTGGGGCAGGGCTAACTGAACGGGGCCAAATGACCCAAAGGGGAAGGGGAAGGCAGCCTTGTTACACACCTCCTCCCTGGAACCTTCTCTGACCCCAGGACAAGTTTTATAATCTGAAGAGGTCCCCTCTGTCTCATGATGAATGGAACTGGATTCAGAGGGCCCATGTTCCCTGCAAGGACTGTTATTGAAGGGCCACCAGGAGAACAAGGTAGGTGAGAAGTTAGGCTGGAGGCAACTCAGCTCTATAGACAGAGCAGTGGACAGAGTTTAATAAAGTTCCACTTGTTCAGCTTAAACTGTGTTCAGCTTCATGTTTTGTGAATGAAACCTCCACCTGTACTCTTCAGACATGGTTTATTTATGTGCTCAGGGATGCTCCAGCTGACCTTCAAGATTGTTGACCATTAAGAGTAGGCAGTGCCTCTCCTTCAGAGTCTCCTGATGCCACTTGCTCGCAGATATAATTATAGGGAGTAAGCTGGTGACTACTCTGTTTCCCTGTGGGGCCCATCTGGGTTCCCGCTGCTTCCTTGCGATTCACTGCCCTAGTTTGGGTTCCTGTTTCCTAGCACTATTCTGTCAGGGGCTCACATAGTTCACTTAACAGACTATACACTACTCCAACCCTGGGGTTGTGGGGCCTGTTCCAGGGCTCCCAATGCTTCGCAGTGCTTTTCCAGCAAATTGAGTGGAGCTTCCTGCTAGCTGGAGAACCTTTCTCTCTCTCTGTAGCTCACGAAAGCTTATGCTTAAATAAATTGGTTAGTCTCTAAGGTGCCACAAGTACTCCTTTTCTTTTTGCAAAAACAGACTAACATGGCTGTTACTCTGAAATCTCTCTCATGGGCGCTTCATAGTCTCCACTTCCTCTTCTGCTTTACCAGTGGAAAACTAGAGTGTAAAATGTGTTGAAATGGCTTCTCTGCTTTTTTTAAAATTACTATTTTTTATTAGATTAAAGTTCCAAGTGTGCTTGGCATTGTACAGAGATACTGGAAAATGAAGTCTTTGCCTGTAGATCTTACAATCTAAACCAGTAAAAACTAAAACAGAGGGGGAGAGAAAGGGACATACCATATTACAGGCAAAATGATTAGGGTGATAACTGATGCATGATTTACTAGTTCCATTGTTTTAGGTAGTGTACATAAGCCATCCCCAACTCCCCATCTATCTAACCTTTGTTAGTTCCTTTTACCCCCTTTCCTCCTCCTTTTCATCTTCTCCCTCTGGCCATTTGTTCCTGACCCACCTCCCCGATCGTAGACAGTGTGCACCACCCCTTCCTTTAGATTATTCCCTCCTTCCTTCTCTTCAGAAACCTCGATCTGAGTACAAGGAAGTTATGTCACGAGGGGATAAAAGTGAGAGCGACTAGCCCATAAGTCACTGATTCTAAGTGACTAGCATCTAAAAGGACTGTCTTGTCTACACGTAAAATGCTACAGCAGCCCAGCTGTGCCACTGTAGTGCTTCAGTGTAGATACTACCTATGCCAATGGGAGGGATTCTCCCATCGGTGAAGACAATCCACCTCCCCAAGAGGCAATAGCTAAGTCAACAAAAGAATTTTTCCTTTGACCTAGCACTGTCTACATGGGGACTTCGGTCGGCTTATCCACACCACTAAAACATGTGGATTTTAAACACCCCAGAGCAACATCGTTATGCTGACCTAATTTTCTAGTGTAGACCAGCCCTGAGTCTCCACTTCGTTATGCCAGATTTATGCCACTGTCATAAAACTGGCATAACAAAGTGGAGAATCAGGCCCCTAGTGTCCAAAGCTAATGGCATAGGTTTGTTGGGGGCTGGGCCCTCATTGCCTCCCCTGCCTCCTCCTCCTAGGGTTCAGGCAGCTGCAGCCCTTTATTCTACATGAGAGACGGGGACCTTTGGGTCTAGCATGTAGTTTGCTGAGGAGTCTCTTTCAGTCTCTCCTGTCCTCTCTTTGGGGTCTCTGGTCAACTCTAGATGCTTCTCCCTGTGGCAGATGCAAAACAGTTTTGGTCCAGTGTGGGGCCCTTGAAGTCTGGCTTGTGATTTGCTACAGTGAGTTTGTCTTCACCGTTAATTTTGAAAAAAAGAAAAACAAAACAAATAGGAAACAAGTGACCATTTTTTCTGAAGAGCTGCTTTATTTCTGATGGACAGAACACTCAATTCAGTCAGACTTTTACTTTTGTTTGTATTTTTCCAGGGGGTATCAATAAAAGACATTTTGTTTATTCTGTAACAAAATCTGTATTAATCTGCATCTTTACAGATTACTATAACTATTGGGAGAGAGTGGATTATTACTAGGGGAGAAAGAATCAAGATTCCTGGGCATAATGTGCAGTGGCAGTCAAAAAAGCTAACAGAATGTTAGGAACCATTAGGAAAGGGATAGATAGTAAGACAAAAAATATCATAATGCCACTATAAATCCATGGTAGACCCACAACTTGAATACAGCATGCAGTTCTGGTAACCCCATCTCAAAAAAGATATATTAGAATTGGAAAAGGTACAGAGAGGGGCAACAAAAATGAATGAGGGTATGGAACAGCTTCTGTATGAGAAGAATAAAAAGACTGAGACTTTTCATCTTGGAAAAGAGATGACTAAGAGGAGATATGATAAAGTAAAAACCAGTCTATAAAATTGTGACTGGTGTGGAGAAAGTGAATACGAAGTGTTATTTATGCTTTCACATAACACAAGAGGCAGGGATCATCCAATGAAATTAATAGGCAGCAGGTTTAAAACAAACAAAAGGAAGTACTTCTTCACAAAACACACAGTCAACCTGTGGAACTCATTGCTGGGGATGCTGTGAAAGCCAAAACTATAACAAGATTCAAAAATGAACTACATAAGTTCATATAGGATGGTCCATCAATGACTATTAGCCAAGGTGGTGAGGGATGCAACCCATGCCCTGAGTGTCCCTAGCTTCTGATTGTCAGAAACTGGGAGTAGACAACAGAGGGATGGATCACTTGATAAATTACCCTGTTCTATTCATTTCCTCTGAAGCACCTGGCAATGTCCACTGTTGGAAGACAGAGTCCTGGGTTAGATGAATCATTGGTCTGACTCAATATGGCCATTCTTATGTTCTATTCCCAGCTCTGCTACTGACTCACTGTGTGACCATGGGCAAACTGTTTAAAGTCAGACTGTGTGAGTTACACATAGATTTGAGTTAGGGATGTGAGGAGCTCCATGCAAACAGGGGGACGCTGCATCCTAATGCAGTTTCTCTGATATTTGCATCAGGGAGACTCCTTGGCTGCAGTCAAGACACATCTGTGTGCAATCACAATATACAAAATTAGATTTGGTTTTTCAGGTGGTAGGCCCTGTCACAGGGTCACCGTAGGCTTCCTCCCTCTTGAGCCCGCACCCTGTGTTTAGGCTGGTATAATAAAGAATCTTCCATGCCTTCTTTTGCTGGATCACCCAACTGTCTTTATTTACAGTGTTCGTGCAGCTCCCAGATCCCTTAACAGCTAGTGCCCCACAGACCCTCCCCAGGGTCTCCTGGCTTTTGAGGCTTCCTTCTTTGGTAAGGAGACAGCGATACCACCCTCCTGTCTCCTCCCAGGCTAGCCTCCCCACTGAGGTTTGCCCAGGGCTTTTATAGCCCTCTCATGCCTCAGCCCAGCTGTCAGCACTTAGCTCAGCATGTTCCTCTGAGCCAGCCCTCATTAGGGCTTGCAGCTGGGCTCCGTGCTGAATACCTGTGTCTCTACCCCTGGCCTCCTGACCAGAGAGCAGGCTGCCGCCAGCATTTTGGCAGGGCCTTAAAGGGGTTTACTGCTGCCCTGCCACAGGCCCCCTTTACTGGGAGTCCTTAAAGGCACAACACAGAGGATTATGGTGACCACCACAGTGGAAGTAGAGTAGAAAGGCAGTGTCATGATAAATCTCTACTAAATGAAACAGCAAGTTGGCTGTTGGTAGATAATGCTATGAAGACCACAGCTGAAGCATTATATCATTATGGATAAACGCTGTCTGCAATAGCAACATCACCTAGACTTCTGTAGAATGTAGTACAATAACAAATCAGGTTATTCTGAAAAATCTAAATCTCAAACGATATCCCACTAAACAATTCCTAATGGTAGAATTATTGTACATCTTGCGTTTCCTTGAAAACAGTAACACAACAACAACAATACACAGAAAGAAGTCATCTTTGTATTCTTACATCTGTAATTGCTTAGCAGTGTCATCTACTTACCCAGGTTTGTTATGCTGGGATTTAAAGCTTAGTAAACTATTTACAAATCAACACTGGTTTTTAAAAGGTGTGTTCTTTTTTAACACTAAAGTGATTGAAATCATCGAGGGGAAAAAACTCTACATACTGAAGATGTAATCCCTCTGTGGCTACATTGTGATGAACAATAAACAAGGCAGCATATCAGAGAAGATAAGGTACTGCTATTCCGTCAGTCCTGCCACAGTATTTATCATTTGTGTAGAACTAAAAGTGTGCTAGGCACTTACAATGGCCACCACTGAAACCTGGTTTTCTATATTTTAATCACTGCAGCCAAACATTCCAATTTACATAATTTCTGAGACCAAAATTGTTGGGATAGCTCAGGTAAAGAGCCCTGATGGGAACATTCTAGAGATTTCCACAAGCTCTGTGCACATACATTGACTGATCTCATCAAAACAAAATGCTGATAATTATGTAATATTACATAAAACACGCTAGGCTGTTTTGGGTCTGAGTAGTCCAGAATACGTCAGTGATGAATATAACACAAACAGAAATCAAGAAGAAATGATATAAAGGACAGAATTGGACTTGGATGGGGTTACAAATGGAAAAGAGTTGGAACCTCCTTCAAACATGCTGTTATGGTTTCTGGTGGTAGATTTTGTTTGCTCTTATCTGATAATTGTTACTAAATAATGTTGCTACTAATAGAACATAATTACATTTTACTTGCTAGTTTACCTTATGTGGAAATGATATCAGTGAGCACCCCTGCGGTATTACTGTTTTTTTTTTTTGTTTTTTTGTTTTTTTTTAAGACTCTCTGCTAAGGTCTTAGGGAGCCTGCTTAAGGACAAATAGTCTTGACGGAAAACTCAGCTTGGAGTCAGGCTTCAATGGAGTATATAGGTTTATTTTCAGACAGGGACACAATATGTCTGCTCAGTTATGAAAGACAACAAACATTTCTTCATGCAGCACAAGCTTTACAAAGGTTTTACAGTGACCAAAATATCTGAACCCATGAACCTAAACATCAGCCGTGTCAGTACTCCATAGTTAGAATATTCTCATAGAAACATCCTACATATACTTTTGCCCTGGAGCTGCACATGTGTCAAAGGACAGAACTTGGGCTTTAACAACATAATAGCAAAAACGCATTTCAAAACAAGTGACAGAATTCCTGCCATGTTAAAAGAGGTTCTGTGAGCAGAGGGCTAGCAGGCTTGGTGCTTAAAATCTTAACTGTGGCCAAGATGTTAATAAATAGGGGCCTAAAGACAAGTTCTAAAATCTGTATTTAGGCACTTAAATTAGTGGCCTAATTTCCAAAAAAGCCAAGTACACGGTATTTCTCACTAAAAATCTTGGACTGTATTTTTTAAAATTGTGGGAGATATTTCAGGATCAGGAGCCTAGGGAGACTTTGTTTTGACCTCACAGAGTTTTGTTTATTTTTTCCTTTCAGATTCTTCAGTGAATTTTGTATTCATGAAAGATGCTAGATTGACAGCAGATACTGGTGAGAAAGAGAAATCCTAAATCCACAAAACAGGTAGTGCCAGCTACTTTACAGCAGACAGCCTAATAATACAATTTGATTAGTCGTCATTGGCTTGGTAAAATAATTAGTGAAATTCCAGTGTGCTGGTTGTCAGTTTACATCTTTAAGGAGGTGTTAGCTCACACTGAAAGACACACTGTTCTTTTCCAGTTCAGCAAAGTGAGTGTACAGTACAGCATTGCCATAAACATTAATATGCATCATCAGAGATACCACTTAGTATAGGAGTATCACCTTATGAGTAAAGGGTACAAGTTGAGAAACTTAAAGTATAGCTGATCTGAATGAGCCTCTCTAGGGCTAAGATATAACCCCAAATGTAAATGTTAAAATATTATTAACCTTTTAATTTGCTCTTGAAAACAGTAAACAGGGTAAAGTAGGTATTTATCATTGTAAGAAGGAACATACCTGTTGAATTCCAAGAGGGGAGGACAGGTAGGAGGAGATCTTCAGTAATACTTAAATGCTAATGTCCTATTTCCTCTGTGTGGACGTTAATACCCCCTGGCACTATTTTGGTAAGAAGAGGCATTTGTTTTCCACTCTAGTGTTCTTTAGCAGACATCAATCTGATTACAGCTCTTCTACCCCAGAAGTGGCTGCCTGATTCCTGTATTGGTCTGTATATCGTTTATAAGGTACTTCATAATCCTTTGGGATGAAAGGTGCTGTGTACTGTGAACCAGATTTTCTTGACCCCTGGGAGGTGAAAAAGTGGGTGGGAAAAGGTAGAAAGAAGCCTTTTCTCCTCAGTATGTGTCCCCCAGCACAATTACTGTCACTCCCTGGATGTAAGAACTGCTCTCTGCTACCATCACCTTGGGCAGAAGGCACCACAAAGGGGTAAAGGAAAGAGGCAGTGCTAGGGTGACCAGATGTCCTGATTTTATAGGGACAGTCCCGATATTTGGGACTTTTTCTTACATAGGTTCCTATTACCCCCCACCCCCTGTCCCAATTTTTCACACTTGCTATCTGGTCACCTTAGGCAGTGCCCACATCCATACCTGCCAGGACGGTTGGGTGCTGCTGAGCAAGGCACACATTGCACCTTCTGATGGAGTGGTGCAGTGCTCGTACTACCCCCCACTCCCCAAGCACAAGAAATCTCCAGGTAGCACTGTTTCTCTCCTACACAGTGCCTCCTGGGGCTTGACTCAGCTCAACACAACTCTCTGCCATTCCCAAAACAGGACAGCATTTTAATGGCTCAAGAGGATATTAAAGAAAATGGACTTATCATTTCCCATTATAAAAATATGCCCATCCAGGGAAGTGATGAGACAGAATGCTCAACCAGGAGATAACAGTATCTCTTTCCCAGCCAGTGCTCTCTTTACACAAAGTCATGACAGTAGCACAAACTGCTTTTTAAAGCACTACACGTTGTTCAACCAGTTAGCAGGCTGAGTATTCCCAGACCTCTATTTCTTAATAGGCATCTCTTGCCGTGGAACTGGGTCCAAAAAGAAGTTGTAACTGAACATCTTTTCAGATTAATGGGTGTAAGTAACCAGATTTCCTTGGCTAACGCATCAACTACTGTAACTACGCCATGTCTGTTTCTAGCCAGCACTGAGATCTTAGCTGGATAGCAAACTATCAGCCAGAAAGCACTGATTAAAAGAAATTGTTATGCTGCTTTGTGGGGGTAAATATTTGACAGATGCAAAAACTGGTAAATCCATTTTCCACAGTGGTGAATTTATTGCACATATCTAGAGTAAACGGGAGTAGCTTCTAAAATTTTACACAGAGAATGAAATACATTCATCTTGTCTGCAAGAGCAATGGTAGGAGATTTTCAGAAAGCATTTAATTAAAAGCAGAGACTTGTGTGAATTTCAGGTGTAGGTTTGTGAAACTGTGTAAAGTTGACAGAAACCTCATAGGAGATTCAGGTGCCCTGCACTGCCAGTGGTAATCCTTCCCACACAACTAGTTCCCTGGATTTGAACAATCAGATCCAAAATTCCAAGTGAACACTTGCCAAGCAAGACAGACAGTTTCCAGATACATTCAAATAAGTATGTTTTGCTCAGCTCCACTAACTAATCAATCAGTATGTTACTACAAACCTTTATTCAATAAGAAAAGAGATATGTAGACAATGGAATTGCACTGGTCTTAGTGAGCGTTGAATTTGGGCCATGTGTATGCATGAGATAGCGGTAGGCAGCTATTTAAACCCCTCCCATACCATCAGTGAAGTGAGCGATAATGAGGAGCGAATATTTTCAGATGGATTTCTCAGTCTGCTTTTCCATCGTTGGCAAAGTTCTGTTCTTACTTTGTTCTTAGTTCAGCCACTTTCTTTTTTTTTTCTTTCTTTCTCCTTCCTTCTTTTATTAAATCACCTCCCTTACACTATGTTTTTATCACATACTTTACCCTGATAACTCTTCTTCACTTACTATTCTCTGTGCTGCTCCTCCTGGAGGGTCTTGCTACTGACACACTTCTCCCTCTTCTCCATTTGATCTCTCCTCCCTCCTAGGACCCAATTCTGGACACCTACTCACGCATCAGTGAGCCTACTTGCATGGTTAGGCCAAATCATGTGTGTTTTGGTTGCAAGTTCAAGCCCTAATGGTCCCATTCTAAGTGACATTCATTATCTACAAGGAACCTTCTAGTTCCTATAGTCCTTTTCTCCTCTGGTTAAAAGGACATAATTAGCACATTCTCTTTTATAAATAAGATCTTAGGTAACTAAACAGTAGCATTTTAGGTATTCCCCGATAGTAATGAGATAGAAGTTTCGGTAATACCATACATATTAGGATAAACTGGTCCATTTAACTAAGGCCAAATGGGCAAGTCTTGAAGGTCAATATACTGCAAGATAAATATACAGTATTACAGATACTTAATATCTGTTTTCTTTTTGGAAAACAACCATGTTCTGAATTTTAAAGCAACTATTTTATGTAGATTTCATAACTTTTCATCCCAGTGTTACATATATAAAATCCCTGAACACTATGATGAGAATTATAATCGTTACTATGGATTTTTAATATGCATTATACATATCCTGCTTGTCTTTACAGTCATGTTTGCATTCTCCACTATACCTTTAAAAGTCACTGACAATATCTGTGACTCAATGCAAAGATAAAATACAATCCATTCTTTCCTTCACAATTTACCTGATCACTAGGGCCAGAGAACACTGATTTGCCATTGTCTATGAACCAAGACTTCCTCAGCTACAGAATCACATTAGATATTAGAGGATAAAACTAACTTCTACCAACCTTAGGAGTGTAGTGTTCCTGAAAATCCAAACAACTGAGAAACGATAACCAGGCCCTCAGTGAACATGCATACATGCCCTCTCCTTAATGAAAGGTAGAAAATCCAAAGTCTTCTCCAATGGAGAATGTTTAAATGGGAAACAACATTTAAACACACGCAGGGCAGTCAACAAGGTCCTTGGAGTCCTTCCCCTTGCGCCCCCCCCCCCACAGCTTCTTATTAAAATTCATCTGGGATCCTCTGCCTGGGCAGCTCAATAAAACTCAAAACCAGTTTCCATTTGGGGGGTGGGGGGAAATCAAAACGGATAGATATACATCTAATCTTTCCCCCAAGTGTTCAAAAGATAACAGATGAATATTCTGCAGGGAATAGGCATTTTATTTATTCACGAATTTATTTCAACTGCAATACGTTGCCAATAAACTTCCTAGAAGACTTCTGATAGCAGAGCCTTGTGTCAACTGGCCTTCAGTTGCTGTTCATACTCTGCTTCCTAGTAACCAGGTGCTGGCAAATAATGTATCTACAAACTCACCTACCACTTGGTAGACTTTGAGTCCCAGGAGAGTGACCCAGACACTCCATCCTCCCAAAATACACATCTTGAACAACTCTGCCCCAGCGTTGCCATTACACTGGCTTCTGATGGCATTACACAAGGGATCAGTTGTGCAAAGCCAGCATGGAGGGGAGTTGCGGTGACACAAGGCAACCACAACCCCCATTGCACAAAACATCATTACACTGTGATAATGTAACCATGTGTCATGGTGCTGGTAAAAACAATCCCAATTTTTCATATAATGTCTTAGTATCCCAAGAACAACTTCTGGGATGTCCTGAAATTTCCCAGCTTTTCATCTGATCAGTCAAAATATTTATTTATTCCATAACTGCCAAATGTATGTGCAAGAATATTGCTAAACTCAGTAACATTTGCTCTGTTTATCAGGAACAAACAGTCCAGTGGAATGAGCACTGGGTGTAGCGAACGGTGTTTGTAGCAAAAGATTGAATGAATATATATTCTATCAAAGATATTCTTTTGCTCAAAGTAAATGTTAATGACACCTGTTTAGTGTTTCATGATAAACTCATTCAGAGCTTTAAGCTACTGGAAAAATCCTCCATGCTGAGAAATACCCAGGTGTCTCAGGACCATCAGAAACTGGCAGTAAGGACACACTTTTTTCTAGTATACTTTAGTTTCCTGTTATGACTATTTTGCCTTCACAAAGATCCTGCTTTTTTATTTTGGAAATGTGGTCCTATTTTACTCAGGTCAAATGCCAGATCCGAATACTTACGATAAATGTAGCTAAAATTATCTTTCCAGTGACAAGCAGCACAACCTTCCATGACAGACAATGGCAATTTCCCGCAATGTCTCCAGGAGACTTACTGTATTAAATGTATGCATCACTGTGGGCCAGAGATTGTATGCAATTCCATGGGGTCGGGGAACCACAACTTTCCAGAAAGTAAGAACAGTCAGGGGTGATTAGGCAAACTCACTCAGGTTGTAACACTTCCCAAAAGGTACCACTGCCTGGAGAGACTTTCATCTACTGGTTCAAACTGGGTTCTCCACAGATCAGCAGAAAAAGAAAGGACTTTTGGATACACTGCCTGAGTTTAAACTCAGTCAGGGCCTGCTTTCTGATCCAGAAAATGGACGGCACCTTCTGTACCAGGGAGAGTTCAATCCTTTCTAGAAAGGGTTGGAAGGACTTGACCTGCTCATGGAGGTTCTTGTTCTGAGAAAAAGGTGTTATGCTGTTGTAGACACTGTGTGGGTTTTGGTGGACTGTTCACTGGCCAAAGCTCTTTTTGGAGCTGATAAGCTTATTAGAATGCATGCAAGTCCTTTTGTTGTTTTTAATATATCTTCTCTGTAATGCTAGGGAGGGGAAGGGGTGGGCTTCAGAGCCTGAGCTCCACCCCAGCTGCAACTTCAAAGTGCTGCCTACACAGCTATTTCTAAAGCAATAGCATGAGCCCAGCTAGCCCAAGTCTGTTGACCAGGGCTGGAAGGCTCACTTCCATGAGCTGTGCAGACATACCTGTAGATTTGCAGACAGATATGCAAAGGTATTTAGGCACCTAAAGACACAGACAGGCACCTAGTGAGATTTACAAATTCACCTAAGTGAGTTAGGTGACTAACTCCCACGGACTTTCACCTAACTTGTCTACACACTTTTGTAAATCCTACAAGTTGCCTGTCAGTATCTTTAGGTGCCTAAAATATCTTTGTAAATCTGGCCTCTAAATCTCACTGAAAGTCAGTGGGACTTAGGCTCCTAAGGCCCAGATCCTCCATGATATTTAGGAGCCGAACTCCCATTGAAATCTACGGGAGTTAGGCACATTAATACCTTTGAAGATCTGGGCCTAATGACCATATTTTTAAAGGTATTTAGGCACCTAACTTCCATTATTTTTAGTCAGAGTTAGGTGCTAAATACCTTTCAAATCTGGCTCTAACTGCTTAAGTCTCTTTCGAAAATGGGACTTAGGCTCTTAAAATACTTTTTGAAAACTTAAGATCTTTTTAAATGATAGAAATTTGTATTCAAATACCAAATAATTTGATAATGTATATAAGCAAGATCTGATGCTTTTACCAGCTTACTTTATCATATTATTTCTTCATGTTTTTCCAGAAAAGCCATTTCACCTAGCCTGACAAGAGAACATAGCACAAAGTGCATGTATCAAAGTCAGGAAAGAACCTTTTCAAATAATGTATTGAACACAGCTATAAAATCAGTCAATTCAGTCATCAGTATTGGTTCCACAAATGGTCATCTGTTATCTCATCATCAGAACCCAAGTAAATAAATAGCCTATTAAACAAAGGGTTTTAGTCAGAATGAATATGAGAGGATCTGATACCAAAGGTACTGAAGCAGCCAGGGGTGCTAAGCAACCTCAATTTCCATTGAAGTCAGTGGCAATTAAGGGAGCTCAGCAGCTCACAGATGCAATGAACATTGCATCCTTAGGATATATATCTGCATCATTAAAGTCTATGAAGATTAAATCCTATCCCACTGAGGTCAATGACAGTTTTGCCATTGACTTCAGTAGTGAAAGACTGGCACATTAGTTGTTGCATAGTGTTTGCAGGACTGTAGCCTGCTATTTATCTGTGTACGTGTGCATGCATGCACACACCACTTTGTTCATACATACAAGCAGGCACTCTCCCCCACACAAATATAAGCAAACTGTACTACGACTTGATCCTGCAGATCATATCATGCAATTTGTCACACTGAAACATGCATACACATCATCATCTTAAACAATACAAACTATGCAGCAAATAAAATCATAGAAATGTAGTGCTGGAAAGGACCTTAAGGGGACATGAAGTCCAGTCTCCTGTACTGAGGCAGGACCAAGTAAACCTAGACCATCCCTGACAGGTGTTTGTTTAACCTATTCTTAGAAACCTCCAATGATGGAGATTCCATAGTCTCCCTTCCATATTTATTCCAGAGTTTAACTGTCCTAATAGTTAGAAAGTATTTCCTAATATCTACCCTAAATCTCCCATGCTGCAGATTAAGCCCGTTACTTCTTGTCTTGTCTTCCATGGAGTTGGAGAACAATTGATCTCCATCCTCTTTATAACAACCCTTAACATATTTGAAGACTTATCAAGTCCACATTCTGTCTTCTTTTCTCAAGACTAAACAAGGCCAGGTTTTTTTTTAACCATTCCTTAGACATCAGATTTTGTAAACCTTTTGTCATTTTTGTTGTTCTCCTCTGGACTCTCTCCAGTTTGGCACAAACTGGACACAGTACAGTAGCTGTGGCCTCACTTGAGTAGAATGGAAAAATTACCTCCTGTGTCTTATATACACTACTCATGTTAATACACCCCAGAATGATATTAGTCTTTTTCGCAACTGCATCACATTGTTGACTCATATTCAATTTCTGATCCACAATAACTCCCAGATCCTTTTCAGCAGTACTGCCACCTAGCCAGTTATTTTGTAATTATGCATTTGATTTTTCCTTCTTACATGTAGTACTTTGCACATATCTTTGTTGATTTCAGACCAATTCTTTAATTTGTCAAGGTTGTTTTGAATTCTAATACTGTCTCACAAAGTGCTTGCAACCCCTCCCAGCTTGGTGTCATCCAAAAATTTTATAAACATACTCTCCTCTTCATTATCCAAGTCATTAATGAAAATATTAAATAGTATTAGCTCCAGGATTCACCCTTGCAAGACCCCCCAAGTACACCATCCCAGTTTCACAGCAAACCATTCTTAACTATTCTTTGAGTACAGTACGGTCTTTCAATCTGTTGCACACCCCACCTTTTAGTAATTTAATCGAGACCACATTTCCTTAGTTTGCTTATGAGAATGTCACATGCAATTGTGTCAAAAGCCTCACTAAAATCAACCAATATTATGTCTACTGCTCCCTCCACCCCCATCCACTAGCCCAGTAACCCTATCAAAAAAGGAAATTAGGTTAGTTTGTTCTTGACAAATCCATGATGCTTTAAAAAAAATTGTTTAATAATTTGTTCCAGTATCTTTCCAGGTATTGAAGTTAGGCTGACTGGTCTATAATATCTGCAAAGCAAATAAAGGAATTTAGGAAAAATTTCAGTAGACTAATAATATTTAATCTGTAGTAGAGCTGAGCAAATACCTAAAAATATTTCAGCAAATATTTACCTGAAAAAATTGAATTAGCTTCAGATTTTTTCATATTCCTTTCATGTTCACTTTCCACAAGCAGTCTAGCAAAAAAAATGTACTGAATTTCAGAAACAACTAATTTTAAGTTAATATTAGAGAATGTCATGAATTTTGAATGCATTCACACTAGAAAATCTGGTTTTAAGAGTTACTGTCATCCTGTCAGGAAACAGAAACACCACCATATGTCATGTGATCAGACCTAACCAGCACATCTTGAATTTTGAAAATCAAACATTGGCAACTTACTGCTTGTGAACAATCTAGACACCAAGAATTATAACAGAAAATATTTAGAAATTAATATGTAATAGTGAATAATCTGATAAATTTGCTGCCTGCTTGTGAATAATTTAGGAACAAAGGGGGCAAAATGCATCAAATACACTATTTACTTAGCTGTAATCTATAGCTTTATTTAAAAATAAACAAACGCACACATAACCCCCTCCCCCCCGCAAACATAAACAAAACCGAACAAAAACCGCTAATATCAGAAATAAGTAAGACCCTACTCCACCATCTCCACACATTAAACCACAACAACAATAACTAAAGCAAACTGTTGTTTGGTCTCCTGCTGCTTTCTACAAAAGAATTTCAAAAACATTACTTCTTGCTGCTATGATGTTTGAATTGGTCTTATACTGCTTGCAAACCTTTAGCTAGTAATGAAAAAATCAATGTTCCCTCCAACTCTTTATAACATCTGCATTTTATTTTACCGAGCGTTTAATAAAGCACAGTAGGGATTACAGACAGCAGAAGCACATTTTGTTTATTCTCTTCAGTCTTTGTTCACTTACTAGAGCTGTATTATGTGGTTTCTGTAATTCTGGTGTATTAAATTTAAAAAGAAGAATTGCCTACATAGTTATTTCGTGATCTAAAGATTATAAACATATTTTTGGATAAAAACAGTGTTCCATTTTCCACCATCAGCATTATGAAACTTTTAGTTAACCTCATTTCTTTAAATACGACACAAATCAAAGATGGGTTTCCTGAGGTTTCTTTTACCTTACCAAAAGAAATTAATCTTTGATTTTTTTATATCTATTGTTATCCAAGTGTGTGTGTGTGTGTGTGTATTTATGATTACAATTATAACTTCATTCTTACTTAAGGAGTCATTATGTGTCTCTCCATTTCTCTCTCTCTCTCTTTCAGACACGAACACCTGTGCACACACACTACAGTGATTGAAAAATCTACTCACTTAAGGTGAGGCAGCTCTTTCATTATACAAATAAATAAATACTTAAAAAATGTTTCTAAGCTATATGGTTACAAAAATAGCTTTCCAAACATGAACCAAGTGCAGGAAACTGACCAGAGTTATTCACAATATTCTGTTGAATAGTGTTCCAGCATAAAAGGGAGTTTTCCAGCTTCCCATTGATATAAAGAATACTTGATCTCACATTTTAAAACTCTGACATTATTATGTGTAGAAATGCTATTTAAGGTACATTTTTTAACAATAATTTTCCTGTCCTTCAAAGCCCTGTACAGTTGGGCTTCCTAACACAAATTCTCATCTCACTACACCATAGTAAATCTGCTAGCAGAGTTACTCCAGTCTTACATGGGCACAACTGAAAGTAGTAGTATTTGGGTCACTGTAACTAAAAGCCTGGCTTTGCAAGCAGAGGGCATTGAAAAAATATTACCAATAATTTTTTTACACTCTCTAAAATATTCACTGATTTGTTTGTCTCCAAAATCTGTTTACTGAATGTATGATGGTGGGACTTGCTATACAAATTTTAATTGGCCCTCATTTGGGTTGAACTGCTTAACTCGTTTGTGGGTTTGTAAGTTGTGAATAACGCTGTCTTCTCAAATTTATGCACTCTAAGGGCCTGATTCAAAGCCACTGAAATCAGCTGAAAGACTCCACTGACTTCAGTGGCCTTTGGAGCAGGCCCTAATTGCACTTCAGATATTTTTAAACAAAACAGTTTGATTCCTAACTGGATACTTGAAATGATTATAAGAGTAAACCAAACATTTTGGGGTTAATGTTCCAATAATTTGAAAAAGCTATGTCTGGCTTAAAAGTCAAACACAATCTGGATAAAACACTTCATGAAAATGAAACCATTTGGATGTCTTCCTTATATGCATCCCTTTTAAAGCACTAGTGGACTGAAAAAGATTTTGGCTGATGCTATGCTGTAGGCAAAATGAAAGAATATGCTAAAGAAGCAGAGAAAGAATCCAGCAAGTGACCCTTTTATGTCTTTATGATCCCAGTGTTCAGGCACTGCTCCAGATAGACTAGTTAGGGCAACACATCACTCTCAACTAAAGACAATTATATACAAGGTGACTTCACAATTGCGGTTCACTTTAGAAACACTTCAGTGTCTTTATAACTTAGAGGCTCCTTCTCACTACCATGACCAATTAAACAGGGACTTTACTTGTGCCTGTTTTCCCCTTGCACCATATTTCTCTTCTAATTGTACGTATTATCCTTTATTGGTAGTACTAGTTGGTGTTTATAGTGGAGTAGGGGATATGGTTCCTATATTTCCATTCAGTCCCTTCAGGTTTGTGTGCTGTTAGCTGTTATATCATAAACCTAAATTAAATAATAATACTCTGTAATTAATATAGCATCTGATAGAGCAAAACAAAAAATAATTAATACTCATGACATCCCTGAGAGGTAGCAGTTGTTACCCACACTTTAAAGGGGATAAACTGAGGCTCAGAGAGATTAACTGACTTGCAGAGCTGCAACTAGGACGGAGGAGGCCTGACCCCCCTCTGTTCCATCCTCTAGACACACCACCTCTCAAGTTGGTGATGTTTGTTATAACTGAATTAATCCAATTAAGTATGCCATTTAGAGAAGTGTGGGTGACTGTAATAAGAGTGTAACACACAGGAGTGCAGGTCCATGATTCCAGTTACTTGACCAGGGGCAGGATTAAAGGTCATTACTCTTGTCACATGACAGGGATCAGTACTCACTGACTGCGGTGGCTACTGTTACAATGATTACCCTATTATTTTTATACAAACTCCTGAATTCCTTACTCACACAAAAGGACTGACTGAAAAAAGTGAGTAAGAACCAGACAGTAAGAACCATAACAGATTTTAACGGCACATGACTACTTTGAATGATCTATTTGGGAAAGGACCTCCACTCGTCTGCGTGAAGGGGAGAACAAGTAGAAAGAGATGCCTTACAGCAGTGGGAAAATTGTATCTACTTAAGTGACCAAGTGAATGAACAAATCAGTAGCAGGGGAGAAGCATCACTGATGATAAAGTAGCAGCATGGAGATAAAACAAACAACAGGGAGAAAGAATCAGCAGCAGCATGGAAAGTAAACTAGCAAGGATCTGTAAAAAACTCTCATTTACTAAAAAAGGATTAATTAAATGTTATTCAATAGATGTCATAGTGGGATATTCAACTGTAAGTTAGTAGGAGGCAGTTGTGAGTTAAAACACCAGTGGCTAGTTCAATGGAGACCATGATGGTATTATTTCAGGGGTAGGCAACCTATGGCACATATGCCGAAGGCAGCATGCAAGCTGATTTTCAGTGGCACTCACACTGCTTGGGTCCTGGCCACCGGTCCTGGGGGGCTCTGCATTTTAATTTAATTTTAAATGAAGCTTTTTAAACATTTGAAAACCTTATTTACTTTCCATACAACAATAGTTTAGTTATATATTATGGACTTATAGAAAAAAACCTTCTAAAAACGTTAAAATGTATTACTGGCACGCGAAACCTCAAATTAGAGTGAATAAATGAAATAAACCTTCTGAAAGGTTGCCGACCCCTGTATTATTTTATGATAGCGATATCAGAAAACAAGAGAGTTATAAATAACTGTAAGCCAAACAGGAAGCCTGAACTTTGAATCAAGCTCCTCCATCTTTTCCAAAGGGGAAAAATAGCATTTCAGAGTTTCTGTTATAAAATCCACATATGGTAAATTATTATAGATGTAAAAGGTATGCCAGGGTTGTGATCCAGAGTGCTTGCAACATATCCCCCATTAGATGCTATACCAAATTATCATAGTGAGAACAAGAAATAAGGGATGAAAAGAAAAATAGTACACAGTTGCTGAAGGTTTGGGCAGGCCCATCATGAAAGTAGGTCTGGCCTAAGAGAATAAGAATCAGAGCTAAGAGGGCCAAACCTAGAAAAAAGATCAAAGGAAACACAACATAAGAACACCATGAAGTGTGCCATTAAAGGGTTGCATGTAGCAAGGTACCCAAAGTAATTTAAGAATAGACATGCTGGTGGAAAAAGAGTAGAAAATTGTGGGAAAGGAGGGAAATTAGAGAATAGAATTATGGTCATCTCGTGTGCTGCCAAGGAAAGTCTGTCATAGGATGGAAGTATGCAGTAGTGAAGACACAAAAAAAGAGTGTCTTACTCTAAGGTGTATGACAAAGACTATGCAATAGTTTTGAACATGTTATCTCAATGATATGGTTGTGATACATAATCTGAGCAGCTGGTTGCAAGCAATTAAGAGCAATTACTCTTCTCTGTAACCAAGACTCTGAAGTGCTCACACAGCAGTGATTCTTGTACGTAAGACCCATTGTCCAGGCTGTAGATGGTTAATAGGAAAGAGGCTGCATCAGTGGATTTCGCAGGCAGAGGAAAAACATTATGGGTCAAGTTTGTGTCAAACCTCAGGCAACTACAGCATCAGAACCAGATGGGAACATCTGGCTAATAGAAAAAGAGAAGACAAAAATGTTCAGGCAAAATTACGCAAAATGATGGGCCTTGCCAAAGCAGATTGATATTGCTGGTGCATGTAGTAGACTTTAGATAAACGTTTGGTGCAAGCTATGAGAAAATATAGTGCAAAGAATATGCAGAGATGTCCCCATTCTATGCATTGACCAGATTGAGTAGGGAATTGCCAAGATGTTGTTTAAAATATCAAAAGAAAATGGATGATAACTAATTAGAAAATTGATAACTGAGCTCAAAATTCTTCATTTTGACCATTATTGGTGAATACGGCTGAGAAAAGGGTAGCCTTACTGAAATATATAGATAAAATTTTGAAAAGCACAGGTCATATGTGGTGGGATGGCTACACATTGACAAAGAGGTCATCCTATATCTTTGGACTGCTGCTTTATGGAGCCATTATTATAGTGGAAAAGAACTGAGCTTCTTTCACTCATTCAAACAGTGGGGCTACTGGTTCCCACATAGGAAGTATGAATCAGAATAAAATATTCAATTGGCTATTTAATAAAAGTCATAAAACTGAATTTCTCACAAGTGTTCTGAAGATGTGTGGTTATAAAGGGTGAATGGCAGCTGTGTGCCACCCTTTACAAGATGCATTGAGCCAGATTCAAGCGCCCTTACATTGAATAGCACCTTACTCTGCAAGTAGTCACACTGAAATCAATAGGGCTAATTGCAGAATAAGGTTCTACTCAACATGAGTAGGAATGTCAGAATCCATCAGATAATGAGAGCCTTTAAAACCTGTAAACACTGGAAACTATAGTCCCAAGCTTAAAAGAATCTCAGAGGTCTGCATTACAATCACAGATAGTTCGGTGAGAATAGGACTACCTCAGAGTCCTGATTTAAGGGCACAAAGTTTTCTCGTACAGTTTTAAAACTTCATGTACTGATATAGGCTTATGGAGCAAGCTGAGAATCTGAAACTTAAAATCAGCTTGTTTAGTCCTGAAGTTATTTCAAGAAATAACTAAAGTAATGAACCTGAGGACTACTAGGTGCTCCCTTTCCTCACTTCACCTCCCACAGGAGCTTCATTGTCTAGTGAAACTTCTTTATTACAAAAAGCAGCAGTGCAACTAATGGTCAAGGTTTGGATGGCTTCATTTTTGAAAGAGGCAAAGATGAGTGAAGTCAGATAGTCCTCTTTGTATTAGCATTGAAACTGTTGGTACTTATATTCAGAAGCATCCTGAAGTTGAAGGGTAAAACAAGCCACTGAGGGCCAGATTCTGCCACCCTTATTCATACTGAAGAGTCCACAAATAAGCCCATGGAAATCAGTAAGGTGACTCCTGGAGTAAGCCATGTGAGTAAGGAAAACAGAGTCTGCCCCACAGTGATTATGATGCTACCAATATGAATTTTGCTAACTAAGGAATAACTCCACTGATGTCAATGGATTCACACTTGTGTAAAACCAATATATAAATGAAAGAAGAAGAATCAAGCCCAGTACAGTAAAAATAGATACTTTGAGTTGTTACAGAATAGGAAAAGGGTAAGAATGTCCTTGCTAAAGCTGCATGCTCCAAGCAGGGAAGAGAACTTCCCAGAGTCTTGTTTACCATCTGGCAATTAACCCCTCTGTCATTAATTTGGAAGGTACCAAAGAAGGACATTAAAAACCACTCTTCACTGCAATTGAGTTTTTCCTCCATATAATCAATCTCTTTGGCCAGATCCTTAGCTAGTCTACATTGTTATTACTTAAATGCCTTCAGGAGAGCTATGCTGATTTACATGAGATGAAGATCTGTCCCTTGGTTGCTAATGCTTATATATATGGTGAGTCACATCCTAGGTCATGAAAACACAAATGGTGCTCTTTGTGGTGTAAACCTGCCTTCAGAATCAATAAGAAATAACATATTTTTACATGCTGTAGGAGATATGTCTAACATGGGTGGAATCAAAACTTTCCCCAAACTGCAGATATATTATTATGTATTGATTTGATCATGATCTGGGCTGGAAGTTAGTGCAGTCAAAAAGCAAAACAGGTGATGAATAAGCTTGTGAGTATGGTGGTTCTCAAAGCCGGTCCACTGCTTGTTCAGGGAAAGCCCCTGGCGAGCCGGGCAGGTTTGTTTACCTGCTGCGTCTGCAGGTTCTGCTGATCGCGGCTCCCACTGGCCGCGGTTCGCCACTCTAGGCCAATGGGGACTGCGGGAAGGGCAGCCAGCACGTCCCTCGGCCTGCGCCGCTTCCCTCAGCCCCCATTGGCCTGGAGTGGCGAACCACGGCGAGTGGGAACCGCGATCAGCCGAACCTACGGACGTGGCAGGTAAACAAACCGGCCCGGCGCGCCAGGGGCTTTCCTTGAACAAGTGGCAGACCGGCTTTGAGAACCCTTTGGGACAAGGTAATGTGACAGGTTAACTTTGTTTTATTAATATCAATATTAAAGCTGAAATCTGTGGAGGTATCAGTGGAGTTAGAGGAGATATTCTGGTTCTTAAAAAAGCTGTGACTCATGAAAACCTTTAGTTCTTAAGGGCTATGACTAGCTATGGATCAATTCACACTCAATGGACACAGCCAACAAAGAGAGAGATGACTGAAAGAAGAGTAGAGAAGAGGAAAATACAAAGAAGGGAGATTAAAAGAAGAAACTGGCAGGAGAGAAATATAAGTAGAAATACAGAAAATGAAGCAAAAACAAATGAAAACTAGAGGAGCAAATACAAGGAAAAACTGGAAAAGAATAAAAAGGTCAAATAAAAATACAAGAAAAAATAATACAACAAAACCTATTAAGAAAGAAAAAGGAAATCTAGAAATACAGAAGAAGCAACAGTTTCTCACTTGAGATTAAGTGATCTCCAAAAGGATGCTTATGGTTTATTGACTTGAAACTAAACTGCAGCATTATGACCAATCAATCAGTGTGATACAGTTAATAATACAGTGAGCTGGAGTAGGGCATGTTATTCAGTTACACTCAAGGAGCTATCTATGCACTGATTCCATGACTGTACAATTCACCCCTTGCCACAGAACTGTGCTCTAGAATCTCATCTTTTCGCTAACAATTCTGGGTTGTGGAGGAGCCCATGAGAGATACATAAAGTGGATCCTTTACCTGATGCTGTGGGCAGCACTGGCCTCAAAGCAATCCAGAATTAGAGAGATACCAAGGAGGCATAAAGTCACATTGCCTCCACCTCTGGGCTGCGCCTCCTGAGAAATGCCTCACAGGATCTGACCCCAAAATTCTGTAACACCCAAGTAGACCCTTTAAAAATAGAAGTTGACCCTTCAAAGTCCAAATGTCTTCAGTGCTGTGCATTGCTCTTAAAAATTACACCTCTCTTGAATTTTAGATTTGGGAAAATACTGGCTTATTCTTTTTAAATAGCAAATGCTTCCACAATAATTCCCTTCCCTCCTTACTTTATCAAATAGCCTGTTGTCATTTGCTGACATTCAAAGGAGTGACAAATGTCAAAGCAGAGCTATAAATTGAACCAAATGCACTGCTCTCCTCCAGACCACTTATTTCTCCGTTTATTTGTTTTGTATTTTAATTTTGATAGGTCCATCAATGGCTATTAGCCAGGATGGGCAGGGATGGTATCCCTAGCCTCTGTTTGCCAGAAGCTGGGAATGGGCGACAGGGGATGGCTCACTTGATGATTATCTATTCTCAGTGATGAGCTGCCAAAATCTTAACAACTGGTTCCCTCCTCACCCGACGAGGTGCTCACTCCCGCCCCCCGGGACTCCTGCCCCTTCCAAACCCCCGCATTCCTTGACGCCCCCCCCTGGACCTCTGCCCCATCCACCCCCATCCCCTGTCCCCTGACTGCCCCCAGAACCAGGCAGGAGGGTCTCGTGGGCCACCGTAGTGGGTCCCACCCCACCCTAAGAGCCAGAGGGACCTGCCGGGGGGCGAGGTAGGGAGTCCCGGCGTTGCTTACCTGGGGCAGCTCCAAGGAAGCATCCGGTAGGTCCCTCTGGCTCCTAGGGGTGGGGGAGCAAGGGGAGCGGCCACTCCCCCCACTGATCACATCAAAAGTGGCACCTTAGGCGCTGACTCCGTGGGTGCTCTGGGGCTGGAGCACCCACAGGGAAAATTTGGTGGGTGCAGAGCCCCCACCGGCACCTCCCCGCCCTGTGCCCAGCCCCAGCTCACCTCACCTCTGCTCCGCCTCCTCCCCTGAATGCACCACCCCGCTCTGCTTCTCCGTGCCACCCCCCACCCCACTTCCCGTGAATCAGCTGTTCGGCAGGAAGCCTGGGAGGGCTGAGAAGCAGGCGGCAGCTTCACACTGAGGCCGAGGGTGGCGGAGGTGAGCTGGGGCGAGGAGCGGTTCCCCTGCATGCCCCCACACCCTGGGTTACCTGCTGTGGCACGGGCGGCCCTCCTCCTCCCATTCCCCCCCCCCCCAGCCCACCTCTGCCTCCCTGGGCCTGAGCGGGAAGCCGCCACCTGCTTCTCAGCCCGCCCCAGCTTCCCGTGCGAACAGCTGATTCGCGGAAAGCCGGGGGGGGGGGCAGAGAAGCAGAGCAGGGCGGCACATTCAGGGGAGGAGGCGGAGGTGGAGTGGAGGTGAGCTGGGGCCGGGGGTGGGGTGGGGCAGGGAGCTGCCGGTGGGTGCTCTGAACCCACCAAACTTTCCCCTTGGGTGCTCCAGCCCTGGAGCACCCATGGAGTCGGCGCCTAAGGCGCCACTTTTGGCCGGTTAAATTTAGAAGCCCCTTTAGAACCAGTTGTCCCTCGCGGAACAACCGGTTCTAAAAAGGCTTGGAAATTTAACAACCGGTTCTAGCGAACCGGTGGGAACTGGCTCCAGCTCACCACCACCTGTTCTGTTCATTCTCTCTAAAGCACCTGGCATTAACCACTGTTGGAAGACAGGATACTGGGCTAGATGGATCTTTGGTCTGACCCAGTATGGCCGTTCTTATGTTCATATTGTAGCAGGGAGATGCACTGACATAAGTATAAAGCTTGCTGGCTGTAATCAAGAAAGAGTTGCTGGGACTACGTATATGAGGAAGGCAAGCAGAATTTGTACCATCAGGTACGTAAAGCCTGGCCAAGAGGGGACCAGCCCAGTCCTATTGTACACATCTGTCAATAAACATGGATTCTGAAACTCAGTGCATCTGTTATTCTAGTCCTGGGTTTTTCTGGCAACAGACTATTATACTAACTGTGTGATGATGATCTTTTGTTAAGACTACTAAACTCATTTATCTGTGACTTTCAGGAGGACAAGAGCATAATACACTGAACTTTGTCTCTTCAGCCTAAAGCTCAGTAATAACAAGAGATTCCAGTGATAGGGGTAGCACAGAACCTGACCTTTCAGGAACCTTTATCATTAGGTGACATTTACCAGTTACAATCCAGTTTATGGACTCTTCCTCCATGTTCAGCATCTGAGGGTTTGTTTTCAAACATGGAAACTGAAATATGCCATCTCTTTTCTGCCAGGAGGAGAACATTTTATTTATTTCACACAGAGAAAAAGGGTTTCTGGGCCTCTTCAGGATAAAATAGGACATTTAGGGCCAAATTTTCCTCAGAATTACATCTGTGCAAACCCACTGAAAACAATCTGGCAAAAAAGAGGGCAGAATTTGGTTCCTAATAGCTTCCATTCAGTTGCTATGGAACACACCATAGCTAAGCTGTATATTGGGTGCTTACTACTTAGTTTTCCAATAATAGTGGCCTATCCTGTAGTCCTTATGCAGACATACTCCAATTTACTATAGAATTTGAATTCACTTAAAGTATACAGCATCATCAGCGAGAAGGAAAACACTAACTATTTTTTCTTCAAGTAGCAGACTCCAGTATCTTCACGTACAGCGGGTACATGGACAGAGGGTAGGAAATAGGTCCAGGTACCATTACAGTATTCTACAAATTCTTCAGGCCTATTTTTACAAGGACAAGGCCTGTTACCTGTAAGAACGTTAGTGAAATTGTGCATATTCAATTTTGACCTCATATTAACAGGAAAAATACTCAGTTTACTTTTGGGTAAGTAGCAATAACAAGGTGTCTGCAAAAATATTTCCTCCTGGGCCAGAATCTGATCTTAATTACACTTGAGTAAATCAAAAGTCAGCAGAATTAGTCCATGTTTTAATAAACCATACCAATCTCAGAATCTGCCTTGGTATCTTTAATTTTTGGTTACTTTGGCACAGTATAAAAAGATGACTCAAATCACCAAGAAATGTTATTGAAGAATGTCTCATTTTACTAATTCCCAAATGGCTCTTCAGCATTCCTATATAAATCCTTTATAAATACAAAATATCATTTTTATCCTAAAGCTTCTTGTTTAGCCTTTGGATCCCTTCTTTAATTTATTATTGAAATGCAGTTCCCTATATTTTTTCTCTAAATTACTGTTAAGCTTTCTTCTAAAAAGCTTACATTTTTCCCTTAGCCCAGATTTTATTTTGCTGATTCCTAGCCTCACCATTTTAGATCAGAAACAGGACTTTGTGAAAACATCATTAATATTTTTATGTAGGGATAAAATCTATTCGTAAATCACTGGAAAAATATGGCCCTGTAGCTAATGCTGTATTTTGCTAGTAAAGAAGAAAAAAGATAAGTAGTTCAATTAATTGCATAATTATTTTTATGATTTATCAATGTAAGACCTATTATGAAAACCTTATAGGACCAAATGTGAATGTGGTTCTGGTTTCTGGTTCATTGTTTTACCTCTGGAGTTGATCATCTGAAGTAACTGATTATGTGATTGGACCCTTAATTGCACTCTGTTACAGAGCCAAATTACATAATTCTATCAGTTTATATAAATCTAGTTGCCTAGAAACAACAAACAACAACAACAACAACAACAACAATTTCAGCTAAGCAATTTGATATCAACTGGAGAGTACTGCTGTGGGCATGGTTCTCTGGATGCAGGATATTTATTAGTGACTTACTATGTGCTCTTTAGAGGAGGGGAAAGAGAAAGGAATCCAATCAGAGTTAGGTGATGAATAAAGAATAAATATCCAGTAGTATCACTAAAAAAAAAAGCATATTGTCTGAATTCAGCTTCCCATCTGTTCTTGACAAATATATTTTTATTTACAAAATATTAGTTGAAGGAAATAGAAAATTAAAAAACTATACAGTGATACAACTGGGCCAGCCAAAAGCCACCAACAAAACCTAAAATAAAATAAATGTATACGCAATTCATCCGGCCTCTTACCAACCAAAAGGACATTTTCATACCTGTCTGTCCAGAGCACATTAAAGATTTCATGTGTTATTATTGATATGAAAATGACACATTTCTCAACAGCTAATTAATTTCATAGTGATTAAATTGACTGTTTTCCCCTAAAAGTTTGCCCCACATACACAATAGCTTCATGTTGTGTTTTTAGATTAGTGCTGCTCAGGATCATACGGGAGCATGTATAATGGGGAAGCGGGAGACTGGTAATCAGGACGAAGAGAACAAACCCAGTTGGATATGATTCATGTGGGTTACATGAAATATGCCTGCAGGGTCCACCTGCCGGGATTAGCAATGGATAAACCTCTGCTTGTTCACTTGGAAGTTTGAATTCTACAGGAACTGGTTATTCATAGTGTGTGATCAGTCACCTAGTTTGCAGGGTATTTTTTCAGCTCCTTGATCAGATGACAAATTTTTAAATATATGAAGAGAAAAATTAAATACAAAAAAAAAAAAAAGCAAGCTATCAAGAGGGCTACACAAACACTTTTGGTGCAAATTTCTTCATGAATATTTGCAAGACTTTTGTTAGACTCTAACACACTTGTAAAAAAACAAACAGAATTGCTTGTATGATTGATCACTTGTCATGCTCACAAATATTTTTCAAGTGAATTTTATTCAAATAATGTTTGAGAATATTTGCTGCAGTGTTCACAGAGCTGGGCCCAGTACATATTTTTAACAATAAGCCTCAGAATTAAAAAAAGCTTCCAAAGGCAACAACGTTAAACATATTTTTAAACAGTTACTGTGTTTGTGATATTAAAACAACAAAATGAAGGCCACACAACAACAAACTTTCTGTCCACCCTTGATTTTGGAAGAAGAAGAGTGAAGCTCAATGTGCAGCACTGAAGCTCTGCCCTCTTCTAGCAGAAAGTCCAAGTCAGCATTTTCCAAGAGAATTTCTTTGAAAGGATTTATAGAAGCAACCTACAAAATATCAATATTCCCTGTGCAAACTCATATCTTTGTTCTGTTCTCCCTTGCTCACTCTGTCTCTTTTTGAATTTCCTATAAAAGCTAAATTAGATCTCAGGGGCACTGCACCACTAAACAAGGATCTCTTCTAGTCCATTGCAATGGAAGTAAACGTACTCAGGAGGGAGATGTTCTTGAAGGAGAGGCTAAAGTGTCTCCCTCCCCCAATTCTCTCATCTTTCACACAGAAATCTTTACTCCCTCCACACAAAATCTCTCTCTCACACACACACACACACACAAATTTACAGAACTCAAGTTTACTGAACTGGAATAAATGCCCTTTTGGCATAACTTTCCAAGCAGATCCAACGTTCACATGATTCCTTTTGAAATTTCTCAGTTAGTATATACATTTGGAATACCAAGACTAACCTTTTTTAATATCAAGCCTGCTATGCTAACAGGATGTATCCGCAGCACAGCCTGCAGCTCAATAAAAAGTCAATTTAGCTGTCCCTGTGGCTTCCAGTCTACTCTAGATAATAAAGAAGTTCCAAATTTTACTCAACTTTAACTCCATCACAACAGGACTTGACATTACAGATTTGATTATAAAATATATATTGCATTGTGAGAGATTGACGTTCACCATTTCCATTGAAAAGAAAACGGATTCCCTGCCTAGTTATAAAATGTTGCAGTCTCATTTTTTAATTATTCTAAAAGATAAAAAGCAACATGCCATCTTCATCCAACACAGATGTATTTCATTCTCCCAGCATTTCAGACACTATTCTGACTAACCACAGGGTGTACAGTATTTGAATCTGAAATTGAGAATTACAGGTTTACAGAGGGACTAATGATTATTTAACCCTTATATCAGATATTGAGAAGTCCTATTCCCTATATAAAAAGTCAAAGCACATATTAAAAACAATTCTTATTTCCATTACTACATGGCCCTTTTAGGGAAAAAATAGAACCATGTTTCAGGGCAGCCCATTTAAATGCAGGCTCCTGCACATACAGGTATATAAAAGGCAGGATCTGTCTCACCGTTGGAAGTTCTTAATAAATCTAAGCTAGATTTATGGATGCGTATATGCATTTCTAGGTGGAAAGGTATTAGTAATTGAAAATATTGTTAGATTCCCCCATCCTAATATAAAAATCCATAGTAGTATAACAAAAAATGTTGTATGTGTATTAGATTATGAGACTTATTATAATACAGAAGATTTTTTTTTGAACACACCAAAAAAGATATAAGGGAAACTTCTAAATAAACTCTGTTCTGCTCAGCTATTCATTGACCTATCCATTTTATTCATCCACCTGGCATGATTCTTTCAATTTTCCATTATATTAAATTTTATGTTAAAAAAACTTGAGGTTTTTTTAAAACATGGTTGATCAAATAAATTTGATATACCAGCATGAAAGACAACATTTGCATGGATTTTATTTCTGTATTTGCCTTGTACCACTTATTTATTACTACAGTTTACATTACTTCTTAAAATATATGCTGCTCAATTAGCAAGCACCCTCTCAAAACTAGATGGGTCAGGGAATTAATAATGAATATAGAGACTAAACTGCAAGTTGAACTTCAGGTTGGTAGTGACTTAATGTTATAAAAATGTGATGGCTATTTGGTGGCCTGTGTGAAATAAGTTGGTGGTCTCAATCCAGTTTTCAATGGACTTTGTTTAAAAAAAATGAACACACACTACTGTTAGCACTAATTGGCACCCCCGTTGGCAGTCTCAGCTGTAAGGCCAAGGATTTAATGGACATGAAAAAGGGGTCTCTCCAGGTCAAGGTTGAATAACAATAGTGGAACGGCCTGGGAGAAGCTTGCTCTGACACTGCCTGTACAGTTTCCTGTATCTGTTTCTGTAGCTAAATAAGGGCCTGATCCTTTCAACACTTGGGCGTATGGGTAACTTTATCCATGTAACTACTCAAATACATAAAGCATCATCAGGGTCCCAAGACATTTCAGTCTCCAGGAGTGAGATCAGTGTGGCACCTTTCAGTACTAAATTAGTATTTATCATTCTGAAGGTACATGATCACCGTCCCTGCTTTACAACAATTCTTTGTTTATAGTGCTTATTTGACTTCTAAAACAGGGCAAGTTCCCATAGCTGAGGGCTGGGTCCACCTTATACACTAGCATTTCACAAAATATTTCTTATTGTTTTTTCCTTAGTGCATAAATGTGGTCAATGTGTTCACCTTAGAAAAGCTATTACTCTTACACTACATCGTGTGGAAACCAAGACAAGTATATTATTAAAGAGAAAGAAGAGAAGAATTCAATCAAAGAAAAAAAATCACATACCTTATTACAATACGCATATTTTTCTTTACAGTTTTCATCTAAATCTCTTGCTGGTAAATGGTGCCAGACTGACAACCTTGGAAAATAAAGTATTTTTTTATACCCAGGGGTATGGATAGCCTGGCAAGTAAAAGCTCCTTCTTTGTGCTGCCCTGCCAATGAGCTTCATGACTGGCTTGTAAGGACCACATCAAAGGCTGAAAGGACAATTCATTCTCAGTGTCCATTCAGTATTTGGTCTCCCTTTTGAGAATGCCACCAAGAGTGACAATCATGGTGGTGCTTTCTCTGATGGGAATACCTCACAAAAAACAGAACTGGAGCAACTCTATTCACTCTAGGCCTCTAAGCAGCCATGAGACAGTAACAACTATCAGTCACTACCATCCTCGGCTGGATTTGAATCTGCAACCTAAAAGATACACAGCATCTTACTTTTCGGTAAACTGTTAAAGAAAAAAAGTTCCTGAAATTACTATTTAGTTCTAAGATGAAAACCTACAAAAATAAACACAAGATGTGCAAATGGACTGGAAAATTGCATTCTAGATAATTCAATTGTTTCAACAAAATCTATAAAATAGTAAATATACAGCATGTTGGGACCAAATTGTATACTTGGATGGGTATCTACATTTCCTCCAAGGTTTTGGAGCCACACAAATGTAGAGGAGATGCTGGAGATGCACTGGGGGTCAAGATTTGACTCATTGTTCTTAACATTGTCATTAATTTCTTTATTGTGTGAATGAACCACCCTTCAAACAGTGGGTCCAAAATAATAAAATAATCTGGTAAAATAAACAGGACTAATTAAAATAGAGACAATGGATGATTCTATGATGCAAGAACAAATACTGCATTTTATAACCAGTGTCTACAACTTTTCTAAACAAATTGTTCTACTTTTCTTTTTTTATATGATAAATTAAAGCTAAAACAATTTTTGTTTCAATCTAGTGTTTTAAGTGACTGGTTTTGGCCATATTTTGGAATTGGGAGAATATGACTGATTTATAAAATTTACAATTAATAGCCAGGCCAAACATTCAGAGGAAATGTATATAAACTATGGTGTGACATGAGAATGTATGTCGCAGTAAATATAAATATGATGTGCCAATTTCACAGCAGTCTGAAGGAGCAGACCACAACGTAAATGTACTGGAATGAATAAGAATGTACTGGATGGCTAACGTTAGTGTTTGGCTGAATATTAAATACCTGGAGATTTTAATCCACCAAATCCAAACACAACAGCAAATACTGGATAGTAATACAATTAGCAGATTAATGTTGTGTGTTCGTTCTTTTTCCATTTATTTCATTCTTTTCCTTTTGCCTTTCTGACAGAGTGCCAGAACTCCCACAGACATCAATGGGAAGTGAGGGAGCTCAGTGTCTTGCAATACTGAGCAATTTTTATTTCTGTCCTTTCTCTCTGCAGTTCCACTCTCTCTCTTTATGTTTTCCTTTGGCCTCCACTTCTTTTCCCTCTTGATAGCACATTTTCCTATTTTTTCCAATACTCTCCTCTGGGTTGCCAAGTTTTCCCTTTTCTCTATTCTCCTCCCTTTTCTTCCCCTTACATCTCTTCAGATGCTCCAGCCCTCACACTCATATATTTTTCTTTCCCTTTCTCCCTTCAGTTTCCTGGTTTTGCTGGCCTGGTCTCTTTTCCCTGCATTCAGCAGCAGTCTAGAATTACATATTGCAAAATACCTTATTCTGATATGTGCCCTGCAAGATACTTTGAAACATGCAAACATAGGCCTTTTTGGGTTGTAGCTACTATTTGGCTTAGAGCAGGTATTGAAAAATGTTCATTTCAAAGTCAAAGATTGGAGTTTTGGCCCAGACACAGCTGAATACCTACTTAACAATAAATTCAATTAAAGCCAGAGTCTGCCTAAGTGCACGGAGTGCGGGGAGGGTGTAAGGTGCCTTCTTCCCCTTGCATAGCTGACCAAACAGAAATACCAGCCCCTGAACTCTGAAGAGCACAATCCTGCTCCCTCCATACATTCCTGGGAAACATGTTGCTGCAAAGGGGACAGGGAAGGCAGAGGGGAAGCAGGACAACTACAGCCTATAAAATGGTACAGAAGCAGGGTTGAAGCCTGCACACATCAAGGCTCCAAGAGATGTACTCTGCCTCCCCAAAGCAGAATGCATTTTGTGTTCCCCCAGGGCAACATGGCTCCACACTATCCTTTATGGTGAGATGTGTGTAAATAGCACAGCCTAGCCCTTAGTCATTTCTTTCTTTACATGATGTCCTTGTCTAGCCTTGTTATCTTTCAATAATAGTCAGAGGGTTATGTTACACCCTCATTATGTTCTTGGAGCAAACTCCAACTGATGAGGCATGTCATGCCATCAGTTTTTAAGAACCCCCTGTCAAAGTCAGTAGAGAGTTTGACTTAAAAAAAAAAAAAATCAAGAATACATTATGGCCCAGTGTGAGCAAAAGTTCTGCATGCACACAGATTTTATTCACCAAATGTAATATACTAGATGTTCAGTTGGGATATTGACATTTATATAGAGAAGCATATCAAAAACAATTATTCTAGAAACCTTTCATGTGAGGAGAGGCCTGCAAAATGTCCTTCAGAATGAGCAAGATACTTTTTACTTGAAAAGTAAGACTTTTGGGGTGGAATTTTGAAGAGCACTCACCATTTGCCATTGAAGTCAGGAGCAAAACTGGAAGCCAAGTAAGGCAAAACATTGGGTACTCTTTAAAACACCATCCTTACTATCTTGACAGCAGCCTTACAACTGTAAACACCTTTTTTAATTTAAGCTACTCTCAGTAAGTGACAGTAAGGAAATGATTTAATAGGTAAATCCAGATGGTCCAGAAATATTTAACACTTTATTTGAATATTTGTTAATTATATAGGACCTGATTCTGCAATTCTTATACAGTGGAACTATTCATGATTGTAAATTGCTACACGTTGGTAAGGGTGATACAATTATACCCAAACCTATTGACATCACTGTTTTATCCTTTTCTCCACTAATAAGGTCCCCTCTTTATTCTTTCTGGAGGGATGAATTCAGCTTGAACTAGACCAAAATTTATTATAATCAAGCAACATTTGATACTGATTTTTTTTCTTTTTAGTAACACTTAGCACACTTAGTTTTTTCAGCATATGAAGACTTATGTTCTCATTTGGGTGTGGACCATTTCAGGTAATTGCATTGAATAAACCAAGATGGTTATAAAAGATTTTAGAGTCAGAAGGTTAAGTGCAAAATCTCCTGCTTTTGCAGTTTTCACTAAGCTACTCTGTGCCATTGATTTTCAAGTAGAGCTCTGTTGTATTAATTTAGATGGAATATATAGGCCAATGGCGTCAACGTAACTTAGTCACTAATTAACATTAAACAGCATTAAATAAGGGTTTGGGGTTTGTTATACAGAGACTTCAGCCAACTTCATATTAAGGCAAATACTATATTAAAAATTTTTAACTTTTTATTAAAGATAAAGAAAGGAAAAACAGTTAAAGCATTTGAAATGTAAAGTATTAAATACGGTTTTCATTTTAATAACATTACTTGTTCTCTTTCCTGTTAGCAGGAGAAGGTTTGTTTGTTTTTCCCTTCTAAAAACTATGTTTGACGGGTTTTAGATTGTATTAAAGATGGTAATAACTGTCTTTTGGGGGTTAGTGACATGGGCTAGTGTCATTGCTATTATTGTTAAAATCCAATCCTGTTTCACTTCAGGTGGTGATTTGGATTTAGCAGGAGCTGGTAGATGTGGTGATATTATCTGGATTCCTCCCTTAGCCTGGTCTGGAAAGAATATCTCTCAGGATCAGGATGATGAAGGCCCAGGAGAGGTTAAAGGTGGCAGCCATGATAGGTGAAGCTTGCTTCAGCAGCTAATTTCTTTCTAAGGCCCCACAAAGGGATTGGTGGGCAGAACAGCCCATCTCTTAATTCAGTGGTTCCCAAACTTGTTCCGCCGCTTGTGCAGGGAAAGCCCCTGGCGAGCCGCGCCGGTTTGTTTACCTGCCGCGTCCGCACGTTCAGCGGATCGCAGCTCCCAGTGGCTGCGGTTCGCTGCTCCAAGCCAATGGGAGCTGCTGGAAGCGGTGGCCAGTATGTCCCTCGGCCCGCACCGCTTCCAGCAGCTCCCATTGGCCTGAAGCAGTGAACCGCAGCCACTGGGAGCCGCAATCGGCCGAACCTGCGGATGCGACAGGTAAACAAACTGGCCCGGCCCGCCAGGGGCTTTCCCTGTACAAGTGGCAGAGCAAGTTTGGGAAACACTGTCCTAATTCTTTTGTTTACCAATTAGGCTTAGTTTCTGACACACTAATTTTGGTTTACCCTTTTTAAAAAAAAAAAAAAAACAGTTTTCTTGTTAATTAACCATAACTCTAACATTGTTCTGGATTTATACTTGTAGGCTTTTTTGTTTAGACTAATTTAGTCCTTTCTGTACTTTTTAAAATTAACATTAGCTATCTTAGGTTATTGTAACATTTTATAAATGTTTACATACTTTTTACAGATGATCTTATAATTTGAGTAAATTTGTAAGCCCAATTATTACAAAAGCCCTCCACTGATCTCAATTGATATTTCTTCTTAAAAACTGGTGGTGCAATATAGTTTATTATTTTGACCCATCTGATTGGAATTTTTTGTTTGTTTGTTTTGTTATTTTGGCTTTCTGTATTTTGAATGGAGCACTCAATGTTTGAAAGTGTACATTTTTGTTAGCAAAGTGGAATTAATCGTAATGGGAGAAGTCTGATTTGTAGTTAGTTGATGGCAATCACTGATGGTAGTTAAATATTTTTTCAAGTATACCCAGACAGGATAACGATCACTACCTTATATATTCCTAAGCATGTTAAAATAAGTTATCAATACGACTTGCTCCAAAGACAGGTTCCCTTCTCAAAAATATGACCCCAGAAAAACACTGTGCCCCCTTACCTAATGTTTTTCTCTAGTGTCATCGCTTCTCTGTGCTACCAGACTACCACATTTGCTCATTCTTGATTCCCCTGTATTTGAGTAAAGATATGCAAATCTGGCTTTTTTCCCCAAACTCATAATTAAAATTTGCAGCAGTATAAATTAATACCAAGCATATTCTAGTACATAATTATATTGTAAAAAAAATTTACATGTTGTTGTCAGGATGGTTTTTCATAGTAGTTCTGAGTAATTAGAAACAAGTACCACTGTTTTATTTCTCTCCCAGACAGCTATCAATGAAAGGAAACCCCACAAGTATCCTTTTAACTATGTCTAGATTATATAGTTAAGACCTGATTTGTAATGTTTTATTTTCCAAACATCTTGTGGCAAACAAAATCAGCACTAACAAGTGGTCATGAAAACAAACACTGGAAGTGCTGCATGAAGTTTTCTAAAGAATAGTTATACTTCTCTGACAGTGTCTTAAATTAAAAAGATCCAGCTAGAAGTTTTTCCACTTAATAAAACCAGGCACATTTTCATAAAATAGAAGACCAAGAGACAAATGTCTCTTTATTATAACTTCTTAGCTAGAATCCTCCTTGTTATCCTTAAAACAACATGTTGACTTAGTTACTGTTGTTCATATACAGTATATGCAGTCATCCCTTTCCTAAGTGAGTCTGTTAAAAAGTGGGTTGTAAATTCTTTCCATGTTCATCTTCTGATGCTGTTTTCACTATTCTAGTTAAAGGCCTAGTCTTAATCCCTTTGAATAAACGGGATTTTGTCACTTATTGCAATGGAAGCAAAATTGGGCCCCCTGTCCTTGCATCTTCCACTTTTCTCAAAATAAGTACCTTTGAACACCAGAACCCATATTACCTGAAAACACTCATTGTCCAAGCTCAAATTCTATTCTGCAACATGTATAACTCACATAAAACAAGTCTTCCTCTTTCATTCCACTGACAATCCAAGTCACAAATGTATCCTAATCATTTAATTCTTCAAAGGTTCTGTTCGGAACTTTATCTCCTATTGTGTTATGAATGCTTTGGGTATTTAAGTATTACTTATCTGTAAGCAGCCTTTTTTAAAATTTTTTTTACTTTTATCACTTGAGATTTATTTTAGTGGAACTATAATTTCATTTGAGACCAAGATCAACCTATTCAAAAATATATGCCACCCTCTCGACAGCTCATTATTTTGACAGTACACTGAACTGTAATTTAACAACTTCTTTTAATCTACTTTTTTCTTCTGCTGCACCCCTCCAAACACCTTCACTCAACAAAATTCAGAAAACATCTTAAGATGTACTCATAAGAGTAAGGAAACTTTTAGAATACAAAGATGCCTTAAAGCGGGGACGAATGAAATGCAAGGAGAATGCATGACTTGTTTGCCAATGCTAGTCTAAAGAATATAGTGCAATTTTGGTTCCTGTGAACTGACATTTCAGATAACACAATCTCAAAGAGAACAGTTTCTAGACAAGCAAGTTTAGGAAGCCTTCTAGTTGGTCATGGATAACCACAAGGAAGCTCATACCTGTGGTGAGATCTCTTGAAACACACATGCAGCCTGGCAGAGACACTTTTAACATTCGCCCAGCGTATGTTTAAAACATTCATTTTGCAATACACATTAACCAGTGACAAAACTATAGTGCTTTTTGGCCACACTTACACTCCTGTAACTACCTATAATAGTTTCCAGCTTTAATATTATGTTCAAGGAAGTGTTGGTATCAAGAGAGGTTAATTTGGCTAAGCTGAATATGTACCCAGTCTGTAATGTGGCGAGCAGTTAGTGCACTTAGAGGAAATAATAATAAAAAAAAGATTTAAATACACTCAGGTTTTTGTTTCTGAGCACCCTGGAGGCCAGAGTGCATTGCTTTAGAATGGCATACTTGAAATTTTAACAGTAGCTCCTCTGAAAAAATGTGGAGCTTTTGACAGCTTCTCTTGTTCTGGAAAGCTACCAACTTCATTTCATTTTCAAAGAGTACGGAACAGATTGAGGCTCCAAGGTGATTCCGCTTAAACCCTCAGTGCAACAAGCTTTGTTATCACAACATGCTTCTTATAACTTTGATTCCCTCTAAATCTTTATAGTCTTTCACATTTCTTACAATCCCAGACCACTGGGTTTCACGTGGGTATACGGTACACCGTGTCAAATGCAGTTTTCTTGCTCAGCTGAGCAGTCCCTTGAATCCAACAGGGCTACTCACAAAAGCAAAGTCCAAGATAACAAGATTTGGCCCAGACTGTATAAAACGGTCATCTCTGAATCAAAATGAGTTCATCTAACAAATAACCACAATTGCTTGATGTTCACTCTTTATTGAGTACATTGTTTGAAACGTCTGTGATACAGACAGAGATAACTAATTTTTTTTTTAAAGTTATTTAAATTTTGGATGGTACATGAAATTCACTGATGTCCTTCCTTAAAAGTTGTTAGATACATTATAATTGCCAATTCATCAAAATAATTCATCATTAACACCATAGTAAACACATTTATGTCAAACTGAATTAGCCTATATACTTGTATTGGAAGCAGAGAAACAGCTGTCATTCTGTTTGCATAAATTTCAGCAATATGTTTCTGGCAAAGTAAAGCACAGTATGTGTGTTTCTGCTCTATTAAAAAAGTGGGTCTCAATGAAAAGGAAGGAAAAACACACAGGGCCAAACTCTGCTCTCCTTACTCCCAGATATTATTTAAATAGAACTACTTAACGTAGGTAAAAACTAAGTGAGTGAGGTTCTGCAGGATCAGGAACTGAGTGTCATATTTGATACTTAATCCTATTTGGAAAACTTCTGTTGAAATTATTTTGGGTATTTTCAATATGCTTATGAGAATATTAGAAATAAAACAGTAAATGATTGTCTCCAAAATACTATAGGCCTGATTCTGCCACTGTTACTCACAGTGTGTGGTATCTGACTAAGTAGCTCCATTTACTTGGCCAGGGCTGAAAACAGAGTAGGTAGAGGTAATAAAACTGGGACTGTATATTAAAACATACAGAATAATAGTGACTTTTATAGTTCATATATAAAAAACATTAAGGAAATCCCCAACTGGACTAAATTCTTAAAGCTATTAAACCTAGTCTTTGGAGGAACTGATTTTAAGTATAAATTCATCCAGTCAAAACACAAATGTAATTTAAAACATATAAAGTTGATTAAAGAGATTTATTATTATGTCCTACAGTAATTAATGTTTAGGACAGCACCTTAAAATAGTATAACATTGTACAAATATTGCTAATTATTATTCTCTCTATTATTCTATTGTTATGTTTCATTTACCATTTTTACAATGTTTCCTTTGAGTCACTTTTTACATTTCCTTTAGAGTTCATGTTAGTTATTTATACAACTATTATATTTAGCATGATTTACCATAAATGCCGTTATAACACCTGTGGTTTCACTCATTAAGAGCTGAATGGATAGGGTCATGGGTTGAAAGGGCAGCATATGGGCTACGAAAGGGCTAGTTAACATAACCTATTATATTGGTGCACTGGTAAAGCTCATTTCTATTCATCTGATGATTAGTTCAATCAATATTTATTCCTGTGTACTTCCTTTGTCTTTAGCTACAAAGCAGACATCCTTCAATTTCATAGCACAAATCTTGTCTTCTGTGAATTCATTGTTTCACTTGAAACAGGAAAAAAGAAATGATTTATTGGGCAGACTGGGATTCTCTCTTTTGATTTTGTTTTCCAGCATTAGATAACTAGCACACATATTATGGCAAATTGTAGTTACTGTGACTGTGTATTATCAAAGATATATTTCATCCATACATTTCCTAATAAGCACATGTCAATGTCATATAGTGTTTGATTCCTATGCCAACCCCAAGACTTTCTGCTTAGGATGGGAATGTGTTTTATAATAGGAATTCTGAGTTGTAACTCCTGTGAAGAGATTGTTTTCCCTCTTACATATTTTCCTCCCCCATCCTAAGATTAGTGATATATTTTACTATCAAATATAAAGCTTCAAAACTCTGTATTCAGTGGTTCTTCTTGTGTAAGGACAACTAGTATGAGCAAAAGTTGCAGGATCAGGACCTATATTTCCAAAACAGGAAATTTAGTTGTCTTATTATGATGATGATGATGACTTTTCAATGTATTTATTTTTGGTAGCACTCACATTGTGCTTGGCGCTTTTCAAAACAGAGAAGAATGAATTTCCACTGACCTATATACTCTATATTTTCACAGTCCTATGTAGTCCATGCTTTTTAAATATACATTTTAAATTAACTATGAGATTGCTGATCACTGGAAAAATATTCACCAAAAAGAGTTTGTTCATAAAACAAAGTTAGGAAATACAAATCTTTACCAATCTGAATGTACAAATGTTTCAGAAATTAATTATGACAGAAATCTGATTCTATATTAAATTTTAAATACAGCACTTCCATATGTACAATCTAATATAAACACTATTGCTATTGCAAAGAAACATACATATGTGACATCATGTGGAATTAGTAAATGGCTTAAAAATCAAAATAACCTCTCAATTTTCAGACTTGATTTCTGCTTATGATAATTTAACGAGAGGGATGTCATTTACCTATCAACACTAACATTCGCATTTTTATGAAAAAAGAAGAGTAATATTTTACCATTTAGTATGGTCTCATCATATCTAAGTGTTTATTGAAAATTATCAAAACTTTTATCAGTAAAGCCAAATTGCGTTCAGCTAAGGCCTAATTTTGCAAGCTCTTACTGGTGTAAATGGTTCTTCCTCATGCAAGTAGCCCTACTGAAGGCAATGAGTGTTACTCATATGAGTCAGAACTACTTATCTAAGTAAGAGTTGAAGAATTAAACACATTGTGACCAGCTCAAATATAGATTTCAGTTCTGTTGGGGTCTGGTCCTACTCATTAAAATCAATATTAGTTTGTGCTACCATTGATACTTGCATAGGTAATACACTATTACATTTATGTAGATATTCATGTCAATTAATTAGGACTGCATTTTGTCATTCTTTCCAAAATTAATTTTTATCATATTGCAGAGATGCATGATTTGGGGGTAATTAAAGAAAATTATTTTCTTTACCTTAATACAATTATAAAATTACCTGCATCCATCTATTAAATTTAAGGAAATTACATGCTTCTCAGTTGTCCAGACACTTTTTACATGCTAATTAATAAACTCCCTCAATAACATTGTAGATTGGATTTGTTTAATTCACACCTTCCTAATTGCTCATGAATATTTCAGTGAAACTGTGAAAATAGAATAACTGTATAAAGTAATGTATTATTTCACAGTCCTGAAACTAATAAAAAAAGTAAATCATAGAACAAAACCTGGAAAAGTACCTAAACTCTAGAGTTTTGAGGGTTTTTTCCTTTGAAATATACTAGATTTAACTGTTTGCTGAGATACCAATGGAGAATTTAAATATTACTTATTAACAAATGTTGTGCTTTGCAACACTGTTTACATGTAATTTTAACAAAATGACTAACTGATCATAATCTTGGTGTTTGTAAATACTTGAGATAAAATTAGTTGTGACTTGACATGGCTTTTAGCCAGTTGTTAGTTCTCTATACTGAGACTCAGTTGCATTATATGAAAAAACAAACAAACAAAAAAACAACCCACCCCATTAAAATGTGTTAAAATGCACTAATGTTCATAATTTGCTTAATGATATTATAAATCAAATTTAAAATATCCAGGAAACAAAACAAGTGTTTTTGCTGGTTTGTTTTTTAATCCAAACACCACGTTGCTTTTACAATAGTGCACATAAAAAGCCTCTTTTACTAAGAAAAATATGAGTGTTCTTATCTCAGATCTAAAAATCAACCTTCTTCAGTTGAAAGATCTCATATGAGCCTTACGCCTATATATTGTACATCCTTATAAAGGTAACATCACCATTATACTTCTAGCAGTTTTTAGCCTTTTCCCCTTATAAATTCCAAAATTACATATTCTATATTGACTGAGATTTCTAGTAAAAAAGAAAGAGATGGACTAAAGATGACAACTACAGTGACTAAAGCACGATGATGTTTACATTTCAGCTACTGTCCCATAATATTGTTCAGCAATAAATCAGCGTTGAGTATTCTTAAAAGGACTTAAACTAAAATTATAAGCACTCGAAGAAATAATTGTCTGTATCAGATCACCAATGTCTGTAAGGTAGTTAATAACTGCTTAAGTGTGACTTTAACACAGATGTACTTTTATGGATATGGGCTGACTCCCAGACTATAATTCTGTAAAGAAATATGGAGGTGCTGTTCCAAGTTTGGGGCATTCGATGGAAATTTTTAGTCTGGGAAATTTTAGAAAAGCATGCATGCATCGCAGACTTAATACTCTAAAGGGAATGGTGTGGGGCCGCAAATCGCCAGGGAAAGTTTGAAGATCTCATGTTAAAGACGGGGCTCTCTCTTCCAATAGTGAACCAAAATAAATTATTCTTAAATAAAAGAATATGTAGTTTACAAGAAGCCGCAAACGCATGTTTTACAGTCCTGCAATATTATTTCAATTTGCTAAAGTCAATAATCTATTCATTAAGTAAACACGTATTAACAAAACTGAACATGGAATGGGACTGATATTATTATTAACAAGCAACTCACCCACTGAGTTAAACGAATACCTTAAAGCCACACAAGATTACATCTCGTTTCGTCGTTATGTATATTCGATTGAAAACACTCTTTAGGTAACGTTCTTTCGCATAACAATAGATAGCTTGTGGGGGCGGGTTTGGTGCTCTACCATCGTATTTTAAAGTCCACGCAGTCCCAATTTAAAAGTATTGAATAAAATGTATTTAACACACACATTAGGACTCTATCTTATTCCCCTTAGTGGGAGGAGGGTTGGGTTGGCAGTCCTCTGTCAAACTGACAGAATTTGATGGGGGGAACGTGGCTATCCTGCTGCAGACCAGTGGGAAATGCTGGTACGGGCACTGCAAAGTTTGCTGACATGTCTGCACCACCTCACCATTCCCATGAATCACTCACTCAGTCAGTCTGGATACCTCTGACATTAGAGGTCACCGATCTCCTGGGAAAAGTACAAGGGATAGACACGGCACATTCCTTTGTTCTAGGAAATCAAATTGACTTCTTTTAGGCAATGACAGGATTTGGTTTAGAGACAAGGTGGGTGTGATAACGGCTTTTATTGGACTAACTTCTGGTGGTGGAAGCGCACTCTCTGTAGCTGGGCAGCTTGAACCTTCCACCACCAGAAGTTGGTCCAATAAAAGGTATTACCTCGCTCACCTCGTCTCTCTCATATCCTGGGAAGAGCACAGCTGCAACACCACTGCAAAGGATTTTGTTTTTACATTATTTACCATACAGCAAGTGGAAGAAACACTGGAGGCAACTCTCCCATTAATGTTACAACCTCTTAAGGACCCTGATGAGTTGCTGTTCAGTTACAACAGAGGAAGCTGCTGTGGGGAGAGATGGGGAGAGGAGATTGTTTTCCCAGACTGTTTACTAATACAGAGAGTCATTCAAGAGCTTATTCCCAACACACAAACCCCTCCGCTATCTCCTACATCCTTAATCAAAACAAAACGTAAACCCTAAACAAGAAACGAGGCTACATTCAGAACATGAAGTACACAGTAACTAGCAAATGATCTGCTAGGTTGACATAGAAGAAGCACATTTTAAAAGATGAAAGGGAGAAAAGACGTGGCATAACAGAGATTTCACTGACTCGAGGTGGGGTTTTTAAAGTTAAATTTTGTTAAGCAACCTCTTGCCAGCCTATGTGGTCACCTAGCACCTTGCTTTTCCCGTGCAAATGACAGTTCCTTCTCCTCTAAATAAGAGGGATGCCCGATCTAACGGCTCTGCTAACCACCAGGGAAATGCGTTAGTTTCCTAAAATAAGCAGCATAAGACATTTGGAAGAATTAATGTAAAAGTTTTGTAAGGGAGCGATGGCGTCTCTGTGTTTCCACTCCTCACATTTCAGGGCTGGATGAGAGGAACTCAGGCACTGGAGAAATGTGCACACAGGGCTGGTTCCTATCAATATTCAGAAGCGATACACTGTTCTCCTTCCCCCGCCACACACACACACACACACACACACACACACTTAGTTTAGGCCGTAACCCTCTTTCGTTGGCCCGGCATCAGAACGGTAGCGGGAACGGGTGGTTCCGGAGGGATGCACCGTCTGATCTCTGCAGCCAGAAGGAGGAAGAGGGGCTGCTGGAGGGCGAGGGAGCACGAGCTGTGACGAAAAGAGACAGGGAGGAGGAGGAGAGCGGAGCTTTCACTAAGTAATCTGCCAGGTACGGGGGTCCTGCCCTGGTCCCTGTACTTGGCTTCCGGGCCGGGGAGAAGTGGGTCAGTGGAGCACATGACAACCGCAGATGCCGACAGGGAAACACAGCCACCACCACACACACACACCCGGCTTCTCCTGCCCGCCACACCAATCAGCGCGCACAGCACGTCGCCAGGCACACGCGTCCCGTCCCCCCCCGCAACCCCCGGCCCAGAAACACCGGCTCTGCCCGACCCACCGCCAACCCGCGCGAAAAGAGCAGCTGCTCCCTGGAGTCCCCCTGCCTCCACGGTCAGAGCACGCGGGCGGCGCCCGCACCCCCACCCCCTGCCAGCACCCAGCCCTGCAGCAAACCCGCTGCCAGTCGCCTCGCCCCCCAGCCCCGGCCGCTTCCCCTCGCCCCTGGCACGCTGCCCTTCCGAGCAGCTCCCCCCGCCTTGTGGCAGCGCCAGGGACGGGCAGAGAACTCCTGGGATCACGGGGGCTGCGATCACCAACCCCCGCCCAGCCCCGGCGGGGCAGAGCATCTTCTCCCGGCCCAGCGACCGCGTGGGGCAGAGGCCGCCACAGCGCCTCCTACCGATCCCAGCGGGATTTCAGGGCCACCCACAGCCTGGCTGGGGTGCGCAGGGGACGCTGCTCCCCGCACCGGGGACGCCCCGTCTGCCCCCCTCCCCCTCGGGTCTTCGCTCCTCTCAGTAACTTGCGGGCTGGGGGATGCTGAGGGGGTGTCTGGGTGGGGTGGGAGGAGGGCTGCGGGCCACTTCATGAAGTGTTATTACTAGAGTCGCTGGCTGTTTGGGAAGGGCTGAGAGACAGGAGGGGAGGCGGGATGGGGGTGGGGGAATCTTTGCTTCGAGACAGGCCAAAGACTCCATTAAAATGCAAGGAGCTCCTCTCCCATGGAAGAATGAGTCAGCTGAAAGTCCAGGGGAAGGAGGGAGACACAGGAAAGGGGGCTGCTGGCTCCTAGCACGGGCGAGCTGAGACCTAGGCAGCCCCAACGGAGAGAGCCCATCTCTGCAACCAAGCAGGTGCTTCCAGACAGCCCAGCCCCTCAACCACCCTCAGGGAACCGGTGACCTGCACCCCCCCGCCCCCGTCAGTCGACCCAAAGTGACGGCAGCTGACACTGAGCAGGGCTGGCGCGGAGGAGCGTAGAGTAATAAAACAAAGCGAGCATGGAAGTTCCCACCAGAAGTTAAGCAGCCACTACCCCCTTCCTCGCAGCCGGTTTGTGCCCCTACGCGGCACATCAACACGCCAGGAAAGAAAGCGTCCAAATGCTCCCCCTTTCCTAAAATAAACCCAAACCACCTGCGAGAGAACCTACACGAATGCCCAACGCACGCCAAAATAAGACGTGTCTAAACATTTCCGAACAGCTCTCAGGGGACTGCTTCCTCATCTCTTCCTATTAATGGAAGCCGGGACATGCTAAGGAGACTTAACTCTTCTGAGTCCTAACTCCCAGCTGAAACCTCCCGTATAATGAAGTGCTCTTGCGTTCCCTCTTTAAATTACACTCCTGCTAATCATCATACAGAAGTACTTGTAACAGATGCCCGAGTGAACTATACCAACATTTCTAAATTGTTTGTTTACTTTGGGCTTGTTTTAGTTCCCCCGTACAAACCTAAATAAGTCGCGCCACCTCCATAATAAAGAAAAATCAATATCACAAACAGTACATTAGACATCACTGAAAAACTTTATACAACATAAGCAGCAAAATTCCCCACACCCACAAAAAAGGAACTGAAGAAAAGCCTTGGCTCTGTGAAATCAACCCCCGCCCCCCCAGTAATATACTCCCCACCTCCTTATTCCCCTAATTCTTCCCTTACCTCGCATGGTGTTGGCGATTCCCTGCTCAGCGCAGTCATGAAGCTAACAGCTTGGACCTTGTATCACAAAAATCCCCTCTCAGCAAGAACGAAGGCTGCAGCCGGAGTAGATCTGCTCTGCTGGGAAAATCATTCCTCCAAGGTTGTTATTCTTATTTTTTGAAAGTATTATGTGTATATAGATGTAAAAGGAATGTCTGGCTGGCTGGTCTGAATTGTGCGTGTTTCTTTTTCCGCCCCTCCTCCCCCGTATTTGCTCTGAAATACCACCAGCAGCTCCAAAAGATTTCTTTTGTGGTTACTTGGACTGAGGAGGAGCAGGAGCGATGGTGGTTGTTGGTTTGTTAGTTACAAGGAGGGCGGGGAGAGGAGTTCCTATTTTTTTTTAAAAAAAGGGAACAGGGGAAAAAAAGAAAGAAAGAAGGGCTGTGTGAATGGCAGAGCATGTGCGTTTTCACATGACATCTGTGCCTGTTAGCAGATCCGCAATGTGAATTTTCACTGCTCGGTTACAGGGACGCGCAGAGAGAGATTGAGAGAGAAAGCTGCAAAGAAGCTTATAGCAGAGAGCTGGCTGCACCGGCTACCCGAAGCTCCTCCTGCTGTCAGCACCGCCGCCAATCAAAAGCCTCCCGAGTTGGGAGCCCGGCTGGGACCACTGAGGGGGAGACCCATCCGGAGACAGAGGCAGACAGAGGGGCGCACCGACAGCTATCACAACAGGGGGGGGGATGCGGGAAGAGGAAAACACATGCACAAAAAAGAGCACCACGGCCGGTTTGCTGCTCCCTCGGTGGCTGTCACAGAAGCACAGCTCCTTTCTGCCCTGGGTTATTCACTCCCACGTTTACTAATGTATCAAATATAACTGTGTGTGGTTTTTAATCATCACCAGATATTCTCCCTGTCCCTCCTCAATCCAGCACTGCACCCTGGCCCAGAAGAACTGGGCTGTTTATGTTTGTAAATCACCCCCTGACTGCCAGACTCAAGAAGCAATGAAGATCACTCTGGAAATATTCTCTCTTAACAGTTTTCTGAACTTTTGCTAGTTGTGGGAGCTTTTCTCTGTTTTGATGCCTACTGCTTTTTTATCTTTCTGGTTTCAGTCTCAGGAAAAATGATAGTACAAAGTGAGCTGCCTGCAGTGCGTTGGAGTTTGAGGAGAGGTAACAAAACAGGGAAATGTGAAGCCCATCATGTGATTTTTTTTTTTCCTGAAGGGGTATGGTGGTGAGGGAGGCAAGCAAAGGAACCCTCCTCAGATATGTATTTTATTCTGGGAATGGGACTATAGTTCCTGATCTCTCTCTTCTGAAAACAGTTCTCTCAGGAGAGGGAATGTGGGTGTCAAAAGAAGTTTGCTTTACCAGGATAGGGATAGTTGGCACTTATATAGCAATGAATATATATATATATATATATATATAATATTCTGATACAGCCAGATCCTGAATCCTTTCTGACTTCAACTGAAGCATTACCTGAGAAACAAATGACTGCAGGATTTTGGCCCATGTAATTTTTATAATGTTCTTAGGCAAACTGTGGCCTCTATGATGTGAAGATTTGAGTCTCAGTCACACTAATTTGAAGGGAAGTTCAGGGAGCTGACCAGTTCACAAGAATAAGTCCCTCAATGTGGAAGGCCAGTATTTATACTGATAGGGTGTTCACCCTTAAGGGATGGCTGTATACAAGTTTTGTATACAACCCCCACCTGCAGGTGACAAATTCATTAGCAGTTTTACTTTAAGTCAAGATTGGGTGTTTTTCTAAGAGTTATGCTCTAGTTTAAACTACACACTTGATTAGTTTTGATGCATTCAATAAATTCTTCTTCTGCGACAGGAATTAACAGGTGAAATGCTATGGCCTGAATTATGCAAGAGTGCAGAGTAGATGATCAGTGATCTCTGCTGGCCTTAAGATCAATGTAGATCAAGTGGTAAGTGGAATTTCCACACTTGGTGAAAAGTGGTACAGTTTCCTGTCTGGAGGACAGGGTGATAGTTTTCTTTAAGAAATCACTGAAAATATGCACACATGAATTATGAACCTGCTAGTTTGGGGAATGTTGTCTAAGAAGGTTATGGTGAGGCTTCTTTGCCACTGTCTAAAGACTTCAGATTTCTTTGACCTCATAGAGTCTTATTTCAAGTCAGTGTATTAGAAATAAACTACACTTGTGTTAGCTGAAGATAGAGATCAACTGAAGGATGAAGATCACCTGTCCATGCTAATTTCCAGAGATTTGTCAATGGCCTTTGGTGCTATTCACCATGGGCTTTCAGTGATATATCTGCAATCCTCAGCAGGGATTTATGGTGAATATGTTGGGTCCCAATCCGTTACTAGCACAGGTAGTTCCATTGATTTCAGTGGGACTACAAGTGGTAATAAAGTTAACCATATACTTGTTAGCAGGATTGGAGCGTGTTGACTCCTATTTAGTGGTTGTTTTAGAATCTATTGCTGGATATTTGCCTACCCAAGGAGTCTCTCATGTGGGATTCCACAAGGTTCCAGTATCAATCCTTCTCTTAAACATGTATATGAGGCTGTTAGGAGGGTTAGAGAGAAAGCATGAGTTATAGCATTTTCAGTATGTGCTATTATCTCCATCTTTCTAATACATTTGGGTGACTTACCTGATATCTGAATGAGACTGGAGCTTGAATGAAGGCTGGAGGACAGGGTGACAGCTTTCTTTAAGGAATCACTGAAAATATGTACACATGAATTATGAACCTGGGATAAAGCTTGTAGGTTGAAGAAAGCAACTGGAAGAATGGGTAGAGATTATATACAGCCTTTGCTTGAGGGAGCGCACCTAACATATCCAACATGTGTTATTCAATTTTATCACCCAGGAGGTAGCATTATCTTGGCTGTCCAGGAAGCAGCAGTTACTGAGACTGTTTTTTTAAAATACATTTGGCAAAAAGGCTGTGACTCGTTTTCAGGTTCTGAACCTTGCTATTGGCCATGTTTTTGTGACTGATGTTAGACATTATAAAGTGACGTAGTTCGACTATGCCTTCAGTTCATTCAGGAACATAAATCAGTAAATATTGAAGCAGCCTATTTGCTAAGCATAGAAAATGTATTAAACAACTGCTCTGGCTACTGACTTTTTTTATGGGTCAAATATAAGATGATATTTTTGGAAAACAGTGAAAAAATAGAAAAGCCTTCTTTCCTTTTAATCAAAATTTCATTTTGGGTGACATTTTCCAATCAGCTCTTGTTTTTCCCTACACAGCCCTAAAGGGTTTGGGCACCAAGAACCAGGGACACTATACTCCCTGTGCAATTCCGATCACAGGAGGAATTTTATATTAGTTTCCTAATTTAAAGGTGAGCGGAGCTGATAGCAGGAGATTATCTGGGAGGGGTCCTCCCATGTGGAGCTTACTTCTTCAGTTTGGTCTAATATAATTCACCTGTTACACTCTGGGAGATAGTGCAAAACTGATCTCTGTCTCACAGGGGTGAGTTGAGGAACTTGGAGTGGTTGGTTTTATCATGTGTTCTAAATTTATGAGGAAGGTCTCAAATATTATTGGGCTACTTGTTGTGAAGCTGCTCCAGATAATCAAATGTATTTGCATCTTACTATACATACATATGGACTTCAGTGAGCACCTCACAGACATGAATTTTTCCTTACCACAACCTCTTAATGTAGGAAAGTATTATTCCCATCTTCTAAAAAGGGAACAGAGGCACAAGAAAGAGGCATATGACTTGTCCAAGGTCACACATTGAGTTTGTAACAAAGCCAAGAACTGAACAGAGACTTGAGTCCCAATTCCATGATTTAACCACAAGCCCATCTTTCAGACTTTGTAAGAAGGGATTATTCCATAACCAAAGTGAATGGAATTTCTCAGTTTACAGATTTGAAATATTTAACAACTTAAAACAGATCAAAATTTGGTCATGCACATACGTGCATACATAATACAATATAGTAGCTTTACTTTACTCAAGAACTTTTAATGAGCATGTTTTAAAAATAAGTTAAGAGAAACAATACTACATTATTAATATATTTGGATTGCAGATTGAACAAAGAAATTGCCTTTTAGAACAGTCACTCACATAAGCGCCTTTCCCAAGGCTCTGTAGCTGACAAATCTTTTAAGACAATATTTAAGGCCAAACAATTTTAACATTTTAATCATATAAAATATATTCATCATAACCACATTAAAGATGCACCAAGTTATGGCTAAGTCAGTTACTTCATTAAAAATTACTGATTAGAAAATAGTTAAACAAATTTCACCTACAGGCCCAATTCTGCTTCCATAGAAATGAATGGCAAGTTTCTGTTAGATTCACAGGGAGCAGGATTCATCACCTAGCCTAAATTTGTTTCTTAGCTTCAGTAGCAGCAAGATTAGGGAAAATATAATTTCTGAGTCTCATCTGCCTCAAGTAGATATGACTTGAATGCCAGGCATTCCACACCCTTTATAAGTCATGGGGTACTTGAGACTTTTTTCTTCTTCTTCCAGTTTTGCATCTTAAAGCTGTTTAAATGGGAATTGTCAAGAGGTTCAAGAATCTGAACTTCTCCCACAGATTCCTTAGTTGTAATTCACTCACTGGATTATATAATTCTTCCTCATTTCTTTATTATCTGCTGTCTTAAAAATGATAGCAAAGCATATACAGGAAACACATTATGTTTATTTGAACTCCAACATAGCCTGTGTATCATTTGTTACATGTCAGACTTTCAGCAATGTATTATTTTATTTGGGAACTGTATCTTTAATATATTGAAACAATTTAAAAATCATCAACAATTTAGTCAATTGGACAAAATATTCAGTAATTGAAAATCTTTAATTATATTACTTTAGTTTTTTGAAACTATGGATGTAATATATTATGCATGACAAGATAACCAAAGTTTTCTTTAAAAAGAGAGAGAGAGAGAAAAAGACCCGATTTCTTCAGTCTTTTGGGGTGGAATGAAAAGTGATGTCTATCTACACTGTGTGGGTCTCAACTCTTTTCAACACTTCATTTCACTTACGAACAGATGGTTGATGTAATCCTCCAATCCCACTGTCAAAATCTTTCACAATTAAAAAGAAATAGGTTTAAAAATTGCATTTTTTCTTCAAGCAAATAGTTTACAAAAAATGTGAAATGCTAGGCAGCTTTCAAGGCATGGTTTTTCCCCTGAAGAGATTATATTATGATCTGTTTTATGCATTCATAAGGTGTCAGTCACTGCAGTATGTGGGCCTTTATATAGCAGTGTCCATTCAATGTATCTTTGAACAAAAGCAGGTATCAAGTGGGAAAAAACTTAAACATGATGATTCCATTTCTCCTTTCTTTGTTTACTTATGATGGCTAGTAGCTGAAGAGGCTGGATTCAAGGTAATTATTGGTCAGACCAGCATTCACCATGGAAATAAAATACAATAGAGTATGGGGCAGAATTAGTAGTCTGGAAAGCATATAAAACCAGTGCAAGTACCAGTGCTCAAGTCATCTGGTGCTCCTGTTGAAGAAGCTAGAACATTTGAAGGCTTGGAACATGAAGAGGAGTCCAGTAAAAGCATCCTTGCCTGAAGAAAGAAGCTGCTAAGAGGTTGTCTCAAAGATGTACTCCTGACATATTTACAGTCTACAAACGGGCATTACCTATTTCCGAGTCACTGATAACTCTGAAGAAAATAATCTCTAATGCTTATGGATCAGTGTTTTGACAGATAAAGCAGAAGATTGGGTATTAGTTGGTGAGTGCTACAGACTACCAAATCACACTAGGGAACAGGATGACTGGCTTCTTATGCACTTATCTGTAATGTGTAGGGGGGAAAAGGCTGCATGATTATGGAGTCTCATACTGCCAGTACTAAACACATCCTTGGAAATTCTAAACATTATAGATGACCATTTCCTAATTCACAGTGTTGCAGCCAACATAGGCTAATTCTCTTTTAGTCCTTGTCTGAACAGATAAAGAGGAACTAAATTGCAGAACTAAAAATCAGTGATAGTTTAGATACAAGGTATCATGACTTGATCACATTTATAATGTGCAAATAAAATAAAGTCTAGACCAGTCAAATATATATACTTGGTATTTTAATAGGGCAAGTTTCCCAAAGCTGACAACAATGAAGACCCAAATCAGGTAGAAGGAAGAATTTAATCAGAAAAATTCTGCCCCAAAAGCCATAATCCCACAATTTATGAAGAAGGCTGTGCTGGTTAAAAAAAAAATTAAAATATCTACCTGGATTAGAGGGAAAGTGAAGGCTGCTGTAAAAAAGTTAAAAGCTATATAACAAATAGATGAAAGGGGAAGTTGATAGTAATGAATATAAATTAGGAATTGTAGGAAATTGATAAGAGAAGCAGAGAAATACAAAAAGAAATCTATGGCCAACAGAGTTAAGGAGAAGAAGAAGGTTTTTTTTTTTGTTTTTTTTTTTTAATTATATATAAGGTACAAAAAGAATCTTGATGATGGCATGAGCCATTGGAAATGGTAGACATATCAGTGATAATGCAGAAAAGAGAGTATTCAATAAATATTTCTGTTCTGTATTTGGGAAAAAGTAGATGATATACTCTTTCCATTCCATTAGTATCTCTGGAAGATATTAAAGAGAAACTACTGAAGTCAGACATTTGCAACCTGTTAACTTGCAGCCAAGAGTTTTAGATGAGCTGGCTGAAGAGCTTGCTGGACAATTAATGTTGATTTTTCAATACACACTGGAATGCTGGGGAAGTTCCAGAAGACTGAAGAAAGCTAATATTATGCCCCTTATTTAAAAAGATAAACTGGATAACCCGGGTAATTATAGGCCTGTCAGCCGAACATTGATCCTGGGCAAGAAAATGGTAGCTGATACAGGATTCAATTAATGAAGAATTAAAGGAGAGTAATGTAATTAATGCAAGTCTGCATGGGTTTATTTTATGGAAGATAGATCCTGTCAAACTAACTCGATATCTTTTTAGATAAAATTACAAGTTTTATTGATAAAGGTAAGAACATTGAAGCAATATACTTAGACTACTGTAAGGCATTTGACCTGGTACTGAATGACATTGATTAAAAACACTAGAATGATGTAAAATTAACATGGCATACATTAAATGGATTAAAACCTGGCTAACTGATAGGTCTCAAAAATGTAACTTTAAACAGGGAATCATCATCAAATAGGTGTGTTTCAAGTAGGGTCCTACAGTGACCAATTCTTGGCTGTAAGTTTAACATTTTTACCAGTGGCCTCAGGAAGTGGTGGCGGGAAATCACTGATAAAGTTTTCAGATGACACAAAAATTGGGGGAGAGGTAACTAATGAAGAGGACAGGTCATTGATCCAGAGTGATCTGGATTGCTTGTAAAGTAGGTGCAAGCAAACAATATACAATATGCATTTTTATACGTCTAAATGTAGATATATACATCTAGGAACAAAGAATGTAGGCCACAACTTACATTATGGGGGACTCTAGCCTGGGAAGCAGTGACTAAGAAAGATTTGAGGGTTGTGGTGGATAATCAGCTGAATATGAGCTCCCAACGTGATACTGTGGGAGCTAAAAGAGCTAATGCTAGGATGCATTATGGGAATATTGAGTAGGAGTAGAGAGGTTATTTTATCTCTGTATTTGGTACTGGTGCAACTGCTGTTGGAATACTGTGTCCAGTTCTGGTGTCCACAATTCAAGAAGGATATTGATAAACTGGAGAGCCACAGGAATGACTACATGATTAGAAAACATGCCTTATAGTGACAACTTCAAGGTCAATCTATGTAGCTTTACAGAGAGAAGGTTAAGGAGAGCCTTGATTACAGTCTATACGTATCTATATGGGGAACAAATATTTAATAACGGGTTCTTCATTCTAGCGGAGACAGGTATAATATGATTCAATTGCTGGAAACTGAAGCTAGACAAATTCACACTGGAAACAGGCATACAGTTTTCACAGTGAGGGCAATTAACTGGAACAATTTACCGAGGGTTGTGGTGGACTCTCCATCACTGACAATTTTCAAATCAAGACTGCAGGTTTTTCTAAGAGATCTACTCTAGGAATTATTTTGGGGGAAGTTCCGTGGCCTGTGCTCTACAGAAGGTCAGATTATATCATCACAATGGTCCCTTCTGGCCCTGGAATCTATTAAGTTCCTTTCTTGGCAGAGCTGAGCATTCCTATGGCTTTTGGAGGTAAAGAAAAAGCAAAGTATGGGCTATAGTAAAGGAAACAGGAAGATGATAGTTGGAAGAAGCAGGTAGGAAAAATAGAATACACCCAGCAAAAGTAGAAAATGGACAAAGAGTAACGTCCCTCTGCTTCAAACCAGCCTGTTCTGAATTTGTGGTCCAGAATGTCAGATACTGAGGGAGTCAGCATTGTACAGTGGGAACAACATGATTCTTTAGGGGTAAACTGTTGTAGTTTATTTGAAAGTAGGGATAGCTGTTATACCTGGTCAATAAATTTAATTTGTAGGGCTTTTGCGGGGGGGGGGGGTGAGGAGAGGGGAGAGGATGGAAAATTGGGTTTTCAACTAATGGTTTTTTATGGAAATATTTAATTTTCTTTGGCAAATAGGAAACTTAAAAACTGAACATTTTTCTAAAAACTGAGTTTTCTGATGATTTTTTCCAGTTTGTCTGAAAATTTTTGGGTTTTCATTTTTTCAACAAAAAGTCAAAACTTTATGGGGAGAATTCCAACCATGTCAAGTAGCTGTACTACTTCTAACCTAATACATGTCCCCCCACCCCCCAGTTCCTTATAATTTTTAATTTAGTTTGATGCATTGGGTAATTTTTCAGAAAACATGATCTGCCATAAATTCTTTGCTATTGGAGTAATTTTCTCTGGGATAGGATCTGTAAACACCTATTTCTTAGAAACTACTATCCTGAAGAAGTAAGTTTAGGGTACCGGAGCGGACAGAAATATTTGTATACATTTCAACATAATTGAAAAAAAGAGGGTGTTAGGAGCAGAAGAGACATGAACCAGCAGAATGTGGCAAAGACTGTTTTGGGGGTTGATGACATGACTGGAACTTCCAGAGTAAAGGATATGTCAAACTGACAGGTGTTCAGCTTTGTTTTAGATTGATAAATTGACATTCTATAGTAAGTAAGTACATGCAAAATGCAAGTACGTGTAAAATAGAGATATGCTTGAGCTGCAACTTCAAGCTTAGAATCAGATTTTGCACATTACCAAATTCCAGGGGCATATGGACCTGGGGCTTTAGTTCAAAACTGTATAGAAGCAGATCTGCTGCAAAATTTGGATGTGGACTGTATTCAGATTCTAATGTTTCCCCCCTCTAGTACCCTTTGAGGTATTCAGATCTGGGTGTTTTGGAGTCATCCCTAGTGTATACTGCATCTATTTCAACATATCATAATTATAGCTGTAGCTCATAGCAACAGCTATAGTTAAGGTTGCCCAAGGGTTTCTATTCTAAATGGGCTTTTTAGTTGCTCATAACTTTTTCAAACTTCCTCCTTCAGGCTTGAAGGTATTTATAGAGCTCTGCTTTTGCCTTATTGAATGCATCTCTTATGCATGATAGCATTCTACAGAATTTATTTTTTGCATCCTTAAGAAAGCAAAATGAAATAAAAAATAAAGTGTTCAACAGGTGCACATTTAGTTAAGGACTGTATCATAATGCATATACACAGGGAGGTGGAGTTAAGGCTGTATATAGGCAATTCCAACTTTGGCATTTCCTAACTTCTAAATACAGAACCTTGCAACCTAAACATTCTTTTAGCCTTTTTTAAAAAAAAATTAATATAATCTACCATAAAAATGATACAAGAGAAAGAGGGTGCCGCAATAGCATGCCCGTATATCTGCAGATAGCGTGCTGCAAGTTGTCCAGATATTAAGGGTAAGATTTTCAAAAGTGCTCAATGTTGGCCTAATTGCTCCCATTGATGTCAATGGGAGTAGAGTCAGAATCTGAATACCAGGATTGTGGCTAAAAGTCAGGCTCATCTGTGCCCCAGTTCAGAAAACATCTTTTTCCGGTGGTTCCAAGACTACCATGAATTAGCACAACTAGAGAGAATGAAAAAAAAATTCTTGTCAATTTCCATATATGTAACCTCTAAATGTAAGGTGCAAACAATTTATAAATATTAATGTTCACAAAAAGTAAATATTGTCCATTTTAAATCTTAAATAATTTTAATAAAATAAAAAGGAGTCTGAACATCTCCATGAACCTTCTTCTTCTTCTGTGCCTCAAGATGGAGAGACAGACAGACATCCTGAAAAAATGATATTTGATGGATACCCCAGAGAAAAGTTCTCATAAGATTTATTTGAAACTAATGAATGCTGATCTAAATCAAAATTCTTGGGCCAATATTTTTGCCCCTGCTAAAACTCCTTTGTTTTACTCCAATACACGCTCAGGCCTTTTTAGACAGCTTTTGGGGGATTTGTCCTATGGTGGCAAAGAGTCCTGTGGCACCTTATAGACTAACAGACGTATTGGAGCATAAGCTTTTGTGGGTGAATGCCCACTGCTTCAGATGCATGACATTTACAAAATTGAACAGTGGATAGTTTTGTGGCACTTTAATTGCATGATAAGTAATTCATAAGATTTTAAGTTAAAGAAGCAATTTAGGAAGGAATACGTAGCAAGATGGAGAGTAGGAAGGTGGACAAATACAAAAACACAGGGAGTGAAACAGACTGGTATCCAGTGAGAAATTTAGTTTTCACCACGGAGCTAGAAACATTGCTACACAACCTGTTTATATCTCCAGGACCACTATTCTTAAGTTATCCTGTGCAGTGTATGGGACACAACATTATTTTGTATAGATTCAGACACTGGATCATTTTAGGGAGTGGCAGGGATAATCATGCGTTATTCAGTTGACAACTGTATCAAGTTGTCCCTCACAGTCTCTAGAAGACATGACATTAGGGGTACACTCTCTTTTTTCCTTGTCCTATAATTGAAAATGAACGAGCAACTCTATGCTGTGGTAGGATTCTCTTGTGCCATTGAGACGGGAGAGACACAGCAAATGGGAGGAAGGAGGTGAGATCACATGTTGGTGAGGCAGGACCCAGACCCCTCCTCCACCTCTCATTGATGGGCTTTAGGGAGCAAGTAGGGTGATTGGCTCTCATTTTCCCCACCCACACATCTATTTACATTTATCCTGGGCATTTCAGAGGTCTCTTGCCCCTTTTGCTGTTGACTCTCCTTCTCCTTCATTGTAGTGTAGAAGCTGTGTTCTTCAGTAAGCTGGGGGTCTGATCAATTGGGATCAGGAAGGAATTTTTTCCTGTTGGGTCAAACTGGGCAAGGTCTGGTGGTTTTGCCTTGGAGGCACAGTTGGGTTGAAAGGAATACAACTTGAAAGTTTAATATTAGGAGAGATAATACTGTTTAGCTTGTTGCAACACGCAGTGCTGATAAAGGCTAAAAGGGCCACCTCCCAGAGGTAAATGAGACCTGTTATTTCATTGGTGGATTTTGTGCCTATAGGGGAAGTCTTCACAGTCCAAGATCCCCTTTTGGTACCATCTATCTTGCTGGAGATGGAAGGATTTTGAGGTGGATCAAATTCTAGAGCTAGGCCGAGGCTGTTTGCCAGAAGCTGGGAATGGGTGACAGGGGATGGATCACTTGATGATTACCTGTTCTGTTCATTCCCTCTGGGGCATCTGGCATTGGCCACTGTCAGAAGACAGGATACTGTGCTAGATGGAATTTTGGTCTGACCCAGTATGGCCGTTCTTATGTTCTTCCACAATATAACAATAATATTGGGTGAGTCCTGTAACCCTGCTGGATCCAGTTAAATGCTTGGTAAATGAGAGTGGGCATATAGCAACCATCCTCCCCTGTCACTGAAATCCATTTGTCAGTCACCTGTATCTCCTGATCAAGGTATTAACTGCGCATGGGATCCTCACTGTGGACCAGTCACACAGTAAAGAGGTTTGGGAAACCACGAATATTCTCACAAAGATTATGCAGGTCTATAGTATCAAAAACATAACCACAAGTGTTGTGGCCAGCAATTCAAGATCCTACCAGTGAATGTCATTTCTCAGATTATTGTAGTAGCATAGCCCTATCAGAAGTTCACTCACCTGTGCACAGACTTTGTTTCCAATATATGCCCTGTTTTAAGATCAATAGCTTTATTTTAAATCTCTAAACAAAATGTAGTTTTATAAATACATGTTGTGACAATGTAACTTGTGTGTTAGTGTGCATGGTTCCAAGATCATCTCTCCTTTGGAAATACCAAAGGGTTCTGTGGAGAGGACACTCTGCAGACTTTCCCCAAAATTGTTCTATAAAAGGGAGAAAAGGGTTTGGTAGGTGACCCACCACATGCAGATCATGGGAATGATCAAGCCCCAAATAATCAACCCCTTTGGTGTTAACTGTAAAGCAAATACACCTGGTACATGATACATAAAAGAAGGCAGTAGTACATAGGAACGGATACACATCTTGTGAATGATTGAGGCATTTGGTAGCTGCCAAAGCAATTTCTTGGGACTTTGCAACACTATGAACATGATTCCTGTCGTAAGACAGGACAAAAACTGTACCATAAATTAAAAGGACAATGATAGTATTTCTGGTGCCTTGTGAAGGTCTGAAAATTTTATGCTGACATCTTCCAGGCTGTCTACTGATGTATCTTTCGGGACAGGTAAATAATTATTTGATGGTGGGGTTGAAAGGTAATTGTTTGAAGTAGTGTCCTGTTCAGAACAGGAATACAAGGCCAGTCACTAACAAAATGCACAGAACACAAAACAGAGGGTGGTATGCAAAACTCCCACTTGCATTACCCTTCTCAAATTGCTGCTGTGTGCAATTCTTTTGCCATGCACCAATATAAATAATGCTAGCCTGTAAGCCACAAGGGCTGAAAAACTAGCCTGGGACGGGAGTATAGGAGCTGTACCCTCTTTTCAATAACCACACCCCCTATCCCCACTGTACTGGCAGTAAAGATGATGTGTAGTATACAAGTCTGTATACTGGCTACATACCCCTGCAGGATCTCCATTACATTGTGGTGAACCATGCTACTAAAAACAGTATAGCACTAAATACACACTATCTTTCCAAGGAAAGAAAGGGATGTCTTGATGCTGATAATCTTACACACATGAATGATCCTTATTCATTCACCCAGTGATGCCAATGGACTACACACATGAATGCATGCCACTCATGTGAGCTGGGATCAGGCCCAGAATTTGAGTAGTTAATAGGCAATTAAAGAAAATAAAATGCAACAAGAAAATCATAAAGCAAACACCAGAGGTAAGAACTGGATCCACTTCCAATAGAGTACATGGAAAAATCCCTAGAAAAATCTTGAAGTCTCAGCTCGATATAGATCTTATTATAAAAAGCAGCAGATAAACTACATAACACAAAACTCAATCCCGCAAGTGCTTACACGGGGGAGGATAGGTTTGGCAGGAATGGAACCTTTCTACGAGTCCTTAAACCTGCCATTCAGCGGGGCTTCTCTATACTTTGCATGCTTCAGAGAGAAAGGGCTCTGTTCTGGTCATGCATACCCTGCGGTTTAGGATGGCATGGCAGGGACAGGCCATGTAAGGGATGATGGGATGCTAAATAGGGATACTGGTTTACTATCTGTTTGAGTGGCATGGAATGTCTGCAGTTGCTCTTTTAATGCACACACTAGAGTAGGCAATTACAACTTTGACTAAGGGGGCTGGGCCAAGCTCTGCTTTCGGTTACACAGAGGTAATTCTGCAGTAGTTTCATCAAATTAAAATGGATATCAGAATCTGGCATACTATCCTCATTCCTCAGCCCACTGCTCTATACTAGTGTTATATATTTAGATATGAGAAAGAATATTAGAGCAAACCCTGTGTCAAGAATCAGCGTGTGGGCAGTCATAACTAGCAGTCAGAGCAGGAGTCAGGCATGAGGAAAGGAAAGCTAGGTCAGAGCCAGAGCCACAAGCTAGATGCCAGAGCCAAGGGTCAGGACTGAATTACCTGGAGCAAGGCTTGGTGCAGGGCAGGAGTAAGGCAAGAAAACAGGAACTAGGCAAGGTCTGTCTTAGCAGCACATCAGGGATCTACCTTAGTATACAGATAGGCAGCACGTGTTTCCCCTAGGCCCTAAATAGCATGCCCATGCCAATCAGGGAACAGGTATGTGCCATTAGTCAGGGCCTCTGTGAGAGCACAGTCAGTGATGCTACAAGGCTCACAGACCATTGGCCAGTACTCTGCCAGAGCTGTTAGGTGGCAACATCAATACTGCAACCACCCAGGGACCTGCAGATACAGGTAGTTAGCCCTGTGGCTGGAATGGCAGGGATCACACCCATGACATAATCTTCTCATCACACCTGCAGGCCTTGCTCCTGCTCCCAGCGAAGTCACTAAAAGATTTGAATGACTTCTGAGGCTTTTGCACATAATAAATATTCAGGTAATGTATTATTCAGGGCCAACTTCAGACCTGTTTGCCACTCTTTTTACAACTCTACCAAATTTTAGGGAATTACACCTGGTTTCCAAATGTCTAATTTTGGTCCTCTGCATTAAATTCTCTCTGTTTTTTCCATTCAACTCAGTGAACTTTGGGAGTTTTACAGGATAATGTGGATGCAGTGCTGTTGTAGCCGTGTTGGTCCCAGAATAGTAGAGAGTCAAGATGGGTGAGGTAATATCTTTTATTGGACCAACTTCTGTAGGTGAGAGAGAGTCAAGCTTTTGAGCTTACATCAAGCCCTTCTTCATGATAATTTGGCGTGAGAAGAACATTTGATCTATAATGCATAAAAGACACTGGGCTTGATTTGCCTCTCATGCCAATGTAAATTGGGAGTAGCTTTGCTTCTCAATGAGGTTGCATTTATGTAGAACTGAGGTGAGAGGAGAAACAGACCCACTAGTTATTCTGCTTATAATTTTCATGCCTGATAAAAAGTTCTAAAGAGTGTTAACGTTATTTGCTGACAAAAACAAAAAAAACCCTTAAATGTGTTAAGTTTATCTAAATGCTTATCAACCCCAGTTCACTATTTAAGCAGTAATTTTTTTTTTTGAAATCAGTCATTATTAACAAGTGATGGCTTTTGACTTAATGGCCTGGGGTGAAGCCAAGGGCAGCTAACACTCTAACAAACCGGTTGTTAACTTCATTAAGGACCAATTTCCTCAGGATTATTTCTATTATAAACTAAATTCAATGGTTTAGAACAGAAATTATACATTTTTCTTTAAATTAGCTGTGACATGGTTAGAGGAGTATTTAGGAGAACAGATTTTTTTTCTTTAGCTATTAATGACTATTATTACCCTGGACATAGAGAGAGAATGAGAGAGAGAGAGAGAGAGATCCAGACCAAGTAAATTTGCATTGTATAATTCCGCTAAAAAACTATGCACTTAATTTGGGCAGAGAGGACATGAAGAAACAAAGATGAATATACTTCAGCTTCACATCTAGATAAAACCAATGCCAATTAATATTCATCTCAAAACTACTCCAGCGGGTGCTACCTACGTCTGTTACGAACTTTCCTTTCTGTGCATTTCTTTCTCCATTGTTACAGACAGGAATGCAATCACATGGCAACTAGTGTAAATCCCATGCAAATGATTCATACTGCTTATGTGCTATGCAAATTGAATGGTCTATATTCTACCTAAATAATGCAAAAGAATGTGATGCCTGCCAAATAGTGCACAATGCTGAAAAACCATTTGATTTTCTGGCTTTGAATAAAGAGCTCTGCATTCTTCTGGCAGCTGATGAGTTCAAACAGAAAACATGCCAGCAGTGTAGACCAATGCATTATCACCCCAACCCCCTTGCTGCATAACTGTGCTTCATAATATGCCATAATATTGGCAAGCACAGCTCAGAGCTCTTTAAGAACAAGAAGCAGCTCATGAATAATGGTTGGATCAGGAAAGTGATAATTAAATGAGACAACTGAATGCCAGTGGAGTCCCCAGTGGAAAATATTCTTCAGTGAATATCATTTCCACCTTTCATTTTCCCTCCAAGCTTCAGTACAGGCTAGCAGTTCATTACTGTAGATACTTTTCAAGCTCCCCCAAAACCTTTTATGGTTTTATCATATTTTAAGATGTGTATAAGTGTTCTTTATGTTTAAAAAAAAAGGCTTTATCTTTGTGGGCTTAATGACATAACACATCATGTTGTTTTCACAGAATGGTAGACTAACAAACTACTGTAAAAGCAGTTAAACAGAGGGCTAGATCCTGCACCCTGCTAATGTCGCCTTGTGCTACTCTGGCTGCATAAGTTGGCCTAAAACCTGACTTAGATAGCAGTTAGAGAGTTCCCCCTGTTTGGGAGGATTCTTAGGCAGTGTATCCCATAGTGGCTCCTGCACTACCCCACTTCTTGTCCCCATAGCACAGGCTGTAGCTAGGATGTTTCTATTCCCTGGCAATGTATAGCTACTGGAACAGCACACTGGGGCTATTAGCAGCCACTGGGAAGTAGAGCAGTCTTAAGGTGTCACTACTTTGTCAGAGTCTGGCCTAGTGACCTTCTCTCTTGGGATGGCCCCTCTAGGACTGAGTGTGCAGAAGTGGCTTACAACCAACTTCCCCCTGAATTGTGCTGACTGTAGTCTAGGATCTGAGCCAAAGGCCAAGAGTTCTGGGCCTACCTGTCCACTGCCTTTCTACTTTGTGAGGTCATTTACACTTGTGAAAGGTGAGTTCAGAATAGACGTAAAAAGCTTCACCTACTATAGACGGGTATAATGCCGACACAAAGGCAATGGAGGATCAGACCCATTATGGACCAAATACTGCTTTCACTATGAGCAGAGGAAAGTTAGAGGGACTCCATTGACTTTATTGGAGTTACTTCAAATTTATGCTGGTGTAGCTGACCGCAGAATGTGGCCAGACGTGCATAATACAACACAGTTTTGTATCCTATGATGTATGTTACATTCATTCATGCTTTTCTCTGAAATAACTACACACCAACTTTTAAAGTTGTCTCCTCATGCTTAAAAAATGAGTTTCACAATGAAGGTCACTGTTCCATTTCAAACCAACTCAGAATTTTTATCAGTTATTTTTGAAGTATTTGGCATGATGGCTTTGCATTCAAGATTGGCAGGATATTTTTAGCATCTAAAGTATTTGGAAAAATGATTTTGGTTTGCTTGTTTATCAAATACATTGAGCAGATGATTACTATTTAACATGCACTTAAAGATTTTCAGAAAAATATCTTCAGTGTTCTAGAAAAAAGTGTTTCCTCACAGTGGAACAGTGCAAAAAGTTAAAATGCTTAATGATCACTTAGAACTGTTTACTGCTGTAGTTTTTGAAAGGCAGAGTGACTTTCAATTCACTCACACAAAGGTATAGTAACCAGACTACCTGAGTGAGTGGGCAGGGAGGCAAAATCCATTTCTCAATCTGGGACAAGAGGGCACAAGCAAATGAAATTTTTAAAACATGAGAGAAATTTTCAAAAAAATTGTTTGTACATGCTTCCTTGCATTCCACCACCCAGTCAGCTGTAAGCACAACGTCCAACTCTTAATAGTTTAGAAGTACTTCTAATTCAGCATTCACACATACAGAAAAACCAAGTGATCTATAGTACACACACACAGAGCCTTGTCATGTAGTCCCATTGAAGTCAACAGTATTTCTTCATGTGGAGTAGCTGCAGGACCAGGACCATATATAAGGAGTCATACTTAAAGAATAATTTAGTAGCATATGTATAAGATTGTGTATGGTCCCTATGGCTTTAACATTATAGAGTTTGGAAAAAATGTTGATAAAATATAATTTTACACTAGCTGGACCAGAAAGCCATAGTGTATAATCGAAAGACAGGCAGAAAAGGACAGAAAGAGGTAAGATTGCATGCAATAAATTTGACAATTTCACATTAGAGGTGATTCACGTCGTTTACAACCATCTGCAGAAAATGAATAAATTAGCATTTTTCAGAAGAAAGTTTCTCATAACTCTGTATGCTAATTTGCATATGGGGGGCTAAAAGGAATGGAAGCCTTTAAATAAGTACACTTTGTATAAGAGAGAACTCTAAAAGCTCCAGTGTCATGCTTGTTAATAAAGATATAGATTTCAAGAGTCCAACACAGCCTCTGCCTTTTAGCAAAACAAGGTACCATCACCATACATGCTGCTAAGATTGATTTCAGCTCTAATGTTTCTCTTTGTAATCTTTAGGGAGAATTTGTTTAGAGAGTAAGACGATCATTATCCTCCTGAAAAGGGTACAGTGCTGCCCAGAGTTGTGTATTATAAGTGCACAGATTTAGTTTAAAGAATGTTCTGTTCAGTTTGGAATGTAAATGTGGAGGGAAAAAAGAAAACCCACCACCAAACACTCACAGTGAGACTCATTGACAACTCGTCAAGCTAAGACATGATGTTTCATCTTAATTAGCATTATTATGCATTTTGTTTTACACTGGTTTAGAAGCAAAATGGGGGCGGGGTGGAGCGTGGCTCTGTGATGTGCATACCCTATTCTGATTGTTCAATACATTTTACATGCCTATAATGAAGTTAATTCTGTAATAAAGTTTGCACTTTTCTTGGAAAGTAATCTGCTTAATCATTTTATAGGTATGATTTTTGTGAAAAAAAGATTACCTTTAATAGTCTTAAAATGTTCATCATCCTTTGGGAAGCATATAATTAAAATAGTATTGTTGCAGCATCTGGTTTATTTTTCATAGGTTTAAATAGCAAACTTTGAAATGTGCAGTATCATAGAGATGAGGTGATCTATCTTGGAGGAATGAAGAGAGATTAGAAGCAGCATAGTCCAGTTAGTGGAGACAGGACTAAGAACCAGGAACTACTGAAGTCTAATCCCAGTTCTGCCACTGATGTGCCAAACAAATCATTTAATCTAGCTGGAAAATGGTGATAACACATACTTTACAGGTGTGTTGGGAGGGCTAATGAGTTAATATTTAGAAAGCACTTTGAAGATGGAAAAAAAATCCACGGGCCTGAATCTGCAACCCTGGGGCACACTGAGTAGCACCAACGAGCCTCGTCAGAGTACGGTAGTATCCAAAGTGAGCAAGGATGGTACAATAGGGTCTGACGGGGGGTGCCTTTACAAGGTTCTCTTTTACTTTTTAACCCCTAGATAGTCCCAGGGGAAGTAGGCATTCCCTAGAAATAGGATAGAGAATACTGACAGTACTGTTAACACTAGAGTACATTTCGAGAAACATTTTGAACATTTTCCCTCCCCCAAATTATGTGTGTGAAACATTTCAAAATTGTCAGAAAAATATAACCAGTTTTTATTTGGATTATCTTATTCACACCAAAAGCACGTTGCCTTTTTTTTCCCCAGAGACCATTTGAGTTTGTTTAGGTGATAAAGGAAAGCCACTAAACACATGTGTGAATGAGACCAAGAATATGAGACTTGGCACTTAGGTTGTCAACTGTGCTGTTGGTTAACTACCAGTCGACATGATAGGGCTCTTGCTCCCTTCCTCTGACCCCAATATTTTTGTAGTGTTGCAGATGTTAATAAAACAGAGCTATCACAATATCTGGATAGCTCTGCTTTCATCTATCTAGGTATTTATATGGCCCTGGATGCGAGTCACCTCCTCTGCATCCTCATCAAGTGCACTGCAGGCTCAGTTTCCCCTCCTTCAACGCCTCTGGGTTAACACACACCAGACAAGTAGTCTTGCAAATGAAAACTCCTCTTCAGGAATCTGGATTATTAATATAACATTTAATTCCAATACTTGCACAGGAAACCACCTTCAATCTACATGCTGGCTTCAGGCTTCTGCAGCCCAATTATTAGTCTGTGAATAGACCTTTCAGCCTTTGGCTTGGGCTTCCAATGTTGCCAACTCTTAGGTTAATTCAGGGGTGGGCAAATTTTTTAGCCCAATGGCCACATCTGCGTGGGGAAATTGCATGCAGGGCCATGAATGTAGGGCTGGGACAGGGGATTGGGGTGTGGGAGGGAGTACGGTGTGCAGGAAGGGGGTCCACTCTCTGCCCTCACCTGCAGGTACCTCCCCCGAAGCTCCCATTGGCTGTGGTTTCCCTTCCCGGCCAATGGGAGCTGCGAGGGTGGGGGGAAGCAGTGCCTACACGGGAGGGCAGCGGAGAGCCCTCTGTCCCCCCGCCCCCCCTGGGGCCGCAGAGACGTGCTGCCAGCCACTTCCGGGAATGGCACTGGGCCTGCGGCACCATGGGGGTGGCAATTCCACAGGCTGGATCCAAAGCCCTGATGGGCCAGATGTGGCCCACGGGCCATAGTTTGCCCCCGCTCTGTTAGCTGGTGTTTTCCTGAAAGTCCCTGCTCCTGTTGTCACAGGGTTATGCTAGAATCTCTCTTTTCATTAATAAGCTCCCAGCCTTTATGATTGTGGTGATATGTTTGAAACCACAAACCCTAAAGAATGGTTTTTTTTTTAAAGTCAGAAGATAAATGTAAAGAACTCCAAACTGATTTTTTTTTATTGAATGGTCTTTGGGGGACTTGACTCATGAATTCTGAATGTTTGGAGTTGGCGGTACTGGGCTTCACTACAGTCCTATTCCTCAGCAGCAAGAGTCCTGCACAGCCCTCTTCGCCGTGGGCTTTGAGAGTAATTCCAGGCAGCCCCTGACCTCTCACCAACTTCTGGTCACAGTTCCACTCAGACTTTTTTTTCATAAGAGCAACTTGAAGGGAACAGCTGCTTTACTGGGAGACACAAAGGGAATGACTCCCTGCTCTCTTAGTCTTTCTCTGACTGATTATTTGATTAGCAGGACTGACAACCCCAAGTATTAAAAAAAATTATGAGTTAGGCTCTGGTTCCTTTATGTTAGTAATGATAAAATAAAGAGATGCATGTGAGATTATTTTTTGAACTCACGATTAAGTCAATAAATGCATTCTTTCTATTTGTGTTCTGGTTTCTGAGCCTTTATGGTTCATGTTTTCCAGCTTTCCTCTGTAACCACGTGGGTTAGAAATGTAGTTTAATTTTTTTTTTAAATGAAAGCTGAAACTCTCAAATACTAACATCATTCCAGGAGATGCGGTTTTAAGATTAACACCAAATATCACAAGAGTCACACTTGTTGGCAATGCTGGATCAATCACATTAAGAGTCATATGACTGCAGAACAACATTCCCTATCAGTCCATCTGGAATACCCTTAGAAATCCACCACTTAAATGGCTAACAAACACTGACATTAATGGGAGTTAGGCACCTAAATACCTTTGAGGATCTGGCCCTAAGTGACTTGCTCACAGCATGCAAGTCTGGCAGAGCCAAGAATTAAACCCTGCTCTCCCGAGTCCCAGCCCAGCACTTTAGGCATGCCGCACTGAGTTCAGGGTGCAATTCCCAGCTCAAGGAGACACACTCATGCTAGCTCTCATAGAGCTTACATGCTAAAAATAGAATGTAGCTGCAGAAGAAGGGACTAGCTGCCCTGAATAGGCACCCAGAGACCTGAGGCACATACGAGGGGCAGCTAGCCCATCCTGCAGTTCACACTGCTACGGAACACATTTTTTAGTGTGCTAGCTCAAGGAGAATGAGCACAAGTCTGTCTCCGTGAGCTGGGAATCACACCTCCAGCCCAAAGTGTAGAGACACCCTTTAACTACAAGGCCATATTTCCTCCCTAAACACACAGAAGATCTGCTCATGTTTTTGCATGCAGAGAAATCTACAAAATGAGCGTCTGGAAGTATCCCTATTTTTCAATTTGTTATTCAGCCTTAATTTTATTGTATTTATTTTGTGTTGCAGCTTGTACGATCTGTAGTGGGAAATCACTGAGTATTAATCCCTGGAACATCTGCACTAGCTATCGAAAAGGGCAACATATTTGCCTAGCCCCACAGACCAGACCACATTGGGACAGCGGCTAAGGAGCAAAAAAAGACACCTTATGTGAATGGTGGTGATGTTTCTAGAGCTCCTGCTATCCCATGGTTTCCAAAATTGGTGGAAATCTTGTAAGGTTAAATATCAGCCATTTTTGTGATGTTTCTACTGTCTGGGGATGTTTTTCATCCTCTAATAACCTAAAAGAAGCTAACAGGATTTTGCTTAAACTTAAAAACAAAGAATACTCATTAGCCAGTCACAAAGCATAAAACATTTTAGCCCAAATAGCTTATTTTTCAGAAAGTTATGGACACAGCATTTAAAAACGGGCTTATTGAAACTGTTTTGCAACCTTGACTGTAGTGTCTGCTGCTAACTAAATGCTCCAATAATTACTCTGCACAGTACATATGGAGTTGTAGTGTTGCATTCATAATGCTTCAATTCAGGTTTCCATTATAAACATGTATTTTCAGAGGCTAACTCCTAAGAGGCAAAATTTGGTAAAAAGCTGTCAAGCCATTTATGATTAAAAAAAACCCACAAAACCACCCCTTTTGCTTTGATCTACTAGTATCTGATGAGTTCTTGTTAATCTCTTACAAGAAAAAACAGTTGCCTTTTAAAGCACAGTATTTAGTAGGCACTTATGGTTCCATTGTTTTCTCAGTGTGTTCTTTCTTATTAATTTTGTGTAACAACAACAAATAGGGCCAGCTAGTACTTTTGCAATTAATTTTTTCCTATATTGAAGAAAACATTTAAAGAGTGCACCTACTGTAAGGTTTGTTACTTTAAGAAATGAATTCAATTGAGCTTAACTGATTTGCAGTAGATGATAATCTAGCCCTTAGTCTTCAATCAAGTTACACTGGGAGTAGGTTACTTTGTATACGTGGTGATATATTTCATACCCAACTGTAAGAGGGTTCACTACTGGCATACCTTCTCATGGCTCATCCGGGGATTTGCTCACCACTGTTCAGGCACCCACTCCTTGGGCTGCTCAGCCCATTGTCTTACTCTCACTCTCTGTCACTCTGGATAGTTGTCTTCTTTGTGATTTGGCTGCTCCTTCTTTAGGACTTTGCCTTGTGGCAAAGTCATTATAACCGTCCCTTTCTGGTGTCTGTTAAAGTGTCTTGATACAACCTATCCCTCTGCCGTTCCAGGCAGTCTTCAGTTCCCCAGCCACAGGCTGTTCCACTTGCCCCAAAGCAGATGGAAATCCCAGGTGCACCCTCTACACCAGGTTCTAGCTCAGGGACCCTATGCTCCACAATCATGGTCTACTTATTCCCAGCCTGATTGTTATTTCCCTAGAGTCTGTACCACTCTCTCATCCTATCCCCTAACACTTTTAGGTTTATCATCTGTCAAAGTTTCCCCCACAGCTTCTTCCCACCTTGGCTTCCTACCAGACTCTGTACTCTCTAACAATCTTCCCTCCTATCAAAAATGATTACAGACTACTTCTACCTATAGTGCCTATCTCTTCTCAGCTTTATAGAAGCCCCACCTGTTCCCGCCTAGGTGAGCTTCATCCTTAATTAAGCATTATTGAGCCTTGACTCCCCTCCAGCTGTAGACTATGTGGTTAATTGGCCCATCTAGCCTACATTGACCTCTTCAGGACTGGTGTGGGATGAACACCCCATCACGCCAACATAATCCAGGAATGTTGTAGTAACTGAAGAGCCAAAAGGGGCTGTGATTACATTCAACAGCAACTCAAAGACATCGGAAGAACCTATTTTTATTGGAATATTGGCTGGGATGTCAGCTACTCTCTTCTCTTTAAAAGAAGTTCCATTGGATCTTTATTTTGTCCCTGAAGAGACAACATAGGCACTTTATTCACTAACTCATCTAAGGATATTACTTTTAATTGTGCAATGCATTTCAACTTCAACGTGATTAACATGATGTGGTGCAAGACTTGAACCTATAACCTTTGGCCTAAAAACATAATACTGGCCCTTGAGTTTACCACACACTTCTATGGAGCCAATTGCCTCAAAACAAGGAGATTTTTATAAGACAAGCCTTCCAATATTTAGAGTAGGATGCAAACTTTGTATCATTTCACATGTGCCTTATTTTTTGTACCACATTGTACTGTAGATATTGTATAGTGAGTTCTGAGAACATGCATAGAATATGAACACGTGCATGTTTGATGTTGAAATAACTGAAACAACTTTTTAGTTATTCGTCGCCTTTTTGAAAACCCAGTTTTCAAAAAGGAAGGTGCAACATCCATGCATGATTGTTCACGTTTATTTGAGTACAGACAGATACTTGCATGTTAGATGGACAGGTAGGCATCTATACAGTCATTTGTGAATGAAAATACATGTTTATCTCCCCCCGAAGGGATCAGATTTTCCAGTGTTCTTTTATTTCACTGAAGGCTGATGTTGTTGTGCTCACCTAGCACATGGCTACCTTATATGTTGAAGGGAAGGGATAGTTGGGTGAGGTTTTATCCACATGCAAGCTGGTCCTTGACTGATAGACATAAAACACCTCAGTCCCTTGAATTGGCTTAGCCAGCACTGGGGGGAGAGGTGATGATATAAGGACATTATCTGAGCAGTGGAGTCATCACCCTGCTTTCAGTTCAGGTGGCTAAGAACTAGCCCCAGGATGAGAAAGATGCAGGCTATCATCACACTGTTTCAGACCTAGGCTCTGCACTTGTGCAAGGATGCTTTCCAGCCTGTGTGTTTGCTTCTTCTGTATAGACTCCAGCAACAGCGAGAACAAAAATTGCAGCTGTCTCTGCATGTCGCTAGAGTTCTTAGAAATGTAAAGGAATATTAAACAGAAAACTACAGCATCTCAATCTGAAGGCTCTGTATATCACAAAGTTCATACATGTGCATAGGTTCTGAAACTAGGGGTGCTGTGGGTGCTGCTGCACCCTCGGCTTGAAGTGGTTTCCATCATATACAGAGTTCACAGTTTGGTTCAATGGCTCCCAGCACCTCCACTATACAGATTGTTCCAGCACCCCTGTACATGTGAAAAAACAAACCAGACCAAAAATACTGTTTCCTTACCTATACTACAAGTCGTACCTTGGAATATAAAAAATGAGAATACTTTTAAAAATCTTTTTTTTTCAGTGTTTATACTGCCTGCTTATTTCCATATTTGTCCTACTTAGTGCAATGAGAAACATGCCAGTTTCATTTTTTAAGTCAGTTTCTAAATTTCACTAGTATATTTTCATTCTTTAGGAAAAGGCTGCAATATTTGAGTGTAAGAACAGCAAAGGAATGTTTATTTGATAATCTGTTTCCACTGGATTTTTTTTTTTAAGGAAACATTTTTTAGTGCTTTATGATTTGGTTAAAATTGATTTTTACAAAACTTACATTTTGGACCAAAGTTGTCCAAGCAATGTCCCTTTAAGGTCTCAAATTCATTTTTTGTTGAAGTTTGCCACTGTATTTGTTCTGTTATGTTTGTCTCTAAAGTTTCTGTCCATATATGTCCTGACAAACACAGATGTTATGATTCAGTACATTTTAAAATCATCACATTCATGTTAAATGTAGCTCTCCCCTCACCCCTTATCTTTTCTCCACTGTGTTATTTTCTTTCAGACCATTTTTCTTATAAAAAGGATCCTACTGGAATTTAATTTTGAGTTAAATCTTCACTCCACCCATCAGCTGTGAGGCTGCATTAAAGAAATCCCACTGAAAGTAATAAACCACTCTTAGCCGTGGTCTTGTGATATCAGTCATCAGCCTGTCAGAGCAAATGTGAGAGCTGAATTCACGGTCACTGTTACTAGGGGAAAGAGAATTTGAAGACCAAGTAACCCACAATATCAGAAATACTATGATTAACTGAGGGTATGTCTACACTATGAAATTAGGTCGATTTTATAGAAGTCGATTTTTAGAATTCAATTTTATATAGTCGATTGCCTATGTCCACACTAAGCACATTAAGTCGGTGGAGTGCATCCTCACTACCGTGGCTAGCATCGACTTACGGAGCCGTGCACTGTGGATAACTATCCCACAGTTCCCGCAGTCTCTGCTGCCCATTGGAATTCTGGGTTAAGCTCCCAATGCCTGATGGGGCAAAAACATTGTTGTGGGTGATTTTGGTTACATGTCGTCAGTTGCCCCTCCCTCCGTGAAAGCAACGGCAGACAATCATTTTGCACCTTTTTTCCTGGGTTACCTGTGCAGATGCCATACCATGGCAAGCATGGAGCCCACTCACCTCACTGTCACCGTTGCTGTTCTGGGCAAGTCTACTGTGGGGGCTGCTGTGATCCAAGCAGCCAATGCAATCATTGACATTCTGTTATCAAGGATAGTGACTCTGGGAAATGTGCAGGCCTTTTTAGATTTTAGGTGCATCGTAGTCCTGTCCTTTGTCGCTGGTGAAGAAGTCTTGCATCCATACATTCCAGTCCGGTCAGCGCTGTAACACCCCATAGCACTTCTGTGGTTGACATGTGTAACAGCTCCAGGGCTCTTGCTCTTTTGCCTTGGCCGAAGTACCTTGCCCTACCAGGACCTCCAAGCATTCGACACAGAAGTACCTGCAGCAGCTGGCATTGCTACACATCAGCAGCTCCTGGGTGCCTTCGCAGCCGACGGTGCAGTAGGACTGCTAGCCGTCCTTGTCCATGGTGTACGGCTCCACCGCTTCCCCTGCAACTCTGCTCTCCTGCGAGCTGGAGGCTTCTGCCTCAGGCTGCTCTCCCAGCTGGCAGCACCGCGCGGTTGTGCCTACCCCTTGCTCCCATGGCTCATGAAGCCTGGACAGTAGTAAGGAGCAGTTTAACTATAGGCTGAGCAAGTGCAGAATGGTGGTAGAATGTGCCTTTGGATGTTTAAAAGCTCGCTGGTGCTGTTGGTCAGACCTCAGCACAACCAACATTCCCATTGTTATTGCTGCTTGCTGTGTGCTCCATAATATCTGAGAGAGTAAGGGGGAGACGTTTATGGCGGGGTGGGAGATTGAGACAAATCGCCTGCTGTCTGATTTTGAGCAGCCAGACTCCAGGGTGATTAGAAGAGCACAGCAAGGTGCGCTGCGCATCAGAGTGGCTTTGAAAACCAGTTTCATGACTGACCAGGCCTCGGTGTGACAGTTGTGTGTGTTTCACCTTGATGCAAACCCGCCCCCTTTGTTGATTTTAATTCCCTGTAAGCCAACCACTCTCCCCCCTTTGAAATAAAGTGACTATTGTTTTGAAACCATGCATTCTTTCTTTATTAATTAAAAAAAATGAGATAATGGACAAGGTAGCCTGGGTGGGGTGGGGGAGGAGGGAAGGACAAGGCCACATTGCATATTGTAGCCACACTAAAAATCAAACTGAATGACAGCCTTCTGTTGCTTGGGCCGTCCTCTGGAATGGAGTGGCTGGGTGCCCAGAGCCTCCCCCTCCCGTGTTCTTGGGCGTCTGGGTGAGGAAGCTATGGAACATGGGGAGGAGGGTAAGCAATTATACAGTGGATGCAGCGGGGGTCTGTGCTCTTGTTGGTTTTCCTGAAGCTCCAACAGATGCTTCATCATGTCCGTTTGCTCCCCCATTAGCCTCAGCATCGCGTATTGCCTGCGCTCTTTGCACTCACTTAATTCTTTCCTGGCCTCTGCCAATGAATCCCTCCATGCATTAAGCTGTGCCCTATCAGTGCAGGAGGACTGCATGAGCTCAGAAAACATGTCATCTCGAGTGCGTTTTTTTCACCTTCTAATCTGCTATAACCTCAGGGACAGAGATGATAGGGGGAGCGTAGAAAAATTCTACGCTCTATGATTCTGGGAGGACTGCATGGTCACCTGTGCTGCTGAGTTTGCCACGCCTACCAAACAGGAAATGAAATTCAAAAGTTCCCGGGGTTTTTCCTGTGTACCTGGCTCATGCATCGGAGTTCAAAATGCTGTCTAGAGTGGTCACAGTGGAGCACTCAGGGATAGCTCCTGGAGGCCAATACCGTTGATTTGCATCCGCACAACCCCAAATTCGACCCAGCAAGGTCAATTTTAGTGCTACTCCCCTCATCAGGGAGGAGTATAGAAGTCTCTTTTAAGAGCCCTTTAAGTCGACGGAACGGGGTTGGTTGTGTGGACACAGTCATTTTTAAATCGATCTAACGCAGCTAAATTCGACCTAACCCCACAGTGTAGACCAGGGCTGCGACATTTGATGCTTACTATGCTTTAACTTGCAGGGAGTGATAACAAAGATGATATTCCTGATAAGAAACATTTTCATCCTGTTAATGGTAAAACAAAATGGTGGGGCAGAGGTGAGAGGGGAAAAACTTTGCACATAAAGTTCTGCTATCCAACTACTGGTTTGTGATTTCAAGGATTAAGTGCAATAGACATAAAAACAGTGTATATTTGTGAATAGCCTGTAATCCACTAAGCATCATGCACATTTGAGAGAGAAGGAAATTGTTGATCAGTTTGAACTTTATTTTTATTATATTCTTTACATGCAGTATATGGATATGTGTATACAAAATGAGTGTGAGTGTATATATCTATACACAGACAGACACTGAATTTCAAAGCAAATAAGCATACATGGGGAAAAAAAAAAAGAGAGATAAACCTGAAGAATTCTCCCCCCACAAGCACTCTGGGATACTGGGAGCAGAGCACTCTAACATGGCAGGATTTATAGGTGTGACAAATATAAGTTGACAGCTCAGTTCAGATATGTCTGCCTGTCCTTAGTGAATTTTAGTGAAATGTTTGTTTACCCTTAAAGAGCTGAACTTGGCTCATAGGGGCTGGCTATTTTTCATTTATTTGTGTCCAGCCTGGAAGAGTTAAACTGTATAAAAAACTAACAAGCTGAGCTATTGGTTATTTGGTCACTTTTATGGGAACAATAGCTCAGCAATAAACATCCTCCCCTTCACTAACGGCAGCATATTCTTGCCTTTGGGAAAGCCATATTTGCAGGAATTCCCAGGGGGCTGAACACAGAAAAAACTCAAGGAAGATATTTGAACTTGAAGGCACTTGAGTACATTGGCAGATGAGCTATTTCTAACAATTATCACAATGCTGTCTCCCTCAGCTAAGAAAAGCTTTTCCAATTTATCAGTGAAGAATGCATATACCAATTCACAGCAAGTGTTAGCAGATGACTCTAAAAATGAAGGATATTTTCTAAAACAATAGTGGTGAGGGGTAAATGCATAAATAACAAATATAATTAATATGGTCCTTTTCTCAAAGAAATTCTTTGCATATGGATATCAGCATACTGGAAAACACATTTTTAGGGCTTTGTTTGGAGATAAGCCAAATATAAAATGCAGACCCTTCCACTCCTTCCCTTAGTATTTCTCAGTGTTTTGACAGTGAGGCTGTAAAAGGGGATGTGACATTCCCTATCACCTCAGTTCTTTCCCCCACTTCCTCATAGTCAGGATTTTACATAATTCCAAAGAAGAGGGGAAGGTGGACAGAGAGTGTGACTATACAGAGGCCATCTCAATTAATTCTGTTTATAAGTAAAACCTCCATTTCTTGTTTGATTGTCCTCTGCATATTCCTACTCATGGTATAGTTTAACAAGCAGTATCCCACGAATGGATGATGCAGCTCAAAGTACGAATCAAACAGGAATTGGAATACTGTCCTTCTGAACTGAACATCTAGTCTAGCTGCCAGATCTAGATCATAGTGTTTTGTAGTGTGATGAAGAAGCCTTACACAGCTCAACAATGCAAATGTGTCTGGGGCATGCTGAAGAGGGAGCCACTACTCTAGGTAAATTTGTTCTAATCTTGAGAGGAGAAAGAATGAATACAATCCTATATCCCTCTTCTATACACTGTCTGACCCTAGATAATGACCTTTACAGTTGCCAGTGTAAGAAATAAAAAGTTAGGGGACTTCTGAAACTATTAATATAGTCAGATAATGCTCTTTTAGACTCTAAGGTATGTAATATAGATTCCTTGTTATGGGCATGTGGTCTAGGAAACAAAACTGGCAAGTGAATTGCTTGATTAATATGAAATTTAGAGACCACCTTGGGATGGTGGTCTTAAGTGAGTCTCAAGGACAAAAATGTATCCCCATGAAAGATAGTGAAGGGGGGATGGGGTCTGCCATGAGGGCATGTACTCACTAGCCTGGCTGATATAATGTCTGTTATAAAAGCTATCTTAATAGCCTAATGAAGCAAAGAACTATCCACCATAGTCTCAAAGGAGGGTTCGTGAGGCATGTTAAAACTAAATTGAGATCTCATGATGGCTCTTGGTCTTTTATTGATGGATATATATTAACAGACCTTTCTTAAATTTCTTTTCTGTATCATGTGCAAAGGCAGATTTATTACCTATGAACACATCATGTGCCACTAAGTGTACTTTCAGAGATGATCCAGAGACGTTACATTCAGGAAGTATTCAAAAACACATTGAATTGGTGCCTGATATACTTGTCGCTTATCCAGTCCACGGACCTGAACCACTTAAGTTCATTATACTTTCTTGTTGACTGTCTTAGTGTTAATCAAAATCTGTTGTACCTTCAAAGTGAAATATTTTTCATGGTCTATTAAAGTTTTATAGCCCATGCATCTAGGTGTAGAAAAAGATGTTCCTATTCTGCTGCAATATGTTCGACATCACTGGAAGAAATTTGTATGCTGTCTTGGAAAGATAGAGAAGATCCACATACTATTGTTATCTTGCCCATGATGGAGCAATTAGAATTACCCTAGTGGCATGGGGTCTTATCTTTTGTTATCACCTTTTGTATAAGAAATGGTGGTGGGGACAGAGAGAGCATGTAACAGACCCAGTTCTCAATTTAGAGGCAAAGTGTCCAGTATGGATAGACTGTCTCTGCCCCCTCTTGAGAAGAAATAGGGACATTTCATGGTCTGCCTGGTGGTGGAGAGATCTGTGTCCAGAAGTCCCCCATAAACTGAAAGTATCTCGAATTAATGTTATTTAGAAACCATCTGTGTAACTGCATGAAATCTCTGATGATCTGATCTGCTATGTCATTGTCCTTGCTTGTAAGTGCAGAGCAATTGGGTAGATGTTGTAGTGGATATACCAATCCCGTAACTTGATCACTTCTTTGTGGAACTCAGTGATCTTCTCACTGTTGGTTCAGAAAATACATTGCCATCATGTTGTCTGTGATGACCTGCCCTACTTTGTTCAGGATGTGAGGTAAAAAAGATTTGAGGGGTAGACAGATAGCTCTTAACCTAGGATGTTTATACGTAGTGACTTTTCTCTAAAACATCAATGATCTTGAACAGATAGGTTGTTGAGATATGCTCCCCACTTACCTCAGATTCTTCCCAGAGTGATTGTCAATATAGAGGTAGGGGTTGAATGATAACCCCTTCAGAACATTCACCCACTGAGTCCACTATGTCACAAATAGTAGAATTATCTTCAGGATAGACAATATCCTGAATATGCTGTCTGTGCTTGGTCTGTAATTCTGTACCAGCCAGAGCTGAAGAGGTCTCACGCTGAGCCTGGCATCATGTGTGATATATGTTGCTGAAGCTATGAGACCCTATAGACCTGGGAAAATATTACTTTTTGAGGAGGATTTTTATGTAGTATCTGTATGGTAGATTGAAGCTTCTGAAATCTTTCTACTGACAGAAATGTTTTGCCTTCTTGTGAATCAAGAACTGATTCTATGAACAGAATTCCCTGTGTAGGATGAAGGGACTTTATTTATCAAATGTCCTAATCTTTCAAAAAGTAAACTAGTGAAATGAATGTCCTTGGCCACATTTAATGAGGCTTTGTGCAGACAATCATCCAAATGAAGATAAACAAAACTACCCTGCTGCCTTAAAAAAAGCTGCTGCTATAGATAGCCATTTTGTATAAACCTTTGGGGACAGCTGAAAGGCCCAACTGGGAAATGAAGATATTTGCAACGATGTGGTCTGATAGCAATATGAATGTATGCACTCTTTAGCCCAGGAGCTGCAAACCAATCTAAGGCTGAAAGGGAGGGGACTATAGGTGTTAAACTAAACAGAACTGGAACTTTCTAATATAGGCATTAAGCTTTTTCAGCCCTCTGTCTGTCTTCAGTATCAGAAAATGTGTGGAGTAAAAGCCCTGATAATTCCTGAACTCACTTGGAAGCATGTGGACAAGGGGGATCCACTGGATATAGTATATTTAGATTTTCAGAAAGCCTTTGAATAGGTCCCTCACCAAAGGCTCTTAAGCAAAGTAAGCAGTCATGGGATAAGAAGGAAGGTCCTCTCATGGACTGGTAACTGGTTAAAAGATAGGAAACAAAGGGTAGGAATAAATGGTCAGTTTTCACAATAGAGAGAGGTAAATAGTGATGTCCCCGAGGGGGTCTGTCCTGGGTCCAGTCCTATTCAACATATTCATAAATGACATGGAAAAAAAAGGGGTAAACAGGAAGGTGGCAAATTTTGCAGATGATACAAAACTACTCAAGATAGTTAAGTCTCAGGCAACTGCGAAGAGCTACAAAAGGATCTCTCAAAACTGAGATGGCGGATGAAATTGGCAGATTAAATTCAATGTTGATAAATGCAAAGTAATGCACATTGGAAAACATAATCCCAACTATACATATAAAATGATGGGGTCTAAATTAGCTGTTACCACTCAAGAAAGATCTTGGAGTCCTTGTGGACAGTTCTCTGAAAACATCCACTCAATGTGCAGTGGCAGTAAAAAAAAGTGAAGAGAATGTTGGGAATCATTAAGGAAGGAATAGATAATACGACAGAAAATATCACATTCCCTCTATATAAATCCATGGTATGCCCACATCTTGAATACTGCATGCAGATGTGGTCACCCCATCTCAAAAAAAGATATATTGGAGTTGGAAAAGGGGCAGAAAAGGGCAACAAAAATTATTAGGGGTATGGAGTGGCTGCCGTCTCAGGAGAGATTAATAAGACTGGGACTTTTCAGCTTGGAACAGAGATGACAAAGGGGGGATACGATAGAGGTCTATAAAATCATGACTGGTGTGGAAAAAAAAATAAGAAAGTGTTTACTGCTTCTCATAACACAAGAGCTAGAGGTCACCAAATGAAATTAACAGGCAGTGGGTTTAACACACACAAAAGGAAGAATTTTCTCCACACACCACAGAGCCAATCTGTTGAACTCCTTGCAAGAGGATGTCGTGAAGGCCAAGACTATAACTAGATAAATTAATGGATAATAGGTCCATCAATGGCTTTTAGCCAGGATGGGCAGGGATGGTGTCCCTAGCCGCTGTTTGCCTGAAGCTAAGAATGGGCAACAAGGAATGGATCACTTGATGACTACCTGTTCTGTTCATTCCCTCTGGGGCACCTGGCATTGGCCACTGTTGGAAGACAGGATACTGAGGTAGGTGGATCTTTGATCTGACCCAGTTTGGGCATTCTTATGTTCTCAAATTGAAGCTATTTATTTTACATTGAGCTTCAGGAGGAAGAGTAGAAGATCTCAGCCATGATTTCTGTGTAGTGTCATGGTAGATGCAATCGTCTTTGCTGCCACATCTGTAATATCAAAGGAAGCTGAATATATGTTTTGCTAGTGTCCAGCCTTCAGTTATCAAACAAACAATTTGCCAGTTTACATTGGTCATCACGGAGACTTTTGTAAACAAGAGATTGTCTCCAGAGTGACATTGATACTGCATCACTACCTGGTAATCATGCCAAGGGATTGCAGATCCAATTTTGGATCCATTGAAGACACTAGTGACAATATTACTGATCCTAGCATCTAAAGAATGGAGATGGGGAAACAAACTTCCTAGGGCAGCCCGATGGCATCTTATGGAGTGGAAAAGAAGTGTCTAGGAAATGCTGAGACTATTCTTCTTTTCTCTTTTGTTTATCTGGTGGAAAAGTGTGAGAAGGACGATTCACAAAAGCTTTTTTCTCCCTCCGTCACCTCAGGTGATGATTCCCACGGATTTGGGAAACAATCTGACTGTTGATTCAGGTGCATCTGAACCACTACATTGAAAGTAGAAGCTGGATACACTGGCTGTAATGGTTCAGGAGGCTTCTTTGGCTCCAGTACAACCCTCTGAACTGAGAAGTAGTCTTTAGAAAGCTATTTATCGCATTCCAGAACATGTCTTTGGTTTAGGATCCATTAGTCTCTGCTCCTGTTCTGAGAGATCCAAGAAGTTAACAGAATATGACTTTATTTCAGCAGAGAGCCTTCTTATCCCTTCATATTTTCTTCCTTGGAAACATAGTTGGATCCAATGGCTTCTCATGTAGTTTGGCATTTATATCAGAGGCTGACACCAATGAAGTCTGTACTTGCTTTGAAGTCAGTCTTTCTTTAAATTCAATAGCCTTCACTATGTTTGAAAATGAATAGAATTATAAGATTGATGTTCTGCTGATATCTCTGGGCCTCAACAGCAAATGCTAAATTACACTGAGCAGTGAAGAAACCTGTGTAATACAGTAGAACCTCAGTTACTACCATCTCAGGAATGGTAGTTGTTTGTAACTCTGAACAAAATGTTATGGTTGTTCTTTCAAAAATTTACTACTGAACATTGATTTAATACAGTTTTGAAACTTTACTATCAAAAGAAAAATGCTGCTTTTAACCATCTTAATTTAAATGAAACAAGGACAGAAAGTTCTTACTTTGTCAATTTTTTGAAAAACTTTCCCTTTATTTTTAGTAGTTTACGTTTAACTGTAGCATATTGCCTGTACTGTACCATATTGCCTTTTTTTTTCTTCCTTTTTTGGTCTGCTGCTGTCTGATTGTGTATTTCTGGTTCCAAATGGTGGTGTGTGTTGACCAGTCAGTTTGTAACTTTGGTGTTTGTAACTCTGAGGTTCTTCTATGTAATAAATACTGTTACTAGCAATGGAAACTAGGCAAAATATTATTTAAACTTCATCTAGGCTTCTCTATCCATAATAGAACTGGATGCTGAGACAAATGGATTTCAGCTACACACTGATGAGGCTTCACATTATATTTATTATTAGTTTTGTTCAGCACAGTTGCAGATAAATATTTATCTTATTCAATTGCAGCCTATGGGCAGTACATAAATAGTTTTGAGATTGAAATGTAACAGACTCTGTATTCAGTCTACTGCATGAGAACATAGAACTATATGTGATCCACAATCCTTTATCATTAAAGCAAATTATCAATCTATAAGTTATCATGAACTGCAAAGCAGAAAATTTTTCATCCTTGAAATGTCTCGTATTCTTATATAGGGGATTGATCCAACTCCCAGTGTAGTCAACTATAAGACTTCCAGTGGGAGTGGGTCTGTAGAACATCATTTTAAACTTGAGTCCATAAAAGACAACATCTAAATAGAGCTAGATGTATAATTTCTAGAGCATTTCACCTCTTTTTCAGTTGTGAATTTTTCATAAACAGATTGTGAAATCCCAGATGTATTCACTGTAGATGCTATGGTAATGTAAATAATAAATTAAATAAATCAACTAATAATAATACATATGTAACCCTTCTGCCTGTCAGAGTTGGCAGCAACAAGGGCTGGGTTCAGTATCTAGGGGTTCCATTCCAATAATACAATGCAAAACCTGCTTGAGCCCTCACCCAGTGACCTGGGACAAATATATACCACCTTGGCTGGGCACCTCCAAGAGGCAATACTTCCCCTCTCGCAAGCACATAGTCTGAGTGTAGCAAAAATCCTTTTAATAACAGAGAGAAACAATGTGGCATTATGTTGGGGAAACACCAGCAACAGGATTCATAACACAACCCATGAGCAACACAACCCATGAGCAAAAAACCCACCCCAAGCAAACTGGGGCATGTCCTTTCCTTTTAGTTCTTGAGTCTAGCAACCCAAAATCACCCAAAGTCCCAAAAGTCCAACGACCCAAAAGTCTCTGTACCTGGTCAGGGCAGCCCCAGAGTTCAAAAGTTTATCTGCAGAGTTTTACCTCCCAACCTGGGTGGAGATTGGGGGTGGTGGTGGTGGTTGTTGTTAAGGGGCACCTTACGTGGTCCAAAGCTGATGGCCCACCTCTCCAAAGGGCTCCACTCTGCCAGCCGCCCCATGGGCAGCTCTAGGCATCCAACTGCTCTGCTCCGCTCCACCAGCCACTCTGCTTGCCGTCCCACAGACTGCTCCACCGTATATCTTCAGGCTTCCCCACTACTTAACACAACACTCAGTGATTTCAGCTCTTAGTAAGTTTAGCTCTTTTGTGATTTCAGCTTGTAGTAGGGGAGCCTCAGTGCTGGTGCAGCATTAGCCCAAAGTGAATTCAGCTCAGCAGCCTGTAACTAAACGCCTAATGGAATAAAAATTAGCTCTGATATTCCACAGTGGAGAGAGGAGGAAGTGCAATTAAGATGTAAGGCCCTCACCAGGGGGCCCATGCCACCAAGTATTAATACCTGTCCCCAGCCTCTCTCAATTCACAGAGTTTTGGAACCCATGTCCCTTGCCTAGCGAGTGCTACTTAGTTGATGGCGAGTCCCTCCACCATAACAAAAGGCCAAGTACAGTTCCACTGTCCTTGATTCCCATAATCAGGGTAATAACAATTTATTCTTCCTGCCCCAATAACAGACACTGGGGATCCCACAGCAGCCAAAGTGACCATTTGGGCAGCTATGGCCTCATTCTAGGCTGGGTGGGTGTGCCTATGCAAATCAGATCAGCCCCTGAAGTTCTTTTCCACAATTTGCCACACCTCACCACCAGATATCAGGGTGGAGCTCATCCTGACTCTGCTTACACATAATTCATCAAATTCCTTCAGGAAAAAAATATTTTAGTCTGCAGATCATTCACATTCAGTTCTGAGACACCTGGAGTCCTTCAAACGATCAGGGGGTCCCCTCTGCTTTAATCAGCCTCTGTACCATATGACAGGAGGATAGCTAATATAACATTTATTTTTTTTAAAAAAGGCTTCAAAGTTGATCCTGGTAATTACAGGCTAGTAAGCCTAACTTCAGTACCAGGCATATTGGTTAAACCTATAGTAAAGAACAAAATTTTCAGGCAAATAGATAAACATGATATGCTTTGGAAGAGTCAATATGGCTTTTGTAAAAGGAAATCATGCCTCATCAATCTATTAGAATTATTTGAGGGAATCAAATATAGTTTATATATTGTACTTGAACTTTTCAAAAGCCTTTGACAAAGACTCTTAAGCAAAGTAAACAGTCATGGGATAAGAGAGAAGGTCCTCTCATGGATCAACGCTTGGTTAAAAGACAGGAAACAAAAGGGTAGCAATATATGATCAGTTTTCACAATGGAGAGATGTAAATAGTGGGTTCCCCCAAAGATCTGTACTGGGACTTTTGCTGTTCAACACATTCAAAAATGATCTGGAAAAGGGTGTTAACAGTGAGGTGGTAAATTTTTCAGATGATATAAAATTATTCAAGATAGTCCATAACTGACTTCAAAGAGTTGCAAAGGGACCTCATTACACAGGGTTACTGGGCAACAAAATGGCAGATGAAATTCCATGTTTACAAGTGCAAAGTAATGCACGTTGGGAAAAAATTGCAACATAGAAAAAAATAGGGTCTAAATTAGCCATTACAAATCAAGAAAGAGATCTTGGAGTCTAATGGGGTTGCACTCACCTCTTGTGAGTGCCCCCTGGCTGAGTGCATATGCCTGCACTCTCTCTCAACCCATTTGTGGTGGTTCTTCGCTGACTCAGCCCTCTGGTCAAGTCATACACAGTCTGTCAGTGAGATAAAAGCAAAGCAAACCCCTTTCAGGGCACAAGTCTAACAAGGGCCTCTTTCAGTGCCCTTTGTGATGTCTCTCTTAGTTTGTCCCTGCTCCGGAATAGAGCAGTGCCCCAGGGTTCTTTCCTTGGAGGCAATGTCTTTGCCATCTCAGGCCTTTCTGGCCCCTGCTCTCCAGCTGGCCCACTACAGTTCAGTCCCCCTTCTGTGGTGCCTCAAAGTCCAGGCACTTCCCCAGTGTCTGGTAGTGGGGGACCTGGGCCTGCCCTCTGCTTCAGGATCCAGCCCAGGGACCCTATAGATAGCAGACATCCACAATGTGCCTTTAAATAAACTGCATTGCTACTATAATTCCCTGGGCCACTTCCCTGTGGTTCCTTCACATTTTTCACTCTTACCTCAGGACCTTATCCTGGTGGAGTCCCAGCAGCCAGCCTGGAGTACCACCCACACACCTCCAGTTCTAACAAGGAACTGAACTTGCTCTGGCCCTGCAGCTCTTCTTATACTAGCCTGCTGAGCCCTGATTGGCTGCTTCCCACACAGCTGCTCTAGGAAGCCTGGAGGACTTCCCTACTTCCCTTTTCTGGGGCAGGGTGTGGCAGGGTCACAAGGCCTCCAGCAGGAGGGCTTCAGGGTCTAGTCCACCCTGTCACAAAGTCATTGTGGATAGTTACCTGAAAACATCCCCTTAATGTGCAATGGCAGTCAGAAGAGCTAACAGAATGTTAGTATTAGGACAGGGATAGAGAATAAGACAGAAAATAATGCTGCTATATAAATCCATGGTATGCCCACACCTTAAATACTGCATGCATTTTTGGTCACCCCATATCAAAAAGATATATTAGAAAAGGTGCAGAGAACGGCAATAAAAATGATTAAGGGGATGAAACAGCTTCCATACGAGGAGAGATTAAAAAGATCGGGACTGTTCAGCTCAGAAAAGAGACAACTAAGGGGAGATATGATTGAGGTCTATAAAATTATGAATGGTGTGGAGAAAAAGTGTTATTTACCCCTTCACATAACACAAGAACCAGGGGTCACCCAATGAAATTAATGGGCAGCAGGTTTAAAACAAACAAAAGTAAGTACTGCATACAATGCACAGTCAACCTGTGGAAGTCATTGCCTGCGTAATGTTGTAAAGGCCAAGAGTATAACTGGGCTCAAAAAGGAATTAGAAAAGTTCATGGAGGATAGGTCCATCAATGGCTATTAGTCAGGATGGTCAAGATGCAATCCCCTGCCCCGGGTGTCCCTAAACCTCCAACTGCCAAAAGCATCTGTTACTGGCCACTGCCAGAGACAGGACACTGGGCTAGACACTGGTCTGACCCAGGATGACCATTCTTATTTTCTTAAATCTGTCCTCCACTCTCTACAGTGGCTTCCCAGAGAATACTGAATCAAATTCAAGGTCTTTGGCCTTATCTTCAAGGAGCAAAATCGCCTGGGCCCAGGGTATCTAGAAGATCACCTAAAGAGCTGCGATGGAAACTGTGGTTGACAGCTTCTCTCTACTAGCACAACAGAACTTTCTACAAGAAGAGTAAAGCTCATCTGTGTTGGTGAATGAGATTTCTCAAGGGCTGGTCTGAGATGGCATAATAAACTCTCTCAGGAACTAAGGACCATTACAACACTAACCGCACCACCTCCCTCCCTAGGCACATTTCTTTGACCTTGCCTTCTCTAACAAACATAACATAACATCATGTCTGTGAGTGCATGTGGAAAGAAAAAAGTAATTCCAAAACAAAACACTCCACACATTTCTCCCCCTGGGGAGAGGATGAGAGATCAAACAAGTGACAAATGTTAGTCATGTTGCTTAATGAACTACTGGAAGGTGCTCAGACACTACAGAGATATATGTAGGCTAGGATAGAACAGAATAGAATCCTGGTCACATTAACATCAATGGCAAAACTCCCATTGACTTCGATAGGACCAGGATTTCATCTTTGTATTTCCAGAGAAGGATATGTAGCACTTTGGCTTTGTCCTGACCCTCCCTCCTTTCTTCAAACCACACAGCCTTTTTTATATTGCTCTTCTCTTGTGGATTTTTTATGCAAGACTATTTTTGTGTTGAATATACCAACCATACCAAGTAGGAGGCTATAGATTATGCATAGAAGTAAAAGACAGGTTTTGAAGCAAATTGCTATGTGCTTTTCAGCATGCAAACCATAGGAACATATGGCCAGATATTCACACTTTTAAAATTTCATTATAGAGCAGATGAAGACTTTTTTGTTGTGGGTTTCTTTCTCTTTTTCCTTCTTTTTCTGCACCGTTGAGTGAGAAAAATGGGAAAATTGAACATTTGAGATTAAACTAACTAAATTTTCCCATTTCTACACTGCTTATGCTTTAGCCAATTGTGATTGTGGTGTCCTTTTTTTTTATATAACTTTACTAGTAGCAAAAATATCCTGACCATAAATTATTTTCAGAACAAATCCAGATATAATCTGAGGACAAAATGTGTCCATTTTCAACCACTGAAGTTGATAGGAGTTTTGCATACATATACTAGAACTGAATTTCACACTTCAGGTTGGATTCAGTATCAAATTAAGTCAAGGCAAAAACTCCCATTGATTTTACTGTACATTAAGGTTCAGATGTGATAATAATTTCCTGTCCTTTGAGTGGAATAAAATGCATAATATTTATGATGCAAAATTTGTCATCATGAATGCCATAAAATACAGTAAGTTTTGCAGGTTTTAATTAGCAGAGAGAACTGAAAGTGGCTCTGTTACTTTTATTTGATTTTAACATTAACAATGGCAATTTTATTGCTTGCTTTCTTATCATATTAGAAGTGTTTATTATATTTGTTGCTATTGTAAGAAAGACAGATATACAGTATTGTACTGTGTGTCTAACATTATGCTGGATGGTTCACATTTAAAAAGGCACAATTGATAGTCCATGGTTGTTGAGATTGAACATTACTATGTGTGTTATTTAAATTCCACCCTATAATAGCACCTCACTAACACCCTAAAGATTTTTAATACTTTCATAACCATTTAACATTAAAATAGTCTGGATTTTCAATTCAACACAAAAGATATGTTCATGAAAAGAATACTAATAATGCAATATGCAAGCTTCCATTAGTCATTTATTTGGTATCTTTAGAATGTACTTGTGACGTGTCATTCCGTATTCTTTATGAAACTATGCTTATGAGAATGACATAACTGAGATATACTTTATGCAAGATGGCTCACGTGAGATATCATTGGAAAGGTTATGATTTACTGAATGTGATTATCCTACTTGTATGCCCATATCATTTCTGTATCTGAAATTAGGAATATTGACTATGTATCTGTATTTCAACTATGCTATTTTGGGTGATGCCCACTGCTGACACTTCAGGTACAAGGATGGAAAAGCCAGACAGAGTGGATGGCCCATCAACAAGGACAATGGATTGTGAAAAGCTTGGCCTTCCTGTGGACCCTCCATACTGCCCCTGGCTCATGGAGGATGTAATCCTACAGAGTCAGGTGGTCTTGTCACCTCATACTAATACATTACCTGAGACTTCTTGTAACTTTCCACTGTAAGCCTTGTTCTGTCTGCTACCTTGTTAACTACTTAAAATACAGCTGTTACAGTTAATACATTTATTTCTGGTTTATAATATAACCCAGTTTATGTGATTTCTAACAGGAGGGAGGGAGTGAGAAATTGTGCATATCCTCTTCCACATTGAGGGAAGAGGCAAATATAATATATCTTTGGGTTTGTACTCCAAGGGAGGTGGACATCTGAGTGCTGGAGCAAGTCCCTTAAACTGAGTCTTCCCAGAGCTGATCTGCAGCTGGGTGTGGCCTTGCCTGTTTGTGTGTTAGAGGAGGTTTTAAGAGCCTGTCTCAGCAAGACTGGTAAAAGGGGGCCCATGATGGCAGAACAGGTAGACTCAGTGGTATCTCAGCACATCAGGTGACTTCCCAAGGAGTCCAAACATCACAGTACTAACTATAGCAGTTTTTTGACCTAATCTTAAATTTGAAAACACCCAAAGGCTTTTTTATTTGATACAAAAAAGTTGTTCTGATTTGAAATTGCTGTGTGACATATTTGTAAAACATATTTTACAGGTTTTCCTTTTGCCAGGGAATTTCTTTCATACTCCAGGACGTACACTAAATGAAAGAGCTAGAATCACAGGACAGGAAGGAACTTCGAGAGGTCATCTAGTCCAGTCCTCTCAAAGTCCTGTTCCCTGACTGGGAATGAAACCCAGGCTGTGGCAGCACTAAGTCCTAACCACTAGATCACCAGAGGTGCAATTGATAGAATCACAATTGGCTAAAGCATAAACTTCTGATTGTTGGCAGTATTTATATTTTTCCATTTTTGTGAACATTCCATTCTCTAACCTTTGACTGCAGAACCATCTTCACTGCTCAGAACTGGCTTTTTTTAAATTTGGTCTGGGACTATGAAAGGGGCCTAAGGGTGTTATGTACCCAAAGACTTTGAGTAGGAGTTGGGCACCTATGTCCCATGTCTTCTTTGAAAATCCCAGTCTTACTCATTTGGATTTAAACAACTGCAAGAGAATGGCTATATCTCAGACACCTTTATCGTCTATTCAGAATGAAACCTGTATACACTACAAAAGAGAGCAAAACAAAAAAGAAAAAACCTCCCTCATGGACATTCAGTAAGAACATACTCCAGAACAAAATCAACCCACGACACAGTCCCACCCATTAGCCCTCTCCAAATACCTACCCAAAAAGGTGGGCTTTGCAGTACGTTGAAAAGGTCACCATTTTCAGACTACTTTGGACAAAGAGGAGGAATGAGTTCTAAAACTGAGGGGGCCTCACAGAGAATGCACCTCCAGGAGGTCAATATCTTATATATCCAAATAAATCCATCTCAAATGCCTCTGCTGACTGCAACTGAGGCAGTGTAGCTGGAGTTGGGGGGGGGGAGGAGGGGAGTTAGAGACAGACTCTTGGTATATTCCTCCTTGCATTATACAATATATTTTAGTTTAGGATTTTCTGCCTACGTTATACTAAAGATTACTTATCTGATTATGCTGCTGTAGGTTTTATGTATTGGTGCCACCATTTAAAAAGCCACCTTTACAGTCTCCCAATCTTGGGGCTGCCAGGGACAGATATGGCTTCAGATAGGTTAAGTCAGAGCAAGCCCAGGGCTCCTCTAATTTATAATGACAATGAATTCCCCTTATATAGACTATTCTGCCAGTCCACGATCACTGGAATGTACTGCACTTTGGACATATCCCCAACGTTACCTCTATACTAAGAAAGGGATTGGGAGAAGGTGATTTAGAACCAACTAGGGATTCCTCTGTGCTAAGGAAGTTCCTAGTTACCCTCTTTGGGCTGCTCTCCATCTATTTTGCTATGCAGGAGTAACAGCCACAGATCTAAGCCTATGAGTTTTGGGTGTGAAAATGCTCCGTCTACATTACAGTGTTGCAGTGGCACATTTGCACTGGTACAGCTGCTCCACTATAGTTCTTAGTGAAGATGCTACCTACACCTACCCATCATCATCGGTACTCCACCTCCCTGAGAGGTGGTAGCTTTGTCAATGGAAGAAACCATCCTGTCGACACAGCTCTGTCTACACGAGGGTTTAGGTCAGAATAACTACCTTTCAGAGATGTGAAAAAGCCACACTCCTGAGGGACGTAGTTATACCAACATAAGTTGATAGTGTAGACCAAGCCTAAGGCAGCCAGGACCAGATGTCATAGCAAAATTCTCTTACACCTGTATACACCTGGCAAAACTCCCCTGTCTTCAGTGGAGTTACTCGGGATTTACAACAGTTTAACTGAAAGCAGGACTTATCCCTGGATGCAGACAAATATTAGGGATGTTTTTAATTATCTGATTAGAGTATTTCTTTACATGTTTATTATGTGTATATATTTCTCTATTTTAAAGAATTGTTGGACTAGTATGTAAGTGAATTGATTCCTGAAAATATAACAGCAGACATCTATTCGTAGGTTTAGGGTCCAGTATTCTCATCTGAGTTACACTGGTGCATTTAATGCGCAAATTCAACAAAATCAATGAGTAAATCCAGAGTGAGATCAGAATCTATACCAGGGCCAGTATGTTGATATCACATCTTTTCCCATATGATAAATGGTGAGGTTCATCATGCTTTAGCCTTCTACACATAATTCCCATAAGTATCAGTGGAAGGTATCTCTGGAAACTGAGCTACGGACAGAAAATAATTATTCTGGATGCAGTACCTTCAGAATACCTTCACAAAGTGGTGGATCAATAAGAATCTTATACCATATCATTCCCCTCAAATCTGTACACAGACCCTCTGTTCACAGATCTTTCTCTCTAATATATCTTAATATAAAATATACTTTTAAAATATTACTTTGATTACAGTTAATAAATATAGGGGTAGACATTCATGGCCCTGCTTCTCCTCATGCTTAAATAAGGAATAGCACTGTTTAAGTCAATGTGACTAATTCTCTACTGAATTACATCAGTGTAACTCCATTCATTTCAATAAGGCTATACCAGCATTACATTTATCAAAACCAGTGGAGAATCAGGCTCAGTGGAGTTACATCATTGTGAAACCATGGAGAATCAGGTCATTACATATCTGGCTTTTGTTTATTTGTACAACCTGTTGGCCAAATTCTGGACAAGTATAAGTAGGCACCTGACGTCAACTAGAATTTTACCCACTTACACCAGGCCTGAATTGGGACCTAAATATTTTGCACATTGTATGCTCAATTAATTACTGGTGTATTCTCCTTGAAGTTGATTGAATTATGCCGGGAGGGAATGTAGCCTATTTTGTTGTTGTTGTTGTTAATGTAAAAGTTTGATGAAATTAAAGTATCGACACATTTGGCCTGATTCTACTCACATCTACACCTTTACATCAATAGGTTAACTCCAAATTTACAATGGAGCATGAGCAGTGTTTGGCCTGATACGTTGTTTGAACTGTAAAGCACTCACATAACACAAATTAGCTTTTAGGTAACTGTCATATTGCAGTAATGTAAATTGAATACAAATTCTCCATGCTGTATGTATAAGAACTGCCATGCTGGGTCAGACCAATATCCATCTAGCCCAGCATCCTGTCTCCGACAGTGGCCAGTACCAGAGCATCAGGGGAGTGTACAGAACAGAGCAGATGGAATGATCCACCCTTGTCTTCCCCTCACAGCTTTTGGCAGTCAGAGGTTTAGGATCACCTCAGGCATGGGGTGGCATCCCTCTTGGCTAATAGTCATTGACAGACCTATCCTCCGCGAATTTATCTAGTTCTTTTTTGAACCCAGTTATACTTTTGGCTATCACAACATCCCTTGGCAATGAGTTCCACAGGTTAATTTTGCATCATGTGAAAAAGTATTCTCTCTTGTTTGTATTAAATCTGCTGCCTATTAATTTAATTGGGTGACCCCTTGTTTTGTATTGTGGGAAAGGGGAAATAACAGTCTTTTCACTTTTTCCACGCCTTTCATGATTTTATAGCTCTCTATCATATCCCCCCCTTAGTCGTCTCTTTTCTAAGCTCAACAGCTCTGATTTTTTTAGTCTCTCCTTGCATGTAAGCCATTCCATACCCCTGGTCATCTTTGTTGACTTTCTCTTAATCTTTTCCAGTTCAACTATGTCTTTGAGATGGGGCGACCAGAACAGGACACAGTCTTCAAGATGTGGGTGCAACATGGATTCATATAGTGGCATTATGACATTTTCTGTCTTATTTTATATTAGTTTCCTAATAGTTCCTAACATTATTAATCTTTTTGACCGCTGGTGTACACAGAACTGAGGTTTTCAGAGAACTATTCACGGTGACTCCAAGAACTCTTTCTTGAGTGGCAACAGCTAATTTAGAACACATCATTATATATGTGTAGTTGAGATTATTTTTTTTCCAATCTGCATAACAATTCTGCTGCTGTGTATACTTCAGCATGTTAAAAACGTTATATAAAATAATGACATGATATGCTAACAAAAGACTTGCTTCTTTAAAAAAAAGAAAGAAAAGAGATGTGTAAGGTTAAAAAGGGAGAGAAAAGAGAACACTGACCCACAAGAGAAACACATAAACCTTGTACTTAAGTGAGACAATGTCTTTTTTTCTGCACTTTTTTTAGCTGAATGTGTTAGAGATATCACACCTAAGTCAATTAAGAATAAGATGCTCCTTTACTTTGTTCACTCTGAATTAAAGCTCCGAAGTAGGGATAAGTGCATTGTATAGTGAATGCAGAGGTCAGGGTGGAAAGCATAAAGCCTTTTCATCAGAGAAAAATTGTGATTTAAAGCTTAAGCTCTTTCAAAAGCTCTCAGTGGGAAAATGTCAGTTTGTTAAAGGTAGAATGGAAAGAAAACTGAAGCAGCTCTGTACATCCCCATTATTCATCACCACTAAATAAATTAGGGAGAAACATGGTCTTGTCTTGCTGAATTGTTCATGTTTTAAAAGAAAACTAGTTAATCAGAAATTTTTGAATGTTAGCTGGAAAAAAAACCCCAACCCTATGGGGCTACATGAACCTCTGATGAAATAACATTAAATGTCTGATTTAAATGCATGCTTAGAGGAGATGTTTAAAATCTGGGTTGATACCCAGATTTTGAATCTCAGATCTGAATGTCCATAACTTAAGGACTTATAAGCAGTCTCTTAACATTATTTCCAAATCTTATGACTGAATTTTCTTTGGATTTGTATGATAACATGGACGGGAAGTTGGGAGTCAGAGCACCCTCCCTTGGCAGCCTGCCTTACGGATTTTTTTTTTTAAACCAGGATGTTTTTCATGAGACAAGATTTCCATTTACTGAGCAGCTCTACCCTGGATGTTTGAACTGTCATGCCTGTTAACCCCTGAGATCCAAGCAGATTTTTAAGGGGGGAGTTAATGCTGCTTGAGACAGCATTACCTCCTTCTGGGTCCCTCTGCAGCTGCTACTAAATGAAATGGTTCAGGTCATCCCTCTTTAACTGAACACAGAGGTTCATTACAGCCCTCCACTCCATCACCAGACAGCCACAAGGGTTATTTCTCTTCTTCCCCATCCCATTCAGGGACAGTCTTTCTAGGTGCTGGTACAGCACTTAGTACAATGGAGCCCAAATCCTGATTGAGGCCTCTGGGTTCAACCCTAATATAAATATTAAGTGACAGAGCTGATGAGACAATAATGATTGAAGTGCCTGCAGTATGTTGCTGACACCCATTGTACCTCCATTGTAACAAACTTATACAGTGCCATCTCCCAGCTTTTCAATGCCTCACTGAAGATGACCACACCACTCAGGTGTGCTGTAGTCTACACTGGCCCCCCTTTCAAGTTTGAGGTGTCTGTGCTCATGTTCAAAGCTCAAGGATTGGCTCTAGCTACCTGAAAGACCATCTCTCCTTCACGTTACTTCCTGGAACAAAATCTGTAGGGACAAATTGTGCCTTTGCACTTGGCTAGATATTCCATTGGCTTTAATGGGAACCACCTATTCATATCCAAGAAAAATATCTGGCTCCTATTTAGTATAAAGATGAATTTTTCTTACCTATCTAGTTTTATATCCCCCTGAAAAAAGTCTTTTTCCCCCTAGCCTCTGTTTGCCAGAAGCTGGGAACAGGCGACAGGGGTGGATCACTTGATGATTTGTTTTGTTTTGTTCATTCCCTCTGGGGCACCTGGCATTGGCCACTGCTGGAAGACAGGATACTGGGCTAGATGGACCTTTGGTCTGAACCAGCATGGCCGTTCTTATGATCAAAACAGATGCTGTCAGAACCTTTACTATAATACAGTGGTTCCCCTTAAAAACCGGCCAGTTTGGACTTAGATAAAGAAATACAGTTACTTTAGTATTTGCAGTATATTGTGTGCTTCACTTCATTTACTTATGGAATAATTAGAATGCTGCAAATATGGAGATAAACTATGTATCTAAGGCAACTAACAAGTTTGATCACTGTAGCCATAATACTATGGGCAAATCTTCGGGTGGTATCAAGTGACATTAACTGAGCTGAGCTATTTAAACCAGATGAGGTTCTGGCACTAAGATCTGTGTTAATCATGAAAAGCTTGTTTAAGTGATCACTGTCAAGTCTGGTATTGTAAGCCTAAACCTGACTTGCTGGGAAGCTTTGGTGTTAACTTCTTGATTCCAGAACTGTATTTCTTTTTAAAAACCAGAATCTACAGAGACATAAAATGAATTAATTTTAACAACTTCTTTATTTGGTTATCGGCTACTTCTCTATAAATTTATCAAACCATACAAGATTCTTGTTTCAACACACATTTTTCATTTAACCTTTGTATCCCTTCACCAAATATGGGGTGGGCTATTATAAAGAGGAAGTGATCAATTGTTCTCCATGTTCACTGCAGGTAGGACAAGAAGTAATAGGTTTCATCTGCAGCAAGGGAGATTTAGGTTAGGTATTAGGAAAAGCTTTCTAACTATAAGGATAGTTAAGAAGTGGACTAAGTTACCAAGGGAGGTTGTAGAATCCTTGGCATTGGAAGTTTTTAAGAACAGGTTAGACAAACACCTGTTAGGGATGGTCTAGGTATACTTGGTCCTGCCTCAGCACTGGTGATGGATTAGATGACCTCTCAAGGTCTCTCCCCGTCCTACATTTCTATGATTCTATGGTCAGTCATATGATCAAGGTAGAGTACCACCTGCTGGGTTGAAGGACTCCAGATGAGACAAATCTGAATGTGAATGGTCTGCAGACTAAGAATGATTTCCTTCAGGAAATCAATGAATTTAATAATTATTAATTATTAATATTAGTAGTAGTAGTATTACCAAGCACCTACAGTGAATACATTTCACAATCTGCTCATGAACAAAGCACAGACAGAAAAAGAGGTGAAATTTTCTAGAAATTATAAATCTAGCTCTATATAGATGTCTCTCTTTATAGATCCACTCCCACTGAAAGTCTTTCTAGGAGTTGGATTGGTTCCCTATATTAGACCAGGAGACATTTATAAGATGCAGTTCATAGTAACATATAGACTGATAATTGGCATTAATAACAGAGGACCGTGGATCATATAGAGTTTTATGTTACCATGAAGCAGACCAAATATAAAGTCTGTTACATTTCAATCTTGAAACTATTTATGTACTACCCATAGGCTGCAATTTAATAAGATAAATATTTATCTGCAACTGTGCTGAACAAAACTAACAACAATAAATATTGTGTGAAGGCTCATCAATGTTTAGCTAAAATCCACTCTGTCTCGGCATCTAGTTCTACAGACAGACACCTAGATGATGTCTAAATAATAATATTTTTGCCTATTCTCCATTGCCAGTAACAATATTTATTTATTCTATTATATAGGTTTCTTCACTGCTCAGTGTTGTTTAGCATTTGTTATTGGAACCCTGAGATTTCAGCACAACATTAATCTTATATAATTCTATTAATTTTCAACATAGTGAAGGCTACAGCATTTAAAGAAAGAACCAAGAAACCTGGCTTGTATTGGAAAGCCAAACCAATTCACACTGGAAGGATTGCAAATCTGCATGTGTGTGACATACCAGGGTACAATACACGCTAATGAGTAGCTGTTGTCACCCCTGCTCTGCAACCCTCGGTGTCTCACAATGCGCCGCTGAAGTAGCTCCCACCTGAGTCACTCAGAAACACCCTTCCAGCATGCAAGCTACACCGAGTGTCTGTGCATAACTGCTGTCTGCCAGCCACACTTGGGTTACACTCTGGCTCTCACCAGCCTGGGTTATACTGCAGGGTGACCCCAAAACACCCCCAGTCTTAGAATTTCCCTTAGAAATGTATGTATGTGCTGTACTGCCCATCCCTCTCCTGGACAGTACAAAATACTTAACATGTTATTCCTTATATGATAACAGTATTTCAGACACTTCAGTTCAAACACATTGGATTAGATAAAACAGTAAAACAAATTTATTACCTACAAAGAGAGAGATTTTAAGTGAGTACAAGTAATGAGCCATAAAAGCCAGAAATGGTTACAAGAAAAATAAAGATAAGATTTTACTAATACCTAATTTAACAAATGATATCAAATTCAAGAAAAAAATTCTCACCACATTCTTTCAGTAGTCTTGCTGACTAATCCCTATCAGTCAGGACCCCTTTCCCAGAGTCCAACGAATGCTTCCTTTGTCACTTCAGGTGCAGTGAATGCAATGGGGAGAGAGAGAGGGGTGTCTTGGGGTCTTTGCCCCTCCTTTTTATAGTTTCAGTCCCTCTCTTGAAGAACATTTCCAGCTGGGCATGAGGAGACAAAATCTATGTGGAAGGATGTTCCCTGCTGTCTTTTCTCACCTGTTTGAGCTTTCTTTGGTTCCCTTCCTGTTTGATGACTCCGTTTACTGCTTAAATGCAAATTAAGCAGTGCACACATTCCTTTGTTTAGGACAGACCTGTTTGCAAACCTCTGTTTGGGCAGGGCTGTGGGGTTTGGAACATGTGTTAATAACATCATACAGGGAACTCTTCTAACTTTACATACAATGTTGCCACTTATATTTTCTCAGGACAATACTGACCAGCTAATTATGAGTTTCAAATGGTACCTTATAAGGCATATTTTGTACAAAGATGATTACAATAGTGTGCAGGGTGTGAATACAGGCTTGTAATTCCATCACAAATCGGTGGTTAGAAAGGGATATTAAGTCAGTGAGTGTACTGGCGGTGCTCACAAAGTGTGGAGAACTCCGGGTTATATGCAGGATGGTATGCTCTGGGGACACTTCCCTCATCTGGTTATGAACAGACGAATAGCACTGGAAAGGGGCATACTGGGGCTAGGGAGTGACTGGGCTGGTGGTGCAAAGCCCAGGTCCAGGACTATTTATGTGGAAATTTGCTGTTGCTGTAGCAGAGGCTGCTGCATTGCCTGCCTACAAAAGGTTGTGGTACCAGGAGTACCCAGACAACTCACACAATGGTAAGTAACTCCACACATGATGCTGTAAGCTCCTCTGGATAAGGTGTGGTTAATCTCCTCACTGCATCTCTCTCCTGCTCCATGAAAGAACAAACCCTAAATAGGGGAGAAGTGAACTGTATAAAGATAAAGATGTGAGTGATAACAGAGCATGAGCCAAATCAGTTAACCCTACTCAGGTAAATCTTCTATTGAAGTCAGCATTTGGCCTGAGTCATTAAAATGGAAACCTTACATGTACCCCATTTGTGATAGCTTGTCCATCATTTGAAATCTCACAAGACTGGATATCTTTGTAAAACATAAGCTACACTTTAAATAAAAGCTAGGGACCTGATACAGAGATTATTGGGTAAGGTTATATGGCCTGTGTTATACAGAAGGTCAGCTGGGATGATCATAGTGTACCCTTCTGGCCTTAGAATCTCTGAAAGCTATAATAGCTGAATATCTCTGTCTTCACGGCATAGTACCCGCAGTGGGCTAGATCCCTTTACTCTTATGGTTTTCCTTCAAATGCACTCTTCCATAATACATTATGGCTCTCTACCTTATACAGAGGCAATATTTATAAAACACAGCTGTGCTAAACCTTTAACACCACACAAGAGCAACTATAGATAAATCATTTAGAAAGGAAACACCTGTGCCTTTTCCACATTATCTCTATCATTTCATGTGCACTGGTTTGTTTATGTTGGATAACACAGTAAGTAGATTTGTATGATATTTGCTTTCTTTTCATTGTTTTTTAAAATGTCCTGGCCTTCCAGCTTGGCTTTCAAAAACCAATTAAATGGATGGAATTAGGATATTTACAACCTACGATAAATTTCAAGGTGGTCCTGCCTTCCAGATGCTGATCTAACCACTAAACCAATATTTCCTGGAAGCATGGCAGCAAGAAGTGCGATAGCAAAGTGTCGTAACTTATTGCTGATAGACACACATTTGGTTTTAGACATAGGCTTAAGGGATATTATTTGGGATAGAACATAAACGGGAAAATTCTTAAAGTGGAATCAACCTGTCCTTTAATTTGGCACCGACAAATTTGTATTCACAATTGACTGTGAGTGCAAATGATAGCACTTTCAGATCTAAATATTTGATTTGTAGGCACAATCAATTAATTGTGGGTGCAAAATCAGAGCCTGTTTTTTAAAAACAGTAGCTCAAATAAATCAGTGGGAGAAAAAAACCAAATACCTATTGACAGAGAAAGATTGTAGAAAGCATCTTTGCATGGTTTTAATTTGTTTTTCAGACCACAACAGAAGGGGACTGTTTTTCATTTTGAAATTCATAATACGTCTTTTATAACCACTCATGAATGATTTGTTTAGATCTTTTATCAGGAATCATACCTGATGATATTTTTTAAAGATATCAAGTTAAGCTCATCAGGGCAGGGGCAATGCCTTCTTATGTATGTTTGTATGGCATCTAACCCATTTTGGGTACTACTGGAACAGAAACAAAGATAGTAATTCTTAATAATGCGTGAATTCAGGTAGATCAGAGCTTTAGCCAGAGGCACAGGAAGATGCAATGGCATGTAATTTCCTTTCCTCTCTTTCTCTTACTGTTGTTCACTGCAGACCCAGAAGACATCTAGAAAGATGTCTTCAGAGAAGCCCAAGGAAAAAAAGATAAATATGGCCTTAAAAAAAAAGGGGGCTATGGAAATTTCTCACTGATCTCTGTGTTTCTATCTGCAACTCTGATATTCCTGTCTTGATGCATGTCTTCAAGCTGACAATGGGTCCAGTTTTCAGAAGGACTCTGCAGGCATGAAACGTACTCATATGAAGAATACCATTTAAAGTCATTAGGACTCTGCATAGGAGTAAGGGCTCATGCCTTTGGATCCCTTTGCAAATGAATGTGTCAACGTCCTGTATTATTTCACATTAATTTTTTTCACAGAGCATTGCAGCTTTCCTTTAACACTTAACCCAGACTCACAAGGCTCTGAAAATTTGTAGTTACAGTTTATATGTATTCTGTAACACACTCTATGCCTATCCCCCCCATTGGTGTGAATTCAAGCCTTACTTGCCAATGTCTTAACTTTATTGACTTATGTCAGAACAGATAATAGGCAAGACTTGCATTTGGGATCTTCCTGTTTCAATGATACATTTTTAATAAAAAGAAAAGGAGTACTTGTGGCACCTTAGAGACTAACAAATTTATTTGAGCATAAGCTTTCGTGAGCTACAGCTCACTTCATCGGATGCATTCCGATGAAGTGAGCTGTAGCTCACGAATGCTTATGCTCAAATAAATTTGTTAGTCTCTAAGGTGCCACAAGTACTCCTTTTCTTTTTGCGAATACAGACTAACACAGTTGCTACTCTGAAACCTGACATTTTTAATAGTTGCTTTTTATTACCAATTCATTGAGAAATCCTTTTGAGTAGAAATAAGCTTTTTTAACATGAAATTAATTTCAAGCTGTATTTCACAGTCAGTGTATTTGGATGTAGAAAGACCAATAGGAGAGGATACAAGTTATGTATGATGGAAACACTAAATATTGACTTATCGTCCATAAAGACTGAAATATTTTCTTTTGTATAGCCTTAAAATAAAGGTAAAGTAGATGAAGAATCTTAGTGGCCTTTTTTATGTAGTGACCTGTAAAAAGGGAATGTAGTTTTAATTCAAATATAAGAGGTCAGTTTTTAACTGCATAAATTCCAGAAATGCTAAAAATGTGCAAAATATCAGCTTCCAATATCTAACATTTTTGCAGCAAAACAGACTCTGGGTTTATAGGAAGAAACAGTATCATGAATAACTCATCACTGTTGATGATATTTTATTCATTATTTGATAGTCCTTAGGGGGTCTCACCAGTCTTGAACCTACAGAAAATGTTAATTTCTTTGCTATAGGTCCATGTATCTTGTATACAACACTGAGATAGGAACTTCTTCTGACCATTTCTTCCTGTTTTTCATAAAATATATATAATACTTTGATTTGTCTAGAGATTTATTTTTCCCTGCTTGTAAAAGTCCTCTTATGATCATGAAAACAGACTCTGGAAAAACAACCAATCTGGTATATATTGGTCAAACTTTCAAAAATATAATGTAACCATAATATTTGTGCATACATGCATAAACCCATCATTATTCTTTTGAATTCATAATATTTATAAAGCATTTTCTCTGTACCCTCAAATTACTCTGAGCGACTTAGTTTGTGGTAAAAATAATCAGAACAGTAAAATAACCCACATTAAACTAAAATACTGAAGGTAGTAAATAGAACAATCATGATGGTTAAAATAAATAGAATCTTTGCCATAAAACAGTTTGCTGTTTGATCTCCCTGGAAATAATAAAAGCCCCAATCATGTAAGCTTGGATGCATGGGTTTGCCCAGATAGAACAATGTGCCCACGTCTGAGCCCCCACCATACAAACAAGGCCTTGTTGAAACTCTACAGTTCAGAATATTTATTTTAGAAATTTTCTGGTGGTAGTGCAGAAAAAAAATATGCATGAGCCATTTTGAGGATGTAATCAAATACCTATTATTACAATGACAGCAGAGAAATGTCTTGATTTTAAAAAAATGGTGGGACCAATTCTCCATTTCTCTGCATCATGGGTAGTCAGAAAATTAGGTCCAATAATTTTTTAAAAAAGCATTCACAATGCTGTACAAGACACAAAATAAGGCCCTAATACTGCAAATTATTAGTAGGGACATGTGAAATTTTATACCTATGAGTAGTTCTACTGGCTACAGTGGTACTACTCCTGGGTGCAAAGTTATGCAGGACTGGGGCCTAAATCAGTCCCTGCTCCAAAGATCTTACAAAACAACACCTAGGTGCAAATCAAACAACAAAGACAAAAATACCAACAGGGCACTGAACATAAATAATATATGAAAGCCATCCTTCTAATGTATATTTTAGTCAGAAGAAATCTTAACACACATTGTAGTGGTTCTCATTACAAAAAAATCAGCAAAGTGGGGAGCGAGGGAGGGAAGGGGAAGGAAAATGACAATACGCGCTAAAGAAAGAAAAACAAAAGATTTGAAAATTATTGCACCAAAATATTTCATTTGATGCAATTATAGAAAGCACAAATTAAAAAACACTGGGGCACATGCTCAGTTGGTGTAAATCAATGTAGCTCCATTGACTTCAAAGGAGCAATGCAGATTTATAGCAGGTGACAATCCGGCCCATTGTCTATATTTATAGACTCCTCCCCTCCCATCTCCCAGCGACAGAATTACAGACTCTGAATGAAACTCCAAGTACACCAGCTCTTCCAGCCACTAACTCCAAAGAATAGCACTAATTTAATTCCCTGTCAGCTTTGACATGTATTGTAAAAAGAAGTCAACTAATTGGTCAGAATAATAATAGAAACTTTATTGTCCCACTTAATTTGGTATATTCAATAATAAAATAATTTCAGTTCTTCCTTAATTTATCTAAGGGATGATAAAGAATAAAAATCTTTCTTCAGGAAACTGTAGTTTGTATCATGATTGGAAAAACTAGTCCCAGTTTACTGAAACAAAATGAGGAACGATACTCATTTAGATCCCATAGTGGGACAAACCCTAAGTTCCTTATTTAGAGCCAGATTCTGGCCAGCCCCATACTAGTGGAGGGGGAGGAGCAGGAAGGGGAGGGGAGGGGAAGGAGCAGGAAGTTGCCTCAGAACTTGTGTCCCTGCCTGACCAGGATCTCTTTGGCTTTCTGTCCCAAGCTAATGCACCTGCAGATGCTAGTTGCCTGAATGTGGCTGAGGCTTCAGTGGTGGTTTCAATGGGAGCTGCAGGATGCTCAGCACCTTTTAAAACCAGGCTATGAATTATGGCACATAAGTACGGACATAAGAACTTCATACCTGAATCAAAACCCATTGAAGTCTATCAGAGTCCAAACCCTTTAAATGCCTATTTTTGGAAGGCTTAGGGTATGTCTACAATATGAAATTAGGTCGAATTTATAGAAGTCGGTTTTGTAGAAAGCGTTTTTATACAGTCAATTGTGTGTGTCCCCACACAAATGCTCTAAGTGCATGTAGTCAGCGGAGTGTGTCCACAGTACCAAGGCAACCATTGACTTCCGGAGCGTTTCACTGTGGGTAGCTATCCCACAGTAACCGCAGTCTCCGCTGCCCATTTGAATTCTGGGTAGAAATCCCGGTGCCTGATGGGGCTAAAACATTGTCGTGGGTGGTTCTGAGTACATATTGTTAGGTCCCCCTTCCCTCCCTTCTTCCGTGAAAGCAAGGGCAGACAATCGTTTTGTGCCTTTTTTCTTGAGTTACCTGTGCAGACGCCAAACCACGGCAAGCATGGAGCCCGCTCAGCTCACTGTCACCGTATGTCTCCTGGGTGCTGGCAGATGCGGTACTGCATTGCTACACAGCAACAATTTATTGCCTTTTGACAGCAGACAGTGCAGTATGACTGGTAGCCGTCGTCAACATAGTCCAGGGTGCTCTTTTAACCGACCTCGATGAGGTCGGGGCGCCTGGGCAAACATGGGAGTGACTCAGCCAGGTCATTTCCCTTTTAAGTTTCGTCTCATGGCGATTCAGTCCTACCGGCAGTGCACTGTCTTTTAATCAGCAGCCAGCAGAAGATGGTCAGCAGTCATACTACACTGTCTTCTGCCGAGCACCCAGGAGATGACGATGGCTAGCGGTCATACTGCATAGTCTGCTGCCAGCAAGATGTATAAAGATAGATGAAGTGGATCAAAACAAGAAATAGACCAGATTTGTTTTGTATTGATTTTCTCCTCCCTCCCTCCGTGAAATCAACGGCCTGCTAAACCCAGTTTTGAGTTCTATCCTTGAGGTTTTGAGTTCTTGAGGTTCTTGAGGTTTTGAGGGTGCCATTCTGTTTCTTGCAAAGCCACCCCCTTTGTTGATTTTAATTCCCTGTAAGCCAACTCTGTAAGCCATGTCGTCAGTTGCCCCTCTCTCCATCAGGGCAACGGCAGACAATCGTTCCACGCCTTTTTTCTGTGTAGATGCCATACGATGGCAAGTATGGAGCCTGCTCAGATCACTTTGGCAATTAGGAGCACATTAAACACCACACGCATTATCCAGCAGTATATGCAGCACCAGAACCTGGCAAAGCGAAACCGGGCGAGTAGGTGAGGTTAGCGCAGTGACGAGAGTGATGAGGACATGGACACAGACTTCTCTCAAAGCATGGGCCCTGGCAATGCGGGCATCATGGTGCTAATGGGCCAGGTTCATGCGGTGGAACGACGATTCTGGGCTCAGGAAACAATCACAGACAGGTGGGACCACATAGAGTTGCAGGTCTGGGAAAATTCCCAGTGGCTGCGAAACTTTTGCATGCGTAAGGGCACTTTCATGGAACTTTGTGACTTGCTTTCCCCTGCCCTGAGGCGTAAGAATACCAAGATGAGAGCAGCCCTCACAGTTGAGAAGCGAGTGGCAATAGCCCTGTGGAAGCTTGCAATGCCAGACAGCTACTGGCCAGTCGGGAATCAATGTGGAGTTGGCAAATCTACTGTGGGGGCTGCTGTGATGCAAGTAGCCAACACAATCAAAGATCTGCTGATATCAAGGGTAGTGACCCTGGGAAATGTGCAGGTCATAGTGGATGGCTTTGCTGCAATGGGATTCCCTAACTGTGGTGGGGCCATAGACGGAACCCATATCCCTATCTTGGCACCGGAGCACCAAGTCAGAGAGTACATAAACTGCAAGGGGTACTTTTCAATAGTGCTGCAAGCACTGGTGGATCAAAAGGGACGTTTCACCAACATCAACATGGGATGGCCGGGAAAGGTACATGATGCTTGCATCTTCAGGAACTCCGGTCTGTTTCAAAAGCTGCAGGAAGGGACTTTATTCTCAGACCAGAAAATAACCATTGGGGATGTTGAAATGACTATAGTTGTCCTTGGGGACCCAGCCTACCCCTTAATGCCCTGGCTCATGAAGCCGTACACAGGCAGCCTGGACAGTAGTCAGGAGCTGTTCAACTCCAGGCTGAGCAAGTGCAAAATGGTGGTAGAATGTGCATTTGGACGTTTAAAAGTGCGCTGGTGCAGTTTACTGACTCAGTTAGACCTCAGCCAAACCAATATTCCCACTGTTATTACTGCTTGTTGTGCGATCCACAATATCTGTGAAAGTAAGGGGGAGATGTTTATGGCGGGGTGGGAGGTTGAGGCAAATTGCCTGGCTGCTGGTTATGCACAGCCAGACACAAGGGTGGTTAGAAGAGCACAGGAGTGCGCGGTGCGCATCAGAGAAGCTTTGAAAACCAGTTTCATGACTGGACAGGCTACGGTGTGAAAGTTCTCTTTGTTTCTCCTTGATGAAACTCCCTGCCCCTTGGTTCACTCTACTTCCCTGTAAGCTAACCACTCTCCCCACCTCCCTTCAATCACCGCTTGCAGAGGCAATAAAGCCATTGTTGCTTCACATTCATGCATTCTTTATTAATTCATCACACAAATAGGGGGATAACTACCAAGGTAGCCCAGGAGGGGTGAAGGAGGAGAGAAGCACCAGAGGAGGTGGTGGAGGAGGGAAGGACAAGGCCACACAGCACTTTAAAAGTTTAAAACTTTAAAACTTATTGAATGCCAGCCTTCTGTTGCTTGGGCAATCCTCTGAGGTGGAGTGGCTGGCTGGCCGGAGGCCCCCCCACCGCGTTCTTGGGCGTCTGGGTGAGGAGGCTATGGAACTTGGGGAGGAGGGTGGTTGGTTACACAGGGGCTGTAGCGGCGGTCTGTGCTCCAGCTGCCTTTCCTGCAGCTCAACCATATGCTGGAGCATATTAGTTTGATCCTCCAGCAGCCTCAGCATTGAATCCTGCCTCCTCTCATCACGCTGCCACCACCTTTCAGCTTCAGCCCTCTTTTCAGCCTGCCACCTCTCCTCCCGGTCATTTTGTGCTTTCCTGTACTCTGACATGGTCTGCGTCCATTCATTCGTCTGTCCTCTGTCAGTGTGGGAGGACAGCATGAGCTCAGAGAACATTTCATCGCGAGTGTGTTTTTTTCGCCTTCTAATCTTTGCGAGCCTCTGGGAACGAGAAGATCCTGTGATCCTTGAAACACATGCAGCTGGTGGAGAAAAAAAAAGGGACAGTAGTATTTAAAAAGACACATTTTATAGAACAATGGGTACACTTTCATGGTAAACCTTGCTGTTAACATTCCATACATAGCACATGTGCTTTCGTTCCAAGGTTGCATTTTGCCTCCCCCCAGCGCGTGGCTAGCCCCTCCCCCCCCCCCCCCCCCCCCCCCCCCCCGTGGTTAACAGCGGGGAACATTTCTGTTCAGCTACAGGCAAACAGCCCAGCAGGAATGGGCACCTCTGAATGTCCCCTTAAGAAAAGCACCCTATTTCACCCAGGTGACCATGAATGATATCACTTTCCTGAGGATAACACAGAGAGATAAAGAACAGATGTTGTTTGAATGCCAGCAAACATACACTGCAATGCTTTGTTCTACAGTGATTCCCGAGTACCTGGTACTGGCCTGGAGTGGTAAAGTGTCCTACCATGGTGGATGGAATAAGGCTGCCCTCCCCAGAAACCTTTTGCAAAGGCTTGGGAGTACATCCAGGAGAGCCGCGAACGCCAGGGCAAATTAATCATTAAAAATGCTTGCTTTTAAACCATGTATAGCATTTTAAAAGGTACTCTCACCAGAGGTCCCTTCTCCGCCTGGCGGGTCTGGGAGGCAGCCTTGGGTGGGTTCGGGGGGGTACTGGCTCCAGGTCCAGGGTGAGAAACAGTTCCTGACTGTTGAGAAAACTGGTTTCTCTGCTTGCTTGCTGTGAGCTATCTTCCTCGTATTTCCAATTCCAGAGCACCATTTAAAGAATATAACTCTTTAAAAAGAGTGACAAGGATTAATTGGTGGAGAGAATTCTAAACAAAGTAGTAAAATCTGCCTATATGTGACTGATTATCTATCACTATGGGCTTCTGAATATAACCACAACAGTTTGCACTTTTCTATAGGTTACTTTAGTTTATAGAAAGCACTCTACTAAGAAACATTATAGTTATTCATCTTCATGGCCTGGATTTGAACTATGTAAAGTCTCTTTTACAAGATTCTGAACTAGATTTTTGGAAAAGTAAAAAGAAGGCACATGGTTAAGACTAACCTCTAGGATTGGTGCAGGTTAGAGAATTCTGTGGGCAATATGAATGTTGCTTTCTAGCCATTATTACCTTGGCCAGTGCTGCTCGTTACTTTAATTTGATGCTATACCCACTTTAATTCAATTCTTAACAACAATTTTAAGTACTATGAGTCCAATTCTCTTGGGCATTATGGCCACTTTTTGCCTTACTGCCAGCATCATCTTACACTCTCCATTTAGACATGTTTTTATTACCAAGTATTTAGAAATGCATGTTTAATTACAATACATCAGTATTAACACTGATCCCAAATATATACTAGTCTTTTGTCAGTAGTCTAAAAAAAACCTGTGTGAACTTAACACAAAAGCCTTCTGAAAAGAGAAGTTAATTATATAAAGACACTTCAGTGGCACATATTGATCAGCCTCAAACGTAAGTCCACCGATATAATTTTAACATAAATCACAGTGTTCTATACTTTTCATATTAAAATTACAGATACATTATTCTTAGGGAACAGCAACAATAAGTAAATTACCAAAAAAGTTCTGTCAGTAGATAAAGATATTACATGATATAATTCCCACCTAAAAGCATCCATTAAAAGAGACTAGTTATATTCAAAAATCAAGATAACCGAAATGATACATTAAAAAACAACAAGCTATGGGTCAGAGTGAACAGCTGTAGTATTGAGATGAATTATGCATTTCTCTGTACTTGATAAGAATAATGAGTTTATTATTATTATGTTGGCAGTATGCAATTTATAGTGTCCTTAACTATTCATTTCCTTGCTCCTAAGTGTTTGGATTTTGTGAATGATATAATAGGTAAGTACATTGTTTTTTCATCTTTATTTATTTAGGGTCAGATCTTCTGCTTGTATAAATTTATGTAGCTCCACTAACTTCAATGGAGCAAGCTGGTTAACACTAGCTGAGGATATGGCTCTTACATATTTACATAAATAAATATCTATCTAGGAACCTACATAACTTGTCATACATTAAATATACAATTGTAGAAGTACAAAGTTAAGTAAACCAAGCAGCCTTCCCAAAATTAAGAATAAATAAACTCCAGCCCAGCCACAAATATCAGCCCGGCATACACATCCCAGCCTTCAAATTACATCAAAAAGCCAGAGAAACGAGATAACCTTCGTAGTGTTCTGTGAAGATCAATAGACCTAATTTTAAGGTTTAACCCTTTGCTATCACTTAGAAAAACTTCTGATTTTTTGAATGAAGTTCTCTTTTTGGTTTTGGAATATACTAAGACATAACAATTAATAGCAGAGTGCAGTAGAAAAAGTGTGTGTATGCAATGGGCCTGAAATATGGTTGCCACCAGTACTATAGCCTCACTGCTTTCTCACTTACACAAGTGAGAATCAGGAGACATTTCCTCATTGAAGTTATGCCAGTGTAAAACCAAAGTAAGTGAAAACAAATTGGGCGTTATAACGCAGAAGTTCTTTGTTACTTATATATTAATTCATCGTTTTGTATTGTCGTGCTGTTGGTTTTACTGTTTGTATTCAGACACAAGGAACAAAACAATTTCAATAGTTTACATTTTCCCCAGAATTGACAATGCCCCTTCATCTACCATGACATCATTGCCTCTCATGATCTTTCACAAGTATCATAGACAGCATCAATACTCCACATCAGCTCTTTGGGACCACTACACCTGCCCTTTGTGTCTTAAAGCTACTGTTGCCATGTCCTCTGGTGAAACAGACTTAACTCAGAAAACCCTAAAGTACTGAGGGAGAGGGCAAAATAGAGAAAGTTACAAACATTTTTTGTGCAGGAATTCCTGAAAATCTCAGCAAAACACAATATAGCCTGATATGAGCACTTTTAAAATCCATCACGCTGACTGAACACATGTACAATGCCTCTTACACTTGTGTGACTCCATTGGATTCAGTGGAGTTACTCTTGATCTACAAAGGTGCAGTAAGGTGAGAATAAGACCCGCATGGAAATTTTGCAATCAACAGTATCCTCTCTAGAATCTGATGTGGGAACTAGTGCAAAACATTTGACACTGTTAGAAAACCAGACCAACAGCAGGGGCAAGTTAAAAAAAAATGCAATATTAAAAAAATACCAGAGATTTAAATTGTTTCATAAAATCAGTGGCAAAATGACATGAGATACATGACCCAGACACGAAAACTTAGACAGAGATAGAAATGCAAGAGGCAATAATTTAAGAATTCAGTGGCTGACACTGAAGGTAAAGATCTAATTTTCCATAAAAATGGGAAGGAGTATAATAGTTGGACTCTACAAGAGAATGATAACTCTGTTCGCCCTGACAGAGGGTACAGAAGTCTCACGTGAAGCCAGCCCAAGGGAATCTCTGCCGACAATGGTGGGATTATGCAGTGTTGTTGTAGCTCTCTTGGTCTCAGGATATTCAATAAGGTAATATCTTTTATTGGACCAACTTCTGAAGCAGAGCTCTGGGTAAGCTTGAAAACATTCCTCTCTCACCAATAGAAGCTGGTCCAATAAAAGATGTCACTCACTCACCTGGTCTCTGATATTGTGGTGGTATTGTCACATTTGTAGAATTAACCCCATCTTTCCTGAATTATAACCATATACAAAATGCATCACTCAAGCAATTCCTAGGTATTGGAGAGGGTTTCCCAAATATTCAAAAGGAAGAGATAGTGAAATCCAAATCCAGAGCCAAATGCTAGTGATGCTTCAAGATCTCATCCTATGGACCCGCAAAAGGAGAAAGGAATTGATGAAAATTGAAAACTATTAGATATATTAGAACAGTGGTTCTCAACCAGGAGTATGTGTACACCTAGGGGTACGCAGAGGTCTTCCAGGGGGTACATCAACTCATCTTGATATTTGCCTGGTTTTACACCAGGCTACATGAAAAGCACTAGCCAAGTCAGTACAACCTTAAATTTCATACAGACCATGACTTATTTATTCTGCTCTATAGACGATATGAGTAGTTCTCAAACTGTGAGCGAGTTCACTTGAAAGGGTTTGTCAGGGCCAGTGTTAGACTAGCTGGGGCCCAGGGCAGAAAGTCCAAGCCCAAGGCCCCGCCACATGTGGCTGAAGCCAAAGCACGAGTTTTTAAGTGAGGTGAACCTTGGGGTAGGCAAGACAAATCAGACTCCTGAAAGGGGTAGAGTAGTCTGGGATGGTCGAGAGCCACTGCATTAGAACATAGGGTTACCAGACAGGATCAAAATGGATCAATGTAGTCCAGCAGTCTGTCTCTGACAGCGGCCAGTATCAGCTGCTTCAGAGGAAGGTGTTAGAAATCTTGCAATCGACAATAATGACATCAGGGAAACTTTCTCCTTATCCTCAATAGTTAGTGGTTGGCTTAGAGGTTGTCCAATCCAAAACCCTGGTCTATTTTTAAGTATTTATTATTGTAACTCTGGATCTTCTTGTTATCCATAGGAATATTATAATTCATGTTAATTCAGGTTTGTAAACTGCTTTGAGATTCTCTCAGGAAAGGTATTCATCGAGAAGTGATGTCTATAAGAGCTGCAGGCCTCAGCATGTCTGAGAACACTTTAAATTAGGGGCCTTAATGTGGGTTTAGGAGGCAAATTTTAGACACCCCCATTTGAAAATGTTGGGCTAATACTTTGTTCAAAAATGAAAAGCACAACAGGTAAATGTTTGCTTGGGAGCAAAGAGAAAGAAATTGCTGGGGGCATGAGTGAGATGCTATTCATCTACACTTACACTTCCATCTTTGTTTCTGACACAGTTTTCTTCTTTCTCTCCATCCCCTCACTTCGTTGAAAAATTATTTTTTTTGAGTGGGCCTTGAAACCTATTTCCCCATTTGCTGAAGAGTCAACAAATCACAAATATTTGTGATGACAAATGGTGGAAACCACCCACCCATCCATCCATCATCTACTAATGCAACAATGAGAGGAAAAATATTACAGACTCACTTTTTCTAGAGTTCTGAATACTAATGGTGATGGCTGCTTTTTGCTTAATACTTACTGACAAATCTATGACAAGATACACCCTCATTGTTATTATTAGGCCACACCCATGACTACTCCAAACTTCATGGGGGCAGTGAGTAGAGAATTTAGATTCCGCTGGTCCCAAGGCCCAGACCCTTTCCCCTTGACCTAAAGAAGGAGCTTCTCTATCTATTAGCAGTATGAGCCTATGGTGCAAGGCTGAGAAATTCTAATTCCATTCAGTAGAGGCAGTTGCATGTATATACATTTGCCACCTTATTAGAGCACCATATGCATCTTTCACTGGTTCTCTTTTATACTATATTCTTACAAGTGGAGGAAGCTCTTTGCCTCTGTTTGAAATCAGTGCCCAACTAGCGGGGTTTCCAAACCATGCCCATATACTGGGCCATGCATTTACGCTTCTTTGCTAAATTCAACTTAAGAAAAGCATTTCCCTTTGTGTGTATACAATCTAAGGTCAAGAAAACAACCAGTATGTTTAAGTACCAAAAATCAGTTCAGATCAGAGTATAGTTTTCCACAATCACAATAAATCCCAGAAGTTTATAAAAGGCTCAGTAAAATACTGTGCTGATAGCTACCCCCAAACAGTTGATTAATGGGCAAATATTTACTCGAAACCTTGCAGAATGAAAAGGGGAGGTGGGGAAACCAGGTTGCATTGGAAATAAGCGTGACACTGTATGGGAGATATTTATGATATTGTTGAGTTTGACGTGCCGTGTAAGGTATCTGTAAAAATGTTATAATTTGCCAAATATGATCATCTTGTTTATATGTTTGTATCACCTGTATATTTTGAGTTATAGATATGTATGGTATATCTGTATTTCCAAACGTGTGCTGTGTTTCTGGGTGACGTTCCCAGACAGATTGGCATCGGCACTGCCTAGCCTGTTTGATGGCCCATCAAGGGCTATCAGTGGTGCAACGAACACAATAAAAGACCAGGGATTACACCGTATGAGTCAGCAAGACATGTAGGGGCATGCTGGTGGACAGAACTCTAAGATTTTTCCATGCCATGCGTGGTGCAGCTTGTGTTTGGGACACAGGAAGTAGAAGCCACATGGCAAAAGAATATAAAAGGCAGCTGCAACTTCTCCATTTTGTCTTCAATCCTGCTTCTTGTCTTCAATCCTGCTTCTTGCCTCTGGAGTGATTTTTCTACAAACTGAAGCTGTGAACAAAGTACTGAATGACTCATCCAAGCTATGGATGCATCCAGAGGGACTTTCAAGCTAGCAAACTCACCAATACTGCTAAGAACCTGATATATGGACTTTGAGTCTTTGTATGTATGTGACTGCTTTACCATTTAACAACTCTCTTCTTGTTCTCTTTTTTTTTTCTTTATAATAAACCTTTAGTTTTAGACACGAAAGGATTGGCTGGCAGCATGGTATTTTGGGTAAGATCCAAACTAATATTGACCTGGTAGCATGGTTGACCCATTGGGGTCAGAGCAGCAGCTGTGTTAGTCTGAGCTGTAGCTCACGAAAGCTTATGCTCTAATAAATTTGTTAGTCTCTAAGGTGCTACAAGTACTCCTTTCCTTTGGGGGTCAGAGGAACATTTTATATAGTGAGCAGAGTTTTTAAAACAACTTTCACTGTTATGCTAGGTGCTGATTGGTGCCAGAGAACTGGAATGCAATAAAGGGGGCTGTGTGATTTCTTTTTTAGCTTCTCCATAACCTGTGTGGAGGATTAGAAGCACTGTTTGTGACTGGTTGGGAAGTTTAACTTCTGTGACACCTACCAGTCTTGGGAGTATCTGCTCTCTTATTTGCAGCCTGCCCTGAACTTGGCATTTCCATTGAGGGCTACCCCAAGCACCCTATGCCACAATAAGTACAAGAAAATATTTACTATAGAATTCAGCAGGAATGTTATCATTATGACTCCTACCAGTCTGATCTATTTAAAATGAAAGATGCAATCTATGTGTGATATGGAAAACAGAACAAAGGGTTGGTCATTTATATTCTATTAAGATATTCCTTTAAAGTTACCATGAAGAGTAATACTGCTATTTTGTTAATTACTACTCATTTGTTAATAGATGTGGTAGTTTTCATCTCTGCTTTTTGGACATTATTATATCCCATCAGGGTTTCAGATCATCTGTTTGATGGAGTTAACAATAATAAGCAAAAATCTCAGTAAAGTATTTATTTTACTCAGTTGTTAATTAGGCTATTTTCAAAGCACTCTCACTGATGCTTGTCCTGATAAGTAGGACTTTTTAGGGAACATACCACTGCAACTTCAGCCTGTTGGTGACAAAGCTTCTGCTGGGGGAGCTGATACTTCCTTCATCACCCCTCCACAACATCTCTCCCTTCTTTCCAAAGATACTCCTTTCCTTTATTGATGGCACACTGTTTGTTTTCTTAAGTCATTTGGAAGGTATGTTTCTATAGTACATATGATATAGTTTGCCTGGCACACTTAATCATTGTCATTTGTACTACTGCTGAATTCATGCTAAGTTGGTGTAAAACACTGCCATTCTGATCTGGTAACATTTTACAGCTACTTTGCATGGGTGCGAGTGACTACATAAGGTGCAGGGCAACAATCATATGCCCAGTATTGTTGTCTTTTAGTTGTCTGTGCAACAGCAGAATTGCCTGGTGGTGGCAATAGTGAGTTTATATTCTCATTGTTTGTCATTTTTTATTTTATAGTGTTGAAGTGTGCTCAGCACTTAACGTGAAAAGTGTACAACCTCTCTATATACACACATGAAATGAACTTATTTTTATTATTTTAATCTTCAACTTTGCAGGTACTATAGTTTTTAATCTTCAACTTTCCATTTCCTATAGTTTTTAGATAGCCAGGAGGTAAATTTCAGTAACAGTACATGCAGCATTTCATCTTCTGGAAAGTTCAGTATTAAACAATACATTTCTTAATGAGAGAACTACACAGTTAATTACATATGAACAAATCAAATGCACAGTCTTACTGTAGAGCAGTAATCACTCAGCTGATCAAGAAATCTACTACATCCATAACTTTTGTGAAGTTGTACATGTATGCACTGTAGACTTTGGCTGGACCAGAAGAGATGAGAGAAATAACTAGCTAATTCAGAGACAGAGTCTTTCTAATACCAAATCCATATCTCCCAAAGTGGTCCAGAAGATACACAACCCAACCCAACCTGCCCCCCTCCCCCCCCCCCTGCTAACACGCACACCCACACACCATCTCTGGCTACTACACAAAAGACACAAATCAATTCTAAGTGTTCACGTCTTTTGACCATAGGTTTGGACCACCTTATCATAATTTTGGTAGATAGATAACTGTAGAGGAAGGTGGACATGGGCTGGGAGGAGTGGCGTTAAAGAAAATTCTAAGGGGATCTTTCCTCTCTTTTGGCTGTTGGTCTGAAGTTTGTTACCCTTATGCACATGTATGCACTTTTCTCAAGAAACATTTTCTACTTCCCCTGTATTGTCATGGCTTCAACACTGGGTAAATCTCTCCCCATTGCACTAGTACTGATGAAGCTCTATTGTGCTAGCAGCAGTAGAAAAACTGTTGTCCAGCTCTGCTTTGTTGAATTAAATGGCAAACAAGGAAACATGGCTCCCACAAAGAGATTTAACTCCTGGCTGCCTCCCTTGAAAAATGAGTAGGACCCTGTTATGCTTAAAATCACAATCTCTGTGGCCCCTTGTTAGTAACAGAATGTACCAGCCACATCAATATTGCAGACATCCACAGAAATAACCACTAAAAACAAGGGAAGAGATGGGGGTGAGGGGGCGGGAATCAAGAACTTTGCTCTTCCCTGCACCAGCTTTGCTGAATTTGGCCTAATGCAATGAAACTTACTGTGACGGAAAAATGTAAGAACGGGTAAGGGGATGTCACAGATATACGAAAAATTAAAAAAGGGGTCATGAAATGGAAAATTCTGCCAAAGCAAAGGCTCCCAAACTCCAGATCAAATAAAGACAGCAGCATATGTTAGAGAAATGGTTGAATTTTCAGCCAAAGGTCTGTCACAGTATGCAGGAACTCAAATACATACAAAAATATGAAAATACTTTATTACTACAAGGGTATCATTATTCTTTATGATAGGTGAATTATTGTGACAACATCCAAAAATTGCTCTGGGCCCTGAATACTATCAGCACTGATATTGTCAAGGTGTCTGCAAAAACCCAGTGGAGAAGCAGAGTGCTCTGGGGAATGTTACAAAACTAGACTACATGTGACATGGCCAATTTTGGCAGAACAATTACTTCTCATAGTTTCAATTCAAAAGAAGTACAGAAGGGGTCTAAAGGAGCCTTTTCACCTTGAAAGAACAGAGGAAAATATTTTGGAGAATAGATGGGGGAAAGTGCTAGTCATTACCAGTTCACAGATTGACACTTGTGCTTTCTATAATGATATCAATGTTTTTTTAAGATGTGCTTCAGGATAAAAGCCTAAGGCCTGATTCTGCTCTCTTTAAGTCAATGGAAGATTTGCCATTTACTTCAAAGGGAACAGAGTTGGCCCACATTAGATGCAACAAGTGCCTGATTCACCTCCAGCTGCAGTCAGTGGTAGACTTCTCATTGACTTTAATAAGAGTTGGATTAAATCTCAAAGGAGCTGTAGATGTTCACTGCAAACTTCTCACTTTTTTCATGTACAAATATTTAGAAAGAAGGAGATCAACCTGTGTCACAAAGTTCAAGTTTTGAGATACAGAGTTTTGGTTCAGGGCCATCTGCAGTTAAACAAGAGGCAAGGCTTCTGTTATTTATTGTTTTATATACATATCAATTCCAGAGTTTTTAGGATAAGGGATAGGTGAATAGGTTTTGATGAAATAAATATCTGTACCTTTGTCTAAAACTTGAGCCTAATCTGACATTCCCCCAAAAATGTGTCCAACAGTTTCTTTCTTTCATTGCTTTTCATTTATGTCTTACTGCACTTCTGGGTTCCAGATGGACCAAAAAGCAGAAGTGCTAAAATGCACCAAGAAAGCATGTGTGCAGGATTTGCAGACCTTAAGTGTTCAGTAAATATCCAAATCAAATCTCAGAACTTTCTAAACTTCAGCCATCCCTGCTTAAAATAATCTCTGATCCACCTTTGTTGTGTGATGTAACTTGCAAAAATATAAATAACTATCCATTGGAACTGCTCTGCCAGGGACAGCAGCTTGGAGCTTCCAGACAAGAGGCCCTGCCCTCCCATGAATCCATGAAGATTTCAGGCCTGCACCTGGAGTTTGCACTTCAAATGCCAATGCCACTGGTCAGAAGGGTTCCAAAGAAAAGCCAGGAGATACACCTCAAGCTCTTTAAATCCTACCGGCTGATTTCCTGCAGGAGGGGGCAATCAGGTTCTAAATGTGGGGAACATCTTATACTGTAGTATGAGGAAGTTGAAAGGAACTGTGTGTCTGCATTACAATAATCTGATTTATACATATGATGGGGGAGCAATGAAAACAGGAAAACCAAGGCCAAATTCTGGTCACTATCTTCAGTGAACTTACCCTGGATTTACCCTGATCTAAACACTATTAAAATTTGGTCCTAAGTTTCCTAACTTGTCAAACCAGCGGGGAAGGATGTAGCTGTGTGATTCCCACTAAAACCAGTGGCAATTCTGCAGCAACCCTCTGCTTTAACTCTGCAAATGCACCGCTGCATTGGTGCTTGCACCTATTTATTTCTTTTTTTAGAGAGAAAAAAACCCAGAAGTTTTTCAGCTGTAACTGGAGCCCCCTCAAAGCTATGAAAAATTTATCTTGCTTACTATTGCATCAGTATCATCTTGGGCACTGAACTTCTCAGATCTCACAAGACAGTGAGGTCAGAGCTGGTCAGTATTTGGATGGGAAACTATCAAGTAAAGAAAAAGGCTGATACAGGAAATTGGGTTTGTAATTCAATTGGTGTTGCTCTTGCCTCTGAGTCAGTACTAAATTAATGCTCTGATCGCAGGGTGACTCCAGCATTAAATCCAGTCTTTGCCTCATTTTCCCATCTGGAGTCTGATACATAAGCCATAAACAAAACAGGATCCAAAATCAGCTGGGTCTTTGGCTACTTCATCACAGGCTCTCCCAAATGGGTTTCAACCAGCTTCCCAACCCAACTGTAGTATGGAATCAGTTAAAGGAGGCAGGGAACTTCCTTTCTCCCCAACCTGAGACCCTGGAAGAAAGCTTATACTTGCAGTGGGTTTGCAGCAGACACTGCTTTAGTGACCAGGGTGACTTCTTCCACCACAGTGGAAAGTATCCAAACAAAACCTGAACCTACATACATAAATGATTTTCCCTGTCCAAGGTTTCTTCCTCTTCAGTCCCTCAGTTCTGCTGTCCCTATCAGGTCTGTCCCAGAGAGACCCATAATCAGCAGCTACCACTCTTCTCAACGTCTTTCTCCATCATGATAGAGAAGAAGGTTTATATAGCAGGCCTTCAGTTTCTGCCCAAGTTAGCATAATGCAGGAACAGACACCTATCCTTAAAGGGCCCATACACCCTATTATATCCCACTATGGTTTTGGAAACAGTGTGTTGCTGGAGTTGTAGGCCAAATATTGCTCTCCTAAACACTGACAAAAATCCACAATAATTCCATTGACTTCAGTGGAGATAATACACTTTACACCAATGTAACAGACCAAGATCTGGCCTGATACTGTTTGGATGAGGAGTAAAATGAAGATCTTGACAACTTACACTTTTTGTAGTCTGGGGCTGTTAATTTAAGTGTCCAGGCCAAATTCTAATGCACAATTACAATTTGCTACCTAAATTTGAGTTTCCACTGGATACTATATATATATATATACTTCACTTCCTTGTCCTAAGCTTTTAGTAACAAGGGCTGGAATAGTAGCCATGGAATTAGTATGTAGTTTGCCTTATATCCTGTCCATATGATGGGGGTATTGTGTCTCTTTATTGTGTCATACTTCAACTGCATAAACACTGTTTATTCAGGATTCCTGCAGGCTGTGTGTAAATTTCACTTTAGCGTTTTTTATTGGTATTCAAAGAGCAGAGGGTTTTCACTGACATGCCATTCTGAGCCTTCGTCCCCTTACTGCCTTTCTGTTCCAGTGGCTGCAGTCACAGAGGTCAGAGCAAACAGCTTCCTTTTTAAGTCTAAGCCTAGGCAGCAAGGTGTGCAAAGAGCTAGCTTAACCTCTCTACATATCAAGTATGTCATTCCATTTATGCTTAGCTTCCAGCATCAAGCTGGTGAATGAGAGTACAAAAGTAACTGCCCTCAAGCCAGGGTCTCCACACACCTCTCCTGAAGAGTGCTGTTGCCACAATGCCACCATGCCAGATTCCCCCCCCCCGCCAGGTGTTTGTTAATAGCATGGCTAAAGGTTCAAAGGAGGTTTGATTGCAATTTTTGTTTGGTAAGGATCAGAATTTTACTATTTTACAATAAAAAGATCCACTTCCTCTCATTGCCCCCAGTTGAGTCAGATATAAGCAGAGCATAATCTATGCCTCCTCGTCACAAGAGCTCTCTAGCACCAAGACAACAAATTCAAAGGCCCTGTATGAATCTTATTCTTCCACCAACCACTGGTATTGCTTCTGTGTTATGTAACAATTCAACCTTTCATCGTGACTTGACTAAAATCTGCTACATTTGACTATCCTGTCAGTAATGCATTTTTTTGGCACTTGAAGTCAGATACCAATCACAGTGTATGGCGTTATTGTACAGTTGACTCACACTAGCAAACCCCAGGACATATTTGTGTGTAAAAACTTTATATTGATCTGGTTTCATTAGGACAAGTGAAATGGTAGGAGCACTGTGTTTCAGGCTGAATTTTAAAGGGATACTGCTGCATAGTTTTTGTTATATAGGGTTACATTGTTGCCATGCTTGCCAGTGTGTATAATACTTTGTAGCTTCAAAATAATAAAATTATATGCACATCCTCTTATTTTCCCATTAAAACTGTCATATTTTTATTTGTTTTCCCCCCTCTATTTTCAACAGGACTATGTGGTAACAACCACACTGAATAATATTAATAAGTTATTCCTTGAAACACCACTGTGAGGTGGGTAAAATTATCTACATTATCCACATCGTGATATTAATTAAGGAAGATAGGTGGAGACCAAGCCCACACAGCAAGCCAGTGGCAGGAGCTGAGATTAGAACTCTGGCTGTAGTTCCCCAATGTGGTTTGATTTTGGCTACTACTTTGTTCCCTGGCATCTTCAATAATGTTTGTTCATTTTTAGGAAGAGTGATTGCCAATTAACTTCTTATGCATCTGCCGCCTGACAGGCTAGCTTGTTCTGCTGCAAAGGTTTGTGTAGGTCCTATATAAACATTGGTTTATTTTTTGAAAAAAATCACTTCAAAAGAATTTAGCGTTTTAAATATGAATGATAAAAGAGCAAGAGTTGGAATCCAAGGGTCAGTACTCCTCACTAGATTTTAGGAGTCTATTCCTCTTTCCCCACTCCCAGCATGGGTGAAAGTTACCCTGGTGCAGCAGGACTGTACAAGACCTATGCAGCTGTCATAAATATAAAGGGAAGGCTAACCACCTTTAAATCCCTCCTGGCCAGAGGAAAAAACCCTTTCACCTGTAAAGGGTTAAGAAGCTAAAGATAACCTCGCTGGCATCTGACCAAAATGACCAACGAGGAGACAAAATACTTTAAAAGCTGGGGGGGGGGGGAACAAAGGGTTCTCTCTGTCTGTGTGTTTTTTCTTTTGCCAGGACAAGAGCAGGAATGCAGGTCAGAATGCCTGTAAAGGGTTAATAAGCAATCTAGTTAGATATGCGTTAGTTTCTGTTTTGTTTAAATTGCTGATAAAATAAGTAGCGCTGAATGGAATGTATATTCCTGTTTTTGTGTCTTTTTGTAACTTAAGGTTTTGCCTAGAGGGATTCTCTATGTTTTGAATCTGATTACCCTGTAAGGTATTTACCATCCTGATTTTACAGAGGTGATTCTTTTACTTTTTCTTCAATTAAAATTCTTCTTTTAAGAACCTGATTGCTTTTTCCTTGTTCTTAAGATCCAAGGGTTTGGGTCTGTGTTCACCTATGCAAATTGGTGAGGATATTTATCAAGCCTTCTCCAGGAAAGGGGGTGTAGGGCTTGGGGGGAAAGACGTTTCCAAGTGGGCTCTTTCCCGGTTATATTTTGTTAGACACTTGGTGGTGGCAGCAATAAGGTCCAGGGACAAAAGGTAAAATAGTTTGTACCTTGGGGAAGTTTTAATCTAAGCTGGTAAAAATAAGCTTAGAGGGTTTTTCATGCAGGTCCCCACATCTGTACCCTAGAGTTCAGAGTGGGGAAGGAACCTTGACAGCAGCCTTTAAGCTTCTTCTTAAACTTTATTTTGAATTTCACCTGACTAAAGTAATTTCCACTGGATTCAATAGGAGTTAATCATATCCTCAGGATGTAAGAAAAAGGGCCTGAAAAATGTCTTGGTGTCCAATATGGCGCTTAAACTGTTTTGGAGCATCACTGAAATATGGAGACAATCTAAGGACAAAATGTTGAGTCCTTAATGAGAATATCCCATTTTCCCCTCACGCCACATTAACTGCTATTTTTTTCAGCTATCTTGGGATAATCTTATTGTGTGACAGGAGCTCAGGGACGTACTCCATGCCAGACTGAGGTGAAGGAGCATAACTAGGAGGCCAGGAGAGTAGATAATCAAGCAGGCAGTTAGATATACATTCAATCAGGGGCTCATCCAAATCCCATTGAAATCAATGGAAAGATTTATATCCAGTTCTCCCATTGAATCAAGCCTCTAGTGACACATGAAGTAACAGTATTTACAGTTAGACTTAAGCTACTTCTGTGGTTTTGTGGAATGTGTGCTCTAAACGGAAACATTTTACTCTTCCTAAACTTCTTCAAAACTCTTGGTTTAGATCTTTATTAATTCAATGCATGATACACTGACAATCCACAAAAAGGGCCTAATAATCTTGACAAAATGGACTTTTAAAAAACCAGGATCCAGTCTCTCCTCAAAATTGGAGAATTCGTAGCAAATTAAACAATTTTGTCTGCTGCCAGGAGAAACAATTTTGATGGCATGTCTTTTTAGAAACCCAGAAGAAGGTGGCAACAAGCCAGGGTAAAAATTAAATGGCAGTATAATCCTCCAAGGAAGATAGTTAGATATTTCTTTTAATGGAAACTTTGTTTTCCAGACTGCATGCACTTTATGCACAAACACCAACAACATCTGCTGCTGCTGGTAACAGCTGACCTCTTAATCATGAGCTACTCATTTCAGAATGACTGCAGGCTGTTAGAAGAAAAGTCTTCTTGAGAAGTCTCTTTAGCAACAAGACTGAAAATAAACAATCATCTTTTACCTTCCATTTTCACAGGAAATACAATAAGCCTATAGATATGAAAATCAGTCAATGCCTACAGCGAACACCACATCAAACCAACAGGAGGAAGATAGCCTGACTTCCTCTGCTCTGTTCTATGAGCATTTTGCCATCATTCAGTATCTTTGTTTTTCAGTCTAGATTTGTCCAATCAGGATAATTTTTCCCCTTCATTTTCATGCCATTTGTCTTACGGTTTGAACTCCAGAAGTTTTATTATTGTTACTTGATTACTGGCACCTGTTTTCTGCCATAGTTCTAAAGCTGTGTGTTTCTGGCCTCGCTGTTTCCTTTGTTTGAAGGCTGGATTATCAATTGTTTGGCAAAGCTGGATCTAGGCATGTGGCAAATGTGCTGCTGCACAGAGATCTATACTTTTAGGGACCCTGCTTTGTTAAGGACCCCAGGCAGCATGTACCCTATTCAGTGATGCACATCTTAAAGGATGAACTATGAGGGCCTAAACATTCTTCCACTTTCCAAAGTCTCTCCCCCACATATCCATTTTCTAACTGATGAAACCCTTCAATCCATGTTCTTTGTATCTAATAAGGAACTAGATTTCAGAGTAGGGGCCTTCAGAAATGATTAGAGTGCTGACTCTCTACTTCCCTAATTTGCGGAACTCCTCCCATACCCACTTAATGACTCACCCAGCTATCAAACCCTCCCATCCTTATATATACTGTGTTACAGAAGTCAGCCTGAGGCACTGCATGTCTTACATTGCAAAAGGTCCTGAGCAGTGTAAGCCACTGAACGATAGAATAGATTGGCACTATCCTAGATGTGCTTCAAACCAGGCAGAGCTGGAGGAGCTCTGATCCCTGTACTCCACACTTCGCTATACAATTTGGTGGTGTTTGAGCTGCCTGGCCTTCTTGTTGGCTCCAACCATGAAGCCAGAGTGATAGAAGAGATGTAGGGCCCACTTTTCAGAGATGCTGATCACCCATAGTTAGTTATTTTGAAAAATGTATCTCTACTTTCTCCCTGATCACTACAGGAGCGGGAGAGAAGACTTATTAGATCCTCTTTCTGCCTTTACATAAGTGAGATGAAGGGAAAGAAAAGTTTTGCTGTCATCTTCCCAAGAATGATGAATGAAGAAAAGGAGCCAGGCCAGCACTGTTAGCAATGGATAGGTTCAGGTTTGGTAAATCAAATGTCTTACATAAAATCTTAGTCTGCAAAAGAGAAGAGTGAGGGGGAGATTTGATAGCAGCCTTCAACTACCTGAAGTGGGGGTCTGAAGAGGATGGAGCTCGGCTGTTCTCAGTGGTGGCAGGTGACAGAACAAGAAGCAATGGTCTAAAGTTGCAGTGGGGGAGGTCTAGGTTGGATATTAGGAAAAACTATTTCACTAGAAGGGTGGTGAAGCACTGGAATGGGTTACCTAGGGAGATAGTGGAATCTCCATCCTTAGAGGTTTTTAAGGCCCGGCTTGATAAAGCCCTGGCTGAGATGATTTAGTTGTGACTGGTCCTGCTTTGAGCAGGGCATTGGACTAGATGACCTCCTGAGGTCTCTTCCAACCCTAATCTTCATGAATCTGCTATAAATGTATGATTTCTGAATCCAGGATCTTTCAAATTTTGAAGTTTATGATTTGGATATATTCATGATCCTAATCGCTGTATTGTGAGGTTTTTTTGCCTTACTCTAAGAAAATTACTAGAACTGGTTGAATTGTTTTGGCTGGAACAGTTTTCCCATCAACAAATGCAGTTTCCTCAAAAATCAAATCATTGTGGGAGCATGTTGATTTCAACAACATTTTGGATGGAAAAAAGCTGAAATAAATGTTTTGACTTTCTTGTTTTCTCTCAATAATCATCAAAAAGTTTCATTTAGATAATAAATGATTTCATTCTGATAAAGCCAAAATGAAACATTTTCACTCCATCATTTTGATTCATTTGACTTTTATATTTAAATGTTAACTTTAACATGATATATATAGTTAATATATTTTATATTATATAATAATGTTTCCACATTGTCAAAAATGATTTAACATTATTGAAATGAAATATTTAAATGGTTTTGGAACATGATGGAGAATATTAATTTTTGTTCTGCAGGAAATTGCAATATTTTGTCTTTTCATTCTGATTTGGAACAAAATTTGAAATGTTAGCATTTTCCACAGAACAAAAATTCTATTTTCCAACCAGCTCTGAGCATTGCTGTAAAGAAGAACTAAAATATGTAGATCAGTGATGGGCAGGAGACAGCAAATCTCTGATTATGTGTATAATCAGAATGTGGATATTCTTGCTACTTTTAGAACTTGGGACAGTTGATATTTCTCCCTAACAGAAGATTGACCAGCTGATTATGAAACATTTATTTCTATTTTCTCTGGTTAGTAACATATTGAAAAAAACAAAAGCTATCTTCTACTTCCTCTTCCACTGAGCCCTTTATTTTTCCTTGCCAAAACATTGTTCAGTTATATAATCTGACCTCCATTTATTTTAACTGGTGATACAGAGCTGAATTTTGTGCAACTCTTCGATATATTTTTCTGGTTTGTTAGACTGTTTGTCTAGTAAATATTCTAGCCTGGGATTTTCAAATGATCCTGAGTATCTACCTACCTGGGAGACCACCTCTCTCCCATGACATACTGTCAGAACAGAGGTCAGCAAAAGCACTTGCACTAGATCCCCCTCATTATAAGAGAGAGGGGGCTGCCAACAGTGTTTTCTATGAGGGCCCCAGGACTTTGAAACATACTCTCCCTTTTAGTCTGGAATAGCCTAATTGGTGACCTACCAGGCACACTGCAACAGCCATTGGACAGAGGTTTTGGAAAAGGCTGAGAGTATGTTCCCAGAGACAATTCGGATGGAAAGGAGCTCTTTTTGTAGCTGATTGCCTGGCTGGCTGAGCTGCGTTAATTTGTTCCTGTTTAAATATTTGTTTTTCTTAGATGCTGTTGTACGTATTTTGCTATTGTAAAATTAATTGTCAGGGCTCCTAGAGGTTTTGTATAGATTTTTTTTTTACTATTACTTAAATACAAACAAACAATAAATAAGGGCGTTTTAGTGGGATTGGGGTGCCTAACTACCTTAGTCTCTTTTGGAAAACTCAGCTCTAATTTCCTCAGTATCATCATGAATGGCTACTATAATGAAGGGTTGCATTGCTCTGCAAAGCTATTACCATGTGATGCTGTAACTTTCTCCTTCCTGTTATGAAAAAAAAAGATCGTGCACAGATTGTTGCTATTGCTCTAGCTGAAAGATTAGTGACCAGTCTAACTGGAAGGGCTGACAAATCCACTAGGATCTGTTTAAAAAGTAGCTGCAAAGGCGCAACCCAAAGAGACGTCTAGCTCTTGTGCTAAAATTGGACAAGACCAAGCCTGCATTTTTTGCAGGCCCAGGTTGGTCTCTGCTCTTTGAAAATTTGGCCCTTGATGCCTTTACCACAAACGACACATAGAGACGTTATGGTGCTGTCAATTTCAAAAGACTTTAAAGACATTAATGAATATAATGACACAACATTCTAGTGAGGCAGGTAAAATTTACTGTCTCATTTTCCAGATTAGGCAACTAAGGTGCAAAGACACCAAAAGCCTCTTTCTGCTCCCATTGAAATCAATAATGAAACCTCAGTTGGAACAGTATCAGCATAGGAGACCTGCTCACAGGCACATTGGAAGTCAGTGGTAGATCAGGAATAGAACCCAGGTCTCCTGATTCTCAGTCTTGTGCTTTAACCACAAAACTGCTCTTCTGCCCACAATTCCTCTTTGAGCACTAGCACTCAAGTCTCTAATGTAACACTTACAATAAGGAGTGGGCTTCACTACATTAGTAACCCAAACACACACAACTCCACTTCCCTCATCCTGTTTGCCTATCATCATATTTATCTAACTAGCAAAATGCAACACATCAGCTTATATAAGGGACCTGCAAGTTAATGATAAATAAGCAAACAGAACTGGGGGAGAGGAAGAATCTCCCTTCTAGTAAAATGAGTTTAGCTGGCTGTGCAGGCTTAGCTGAATTTAGTCCAATATATTTATTGCAATACATTTCAAAAAGGGGATCCTGATAGCAAAGTGTTCAGAGACCCTTGTTACAAGATCTTCCCTTTTATTTAAATCTCATTAGTTTTCTTTCTGGGGATATATTTTAAATAGGCGTAAAACAGCTCTACTCTTTTAGAACAATTACTTTAATGTTCTTCCTTGTTTTACTAGATTTGGTGCAGAGTTCCATTGCTTCACATATCATGCAGTTATGAGACTAAAGGAAAGAGGAATTAATTCATTTTCAGTGAAGAAGCAACACAACTTAAGATTCTTACTTACATGCATGGACATACGTACTCTCAAAGACATGCCCTTTGTTCTAGATCTAAACCAACACTCACACAGAATAACATTTAGGGCATGTCTGGTCACTCAGCTATAATAACAGTACTTCCTAGACTAGTCTATTCAAAGTTACCATTAAACAAACCTAGATCAAATCAATGGGCTCACTTATTTAACCTTCTGTAACATTTCTTTTGCAATGTGTTTCAATTGTTTAATTGTATACAATCTAGAGGCATACCCAAATCAAAACTCCACCTCTGGATCTTGGTTTAAACTGAGTGTGACAGCTCAAGCTTCCGCTCAAGGGGTATGGAGCGGCTGCCATATGAGGAAGATTAATAAGACTGGGACTTTTCTGCTTGGAAAAAAGACGACTAAGGGGGGATATGATAGAGGTCTATACAATCATGACTGGTGTCAAGTCCTTCCGGTTGACAGCATTGACAATTTCGGCTCTCTCCAATAGTGAGATATGAAGTTCAGATCCAGATGTGGTGTCCATCTACATTGTTTGTTGATTGGAACCACTTTAAATTCTGCTTTCCATAAAATGCTCCCAGATGTTTCCATGAAAGGCATCATGTAAGAGGAAGGGATGAAAGACCTGATTAAAAAGTGTAAATGTTCATCTATAGGATAACTTGTTTTATTTTTCCAGTTATTCTGGAAACACCATTTGGTGACATTATGCTCTTTCAGATGCCTGTATAGCAACATCATAATGTCTAAGTTTCTCTCAAATATTTAAAAATAGAAATAACAGTACAGTTTCCTTCCTCTGTTTCTTCTTTCTCAGCCTATAGAATAAAGAGCTTAATCAATTTAGTATGTGTGTAAAGAGTTTATTGAGGAAAGGCTAAATTGAAAAAGTTTTGCATATAACAGAGAATGTAGTAAGGGCTGTGGCCATTAGCTCATCTGATAGTGAGTTCCATAGTGGAGGTCCCACTCCTGGGATGAGGGGTTCATGCCAACCAGTGTTGTATCAGCTGAAGCTTTTGAGGGTATGTGGTTTTATTTGTAGATATAAAAAGAGCTGCAATAATCAAATCTGAAGGTCATGAAAACATGGAACACTGTGACCAGATCTTTGTCAGCTAGGATAGCTAACCAGTTGCAGGTGCAAGTAGGCATTTTTGGCTACTGTAGCTATTTCGGCATTCGGTGACAATAAGGAACCCAAATTACCCTAAAACTGTGGACAAAATTTAACAATCTGAGGGCAGATGCCCTTAAGAGTGAGGGATGTTATAGAGGAGGCTAGTTCTTCAAAGCTCTTCCTCTTCCTACCAGCATTACCTCAGTTTTGCTTAGGGTCACATTTAGACAGTTCTTCACCCAAGTGCTGATTTCAGTAGGTTCAGAGAAAGCTAGAAGAGTATATTGTTGATACTGACAGTTCTAGTACAACTCAAAGTCATAGATACCATCAGCTTTTAGCCAAGACAATGTTTTAGTAAGATTTTACTAAAAGTCATTTAGATAACTAGTGTAAAGTGCAATAGATTTGATTTCCTTTAAAAAAAAACTGTTCATATCTCATAGACTTGGAGGCTACAGGCTAACTTCTGCAGTTTAAAATGTTAGAAAACAAAGGACATTCTTGAAGGCTAAGCTGCTAAAACTTATTCCTGCATAAAGTGACTATTCAAACTGGGTGGCTTAGCTAGCTAGATTGTTAGTGACTCAAGTTCAAGTAAGGTGAGTCTGAGCTCTTTTACCCTGTAGTGAACCTGAGTATTTCATATTTTAATTGACAACATTCACATCTTTGAGCCTTTCATTTAAACTTTGATAAAATCTGCTCACAAAGGCAGATGGCAGGCTGTTATTTTTAATTCACAAGCCATGTTAAATATATGCCATATGTTATAGAACTTTTTAGTCTCAGCCTTTTGAATGCTACCACAATAAAATTACAAACTTACATAAAAGGAAATCTGACAGGCAGAATTATGCAGTTGTGGATTACATTTCTGAAAACTGAAGCAAATGACTTGACTTTTTGCTTGATAAAATATCGTTATAAAAACTATAAAACTACCACTGAAGTTTTAAGACCTGTGTAAAAGACAAGTAGGTTTGGGTTTTTTTTAATTACTATTCTGTGTCTGGAAATGATCTCCTGTATTCACACTAGGGTGCTATCATTTTTCTAAAGGAGCTATAAATTTTGGGACTTGCCTTTATTGATGTAAATAAAAAGTATGTTATCATATTTTACACTTTGTATTTTGAGAGTGCCATACATAGGTTAAAGTAATACATAAAACTCAGGCCATTTATTTTATCTCAGAGACTGCCTCTCCTCTTGTTTTTACTGATGGTGATGTTGCCTGAGGAGCCACTCAAGCTGCAGCTCTCTCAGTACAAAAGAGGATGTTGTCAGCAGTGCAGTTTCTGTGAAAGCTCCTTGACTTCATAATACCACCTAGGGAAGCAGTCTACAATCAGGGGTGAAAGGGAGCCGGTACAGCGTACCGGTAAGAACCCGCACCGGCCCATACCCAGCCCACAGTAAAGCATTGCCGCGGCAGCGCTTTAATGTCCCTGCCCCTTTTGCCTCCCCTGTCAGCGGCCCTGCTGGTAGGGTCCGTACCGGCAGGGCCACCAACGGAGGGTTGGGGGGAAGGGTCAGCAACGTTAAAGCAGCGACGTCCGGAGCCCCGGGCCCTTTAAATCAACATGGGAGCCCTGGGTGGCGCGGGCCAGGTGGCCTGGAAGGGCTGGCTGGGGGATGTTGACCCCTCCAGCCCCGCACCTTCCACCCGAGGCCCCGCCCCTTGTGGGGGCTGGAGCCACCCTGCCCCGTACCGGTAAGTGGCCTCAGTTACTTTCACCTCTGAGTCTACTTTTCTTAAGAAGATGGCACATAGCTAATGAAAGAAGTCCACCGACATACTCTGTGAGGAAATGGTACATGGACGGCTCTTTGGGTACCAGCTACAGAAGACCTGTCACACCCTATTGTGTTGCTAGGACATCCTACTGTTAATCAATGGCTATGGGATTAATTCCCAACCAGGGTTCAGAGGCAGCTCAGTGAGGCACTCACATATGAGAGTTAATGAAGTGCAGCTGAGTTTATTTAGATTCTGCATTTTCAAAAGGGGTGGGTAACTCTCAAAGAGGAGAGAGAAAGGAGGTTAGTCATGCTGGACAGAGCCAAGGATCTCTAGGGAAACATTGGAGGTATTCTGTTTTTTGATTTCACTAATTAGAAAACTGCATGGAAGCTGCATGTACAGCTAAAGACTTTTGGCCAAGGTAATGTCCATTCAAGTTACACCAGAATCCCTGCAATAAAACCCACCCAGCTAAATGACTGATGTTCAAACCTGAGCATCCAACGAATTTCCTGTTTCATCACTCTGCACTACCCCTGCTTTGTGTATCCCCTTGTACGCCAAGGAAAATTCTCATTTGTGTTGGAACCAGACATGGAAAATTTAACCCAAAAAGAAGAATTGTTGAGAAGGTTTACAGCTGTAAAAACAGGCATTGCATTAAAAATTGAAATGTAACCTTAATTATAGGTCACACTAATATGAAAGCTGAGAACTTCCCAACTAGGTGACAGGGGCCAATTGTAACCCAGATCTTCTATCACAGGGCTCTACCAATCATCTGTGTGTGTGTGTGTGTGGGGGGGGGGGGGGTTGAGTGGCTCCCAGATACACCAACTATCAGACTGGATTAATATGGAGGTGCTGGTAGTGGCTCCATAGCTAATGTGATTATATTAGTTTAGGTGATTCTGCATGGGCAGGTTTATTGTGCTTCTGGATTTTATTCCTGATTTTAATACATTTCAGCAGCTGAAAACTGCCTGGAGCCACTGGAATAGGAGCTTTAAAGAAATAATATAAGTATGTGCTGAATAGCAAGAATATTTCTGTATAGTGCAGGGATGGCTGAATTATTCATTATGAATAATTTATCCAACAAATTTGGGCATTTTTTCTTGAATACATTATTTGTGATCCCCCCCATTATTTAACTAGATGATCGAATAACATTTGGCAAATAATATATTAGCAATTGTGAATATTTTCTTCATTATTTAACGTAGCACATCACCTGCTTCTGATTAATCCAGTCACATTGGGGACACCAGCATTTCTTATGGCTTGTAAAACAATAGACTAATGAGACTCCAGCATTGTTAGAAAGACAGCAAGAGAAATTGCATCACACTGTTTTTTTTTTTTAAAAAGAGTCAATATTTGCTAACACTGTTGACAGCCGGACAGAACTACATAAATTCAGAGAAATTTGTTTGATTACAAGACATAGATTTCCAGAACTTGTAATGTTTTAGCGTTCAGTCAGCTTTAGCAGCGTCATTGAAGGGTCTTTAGAATTCCATCTTAGAGTAACTTCTGAAGTTTCTCCTAACTTCCATATCTATTAAGTGGAACTCATTTGGATCTTTGTTATATTGGGGGTAAATCCAGAGTAAATTTATTGAAGTCAGAAGTGCTACACTGCTGTATACCCAATACAAGCAGGGGTTCTGGAACAATTTATACAGTGGAGGTGCTGAGAGCCATTCAACCTAATTTTAAACCCTCAAGGGCTTCTTTTCCATGGATCCAGATGATGATGTCATCAATGTAGCGCAAGTGGAGTAGGGGAATTAGGGGTCGAGAGCTGAGGAAGCATTGTTCTAAGTCAGCCATAAAAATGTTGGCATACTGTGGGGCCATGTGGGTACCCATAGCAGTGCCACTGATTTGAAGGTATACATTGTCCCCAAATGTGAAATAGTTATGGGTGAGGACAAAGTCACAAAGTTCAGCCACCAGGTTTGCCGTGACATTATCGGGAATACTGTTCCTGATGGCTTGTAGTCCATCTTTGTGTGGAATGTTGGTGTAGAGGGCTTCTACACCCATAGTGGCTAGGATGGTGTTTTCAGGAAGATCACCGATGGATTGTAGTTCCCTCAGGAAGTCAGTGGTGTCTCGAAGATAGCTGGGAGTGCTGGTAGCGTAAAGCCTGAGGAGGGAGTCTATATAGCCAGACAATCCTGCTGTCAGGGTGCCAATGCCTGAGATGATGGGGAATCCAGGATTTCCAGGTTTATGGATCTTGGGTAGCAGATAGAATACCCCTGGTTGAGGTTCTAGGGGTGTGTCTGTGCGGATTTGTTCTTGTGCTTTTTCAGAGAGTTTCTTGAGCAGATGGTGTAGTTTCTTTTGGTAACTCTCAGTGGGATCAGAGGGTAATGGCTTGTAGAAAGTGGTGTTGGAGAGCTGCCTAGCAGCCTCTTGTTCATATTCTGACCTATTCATGATGACGACAGCAGTTACTGTGCTTCTGCTTCAAAATGATCCCAAAAAAATCTCAAATTGATCCCACCACTATGTCAAAGTTCCTTCCCCACTCTGAACTCTAGGGTACAGATGTGGGGACCTGCATGAAAGACCCCCTAAGCTTATTCTTACCAGCTTAGGTTAAAAACTTCCTCAAAGTACAAATTTTGCCTTGTCCTTGAACCCTATGCTGCCACCACCAAGCGTGTTAAACAAAAGAACAGGGAAAGAGCCCACTTGGAGACATCCTCCCCGCAAAATATCCCCCTAAGCCCTACACCCCCTTTCCTGGGGAAGGCTTGATAAAAATCCTCACCAATTTGCATAGGTGAATACAGACCCAAACACTTGGATCTTAAGAACAATGAAAAAACAATCAGGTTCTTAAAAGAAGAATTTTAATTAAAGTAAAAGAATCACCTCTGTACAATCAGGATGGTAAATACCTTACATGGTAATTAGATTCAAAACAGAGAATCCATCTAGGCAAAACCTTAAGTTACAAAAAGACACAAACAGGAATATACATTCCATTCAGCACAGCTATTTTACCAGCCATTAAACAAAAGAAAATCTAACGCATTTCTAGCTAGATTGCTTACTAACTTTTTACAGGAGTTCCGAAGAGCATTCCTGATCTGTTCCTGGCAAAAGCACCACACAGACAGACCCTTTGTTCCCCCCACCTCCAGCTTTGAAAGTAACTTGTCTCCTCATTGGTCATTTTGGTCAGGTACCAGCGAGGTTATCCTAGCTTCTTAACCCTTTACAGGTGAAAGGGTTTTGCCTCTGGCCAGGAGGGATTTTATAGTTCTGTATACAGAAAGGCGGTTACCCTTCCCTTTATATTGGACTAACTTCAGTTGGTGGAAAGTACAAGTTTTAGAAATAAACAGAGTTCTTCCTAAGGTCAGGGAAAGAAATCAGAGTGTCTAAGCTAACTACAAGTTGAGCCAGATAGTTACACATAAGGAGTAACATGCTGTAGGAAGAAGAAAAGGAGTACTTGTGGCACCTTAGAGACTAACCAATTTATCTGAGCATAAGCTTTTGTGAGCTACAGCTCACTTCATTGGATGTAAAATATGCTCAAATAAATTGGTTAGTCTCTAAGGTGCCACAAGTACTCCTTTTCTTTTTGCGAATACAGACTAACACAGCTGTTACTCTGAAACCTGTCATGCTGTAGGAAGTCACTAGAAGTGGAGTGGGCAATAAGATTTAGATTGTTATGCAAAAAGAGTTTGAAGGGGGCAATTATCTTGTAGATATTTGATGCAGGCAGTGATGCTGGTGTGACATGCTGGAGGTGACAGTGATGCTGGAGGTGACATCCAGGGTGGCAAGAATGGTGTACTGGTGGAGGCTGTTAGTGTTGCAGAGTTTCCTGAGGAAGTCAGTAGTGCCTTGGGGGAAGCTGGCCCTTTGTGTTGTGTGTTGTCTGAGACTGGTTTTTATGAGTCCTGATATTCCATCCGTAAAAGTGCTGTAGCCAGATATGATGGGTATGCCAGGATTTCCTTGTTTGTGTATCTTGGGGAGTGTGTAGAAGGTCCCTGGGGTGAGTTTGTGGGGGGGATGAGGTTGTAGAGTTTTTCTTGGAGTTGTTTGGGAGAGATCTGATATCTTTAAATTCCTGTGTTTCATATCATACATGCAGATTTGCGAGATAGTAGTCAAGGTCCAGAAACAAGGCATGAAATTCCATCCAAATAATTTACATCTTTCTATTAGCCCTCTGCTTAGTGCGTATATAAGATCAAAGTTGCTACTGAAAAACCTAGGCTTTTGAGCCTTTCCAGTAAAACAAACAAACAAAGTGTGAAAATGTCACAATAGGGAGCCACAGTCAAGTGAACTTTAGACTCTGGAAAGAGGATGAGTTTCCTTAAAAGTCTCTTAGATGTTGATGGCTAATTCCCATCTCTGCAGAAATGGATATTAGTTGGGTGAATATAGGCAAAAGGATTAAAAACACAAACTTTCTACAAACTTTTCTTGCCTGGTTTCCATGGAAATGAGAGTGGAAAGGCCGCTGGCAGCCAGTAGCTGAGTGTGAGAACTCTCACTTGAAGATGTCAGCTGCTGACTGTTCACTGAAAGCTGAAAGTGTTGGTTTCAAAAAATCAGCTGCAAACCATAAGTCTTCTCAACTCTGCAGTTATTTACATTTGAAAAAAAAAAGTTAATAGTTTAAAAAAATATTAAATAAAATCTCTACATTAGCCCCTCATCCTTCCATTTTAAAGGCTAGCTGACTTCATTTTATGTGCTAAGGACTGAATAAAGGTATGTAATAGAATTTATTTGAAGACATGTAATATTTTGCATAATGAGGAGGATAAAATGGATAGGCCAAATTCATCCTGGTAGTTGTATCCATTGCTTCAGTGGAATTTGTCCCCACAGCAATCCATATTGGGCATTTCCCTTTGCTCTTTATATAGCTGTTGAGGATTGTGCCCCATTATTGTCCTCGGGGTATTATGCAGTGCAGTTTGCTGACCGAACTGCTGCCCTCAACCTCACGCAGCTGCGTTTCATTGTTGTAGTATGTGTACTGGGCTAAATTGTGGCTTTGCTACAAGCACTGTGAATGGGGCAGCACCTTGTTGCACTGTTCCAAGAGGATTGTGATAGAAATTGCCAGCCTGTCTTGCTTTGCCTCAATAGCTAAGAACATCTGGCTACTAACAGCTCTCACATATATATGTGGGAGGGCTTGAGGCTTGGCATTCTCAGTCACCATCTTCCACTCTGCAACTGGCTTCCTATTTGGTCCAGCAGAGCCTGAATTAATTAATACAGCGTTCAGCTACCTGTGAATTTTTTGGAATAGTAAGTACATTTTTGGAAGGGTGTAGGTTTTTGTAGGGAGAGGGGCTGATAGCTTTTTCATATTAGTCATAGCATAAATATGATTGCGAGGATATTGATGGGCCCAATATTTTTTTCTCTCTCTAGTAAAAAAGAAAGGAAAAAGGAACATTTAAAGAGTGTGTAATTATATTGGTTTCTCATGGTTTACTAGTGGAGGGCATGTTCCATGTTTTCAATAGACTCACTCATTGTGAACCCATGTTCATAGTCATTACTGAAAACTGCTTACTACAGTGTAAATCTGCCCCTCTTCCTCTGCATATTGCAGACAAAAGCTGGAAACCCACATGTGCCACTTGTAGCCAATGTGCACTCTCTGCATCATACTAACCTCCCATCCAGGCATTTATTCCACTGTGTACTTTCATAGCCAATTTACTGTGCTTAAATAATACACAGTGGAGTAATGAGTAAAAGGTGTTTTTCCTAAGATTACAGTCTTGAAGACAGATAAACATTTTTATGGTATACACTAATTATCATAGTAATGTATAATTTCTCCTGGATTGACTGACTGTTAGTGCACTAATTCAGAAAGCACTAACTCATTTGCAAACAGCATCATTAGGAGCGGAAGTAAATAAGCAGCTGATCTGCCTTGTACAGTATACTGAAGCCTCAAGACTTTCTTTTTCCCCCCACTCATTAATTCAGTTTTCATGGCTGCTGCAGCAGGTGGAGCATTTTATCTTCTCATCTCATTAATCACTTGTGGGTACTGAGGAGAACTCTAATAATACCTGGCCAGGAGACAGAGACAGTATAATCCATAACAGCTCCAGCAATAGCACAGCCAGCTGTGGAGCCAACGTGCTGTAATGTAACTAAGGCTTAAATAGCGTATGTAAACTAATGTGAGGCACCTGCAAGGTAAACCTGCATTGTTTATAGACAAGGAACAGGATTATTGCTTAAACTGGGTAGACACAGGAGAACATAGGACAACGCTGTAATTAGACAACAGTAAAGTTGTGCACATTGATTGGATGATAAATAGGATTGAGAATTTTGATTTTGCTGATTTCTTACTGCTGTCTCTTCTTTACAGAGACGTATTCAATCTCAAAGCAGCTGCAATTTTAACTATCCCTTGAACTGATGCAACTTAAACATATAAAGTTGTCTCTTGTAGTGCAGCATAGACTAGAGAGGGAAATGACCCTGCTATGAGCGCTCTCTCTCTTTTTAACAATACATTCTATGCTGTCTCCAATCTGCGGGGATTCATCAATAAAGCCAGGGAAGCTTCCAGGGCTCAGAAGGGGTTTGGCTATATGGTTTATTTAGAGATAAGTTGCAGTTTTTCTTAAATAGTTCTAGAGAGAATGGAGCGGTAACTGATGAAAGGTGGTTCTCCAAGCCATTCTGCCAGAGCAAGATGGGATAGTTTGGAGAGCAGGGACAATGCAGTATATAGAGCTCCTTACTGCTGCTTTATGAAGCGGTGGTGTTACATGCCCCACCAGTGTGTATTGCCAGACACTGTGAGCACTCAGAGATGGGGACCAGGTCATTCCCCTCAAGACAGCTGACCAGGAATTCTGGGATCATGCAGCACCAGCTGAAGCATTAGCCAGCTGCCTAACCTGCATTCAAGGAAGCACTGCATCAGCTTCTGTCTGTCCCATATCAACGCATTGAACTCCTGCACTCTTCCCCCCTTAGCCATCCTATTGGACATTTGAGGCTTTCCACAATGGTTGGGCTGGTCTCTTCCTTCTATCAGCTGGTACTTCCACTCCTCTCCTCTGAAGCAAAGTCCCACACCCCCTTGAGTGGTAGAGTAGTGGAGGAGGATCAAAATATTGCAGCATTTCCTAAGCAGTGAATTTCTATTCACATAGGAATTGCTGCAGACAGTGACAATTGACATTTGTTGGTCAAACTGCTCTTTAGATCTACTGGAACTTACTCTGTGCCAGGGTATTCCTCACCTTCCTTGGATATCTGTTCACTAGGCCCCCGCTCTACCTGCAGTCCCTCATCTATTTTCTTGTTTCCTGACTCAAAGGTCTTCTCACTTTGTGGAGCAAAATTTCCATCTTGCCCTCTCTACCCAGGGCAGAAGATCTCCCTAAACTTGGGGTTTTCCAGTCTTCAGCTAATTCTCTCTGTCTTTCTCTCTGACAATTTTTCCTCCCAGTTCCCTCACATGTCTTCCCATCCACCATAGAATCATAGAATATCAGGGTTGGAAGGGACCTCAGGAGGTCATCTAGTCCAACCCCCTGCTCAAAGCAGGACCAATCCCCAATTTTTGCCCCAGATCCCTAAATGGCCCCCTCAAGGATTGAACTCACAACCCTGGGTTTAGCAGGCCAATGCTCAAACCACTGAGCTATCCCTCCCACCATGATTATTTGCAATGAGAATCTTTCATACCGGAACACTTCCACTTCATTAGGTCATTAAAGATGCTTCTTTACCACCTGACCACTACATTCAAGAAGCTAAGATAATAAGGTAATCTAGCTCCACACATCAAAGTGTAAGATGACTGGTTGCTGGTGTGAGAAAATAACGTTCCAGCTCCCACACATCTTGTACAACATTTGGCTACAGATAGTATTTGAGTAGGTGCATCAATGGAGGCATTGAACTACGTGCCTTTGCACCATCAGGTATTGTCAACTGTGGGACAATAGTGTACTTCATGGTTTGAAGAACACTGATTCCTACTGCTAAGCCACTTCCCTCATTATGATCATTAGGCTGGTGGCAGAGGTAGATGATTTATACCAGCTGAGGATCTGGCCCATTCTCTTTAAGTAGCTTGCAAAAACAGGGAACACTAATATAGAGTTAAAATATAATAAATTTAGCTGAAACTAGTTTCAACTACACAACTGCTTATTTTTTGCACTGCATGAAAAATGCAGTTTTTCTTTCTGGGGATAAACTAGTGATTTATATTGATTTACATTTCTACACACGATTTGCATCTAACTTTTTAATCAGTAAAAGCTAAATAAATATGTGCAAACCAAAGTTTTAAATCAGTTTATGTAACATATTTTAACATTTAAGCTTTTAACCAACTCCTTAGGGTAAATGTTCCTGTAAACCTGATAGTAGCACAACTGAACTCTGATAAAGCAGTGACTGACATTGGGTAAATCACATGCACCCATAATCCTGCAGACTGAAAAACATCACACCTCCAAGCTGTGTATGTAAATTAGAGAATTACATCACATTACCACTAGTCCACAGACATATGTAAAGTTCATTGTTCATGTACTATTGGAGGTTTTAATGCCTTTCTAATACTTATTTAATCCTGAAGAGGGAGTGAATAAATGTTGCTGTATGGTTATCACTGAAATGTAGCTAACAGAACTATTGTGGAAGTTGTAAGCCTGACAAATATATGGCCCTGTCTACACTTCATTTCCTTCTAAATGCCCAGCCTGCCTTAAAGAATCCTGTGTCTCATTCTCCTATTCACAACCCCGTGCCTTTTGTCATAGATTTTAATATCACAAGAGGCAATTATGATCATCAAGTCTGGCTTTATGCTGCTCTCTGTGCCCAACACAGACTATCTCCTTCAAGGAATTAAGCAGCATGGATCTTCCCCTTCTTGAATGCCTTGAAAACTCACCTTGCTTGACTACCTTCTGCCATCAGCCATCCACTCCTGCTCTCAGGCCTATCCTCATCATTCTCTACTTTCACTCACACCCAGACATATCTTTCACCCTCCATTTCATTTATTATTTAGCCCTTGCTATAGTAGGCATTTGCAGAACTGAAAAAACCCAGCATTTAAGTCAGGGACAAGCTCATCTCTATGTTAGTACTGTGTCCAGTTCAATAGGGCCCCGATCACATTTGGGGGCCCTTGGTGCTATTGTAATACAAATAATAAATAACTGTCCTTGTTCTAAAAAGCTCAATATAAAGAAAAAAGTTTATAACAGCTTTTAAAAAAATCTTTAAAACCAACAAGGCACATGCCAGACTTGCAGCTCACTCTCCTCCCCTGCTTGGTACTTAGCCTAATTTACTGACAGATCCATAGGCCACTGAAGTCAATGAGAGTCTTTCCATTGACTTCAATGGTCTTTGGATCAAGACTTTATAAACAAACAAAATAATAATACAAATCAGATATTTATTATCCTAGGCAAGGCTGTATTAGTGCCCTCTCTTGGATAGAAACAGGAAAGAATGACTGTTCATACTATTGTTCTGTCCTCCCAGCTACCAAGAGGTACTTTTAAATATTTTGCCTCTTTGATTGCATTGTTTCTGGTGGATTGATATGTATTTCTGCGATATCAGAGCATCAATCAATAAATGTTGTTGCGTTCAGGTTTCATCTATGGGATTGTGAAGTAGTTGTGGGCCAAAGTATGCAATTTATCTTTACGGCTCTATCTCTGTGTCAAAGGCATCTAAACCAGTTCCATCCAATCTCTAATCTGGAAGAGCATTCTGTATTCATTTCCCCCACCCCAATTAGCATATACTTTTGAAACAAAGCTAACTCAAGCTTATTAAGAAAGTAGTATCCTATAGAGAGCACTTTGAGTGGCAAATCAGACACTTCTAATGACAAGACTTGTTCAGTCGCATTCTTAATCACAGACCTTCTTCCATAGAACATGGTAGGGATCAAATGTTCCATTAGAAGCTTCTTTAAATATACAGGGTCAAAATCACATGTACTGAGCTGAAGCACCCAATGAGAATTCAGAATGACCTTCCCCAGGAAACGAAGAACTTCTTGAGTCATTAGCATACAGCTGCTAAGTGTCACATAGTGCAGCCGGACTTCAGTTTTTCACTACCATCTCACCACAATGCCCATATCACTAATTTCTAATGGCAAAAGACAATAATCAGCAGGACCACCCTGCTAAGTGTTAAAAAATCATAAAATTAAAGAAATAAATAAGAAATGACCCTGGGTTTCCAGTGAATATTCAGTGACATACTACATGTGATAGAGCACTAATCACTCTTGATTCTATGATAAATTTGAATACTAATCCCCTTTGAATAGGGATTAAGCTTCAGTGCATAGGGGAGAGATTCATTAGAATTCATCACATCAAGACACAGCTTGAATGAAGTTCCATAGATCCTGTGTACCAGTCTTTTCAGAGTGACAACCAATTGCCAACACTAGCAGAATTACCAGTGAGTGACTAAAATCAACAGACTAACCTGTGAACGTTCTTATTTTCTCAGTGAGGAGCTTCCCTTGATATGACACATTGTACCTAGGAAAATACTAGTTTTAGGCAAAACAATTCCTAAGCAATCACAGTTACAAGTAGTAAACTATTGCACACTCATAAATATAATGGTGATGATGGATGAGGAAGGTGGTAGTGATGATGTGGATCTGTAGATTCTTGCCCCCCCCCCCCGCCTTTGATTTACACATTATCCTTCCTGGATTCATAACTATTAAATTACTTAACCAGTTCAGTGCGGAAATCAGCTCTGACAATAATCTATCATCAATGATCTATCTAGATGATCACACGGGTTCCTGTTGGCCTTGGAACCTATGTATCTATGAACTGTCATACACTTTCCCATGAAACATTGGCAAATACCAGGCTAAATTCTTGTGATAGTTCACAAAACTGAATATTACTACACACAAACGCACAAAAAGGCACCTAACGTGATTATTAAACTAGGGTGTTTTTTTTGGTGTTTAGACATTTTCACCTTTAACCTAGAAAACTTTTGGTACCAAATCCTCAGCTGGAGTAAACCAGCACAGCTTCACTGACCTAAGTGGAGCCATGCTTATTACATAAGCAGAGGACCAGGTCAAATATCTGCAAATTTCATGTTGGGGTGGGGAACGAGTAGACTGTATGAGCTGCTTGACAATCATCCCAAAGTTGCAGGGTAGAATGGCTCAGGGGAGGCAGCTAAAATGCATTGCTTATAGTTTCTCTGAACAGGAGCGACATGTACACCTTGCTAGCACTTGCCTGTGATAGCCATACATGTGCTAACCACCTGAGGAGGGTGGCCAGAGCCCACACCATTATATTTCATCCTGTGGAGAAAGTGTATGGGCACCAGTGCCAACTGTTGTAGATTTGTTAATTTTAGGTTACTAGATTTTTGTTCTTTAATTTTAGGTTTCATGTTTTAGGTTTGCAGTGACCAGTAGTAAATGGTGAATGACAATACAAGGTAACATGGCTCTTAACTTTCTGCACCATGGAACACTGGAATAAGTTTCATGGTTGAAAGGCAGACAGCAACCTCTGTACTTAATTTTTACACTGTTAGTGTACAGCTATATCTGAAGAAGGGAAGCTTCTCAGAAATATATGTCTTCCATTGTTCCTGGTCTCCAAAATGGGGTACGAAGTACACAACCGTGGGAAGTTCATGCAACACACAGAAATCTGTCTGAAAAACAGTCGTTAGCCAACTCATTAATCACAAGCTTCAACTGACTTTGAAAGGAATAGTTCACACTTCTAGTCTCATTGAGCTTACACTATAGGCAGCAAAAGCTGGTTGGCTAATTGACTTTTAACACATAGACTCATAGATATTAAGGTCAGAACGGACCATTATGATCATCTAGTCTGACCTCCTGCACAATGCAGGCCACAGAATCTCACCCACCCACTCCTGCAATAGACTTCTCACCTATGTCTGAGCTATTGAAGTCCTCAAATCATGGTTTAAAGACTTCAAGGTGCAGAGAATCCTCTAGCAAGTGACCCATGCCTCATGCTACAGAGGAAGGCAAAAAAACCCCAGGGCCTCTTCCAATCTGCTCTGGAGGAAAATTCCTTCCCGACCCCAAATATGGCGATCAGCTGAACCCTGAGCATGTGAGCAAGATTCACCAGCCAGATACCCAGGAAAGAATTCTCTGTAGTAACTCAGATCCCACCCCATCTAACATCCCATCAGAGGCCATTGGGCCTATTTACCATGAATAGTTAACATGGTTTTGGCAATTAATTGATCTTTATCCCATCATACCATCTTTCCATAAACTTATCGGGTTTAATCTTGAAGCCAGGTAGGTCTTTTGCCCTCACTGCTTCCCTTGGAAGGCTGTTCCAGAACTTCACTCCTCTGATGGTTAGAAACCTTCATCTAATTTCAAGTCTAAACTTCCCGATGGCCAGGAAGCTATCCATTTGTTCTTGTGTCCACATTGGTACTGAGCTTAAATAATTCCTCTCCCTCTCCAGTATTTATCCCTCTGATATATTTATAGAGAGCAATCATATCTCCCCTCAGCCTTCTTTTGGTTAGGCTAAACAAGCCAAGCTCCTTGAGTCTCCTTTGATAAGACAGGTTTTCCATTCCTCAGATCATCCAAGTAGCCCTTCTCTGCACACCAAAACTGCACACAGTATTCCAGATGAGGTCTTACTAGTGCCTTGTATAACGGTACTAACACCTCCTTATCTCTATTTCATCTTAATCAGAGATCTAAACACAGAAATTTAATACTCAGTGATATCAGCTGGTGTTTGACAAATCTTTGGAGATTGTGGGCCTCAAAATCAATATATGGATCTCACCGATCCCAAAATGGAGTAATTTCATCTGGAACACAAAAAATTGATGGCATTCTTTTCTTTTTTTTTTAAAACTTACATTTCACAAACACATGTATGACAGAATATCAAAATGAAAGCTACAGCTATGAAAGGGAGAGAGGCTGCTGTATTAGATGGCAAGCCCATCAGAGAAGTGACAGGCATGGCACATACAGTGCTTGCTTTCCTTTCAGTTCACTGAGAAGCAGACCACAAATGCTGCAATCTGTGATGCTAAATATGCAGTGTCACAGTGCATAGCACTCACTATGCTGAGCTAGTGCCTCCTGCTGGCCATCTTGGGGATAAGCTGAACAGGAGCAACACGTACACCTTGCTAGCACTTGCCTGTGATAGCAATACATGTGCTAACCACCTGAGGAGGGTGGCCACATGTGCTAACCACCAAGGCCAACACCCCAGCCTCCACACTGTCATTCAATCTCCACCATTTGCCTGCAGCCCCTTTTGCAGCCTCAGGAACCACAACGTCCTCTTCATGGCTTGACTCTCTGGCTGTGTCACTGTCTGTGTTCCCCCCTTCTGGGGGAGTTTAACTCCTAGTCCAGCCACTTCCCCTGAGAGACCCAGGCCCACTCACTACTCCAGGTTCCAGCCCAGGGACCTTGTAGATGGCAACCACGTGCTGTGTCCCCTCAACTCCTCAGTACTTTTCCCTGTACCACTTCCCCATGGCCCCAGCCCCTTTGTTACCCTTACCTCAGGTCCTCAGCATGCCAGTCCCAGCCAGCCAGGAGCTCCCTCTTGCTCCCCTGCTCCTGCCCAACACTGCTCTGTCCAGGGTGCTAGCTTCCTTCTACTTGCAAGGCATCCAGTACTCACTCCTTGTGCTCCAGGGAGTAACTGACCCTGTTCTGGTCTGCAACTCTTCTTATATGGGCCTGCCAGGCCTTGATAGGCTGCTTCCTGCAGCTCCTCTCCTATTGGCTGCTTTACACACAGTCTCCCTAGGGCTGCTTTTAACCCTTTCTCTGCCATTTTGGGGCAGATGCCCCATCACATGCAGTATGTATGATGGTGAAGTAAATTAGAATCATAGAATCATAGAATACATAATTGAGCAAATATATATTATGATTTTAACTAGATCTCAGAGAACCTCAAGCATTTTTGAGCATAATAGGCCAGATCCTACACTGGAGCTACACTGACTTAACCACCTGAGTATCTGGCTCACTGCATTGTGTTTGCTTGTGATAGCACTATTTTGTCTTGCTTTCCATGAATATTCTAGGGAATGTGTTTACTAGCAAGCATGTTAATGGAAACATTGAAGTGCATGTTATTGTAGTAAGCAACTTTAAAACTCATAAATTTGCACAAGAAACCTGATTGAGAGTTATTCTCATTCAAAATGCAGCAACAATACCATGTAACTTGTCAGATGGAACTAGTTAAACAATCAAATTATCTAATCACAATCAAAATACATGACACATTTAGATATTGAATATCCACTTCCAGCCATACATTTCTATGATTCTATGATTAAGATTGCCCATGCAACCTTAACTCTGGCATTTCCTAACTTTTGATTGCTTGACTTTGCAACCTTAACATTCTTTTAACATAGTTTTTTTGTGTGTAATTCATAAATATGTTTAATGAACCCAAGACTAACATCCCTTCCTTTAGCAGCTACTAAGACATCTTCACCCCCAACTCACTACATTGTTGTCTATCATTATGTTTTGTACTGTACAGTGGTGGTACTTTAAAAAAATGTCCATTGCCTTACATAGATTATAAGTTTTGTATTTTGCTTACTTCAGTATTTTCAGTATTCAAGATATTTTCCTATAGTAGGGATTGGGAAACACTAGAGAACACTTCAGATTTTGAAATAATTATATCTATTTCTCATTGCGAAGTTTTTCAGAACCATCACTATTATGATCTTTAAGTGACTTTTCAGTTTATTTGAGAACATTAGTCTTTATGCCAATTTGAATACCTTTTTCAAATACATATTGAAACACTGTTTCAAGTGCTTTCCTGAAATCTAGATATATTACTTCTGCTGATTTCCTCTGTATGCTAATTTTGTAGTCTTTAAAAAAATCAATTAACTTTGTCTGGCATCAGTTTAGGAAATGGAATGGATCACAATTTGCAATCACCATCATAAGGGCTCATTGGTCAAATAACTAACAAATGTGAACACTTCCAGGATTCATTCAGTACTATGTCTGCAATTTTCTATTTCTATATAGGACTTTTCCTTATGTATGCAGTTCTCTTACAAATACCAAGCCAATGTGTCAGGTTCAGATCTAGGAATCTGCAGCAAGACAATCAATCTGCTCTCAGCAAGCAATAAACACACAGTGCTCTGGCCAGATGAGCAGGGAAGTGCTTACAACAACACCCTACCATTGATTGATTATCCTGAATGGAAATTTTGAAAATGGCACATCACATACCCTGTTTCTTACCCAGTTCATTTTCTCAATCTCTCATGAAAAAAAATATTCCTCAGTATACCCTGCAATAATATTGAGCCACAATATCTGAATAACAAAATAAAAGAGAAAGCTAACAAAGAACCCAATGTACAGTAGTTTAGTTATATATGGTACAGCATATGCAATTTATATTGTTAATGACCTACTACTTAATTCTCAAATGTTAATGCATATATAGAACCCTGGCAAAAGAGGAGACACTTCAGAAATTTGTAGCAACCAGTGGAAGATGCCATTGACCAAAAATTGTGCTCCTAAAGGAAACCACAACATATGATTTTCTATAGAAAGCTTGCTTTGCTTGCCTACTACTAACACAATCATTAATAGTATGAATTCTACCTTAGACTTTTTATCTTTAATAATCACTCAGTGCTGAGGACCCAATTCTGATGTAACTTAAACCAGTGTACAAAAATATCAACACGTAACATTCAAACATTTTTTTGTCTCTTTGGTTTCAGTATGGCATTGTGATAAATCGTACAGTTAACAGCTCTGTTTTCATTGCACCCCCTGATACTGAACTGTATGGGGTCAAGTATATCCTCCAGAGTCACTGAAGTTACATCAGAGAAGGCAGAGAAAATCTGAAAGTAATTGGCTTGAAATAGCCATTAGTACAAAAAAAAAAAAAGAGGCATTCATAGAGTTGGCCTTAACAAATATAATAGTTTAATGTATGTTAAATATGAGGCCTAATTTCCTCCTCATATATACCAGTTTTACAAGAACAGACTTCAATTGACAGACTTTCTAGGGCTGTCGATTAATCACAGTTAACTCACACGATTAACTCAAAAAAATTAATCGCGATTAATCAAACTGTTAAACAATAGAATACCAATTGAAATTTATTAAATATTTTTGGATGATTTTCCTAAATTTTCAAATATATTGATTACTATTACAACACAGAACACAAACTGGACAGTGCTCATTTTATATTATTATTTTTATTACAAATAATTGCACTGTAAAAATGATAAACAAAAGAAATAGTAATTTTAAATTCACCTCATACAAGTACTGTATTGCAATCTCTTTATTGTGAAACTGTAACTTGCAAATTTAGGTTATTTTTTGTTACGTAACTGCACTCAAAACCAAAACAATATAAAACTTTAGAGCCTATAAGTCCACTTAGTCCTACTTCTTGTTCAGCCAATTGCTAAGACAAACAAGTTTGTTTATTTTTACTGGAGTTACTACTGCCTGCTTCTTATTTACAATGTCACCTGAAAGTGAGAACAGGTGTTCGCATGGCACTTTTGTAGCCAGCATTGCAAGGTATTTACGTACCAGATATGCTAAAGATTCATATGTTCCTTCATGCTTCGGCCATTGTTGCAGAGGACATGCTTCCATGCTGATGATGCTCATTAAAAAAATAATGTGTTAAATACATTTGTGACCGAACCCTTTGGGGGAGAATTGTATGTCTCCTTTTCTGTTTTCCCTGCATTCTGCCATATATTTCATGATATAGCAGTCTCGGATGATGACCCAGCACATGTTCTTTTTAAGAACACTTTCACAGCAAATTTGACAAAACGCAAAGAAGGTACCAATGTGATATTTCTAAAAATAGCTACAGCACTCAACCCAAGGTTTAAGAATCTGAAGTGCTTCTAAAATCTGATAAGGACAAGGTGTGGAGCATGCTTTCAGAAGTCTTAAAAGAGTAACATTCTGATGCGGAAACTACAGAACCTGAACCACCAAAAAAGAAAATCAACCTTCTGCTGGTGGCATCTGACTCAGATGATGAAAATGAACATGCGTCACTCTACCCTGCTTTGGACCTTTATCGAGTCGAACCCATCAGCAGCATGGACACACATCCTCTGGAATGGTGGCTGAAGCATGAAGGGACATATGAATCTTTAGCGCATCTGGCATGTAAATATCTTGCAACACCAGCTACAACAGTACCATGTGAACGCCTGTTCTCACTTTCAGGTGACACTGTAAACAAGAAGCGGGTAGTATTATCTCCTGCAAATTGTAACCAAACTTGTGTGTCTGAGCGATTGGCTGACCAAGAAGTGGACTTGTAGACTGACTGAGTGGACTTGTAGGCTCTAAAGTTTAAAATTGTTTTATTTTTGAGTGCAGGGGGTTTTTTATACATAATTCTAGATTTGTAAGTTCAACTTTCATGATAAAGAGATTGCATTTAAATAAAAAATAAATATAAAGTGAGCACTGTACACTTTGTATTCTATGTTGTAATTGAAATCAATATATTTGAAAATGTAGAAACATTCAAAAATATTTAAATAAATGGTATTCTATTGTTTAACAGCGTGATTAATCTTGATAATTTTTTTAAATCACACAACAGTCCTAATTATTTCTGATAAATTCTGGTGTGAGAAGAGAATCTGGCTCAACTTGTTTATTATCCTAATAGCAGTAATATATTTCAAGCAGCAGTGTATTGCTGTATGTTTGAATGGCTAATATTATTTCATTTTAATAAGCAGAACCTACCCAAGGTAAATACTGAGTTCCTGGAAATATGATGTATGGAATATCTGCAGCTTAATGATAATCATATATGCACTGATATTGTGGGCCCAGTCATTAAAACTAATACTTTAATTTTATTAGTTATATTTCTGACATAACAGAAGCTTCAAACAGAAATGTTGGCAGTTTTTCCTCAACAGAAACCACCTGATTGCATCTCTCATATTTGGAAATCCTTGTCACTGTTATTCAAACATGGAGAGCTCAAGTGTCAGGTAGGAACTCAAGCAAAATGATTTAAGGGGAATTTATTACTTACTTCAGAAAAAGTGGTTCTAAATTTCTTTAAGAAGATTAATACTTTCCTCAACTTTCTGGTTGTGATTTCAAAGCACATGAGCTCTGCCTCATTCAGAATATAAGCAGCCAAATTTAAAGAGAAAATAAATATATCTTCAAATCCTCTGTGCCACTTTCCTAGTTCCCTACACCCAGCATATGCAATATGAGGCTAAATGGTACGCATCTAGGCCTCTCAAAGTACATTTCATTGTTTAATGCTCTATGGATATCCGTAGATCCCTCTGTAAAAGGCTGAACCTCCATAGACACATACTGACATGTAGCACACATTGGGTTAATAAAATCTATTATAACAATTTTGGGGGAATGTGAAATTCATAATAGATTAATTCCTTAGCACAGATAACCGCTACCCAATTTAACATCTCAATTAAGTTGCACTGTATGTGGCTGGAGTTTTTGAATGAAGATGATGAGATCTGATTAACTTTAGCTTAGCTGCAATACAAAAATTTTATTAGGTATCAGATTCAAAACAGAAATATCCTTAGAACTAACCATTTTATTTTTAGTAAGTGATCGCCCTCTGACTCCAATTTTTGATTCCTGGCACTGCTCCCAGTTTGGAAACTTTTATTGAAAGATGTATGTGTCTTTGAGGCAAGTTAATAAGATACAGACTTGTATTAAATCAGCCATTTTAAAAGTGGAAGTGGATGCATGTTTCTCTAAAACACATCCAGTTAAGGCACTCAGTTGATAGAGCTGTCAGTAAAGGGTTAGACATCAATTACTGTATATGCTTATGCTGCCCTGTGGGCTTAGATCCATGACTTACTAGTAATTTTATTGACATTTGTCTAGTGAGCTCTGGCAGTTGAAAATTGACCCATTGCATCATCCAGGTACAACACAATATTATATCATCTCTTTTACCAAGTTTGGGGATTATTCTGATAATGTAGCTAAAACATTATCTGGATAAGAAAATATATTTCTTTAATGTGAATTTCTTTTATTGTCACCTTTCAAGCAAATTCTTATTCAATATGCATTGCAGAGTTAAACAACAAATAATAAAGAAAGAATGAGGAAGAGAATAGCTAGGGAGAAAACATATGTTTTTGATGAAATTAGAAAAGTAATGGACAGTTAATTAGGGTAACATAAGTCAACATCACTGATTTAATCTTCTAACTGAACAATATTCAGGTAATTCCAATCAGTTCTTTGCACTAATTACCTACCTAATTACTGACCCATATATTTCATAGGTGGTCATTTTATTCAAGAGCTGTTAGTTAACTGTAATCTGAATCAAGCATAGGACAATATAGTTGCTCTCAAAGATGCTGGCTTTGCTCAATTTTACATCAGAAACCAGTATTTTAAGGATTTAAATTATTCTGTGCTAGATTCTGATACCTTTACTCATATTAAGTAGTTTCCTATTCCACAAGAGGTCTATTCATCATGAATATGGGTTACAGAATCAGAAAGACAAAGAACTTCTCCCTTGAGTCTTCGCCCATCTTTAGAAATGAATTGAAAATTAACCATCTTTTGAAGTTCTGAAGTACTTAGATTTTTTTTGCCTCTATTCTCTGGTCAGGACAAGAATCAGAGTTATTGTACCAAAGTACAGTGGAAGAGCCTGTTCTTTTGGTATTTACAGCTTGGATTGGAGCAAGAATCATCATCGAGCCTGCAGCTCATGTGATTCCCATTCCAGTTTTGCAAACTCAAGAAGCTCCCATATAGGTAAAGCTTTGGATGAGCACCTGAACCTTTAATTCTAATCTTAATGGAATTCTGATTCTGAATTTATTAAGAATCACCCATCCCTTAAAATCCTGAAATCCTTTTGAAGGTCTAACTTTAATTTTAAAATAAAGAAAATGTACAATTGAAGCAGCACATCCATCCTCACATGCTCCATTTAATCTCCATGTTGTTAAAAACCTCCCATATTTGCTACAATGAACAACTGCAAAAAATGCACTAGAGAAGTATTATATGATTTGACACTTTTTATGATATCACAATGGAGAGTATTATCAAAGTTAATGGGGATTAATTTAAATGGAAATTGAGGATGACATCCTGGCCCCACTGAAATCAATAGGAGCTTTGCCAATGTGTTCAATAGGGCCAGGATTTCACCCAGAGTGCCCAAATCCTTTAGCCAACTTTGAAAATCTTAACCAGAATGAAAGGAGGTTTGCTTTGCTTTGCTTTGCAAAGCTTTGCTTTGAGAGGTTATGTTGCTTGTGGGCTTCATGGCAGAGAATCCAGCATTTCCAACCTGAGGGAGGGTTGTGGAGCTGGAATAGCAGCCACAGCCCCTCCAGGTGCAGTCAACCAACAAAAATATCATCTCCAAAAATCAACCCAATAAAAACAAAGTGTATGCATTACATGGCTTCTTTTCGTCCTCCTTCTCTTTTGCTCACTCTCATTACTTATGGTTTCTGGTAACAGTATAAACCATGAGAGGAAAAGCAAATAGTCTGAGTATGTCACAAGTGCCCTATGGTAAAAGTATAGCCTTATATGTACAATTTGGATGTATGTGTCACAATGCCTGGAGAAATCAAAAGAAAATAGACCTGCTGATGATGTTGCTTTGGCTTCAGACATCCTACTCATTCTGTTGGTGCAGCACAGAGCTCCATCAACATGAAGCATGACATTTGCATACTGTGTGTTACTTGAAAGCAAGGCTATCATCTTATACCTCTTCTGGTTTCATTTTGTATATGAGTACTTCTCTACCTCTTTCATGTAACACCTTAATACGTTTCTATCACAATTTTTTTATTCAGTTGATCTCCAACAAATTTTTCACTCAGTACCTCTTATTAAAAAAAATGGATGACTTTGAAGACATTGTTCTGCTTTGCTGTAGAGTAAATGGAATTTTTTGAAATTAGAGTTCTTACATCTTGCTGTTATATCAGTGTGTTATGCTTATTATGCCAAAAGAGCTGGAAGAGCCCAGTCATAGGTTAAAATATTAAAAGGCTATCATTTAGAGGGCTGTATTATGCACAATGTTGTGATCATGTATTAAATCTATGTTACAGAATAAGATGGACGCATATTAGGTAAAAATACAACTGATAATCATACTATCAAGTAAAACTGTAATGGCCAGAAGACTAATTAAACCTATAACTTGTCTAACTCAAAAGGATGTGAATTGTAAAAAAGGGAAAAACATCTGATTTCTCCATAATATATTTTTATATTTTTCCATTTATATATCTATTAAAGAAAATTCATGAAAAAGAACATGAAATACCTTCAGATTTAATATCAGTTGCTCTCAATATTTTAAATCCCCCATTTTCTCATATGACCTACAGCTGTGTTAAAAAGCTGTTGAGTAAAATTTTCAGAAGTGTCTAAGTGACTTAAGAGCCTGCAAATCATTAAAAGTTAATGGGACATACATTCCTAAGTCACTTCTGAAAATGGGACAATGGTTCCTAAGTAATTTAAGAGTGCTTTTCAAAATGTTCCCCACTGTCACTAACAACCATCTCCATGAAATAATAAGGCTCAATTAGTTTCAATAAATATTTTGTTATTTAGGCTGGGATTTTGTATGCCTAATTTATTTACACTTCTTCTAACCAGGCAGATTTGGTTTGTATATCACTGGGAATTTACTCTGCTCTGACTGAGGTCATATGTTTGGGACTAATGTGGCTGTAACACCTTCCATGACTATTCCTAATATAGAAAATGTAGCCCATTTCTTCCACCTCAGTTAGCTACACTGTGACCTGACTAGTTAATTGTTTGGATTATTGTGCTTACTTTTGTAACCGTCATAAGGTAAACTGGTGATGGTGATATATAGGTGGAATTGGCAAGAGATGTTGAGGCATATCGTGGATTACCGATTATAGAACAGGCTCCTCTAGGGGGGTTTGAGGTACTGCCAAGTCCTTAGAGTTTTAAGCATTTTGCTTATAGTTCTCTGGCGGATATTTATGTATGTTAACTATCTAAATTTAGGGTTAAGCATAGTGGGGTATCTAATCCCAGTTTGTGTTTTAGCAGTCGTGGGTTCAAATAGGTCTGTTATATTAAGGTTATTTTTATAAAGGGGTAATATATACATCTATGTATGACAGTTGGGGAGGGTTAATTTACTGGATGTTAAGGCATCTGCCCTGTAGATGCTTAATTTATGCCAACATTTGAATCATGTGTGAATTTGGCCCAGTTATGTTCAGTAGGCATTGAATAGGCCCATAAAGTCAATGGGAGTCTTTCCATTGACTTCAATTAACTTTGACTTGGGCCCTGAGTCATCTGTTAACCAAACAATTAGTAAAGTTACTCTCTTCAACTAATGAAACTGTATAAAGATTATGGGCCAAATTCTGATGCTATTGAAATCAACATTAGAACTCAAATGGAGTTAGGATTTAGTCCTAAGTAAATAAGAGATGAAAAGTAAAAAGAACTGCAACTAACATTCTTCTATATATTACTAGTGCTACATTCTGCAACTCCTGTGGCGCTGACATGCATTTCAAAGCACTGGCCAAGCTGTTTTCCCTGTCCTTTGCAGAAAAATCACAAAGGATTTGTTTCTGTCAGTGTATGAGAAGATTCTACTGAGTTTGTTTCTGCCCTTAGCAGAGATAATTTGCACTCCTAAACTGTTTGAAACTTCTCCAAGTCTTTTTTTAAAATGTCATGTAAAGTAGTTGCTGACTCTGCCTCCTTTTTCAGCTGCACACCCTTGAGGTATGTTACTGAGGCTGTGAAGTTGGATATGTTAGGTGCACAGTTTATGAATATGAAAAGCAAGAAATTTGCATGATTGTGGTGTATCAGCCATTGAAATTCTTTCTTATTTGAGCACAAAGTGTGTATCAGTGCATGGAACATTTAATTAATGAACACTAAATCTTTAAAACAAAAGCTAAACTTGAGAAGAAAAGAGAAAAGTGGGATTTAACTTCTAAATGCATTTCATTTTCAGGAATCTTTAAAGATCATCTCCAAAGATCCAGTGTCAACACCACTGCAGCTTCAAAACTCATTTCTGCTGCCTATTGCACTGTTTTAAACTTATACTTCTAGAATCAAAACAAGGGAACGTAACCTTCCGTTTGTAGTTTCTCTTTTATAAAATGAAAGACTTCAAGGCTTCAAATGGCATGAGGGCTGCAATTATGCCATACAAACCCACCATGACAGAATTCTAGGAATAACAGCATAGCAACCTAGAAAAAATGTAAAAATACTTATCAGAGGTAGGTGAGGTTTTATTCCATTTACTTCGGTACCTCTTTCGTGGTTTCTCAAGGTGATGAAAATTAATTTACTGTTAACTTTCCTTTGAGACAATTAACATCAATTAATATTCCATAAATTAAATAATTGAAGGTAACGTGTTGGTTATGAAACCTCATAGCAGCCTTTTCTATCCATTAGCAATGTTCGGTTTGTACTCACACTAGGAAATGTAATGTGTGTCTATATATATATATATTCTAATATTTGGTTTCTGCAAATCTGGACATGCTGTTACCTTCTGACCCACAGCTGGGGTGGATAATACGATATTTGACATTAGCTACCCTACAGAGTCATGGCCATACTTTGGATATAACTATTAGAAGTACAGTACAACTGCTGGAATACTGTGTTTGGAGGTAACTTTACGGGAAATAACCATTCACTAGAGGCTCAAGTCTGTTCTCTTTATTCAAGCCAAATTGCCCCAAAACTCATCGGGAATTTTGATAGCAGTATGGCATGTAGAATCAAGTGCAATAACTCTAACACCATTTTCAGAGAAAGGCAACCCCTTATGACAAATGTTACTACTATCTTCTAACACAGTGGTGTAAAACACAAAACACCTTGGCTTTTTTCAGTCATGTAATACATCTTTGGACATGATATGCATGAAAATACAGGCCACTAAAACTGAATGCATCAAAGATTTCTCAACCCATCATTTTAAATAGAGTTACCCTTATAAAACAAACAAACAAACAAAAACAAAACAACAGAATTTGCAAAGGTACCATGGTCACCATTAAAAACACTTGCCACTATTTCCAGTCCCAGATATGTGGGGATACTGTTGACAAAATCATTTCTTCTATATTTTTTTATGGCTGTCTACAAAATCTGAGGCAGTTTGAAGGAGTGTTGTATCATGGCTTAAGTCTCTCTATTTTTTTTTTTTGGCCTCTTTTTTAAACTTAGCTTTGCTATGAGGAACTAGCACATTGCAAGGAAAAACTTGCAGTGTAGAGGTCTCCAACTGAACAAACTAGTTTGAATAAAAACTGAGTTGAATTTATAGCTAAAACTCAAAATCAACATGAAACTTTGAGGTTTGAGAAAGTTTGGCTGAACTATATCTAATTAAATTCATTTTAACACTTCAATCACACTTTCTCTTTTCAGCTGGGACTCTTAAGTTTTGATTAGCTACCAGAAGGAAAACAGTTCTTGTGATTTTTCAACTAGTTCCAGCCAGTTGCAAGTAATACTGAAAATATTATTTAAAAACCTACACAAGTCATGTGAGTTTTCCATGTGATTTACAGATCAAAGAGATACACACAAGTTTTAGATTAACAAAATCAAACCTTTTTGGGTCATGTTTATGCATGACAACAAATAACACATAAAATTGAAAACATAAGACCTCAGTTTATGCTTTTTTTGTTTTTTTGTTTCTGAGATAGCTAATTTGCTTGAGCTGTGAGAATTTGTTTACTCCTTTGTCCTTAAGGTGGTGTATTCATCATGTTCTGGACACCTACATGCTCTAATTCCTCCCTTCAAATCCAAAATCTAACCAGTACCTGGAATACACTGGACTAAAACCATTACTGTAACTTCACTGACTGCAGGGACAATTTGACCTACTATAATTTCACCACCTATTATAAAAAATAGGCCATGTGTACTCCTTCAACCAACAGGACTTACATTTGACAATAGGATTCCTGGGTTCTCTGGCTGGGAATTCATTAAAAATCATTGCAGTTTCTCCTGTTACGGAGCAGACTGGAAATTCTGTAGTACTTTCATGAAAAAAGGAGGTTTTTAATTAATTAAATATGGAAATGAGTAATACCATCAATATATCAATCCTGCATTATTTATTTTGATATTAACTTCAATTTATTTTACCTTGTCACCACACTTTCTTTCTGGATATTCCAAAAATAGTGGTATTGATAAGGCATAACTGTGTTACAGAAGTTGTCAGGAATGGAACTGAAGGTTTTGGCAGCTGTGAAATTGGGACTTTTGGTGCCCCGCTGTGGAGTGGGAATTGGTTAGGAACTGTAGGACAACTACATTAACTGAATTTTGTTTTCAGTAGTCAAGTGTGAAATAGAGTTGATATTAAAGTTATCTTAGCTTTCAGACTTAACTCAATGAGGTGAATGGGACAATTCACAGCTCTCAAAGCTATTGTTGCAGGCTCTCTGCAGATTCAGTGGGTATGTCTACACTGCAATGAAAACCTCCCAGTTGGCCCATGCCAGCTCACTCGGACTCACGGGGCTCGGGCCGCAGGGCTATTTCATTATAGTGTAGACGTCGGGGCTCAAGCTGGAGTGAACACATGACCTAAGTTTTAAGTTTGGACCAGGCCTAACTGGGTAACATAGCTGTGGTGCCAAGGGGTTGAAAAATCCACATCTCTAAGTGCCAGAGCTATGCTGACCTGACTCCTGTTGCTTAGGGACACACCCATCGCGGTGGTCTGTGCCTACACAACAGGCTTACAACGGCATAGCTAAAGTACCATAGCTATTCCACTACAGCACTTGTAGTGTAGACATGGTTTCGTATAACATTGCATCGGTGTGTACTGGGTTTTTGTTTTAAAGATTTTTTTTCATAACTATAGGCTATACACAACTTCTTTTTAAATGAAAGTTTAGATACTGGATCACAGTTCTGGATCACAGTGGTAAGAGGTGGATTCTGTGACAAATTCTGCAGCTGGAAAATGAGGCTTTAATTATAAGAACAATTTTCTCCTGTCATTTTGTGGTGCAGGCAGCAGCAAAGAGCATGGAGAGGTGCTTGGAATGGATACAGAAGAAAAGACTTTGCTAGTCATTACCTAGAAGTAATAAAGAGTCAGATTTACTTCTAGGTGCAAGCGAGACGCTAACTCTCTAAGGGCTCTCTAGCACACTACTAGGATCAGTCAGAGCATCTGGGTTGGTGCAGAGTGTTCACACTAACCTTTTGTCTTCAGAAGACAATCCTGATATAGATTACAACTGAAAATGTGTTTGGTGGTCTCTTAAAACTCGACTATAGTAGGAATGTTGCTGAAGCTAGTGTGGTGGGCTAGGAGAACTGCACAGGAAAACTTGCACAGGCCCCGCCTGCAGTATGCTTGGCAAAAGCCAATGATGTTAGTTTAATTTTCTTTTTCACCCACAGACTTTTAAAAGAAAAACATCACCAAAAAAGTGAAATCAAGATTATTAAATAGGAAGGTCATAGTATACTAATGGCTATTCACCTTTAATAGGTTTCAGGTTTAGTCTGTATCAGCAAAAAGAATGAGGAGTACTTGTGGCACCTTAGAGACTAACAAATTTATCTGGCCATAAGCCATTAGCCATCACCTTCATCCACCAACTAAAACCTCTCCAGTGTATCATCAAGGATCTACAACCTATCCTGAAGGACGAGCCCTCACTCTCACAGATCTTGGGAGACAGGCCAGTCCTCGCTTACAGACAGCCCCTCAACCTGAAGCAAATACTCACCAGCAACCACACACCACACAACAAAAACATTAACCCAGGAACCTATCCTTGCAACAAAGCCCGTTGCCAACTCTGTCCACATATCTATTCAAGGGACACCATCATAGGACCTAATCACATCAGCCACACCATCAGGGGCTCATTCACCTGCAGAGCTACCAATCTGATGTATGCCATCATGTGCCAGCAATGCCCCTCTGCCATGTACATTGGCCAAACCGGATAGTCTCTACGCAAAAGAATAAATGGACACAAATCAGACGTCAAGAATTATAACATTCAAAAACCAGTCAGAGAACACTTCAATCTCCCTGGACACTCAATTTCAGACCTAAAAGTCGCAGTTCTTCAACAAAAAAACTTCAAAAACAGACTCCAACGAGAAACTGCAAAATTGGAATTAATTTGCAAACTGGACACCATTAAATTAGGCTTGAATAAAGACTGGGAGTGGATGATTCATTACACAAACTAACAGCTATTTCCCCATACTAATTTTTCCCCTACTGTTACTCACACCTTCTTGTCAACTGTTTGAAATGGGTCATCCTGATTATCACTACAAAAGTTTTTTTTCTTCTGCTGCTCATAGCCCACCTTAATTGATTACTCTCATTAGAGTTGGTATGGCAACATTTTTTCATGTTCTCTGTGTGTGTGTATATATATATATATCTTCCTACTGTATTTTCCACTGCATGCATCTGTTGAAGTGGGTTTAGCCCACAAAAGCTTATGCCCAAATAAATTTGTTAGTCTCTAAGTGCTACAAACACTTCTCGTTCTTTTCACCTTTAATAGGGGAAACAGGAATTATATCATCACACCCCCTCTAGAGCCTAATATAAAATTTGGGTAACTAGGATTGAGGCCTAAATCTGGTCCCTCTTCCACTCAGTGTAACCAGAATAATTATGGTTAGAGCTATGAGAAATGTTTACAAGAAAACAAAAAATCGTAGAATCATAAAAGATTAGGATTGGAAGAGACCTCAGGAGGTCATCCAGTCCAACCCCCGGCTCAAAGCAGGACCAATCCCCAACTAAATCATCCCAACCAGGGCTTTGTGAAGCCGGGTCTTAAAAACCTCTAAGGATGGAGATTCCACCACCTCCCTAGGTAACGCATTCCAGTGCTTAACCACCTCCTAGTGAAAAAGTTTTTCCTAATATCCGACCTAGACGTCCCCAACTGCAACTTGAGACCATTGTTCCTTGTTCTGTCATCTGCCACCACTGAGAACAGCCAAGCTCCATCCTCTTTGGAACCCCCCTTCAGGTAGTTGAAAGCTGCTGTCAAATCCCACCTCACTTTTCTCTTCTGCAGACTAAATAATCCCAGTTCCCTCAGCCTCTCCGAATAAGTCATGTGCCCTAGCCCCCTAGTAATTTTCATTGCCCTCTGCTGGACTCTCTCCAACTTGTCCACATCCTTTCTGTAGTGGGGATGGGGTGGGGGGCAAAAATTGGACACAATACTCCAGATGTGGCCTCACCAGTGCTGAATAGAAGGGAATAATCACTTCCCTCCATCTGCTTGCAGTACTCCTCCTACTGCAGCCCAAGATGCCGTTAGCCTTCTTGGCAACACGGGTGCACTGTTGACTCATATCCAGCTTCTCGTCCACTGTCACCCATAGGTCCTTTTCTTCAGAACTGCTGTCTTGCCACTCAGTCCCTAGTCTGTAGCGGTGCATGGGATTCTTCTGTCCTAACTGTAGGAGTCTGCACTTGTCCTTGTTGAACCTCATCAGATTTCTTTTGGCCCAATCCTCTAATTTGTCTAGGTCCCTCCGTATCCTATCCCTACCCTCCAACATATCTACCACTCCTCCCAGTTTAGTGTCATCTGTAAACTTGCTGAGGGTGCAATCCACGCCATCCTCCAAATCATTAATGAAGATATTGAACAAAACCGGCCCCAGGACTGACCCTTGGGGCACTCTGCTTGATATCGGCTACCAACTAGACATGGAGCCATTGATCACTACCCATTGAGCCTGACAATCTAGCCAGCTTTTTATCCACCTTATAGTCCATTCATCCAGCCCATACTTTTTTAACTTGCTGGCAAGAATACTGTGGGAGACTATATCAAAAGCTTTGCTAAAGTCAAGATATATCACATACACCGCTTTCTCCATATCCACAGAGCCAGTTATCTCATCATAGTAGGTAATCAGGTTGGGCAGGCACGACTTGCCCTTGGTGAATCCATGTTGACTGTTCCTGATCACCTTCCTCTCCTTCAGGTGCTTCAAAATGGATTCCTTGAGGACCTGCTCCATGATTTTTCCATGTGTCAACCTGAAGTAGCAACTTAAAATTTCAACTGACTTTGTTAAAAAGAAACAGATGGGTGGAAACAGCATTGTAACAAGCTGGACTGGGTTGGACTAGATTTGTGATTGGCTGTCAGGTTAATGAAGGTTAGAATTCAGTGTGGGATTCTACAGTGCTGGAATTTTGAACTGTTGACATGATTTGAGTACCAGATGATGACGCTCTCATGTGATCAGCTGATTTCTTGAGATTTGACATCTCAAATCATATAAATCTTGTGGTAGCAACTGTTTTTGAGAGATTTCTGTCCTCTCAAGTGAAAATATTAAATACCAGACATTCTATGGTTCAGTTGACTGAGAGAAGAGGCTCCTTTCAATTATGAAGCCAAAGAAGATTTGAAACCTTAGTACTGTTTGTCTCTGTGAGGTTCTAATCTAAATCCCATAACCTCAAAAATGTGAACACATTCAGATTCAAACTTCTAGTTTTGTCCCATTGTTAGTTGAAAGTATGTGAAACTTTTGAGGAACCTTGGGCCCACTTTTGAGTGAACCTGGGCTAATATATGGTTTTACATCAAAATTGGGTGATTTTGCATGGTTCCAGTTTGTGTTTTCTCAGGTTTCAATGCAAAACCAGATGAAACTCAGCTTATTAAAGTACCTTTGTATCCCAAAAACCAAAGTAAAACTCAAGTAGTGTGAACTCCAACCGATCAAAAACAAAGACAGTATTTGTCTGAACCTCTGTAAAGTGGGATTGCTGAGTCTCACACAACTCTAAAAACAAACAGTACACCATCCTTTCCCCAAATTGGCACTTGGCACTTTAAGATGTTGTGATACACCAGCTCAGGGATACGCCAGCTTAGGGAGCTCCCACTAATAAATTTTCCCCTTTATTGATACTTACCTAAACTTTGAGGGAATCAAGATATGCTTCTCTCCACAAGGCTACTACATTTAAAAAAACATATTTACTATAATGTTTATAGTAGTCACAGCTTAGTGAACCATTAAAAGTGAACCAGTTCATTGAACAAGACTGAACTGAACAGCAAAAACAAAATAAAAGTACTGAAAGCATGCCTAGGGCAACAGCATTTATTTTAAATCCATCTCTTCTAGTATTTGTGATACATTACAAGAGTCTAGTAATTTCTTTGTTGCCCTCCCTCGCTTGGGCAGCCTCCAAGACATTCAGGCAAATCTTCAGAGGTGGTCTCTGACTTTGAGTGCCTCAGTTTCTGTGTACCAACTTGAAACACCTTGGGTCTCATTTTCAGAGAGGCCAAGCATCCTCCATTGCAGTTGGCTTCAACTGTTCCAAGGCGTGTCAAACTGAGCATACAAAATCAATGGCTACTTCTGGAAACTTTGGACTTTGTGTCTTCATAAAGGGTATTTATTCTATGAACTATGCAAAGAGTGACTTCCATCTAAGATAAACTTTGTATAGTCCTACTGGCTTGACCAGAGTAAGGCTTCCTTTTGGATTACTTTGTACATTTGCTATCTACAGGTCAGAAAAGGTTTTATTAATTGATTCAGTCCAATGTAGTATCTAGGCAGAATCTAGCATATTTGTTTTTATGAATGTCATTCTCTTTCTATTAATAGTAGCTAGACAAATCCTTCAGTAAGTGACAACAATCCCTAGGAATACAGAAAAAACAGTGATAAAACACAGGAGGAGTAGTCAGTTGAGAATTTTCAAAGCCAGCTTTCTGTGAGCTTACCATCATCTTTGTATGCCAGAACAAAGAAAATGAAAGACTGTTCCTTTGTGCACCCCCCATTTGAAGAGCGAAAGAAAAAGTTCCTGTGACCTGGTATACCAGTTTAGTGATTTGTAAAGTGCTTTGCAATCTTCTCAGATTCATAGGTTCCAAGGTCAAAAGGGACCATTGTGATTCTCTGTATATACCTGTATAATACAGGCCATAGGACTTCTCAAAAATAATTCCTACAGCAGATCATTTAGAAAAAAAAAATCTAATCTTGATTTAAAAATTGTCAGTGATAAAGAATCTGCCATGACCCTTGGTAAATTATTCCAATGGTTAATTACTCTCATTGTTAAAAATTCATGCCTCATTTCCAGACTGAATTTGTCTAGCTTCATCTTCCAGCCATTGGATTGTGCTGGACTGAAGAGCCCATTATTAAATATTTGTTCTCCAAGAAGGAACTTACAGACTGTAATCAACTCACTCCTTAACCTTCTCTTTGTTAAGATAATAGATTGAGCTACTTGAGTCTATCACTATAACACAAGTTTTCTAATCCTTTAATCATTCTCATGGCTTTAAATCTGAACCCTCTCTGATTTTTCAACATCCTTTTTGAACTGTGGACACTAGAACTGGACACAGTATTCCAGCAGCAGTCTCAGCAGTGCCAAATACAGAGGTAAAATAATCCCTGTATTCCTGCTCAACATTCCCCTGTTTATGCATCCAAAGATCACATTAGCCCTTCTGGCCACAGCATCACTCAGGTTCAGGTGAATATCCACCAAGATCCTCAAATTGTTTTTCAGAGTCCCTGCTGCCCAGGATAGAGTCCTCCATCCTGTAAGTATGATCTACATTCTTTGTTCCTAGATGTATACATCTAGATTCAGCCATATTAAAATGCATATTGTTTGCTTACACCCAGTTTCCTTAGTGATCCAGATCACTCCAAATCAGTGATTATTTACCACTTCCCCAATTTTTGTGTCATCTGCAAACTTTATTAGTGATGATTTCATGTTTTCTTCTAGGTCTTTGATAAAAGTGTTAAATGGCATAGGGCCGAGAACAGATCCCTGAGGGACCCCATTAGAAACACACCCACTTGATGAGGATTCCCCATTTACAATTATATTTTGAGACTATCAGTTATCCAGTTTTTAATCCATATAATGTGTACCATGTTAATTTTATATATATATAATAATTTATATATATAAATGTTGTGTGGTACCAAGTCAAACACCTTACAGAAATCTTAGTATATTACATCAACATTATTACCTTTATCAACCAAAATGGAATCGCATGAAAAACGATATCAAGTTAAATTTGACAGTTTCTACTTTCCATAAGCCCATGCTGATTGGCATTAATTATATTAAACTTCTTTGATTCTTTATTAATTGAATCCTGTATCAGCTGATCCACTATCTTGCTCGGGATCAACGTCAGACTGACAAGCCTATAATTACCTGGGTCATCCCATTTACTCTTTTAAAATATTGGCACAACATTAGTTTTCCTCCAGTCTTGTATAACTTCCCCAGTGTCCTAAGACTTATTGAAAGTCAACGTTAATTGTTCCAGCAAGCTCCTCAGATAGTTCTTTTAAAATACTTGGATTTAAGTTATCTGGAACTGCTGATTTTAAAATGTCTTTAGTAGCTTCTATTTAATATCTTCCTGAAAAATGGAAAGAGTGTTATCATAATCATATGATGGGACTACATCATCTGTTTTTTTACCAAATAGAGAACAGAAATATTTACTGAACCTCCCTTTTCAGCACTATTATTGATAATTCTACCATTTCCATCCAGTAACGGACCAATAACCATAGTTAGGATCCTTTTTTTAACTAGTATATTTTAAAAAAAAACCCTCCTTCTTATTGTTCTTAACTCTGCTTGCCATAGATTTCTCTAGCTGCCTTCACTTCTGCACTAAATCAGGTTGTGTTCAACCAAATACAGACTTTTCCCTTGATTGTGGCTTCTAGGGCATCTGGTAAAGTGTTCTTAAGCAGTTCTCAATCACCATCTTATTTGGTCATACCTGTTTTCAGCTTTTGTGAAATTTGCTCTTCTAAAGCATTAAGTGTATATGTTTTTGGTTTGGACTTTTTTTTTGTTCGCACGTTATAAAATTGATCAAGTCATGATTACTTGTACCTAAGCTATGTGATCAGTTAATGTTAAGCTATGTGATCATTTCTTCTTTCGCGATCAAGACTAGGTCTAATATAGAATTCCCTCATATCGGTTGCAACACCTTTTGAGTTATGAATTGTCATCTATTATACTTAGAAATTCCACCAATGTTTTATTACTGGGAGCATGAGATCTCTAGCCTACATCACTCAAACTGAAGTCTCCAATGGACATGCAGCTTTTCCCCCTACACATTATAGATAGGAGTGTGTGGTGGAGCAGAGAGGCCCCATATCAGGGGTTAAGGAAAGCCTTTGGGCCCAGCTAGGCCTACCCAGCTATATCTGCAGCCAATGCCAAGCCAGGAAGGGGAAGAAAAGGAAAGGTTGACTGGCCAGCAAGGAGGATATAGCTCTGCTTTTCTGCTGGAAGGGACCTTTGCTGCCAGAGTTGGGGAAACGGGCCTGCAAGGCAGAGCAGCCACTGGAGAGGAACAGCTAGACACCAAGGAATGAACAAAGCTCAACTCATAGACTATTTGGGTACCATCTAAAGGAGAGGCCCCCCTGCCTCCTGGAAGACTGGGGGATGGCCCATTATTGAGTTACATTTACATTTAGTTGTAGAACATTTTGGGGCAGAGCCTCTCAACGCCACCAAGAAGGGGATAAAACTGACGGCACAATTAGCTGATGGGCTGGAGCCCACCTCATGGAGATAGAGACTTTTTCCCTCCCAGGGACAACAGCCATGTTGGAGGGCCCAGAAGGTCCACAAAGGGGAGTCTGCTCCAGCCACATCGTTATACTGCATAAGAAGACAGTCATCCTATTCCCTAGTGTGATTTGGTGGTCTGTAGCAGACACTAAGTAATACCTCATCCTGCGTTTTATCTGTTAGGATATTGATCCATACGCATTCAAGATCATTTTCTTTTGAATTATCAGTGACCTGGAAACAGGTAATGCCATTTTTGACACAGAGTACTATTCTACCTCCCCTTTAACCCAGTTAATCCTTCCTAAATAAGTTATAGCCATTGATTTTAACATTCTAGTTATGTGAATCATCCAGCAGGTTTCAGTAATTCCAATTCAATCGAATTTATGCTCATAAATAAGCAATTCCAATGTCTCGTTTGATACCCAGGCTCCTAGTATTGGTGTATCGGCAATTAAAGATATTTTTTCTCTTTATGTCCTTTGGTTCCTTGATTAATTTTGTCCTCCACATCTTGATTGTGTGCTAAATGAGAGGTTGCATCTTCACTCTTTTTACCCTCTCCTTTTGTTAATGCCTTCCTGACTATGATAGCCAGCATGTCCCAGAGGAGATTGGTCCGCCTTCTGCTGAGGTGGAGGCCTATACCTCCCTCTCTTCCCTTAGCCAGTGGTTCACTTCCAATATCTTCTATCTTCTGTCTTTCTTTGTTCACAGGACAGAAAAGATCTCAGAGGAGATACACTTGAACATTCTTCTTCTTCAGCATGCTTCTGAGTTCATTGAAGTCATCTATTATCTATTATCTCATATTATCTATGAGATATCCCACAACACTGTGTCATTGGTGCTGATATGAACCATTACCGATAGATGCTTTCCTTTTGATGTCAGAAGCCTATCCAGTCCTAGAGAGACATCTTGTGTCTTAGCTTCAGGAAGACAGTACACCCTCCTGTTGTCCACCTGTCCTTTGCAGAATGTTCTTTTGAGTCTTTGGAGTATTGAATCAAGGATAGTCGGTTTTCCTTGGATGGTTGAAGAATGCTTTGGGCGAAGCTTGCTTTTCCCATAGGGTGGGCTCAGCTGCCATCCATAGGTATGTCCTGTACATTTATCTGTTCTCTTGGACCAGCTAGATCTTGAGAGGAATCTTCTACAGTTTCCAGATAGAGGACCTGGAATTGGAAACTTCTAGGTGTATGGTATTCCCCCTGGTCCTCTTCTCTCAGGTGACCATAGTCTGCCCATTCTTATCTGACTCCAGCTGTGAAAAAATGCTGACGTGATCTCTTGCCTCTGGTGGTTACAAACTGCAGGACCTCCTCTCCAACTTCCTGTCATTCTCACTGGTTGGTACCTGCTCCTTTCGAGGTACTGATGTTTCCTAAACTGGCAGTGCCAGAACTCCTCAGTGTCTCTAATTCTCAGTAGCATCTCTACCCTCCAGTCCAAGAACCTTTTCCTCCAGCATAACCACCAACTTGCACTTCATGCACAGGAAGTCCTTTCCGGCTTCAGGCAGGAAAGAGAACATGGCACATCCATTGCAGGTCACCACCACTGCTCCATTGCTGGGCATCATGGAATTACACATAGAGCTGAATCTGGAAGGAATACACTCCCTCAGAAACTGCCTCCGTTTGCTGCTCTAGAGTTTGCCTAGCAAGTAACTTTTTATACCAAATCTCCCAGTTTAGCTCAGCACTATCAGGGGGCAATAAATCACACAGAGACTTCAAAGAGCAGGGCTTATCAAAGCTCCAAGGGTCAGAGCCTTGCACCCTTTACCAAGGCACCAACAGACCTACCTGTCTTAGCTGCTCATTCCGTGGGTCAATACTTCAATGGTGCCATCCATACGCAGAGACCAAGCAACCCAACAATCCACAGATAGACCAAACACACTAGTCACCACTTTCCACTATCTCTAAGCAAAGAATCTGCAGCTATGGCCTCTCAAACTCTCCTGTTAGCTGCCTCTGTTTGCACTGGAAGGTGCTATGGTGTTCTTGAGGATGCAGGAAGTCTCAGGTTTGTGTTTAATTAATCTGTTATATTGAGAACATAACGGATGAAACTTGATTCAGTTTCTCATCAGAGACTCCCAGTACTTTGTGTGTTATCACGTCTTTCTTTAGCCTAATTCCTCTTGCCTCTGCACTTCCTGTTAGATACATGTCGTATTTTAGAAGGTGGCACTATGGCACAGTTTGTAAATTTCAAAAGTATTGGATTATATTAGCTAACCATTTAGGACCTACTCCCAAGAATTTGTACGAGGATTTGTAGAAAATGTGTGATATACATGAAGAAAATTGCTTTTGTTTTTTATTTTTAACACAAAAAGTGATGAGAGATTAGAATAGATCTGGACTGCCCTTTGAACTAGACTTCCTAAAGCCTTAAAGTCAAATCTGACCTCCTCTCCGTAACCTCTTGTATGGTGCCTGTAGCTTGTTTCTCCTGTCTGTTCACTGCCACAGTAATTTCATTTATTTTATTTCACATAGTGTCAGTATATTTTCCTTAAGCTTTAGTGTCATTACAATTCATTTATGACACCATTTAGTATAAGAATCAGTCCTTATTGGCTCAGATGAGTTTGCGAAATTATGAGTCCAACTTACTTAGAAGATGAGATGACTGCTTTGTGGGGAAAAGGCTAGTTCTGCTGAATTATTTGCTCTGTTCTTTTTGTTCTACAAAGGAGAGTTTCTATTTTCTTTAGTACTTTTTTTAAAGTGGATTTTCAATTGCCCGATTTCCCTTCTTTCCCACCCACCTTCCATTATTTTAAATTTCCACTAAAATGTTCTCCCAGACCCTCACTCCCACAATCACAAAAACAAAGAATATCTTATATATGCAGAAAATGCACAGTTACCACACTGATATTTGCAATGTTGCCGACTCTTACAATTTTATCACAAGTCTCATGTTATTCTTCTTAAAGTTCTAGCTCCTGGAATCAGGAGATTGAACAAGAATCTCAATTTTCATTTTAAATGATTAAGTTCCTAGCCCCTCGTGGTTGTGGAGAAAAGCTTGAAAATATGAAACAAGTGCATCCTAAGAACTCAGCCCCCACTTGCAAATAAATTCTGAATTTCTCATTTTAAAAAAACCATGATATTTTAAGTCAGTCTCTCATACTTTTTTGGAGGGAGGAGGGACTTACTCCTGTTTTTTGGTTGCATAGGATTGGTAGTACTGGCTTTGTAATGTACCTATAAGACTTAATTCAGGGCAAATGAGACTTAAAATTACCTATGAGCTTTACTGATCATGTCAGCGCTGTATTAGACAGATGGATAAAACTAAAGTCCTACTGTATGTCTACACTGCTGCTGGGAGCAAGTGTCCCACTGCGGGTAGACAGATTTGAACTAGCTCTGCTTGAGCTAGCATGCTAACAACAGGGGTGAAAGTAACTTAAAGGACTTACCGGTATGCAGGGCAGCTGGGGTCCTGGGCAAGGTGTGTAGGGGGGTGACTTTTGGCCCCCGGAAGGGGCAGGGCTGGGGCCAGACTCCACCAGCCAGCCCTTCACTCCCGGGCCCTTTAAATTTCCGCTGGAGCCCTGGGGCTCCCAGCCACCGCCACCACTACTGCAGCTGCTGCCAGGAGCCCTGGGCCCTTTTAAATCGTCGGGCCCCAGGGCAGCTGCCTCTTTTGCCACTCCCGTCAGCGGCCCTGCTGGCACTGGCCCGTACCAGCAGCCACTTTCTTACCAGTACGCCGTACCAGCCCTTACCGGCTTACTTTCACTTCTGGCTAACAATAGTAGTGTGAATGCTATGGCTCTGGTGGAAGCTCAGGCTTGCTGCCTGAGTCCAAGCCACCAGATTTCCTGGATCTGAGCTCAGGTGGATGGCCCAAATCTCCGCCAGAGCTGGAAAATCCACACTGCTATTTTTAGCATGCTACCTTGAGGGAAGCTAGTTCAACTTGGCCTACCCACACTGGGAGGCATGCTCCCAGCTGCAGTGTAGGCATACCCTTAATACCCTGTCCCAGCATGAACAGGGCTTTAGTGTAAAAACCTGGAAAGGATGCTTTGGGGCCAGTTTCTTTGGTTGTTTCAAAGGGATGGCCAGGAATCTAGAGGGGACATCACTAGTACGCTAGTGCTCACTAACAGCTAAGAGAATATGAAAGCACATCTCACAAGAAGAGAGACAGACACACATACTTTTGCACCTAATTTATCCACATTTCAAGACAGCAGTTTAGTTTATGCATGACTCGCTTTCCTTTCCAAGTTCCTACTGCTGTGACCTGAGTCCCCCTGCTGACATGAATGAGCGTGAGATAGCTTAGCAATTGTGATACAAACCTAGCGTACTAAGAGTCACGTGTAGTGGTGAGCACAGTTTTCAAACGAGAGCTCTGCTTGCAGCTACTTGCAAAAACAGTGAATTCCTTGCTCCACTGAAGTCAATGACAAACGTCACATTGACTTAATGGGGCCAAGATTTCACCCACCATTTTTTTTTTCAGTCATTCATAAAATACCAGAACCAAACAATGCTGATTTTTATTGGGACAGAATCACTAACACAAGGATCAAGGATAATGCAACTACACTATGTGCAATGGATATTTCAGGCTAATCTTTGAAAAAGAGCACATTATGCTTGAATTGAAAAAAAAAAAATCCCACACTTCCCCAAACTGGCATTATTCTACCCATCACGCTTATATAGTACTATGTACTGTAGTTCTCAGAAACAGCATAGGTAGCAAAACTTGATTTCCCCAAAATGCACTTCAATATATTTTAAGTATAAAAACCTAATTTAAAATAATGTCAGCATCTTTTGCCTGTAGAATATGAGGCTCAGCATCTTTAAATTATTTAAGAGGTCCTCAGAGAGTCAGTTATGCTTATAACGTCAGATTTCCTCAAAGAAATGGAAAAAGCAAAGCAAAGTGTTGAACAAGGACTTCCTGTGCAATTTCTCTGAGTTATTTTTTACTGGCTATAATTGCAACAGCATTTTAACCTTGCACAGTTTTTAAACCAAAAATATCTTCTGTATAATAAGCTCAGTAATTTTGTATTTTATTTTATTTTAAGAATAAGTGATGCTGCGCTAGTGAACTTCTGTCCCCAGGAGGAGTGATTCATTCACAAATAAATACAACCTCTCTGAAGACTCAATGAAAAATACAGTTGTACTAGAGATACAAAATCCCAAATATGTCTCTTCTTAAAGAGAAATTCTAAATGCATGAAACCATGTTTTTAAATTCTGAAGAGGGCACTTGTACCAGAAGCCTCACTGCGCAGTTTTGTTCCTCCTCACTGTGTTGTCTGTAGCAGGATTAGATCTACATGCCTAAAAACAGTGTTATACTAAAAAAACAAAAACACCCCCCCCAACCTCAATAAACATCAGGATCTATGTAGTATCACATCAGTGTAATGATTTACCATTACTAGTACACCACAGAAAATACCACCAAAATATTAGCCATCGGCAAGAGATATTTCTTTGTCATTGACATTTATCCTCCTTTGTAAAATACTTCTGAGGTCTATGGATGAAAAAATGCCATATGAGAGCTAATTATTATTAACAGAAAATTAAACCTAATATTTATGTCAGGTTCACAGTGAATTGAGATTGTAGCTGTATTCTTATCTTTATTTTTTAGAAAGAACTTTTGCTCTCAGATAGGTGCACACCGCACTTGTTAACATCCATATGAGTGGTGTGCCTGTTCTGTACAGGTTTTGAGAGTAGGCTATATGTGTGTGATTCTCATAAAAATGAAAATATCAGAGCAGTAGTTTGAGTAGTTTGCATAAGCTTTGCCACACATCTTTTTGTTTTAACATAGAACTTCTCACTCATTCCAAAGCTAAGCCGCTTCTCATTAAAAATACCCAGACAGGCAACAGCTTTATAATGTGAACTAGATGGAAATCCCCAAACTCATGTTCACTTATGACCTAACCCAGGATTTGAACCCATCTTTATAAAGATGAATAACTACAATAGATGCTATTAAAGAGTCAACATTTAACCCCATACATTGTGTTCAGCTTTCACCATATCATTTGAATATGAAATCATCATGTTTTCTCAGATACCAGAGCGTAAATGTTGACTTTTGTAGTGGTGACCATGGTAGCATCCTGACCAATTGTGTTGCCTAGTCCCCCTCTCTATACTCAGGTGGTACTTATGTTTCTTACATAAAAGAAAGGAGCTACTGATCCTTATCTGCTTTTACACAGCTTCAGCACCAATGAGGAAATTTGTAAGTACACGGGGAATAAAATTATAAGAAGTCTAGCGAGGACAATAGGCTAATTGCTACAGTACCTCATACTGGCACACGGTGTGCTGTGTTTGAAAAGTTCTATCTACGTCTGAACTAGAAAGCAAGCTCCTTGAGGAAGGAAAATGTCATTTCATTTGTTTTTAAAAGAAGCATGTTATTGGTACTTTCAATGTTAATAGGGATAGTGAGCATTCATAACAGATTAATATTTCGGGGACAGATTTCTCATTTACTGAAACAATCAGTTCCCATTTTCATAAGAAATTAAACACATGTGCTGCAGGTATTTCTGGTCTCCACTAAAAATATGGGCAATGGTAATACATTAAATCCTGAGATCCATTAGCATCAATGAGAACATTGTCTGAGTAAGGACTGAGTAAAAATTGAGTAAGGATATCAGTATTTGGCCCAGACAGTGTACATCTTGCAACTTTAAGGATCCCATATGCTCTACATACTTAAAATTGATATATGAACTATACTTCTTCCTCCACTGAAATGCAGCCACCTCTGAGGGAAAAGGCAGCAGCTGCTTGACAGCACAGTAGCACTACACAGCAGTTTAGACCAGCAAGTGAAGATTACCCCTTTCAAATTAAGTAGGCAAAGTGAAATTTTGCCTAATTTGGAATTTGTCCAGAATTCTATGGTCAGAAGCCCAAGATAATAAAACCATGAAGAAGTCTGACTGGATAATTCTGCAATGATTTCTAGAACATCCTGTTTCCATTGCCCCTCACTGTAAGTCTAAATACTAAGATGGGTAAACTGGAGTACCTGTAATTAAATGAGGATATTGGTCTAATTGGCATCACGGAAACTTGGTGAAATGAGGATAATCAATGGGACACGGTGACACCAGGATATAAGTTACATAGCAATGACAGAGCAGGTCGCACAGGTGGAGGAGTGGCATTATAGAGTCAAATAAGATAAATATCTTACATGAAACATATTGTACCACAGAATCACTATGGATAGAAATTCCATGCTTAAATAAAAAGACTATAGCAGTTAGAATATACTACCAACCACTGACCAGGATGGTAACAGTAATTGTGAAATGCTAAGGTAAGTTAGAGAGGCTACACAAGCAATAATAATTGTGTGATTTCAACTATTCTCATATTGACTAGGTAAATATTACCTCAGGGTGTGATGCCATAAAAATTATAGGCACCATAAATGACTGCTCCTTGGAGCAGCTAGTCCTGGAACCCACAAAGAGAGAGGCAATTCCTGATTTAGTCCTAAGTGGAGCACAAGATCTGATCAGAGGTTTCTACAGCTGAAGTGCAACACTGCAACATATACCAGCACCACCTTCCATTATTCTTTGAAATATAATACTTAATTGTTTTTGTCATTCTTATTTACAGCATTGCTGCAGATTGTGTAGGCTAGTATTTTGGGTTTGAATGTAAAAACAGATGCTCATCTTAATTATTACTATTGCTGGAAATATTACAGACTGCATGTGTAATACCTGGAATGTTCTGTTCTTTTTGAGAACAGGTTTCTGGTAGTATTACTTATAGAATCTCATGAGGCAAATATACAAAACAACATATCTCCCCCTACTTTCAAGGAATTGTCTAAATTCCTCCGAATACAAACAGAAGAGACCATGTCATGTCCACATCTCCAAATGTTCTGTTCACCTTATGCAGACTATATTTCCTGCATGCAGGTAAGACTTGCTTGGCTGTAAGCAATTTTATTTACTTTCCAAACAAATCCACTTTATAATGGCTATGACACTCATTAACCCCCTTGTACAAAGTTATTATAAATTAACAGTGTAAGTATAACAAACTAAGTGATTTATTTTGATATATACACAGGCAGACCTAGCTTAACTGGCGTTAGGTATTATGGAAATGGAATTAACTGGATTTCTATATTGGAGTCCCACGATATCATAGGTATTCATCTTTCATTCTCTCATTCTAATAGGCTAGAATCCTGGAATAATAAGTATCATCATTTGGGTTTAGTGAGCTTTTCATCTCAGGCTGGGTGCTCTCAAGGAAACTGATCCTGAGTCAGAATAAATCAGCGTGGCAACATTAAAGTCAATAAGAATATGCATCAGCTTTGGATTTGGCACAGAATATTTTTTACTAATGCTACTGTTTTAATACTATTGAATACCAAGGAATTGGATCTACAAGTCATCATATGAACTTTCAGAAGAAAGCTGCTTCTGAAAAACTTGGGAAAGTTTCACTACACACAATTATTTTTGGATTTTCTTACTGTTGGCTTATCATTTGGCTAGTAATTGCAAGGTAACAAAGGAATGAAGTGTAAAATAGCCTGGCTTTTCCCTCACTGTCCTCTGGATTTTGGATGATGATCTCCCATACTTTTGGTAACAATATAAGCTTTCTCTTCCAAGTATATTTTTCATTTTGAAGATCTACCACATCTTAACAAATTCCTGACAAAAGCTCCGCCTACTTAGAGAAAAACCTGTATTGTCAAACAAACCTTTCTCCTGGCAGCTGACTTCCTGGAATTGTTGTTAGTGGATTCCAAATCTTATATTACATCTCTTACAGGTGTTCTATGGTACACTCATCACTGTGGATATCTTACACATTCATGAATTAATTCTCATAACCTTGTGAGGTAGGAGAATATTATTTTCCCTGTTTTAAAGATTGAGCAGAGAACAGAGAGATTAACTGATCTGTTCAAAGAGAATGAATCTGGGAATGGAAGCCAGATTTCATAAATCCTACTCCATACCTTTAACCAAAAGTAAATTGAGAGGTTTCAGAGAGCTTCTCATCTATTTTGTTTTGTTTTTTCATTTCTATTTTTTTTAAAAGTCTTCATTCTCCCTTGATTTATGATTCTCTTTGAATCTAAATACAACATTGATTGGCAAACAAGAAGATCTTCTAAACAAAAATGAAATGGAGAGAATCCCACTGTTTGGGGGTGTGCAGTTATAAGGATATATGATCATGTTTAAATACTGATAACAGTTAGATTTGTGGTCTGCAGGGACAATTAAGAATAAAATCATTCAATTTACTGATTGATCCAGCTGTACTGTTGCAGCCTATGGCATAGGTGGTTTTCAAATCTCCCCTGGGTCATTATAAATTTACTTGTGGAATCCAATCTTCAAAATAAAACCATTGAAATATTTGTCAGATGCATCTCTGGAAGTCTTGTTCCTTGTGGGATATATTTGTAGAAGCCTAGTGAAGTGGTCCATAAGGATCAAGATATATTTCCATGCATCCCTATTTTCCCAAGATGATGAAAATCAACTGACATTAGTTCAAATGGCTCTTTTGTAGTGCTAGAGTATAATAGGACGATGGATCTACTCTTGCTTCCGATACTGACACCCATAGGTTATATAGTGCTTTACATACTTCTTCATACAGGATAAGGGTCATAAGACCCTTCATACTGGATCTTAGTAAGGCCAATGACTGTGCCTAAACATCCAATTTTTAATGTAATTCTTCATAGACTTGTCTATGCAAACATAAAAGGAATGGATCAGTTCTCCATCTATTCTCTCTTTAATTTTGTTCCTTACCTGTGTAGGGAATGTAAAAATATAACTGTGATGTTTAGCCAGGGAGAACAGAACATTTTAAATACACATATTAATGCTACCCACACATGAAACATTTGAAACTATTTTGATATTTCCCCCCACTAAATATTTTACAAGTTCAGCCTCACAATTTAATAGTAGCATTATAGAATCATAGAATCATAGAATATCAGGGTTGGAAGGGAACTCAGGAGGTCATCTAGTCCAACCCCCCGCTCAAAGCAGGACCAATCCCCAACTAAATCGTCCCAGCCAGGGCTTTATCAAGCCTGACCTTAAAAACCTCAAAGGAAGGAGATTCCACCATCTCCCTAGGTAACGCATTCCAGTGCTTCACCACCTCCTAGTGAAAAAGTTTTTCCTAATATCCAACCTAAACCTCCCCCACTGCAGCTTGAGACCATTACTCCTTGTTCTGTCAAAGAGTAACAACCTTTTGTTATGGGAAAGGAGATTCTCCAGGTTCTTGATTCACTTTGGTGTACTGCATAGGCCAGTCCTTGAACCATTTTGCATATGTAATGAGCTGACATCATATAAATTCAATTCCACATATGGAATGGCAGCAAGATTAGGCCTTTGATGTTTTAGATGAAGTCTACCAACCCAATCAAATCTACCCTGGCCCTCCATATTCATGACATTTCAGAAATAAATGACAGGATCTCCATTCATACAATCTTATTTGTTCAAAATGAAGGAAACCAATGCAATAAAACCCTAATTATATGCAAAGTATCCAGCTAACCAAAAACCCATCAAATATTTAACAATAGTTATTGTTTGTATTGTGGTAACATAGAATGGCTGCAGTCAGGATAAAGGCTCCATTGTGTGAGGTGATGTACAACGATAGATAATCATGGTTGAATTAATTGGGGCTGTTCTTCCCTGTACCTGAGCAAAGATCTCAAAGCCTTCTTATGAAAAGTTAGATGTTCCTAAATTCAGCTGGCTCTGCAGCAGGAGGCAGCACCTGCATTTTGGGACTTTAAATCTATAGATTAGAAGCTTGTCAGACTTCAGCACAAAGATCTATTCTTTGAGTCTTTATACATATCAAAATAATAAGCATTAAACCAGAGGTCATATTCTGCATCTATGTCACTACACATTGGGGTAGAGTTTAACAAGCAAAATTTTAGAGTGCAGGTGTGACAAAGACAACCCAACAGTCAGCATCCCTTTTGAACTAGGCTTTGCGATAGATTGAGGACAAATGTCAGAGTGTTGTGCCTTTTCTGTGGGTAGACCTGTTAAGAAGATACAGATGTTTTATTGACCAAATTATATCTAAAGGGAAGTTTGAATCTGAAAAAGACAGATAGGACTTTTTCACACTCTAGTATCATACGAATCTCTGTTTGCTCTATTACCTTTTTATTAGAAGTGACATTTAATTAAAGCAAGTTTAATACCACAGTTCTGTGGAGGGGTTGATGAAAAGATCTGGGTTTTTTTTCAGTTAAGAACATCTCAGAAAAGTACAAAGTGTAACCTCATTACTCATGATCGTGATTTAGTGGCCTCGTGTTTTACAGTTCATCATGCTCTATCCATTTACATGGTTATTACACACATATTTTAAGCAACTTAAAGTACTGTACTTTTTACATGTTGCGTGCCCTCAACTTAAAAGACAAGGGAGAGTGCTCAGCACCTTGGCAGGAGGAAAAATGGATATTTTTCTGTTTGTAATATTACAGGACCAAATTCTGCCACTAGTTACACCCAGACAAGGCCATTGACGTCAGATGGTTTGCTTGAGTGTGACAGAGAGTGGTGCTCAACTCAGGGTTAAGTACAGGATTTATTCAGCGGTGTAGTTAAAAAAAAAAAGGGGGGGGGGGAATAACCTAAACTAAACTAAACTCCATATTCCCCAAACGAGAAGTGGATACACACAATTTACCCTCAACTACATTACTGCTATTATTGCCTTGTTCCCTTTCTCAATGTAATTGGTTTAAAAAAAATTAAAACGTTACCACTTTTAAGGGGTAGATGGACAATTGGGGGAGGCTAACATGCATTCATGTTTTTATTTTCTATTTTTAGCACTCAGGGTTCAACCTAGCAAGGTCACTAAAGTCAGTGGTGGTCCTCACATGCTCAAAGTTAAGTATATGCTTAAGTGCTTCGCCAGATCAGGACAAGAATGGTCCAGCACTTGCAGGACCAGTCCCTGGCTGAAAGTAGAATTTAGCACACACTCTCCCCTTTGTTATGTACTATAATCCTTGGTGACAAGAAAACTGCTCTGCGTAAAGGCACCTGGGACTTTACCTAGCTATATAATGTACGTTTCCCCCCTGAAAAGCACAAATAAGTTTATCACTCACTCCACCTAATTTTTAAAATCAATCCAGACTTTATAGGCAATTTGGATTTATATCATCCAAATGTCAGTGACAAGGCTTCTTCTTCTTCTTTAATCAGAATAGAAAATGGCCCAGAAGATATATTGCATGCTATGTAAAACCTGCTCCTTTTGGAAGTTGAAGGCACCTCTTGGTTTACAAGTCATCCCATCACTTTACTAATCCCACTGACTTCATTCTAGTGGACAGGGAAAGATATTGAATGTGGACAGGAAATCTGTTCCATGAAGTGCTTGGACAGCAGGATTCATCTCCATATCCAGCTTTCAAGAACTGAGTGGCCGGCAGAGTATAGGAACGGTATGAAAAACAACCAGTCTATTCATAGTCTTAGTAAGGTTTGACAGAGCGCATTTAAAGAAGTTACATAATAAATGTTACATGAACTTCATTTATTTACATCATATTTAATTATGAAGAAGGAATCCAAACATCACATTTGTTGGCATATTTTTCTCTAAATTTAAAATATGCAACCTGATTGTTCTTAAGTGGAGCTGTTGGGTGCTGAGCTCTTTTGAAAATCTGACCCCCTCTACAAAAGAATTGTGCCCCAAGGTCATCCACCTAATATATTACTGTGCATCTCCAGGTTTTCAGACAGTGGACATTTTTGTAAAACTAAGGGATTTGTATCCTATAATAATGTGTAATAAATCTGAAAAATGCAAACAACACTGTTAATACTTCAAATACATTTCGTAATACAGGAGTTTATACTGACATTAAAAGCCATACTGAATTGCTGCTTGGGTTATTTTGAGAATATCTTTATTACTAATATGACAAAAGATGACTTTAATGACATCATAAACCAGAAACATTAAAGCATTATTAAAACCTGCTTCATAAAGAGTTATCAGCTCGCTATCAATTAAGCTGTTTAGGTATGATGAAATTGCTAGCTAAACACACTGGACCACTTCAGACACACTGAACTAGCAGTGTTGTAAAACTGATGTTTATGGATATTTAAGCTAAAAAGAAGCTTGTCTTTACTAACCTAACCTGGAGTAAATGATATGGGACAGAGAAAAATCACACACATTTTGAAATCAAGTCACATCTTCTGAAGACTTCACATAGCTCCAAACTTTTTCCAGTCAGCATTCCTACATTCCAACTTTCACATCTCAGCTTACTTAATTTATTCACTCACTTCATTAACTTTGACAGACCTTGCTCAGTTACAACAGTCTGGGGTGGACTTAGAGTGAACAATGGTAAGTCCAAGGCTATGATATCTGAGGGAGGAGGACTCACAGGCAGAGACCTTAGAAGAGTGAAAGAATGTAAATACCTAAGATCAATGGTTGCTGAGTATGCCCAGTATCATACTAAAGCCGTGTGGTGCAAATGGCACTGTTTTGCCACAGAGAACTCCCACCAATAATATTAAAAGGTAGTGTTTAAAACTGTAATTTGATCCATCTTAATGTACAGACCAGAGGCTCGGCCAGCCACAAGAAAGGAAATCATTCTGCTCTTCACCACAGAAATGAAAATGTTGAGATGATCAAATAGTTGGACCTTCCATGATAGGAAATGAAATAAGATTGTAGGGGACTACTGGGGCTTACTCCACCTGAAGACACGTTGAGGGATGCTAGGCTTTATTGAGATGGGCCTATCCAGCAGAGATTGAAGAGCTGGAGTCGTAAGATGGCTCTTGTAATGACTGTGACGGAAGACAACCAAGAGGGAGTCCAAAGACTTGGTACCTGGACTGGATATCAGTAGATCTTAGAGAGACAAGTCCGTGTGACAGCCTGGCATATGATTAAGAGTTTTGGAAGAAGGCTATAGAAGTCGCCAAACTTGATTAGGGAAGTGACAAGAAAGAAGAAGAATTTTCACACCTTCTGAAGGTTTTTTTTTTAATTGCTCTAGTGGATCACTTGATTCTATCTATTGCCCAGTCCTGCCGTTTATCCTTGGAAGCATATCATTTTGTTTAATTTATACAATGAAATCAGTCACTTAAGGTTGTTGTGTATTTTAAGTCATAGAAGACCAACACTCTCTTTCTTTCAATTAATTATTCATCTGTCTCCTGGTTTATTATTTGGTCTGTTTACTTTTAATTTTTTTACCCTTTATTGTTTCTTTTAAATGATCTAAATTTCAAAACAAAATGTTTAATTTAAAAAATGTCAAAGTAAATGTTTCAACTTTAATTTTTTCATTTCATTTCTTGGTTAAAATTATTTGCCAAATTGGATCTGAACTCACATTCCATTCAACCTGTAACTCCATTTTTCTGCAACTTTAGCAGCAGGAAAAGATAAGCACCCCTTCCTTAAGGAAGATTCTGCACCATGCACCTTTAGGATCAAGACCTAAAAATGTAAGGTCTTCTGTACTTGACTAGAGGGTCAGGGGTGTCATTGGAGAAAAATTCTGGGGAGGCAAAGTTGCATCAGCACACGTATAAATAGAAGCAATCATCGTTACAACACAGAGCACTAATAAAAGACTTTCAGGTATGTGTTTTATACAATCCCAAAAGAGCAAATGAACCATCATTACGTAGCCATGTAAAAAGAGTATTAATGTGTTTTTATCTAATATGAACTTGTTTGGCAACTGTACTTTAATTACAGGTTTCAAAGTAGCAGCCGTGTTAGTCTGTATTCGCAAAAAGAAAAGGAGTACTTGTGGCACCTTAGAGACTAACAAATTTATTTGAGCATAAGCTTTCATGAGCTACATGATGAAGTGAGCTGTAGCTCACGAAAGCTTATGCTCAAAGAAATTTGTTAGTCTCTAAGGTTCCACAAGTCCTCCTTTTCTTTGTACTTTAATTGTAGTTTCAATTTTCACATTCTCCTTATTCATCTGTAGTACACTAAGTCCAAAGCATTCCTAGAAATGCAATAGATGAATGCATTATAAACCATATTTACTTTAAAATCAGAAGGGGTCTTTGGGCTTGACTTTTTATGGAAAATGAAATTCCCAAGCCAGTGGATTTTTATATCCTTAATTACTGAGGACCACAAAACAATAGCCTAAATCCGTTTCTATTCACTCATCTTATCCAAAGGACAAATGGGGGATGGTTTGCGAACAGGAAATGAGTATGAAACAGAAATGTCTCAGTCATTACAAAATCTCTAGAATGTATAATATATAAGTGAAGTAGCTACCCAACAATCCTGTCCAAAATACAGTTTCTGTGACAAAAGCAACACCATTGAGATTGTTATTAAACAAGCAGTACATTTATAAATGTTCAGCCTGCTCAATAGGCTGAACAGCTTGATGTCACTTTTCAGAAAAATCAGCAAGGAAAAAATTGAGGGTGCTAGGTTCAACTTCTGTGCTATATAAACAGTCAGGGGACATAATTCATTCCCCATACTCTTCATAATTCTTCTCTAATCTCTTCCCCCTTTTCTTTTTCTCTGCACTTATAGGAATAATAAAGGAGTCTGATTTCTGGGATTGCATATACAATTCATTCCGAGGTTATTGGAATACATCCATAACAATCTGTTTTTTCTTTATTTTAACAATTTAAAAAATAAACATCTGGCCCAAATCTGGCATTTCGCATGGGAGGAGTCCTGGAGGGGCACAGACTCTAGCAGCTGAGCAGAGGTTCCCCAAGCACAGGGCAGACACAGACAGAGTGAATCACGGAGGCCCCATGTGTGTTCAGTCATGACCCTAACCACAGCTTCAGAAATTAGCAGTATGAGCTACCCCCAGAGAATCTAGTCAGACATATCTGTAGGCATGAAGGGGTTGTAATGACAGACATGCCTCCATTCTCCTTGAGGCGATAGATCATCACCATGCAGCCTTCACAACACCCTTCCATGGCCCTGAATAGTGCACAGGGTAAAGAGGAGAAAGCTTATCCCTTCTTGTACCTTAGCAAAGTAGTCAGGGCTAGAGTCTAGCCCAGGGGTGGGCAAAGCTTTTGGACAAGGGCCACATCTGGGTGGGGAAATTGTATGCAGGGCCATGAATCTAGGGCTGGGGCAGGGGGTTGGGGTGCAGGAGGGAGTGCGGGGTGTGGGAGGGGGTGCGGTGTGCAGGAAGGGTCTCAGGGCAGGGGGTTGGGATGTAGGAGGGGTGTGGCAGGGGTCTCAGGGCAGGAGGTTGGGGTGCAGGAGGGGGTGCAGAGTGCGGGAGGGGGCTTGGGGCAGAGGGTTGGGGTGCGGGATACAGGAGGGGTTTGGGCTCGGGCCCAGCACTGCTTACCTCGAGCAGCTCCGGGGCAGCAGCAGCAACACGTAGCAGGGCTAAGGCAGGCTCCTTGCCTGCCCTGCGCCACTCCCGGAAGTGGCCAGCATGTCCAGCAGTGGCTCCTGTGGGTGGGGTGGGACAGGCGACTCTGCTGCGTGCTGCCCTCACCTGTGGGTACAACCCCCGAAGCTCACAATTGGCTGCAGTTCCCTGTTCCCGGCCAATGGGAGCTGCAGGGGGCAGTGTCTTCAGGCAAGGGCAGCGCACAGAACCCTCTACCCCGCCACCAGGGGCTGCAGGGATGTGGTGCTGGCTGCTTCCGGAAGCGGAGCGGGGCCAGGGCAGGCGAGGAGCCTGCCCTAGCGTCACTGTGCCACAGGGCTGGCAATCCCGTGGGCTGGACTGAAAGCCCTGACAGGCTGAATCCGGCCCATGGGCGGTAGTTTGCCCTCCCCTGGTCTAGCCTGAGTAAGGAGTAATGCCTTTTGGGCAACAGAGAAGTCAGCTTGATAGCAGCTTTTACTCCATCTTTAAAAGATGTTGCCTGAACAGCAAGTGGGGAAAAAGGGGGATGAGCTATTGTCCTGCATCAAACAAAACACTTGCCCTGGGGCATGGAATAATGCAGACAGTACTCATCAACCTCCTAACTATACCTTTGGTTGAAAATCTGTTTTACGTTACACATACTTATCTACACTAGGTACAGTATATACACAGGTATAGCTACACATTCATAGCTCATATTTGTTCATATGCTGGGAGGCAATCAGTGGCAGTTAATTAGACTGTAAACTCTTTTCACTATGTGTGTACACAAATGCTTAGCACAATAGGGTTCCAATCCACGACTGGGCACTACTGGATAGAAATAACAATGGTATTAAAAATATCAGAGCATGGTTACATGTGACATGATCAAATAATAAAAGTAGACATGCCAAATTACATAAATGCTCATTGCTGAGAGGCCTCCAAAGTATACCAACAGAATACAACAGACTTACAAGGCAGTAAGTTTAAAAAATAGAAAGAGTCCAGATCCACAGCTGGTCTAAATTGGTGTAGCTCCATAAAAGCCAACAGAGCAACACCAATATACATCAGCAGAAGAACTGGCCAAATTTTTTTTATCAGCATGCTAGATGAGAACTCAAAAGGCACTATAACCATAGGTAGATCGGTAGCTATATTACCCCTTGTCTGGAGGTACTTGAATCTCTCTCAATTAAACTAGCGTATAGTTACATCAACATTCCTCATGCAAACAAGTATTAGTGGGTGACAAGTGACAATACTTTATCACCACTGCTCATTTTTAGAACAAAAGGTCCACCAGATTTACTTATTCAAATGCTGAAATGGAAAACAAACACCAATGTATTCAAAGTTGTGCTCCTGAAAAAGCTAGGTGTCTTTATTTTTCTGGCTGGTTAAAGAGACCCTAAGTTGAAAAGTGATGTATCAATATTTGTAGATATTAATTATGTTTCTAACAATATTCTGGATCAAACACTCCACAATGAATTTGTGATTTGATTTCTTTTTTTAGTATCATAATTACACATTGTAAACAACTTTGCTTTTCCCCAAAGGTTGTGTAAGTTTATGAAAGCAGAAGGGAGGGAACAAGGGTGGGGAACAAAACAAAAAATTCCATTGAAGTAGAAATTAAAAAGGGATGTTTGATATGATAAATAATGACTAGATAATGGGTTTCATTGGGATATGGAAATACATTCACAATGAGTGAAAACCGGTGTGAAGGGGTTTGGGGAAGTACAGCTCCTTTACTAATTGTTTTTCCTCCTTGTGTAACCAGTGCCAAGCCAGGTCCAAGAAGAGGTTTCAGGGAATCACTCAGGTCTCCTAGGAGATCCTTTTGGGATGATTGGCAGGAGAAGCCATTAGCAGTTGCTTTTGTTTGTTTTAGTGGACAAATGAAGAGCAAACAGCAGAATATAGTTCATGTCTCCTGAAAGGAAAGGAAAGTAAGTGGAATCAGGAGATTCTGAGGTAAGGCAGTGCGAGGTTATTGTACATAAGAGGAAGACAAAAGGAAAGCAGGAGCAGAGGTCAAATTGCCCACTCCTTCAGCAGCTAAATGGGATAATGTGGTTAGATGGAGGTTGTTGTGGTTGAGTGTGCTGCTCCAGGGTCCTGCTGCCAAATCCTTTGATTCTCCTCCCTCTATCTCATGGTTCCTCTTTTTCTAGGTGGGCTAGGAGCATTTTTGAATTGCTGTTGGTCAGCATGGACACAGCAATGCTCTGCACCGTGAAGCGGGCAACAGTGAATATGCAAAGGCTGTGGGGGATTTATGTGAAATCTGGGTTCCAGGTGGCTTTAGCTTCGAATTTCAACAACCACACCACTGAGCAAACTACAGCTACAAAAGCAACTCCTCCAGCATCATCAGCCAGCGGTACCAATTAGAGGGTGCCGGGGTTGGGGGTAACACTCCCCTAAGGTTTCTGAATTTGCTCAAATATTCATAGGCTGCAAAGCAGAGGGGTGGGGGGCGAGAAATGGCCCGACCACTTTTAAGCAGTGGTCCCATATCAAATCAGGATGGCTGCTGCCAGAGCATTCTGGAGTGTTTCTCTGGTTGCATAGTCACACCACCATGGACATTTGACCCAGCTGCACCTCCTTCTAGACAGATGGGTGGCCGGGTCAAATTTCAGTGAGTGGTATTACAACCTGGCGCACAGGGTCACAATGCCACTGAAATTTGGCCCAACCCCTTCTCTGTCCATATGGAGGGGTGGCTGTGCCAAATGGTGTTGCAATGTGGTGCATGGGAAGTCTGTTCCTGTTCAGCAGAGCACAGGGGAGACTGCTGAGAACTTGACTCCTGGTTGCACTGGCTCATGCAATGTGTGGGTAAGAGAGGAAAGACTCCCTGGCCGAGGGAGACCTGGGGTCCCTGTTTGGAGACAGTGGGGGGGACAATGATCTGCGACCAGATTGGGCTCCCTGCTTGGGGGAGGATGAGGACTGGGATTTGTCCCCCTCCACCCCCAGACCTCCAAGAAATATGTGAATTAGTACCACTGGCGGCAGTAACAGCGGGGGAGGGAGAAGGAAGATAAGAGCAACTGCTAGTACATGAGTTGTTCCTGGCGCAGCTTCACAGAGTGCAGTGCTGTTTCTGGGCGTGGGAACCCAGCATCGATTGGTAGGAAAGTATCATTCTGCACACCTGCGATGGCCAGCAATGGTGACAGAATTTCAAGATGGTGGAGGAAATCTTTCAGATGTGTGTTGAATTGGGCTTGGAGCGGCAGAAGCTTTGTACGAACATGGGGACTCCCATAGCTATTGAGAGATGGGTCACCATTGACAGCTGGAAGCTGGCTACTCCCAGCTCTAATCAGTCTGTAGTCAACTGACTGGGGGCAGGGAGCGTCAAGGTCATGCAAGTGCATGTGGCTATGCAGAAGATATTAGTTGTACCGAGTTATAAAGCTTGGTAATGCTCATGAGATTATGGATGGCCTTGCATGCATGGGGTTCCCAAATTGTGTTGGGACAACTGTTAGGACCTATGTGCCTATCATTTGTCCCCTGCACGATACCTTGGAGTTTTTAAGCAGAAAGGGATATTTCTCCATGGCGCTTCAAGGGCTTGTTGACCACCATGGCAGTTCAAAAACATAGGTGTAGAGTAGTCTGGAAGGTCCATGATGCTAGGATCTTTCTGAAATCAGCTGTATTTACCTCAATGAATAATGGAGAATTTGCCCCCAGAATCGCTATGGACGTTAATGGTGTAGGTATTGCTCTGATCATCCTGGGAGACCCAGCTTATCCTCCGCTCCCCTGGTTAAAGAAACCATTTACAGGGCACTTGGAGAGAAGGAAAGAATGGATGAACATATTGCCTCTCCAGCTGAAGAATGACAGGGGAGTGTGCATTGTCTTATGGCTAGGTTAGAAGCTGCAGAATGATACTTGCCTAGGATTACAGCTGTGTTGTATTTCACATAAAATTTGTGAGAGTAAGGGAGAAAGTCTTACCTGGTGGGAGGCTGAGATGCATAGATTTGCTGAACAGAATGATCAGCCAGCAAGGCATTCACTGTAAAGTGTAAACCACAATATTGTCAGGGATGCTTAAGAACATAAGAACGGCCATACTGGGTCAGACCAATGGTCCATCTACCCAGTATCCTGTTTTCTGACAATGGCCAATGCGAGGTGTTTCAGAGGGAATGAACAGTACAGATAATCATCAAGTGATGCATCCCCTGTCACCCATTCCCAGCTTCTGACTTCTGCTTTTTGTTCTTTCTTTGAGTCTGGTGCACTTGTACATCCAGCTGTCATGCCGGGGTATGGGATAGACTGTTGAGCATTGGAGTTGCTTTAAAGAGTTTCAGAAGTGGCACGCTGGGGTATTCTTTATTTTAGGCTGTGTGAGCACTTTTATACTTTTGTAAAAACCTCTCATGCTGCTGCTAAGTTGAAAATTTGTGGGGTTTTGTGTCCACCAGAAATCAAATTTGTGGCTTTTAAATGGTTTTTATTGCACAAAATTTGCCTGTAAGTAACAGCCACATGTAAAACTTGGAAAATGCTACACACTTTGATCATAGTGATTAAAATAGAAAACACAGCCTTAAAGTGAAAAAGTGAAACATTCATATACAGTATGGTGGAAGAGGCAGCACAAAACTGTGGTGGATGCCAGCTCCTGTTCATAGGTAGGTGAATGTTTTGCCTTCTGGGCTAAGTGTCAGGTCAGAGTTGCCTGGTGCATTAGATGGCTAGAATGTGTTGGTCTCCTATGTGCTGTTGTTCTCACTGCCCTGGGCTAGGGTGGGGAGAAGAATGGCCTCTTAGGAGCAAGGCAATGGGGCTACATCAGGGAACATTTGCTGGTGTTCCCAGGACACCGTGTTAGTCAGGGCTTGCAGAACATGACTGGGGCCTGGTTGAGGGTGCTGCATTGTCTGCCAGCCTAATGGCAGCTTGTGCTTAGCAGAGCGCTCTGCCTATTCATGGCACCCAGGAGTTGCTTCTGCATGTACCTGTCTTTCTCCACAGTGTCTTGGGTCATGGCAATGCTGCCCTGGGTTCAGTTCAATTCTGTTTCCAAATAGTTGCCTTTCTTTCTCCCTCTCAGACATCAAAAACACCCTCCAGTTCTCAGTTGTTCCTCCCCCTTTATTTATTTTATTTTATTTTATTTTGAGAAAGTATGAATAAGGAGGGCTCCAAACATCTTTCCTTTGGAGCTCTGTTTCATCTCCCTCAGGTTGGCCAGCTGCTCGGCCATTGATAGAGGCCCTGTTCCTGAGGGTCTTACTGCTGCAGGTGCTGTGGCTGGGGGGACTAGGTTAAAAAAAAGGTAGTTATTGTTCACACTAGTACTGTTTTCATAGAAGCAGAGATCGCATTTTTTACCCTCTAATTCTGAATTCCATCCCTTGAGATTCATCCCAGTCTTGGGAGAGCTCAGAAAAGGTAAGGTATGTGTGCATGGGGATTAGATGGGAATGTTGGGTTTCCTGGTCCTGGTTTGAAATGTACAGTTTATGCTGTGCCTTGGAAGTACCAATATGGGTGTGGGAGTTTCCTGATCGGGGTGGCAGGGGCATCAAGGAGCTGATTAGTAATCTCCTCTGCATCCCCTTTAGGCCATCCTCGTGCTCAATGGCATTTCACTGAGGCACGTCACTAGGAAGCAAAGAAAAGTCATTCAAAAGGCAAAGGGCAGACCAGCGAGATACACGATAATGTTATTCACGAAGATGTTCCCCCCAGAAGTGCTGCAGAGTGGAAGTGAGTTGTGAGCTATGCTGGGGGCAATGATTGTGATGCCATTCCACTGAATGTCCATCACCTTGATCGATCGGTCCATCAGCCCTCACGGAGAGAGTGCCGATCACAACATGTCATTCGTGTTGTTCTAGCCAGTCCTTCAGCCACTTGCTGGCCAGGCTGTCAGTGGCTCCTGAATGTCCATAATAATAATAAAATAAAATAATAATAATAAAAAGTCAAGTAATTTCTCAGTCTTAGATTTTGCTTCATCTCCCTGCAGACATGCAGAAAGTACAGAGAAAAATAGATCAGGTTCTACCCTTCTTATCTGAAAGCTTAGCAGATCCCAATCTTTTTCTATGAACTATGTAAGCCAGTGAGATGCCATTATGCCACCTTTGTCTATCTGATTGCAATAATGATGAAGTGGTGTTTGATATACCTCAGTCAATTGCCTTAACAGCTGTACAGTTATGCTACCCCTACCCTAATCTTTTTCAGTACAAATCCATTTACAATGCTGTTAAAAGACATATATCTTTCAGACAAGAGCATTAGTCTCACTACCTGAAGGACATGCAACACCCATGTCTACATATAACTCATGTAAACTGAAAACTAACAACCTTGTTTTTCCCTTGTAACAACTGTTTCAATAAACTTTTGAATTTCACACTGCCATTTTGAGTATGCAAATAGAGTGGAGATGGGGCAGCCTTCACCGGGAAAGAGAGATATGGGGAGGGACAAGGAGGTTAGTAGATGAGTAGGTGTGCTTCATGGGTTTGTAGACAGTTGATGGTCGGGATTTCAGCATGAAACAGAAGCTGATTACCCAGACCATTCACCATCTTGAAAATTTGTTCAGAGGGAGGGGGAAGAATGAAGGGGGACTGAACTGGGCAATTGAGGGAGAGAGGTAGGGGTTGGTATTAGAAAGCCTCCCGCCTCACATCCTCCCCAAATGGTAGCGACTACTGAGCACTCAGAACAGAAGGTAGCAGAGTTGTATAGCATAATAATAAATTGTAAAAATGGATATTCACGCATTGAGGTGATCTTCCTCCTGCGTCATGGAGTAGGGTTGGGGCAAGGAATTGGACTGGGTTCCTACACAGTCGCTCTCAGGGTCTGGAGTTCTGAAGTGATCCAGGCTATGTGGAGAGATCTCTTGATTGTCTTCCTCCTCATCTTCCTCCTCTGATGAATAGAGGTCATCCTCAGAGGCCACCATTTCCTTGGTGGAGCCAGCAGCAATAGGACCCCACTGACCACAAGGGCATTGGGTTATGTAGTGGCATGCCAAAAAAAAATCCTGTCCAACACCTCAGAAAATGGACAGGTTACATGGGCACAGTCCAATTTGTTTCTGGCATCCATGGATTTTTTTGTTAATTTTCCTGAGCTGTCTGATCTTTATTTGGCGTTGGTCGGCATCCTGGCTGAGCCCCTTCTAGACTAACAGCTTAACAACATTCTCAAACAGTTTCTTATTATAGTGGGTGGTTGCAAGAGCTTGCTGTACTGTCGCTTCTTCCCAGATGGTGAGGAGATCAAGGATCTCACCATGGTTCCAAACTGCTGCGCAAGGCATAGTGTAACACTACTGGAGTAATATTGCATTCATATCCAGGAGCAAATGCACCAATCCTGGCTTCATGTCCATTTTTAAACTGGGGAGCAGACATCCACTGAACTTGCCCCAGAGCAATGGAGGGCACACAGGTAAAGAGGTCAGTTACTGATACCCACAAATCAGTGTGGGATAGCACTTGGAGGACTGCCAAAGTAGTGCACAGAAGCACTGTGTTGTGGCAAATACGGAGTTAGTGCACTTGAAGGGTTTGCGTCACATGTACATAGTCATTGTCAATGCACATTAACTCAAGTTAGTGCAGACTAACACACCTGTAGACAAGCCTACAGTATTAACGATGCCTGCAAGTCCATTAGTAATGGCTCTAATTGTTCAAAGAATATCTACATATGACCTCAGGGCTGCTCACATTAGACCTGAAGGAACTGTTCAGTGTTTTGCTAGTCTCACCTCCTTTGTGCATTTTTCTCTGTTTATTTTTTATCTTCCAACAGTCCTGAGATCCCACCCATCACAGTGCTGAACCTCTTTCAATAAAAAGAGCCTACACAAAGTAAGGATATAAAATGTTTTGTGGCACTTTACTCATGCGTATCCTCACTGCTAAGTGGTTGGTCCCACCCTTCCTATCTTGCTCATTTTGTAATTAATTTTATAACTTTGCTTCAAAATAGAACATAGGAACTTCTAAGGAAACCAAGGAAAACATACGGTCCAGTAAGACCTGCACTAGCTAATCTTAGGACTTTTTAATGTAGTTCCTCCCACCTCAAGTTCCCACAGTCTCAAATTAAATCAATTCATATATCGCCGTTTATCATCCTGGAAATCTAGCTCACAACTGTACTCTTCAATTCTCTCCTCCAGAAATGTGTCAGAATAATTCACACTTGCTTCTATCACTGTCTTTGACAATTTGTTCCATTACTCAGCAACCCTCTGTATAAAGAAATTCTGTCTGAACTGCTTGTAGATTAATACCTTCTTTAAAATCAATCCATTATCTCTGTTTTTGAGTAAATTATTATCTCAAATAGTGTCTTGGTGACAATCCATCTCTTTGCCTTCAGGATCTTATAAACCATAATTAGGGCCTTGTCTGTTAAGATGTATGCCCTGAGAAAATATCATTTTCAAATATTTTTAAATCTTCTCTTTCACTTAGGAAAAATATTTAGAAGTGCACAATAGTGCCTTTTTTCTTTTACATAAATTATCTATAAATCCAAAATAGGGGAAGAATTCAGATTGAAGTTGAAGTAGTTTACATCACTTCACAAAAGCAAAGTGGCCAAAGAAAGCTTGTATGTGTCAACATGGTGGTAAAGAATTACAATAAATGTGCTGTTGGTGGTTGCAAAGAATGGAATCTCTACAACCAGGAAGATAGGTCTTTCTGAATGCATCCGATGAAGTGAGCTGTAGCTCACAAATGCTTATGCTCAAATAAATTTGTTAGTCTCTAAGGTGCCACAAGTACTCCTTTTCTTTTTGCGAATACAGACTAACATGGCTGCTACTCTGAAACCTGTCAGTAGAGAGTGTTCACCTGTGAAAATCATTCCTTTTTGTGGTTCCTCACAATCTTGTTTTAGTGGTCTTTATAGTGTGGGTAAGAAACGCATCTAGTTTTAGCTGTGTTAACACTAATAGGACAGTATAAAGATTTTATTACTGCAGATGTTTCATCTCTTTGCAATAGCAGGGGTAGCGATATATACAATTTTACCCTTTTTTGAGTAGTTATGTACTTATTTGTATTGATATATATAATTATTATTATGAAGCACCTAGCTGTAATGACAATGAGCACTGGGAGGGGGGAAATCAGTAAGTAAACCACTCTCACAACACATATGAATTAATGGTTACTTTGATAGGCTGCTTAGAGTTATATAAATCTAGCTATCTCCACATTTCTTCTTTGTCCGCTAAGGCTTCGTTTACTCAAATAGTTACTGCATTATGATAGTTTCGATTTATCATTTCTTCATAAACTGCTTTGAGAGTCTCTCACACTTGAAGTATCTACATATCTCCCTCCCCACCCCACTTTACCACCCCTGTAACAGCTTTAACACCTGGAGACTGATTGTCCTCTGAATAAGGCTATTATATTGGTCATCTTTATGCTGTTTTTGGCATGTCTCCTGTATTAAGTGTGTTATCAGCAATCTTTGCCTATGGTTTTCTCATTTCTCTTGTTACAGTATTTAATGTTTGTACAACATTTTAAAGATGTGAAGAGCTATATATCACAAGTCTGTAAATTCAAGTTATTTCCAAATCTGTTTTCATCCCAAATTGAGATGAAAAGCTGAAATTTCAATTTTTGGGTGAAATGAAGAGTTCCAAAAAAATTTCAATTCAGAAATGGCAAAACATTTTGTTTCAGAATTTTTTGATCTAAATGATATAGTTTGATATTGTTGAATTGAAATATTTAGTTTCAGTTTGTTGAGATGATCCAAAATATTTTGTTTCAACTCAAGTGTGTTTCAAACTACGTTTCCCCGTTGTGATGCATTGCCTTGTAAGAGTTGTAGTTCAGATACCTCATGTCGCCATTCTCCAGTAAGGGTTGGGGGTCCCTGGATGGACAGTTTGATTAGAGGGGAGACCATGTTGCATTATGGGAGACGTAAACCAGACAAGGACATCGGCCTGAAGTAGAGAATGGAGGCCTCAGGCACGCAAAATACAGCTCCCATGAGGCAATATTATAACACAGAGAAATGTACTTCCTTGTGCTGAATTGACTCGAAATGAAACATCTCTGCTCCTCTGGTTTGTCCCCTCCTGATTTCCCTTATTCTTTGTCTGCCAACTTTTTTCTCTTTTCTTCTTCTGCCAGTATAGGATTGGTTTCAGTCTGAGAACAATCTGAGACTTGGTGCTAAATGTTAAGGGTAGTATAATTAAAGTACAGGAAAATATGGGAAAGAATCTTTTGTAGGGTTATGTGCTAAAACCCCACATAAAGACTAAGAGTAATTACTGCTGGGTCATGGTGATGTCTTGGTTGAACTACTTTTCACCTAGAATACAAAGATTGGAGCATTTTTGGCAGGGTGAACAAAGGAGCTTGCCAAGAGGTGGTCCTGGAGGTAAACCCTTCCAGTCTCAGGGCAGAAGATTAGCCAAGGTTTGTGTTGTATCATTGCTAACAAAAAAAAGCCAAAGTCAGTTTCTGGCAATAACTTGAGGTCCATGTGCTATTTTGATGATGGAATACAATGACAAGACAATATATTTTCCCTAGCTTCATTTTTGAAAAGAGCTGAACTGTTTGCACTGAAATAATAGTTTGTGATCATGCAATTACAGACTTTCATTATGCATATGCATAAGAGGGATGCACAGGAAACCATAATTCTGCCATTTCCTCATTTGAGTGCTTAACTCTGCAACGTTAATGATCTGCTAATGTAATTTTTTTGATGTAATGGTATGTACAGTATAATACAGTTCCTAGTGGATAAGATATGTTTATTTTTATATAGGTCTGTCCATAACTACTAAGATATTTTATAATGAAACAATATTCTGAAATCTCAGTTCTGAATCTTTTATAACTTCGCACTGTATTTTTGTGTAATCAAATCTTAATCTGGAAAGGGCCTATAGGGTGGTTCCAAATCAGATTCACTTAAAATATATTGTCCCGAGATTTCTATCAGTGAAGAGGACAGAAATATTGCAAGAAAAGTTCACAAAATTTTGGTGCATTTTAATCAGAAGTCTGAATCCTAGACTTCATTTGGTGTCACACCTGAATCACAGTCTAGTCCTAATCTGTACCAAACTTGCCTCTCAAATGTACTGTTTAAAAATCCATCTGCTGTTCTTTTAAGAAATAAGAGCTTGGATGTTGTATGAACCAAAAAATAAATAAAACCTACCAAACGAACAAAAAACGACCCAAATCACTGACTGCAGAGTGCCACTATACACAGACATTTGTCAAAACAGATTTTACCCTGTAATTGTGCTGAAAAAACTTTCTTATGATTGGAAAATGGAATTGTTTAGCTAGGTTTGATGGCTCTAGAATGTCACTGTTGTACACATTCACTTTAGTTTCAAATCAATCATTTAACCTGAATTTTACTTAAATTATGAAATAGAACACATTCATAAGTAAGAAAAAGGTGACTATCACCTTAGGTCAACAACAACAACAACAACAACAAACCCTGAAAACAAAGGACTAACGAGGCATGAGGCAAGAATGTCTAATATAAATACACATACAATTTTGTAAATAGTAATATCATATATATTTTAGAAAAGTCACATATAATATACTATTATGTGCTAAACTTCTATACAGTTTTAATAAACAAGTGGTTTTGCTTTTGTTTAAACATGAGTAGAACACTGAGCTTTGAAAAGCATGTTATTGATAACAGAACTGCAGCAAAATCAATAGTAAATTTGCACACACACTTCTCCGCTGTATGCTTATCCAAGAAATGACATTCAACTATAGGGCAAGATTTTGTCCCATATGTATGAGTTCCCTTTGTTCTCCCCATTTCTCACCATACAATACTGTTTGCTGTACCTCGGCTTTAAAGCAAGCAGAGTAAATCATGGCTTCACACAGTTCTCAGTGGCTTCATTAGAGATGTTATGCTTATTTGAAGGAGAGCAGAACATAGCCTAGGACCACAATCTTACAAGTGAAAATTATGAACAAGGTCTTCGTTGTCATCTACTGATCGCCAGAATCACAGCTCCACTTATGTTACTTGTGTTATGTACCCTTGGCCAATTTAGCAGGTGCATATTGGGGGGAGGAAGGGAAATAAGGAACTGCTCCATCTTTGCATAGCCCAAGTAAGAACCAGACAGAATTGCAGTCTCTGTACTCGTAAAGAGCATGGAGATTTTTTGTTCATTTCAGAAATGAGGTTCCAGCTGTGCACCTTTGGGAACTGGTATGTAGTTGTGACATAAGACCCAATCAGAATGTGGCTTTGGACAATCAGCATCCCCAGTCAGGTTCTAATTTAATTTCTGCAACTGCTGACCCATAAACCTATGCTTTTAGGGGAGAAAAAACATCATGGTACCATCTAAATTCCAGCAGGGTGACAAAGTCACCAGAAGCTGACATCACCAATGAAAATACAATCAGTAATAACACTGAATCACAGTGGACTCCAATCGCTGAGAGATTTCCATGGAATGTCAGGCCAACATTTTCAAAAGTGACCTTGGAGCGTGTGGACCTCTTTTTGTGTGTCCAAGCCTGAAGTTGGGCACCCAAAAGATAAGGCTGATAAAGTCAGAAGGCACTTTTCAAAAGTATAACTTTAGTGTATTTGAGTGATGTACAGGATAGCAGCAACAGAGTATTCAGAGTTGTCCCCATCTCTAGTACTGACTGAGTGAAAACAGTTTGCAGCATAAGGGTCTGATCCTGCAAGGTTCAGAGTGTCTTCAGTTTTCACCAGTTAGATCTGAAGGCGCAAATTATCTCATACCAAATGCTGAGCACCATGCTGTATTGGGCCCTTCCTGAGCTACAATGGTGTTAGTTCTCTTCCTATATCATTCCTATATCATTTAATTCTTTCTTGTAATGTGCTTTCTATCACAAAACAAATTTTAAATAAAGGCAAAGTAATGAAAATCAGAAACACGCACAAAAATAAGAAATATAAAACATGTTATTCTGTGTACAGCCTTCTAGAGCTGCAAAAATATTAACATTAGTATTCAGATCTATGAAACAGAATGATATTATTAAAGCAACTGAGGAGTTTTAATATTATAAATATGTATGACTATGGAACAGTAAGGAAATATATTCCGCTCAAAGTTCTCCTATTGCTGCATATTTTAATGAAACTTATTACAGTTTTTTACAAGTGCTCTAAATTATCCACTTTAAAATTAGATAAAAACTATTTAAGAAATAATTATGAGTATATGTTCATTAGATTGGAGTTGGAGGACTGAGAGATAAGGGCATTAGGTCAAGTCCTTCAATCTGCCTCCAGATACTATTTCCACTGTAATGCTCATAAGCACATTATGGCAATTGAATCTCAATATTTAGAGAATTCTAATTCACTTTCACTCTTCTCCACAAAACAGATTCATTCATAGAAAAAAACATGTGAAAACACAAAAATAGTATTCAAGCACATTCAGCTAGGGATGCTCCTCTTTACCCTGTCAGCCAAGCCAATCGGCATGCATGAGTAGCAGTTTGTAAATGTTGGTTTAGATTGTAATATTTACTTAATAATGGCATTGCTTTATCCTTGCTTTTAAGTTAATCACAAACAATCCTCCTCCCAGTCCTTGCCAGGAAGCCTCCCTTAAATCCATTGCAAATCATGAACATAATCTGTGTAAATAATTAATCTGCTTGAATCTTATTTCAGCAACACCTGCACCAACACTGATTACCAGATGTGTAATTGCATTTCTCTTGTATTTAAATAGATTTCCATTTACATTCTATTCTGGTGACCCTCCCTGTGATCCAGGGCAGGCTTTCTTGGCCTCTCTCTGGTTCCCTGATGGAAGTGGGTACTGAGATAAACTAATGCTATGTCAAACCACGAGGATGTACCTCGTTGACCAATTTCATCCAAAGTCAGCAGTCAATGCGAGTCAGTGAATTGACCAGCAGGGGACAAAATTAATCTCTCAAGCCCAGTTAATCAAGAAGCTGGACAATATATGAATTCAACTCTGCAGCTTTTCACACTGTTTCAAGGATTAAGAAACAAACTTACTCAGATAAAGAACTCGCCTTAGAGCTACACTGTTTTGATATCTTGACTAATACCTTCTATAGACAGAGATTTCTAAAATAAGTCTTCTGGCCTATTTTCTGGTTCTTCATAGTGATGATTTAGTTGTTGTTGGTCCTGCTTTGAGCAGGGGATTGGACTAGATGACCTCCTGAGGTCTCTTCCAACCCTAATATTCTATTATTCTATTATAGGTAATCTATATAAGAAAATGTTGGAATCTGAGGGGCTGGATGATTCAAGAGACTGGTAGGATAGGTGTTATCACAAAAATACCCAGTATATAAGAATTCTTATTGGAAGTCAAAACATAGCAAACAAGGATTGAAATTGACTTAGAAACTGAATTACTTTCTCACTCCTAGGGGTGTTATCTGCAGAGCATGGTTAGGTCACATTGATGGCTGATGCCAGGAAGCCTGAACTTTTGCTGCCCACTTTGTGGATGAATAGGGGCTTTTTTGTTAACTCAGCAACTTTCATAAACACCAAATCCACTTAAAAAGGTAGAAAAATAAAAACATTAGCTTCTGATGTGCTTTCATTTCCCTCCATTCATCACAAATGTATGGCCTTCTGTCTTTTCAGATACATCACATTAAAACAAGAAGCATTAGCATGGCTCTTGAGACTGCTGCTATAGTAAAAATTCACCTCAGGTATTTAAAGTCTCAACCTTAGATTAAGTGGGTTTTTTATAGGATTTTTCCCCCCAACCACATCTTTTCATTTGTTTTGAAATTACAAGATATTAGACCTTCCATAGTTTTGGGGTGGTTTTGTAGTTCTATGACTCAGTTGAGATTTTCCTGGCTGTTGCTGACAGTGGGGACTTGGATCTTTTGCCACATCCTTCACATTTTAAAACGAGCTATTGTGAATGCTCCATAAAAATATTGCATACTAACATAATAAAAGCTCTGTACTACTGACCAAGAGGGCATATAATAAATCATCATGTTGCAGATCCAAATATCAGCTTGCAAGAAAAAAAACTGTAGCAGTGAAGTGGGTCAAGAGTTTTTTTTTTTTTTTTAAGGGCTGGAATTGTGTATTTCTGGAACAGACTGATCCTTGGATACAAACACATGGCTCTCATCATCTTCACTGGGAACCCTGAGCATGCATCAGATGCCAGAATTAGGACTGAAAAAGGGGTTCAGGATGTGATATTTAGATCCACTTCTGCAACCTACATCTTGTCATTTCAGGCACATTCATATCCATATTTTTAGTTCAGACAATTGTAAAGATCGGACCACGTAGGATTTGCATTTCAAACATCCCTAAAATTCAGGCATGTTGGCATTTAAGGTTTGGGTTTGAGCCCATCTCAGAGATAATAGAAAATATATTTGTACAATGATCAGGATCTGACTTGAAGTTACAAACAAGCCTTTTACAGAGGTACATACAAATAAAATCACCAGAACCAAAATGGCCACAAAATATTCTGCCTGCGTGGGATGAAACCCTAGCACTTAGACGGTGCCAGAGCTTTAACATAGCACCAATCATGGAAGTTCTGAAAGAGATAAAGGAGTTTAGGTACCCAATTTTCACTTTAGTCACCTCAATCCCAGATTTAGGTGCCACCAGTATTCACAAAACACCCCCTCAGCTGTCACCTCATCTTGTAGATGCCTGAACTCACTCGGTGCCTAAGTTTTTTGCGTGTAAAAGATCACTAGGTGCCGATGTTTGTGCCTCTGGGTGTATGCACTAGTGCCTCACTGTAGGTGTCCAGATGCCTAAGCCCCAGCGTGGTTCATGAACCAAAGGAAGATAGGTGTTCCTCCACTCAACTTGCTGGATCTGGTAGTTGTTCTCTCCACACAAAAGAGCACTGGTGGTGGAGGAGGTCCCTCATATCTTTAAACCCAGTGGTTAAAGTATTTGCCTTGGCTGTGGGAGTCTTCCAGTTTAAGTTCCTTCTCTGCCTGATGCAAAATGTTTCAACAGGGATCTGCCAACTCTCGGGTGAGTGCCCTAACCAGTGGGTGTGCATGCGGGACAGCGAGCATGCATGCAAGCATGAAAGTGACGCTGTAGCCTGGTAGTTAGAGCACTCACACAGGATGTGGGAGATCCAGAGCCCAATTCCCCTGCTGTAATGACTAATTATTTATCTACAGTGGCACAACTTCAATGGGAGAGATTGAGGGACCCTCATCAGAACATCCTGCAGCCCAGTGGTTAGGGCACTCACCTGAGATGTGTGTGTATTTTTTGCATACCTTTCCCCATCCCCATGCTTCTAGCCTGGTTCCTTATGTAGAGACAGTTTCTCTCTTTTACATTGTCTTGGCCATTTTACTTTCTACCATTCAACATAGAAACACATCGTATTTCCTTGTGAGAATTCACCACAAACAGGCTAACTCCTTTAGGCACACTACTGGGAAATATAAAGAAAGTCTGATATCTGTAGGCATATTGTTCTTAGCCCCAATAAAACTCTTTCCTGTGTCTCTGTCAGTCTCCCTATCTCCCTCAAGCCCCCCACCTTCCCACACACCCATCTGCTGGCTTTACAAAGGCAGCAATTTTTCAGAGCAGCTCAATCTAACATCTAATTTCAGTTGTCCTGCCAATCAAACATCGTAACTGACCATCCATGTTTACATACATCAGATTTGGCATGCACAAAAACTTGAGAGCAAGACTGTTATCCTTTGAGGACAGGGCAAGAATCAATGGGCTTAAATTGCAGCAAGGGAGGTTTAAGCTGGACACCAAGAAAAACTTCCTAACTGTCAGGGTAGTTAAGCACTGGAATAAATTGCCTAGGGAGGTTGTGGAATTTCTGTCTTTGGAAGTTTTTAAGAGCAGGTTGGACAAACACCTGTCAGGGATAGTCTAGATAATACTTAGTCCTGCCTAGAGTACATGGGACTGGATTAGATGACCTCTCAAGGTCCCTTCCAGTCCTATGATACTATGTGCACACACAATTTTGAAGGGTGAGGCCTCTTTGAAAATGTGGCAGTAAAAATCAAATGTAAACACACAAAAGCTAGGAAATGTAAAGTTAAATATCTTCAAAACATAGGAGTATTCACTCTGGAAGTGCTTGCACCCAATCAGGGGAAAACCAGTATCAGATGACTTCTCACCAACTGCAACTCACCAATTTAGTTTGAATATCAACTGCTTGTATAGAAGAAGATCTAGTCATCCTCCACATTTTCTTCCTTTATCTCTTCAGTGGGGGAGAGTTTCTTCCCCCTCTCACAGACGTTTTGTTTTCTTTCCTCTGGATTGGAATGGAGGCAGGTGGCAGCTGCCATCTCTTTCTCCCTCAACATGGCACAGGCTTTGGAGAGGGGAGGCCGCACAGGACATTCCTATTCACTCTCCTTAATTCTTTGGCTCCCCTGATGGCTGAGCACAGTGCTGCCGAGTGGAACCCTTATTTTCATGCAACAGTTGTCAGGCACCTATCAGCGGGGCAAGGAGGAAATGCTGGCAGCAGCACTCCTGGCTCTGAGGGTAAGCTACCTCACTTCTTCCCCAGCCTGTCCAGATCAGCCTGAAAAATGTGGAGGGGGGATTCCTTATTGTTACATTTTTATAACCTTAATGAGGTATATTTTAAAACCAGGCTATGTCCCTTTCCCTGGGAACAGCTTTAGACCACAAAACACTATTGCATCTCATGAACCAGTAATCAGACAATTATCGGAGCAAATGAAAATTTTATTTTGCATGCACAGCCTGCAGGCATACATTTGTGCGGGTGCAAACTGTGCCAGCAGAAAAGGGAGACCAGGTTCTGGCTGAATATACAGCCCACTACCTGCTCCACCTGTGCCTCAGTACTCAGATACATATGGGATTTTGCCTTCACTTCCTTGCCTTTGTGGCTTCAGATCAGGCCCTTGGCTTTTTGCAGACACATTTTTTGGTGTGCTTTCCTGCTAATGCTATTTTCATGATTTATCTCAGTTTTAAAACTCAGAAAAGTGAAAGTGGAAAAGCCTGTAAATCCAGCTGGCAGCGGGATGGGTCTACTATACTCTTCTTCTTGGTTTGAAATATTCATAAATGCACAGGCAGAGAGACAAGGACCTGTAATCGTCTTTTCTAGTGACAGCACATTTCAAAGACAGTTAAAGGACAAATTTGAGATTTAGAATTATATAAATATATAAAACATGTATGGCTCTCTGCCCAGTTTTCTATCATAAAGTGAATGGATTATGGTAGTTATGATAACACTTTACAACAGTCCTGCTGTAATTTTATATTTAGCTAAAAATACAATACAAGAATAAATGATGTCTTGTATAAATATATGTGCATGCAGACACACACACACACACACACACACAAGTATGAGGGCATTATTCAGAAGACACACTAAGCATAAAATAAGCATCCAAAATATATTGAGGTCTCCCCCTCCATTACCTATAACCAGCTTTTGCTCTCCCTCCTCGCAACTCAACACAGGTGTTATTTGTATAGTGTGAGTGTCCGGTACAGCCAATTAAAGGAGTTGGGTTTCTGGCTTCAAGTTGCTTACCGGAGGTATGCAAATACTGAAATAATTATTTTTTAAAAAATCATTCAATTCACACATGTTAACGAATATTCATAGATTATTTACTCAGCTCTGTAGACTTGAGAAAGAGGGGAAGGGGAGTATTGTTAAATAATTTATTTTTAAAATATAGCAAAAAATATTTAAAATTATTCTCTGAATATTATTTGGCCAACTAAAAATCCAAGTAGATAATGGACAGATGAAGAATGAAAAAGGAACGCAAACAAGTAGTTGAAAGGTGAAGCTTAGTATGCATCTTTTTAGCTGCATTTTTTTCAGTTTCAGCAAACTGGCATTTTTCAGTGAAAATGGTTTGTTGAAAATTCCTGCCCAGTTCTAATCTGTACACGTTTACCAGTTGTGCATTATATTGGTTTAGCCAGCCACACTATTTGAATTTGGTATGTAACAAGGATTCTCTAATTTAGAGTTGGTTGCCTCATAAAGCATTCTGTGCCTCTGTTTCAGTAACTCTTGAGCTATTAGCACCAATTAACTTTCCAGTTTATGGAAGGGATGCTACCAAACTTATGTCATTATTGTGGGGATCTGTTAAAACTGGGCTGGTCTAAAGCTTCTCTATACCCCCATGCCTCTTATGCTGGATCCCTGAATGGCAATATAATTAAAGAATTAAAGAACAGGATGAAATATATAGTGATTAAAGACTTTAAAAGGTTAATTTGGTGGTGGGTGATGTATTTTATTCAGACTTGTCTAGACTTTTTTCTAAGCAGTTTGTGCATTCCTGATTTGAAGACATACCCATATGTCAGAATTTATTCCTTAATCTGTGTTTATAATTCATGTTTTTGTTGTTTAATTATACAGAGCTAGCTGCATATTCCTGTGTTTAATGTGCCACTGAAGTAGTTCTGTACCCTGTGGATTCTGAATAATGTCTACTTACTTTACTGGGAAAAGTAAATGTGACAAATGTGAAAGAGAACTGTATTATTTGTATTAATATTATATGTATCTCTGTCTGTCTGATTATTGTCATGTCTGTTTCATGGATACAAAGAGTTAACGTAACAAGGGAAGTTATTCAGGCCTGGTCTACAGTACGCGGTTATTTCGGAATTAGCCGAGTTACCTCGAAATAAAACTGGTTCCGTCCACATGACCAAACCAGTTTTTTTGATATAAAGGGCTCTTTGATCCGATTTCTGTACTCCACCTCGGCAAGTGAAGTGGCGCTAAAATTGAGATCGCAGTTCCGGGTTACAGGTACTGTGGACGCAATTCGACGTTATTGGCCTCCGGGAGCTATCCCAGAATGCTCCCTTGTGACCGCTCTGGACAACACTCTCAACTCCAATGCACTAGCCAGGTAGGCAGTAAAAGCCCCAGGAACTTTTGAATTTCCTATTTGGTCACCCTCAGCACAGGTGACAATCAGCACAGTCCACCATCACAGGCGACCATGCAGAGTCCACCATCACAAGAGACCACACAGTCCCGGATTTGCAGATGAGCTCCAGCATGGTCGGAACGTGAGGTACTGGATCTCATCACATGTTGAGGAGATGAATCTGTTATGGCAGAACTACATTCCAAAAAAAGAAACGCAAATACGTACGCTAAAGTCTCCAGGGCCGTGACGGAAAGAGGCTACTCCAGGGACACAGAGCAGTGTCGTACAAAAATCAAGGAGCTCAGGCAAGCGTACCAAAAAGCCAGGGAGGCGAACGGGCGCTCTGGGTCACAGCCTCATACATGCCGCTTCTACCGTGAGCTGCATGCAATTATGCGGGGTGATGCCACCACTACCCCACCACTGTCCGTGGACACCTGCAAGGGGGGAGTAGCATGGAGTGAGGAGGATGAGTTTTTGGAGGAGGAGGAGGAGGAGGAGGACAGTGCACAGGCGGCAAGTGGGGAATCCGTTTTCCCCCCTAGCCAGGAACTATTCTTAACGCTGGAGCCAATAGCCTCCCCGCACTCCCAAGGCATGCTCCCAGACCATGACCCTGGAGAAGGCACCTCTGGTGAGTGAGAGCTTGATCGGGTGGGAGGTGGGGGGAAACCCAGCCATGCTGGGCTTTTCACATTTAGTTTAAAGGGCTCATCCCTTCTCAGAGCCACATGGTGTGTGTGTGTTGGGGGGGGGGGGGTGTTGTGTGAAGTGATCATCCCAGAGAGCCCACAGGCCCTCCTTTTATATGGCAAACCCACCAGGCACTGCTTGCTATGGGAAAGGGGGCCCGGCAGTTTGAAAGCATTGAAATGAATGGGAAAGAAGCAGCATGCTGAAGAAGCAGCCCACACAGTAGATTTGCCCACTCCAAACTGATTCCCTAGGGCTTACCATGGCTGCCTGCAAGCTGAATTCTGTTGCCTGGCCGCATGTGCTGGCTTACTCACACCAAAGTGGCAGGCACTTCAGTATAAGAGGCAAAATGTGACTTTGTACAGAAAGAACATGTGCTGTGTACTATGAATTACCTGTTTCACTGAGAAACAGTGTCCCCTTTGTTCTCTAAAATGTATCTTTTAAAAATACTACCCTCCCTTTTTCTCCTTCCGCAGCAAGTGCAAATGTTTCAAAGCAGCCCCTATCTACTCTGTCCCAGAGGCTGGTCCCAATTAGAAGGTGGAAAAAATGAACTCAGGATGACATGTTTGCCGAGCTCATGCGGTCCTCCCGCACTGATAGGGCCCAGCTGAATGCGTGGAGGCAAACAATTGCAGAGTTGTGTAAAGCGTTACATGAATACGAAGAGAGGCGGGACGCATGCGATGAGAGCAGGCAGGATGCTATGGTCAAGCTCATGGGGGAGCAAACTGACATGCTCCGCTGTATGGTGGATCTAATGTGGGAAAGGCAGCAAGACCACAGACTGCTGCTGCAGCCCCTGTATAACAGCCCTCCCTCCTCCCCAAGTTCCATAGCCTCCTCACCCAGACGCCCAAGAACATGGGGGGTGAGGGGTGGGGAGAGGCTACGCAGACCCACACAGTCAACCCCAGAGGATTGCACAAGCAGCAGAAAGCTGTCATATCCTACATTTTGATTTGGTTTCTGTACTTGTCCTTACCTCCTTCTCCACCCCCCCAACTCAATGCCCCCCATCCCCCATCTAGCTTCTGATTTCTCTCAATGTTTTGTGCAACAAATAATAAAGAACAGTTTTTAAACACTTGTGACTTTATTTCCTTTCATGTATGTAGGGGGCGGGTAACTTTAAGAGAAACAAACACAACTGTCACACCGTACCTTGGCCAGTCATGAAACTGGCTTTCAAAGCTTCTCTGATGTGAAGCGCGCCCTGCTGTGCTCTTCTAATCACCCTGTTGTCTGCCTGTGCGAAACTGGCCACCAGGCGAGTTGCCTCAACCTCCCACCCCACCATAAATGTCTCCCCCTTACTCTCACAGATATTGTGGAGCACACAACAAGCAGCAATTACAATTGGAATATTGGCTGTGCTGAGATCTAACCGAGTCAGTAAACTGCACCAGCGCACTTTCAAACGTCCAAAAGCACTTTCTACCACCATTCTGCACTTGCTCAGCCTATAGTTGAACTGCTCCTTACTACTGTCCAGGGTGCCTGTGTACAGCTTCATGAGCCATGGCATTAAGGGGTAGGCTGGGTCCCCAAGGATATCTATAGGCTATTTTAACATCCCCAACAGTAATTTTCTGGTCTGGGAAGTAAGTTCCTTCCTGCAGTTGTTCAAACAGACCAGAGTTCCTGAAGATGCAAGCGTTATGCACCTTTCCCGGCCATCCCTCATTGATATTGGTGAAATGTCCCTTGTGATCCACCAGTGCTTGCAGCACCATGGAAAAGTACCCCTTGCGGTTTATGTACCGGCCGCCCCGGTGTTCTGGGGCCAAGATAGGGATACGCATTCTGTCTATCACCCCGCCGCAGTTAGGGAACCCCAGCGAATTAAAGCCATCCACAATGGTCTGCACATTTCCCAAAGTCACTACCCTTGATAGCAGCTGGTCAATGACTGTGTTGGCTATTTGCAGCACAGCAGCCCCCACAGTAGATTTGCCCACTCCAAACTGCTTCCCGACTGACCAGTAGCTGTCGGTCATTGCAAGCTTCCACAGGGCTATTGCCACTTTCTTCTCAACTGTGAGGGCTGCTCTCATATGTTGTCTTTGTGCTTCAGGGCAGGGGATAGCAAGTCACAAAGTTCCATGAAAGTGGCCCTACGCATACGAAAGTTTCTCAGCCACTGGGAATCATCCCATACCTGCAACACTATGCAGTCCCACCACTCTGTGCTTGTTTCCCAGGCACAGAATTGGCGTTCCAGGGCATGAACCTGGCCCAACACCAACATGATCTCCCAATCACCACATGCTGTGCTTCTAGAAAAGTCTGTTTGTTCATGTCATCATCACTATCGTAATCACGCTGTCGTCGCTTCCTCGCCCAGTTTTTCAGGTACTACACATACTGCTGGATAATGCGCGAGGTATTTACAATGGTCAAAACTGCAGCGGAAATCTGAGTGGGCTCCATGGCTATGGCGCCTGCATGGGTAATCATGGAAAAAGGGCATGAAACGTAGAAAAGCAGAGTGGCAGCGGAAGAGGTGCTGTTTGCTTCACGATAGCCGAAAAAAGGCGGGAAATGGTTGTCTTCTGTAGCTTTCATGGAGGCGGGAGCCCAGGATAGACAACATGGAGAAGCTCGGTAGCACGGCAAGAGTGGGAGAGCAGAGTTGGCGGCGCAAGCTGTGCTGCTCGGTTCACGATGGCCGAGCAGAGTTGGTGGCGGAAGTGTTCGATGAGGAAGAGAAAGAGTAGATAGTAGAGATTATATAGGAAGACAAGAGGAAATGTGAGGTGTATTCATAGTAGCAGGAGAGCAGTGGTGCACCGTCTGCTGAAAGCAGTATGGCGTCTGCATGCCAAAAAGGCGCGAAACGATTGTCTGCCGTAGCTTTCACGAAGGGAGGAGCGACTGACGACACGCATCAAGAAACACCCGCAAGAATGTTTTTGCCCCATCATGCACTGGGAGCTTAACCCAGAATTCCAATGGGTGGTGGGGACTGTGGGAACTGTGGGATAGCTACCCACAGTGCACCTCTCTGAATTCGATGCTAGCCTTGGTACTGTAGACGCACTCTGCCAGATTCACGTGCTTTAGTGGGGACACAGATGACCGAATGTATAAAATCGCTTCCAAAAATTTGAATAGAATAATTTTGAAATAATTTTGTACTGTAGGCATACCCTCAGCTGTAGGAAGGCAGACATTCTGTGCAGACAACCCAACCACTAATACTTAACCAAACAATGCAGGTGTGAAGAGCTGTTGTCCAAGGAGAGACTACCACAAAAAAAGGCTATTGACTTGCTAATGACTCTTCTTCTTCCTTTGAAAGGCAAGAGAGGTGATTAGCAACTTTCAAATTCCCAAAGACAGATTAGTGAGCTAGTGAGTGCAAATGGCTTGGTGTAAGTCTGAGGCCAGGTCTACACTACAGACTTACATGGGTTGGAATGATGCTGGTTCTGGCGAGACCCAACAGAGTGCCAATTCAGGACAAGTTGCTTAAAGCAGGGCAGTTACCACCCAAGGCTGGGGTTTCTGTGCACACCAAGGCAAACCAAACTAGCCAAACAGAGGAGACTTTGGTTTTACCCCACTGGCTAACCACAAGTCACACAAGCAATTCCCTTAAACATCCCAGTTTCCCAGTATCATTACCAGTGCCACTTGTTATGGGGACAAATGGTTATGAAAACCAATACCCCAGTAAAAGAAAAAAAGTTCTCTCAATCCAAAAGGACCAAGCCCCAGACCCAGGTTAATATACAAATCAGATCTTACCCGCAATTCACACTGTTGCCAATCCTTTAGAATCTAAAATCTAAAGGTTTATTCATAAAAGGAAAAGCTATAGATGAGAGCTAGAATTGGATAAATGAAATCAGTTACATGCAGTAATGGCAAAGTTCCTGGTTCAGGCTTGAAGCAGTGGTAGAATAAACTGCAGGTTCAAATCAAGTCTCTGGAGTACAACCACAGCTGGGATGGGTCTTTCAGTCCTTGGTTCAAAGCTTCAGTGTAGCAAAGTTCCTTCAGAGGTATGAAGCAGGATTGAAGACAAGATGGAGGAGCTGCAGCAGCTTTTTATATTCTCTTGCCATGTGGTCTTTCTTTCTTTTCCAAAGACAAGCTGTCCATCACCTGGCCTGGAAAAACCTCAGAGTTCTGTCCATAGGCATGTCCCTGCATACCTTGCTGAGTCACAAGGCGTGTCTGCCTTCTTTCAATGGGTCACTTGTATAGCTGATGGTCCTTAATGGGCCATCAAGCAGGCTAGGCACAGCTGACATCAACTTGTCTGGGGTGTCACACAGAAGCATAGCATAAATTTGAAATACCGACAGTATAGAGCCATTATTCATAACTTCAGCTACAAAAATGATACACATATACAGATAGTATAATCATAACCAGCAAACCATAACTTTGTCTTAGACACCTCATTTGACCCCCTTTATATAAGATTCGGTGCCACTACAGGACCTTGGTTGCAACAATGATCTATATGGTCCCAGTTCAAGTCAATAACGTCACATGGGTATAACTACATTGCATCAGGGATGTGAAAAAGCCACACCCTTGAGTGACATAGTTATTCCAACCTAACTCCCTGTGTAGACAGCCCTAAGCTGAACGGATATACCTACTGCCTCTAGTGAAAGTGGATTAACTACACCAATGGGAGAAGCTCTCCTGTTGGCATAGCAGCATCTTCACTTAAGTGCTACAGTGGTGCAGCTGCATTGGTGTAGTGTTTTAAGTGTAGACCTGCTCTGACATGCCACCAGCAAACCATTGCAGCAGACACTGATTTACAATGTGGTCTATAGTTTGTGACTGGTGTCTCTCATATTCCAGAGGTGTAAGAGATAATAGTATCTGCCATGCCATGTTCTGAAAAGTTCCATGTGGACCATTGTTTCTACGGTAAGTGAAGCCTGTCTGGTCAGTAATCAGGTGTTTGTTTTGGACATTAGCATTAATCTCAGAATTCTTTCCAAGCCTCCTCAGGATTGAATGAGGATGATTTAAGAGTTTTAGCCAAATCCCAAAAAGGCTTTTAAAATTTCAGGCGTGTCTTCAGAAGATTCTGAAGGTCCTCATGAATTGGTAAGTAACTCACAACTTGCCCATGATTCGACTGTACTCACGAGTTCTGTCTCTCTTTCTCTCCAGATTTTGGGTAGTGATATATGTGCCAGAGTGGATAACCATTGAACAGGTGTTGATTTTAATGTTCCAGTTATCATTCTCATCATGGGAATTAAGCTGCATGTCCAGATATTAATTATGTGAGCTGCCTGCCCAGACTGGTGCACAATATTCAGCAATTAAGTATACCACTACTGGAGTTGGTGTTAGAAGTGTGTGCGCATCAGCGCTAATGACTCTGATCCACCGTAACAAACCTATAGGAGAGAAGAATGGAAAAAAACCCAGAGAAAGGACAGAAAGAGACAAAACTGTTAGAATTTGCTGTTAAAAGGGAGGCTTGCTCCAGAACAAGAAGACAAGACTGGGCAGGAGGAACAGGGGTGCCAAACAATCTGGGACTCTGCAGAAGATGCTAACATAGAACAAAAGGTCTCTCAGGAATACAGTAGTAAGAAAAGTGAGATATGGCCTTGAATGCAGATGTTCATTATTTTTCTGTAGATATGTTTATCTGTGGTGCTTTATCTGTAAGCAAAGCATAAGTGATTTAGAAGGGCCTTTGTAAAGTTTCTGCATTACTTGCTTTAACTGTCACAAAGTTTCCAAAGTGTGAAACAGTAATGCAGAGGGTCCACTTCTTTGGAGGAATTCTAGGAAACATCCATTAGCTACTGGGGAGATTTTGGAGGGCCAATACTAGTTCTAAGGCCAAGGTAGTTTGACTGCAGAATCCCATATCTCAGGATGAGGTGCATGACAGAGGATCTGCACTCCCAAGAGAGTGCCTAAAAACCCAAAGTTTGAAACTAGAGCCGGGCAGAAATTTTCTGATAGAACATTTTTCCATCAGAAAAAGTCAATTAGTCAAAATTGACCCTTTTGCAGGAATCGGTCAATTTTGACAAAATTCTGATGGAAACCTGCCTGGGTTTCTGTCTTCCCAGCTCTTAAGCAGCCTGCCTGGTCGGCTTCCATGGAACCAGCGCTCCCAGGCTCTGGGCAGCCCATCAGGCAAACAGCCCTAGAGCCAGGAGTCCCAGGCTCCCAACTCGTTTGCAATCCAGAAGCACTGGGAACCTTGATTCCCAAGCTCCAAGGCTCCCTGAGCTGCCCAGCTTCACATCTGGAAAGCTGCCATTTTTGTTCAGTTTTGGAACAAAACATTTTTATTTATTTTTAATTTCAGAAATTCCAGACCCAGCCAACCCAAGCACGTGGGATCCAAGGTCTGGGTCTATTACAGCAGCCTGGTGACTATCCACAAGGGGCAACTCAGCCAGGGCTGTTACAGTAAGCTTTTACTGTTTGTTTACTCTTGTTAGCTATACAGAGTCAATACAATCATGGCAGAGTGAATTGTATCCTGTTCTGGTTTAGGTGTAAAAACTGTTCATAAATTTTCATTGACATTGAACAGGAATGCCATACCTATCTGAACTTTCAAAAAGAAAAGGAGTACTTGTGGCACCTTAGAGACTGACAAATTTATTTGAGCATAAGCTTTCGTGAGCTATAGCTCACTTCATCGGATGCATTCAGTGGAAAATACAGTGGGGAGATTTATATACACAGAGAACATGAAACAATGGGTGTTATCATACACACTGTAAGGAGAGTGATCACTTAAGATGAGCTAATACCAGCAGGAGAGCGGGGAGGGGGTGGGCAGTAGAAAACCTTTTGTAGTGATAATCAAGGTGGGCCATTTCCAGCAGTTGACAAGAACGTCTGAGGAACAGTGGGGGGGGGAAGGGGGGATAAACATGGGGAAATAGTTTTACTTTGTGTAATGACCCATCCATTCCCAGTCTCTATTCAAGCCTTAGTTAATTGTATCCAGTTTGCAAATTAATTCCAATTCAGCAGTCTCTCGTTGGAATCTGTTTTTGAAGTCTTTTTGTTGTAATATTGCGACTTTTAGGTCTGTAATCGAGTAACCAGAGAGACTGAAGTGTTCTCCGACTAGTTTATGAATGTTATAATTCTTGACGTCTGATTTGTGTCTATTTATTCTTTTACGTAGAGACTGTCCAGTTTGACCAATGTACATGGCAGAGGGGCATTGCTGGCACATGATGGCATATATCACATTGGTAGATGTGCAGGTGAACGAGCCTCTGATAGTGTGGCTAACATGATTAGGCCCTATGATGGTGTCCCCTGAACAGATATGTGGACACAGTTGGCAACGGGCTTTGTTGCAAGGACGTTCTTGTCAACTGCTGAAAATGGCCCAACTTGATTATCACTACAAAAGGTTTTCTACCCCCCGCCCCCCCGCTCTCCTGCTGGTATTAGCTCATCTTAAGTGATCACTCTCCTTACAGTGTGTATGATAACACCCATTGTTTCATGTTTTCTGTGTATATAAATCTCCCCACTGTATTTTCCACTGAATGCATCCGATGAAGTCAGCTGTAGCTCATGAAAGCTTATGCTCAAATAAATTTGTTAGTCTCTAAGGTGCCACAAATACTCCTTTTCTTTTTGCGAATGCAGACTAACACGGCTGCTACTCTGAAACCTATCTGAACTTTGTACCTTTGAAAATCTCTTACAAAACTGTTAGCTAAACTCTGAAAATCCCAGAAAAATATCTGCAGTTATAAGTGCCCAAAGGAGATAGATCCCCAACTTTCAATGAGAACTTGGCACCTAGCTCCAGAAGATGCCTTCAAAATTCCCAGCTTCCATTATGAGTGGAAGGCAAAGCTAGAAAGAACTCCATTTGGCTTTAAAATCCCAAGGTGAGTGATCATAGCTGGCATTTATTTAACCACCGTCTCCTCCATCTTTTTTCCTTGTAAATTGAAAAGTTGAGATATGAAACCTCTCAATGCCAATCTAGACTATAACCACACTATTCAACACACAGCATTATAAGTACATGAGTTTTCTTCACACATACTGTGCAATTTATCACAGGATAGGAGAAATAATGTATTAGTTGCAGTCTGAGATATTAATCTCACTTTTCATCAAGCTTCGGATGTTTGGTGAACATACTGTGCTGTCCCATAGAAGTTAAATTAAAAGACAGATGGGGGTAGGATATTCAGTATTACAGGTGAAAGGCTATGCTTTAATTTGGCAAAGTGAGTTTAAATTAGGCCTTAGAATAGGTTGGTTCCCTATTATTTTGTACCATTATCTTGGCTTTAGAGAATACTTTCAAACACCTATACTTGTCAAATCTTCCACAGCCATCTGATTGTCTCCTTAACAGAAAATGAGAGAAGCAAAATGTCAAGAAGAGCAAGGATTATCTTAACCTTGTACTACACTGATCAGAACTCTGTTCTAAGTCAATGATTGTAAAACTTGTTCAGAAAAGCCTGATGACTCAGTCTCCCAGAATGCTAATCTTCAAAATCAGTGCAGCAAGAGGCAAAGGGATTAAAATCACATTCACTTGTAATGAGACCCATCATTAAAGGCAGACCACAATCCATTGACATGAGGTGCCTAGAATGTGTAATTATTTTTACTTTAGAATGATAGGTTTCAGAGTAGTAGCCTTGTTAAATAAATAAATTTGTTAGTCTCTAAGATGCCACAAGTACTCCTTTTCTTTTTACTTTAGAAGTCGCTTTAATATCCAGAATTTAGAATCATTGTTCTCTCATTACCTTTAACCTATTATTTCCACTCTATTCTCTTGCAATTTGGCTAATTCCTTAATACAGCTTTCAGTTTGCTGCAGATACTTGAGTCATGGCTTTATGTTATATAGGGACCTTTTTTTTCCCCTTTAAATGAGACGAGCAACTTGGTCATCATACAGGTTCAGCTTATTCACCAGATACTTTTTAATAATCAAAATGAAAAAAATTGGGTTCTTCTAAAACATGTTTTTTCTACTTTCTTCACTTATAATTCCCCTACTCCCTAATTTTTTAGAATACTAAAAAATGGGAATTAACCAGATCTTCCAAATATTTGTCCTGTTTTTCTTTTCTCTCTCTTTCTTTTCTAATGTTAGTGTATTTTACCCACAGCCAAACAAACCGTTAATTTATTTGGGGGCGGGGAATAGGATAGGACACTACATGATTAATTAGCCAAAGTATACGTGCCAAATGCAAATAAAGAAAGAAAGAACAGTGCCAAATTATGCACGCTTCACATTCACTAAGGCTGAGCTGAAAAATACAGTCTGGAAATGTACAGATTTCTACCAAGTCCTTCTTTTATACTCAAGGGACTAATTCTCATTTCAGCCACACAGCAATTTATTTTTATCATTGAAACTGGGAAACAAGCTGGCAAACATTTCTGAATCTTAATTAACCCGTTTAAAAACATTTCACAGCCACAGACTTGAAACATGTTAATTCGGGATTTTTATTTGGTCTAATCTCTCTCTCTCTCTCTCTCTCTCTCTCTCTCACACACACACACACACACACACATATACTTGTTTTATTTCTGCTGAAATTAGGATCTTTTTATCTTCTAAAAATGAGCAGTTATGGCTCTTGTGTGAATTAGTGGGAAAACAGGAGCAATATTCTGAGAAATCATATCTAACTTACATTAGATATTATATAATTAAAGTAATGAAGAGAGATTTCCAGATGGAGTATCACACACATACAGTGTATTGTTTTTCAGAAATTCTGATATTTCCATATATGCAGGTTGGTACACAAACAAAAGTGCAGCCTATTAATTCCTGTTTCTTTTAAGACCTAACTCTACTCTAGTGCGTTACACTGCAATTCTGGATTTATTAACGCTAAATAATAGTACAAAATGACTGTAATTACAATTACCTTTCCTTTCAGTTTCTCCCTGTCTCTCAAAAGACTCCCTTGAAGGCTTTAAAGCAAGATAGCTAATAAAATAGATGACTGAATGCTTTAACATAGATGTCATATGACAGGTCTGTAAGCATCAGCAGCAAATTGACTATTGGGCTATATGGCTCTTCTGATATTCAATGGATCAGACAGTTTGTCCTGAGTTACCCTTGATAGAAACATATACAATTCAGAATAGTTTTGGGAGGAGAAGGTTGGAAGGGAGAGGTGGAAGACTTAATTGATCATTTTAAACTATAAGTATTTTTTCAGTGTAAGTCATAGATTCAAAAGAGAATTATTTCTTTCCTTTTGGGTACTTATTGAATTTTATTTTTGTCACCAAGTGTACTCACAACTGAGAACTGCGGTGTCAAATGGGGGAAAAATAAGAACCACAAGAAGACATATGCCAACTACTCTTAATGCAAAACAAAGGCTCTTGCAATAATGTCATAATTATCAGCTGGAAACTTGCCACACAATGTGTAAAAATAGCCATGCGCCATCTGGTAATCATTTTTGAGGCAAAATGGAAATTAAGGGCTACAACAAAATTAAAAATTCCTGTGCACAGGAATGTGGCAGAATCACCATAGGGTACATATACCATTTGCTGTCATAGCTGTTTACCAAGCATGTAGCTTGATATTATATAATGCATAAACAATTGCTACTTTCTATAAGCTGCCTTGTTTAGGTTTCCAGAGCAGTGTACAAATTAATGGAAATACATAAATATTTTAAATAAAACATAACAAAACAGACACTTGACTTACAGATATGTAGATATTTCTTAGGACACCAGCATTTATTCTCTGCTTCTTTGGAAGATACAGTTATGAGGGCTTTAATTGTTACTGAGTGTATAAAGTAGTGTGAAGAACTAAAATGCCATTTATTACCTGGAAAATCCTGAGTTTCAAATTTCAGTGCTCCTTACTTTTAAAGATACTAATTTGATGATGTTAATATATGCAAATTACTCTCTATAGTTCATGTTTATGGCACTGTATCTCATACGTATTCTACTATATCTAAGCAATAGGCCATTTCTTCATATTATAATAATACATGCCCTTTCAAAGTATCTTAGTTTGTTTATATTTACACATTTAGCTATGCACGGGGCATTAGCATTTGATTTGTACACTAATTGATTTGTACATTTCTCTTTCATTCATATTCAGGTGAATAGAACATGAAGGCAAGCATGAATAATAAACAAGTGATGTAATATTTCTTTATTTAACAATACAATTTATTGCCATAGACTATGTACAGAATACACCAGAAAACCATTTACCAAGTAATGTATCTACAAAAGTAACCCCCAAGTAATGTATCTACAAAATTTTCCTTCCGCACAGGACAATAGCTTTCAAAAAGTTCACGATACTAAATTTGAATGAGTAATTGCCATGATTACACATGCAAATGGATGCTTGTTTGGATGCTCAATTAATGCACAAACTTTTATCACACTATTTTTAAAAAATTGGTCCTTGTTGTCCCTTTGACTTGAGTGTTAGGCAATATTTGGGCCTTGCAAGTTTGACTCCTTTAGAAGGAGAAAGTGATGATAGGAGTTAGGCATTTTTCTGGTGCAATCCTGTTTATTTACAAAGTATGTCCACCAAGTCCTGTTTCCCTGAACACAGGAGAAACAAAAAAGAAAGAGCAGGCAGTTTCCTTGCTCACTATTTTCAGGCCTGCCTTTCCAGTGAGACTTCTGCCCCAAGGATCTCTGTCTCTGTTCATTCTCATTCTCACAACTGCTTCTCTCATGCTCTGCTGGCTTTCTCCTCTAAAACACACACACACACACACACACACACACACACACACACACACACTCACCCCTCTCCCATTAGCCCTTTTGCCCTTATATTAACAACCAGTCCCAAAGAAACCTCTCAGAAGGTAGATACCCTGTCCTGACCCCTTACTGCTTTTGCAATAAACTTAGTGTACAGCTTAACTCTTTTTAGGCTTCACCATGCAGCCAGGTAGCTTGCACAATAGCTGGAGCTAATCGAAACTATCTTGCTCCAAAAAGGGGCTTACTCGCTTCTTCCATTTAGCCTGAAAAAGTGTGATAAGCACACCCATCAGCTTTAATGACATCTGTGATAGTCTATAGCTCAAAGGCCTGTTTGATGGTAGCCATTAAACCCCCAAATGTCTGTGTGATCAAGTGAAAACAGTACTTTACACTGATTATTGCCTTGGATTTCTTCCTCAAACTCACGTTATTAAAACACATTTTACAAACGTGCACTAAGTGCAAGATAAAATCCTCTGACATTCACATATGCCGAAAATATTTCATGAGTCAGACAATGATTTTCAGGTTCATCATGGGGGAAAGGGGACTTGAGGAGGACTGTAGGAATCTTATTGCCCTCTTTTCCTTCCCTATAACTCTGGAGGTTCTGCATATCAATGGGAGTTGTGGGTGTTTGACCACTCAGGATCAGGCCCATTTCCTGTTCATAATCTTTTGGACCATCTAGGAGACAGTGCTGCTTCCAATGACATCAGAGACAAACCCCCATCTTCAATTGATTTAACGGATATGCAAAAAGAAAAGGAGTACTTGTGGCACCTTAGAGACTAACCAATTTATTTGAGCATGAGCTTTCGTGAGCTACAGCTCACTTCATCGGATGCATACTGTGGAAATTGCAGAAGACATTATTATATACACAGACACCATGAAACAATACCTCCTCCCACCCCACTCTCCTGCTGGTAATAGCTTATCTAAAGTGATCATCAAGATGGGCCATTTCCAGCACAAATCCAGGTTTTCTCACCCTCCGCCCCCCCACAGACAAACTCACTCTCTTGCTGGTAACAGCCCATCCAAAGTGACCACTCTCTTCACAATGTGTATGATAATCAAGGTGGGCCATTTCCTGCAGGAATCCAGGTTCTCTCACCCCCTCACCCCTCTCCAAAAACCACACACACAAACTCACTCTCCTGCTGGTAATAGCCTATCCAAAGTGACCACTCTCCTTACAACGTGCATGAAAATCAAGGTGGGCCATTTCCAGCACAAATCCAGGTTTTCTCACCTCCCCCCCCCCCCCCCCAAACACACACACAAACTCACTCTCCTGCTGGTAATAGCCTATCCAAAGTGACCACTCTCCTTACAACGTGCATGAAAATCAAGGTGGGCCATTTCCAGCACAAATCCAGGTTTTTTACCACCCCCCCCCCCCCACACACACACACAAACTCACTCTCCTGCTGGCAATAGCTCATCCAAACTGACCACTCTCCCCACAATGTGCATGACAATCAAGGTGGGCCACTTCCAGCATAAATCCAAGTTTAACCAGAAGGCCGGGGCGGGGGGGGGGGGGGGGGGGGTTAGGAAAAAACAAGGGGAAATAGTCTACCTTGCATAATGACTTAGCCACTCCCAGTCTCTATTTAAGCCTAAATTAATAGTATCCAATTTGCAAATGACTTCCAATTCAGCAGTTTCTCGCTGGACTCTGGATTTGAAGTTTTTTTGTTGTAAGATAGCGACCTTCATGTCTCTGATTGCGTGACCAGAGAGATTGAAGTGTTCTCCGACTGGCTTATGAATGTTATAATTCTTGACCTCTGATTTGTGTCCATTTATTCTTTTACGTAGAGACTGTCCAGTTTGACCAATGTACATGGCAGAGGGGCACTGCAATGGTCAAACTGGACAGTCTCTACGTAAAAGAATAAATGGACACAAATCAGATGTCAAGAATTATTTACATAAAATGCATAAAATAAGTTTGTTTTCCTTTCTCACACAAAATGTATTAGAATGTATTAGAACTGGGCAGGAAATGTTTTTCCTGTCCTGAAAGAATTTTTGAGAATTTGACAAAATTGCCTATCCTGAACCAGGACAAAACAGTCCAAAATCTAGAAAATGTTCACAAAAGGATTTTATGAAAAATTTTCATTCAGGTCAATCAAAATGTTTTGTTTTAATAATTAAGGGTTTTGTTTTTATTTCAATTTCTTGCAGAACTGTTAAAGCTGCAAATTAGCTAAAAGTCTGAAACACAAAGTTGTTTTGGACCGTAAATAGAAATGTTTCATTCCAAAATTATTTTCTCAATATTTTTCAAAAGAAAAAAATTGTCAAAAACAACCAAGTCCTGCAGGGAATTTTCATTTCAATGAATTGGCATTTTCTGATGAAAACAATATTTCACTGAAAAATTCCCACCCAGCTCTAATACGTACAGTGCTACTAATTAATGCATCCATTTGCCTAGAACTACTAATACCTCGGCTTAGTGGCAGAGCTATGGCACAGAAACAGCTGAGTTAATGAGGTGCCTTCCCTGCCTTGCTGGATAGAACTAAGGCTGCAAAAAGAAATGTATGTCTTCACATCAGGGGAAGTGGAAGTATTAAAAAGTAATCCCAACAGTGTACCATTAGGATTATCCTTGGAGATACTAACTCACTCCTAGAAACAAAGAAATTGCTGACTAGTTTTCGAGCCCTAGAACTTTTTTCTAACTGTGGCCACAGCCAGATACATCAGAGAAGGGCATAAAACACCTATAATCCAGTTAACTGTGCAATATTGTTCTATTGTAGTTTGGAGACAGAAATGTGTTCCTGATCCCAGCTCATGATTAGTTTCTGCTTTGGAGCATGAGGACTGTAATTTCATCCTCACTAATGTACCTTCAATTGTTCTTATTCATATAAATTTCTATCCTTTTTTACTATGCTGATAGATATGTATTTACGGGCATAGGAATAGTGCTATATTTGAGAGAAAGTATGTGTGTGAGGGGTATCTATTGGTTAAGGTTCAGAGATAGGAGTCATACCATTTGCTTCAATGGGCATTGGTTGAAGCCCATAATGTATTCCAGTGTTTTCAGTGCATTGACCTGCAATAACTGTAAAATGCATTTTGGGGCTAGAAGTTTCAGAGTTTACCAGTCAACCAACTAAATGGTCACATAGTTTTAGGATGTGAGTAATTAACTTTGTTGGTATTCAAATGAACATCAAAGAACAGTTATTGGTACTCATTTAATGCATGATACAAATAACAGATGATGTTGAGATCTTGTGAGAATTTGAGCCAACAGTGAGATTTTTCAAAATGAGCAGAGCATGGAATGGTAGCTTCAGAGACATCTATGGGGACCTTGGCTTGTGCTACAATGTATGAAGCCTGAAAAACTGGTTCCTACTATAGTATCACCATCTGAAATGACACAGACACACAACATCCCACTGATATCTTTATCGGTGATAATATTTTCTTCAGTTTCAATTTTAATGTACTTTCGTAAAGAAATAGAGGAGAGAAGCAGTAGAAAAACTGACAAGAGTCCATATCCGTTAATGACAGGTTTCAGAGTAACAGCCGTGTTAGTCTGTATTCGCAAAAAGAAAAGGAGTACTTGTGGCACCTTAGAGACTAACCAATTTATTTGAGCATGAGCTTTCGTGAGCTACAGCTCACTTCATCGGATGCATACTGTGGAAATTGCAGAAGACAATAAATTATTTTAGTTTTGAAGGAGTGTGTGTAACATGCTAGAAAGCGTTTCTTTGTCTCTCCCTGGTGGTAGAACCACATATACAAGTTTATGAGTCTGTTATTATCAAGGTCATTCATCAAATGCAGTAAAGGCTCATGCTTTTACAACCAGAGGCCCAGGGTTCAATCCTTGCAGAGTATACATCCAGGGCCATACTTACAGTTAGTGGCTTGTAGAGGGCTTTGACATGTTGTGGACCTCTGAAGCTCAGGGAAAACTTCCCCGGCCAGGGGGAGTGTGTAAAATACTGGCAACGTTTTTCTTTGTTCTTATTGTAATTACTCTTTTCTGAAAATAGAATTTCTGTATTCAGAGACCATGAAGTATCCTTAGAAAATGTCTTTTTATTCAGCCAATAGCATTTTTTAAGTTATGATCCCTAAGGGTACTACAATGTGGGGCATATATACAGTGATTAAACTGGAATTCATAGGTGTACATCATAGTACCGCATTAACAATTAAAATTAAAGAAACCTGTTATTACAAAGCAGTAAAGTTTCCTTATTCTTTCAAGACAGGGTCTCTACCTTAGTATGATCCTCCAATGCTACATAATGTAGTTGAAATTCTTATGCTTCATTTGTTTAGTAATGGTAACAATGTACAGCAAGCTGAAGAGTCAGAACTTCAGAGTTAGATATTTGTACAGAGCCATAATTAGGCTTTAATTTATTAGTGGCTTAGTTTTGAACACAAGGTCACTTGTCAATTATTTATGACCAAGTTAGATACAAGAATTAGAAGTCATAACCTGAAATTTGCAGAAGGACAAATGGCTATAGCTTCCCGGTAAGAGGAAACATAGAAACTAGGGAAAATCCCTTTGATATGAAGACATGTAGATGTACTCTTCATGGGCCCAGTTCTGCCACCTTTTCTCCTACTGATAGCTGATTCATAGCTTTTTAATGCCAGAAGAACCTTACTCTTCAAGTAGCCAAAACAGAAACTGAAAAAAAGGTCCATTGGTGTAAACCTAACTTCTTAATCCCAGTTCTGCCACCCTTATTCATGATGAGTTATAACTCACCGCATGAATAGTCACATTGATTTCAATAGGACAGAGTGAGTAATGATGGTAGCATTGAGCCCTTAGTTCTGTGAAACACAACTAAACAAAGAAAAGGGGACAAAATTAGATTTTTCAAAAGGAATAATGGGGCTCAGGCGGTATGTTACTATCACTTTTGACAAGGTATTGTAGTTCATACAGAAAGTTGTCAGTCACTGAAGGGTGCTGTGAAAGGATTTGGGTGCATGTAGGGAGAGAAAGGAGTACACTTTCCCTTGAGGATTTCATCCATTCTGAGTGCTGAAGACTATATCACGCTGGCGACAAAACACATGCTTCCCAAAAATAAAGTTTCTTCTCTCTCCCTCACCCTCCCCAGCCCTCTCTCTCTTTTTGTTCAGAAATTGCATCCAAGTGCTGAAGAGCTTGAAGACTCAGTTTGAGATTAATGACTATCTGTTGGAATGGGTTGACAGATCCGTAGAATCGAACATAGTATCACACTACAGCAGCATCACTAAAAACATAGTATCTTGATGTGAAAGCCTGTATTATTTTAAAATACTCCTGCAGGTCTTAACTTTGGGTCACAAACAATCCTTCAATTTAAAGTACACATTTGAAATGCTAAAATAAAATTAAATAATTTCTATTTCTGAGCATATTGAGAATAGAACAGTATAGGCACTCAGAAGTCATGATAATGAACATTCTATTAAAAATCCTAGAAACAGAGAACATCTTTATTATATGTAATCTTGTAAGGGATATAGGCAAGGCCCCAAATGCCTGGTACTAACATAATACATTGGAAAGGTTGTTTACACCAGATCATTTAATTATGGCCAGATAACAGATAACTGTTTCTATTGCATTTCCCTGCAATAATCTGGAAAATTTTAGATCTGCACATTTATAAGGAAATAATATGAACGAAGTCATGTTGATCATAGAACAATGAAAAGTCAGACATGCAATAACCAAACTAAGGACTTGATCTTGCATGAAACCAAGCAACTTGAATTCCCATCTCATTCAATGTGACTTAACAGTGATCAGCACCAGTAGATCAGATCTAATTTGGAGGATCTAGGCTTCTAAATTAAATTTCTGCAAAGTTTTGGGGACACCTCTTGATATTAACTGTTGCTTCTTTACTGCTTGCATAGTCCTTTGTAGCCCAGACTGTTTATATTATTTTCCCCAAAAATATTGTTTTCAGTCTCAGTGGGCATCTTTCCGACTACCTTTTTTTCTTAATTTAGCTGGCTGTGCTCCAGTGGAATTGCACCAGTCTGGTCCTTTGAATTCTTGTTGCAGTGTCTCAGGCTCTATTTACATTGCATTGATGCAATTTGCGGTAGTGTAACTACACTGATATACTTACACTGATACAAACCAGTGACTTATGCCAGTGCTGTTTACTTGGGTAAATCACCAGATTAAGATGTTCCAGCATAAGACCCACTTTTCACTGGTGTAGTTGGGGGTTTGTGTCGGCGTTACTACAGTAATATAGGTACACAGGTGTGAATTTCTTTAATGAAGGCATGGCCTGGTAGGCTCTTCTGTACTTACCTCAATATTGAAACAAATGTTTACACGGCAAAGAGTCCTGTGGCACCTTATAGACTAACAGACATATTGGAGCATAAGCTTTCATGGTTGAATACCCACTTCGCCGGATGCATGTTTACACCTGCACCCACTCACTGACCTACACAGTAAAAATTCACACATGTCAAACCCAGGCACATACTAAAGAAAAACCCTATGAAAAGCATATAATCTCTCATGCCGGACAGCCATGGCAAACACTCTGACACTGAGTACTGCACATGCTCATATAAAAATAGGGCAATTTGGGGGTTTCTGCTATTTCTGCTTTGTGTATTCAGAATACAAAACCAAATACTACAATTTTTTTAAGATGTCGTGTTAGATCCTATAGCTATCTGTAGCTGAAATAACAGATTACTAAACATCCAATCTAGCAGTCTTTACTCAGACAAAAGTTCCACTGAAGCCAATAGTCATATGGGGAATTTCATATGAATAAAAAAGAATATGATCAAGCCCCAAGTGAACATTATCACCTTCCCTGTTCCTCACTCTTAAACACAAATTAAGAACATGCAAGAGGATTCAGCGAATGCACCCTTATATTGACAAATTCACAGTGGATATTGAGTACACTACACAGTAGTTGTGCCAGATAAACTCAGGAGCCATTTTAAGATTGGATCATCAATCACATCTTTCCTCAAGTGTTCCTTTTGAAAATCATCCAGAATACAGTACCATTTTATACCTGGTCTGAAACTCCCCCATTGACCAAGCATTACCAATTTCTTAATATTTAAGATGACAGACGGAGTGTTGGGATTTGAACCAAATACTAACCTTCTGTTCTCATATGACTAGTTCTGCCTTTACTGAGAGAGTTATGGGAGCAGCTCAGTGCTGGTTAGCTACTTTCAAACACTGTTATACTTTATCAGCTCAGAGAAATGGAAGTCATTTCCTCAGCATTCCATACCAAACTCCTAAGTGTACCTGTAATAGATTCATCATCCTCTGAAGAGATTTACATGGTTATCTAACTAATGCATCATTATTTGTACGATCACTAAAGGCCAGTCTGGAAACCCCTTACTCCCGTTAGTGAGCTGTTACTGGCATGAGTAGTCCCACTGAAATGAGTTGGATTATTTGAGGAATAAGATACTATTCAATGCGAATAAGGGTACTATAATCTAGCCCGTAATGATTTTTTAAGGGGATTAAAAGAAAGGCAATCTCTACAAGGACAGAGAAAACCTAAATAAGCTTTTGCTTAAGGTGAGTAAACTAGAACTTCAGAGAATATTTCTTGAAACTTGCAATAGCAATATGATAGAAACCATCATGTTCCAAATGTATCCCTAGTGCTGTTCTTTGATGTCTCTTTGAACAGACAGCTAGGCAAGAACCCCTTTTGTTATCATTCATCATATTCAAAATGTTCCAGGTGTCATGCAAAACCTACAGAACTACATAGTCAGCTATTTGGAGCCTAATAAATGACTGTAATTCCAATATTTATGAAGGCTCTATGACATAACGGAAAGGAGCTTATTAAAACAATAGCTGGAGAGAGATAAAGTGGCTGGCAGCTAGTGAGCACTCTCCCTCTCCCCCTCTCATTTCCTCTTTCCCTCGCCTCTCATAAGATGTGTGCCGAAAGGGACGAGTGTAAAAGTAGAGCAGGGAAGCTTCCTAAATAAGGACTCAGCACAAGTCTAGGGGCAGGGATTTAATTCAAGGCTCCTTTTGTTGATAGCTGCTCACAGTACACTCTGAGCATTTAGTAACTTCATGCCTGTCATCAGTCCTTTAACAAGATTGCAGAGCTTTAAGTAGAGCCAGACATCAAGCTTTAACAGCATCACAGGATGTAGATTAAAACACCCAAGTCTTTATTTATACTCAAGAAACAGGCACCTAAATCTTCACCTACATAAAAACAGAAGTCCCTCTTACTGACTTTATAGAAGCACTTGTACTCTTGTTTTTTCCCCCCAGATCTTCTGTGTGGGGCAAGAAGAGTGCTCTCATGCTTGTGTATTCAAACAGGGCAGGATGGGATGGATTTATTTATATAGTACACACTAATTGATTTTAGAAATAGGCCTAGATGGTCTTTTCTGCCACTGCAGTCAGAAAGGGATGAAAATCCAGTTGATCCTCAGCCTAGGGATGTTGAAGATGGGAGTAGCCCCTCTGTGGATATCTATCGCATTTCAGGGTGCAGTTCAGACTAGTGAAGGGTCGCCACCTGCCCTGCAACCTTGAGTGCATCATAATGCTTTGCTGCTGTTGCTCCCAGCCTAATGCATGCAGGTCACACTGAGTGTCTATGTATACCTACAGCTCTGACCCCAGCAGCCTAATAGCAACACAGCAGGCACACTCGGGCTTCCAGCAACCTTGGTTACTATTTGCAGGGTGACCCCAACACACTCCCAGTCCTGAATTTTCCCCAAAAACGTGTTTTCTGCACTGTCCAGCCCTCTTCCAGGGCAAGCAGTTCAGACGTTAGAACTGTTGCCCCTCTAAGGGGTCAATATACAACAGTTTCCTGCTTTAATTGGAGTTACCAAACAGTTCCATTTAAACACAACACTGGCTTAATTTTGATTAAAAATAAAACATTTTTATTTAATGACAAAGAGAGAGATTTTAAGTGAGTACAAGCACAAGGTATTGAAGTCAGAAATGGTTACAAGAGAAATAAAGATAAAATGCTTTCTAGTAGCTAAAACTTAACAAATTAGAGTTGGTTCAAGGTAAAATCCTTACCACAGGTTCCCAGTAACATCATTGACCAGAATCCAAGGTCTGATTCCTTTGTCATCTTAGGTAAAAAGAGAGAGAAAAGAGACTACCTGGGGTGTTTTTGCCCCATACATTTATAGTCCAATCACTCTTTGAACTGCATTTTCCTGAGGGTTACCCCTAGATAAAGTTCTTCACCACTGTGAGGACAGAGACATGGAGTCTTGTACAGAGGTTCCAGGTTGTTGCTTGCTAAAATACAGATCAATACAGATCTGTTCCTCCCCCCTTTGTTGCCAGAGAATGACCATTTAACAGGTGGTTGCCAATCAACTTTGATGACACCAGGCTAGAAGCATCAGCTTGTCCTTTGTCTTTGAGAAACTAGTTTACCCTCTCTTGCTGTCCCAAAGACCTTGTTTACTACTTATATGTAAATTGAGGTAAACACACATTTCTTTGTTTAGGATAGACCTGTTTAACAACTTTGCTTAGTCATAGCTATGTGAGTTTGAATATGTGCTAACAACCTCACAGGGAAATCATAACTTTACATATAATGTATCGACTCATCTTTCACCACTGAATTATTAGTTTTCAAATGGCAGCTCGCAAGGCAAATTTTGTACAAAGATTATTACAATCATGAATACAGGGATGCATTCAGTCATTGTATCATTTCCTCCTTCTCAAAGACCATATGGAAGCTCCACTCTGGAAATGAAAATCTGCAAGAGGGGAAAAGGGTTGGGCTAAGAGAACAAGTTCTCCCTCTGCAAACCTTCCCACACCAACCCTCCAGGGATTCCACTGAAAATGTAACACTGACAGAATTAAATTGTGTGAAAATGTAAAACTGACAGAATCAGCATTAACTGTGGTGCATACACCTTGTATGCTGTGAAATCCCTGGTGAGGTACAAAGGGAAAAAGTGAAGATCCTGGATGTAGATGCCCTGAATGCAGTGCCCTGGAAACAGTGCAGACAGGGAGAGCTTTTGTTCAGACATCCCCGGTCTTTGGTGTCCCCCCCTCAGATCCCTGTGTGTTGGGAGCTCAACTGTATTTGTTCTGTAAACTTATGTTGCCAGGGAAGGGTAAATCCTACTTCTCTTAAGGAACAATCTGGTGGAAATTCTGCAAAGGAAAGCACAGTGAATTTTTGAGTCTCATAAGTATGTGCTTCATGTACAGTCAACAATATGGCTCATGGTTAGACAGTCCCTATTTTATTACCATGTAAGGCTGAAACATATTTTTATGCTACTATTTTAAAACCAGGAGGAAAAGATATCTAAGTCAGAAAATCTAATTCTACCTCGTTTCCAAAGTAACATTCCTTCACAAGAACTACTGATAGAGGAAATGATGTAGCGTCTAAACCTAAAAAACCAGAGAGGTTCTTTTTTGTTTGTTTGTTTTTTAATTGACTGTTAATAACTGGCAACATCAGATACTATTGCCAGCATTTGAGCCCCATAGCAAAGTGGTGACATTCACACCAGTGACGCTGATCACTTCCCAGATTGAGATGCAAAGCTAGGCATGGGTTGTTAGTGTCCTGATTTTTTAAAAAGCCTCCCACACACCCTCTTTATCTACTGAATAAATGCTTCTTGGAGGAGAGAACTATGAGGTGTATAAAGCTGAATGCTGATTTCCATTCTAACTTCCTTTCTCAGTTGCTCATAATTTCTCAAGCAAATTCGTTTTGTACTTAAGTTCTCAATGTTTTGTCTTAGCTCAAAGGTGATTTGTTTATCACCATAACATTTGACAAAAATTGGTTGAGCCACTTTTGAGTGATGCAAGCAAAAAAATGCTACTTTTGAGATCATGTAGCACAAAAATGGAAGCTAGATACTAGTGCAAGCTAGAAATCTCAAACCTGACTTATTCTATAGTTCTCACTGGCAAAGAAGAACAATTTAAGTTTGAAGAAAGTTGATTTGGTATTTTTAAATGTATGAACACTTTTACATTTGGCATGTTCACCTGAACATTTTCTATTTGGTTTTTGGCAGTGGTGTAGCAGTAAAAAAAGAAGTGGATAAACTAATCTAAATTCTACATTCCCCAAATGAGAAGTGGGTAAGCTCAGTTTACCGGCATTTACACTTGACGGCACTACTGGCTTGCATGTCACTCTGGAGCTAAAATAGTTTAGAATGTTGAACGCATATGGAACCATTTCATCTTGAAGTCACTTGACCTTAATTTCCTAAGGTTTTGAATGTCTTCAGCATTTTGGCTCAATCCTGCATCCGCTGAAGTTAAGCTGAATATTGACTTTGACTTAATGATGCAGTATAAGACCTTTTACTTATTAAGGTATATTTAAATAGCTAAGATCACCTTTAAGCCACATGCTTTCTTCATTTCCTTGGTTTTTCGTGAACCCCTCACCCCTCTCTCCCACAAAACCAGAGAAACTCAATGTAAAATGCAAAAATAAATCAATCCCATAAATGTCAAAATAATCCCAAAGTTAAAGACTAATTTGAGTACTATATAAAAATACATATGATGTAGCTTAGCTAGTATTCTGAATACCATAGCTTTAGACATTTTCATACTTGTGTTCTTAATTTCTTGATCTTAATATTTTAATGTTTGTTTTGGCAATGAATTTTAGTTTGCTTTAATTTTGTGATCACCACAATTAATAGTGATGAATAAAGGTGGATGAATAAATCATAACTAGGACTTTATTTTAATTTCTCCTCTTTTCCTGTTTACAAATTGTCCATGAAAACACCACTATTTTCCAGAATTTGAGATGGCTAAAAGGTTTTTATTCAGAAATGTTCACCAAATTATTTCTGTAGAAAATTCCAGGCCTATAGATTGTGTCATTTATTGTGAGTGAGCAATATTTGAAAATTTCTATTTGATGGTTAAGATTTGACCAATCACCTTGTCTGTGTTTCCCCTTGATTGGAGGACCACAACTCTAAGAATTAGACTTCCAGTGTGAATGCTTGCAACTAAGTTAAAAAATTCTCACACTTTCCATGAATATTCTCGAATATTCAATTGAAATTCACTGTGTCAGCAACTATTTCTCATTTGCTAGAAAGTCTGCAGAAACTGCAAACATGGGCCAAATTAATTAGTATAAAAATCTGAATGAATATTCATGGACAAAGTTTTCAGTTCTTGAGGTGCAACTTTTGCCACAACTACCAATAGCAGCATGGATCCATTGGGTACGGACTTACATATTATACAAAGGGATATTTGTTATCCCTTGATCTACATTACATAACATGATCAAGGTAACATCCATATCCGGAAAAATGATCCCTCACTCTCACAGAACTTGGGAGACAGACCAGTCCTCACTTACAGACAGCCCCCCAACCTGAAGCAAATACTCACGAGCAACCACACACCACACAACAAAAACGCTAACCCAGGAACCTATCCTTGCAACAAAGCCTGATGCCAACTCTGTCCACATATTTATTCAAGTGATACCATCATAGGACCTAATCACATTAGCCACGCCATCAGGGGCTCATTCACCTGCACATCTACCAATGTCATATATGCCATCATGTGCCAGCAATGCCCCTCTGCCATGTACATTAGCCAAACCGGACATTCTCTATGCAAAAGAATAAATGGACACAAATCTGACATCAGGAATCATAACATTCAAAAACCGGTAGAGGAACACTTCAACCTCTCTAGCCACTCAGTAGAAGATGTAAGGGTGGCAATTTTGCAACAGAAAAGCTTCAAAAACAGACTCCAAGGAAAAACTGCTGAGCTTGAATTAATATGCAAACTAGATACCATTAACTAGGGTTTGAATAGAGACTGGGAGTGGCTGGGTCATTCCACATATTGAATCTATTTCCTTAAGTTAAGTATCCTCACACCTTCTTGTTGTCAACTGTCTAAATGGGCCATCTTGATTATCACTACAAAAGTTTTTTTCTCCTGCTGCTAATGGCTCATCTTAACTAATTAGCCCCTCACAGTTTGTATGGTAACTTCCAACTTATCTGTATGTATAATGTATATATCTTACTATATGTTCCATTCTATGCATCCCATGAAGTGGACTGTAGCCCACGAAAGCTTATGCTCTATTAAATTTGTTAGTCTTTAAGGTGCCACAAGTACTCCTGTTCTTTTTGCGGATACAGACTAACATGGCTGCTACTCTGAAACCTGTCCATATCATAGGTAGCTATGGCTCAATATGAAAAAAAGGTTAGACAAATGCTGCCTTAGGAATGATGAAGTGAATAAGAACATCCACTTCAATGAAGAGCACAATTTTTTCATAAGGGGCTGTCAGGGACTTTGCTATCACTTAAGATAGGTCTCAGGAGGCAGCTGGTGGCTAAGACCTTAAGATTCACAAGTCTATTTTCTCCATCTATTACAAATAATTTAGAAAAGAATTTGTATGTGATACTATAGCTGACACATTTGATTACTTGATAACCATCATATAAATCCTCCTGATTGAATCTGGTCCTTAAGAAGTTCATAGAGGAGTATGGACTTACATATTATACCAAGGAGGTAAATCAGTTATTATGTATATGAATAATTATATGGACATGACTCCTTATTTCTTATATGTCTTTGAATCAAGCTAAGAAGATGAAGGAATTTTCATGGCAAGTTTGATCTAATTTAGGATCTGAAATTTGCTTCAAGTTGCTGAATACAACAAGTTTTCATCCAGTGGGTTTTAGATTTTTGTGGGTGACTCATAGTGATAGAATGCATTGCTGCTTATTTTCTGAAGTTATTTAATTCTTGCAGAGGGCAAAGTTAGTTAGTCTTCTACTTAAATTACTTCTTTTTATAGGTCCACAGAACAATAAAACAACCAGGTGCTTGCAAGCCTTCCTCGTAATCTCCCTCATGAAGGAAAAACAAATTAGAAGCTGAGGCACTAATTCTGAATTTGATAAAGTGTCACAGCTAATGAAAGTAATTAATATCACTTTGAAACAGATTCATAAAATGGTTCAGCTGACCTTTGAATTTAAGCTTCATTATGTTATTGTTCCCTCCTTCGTCTGCCATGGTACTTGGTTGAGGTCCACAATTGGGATCAAAAAGTCATATTTCATTAGGGTAACAAGGCATCCTAGGAAGGTAGAATTTTTTTTAGAATGTTCTTTATTGGAACTTTTAATTAATTTGCTGTTTGGCAACTGAAGATGGTGACCAGCAAGGAGCGACAATATATTATGGGCATCTTAGGTAGATATGGTTAAGACACATTGGTATGCTGAACAATAAAAATATAAAATACTATACAAAATGTGAAGTTTCTCAGACTCTGTGGCACTGGTCATTAACAATGAAAAGGTCTGAAATCAGTGGGGTATCTTTTGTTCTGAAACTAGGAGTTCTGATTAGGCAAAAGAAAAGCCAGTTTATTATCAGGAGTAAAGCTCGATTTATGGCTAGAAAAGGATGTATACTGACATATTGACCTGCCTGTCCTCAACTGCCCCTAAATTTCAGCATCCTTCCACATATAGGACAGCACTACTGTGCCGAGGGACAGGCGCGCCTCTGCCCTTGCCAGGCCAGCCAGAATTCTGGAAGGACGCCACGAAGCCCACATCCTCCAACAAACTGTTATTAAAGTGCCAATAGGCTGGCCCTGGCCTCTCTGTGCAGAGAGAGGCCGTCACGGTCACTAGATGGTGATCTGAGAACAGGGCTGGCCAGATGCTGGAGGAGTGGGCCCGTGAAAGTTGACAGCGTGATAAGTATCATAGAATCATAGAATATCAGAGTTGGAAGGGACCTCTGGAGGTCATCTAGTCCAACCCCCTGCCCAGAGCAGGACCAATCCCCAACTAAATCATCCCAGCCAGGGCTTTGTCAAGCCTGACCTTAAAAACTTCTAAGGAAGGGGATTCCACCACCTCCCTAGGTAACGCATTCCAGTGTTTCACCACCCTCCTAGTGAAAAAGTTTTTCCTAATATCCAACCTAAATCTCCGCCACTGCAACTTGAGACCATTACTCCTTGTCCTGTCATCTGCTATCACTGAGAATAGTCTAGATCCATCCTCTTTGGAACCCCCTTTCAGGTAGTTGAAAGCAGCTATCAAATCCCCCCCCCCATTCTTCTCTTCCAGAGACTAAACAATTCCAGTTCCCTGAGCCGCTCCTCATAAGTCATGTGTTCCAGACCCCTAATCATTTTTGTTGCCCTTCGCTGGACTCTCTCCAATTTCTCCACATCCTTCTTGTAGTGTGGGGCCCAAAACTGGACAAAGTACTCCAGATGAGGCCTCACCAATGTCGAATAGAGGGGAACGATCACGTCCCTCGATCTGCTGGCAATGCCCCTACTTATACACCCCAAAATGCCATTGGCCTTCTTGGCAACGAGGGCAAACTGTTGACACTGTTGAAGTAAATGCGGTCGAACTGGGAGTGGCGCAAGTGATGGGCCTTCACCTGGACAAAGATGAACGTCAAGACATCGTCCGGGTGCTGGTCGCGCCAGATGTCTACCAGGGAGTGACGGTTAACAATCTCCTGGAGGACGTCCACGGCGGCCGGGCACTGCTCGATCCCCTCCAAGGGGTTGAGACAGGGGCACACGAAGGCTGCTCCATGGGGGTCATCCTCTGGGAAGGGGAAGGAGACAGCCCCAGGGGCGGCAGCAGCAAGGGAGGGGGAGGGTTGGGGGAGTGGGGTTGGCATCAGACACAGGGTCAGGACAGGGATCAGAAACAGGGTCAGAGAAAGGGGCAGAGTCGGAATTGGGGGCCCCAGCAGCCGAGCTGCCAGGTGGGGATGCCTCTCGGTTGGGCGTAGGGGTCTGGGGAGTGGGAAGGGGGCCCTTGGTGATGCCGGGCTCTTGCTCCATGGCAGGTGTTGTAGCTGCGGCATCACTCAGTGGAGAATCAGGAGTGAGCTGCCCACGCGGGAAGGAGGTCGGCTGCCCCGCATCAGTGAGAGATTCCCCTGGTGACTCAGGTCCTGGATGCATGGCACTGGCTGTCTCCTCAATAGGCTTGGTGGCCATTAACGGGGAGCCATCTGCGGCAGGACTGGTGGAAGAGTTCAGGTGTTCCTCTGAGGCAGAAGCAGAAGCAGCGGTTAGGGGGATGGAACATGGGGAGAGGGGGGCCGGGGTGAGGTCACCCAGGTCAAGGCCCGCTGGCAGAGGGTCGCCCGCCCACTGAATGACTGGGGTCAGACCCAAAGCCTCGATTTCCACAAAGATAGAGGGGAAATCACCACCCACCACCCCGGGGACCTCCTCGCTGGTGCCTAAAGTGACGCTCGCCTTGGGGCTAGCAGAGGCCTTAGGTGGCAAAGGGGCAGAAAGGGCTGCCTCGAGGAGGGACTCCGGGGGAGGGGCAGTGCTACCCTCCATTGCTGCCACGTCGTCCCTAGCCGGCTCCAGCAGATGGAATTCACCCGGGGGCAAGGCAGAAGGCCTGATGTCGGTGGTTCCCTTCCTGGTCTTTCGTGGGGCCTCTGTATCCTCTGCCTCAGAGGGGAGGAGTGGAATCTGCGCCTTCCGCTTGCCTTGCTTCCCCCTTACTAGAACCCAGCCCTCCATGGTATCATCTGCGGGCTGGCTAACAGGGGTTGGGATGGGGGGCAAGAGTGATGGCCCGGGGACTCGGGCGGCACAAGGGAGGGAAGATTCCCCCTGGGGCAGGCCCTCTCCCATGACCGGCAATAATCCTGCTGCACCCTCCTCCATAGGCCCCATCAGACTGCATGCAGTGGGGGCGGGGCTCTCCTGCTCATCTGGGCGCACCGGGGGAGGTATCCCTAGGGCTCAAGCGGGAGCAGTGGTGGGATGGGAAGGAGGAAGGGTGGCTTCGGGTGCCAGGCAGCCAGGAATGCCAGCGATGACGGGGCCGGCGCGCTGCCAGGACTTGGGAGTCCTGGACGCTCCTCTGTGCCAGGCCAAGGGGCACTCCCTCCGGACATGTCCCATTGCCCGGCAGAGGTAGCACTGTGCCTCCCCCATGGAGTAATGCACCCAGTAGCGGACCCCCTGATAGGGGACCAGAAAGGACCCTTCGAGCGCCTCTCCATCACTCGCCACTGGCGGCAGTTGAAGCTGCACCTGCCGGCGGAACAAGAGGATGTGATGGAGGGTGGGGTCTTTGCAGCCCAGCGGGAGAGGGCTCACAACAGAGAGTGGTTTCCCCAGGGTATAGGGGCAACGTAACAGGGCGGCATTAGGGAGGAACGGAGGGACAGAGGCCAGGACCAACCGGACGCCCAGGTCTTCCAGCAGCTCCAGGGGGACAAACACGTCCCCCCACCGCTAAGCCCTTTTCTACCATCTCCTGGGTGGCAGCCTCCGATGCCAGGAAGAAGACGACCTTCCCGTACATTTTGGAGGCTGCTACAATGGCCGTGGGCCCCACCACCCTTACTAACACCCGCACATAGGTCTTCACGTGGGGCGAGGTGGGTACCAGGAGGCAACGGATGCCGTGCTTTCTCGTCAAGGTGGGGAAGGCGCCCGGGCCGCCAGAGATGGGAGTGGAGGCGGTGGCCGGGGAGGCGACATAGCAGTTGGTGGGGGCATCGCCGCCAGCCGGATGTATGCCCTGGGGGCCACGAGAGGGACACCCGCAGAGCTGGTGGAGGAAGCAGCGGGGAGGGAAGCCGCAGCCGGTGGCGGGGCAGCGGCAGAGGGGCCAGCCCCTAACATGGAGGGCCTTGCCTTTTTGTTGGGGCCCTTACCCTTCTTTTTTCCCTGGCCTTTCCTGCTGGCTGGGCCCCGCCCCCAGAGTTGGAGGGAGCAAGGGACGTGGCAGCAGTGTAGTCTACCCCGGTGCCTGCTGCTGCCGGTGCCCCAGCAGGGGTGGTAGCAGGTGGTTTGGCAGCTGCGGTCAATGTGGGACCCACAGGAGACAACAGGTGGGCAGGTGGAGGAGGGGCGGGGGGGTTGCCTGAGGGTTCCCACTCACCTTGTCCCCTGCCATAACGAGCGCGGATGGAGGACAGACGCTGGAGAGGAGGTAGGAAATGGAGGAAACGGAGCGACCACTCCTCCCCGCTAGGCTGCAGGCAGGGGAGGAGGGCTGGATTGGGGGGGCTATCAAGGACTTGGGGGGTTCAGTCACCGACACTGGATGGGATTCCGGCTCCTCTAGTTGCACTAGGGGAGGGAGGTTATAATAGCACTGGGGGAGTACAGTGACACAGGGGTTCAAACGAAACAGGGGAGGGGCACAAGCGCATGGGAAGGGGGCATGGCCGCACGAAGCAAGAGGCTAATCAGGTCGGGGAACCACAGGGGGGTGGGCGGGGAAGAACAACCAGGCTGGAGGTAGGACAGGGAAACCAAGGGCTAGCTTCAGAGGCTGGGGCGGGACAAACAAAACTGCAGAGGGAAAAGGGCAGGGCAGGCAAACAAACTGAAGCTGCTGAGGGGCTGGGGCAAAAGTGCTTCAAGGGGAAAGGGAGAGACTGCTGCAGGGAAGGGGGGGTGTCAGTCCGGGGAGTGGGGGAGGCACGTGCACCCACATGTGCTTGCAAAAAAAGTCAGTGGTGCTGGCTACTGATTCAGGCCCAAATGGTGGAAACAAGGTGGAGCAAGCCAAGCAAGCAGCTGAGTCCTTGAGGCAGAAGCTGAGGCAGATGGTAAGCAGCCAGTGGAGGTGGTGGAGGGGGCAGCGATGGTGGTGGTGGTGAGGGCAGGGGGACACTCAGATGGACCAGGGTGCAGGCTCCACACCACACCCCTGTGTCCCCACAAACACAGTCAAGACCCCCACCACAAGAGCACAGTTTGAAAGTTACTCAGTCCGTAGAAGGCCCCCTCCACAGTGGTCTGCAGAGGCTCTGCATGACCCCCCAGCAGCAGATGGTCCCCTTCTTCCTCTACTTTGAGGCTCCAGCAGCTCCCAGGCAGCAACAGCAGCTCCAGCAGGCAGTCTGGTGGCCAGGCAGGAAGGACCCCTCTCAGGTGGTGGTGGTGGTGATGATTGCAGGAGCAGCGGCTGGGGCTGGGGTCCCTCATTCCCCTCCAGCAGGCCCCTCTTAAGGGGCTGCAGCAGGAGCAGCAACAAGCCGGCAGGGGTGGGGGGTTGGAGAGGTCCAGCAGCCAAGTAGCAGAGAAGGGGAGGGGTTATCTGGCCCATCCAGGAGAGTAGCTGGAGCAGGAGCAGCAGGAGAGTCCAGGGCCTAGCAGCAGCCCCAGCAGTAGTCTCCTACCTCCCTCCAAGCCAGATTAGAAGGCAGGTAGATCAGCCTTCAGTCTGTTGGGATCCTACTAAAGGACCTCCCCCAGCCTAAGGGGAGGATCCATAAGGTCTGGGATCTCAATTAAGTATGGGGGACAACTAAAGATAGGGACGGGAGTGAGGTCACAGGGCTAAACGAAGGGAACCGGATGGGGACACCGAGCAGAGAACCGTGGACAGCGCCCACTGCTCCTCAAAGGCGTCAAGGGAGCCAGCGGACGCCGCCCAGAGGAACTCTGCCTGGATGCGTGAGACCAGGGAGGAGCAGAAGTAGGCTCCACAGTCACAGAGCACCACCTCGTCTACCATCCTCTTCCTGGTGGTGAAAATGGCTACTTTGGCTAGTGCCAGGAGGAGGTTGATGAGGAGGTCTCGCGACTTAGTGGGGCCACGGATAGGGTGTGCAAGGGTGAACAAGTGTGGGGAGAAGTGCAGCCAGAACCTCAGCAGGAGGTTCTGGAGGAACCGGAAGAGGGACTGCAACCAGGCGCACTCCAGGTACATGTGCGCCAGGGTTTCCTTCATGCCGCAGAAGGGGCAAGTGTCCGGGATGGCGGTGAACCACACCAAGAACATGCCCATGCTCATGGCCCCGTGAAGGAGCCGCCAACTGATATCCCCGGCGGGCCTCGGGACCAAGGTGGAGTATAGGCTGGCCCACTGGTAGATCAGCCTTCAGAATGAGCAGGCCCTTGTTTCCTGGATAGCCAAACAAAGGCTACTCCAGGCCAATTAAGACACCTGACACCAATTAACCAGTTAAGGCTGTTAGGCTAGTGGAGACAGCTGGAACCAATCAAGGCCCCACTTATACTATTTAAAAGCTCTCCTTCCACTGCCCTCCAGGAGGCTGAGGTGAAAGGAGCTGGAGGAGAGGAAGCACTGCTGAATCCTGAGGGAAGGGTGAAGCTAGGAAAGGGGACCACGAGGGAAGTGGCCCAGGGAATCAAAGCATTGTCAGTGGTGAAGGGAAAACCACCAACAGCTGATACCATTAGGGTCCCTGGGCTAGAACCCGGAGTAGAGGGCAGGCCCGAGTTCCCCCTCTTCCCCCCCTCACCCATACTCTACAGAGATCCCTTGGAGAAGGGAAGCAGGACTCGGTCCAGGCAGGAGGCCGAACTGGGCCCACTGAGCTCTACGGAGCAACAAAGACTGTGGGATATTCCCCCTTCCCATCTCCCATACTGGCCAGTGATGAAAGTAACTCAATAGGCTGTGACTCTTGCCGCTACACTGAGAAAGGGAGGTCACATTGGGGCCTTATCGAGTTTCTGAGGCCACTGAAACTGCCCAGAAGCACAGGACCCAGCAATACAAGCTCGGGACTTTGTCACAGTACTTTTGTGGAGGGAAATAAGCTCAGTTTAAAAATTAGTTCTGCTGGTTTCTAAAACAGAACAGAAGATTTTCCATAGTGAAGAAATTCAAAGTTCTCCTCTCATTAAGAAATCATTGAGCCTCAGGTTCTCTTTAGGAAGCCAGGCTAATTAATTTAAAGCAATCTTTGTCATATGCAATACAGATTTCAGCAGCTGGCATAGGTGGGTGAGTTTGGAAGATCTAGGGAAGGGTGTGAGGGAGAGAGACTTCTTTTGACCTAGTTTGTGATTTTAAAGGGTAAAAACTAAGCATAGAAAATTAGTGAAACTCTTTTGTGCTTTGATTTCCAAGTGATAGGGAGTTGCTACTGCAGATAATGTTTTTGCCTTTAAACCCATAAGAACTACAGTGAAAGCAAGCAGAACTCATGACAGACCAGGGGGTTGAAGTGGAGGAACCCTTGCAGTGAAAGGAATCAAGGATTGTCTTTAGAACCCATGCTACCTGAGCAATCAGGTCAAACATGTTTCCTATAATGAAGATCCATCCATTACCATGACATGCAGGCTGGAGGTGTAGATCACTTTCATGGTCTCCAAAGAAGCTGAGCAGTTATCAGTAACATTCAAAAATCCACTGGAAAGTCATTCATTTCACTTTATGGTCCTAATTAGCCATTTGTATAGTTCTATAATTAAATATGTTCCTTTCTCATCAAGTTTTTCACTTTAGTAATGATACCACTGTGCCACAAACAGGCCCCATGCTGTTTGGTTTGGGACTTATTCATAGCATTTAATTGGTCACCCAGTGGTTAGCCAATAACCCCTTCTATGGGAAGCAACACTCTGAATGCTGTTAATGGGCTGGAGGCACAGTGATTGCCTCCTGGTACCCAGCAGTACTGGGAATAAAGCAATTTCCTCCACTGTGTTGTGTGCCCAATAGCTAATCCTCTCCACTCCTGAAATGCACACTATTTGGTTATAAGTATTTGTGCTGGCTTACTTACCGCTGGGTTGTTAATAGGCAGTGATTCTTCAATGCTCCTTCAGTGAAGTTACAGTCTGCTTGCTGACTGCTAATTAAAACAAGTTTGCACTCTAAGACTGCAACTAAAAGGTAGCAAGGTCATATTATTTAATGCAGTAGTCTTTTATTTAACAATGTTTATACAGTTCTCATATGTGCACATTTTGCAAATGTGCATGGCTACTATTGATCACATCAATATAGCCAAAATCAGCTACAGACTAATCTCCTAGCCTTTGAAGTGCCATTGTTAAATTTCCCCTTTCTCTGGGACTGAGCAGCAAAGACAATTCTTTCTTGGAGAATTCTAGTGGTGTCTATTTCTTAATCTTAAAAAAATAAAAAAAGAACAGATAAGCCAAAAATGTTGAAAACATGACACTGATCATTTCACTCAATTTACCAAGTCACCTTTGTCCCGCTTGTCCTTGTCCGTCCCTCCACAAAGGCAAGTTGACTCCACACCATTCTATTTTGTTGTGAGCACGTTCTTTCCATTTCTGGCCAAAGTGTTTTGTTATTTACCAAGTATTTTCTTAAATGTACAGTATAATATTAATTAGAATGGCAGCAGTTGTAAAACTGGCAAGGTTAACAAAGCAAACAGGTAGATAGCAGAACCAAATCATATGTATTATATATATTTATTACATATATTCTGTTTAAAAATCAGATTCTTATACAAATACCCATCACCATGGTATCTGAGTGTCTTTCTGCAGTGTACTGAGTGACATGACTATCTGTCCCATGTAGTTGTCCCTTTCTTTTTTCTCTCCCCAGGGAGGAAACATTGTGTGTTGCTTTGCTTTTTATAATTTCTTCCTTTTTCATTGACAGCAAGCTTCAGAAATATTCCTTAGCAATGATACTTCTTGTAATATCAATAGGAAAGATGGAAAAAGGAAGTGAAAAAAGTTATTCAACTGTGTTCTGTGCCTAATAGCTTTTCATTACTATTTTTTTAATTGAAAGCTCATTTTTTTACAGCCTTCAGGATGATGTAGGATTCTGCAGCTTTCAACAGGCTACAGCATAAAGCTTGCATCAGCCTTAACCATGTGGATTCTGCTGATATATTCCAGAAAATTGCTGTACCTTGGAAAGGAATGCAATATTTCTGAAAAAAAACTAGATTTCCCCCCTTATCCAGGGTAAGCAAATTCTCAGCTGGGGTATATTGGTACATGTCCACCAAAGTCAAAGTTGCACCACTTTACACTAGAAGAAAATTTGTCGCAACGTCTTCAGTACTCAACATCAGTATAAAAACAACAAAACACCACAGGGGGCAAAAAATGAAACTGAACTCATCTTGTTTCCAAAGTGCTGCCTTCTCTTTGACCCTCTAGTGAGGAAACTTCATATTCTGACAGAGTGTGGGAAGCTCATCTAAAAACTGCTTTTACAAATCGGAGTGGATTCATGCTACCAAACATAACAAGAGGAAGCTTTTCCTTAGGCTCTGAAGAGTGGATATTTACTTTAATCTATACGAATCAGTTCTTATTGAACATGTGGTATATTTGAGCATTTAACTTTAAGAGCATACATGAATGTAGCAATTCTTGTTTCTCTCTCTCATTTTCAAGTTCACTTGTCTGCATATTTTTTTCTTTTCTCTCTTCATTTGTTTGTTTTACAAAACAATGAAACCTCCTTAAACTGAAGTCCAAACAGAGCAAATATTGTCTGACCTTCAAGGCAGACTGGACTTGATGACCCAGGAGTTCTCTGCAGTCCTATGTCTACATTGCAATAAAACACTCATGGCTGGTCCATGTCAGCTGACTTGGGCTCGCAGGCTATACAACTGACGTGTAGATGTTCAGGCTTGGGCTGGAGCCTGGGCTCTGACGGTCCCAGAGCCTGGACTCCAGCCTAAGACCAAACGTGTACACTGCAATTTTATAGCTCAGCAGCCTGAACCCCATGAACCCACATCACCTGACACGGACCAGCTGTGGGTGTTTTATTGCAGTATAAGCATACCCTTTGCACTCATCGTCCTCTCAGGGCTTTTGGTGAAGGCTTGGGTGGTCAAAAGGATGTATGTCCCATTGACTGACTTGTATTTTGTCGGTTGGGGCTATATTTTGTGCCAGTCTTAATGGCTCAGAGAGTAAATTTACATACATTGAGTTCCACTCACAGAATTACTCACATGCATAGGTGTTTTCAGGATCGGTGCCTGATTTTAAATTGGTTTGTGGACTCTAAATTCATATGCAAGTGTCTAGCACTTCAGGAAAAGTATCCTTTAAAAATCTATTTGAATTTAAAAAATAAAAAGCCCTGCTTCTATAATTAACACCGCAGGATATTGCAGATTAGTATAAAATATTATATATATGCAGTGTGTGTATATATACTGTACATAGCACACAGTTGTGTATTTTAACAATGCTATTATGTATATTATGTATGTGTATAGCATTGATCATATTATATAAACCATAATTCAGGGTGCAGAACACATATATGCAAAAAGTAATTATGATCATTTGTATTACAGTAATGGCTATTGTCCCAAACTCAGATCAGTGTCCTATTGCATTAAGTACTGTACATTCATACTGTATAGTTCTTGTCCTGAAGAGGTCACAGTGTCAAAAGACAGGACAGACATAGTGTTGGAGAGAAAAAGAGAGATTAAGCAAGTTGCACAAGGTCACATAGCAGGTCACTGGTAAAGCTAGGAGTGAAATCTAGATCTCCTGATTCCCATGTCCTATCCATAGACCACACTCTCTCTCAAAAAGAAAAACCTGATTCACCAGCTGCTGGCTCCTTGTACTTGTATTGTTTATTACAATAGCAAGGTTATTCTTCTAGTAAAATTTATTTGATTACTTATTAAATAGTGCTTATGCTGAAGATCTAGGCACTTGTACATATATTTACAATGCACAAACTAATCCAAAAACAACTAACTTCTGCAGATAAGCCTCATCTCACAAAGTATAAACTGGACAAAATCCCCTCCATTCCAAACACAAAAAAACCACACACACAAATAATATTTAGCACTTAGGGCTTGATTCAAAGCCTATTAGGGTCAGTTGGAGTCTTTCAATTAATCTTAATTGACTCTGGAGCAGGTTCCTGTACAGCACTTTTAATTCGTAACTGTACCTCTCTCTGCAGAAGGGGGGTAAACATTATTCTATGCATCTTAGAGTTGGAGAAACTAAGGCACAGAAAGCCACGTACAGAGCTTCAAGAAGAACAAGTCTAGTCCCCCATCCACCATATACATATTTTAAAAACAAGTATTTTCTTTATTAATGCACTCTTATACACATTAAAAATGTTACTGTAATGGAAAGTGTCAACATGTGCCATCAAGCAGGTTTCTGAACTATAGATGACAATTGCTGACCTGTTTAAGGTCAATGGGTGTACTAGGCACCATTAATTCGGGCTAAATGAAAGGGGCAGGTAACCACTTATTATGTAGTGATACCTGGAAACAATATAAGCCACTATCCAAAGCACTGGGTCACATGGCAAGGCCTGAGTAAAGACTAAAGGAGGTAGAATAAGAGAGGTTTTCCTGAGACTAGTTGCAAATGCAGGGGCTAAGGGATTGTTTGCAAGTTGTGTGTATGGAAGAGGCAGAAAGCCCAGAAAGCCAGCTGAAAACCAGAGAAGCAGTTGTGAATGTGTACATGAGAGGAAACAAAAACAGAGCTCCTAGGGTACAGAACATGCTAAAGTGGCAGAGAAATTGGGGATTTTTGAGCAAGCAATCTGCTGATAATGTTTATTCGTACTGTGTTCAGGGGAACAGGACTTTCTATTTATTCTTTGTAAGGAAACAGGATTGCACCAAAGAAGTACCTGACTTGAATGGTCAATTTCTCCTCCTAATAAAAACTACCCAGCAAAGCGCCAAATAATGGCTAACTGCTCAGGTCAAAGGGGAAATAATAATATAATCACCTGTTTGGAAGAGATAATCTAGTCTGCCATGCATCATGATTTAATTATTCCTAACTGATCCTTAATAGATGGATGTCAAGTCTATCCTTGTTCTGCTTCAACTACAGCAATTTCACAACCTCTCTTTGTAGTAGAGCTGGGCAAATCATTTGTAGCAAATAATCTGATGAATTGTGCCTCTTTTCCTGTTTTTGTCCAAGCACATTAAGATTTTCTTGAATGTTACTAGAAACTTTTATGTATTGTATAATTTCTGCAAATAATTGTGCATAGATGAGCTATGACCAATGTTTATCGCAGCCAACTGTCCTGCAAGTGTTCTCTAGACATAAAAGAGAGAGTGCTTAACCCACACAACACCCTAAATGACTATCCTGGTGTAGCTGATGTAGTCAGTTCTTGTGCAGTCATTTGGAAAAGCCTATTTGCATTTAACCTTTTCTATGTAGAGTTTCATACCTAGTACAATCATACACAATTCAATAGTTGTTCAACATATACTTCATTATCACCTTTGCAATAACAATACCTTTGTTGAGTTAAAAAAAAGCTTGCAAGTGATATTTCTATTAAGATAAAATTATTCAAATGCGTTAAACATATTTATGAGCAAGAAGCTAAATTAAAAGAATCTGGAATGGGTTTTCCTCTTTGTTGTTTGATTATTAAGAAATGTTTTAGGAATCATCACTTCCAAATTACAGACTCCTCCTCATAAAAGCACAAATATAGCTCTGTTTAATGTACAGATATGAATTCTTTAGGACATGTTGGAACCCCCTTTCGTGAAAGCCACCATAACCAGAATGATGAAGGGTGGGAGGAGATGAAAGAGACTATAGATCTCCACCTATATCAGAGAAGGAGCTTAGCAGAAGACTCCACAAATAAGTACTCCACCAAATTTACTAGGGACTCTGCCATATGAATCTAAATTTACTTGGGAAGCACTACAGTGACAGATGCAATAGAAACCCTAGAAAATAAAGACAAAAACCTCACTTGTTCTCCTGCTAAGGGACCCTTCGTGGCTGTTGAAGAAGGAGCTGAATTTGCCTCTCAGTGACTCATTGCCACTCTGTGCAAAGTGCATGCAAGACCCATTTCTTACTGTAATATATAATGCAAATTGATTGCTGGGGCTTTTTCTGTATGTGTGTGCACTTGAGTAGAAGATGGTCATAAGAACTGCAGTAAATATACTTAGACATCATCATAATATGACATGGCTATTCTCAAGCATTCTTATTACATTCTTTCAAAGCTTTGTGTCCCTTAATATATATTTGAAACATATCAAAGCTAACCCTCAACACTGCAGTGTTTTCCCCTATTATATTCATTATGTCAGTGAATATGAGGTCTGTTGTATTATAATTACAATGTGTGTTACACTTAAAGATAGCCATTACAGAGTGGGTCCATCAGCTGATGATGTCCAAAGATAGGCTGAAGTACCTCCTTACCCATGCATCACAGTGCAGTGGTTCAAATGTGATGGTAATGTCTCAGTATGCATCCTCTTCATGAATAACATCAAGGAAAACTTTCTGGACAAATGCACCATGAAACTAATGATATACCTGAGATTCATTGATGATATTTTCATCCCCTGGACAGGTGACCTAAACTCCCTCACTGATCTCTACCACAACTACAACCACCACCACCCATCAACCAAACTTTCCCACACCAGCATCAACTTTCTGCACACCATGATCAGCTTCAACAATGGAACCCTTGACAGCTATATACAAAAATCCCACAGATCACCACGCCTATTTTCAGAGATCCAGTAACCACCCCAAACATACCAAGAAATCTGTTATCTACAGCCAGCCATTCAGATATCACAGAATATGCTCTGAGAAGAAAGTCTGAGATACACACCTTAACACACTGAAAACCACCTTCACCAAACAAGGACACTCCACCAGAGAAATAGATCATATCATTTAATGGGCCACACAAATACCCCAGGATAACGTGCTTCAATATAAGAGAAAAAGAAACCTTCTGACCTCACACCACTAGTTGTCACCTATCACCCCAACAATCACTCAGTATCTGATCTTTCATGTCTCTTGCAACATGGTCTCTTGCAACATGTGTTAACTCCTTATCTATTCGACCTTGTATTTAGCTATGATGGTCTATGTATCTTCCCCAGACCTCAAGAAGAGATCAGTGTAAACTCCAAAGAGAGACTCTTTCATCAACAGAAGTTGGTACAATTAAAGATTTTATCTCTCTCACCCACTTTATTTCTCCTGTGTTTCAAATACAGCATTTCTAGGAATTATGTCACAATATGGTGCAATATTATTCCCTGATCTACTACATTCAGAACTACTATCTGTAGTACTGATATCATATCCACTATGGGGATGCAACAATACAGAAAACAAATGTTGTGATGTTTGTAGATCAGACAAAATGTACTAGCTGTATTGCTAACACAGGACTACAGTGGCAGAAAATCTGCAGGATTATGGTGGCACTAGATGATCTAAATTTCTATTCCAGTTGAGGACGTGTAGTGGGACAAACAGTATTTAAAGGGGGCAGCACTTAAGGAGGAGAAGGAGTGCTTCGGGTGCTGATGGGATGTGATTATTCAGTATATATCCAAGGCAGCTTCAACCAGCAGAACTCATTTGGAGCTTGTGGCAGAGATTAAAGCTGCCTTTCTGTACGCAGCAACCTACCGGTCTTCAGGTAATTTTGCCTGGAGCACAGCAAGCCAGCCTAGTGCAGGGTTCTAATCATTTGAAGCTCGTTTCACCAGCACCTTTGTCCCTTTGGCTTAAAGAGACAGGGTTTTCTAAATCTAGGAACTAGTGGAATAAACTATAATGTGTGTGTGATTCAACTAAGATATGATGCTTTCACTGAATATCAAGTTACCTGACAGAAGCATAATTATCAGATTTCTTTGGAGGAGGGAAGGATTATAACTGGGGAAGGGCAGACAATACATATACTTTTTTAATTCAAGTTTCGTAAGGGTTTCGCTTGAGTATTTACACACATTGCATCCAACAAGACTTCGATATTTTCAAACATGTGGCATTTGTCATTGATAAGAGCAGACAAGTTGCTTAATGCACTTCTATTGTTATACTGCCAGAAGAGTGTATATCTGAAAGAGCAGCACATACTTAACTTAAAAAAAAAGCCAAAAAAACCTCAGCAGGCATTGCACTCCGGCTGTCACTGAATTAAAAAAAAAAATGTACCAGAGCTGAAGTATTGCAACCTGTTTGCACCTGAAGGTACCAAAAAGTGATTTACAGTTGACAGGTTTACCCACAAAAATTCATTTGGAATGTTTACTGGGTACGGTACTAGTGCTAGCACGTCTCACTGGGGAATAATCTAGCTAGCAATGCCACATAAAACAGTGACTGAAAAGCAGAGTAGAGGCAAACCCTCCGTTTTCTAAACATGTCCCATGTGAAACAGCGTTAGGAAGCAGGCATCTGGCATGGAGGGATTTGCCATTAATAGAATATGAAGAGACACTGGCAGAAGAGATACACTGTCTGACAATTATTATTTTTATGCCTCTCCCTGCTACAAACACATCCCACTATATTGTTGCCTTGCTCATTAATTACTCTTTATAACCGTTGGGTAAGATAGGAGAGACAGTGCTAGTACAGGGCACAATTCTGCTCTGTTTTGTGCTAATATATGGAGCCACACCCAAGAGGGTTCAAGGAGTTGCTTCCCAGTATTCACATAATAGTAGAACCAATGGGGGGCGGGGGTGAGGGGTGACAAACACACCCCCCATCTGGCTTGTAGGTGTATGTGTGGCAGCTCTTCAAGCCAATAGATATAACTGAAGATATCATCACCAAGGACCCATCATCTCTCCCCAACCCCCAAACCGCGGCTCTGCCACTGCTTAAAACCTGGCTTTGCTACTCTATTTGCATGTAGGGAAAGAGCAAAATACAGCCCTGGCATTCTGCACAGTGGTAGATTGGGGGGAGGGGGGACTGGGCTAATGCAGCCAGTGGCATTCCATGGCCTTAAGATGGCACAGTAAAGCTGGGATCCTGACTGACCCAGGCACATCAAAACTTGATGCAAAGCCTATTAGAGTCAGTGGACAGACTCAGGGCCATACAGCCATCCTGTAGCATGATCTGGAAGGAAAATGTGGGAGGGTGAGTGCACAATGATCCTTTATGGAGAAGCTATAAAGAGTGCGGCTATGAATGTTGAACCCAGATCTCCTGAGCCATCCTGCCCTGTGCAAGCAGGACTTGGGGAAAATAAAACTAGGCATACATCTCGCTTTTCTAATCATTTTTTTAATTTTGAAAAGTGAAAATAAACAGAGGGAATTCCTCCCTCCCCCAAGTTAATTTTTATTGACCAGAGCAGACCTAATATGAAATCCACAAGCAGAGTCTCATTGCTTACATATACATGACTGACTAGTGTCTTGTTAGTACCCAGAAGCTCTGTCATAGGGAACACAGGACTTGCAAGACTAGACCAATGATTTATCTCCTCCAGTATCCTCTTCCTACCTCTGACAATGGCTAGTACTGGAGATTTCAGATGAATCATGTAACTCCATAATTCATCTAATTATAGTACTATACAACTGGGCGAGAGATTCTGTCCCCAGCTGGAAATCAGCTTACGCCCTGAAGCAGGAGGATTGGTAGAACAGGAGATAAAAGCAGTGGGGGAAAATAATGAAACTTATTGGAAATATTGCTTTGGACTTTCTCTCTAATGGATTCCCCTGCAAGCTAATTCTTAGTAGTACAAATGACCTGTGATAACGTTATGTACTGCAGATAGGCATATGCAACTGTATATACCTGGTACCCAGATTTTAGCTCAAAAAAGGATTATTTACCAGCTAGCCAGAAGGAGACCACTGTTTAGGGAGGGGTGTAGAGGAGAGGTGGGGGAATTTATATTTGCTTCACAGGAAATAAGGGTGCTTTCATTCTTATCTCCTCTATATTTTCACTCCCTGAGCCATTAGCTGTTCTGAGCTTCAAACCGCTATTCCTTCTCTAGCCTCTTCCTCACCCTCTAATACTAAAGGCATCTCTGGAGCTGAGGAGGAGGTTATTTTTGCTGAGAGTATGCAGGTTCAGAATGGACATATCCAATATTTCTTTCTATCTACTAGGAGTTCTTTAACAGGGCGAGTGGAGAAGGCAAGGGGAAGTAGAGTGGGCTCTTTTAGTATTGTCCAATCATATCACGGGCACTTTCAGACTGATAACCATTATGCTCTCCTTTCGACAGTCATTTTGCTGAATGGTACCGCAGTGGTGCCAGGCACAGCAGTAAACATAGTACCAGCAACTGCATGGCCCTTACCGTTAGTTTTGTTTCTATTTCAGAACCAGCAGACTGACAGAAATAGGTTTGGCTATTAGCTAGCATGACAAAAGAGCCATCTCTTTTATTAGGTCTGAGAGATTTTTTTCCCAGGCTGCAGCAGGTAGCCTATAGCAGTGGCCTGGGGAGAGGAGACTTCACTGAGATATGGGCAACAAAGATGAGAGACAAATTGCAATGACAAGTCTGTGATGACGGTATCTTGTGAATGATGTAGTGAAGGGGGGAGGGAAGTCATTGCCTCCTGTGCTTTGTACCCAGAGAACATTTGTCCAGAGGCAGAGCCAGTATTCTTACAAAGAAAGGCAAGGTGAACAACACGCATCCTGGAAAGCTATCCAAGACAACATCTGCTTTCTGTGCCCAGGATCCCAAACTAATAAGCAAACTGCTATCAGAAACAGAGGATAATAGAACAATGATAAAAATATATAACTATAGAAGACAAGGGTGTGTGACATTAGAGATTGTGACTAAAGTCTATGGAATGAAAAATACCTTCCTGGTCTGCCCAGAAAGAGGACACTATCTGTGCTACTGCATTTTGCTGGACAGACAGAGACTTTGCTGCATGGCCAGCTGTCTTATCAACCCTTTAAAGCAATGTAAATAAAAGCATATAAATACTGAGCCTACAGGTCAAGAATGCAGTATGCAATTTTAGTGTCTCTGAGACTATTGGATGATATGCTGTGGTACCGTGAATGTCAGGCTCCACCTATTCACATCCAGCAGCAGGGTCAGGGCCAGAATGGCCTGGGACATGTGATTATAGTAAGGATAATGAAAGGTAATATATAATTGTTAAGTGAAAATTATTTTATTTTTCCTGATACTACCAGAATTACTCAAAAGGTGAATTAAAAGATGACTTGTACTATGCCTTGCTGTCTTCCAGTTAGCTTCATGGTACAACTGAGGAGGTTGACTATAATCTAGAAAGCCCTTTGTGGGTTGAGTCATCAATCTTTTATAAAGACTGCCTCTCCCCCTCTGTGAGGTTTGCCCCATCAAAGAAGATCTGGTGGGACACTTGAAGGTTCCATGGTTTGTATATGTGGGAGCTTGGTTAGCCATATCCTCTGATGGTGTAAATCAACAACTGAAGACAATGGGGGTATGCAGATTTGCACCAGAGAATCTGGCCCTGTGTTCTTAGTGGAGGGTCTTCCGCTCTAAAATCCACTACTCCCTTGGACAAAATTTAGGCCTCAAATTTAGGTTATCTGAAAAATTAAAGGGCAAACTTTTGAGAATCACATTCTCTACCAAATACTGTCCTGCCTGTCAATTAACTAAACAGGATTTCACCTCTAATGTACATTCACCCTTTGTTTTTATTCTGATTGATTGAGCCTCTGGTCATTCTAATCCAGACAGAGCTATTGATGAAATTCCAGTCCATGTCCATGCTTGGCTTTATTTGTGTTACATTCTGCACACTTAGCCAATGCTTGAATGCTTGTGTGGGAGCGAGTACATATATGAATACACTACTCCCTTTACCTCACAGTTGCTGGTTGGGGAAAAAAAGAATAAAGTACCTGGGGGGAGGTGAGGTGGGGTGGGGAGGAAGGCAGATGGGAGAAGGAACATATGTTACCTACACTTTTCTCTCCCCAGTTAGAGTACTGATTTCCCCTTTGGTTTCTATACTTCGGAGATTAAGTAGGAAATTGGAATGAACTCTCTTCCCCACTGCTACTCTCCTATGCTCTCTCACGGCTGGAAAAAAGCAGATCCTCCCAAAAGCTCATTTTCCTTCTTTTTAATTAGACCATTAAAAAGATCACTGACAAGTGTGTGGTTTTGGTGGTTTGCTTTGTTTTGTTTATTCATCATCAGCTTTGAATATTCTGAAAGCTGGTGAGTTGTAAAATACAGACATTTCCTCATTTGAGTCTTCCTCCACCTAACTCTGTTCTTCATATCCATTTGATACATGTGTGAAATGGTTAACCATGGATAAATCTAATTTAGATTTGAGTAAGAATTTTTAACTTCAGTTATATATTATACACTGTCTCCTGCCATCTTTAAATCACTTCCCACTACAGCTGGTTGACAATTGGTCAACCAAATCTTTTTTTTTTTTGCCAAACAATGTTGATTCATCAAAAATTTGCATGGAAATATATCTTTTTTTATGACACTTTCATCAGGAGATTTCTCAGGTCCAGGATGGAATTTCTGGTCAAAGAGAGAGCAACAGCTACCATATCATAGAATATCAGGGTTGGAAGGGACCTCAGGAGGTCATCTAGTCCAACCCCCTGCTCAAAGCAGGACCCATCCCCAATTAAATCATCCCAGCCACGGCTTTGTCAAGCCTGACCTTAAAAACTTCTAAGGAAGGAGATTCCACCACCTCCCTAAGTAACGCATTCCAGTGTTTCACCACCCTCCTAGTGAAAAAGTTTTTCCTAATATCCAACCTAAATCTCCGCCACTGCAACTTGAGACCATTACTCCTCGTTCTGTCATCTGCTACCACTGAGAACAGTCTAGAGCCATCCTCTTTGGAACCCCCTTTCAGGTAGTTGAAAGCAGCTATCAAATCCCCCCTCATTCTTCTCTTCCGAAGACTAAACATCCCCAGTTCCCTCAGCCTCTCCTCATAAGTCATGTGTTCCAGTCCCCTAATCATTTTTGTTGCCCTCCGCTGGACTCTTCCCAATTTTTCCACATCCTTCTTGTAGTGTGGGGCCCAAAACTGGACACAGTGCTCCAGATGAGGCCTCACCAGTGTCGAATAGAGGGGAACAATCACGTCCCTCGATCTGCTGGCAATGCCCCTACTTATACATCCCAAAATGCCATTGGCCTTCTTGGCAACAACAGCACACTGTTGATTCATATCCAACTTCTTGTCCACTGTCACCCCTTGGTCCTTTTCTGCAAAACTGCTGCCTAGCCATTCGGTCCCTAGTCTGTAGCGATGCGTTGGATTCTTCCGTCCTAAGTGCAGGACTCTGCACTTGTCCTTGTTGAACGTCATCAGATTTCTTTTGGCCCAATCCTCCAATTTGTCTAGGTCACTCTGTATCCTATCCCTACCCTCCAGCGTATCTACCTCTCCTCCCAGTTTAGTGTAATCTGCAAACTTGCTAAGGGTGCAATCCACACCATCCTCCAGATCATTTATGAAGATATTGAACAAAACCGGCCCCAGGACCGACCCTTGGGGCACTCCACTTGATACTGGCTGCCAACTAGACATGGAGCCATTGATCACTACCCGTTGAGCCCGACAATCTAGTCAGCTTTCTATCCAACTTATAGTTCATTCATCCAGACCATACTTTTTTAACTTGCTGGCAAGAATACTGTGGGAATACCGCGTCAAAAGCTTTGCTAAAGTCAAGGAACAACACGTCCACTGCTTTCCCTTCATCCACAGAACCAGTTATCTCGTCATAGAAGGCAATTAGATTAGTCAGGCATGACTTGCCCTTGGTGAATCCATGCTGACTGTTCCTGATCACTTATCTCTCCTCTAAGTGCTTCAGAATTGATTCCTTGAGGACCTGTTCCATGATGTTTCCAGGGACTGAGGTGAGGCTGACTGGCCTGTAGTTCCCAGGATCCTCCTTCTTCCCTTTTTTAAAGATGGGCACTACATTAGCCTTTTTCCAGTCATCCGGGACTTCCCCGGATCACCATGAGTTTTCAAAGATAATGGCCAATGGCTCTGCAATCACATCCGCCAACTCCTTTGGCACTCTCGGATGCAATGCATCCGGCCCCATGGACCTGTGCACGTCCAGCTTTTCTAAATAGTCCCAAACCACTTCTTTCTCCACAGAGGGCTGGTCACCTCTTCCCCATGCTGTGCTGCCCAGTGCAGTAGTCTGGGAGCTGACCTTGTTCGTGAAGACAGAGGCAAAAAAAGCATTGAGTACATTAGCTTTTTCCACATCCTCTGTCACTAGGTTGCCTCCCTCATTCAGTAAGGGGCCCACACTTTCCTTGACTTTCTTCTTGTTGCTAACATACCTGAAGAAACCCTTCTTGTTACTCTTAACATCTCTTGCTAGCTGCAACTCCAGGTGTGATTGGCCTTCCTGATTTCACTCCTGCAAGCCCGAGCAATATTTTTATACTCATCCCTGGTCATTTGTCCAATCTTCCACTTCTTGTAAGCTTCTTTTTTGTATTTAAGAGCAGCAAGGATTTCACTGTTAAGCCAAGCTGGTCACCTGCCATATTTACTATTCTTTCTACACATCAGGATGGTTTGTCCCTGTAACCTCAATAAGGATTCTTTAAAATACAGCCAGCTCTCCTGGACTCCTTTCTCCCTCATGTTATTCTCCCAGGGGATCTTGCCCATCAGTTCCCTGAGGGAGTCAAAGTCTGCTTTTCTGAAGTCCAGGGTCCGTATTCTGCTGCTTTCCTTTCTTCCTTGTGTCAGGATCCTGAACTCTACCATCTCATGGTCACTGCCTCCCAGGTTCCCATCCACTTTTGCTTCCCCTACTAATTCTTGCCAGTTCGTGAGCAGCAGGTCAAGAAGAGCTCTGCACCCTAGTTGGTTCCTCCAGCACTTGCACCAGGAAATTGTCCCCTACTTTTTCCAAAAATTTCCTAAATTATCTGTGCACAGCTGTATTGCTCTCCCAGCAGATATCAGGGTGATTGAAGTCTCCCATGAGAACCAGGGCATGCAATCTAGTAACTTCTGTGAGTTGCCGGAAGAAAGCCTCATCCACCTCATCTCCCTGGACCAGTGGTCTATAGCAGACTCCCACCATGACATCACCCTTCTTGCTCACACTTCTAAACTTAATCCAGAGACTCTCAGGTTTTTCTGCAGTTTCATACTTGAGCTCTGAGCAGTCATACTGCTCTCTTACATACAGTGCAACTCCCCCACCTTTTCTGCCCTGCCTGTCCTTCCTGAAATGCTTATATCCATCCATGACAGTACTCCAGTCATGTAAGTATCCCACCAAGGATACCAATATTCTGTTATTCCAATCACATAATAATTCCTTGACTTTGCCAGGACTTCCAGTTCTCCCTGCTTGTTTCCCAGGCTTCATGCATTTGTGTATAGGCACTTGAAATAACCCGCTGATGGCCCCTCTTTCTCAATATGAAGCAGGAGCCCTCCCCTCTCACACGCTGCTGCTCGTGCTTCCTCCCGGTGTCCCACTTCCCCACTTACCTCAGGGCTTTGGTCTCCTTCCCCCGGTGAACCTAGTTTAAAGCCCTCCTCACTAGGTTAGCCAGCCTGCTTGCGAAGATGCTCTTCCCTCTCTTTGTTAGGTGGAGCCAGTCTCTGCCTAGCACTCCTCCTTCTTGGAACACCATCCCATGGTCAAAGAATTCAAAGCCTTCTCTCCGACACCACCTGCGTAGCCATTCGTTGACTTCCATGATTCGACGGTCTCTACCCAGGCCTTTTCCTTCCATGGGGAGGATGGACGAGAACACCATTTGCGCCTCAAACTCCTTTATCCTTCTTCCCAGAGCCACATAGTCTGCAGGGATACGCTCAAGGTCATTCTTGGCAGTATCACTGGTGCTCACGTGGAGAAGCAGGAAGGGGTAGCGATCCGAGGGCTTGATGATTCTCGGCAGTCTCTCCGTCACATCGCGAATAGCAATAGCCCAGTGGCCAAAGCATTCAGCTCGGATATGGGAGACTCAGATTCAAGTTCCGGCTACAGATCAGGCACATCCCAGTGACTTAACCAGCAGGCCACCGAGTCAGTCTCTCTCTCTGCCCTAACTAATATTTAGTTATTTATACAAAATGGAACAGCTCCAACAGGAGAGATTGAAATACTGACTCTATAGCCCAGCTTCAATCCCTGCTTTGAATTAGGCAGAGCAAGGACATGAACCCACCTCTCCCACATCCTGGGAGTCGTTAACTGCCCTGATCATTGGGCAATTGGCTGTTCTGGGGTGGGTGGCTCTCTCTCTCACTCTTGTGTTTTTTGTTCTGATATAGAACCAAAATAAATTTCAAATCCTCAGTGTTTCACAAAACCAAATTCTTGTTTTCTAGCAAGTCCTAGTTCCCACAGACAGACATCTCTTTCTCTGCTTCAATATGGATTTCAATTTATTCGTATCTCTGCCCATATCTGGGATAACAACTACTGTCTTCTCTAAGATGTCATATTAGGAAAGAAATTACTCCCTTCCATAGTTTTTTTTTTTAAATTACACCTAGTAATCTTCTCGGAAGTATTTTCTCCAGGCTCTAAAATACATTTGCTACATATCTCACATATCACCTTATTGAAACTGATCCTGGAAACCAATTTTCTTGAGGGTTTTGTGCAAGACAAATGTTATGATGATACTCATTATCATCATCAGACCCAATGTGCTTTAGAACCATCTATATAAAACAGAGGGAGTTCTAAATGAAGGGTTTTAAACAAAGTGGTTTGTTACCTGAGATTACAATAGGAGATCATTTCAAAATGAATTAGACATAAAAGGAGTCACATGTGATTTAAGAAAGAGTCTGATGTAGTAGCATACAGTAGAAGTCAAATGGAGGTAGTTTGCATTATTCAATATACAGCTTCTCACTTTAATCAATGTTGTTAAAACAAATTGAAAAATGAATATTTTTATATTCTTTCATAACAACAAAAGTCAGTGTGAAATTCACCCTTTTACAAAGTGTCATCACAAGACCCATGCATCATTTAAATCCCAAGTGTGTCCTAAGTTAAAGGCTGAATAGGTACATAGGCTTGCACTAGTCTTTTGCTCAGAGGCCCAGATCCACAAAGAGACTTAGGTGTTGCAACATGCAGTATTGCAACGCCTATCCTTTAGCTACCTAGAAAAATCACTGAGAAAAGAACGGAGTCCACAAAGACCAGATTAGATACCTACAATGTAGAGGGAGACATGGTTACCTAAAAAGGTGATCCACAAAAGCCAGCACGATAAGCAGCAGGCACCTAGGCTAGCCAATAGGAGATGCTGAAGACAGGTGTGTATCCTAAGCCCCACCCTGCTCATGGAGCTAGGTGCCTAAGTCTGGGCTTCAGGGAGGTGGCTATCTCTGCTTGTGATCTACGAAGGGGAACCCCTCTCCTGCAGTCAGATGGCTTAGGTGCTGATGTTGTTTCTGAATGAGTTAAGTGCCTGCCTTACTCCACACAAAATGTCCAGAGAAGGAGGAGGCAGTGGTTACCTTCTAACTTTTATCCCAGTGGTTACAGCATTCACTTGAGATGTGGGAAGCTCAGGTTCAATTCCCCTTCTGCTTAAGAGGGAGAAAGGATTTAACAGATGTCTCCTACACCTCTCACATGAATGGTCTAACCTCTGGGCTACAAGATAGTCTAATATGGGTCCCCTTCACTCTCTCATTCTGAAGCTGCTGCACTTGGGATAAATACTTAAATAATCATTGGGCTGGGGGTGGGAGCAGGAAAGAGCCTGGCACTTAGCTTACCAACATGGGATGTGGGAGACCTAGGGTCAAGGGCCCCGGCTCCTATGACTAATTATTATATGAAAGTAGAACAGCCTTAACTGGCGAGATTAAGGAAGTCCTATATCAGAATAAGCCACAGCTCAGTGGTTAGAAAACTATTCTGAGGAGTCATGGGAGGCCCCAGGTCACATCCTCTCTCCCTATCAGGCAGAGGGGCCAATCAAACCTGGGTTACCCACATCTAGGGTTTAGGTGCTTAAATACCTTTCTGGATCTGGGCTTGAGTGAATTTCACTCAGAAATTATAGGTTGTCTTCTAGATATTCTGATAACATTATAAAGTGAAATATATAAAAATCTGTTGCCCCCATCTCTTTTGGGTCTATTTATTTACCAAATGAAAGTAATTTATATGGATAATTCCTATTCATGTGAATAAGAGTTATGCATATAATTATCTCAGACAACAATAAGAATATAGCCTCACATTCTGTGCTTCCAATTTCTCTAACTACTATATTAAAATAATCAAATGTCACTTCAGAGAAAAAAAAAGCTCCAGGACTTGGCCCATTTACACATTTCTTCCATCTCTAATCTCTATGAATCTACTATATCAATTCAAGATCATTTTGTCAGTGTGATTCAGCTAATAGTCAACAAGTGGAAAAGTAATCTAAGAAAAAAATCAATTTTAAATTGAAAACATATTTGTCCTTGGAGACAAACTGATATGATAAACTACATGAATGTATACAGATGTACATGCTCTCAAAAAGAGTTCCGCATTTAGAAGATAGTTGATAGATATTTTATGATGAAGAAATTGCTATTTGTAAGTACTCTTATATAGGACCTGATTTACCATTGCACCCACTTTACACTGGTAAGATGGGCAAAGTGGCTGTACAATGTTGATTTGGTAGCACTTTGCACAGGATTTATGATTACACAAGGTGCCAGGCAATGGAGAATAAGGCCCATTGTCCAATTGTATTAATAAACATGAGAATTCGCAACTTCCCAAGATGTCTTTTTTCTTTTTTAAAAATAAATGAGAGAAAGCACCATTTCCTGTGGATCAGTTTAACTACTTTCCCCCCTACTTCTGTACTTATTCATGTGTGTTACAGAATGGTCAACATATGTGAACATTTGATAAAGGATCTGATTAATTGAAAGAATGTAGACTTTTGTAACATGGCCACCTAGCTACTAGGAACTTGCCTAACAGACTACCAATTCATGCCAAGTGTAAATGAGCACCAACCAATCATTGTGTGGTAATGATTTCCATTTATTACCTGGAATGGATTCATGGTAGTGACCTAGAGGTGAAAGACTACATATCCCATTACCAATTTCCTGAGTCATCCAATTCCCCATCTGAGACATTAATGTTCCTCTTTTATTGCATAACTAACAACGCAAGTACATTTTGGAATAAACTGTTCTCCATACAACTAGAGGAGCCTAGGGATTTAATACAGGTTTGAAACAAAACTATGTTGAGGCAAGCTAACATTCAATTCATGTGGTATATTACTTTAAATAGAAGGAGCTATGGCTTAAATGAAAGAGGCAGCTCTAAACAGCTACCCTTTCACCACAAACAGGTTGCTGACATTAGCAGAGTCAGTGAAAACTACTTATATTTCAAAGGTGAGAAAGTGAGAATGAGATACAGCAGTTATTCATTACTGCCCTCATTTCATTTGCCTCAGAATTGAAAACATCAATAAGTGCCCCTTATGTGACCACTGATTAACAGGTCAGCTTGAGAGGGTGTAAGGCCTTGCTCCAAAGAATTGTTTACACATAAGTGAACAGATGCATCCCTCACCCCAAAGTTCTAGAGACTTATATGAAGGACACATGCTCTAGCCCACCCACAGAAATAGGAGTTTGAAAACTAGATTGCTCTAGTGAGCAAAGAGATGCTTCTTTCTTTATACAGTATGTTAGGAATTATTAATTTTAGTTACATTTCTCTTCTTGACACTATTTTATAAATGAATCATTTTGCATATAGCCCTTGCTGTTTGCTTCTCCTCATAATTGTTACTTTATAGTTGTCAGCATTTGTCACACTACATTGCCAATGCATTGCATTCCTGACCTGGAATAATAACCCTCTCATATGATCAGGGGACATTTAAAGTTCCTCTCCTCATATAGTTCACAGTCTCTTATGAACAGAACAATCAAAATTCATTGCCTAAAGGACCTTCTATTGTTGGACATTCAAACTCATTTGCAGTCATCACTGGTTTGGGCTAGACTTAAGTGCTACAGTATCCTAAGAAGCTACAGTTGACTCTGGTCTGTGTATCACCTTGTCCTTTGGAAGTTGGAACATTAAAAGGATAAAACCTCACTGCTGAGAGCTACATTTGCACAAAGTACCATTTTGCTGCTATGAAATGAGGCTGTATTATAACTTCAATATACTCAACTTAATAACCTCTGTTACATAGCATAGTATTTCATTTCCCCCAATTAACCCTCACAGAAAATGGTGAATATTCAGCATAATTATTTTCAAGTTAGCAAAACATTTCCTCCATAGCTAATGCTAATGGCATTCAATGACTAACTATTTAGGAAGATAAGTCATGAAGCCAGTTCCCCGGGACATACAGTAGAGTACATCTTGAAACTAACTACCTGATGAACCCCATAAACAATAAGGTGATATTGTACATTTCAGTTCACTTGCCAAAAGCATAGAATAATCAAAAGACTAAATATAGTTCTTGTATATTCCATACAGCTAACTTCATTTCTTCAGCATGCAAATAGTTAGTTTTGGATCCACTGCACCATATAAAGAAAGGCAGTAAACATCCTCAAGACTTTATATGGGTATAGAAGCTACTGGGGCTTGGCTGGTGTCACATGTGGCTCCCACAGAGATTCTTGTAACATACACAAGCTACACAAGACTGTGAACACTGTACGCATATTAAGCCTGATTTCTGTTGAAGGGTTCCTTCTTGTTGCACTGTCCACAGTTACCTAGGGATAGCTCCATTAACGAGCATGGAGTGAGAGAGAAAAATTACAGTATAAGGAGATTCAGGCATGTCTTTTACAGTTGTTGCTGCTTCTGAGGTTTCTTACTAAAAGAAGAAGTCCTGTTTTTCTTCTGATTGTCATATTATGTGACTGGCCTAGAAAACTAGAGGTGAAGCCCTTTGTCTGGATTATTTTTTGTCACAGGGCTGGCCTTACGAGTGGGTGACTGCCCAAGGCACCGTGGTCAGGGGGTGCTGCAGTTCAAGAGGCAAGGAGCGGGGTGGGCTTGGGTGCGAGGTCGCCAAAGGGAGCTTGAGGCAATGAGAGGATGGGGAGCCCAGGGAGGCAGTGGGGGTCAGGGATGCCAAAGTACAAATTCGCCCAGGCCTCATTTTCCCTAAGGCCGGCCCTGGTCAGAATATGTATGAAAAGGTTCTCTGAGAGTCAGGTTTGTAAGAAGACAGGGACAGTGAACGGTTTTTTAAGTTGATCTAGAATAAATAAATAGATGCAACTCAAAATGCTCCCAGTCAGTTAAGGCCATTGTACACATAGTCTGCTCTCGTTTATGCTGTGTATTAATATACTGGTCTATGAAATGTTCCCTGTGGTAGCAGAATATCCCAGGAGCATATACACAGTTTAATAAAAGTTTATCATCTTTTCTAAGTGCCAGGGAAAAAAAAAGCCTCAATTTATTTTGTTCCACAAATATAAAAATTCCTTATTTTCATCCATCCTGGCTTGAAGGGGGAAAAAGTAGAACTTCACAGCTTCACCATGCCCTAAAACAATGGGTTCCATTGTTTTTTATTATGTGGATCAGACTCTAGCAGGGATATCATTTTATGATCACCTTCCTCCCAGTCTGCAATTATGCAGATCCTTTGCAAACCACCAGCAAGTGCTTCCAGAGCACTATTTGGGAACCACCATCCTAAAGATTGTCAGACTTGAGCTCTGTCAGACCAGTGCCAGGAGTCAATCTCAGGCCAGAAAGGCCACCCCACTGAATACTCTCTGGCACCAATGCTGAGATTTTACAAGATATCTAAAGGATTTAGTTGCATATCTTCCATGTATTTTATCAGAAGACAAGAGTTTAAATCCACTAGATTGCTTTGAAAAATTCAGCATAGGAGTTGAAAGCTGGGGCCTGGTGATTTCAAGTACAGTAATATATACCAGAAGCAATTTGGATGCCAGTGCAATTCCTGAAGAACGATATAACAAGTTCTCTACAGTTAATAATGCCTAATGAATCGGCAGCTGATTGGTTTCAAAGGTAACTCCTGGTAAGCTCATTGCAATATGCATTGCAAATGTAGAAGTCACAGATTCATAAGATATTTAAGGTCAGAAGGGACCATTATAATCATCTGGTCTGATGTGCTGCATCACATAGGCTACAAAATTTCATTATGTGATTCCTGCATCTAGCCCCCAAACTTCTGGTTGAGCTACAGCAAATCATTCAGAAAGACATGCAATCCTGTTCTAAAGATTTCAAGTGATGAAAAATCCATCACATCCTCAGATAAATTGTTCCAATGGATAGTTACCCTCATTGTTAGTCTGAATGTATGTACCTTTAGTTCAGCTTCCAGCCATTCCACCCACATGCATTGTAGGTACTTATAGACAGTGATCAAGTCATCTCTTAACCCTCTTTTGATTAAACTAAACTGAGGTTTTTTAGTCTCATTGTAAGGCAGGTTTTCCAGACATTGAATCATTCTTGTAGCTCTGCTCAGAACCCTTCACAGTTTGTTAACATCCTTTTGAGAAGCATAGGCACCAGAACTGGGCATAATATTTCAGTAACCATCTCACTAAATACCATACACAGTAGTAATAACGCCCCGCCCCCGCACCACACACACACACACTTCTACTCAGTATTCCTCTGCTTGTACATTTAGGAATCACATTTGTTTTCTAAGCCACCGACATTCATTACTGCGGTGAGGTCTACCACAAAAGAAAAAAAAAAGTACTAAAGCCTAGCTAGGCAGAAATGACAAAAGATGTTCTTGGCCACTAATGGCTCCTGGGATTCCAGAAGCAGCCAGAGTTGTAAGAGTAACCTCTAGATTGGAAACTTTGAGGATGGGTGTACATTCCCTCAATATACTAGATACATGTGAAGCTTGTATCTTCATATGAGCTCATATCTTGTCTTTCTGTTAAATGCTTCCTGAGATGGCCAATGCCTTATAAACACTAGAGGAATGAGCATACACACCAAATTGGTTAACCGTAACCCTTTAACTTTGTCATTATTTTTCATTAAACTGAGTGTGGTATGGAAAGATGATTTGTGTGCCATGGCCATAGTGTGACAAATACAACAAGAAGTAGTGATATTCAGAAGTAATGAAACAGGTTAAGTACTAGTTTAGAAGCCTTTCTAATGCGTATGGAAGGTAGCTCTCTCCCCAGATAAGCAAGGCTTTGGGCCTGATCCTGTTCTATGTGGCTGCATCCCTGCTCCCATACAACATTACTCTAATAAGGTAGCCACATGGAACCACCCAAACAGAACAACTTGCAAGATCAGGGTCTTAAATTGTAAGTGCCTTTATTTTTAAGGGGTGTCCTTCACAGTAATAGACAGAATAAACTCCCAGGCCCAGATTTTCAAAAGTAAACCTCAATGCGAGCTACTGGGTTATCATTACTTTTGAAAGTCTGGCCACTTAGTTGTGGATTTAGGAGCCTAAAATTAGGCTTTTTTTTTTTTAAATCCTGGTCATGATGTTCAGAATACCAATTTGCTTTGGCCCCATTTATACCAAGTTTGGAAAATATAGTGTAGCACCTTTTTAGAAAACCATGCTTAAACACATATTATGTGTCACCTTAGGTTGATTTCCACTAGGGAATAGAAATAGAGTCCATAACAATGTTTGTAAAATGTCTAAGCAAGCCAAAAAACCTCAGTTTCCATCTTTGTATCAAAAGATATGTTTAAGTACAATTCTCTAGAAAGGTACTAATCACGGTTTCCAAAAATCAGGGTAGACAGATCACTACAGTCAAAAGAAATCAGTCAGTCAGTTTGTATTGCTGGCTTTAATATACAAGATACAACATTCCTTCAAAATCACCGGACATTAAGAGTGTGTTCTTTTCAATTTTTCCAGAGCATCATCCCCTCTAATGTGGGATTTGTCTTCTCATTTGGGAAACAAAATTAATAAAAGAGAGAGACATGCCAATAGTTTTGCTTATTCAGCAACATTTTAAACATAGAAAAGGAAACATACTGCAAAATATGAATTTCAATATTGAAAAATCCTGTTTCTCACTCTTAACACTCACTCATGAAATGTTTGGTATAAAGGATAAGGGGCTTTTCACTAATGTGTTGTTTTGAACACCAGGTATAGCAGAGAATTCAAGAATGTGCATAAGAAGTTGAGTTACACAGGAAGATATGAAAAAAAACTTCAAATTTTCTTATTCACAAAATAGTACCTCTTTCAAAACTAAAGTTTTCCCACCATCAAATATACACTTAATGGATGGAAAGACTAACAAAAACACTCACTTCAGGAAATATTCTACAATTATTCATGGTAAAAACACAGCAATATATTTTTCCAAAATGTAGGTGGATAAAATATTCCAGCTACTGAAGTGGAAAACAAGTTATTAAAACATGTATCAGTGTTTTCAGGAAAGACACTGGTTAGGATTCACAAACTGATTTAGAGCCACATTTTCAACCAAGTCTCTAAACTTTGTGGACATAGCAATTAAAAAAAATACATAAGATATATCTCTGTGTGCTTCCAGATATGTCTATGTAAATACCAGTTTGAATGAGGGAGCAGATGTGCACATAGATTTTACTTACACATATTCAGAGGTCTAGCTGAAACTATGCCCCTTATTCTTGCAGTTGTTACAACAGTATGTAGCAGTACTTACCATTGGTGAGGATTTTGCTGTTCTTTTGCTCCTTTTTGTTTTCTTGATCCACCTTCTCAACCACTTCTTCATGCAATTCATATGCTTCAAAGCTCTATATTAGCAAGGAACATTATCCCACCTTTCTGAGGTTTCCATCCTTTCATACACAACCCTCATCCAGGAGAGAATTACATGTACTTGAGATTTAATGTCAATTCATACTTGGGAAAATGTAAATTCCTGAAAAATAAAGAGTAATTTTTTATGAATGATTTAATCTTATGACATTAAAACAGGTGTTAACAATAGTAAGTACAAATAAATTCACACCCAATTTTTTCTGTATTTTTGGCAAAAATTTGACCACTTTGACTTAATAAGATATTACAATCATACAAGGTACTGGATGGAAGTAAGGAGATGCAATTCCAGGGGTCAAATCTGTCCTCATATATATACGTGCAGAGCTCCCTGACACGGCCCTGAGCGCTTACAAAAAGTTGAAAGGAGAAGACTCTGTGGCTCAAAAGCATGCAAATGGCTCTTGCAATGAACTGTTGGGTTTGGCCAGCTGTTTGTACAGTTATGGAATGTTAATCATCAATGAAAGATCTTTCAGATGGCCTCAGAAATATGGCACTATTTCACTTTTCTATTCAGATATATTATTGTATACAATGGTGTTCTGAAATTTCATAGTGTTTGGAGTAGGGCAGCCAGTTGCTTGGTGAAGAGATTTTATATTCCTCCTGATGTCTGCACTCATTAGGAGATAATTACCTTGGGCTAGATCAATCCCTTTAACTTCCAGGAGAAGAGGGGTCTGAGATGTAGTCCCCTAGTGAGGGAACAGAAAAGGTTAAGTCATGGCTGAACAACATCTTTCTTTTCCCCTGGACACTGAAGAATCACTACAAGCTCTTTCCTCTTCATTAGTTTAGGAGTATGTTCAAATTAGGAAGGGGTAGAGCTTGGATCACCTCCAAAAAACACTCCTCCCACCTGAGTAAATGGTCATCTGGAAACACAATGAGATCAATCTCATTCCTGGTCCTTCTAACCCCCTCCTTTAAAGGATCTAGACCCAGATCCATAAGAGGATTTAGGCATCTAACTCCCACTTTAATGCCTAAATCCAAAATGTAGCTGCTCTCAAGAGCCTCAAAACCCCTGCTCAGCTGCTGCCACCTAACTCTGGAGTGTAAATTTTCACTGTAAGAGTCCCTGAGGTGCCTAAATTTCTGCCTGCAACCTCAGGCAGGTTCCTGGACACCTATCACACACCTAAACCCTAGTGAGATCCTCAAACCAGGTGAAGATAGGCAGGGGAATGCCTGTTTTGCCTGAAGGGCCCAGGTCATTAGACATTCTCAGAACATGCCTGACTCCACACAAGAGAGCCAAGAAGAGGGTGGTGGCCTGTATAACTTTCAGATAATTTCATATGGGCTTTTCTCAGATAAAAGCAACTGATATTTCAACAGCAGCCACTCTGCTTGTCAACACAGCCCTTCAATTTGTCAACCATTAAAACATAAAGTGGGCAGCCAACACTTTACACACATTTAGGCCCCATATCTGAAAGTGCTTCAGCATATTCATAACTCATATGTAGCCCTATCAATCTCAGTGGAAATCCCACAAACAAAGTTGCAAATATGCTGAAGTGTTGGCAGGATCAGACTGTCAGACCCAGATCCACAAAGGTACTTAGACACCTGAACTCTGGATTTATGTGCTAAATCCCAGTTTCAGGCACCACTGCAATCAAAAAAACTCTCCCTTGGCTGTCACCTATTCCTGAAGACACCAAGATTCACTCAGTGCCTAATTTCCACACCTACTTCAGTTTCTGCATCTGGTTAAGTACTTTGCTGCCTCAGTCTAGGCACCTGGATGTCCATCTCCCACCTAAGCCCCAGAGGGGTCCACAAACTGTGGGAAGATCGTGGAGGAGAGCCTATCTCATCCAAGAGACCTATTCAGTACGCAAGCTCAGAGGCTGCTACTGACAACCTTAGACTGTTTAGCCCAGTGGTTAGTATACTCAGCCAGGATGTGGGAGACCTAGGCTCAATTTCCCCAGCTTCTTAAGGAAACGACAGGATTGGAACAGGGGTCTCCCAAACCTCTCAGTAACATGATTGTACCACTGAGTTATGGGATACTCTGACATAAGAGTCCCTCCTGTTGAAACTGCTCCACTGTGTATAAATAATTAAAGAATCATTGGAGCCAGGGGAGCAGACCCAGTGTCTCTCACTTCCCAGGTCGATACCCTAAACACTAAGCTATAGTGTCACTTGCTTCCATCCCCTAATGACTTTATTCATTTAACCCAAAGTGGGACAGCTTCAACAGGAGGGATTGAGAGAGCCTTACTCAGACCACCCAACAGCTCAGTGGTCAGAATACCATTATTCAAGTCCTTTCTTCCCCTCAGAGGAGGAGGGACTTTAACCTGGGTATTCCAGGTGAGTACTATGAGGTAAAAGTAATAAGGGTGGTAGCTGCAACACCATCTACCACCATAAGCTGCTGCTGCCACCATTTTGTGTAGTCAGGCAAGTGCCTAACTCATTTCACAATAAATAACACAAGGACCTAAATTGCCTAATTCGAGGTTTGTGAGATGGGTGGAACTTAGGACATTCCCCTCTTGTCAGCAGCTCCCACTGGCTAGCTTAGGTGGCTTCCTGCCTAGCATAGTGGCTTTTCTTAAGTACTTATCTCCCCCCATTCACTGCATAGGGAGGCTGGGTCCCTCACTCAGGTTTTGTGGCTCACAGTGTTGTTCCTGTGATTTTCCCTTTGTGCTTTACTGTTCCTGAGAAAACAGGGAACCTCACAAGCTCTTGTCTTTCTTTCACTAAAGCCTGTCTCTTTCTGCAACTCAGAGAGAGGTCTTGTCTACATGTAAACATGCATTGGTTGAATTAAATCAATTTAAAAACACAGCATTAGTTAAACTAGGTGCAAGTTTGTTTATAACCAAGGCCAAATATGATCCCTCTTCATTTTGTTGCATTCACTTTTCACCTATGACCCAAAGCTATTATTTAGACTGAACGTGTAATGAGTGTTACTGTTTAAACCAAAATACTGATGTATTAATCAATATAATGCAGGAAATATTATCTCTCCAGTTAGATTCTGGAGCAGGATGATTCACAGTGGTTTGTCAGTTCAAGAACAAGGTCTATGGGCAGAACTGTATAGGGATGCTTGCACAGTATTTGACTGGGTTATAGCTGACGCAGGGAAATACTTTTAGCCGTCTCACTTTTACCTGTACGTTAAATTAAGCCATAATTTAAAAAAATAAACAAATCCCAAAGTGACACAATTTTTCCTATGCAGGTTGAATTATGTTGATTTACACGCATTAAGAATGTGGCTCATATTGTGGAGTGTTAATGTATAAGGGATTATTCTAGTGATTTTTCTTTCACAGCTGTAGAAAAACAAAATATTTTAAAATGAGCTACTTTTATTTTGTTTCCTCTTTCCTAGTAATTATCTCTAAAATGACTACTTTAAAATATAATTTCTTTTCTGGTAGAGTTTTCACTCCTCTTTAAACAAAAAAGTCTTTACAGTAAATGTATATTTCCAAAGCTTTGGTCCTAAAACCAATTAGGAATGCTATCCTTTTCAAGCAATCTATATTCTTTTAAATGAAACAACATGAACCTAGATTTACCCTGTACAAAATACTACTGAAGACAGCACCTGAATGCTCTGTGGTAAATCCTAATTAAATCAGGGTAGTCTGTAATGTGATTCAGACTAAGGAAAATTAGGTGCCATAGTTTCTATTTGTTCTAGATTCATGAACCATTTCAAAACTTATTTTCCCCTCCTAATGAGCTAATGAATGTTGCCTCATAAATCTTAGACTGAGTGTGCTTTACTTTGAATTATTTCCATATTCACTAAAGAGAGTTTAGGAGCAAAGTTTTATCTTTTTTCTTCTTTGGGAAAGTAAGAAATGACTGATGATCTAGTTAGAAATTATCTCCTCACTTAGCAACACTTGAAACTGCCACAAAGATATCTGGTTTTAGCAACAAATTACTGTGGAGTACATTTCAGGGAGAAATAAAGAGACAGTACCAATGACAGTGCTAAGAGACCAAGCACTTTAGACAGGTAGCTTAGAAACAAAAGCAATTAGGTTTCTAAATGTGCCATTGCCTTCTGAAATTCTTGAATTTGCTATTTGTTGAATGAAATCTACCACTATGATGAGATTCTGTTAGGTGCTCAGAGTTCTTAGTGCACCGAGGTATTTAGAAAGGACACTGCAAGGTTAGGCACAGGAAGTTTTGGCAGTACACTTATTTATATAGAGATTGTCACCTATTAACATTGTTTGAAATACTGCACATTGAATAAGTATCTTTATTATTTTCTTACATGCTGTAACACTGATGTGACACTGAGAAGAAGTGGAAGTGACTTACAAAATACACACTACCTTCACATAACCCAAACTATCTAGTACTTGCAATGCCTACCATTAAAGTTAATGAGGGCTTGAAGCTCTTTGACAAACAGATACCAATAAAGAGACTTAATATCCACAAACACGATCTTCAATCCATGCACCACTTAACACTCTCACACTTGTGAAATTTCCCTACCACACCTTTGTTTGGCTACATCATAGCCTATTAGCCTAATGTTCATGCTCCCCTTGCCTTGTTCTAGGACAGGGGTCTCAAACTAAATTTACCTTAGGACCAGTGCCAGGCCTTGAATCCTCCCAGCAGGCCAATGTCACTCATTGTCACTCAAAACAACTCTTCCCCCCATCTGCCTAAAGCTCGGGGAGGCAGTTTGGATGCAGAAGGGGTGAGAGGTTGGGCTCTGGGAGGGAGTTTGGGTCAGAGAGGGGTCTGGGGTGCAGGCTCTTGGACGGAGTTTGGGGGCAGCAGGGGGTATGTGGGGAAGGGGTGGGGTGCAGGTTCTGGGAGGGACTTTGGGGGCTGGGGTTATGTGGGGCTCCAAGGAGGGATGGGCCAGGGGGGCCTCCGCATGCTGCTGCCCCCAGACACTTCCCCCGCAGCGTCCCATTGGCTGCAGGGGCGCTCGGGGCGGGGGCAGCACACGGAGGCACAGTCCCACCCTGCTCCTGGGCCGCAGGGAGGGGCCGGCAGCCACTGGAGCAAGCAGGCGGACGCCTCTCAGCTCCACTGCGCTGCTGGGGCCCTTGTGGGGGAGCGCCTGGGGGCCGCAGGTGGGGCCAAGGGAGAGACCCGGTCCCAAAACTGCTGGAGTCTCGTGGGCCACACTGGGGAGGCTTGTGGGCCGCAGATGGCCCACGGGCCAGGAGTTTGAGACCCCTGTTCTAGTGGTTTCTATATGGGCTTCAAGCTCACCTGCATAAGTATCTTTCTACAGCCTGTTACTCAAATATCGAGGTGATGTAGATATGTGTTTTAGGATGAATTTATTATGGGCTCAGCAGTTGTTTTCCACCAGTTCAAAAAAAAAAAAATTCTCTCCCCTGCTCCCCCAAAAAGCGATAAAGAACAAGAACGAAACCCTTTGCAATTTCTATTCATACAAGGGGAATTTTTTTCAAATGTGACAGCTGCCCTCTTGGCTGACACTGCAGGCACTGAGCTGCGAACTTCCAGAGCTAAAAGTTAAATTACAACAATTTGAGCTAAAGCACTCCTGTTAGAGCTGTACCATTCTCATATCCTCTATATGACTGGTCATAGAGTGGGATCTGTAACACATACTCACTAATGGGTTACATCTATTAAAAGACTCTCATCCCAAGTCACTGAGGCCAACAGCAATTTGAAACCTGGATGAATATTCATTATTTTTGCCCAGCTTACAGGGACTGAACCAGGTCTTCCAGAGTTGAAACACATTAACTACTATACCTTGAGCTAAACTTCTTTTGACATTACACAGTCATATAATCTTCAGGTCAGGCACTGACAGGAAACTGTAACACGCTCACCAGTTGGTTACACAAACACTTCCTGAAGCTTTATGAGTGAGTTAGGGCCACACATATCTTCTCTTTTTGAGCTCTTTCTCTCTATAGTTGTGAAAATTGTCAAGCAATAGGGATAGATTCACTAGGAGGGAAAAATATAAACTCACTATGTGGAATTTAGGCTTCCCCCAGCATTTTTTCTCTTCTATGTAAATCAAATATTTGTTATATTTTATTAAATTAGGTCAGCATTTTAAGGGCTGGTAATGATACGACACAAATTATAATATAGGTACACTTCTAGAATTGTAAGAATATTAGTGTTTGAGAATATGGTAGGACTGATCAGATTTTGTTCACTTTGCCATATTATTTTTCCTCTAATCCTTACTTTTTCTTTCTCCTCTTCCATCTTTTCATTTAATCTTTCTAGGTTTCTTAAATTATGTATTTTTTAAAATCAGTCCTGTTTAAAGTTATGTGAAAGATATGCTAATGTGTAAACATTAATATTTCTTCAGTTTGCTGTTTTTGTCATTTTAAAATAAAACTCCCCCTCTTCCCTTAGTTCCTTCCCTGTGTCATCCAGCAGTTTTGATGCAGCAGTTTCATCTCAGGAAGTAAAACTCACTTCTGCTCATGAAAATCACCTATAATTTGAAGGAAGGGAACAAAATTGCATCGGAGTTTGTACAGCTAGTGATTTATTAAAGTGTATTTGGTTTCACTTTGGGCTAGATCTTCAAAGGGCTGTTTTGTTTTATTGTTGCTGTTTTGCTCTTTTAAAGACTCAGCCAAATTTTTTTTCATCATTTTGCACTGGCACAAAATTTAAGCCCATACATACTATCAGAGTATTTGTGCTTCTAGCTGCTTGATTTTTGCCTGAAATTATGACCTAATCCAAAGACTTCCATTGACTTCAATGGGATTTGGATCAGGCCTTTGGCAGAGAAAGGCACAGTTACTATGATTTGAACCAAATTTGAAGTGTGGGAACAACAGTGTGTGCAAATTTTGAAACTATAAATTGCTCCCATAATCAGGGAATTCAGGCCTTTCGAAATTCTTTGTGTACAAAATTTTTTCGTGCAACTCTGAAGGCTTGTCTACATGAGAAAACTGCACCAGTTCAGTAAAAGGTGTGAATTTAAACTCTTTGTTGACATTCATATTTCAGTTTAGGACTAGTTCTAAATCAGTTTTTAAACAGATTTAGTTAAACCAGTGTAAACTTCCCTGTAGATGCTCTTATTTTGCTTTAAGAGTGGTTTATTTTGGTTGAGCCTAAACCTGTTCCTCATTCACTTAAGCTAAGTTAAAATCACAAAATCACAAAGAAAACACCTGATTTAACATTCATTAAAACTTCTCTAATAGATAAACTAAACAATAAAAAATTAGGAAACAAAAAATTAAGGATGAAAAAGGATTAAAAGTTTGCAAAATCAAGCACTCTCAGGTTAGGAAATGCTAGTAGAAACATTGCCCAGGCAACCTTAATATGGATCTCTTGTGCATTACATTACAGCCTTTAATTACATGCCAAAGTGACTATATGTGAAAAGTTTGCTATAAGTGTCTGGCCAAGAACCACATAGGAACTTGGTGGCAGATGCAGGGATAGAATACAAATCTCTAGGGTAGCATCCAACTGCCATAATGACAAGACCATCCTTTCTTTTCCAGCTTTGCCCTGCCTCATTCACTACATGCCTTCCAGCTTCTGTAAAAAAATAAGTCAGGAGTTCTATAGACAACAGACTCTTTCACTACTCAGCCCTTATTCACCCACAAGGCAGATCCATCCTATGCGCTGAATGAACCAGGAATCTTGTGTAAAAAATAATATGAAATCATGTAATTAAAGACTGCCATAATGTATATGCACAAGTGAGCTGAATTAAAGTTACATGGGCAATGTTCATTCTGGCATTTTCTAACTTGAAAGGTCTTGTCTTTGCAACCTTTTGATCCTTAACTTTGTGTTTCCTAATTTTTTATGGTTTATTTTATTGATGAGAGCTACCTTAAGTAATGTTAAATCAAATGTCTTGTTTCTAAATTTCTGCAGGTCTTTTTTTACTAGAAAGAAAATCTTTTATACATGTGCTGTTTAAATAACAAAGCACTTACACACTTAATGTTTTCAACATATATTTTACTGCAACTGTTATCTTTGTTAAGCTCCATATTTCAGCATTCAGTGTCATGCCATCCAAAATATTGAATGTGATTAAACTGTATTCAAACAAAACATATTTCAACTTGTAATGACTTTTTAAAAATTAGGTAACAGAAAACTGATCAGGGACTATAGCTATAATTTTCCACTGTTTTAGAAGGTAACTATTCAGAAAGCCATAGGCCCCAATTTGTAAGAAGCCTATCAATAATATGCATGAGAAGGAGCTGGAGTTCTGTATCTTACTTTCATGTAATCTTTTTTTGAGAAAAGTAACAAACAAATTGCCCTTTGAAAAGAAACAGGCTAACTCACCCCAGTACAAACCCAAAGGAGCACAGCAGAAGCTTATCAATACCCAGGCTGCTTTCACCGTAATGGCTCCTTTGTAATAATAATAATAATAGTCAGACGTAAATCAGTTAATCAAAGGTGATTGCCATGACAACCTAGCAATAGTGATTCTCCAAAGTGTGCAAATGAACTGGAGGGAGGAAGTGATGAGTGGCTGATTATCTCTGATGTCAAATGTTACTGTTCAGACAGCAGCACAGGGCACCAAATATATACCGTATATGTATACCGTGTGGAGGGAAATAAGGCTTTTCTGGTATTATGGTTTCCCCAAATTTCCTAAAATAACACAAAATGCACATTGAAGATCATTCTACTCCTGTATTAATTAACGGCTGAAATTTGGTTCAAATCTCTGTGGCAAGTTTGCAAAATAAACGAACAAAAAAAGGTGAGGCAACCTGAACTATGGTCTTGCTACTGTGAAACCACAAAGAGACACTTTTAACCCAATCGAGGGTGTCCATATAGTAGGTTTAAAAAAAAATGATTTAAACAAGTGCAACTTTCCTGTGTAGACAAGGTCTAATAGAGAATGACGTAAGAAGTAAAAAGACACAGTTGTTGCCCTTAAAAACTTTCTAATGTTACCTTTGCAGCTAGGGAATATCATCATGGTATTCCTTATTTTAGTTCAGGGAATATCTAAAGGATGCATACCATGAACAATGATGTAATTTAGTTGCAATGGGAATGGAAATGTTTTTACAGATGATGGCTGCAGGCTCTCACATACACCCTTTCTCTCTTTCTGTCTCTCTCATGAGTGACCCAGTTGAATTTAGTGTCTATTTGGTTTGGCTGGGTCTCCATGATGTGTAGAAAATACCTGAATAGGAAACCATGTGCTTTCTTATACTATTAGTAAATGTCATATCTCAGCAGGTCCAGGTCTTTTCTTATTATGTGCATCCCTACTTACTCAAGAATCCTATACACTATACCAATGTTGTTTTTGTTCCCATTTAGTGTTAAACTGATAGAAGCCTAATCAGACTCAAACGCTGCATCAGTTTTTATGTTTAACTCTCAATAATGTTATCATCTGACTCAGTCTCAGGGCAAAATGTGTAAAGGTCATTTATAAAGAATCTATAAACAAGAGTCCTATATTCTTTAATTGATAAACCTGCTGCATGAGCTCCAAAAAAGTTTTGTCACTTCAATTGTATTAAACATTTGATTAATTTTCGTGTACAGCTGGATATTTATCATCAAAGTATTCTTCAGTATTACCAAAGGCAGTCAATTCTTTGTAGATTACCTTTGTGCCTGCTTTGATGCTGTGTACATTTCCCAGGGGGTTGGATATACCCAGAAGTCACTGCTGATGTTTTACTGTAAGCTAAGAATGAACACTATCTGTAGATGATCTAGTCCTTTCTGCAGCCTCTGAATTTCTCTCATTTTCTGTCTTGAAAAATACTAAAACAGGGAAAAGGAAGATTATTTCTTCTTGAAAAGATCATATGTATGTATTAATTTTGCATACATTTTACATATAGCACCATTCATCCTGAAGATCACAAAGCACTTGCAAACTAAAATAGCCTCTGACAACATTCAGCTATTCAGGCAGATTCTGCAATCCTTGCTCATGTTGAATCAGTGGAACTAGTCAACATGAGTGAGGGTTAGAGAATGGAGTCCATAATGATGCCTTTAATTTCCAGCAGGGTCCTCGATTAAGAGCAAGGAAATATTTTAAAGTTGCCTCCAACTTGTCTTAGAATACTTTTCTATTATCCATTGAAGATTGCATGTTCCTTGGATTTCCTGGATTTTACCAATAGTTGAGGAAACAAACACAGGGTGGGGCTGATTCTTATTTGGTCTTCTTGACTCCAGATGGAATTTAAATAGAAGGCAAGTAAGAAGAAACTAATCGTAAAGCCAGTGCTTTTCTGCCAGCCCAGAAAATAATGTGACACCTATAAGCGGGGAAAACATAGGGAAAATTCCAAAATTTAATTTGAAGAGACAAACCCTCTGCCATTTACTTCATCCAAACAACATCCAGAAGCCACGTCAACATTTTCCGGTGGCCTAATAAAACTTCACAGGTTTGGTCTGAACTTTGTCATTTGTGTGTGAGTGAACTGGAGACATATTTGTTCTCTGAAACTGCATTTTATTTATAAACAAACACATAATCCAGCTCCAGATTCTTCTTCAAATAAAAATGTTTGTTCTTGAAATCAGCCCCTGTGACTGCCTGAGTTGGATAATGGACAGAATTGACTGTAGAAACTCAAGCTAGACAAGCCAAAAATCTTGAGGCCCTCTGAAGACAAGTTAGGATGCAGCACAGTGGCTTGAGGCTCACTCAGAAAAGTCCAGTTGTTTCTGAGGGGGGACTTGCAGTGGCTTTTAGCTTACCAGAAAATATTTTTTTTAATATAAAAATAAATTCTTCTTAGCTTAGTGAAAACAAAAATATAGTTACATTTCTTCATACACAAATATTGGGACAAAATATACTGAACCAAATGCAAATATCAACCTTTACACATTAATGTAGTATACAGTATATAACACTCTATGACAGTGGTTCTCAAACTTTTGTACTGATAAACATAGCAAGCCTCTGAGTGCGACCCCCCCCTTATAAATTAAAAACACTTTTTTATATATTTAACACCATTATACATGCTGGAGGCAAAGTGGGGTTTGGGGTGGAGCCTGACAGCTCGCAATTCCCCCAGGAATAATCTTGCGACCCCCTGACCCCAGTTTGAGAACCCCTGCTCTATGACATGTAAGTTATTATTGCTTTGAACTGTATAAACAGATAATTGTGAATGAACTGTAGTTCACTTTAGACAGTTCAAAGCAGTAGAGTCGAAAGCCAAAATTATGACTGATTTGGCACCAACATAATATTTTGTAAGCCTTTTGAAGCCAAGGACATCTTGAGGCTCAGCTCCAAATTGGATGTTAGGATATGACACTTTGTAGTATATGTATTGTTAAAGTGTATATTTTTATTCCTCCAAACTATATTTTTATTCCAATAATCACATACTTGTGGTCATCAGGAGAATGCTGATTTTAGATGTCAGGCAGAGGTCACTGTATTTCACAAAGGCTCTTGTTATCAAAATGTATTGTACATTAATTTCCCACAGATCTAGCTTTAAGGTACCATATGTTACGGCCCCTTGAATCCAAAGGAAATGAGACTGCAACCTACATTATATTTGTGGATCTAGTTCTTTCTCTCAGTTCAGAAACACAGGGTGGTCATAAGCCGTTTGCCTTCAAACAGTTTTTCATTTTGAGAGTTTGCAGACTGATAAGAATCCTGTCTTTCTTCTAGTTTTCTGTAACACTGTGATTCAATGAGTAAAACAAGCGTATTTGGCAACAATTTGAGCACATCTGAAAATACTGAACTTCAGGAAAACAAGATATATGTGATGGATGGATTTGTTAAGAAATCTTTGTTGAAAAGTGGGTTTTGACCAACAAAGCTTTTAATTTTACAAACCTTTACAAAGTTTATTTGAATTATTTTTTTCCTTTAAATGTTTAGAACATGTAAAAATTTGGAACAGTAGTCTGTGTAGGAATCTTTATGAGGTTGGTAAATTCCCATGGTAGGTACATGCAGGACACAGTTTAAGCTCTATTCAAAGCAACATTGTATATAGAGAAGGCCCACTGAATGGTGAGCAACTGGAGACACGATGAGCCAGATTCTCAGGGAATCAAAATTTCCACATCACTTCAAAAACTCGAGACACAGCAGAACTGGTTCCTATATCACTCCCCAGTACTGTTGCAGCTCTCAGCATAGGCGGTGGGATGGGTAAGATGGAAACATGACTAGACTGTGCTGCAGTCTAGCTATTCCCGGCTGGCAGCCTGGAGAAAAATCACTACACTCCGGTCTATGTACAGTTTTGTGATAAACTGCATTTAATTTAGCCTGTAGATTGATATAAGATTAGCAAAAGTTAACATGCTCCAAATTGCAAACATTTGGATTGTAGATTGCAATAAAGTTTGTTTTTCCAGTTTAACTGACCAAATTGCTGCTTACGCCATAGGGATGTGTATGTGTTGGGAGATGAACATCAGAAAGGGCTCATGGTATTTAGCCATCTTTTCAAAACGAGTACAATTTAAGAAATGTTATCTGTTGTAACTTCTTGGTAAACTAATACATTGTTCGCTGTGTTCTCATTTAATTTCTCTCAGCTTGCCTGCCTAGATTCAAAAGCATAGAATTGTGGGGCTCACTATATTCCAAATATTTGTGCAGTTCAGAATAAATTCACATTTAACTGAGAGTCAACATACCAAAATTTTCCATTTGAATTGGATATTGGTATAATAGTTCCAGTGAAAGAATAAGTTACACCTAAGGATTTCTAAATGCATTAGTTATATGAAATGCATATAATAGCCACACACATATGATAAAGAAAGAATATATTTTCCATATATATTTTAAATAAAGATTCTTGCTTATTCATATATAATCAAATGTCTACATGGATATGCATGCTATCCATGTGTGTATATATAATATGTGTGTGCATGTATGTGTATTTAAGGTAGTATATATGTGTTTGACACCCCTGTGTAAGACATATGACTGGGTACCAAGACTTCTGGGTTTTGGTCCCAGGTCTCTTACTGACTTATCTTGTGTGCTTGGGCAAGACTTGGGCAAGAACCCTACCATCTTTACACCCCCATTTACTCATCTGCAAAATGGTTTTAATAATATTTATCTACCACATAGAAGGGAAATGTTGAGAGGTTTGTTGTGGTCCTCACAGCAGACACAAGGCAGGACTCAGCTGTAGTAAACACAAGTGGGAGAGGGTGGACAAGCAGAAATACACTTTAGTTCTTAGCTCACAGACAGAGGAACCCCAGCTTGTTTTGCACAATGTTGTGACATAGGTTCTGACAATATCTTGGCTGGGATTCAGTTATCATGAAATGGGTTGATGACTATACTAGACGGTTAATTCACTAATAAATGTAAAGATCTTTGAGAGTCTTGGATGAAAAACACTATCCCACAAGTGCAATTTATCATGCAAACAGGGATAAGAATCTGTGGTGCACGTTATTCATTTTAGTTACGGTGATTAAGAGAAAAACTAATTTTGGGAGGAATATTTCTAATATTTGCTTAAAATAGGGGTTTTTCCCCCCACAGTCACATTCTTGGCAGTAAAATTGGCTCTGTGTTTGCAGAAAGCAAACATAACGGGGTGCAAACAGCTGAAAATTTGTATTTGAGCCAATATTTACAGAACATTTTTAGAGATATTCACTCAACTCTAGAAAAAGGTTTGGTTCAGATTTTACAGCAGGGCAAAGATTCAGCAGGATTCTTATTTTATCCAAATTCTCCCTCCTTATTATAGACAAAATGATGTATGCATAGAGTTGCCTTCCATAAAGTACCACAGCTCAGGTGAGAAAAAGAGACAGGAAAACTAATAGCAGGTGTGAGAAACAAATTCATGCTGTTGCCAAGACTACCTAAAGGATCCTTATTCAGTGTTTCCAAGGAGGATCCCTTTCATAGCTACAGTCAGCACAATAAACAATTGGCAGTGCTTTTGTACGGATTGCTTATCTCTCGCACCAGCCACTTAATTCCTTTAAATACTGAAAATGGGCTTCTCTCTTCTCAGCCTGGGAAGAGGCAAAATCTGAGTATTAACCTATTGTCTTCCCTGAGGATCAAAAGAGGCACCAGAGTTTTATAAGTGATGGCAGCAGCTTTGTCTTAATTTAGCCGCTGCAGTATGTGCTTCTAAAGGCAAGGCAGTGGCAGACACAAGCACAACTAATCTTTTACATAACATTGTTTTGGGGAATATATTGCTCTGCACATTAAACATATAAGATAGGTGGTTCTACAGTCTTACATTGTTTGTGTGTGTGTGTGTGTATCTATCAATAAGTGTATATCTACGTGGAAATATATACAACCACATTTAAAATATATATACAGCACACAAATGCAGTATATGTACTTAAAAAGATTTTTCGCTTTTTACTGGTAGGTAAGATATTCCCTATTATATGGACAAGGAATACCTGCTCAAACTGGCAAATACTCACACATACAGATTTTGATCTCAATTACATAGGTGTAAATCTGTGAATTAAGAGTTACTCAGTATATACTACAGTGTAACTTGAATCAAAATCACAGCTACAGTGTACATAGTCTATTACATGATACTGTACTACTGTATGAGTGAGCAGTATGATTATGTAAAATTATTTGTATGCAGAAGCAGATTGTAGACTACTTGTCCTGTAAAGAGATGCTTCTATGTAAATAGGTGGTTACTTTAACTCCCTTCTAGAAAGAGATCCAGTTCTCATTTATGTTCATTTATAAGTTCAACCCGCAGCAGTGGAAAGGGGCTTTAGTGTATATGAGAATCAGGATCTATCCTTCTATAATGTATTGCAGCAGGAGTTCAAAGACTAAAAGTACAAAAACACAAAATAGCCAAGTAAAAAGGAAAACTATTTTTTATATTTAGTGTATCTGTTTGATTTTCAATGCTTCCCCAATATCCTTCCATGCTTTAGTTACATAAGTAGTCCAAATGATTATTTGAAAATAATTCATAAATAGCCAGGTCAATGACTGGCTGATTTTAAACTCTCTTTTCCAGATTTGAAGGAGTAAAGTAAGAAAGAATGAGAATGTACCAGCAAGTAGTAGTAGTGGTGGCAACTATTTAAAACAATAAAATCAGGAATTGGACTTAAAGAAAAGCTTATATAGGGTTACTCCTTTTGGCCTGAGCATAAGCTGATTTTGGGAGGTCTTGTGGGTTTTTTCAGTTAGGACGAGAAACTGATGATGACATTAGGTATTTCTTTGCTACAGTCCTGTTTATTTGCAAAGACTGTATGAAGTTCTGTTTCCTTGAACACACTATGAATCAAACAGCCTGGAGTTTCTTTGCTCACAGTTCCAAGCCTCTTTCCAGACAGCATTCTATCCAAAAGCGCTCTCTCATCTTTTTCTCAGGATCACACTACAAGTGCCTCGCTGGCTAGCTGATGGGCTTCCTTGTTGCTTTTTCTGTACGCTTCTGTGGTGTTTCTGCTATTTTCCTCTTAGACAGAGACACAAAGGTGTAAACAAATCAATTTCTCCACTCCTACATTTGTTATCAGACTCCTGGAAAACCCCTTGGAATGCATGAGCCATTCACTGCCCATGCTTGCGTGCAGTCTAGTCCTTGGTGATGACTAAATAAAGAGACATTTACTTGTTCTCTCATTTATCCTGAATAGAAGGCAGCTGTCACACCCAACAGTTTCAGTAAGATGGTACAATTGTCAATTCCACAGAAAAACAGAAGAGAAGATAATGTATAAAACCCAAACAAAGATTTTTTCCATAATGAAGGTGTCTATGTTGGAAAATTGGATCCAAAATTCAATTAATAACAAGTAAAAGAGGATTCAAATAAAAAAAAATGTAGATAAACTCTCCCCTGGGTTAGATCTGCTTTGTGTCACTCTACTAGTGTAAAGCAGCTAAGAAACCAACATAGCCAGCCATGGGAGGACAGCCCTAATTTAAGTAGTTGGCCATTGATCTGGGGAGAACAATGACGACTTAAAATCCACCTTTGAAATCTTCCAGCTTCTCCTTCTGAGTTGCACTGCGCACTCTTCAGCTGCAATCAAAGATCAGGGCTATTATGTTAATATAATGGAGGAGAGAACCAGTTATTATGATGTCTCCCACCTCACCATGTAACTTTACCTCTGCCCCATTTCATTGCCACCATAAGGAATGCCTCTAGGAGATTTTGGTGTCAGACCCCTCTCTAAGATATTTGAAGTTCAGTGGGTAGCGTGAAGAACAGTAATGTTGGGGCAATACAGAAGAAGTTTTATGAATTGCAAACATGCTGAATATTCCAGCGGGGGTGAAACCCACCTCCCAAAGTAGAGCAGGGTGGGGAAGAAGCGGAAAACCTGGAATGAAAATGTCATTGAGTGAAGCTTGGTTTATACCACATAAATTTGCTGCATGTGTTTATTCAAATATAAAGTTAAGTTGCATCAGCCCTCCTCAAATTTCCATCCTGATGATAGTAGTTATGTTCCTCTAATCAAGGAAAAGAAAACTGTATCATGTGATTCATGTGACCAACTGCAGCTAACCAACAGTGTGAATTTTGCATAACAGATACTAAATATTTTCAGAGTAAAACAACTGTAAAAATGGCTGAATAAATTTGAATTATGAATAAATCAGAGGAAATTAGGAACTGCACAAAAATATTCCACAAGCAGAAAAAGAGGCTAAATTTATTGAGTGAATTATTTGCTTTATATTATTTGCTCTGCTCTATTATTTGTCACACATTTTAAAATAGTAATGTGTATAAATTCTGAAGGAGGAAAACACAAATGTGCCGTTACTTTGAGAGCTTGTAACCAATGTCATATTCACCATGTGATTTTTATTCAGGAGCTGCGATTATATCATGAAACTTAATTTGCTCTACACATGAAATATCAAACGATATTTTTGTTGCCTGGTGATACTGCTTCCTTATTTTACATATCACAGAAAGTCTTGTATGGTACATATTCCAAATGTAGCTTTCTTATAATTATTATGCACTACCGGGGGTTTAAGCTAATTGGTCACATGACTGATGATCAAATGATGGATGGGAGGGTGAGAAGTAGTAGTGCTCCTCTTCTGGTCATTCTTTACTTTATATCTCCTATTTTCTCATGTTTTTATATATGATAAAGGTGCCCAGAGCTTTGGATGGGAGCTTGTTTATTTGGAGTTTACATCAGACTGAAATCTAAATAAATATATATAGGATTAGTGCACTGTATACTCTGAATTTTTAGATGCCTTAATAAAAAGAATGAGTCTGTGAAAGTTGGGGGCTGCTTTGGGGTTCAAAAGTTGGGATTATTATTTTTTTTAAAGAAGCTCATTCTGTGCAACATATATAAAGGAGAGACAGACCAGAAAATGCTTTTTAGCATTTTGCACATCGGCAGTTACCCAGCATCAATTTGATTCTTTCCTCCACATGTTGAAACACAGCTCAGAGCATTAAACCCATTCTCCAGTGATTGGGACAAAAGTAGGTTAGTAGAGTGGGTTGCTAGGAGACTGGTGTCAGCGTCATCTATGACCTTGCAGGGTAAAAAGAAATTGTATAGATTTATCGAGCTCTGTGACACATTGTCTAAGTCCTCTGCTCTGGCTGTCTTACTCCATTTCTATCTGCCTCAGCTCACACACACACACACACACACACACACACACACACACCCTAGCCACACAGAAGAAGATACAACTCCTCTTCTCAATCCCCCCAATGCCTCAACATTATTACTTTGTTTCATTTAACTCCAGTATATTCTCTGAGCTAACAAGCCGCTGCAAAAGCAGCATCAGCAAAACTTCATCCTTTTAAAAGCCTGCTTTTTCATACTGTTGCTGTAAGAAATATAGGAATCAGTTCTACTGGGAACAACATTATGAAAAATGTATAAACGTCACAAAGTAATTTTGCTGTCACATCCAAAATGTTTTCTCAAAGTTGCACACGCCGTTTTTACAGCTGAAGTGGCTTAAGGTTAACCAATCACATACTAAAGGGAGCTCTCGCATTTTTGTCGTCTTTCTGGCTTTTTGGAAACAGCTGAAGTTATCAAATACAAAAAAAAATAGTACTTGCACAAAAAAAATGAATTTTAAAAATTTCTCTTCCGATGTGCAAACCTTTTTGTTAAGAAATTCCCTTCTTGTCATGCAGATTCAGATGCTTACTGCTAAGTGTTATTCTTTGTATTTTTTAAAAACGATGGATAATAAAATCCATGGAAAGTTGTTTGAGAGATATTAGTAGTTACACTTGGCAAAATGATTCCAAATAAGAATTTTAATCAAAATTTATTATTTTATGTTTTTAGATTTATAAGCGGAGCCCTTGCATAGCTCAAACCATACATGCGTTATTTTTTGCAATAGATAGAAATACATATACAGTAAACATAACTTCTTTTAGGAAGGAAAGGACTACCTCATATAAGCAAACAATTCCCCATATACATTCCTTCCAACTCTCTTGGCAAGTACCTAGTGAAACAGTAAAACCCTGCACTGTTTCATAAAGGCCAATAAACTCTGGTTGTATCAGACCAGCTGAGAAGGGAGTTCCAGAATTAAAGGCCCTTCACTGAGAACTTGTCTACACGGGGATGTTAAATTGGATTAACGTTTGTTAGTTCTCCTTAAAGTGCCTTGAGTCCACACACAGCCTTTTTTGAAGGAAATTATTTCGCATCTGAGGTCACAGTAAGTAATTGTCTTTGGAAAAGGAGTAACTCCACTTTGCAGTGAATTTGTTTGTGTGGATGTATTCCTAATTATTCTATTCTGGCAGTCCTCTATCTACTATCCCACACTGCATTGCTTCATACATGGATCAGCCTGTCTCTATATCTGAGTGCCCACCACTGCTCCAGTGCTATCTTGACCAGATGTCACCTCTCTGTTTAAATGCATGATATCAGGTAGTAGTGACTTCACATACACAACACTCTTGTCATTCTTCTGTGCTTCTGCATGGGCCCCTTCAGAGGTCCTGAACTTGACTGCTCTCTTTAGAGAGCTGCATATTCAGTCTCATTTGGAAAAGAGAGTCACCAGAATGAACTCTACAAGACAGACAAGGTGGGTGAGGTAATATTTTTTATTGGACCAACTATAGTTTAATTGCTGCACTTAGAGCAGAGAATAATCTGACCAATCTTTTGTTGGTCCAATAAAAGATATTACCTTACCCACCTTGTATCTCCAATATCCTGGGACTGACACAGGTATAACACCGCACTGTCAGAACAAATAAAGAAGAGAGGGCATTCCCAGAGCTAGTCCCAGTGACAAGTCAAAGCAAAGAATAGGCATGTTTGCCCCATCAGTAGCCCCTATGCAGTTTAGGACCCTATCTGTGCAAAGCCATCAATAACTCCTCTCCTCTGCATTGCCAAGTTTTAGCCCACGGCATAGCAGCACTTTCCTCTTAGCATTACAAACCTCCATGACAGCAGCCCCAATGGTTGATTTACCCACACCAAACTGTTTGGCTATTGACAGGTAACAATGAAGGATGGTGAGCTTCCAGGTGGTGATGGCAACATGCTTCTCCATGCTGAGAGGAACTTTCGTGTTAGTCTTCTGCTACTGCGCCTCCAGGGTGAATTGTGTGCAGATTTCTAGGAAAGGGGCCTTAGTCATTCTGAAGTTCTGCTGACACTGCTTGTTGTCCCAGGTCTGCATCACTACCCTGCCCCATCAGTCCATTACTAATTGGCTGAGCCCAGAAGCAGCGCTCCACCAAGCACAGGGGCTCCAGATAAATGGCCTCCAGAAGTAAGTGCTTGATTTCATCCTCTTCCATTAGCCATATTACCATGACATCAAACAGCCTGTGAAACTGCAGAGCCAAATCCAACCACCGGCATGATTGCAAATGCATGTGCATCATCCTGTTTGTATGAATGACCGACCACATCACTCAGCACTGGATCCTCCATGCTGCTGACAGCAGTTTGAAAATGGCACTGGCAAAACTAATGGATACCGGGATAGGGATTGTGGGACTTTGTTAGTTTGACCACCAGCCCCAAAATCCTTTTAGTTCCTGGTAGGCATTTCCGAATACACCATGAGAAAAATCACAGAGGATATAGCTGGGCGACAGAACGTTGCACCTCTGCCCAGAATGCTGAGTGCTTAATTTGAACAAGCACAGAGCTATGCCAGTACAATGATTAACAAAGAAAGAACCTTAAACTGGCATAGTAAAGCAGTGTGGATGCATGTCAGTTCATTATAGTTTAATTGCTGCACTTAGAGTGGAGAAACTAATCTGATATCAACATCCCTGTGTAGACGTGGCCTGAGACTACCTTGCCATTAGCCATCTCACATTTAAATCTGTGGACTGTAAGCTGCTAGAGCATCTCAGCTGACTGCAATTGTCGTAGAGGCACTCAGACACTATGGTGAGGAGCACAGAACTAAAAGCTTATATTACAGGTGGCACACACAGTGATGATGTCTGTAGTTAAGATTGCTTAGACATTTCCAATATAAAAAGGGATTTTGAATTGCTTGCTATTTTCCTCAAAGTTTTACCGTTTTTGGCTGAAAATCGGTGTGCTTGTCCTCAGACTAGAGGCACATTGTTTGAGAAAATTTCATCATAGAATGTCAGGATTGGAAGAGACCTCAGGAGGTCATCAAGACCAACCCCCTGCTCAAAGCAGGACCAATACCCAATTTTTGCCCCCGATCCCTAAATGGCCCTCTCAAGGATTGAACTCACAACCCTGGGTGTAGCAAGCCAATGCTCAAACCACTGAGCTAACCCCCCACCCCAATAAATAAGTAAATAAATAAATACATAAAATGTCTAAGCCATTTTCAAGCATAAAAAGGGCAAAGACCTGTAGGTTTTTCACAATTTGTTTTTAAAAAGATCTCTATTCCCTCTACGGGTGGTGACAGAATCTTGACATGTGGCAAGGACATAGCTCCTAAATTGTTGATTTGTCTTCTATTGCCCTGGTGAAAATCCAGTTTGATTTGGCTGTGTTAAAAAAGGTTTAGAAAATGTACTTTTACATGCCCATTTGATTATGTTAAACAATTACAATGAGAATCTCCCAGGATTCTATTGGCACTGCACATGCAAGCATAGGTTCATGGAGTAAAAATGTCTATTAAATAGACATTGTCTCAGAATTTCTCTAGGTATACAGGGCATGCTTAACAAAGTGAAGTGAAAGTTTATGGAATATGTGCTATAAAAATGCATAGGAAAAGAGGCAAGAATCCAAATGACTCTAAAATTCTCCCTCCCTGAATAGCGTAAATGAATGTGGTCTAGAAGAAGCCATGTGAGAGATTCGGGTATATGTGAAAGGGGGCACGGTGCTGAAATGAGTCAGATTAAGGATATGATTTTTTCATGGAGGTTGCGGAGGTCACGGAATCCATAACTTCCAGTGAGTTCTGTGAATTCATCTCTGTCGCCCCGGTTGCTCTTGGCTGCCATGGCCAGCAGGGGCCCCCTGCATCTCTGAACTGCTGCAGGTGGTGTGGCCACAGCTCCTGGCCACCGTGGGACCTGGGGGACCCTGGAGCTATGAGCCACTGCAGACGGTGTGCGGTCCCCGAAGCTCCTGGCTGCTGCGGGCGGTGGGGGTACCCCAAAGCTCTGCGCAGCTGCAGGTGGCAGGGCTCCCCGGAGTTCTGAGCTACCACAGGTGGTAGGGGACCCTGGAGTTCCGAGCCTGCATTGGTCGTGGGGGGCCCCCAGAGCTCAGAGCAGGCCCCCACAGCTGCCCAACCTCTGCAGGTGTTGTGGGGATCCGGCAGCTGAGCTCCCCATTTTGTCAAGGATATTTTTAGTAAAAGTCAAGGACAAGTTATGGACTTCGGTTAATTTTTCTTTATTGCCCGTGTCCTGTCCGTGACTTTTACTAAAAATATCCTTGACAAAAATCTTAGCATTAGTCAGTTTCTTCCACAGGATCTAGAAATGTACATCTACAAATGGAAGGAGGCAAGAGCTCCTGCTGCACTGAGCACACTTATTGTGCCGTGCAGAGTGCACTACTGTTGTCTACCAAATAATAGCACGATAGAATTTCTTTGTTTTATTTTTTCCTCCTCACAAAATCAGCCTGCCATTTTTTTAGGTTGAAAAATGGAACACCCAGAATTTACGAAGTCAAGGTTATCTGCAAACTTAACTCAATCTAATGATTAGAGCTGGTTGGAAATATTACAATGGAACAGTTTTCTGTTGCAAAATGCCATTCTGGCAAAATCTCACAGGAACAGGTCAATTTTGACTAATTTTTTTTTATTTTATCATTTTGCTTAATTTTGTTTTGACTTATATAAAATTAATATTTCAATTTTATAGACATTATATTTAATATTATATTTTTGACATGGAAAAATCCAAACATTAATTTTGATAATGTTTAGTTTTAACAAACTATTTTTTAAAAAATTTCATTCTGCCATATTCAACCTCTGCTCTGAATAACGTGTCTTTTATTTTGTGTTTTTTTTTCTCTCTCTCTATAGGCTTTACTGTCACAAACATTAATGGAATTATATACACAACACCCTTGTGATGTGAAGAAGTATCATTATCACCCTTTTACAGAAACAGAACTGAAACATAAGTGACTTGACAAAGGACTTGCTGAAAGTCCATGGCAGAAGGAACAATAGAACACAGATTTCTGGAAAGCCTGCGAATTTTGGCAAACTGTATTTTCAGCTCTTTGAATATTTGTATCACTTATCTGTTTTTGGCAGGAAGCAGGTAAGACAATAATAGAAAGCAGTCATTCTCCCTTTGAAGAGAAATGGATCTTTTGTCTAAACAGGGGCTGTAGGTTTGGGGTCAATATGAGACCTGATCCAATACCCCGGGAAATCTGTGGAAAGACACCTAGGAGGAAGAGATGTGTTTTGTTGGGGATAGGTGGGTGGGAATATCTATCTTAGTTTGAAAAGCATTCTTATTGATTATAATTGCAATCCTTACTACAGCTTATCAAAAGACAAAAAAATAATTTAGCAAAATATTTCTAAATTTCAAAGTTGTGTCCATTGCACATAGATCAAAATGCACCATTTTTTAAAAATTTTTGTGAAGGTTTCCACAAATATTTTAACTAAAATTTTTATTGGTATGGTTTTCAAACATTTTCATGTACCAAGATGTTTGCTTTCATTAAGAAAATAAAATTTGAAATTTAAAAATGGTAACATTTTAAATAAATCACAGAAAACGTAGCAAACCCCAGAAAATGCAGGTAATAGATACTATTGAAACATTTACCCAACTAACTTAAGAGCCTAAATCATTTAGACCCTTTTGAAAATGTTACCCACTTCCAACAATTTTGCATGAAAGCCATTTTGTAATGAAAAAATGTATTATGTGAAAATAGGCTTTACTATTGCAGAAGGGAGTTAGTAGTTAGAAATCGAAGAAAATAATTGAGATGATGGGCCTAGACCTAGAACTATGTCAGTATAAACCAGCTTAGGATCTGGGCCACTGAATTCATCTGCCTTCAGAAGCATGATACAGTCCCTCAACATAGGATATATCAGATATTAAACTGTGCTACACTGATAGCACAGTGGATATTTGCTGTGATTACATGGCTCTGCTCTTCCCAGATAGCCAGGATGAAGCAAAAGTATAGAAGTCCTGCAAGAAGATGGTGGTGGGGATTTTTGGTTGGAAATAGGAAGTATCAAAAATGTCTCCTGTGAGTTTTCTACCCTGATTTCTAGACCAAGGGCCTTCAGATAAGCATGGATAAGATTCACAAGGGTGATTTCTGTGGGTATTGCAGAATATCTGCACTACAAACCAGAGAACAGAAACATTCATGTGGCCCGTTTCCTTTAGAAAAGTCACATTATGATGATTGAATTTAACAATAATCTCCTCATGAACAGGCTAAAAGTTATTCACAGAAATTATTTTGTGAAAAATTTTGAATAACCAAACTATCTGAGAAAATTGAGAAAATCACAGACATTTTCGGAATAGAAAAAAGATGGTAAGTTTCTCAAATAACTTGCTCCCCCAGCTCTAAATATATATAAGATAAGGGTACAACACAGACACATACACATTAGGGGCCACAATCATTGGTACACTCTGCTTTGGACCATTCCAGTAATCCAAAGCAGTCATAAACCTAGCTTAACAGATCACTTACTTAAACCAAGTTTACTGAGGTATCTCACCACCAGAGTGGTGCAAAATAGACAGTGTTCCTATGGATCTGGCCCTAATATATATGTATGTAAGTATGCTTATAGGTATGTATGTACAAATATATACATGTGTAGAGGCCTCTATACATAGAGCATGTGTAATATCATTCAGTTATATTTCTAGAGGCCTCTACATACACAAATATTATTTGCATATATAAGTACTTATACATACTTATAACAAAAAATGGCCTATACCTACATATCCAAAATCAAGCATACCTGAAATTTTCCTAATTAGAATTTTATATATTATTTTGAGAGAGATCCACACAAATGCTAAAATCCAATATGCCACATTTTTTTTTAAAGATATATGTTTAACAGCCCTATCACTGTGATCTATCAGCATCATCAGCTTGCTGTATCAAAGCATCAAGGCCATCAATAAGCCATTTTTCTTTTCGCTCTTTCTTTCATTTTTGGACCTGACATCATCACTCTACCTGGAACAATGCTAGTGCAGCTGGGCTGCTTTGGAAAGCAGCATTAGCTTGAAATGTGCAGCAGCGTGATGAGCTCAAGATGGATAAACAGAAAAGAGCACGGATCTGGACAGCAGCTTTGAGAGATCCAAAATTCTGTCCTTCCAATGTCATTGTTAGTAAAATGTAGCTGAGAGTTTACTGGTTTGTTTCCTTCTGTTTCACCATAAGCACATTCATGAATTCTTGCCCTATGCATTTGGGAAACTGGCTAAACTTCAGCTACTCTTCACACCTATTATTGTGGTCAAGCAGGAACAAAGATCAATTTTCCAAACACTACCTGTGGCAAGGCTTCCTCTTGGAAATCTATTCTACTCCAGAAAAATAAAAGGCACTGCAAGGTTTCTCTAATGCAGTTGAATTGGGATAATTCAGCTCAGTACTGGAATCTGAGCCACTGTCTTTAATGAGAACACATTGAAATGTCTTTGTTTTCATTTTTGTTTGTTTGTTTTGTTTTGGTACAGTATTAAATCCCCCAGGGTGCCACATATTCCATTTTGGTTACACTAACATTGTTAAATAAGCAAATAATCAGTTACCTGTAAGCAAAAGAAATTGGTTGTGTACATGCAATGCATTAGCACCTTTGCTTTAGGAATAAGTAGCTCTTTCTGCCATGGATTTGTTTTATATTAGACAATTAGTTATACTGGATATATGTAAAATATATATAAACTTATTATGAAAATACATTATGTCTGCAAATGTAAATTATTTGAGATTTGTTTTAAGCCAGTGCACGGAATTTTTATCTTGTTTTAGGGAGAATAAAGATGATAAAAGCATGATCTTACCCTGCACCATGCAATCCAGGGGCCATAAATATGTATTGCAATGTATAAAGAAACAGAGACTGGGCACACAGTACCTTGTAAATGTCTAATTTGAAGATTACAAGGAAGAGAACCATTGAAGTGGGGGGAAGCTACAACAGTTGTGAAATAAATTTCCATAATTTTGTTGCTAAAGTAGCTGAGGCAAGCAGTTTAAATGTGCTAGAGCTAAAATGTAAAGAACTCCTTCCATTTCACTCACAAAGCTACATTACCTATTTAAAGGTGCACAGAGTGCTATCCATGGAGAGCAGTGTAGGAGAACTGGCCCAGGGCTGAGCCTTAAAATGCTCCCAATTTAGGAAGGAGTGGCACATGCATTCAGCAGCTCAGGCTAGAATCATTTTACCTGCAAAGTCAGCTTGTTAGATTTGTGCTTTCATTAAGGAATCTGGTATCAAAACAGCTTCCCAAACATTTACTAATCATCAGATCCTGCTGTTAGGAAGCTTAACCGATTCATGTTTGTCCAGCACTTTGACAACCTTTGATGAAAGGTGCTGTAGAATTGCAAAGCAGTATTCTTCCTGGGTCTGATCTTGCACCAATTAAGTCAGTGGAAGCAGGAGAAGGCTCATTATTAACAATAACAATGAAATTTAGACAACCCCCATCACACACAATCAGGATAGATAAGTGAAGTCTATTAGGAAAACTAAGATGCTCCTTCTTTTGGAATAGTTTATCCTTCAAACCACTTTCTTCTAGGCATGAAGCTCAGTAATGAAGAACACCAGTGAGGGCAGGAACCACTGATGAGCCAGTAGGATTCAAATCTGCCAGTGCTAGGTGGGATAAAAGCCAACTAAACCTGTGGCCAGGATAACCCTCTGAACTGGAGAGCTGGGGTGGGGGTGGGGGACCCGAGTCTGATTCTCTTCCCCAGTAAGCCTATCTAAGCCCTTGCCCTACTTTGGAAGAGTAGACTATGTTTTTTGCAAAAAAAATCAGGAAAGCAAACAAAAGTTCAATAAAAGTAACACAAAAAGAAAAAAAAAACATGCAAGGACTGAAACACCACCAAGTAGCAATTAATCATGAGGTCAAATAACTGTAGGGGTAATACCTTGCATTTTGTCTCTACCCCGTCCCCCCCCCTTTTTTTGTTTGGATAAAATGTCAAATTAGACCCTGATGCTGCAAGGCCTAATAATACATGTGCTTAAACTTATGCCCAGGCTAAACTCCTTGAGGCAGAGTCTGTGAAGCACTTTTGGGTACTACACAAATAATAATAGCAATAACTATAATAACTTTTGCTTCATTAAATAACACAGACAAATGACAATGTTACAGAATCCTTGTAATTCCACTAACATTTTCAGTTTTTTTGAGGACATTTTGTAAAGTGAAAACCAGATATTTCTCCCCAGGTTTTTTGTCTCATAAAAATTTCATTAGGGAAGCAGGCACTAAGTAGGTAAAGGGTACTGCTTACCTGGACAGCCTTTCATAAAACATGTTCATAAATCAAAGACAGAGAAAGATGTCTGGGAGGTCCTGGACGACTGGAAAAAGGCTAATGTAGTGCCCATCTTTAAAAAAGGGAAGAAGGAGGATCCTTGGAACTACAGGCCAGTCAGCCTCACCTCAATCCCTGGAAAAATCATGGAGCAGGTCCTCAAGGAATCAATTTTGAAGCACTTAGAGGAGAGGAAAGTGATCAGGAACAGTCAGCATGGATTCACCAAGGGCAAGTCATGCCTGACTAATCTAATTGCCTTCCGTGACGAGATAACTGGCTCTGTGGATGAGGGGAAAGCAGTGGACGTGTTGTTCCTTGACTTTAGCAAAGCTTTTGACACGGTCTCCCACAGTATTCTTGTCAGCAAGTTAAAGAAGTATGGGCTAGATGAATGGACTATAAGGTGGACAGAAAGCTGGCTAGATTGTCGGGCTCAACGGGTAGTGATCAATGGCTCCATGTCTAGTTGGCAGCCGGTATCAAGTGGAGTGCCCCAAGGATCGGTCCTGGGGCCGGTTTTGTTCAATATCTTCATAAATGATCTGAAGGATGGTATGGATTGCACCCTCAGCAAGTTTGCAGATGACACTAAACTGGGAGGAGAGGTAGATACACTGGAGGGTAGGGATAGGATACAGAGGAACCTAGACAAATTAGAAGATTGGGCCAAAAGAAATCTGATGAGGTTCAACAAGGACAAGTGCAGAGTCCTGCACCTAGGACCAAAGAATCCCATGCACTGCAACAGACTAGGGACCGAATGGCTAGGCAGCAGTTCTGCAGAAAAGGACCTAAGGGTGACAGTGGGCGAGAAGCTGGATATGAGTCAACAGTGTGCCGTTGTTGCCAAGAAGGCCAATGGCATTTTGGGATGTATAAGTAGGGGCATTGCCAGCAGATCGAGGGACGTGATCGTTCCCCTCTATTCGACATTGGTGAGGCCTCATCTGGAGCATTGTGTCCAGTTTTGGGCCCCACACTACAAGAAGGGTAGAAAAAGGGTGGAAAAATTGGAAAGCATCCAGCGGAGGGCAACAAAAATGTTTAGGGGACTGGAACACATGACTTATGAAGAGAGGCTGAGGGAACTGGGATTGTTTAGTCTACGGAAGAGAAGAATGAAGGGGGATTTGATAGCTGCTTTCAACTACCTGAAAGGGGGTTCCAAAGAGGATGGCTCTAGACTGTTCTCAGTGGTAGCAGATGACAGAACGAGGAGTAATGGTCTCAAGTTGCAGTGGGGGAGGTTTAGGTTGGATATTAGGAAAAACTTTTTCACTAGGAGGGTGGTGAAACACTGGAATGCGTTACCTAGGGAGGTGGTGGAATCTCCTTCCTTAGACGTTTTTAAGGTCAGGCTTGACAAAGCCCTGACTGGGATGATTTAGTTGGGGATTGGTTCTGCTTTGAGCAGGGGGTTGGACGAGATGACCTCCTGAGGTCCCTTCCAACCCTGATAGTCTATGATTCTATGTCAGACTGGTGTAGTAATAATGTGTGCGTGTGTGGGAACGGGGGTGCTGTGCTTAAGAGTACAGAATGTGAAACTTGTTTTATCAGAGTGGTAAGTGAAGAATGTCACAGAGAGCTCAACTTATTTACAAAAAAGACAACCATGTAAGCAGTTAAAATTATTTTACTAATTCAGAGCCTACAGAACATAGATGACAATGCTGATTATGTAAATCTGCAGAAGAAAGTCATATAAATAGGAGCAAGAAGGTAAGATTTGATTTGGGAAGGAATTATTTGAAATCTGATAGAAATGCAGTATTCTCCCCTAATTCCATTTTAGATATAATAGATATAGGTATCCAACTTGCCCTGTGACTTTTGGCTACCAACCATCTATTTTGGTCAACAGGGAAAAACTCTTATATGCAGAATGGTACTATACTGAGCACTGAACACGTGCTGAAATAGATACCGTTTCTTTGACTCTGCTTGCAGAGATGTTGAATTTATAGCATGTGTGAGCCCTATTCCCCCTTTCTAACATTTCTCTTATGATCTATCACCAAATGAATTAGTACTATAATATATCTTTCTTAGGGAAATATATATATGTATATATCAGTTCCCTTAGCATCACATACATAAGAACAGCCCAAATGATACGCAAAGAGGAATATAAAATATTGGCATTACAGTCAGCTTTAATCTTGAACAAATTAGCATCTTGTAGCTAAATATAGATTATGGCTTCCAATAAGACAAGATTCACATTTAGGAAATGGAAACACAGTTCTTCAGCAGCTGCAGTCTACTCACTTGGCACTATATGTTACCACTGTTGGCTCTATGGCACATGGCTCCCTTCAACCTTACCCCTTTCATCAGCTTCTGCTCAGGAACTGTGTCTACAGAAATGGCCGGGTAAGCATGGAAGATGAAGGACTCAGATGGCATTTTGGTTTGTATTTCCCCAACAGAGACACCTGGGTCCTTCATTTGCCAGGCTCTCTGTTATGAGTGACCAGTGAATGAGCTTGGCAGCAAAAAGACCCTGGTGCCCTTTGGTTTATTCTGCTGCAATAGAGGCATCTGCATCCATAGTTGACCTTTTCTGGCTCTGCTGTAGGCTATTTAATGCAAAAAGCTGTTAGAAAATAATATAAAAGATCATACCCAGAAAGGGAAATAAATTCTGAATGAAGGCTGAAAATGTCTCCTTACCTCACCCCCAATGGGCCAAACTTTACACTCACACTTTACTCTCATAAATCTGGAGTAACTTCCATGACTTTGGTGGAGCTACTTTGGATTTTATACTAACGTAACTGACAGATGAATTTGTCCCACTGTGTGTGGTCACTGCAGAGTGTAATCCTCTAGAAGCACTCTAGAAGCAAGTCTTTGAAGCACTGCAGGACCTATAATCTTACCTTTATGTCTTAACATGTAATGTTGTGTGGCTAAGCCAGTTTTACAGCCCCTTTGAACTAAAAGAGCAGAGCCAGACAGCTTTAGAAGGGGGCCAGGATCTGGCCAAAGGAGTTCCCATAGTTCTGATAAGCATCTGTATTTTGACTGTCTGGACCAAATTTTTTGAGGTTTGTCCATCCGAACTACATGAGATGGAAGAAAAATCCAGTTCATCCTGAAATCTACATACATTATTAAGAGAGGAGCTTCACACTGTGTCAGATAAGTACATTTTTCATTGTGAAGGGTGAAAATCATACAACAACTATGCAACACAGATAATACATAAAAAAGGTAACAATCCTTAATCTTGCCTTCACTTTAAATTTAAAAATCAAAACAAAATATTAATTCAAAATTAATGTCATGCCTTACAATGTTATACATATTACATTCAAATTTGTGAACATTTCATACTGTATTTGATTAAACTACAATAGGCATGTTAAAACTCAGCTGTGCCTTTAAGTACCGGGTCTGTATTTGGGGCAGTGAAGAGTTGAGTCCTTGTGCAACCACAATCTGGTTCATGATATTTATTATCTACCTTAAAGAAATACTACAGGCAATATATATGAAGTTAAAGACTTGAGAATTAACAAGTACATTCTGACTTAAAGCTCAGAATGTAATAACTTCAACAACAGCCATGGAGCCACATTTACAAATTAGAGATGTCACTTGAAAACATGCCCATTACTGCTACCATTCTGCTTTACCAGAGCTCTTATTAACCACTGCTTTGAAGAAAGAAAGGGGCATACTTTAAAGTGACTAGTCTAAAGTGCTTCACCATTTCAAATTAAAGCACTGTTTTGAAGGTTGTGCTGTGCTTTCTAGTCTCACCTGTCTCAATAAATTTATCAAGATACTCCCATAATGCAAAGCTTACTCCCAGGGGAAAAAATGAGAGCTTAGCAAGATATAACCACGATAGAAGCCTGATTTGGACACACCATTAGAAATCCTCCAAATTTGGATTAGAAAGGCCAATCCACAGGTAAAGGCACATGGAACTTTTAATCTCTCTCTCTCTGCTTCAACTCTGGCTTGGTGTAAATGTCATTTCCACTCTTTTAATGTAGGATTTCCAAAAGTTCTCAGTGTTGGCCTAACTCGGTTCCATTGCTGATTGCAACGGGAGCACAGTTAGGCCAATGCTGGGTGCTTTTTTAAAATCCCAGCTGTATTGCCTGTTTTAGCAAGAGATGAAGATGGAATAGGCTTGGAAACTGAACTCCTACATCACTTTTAGGGCTAGTCTGCGTAGGTGAGAGTTAACACATATTAGTGAGTAGTATGGGCAACACTGAACTACCGCTGCCCATCCATAAACACAGGCACTATTTGAATCTGTCATTGTGACGGGTCTCTTCAGGACACTCAGAGTTGTAAGCTACTGTGTCACCCTTCTGCCTCAGCAAGGGAGAGCTTCGTTGGGGCATGACTGTCTGTCCTCCTCACCAGCAAACACTGAGACTGATAGTCTTAACCCTGCCTTGCAGGTAACAGCCAGTCTGGCCCCTAGTCCCCAAGACGTCTCCCTGCAGTGTCCGATCCCTTTCACTGGTCATTCACAGAAATTGTTACGTTCATTGCCTCCAAAGAGACAGAGACGTCAGCCAGCTAGGTTAGCTGAGGACTCACTCTTTACTTCAATACCGAGATGGTTTATAGTAAAACTAAAACTAAGTTTACTAATAAAGAACAGAGATTTGTGTGATACTAAGCAGGATAAAAAGAGAGAGGCATGGTTACAAACAAAATCAAAATAACACACTATCTAGTGCCTAAAACTTATTCTAGCAAGTTATGTTTTTGCCTAAACAGCTTTCCCACTTACAGCATATCCAGCCCTTTCCTGGCAGGATTCAACATTCACAGAATCAGAGGGTGCTGCTCCCTTCATTCCTTAAGTGATGGATAACAAAAGGGTTCTCTCCCCTTCTTTTTATAGTCCAGTAAATGTTTGAAATGTATTCTTTTGAAGCATATCCCCAGATACCGTTTTTCTACCCTGCTCTTTCTGCTCAAGGAATCTGGCCCTGTGCTTTTTTCTCATCCTCCTGATAACTGGTGCTTACTTCAGATGGAAATGTACTTCCATTCTCTCTGCCTTACAAAGCTGGACCCAGGCAGACTGGCAAATCCACATTCCTTTGTCTAGGACAAATTTGTTTTTCAGGTTTCTCCACAAGGTATTTTATGAACATATTTCCAACATACCTACACACACAGCTCTTTGTACATTGTCCACACATACATCACACAATGATATTAATGATGAGCATGTCACCAGCTTTCATAAAAGATCTTACTCAATACACTTTTTATAGTAGAATAATATTGTATACAATCAGTTGATTCAATCGCTTATTCTTTGGTATTCAGATTCCCTGTTCTCCGGTACTATCTGGACCCCGATTGTCATAGTCACCTTTCACCAACTTTATCCTGAACTAAAAAAGGGCCAAAAAAAAGGTAATGAATAAATGAAAATCTGAACCCAATTTTTTCTTGAAACCTTGTGTTTCTGGGGCTGGGAACTTATTTGATATCTGGTAAAATAGTTACTGCAGTTCCAAAGGGCACAAAATTGTACTGCCATGAAGGTTATACTCTGTTTCAATTATTTTCCTCCTTTGTAGAGCATGGTGACGGTTTCTCAGGCTACTGTTCCTATACTTAGAATGGGACTGGGGAAAAAACACTTGACAATGTAATGCACAGTGGGGAAAAACCATACTGGGCTCTGAGTAAATTAATTTTTCCCCATCCCCAAATTTTAATTCTATGGCTAACAACGAACATATTTTAGTAAAGATATTGTTCCTCAATATTGTTTGAATACGGACTTTTAAAAAGCACAGGCAATTGGCTCAGTCGCGGAACATGTTCTTTCCCAGTGTATCTCTGAGAAGAACGTTGGTGGGGAATGGATAAAGGTGTTCGTTATTGACTACCAGCCAAGAAAGACACTTTGAGTGACCCTTGATTCTTCTCTTTATTTCATGAGAGAACAGTATCTCAATAGAAACACTAATGCCTTGAATGAAAGCCCATTAGTCCTCGTTGCACAAAGTCATAGATGTAACAAACAGGATGAATCATGCTTCCAATGACTTCAGTGGGCTCAGCAGCAGTCCCGGTGTACATATATGTAGGAGGAGTCATAACAAATTGTTTCTTCAATTCTATTTTACTAAATGGATAAGTGAAAAGATTTTCAACTTATTTTAAGGGTCTAATTTCAAATGACATCTGGATTCAAAAGTACCCAGAAAAAAATTCCACAAACAACTGGCCTTGTTTTAAATCTTATATCTCTTTGATATCAGTTTAATGTCATTGAGTTCAGTGGAATCACTCCTTATTTAGATGAGTGAAAGTTAGATCAGAATCGGATACCTAATATTGGGGTTTGTTTATTTATTTTAAAAACTCTAAGATGGAAAAAAATAAGGGAAAATGTACAGTTTTCAAAGGAAACATGATTTTCTAGTTCAAGGGTTGATTATAAAATCAAATATAAATATAATCTTAGATAGTCTATTCAGCTAGATGTATCTTCCAGGATTCTTTACTTCAACAATTTCAGCCTCTGCTTTCTTTTTGGGTTCCAGTAGCCAGATACTACTGGGATGGATGGTGTATTAGAACTACGGAGGGAAGTCAAAAAACAGATTAGATGAAATAGACTGGAGGGAGAGAAAGCCCAATCCCTTGCCACTGAAGCTAATGGAAATCTTGTAATTGACTTCAGTGGGAGAGGATTGGTCCCAGATGGAACAAGGAAAAAAAGTATTGTATAGAGATTCTTCCCCAATGAGCGACAAGAATCAAACTGAAGCTTAATGGATAACCACATTTCTCATTTACATCTGGGAACTTACCCTTAGCTATGACAGTATTTTTACCAAAACAGCAAGAAGCTTATAGGGGTACCAGTGAAAGAGTTAACAGAGAGCAGCATTTATACATTTCAGTCCAACAGCAAATCCCACAAGTCATGCAAAGAACTACTGTGCAGCCCAAAAAGTGGATTCTCTAGAGGGCAGTAAGACCCATATTACCTTTGGAGAAATGATGACAGTTAATAAACTACTCAGTTTCTATTGTAGAGTATCTGGACTTGAGATGATTGATGAGACCATTAAAGCTTTGCTACCTGCTCCCTTTCCACATGTTTGTTTCAGATATGATCCCATATATACTAATACTAAAGACAGGAAGCAAATATTCATTTTCAGTAGATACATTGACCCAGAAAAAAAAAATCAAAGTCTTTTCTAGGTTTCACAGCCCACTGGATCAATCCAGTTTCAGAAGAAGTTGAGTGGCTCTGCATTCTGCAAACATGCACATATTAAGAACCATACTAGATGCTTTTTTGAGAAGCCTCAAAAATGGAACCATTTTTGCATGGGAAGGTTCCTATTTTGGAAAGAAGCCACCATAATTTTCAAAACTTTGCAGATACATGCCAGCAAATATCAGCCTTGGCACTAAAGCACATGCCATTTTTAAATGAGGCATGTTGCAGTGCAAACAAAAACAAAAAGAGGAACCATTCAATTTTGTGAAAAACTAAAATCTTGAAGCCATGAAGTGGCCCGGAAGCAAATGACAAATATTTTTTCATGATAGGTCATGAAAAAATATTCCTAAATTTTGCATAATCCTGCTGTTAATAACTGTAGCATTACAGATGCAAAACAGAAAATCAGAGGTACATGTAAATCAGTTTGTAACACTATCAGCATTCCATATTATACAAATTCCACTATGTAATTCACCAGTCAAAGTAGTATTCCTTTACAGACAAGTTTTAACTGTGCTGCTCAGGTGATGGTGTTTGACATGTGATGCTATTTACCTCCCAAAACAATGCAGACAGGATTTTCTTCTTGACAAGGATTCTGCCCATAATATATTTCCAGTACAAGGGACTGGATCATCTTTCTCCTATCCTCATGTGGACAGATCTTTCACACAGAAATGGGAAGATCAGCTGCTTCTGCAGTATGCCAACTGCATCCTGATCCTGGCAGGTCCGTCTTCATGTGTCCAAGTTCTGTACTGGGGGTTGGGAGAGGAAACTGGATGGACAGGTGGAGAGGAGTAGACAGGTTGGGGAACTGTGGCCCTGTAGCCCCACTGTGGATTCTGTTGGCTGCCGTGGCCTCAGCGGAGCAGTGCCATCAGAGAGCTGGGGCATGCAGCCGCCAGGAGTCATCTGGTGTGGAGAAGTAGGACTTAAGTGCCCTGGCCTCCCATGGATCCACAAAGATCTGTTGGGTTTGGGCAAGCAACACACTATTTCCTCCAACAGCATGAAGTCTGGGAGGAAGAGAGAATGCTTGTGGAGAACTCTCCCTCATTAGCTCCTCCACCTGGTGCTAGCATGGCAGGGGACTAATATTTGAGTAAGTACTGATGGATTGGTCTTTGGAATATATAGTCTCAAAATGATCTGTCATTTCACCATCAAAACATTCCTAAATACTTGCAATAAAGCAAATCCCAGTATTCCATTTGCCAAAAAATTAATCCAAAACTCCACACAAAGGAGAGCACAAACATTTTCATGGTATTTTACATGAATATTGTGGTTGTGCCCATAATGGATTGAGGGTTTTCAAATGTATAGAAAGAGATATGAATCCCACCCCAAAGAGCTTACAATCTAAAAAGACAAAACACAAATGAAAAATGAGGGGAAAAGAGACTAGAGAGAAATGGTGCAGTCAGAGTGAGGATTAGATGCAAAATTTCCCCCATTTTAAATATATGTTTTATTCATATTATAGAAATTGGGGAATTTGGGAGAATGTATGTGAGAGTGGTAGAATGAGGGACAGAAAGGAACTGTGGAACCAAAAGCAAGGAGTAAGTGAAGGAAGAGGGAAAACTGTATGGGAGGGATGTAGAAATGGAAATGCAAGGAAGTGAGGCAAGTGAGAAGGGCAATGATCAGTGAGAGTGAGGATGGGCAGCTACAGTAATAAGAGAGGAAGTAGATAAGGGGGGTGGGGTCAACAATCAATGTCAATATAGCAAATGAGAAAAAGATATACAGAGTTCAAGTTTCAGAGGTGTTTGATTTCGTGTGACTGTGACGACCTCCTGGCTGCTACTGTTTCCCCTCAGGTAGATAGGGAGAGGAAATCTGCTGATCCTGATAAATAGGAGAGGACCCTTTTGGATCCAGTGGGAGGGGGCAGACTGGACATTCTCTGCCCCCTGTAACATTAGCTGCAATTGGTGCTGGTGGCTGTGGGGAAAGTGCCCTGGAATGTGGAGATTTCTGCAAGCTCTTCCCAGCTGCTGCTCTTGTTCCCCATGTGGCAATCCACTATTTTGTTACCAGTCATGATTGAGATGTAACTAGAAGGTTAGATGTACAAAACTACTTTGGACTCCTTTGAGAGCTTGCAGGCAGCTAAGTGCCAAGCTATGTCAGATGATCATTCAATGTGAATAATCTGAAAGGCCGTTGTGAAATAGGGCTGGACGAGGGTAAACATTCAAAACAATCAAGCTGTCTGCTGGACTTGAGCCTCCACTAGAAAGAAGTTGGCTCTTTGAATTTTCTGAATAGCAGCACCTCTTATCTCCTGACTCTCTAAATCAATTGTTTCTTCATGAACTGGGTATAAAAGACAGGATAATGTTCCACTTCCCGAGCTAACTTATCTAACAATATGAACTTTCAGAAACAGCAAGTAGCTAAAGAGAAAATACTAAAATAACTCTCATTGTGTGAAAACAGAGGGTTCATTATCACCTCTAAATGGCAACTCCTGTGTTGACTATAGCTCTATGTCAAGGACAATTTGTTTTAAACCTGCTTCTCTTTGCCAGCAGAGAAATTGCAATGAAGACTTGCCTTAGCTTGGTAACAATCAAAGTCCTGTCTGCCTTTGTCCAGCAAATCCAGCAGCAGATGTTAATGTCCTGCTGACCACCTTGAGAAAAGAAAAAAAGAGTATCCACAAACTAACAAAACCCCTTTTAGCAAAACAAGACCCAGCAACCACTCCAGAGTTAACTCTCTCTTTACGGATGTCTCCCAAGAATTTCCAGAGACAGATGAAGAGTTACATTCTATCCCATCAGCCATTCTTTCTGATATGTCAACTATACTTCCCTCGGAATTCTGAAGTACGTTAGAGCTTCATTAGAGTGAATATATATATTATCCTACTTAGCAGGATTATTAGTGTAATTAGCATTGCTGCTGTGCTGCTTTAGCTGTCGCTAGGCATTGGTGTCAGAACGGAAGTCTGGGAATTCGTTTCACATTGTGATGTGTGCTGACACTAGATGAACTAACATTTAAAGTTCTTAATCCTCACTACAAGGAAAGTTTCTGAGTGCAGTCTTGGCACCCGGCTGATTATTTAACGTTGCTGGAAGTTGGCAGTTTATGCATATACCTTATGAGACAAAGCCAATTTCATCAAATTCTTCTAACATAAAAATCCTCCCCATCACCTGCCACTTTCTTCATTCTGTTTAAACTGTGCTAATTTAGGGCTAAATCCTAATTCAGGATTGACTTCCATAGTAGTTTTGCCTGAGCATGGAATGAGTACTACAGTATTTGGCACGTGGTGCTTATCATGAGCAGTGCGACATGCAAATATGACTTTAACAGAGCTACATCATGAGGGAGGTATCTTATCATTACAGCAAAACAATAAATCCAGATTCTACCATGACTACTAAACCAATAGGTTCCTTTGTCCTATATTACTAATAACAATGTATGTTGAACTCAGTGAGATTAGTTCAAATGAGTAAGGAATGCAGGACTGAATCCATGGTTAGTACTTAGTATGTACACTCAAATTTTACTCATTTCATCCAGTATCTTGAAAAATATCTTATTTATATTTGCCTTAATTTGGCTCTGCCTGTGTTTATAAACTGCCTGATAATTATTGTAATGGCCCCTGATAGCACCACTGTAATTATAGTTATATAAGCAGTTTCATTAAAACATCGAGTTTTAGGGCTGTAGCAAGGAAATAATTTTTAAAAGTTCTCTTCAGACTGGCACTAGAACAAAACAGCCTGTTTTCAATGTGATGCATGGGGGCCTTAAAGGCATAACTCAGAGTAGTGGGAAGGGATATTGCATGGATAAATTCCTGCCCATAAAGAAAGGAGGTTATCCTAAAGCATTCACCACAAAGCAATTTTTGTTTACTAAATATCCAAAGAAACCCTTTTTGTGAGTTGTGTTAGGATTTAAAACAAAATGAATTTAAGATAGTTTTCAGATAACATACAAAAACATTTTGTCACAGGGCAAGCCTTCCTCCCCCACCCCACCCAACCCCATCCCACCAGTGCCTTCTCCTGGCCAGCCACAGCATGACAGGCACTACTTATGCATCCTGCCTCAGTTTCCCTCCTCTGAGTCCCCAGAAATAGTCAAACCATGTTCCCATGCACATACACACACACACCCACACCCACCATATATATATACATAGCCCTTGTAGTGTTCATTTATTATAAAAATCCTATGCACGTAAGACATAACAAGAGTCCCACAACTATAATCCAGAACTCCCCTCACATAATCCAGACAGTACATGAAACATATTGCCTCAGCATCTTTCACCATGCCCTGGATTTCCAGCATGGTCCCAGTGTTCCTCACTGGACCCCAGCTCTCCAGCACGATCCTCTCCTGTCCTTATACTAGGACAGTCACCCCAGTCCTTTCTACCTAGAATGCAACCCTACTGTTCCCAGCAGGAACCCCCACAGCTTCTCTGATGGGAAACCTCCTTCATTCCCCCTGGACCTCTCAGAGTTCTTCTGGATCTGGCTTTCCAGCCCCAGAGATGTCAGAGGGTAAATTTTCCCACTGCTCCTATGCCTTCAGCTCTCTCCCACCCTGGGCTCCGTCTCTCTAGTTCATGGCCAGCAGGCAACTCCCTCTGCTGCTCCTCCTTCCTTCAGCCCTCTCTGGCTTGGGGACACTGGCCAACAAACCCCACTTGCTACTCTCCTGCCTTCAGCCTTCTCCCATGTCCCAAGCATACAGTCTTCCTCTAGCCAATTCCTCCCTCTTCCCACAGACAGCCTGCAGAGAGCTTTCTACTCTCTGCAACTTTCCCCCAGAGACCTCCTCCAGTATCCTGACTGACTTTTCCTGACTGACTCTCACCATAGCTCTTTCTCACTAGTCTCTCCCTGGCCTCCAGATGATGTCCCACCCTCTTAACTGTCCAAGTAGTAGCACCTGTTCTGACACAGGGGATATGGACCTGCTTTGGGGCCAGCCAACTTGTGACACGTTTCAAATCATCTTTTGAAATGAATTAATCTCTCAGGTAAATTGAACACTTTTGTTTCCTTTAAAAACCCTAATGGTTGAGATACTGAAGTTCAGTGAACAGCTACAGTGTATATGCATCACACAATTTTCCCCACAAAGTATGAAAAGGGTCTTTACAAGATTATTGGATATTATAATACTGTAATTACATATATTTACCTTAATTATGTACTTAGACATAATCACACTATACATGACATTTGACTAAATATTACTTTGAAAAATATAAGGAAATTCACTATAAAACTAGCATAAGGAGGATAGTAAGGTCGTCAGACAGACACACAAAAGAAGGAATTTCAAAAGAATAACCTCCATTCCTCAGACACAATGAGGGTGCCATCATAATTGCATCCTGCTGTGCCTCTTTGTGTCCGAGTATTGTTTAAATCCTTACTTGTGAATGTCTTACTTTTGTGAATCTCTCTCTGACCATCTCAATACTGATGTGGTTTAGGTTTTCTGAATTAATTTAACTGGAATTACTAATGCCACAGTACTAGAGTCTTTATATTTTAGTTAACTACAGTATCACTCCAGTATTTCTGATAAAAGCTGAATTGCCTACTTGTTACTGAACTTCATAAAGTCTCTTTATATATTTATATTTTAAGAGACTAGCGATGGTGAAAGATGGCAGACTGATACCGATGAACACTGAATTCCTCTGCTTAGCCATACAGACAAGAACAGCATTAGCAACATCAGTCTAAACCTCCCCATGTTACCACACCAAAGTCCCTTAATGCTGACCTGGAGGGACGATCTTCTACAGGTGAGATGACAGTTCACTCTTCTTGCCTGGACAATCCTTGGCCTCTTTTAAGGAAGTAGAATTATAGGAGCACAGGAAGTGCCATAGCAGATTAGACTAGTGGTCTATTTAGTCTGGTATCTCTAACAGTGATGAGTACCATATATTTCAGAGAAAAGTGAAAGAAACTCTGTAATAAACAATTATGTAATAACCAATCTATAGGGGAAGTTTCTTCCTAAATCCAGGCATTTAGTAGTTGGCTCATGCCCTTAAGCATGGGGGTTTCTACCATTTATACATGTTTTGTCTTATATCACAGAATTATGGAAGTTCTCATTATTCATATTAATGCCAAATCCTTTTTATGAATTCTGATGAATGTCCACTTGAGTGATATTCTGTGGCAATGAGTTCCACAGATTAAACATTGTTTAATTTTTTTTATCACTTCCTCTGTAAACTAAACAAAGCTCTAAAGGTCTAATTATACGGAAGTCTCTTCATGTTCCTCATAATTTTTATCACCCATTTCTGGACCTCTTTTGTTCCTGCAATATTTTTAAGATGGATTGACCAGAATGGAACACAATATTCAAGATGATGATGTACCAACAACTGCGTCAGTTGTGACAGTGGCATTTATAAAATGGATTTTTATTCACAAGGAACTGGGTTGAGTCCATGTCCATTTTTTTAAATTTTATGTAAAAATTTAATCTTTACCTAAAACTAGCTCAGTTATTTGAAGGTTTGATACCAAACAATTCTTTCCAATTTCAGTAGAATTTTTTCTTATTTTGTACGCAGGCACCTTATTTTATGAGATAGTTATAAGCGTGTGAATCTGTTGACCTTTCTTGTGAAGTCATTCATTATAATACAAATATTTTTAATAATGCATTTTCATCTTGCATGAAAGAATGAGGGATAAAATTCTGGAATTTTTTTACTTCAAGCTTTGGATGCAGAATTCAAAACTGATTTATACCTGAATGCATGTGTTAAAAATAGCAGCACCAATGTGTCTTTAATCAGTATGTTTAAAGAACCATTCTAATATCAGCTCATCATATATTTTCAGCAGCAGTTGATAATCAAAATGCTAATCCACAGAGTCCATTCATATCTAGTTGTGCTCAAAATAAAGAAAAATAATTTGTACACCTTATTTTTAGGTATTCCTTATATTTATGTTATTAATGCTAAAGAAATAAAAGGCTTTTAAATGTCTCTTGTAAAACTAAGTAGCCCCTTCTCCTTGTTTGTATTCTCTTCTCATAAATCCTAAAAACAGATGTGTACACCTGTTGTCAGCTGTATTTGTCACTGTACAAGCAGTCTCTTGCCAGTTTTTCGGCATGTTGTTAGACATGATTTATTGTGTGCTGTCAGTCCTGCAGTTTCTTTACAAAGAAGCAAATCTGACTACTGTTCCTGAATAAAGAAGTCATCAGGGTAGTAATCAGAAGTGTACAGAACTTATCTTGATGTTTACTTGATCACTGTTTTATTACTCAATTCTCCATGGATGGGCACTTTGGATTAAAAAACATACTATAGTGTTTCAAATTGAGGGAGAAAGTTATCACACGGTTATATATACACATCAATATTCTGTATACTGTTAAATAAAGGCTGCACTTTTCTTGTGTATTTTTAATGCCTTTTATAACAGTGGAATTGAATCTCCTCAGGCTATCTGAAAGCAGAACTACTGTCCAATTAACACATCTGCAACTGTTCCTAGGATATAATACATCGGCAGTCCATAAATCCTGAGATTATATTCACTGTCACTTCATAAATCCAGATCAGGCCTAATAAAACAACATAGTCTAGTTGTCCATTACATATTCACTGTGAACAATTGTGTTCCTTTTATACACACACCCTCTAGCAAAACCAAAATAACTATAGGCATACCAATCCCAATTTATAAAAGAGCAATAGCTTACCTCAAGAAAGGAATGTTGTGAACACCTTACAAAACCCATTTCCTGAAAATCTTCAGTCCCCAGTCCCCAGCCTTATCAGTGGAGCTAGAGATATACAATGCTGTGCACTATACATGTTCCCTATTATACTGCTATATCTTAAGTATCTAACAAATCAAACCCACTTCAATAGTTCAAAATACTTTTCTCAACTTTGTTATGTAAAATGGTCATATACCACAATTTACATTAACGCAAAGCAAATCAGTATGTGTTTATGTTTATAACATGATAGCATTGTACTTGCATGCAGTAAGTAATTCTCTGAACCCTTGTAAATCTAGAATCCACTGCTATGTTGTTAGAAACATATGGGCCTGCAGATGACTAGATCAGAATGATGCAAAGAGCAATACAAATATCACTCATGTCTCCAAGTGCTCATGGTTATACTGTAAGGAAGTTTCTGCATTTTAAAATCGGCAAAAGCTGTTTTACCCAATTACTTAATCTTTCACGGCTGCTATATTTTTCCACTTTCCTCTTGGAATTCACTCCAGGGCTTCTTCAAAGCTAAACATCCCAGTCTCCTTTTTTTATACAGTCTTCCAAACTTCACTCCAATAACCCACAGATGTCAAGGGATAAGAAAATGGCAATGGTACATGATCCAGTGTCACTTATTCTCGCCACATGCTTCACTCATTCACATCGTAAGGCCTCGCAATCTGCACAAAATGTTAGGCTCACTTTCAATTTGAAATCCATTAATAAAGAAAAACGAGAGACAGAGTGACTTAGTGAATAAGTACTGATCCATGAACTCAGACGTATGCAAGTGGAGCTGGTAGCCCCACCTATTGTTGTTTTGCCCAGGTTAAAAAGGGAAGAGTTTGAGCAAAGTGATGGGCAAAGTTGGAAGCTAGTTCTTATTTTGGCTGACCTGGTTTCGCTAACCCTATCATTTATGACATATTAAATATGGAGGCCTGATATATTTGGACCAAAGGGCTAATCTTATCAAAGTTGTTATAATCACATTAACATGATTCTTGACATTCAACTTAGAGGTCAATAATATTCTCTGTTAACTACAGGAAACAATTCATGTCCGCTTAGCGCTCTCTCATTACAAACCAGATAAATGTGTATGCATATATGTATATGTATTTACCTTCCAGTACAAATCTCAGATGCAGTATCTGCTTTCTAGGTAAACTACTCTCCTGCTATATCCATTGCCAAGACAAGAAAGAAATGGCAAAATCGTTAATTCAGTGTCTATTCATTGCCCTGCCCTTGGGAGGTTATACTGGTGTAACAGAGGACACTTCTTGAATGATAAAAAATGCCAGTTTTCTAAAAGGAAGTGCCCAGATTTGAATGGCTATATGTTGATCACTCATAGGCCTCACACAGATTCCACTTGCTGGATGGACATACATCCCAGCATACTCAAGGAAGCAGCATACATATTTCAGAGCTCAGGGGATGAAATCCTGACCCCATTGAAATCAGTGGGACTTTTGCCATTGACTCCAGTGGAGCCAGGATTTCACCCAAAGAATTACAAGCCTAACGTGATGAAGTGCAAAGGGTTGGTTCAAATTAAGAAGAACTTGGGATGCTCATTTCAGTCTCCCAATCCTACACCCTAACCACTAGAAGAGACTCTCTCCATACAGTTAGGGCTGGTCTTCACTACAGGGGTAAATTGACCTATGTTGCACAACTCCAGTTATGTGAATAACATAGGTGGAGTCGATGTAGCTTAGGTCGATTTACCCTAGTGTCTTCACTGTGCAGTGTCAATGGGAGACACTCTCTGGTCAACTTCCCTTACTCTTCTTAGAGAGCTGGAATACCGGGATCAACCGGAGAGCACTCTGCTGTCGATTTAGCAGGTGTTCACTAGACCCGCTAAATCGATTTCTGCTGCATTGATTGTAACAGCGTCGATCTCCCCGTAGTGAAGACAAGCCCTAAGTTGTAAATTACACCATCTGGTTTTGTGCAGCTTCAATGTTGGTAGTGCCCAATAGGTCTATATGCATGTAATCCTAAGGAAAACAAGATGGTAAAGTTTAATTTACAAAGGAACAAACTAGATGAACAAATAACACGGCTATAAAGCCCTCATGAAAACAGCAAGAAATAACAGTAGATTGTTAGTTAGCCCAGGTGGCTTGTTCCAGGAATCTCTGGTCTCCATTGAAAACAAAAACAAAAAACTTTCATCCTTTTTAGTTTGCTTTTGAATATTTTGGACTCCAAATGCTTTGTATCTTACTCACATACAAAGCAACCCTATTTAATATATTTAAAAGGTCCTGTCACATCTGACACTGTTGTTATTTAAAAAGCTTCCAAAGATGTTTTTTGAAGTTTTGTGCAGCTAACTTAAAAGACTCTGCCAGCAACATCCTAATGAGCTTCATGTAATCCTAGCAAAGGAAAGGAAGATGAAGTATAATTTCAAGAGTGTCAAGTACTGCATCCAACTGCACATATGCAGCTGCAGTGGCTTTGGCAAAATAAAAGAAAAAAAATATGCATGACCAAAGTAATTCCAAGTGACACTCTGTGGCCAATCCAAGTAAAAATGGCTTGTTGGTATGCTGGGAAAGAGAAAACTACTGAGGAATGATTGACTAGAGAATGCTATTTGGCAGTATATTCAGCTTGCTGCACTGACACAAAGTTTTGTGATGTGTGTCAACTTTATTTTGTAAATTATTTCAAGAGGAAGCAGGAGAAAAGCTGAAGCTGCATTTTGCCCAGTACATTAGTGAGCCTCCAAAGATAGGAGCTAACTAAAAGGTGGGAGACTGTTAATCTTTTTTTAAACACTCTTGCTTAGATTGTGCCTGCTCTAATTCTGCACATTTCCCTTGGAAACACTGGGGCACATTCTCAGCTGTGGTAAATAGGCATAATTCAAGGGAGCTGAGGGAGTTGGCTGATGTGATTGCAGAGCCATTGGCCATTATCTTTGAAAATTCGCGGCGATCGGGGAGGTCCCGGACGATTGGAAAAAGGCAAATATAGTGCCCATATCTTAAAAAGGGAAGAAAGAGAACCCGGGGAGCTACAGACCAGTCAGCCTCACTTCAGTCCCCGGCAAAATCATGGAGCAGGTCCTCAAGGAATCCATTTTGAAGCACTTGGAGGAGAGGAAGGTGATCAGGAACAGTCAACATGGATTCACTAAGGTCAAGTCATGCCTGCCCAACATGATTGCCTTCTATGATGAGATAACTGGCTCTGTGGATATGGGGAAAGTGGTTGATGTGATATATCTTGACTCTAGCAAAGCTTTTGATATGGTCTCCCACAGTATTCTTGCCAGCAAGTTAAAAAAGTATGGATTGGATGAATGGTCTATAAAGGTGGATAGATTGTCGGGCTCAATGGGTAGTGATCAATGGCTCAGTGTCTAGTTGGCAGCTGGTATCAAGCGAGTGTCCCAGGGGTAGGTCCTGGGGCCGGTTTTGTTCAACATCTTTATTAATGATCTGGATGATGGGATGGATTGCACCCTCAGCAAGTTCGCAGATGACACTAAGCTGTGGGGAGAGATAGATAGGCTGGAGGGTAGAGCTAGGGTCCAGAGTGACCTAGACAAATTAGAGGATTGGGTCAAAAGAAATCTGATGAGGTTCAACAAGGACAAGTGCAGAGGCCCCATGCACCGCTACAGGCTGGGGACCAACTGCTAAGCAGCAGTTCTGCAGAAAAGGACCTGGGGATTACAGTGGATGAGAAGCTGGATTTGAGTCAACAGTGTGCCCTTGTTGCCAAGAAGGCCAAATGCATATTGGGCTGTATTAGTAGGAGCATTGCCAGCAGATCGAGGGAAGTGATTATTCTCCTCTATTCGGCTCTGGTGAGGCCATACCTGGAGTATTGCATCCAGTTTTGGTCTCCCCACTACAGAAGGGATGTGGACAAATTGGAGAGAGACCAGAGGAGGGCAACAGAAATGCTTAGGGGGCTGGTGCACATGGCTTACCAGGGGAGGTTTGAGGGAACTGGGGTTATTTAGGCTGCAAAAGAGAAGAGTGAGGGGAGATTTGATAGCAGCCTTCAACTACCTGAAGGTGGGTTCCAAAGAGGATGGAGCTAGGCTGTTCTCAGTGGTGGCAGACAACAGAACAAGAAGCAATGGTCTCAAGTTGCAGTGGGGGAGGTCTAGGTTTGATATTAGGAAACACCACATCACTAGGAGGGTGGTGAAGCATTGGAATGGGTTACATAGGGAGGTGGTGGAATCTCCATCCTTAGAGGTTTTTAATGTCTGGCTTGACGAAGCCCTGGCTGGGATGATTTAGTTGGTGGTGGTCCTGCTTTGAGCAGGGGATTGGACTAGATGACCTCCTGAGGTTTCTTCCAACCCTATGATTCTATAATTCCATTGTCTTCAGTGGAATTCAATTGATTTACAACAGCCGAGAATCTGGTCTACTGTGTGCATGTCGTCACCTATCATATTGTCTCAGAAATAACACTTTGTCAGCAAACCTCTGTTGTTCCGAATTTCTGTTATTTCTCTGTATCCCTAATAAAAATACTTCTTCCTGGCAAGTCACTTCATAGAATCATAGAACTGGAAGGGACCTCGAGAGGTCATCTAGTCCAGTCCCCTGCACAACCTCCCTAGGCAATTTATTCCAGTGCTTTACCACACTAACAGTTAAGAAGTTTTTCCTGATGTCCAACCGAAGCCTACCTTACTGCAATTGAAGCCCATTGCTTTTTGTCCTATCCTCAGAGGCTAAGAAAAACAATTTTTCTTCCTCCTCCTTGTAACAATCTTTTACATACTGGAAAACTGTTATCATGTCCCCTCTCAGTCTTCTCTTTTCCAGACTAAACAAAGCCAATTTTTTCAATCTTTCCTCATAGGTCATGCTTTCTAGACCTTTAATAATTTTTGTTGCTCTTCTCTGGACTCTCTCCAATTTGTCCGCATCCTTCCTGAAATGTGATGCTCAGAACTGGACACAGTCCTCCAGTTGAGTCCTAATCAGAGCGCAGTAGAGTGGAAGAATTACTTCTTGTGTCTTTCTTACAACACTCCTGCTAATACATCCCAGAATAATGATCGCTTTTTTTGCAACAGCATTATACTCTTGACTCATATTTAGCTTGTGATACACTATGACCCCCAGATCCCTTTCTGCAGTACTCCTTCCTAGGCAGTCATTTCCCATTTTGTATGTGTGCAACTGATTGTTCCTTCCTAAGTGGAGTACTTTGCATTTGTCCTTATTGAATTTCATCCTATTTACTTCAGACCATTTCTCCAGTTTGTCCAGATTATTTTGAATTTTAATCCTATCCTCCAAAGCATTTGCAATCCCTCCCATCTTGGTATTGTCCGCAAACTTTATAAATGTACTCTGTGTGCCATTATCTAAATCATTGATGAAGATATTGAACAGAACAGGACCCAGAACTGATCCCTGCGGGACCCCATTCATTATGCCCTTCCAGCATGACTGTGAACCACTGATAACTACTTTCTGGGAATGGTTTTCCAACCAGCTTTGTACCCATCTTATAGTACCTCCATCTAGGTTGCATTTCCCTAGTTTATTTATGAGAAGGTCATGAGGGACAGTATCAAAAGCTTTACTAAAAATCAAGATATACCACGTCTACCACTTCCCCACTATCCACAAGCCATCTTACCCTGTCAAAGAAAGCTATCAGGTTAGTTTGACACAGGATCTTACCTACCAACTTCCTGAGTTTGCTAAAGTCTGCCTTCTTGAAATCCATTGTCTTTATTTTCCTGTTCTCCCTCCTACCATTCCTTAGAATCATGAACTCTATTATCACATGATCACTTTCACCCAAGCTGCCTTCCACTTTCAAATTCTCAACCAGTTCTTTCCTATTTATCAAAATCAAATCTAGAACAGCCTCTCCCTTGGTAGCTCTCTCCACCTTCTGAAATAAAAAATTGTCTCCAATACATTCTGAGAATTTATTGGATAATCTGTGCCCTGCTGTGTTATTTTTCCAACAGATATCTGAGTAGTTGAAGTTCCCCATCACCACCAAGTCCTGTGCTTCGGATGATTTTGTTAGCTGTTTAAAAAAAGCCCTACCATGACATCACCCTTGTTTTTACCCCTTTTATCCTTACCCAGAGACTTTCAACAAGTCATCTCCTATTTCCATCTCAATCTCAGTCCAAGTGTATACATTTTTAATATATAAGGCAACATCTCCTCCCTTTTTTCCCTGCCTGTCCTTCCCTAACAAGCTGTACCCCTTATACCAATATTCCAGTCATGTGTATTATCCTACCAGGTCTCTGTGCTGCCAAATATGTCATAGTTGTGTGTTTATTTACTAGCATTTTGAGTTCTTCTGCTTATTTCCCATACTTCTCGCATTAGTATACAGACATCTAAGATACTGCTTTATCCCTGCTATAACAGCCCATGTTCCCCCCAAATTCCAAACCTTCTCCCAGTCTCCATGTTTCTTACTTACCTGTGGGCTTTGGTCACCTTCCCCCTTCAAACCTAGTTTAAAGCCCTCCTCACTAAGTTAGTCAGTCTGTATCCAAATATGCTCTTCCCCTTCCTTGATAGGTGGACCTCATCGCTGCTTAGCAGTCCTTCCTGGAACAGCATCCCATGGGCAAGGAAACCGAAACCCTCCTGGTGACACCATCTTCACAGCCAGGCATTCACTGCCAGGATGCATCTATCTCTGCCTGGGCCTCTGCACTTCACCAGAAGGATCAAAGAGAATACCACCTGCGCTCCCAACACCTTCACCCTTACTCCCAGAGCCCTGTAGTCACTTCTGATCTGCTGAGGGTCATACCTCGCAGTATCATTAGTGCCCACATGGATGAGTAGCATGGAGTAGTAGTCAGAGGGCCAGATGATCCTTGATAATCCCCTCATAATGTCTCAGATACGGGCCCCTGGCAGGCAGCATACCTCCCAGGATGCCATGTCAGGGTGACAGATGGGTGCCTCTGTCCCCCTCAGAAGAGAGTCATGACACCTTGTTCCATATTGTTCCTATTCCAATGGGCCTCACCTTATAGCCATATTCTCCATAGGGTGAAGGCTGTGGCTCCATTTTAAAGCTCAGCTCAGACATGTCCACAAAGATGAGGATAGGACTCAAACTCACATATTCAATGAGAATGAACATGTTGCCGAGGGAGATTTCTCCTGACATCTTTAAATGTTTAATAAAGCCATTTACCCAGGGCGGGGTATGTGGAGGGGTGTAAAATAGTCATGCCTCTCCCACAAACTACCAAAGAAATCATAGAAGAAGTAGGGAATATGCCTCCCAGATTTGTAACTATATTGCTTAGCCTGTACATGCACCCAGTTGTAATATAGGTCACTTTCACTGAACAAAATTACATGCCCTCATGGCTCAGCATAGAAAATGATTTGGGAGTGCCATTTGGGGCAATGAAACTTCAGCTTTTCCTCCTGCTTCCTCTTGAAATAATTTAAAAAATAAAGTTGACATACATTACAAAACTTCTTAGCAGTGCTCTTGAGATCAAGTCCTTTATTCAGGACAACTTGGTGCATGTTACAATGACTTGAGACTCTCACTAACTCATATTTAGCAAATTCCATATTCTGCCCCATATAAAAAATGTAAAGCTTAAGTTCACTGTAAAGACAAATATTAAAATATGAACATACAAATGTATATAAGGTAAATGATTTAATTTCTATTGATGGATACATTCAATTTCTTATGCAAACATTATCACCTGCCTATATCATCTGGCACTTTGAATAACAGTAGTTATTTTACAGTTACTAGGACATACGTGGGAAAATAAATAAATGTCTCCATTAGAGGATTTTTTTACAAGATAAATAATAAACATTAAGTATTTCATTCCAGTAAATGTAAAATCATACATTAGGAACATTTCACGCAAGCTGTGTTTAGGGGATGAGGAAGCAATTACTCTGAAAAAGATTTGGGGGGCATGGTGAATAATTGGCTGAACATGAGCTCTCAGTACACCTAATGTGATCCTTGTATATATTAACACATGAATACTGAATAGCAGTAGAGAAGTTATGCTACCTTTGTATCTGGCACTAGTGCAACTGCTAATGGAATAACTGTGTCAAGTTCTGGTACCACAATTGAAGAAGGATGTTGAAAAATTGGAGATGGTTCAGAGAAGAGCCATGAGAATAATAAAAAAAAGATAGGAAAATCTGGATTAAAGTGATAGATTCAAGGAGCTCAAATTATTTACCATACCAAAAAGAAGTTTAAGGAGTGACTTGATTACAATTTATAAGTTCCTCTACATGAGGAACAAAATTGGTAAGAGGGCTCTTCAATCTTCCAGACAGGTATAACAAAATCCAACGGCTGGAAGCTGAAACTAGATAAATTTAGACTAGAAATAAGGTGCAAATTTTTAACATTTAGGGTAATTAACCATTGAAATAAGTTACCAAGTGTCATGGTAGATTCTCCCTCACACGGAATTTTTAAATCAAGACCTGATGTTTCTCTAAAAGATCTGCTCAAGTGCAAACAGGAACTAATTCAGGGAAGTCATATAACCTGTGTTATGCAGGAGGTCAGACTAGATGATCACAATGGTCTTTTCTGGCCTTATTATCTATGAAACTATTAATCTGCAAAGGGCACCTTCTGGGCAATACATATACATGGTTTAGCCCCTTGTCACATCTACTGTTATAGGAGATAAAAAGATAATCTCTAAAACCACAGTGCCTGATTCACCTAATTTGTTCTACTTGTTTTACACTCCATTGATTTCATTTAGACTAGTGTAAGAGAGAGCAGAATTTGGTCCAAACTCCCAAAACTCAGTAAGATGTCCTTAGATTGACTTACTAGAGCTGGTCAAATTATTTATTGTAAGTCTTTTATCCAATGAATGTTAGCCTTTCTTCCTGTTTCCAAAGTGTTTGCAAACCCAACATCATTTCTACCAATAAATTAGTTATTCATAAATATTTGCTGATTAATTTATGTAAAGACATTGCTTCCTATGAGTTGATTGCAAACTACCTATGGCCACTATTTGAATATTTACTTTCCATCATTTGTGCCATAGGATTTGATCATTCAAGTCACATGGAATTGGTTTTGACCCATGATTGGATGTCTGAAACTTTTTAAGCAGAAGAATTAATACTGAATAACACATAAAGCACTGCTGGTATAAAATTTGTGATGAATAATCTTTTATGTTAATTTTTTTAAAACTTCTGGGCTTTGCAAACATTTTCACAGATACACTGGTACTTTTATGAGTACTCATGTACAACAAATAATATGATACCATAAATAACACAGACTTCCCACATTTACTTGCTAAAATATTCATGTTTTTTCTATTGTTCAAACATCTATTCTATTTGTGCTCACTTGCCACCCTGCAAGAGAGAGCAAAGGTCACCAATTTAAAGCTGGAGTTATCCAACCCAAGTCAATGGAGTGGCAACAGCTTCACAGCAAAGTAGATGAGTGGGGAGGATCCAGTTCCAAGGATCAGGGAGAAAGCATTAGATATTTGGGGAGATTTTCAAGGGCAACAAAGGAGTGTTAGATGCTCAGCTTCCACTGAACATCACCTTACTCCTATTTGTGCCTTTGAAAATCTCTCCCTACACTACTACTTCAAAGACACATTCTTATATCCTGCTGTTAGTTGCTTGTCTTGCTACATTCTTTCCTCCTGGTCCCTTGGCATTTGAACTAAATGAAGTTAGATTTACTTAAGAGTCAGGCTCACCTCTGAATGTGATACGCTGTCTTGCTCCCTAATCTCACTATGTTCCACCATCCAGGGCCTTAATATCTTTTCATATCGGACCATTCTAAAGTGTATAAGACAGCAGCTGCTATCATTCTCTATGCCTTGTTTTGTCTCCCGAGGTCTTCTGTTTGCTGCCACCTCAAACCAAGTGTCAGTGGAGGAGTCTTCTGCAGTGGAAGGTCATAGCCAAGAGATGCACAGAAACACAGAATGCCCTGCTCCACTTTATAGGTTACTGATATTTGATATCTGATCTCTTCCTCCTCCCTTTTATCTGAGCTGTGACTCCACACACACTGGAATATATTTCTCCTAGGTCGCCAATGCTCTGCTGGGCCTATGTCAGATAAGAGAGCTATTTTATTGCATAATTAACATATTTTAATGTAAGCAACTTTTCACTTGATACATCATCATTCATGACAACCATCAGTTCACTACTATGACACTTTGCCACCCAGGTATCCACCTTTATAGGTTTCTGTGAAATAGTTCAATTTTACAGGAGATAATTCTCTCTCTCTCTTTTTCTCCAAATCCAGAAAACAAAAAGGTTTTAAAAAATGTCATGATATCTTTCATGGAAAGAACGAGATGCTATTTAGGGATCCCATAAAAAATGTCCAGCAGAGGGAAAAGAAAGAATCCACCACTTAAAGAGAAGACTGAAAATATTCCTAGAAAATCAACCTATCTAGCTTGAAACAAAGTCCTATGAAGTTTGGTTTGCTTCCTCTCTCCTTCGTCGAGGGTAGCTATCTTTCACTTTTGATTTAATTGTTCGGAACAGAGCAGCGTGATAAAAGTTTTTTTATGGAAATTTCTCATAGCAACACAATCAATCATATTTCCAACTCATGCACCATCTTGAGCCCCTGAGCCTCAAAGACTTTTTTCTGTGGAGCTTACTTGTTAAATTAGCACTGATCAAAGGCTAAAACATTTATCATGCTTATTAGCGAATAAACCTAGCAGCAGGTATCCCAAGTGAGGAAGCAAATCCTCATTTCCTGCAAGAATGAATTGGAAATTATCCAAAGTGCTTGCAAACATTTTTCAGGAGTGACGAATTGTCAAAAAGAAAGCAGCTGCGAGATGCGGCAGCTCTAGGGTTAGAGGATAAAAAAAAAAGAGAGCATTTTTCGAAGGTATCTTCAAACTACCCCATGGGGATATTCTACAGTTTGATTTACTGTAATTGCCTCTGAAATCCTGTATCAGCTGACCTGAGAACCCAGTTACAAAGTAACTGTATAAACTATTGTGGTTGTTAACATTCAGATAAATGGGAATTTCTTCACACTTGCTCCTCAAATGCCTATCTTTTTTCATTTGTAAGAATGCATGTTGACAAGTTAGAGGAGGCTCTTTAATGCTGGCGGTACATAAATCTGCCCTCCCTAGCTGAATAGAATGAGTGTTACATTTCTGTCTGAGAATCAGTGGCCAGTATTGGTTCACTGAAGCCTCTTTCTACTCAGAATAAAACTATTTAATAGGTAAATTAAGGGCTTACTCCTGCTCCCATTGACTTCAGTGGAAGCTGGAGCTGGCTCTTGACATTTGGCAAAGTATATGCAACCATGATTCTTTAACTTTTACTAAAATGGAGGCAGAACAGTTAAGGACTGCATTATCCCTGGGCCTGTCACAGGTATGCGTGGGAGGGGAGAAGAGTGCAAGGTGTCTCATATTCCCTCACCTTTGCTCCCCACCCCTACCAAGAGAGATCAAGGCACAACTGTATTCCCTATGACAGAGAGCACAGGGACTGGCTCCTTCCTACCGTGTCTGGGTGTGCAGGTCACCCTGAAGAGACAGGGAAGTGGCCCGGTACACCTTTCACTGGCCAGGGATAGAGAAGGGGCAGTGTCTGTACTCTCCCCCTGCACTCCCTGGAGTAGTTTGGTCCTGCACTGTCCCTTACTCTGGGCTGTGTCTTGATGACACTATTCAACCCTAAACATTTCAGTGTTTTCTCCCTGTCCTCAGATCTGCCTTCAGATTTTAGTTCTATAACTTTCAGTACTCCACACAACTCCAGCTTCAGATGCTACCCAGGAGGATGCATAACCCAAGACAGGTGCAGTACTGAGTTATCTATCTAGAAATATGTATCAGTATTCTGTTATTTCAGAGATGATATGTGTGCAGGTGCATTTTGCCATCTGAATCCGAGAATCAGCGTAATAAATCACATAATTTCTGAGGATAACTCAACCACAAGCTACCCAACCCCAGAACCTCATTATCTGAAAATGATAAAAATTAGAAGTGGGAAAAACACATGCATGCACCTTTGTGTTGCTAAAATGTTGTTTAAAAAAAGAAATGAAAGTGAAACTATAATGGAAGTTTTAGATGCAGTGACAGGTTTCATGAGACTGTTCTTGATGACTAAGTATTTTTGTGTTTACTTTAATGGTGAGATTCGTGGTTTTATCATATTATATTGTAACAGACATTTTTGGAAGGTGGAAGCTAAATCATTGCTTACCAAAGATAAACCAATGCACGGTGACCTCCCTTAATAGTAGATTGCTTTAATAAATTGTTCTTTTTTCTTTTCACGTGAGTTTCTTCTCTGAAAGACAATACAGAAGTTCTTCTAGCAGTGCTGTGTGCACCAGCTCAGTCATGCAAGATGCATCACTCTCTTACTTCCCAGTTGGAAGTTGCTCTGGAGACATTTTCATCTTAGAACTGACAGACCTGAAAACTCCCTGAAAATGTCCTTGTTGGTCAATATCCCTGATGGCAGGAACTCCCGCGATTTGAACATTTATTTCTGTGCTAAATCAAATTTCCTGCACTTGGCTACAGAGTCATTATTATTCTTTTGTTATAGGTGTTAGAATCCACAGGCATTTGGCTATGCGTATTCCCCTGAATCACAGGAGCACCACAACAGTCTGAGTTTCATCTTTGCTCCCACTGGTTTCTCCTAATAGCCAGCTCTGATCAGAGCACCTCACTTTCTGAGAGGTGCTGGGGTGAGGCACTGAAGAGGCAGGAATTCTCTTTTTTTAATTTCACTATAAATAATTCTGAACAATAGGAATATCTGAATAGTACAGGTGTCTCCCCCCACTCCCATGTCAGAGACAGAAGTGTAATCTAAGTGGCAATCATTGGACTTCTGCACTATAGTATAGACTTTTAACTACTACAATGACAAAGGACTAGATAAGTGAACAGGCAGATAGACGTAGAAAAGAAAAATGTCATTAGAAAATCCAAAAACATGGAAAATTCATCTGGTTGAATAAAAGAAATCTTGGCTGTTCCTTCCCCACACCCCAAGTTTTGGGTTTTTCAAACCTGAGATTCAAAATGAAACCCAACAGGTGCAAAACTATGCAGAACAAAACAAGACAAAAAAACAATTAGCATGAACCTCCTGAAAAAACAAAACTACTGAGTTTCATACAGCTCCATTCGTCACAACACCCTCCTAAACAGTTCAAAAGTCCAGAGGATGACTGTAGTACCAGGAGATGGGCCTAATAACAAAAATAATAAAGTAATTCCCAGCCAATTCTGAGGGAATTCCAGAAGATAGTACTGTGATTCTAGGAGGCAATATAGTAGAATCCCATGTTTCCAAGATACCAGGACAATGGACTTTGTCACAGAATCCACCCACTAAGTTGTTCCTTGAGACCAGATTGATGCCCAGTGGCATGAGGGCCTAATACATAGGCACTTACCGAAATAACAGCCAGATTTTCAGAGGAGCTCACTATCCACAGCTGTGACTGACACAGTCAACACTACCAGCATTTCTGAAATCCAGGACACTTTTTCAGTGTATAAATAGATTTAGATGTCTAATTTTAAGCACCCAAATTTGAAATTTTGTCCTAAGTTTCTAGCCTTTATAGATGCAGAGAAAGCCCTTCCAAAAGAGAACTGTTTGAAAACCAATATGATGCTGTTTAACTGAGTCTGCAAACACACATAAGGTGTGAACAGCCCATTTCATCTCAGGAATCTGTTGATTTTTATACCTAATGATACCAAACTAAATAGCAACTATTTCACTGCTGATGACCATTTTAGAAACAGCCAATGCTAATACAGATATCCATTACTGTTGAATGCAACAACCATTTCCCAGTGCCAAAAACTTTAAGTGCCGACTCTTCAGTGGTGAAAAAAAATGACTGCAGCCCCACAATCCTGTCTTCTATAATAAGGTTATGTGTTTCAACACAAAACTCAGCAGCACATTGAAAATTTTAGGCTAACAATACAAATGATTGATATCCAAATAACAACATAGGGAATATTTATTGATATATCATTCCTTTGCAATCTAGAGAAATATAGCCTACACGAACCTACTACAAGGTGGGTGCACAACTGGCTGGAAAACCAGAGAGAGCAGTTATCAATGGCTCACAATCAAACTGGAAGGGCATGTTAAGTGGAGCGCCACAGGGATCTGTCCTGGGTCTGGTTCCGTTCAATATCTTCATAAATGATTTGGATAATAGCATAGAGAGCACACTTATAAGATCTGCGGATGATACCTATGACCGGGTGCCTAAGATGTTCGCACTGAGAATGCCACAGTAAGGGCAGACTTCAAGAAACAGGGCAGGCAATCCTCCAAAACTGGTGGTTTATTCACTAATTAGATTCACCAAGCCAGTAACAAAAAAGCCTCTGCAGTACCACACTGGTTAACCAGAAGCCAAACACCGTCCCCCTTAGGCATTCCAACCCTTAGCTCCCACCCAGACAAAACAGGTCTAATGTAGTAAGAGGTTATTAAATACCCAATTCACCTTATGTGAGGTTCTTACTAATCCCAAAGTATCAGACAGACACTTACCTCCAGGTCAATATGTATCTCAGATCTTACCCAAATGTCACGTTATCAGCCAATCCTTAGATTTATTCATTAAAGAAAAGAAATTAAAATGGTTAAGAGATCATATATGTACAAATGATTGCAAAGTACTTATATCAGGTTTATAGCAGTGATCGAATAGACTGCTGGCTTGCAAAAGTCTGTCTGGTAACTTCCAAAAGATTGGAAGGTCCTCAGTCCATAGTTCAAAATATTCCTTTTAGTTGTAAATCCACAGTCCAGAGAATTTGGAGCAGGAAAAAGGCAAAATGGAGATGTCTCAGGTATGTGCATGGAAATTTACTGTCCCAAACAAAGCCCACAGCCCCTATGTATGGAAAGTTATTGGCCCAAGCGGGAGGCCAGGGTCACATGAGCATATCACATGCCCCTACATGTTTTGTTGAATCACAGTGGGTTGCCATTGGCTCCTTGCTGTCTGAGGCATCCACAGGAAAGGCGTACTGGGTGAGATGAGATTCTTCAATGGCTCATTGTGAAAGTGGAGTGTCCTTAATGGGCTGGCCCCAATGTAAATACACTCTCCAGATATAACCCAGTAATGCAACACAACACAACACATGTGCACAGCCAATATTCATAACTTCAGATACAAAGATGACACATGCATATAAACAAGATCATTGTACTTAGCAATTCATAACTTTTCTATTGATACCTTACATGACGTACTTTGTACAAGATTTATGATAATTGTGTAACAGTGGTAAAACAGTGGTCACCTTTCTTGTACACAGCATCACAACATCAAGCTGGGAGGAGTTGACTAACTGGAGAAATTGTCTGAATTAAATAGGATGAAATTCAATTAGGACAAATGCAAAGTACTACACTTTGGAAGGAACAATCAATTGCACAAATACAAAATGGGACATGACTGCCTAGGAAGGAGTACAGCAGAAAAGGATCTGGGGGTTATAGTGGATCACAAACTAAATATGGAGTCAAGAGTATAATGTTGTTGCTAACAAAGCAAACATTATTCTGGGATGTATTAGCAAGAGCGCTGTAAGCAAGACACAAAAAGTAATTCTTCCACTTTCTCAGCATTAATAAGGCCTCAGCTAGAATATTTGTCCAGTTCTGGGCACCACACTTCAGGAAAGGTCTGGACAAATTGCAGAAAATCCAAAGGAAAGCAATAAAAATGATTAAAGGTCTAGAAAACATGACCTGTGATGAAAGATTGGAAAAAATGGGTTTGTTTAGTCTAGAGAAGAGAAGACTGATGGGTGACATGATAATCTTCAAGTACATAAAAGGTTGTTATAAAGAGGAGGGTGATAAATTATTCTCTGTAGACACTGAGGACAGGACAAGAAGTAATGGGCTTAAATTATAGCAAGGGAGACTGATGTTAGACATTAAGAATAACTTCCCAACTGTAAGGGTAGTTAAGCACTGGAACAAATTACCTAGGGAAGTTGTTGGATCACCCTCACTGGAGGTTTTTAAGAACAGGTAAGACAAACACTAGTCAGGGATGGTCTAGATAATGCTTAGTCCTGCCCCAATGCAGGGAACTGTACTAGGCCTTTTGAGGTCCTTTTGAGGTCCACTCCAATTCTAAATTTCTGTGATTCTATGAGTATTGCAGAGGCCACCAAATGGCATTGTTACATAGTTTTACAAGTACTTTTTTCTTAGTGTGCAAGCAAATGTTTAGTCATGGAAGAGATGCTGTAGTGTTCTTGGTGTCTGGTCCAGTTCTTTGGGGGAAGCAGTGGCAAGCAGCAAAAGAGTTTGCTCTTTGCCTGAATCTGTCTAATTAGAGTAAATTCTCGGGGTCGAGTTGCTCCCTGGGAACCAGGAACTGGTGTTTGGGTTGTGATCTCTGAAGAGGGCATGGCCATTATGATGCTTGTGATCACCTCTGTTCTAGGACTGGTATAAAAACAAGTTGTGATAAAAATATACCCAGATGCCACATCACTAATTTCTCCTCCAATAGAAAGCTGACCTGTATGTTTCCTGATCTCCTACTGTTTCGCTTGATCTGTGATTGTTAAATATATTAACTTTCCACCCACCATTCAGAACAGGGTAAACAAACACGGCTCAGGCATGGGATAGGAATATTTAGTCCTGTCTCAGAGCAGGAGGCTGGAGTAGATGACCTCCTGAGGTCCCATCTAGCCCTATATTGCTATGATTCTATGTTTCATTCAATAAGACCCTCCATTTTGAACTCACATGAAGCTTCAGTCCAATGCAGCACCACCACACTGCCACAGAAATCAAGGGACTTTTTCACAAACATAAGACCCAATCCTGCAAAGATTTACAAAAGTGCTTAACCTAAAGTATGCGTGTAAGCCTTTGAAGGTTCTAGGTATTATATGGCCCAGGTTGCCATTACCTATGAGGGGTCAGAACAAGTTCTATGGAGCCACTGTTTGTTCCTGAGTGCAGTTTGAACTTGAATAAAGGTTCAATTCTATACTTCAGTGGTATATGAAAAATATTTCACAAACCGTTCTTAACTTTGCAAAATAAATGTGTGAGGTTTCCTATATCTATTTTTTTAGTATTTACATAAAAGTCAAAAATAAAAATGCATACTGGAAGCATATTGGAGTTATGGTCTGCTGAACAAATAAATAAAGATGTTCACATATGCATTTTGACATTTTTTTAAAAAAGCAACTTGACAGTGAGCTCTATTCAATTGTGAAATAGCCTCCCAAGGGAAGTGGTGGAAGGACGCACCATCTCTTGGGACATTTACAACTAGATGAGACAAAGCACGGGTGAATATAATGTAGGGAACAATCCTGCACTGACAGCAGGCTGGACTAATAGGTTTATCCCCATCTCTAACCTCTATGATTTCTATAAGAAATGTGTTTTATTTACTCAACCTAAACTTTGCCTTTGCAGCTCCTACAGTCTATTACTCATATCTAGCCCAGAGAGAATTTTAATGATCAAATTATACATCCCCTGAAAACAGGAAAATGGATATACTAAGATGTACTATACTGCGAACAATAAATAGGTTGTGGGCATTGCTATAATATATACAATACCAGTCCTTTCATGCTTACATAACATGGTCTGTTTATTTGGTCATGCCATGAGTCATCCATCTAATATCCCCTACCCACCCTCCCAGTCTGCCATCCAACTAATTTTCTTCCCTTAACTGCTTTATGTTGATAATGAAGTACATGGTGATTTTATACAGGCTATTCATGGCTTGTGGATTACTCCTGTGATGTCTGATAAACACAGCATGAAAACAAGCTTGAAAATGACCAAACAATCAGCAGGAAATATGTTTGCTGTCACGTCACAGCAAATACATTAGAACATAAATAAAGAAAATTTTCTTAGTTCAGATAACGCTGTCTGTCATGTGTTTAACTTATCTCCTCACAGGAGCTGAACATTCCCAGATTTTACTTGGCAATTTTTTCCAAGTTTGTCTGCAGGGCAAAATTTTGTCATTTATTCCCTGAAAACAGTTTTCTGCAATTTTGTAAATGGTGGGTTTTGTAGCTGTTCCCTTCTGTGCTCAACAGAACAAATACATGAGCCTTGTAAAGCTAAACTTTAAGAATCCTTGTCCTTTTGGGGTGGTGTTTAGATGAGTAGCTCTTTTGTTTCCTCTCTTATCCAGCTTGAGGTCCTTGATTTCCTGGTAAGCTACTAGGACGTTCCGTAGCATTATTGCATCATCCACTCTCACTCCTGGGATTTATTGTTTTCCTCTTTGCATATCTGTGACATACCGGGGTACGATCCATACCAGCGAGCAGCTGTGTCACCCCTGGCCTGTAACCTGGGGTGCCTTGGGAATACCTTGCTGCTTTAGCCTCCAACTGGGCTGCTCTCAAACAGCCACCAACATGCCAGTCACTCCCAGACACTTGTGTGTACTGCAGTCTGCCAGCCATGCCTTGGCTCTCACCAACATTGTTTATTACTCCAGGGTGACCCCAACACACTCCCAATCCCAGACTTTCCCTCAGAAAAATAAGTCCTGCACTGTCCAGACCTCTCCCAGACAATCCAAAAATATTAAGTTTGTTATTCCTTTAAGGAAATAATATACACCAGCTTATCATGATACATGAAGTTACTTAGGGCTAGTCTACTCTAGAAGCGCTATGTTGGCGAGGCTGTTCCAATGCAGCTGTGCCACTGTAGCGCATCTGGTGAAGACACTCTATACCAACAGGAGAGCTCTTTCCCATCGGCATAATTACTCCATCTCCGTGAGAGACAGAAGCTATGTCAGTCGGGGAGTGTCTCCCTCTGACATACACCTGGGGTAGATAGTGCTTAGGTTGATGTAACTTGCGTTGCTTGAGGGGGGTGGCTTTATCATACCCCGAGTGATGCAAGTTATACTGACATATGTGGTAGTGTAGACCTGCCCCCCCCACACTTTAATTTAAACACACTGGATTAGATGAAACAATTAATCTTATTAACTACAAAGAGAAAGACTTTAAATGAGAATAAGCATAGCAATAAAGTCAGAAATTGTCACAAGAAAACTAAATATAAAAAACTCTTTCCAATGCTAAACTTAAACAATATTAGATTCAAACAAAGTTTCTCTCCACATGCTTCCACCTGTATTAAACTCTTCAGGTCAGGACCCCTCCCACAGAGTCCAACATGCTTCTTTTGTCTTTTCAGGTGTCAAAGAGTGAGATGGCTAGGGAGAGAGAGGAGGGATATCTTAGGATGTTTGCCCCTCCTTTTTACAGTTTCAGTCCCACTTTGAGAAGCATTTCCAGCTGAAAACCAAGACACGGGGTCTGATGGAGGAAGGAGACCTCATGCTGTTTCCTTGCTAAGATTCAGATATCTTTGTCCCTGCTCTCCACCTCCTACCCCCACCCCTTTCTTGTCAAAGAACGGCCACTTGATAGGTGATGGCAGATCAGCTTTGTTGACACCTGGCTGGGGCATCAGCTTGTCCTTTGTCTTTGAAAAAATGATTTAACCACTCCCCAGACTTATCTGGGAAATCTAGGCATGATTTTAGTTTATATTAATAAACTTTATACACAATGTGGCTACATGCATTTTACGATTATATCACTGAGCAGCAAGTTATGAGTTTCCAAGTGATACTTCACAAGGCATACCTTGTACAAAGATTATTACAAAAGTGTGGAAGGGGTGAATACAGGGGTGCATTTTGTCACAATCTCACCTTTAAATTCTAAGTACACAGAGTTCTCAGAGTTCTATTACAGCTGTGCTCTCTCAGAGCCTGATCCAACTCCCATTACATTCAACAGGAGTCTTTCAACTCAATTCAGTGGGAGTTGGAACAGAACCTCACATGGATTTTACTTTTCTTCTTTCTTGTTGTTTTATCTATTCTAAAATAAGTCACTTTACGCACATAGCATATATGTTTTGCTGTCTATGAATGAATGGGAAAAAATACAATACCTTTCTGGCTTTTGGTAGCAGCGACATGTAGTTCACAGTTTTGAGAGGTGCCCTGGAAATTCAGTCTCCATGATATGCTATTGGAATAGGCTACTTTAGATTAATACCTCACGGACACAGATGTAACAGCATTTCTTCCACTTTATTCAGCATAGCAGCTGATTACAGTGGTTTGGCTTCACTGCTTTCCAAAGTTAACATTGTGCCCTATCAAATCTTTAGATTCTCTTGTCCAGACATTACAGTAACTTTAAAGAGAACCATGTAATAGACCCCCCTTTATTTACATGGAAGGGGAGTAGGGGTAGGGAAAGGAACACAGCTGTCTAACTCACTTGCCTCTGGGTTCAGTAGAGCCACAATGTGTTGATATTCGGGGCATCTTGCAAAGCCTATATGTTTTCTCAGAGCCTTTCTGAATAGGTGGGGTGAAGGAAGCATTTTCAATTCCAGTGGGTGGGGAGGATTTTAATGTTTATGTTAGATCAATCTGATTTTTTGTATGTATATTTGAAAATAAAAAACATACTTGCACCTAGAACACTAGGCGATCATTTTTATGAATTAAATTAAATCAGTAATTGCAGCAAGTATGTTCTAGCAAGTCAGAGTTTACATGCTATAACCAGATGAGAGTTACAACTCAGAGAGAGGGGGTAGCTTTATTTAAAAAGGGTTCACCTCCCACCAGGCTAGAGAATCATCCTGACAGTCTGCAAAACCGGGTTGCATGACAACTTCCAGTGGTCACTGTAGTCTCAATGAACTCTAAAGAAAAAATGGTGACCACTTCTCCCGTCTCCTGTGATTTGTCCCACTGGATGGGGGCAACCTTATGTTTCTGTAACTATTAGTACAGGAGTGAGAATACAGAGGAACTGCTGCACTTTCCCTCTGCTGGTTTGGGGCTCAGTTTGCTGTGATTTTCTGCCTTCTGCACCATATAATAGAAGGTAATTTAAAAGCAAGCATATGCAATAGCCTGTAAAACAAACAAAAACCCAGCAGTTTCTCATATATGAGTTTATGACACCAAATATTTGAAGTGTTGTTGTGACTTTGATTGAAATAAATATATGGACAAATAACCAAGAAACAACTTGGAAGTTTTGGATGGCTTATAATGTAGGTAAGAGATACACAAATTGACATAAAGAGTGGGGTGTGATTTGTCTATATGAATCTGAACATTAACCACACTTTATTCACAGGGGATAATTGTAAATTGGCAGGAGATCTGATTCAGCTGATTCATGAACCTTGTTTTTGTATCACTGCACCAGCATAGGAGAACTACAAACACAAGATGCTGAAACATGAACTATAACTGAATGCCTTTGGGAAGTTGCAGAGGACATTTTTCAGGTGTGTGGATAGAAAAAGGTTGAGGAGAAAGATCCTCAGACCCTGGTATAACTCCCTAGAAAGGCACCCAGAATCATGATACTTCAGTAAGTATGTTACTGTTTCCACAATGAAAGTGATGTCCAGGACAAGAGAGTGACTCGTGGTGTAATATTGTTTTTTGGTTGTTTGAAGTGATTTTCATTTCCTGTCACTGGTTCTGACCCAACTCCTATTGAAGTCAGTAGAAGTCACTCCATTGACTTCCAGGGGAAGTTGATCAGGCACATTACCTTTGCTATGACTGTCAGAAACCATGATCTGTACGCTAGTCTCCTTCTTCAAACTCTATGGCTCAGTGATATGCAGCAATGTAGAACACTTGAAAAATATGTTAGGGCGTTTCTGCTACCAGGCCCTGCAGCAACTTAACTGAGACCAGGTGCAATTTGTTACTCTACGGTTTTTTTTTTTTACAATGAATGTATTCCATTTTCTTGTTACATCCTCTTTTTTCTCTACTGTGAAATAATTATGATGTAAACTTACTTACCAAAGTGAATTCAGCACAATTACAGCTGAATGGGATGAGGATTTGATTTAGTCAAATTTACAAATTAAAAATAAACCAGTGGGGGAAAAATCAACATTAAAGGGGGAAGCTACATTTGAAATAACTGAGGCTTGTTTTGTGTAAAGTTTATGCCAATGCTGAAGGGACTCTTTTAAACATTGCTAAGTAAAACAGAATTATAATTGAAGAACAGCTAGAGGCAAAGAATTAATGAAAAAAACCACCCTGTTGTGAGACCCAGCAAATTAGGAGCTATAAAAGGGGTATTATATTTAGAAGTGTTAAAGCAGTTTTGAGTTTGCAGGTTTCAGGAGGGGAAGTGAACTGAGATGCTTCCATTACTGTGTGTCTTAATATAGTCAAAACAGTGATAACCTTGAAAAAAGTCCAAGAAAGGAGGAAAAAAATGTAAAGGTAAGCACAAGTATTTAACTGAAAATAATTTAATTAATATTGATTTAGCAGCAACGCTGGTTTTTAGTCTAACTCAGAGTCTTTTCTTCTGAGAGTTAAATAAATAAGGGTAAAATTGATTAGAGAGATAATATTCTCTAATGAGAGTTGTGTTTAAATAGGACTTCTAAAGAAAGAAGGTAGATGAGGTAATATCTTTAATATTACCGACAGGGCTAGAACAACACTACATAGATACTTTTAAAGGCAGTCAAAATGATCAAGCTTAATGGTGAATTAATTCTCTTTTCTATTATCTCTACATTTTCTTTATTTTCAGTAGGAAAGAGACATTCACTTGATACTGCTACAGATATTCTCCTTGTGGCAGGAGAAAGAGAGAGGTTCATGGCCCAGTTCCTCAGGGTTCACACTCAGCTACAGCAGGGACAGTGAGTAGTTCTGTGGCATGCAACTTCCAACAAATTAATTGCCCAGGGGAACTTAGAGGAGAGGAAAAAAGAAAAAGAGAGCAGGAGCGAGCTTGACTGTACATATCTTCAGCCATCATCCTTGATAAGATCAGATTCATTAAATACACACTGCTGGAGTAGGAACGTGAAAGGACTAACAGTTGAACTTTCCACTTCTCCCCCTACCCCCTCTAAAGAAATATTTAAGAATAAGAGTAAACGGATGACTCACCAAATTAAGAATGGAATCTGCAGAAATATTGAACACTGAATTTACATTTCTTTCTCACCCTAAAATCCCCCTGACAATTGCTGTGGGAATTTCAGGTATTACTAGGAATACAGAAAAGGGACCCACTGATGCCCTATTAATATCTGTTGGCACTAGCAAAGGATATTGCATTAGAAATTTCTAACTCTAAAAACCAAAAGTTTAAGACCAGATTCATTCAGTCTATGTCACATATTCTATAGTGCTAGTGTTCAACTAAGTATGGACCAAATTCTGCTCACCTTAGCAAAGGATGGAGTCCCATTGGTTTCAGTGTGACTACCTGTGTGAATATGGTAAACAGTGTTTAGCCCCAGACTTTTTATTTAAAGAGTTGCAGAATAATCACTTATTGGGAAAGACATTTAGGAATTAAAAATTAATAATCCTTATACGTGTAAATGATAGATGGATGGATGCTGAGCAATATCCTCAGCTGGCATAGCTCTCCTGAAGCTAATAGAGGTATGTTGATTTACACCAGGAAGGATCTGGCATAAATATTTACATTTACACTTAAATGAACATATTTACCCATTATATGACTTTGTGTTTTTGTATGAACACCTACCAATATACTTACACATATGAGAATTAATTTGGTATTTTAAAGTGTTTTTCAGTGCACAATGAAAACAGAAAGCTTATAAATAGATACAGAGATGAGTTTTGTTTCTACTGCTTTGTTTGAATAATTAAAGAGTAATAATAAATGGTCACAGTTCATTAATTTTCATAAGAGATAAAATAAATATGTTTATATTAAGTTATTGGAAGGCAACTAGGACAGACTGAGCTTTTTTTTTTAAGTTTAGTCTGAAGTAAGACCCTAGAATATGCAGCAACATTAAAGAACCTTTGGCAGGTTTACATCCTTTTAGGAAAATATTGCTGACAGCTAGATATCATAGAGTTGCTGCTTTCATATGCAAATCAGAGTTTGCGCCTGGTTCCCATCAATGATCCAGAAAATAAATTGAATACTTTTTTGTTTTAATTAAAATGTTTTAACAATAAAACTGAGAAAAACAACCCTGAAGTCCCTTTGATGTAACAGAAGATAAAATATAATGCCAATTTTGCTAATGGATATGAAAGGAGAGATTTTTTTTCCTTTCCAATAATTGAGTTTAATGTCAAATCACAGACTAGTGCATTGTCAGACAGGGCTAGAGGCTATGTCACCTACTTGGTTGTGATTTGAGCTGAGGTGTAAATTTCAGATGGGGTTGAATGGTCATGTTTTTCCGATAGTCACAGGCTGCACATCACAAACTTCACTTAGAAACAGATTTATCCGGGCAGTGTAACAAGCAGACTTTGATAAATAAACTTTTCTTTGTAAGGGGAATAATTGCCAGCAACCCAAGTCCTAACACGAGGTAGGGGTTTGATCACTCAGCTAATTTATTTAATCAAGAAAAAGTTCCTGAGACAGAATTACTGAACTTTTTAAAGATAGCAGCCTCAGAAAAAGTTACATGCCAGATGTATAAAACTTAACAGATCTGAAATCAAATTGGACAGCTGAGCTGCAGAAGTACTACTAATTGTACAAGATGTATGTGTTAGTTTGACATATCCAAACTTTTATCAGGGTCCTATCTTCAAAAGCCATTTGTCAACAAGCAAGTTTTTAATAGGTGTCTACATTCTAAGAATGAGGAGACGCAGCCTGGCATAAACTATTGCTTTACAGACCTGCATCAAAGGATAGGTGCAGGCATTGGCTGGTGTTGTATATAGTCCCTTCCAAAGAAATATAAGACTTAACATTAGCGCAAGGGATTTTACTGCCCTTGATAAATTGAAACTATATACCCCTCACAAGCAATAGTCACTCAGCATTTTGATACCCTTAATATTTTCTAATATTTCCCAGGTGATAACAAAAATTCTGAATCAAACTGGTAAAACATTCCTTTTGGATCCTTTTATCACATTAACAAAAAAACAAAAAATCTCCTGCTTTCCCAGTATAGTTTTATGCATATACGTTGGACATGTAATATAGAGGGAGCAGGAAGCACAACAGGTCAAAAGTTACTGGATATATCACCATCTCCAATATCAGAATATTTCCCACAATTATCAGCCAAAACAAGAAAAGGAAAGAGGTTACAAAGAGGCTGGAGAAAAATTAGAAGCAAAGGCATAAATCAATTATGCTACATTTTGCAACCACAGCTCACACCAGTGAGTTCTTACATGAGTATTCCTATTGACTTTGATGGGAGAGTGATCCCCAAGGTGAGTGAGAGTTGCACAATGTAGACTTTAATGTATGGGTAGGGTTTTTTCATTTCCAAAATAAGTTTTAACTGTTTAACATTATAAACATTTTTCCTCCCTTCTCATGAGGGAAAATTGCAAAGTCTGGTTCATAGTAATGATGAGAAGGGATGTTGTTTTGTTTTAAAAAGAGAATGAAACCGAACAATTAAAAAGAGGGAAATGGTAGAAATCAAATTTGCCGTCATTTGTTTAATCTCTAAAATTTTAGTTCCTTTAAAACCTCATTTAGACCTGTCACCAAAGGTTCCCATCACCAGAGGTTCTGCCAGCTTTCATCCATGGCCAGGGCTCTGTAAGAGACTTTTCATTGGACTGTTGACCAGGAAATATGCTGAATCAGTGAACCTCCTCAGCATACTGGCTATGCTCCTCCATCTCCAGCCTATTTACTGTTCTGCAAAGGCTGGATTGAAGCCTGCCAGTAAAGATGTGGTGGTGGGCATACTACACTACTGAGACCTCTTTTCCAGGTGCACTTCTTGTTGACCAGTAATCTGCAAGCTGCGTTTCCACCAGCAGAAGGCAGGAATAAAGCCCAGTACATAACCTGTGGGGTCTTAAGCACTCCAGGCCAGATGTATGTGGAGTAATGTCACAACCTGGGCTAGCAAAAGAGCAGAAGCTGAGATGATCAGTGGCAGAGCTGGCAAAATCACAGCGAAATGCATTGGTAGAGTTATTACAAATGTGTTTAGCACATTATTCAAAATTTAGAGCTTAGTGAAAACGCTTGTTAGACAGTCACCTAGAGAACCAGACATTGGAGGACTGGAGTTGAGCAATTAAAAACCTGTTCGTTGCCTTAGGCATGTTTCAGTTCACTGTTCAGCAGCTCTGTTTCTTGTACTGTTCCACTCCTAATGGTTCACTTGGTTGAAATTGTGACCAAAAAAGAAAGAAACAAACATACTATGCAAAACAACAACAAACAGCACTGTTTTCTGAGAGGCTATTGCCCATTCTGCAAGTCTGAAGTCCCACTGTGACAGCTACTGATGTGCCCTATTAATTAGTTTACAGGTACATACAGATTTAGAGTGTCCTTTGATTTACTTACTTATGCAGGTTACATTTATTATTTTGGAACTTGGTTTCAACATCTGTTAGCATTAGAACCAAAACCAGCTCTTCCCCCAAGAGATTACATTTTGGGCTTGCTTGAGCTCACTTACACTGGTTCTGCACCATTGATTCAAAGAACTTACTTCTGATTAGCAACATTGACAGGGGGAATAAGGCCCTATGTGTTTAACTTCTGTTTCCACTCTAGACATCCCCATCACGTGCATGATTCAATTTCAAAATAGGATTGGTCAAACTGATTCAGAGGAAACTGGGATTCTCTTTTTTTTACCCCAAACTCAACAACCAAGAGCCAGTAACATTTCCCTCACTTTCACCAGTGTAAGTCAGGAGTCAGCAGAATTCTATCACTGCGAAACAGGTGAGAAACCCCTGTCTTGAGGTGTGAAAAAGTTCAGTTAATTTGTATTAAGAAATTCATTACTCCCGCACCCTCTTTTCCCCCATTCTCTCTCTCTCCCCCCCTTTCTGGGCCCTTCCAGCTGGGACTGGGAGGGCCAAAGTACTGTGACAGCAGCCAGTCTACTAGGATTTACAGCCTAAACAGACATGGGCAGTATTATAGATTTTATGATAAAGCTATCCATAGGAGATTGTCCCGGCTTGCCAAAGAGATCTAGACAATTCAAACTGAATCTATAAGGAGGTTCAACATCACACTTTAACAGTTCTTATCAACCAGAATCTTCTGTTCATATAGCAGCTTGGTCAAGTAATCACATTTTGTGAGAGACAGGCCTTTTATGTTGAGTTGACATACAAGTAGGTATGAGTCTATGTTTTGATGTTTGTACTGAAGGGGAGCATTTTACTTGAGATTATTGCTTGATTGCTTTTTAGACTGCAAGGCCATTGACCGGCACTTGATCGCCATGTTGATGGTACTGGTTGTGCTGAAGCACTGAACAGGAAGGACCATGTGAGAACTGCCATCTCTCTCCATCAGTTGGAATAATATTATTATTGCTAATAACCCTGCCTTATTGCCCCTATGTTCCCTGCTGCCCACAGTGAATAATGACCATCGTATTTCCCCCCATCTAAAGGGTGGGTTTGGGATTCATCATGCATTCTGAACATAAGATCAATGGGTGGAACAATGTAAAATTTTAAAAAGAAAAAATAATAGATTCAATTTCTTTCATTTAAAGATAAAAATAATGTTTTGAAATTAGATACTGTGATGAAATGCACATGGAAATTAAACACACACAAAGTACCATATACAATAGCACACAGTTGTGAATGGTGCTTTACTGACATACAAGACAAGTTTCCTTTCCTGAGCCACTTGCAATCTAAGCTCTAGCTTCTATCTTTTGCTGACAGAGAGGAGTAGAGTGGATGTGGAAGGTATGCATTGCAGCTGGGGTCTGCAAAAGGAATTGTGGCTGAATCAGCCAGAAAGAATTTTGAGGGCTCCTGGGGAATGCACCCTGGAGTGGTAACTGCATTGTCCTTGGAGAGGGCACTGTGCTTCCCCCAAACTCAGTCAGCTCAACTGACCAGGCATGGAGAATAAGGATGGGGCTACAGCTGTGCTCCACCTCACCTCACCCTACCCCACCCTTCATTCCCTTTCAGACAATTACTACCTGTAAGGTAGCTGCATAACCTACATTCCAAGATACAGTGTAGCCATCCCTGAAGGAAGGCACAAGAGGGGATATCTCTTTTACTCCACCCTCTTGCAGAACCACACGGGGTATGTCTTCACTGCAGCATTAACGTGTGTGATCAGCACCCTGGTGAGGACAACCCAGGTGTGAGCCATTACATTACAAAGTTACGTCCGACTTAATGAGTCCACAGTGGTGCTGCACACATTCATGTGAGGCACTAGGACTTCTGGGGTAATATCCCATGTTCTTAGCATTGAAGTAAGCTGAGCTGCTCTATGATTATTTCCCAGTGACTTGTGGGGTTGTCTGTTCTTCTGGGAACACAGAAGGAATTGTGGGAAGGCACTGGAGGACTATCAGCAGTCAAGTAGTTTAACTTGCATCCTCACTGCAAAGTGGGCAGGCTCTAGCCTGTAGCCCAGGACAGGCCAGCTAGCCCAGGTGTAAAGCACCACTGTGCTCAGGCCAGATGGTTTTCTGTGTGAATGGGAGCCAGGTTGGGGCAACACTACCCGAGTAAGATCCCAAGTTAACTCTGCAATGAAGACAAGTCTGTATGAGCCAGGCACAATCTGGTCCTAAACAGCAGCCAAAATGCAAAGGAGAAGGAAAGGATGCAACATAAAAGCATAGAAAATGAGTATTTGGCAAACATCTTGTTAGATCACTGCGTTTCTGGTTTTTTTAATTTTATTTTTAATTAATTATTAATGTAGTTATTTTCAATCTTCAAATTGTTGTATGAACTAAAAGAAAGGACATGAGAGCCATGGAGGATTGTTTCTATCAAAAGGTTAGAGAAAAGAAGTGAGATTTTAGGTGAGACTGGGTGGAGAGTGAAGTGGCTTGGGGCACAAGAGAAGGGGAGCTGTTCCAGTAACAGCTCCACATACAAAAAAAGGCACAGAACAGAGGACAAGAGAAGGTTTGGTGAAGTGGCCTTCAAAGAGATTTGCAAGTTTCTGGGTGCAGAGGGAGAAGAATGGAGAAGAGTGAGAGTTGAAAGATATGAGCAGGGAGTTAAAAATAGAGAAGAGATCATGGAGACATGGAAGGCACAGGAACTAATAAGCCAGAAGTCAGCACTGGTGTTTGTTTGCTCTCATTGAAGTCAACGTTATTTTAACCATTGTAAATAGTAGCATTTAGGTTAGTGCTTTAGCACTTTAGAAAACCCTACCCAGAATTTTTAAACCAGGACTTATATTTGAAGGCTGAATAAATAAGAACACAGTCTAATTAGTGTATTTAGAATATTTATTTCACAATCATTGATCATTTATTAATCATTGATTGTTTGTTTTATCTTTGGCTTTAGAAATCAGTGCCAAGCTCTTTCTTACATGTTTTATTAAATGCTTTCCTCACAGTTATATCTTTGCACAATATAGAGGACCTAGTTACTATTTAAAAGTAGTGAGCACTATTCATATATTATCGGTAGACTTCCACTGCTCAGTATGCCTAACAGTCACTCATTGATTCAAAATTGTTTTTCAGCATCTAGAGTGGAACTTGTTAGTGAAACAAAAGTGCCCATTATATTGTTGAGTGACTGACTAATGCTTATATAATGTATGTTCTTTCTAACTATTCAAGTATGCACTTTTTGCAGTGGCTAAATAAATTATATAACAAATTCATCACCCAGATAAAAGATGTACCTATATTTAAAAGCCTTATCAAAATAACACTGGTATTTAGAGGTAAATTGGCCAGCTCTGTGAGAACATCATAGTTGGCTGGGGTTTCAATTTTCATTTCAGTTCTAGATAGTATTAAAGCTATAGCATTATTCTAGTATCATCATGAGCATTCCCGTATCGGCTGAAAGAGAGTGAGAGATGTGTGAATAGATGCTTATCTTTGATACCTCTTTCAGTGCTACTAGCAGGAGGGAGCCTTAGGTGGCCAGCTGAGAAGCCAGCTCTCTCCTGGAGGGATTTTATGGCTACATGCTGTAGCTGGAGGGGCCTGTTATATTAACTTCTAAGGGTAACCCAATGACTGGTTTCTCTTTCAAAAGATGGTCATAGACTGATCCATATGAGTCATATTTCATGCATCTCTTTAGCAGTCAGAGGTTTTATTTCTCTTACTCACATGCCAACATCATTGTTTGAAATTTCAACAGTTTTAAAACTATTATTAGCCAGTCTGCTTGGAGCTTCTCATGTCAAAGCGATGCTCTGTTTTGGGTTTAGTCTAACTCTGTATTTAGTCTCTGTAGTTAGTCTAACTTCCTTTCCAGTTTGTGGCTTTTCCTGTAAGAAAACTGACATTTTCTTCATTTGCAAAGTCTATTTATAGACTTCTTCCTAGCCATTCTCTGGGTGCTCATAAGCTCATTTTGTTAACTCAGGTAATTTTAAAAGTCACTTGAATTGTACCTATTTTTTTCCACATTGGTCCAAACACACGGAAGATGAGCAGATTTTCATTTCTGTGGGCCAAACCACCCTCTCATGTGGAAATGTCTATAGTAGGGAGCTGTGAGGGAAGAAAAGCTCTGCAAGGTTCTCTTCAGGAAATTGTCCTCAAGTCATTCTTCTGGGCATTCTATTCTATTGTTCCCTCCCATAGTGGACAGTGTTTCCACACACAGACCACAGGGGAAATGCAGAAGGCTGGGTCAGTCCCTGAAGCGACTCTGCCTCTATCCTTTTCTGTCTGCTCCCCCTACCATCCCTTTTGATCTCCCTAGGATTCCCCTACCATTACTCCCTCTGGGTCTTCTTTCTCTGGTGCTTCATGAAGTAAAGCCTGTCATTCCAGATTTTTATCTCTGTAATGTATTTAATTTTGATGTATTTATTAAGTGTTAATTAATGCACTATGGGAGGGGGGACTGTATGTAAATTGATCCCCTTCTTTCTGTATGTTTTGCCAATAGGGTTTTCTGCAGCCCTAGGGCAGCAATAACCCCTGTGCCTTTGCAATGGAGTGAGGGAAGGAGACCATGGGTTCCCAATTTATGTCATTGCAAGAAGAGTTCTCTTTACTCTGAGTTGTATTTTTGAATCTTTAAAAGCAATATTGAGGAATTGTTCTTTTCCAGCTTTTAGCACCATAGAACAGCTATCACTGTCAACCAGATTTTCAAAGGTATTTAGGCATCAACAATGTGGATAGGCACCTAGTGAGATTTTCAAAAGCAACCCAGCAGGTTAGGCTTCTAACTCTCATTGAAATCAGCAGGAGTTATGCACTAACTTTCTTAGGTACTCTTGAAAATCCCACTAGATGCCTAAATACTTTTGAAAAATCTAGCCACGTGCACAAGACAGAAAAATCAGACTCTACTCTTGACATGGAATTTGACAGCTATCTAGGTGCTATGCTTCCCTAAAGGATCAGTTAAACCTCAGGAGCCATCTAGGCCCCTATAGCTGGTCAGAAACTAGAATTCACATTTTGTAGGAAATTTTGAAATAATAAAGTGTTCCAAAGGGAACAAAAAAGAAAATTCAAGTCTCCCATGGCCCACGAATTCCAATTTTTTTTTAAAGTCAAAACATTTTATTTTGATCTTTTTGAAATGTTTCCAAGACACCCAAAGCTTCCCAGAGGCCCAACAGGCTGCCAGGCAGGGGGCGGGCTAGGTAAGGGAGCCTGGAAGCTAGGGTTTCTGGGCTGCAAAAAGCTGTGAATCTGGAATCTGTGAGAGGTCTGACTCCAGGACAGTCCACCTGGTGAGCTGCCCCAGAGCCAGAGAAACTGGAAGCCCTGGCTCCCTGCTAGCCTACCAAATGGGCTGCTAAACAGCTGGGCAGGTCAGCTGGCAGGAAACGGGGTAGGTAGGATTTCATAAGAAACCCACTTTGCGTTCACTGGAATTTCATAGAAATCCCATGTTCCCATGGAACGTGTCTATTTCAATGACTCAGCATTTCCCAACAGAAAAACAATCAATCAGAAAAATTCCAACTAGCTCTACTGCAGAGTCCAACCTGTTGCACATTTTGAAGGCAGATAGGGCTAGGATATGTCCACCTACTGGAAACTTCATCAGGAAATCCACAAATTGGATCTGAAATGTGAGGTTGCCCAGTGTAATGAGAGATATTTCAGAAAAAACAGAGCATAAAGCAGGGATAGTTCAAATTATTTTAGAAGAGCAAGAAATCATAGAATTAAATTATTTTTTCCCCAATTTTTACCCATTCCATAGAGAAATGTGTCAAAATGATGAATGAGGTTCCATGTCCCACAATTTGTTCTCCATAGTATTAATGGCGAGCCATTAGATTGAGGGGAAATTTTTCAAAGTGGTGCACAGGGATTGTGTTATGAAATTCCCATTAAAATCAGTGGGAACCTTGAGGCTAACCTCCGAGGCACACTACTTTGATAATGTACCCCTAATGTGCAGTTAAATGGAAATTATTGATACTTGAATTAGCCAGATAGTTCATCATGTTTTATTTTTTAAAATATTATGATTACACTTTTGGGTACCAATACATGTGTATTTAAAATGATATAAGTGCCTTGTAAAATCCCAAAGCTAGCTCCTTTTCATTTCTCATGTAATAAATCTAATATACAGTATATCCACATTTTTCATTAATTATATCAACTAATTACCTTATTACAAAATAAATGGTAGAGAAATTACAGTTAGAGGGGATCACTGTTCATCTATTATGCATGAATTACTAACTTCTAAATAAAATAGTCATTATGAGCTAATGTGAAACCTTGATAAATTAGCTAAACTAATAGATATTAATTGTAATGTCACGTGAATTAATGCTGCTAATTTTAAAGTATTAGTGCATCAGATTAAAATGAAAATTATATTATTTTGAACACCTGGGCAAAATTCCTTTGGGATTAATTGACAGAGGTCTCATAAACAATTCAAAAGTCTGGGCACTAAAGTCAGTCTCAAAAGGGCTGGATGGTGTATGGATAGGCTGACGCATTTAGTTAATTTAAGTGGAGTATTTCATCGTGGACTTAAAATTGAGGAGGAAAAAAGACTACAGTGGACTATTTTCTTACTTAATGCAGTCTGTTTTCCTCTTCCAACCAGTTTTTGTACTCATGAGAGGCACGGAGGGGCTACTTCAGTACACTGTGAGAAATGAACTCTGTGCATGTGTGTGTGAGCACTTGCTATGAACATATCAATCTAATATGACCCTAAGAGGTACTTTGTGAAAGCTGTGCATGCCTTCTAAACCTAAAAAGCAGAAGTACATTAGATGAGCAGGATTATTGGATATAAATTCCCTTACAGGCCCCCTTTCAGATTCAGCCTTGAAAGTTCCTTGATGATACTTAAGAATTAAACAAACTACATTAAAGAGCAAAATGGATGTCAGCAGGTTCAATGAAAGTGATCTGGCAGATTTAGATTCAGAAGTTTAATAACCTTTGGAGATGATTTCAAACCAAAGCCCTGGATCCATGAAGTTAAGGATGTTACAAATCCAAATCTAATTCAAATTTTGTGGGTTGAGCCAATCTCTAGTGTCATTTTTTTAAAAATTCCAACTTTTAAAAGTAAAGATTATATAGGCTAAGGACCAAAATCCACACAGTTTCTTCTATGCTCAAAGTAAGTGCCCTGTTGAAATGTGTATGTAGAGGTGGAATGTGGGTGTGAAGGTATGAATGAAGATTTCAGAAGAACATATAAGCAAGGGAGAACTGTTTATCACATCACAAAGGATTTGACTCTAGATGTGCAACCTAACCAGAAAGTTAAAAAAACCCAACAACACTATATAAATTCTTGAAAACCTCAATGTAGTCAAAGGAAATGGAATCTAGCGGTAAGACAGAAGCAGCCTCCCCCTTGTCAGAGCCAGAGGCAAATGTGAAGCTGACAAAACACGAGCCCAAGGAATCTGCTAAGGAGTCAAATACCAGAAAGAATCACTTTCATATTTCACAGTCTGAATCTTTATTATGGCCAAGCAAAAGAAAAAGGAGAATAAGATAGTAAATGGCAAAAACCATGCCATATCCTCGAAAAGGACTGTTTGAAAAGGCAACAAAACTAAGAAAAGACATCAATACCACATACCTGTAGGAACATAAAAGCTGCCCACAGAGCATCACTCCTCTTGCATTGCTGTATAACAACACTAAAAAATGTTCCCTGGATTTTCTTTACTGTGTGAACACCTTATGCAAAATGGATGCCTCTCATTTATGTATTCACCTGTATTGCATCTAGCTTATTTTAAACCACCACCAGTGGATGACACTCATGCCTTGTACTCTTCTGAATATCGTACTTACATGACACGGTGCCTTTAAGTGACAGTTTGCATTCCTGGAAAACAATCAGGTGATAAGTAAGAGGCGTGACTTAATTTGATTTTATGGCCTTCAATTTATTTTCTATTTAAGATTGTGTGGACAGAAACACTGGTAACACGCCAGAGCTAACTACTCTTTTAAAATACTTCTCCCATATTTCTCCTCAGATGCCTCACAGCTACTGCCAGAGAAAGGTGTTGTGCTTTAGTTTTCAAGCTAAAACTAAGCTTGCTTCTTCTCCCAAACCCTCCTTTCTTCCCTTCTTCTCTACCACAGTTGACAAACTTTCTTTGCCATCATCCCAGCTCATCTTTGCTTCTTTCCTAGATGTAGGGGAGTGGAAAATAGTTTTGGTAGATGGCCAGATGGCTGAGTTTCTTTTCAAGTGACCATTTTAATACTGCTGAAATTTAATTATATTGCTTGTGTGTGTTAGGGTGCCTAGGACCTCAGCCTCTTTTTAGATCTTATTTAAGTATAAATGAATACATCTTTAATTATTCTCTCTCCTTCTCCTGCCCCCCAAATATCTCAGGCTTTGTCCTCTCTCTCCCCCACATCAACAGAACTGCATCCCATGCACTGGTACTTTCTCATGTTGGTTGGTGTCATGTCTTTCTCTATCACGTCTCCCCACAGTAGCCAAGCCTTCTGCCAAATTAGTCCTCCTTTTCTACCTCTTGGATCATCTCTCATCTACTTGTGTTTTTGAAGAAGCGGGGAAGTTAGTACAGAGTACAAAAGAAGTTTCTTCTCACTTTCAAAACACCAATGCTACCTTCAACTCTTTCGATATCCCCTCCCATTTTCTACATCCTATTTAGGGCTGGCTCCAGGCACCAGCGAAGGAAGCAGGTGCCTGGGGCGGCCAATAGAAAGGGGCGGCACTCTGTCTGTGGTCGGGGTGGCATGTCCGCATCTTCGGCGGCAATTTGGCGGTGGGTCCTTCACTCCCTCTCCCCCTCTTCAGCAGCAGGCCCTGCTTCTTCTTTTTTTCTCTTTTTTTCTTTGCCTCTTGGCGCAGCAAAAGAGCTGGAGCCGGCCCTGATCCTATTCAAGCTTCTTTTCTCCCATGTCTTGCACTTCACTCTAATACTACTGTTCTAGGTCTTGTTACATCTAACAAACATCTTCTGTGTACAGATATGAGGCGATAATATTAATAAAGACGAGCCCAGACATTGGGGAAACTTGAAACTGATCATATCTGGATTTTTAATTCTGGTCCACTTAGTGCACCTCATTCTTTCAATGGGCCACTCCATTTCCCCAGAGTAGCTTTATTTCTCCTTCAGAGATTCTTGTCCCCTCAGGGCATTAGTGGGATGTCTCACAGCAAAAACAGCTCTTCTTCTGACATTGAAAAAGAAAAAGTAGATCATTATCAAGTAATTTCATATTATGGCTAAATGCTCTGATATTAACCAATTAATGGAAGGATGCTGAAATCAGAAGAAGTTGCTTGCTCACCCTGGCAGCACCACAAAAAGGCTTGTGGTCATTCAAGATGGAGAGTTTAAAGGAAGTAGAAATCTAATTCCTCAGGAACGATTCTAAAGTTTGTAACAACATTCATCACTGTACCTGAGTGCTTGACAGAGCAGAAAAATGTAAATCGGGAGGCCATTCTCTACTGTCACTGAAGGGGCTGGAGAGCTTTAGGATCATTCCCATCTGATTCTGTCTGGAATTTGAAACGGGCTCATATCAAAGTTATGTACTAATTTCCCTCAAGTTTTTCCAAGCCTTCCAGGGGAGGCCATACCTGGGGTTATATAACTGAACCATAGCTATACTTTGAAAGTATACAGATAGGAAGGTACGAACCCACACTTGGCTTCCACTGAAAAAGGCCCTTTCTGTGCCCACTAAAGTCAGCAATAACTTGTTATCTATATCATAGTAGCACACTGCAGCAAGTTTAAGATTATTGGCATTTCCATTATTAATTCCTTTGTCATCTAGCAGAATATATAAGTTGGTTGCTTTAATTCACTATTAGCCAAAAACGGTCATGCAACACTGTTTAAATCACTTTTATTTTTAAGGGCCGTATTGCGGGCTGACTACAATCACAATACATGTGTTCCCTAACTGCTCCCTGCTAATTACACACCAATGTAAAAGTAGTCTTACCAGACCAGAGAATCCACCCACTGACTCCAACAAAGACCTCTGCCCAGTAGGCGCCCCACAGGAAAGCGGGGGGAGAGTGAGGCTATGGCTAGAGGTGAGCTAGCACACAGGGTGGTGTCTGGATGAATTTAAGTATAAATGGCACCCTCCCTTCTGCTCTGAAGAACTGTAGCTAAGTCATCCAGATTTCCTACAGAATCTCCTGCTCCAACACGGCCAGTGGCGTAGGATAACAATTTGGTTCTGAGTTTTATTATACACAAACATATAATAAAATATTTAAGTGTCAAGTGTCCCTTATTGTAAAATTTAATGAATAATTAGAGGACATGCCTCCTTAAGTCATTAGGAAGAACTTTTTGTCTGAGTCTGATGGTATGCGGCATCACGCACTGACCTAGGCACAACGGCATGGTAAGGGTAGAATGGCATCTTTTTTCTGTTTCTTTGCTTTTATCAGTCAGATCCTATTATTATAATGCAATTAAAATAACTGTTCCTTTTCCATACTTTTTGTTCTGAATAGAATTAAGTTTCTTTAACAGAAAGGAAGAAATCATGCTTTGACTTTGTCCCAAATTGCATTTAAAAACAAAACAAAACACAAAAACAGTGAAAAGCTCTGAGAATAGGTTTTTAAAATAAAGGAAAAGTCCTGAAAGTGGCTTATGTAGCCATGTTTGCTGTAATTCACTCATATCCCTTTATATGTAGCATCTTTCTGGGAATCACAAGGTATGTGATGGAAAACTTAGCTCTCTTCATAATGGGACACATCTGATTTACCCAAATGACATGATACTGTTGCATTAGTAAGATGAAAGGCTTTTATCTTGCTCAGAGACACACATATGATAGTCATTTCAACAGATGAAGTGTCAAACTGCTTAAGAGTATCAGTTTTGACATATATACAAATAATTGCCTTGGGAAACTCTAAGGTAGTGAGTCTAAGATACACAAGGATGTGGAGCTGACTACTGCAGATGCTGCTTTTTACAGCTATTTTGGGAAAACAGCACTTTTAGTGATAAATAAGGTAAAATTGTGCCTATTTAGAAAGGCTAAAACCCCTTCACGTTTAATAAGAAACCTCTCCTTTCTTCACTCTCATCCTCATGAGGTTGGTCTTACTGGTAAATATTTAATCAGTTACTATGAGCATGTCAGTCTGCATTCCTGCATATATCTTTGACCATCCAAGAAAACATCTTACATATGACACAGAGTAGTCTATTACAATTATTCACTGGGGTGAAAATATCTCAATATTTAAAACTTACATTCTCCCAAAATAATCCTTATTACAATAAAAATATTTTCGGTCATTAATGGAAAATATGTACATTTAAAAAATAAAATGTTAGTTGTGAGATATAGTTTTATATTTAAAGAAGGGTGGAATTTAAAAGGTGTTTTTTACTCTGCATGCCCCTCTTGTCAGCATTGACAGGGCTGTAGCTCTTAATATCACTTCACTGGCTGCCATGATTATTACACTTTTATTTTAAAATACAATGCACCAAGGCACAAGGGATGTTGTACATTTAGTGATCGACTTTCTTCATTAGTAAGCATTATGTTTCATGACTGAGTGCCACTGAGATGGTAAATGCCAAGCAATGTCCAATAGTATAAATCAAACAAAAATAATTGTATTCCACCCTTTTGAGGTAATGTATTGTCCTCCATAAGCATTATGCTCCAAATTCCTTTCTATTTCAGATCCCGTCACATCTTTCCCAATCAACATAAGGTCTAATTCAGCTTCCAGTGAAGTCAACGGAAGGTCTCCCATTGACTCCACTGGGAGCTGGTTTAGCGCACACAGAATAAGGCAATAGGGTAACTGCAAACTGATATACTCCGACTGTAAGATCCTTGGGGCAAGGATTTTGTCTTCATCCTGCGTGTAATGCACCATATATATTTGTGGTTTTATATATAAATACTAAATACAATTATTGTCAGCACTGATAATAAAAATATCCTGAGACCTCTTCAATATTTAGATTGTGAGGTCTTGGGAAACAGACTTTTTTTCATTATAAGCGTGTATAGTGACTAGCACTATGCTGATCCCTAGTAGGGGGTTCTAGACAAAACCACAATACAAATAATAATAACAACAACAACGACATCACAAATCAAGAGCTATCCTGGACATCTCATTCTCCTCACTCTGTATTTTTAGGACAGGATTTTCTGTAAGACCTAAATCAACACCACGGGTATCATGAACAATTTCCAAGATGGACTTTACTTGTGAAAATTCTGTCAATCTTTTAACTGCATGCACAGGTGTGAATGCACACACAAACTGGGCCTGCAGTAGTGGACCTAGCTGAAACTGCACTAAGATTGGGCCTCAAAGCACTAATGTTGATAGAAATGAATCTCCAGAATGACTCTGATATCTATAAGAGCATCAAGGCATGTCCATATATTTTCGGTACACAGTACTATAGATGTACAATGCACTTTGCATACAGAATACGGCCCATGCCCTGATAAGTTTGCACTATAGGTATTTCATTGGCAGTTGTCCCATTGCCTTATGCTATATAGCCTTGATCCTGCACCAATGATGTCTAAGGGCATTTTGAAGAAGACTTAAGTGGGCACAGTCTTATGTCATTAGGGCTAGATAGGTCTGCTCCAGTGATGATCTGACTCTAAGGGAGATCAACAATGGACACATGTGGAGCCGAATGTCTAATGGGGTGTTCTATAACTTACAAAGGATTGAACAGGTATATTCCACTCCTTCCCCCTGGACTCCTGATGTCAGCAATACACCCGATAACTTGGATACAAAGTAGAACTAGCCAAAATTTCAGGGATGGTGCGGAACTTTGAAAGAAAGCGAACACTTTCTTTTTCTCCTCCCTTTTTCAATGAAAAAAAATTCAAAAGATATTTACAAAACCCTGCACTACATTTTACTCTTCAATTTTCAAGGAGGTGTGTAGAATTTTAGGAGGGATAAAGAAATGCTTTGGATAAAATATGATCCATCCTGTGTCCTTGCTTTAAACTTCAGCTGATCTTTTGAGGTTAATAATGCAGTCTTATATATTATAATACATAAAAGTGGATGTGGGTATCACCTTTGGACCTGGAAAGTACATTCTCTGCTCCAATACTTTCCTTGGTTAAAAATGATATCTAGAATCTATCCCTCAGATTGCCTTAATTTCTCCGATTTGGAGGCTTCATGCTAAACAGTAGAACTCAATATAGTTTTTTGTAAACTGTTAGACTGATTAACTTATGATAAAAGTGTCAGATTTGTTCTCCTCTCCTCCCCCTTATAATCAGCAGTTCATAATAAATTAACGTAATAAGATGGTAGTACAAAAGAGCAGTGTTTCAAGATTCCCAGATCAAAAGGGCACTGAACAGGTTGAAATCCAATTAAAAAGACTGACAACCATTTGGTGACTTCTGACACAGTAGTCAAAAGTCAAAGTTGACATTTGGGGACTTTTTTAAATGTATTCACTGGCCCACATTTAACTAATGTACCAAATTTCAGGATTTTAGCTCAGAAGGACCATCAACAGTCACTTATTCAGTCAGTCACCCCATTGTTAGTATTACTTATTACACATTCTTAGTATTACCAATATATATTTATTTCCCATTTAAAGAAAAACTATGTTAAGAAAATGTTATGGTTGCATTGTTTTGTATTTCCTGAATTTTGAGTGCAAAAATTAAGGTTGGACATACAACCTTAATTCTGCCCCCATGCCACACACACACACAACTTATTTCTTCAGACTATTTTATAGATTTCCTCTGAAGAAAGCTATGCTACTGATTGTAGATACAATTCAGAGGATGGGGCAGCGTATTACAAAGCTAAGTGGCCTGCATATTGTAATTATTAATGAAAAGATCTCCTAGGTAATTTTTGAAAGATCTGGAGCTTCACTTTCCAGAATTAGGAAGCCCTTATGGCTCTCCAAACACTGGGAAATAACATATGTAAATTTCATAGTCTGGAACTATTTAGCTGGACCTCACTGGAGCACTGTGTCCCATACACCTTAGGAATTCCACAAAAGAAAACCATTGTCCTGCAAGCCCTGTTAGCTCTGCAGATGGCAAAGCCTCCTTGTCTGTTTCCCAGCTACAGAATATTTAATATGCACTGGAGCAGGGCTCTTCCTTGCGTTCCTTTCAACTCCTTCAACACATCGGTGTCCTTCCCACCTTCCTGCAATATTCTTGTTTCAGCTCCTCTGCATCTTTCTTAACTTTTTCTGTACAGATGAGATAGCCAGCCATGCATGTATGTGCAGTACAACTTTCTTGTAGAACACTTCACAAATATTGCAAGGAAAAAAAATGTACAAAATTTAAGGCATAGCCACAGCACACAATTTACTAAGACCCATAAAACGTAAACCAAAACCAGTTTCACCAGAATATTCAAAACCAATACTCCCCTGTAAATGGTATTTCCTTGCCAAGTATCAACTTGCCATCCAGCTCTAATGGTTTGATCATAAAGCTCAAAACATTTGGTGTTTTTTAAAGCTCCAGCTCTTGAAGTCATGTTATTATAGGAGAACATTATCTTTCTTCTAAAATAAAGTAAACTTCTAGCCCTCATGACTAAGAGTAAAACTTAAAAATGTGGATGCCAAAAGCCCCAAAACCAGAAGGCAAATAAAAAGCCAAAATCTTAAAAAGAAAAAAAAATCTCATGATTTAAAGCCAATTTCATGATTTATGAATGATTTGGGGATGGGGGGTGTACAATGCTGTTTCCCAGATATTTCTAGTATAGAGGTTCACAAAAAAGGATCACAAGAAATTCACCATGAGGCAGAGATGAAACCTGGAAAATGTGGGTTTTGGAAAATTAAAAAACATTGAAAACAGGAAGCCAGATTGCAAATACAGGCAGAGACCTTTTTGTCTCTCCTGCTCTAACATACATTATATTATAAGTGAATTAATGCACCCCACATGTGTATGCACTACTGGAAGTAGTATATTATCATGATGAAAGGAGCATAAGAATAAATACAGCACAGAATGGAATAGAATTTTGTACAATAATGAAAGCAGAAATACCGAAACACCTTATTATTATGGCATTGTTTACCCAACAGAAACCAAATAAGGAAGTATGTTAAGAACGATTCTTTGAATATCCTCTACAATTTCTACAGCAAGAGAGTTTGGCTAATCATCCAGATCTTTGGATGCTTATCCAAATGAACCTTTTTTATGTTTCATGCATCACTACTTTTTAAGCCATACGATGCTTATTAACATTAGCAGAAATTGCACATATGGTGCATTTGTGAAGCACTGATGATTCAGGGTAAAAAAAATGATCATTTCATTAATTTATTTGATAGTGAGTCAATTTGTTTGTTTCAGAACAGTACAGAAAAAGAAACCTTGGACCATATTTTTATGATGAATTTCATACAAGTGAGTACTGCTTTCAGTCAATATTTGATTACACAACATTTTAACACCTCTTATAATATGGCATCAATAATGATCAGAACTAGTTATAATAATTTTGTTAAAATTACTCTCAGCTGATGAATGTAATTCAGCTGAAAATCATCTCTGAAGAGTGTATTCTAAATATCAATCAACATAAATAATGCAAGTTTACTATTAAAGCAATTCAAAACAACAAACAGACCCTTACAGGGAGTTCCTTAAAATTATTCTGTTCCACATTAATCCTTTTAAAATGTTCATACTAGGAATAGCCAACATTGTTATAAAGCAAATTAATTTTATCCACCCTCTCTTCAAAAAGATTATTTTTCTTCAAAAGTGGAGATGTATTAGAGGTTGTTATTGATAAGTTATACATATCTTACTCCCGAGGGCATTCCTGACCAAAATATTAAAAATTCTGTGCCAAAAAAATTAAAATTCTGCACACAATATTTTAAAATCCTGCAGATTTTATTTGTCAAATAAATGTGGAGACTCCAGCATGACATTGGGGAGCACAGACCACTGGCTGCACAGAGGTGGGAGATCACTGTGCAGGTCCCCCCCTCCTCCAGGACATGGAATTAGCAGTGAAGTTTTGCACCTAAACTTGACATAGCGAAAGGATTGGGCCTGCCCCAGAAACACCCTAGGGCCCAGGCCCTGCCCCTCCATGCCAGGTGCACCAGGTGTGGGCAGGCACATCCAGCAAGGCAGGATCCAAGTATGGAGGGGCTTAGTGTGGGGGGATCCAGGTGTGGGTTGAGAGGTTCTGTGTGGGGCAATCTGGGTGCAGGATCTGGATGCACAGGGGCTTGTTGGGTGGTTCTGGGTGCAACAGTAATGGGAATCTGCAGGAGGGTCCAAGCAAAAGTGGTTGGGGCTCAGTATGGGGGGTCTGGGTGTGTGTGGGATAGAGCTTGGCAGGGGGTCTGGGTGTGTGGGGGCTCAGTAGGGGGTCCAGATGCCGGGGGAGGGAGCAGGGATCCAGGTGCAGCCACTTGGGGCTTGGTGAGGTGGGGATATGGTTGGCTCGTCAGGTGTCCAGGTGCAGGGGGAGTGGCACTCAGAGGGATACTGAGTGCGGGAGGGTGAGGCTTGGCAGGAGAGTCTGGATATGAGGGGGTCTGGATGGATGGGGGTTCAGTGGATGGGGGAGCAGCTCCCTGTATAGGGATCCCTCCCCCTGCAGGAGAGGAGCAATGGGTACAGGAAGCAGAAGTGGGAGGAGTTTGCAGAGCTTCCTGCAGCTGGGGGAGAAATCTGGGGGTGGGTCTGACCCGGCCCCGGATGCCATGCAGGGGAAGAGGAAGTCCCATCCTCCCCAGCCCAGCCAGGACTAGCAGCTCAGCCTGGCCCAGGGTAGGAGCCACCAGCTGGGTCTTCCCTAGTCCCGCCTCCTGCCCCACAGTGATTTCCTGGGCACCCAAAACATACTGCTGGGGAGGGTCACATGACCACTCTTATGGCTTTCACTTTGCTTCACCATCAGAAAGACATTTTTCTGTGGGGAAGCCAAGAAATCTGCAGGGGACATAAATTCTGTGCATGCACAGTGGCACAGAATTCCCCCAAGAATAATATCTATTAAACCTGAATAGCAGAGAGAAGGCTGTCAATAGTTTAGCTTTTCATCATTAATTGTCATTTGAGATTTCAAATGATTATTTGTAAACTAGGGACAATTAGCTTGCTTTTCATAGGCTTATAGAAATTTAGGGCTGGTAGGCATGTTGAAACATCACGTAGTCCATCCCCCCAAGGCTTAGATGAACCAAATATACCTAAATCACTCCTGATTCTTTTACTTATAACTAGTGTAAAACCTTTGAGTTCAATGCTGTAACTTTCAGTGGGCATGAGTGAAAAATCAGGCTAAATAAATTAATAATCAAATAAATAAAGTACCTGATTCTGGACAGTTCAGTAAAAACAATTGTTCAATATGCAGCATCAGTAAAATAAGTAAAGATCTATAAAGATTAAAAAAGAGTAACTACAATAATTCCTTGATACAAATTTATAGCATGCTCTCACCTCATGAGCTGTCTCAACAAATCTCTATAGTGGCATTTATAAAGTTTCTTGCATTTGAAAGATTTTACAGGTGTGAGAAATATTATACTTAAAGTGGGGAATACATTGGAATGTGCAACGTCTCTCACGGTGAAATTAACTTTTTAAATACAATCACACTAAAGCAGTGCTGGAAGGGATCTTGAGATGGATGATTAAAATAATTAGAGGGATGGAAGACACTCTGTATGAAGAGAGGTTGAAAAGTTTATGACTTCTTTAGTTTAGAGAGCAGATGAACAAGAGGGGATTACGTGTAATTATCATCATCAAGAATCATCATCTATGTCATTTCTGAATTTTCTTTCAATGTTTCTGCTTTATCATCACTCATGCTTTGCTACCAACCTCCCATCAACCCAACCTCCCATCAACCCTCCTTCTTTTCCCTACTTGTTCTTTTTGTCCCCTTTCCCTTCTTTTATTTAAATTAAAATGTAGACTACCTATTTCCCGCTCCTCTTCTCTCTGGGCCAACTCCCAGGCGTCAAATTCAGGCTGCTTCTTAGGAATGTATGGGAAAAAAGGTGATCAAATATAAAACAATGTTTGACCCTTGATCCTGGCTCTCCAAGCAGCTGGGGTTGATTTCAAGAAAGCCAGGAATCCAACAAAGTTTTTCTGTTGATTTCAGTGGGGACAGAAATTCACGCCTGGAGCGTTTACACTCCATAGATTCTTTGGGTGAGATCCTCAACCCTGCATGCAAGGGGAAAAAGGACTCTAAAATCCCCAGTTCTGGCTGGCACTGAAGATTATAGCAGTAAAGATTCAGTACAAGGGCCTCCTCACAACCAGTGGCAAAGGAGGTGTGCAGAGGCATTCTGTGGACAGGACTGGGTCAGGAAGGCCATGTCAGGGTGGGGCTGCAGTACAGGGCACTGCAGAGATTCATCACACTGCTGCTATCTCTAGAGCCGAGTTGGTAGACTACCATAATTTAGACAGTCCTGGATTTGGAGGGTGTAAAGGTGACTTGAAGCCACCTTAGTCTCCAACTTCTCCTAGGCTGCAAGTTCTGTGCTGGGTCCTTGAAAAGGGCAGCAGGCATATGGTTGACCATATACCTCTTTAATCCCCTACATATCCTCCCCTGCTTAGATTAATTGTGCTCCTGGCATGGGCAATGTTAAAAGCAAGAACATTGTGCACACAGGCAGACATACATATATATAAAAATACACATACACACATAGGCAGCTATGTCCAGTCCACCTAGAGCAGCAGCCCACATTACTATTCTCCTACTCATGTCAACGCTAAATAATTTTGTGCTTCAACCTGGTTCCAGGTCTCTCTCTCTCTCTCTCTCTCCCCCTCCCCCCTCGGCCTATTTAGGAGCATCTTTTTAATATACACGTTTTCCCTCTGCTCCTTAATCTCTCCATGTCTCTTTGATGATAGTGATTTCCCTCTTTACAACTTAAACCTTTATCCTTATAACCACTGGATCACTACTGTCATGCCGATCATGCTACGTTCTAATAGTTTTCTTCTGATAGTTCATGAACTTCCAGAGGATCATTTCCACCAGAACATTTCTAACCTACAAAGTTTTTTTTAAAAAAAATCTCTATCATTACATAGTTTTCCATGGATCTCATTATCCTAATGTCTGAGAAATCTTCAAGAAGAGTTTTAAAAATAATCTCAGTTTGTGAATATCTGATCCGTTTCTTTATGAAGATGAAAAAAAAGTAATTGAATAAATAAGAATAAAACTAACCAAAGCAGTGAGATAAAAGCACTTCAGTTCAGTAAAGGTAACAGAGAAAGAAAATCCCAAAACACAGAACATTTGACTTAAACATTTGCTGCATTTTAATGTTTTTAGATGAAAGGCTTCTGTTTGGCAAACTGTAACTAAACTTCAAAAACTTAATAGGGGACAAAGCTAAATTGCTTGCAAGGTCATATTTCAAGGGAAAAGGAAGAATTTAGAGAGTCAACACTAAGGTATTCTTTGGATACCTCAGTCTAAATCCCACCCAGATTTCTTTTGATTAAAAGGAAGTGGAAACTGAGTGTATAAAAATTGCCTCTAGTCCAGTCTGATGTATACTGTGTACACCAGGGGTTCTGAATCTCTCTTTCTGAGCCCCCCACCCCATGCTATAAAAACTCCATAGCCCAGCTGTGCCACAACTACTCTTTTTCCTGCATATAAAAGCCAGGGCCGGCATTACAGCAGGGGATAGCAAGCAGGACAATTTCCCCGGCCCCCATGAAGCTAAATTGCTCAGGCTTTGGCTTCAGCCCCAGGTGGTGGGGCTCAGGGCCCTGGGCTACAGTCCCACGTGGCAGAGTTTTTGGCTTTCTGGCCTGGGCCCTAGAGAGTCTAACACCAGCCATGCTTTGCAGGACCTGTGAAACCTCCTCGTGCCCGGCCCCCCCGCCATGGTGTATACTATTTTGGTTCTATAGGTATAAGTGAGTGATTTGTGTGTGTTTAGATACAAATAGCTTATGTCCATTTTGTAAGATTGATAATGACATTTGAACAAATTGGCTTGCAAGAAATTGTCCTTTTTCAAACAATTTATAGGCAGATCAGATACATCATACAGTCAATGGATCTCCTTTTTCAGCAAACAACATTCTTTATTTTTGCTAAACTGCACACACAACAGTTCTTTCTTATGTTTATATATCTATATATCTCCCCCAAATGCTGAGGTGACAAAAATGTGCTGTTCCTTCCTCTCAAAATCTCAGAAGCAGATTATTCTTTTATATCATTGGTAATTTTGGGGGGATTGGGGAGGGGCTGCATAGTAGTATGAGTCTCTGGAGGAATTTTGGCTTGCTCAGTAGGAGCTCACACAGGCCCAGGAGGGTTCATTGGGAGGTAAAGAGTGACTATGGCATTGTCCTCACCCCTAATGGAAGACAACATCTCTGGTAGGATTATCTCAGAGCAGGGTCTGTGCTCCCCATCTGGTTGCTCATATTGGAGTCAGATGCCATGAGGGCACTAAATACCACACTAGGAGGCACTCAGCTCCTTAGAGAATCAGGCCCTGTATGTGTAATCTGAAGCTTTCTTAATTGTGGGTTTCATTTATAATGTGTTTGGCTCCTTGGAACTGTGTCAAGAGAAAATAGCGGACTAAGCCAGAACCTCTACAGCTTGTTTGAAAAGGCAGAAATGCTGCCCTCCTGTTTCTCACATGATAGTGATGTAGGATCAAGCTCATTAGTGATACTGCTTAAAAAAGCAAAAACTATTCAGACTGCACCCATCTCAGTTGTGTGGGCTAGTACTCACATAAGAAGAGAATGAAAGGACAGCCATGGAGGACCCAAGACAAACATCCAAGAACCCCTTATCTGAGCAGCAGGCCTCCTGCAAAAAGTTTGAGAATCTCATTTATACATTCTTAGGACTATACCACTGGTGTCAGAATAATGTTTTTGAGGTTGGCAGGCTGGAAACTGATTTTTGCCTCCTTTTGTCTGTCAAGGTGGCAATACTTGGGCTAAAAGTGAGACTTTTCAGAAACCCTTGAACAACCTCCACCTTAATCCTCCCACCCCCCCACCCCCCCCAGGCATGCTGTCAGTTGGATTTGTATGCAGAATTTTATACACTGTTTTACACCTGCTGTTACCCCATCCTAGCATATGACTATTTTAGAAGAGAGGAAACATTTTCTTTTTCCTCTTCTAGGACAAAATCAGTTTGGGGAAACTCACTAAGGAAGGCTCCTTGTATGTTTGTCCCAGTGGTGAAGTTCCTCTTTCCATTGGTCAGCCTGCCTGTCACAGCGAGAGCTAGAAACCTGTCTACCTGGATCTGTGGATTTGAATCACATGTATTCAATTCAGGAGCGCACACATGTGCTTGCTCTCTCTCTTCCCCCTGCCACACACATGCCTCTAATTTCTTTTTTATCCACTGAAAAGAATTGAATATTTGTTAAGAAGTTGCTGCAAATGAGTTCTGAGCAAAAGCAATATCCAAGGTTTTGGGGGAGGGTTGTTTTGTTTTTCGCTTTTTGTTTTTAAAAAGGATAGAGCGTTCATTGATGTTAGGAAAGGGTCTGTTCTTGCCAACTCAATCTCTGTTTTGGGGGCTGGAACTCTATGAGGTGAATAATTGCATTGGGAGAAGTTGTGCATAGTCAGCTTTGGATTTCCAAATGAAAGCGAGAAGGAATTTGCATGATTTGCAGCAAAAATCGTTCCCCTCTTTCTAATACCCTATTTTTGAGCTTTTAGATGGTTATAAACCCTTATAAAATGTATCACTGAGGAGTAATGAAACATAGCTGGAAAATACCTCAGAATTACTGAAATATCAGTTGATTAGCGTAAGTTTATAATAATTGTTCATAAGGAAGGACAGCATAAACACATTTTTAGTAAATCATACCCTAAGATACACAGGGTTTTAATACAAATTACTCCATATGATTTGAGGAAAGCTGGAAATTTTGCAAATGAAAAAGAAAGCAAGACGAGAACAATTTTTTTTTTAAAATGGTTATGGTGATCATTTTGTATTAGTACAGTAATGAGCCAATTAGTAAAAGGCTGAATGGACAGGGACAGTATGCCTGTCTTTCTGCTCGCTCATCCATCAAACAAGAACATTTCCCATAGTGCGCGCGCGTGTGTGTATGTGCATTACCCACCCTGCAGTGATTTGACACACTATAGTGCCACTAATCCCACAGCCATATTTGTGATAGCGATATAAATGTCAAAAGGACAACTTGCATCAGAAAACGGTGCAGTAATATACTAGAAAATGGCCCTACAGAAGATGGAATCAAAGTCAGTAGAATTCTGTGCCCCCTAAACTCCATTCACTGTTAAGAAATGCTTACAGCATTGTGTTGAATGTCATTTCCTGAAGGCGATGAGACTAAAGCTTGGCAAGCACAGAGATTACATTCACTGTTCCAGTGTGAGCCTTATCACCCACCCAGGGGCAGATTGTGCCAGGTGGGTGCACATGAGGGAAATGGGTTGAAGACACAAAGAGCCTGCCCTCTCCTTGCAGCCTTGAACAATAGCTAGGAACATTAGCAGTCTCTGCAATTGGGGAAACACATGAAATGCTCTCTCTGTTCAACCCCGGGTGGGGGTGGGGGGAGGGGGCAAACTACCCCTCAAGGAGGTCAGGCAGGGAGATGGAGGAGGATAGTCAAGGGGAGAAAATGGTCCACGTTGCTTGCTAGGTATGTAGTGGGAACAGGCTGCATTATCCAAAGGGGTAGTACAGCAAGCACACTCCCCTTGCTTGCTAGGGAGCTCCAGGAGGGATTGTGCTTTCTGAGATACAGTCCCTTTTGGAGCTTCCCAGGGAGAAAACATATTTTTCTACCAGCCCCCAATGCTGAACAAAGGCAAAAACACCACAATCTAGAGCCATACGGTTTAATTTTAATCCAGTCTATTGAAAATAATTTACTTTAGGTAGAATACTAGCATTAACATACAATAATACCCAAAACAGAATAATATCTCAAGGCCAGATTCTTGTACCTATTGCTCCCTTTTACTCACAGGGAGTGGCTCTGTGAGTAGACCAGGAGGAGCTTGATTTCAGTGGAACTACCAAGCAGAGTAAGGTGCCACTTGCCATGAATAAGAGTGACTAAAACCTGATCCTTATTTACCATTTAGTTTATAATACTGGTATTTGTTCCTACAATTTTCCATCTTCCTTTGTTTTGGGTTGGATCACGACCATCAAATCATTTTCAGAGGGAAAGCTGTGCCAAGGGAATGAATTAATATTTGCCACAGGTGTTTTTTAACTTTTGGGGCACTGCAGGATCTTCTTTATTCCCCCACAGCATCAACATTACTGAGTTAGCTTTTAGAGCCTTTGACAAAGGGAAAGTATACAAAGCGTGAGACTAATCCACTGGTGCACAAATAATTTCGTAGTTATTCACCTCCCTTAGAGAATGCTGCTAACAAGCTTCTTCTGCTTATTTGATCCCTGACCTTGTAGCAGCTTTGAACTCACTGCTTTCCTTCCCCCTTGTGTGTATAATGGTATAGTTTGTTACGAGGTTAAAGAGGCAGGTTTGGGAAAGATATGAATTTGATCATCTTTTATAGGGGCTGCTGGTGTGCTAGCAAAGAGTAGGAGGAGGAGGGCTTGTCTCAGCACTACAAAGCTAGTAATTGATTTCACTATTAAAGCAGCACTTTGAATTGTTCAGAAATAAACCGTGCATTGTAGAATGTCTCTAAGTAAAAGTCCCAGTATCCAAGGAGTTGACCACATGGTTAACCTTACGCTTGTACTTCGTTACAGCAAAGTATTCTCATACAGCCTTAAAAGCAAAGACAAATAGAGATTTGTATGAGTGATATATCTATATAAATGTAGAAGCAGAGGAGAGAAGTAACTGGGTGAATTACGGGTGTGGTAAATAGAGCCTATCATCTTTATGTTGCCAGTGCTTACATGCAACATAGTCTTTGTTGGTACGTTTGGTTGCTGCTCACACCAATATGCACCATACTGTTATGACAGTATTAACTGGAAGCTATTATTGCTATTGTAAATAATGCCAAATGGTAGTCAGCTATGCTTTTATTTCCTCTTAAAAATGTGAAGTACTTAGTTATGTCACCACATGCTTTGCTATGTCAAACACTGCACTTATCCTGGAACCTAATAGCTTCAGAGCCAGGTTATATATTATTATTGCTAATGCAGAGTGTGTTTAAGAAATGGTTTAGATATCTGTTGGTACCTAGATTAACATCTAGCACCTGCAAATATTTGCACATTTTACACACATTTGTTGCACTCTACTGTGAGTGCAAGTGGAGACTACTCATGGACACACATAAGGTTAAGGGTCCCCACACTATTTTAATCACTCACTGAACAGTGTTCAGTGAACTTGAGACTCACTATTCACTCCCTTACTCAAAAATATGCTGAAGAAAAAAGAGGGGGCAGGAAAGTGGGTGAGTGCTTCCTATGGATACCCAAGAAGGAAGTGAGGCATCTTGCTATCACCTGCCCTTGGTGGGCAGCCTTGTTTGTACCTACTAAAAGTAGTTCCCCTGACTCCATCAGCCGGAAGCTCACCCCTCGCAGGCCCCTCGGGCTCCTCTGTCCCTCTGCATGTAAGCAACTGCACACTCCAACTCCTGTGTCTTCACAGTATCCTGCTGAGATGCCCATCCCCTGTTTCACTGGACACAGAGAATTTCCAGATCCTCTTCTGCCCAAAGGAGCTTCCCAGTTGCACTGTAGGGTGCAGCTCTGCCATACACACAGCACTTATATTTGTTTATGGAGAAAGCTACTCTAAATTTATTTAACAAAGAACAGAGATTCAAATGATAGCGAGCAGAAATATTGGAAATAAAAGGTTACATATAAAATAAATTCATAACCTGTTCTAGAGCCTCAACTTAACTAACAAGCTGCACTGTTGTCTAATAAGGTAATGCTTACCCAAAGTCCTTCTTGGAGAGTTTTTTGACCAGGATGGTCATAAGATCAAACCCACTAAGAAGTTGTCTCCCCTGATGAAGGATACCAGTGCATCTTTCTGCACCTTTAGACAGTCCTGTGTTCTTCACCTGTAAAACAGGTGTTACTCTCCTTCGCCCCCTCCCACTGTTCACCTCATCCGGTTAGTTTCTTCTCCTGAAGTCCCCACAAGCTCTTAATTAGCATTTGACTCAGTATGGAAATAGACTTCCATTGCAAGACACACAATAGACAATGGTCAACCAAGGAGATAGAGTCTGCTACCTCCTGTCTGGTGGAACTTGTTTTAAGGCATCTCACCCTGCATTTAACGTCAAGGTTTTAAGAATATAATTTCCAAACTATGTATACACACTTTTCCGTACATATTATCCACACATACATTTCACCAAGGCTATGATGAACAATGTGACACAGACTTTCGGTAGAGACTATACGTGATGCTCTTTGGTGAACTAGTATGTAAATACTGGATCCAGGGGATCCCTTATGCACATCTGTGCTTTCTGCCAGTCAGCATTAAGAGGTCCTTGGGTCAGAGTAGGGTTGCATCTGATGACAGGGACTTAAGTGCCATCTTTATAATAAATGCTAACTAATAATAATCATGCTAATTAAGGAGCTTAGCTACTACTTTTCTCAGAAGAAAGACTTCTACTAGGCAAGATGAACTTGCTCTGAAATGCTCGGAGCTCTGAAATGCAGGTCATGTTTCCAGTTTTCCACACCCAGCTCAGTTTTCACTTGGTGATTACACCTGCAGCAGTCTTTGGGAGCTCAGTTCTGCATGGTGCAGAGCACCTTCAATTCACATTGACCACTTAACACCTTTCAGGACTTCACACCACCTTGCAGTATCAAGCCTCAAGTCCGCTGCATTTCCCACCCAATATGGATTATCAACATAAATCTTTCACATGAAGGGAACAGGGAGTAAGTGAACCAGCTATCAGTTTTCAGTGACCAGAGTAACTCTATTTGCTCCTGTACAGAGCCATGTACAGCGGTCTATTCTGAATTATAATGAGTAGAGTTCGTTGAACCATAACCTCTTCCTCCAACTGGGCCTGTGGCCAAATAATTGTCCGATGACCCATCAGCTTCTGTAGGTTACATAAACATTAAGTAGGATGACTGAGGAATCCTCTTAGTATAAACCCAGATCTGATATTTCAATGTTCTGGTTATCAAAAGGAAAAACTCACTGGAAAGTTTAAATGTAATGGAAAGTTAAACATTTAGATGAGGGGGGACCCTACAAGATTTGAAGAATTGCTCATGGGATATCCAGCTCATGTGAGCACCACATTGAGGAGAGTAGGTAATGAAGTGACAAGGGAATTTTTTTCCTCATGGCCACAAGCTTTAGGCAGTATAACTCACAAGTATATTGAAGGTAGACCTACAACAATCTATAATTTGTTTTTATATTATACAAATTGAGGTCTCATTCCCAGTCGATAAGAACGGCCATACTGGGTCAGACCAAGGTCCATCTTGCCCAAGATCCTGTCTTCTGACAGTGGCCAGTGCCAGGTGTCCCAGAGGGAATGAACAGAACAGGTAATCATCAAGTGATCCATCCCCAGTCGCCCATTCCCAGCTTCTGGCGAACAGAGGCTAGGGACACTCCCACCAAAGTTTCAAGGGATACAAGAGACATGGGAGAACATGTAATGTATTAGTATTTGACCAGATCAATTACAGAGTTTGACAATTACTGGCTTGTAAGGGCAAACATAATAGAACAACAAATAGTGGAGGAGATTTCCTTTTTAGTTTTATCTGATGTCCGAAATTTTCAAAAATTTACGAACTTAATTTTTTTTTAAAGTCTGTTTTTACAAAAAACTTATGTTAAATAGAAATGTTTCTGTGAAATGAAAAGAAAAAAATGGAAAAATTAAAAAAATAATAATCCCCCAGAGCCTTTGCAGCTAATATTGCTGCACTATGCTAATGCATCAGAAGCTAATGGTGAAATAGTCCGTAAAATGACTATAAAGAAAAAGGAAAGTGGTTAACAGTGAACAATATTTAAAAATATATGTTCGTAGTCAGAGTTCAGCAAATTCCTCAGACATTTTTTCCAGTTTGAATTTCTAAATAGAACAGTTTAAACTGTGCTCATTTTATAACAAATTGGCTAGTGCACAAAGTATACAAGAAAAATGTTCATGGAAACAGCGGGTGAAGTCCTAGTCCTAGTCCTAGTTCTAAGGAAGACAATAGGAGTTTTACCATTGGATTTCAATGGACACAAGATTTCACCTGAAGAATATTCGCTGAACTATTGGAAATGTTAGCAGAAAGCAAATTTTCAATAGTTAAATCTAAGTAATGGTACCAGAAACCTGATTCTAAGAGTTCTGATCAACCAAGCAGGAAATAGAAACATAGCATGTGAATGGTGTGTCCACCAAACACTAATCGACATAATATTCAAAAGTTGTACTCACGTGACCTGCTTGAATACAATCTTCAGACCAAGAATTATTCACTGGAATACTCTGGCAAATAATTTCAGCCAAGAAAAAAATAAAGGGGAAAAAATTGTAAGCTGCTTATAGAAAATTGGGGTGGGGGGGAGCAAAATTAAAATAAAATTCCTACAGATTATTTGCTCAGCTTTATTATATTAGACAAATGTCCTTATTTTAAGCAAAATAAGTTTTTAAACATTAATATTTCAACTTTATATGAAACTTTTGTATTTTAAAATGCATTTAATAAGCAAGAACACAAAATTGCTAATTAATTAAGCATGTAGGTTGAAGCAGGTAGATACCTGAATTTCATTATTTTTTCAGGTTCATCATTAGTGCAACATTGCTATCCACAAGTAGAAGAAGCAAGTTTGGGTGTAGCTTATATGTAGAATTTTGTTATGGCATTGTTATCTATGAGTCAAACACATAAGGAGACTTTGTAGCAAATTGTGGTACTATGGCTATGTATATAGTTGGCAGAGGAGAGCCATTGTGTACATATATCAGTATATGGATGACATGTTGATATCCTGCTATGGCTCAGTACAATCTAATTTTATTCTGTTCTACTGGTATGTGTCCTCATTTCTTTATACTGTAAACAGAGCATAGCCAAACAATCCTCAAATAGATCATGATATCTTTGAATTTGAGCTATTTATTTTCTTATTTCTTTATGCATGTCATTTGCAGTGTTTTCTTTCATGAGCAACAGCATGATGATACATTTTCTTGCACCATTAATATTTTGAACAATGTCACTCAACGTCAGTATCCCTTTGAAATTAAGTTAAGGAGGTGATTTCGGCTCATTTTTATTTCCTACAAGTAATTTTGTTTGGATTTAGGCTGCAGAGAGAAATAAAGCTAACAGAAACATGAACTTAAGTAGCCTGATTCAAATCATATCCTCCTCCACCCCATCATAGCTATTAATGATCTGTTAGGGAGCTTTTGTTGTCAGTTCCTTGCACTAGACTTTGTGAGCTCTGTAGTCATCTCCCACCTTTGAAATTGGTGAACTATCCAAATGCCAGAAGTAGTTTGATCATTGCAGAGGCTAAAGGAGAGGGACTAGTCTAGCAACCATACTACAGAGGGTTGGTTAACAATGAAAAGCCAGCTGATATTATTGGTTCTTATTGTTTAACTCTTAACCTTTAAAATCCATTATTTTACCAAGTGGAATAATCACAATATTGTTTCTATGATTTGTGATCATCTGAGATCTTTTATCTCCCCAGTTATGCATATTCCCCTGACTTCCCAGGCAGAGTTAGCAGTGGACAGCTAAGCAGCCCAGACTATCAATCTTACGGTTGCCTAGATCTCTCTTGAAGATGTGAGAGAACTACAGTGGGTTATCAGCAGAACTGACATGGTCTACTATGTAAAAACTACATTATGTAATAACTCCACTAAAAACTTCACAGAAGCAATATATTGTTACAGTGTTATATCATGGCAACCATGTGTCTGCACTCTGTGAGATGCTGTCTCTAAAAATAGTCATTGTGACATGAACTGAACTCTATTTTCATAGTTAAGCTACTTAAAGTCTTTCGGAAATCAAGGCAAATGCTTGGGGGAATATCTGGGGTTAACATCACTCCATTCAGCAAAAGGAAACAGATGGTACAGAATGAGAAACTGACTAACCAATTTCTCTTATTAAAACAGATAAATATGATGAGAGATTCAATTGTCCAATGTTAAACAAATATCAGGGCCACGATTTTCAAAAGTGATTGATTTTAGTCCCTCAGTTTTAGAGTGCACCGTTTGAGACCCTTTAGACACCTACAGTGAAATCCTGGATCACTGCAGTCAAAACCAAAACTCCCACTGACTTAAATGGGGCAAGGATTTCACCCCTGATTTCAAAGAGTGGGATTTCAGTACTTTGTGACAGTCAGACCCCTTTAAGGTATCAAGTTGAAAATGTAGGAACCTACAAATCACTAGCCATTTTTGAAAATCTCAGCCATAATTTATATTTAGGCACTATCAGTGATCGTGACATGGGCAGTCATGTCCAGTAGTTACAGCAGAAGTCAGACCTAGTGGTTACAGCAGGAATAGATAGTCTGTAATCAGAGTCGAGACAGCAGAGCAGAGGGTCAGGACCAGGTTACCTGGAATAAGCCAAGGCAGGTGCCAGACTAATACCTTGAGCAGCTGCTGAACTGCTGCTGATGATCTTGATTAAAGAAATACTAAATTCTTAAGGAGCATGATTCAGAATTAATTATTCTGAATAAAACTGACTTCCATGTGTCTACTGGGTGCTAAGCCACTTCTTTAAGTATCTACATATGGATTTAAGTGCCTATCTTTAGGTATCCATTTTTGAAAATTGTTTGTTTGTTGTTTGTTCAGGAAGACAGGTGGCATATGGAGCGCTGGTTAGATTTTGGATGGCACAAAACTTTCCTGTGAACATTTAATTTAAACATCTCTAACAATGATATTGCTAAGTCTTAAGAACTTGATTCTACCTCATAATCCAGTGGCAGTTTGAGAAGATGTGAACATGAACTTATTAAGCTCGTGCTTGCCAAGAGGCAATATCTGACATCATTTACTTTCCTCTGGCAATACAACTACTGACTCCAACTGTACAAGCTATATTTCTTATATCTATTAGGAATGGGTGAACTGGTTTGACTATAAAAAGAGCTGTCCTGATTCTCCAGCCAAACACCTGAACCATTTTTGAAGTCTGAAAAATTGTTGAAATAGGACCAGATAGCAAATTAGCATAGTTATAGATCCAAATGTTCCTATAGTTCAGCGTTTGGATCTTGGTATTTATGTTAGGCCTGTGTTTAGATAGTTTGGGAAACTTTGTTCTCTTCTGATCTCATTGAGCAATTCATTCTAAATAAATATTTAATAATTTAGTATTTCTTTAATCAAATATTAATTTGAGAAGCAATTTAGAGAAGGGAGAAGCTTTAGAATTGTGCGCATCATATTCCTGCCCCATCGTAAGGAAGCTGTGCCTTTTTTAACCTTAACCTAGAGACATCAGGGAGTGTGATGGGTTACTTATTAGGGATAGATGATCCTCAATCTTTGGAGAAGTGTCTGAAGCATAGTGGTACTTTACTTTTTAAACTTAATATAATTGTAAGTAACTTTTCTGAATGCATCAGGGTAAAAATACTAATATCTTGGTCTTTTTGCCTGCTCGTCTAACTAAAACCAGGAAATGTCAAAATGGATACATGAATCCAGCATGAATACCTACTTTTCATCACCATTCCCACCTTGGCAGGTTAGTTCCAGCGATAGCCGTACTATTATTGTCAGAATCACCTTGGAGCTGGGGAGGGAATTAAATAGGAGTTCACAATGCCTAACAGAGCACAAATTCCCAATGAAATTTCACCAGAAGTCTCTGGCCTAAGCAGTGGACTGTACTGTTGAGAGCTAATGATCCCTTGCTCAACCCTCCAAGCTCTATGTAACTCCAGAAAAGGGGATAACAGAACTTGGATGCCTCAATATGCACATATGCTCATGTGGAGTACCCTCTCATGGTTCAAATGGAGAGTACGATCCAGGTGAGAGAGATTAAGTTATTTTCCCAAGGTAACATAACTAGTCTGTGGCAGAGTCAGAGATAAATATCCAGATTTTCTGAATACCAGTCCTAAGCCCCAATCAAAAGACTCTCCTTCCTCTCAACTGTCTTTACTGTAACCTTTCATTTAAGAAATATTTATATATCTATGTTGAAGCCATTTTTGGGAAGCAAGCATTTTCTACTGTGTCTGTAGTAGGCTGCTATGCCTCTTCAATTTGAATGGAAAAATCATATTGTTTACATATTGTATGCCTTACTGTGCATTTTTAAATAATACCATTTTTTTTACTTTTTTCAAGGAGTGAAAAGCTTATTTTAATAATTCACATGCTATAGAAGATCTGCCCCCATGGTGCCAGGTGGGTTGGGAGCAACTGTGTTAGCACAAATGCATTTTGCATTAACATGTCATCAAAGAGTTTGAGAGGAAAGAAGCAATTTATTTTAAGTGTCCATGAACACCTGTGGAGAAACATATGACATCTCTGAATACCAAATAAAGTCATTATGATCAGTGATACTCTAATGAATACCAAATAAATCTGTAATGAGAGAACCCTACGCATTATTTTGATCAATTATGTCACAATACCGAGGGTGTACATCAACACTATTTGTATGCTATGTGCTCCAGACTGACTTTTAATATACAGTTAACATGCTTGTTGGTTTTTGGCTCTGTCATATCACAGACATAGAAATGACTACACTTTTAGACAACTATTTATACAAAGTTTTAAGAACTCCTTTCCATCTTGATGACCTTTCACCTGTTAAAGAAATGGTATTCTTTAAAAAGAAGATGAAAGCAGCACCATGTTATTGTAACTTCTATGAACCCTAAATGCTGTGAACAGTAAACAAACATCTCATGCTAGAGCATAAATGTGTTTCCACAACCGTTGATTTTAATTATGAAAAGAGCAGAGCCTCCTCGTAGGGTAAAAGGTCTGTCTTACAATTCAGTAAGTCAGAGAGATCTCTTTGGTATTGTAATTATAAGACAGGCAGTACAGGTGGGTTGCTAGACAAAGGCCTGGTCTACAGTACGAGTTTATGTTGAATTTAGCAGTGTTAAATCGAATTAACCCTGCACCCGTCCACACAACGAAGCCATTTTTTCAACATAAAGGGCTCTTAAAATTGATTTCTGTACTCCTCCCCGACGAGGGGATTAACGCTGAAATCGACATTGCCGTTTCAAATTAGGGTTAGTGTGGACGCAATTCGACAGTATTGGCGTCTGGGAGCTATCCCACAGTGTACCATTGTGACCACTCTGGACAGCACTCTGAACTCAGATGCACTGGCCAGGTGTACAGCAAAAGCCCCGGGGAACTTCTGAATCTCATTTCCTGTTTGGCCAGGCGAGCTCATCAGCACAGGTAACCATGCAGTCCCAGAATCGAAAAAGAGCTCCAGCATGGACCGAATGGGAGGTACTGGATCTGATCACTGGATGGGGAGACGAATTGGTGCTATCAGAACTACATTCCAAAAGTCGAAATGCCAAAACATTTCAAAAAATCTCCAAGGCCATGATGGACAGAGGCTACAGCAGGGACGTAACACAGTGCCACGTGAAACTTAAGGAGCTCAGACAAGCGTACCAGAAAACCAAAGAATCAAACGGATGCTCCGGGACAGAGTCCCAGACATGCTACTTCTACGCTGAGCTGCATGCAATTCTAAGGGTGGCCGCCACACTACCCCACCCCTGTCTGTGGACTCCAACGTTGGGGTACTCTCCACCTTGCCTGAGGATTTTGTGGACGGGGAAGATGAGGAGGAGGACGACGAGCTTGAGGAGAGCACACAGCACACCATTCTCGCCAACAGCCAGGATCTTTTTATCACCCTGACTGAAATACCCTCCCAACCCAACCAAGCCGGAAAAGGGACCTCTGGTGAGTGTACCTTTTTAAATATAATACATGTTTTAAAAGCAAGCGTTTTTTAATGATTAATTTGCCCTGATGACTTGGGATATATTCGTGGCCAGTACAGCTACTGGAAAAGTCTGTTAATGTGTGGGGGGATGGAGCGGAAATCCTCCAGGGACATCTCAGTGAAGCTCTCCTGGAGGTACTCTAAAAAGCCTTTGCAGAAGGTTTCTGGGGAGAGCAGCCTTATTCTGTCCTCCATGGTAGGACACTTTACCACGCCATGCTAGTAGCAAGTAATCTGGTATCATTGCATGACCACGCCTGGCAGCGTATGGTCCTGGTGTTTCCTGGCATTCAAGCAACATCCGTTCTTTATCTCTCTGTGTTATCCTCAGGAGAGTGATATTGTTCATGGTAACCTGGTTGAAATATGGGAATTTAATTAAGGGGACATTCAGAGGTGTCTGTTCCCACTTGGCTGTTTGCCTGTGGCTGAAAAGAAATCCTCCCCACAGTTAGCCAAGCGGGGGGGGGGGGGGGGCGGTTGGGGCATTGGCGCTGAAAAACGCACACATGATGAAGTGTTCTCTGAGCTCATGCAGTCGTTCGGCATGGACAGAGCTCAGCAGAATGTGTGGAGGGACACAGTAGTACAGTACAGGAAAACGGCCAATGAACATGAGGACAGGAGGGACGATTGAGATGAGAGGTGGCAGCAGGAAGATCAGAGGAGGCAGAATGCAACGCTGGGGCTACTGCTGGATCAAACAGACATGCTCCCGTGTCTGGTGGAGGTTCAGGAACGGCAGCAGGATCACAGACTGCCACTGCAGCCCCTGTTTAACCACCCTCCCTCCTCCCCAAGTTCCATAGCTTCCTCACCCAGATGCCCAAGAATGTTGGGAGGGGGAGGCTCCGGGCACACAACCACTCCACCCCAGTGGACAGCCCAAGCAACAGAAGGCTCATTCAACAAGTTTTGAAGTGGCCTTTTCCTTCCCTCCTACCCTCCTCCCACACCCCACCTGGGCTACCTTGTGAGTTATCTCCCTATTTTTATAATCAATTAATAAAGAATACGTGGTTTTTAAATGATAGTGACTTTATTTCCTTTGCAAGCAAGCTATGATCGAAGGGGGGAGGGTGGGTGGTTTATAGGGAATTAGAGTCAACCAAGGGGGCGGGGTTTCACCAAGGAGAAACAAACAGAAGTGTCACATGGTACCCTGGCCAGTCATGAAACTGACTTTCAAAGCTTCTCTGATGCGTAGCGCTTCCTGCTGTGCTCTTCTAATCGCCCTGGTGTTTGGCTGTGCGTATTCAGCGGCCAGGAGATTTGCCTCAACCTCCCACCCCACCATAAACGTCTCCCCCTTACTCTCACAGAGATTGTGGAGCACACAGCAAGCAGCAATAACAATGGGAAGATTGGTTTCACTGAGGTCTGAGCGAGTCAGTAAACTGCACCAGCCACCCTTTAAATGTCCAAATGCGCACACTACCACCATTCTGTACTTGCTCAGCCTATAGCTGAACAGCATCTTACTACTGTCCAGGGTGCCTGTGTACGGCTTCATGAGCCATGGCATTAAGGGGTAGGCTGGGTCCCAAGGATAACTATAGGTATTTCAACATCCCCAACAGTTATTTTCTGGCACTACACAAGTCTGAGATTTGGAGACAGGATTCAACCCTTTTCTCTGCTTATTCAGTGTTGTCAGCCCACATGAGGAAGCTTTCCTTTTTCTCCAGTTACTGTTGATATTTAGAATCATTAGCCCTTTTGTCTTAACTCTTCTTCTAGTTACTTCTCTTTGTTTTCAAACCAATCCCACCCAGGCACCTTTTTCAAATCCGCTACACTATCAAAGTTCGAAGAGTTTAATAATCTGACTTCTTTAGAAAAAGGGAGAGAGACTTTTTTTAGTCAGCTGCTTTTGCTTTTAGATCTTAGTTGCATACAAGGCTTCTCTTTTATAATTGTGACTGAGCAACATCACCGGTCCCAGGGTGGAATCAGACTTTCACAACCAATACTAGGCTAAGTGTCACCACCTGCAATTCAATTCCTAAATCTGCCTGGGGAATGGGGAGAAGATGATGCATATTTGAAACCTGAACTTGTAAACTGCAAAAAGGAGAGGAAAATCCAGTGATATAAGGCCACAGTGTAAACCTGTCTTCTGTGCTTTTTGTGCTATTTATTGCACAATTCCATAACTGCAGATTTTTCCAGGGCTTTCACCCCTTCCTGCAGAATTGGCCTCCAGAATCTCATCCTGAATTTAAAAATAATTCTGTTTCTAGCCTTTTTTGGCTGGGAAGGAAACTTATAATAAATCGAACAAATCTAAACAGATATAATTTGGAAAGTGAGGCAGGCTCCACTTTAAGTGTAAATATCAATATTGTTAACTATTTCAGAGCTGATTGTTTTAGTAGAAACATACAGCTAACATATTTATCCCCCCCAATTTCCATCTCTGCTTTTCCAAGTGGCAAAAGCCTCATTTGTCCCTACCAACTGATAAACTCTTCTTGACCCCCACCCACAAAAATTTTGCGATGCAATTACGTGTCGGCAAAAGTCGACGACACACCGAAACATAGGGAGAGTAAATAAATTGAATTTAATCTCACTATCAATATGATAGGAGTGCCCTTGTGGTGGTATCATTCATTTCCATATTCACTTCAGCAAAAACTTATGTTTTAAAGTTTAAGTGAATTTGCAGTCTGCCACTTTACAGCACCACAGAAACTAAGCAACTTGCCATAGAATTTAGGTCCAGTTTGCCATGGAGTAAACAGGGGGATTGTCCATGATGTACATCTGAAAACACTTGATATTTTACAGGTTCCAAGGTCAGATGGGACCATTGCGATCATCTAGTCAGACCTCCTGCGTAACACGGACCAGAGAACTTCCCCCAAATAATTCCTTGAGCATATTTTAGTAAAACATCCCATCTCATTAACCTGTGTTAAAAAAAGAAAATAAATGTGTTTGTAAGCTGATGGCACAGTAATCTAATATTCTTACACCACGCACACACACAGATAGAATGTATATATCTAAATATATAGATATAAAAATGTATTGTATTTTTAAATTCAATATACCTAGCACTACCAATGTTGAAGTATGAACAATGTGTACCAGTACACAACACAATGCTGGTAAAGGTGTAATGTTTTTCTTGTTATTTATCGCTTTTAAAAAGAATTCTGTATTGGCAGATTTTGGATCAGGTGACCAAGCTGACCTCAGACCCTGCTGAGCCAGGGACAGAGTGAAAAATCAAGGTCATTTTTCAGCCTGTGTTAACTAGAATGTCAATTACTCTTTTGCTCCACCACAAAGCAGTCAGAGAGCGTTAGTGCACAGGCTCAGATATGAGCACACACACAGGGACAGCCTCAAGATATAGTCAGCTGGCTGACTGTACATACACGCCTCTCTACCCCTGTTGTTAGTCAATTTGACACTCTACGAGTTGGGGTCCCCACACTGGCTTTGAATAGTTAAATCAAAACCACTCATTTACACTTATTTAATCACGTTATTTGTTCAAGGAGTCTAGGCAGTTTACTTTATTCCACAGATAAAAATCTTAGTTTTTTTACTGGATATGCTTTACCTATGCAAGAACTTTGTTTCTGCTTATCCAAAGTGTTGTGTCATATTCACTTTAAGCATCAGCCTGGATAAAACCAGAGCACAATCTCATACACAGATCAGATCTTTTCAAAGCATACACAAATCACATCTTTTCTAGAGGTAAACAGTTTAAAAATTACCAGCAACTTTACAAACCATTAATTCGAAAGCTACTTAGCTACTATGAACAATTACTCACCCTGTCGTATGGATCACTGCTGCATCACAAACACCCCTTGGACTTGCTGCACAAATGCAGCTGCCCAATCATCTCTCAGTTACTTTGGCAGAGGAAAAAGGGCAAAAAAAAGAGGTATATTTTATTGCCTTGCCCCAAAATATACCATGGGACACTAATGCTAACACTAAATCTCATCAAACAGAGCTACCACACTTACTTATTATTTTGAAATCAACCTTGCTCGGAGCTGGGGTAATGAAAGCATAACCCTTTAACCGTGGCAATGAAAGCTAAAGACCACTGCATACCTGTAGAGTATAAAAGGCAAACCCTGATTTTCACCAGTTGAGTTTCCCTTGGTTTCAAGCAGAGGTAATCAATCTCCACTGTTAAAACACAAAAACAAAACCAAACAAAAATCTCAGCTTTTCTTGCTAAGGACAATGGTTGCTCATCTAAGGGCAAATCCCCAATGTAGACAAGACCATGAAAGAGATCTCAGATTAGTGCTCAGTAAAGTTGATTAAAGAACATTGTACAGATTTCTATTGATTTAAATGAATTTTGGATTGGGCCTGGAATCTTGAAGTATCTCATTGATTATCTTGGAGTTTTTCATAGCACGTTTACCCCACCAGCCAGCTAGGGCTTGTCCCGGGATTATTTTTAAAGATATTTCTTAACTGAAGCATTTCTATTTCTCAGTGCAAATAATAAATAATAATTATAATAGTGTCAGATAATTGCTACTCCCTTAAGTCTTTCTTTAAAAAAGTTAGTAGTCAGAGTCTTTTTACTAATTCAGTACAGTTCATTTGTGATTATTGTCTGCAATTATTTTTTGTAACAATTTCTTACCAAATCCCATAAGATAGTGATTAAAACTTGAAAGCTTTAAAAGAAAGTAACTGCTAAAAAGGAAAGAAAGAAAGTTTAGCCAATTGCTTTGGGCTCTAACTGCTTAGATTTTTCCCCTCGTCATCTTCCCTCAGGTCTATTCCTTCACAAGTGCTTGCGGACTCGGGGGGAAACCTTTCAGGCTTTCTTAAAGAACAGTCTTGTTCAAAATAATTGGGTGTTTGAATTCAAACACCCCAAATGCCATTTTAAGTGTACATTGCCCTGAATTGTATTTCCTCCAAATCCTTGTCCAGTTTAGCTGCATGTGAAATACATTGGGTGAAGTCACTAGGGCAAAACTCATTGCCCGAATCCTTGGGGCCAAACTCCCATTGCTTTCAACTGGTCCAGAACATCACTCATTGGATCTAAAGGCCTAATTCGGTACACAAACAAGTGTATGCGACTAGCCGTACTGAATCCTGTGAGGCTATTCATGTGCCTGAAGTTATTATTGTGATTAAGTGTTTGTAAGATGGAGGCCTTAATTTATAGTACAGAAGTTCAAAGTAAACATTAACAAAGAACCCATTACTGTAAACTGCTGAGCAATTCCTACAAAGTACTGATCATCCTCAACTCTCTTTAACTTCAGTCGAAGTTGAAGGCATACATACATAGCAAGCTGAGGTCTCAAAATTCCAGCAAGTTATAAAATATACTTCTTTTGCTTCTGACCAACAACCCCAAAGGGGGCCTGATACAGCCTACTCAACTCAGGACCCATCTGAAATCCAATTCCATCCATCTCTACAATAGTAGTCTCATTAATTTCAGGTATCAGTTAAATCCAAGTATTTAATAATGATATAGTGTGTGTAAGAATAATTCGAAAACTACTTTTCACTGACAGGGATAAAATGGAACCTAAAAAGGTATTATGCGGGGAAACACATTTATTCTGTTCTGACTAATTCTCTGAAGTGTATTGTAAAAGAGAGTGCAAATTCTAACTACAAGAACTATTTTGGAACATATATGTAACAGATTGACCACCAAAAAGGATTATGTAACAAAATGTTAGTAAAAGATTTTTTTAATCAGTACTGGATCCTTAAATGCAAACCCCTTTGAAGTACGAGGGCTAGAGGGGAGTTAGGCAGTTTGAATTCAGATTCTCACATTTTTTCCCCACTCAGAGTTGGGGTCAGCTCCAAAACATGAATGTGCCCGTCCTCTGTTTCTGATCCTCATGCCAACAAAAGTCTCATGAGAACAGCTGATCTCTCAGAATGTCAGTTCCAGTTGCAGAAGTTATTAGTGCTGCTGTCACTGATACACCCACTGAGGTCTTATCTGGGAGAACTTTACATGGCGGATACAGGAGCAACTGACATTAACCAAATATTTACTGTCACAGCCCACCGATAGACAAAGAGCACTGTGACTTTCAAGGAGAGAAATGGAAGACAAATGACCATAATGCTGCACGCCAGGGATTCTAGAGCCCAAGATTAGTAGAAAGCTGAGACAAAGGAATAGGTCTTGTTACAGATTCTAAAAGTTGCCAGGTTCAAGCTTAAACGTGGATCTGGCTGCAGGTGATTCCAGAGATGAGGACTAACCAATGAGGTAGCTCTGCCCTTGGTTGCAGTGAAGTTGCCATCGGTAGAGATAGCTTGAGCACACCTAAGAAACGTAGCTGGTGTGGCTGGGTCATGGAGTCTGTAGGTAACTTGGACTTTGACCAATTAGGGCTTTGTACATGATATACAGAAATGGACTGGCAGTGAGTGCTAAGTGTAGAACACAGATAAAATACTTTCTCCCATGTACCCTGTTGCACATGGTGAGCAGCTGAATTCTATACTATTAGTCTTTCTTAGAGGTAACAAAAGAGTGTAGGAAACTCATTGACATGCACATCTTCTAACCAGCCACACTTTTTAAAAAATATATGTTTGGCCACTTATTCAATCTGTATATAGGTGCAATAATAAAATGCTTCCATGCAAATAAGGGTCACATCCATTTTATTAATCTTAAACCAACTTGCTTGCATACAATCTCCGCTAGACATTTGGAGACTATGGTGATGCCTACATCTGGGTGCAATGATAAAGACGTATAGAGCTGAGTGTTATCATATTGACCTCTGTGTTGTCTCAAGATGACTTCACATAAATATTGAACAACCAGACTGAGCCCCACTGAGAGCTGTTAGAAGGGAGCAGCAGTTGCACATCACCATCCTCAGGGACTGCTGTGCAAAGACTGAGCAGAACCATTTGAGGAAAATTTTGCCCTCACCTACCAGATTCCAAAGTTGTGTCAATAGAATTTCATGAACGATGTTACTGAAAATCTTTTATCAATTTCCTACATCACTGAGGACATTTTGGGGCCCTTAGCAGATTGTAGCCACTGAGATCAATAGGATTTTCATGCCACTCTGAAGACTGAATGAATGGGGTGCAAGGTACATGAGTATACTAGATAATGCCAGAGCTAAACTACCATATTTTCAATAAATCTTTCCCAGAAAAGTTTTGGGAAGCTGAGCAATAGCTGTCAAGGATATTGGTTCCTACAACTGGTTCCTTATGTAAGGGCCAAGCTTGAGAACTGATCAAACACACACCAAGAAATGTGAACCAAATCCTTTAAGAATATTAGAGCAGCCATACTGAGTCAGACCAATGATCCATCTAGTCCAGTACTCTGTCTTCCAACCTTGGCCAATGCCTGATGCTTCTGAGGCATTGAACAGAACAGGGCAATTATCAAGCTATCCATCCTCTGTTGTCTAGTCCCAGCATCTGATAGTCAAGAGGCTTAGGGACACCCAGAGCATGGAGTGACATCCCTGATCATCTTGGCTAACAACCATTGATGGACCTATCCCCCATGAACTTATCTAGTTCTGTTTTTAACCCAATTATAGTTTTGGCCTTCACAACATTCATATGGCAATGAGTTCCAAAGATTGTGCTTTGTGTGAAGTAGTATTTCCTTATGTTTGTTTTAAACATGCTGCTCATTAATTTCATCGTGTAGCTGGCCAGATGTGTAATATGGTACTATTATGAGAGGAGAATCCTTTTTGAACCTAGAATGAGGATTGGTAGCCCCTCTGATTTCTATCCTAGCTACTGTGCCTTCAGATACTATACTTATTCAGACATATCTAACCCTTGTCCCTGTTATGTGAAGGATTAAATAACACTTTCTTATTTGCTTTCTCCATACCATTCATGATTTTGTAGAATTCTATCATATCCCCCCTTAGTTATCTCTTTCCCAGGATGAACAGTCCCAGTCTTGTTCCATACACCTAATAATCTTTGTTACCTTCTCTGTACTTTCCCCCATTTTTATTTTATTTTGGGTTGGGTTGGTTTTTTTCAGATGGGATGACCAGATCTGCATGCAATATTCAAGGTCTGGGCATACCATGGATTTATATAGTGGAATTATGATATTCTATCTTATTATGTATCCCTTTCCTAATGGTTCCTAACATTGTTAGCTATTTTGACTGCCATTGCACTTTGAGGGGACGTTTTCAGTGAACTATCCACAATGACTCTAAGATATCTTTCTTGAGTGGTAACAGCTAATTTAGACCCCATCATATTTAAAAATAGTTGGGATTTGTTTTCCAATGTGCATTACTTTGCATTTGACACTGAATTTCATCTGTCAATTTGTTACCCAGTCACCCCGTGTAGTGAGATCCCTTTGTTAACATCTCACAGTCTGCTTTTGACTTAACTATACTGGGTAATTTTGCATCGTCTGCAAACTTTATCACCTCACTGTTTACCCCCAGATCCTTTGGGAAGATGTTGAACAGAACTGGTCCCACTACAGATCCTCGAGGAACCCGATATATGCCTCTCCACTGTGAAAACTGCCCATTTATTCTTACCCTTTGTTTCCTATCTTTTAACCAATATCTGATCCATGAAGAACCTTCCCTCTAATCCCATGAATGCTAACTTTGCTTAAGAACCTTTAATGAGGAACTTTTAAAAAAAAATTGGCATTATATTAGCCATCTTCCAGTTATTCTTAATCATCCTTATGCAACTATTCCAACACTGCTTTACTTCAGTAATAACTTCAAAAAATTGGTTAGTCTCTAGGTGCCACAAGTACTCCTTTTCTTTTTTCAAAAAAGAGTGAAAGACAGATTAGATATGTCTGAATAAGTATAGTATCTGAAGGCACAGTAGCTAGGATAGAAATTGGAGGGGCTACCAATCCTCATTCTAGGTTCAAAAAGGATTCTCCTCTCATAATAGTACCGTATTACACATCTGGCCAGCTACACGGAAACTGGGGGTGTTCATTTTGTGAAAAAAATCTGATTTTGATTTCTGTCACAGTCAGGATACTGGAATAGAGAGTCTGTACTAGTATGGCAAGTCCTTTGCAATCTATTCAGTGTATAGGTTCAGTGCAATACTTGGTGACATTTCTGACAGAGACATTTCAGACATTTCTCACCTTGAGAGATTACTCACCTTACTCCATACCCCCCTCCCCAATTAAACTAGAGTTGATGGACTGACATCTCATTTCCTTTATGTTGTTCCTTGATGGTGAACAAGAGGCTGCATTGATTCCACCAAAAACCTAAATTACGGCTGCTTGTTGCCCACAGGAACATGCCAGAAAACCTGTCAGTGGAGTGGAGATATGAATCTAACTCTGCAGGCTGCTTGAGAAAGATGGCATCAAGGGACATTCCAGCACGAGTCCCAAGGCATGATCTATACACTTGTTCACATTTGCCCAATGCCTTGGTAAAAGCATCTATGTTGTTGTCCCACACAGCTCATTTAGAAATAAAATGTGTTTGGGGCTGTGTTCTGGTCAGAATATAAGTACTCTTTAATGCTGTGCATCTGGTTTTACGGCCAAATAGCACAACACCTAAAGTTGTGCATTGATTTTATTTTACCATAATTTCATAAAACTTAATTTTAACTGTTTTCTCTTCAAACGCTATTAGTGTTTACATCTGGCACAGTTATGAGTATATTACATCGTCCAGAGCAAGTCGTTTTCTGTGTCAAGTTATTCTTGTGTGGCGTCTATCAGTTTATTTTAATTGATGGTTGAGATTCAGGAGGCTGACACTTTAAATAGAAATCAGCTGCAGGCTGTCCTGGGTCAAAATTTGTATGCTGAATCACAATGAAAAGTTTCGACTGTGTCTTTTTTGGTTGGGATGGATGAACTTTTTAACTAGCCAGGAGGGGATTCATTTTATGGCAGAATTTTGATAAACAGGAGTTATTTCAGTGAATACTCCAGTACTTTCCCGTGCATTGCTAGGGCTGTCCACTTCGGGGGCTGTGCTAGCTGCTTGTGCAGTTCCTCGCAGGCCCAGAGAATGTTGTGCCAAGAGGGGAATGCTTGAGGAACAAGACAGGCATCTCATCCTACTGGCCCCAGAGTTGGAGGCAGCATTATACCTCCCGGGCTAGTGGTAGAATGCAAGACGTGCTTCCCAAAACCCATCTATCCAGAGCCTCTCATGGCCATAGTCTGGACAGCAATTGGCATCTGTAATTCTCAGTCTCCACTACCCAGGACAATTTCATCTTGGGTTTAGGGTGCCTCCCAGAGTCATTGATATCAGACACATTCACTTTGATCCTTAGATTGCAAGGCCATAGGTGACCACTGTGATCATTTAGTCTAACCGCATGTTTTACACAGACCATAGAACTTCCCTCAAAATAATTGCTTTCGATCTACCACATCGCTTTCAAAAAAATCCAGTCAAGATTATCAGTCATGAAAATCCACCATGACCACTAGTAAATTGTTCCAATAGTTAATTACCCTCAGCCAGGGATCGAGTGGGATTCAACCCTCAATAAAGCCATTTCATTATTATAATCTTTTGTTTGCTTTGCACAAATCATTGCAAGCAATGTTAATGGATTTGAAAGTGAGTCATCTACAGTTGAAAATGGATACAAGTGACACATTCCAGATATGAAGTAGTATGAAATCAGAACAGTAGATTAATGCTGGGGCAGATTCAAACCCCATTGCATGGATGTAACTCAAGGCATAGTTTTGTCCTTAGAACTGTATTCTCCCTAGATATACAGCATAAACTCCCAGTAATTTTTAATGGGAGTTGTGTGTATATTAAGCAAGAATAAATTTAGATTAAAATACTGTGAATGGAATCATTCTGGTTTCTTTTTTGTGAAAAAGTTCTGAAAGCTTCCCCCTCTTCCTCCATACCCTTTCACAGTTTATTTGTAATTTTTAAAAAATAGCACATAGCTAGGAATTAACCACAAGAGATAGAGTATCTTTCAACAATTTTACAAGTAAAGTGGGAGAGTGAAGATTTGAGAGAAACAGCTCAGCAACATAAAGATTAACCAGAGCTCAAGAGAAGACTTTTTTTTTAAAACTGGTGGCTGCTTATTCTGACCCTTTTTGGACTATTACAGAACATTCTACTTTAAGACTTTTTCTATTTTAAGGAAAGAATCTTGTTCTGTAAGGTCCAGACTCAATTAAAATGATTTTGGCTGTTCTGTGAAACTATTTAATCTTTTTGCCACTGCGCTGACCTACACGGGGAAAGATGGCAAAGATACATCTTAGCTTCAATACTTATTCATATAACACAGCCTCAGCAGTCAATTTCTAACAGATCCTCTGACAGAAAGGCCTTTTACAATATGCTTTATCATTTAATAGCCAAAGTAGGAAAGAGGACTGGACAGCCCCTCTTTCCTACTTTCCACAAGGTCTGAACCTCATGAGTAACTCTAAATGCTCCTTATACCAATGCCCCTGACACAGGAGATCTTGAAAGAAAGACTTACACATTAGAGAAAGATTGAGAGGATAAAAATTACTATACAAAGAATCTTATTTGGCTATTATTTAATTCTCCATTTTATATTATGACTAATACTAGTGTGCAAATAAAGGCTTTCTAAATCCAAACCCAGTTTCACCTTCTTGTTTTGCAGAAAAGTTATCAATTTACTTGTACCAGGATGACCATGTGGTCAAAGCACTGGACTGAGCATCAAGAAATCTAGGTTCTATTCCCAGCTCAGTCATAGGCTTCTTTTGTAATCTTGAGCTAGTCAAGTTAGGTTCTAACATTTGAATGTCCCAAGTTTTGCATGCCTAACTTGGGGCTGCTATGGCACCATCTTCAGAGGACAGAAGCACCCACAATATTTGAAAATAAAATCTATCAATTTTGAAAGATTCCCACTATGTGAATAAGCAGCCCAATCTAAATTGGTAGTGCAAAACACAAAACAAAGCCATTTTGAAGACACACACACTTTCTTAAAAGATTTTTGGGAAAATTATTGAATGAGAAATTTTTAAAAGTGTTCTTGTGAAAAAATCTATTATGAAAAATTGAATTTGGTTGAATTTTTACATTTGGAAATTTACAGTGTTTGCATTAGAAGCAATGGTAAACACACAGCAAAATGAAAATTTGAGTTTGTTGAAATTCCAGTTCTCCATTCCTCCCCCCTCAGATATAATGTTGTCAATTCCCTTTAATGGCAGCTAAGGGCACTTAGTACCTCATATGAATGAGCCATTACACATCTAGCCTATCATGAAATGCTGTTCGTGAAAGGAAAAATTCTTTCCTTGATTTAAGATTCTGTGATGATCACTTTATGCCCTGAAGCATGGGATTAACTTCACACCTGTGAAAAAATAAATGTACTAAAAATATAAAATTGGTCATAAAACTATCCAATCTTTCAAAATCTTCCACAATATTTGATTTGCTGCCCTCCTACAGTAGTGAGTTCCTCTTTGAATTAAATATTATAGTTGATTTGTATAATAGCATATAACTAGAATAAGGGCAAAACAAATTAACTAATGGGCACCAATTTCAAGTGAGCCCCTTTGAACTCATGCTATAAGAAGGATGAAAAGGAGCAACTGATCAGTTATCCAAGATAATCCTATAAAATTTGTGAAATATGAAGAGATTTTTCAAGCCACTATAATAAAACCACAAACACAACATGCATAGTTTTGGTTATTCTGGTTCGTTTAACTTTCCAACCTAACAATTTACTTTAATGGAACTTTCCCCACCATCACATAAACACCCAAAAGAATTCCTGCTAACTTCCCCCACTCCACCGCACACTGTCTATAACAGAAAGTTATTCCTTTATTCACAGCATAGAACAACAAATGAACCTGAGCTGAATTTATGATCACCACTCCCCTACCCCATCTTAGAAGCAGCGTAATTAAAAATATTGCTTTGCTTGTTTTATCTTTGTTGTTTCCAGTGTTGTTTAGAAGTCTCATGTGAGGTTTGTATTCCTGGATTTTAAAAAAGAGTGACCCTGCATCATCAGAAAAAATGAGCTCCGGATGGATTAATGGACAAAGCAGTAGCCTTTCCCCTCTGAGCACAAGTTGTCATGCTAGGTCAAGAACAGAAATGGTCAACAGGATTTCCCAACACAAAACCACTACCCAGTTAGAAGTTTTTTTCTTACAAAAAGCCAAAAGACTGAGCTAGTAAATGCTACTGAATTACTTTTTATTGCTAGAGATAGTAGTCCTGGCCAGTCAGGGCAATATTTATTGGTGTGGACAAGATGTGGAAACTTGTATTACAGGCATCCAACTATTTTTGGCTTTTTCATAAACAAGGAAGAGTTATCTGGCATTCTATTATCTTAACTTTGCTCAGACAATGTACTCAATCTATTTGAGCACAAGACTATTCACAACCCCAAAGGGCTCCTAAGCCAATCAGTAGATATCATGTATTGTTGGTTATATTTAAAGCTGTGTGAATGGAAACAAATAAAAAATAGTGAACAAACTGAATCTTCACCCACAACTTGAACCAAATGTTAACCAAATGTTTTAAGTTTTGAAAAGTTCAGTTGATTTTTCCACCTTACTTTTCAAGTTCGCACTTCAATCAGATGATTTAAAAAAAACAAAAAGTCAAAATATTTTCTCATCATCCAGCTACATCCCCAAATCTTTGGGCATTTAAAGTAATAATTTCAGAAGTACAGAATAAAATAAAGTTACCAAATTCTAAAGTTTTGGGGTAGTGAGAGTAAGGATGTGCATTTGAACTCTTTGGTAATTTATGAATGCTAGCTCCCTATCCATGAAAGTGTCATGATTCTTGGATTTATATCAAAATCCCCACTGTTTGGTTGACCTACTGGAGTTGGCACCATACACAACATCATGGACTTGAATGCTCAGTAGGTATGCGACTTGGTGTGTACTGTGGAAGTAATATACACATTCTGCATTATGGATCGATATTAGAGAATGCATTCTACTGTTACTATGTTTTAACTACAGTGCTACTCCTGCATAGGAGGCAACTATCCTACACCTGCAGGCAGATGAACTAGATAACTCAACAGTCTTTTCTAGCTCTAATCTACAGGCCAAATTCAGCCTGGAGCAAATGGTTGCAACTCCCATACATATATCTGGGCCAAGTTTACTATTGATAAAGTGGCATAAGTTACACATGTAAACTTATAATAAAAAGGTGCAAGTGTCAAGTTAATGTAAAGTAACTTAAATTAATTTGGCATTTAGTGGGTGTCCAAAACAAGTGAAATGTACCCCAAGAGAATGAAAACAAGTATTTAGCAAGAAAAGCAATTAACAGCATCGCAGAAGATAAAAGAGCCGCTTTCTGCAAGTTTAACTTATTCCTGCATCATTCATAACACTCCAGTCGTCAGCAAGCACAACTCTAAATTCAATAATTGAATTGTGGCAAGCTAAACCAGGAACTTTCACAACACAAAAGTCAAAATAAGTTGTCTTTTGCTTCACAGACCCACTGAATGTCAAACTGGTGCAAGTTCACCTGAACAGGAAAGAAAAACCACACAGCACTCTCCTGAAATAAATTACAAAAAGTCCAGGCTTCAGCCCTTAAATTAGGGAAGTTTAGAGGAATCCCCCCTTCTGAACCCTGAGACTCCTATAACATTGTGAATAATTTCTACTATAGTGCATGAGTGACATAAAAGTTACTGAAGGAACTGCTGCTTTTCAAAGAATCAGAAATTATGGTTGGGGGGGAAATAGACCTATTTGAGTAGGTCACCTTGGCCATCCCTCTGCTAATGCATAATTGTTCCCTGCAGTAATATCCTACAAGAGACAAGACAGATACTAGTTCAGTATGAGACTCCAAAAATAGTAATCATTCTGCTGAAAATCTAATGTGTATATTTATTAGAACTGGTCAAAAAATTCCTGTCCAAACATTTGTTCAACAGAAAATGAATTTTCATCCAAGCAGAACTTTTATGCAAAAAATATTTGTTTTGGTTGGAATTGAAGGGTTTTGTTGAAAAACTGAAAACTTAATACACGTTTCAGTTTTCAGCTACCAAAAGCTCAAAATTAAATAAAAATTTAAAAAGTATGTTCTTGAAATTCTTCATAGGAAACAAAGTCATTTCCTAACCAGCTCCACTAGGTACTTATAGCTATATCACAATACTATGAATAAAATAGTATGGGGTCATGCAAATAAAGGCTATTATAATGCATATGCACAAGGGGGCCAAATTTAGATTGCCTACTGCCAAGCCCCCTTTTGCTGCTTCCCCACAGCCTGTGCTTAACATAGGTTCCCCTCAGTTCTCAAGCTTCTCCTTTCTCTTCTGGACTAACCACTCGTCTGCCCACACAAGCTCCCCTGAAGTGTTTTTAACCTGACTCTACCTCAGGCCCTCCCCCACAGGAGCCTAATATGTTCCCTGTGGATCCTCCCACCTGGCTTCTTGCTTGTTTAAGCTGCACCCCCAGGAGCTTGAACTACTCTGAGAGAGTTTCTCTCCACAAGAGAATCCTGCTCTATCTGCAATCTCCCCCTGCTGAGTTCCCTCACCTTCCTTCTAAAAACGTTACCTACCTTTGCCCTCTCTGGCCAGGAGGCAGTAAATCACGGGAGCATTGATTGGCTCTTAACCCCCTTGACTAACAGGTGATGGGAACAAACCCTATCACATCACAGTCTTGTTCAGCTACAGGTTGGAGCATGCCCACTGTAGACAGAATCTTTGGGGAATTGAGCTGCTAAAATCTAAGAGCTCCCTGCTGAGCTTGTGTGAATGATAATTTTTTCAAAGGTTTATAACTTGCCTAATTTAGGCAATTTTCCTGGGGATAGAAAAAAGGCACATCTGTGACACAAAGGCCACCCCCTGCCAAATTTCAAGTTCCTGCTCCAAAGCAAAGGTCACTAAAGCTTTTTCAAGGAAAGGTCACCAGAATTTTTTAACATGGGCAAAAAAACCTTAGTTCAGCCATTTCTGAGAATGAGGGTAGGGGAAACTGTTCTGACTGAAATTTCAACCCTCCTCTACCCACCAGAAATCAGCCTGAGGCAGATACCTAAGCAGTAAGTTTGGAAAAGTTATAAGCAGCTGAAAATAAAGTCTTTTAACTAGGAAGTGTTAGGCAACCTTAAAAACAGGGCTGGTTGCCCTGCCTATAGTGGTTACATCTGTCACCGTTTCATAGATCTTTAAGATGATGTGTTGACAAGGCAGCACTGCGGATGGAAAGAGCAGCCAGAATAAGATAGGATTTTGGACATTCTTTTGTGAATTACACTTTCTGACACTATGGAGTAGATCTCTATTGGAGACCAGCTGATGAATTAAATTTAGATCCTCACAGATTACATTGCATACAGAGGCCTGAAACCTTACCCGTCATCCCTTTACTTTTGTGAGTCTACTCCTCTTTACTTGCCCAGCCACAAAATGGTCCTGTGAAAAAGTAAGCTAAATTTCCTTCAAAAGTATCAAATTGTCACATTAATTGATGCATTAACATTTCAGACTTATGGTTTAAAGTGTCATTCTTAGGATAGGCTACTGTCAGCACATCGAGGCTGAATATCCATTCACAGGAGAGGAAGGAAAAAATAAATTAAAAGTTCAGTCATTTCATGTCACCCTGTCTCTGCAATCACTGACCTTAACGGAGAATCATGCCTCCAATTATTTTGATAAGTCTACTTTTACCTTTATAGAATTATAACCATAGCAACTTTATCTCTCCATAACAGGAAAGAATTTCCATTTTCATGCCTATAAGGGTAAGGGATGGTGACAAAGTAGTGAAAAGGGATAGTTTTGCTCAGCTTTCATCTTGACAGTAATAAGCATGGTCTAGCAGATGTAGGGATGTAAATAATGGTGCACTATCATCACTGGACTTGTTGATACTATGGACCACACATGGAAAAATTGCTCCAACAATTTAATTGCCCAACACAAATCGAGATAGTTGATGGGAATGGAAGTTGTTTTGTTAGTTTGTTTTCCATTGGGTCAGATTCTCCTGAAATGACAGGTTTAGAGCCAATGTTATAAGGAACTGTTGCCTCTATTTACCAGAAATCTATATTTCATGAATATTTAAGGAAAACGTGGTGTTAAATCTTGGTACTATTGACGTCAGTGGGAGCTTTGCCATTGACTTCAATGGTGTCAGAATGTCATTCAAGGTCTCTAGTGGTTCTTTTAAAATTAGACTCTTCCCCCTTTGAAGTATATTGTATTACTGATGGTAATATTGATGACCTCTTCCTTTCAGTTATTTCCCAAGAGACAGTTTTATTCTTCAACTCAACATGCAATAGGTCACTGAGCAGGCTCAGCATTACATACACAGAATGGACCATGATATGGTTTAAACTATTATTTTGGGAAAGCCAAGTTGGTCTAAACATTGGCAATCGGGATATGAATCTTTTACGTTTATGACCTACCCAGTTCTATTTTTCAAAGCCATTACAAACCTCACTTTCAATGCAACATACAGAGACATAGGTATGACACACCAAAATTCATCCACACTTGCCTCTACAAGCCCTGCAAATGGGTCCTCTGATTCAGAGAGCAGTGCTCATTGAGTCAGGGATTAGAAAAAATATCATGTGACCAGTCGTAACTAGCCTATCAACTGAAAATTAGCATATTAAATACCTGAAGTGAGCAAAAGGTCATCAATTCACACAGCAAAAATATCACAAAAATGTTAAGTAAATTAAAATAATGAATAATGTTGAGGAAATTGCAGTCTGCTCATGGTCATCATTCAAGCAGAAATATAAGGTGGATTCATTGTGCAAATTATTTGCTGTGAAATATTTTTTTTTAGTACCCCATAAAAGTGGATTGTTTGCTTTTAGTTCCTGTCTACTCCTATACTCAGATTTTAAAAAGAAAATATATTCAGTGTGGTTTCTATCTGTAATTATTATTATTTGTTTGTATGATACTAATGCCTGGCCCTTGAGGCTGGAGGCTTGGGGACCCATTGTGCTGTACAAGGGAAAACATGGTCTCTGCCCCAAAGAGTTTACAATCTAATTCAGACAAAGCCCAACAAGTGACTGTAACAAACAAAATCAGAAGAAACAGGGGAAGGAAGACCAGGAAACCAATATATGTTTAAATAGACCAAATAAACAAAACTAAACTTAAAAAATCGCTACCTTGCCATTATTAGTTGGAAGACATCATGGTAGAAGTGTAGCTATACTTGATTTTAACTTTAAAATGCCCAACTCCCACCCATCAGTCTCAGGACAGCAAACTGATACTTGACAGATTTTGAGTGCCTGCACACAAAGTTCTGTAAAAATTGCACATCTGTAAGAACTGGAGGAATTTGGGGTAAAAAAATGGAGCAATAAACTCAAGTTAACAATTTGGAGTTGTTCAATGTATTCACTCCTAGAATGTCAAACTTCAAAAGTTGAGATTTAAAACAGAACCCCCTAGCAGGACTTACAGCCCTTTTCATATTTTGTAATTTAATAAAAATGAGGCTCAAGGGGGAAAAATGATTAAAATCGGTATCAAATAAAACATAGTGATTAAAATCTCATTTTTGCGGGGTCTTGTCTTTCCTTGTCTTTAGATAAGTAGAGTAATAGCCGCCTTTAGCAAAGTGGTAATAACCATTTCAGTACTAGTATTCCCAACAGCAGGAGCATTGCCTTGACAAAAGAATATGGAGATCTGAGCACAACCTTATTTAGATCTTAAAAAGAACATTGTAGGATAGCAAGAACACAGCTGCCAGGGCTTTTTTCCATCCTGAAAACTGAAAGCAAATGAATGTAATTGGCACGAGAAATGCTGAAATGTTCATTTCTGAGCCAGAACTGTCTCTTGGCTATACCCAGAGTTTTGTTGCGCAAACACAGAATCTACTGTTTCAGGATGGAAAAATGGCAATAATTCCAGTCTTTAGCTTTCCCGATTTCTTCTTCAGTTAGTGAAAGATATCTCATATTTTGCTCCCTTAAATGTTATCTGTGAAAAGAAAACCTGCCTGGCATTTAACCTACAAATAATGGTGGCTCTTTTCACATTTGTATAGTGTAAGTGTCAAATAATTTTGCCAGTTTTGCCCCTTAAAAGGCATAAAATGGGCACATGTCTGAAATGCTAAACCTATATTAATGTTTTCATTCTCATTGGCTTTTTTTTGCTACCTAAAGAAATTCAGGACATTAAATGCATAGTGTATAGAAGATTATATCCCCTGGATGATCAGAAGAATAAGGTAGAAATAGAGAGAGACTATGTAGGATCAGTATAAATCTTGAAAGATACAATTTTTATTGTTTGTGGGACAAGGAATGAGAGCCATATATTTTAAAGATTGTGAGGCACTCAGATGCTAGGGTAACGGGCACAAGAGAGAGAAAGTGAAAAAAATAGTTTTAATCTTTTTTAGTGGCGGGCCTGGAGGCCCAAAAGCTTTGACAGATTTAAACTAAGGAATTATTGTGGAAGTTACAGAATTTGATCAAACTAACACGAAAGTACAGGGAATGTATCAAGAGAAAGAGAAAAGAAAATATTCCTCTGCTGAAGCCATTTCTAAACTCAGACTCCTATCTCCCCCCCAGGATGGCCATGTTCCAACTGTTTTACCCAAACTAATGCACTCTAAGCAGTGTGAAAAGGTACTGGGCCAAATTCTGCTCTCAGTTACACCAGAGAAATCCCATCCATTTTTTAATGGAGTCACACTGGTGTAAGTGAGGGCAGAATCTGGCTGAGTATAACTATGCTGCAAAATGCTACGACAAAGTGCATTTAATACATAAAAGATTAGTTTCAGTTCAAGAGTCAGGGATTAACAGAAAAATGGAGAGTACAGACAGACCTCTAGGGAAGGCAGAAACTAAAGTTATAAAAGCAACTGAAGACACCACATTGAAACCTCAGCATTTAGTAAGAATGACCGTGCTGTACTTAGAACAGGCAATATCTGTGGTATCTCATATACTGTGGTAGTAACTATTGGTAAAAGCTGATTCTTTCTTATTGTGACTTTTTAATAACTAAGGAAAGACCACCTGACTCAATAACTTGAAAACAACACTCCCCATACAAGGGACTCAACCCATATAAAATTAGTACAGTCTGGATTTAATGTCTCGGCTAGAATTGGAAGTTAGCAATTAGACCAGTGTCACAGACTGACCATTATTGAGTGTTTTGAGGTCTGGGATATTTATCTTTTTGTGGCAAGAGACCTGTTTAGTCAACCCCAGGTTTGATTAGCAGCCTGAAGCAATAAAAAGTAACCAAGAAATTTATGTACCAATGTATCCAAGCTGCTGCTTCCTTTGGGTGGTTCAGAGATCAATGGGGGATGCTAGAACACCTCATTTTCCTGACTTCTTGACTATGACTAGCTTGTGCATGCCTAAAATAGCATTGTCAGTCTCTGCATAATTCTAAAAAGAGGCTTTCACTACCAATACTCAAATTCATACCTACTACCCAGGCCATTTGCAAGCAACTATCCTCCGACTGAACACATGCTCTACATATGCCCAGCCACCCCACCTTAACTGGAGATAGGCATGAGTGGGATTGCCAATGAAGATAAAACATGGGTATTTTTTCATGAAATTGATTAACATTCTTAATTCTGAATAACACAAAGAACAACTGCAATACACTTTGGGAATGTGCACAATCATTACTCTTTAAAAAGTAGCTCTGGCTGCAACCTAATAACATCTCTCTCTCTATTTGACATTATCTCCTTCATAAAACCAACATACAGTTTGGCACAATTGGCAGCCTATATTCCAGGGAGGATCATGGCAGTAACTGCAAGTGTAGGAGTAGAATTTTGTATTTGTATTAGAGGTTATAATGATTGACGGTTATAATAATGTATTAAATGTATTAATGTATGATTTGATTTCATCCTGCCAGCCACCCTTTTTGATTTCAAGGCAGGAATAGACCGGAATAGTCCTTACGGCTGATTATGGTCACCTTTTGTTTTAGGATAAGATTTCATTACAGTATTTGCTATGTGGTCTTGCTTCTTGTATGCATTGCAAACTAAATTGTGTAAGGTTCTTTTGTAATCCCTTTAGTAACCATATAATCCTTTCCAAAATGTTATCCTGTCTTAAAGTTTCTGTAAAATTGTTTGGTGTGAGTAAAGGATGTGTGCGTGGTTAAGGTTGGAGTGTGAAAGCCATCACAAATGTCCAGATGGTCAAGAAAAAGTGAGAGACTTGGAAACACCAGAAGACAATCAGAAAACATTCATTGTATCCAATGCTAAACATGTTAGCAGCAGTGACAACCTCAGAGGTGAGGCAGGCACCCCCGAAGGTGAGACAACAAATAGGAGATAACGATGGGAAGCAGGACAATAACCATCAAATGATAACAGCAGAAAACCCCAAAATTAACACCACTTAAGAACTAATGATTACAGGATGACATTGCACAATGCAGGGACTCAAGTAGGAATTTACAACTATAAAGATGGGGTGTTTTGCCATGAAACTCTGGGTTCGGTCCTGCAAAGCCTCAGAGCATCGGATCGTGCCCGACAGAGCCCAGCTCCTCAGTCGTGATCAAACTAACTGGCCATTAGATTGACTCAACCTACAACAGACTGGTAACTATATGGACCATCTGCAGGACTTGTGTGTGTATGTTGTGTAATTGAATGCATATGCTAACTGTTGTATTTTCAATAAACACGGCGTATTGCCCTTTTCCCTGAAAAAGATCCCATGTGCTTTTTATAAGCATAACACAGGGTTGTCACTAAATGAAGGCTGAATTACTTTCACTGGTACCACTGCATGGAGAAGCTCCCTTAATGCCTGGCTGTACTCTGCGTGGTTATAGACAGCATTGCCACTACTTTAAATTCAAAGGAATGTCCATATGAAATATTTCTGAATAGATCCACCAGATTTTAAAAGGAAAACATCCTAAGAGAACAAGCTAGAGTAAGTTTTAAATGTGCAGATAGGAGGTTCATAATCATTACCAGTGCTCTTATACATTACTTTGAAAAACTGCTGACTTAGAAAATTCTTTAGGACTTAGCTGTATACTAAATATCATATCCCAGTGTCTGCAGAATAGGAAGTATTCATGACTTATGTACAATCACCAAGTAAACATTTGTGTGCTGTGCCATTTTTACCATTCCCTTTCCAAAAAATGTCCCTTCAAGTGGTGCTTAGTTATAACACACGATTGTCAGCAGACAAAATTAAAGCATAAACTTGAGGGGGCAAAAAGTTAATAGAAACAGTAAAGAAATCAGACAACTAATAAATGTTCTACTTTGTATTTAAGAAAAAAATCACTGCAATTTAAATAAGAGGAAATTCATCTATGCGCTGCACAAGGGTGAATTTCATCCACAAAAAATTACTAAGGGACACTGACCATTTTCAAAAAACCTTCTGTTTAATTCTATTGAGTGGGGTCCGTGGAGTAAAGAGGCAACATTCAAAGAGTACCACATGCAGAGCTGGCCTGTTGTGGTACCTTTGAACTATGGGGAAGAGGAAAGGTTGTGTGAAAATCAACTTCAACCTCATCATTTAGTTATTTCTGAGTGCTTAAGTATGCAGCTTTAACATGCTCTTTGAATGGAATGTATGTATCTGCTCTATCACACACTAAAGCCAAAGACTATGAGCATATCATAGAGCGAACTGTTACATGGGTGAAATCACATTCTCCTGCACAGCAACAATCCTCTTTTTTTATTTGGGAGACCACAATGAAGGATGCTGATGGGGACAAAATCCTCCACCCTGACCTAGAGGTCAGGTGTAGGGCACCTGCGTAACCACATCATTCCAGGCACTACATCCTACAGCTCTAGAAACTCCTTTATCAGTTTGTAGCTAGCAGCTATGTTCAAATTTGAGAACCCATTTAGCATGCCTCTGTCATTCCTCTGTTACTAAAACACAAACCCCACAGAGAAAGCCATGATAAAGCTTGGTCCCACGGCATATATGAGACTGTAAAATCTGTCTGTATAGGGATCCCTGGGCAAGTAAGTTGTGTTTTCAGCCATATGCAGCCTGGGACAATTTCACCCAAACGTGGCAGTGAACATGTGTCTGTAGAGTACATTTCTGCCTGCACTTATACAATATTCTGCTTTTGAAATAGAGAGTAACGTAATATTATCTAATGGCACCGCCATGGAACATGTTGAATTACATGCCAGTTTTACTTGAAAATATTGTAATCACTTTCCTATATACTGACTTGCATTTGTGTAAATAGTTTCCATGAACAAGACTTTTCAGTTTTAATTATTTATATTTTAACTTACCAGCATAAATAAATTACACATTTTTACCAGCCAGTTCTCTAAAAGCCACAGATGTAATATTTTGCCACCAGAGGGTTAGTCTTTTGTCTTTAAGCTTCTAATAATAGCTTTCTTTGTAGCTACTGTCTGTCTTTTATTAGCACTTCTGACTCGACTTTAAACACAGAGATCTGGAGTAATCTTGTCTATGGTAAAAACGACGATTATGCATGAATACAGGCAGCCTTAACATGAGTCACAAAAACATGATCTTTTTTTGCTATGAAAAGAAACATCACTGATGGCAAAGAGGAAGCATCAGCCAAAGGTGGAGATGAAGATTTATGAAACGCAACCTTAAGAGTCTTGGTTTCACAACAAATCCAACCCCACAGGACAAGGTATTAATTAGTACTTGGTTTCCAACATCAATCAGTAATTCAGCCCTCCACAGAAAGCAACTGCAGTCCTCAGTGTAATAAACAGACTGTAAGATTTAAGAAGCTGAATTCTGAAAAGCCATTCATGAAAAATTTATTTCTTTCATTTTTAATTTTTATATTCTAGGAAACCCGCTGACATGAGAACTGTCTTTCTTCTTCTCTTTCCCAGTCTCTCTCTCTTTTTGTTGTTAAGAAAGGACTCAGGACTGGCAGACTCCCCAGAAAAACAAAAAAACAAATAAACTAACCCACCCACAAAACTACAATATGTAAACATCTGAGGCACTGGGGAGGGAACTAAACTGTGTTGAGGATTTAAGTCCAGTGAAGAGATATCAAGGAAGTCACATGGGTGTCATTCTCACATGTAAACTGTTATTTTAAAACCAGTAAGGTGTATGCTCCATCAACTTGTTTGGGGATGCACTCTCCTCTATTTTTCACCTTCATATTGTTGCCTATCCTATGCAATTAAGCGACTGAGTTCTGATGAGGGGGCTACTTTGCAGGCCTGGGACTTTAGACTTTCAGAGGAAGATTTTCAAGGCATAACAGGCAATTAGGTGCTCAACCAATTGAAAGTCAATGAAAGTTGTGTGCCTAACTATTTTGTGCCTTTGAAAATCTCCCCCTAAATTCTATGAGGGAGAAATTTTGTAAAATGCCGTGCAATGAGGGCTATATTGTATCTGTCTTTTGTGTGGCTGTGCACATTGTGGGGAGGCATTCAGGAGACAGAAATGCAGCCTGATTGCTTGGGGAAGTGCAAGAATTTCTATCCTAAATGCTCTCCTCACCCCTCCTCCCACACTAGGAGAAACTGTCTGCAATGGTGGTAAGGATTAGGCAGAACTATGCCTCTGCCCTCTGTCCTAACCAGCAGAGTTGCTTGGTCACACCAGGGTAGAGTATTCCACACCCTGGTTTCCTACTATATACAGAGTATAGCCCTCTGCTCTCCCTCCAGTGTAGACAGGAAGAATGCCTCCAGCGTTCCCACTAGGCCGGTGCAATACCTCACTAGTTCTTGCTGAGGCTAGCTCCACTATCCAGGCCTAAGTAGCTAATACTACTAATCATTATCAATTGTGTCGATGTTACTACCTGGAGAAGGAACTTGTTTCTGTTCTTCTATAAACTTGGAATTATCATTTCTTAAATCAATTACTGACATGATGCTGAATGTATTCAGAGTATGTTCACTGCACACAGTGGTGGGAAGAATGCTTGTCATTCTACAAGTTTTAACCATTAATTATATATAAAGATAACATTTACCAAATACTATATATGCACGTTTATGTTTATAGAAGCTATTGTTACTCACTAGTAAAAAAAAAAAATGGGGGTAGGGAGTGATGAATGTATTATATGGAACTTATTAAATAAAAACATTTCATGGTTTCTCCAGTGGAAAACAACCACTGAAATGGTTTCCTGATACCCAGTAGGATGATTTAGATGGAAATAAGCAAAGCTGGGAAAGCTAATTTAAATGACACAAAGGAAATAAATTCTCCTTTCTGTGGCTGACAGGAGGTGATTCTCTGTTTTACGTCTCCACCCAAAGCCATATATTTGATGATGCATCTAAGAAAGCTGCATGACTCCTATCAATAACTCATACGTCCATCTAGGAATTTTAACTCAATGTTTTAGGTCACAGCATTGTTTCAACCAGTTAGGCAGAGTAACAGATCTGTTCTTAGATCTGGAATCAGCCCAGTTGAACCATCTATCCTAGAGATAGGACTTGACCTTCCCTATAGTACCCAGATATACTTCCTGTTTGGCTGGTGTTAGACCTAGGTTTGTCAGTCAGTCACTGATGAGCCTAACCCAGCATGAGCACGTCAAGGAGACTCCCATGATCATCGCTGACAGTTACCCCTCTAGAGGTATAGACTGAATGCTGGAAACACCAAGGGAGCATGGAATGCTTAACAAGGCTTTTGGCGTCTCCTAAGAGGTTTAAAATTGCTTAATGCTTTCCTAGAGAACCATAATTAATCTCCTTGGCTCTGGAAGTCTACAGAATTTCCCTTTTGGGATCTCTGGAGAGAGACCTTATGGCTACTTAGGCAGAAAGTTTAACTACATGATCTTGCAGACCTTTATAAATTTGGCAGTCAGGTTGTCTGCCTTACACCGCCCATGTGAAAACAAAGGGAACAAATACATGTTTCCTTCATGCATTACACCTGGTCTTGAAGCAGCAACAATTATTATTATTATTTTTAACAGTGGGAAATTCCCTACTCTTCCTTTCATTTCTCTTTGATCTAGGACTCAAAATCTTTTCATGGTCTAACAAGCTCAATTAAGTGTCGGTAATGATTGTGATGGCAAATAAAAACTACAACTAGTGAAACCTGCAAGATATCAGTGCTTAGAATTAGTAGAAGAGGCAGGGAGCTGGTCAGTGAGCGGGGCTACCGCCCACACATGAAGAGTTCGACTCTGGGTAGAGACACCCTACTCACAAGGAAAGAAACGGTCCATCAGCTAGGAACTGCCAACTGTGAAAGGAAAGAATCTGTTGCCAGAATCTCTAAGGAAAGGTTTTACATATAATTACTGCCAGTAACGTACTAGGCCTGCTGCTGCTTTGGCTAGCCAAGAAAGCTACAGAGTCCTATCTTGCTATTCACAGAGCCTGTTGCTGTTGTTCCCTTGTAAGACTCTTAACAAGAATGGGCTCCAGTTAGCCAGGACAGAGCATAAAGAGAGGCAGATAAAGGCTCTGGAGGAGTACATGCAGTATGTGAAGAAGGTCTGCTGGCACATTCTGCTTTTAATCAGTGGCTATTTTCTTCCAAGCAAAAGGCTTAAATTGAAAGCCAGATGTTATGGGTCAGTCTCCCTGGTTATCAGTGTCCTGAGGAAATAAATTAAAATGGGAGCCCCTCTGCCTAGTTGAAGGGTCAGTCAGAGGCTAACAAAATGCCACCCCAACACATTTTTAAAGGGGTCCTAACTATAGTGTAATACAAACCTGGTCACAGACCAGACCAAAAGAATAAACTGTGTGGTTACTGACCTACACATCTGCCCGTCACTAACTGTAAACCCAAGGGGTTTCTGTGAGCCTAAGTGCACCCAACTCCCACTATATTTGTAGCAGTGAACACCACTGAGGTAGAGCCCTGCAGCAGGGCTGGGATCCCATGCGTCCTGCAGGATCCGCTACCATAATAGTGAGAGTGGGTAAAATGTTTGCAAGTGGGATTGGATGGGCAAAAACATATACCATACAAACCATGGTAATTTTCAGGAAAACACTAAATCGCTCGTCAGTTTGTCATAAATAGAATTCCAGGAATTGAAAACAAGTTTGTTTGTTTTTTGGTTTTTTTAAACTAAAAAGTTTTAATACTTAAATTCAAGTGACAGATAGAAAGAGATTTGATGCCTATTATACCAGGAGTTAAAGTATTTTTAACATAGTTTAAGCAAGATTTGATTTATTCTTTTAGTGGTTAAAACTGTGTCTGAATTCCTTTTCTATATAATCAATTTTTTTATTTATTTATTTTTTTTAGTAGCATATGGAACTCTGCCTTTCTTGCAGGATTTGTGGGATCTAAGGTTTCTGTGGGTGGGAGCAGGATAAAAATGCAAGAAATGGAACAGAGGAGGATGTGAGTGGGTATTGCAGGGCCGGATGGGAGCAGGATTAAAAAAAAAAAAATGAAAAAATTGTCCTGGGCTCTACACTGAGGTTCACAGACACTGGCTATTTCAAGCCGTTCATTCATAATTTTCACCAACATTTTCCTTTTTGGTGGATGCTGTCCATGTTTGGTCTGAACCCAGGTGTTTTTTTAAGTTTAAACTACATTCAGCCATTTTTGAGCTATGGGAAATTTTTAAAAAAATACACATTCCTCTTAAAAAAACCCAAAAAACAAAACAACCGCATCCAACACCTGAATTAGCCTTCTATTCCTTTTATATTATATATATATTTTAAAATAAACCCAGCAAATTCAATTGTCCTTTAAAGAGTTATTTCACCAAAATTAGAGACTAAATTCAATAATTAATATGTAAAATACATGGTACATGAAGCATAAATCTCAACACAGCCTTAACAATGGACTTGCTACTGGTATTTCCATAATCATTATCTATTTGTATGCCCACGTATACATATAAATGAAAATATATTTGCATCTGGTATTTATGAATATATAGTTCCAATCTTGCAAAGCCTTGTGTGTTTGTGGGCGCACCCCCACAACTCCCCCCCTCCCCCCCCGTTAAGGTCAGTAGTCCCAAATCTCCTAAATTCCAGTCCAGTGTCTTGACTACAAAACCACCCTACCTTCTATTAATAATTACATATTGTTTATTATGATTTGTAAATATGTGTTTTATACTGAGAACTGTCAATACTAGACAATGTATATAAACAGTTTATTTAATATGTCACACTACTTTACAATACAATACATTGAAGTGGACACTTGAGTGTAGCTCTGTTTATATGATAGGAAGTTTCATTTGCTGTTAGCCTTTATGGTTGAAGCACTCAGCTCCTTCATGTATCAGTCCACTATGCCACAAACCCTAATTACTTATAAAGTACTCAAAAAACCCCAATTCCAAAGTATTCCAGAAGCACCCCTGCATTTAATAACATTTTTTTCCTTGCTCATTGACTGTGAATTGTGTAATTCCCAAATAAATGGTGTCAAGTTTTTTTTATTTTGTTTAGAGTGTTGTTGTTAGACTATAGATTGAATCTCTTTTCTAACTTTATTTTATTCTGGAAACATCTTTGCTACTAACATTAATGTCTGCTGTGGTTAGATAATATCACACTTGTCCTAATCTGGAGGACATTTTTGACAAGAAACACTGGCACTGTTTCTGATTTCAGTCCAAAATACTTCAGAAGTACTTAAAAGTGGTTAATGCTCAAAGTATTCATTTTCTAGGAACAGATCATTTTCTATATTCATCACAGAGTGTTGAAAATATGCACCAAAGGTGTTTTGGTTTCTTCTGCATTTGCAAATGAATAAGCCTATGCTGGAGGAAGAAAATATATATATTTCAAGTCCTCCTATTGAATGCCCAGTGGAGATTGTCATCTGTTGGAGTGTACACCTATTACAGATGTAAAACTTTACATTAGTGGATTTATGAAACCAAAGCCACCATGAATCCAGGGAGCAGCCTTATAACAATTTCTTTTCAACACCCCAATGAGCTCTTCATAATTGCTGTCTGTTCTGTTAGCCAAGCACAATTCACAGCATTTGAAATATTCAGGACCAGAATAGTTTTGTTATTTTAATTAATTGTGACTCGTAACAAAAGTCTCTCTCTCTCTCAAAACCAAGTACTCTGTATCACCTAGGAAACAGAAATCTGGGCTGTGATTTGGTACCCAGGCCACTAGGAAGTAGAGAACTGTCTCAAGGTTTCCTGATAGGGGAAAGCACCATGGTATAGGGCCCTCTGCTGTTCAACTCAGCAGCATTGGTGATCTTCCACTGAAAAGAAAGCTATGGGGGATGGGGTGGGAGGGGAGGTTGAGATCCAAAATGCATTTCATTCTATTGTTTGTGGGTAAGGAATGGGGCAGGGAGGCAATGAGAGAGGCTGTTACTGTAGCAGGGACCTGGTAAGAATACTAAGGTGGTAGATGTAGATTAAACTCATTTCTTCAGTTCTGGGAAAAGATAAGGAGTGAAAGTGGGAACAAGGGGAAAAGATTAAACCACATGTCATATAAAATTAAAAACAGGCCATTTTTTAATCCTTTTCCCCTGCCAAACACTATAATTTCTTTGAAACAGAATTTTTTCTTAGGAAAAACATGAATTCCAACAAACAAGAATGTTTTCCTGCGGGAAATTTCAATATGAAAATTTTAGTTTCATATTGACTTTTTTTTTTTAAAGACAAAATGAAAGACCCAACATTCAGTCAATATATCAAGGTGAAATGAAACAGTGTCTCATTTCAATTAATTTGAATTTTTTAAAAAATGGTTCAAATTAGCTCATGATTTCCCCATGGGGAAATTACAAAAAAAATTGACTCAGTATTTCTAATAGACTTTTTTTTCAAATGTTTTTATTATTTCTGACCAGCTCTAGTATAGATTCAGTTACTATATTTCAGCTTATGTAACATTTAATGTGGAACACAGAAATTGAAAATTATACACGTGCACATGCAGTGGGCCCACTTCATGCTCCAGTAGAATGTTTGGAAAGTCTTGACTTTTGAGTCCTTCATTTACCAATTTGCATGTTGCATTAGTGCTGTTTGTTGTATTTTATTTTGAATTTCTCTGGATTTCTTTTTATTTGTTTTTCCTAAGAAAAAATGAAGGGGAAAGGTAGGGGGAAATAATTATTAAAAAGGAAAATAAAGCTACACTAAGCTTGAAATGTAAATACTCAGGGACAGATTTTCAGCTAGTGTAAACTGAAGTAGCTCCATTGAGGGCAATGGAGCTATGCCATCTTACACCCAAATACAGTCCATCCCACAAAGTGAATATACTGGTGATAACAAAAGCCTAATTTATTTTAGGTTTCTGTAGAAACAAGCCACCAAACTGCATTATGCAGGGACTTATCAGATACACATTAGCAGTCAGTCCAAAATGGCAATAGGAAATTAAGTCCTGATCTTGCAAACACACATGCATTTAACTGTTCATATAAGAGGGATTGCACATTGAACTCAACCCATATGTGTTTGCCGGACTGGAACCTTAGCTGGACTGATAGTCTGACAAATCCAAGTGTAGAATTTTATTTAAAAAGTTTTACACTTATAAAGCTAATACCTCCCACCCCCCCACCCCCAAAATAAAAACCTTATCATCACCTGCTTAGTATTCTGTTGCCTGGAAATCCATTTGATATCACCAGATTACTTATAACTCCCCATCCCTCTCCCTGCATGAAATCCTTTCACAAATTCTACTACTTACTTTAACTTGTCTGTAACAATTTCCACTGGTACTCCACATTTATTGTATTTGTCAGTATGGCATTCCAGAAGGGGGATATTTTCCACCAATTTGTGTTCCTGACAAGTCTGATTGTGCAGTGGGATTTATCCTTTTCCTTTTTGAGTGTAAAAAATTAAAAATGGAAAATTCTCCTCTCGAAGGCCTCAGCTATCAAGCACATTTCTCTTTTTAAACCAGATTTCCATTTTCTTTAGAATCTCTCTGCAACTCCACTTTCCAAATCTTTTGGATCATCTCCCAAAAAACGAAACTTTCCCAGTGTCCTAACTGATCTCATCAAAATGTGGTCCAATTAGTTACTTCTCTTAAATGAATTGCATGATGAAGAGGGCCTCAATGGACAACCCAGTGGGTTGATTGAATCCAATTTTCCTCTACTGTATGAGAGGTCGACTAATTTTCAGCACTTTGGCTTGCAATCACAGACCTTATAGGTCAGACTGACTGACTTCAGTTTTGATTTCTGCTCGTCCACCCAAGACTAGACCAGCCAGTTTCACCTCATTACCAGAAACAGACATCCACACATCTACTTCAACTATGATTGCATTGTTTTTCCATTCCTGAATTAACAAAAAGCAGAGGGCTCTGTCTTCTTGTCAGGTGCCTCTTTTGTGGACAGGTAGTGAATTTATGAGAGAGAGAGAGCTCATTTGAAGTGGGCCAAATGGTACATCTATAACAGAACAAAAACTCCGGCCTTTGATCAAAAGTACCCTCTGGATTTTGTTGTCCACAAAAATAGCATGCTGTGGTGACTATTTATTTCCCTATTTTCACAAATAATCAGGCCCATAAGCTTCTGTTTTTCCTCACTTGCCACACAAGAAAGGGGTTTGTTTCTCTAATGAAATGACTTGGCTTTGCTTTCTCTTCCTCTTCCCCTAGATAGACTCTAAGGATATGTCTAAACTAGGAACACTGCAGCATATGCCTGCAAGCCTAGTTTGCTCAAAGCAGGGTTAGAGGACACAGTGTCTAAGTGTTCCTGAAGCTAGTCTATGCTACCATCTGACTGTCTGCAGAACCAGTGCTGAAAACCACAACGTTGTGATGTCTTCAGGGAATGCTGTACTGGAAAGGTCCCATTTGGCTCTTGACTAGTTAAGAAAATGACTGTGACTAAAGGCAAACAGGAGAGTGCTGCTCCCTGCGATCTGCCACATTGGCGTCCTTTCTATAGTAATCCTCTGTTAGGTACAGATCCACATGCAAAGAGATGGGTCCATGTCATCTCTGCCTGATTTTTGCTCAGTGGCAATCATTAAGGTGCTAGCCAGGCTGAGAGCTTTGCCTTGCTGTCTTCAAGTTGGATCTAAGAACTTGCTTAATTAGTGAAATCCAATGGGGAAAGTGGTGGTGTAAGACTGGGTTCACTGAGGACATTGTTAAGACCAGCCTTTCCTGGGGTCAGATGATGAGCTCTTGTTAACGGTTTCTAGATCTGAATGTCTGTATGGCCGTTGGGAATGCTTGACTCCAGAACTCATTTCCCCCATTGGTCTGACATAGCCCACGTGTTTTTAAACTACAAGACAAGATATAGATTCATAGATACTAAGGTCAGAAGGGACCATTATGATCATCTAGTCCGACCTCCTGCACAACGCAGGCCACAGAATCTCACCCACCCACTCCTGCGAAAAACCTCTCATCTATGGCTGAGCTATTGAAGTCTTCAAATCGTGGTTTAAAGACTTCAAGGAGCAGAGAATCCTCCAGCAAGTGACCCATGCCCCACGCTACAGAAAAACCTCCAGGGCCTCTGGAAAGTCTTTCTGATAAGCTGCATTTTTGCCTAAATGGTGGGTCAACCTATAGTTTGATAGGTTTATCCAGAATATATCTATCCAATTATATTATATATACAATTATATATCTATCCATATATATTGTTTTATATGTACTGCCCATAGACATTGTGATGAGCATATTTTAGAAATGGAAAAATATATGAGTAATATAGAAATGTCCCTTAGATTTGCTATTTGCCCTTTCAGTTGCAAACAGAAAAAAATAAATCTATTTCTGACATTTAGGGCCAAATTCTTAGTTGGTGCAAACCATCACAGTACCACTGACTTCAAAAGATCTACATCAACTGTGAATCTGGCCCTACATTTTTTAATTGAAAGATTTCAACTCAATTTCACTCAGCAGCTGCTGGGTTTCTCAAGGTCTGTGTTTCTGGGGCTGCCCCACCAGGCAGACTGTTGGGAAGCCAGCTGGCCTGGAAATCTGGAAGCCATGGGGCTCCAGGGAGGTCTTTTATAGCAGGGCTACCCCAGAGTCACATACTCTGGAAGCCCATTTTAGGGCCTCCAGGTCCAAGCTCTGTGACAACAACACTGGGAGCTCTGGCATTGCAAGGCTTCCCCAGAACCACATACCCTGGAAACGTGGGGTCAATCTGCTTGGCAGAGCTCCCCAGCAGCCAGGCAGGTTTTTAAACAGAAACTTTCATGGCAGACAGGGTTCCCTTGGAATCCTGCCTATGGCTCAACAAACCCAACTTACTTTCTTGAGAAGTTTCAGGTGCAACAACTGGCATTTTCTGCCAGAATGCTGTTTCATTGGAAAAATTCTGACTTGCTCTACCCATTACAGGGATCTAATCTAGAGGTGACAAAAGCATCAATAACTGTCTCAGTCCGTTTCAGAGAGAACGTTACTGTCTATTTGCCAACTACAGATGAATTTTTGTTCATAGCTGCAATCTGGGCTTCCAGGAGCAGCCAAGGATCTAGTAACACACCTAAATTGTGCATGGTATTGCAAACCTAGCATTCCCTTCTCAGGACTACTAACAGAAGTTCTGTCATCTCTTTTGCGCTGTGTCAACCACAAAATCAGTCTCAAAAAGATGAAATTGCAGCCTGTAGTGGGAAGAAAAGCTCCAAATTCATGTAGACAGTGGGTTATTTATCCCACTGTGCCGGCCAGTGTAATCAGTACAGAATCAAACACACAAAATAATGGTTAGTTAAGGCTCACGTAGAGCGGGAGGACGCAGATCCAATTAATTTTGTGCTCAGCACGATCCTCAACCTGCTCATTTCAGACAGAGATTAGGATATTTTCTGAGATGAAAACTACTGTTGGATCCCTACTAAGCCTTTCTTATCAGAAACTGAACTAGAGACTCCAGGTTCTGTCTCCAACCTCTGAGATAAAGACAGAATAGTGAAATCTGCCAGTGACAAAACAGATATTGTACTGGAGTGGTAACAGAGTCTCTTCCCATATGTGGCTCCAGTTATCATATGCAAAAGACTGAGAACAAAAGTCTGTAAATAAAGTCTTCCTGCACAAAAGGTGTAGCGGCCACAGTGATATACTTGCTTAACTGGGAGTAATCCAGAGCCATCAAACATGGCTAAGCAAAATCTTCAGCAACCAAACAACTCTGAATAAGAGCATCTAAAAAGTCAAGGAGACTTGGACACAACTAGATGTTGAGGGTCATGACACAAAAGGATTAAATAGTTACCTAAGTAAACTGGGTCTGAATGGTTGGCTATTGGATTGTCTGTGTAGGCTATTGGGTCGTCTGTCTTAACAGTGTGATCTTCATGTCACACAGTGTCTTTGTAAGAATGATACAATGGATGAGGAACTCCACTATGTCTCCCTGATTTATATCTCAAATATGCCTAGTTTGCAAACAAAAACATGTTTGTTTGTTTTTTTCTTAACTGACAGTCATGCTAACTCACCCTGGGATCTGGCAATCAAGCTGGGTTCTATCTTGTATACCACCATCAAGTTTTTCAGGCCAAATTAAACCTTCAGCTACACCTGTGCAACATCAATGTGTTCAGATTATGCCCCCAGGTGAAAATTCACTGACCATAATGAGGTTGCACAGGTGTCTCTGAGAGCCTAATCTGGCTAGCAGAACTTCTGTTACTGGTTACGACGATTCAAATGGATAGAACCCAGCTCGACTGTGAGAGCACAGGGTGCGTTCGCATGACTGGCTGTTAAGGAAAAGAAAACTAGTCTTTGCATTTGCAAATTGAGCAAATCTGACATGGAAATCGGTGAGACATCAACCATGGAACCCTGTGATACCATTTTTTAAAGTCACTCCAGGACAGAACCGCACTTAAAACAAAAACAAACAAACAAAAAAACCCAAACGAAACCCAAACCAAACCAAACAAAAAAACCACCCCAAAAACCAGAACCAAAAAAAAGTTTGTTTGCTAACTAAAAGTTTAATAACAATTATTATATACTACCTGTATTCTCAAAGGGCCTCTTTTCAAGTACAATTCACAGATAGGATTTGTTTTTCTACATTGCATAGAGAAAGCAATACCACTTTGTGGAGTACTATGTAGCGTTACAATCCCTTCATTTTAAATTTGTCCTTCCTTTGGCACTAGGATATTGTTGACTAGTTTAATTCTCTACAATTTATTGATACAAGGTTTTATACACCCACGTAAGGAAGTTGAGTCATAATCTAAAAATTATGAGAGATCCCCAGGGAATGTTTAAGTTTTCTAATAGCAAATATCCACCATTCCATCAAATGAACTGTTATCTTAACTGATAGTTGTTTCACATTAATTTCAGAAGCAAAAATTTCCCCTCGGAAATACATTGCAAATATCTGATAAGAGAACATTTAATTTACTTAATGTTTGAATTTTGAAAACCAGTAATGGTAAGGATTTTAGGGCTTGTGGATTTGGAAGGTTGCTTTTCTTCCAACTCCAAAGATTTCAGGAATCCACATTGAAAGAGCCACCCCCCAATAGGGAAATAAGCTGTCATTGGTTGGATCCCCTGGTGGCTACTCAGTAGAAGCCACAGACAAACCCTAAGAGGGGCAATGCAGCTTGGAGCCATATTAATTCCACATTGACTTTCACGCTGAAAGTCAAAAGCAGGGGCTTGGGATGATGCCACAGAACGTAGCACCTCTGTTGCTCCGACCCTGACACTGTGGATCATGTGGAGTTCTCACTGTGTGCGACTCTTCTATTGGTGCATCTACGTGGTGCCAGATATAGTGGGGATTGTACTCTCCAGATGCCACTCCCCCTTTCTGGGTAAAATGGGGGAAGTCAGCAGACAGAGAGTAATGTTCCCATGCAATTCCATCAACTATTAAGTCAAATTCACTTTAAAAAGTATGTAGGAGTTTGATTTATAAACCAGCCATAGTGCACAGTGTATGCAGTAGAATCCAGCTACTGTGAGAATGGGAAAATGGTCTGATTTTACTTAATTGTTCTTTACTATAACTTTCACCCTATGACTTTAAACATATGCTCTTTTTTTGAAAATAGTCATTAACCTTTCACATGATGTATAACTAGCTTTATCATGCTGGAAAAAAAAATTCCACTTTGAGTTCTGAAAAGAAGACCCATTGGGAGAGACACAAATGGTAAACCATACCAAAGGACACAAAAAGGCCCATAAAACTTCAGTAGGGTTATAAAGGTCTATGGATTTTAATTGCTGTGTGCCATTGGGCCTTTACAAAGCAATCAAGCAGGCAATCTCCAAAGACAGCCCTGCCATAATACATTTAACAATAGAGTTCTCACCCCATCAGCAGACTAGGGTTTATGAAGGTCCCAATAGCAATTAATGACCTTGTATGCCGAGAGAAAAAGACAAAATTACTTAAATTGGCTGCCCTTTTTTGATGCGTAACTTAAGTGAAGGAAGCATAATTTCAGGAGAAGGAATGCAAAAGTTTTAATAAAGTAGACAAAGACTTTTCTTCTTGTTGCTAATGTTCTTGTCTGTGCACATTTTTAAAAAAAGGCACAGAAATCTGCTGTCCTGGTGCTAAGTGTAGTATATTAGTGCTGTGTGTAGTTACTGAAAACAAAATTTATGTTGGCAGTAGGGAAGGGGAGAAGGATTTAACTATTGTGTAACAATGCAATAGTCCAGATAAGAGAACTTTATTCTGCTTGACTGCAAGTTAGAAAAAAGTCTATCCTAATGACATTTAGGTTGGTTTGAAACAGTGAACATAATCAGCAACAGCAGAAGGTTATGTGGAGAAGATTGTTAATTCTGTGGAATTATAAATGGAAACTTGGACTTGTTTTCCTCATTCCATACACTGTACAATTCTGCTGATATTTCACACGAGTGGATAGAGCCCAAGATATAGGGTTAGAGGCTAGCATGCAAAACAGTAATAAATGCACAAAGGTACCCACTGCACTACGAAGATGAGCCAGTCATGTAATTAAAGCAAGAACTGAAGGTAGGGAATTTAAAATGAGAGTAGAAGACCTTGGGAAGGATACCCATGATAACTTTCATACAGTACAGAATTCTAAGTGATACTTCCACATTAGAATTTTCTAAGTGACACATTCACATTACAGGGGAACTGAATGTTGTGGTTTTTTTCCTGAGGTGGGTAAAACATTCAATTTCTAAATGGGACGCTAGAGCCACATGTGCTAGGAGGGTTAGCCAATAGGTAGATATTCATTTTCATAATGAAATAAAAAAAATTCTTTAATTATTTGTATCTATTCAGCTACAAGCCACTCCCTTTTCTCTAAGCAGACGCTGGAGCACACAGTCTGTTTTTGAGGAACTATTGCACATCACAAAGAATCAAGTCTCGGGATGTCACCCATATAAGAATGGCTATAAAATTAATAGATTGCTAGAATTTTCATTTATATTCTGATCTAATCCTTGTTTTATGAACTCAGCTTGATCAAGCTTCAATACATAAAGAAATCTAATTATTCTGCTGTTATGGAATTACTGTAACATTATTTTTAAGGGTGGGTGAGCCACTTGTAAATAAGAATAATTTTCCCAAATCCTAAATGCAGATGCTTCACTGTCCTGCAGAAGAAGCTCTACATACAAATGCTTTTGCTATTTCTATGCTCAGTTCACAAAAACTTCACTTGCATAAAGATGATGTACTCAGCATCACACTGGCAGCATTCCAACTAGACTTCATTCTATTCAGGCTGGCTGGGAATGTCACTTTGTCTGCCCATTTAGCTAAGTATCCATCTGTCTTTCCCTTAGCAAACAGTGCCAAATAGTAAGAGGAAAAACAGAAAGTTTATATAGTCTGTTTCTTATATGTATTTATTTGAATTAATATGAAAAGCTGAAAGAAAAAAACGATGACCAGGGACTATCTGGAAATTAATGAGATTTCATTGTTCCTACTAAAAAACAAAACAAAACAGACTAGTTCTGTTACCAAACCACTTTCTATTTTTAATTTAACAATCTAATTTGATTGCAGTCTACAAGATTTCTTTTCCCCAGTTGTTATAGAACAAGAGTTGCATTTCAAATCAGATTGGGTACAGCTAATAATGAACTTGTTCGTTTAAAGTCTGTACAAAGATCTTAAGTTTACCTTTGTGAGGTGTATGGGAGAAAGAAAGAGAATAATGTCACTTCCCTGCTCCTGCTCTCACTTGGTTGTAGGCAGAGAGGAAAGTCTAGGTGTTAACTCTCCCTGCCCCACCCCTCAAAATTTTTTTTTTAACTTTATTAAAAGTTCACAAAGAGACACTGCACAAAACTGTTTTCCTGCATGAATCCAACCAACCACAGTCTTACACTCTGTTAACTCAGCCTCTCTAAGCAAACTCTGGGGTGGAAATCGAATTCACTGGATTGGAGTTGCATACACTATGGAATGGAGTTTTAATTCACTGAACTGGAGCCACTATGTAACAGACCTCATTTGAAAGAGCGTAAGAATGCCCATACTGGCTCAGACCAAGGGTCCATCTAGTCCACTACCCTGTCTTCCGACAGTGGCCAATGGCAGGTGCCCTAGAGGGAATGAACAGAACAGGTAATCATCAAGTGATCCATCCTCTGTTACCCATTCCTAGCTTCTGGCAAACAGAGGCTAGGGACACCATCCCTGACCATCCTGGCTACTAGCCATTGATGGACCTATTCTCCATGAACTTATCTAGTTCCTTTTTGAACCCTGTTATAGTCTTGGCCTTCACAATATCCTCTGGCAAGGAGGTCCACAGGTTGACTAAAAGAAAAGGAATACTTGTGGCACCTTAGAGACTAACCAATTTATTTGAGCATAAGCTTTCGTGAGCTACAGCTCACTTCATCGGATGCATACTGTGAGTCCTTTTCTTTTTGCGAATACAGACTAACACGGCTGTTACTCTGAAACCACACAGGTTGACTGTGCATTGTGTGAAGAAATACTTCCTTTTGTTTGTTTTAAACCTGCTGCCTATTAATTTCATTTGGTGACGCAGTTCCTGTGTTATGAGGAGTAAATAATACTTCCTTATTTACTTTTTCCTCACCAGTCATGATTCAATAGACCTCTATCATATCCCCCTTAGTCATTTCTTTTCCAAACTGAAAAAATCCCAGTCTTATTAATCTCTCCTCATATGGCAGCCATTCCATACCCCAATCATTTTTGTTGCCCTTTTCTGAACCTTTTCCAATATCTCTTTTTTGAGATAGGGCGACCATATCTGCATGCAGTATTCAAGATGTGGGCATACTGGATTTATATAGAGTCAATATGATATTTTCTATCTTATTATCTATCCCTTTCTTAATGATTCCCAACTTTCTGTTCACTTTTTGAACTGTCGCTGCACATTGAGTGAATGTTTTCAGAGAACTCTCCACAATGACTCCAAGATGTCTTTCTGGAGTGGTAACAGCTAATTTAGACGCCATCATTTTATATGTATAGTTGGGATTATGTTTTCCAATGTGCATTCCTTTGCATTTATCAACATTGAATTCATCTGCCATTTTGTTGCCCAGTCACCCAGGTTTCTGAGGTCCTTTTGTAGCTATTTTCAGTCTGTTTGGGACTTAACTATCTTGAGTAGTTCAAGACAGGTTCAAGCCATTTCTTTGTATCAAGTCTCATGATCTCAGCTCCATTCTAGAGTGATGAAGAACTAGGAAGAGTTATCCTTGCTTTCGCCCACCCTGTTCTGGAAAGTAATTTGCTAGAATTCTCGACATACTGATGAAATTAACAGCGTGGATGCGTAGGCATCATTTCTTGTAATCAGACTGTGTACATATATTTCTCATGGCTACCAAAAATCTTCAAAGGAAGAGTGTTCATTAACCCCACTGAGGACAAAAATGACTAAAAGAAGTAAAGATCCATTAACACAAGTGATCGAGGGCCCACTCCTATGGAGTGCTGAGCACCCTTGGATCACCTAGTCTTCAATGGGAGATGAAACTTATCAGGATTGAGCACTGAAATAGTAAGATACTGTACACATAGTTTGCCAGCTATTTATTACAAGGTAAAATAAATGTTAAGTGCCAAAATGTAGAGCAAGTAAAGCAGCCTCTAACAAGCAGGAGACGTAGAATGAATATATATTATATACAGGACTGAAACACTAAACGGCTTCTCACATTTGTTGAAAATAAATACCACCACTTTACAATTGAAAACAAGTTGGATGGGGAGTCTCTGGTGACTGATGAGCTAAACATCTTTCTGTCAATAAAATATTTGGTTAGAAAAAGCATACAGACACAAAACATTGTCCAAATGGTATTGAAATGCATGCTGAAGAAAAAAGGATGTATGGAGAATTACAAGAGACACTGAGAGGAAGATACAGTAACACTTTACAGGGAGTACTCAAAAGGAAAAATATTTAAATGGGGGGGGGGGGGTGTGGAGGGGCAGGGAAGAAGGGGAAGAGGAATCTTAAGGAGTGACTTTCCCACTGGGCCCAACTGGAAATAAAAATCCATTACCCACCCTAACTTGTCATAAAAAAGAAAACTTTCTAAGTCATGAAGAACCTATAAATGGAATGTGCAGAAATTTTTCACCTAAATTCTCATGAAAATAAGATCTGTACTGTTTCACAGATATGCTTATAGTGTTGATCTCCTGACAGACTTTTAATAGCAGAATTGAACTGAATTATTTGTCAACCACTTCTATAGCAATGGACTCTGATATTGTTAACGTTGGGGCCCACATTTTGGGCTCCAATACAGAAAAATGCTTAAGTACGTGCTTAATTTTCTCTACACAATTTAGTGAAGGTTCTTATTCCTGTGTCTTCATCACTGCAATATCTGAGCACCTTCCAGCAGTGCAGAGGAAATGTTAGGGGAACCCAAATTTGCCCATCCACCCTCCCTCTCCTCTGGGTTCCAATCCAGGGACCTTGTGTTAGACAGTTAAGGACTGCTCCTTCCAAACCCTTGCCACTCCCTTGCTGCTCCTACCTTTCCTTTTTCCGCTACATGCATCCGACGAAGTGGGTATTCACCCACGAAAGCTCATGCTCCAATACGTCTGTTAGTCTATAAGGTACCACAGGACTCTTTGCCGCTTCAACCTTTCCTTGCTCTTTAGCATCTCTCCCTGGACAGCAGATTCTTCCTCCTGCTCTGTGGGTCAGTTACCTCATGGAGCTACCCCCTCTCTCCTTTGGGCAGAAGGTCTCAGTCCTTTCTCCTAGAGCTATGCTGCATCTCTATCAGTTACTTCATGTCTGCCTGAGACAATAGCTCCCCCAGCTCCTCATCTGCAGCTGGGTTCTCATTCAGGACAGCTGCAGACCCTGAGCCAGTTTCTCCCCAATCAGCCTTTTCACATTTATATTTAGAGAATTGAGCAGGCAAACCTTCTCCTGATGCTGTCTATACTCACTGTATAAGGCAGTAGCATGTATATGCTAGTCCCCTTGCCTAGCTCCTCCCCTCTTGAAAAGGTAAGAGGGGAACTTTGTCCCACTGTGACATTTTGAGGTTCAACCCAGATCAGTAAGAGGTTGGGTCACTGCCTGCCCTGCGACTGCGGGTGGCTTAAAAATTATGCAGCTGTAACTCAGGGACCTGACATCAACAGCTAGTATAAAAGCACACAGGTCACACTCCCTTACTTCTACCAACAGTTACTGTTTGAAGAATGACCCCAATGCTCCCCCAGTCCTGAATGTCCCTAAAACTGTCTGCCCTGTTGTGTCCAGTCCTATCTTGGAATAAACACAGTTCTCTACTCCTTTAAACAGACAGGGACAGCAACTTGTTTTCTTGACTGGAGTTCACAATCCCTTCAAGTCAACTGGGTTGGTTTAGGTAAAAAGTAACACACATTATTATTTTGGCTTTGTGTGATTGTTATCTTTTAATTGATATCAGAGCACTTAAAGCTCTTATGCAGAGAGGCTTGTTGTAATTTGGAATAGAAATAAATAGCCTAAATTAACTCTCTAAGTGGGTATGTTTACCTAATTTTGAACATGAAATTGTGGTAAATTCTGAAAGCAACTATTAGTGTTTTACCCCTTCTGGGCTTCCAGACCCCATTTTAAAAGTGTCTCAGTCTATTTTCTAGAATTCTAAGGTAAGTGACAGTCTTTTGGATTAATTCTACGCAAACAATGATTTTTCCTATCTGACAGTGCTGTTCACAGAGGATAAATAAAGTAATAATCTACTGCATAATGGCAAAACTATGGGGTAACAAAAAAGAACATAGAGACAGAAATCCTGCCCACAGCCAAATCCATGATTTTCTAAAATAGAAGAATGGGATATCCAGTAAGTTGCTGGTAGAACTTGTCAGAAACTTTTTGACAAATGATTTTTTGTTGAAATACGGTGTTTTGTCAAAGCCGAAACATTTCACAGAGACCTAATGGTTTTGATGAAGTCTGAGATACACCCAGAGAAGGACTCTCACACTCTATAGTGTGGTGGTTAGGGCACTGGTATGAGAGACCCAGGTTTGAGTCTGTGCTTTGCTTGATTCAGAGTGATCTGGGAGGAAAACCTCTGCACTGAGCCAGCCAGAGCAGTGACCAATTCTGAGTTTCCCACATCCCAGTACCGTAACCACCAGGCTACACACACACACACACACACACCAACCTACACACCACCTTCCCACATTGAGTTTGTGTCTGAAAAGGATATTTCAATACAATTCCATTTTTGCAAAAAGTTCATAAGGTTTTGTGGGGGGGTTTCCCAATGCAGTATGAAAACAAATGTCAAAACCTCAGAAGTTGTCATCCAATGGAATTGCAATCCTTCAGTCAGCTCTAGCTGCTGGTCCCCTTGTGCTGTGTCAGGTGCCCACAAAAAATGGCATTTGTATATGAGCAGTTCTTCCGAAGGGCAGATTTCAGCTCTGAGACTTCATTCCAAGATCCAGGAGAGAAAGATGGATTGCAAGAGGAAAAAAATCCTTTATAAGTATATTTGATAGGTGATAAAAAAAAACAATTCTGAACATGTAAAAAGATAGGAAGCAAACTTTTCAAAAGCACCTAAGTCACTTAGGAACCCAAGTCCCATTGAATGTGAATAGGGCTTAGGTTTCTAAGTCACTTAGGCACTTTTGTAAATTTTGTCCAAGGGCCTTATCCTGCTCCTATTGGAGTAAATTACAAAACTCATGTTGACTTTAGTGAGAGCAGGTTTGGTTCTGAGGGCTTGTTTACACACGCTGTTTGTACCTCTTCGAACAGTGGTGGTCAAACTTACTGACCCTCTGAATCACATATGGCAATCTTCAGATGTTCGAGAGCTGGGGTGCACCTGCTGGGGCTTACCTGCCGGGGCTTGGGGCTTCAGCCCTATCGCAGGCACCTGCCAGAGCTCAAGATTTCAGCCCCATGGCAGGGTGGTGGGGCTAGAGCAGTGGTGGGCAACCTGCAGCCCCCGGGCCACATGTGGCCCATCAGGGTAATCCACTGGCCGGCCGTGAGACAGCGTTTACATTGACTGCCCGCAGGCATGGCCATCTGCAGCTCCCAGTGGCCATGGTTCGCCATTCTCGGCCAATAGGAGCTGCAGGAAGCGGCGGCCAGCACGTTGCCCAACACTAGTGGGCTAGTGGCTTCTGCCCTGTGGGGAGGGAGGTCTCAGGACTTCAGCCCCATGAGAGGCACCTGCTGGGGCTCAGGGCTTCAACTCTGCTGCTCTTGAAGCCCCGAGCCCTGGCAGGTGCGCCCTGTGGGGCTGAAGCCCCAAGACCCCTCTCCCCACTGGGCAGAAGCCAGAGATGATGTGTAGGGGGTGCCCCCCCACAGCTTTTTGCCAGGGTTTTCTGGCCCCGCTTGGTCACATGGTGCTGCCAGGCCCCAGTCCTGCACGGCAGCTGCTGGAGCTGGCAAGCTAGGAGCTGCAGTCCTGGGGAGAGGCAGCGGGAAACAGCTGGGAGCTGCAGAGAGAGCTGGTGCTTTTGTTGCCACCTTTCCCTGCAGAGCTAAAGCAGGAGCCCCTCCCCTGCAGCTCCCAGCTGTTTCCCGCTGCCTCTCCATGTGGAGCTAGCACCTGGGAACTGCAGGGGAGGGGCTACTGACGGTAATAGGGGGGGCATGCCTCGGTGGGCATGCCTCAAGCTGTTGGGGGGCAAAACTTTAAATTGTGCCCCCCTCCCCCCCCCCCGAGCAAGCACTAGTCATCTCTGAAGTGCCTAGTCTCACTACCCCATGCGCTTTAACGGTAAAAGAGCTGCCTGCAGCTTGTAAGCTGCGCTTTGGCAACCTCTGCTGTAGAACTACATTGGTTTCGACACCGACATAGTTAAAGTAGGACAGCCCCCTAGTGTGGATACAGGTGTACCAGAATAAAGAATTGCACTGGCATACTTTATTCAGATTGGTTTTAACACCGTAACTTTGAAATATGCTGGATTTGAAAGTTTCTCCTTGCCTATGTTTAGATCACAGCAACTCGGGCTATTTCATACTGTATTCATTCCGCTTCACAGTATGAGAACTGTAAACAATTTTAGATTTTCAGCATAGCCCTCTTAGAGTAATTCATGCTGAGAAAATAATTCAAATGACAGAACAATTTCTGACAATCTGTGTTTTAAGATCTGCGTTGCCAATCTCAAATACCAAACCACTTGTATTCTGAGCTGCCTTCCATTGTTCACATATAATTCAGACAATTATGAAGAAAGTTCAGAGTATCAGTGCAGCCATTTATTTCAATTTTTTTTCATGTGAACTAGCAATTTTAATTAATCCATATTATGAGAAGAAAGGACTGTGTTTGGAAAATGACTGGTCAAGTGGAACATGTGTGGCATCAAGTTTTGCAAAAGGTTTACAGGCAGGACCTTGATTATGATTTGAATAAATATTTGCTGGGGGCCACACTGTTGCCAAAAAACAGTGGTAACAAATGTGTGAGCAGTGCTGTCTCCTCAGCATATCCCACCTTGCCAGAAATTAAATGTACAAAAAGGCTCACAACTGAAATTCCTTCGTTGTGACTGACAGCCTTACTGCTGGAGAATGTAGTTCTCAGCAACCAGGGAGCCCACATGGATTCACCTAGCTTAGCCTGAGGCATCTTGTTTAGATGAGTTACCCACTCAAAGATAATGTATAGCTGCATTTTTCAGTTTTGTTCTCAACTTGTTACTGTTGCCTAATTGTCCTTTTGATTTCTTTGCATTTGCTGTGGTTTTGAGTCCCCTCCCCCTGCCGCATTTGTTGTACTTCCCAAGTTTCTCTACACTGGGCCTTTTGTCTGCTGGGCTGTTACATGTCATGCTAACTATATTTTTCACAAATTATTTTAAATGCAGATTCCAAACACACGTTCAGAGTGCATTGTGGATGTAAAACTATTTTCTTTGATTATTTTTTGCTTTACATCCTACATTTTAACCTTGTGTAATTTGTTGCCATCAAAAGCTGTTGAGATAATGTCCTTCCTAGAGTCCAGTATGTCTCTCCAGGCACAGAATATCTTTTTTCCATTGTCACGTCCTTTTAAGATACTCTGATATTTTCCTTCTGTAGTCTCCTGTATCTTCAGGCTCTGATTTCTTTCCTTAACAATTTTTGTTGCACATGCTCTTACCTTCCTTCTTTAAGCCAAGAGCTTCCTCCTCAAGGTCTGAATAATGCACTTATCTCAGATCCCACTTTCAGACCCAAGGCTGCTTATTGATATATTTACTAACTTTTAAAATTGTTATAGCATACTTTTGAACTCAAGAATAGTTCAGTGAGCTTTAGGAAAATATTCTGAGAAATCTTTTTTCCATCTTATATACCTATAAAAGTACAAGGACTGTAGTCTTGGAAAAGCATACAGAGCTATCTAAGTCAGCAATATAGAAGCTATTTTTGAATGAAATGGCACTGTTCACAATGATTAACCATATGTAAGTTATGGGTGGGCCAATATTAGAGTGCTTATTTTAAAAAAAAATCATATACTTTAATACTTTTTTTAGGAATAAAATATTCCTAGAAAGTATTGCTCCAACAACGTAAATGGGAATGTGTGAAAAAATATACTATGAAGGTGCCCTACATGCTCCATATTAAAGAAGTGTTGAGATTTGCACTTAGAGCAGGATTAAAATCTCTCTACTGCACCAACTTAAATGTTTGAATTTAGCCTCCAAATTTAAGACACTATCTCTTCATCGACCAGTTGAATTTTTCATAATATCTTTTTGGTCAAAGATTTAATAACTTTGCCAGAGAAAACAGTTAAAAAGAAGTCCCTTTGGAAATTTTGCTTGAAATTTGACTGGGTTTTGGGCATCTAATAGCTAAACAACTACAATCACTCCAAACTTCTCTCTCTCACACACACACACACACACACACACACACACACACACACACACACACACACACACACACACACACACACACACACACACAGGTTAGGGATAGGGACAGGGACAGTCATTACATTTAAAAATGTAACAAAAAGTTAGCTGTTCACCTTATTCTTCCTAGCCTAAGTCAGCCCCACAAAAAGAGCATAACAGAATTCTCAAGTTCCACCAGTCTTTCTGAAGCCACTTTTCCAAGTCTTCAGATCACCTTCTCACAAACATTCCTAACTTTGGAGTTGAAGGCAAGGGAGTAGGGGTCATGAGATCTATGTGCTAGAGCAGGGCTCTGGGGGAATTAAAGGGTAGGTATTGATCTGGGCAGTGTGTTGTGTTGAATAGAGCTGTAGGTGTATAAGGGGAGAAGCAGGGCACTTTGGGAAGGAGGCCATGAGGAAGCTGCAACGGGTGGGAAGCGAGACTGTGAAGTTGGATGGAAGGAGTGCGGGGAAGGGGGGGGGGGGGCGCAATTTGGGATGAGTGAAGTCCATAGAGAGTCTGTTGGAAGGAGCAGTTGTCAGAGCTTTTTCTTGAAGGGGTCCTTGATTTTGGAAAAGATGCCCTCCACTAGGTCTAAAGTCCAGATTTCCAGTTTTCTGGGCATGCTGCAAACCCCATCTTTTCTCCCTCTTCGTTAAGGCTCTTGAGGAGAGTGCGGGCTGAGGTGGGTATATTTAGGAGCAGTCGTTTGTTTATGTTTATGTTGTGATATTAATGTATGGGATAGGTTCCCAGAGCACTGGATGGGCACTTACAATTGTACTTTACAAAACTGAAGAGAAGGAAAGAAAAATAAATAAAAATATTCCTGCTGAAAGTTATGCACATGTGTAAGTGCTTTGCTAGATGTGCTGAAGCATTGGTACATGAGACATGGATCCTGTGATGGTGTTACCTGGGCCGCCACCACGCCAGACAACAGGATTTTGGGAACAGTTCTTACTGCACCGATTCCTGTCTGCAGGTGAAAAGCCATGTGGGGGGAAGCAGGCATGAGTATGCACATGTATATTAAACCATACAAACGGAAGGGAGTAGGGGACAAAAGGTTTATGGGGGCAGTGGGGCTGTAGGAGGCATGTGGAAGAGGGAGGCTAATCAGGAGGTCAGACCAGGAACCGGCCTCCATGGAGGCAATATGGGCTGTGCATGGGGGGCATGGGGATTATCATGTGGGATTTTCACACCATCACTGGATGTGTTCAGATCTGCATAAGGGGACACAGGTAATGGAGGGAAACATTTCCATGAGGCTCTCCCTCCCATGCCCCCAAGCTCACAGAAGCCCATCTGCCACAACTGGAAAGAGATCTCTACTGGGAGGTTAGTTCCAAACCCTGTAAGTATCCTAGTGAATATCCATTTGAGCATTAATGTAACAATTCCATCAATAGCTCGTACCACACTGATGTAGGAGAAAGCAGCCAAAGACAGAACATTTCCTAGGAGTCATGTTGCCATGCAAGGATGGGGGAAATGCAGATTATCACAGACCTCCAGACAGATACCAAGACGTCCCCACAGAACCCCAGATTCTTTACACTTGGAGGCCCTCAAAGCCCTCAATTCCTTCCAGTTGAGGTGACCACTAGAGAAGAAAATCTAGGAGTCACATATAACTTCTTAGCTCATAGTCTCCATCCTGCAGATTCTTACGAGAGGAACTGATATGACTCAAAGTCTTATATTTCTTTTAAAGTATATACTGTATTGATATTATGGGTCAGCCACCCAAGATGGAATCCCCACAGCTATACCACAAATACCAGCAGCATGACCACTGAAATCTGGGCCACCACAGAGACACATATGCACCAGCAGGAGCATTTGACATGAAACAGAAATGAAATATGGAAGGCATATGGTGGTTTCATCACTTTACAAATGAGATCACGAGATGGACCTACCAGCCACCAATGTCTTGTCAAGTGACTCAACACCAACTCAGGGGCTTGGCCATCCGCTGTGTATACCAGAGTCCATACCAGCCTGCCAGCTTTATGCATTTGATCCAACATAAACTGGATGGAGAAGCCCTTGTGGATAGCCTTGCACATCCTAGGGGTATGGCATGGCTTCTCACCTTGCCTACCTCAGCTTTAATATAGAGCAGGCCACAACATTGGCATGAGACTGTGCTCTCTGGAAATGGGTGATCCAAAGTGTGCACTCTACACTCCACAAACAGGAGAATTAATGCATGAATGATAACATATATTTTTGTTCATTCTCCCATAACTCCAAAATAAATGAAATGATTTTTCTCAGTCTTTCTAACAAAAACAGCAATTGCTTCTGGTCTCAACCCAGCTGCTAAACATTTCAGTTCCAATGGAGAATATTTCAGATAGTGAAGAAAGAATGAAAAAAGGATGTTATAACTGAAACCCTTATGTAAATTTATTACAGGGTTTGTACTAGCTCGTGAGAAAAATATAATTCCTTGTTCCTCAAAGATATTAAAAATGAAATATTTGTTCCTTTTATAATCACATGTATACTGATTCAAATGAATCATTTGTGATTTTTGAAATTCATTTGGGAAGTAAATAGAAATGTTACTCCACCTGCTTAATTCTGTTTTTTAATTCTATTTTAATCAAATATTCATCAATCCTAATTTTATATGTCCAAAATTATTGAAAAGTACAAATGATAAATTCAAGTATAAAATCCAAAGTGTTAATGTATATAATAATTCACCTATTTGTTTTTAATTCCATAAGCTGTGTTGATCTTGTGAAGATCTGAAGATTTACAATAAAAACATAGCCACCTGACAGTAAATGTTCAATAAATGACATCTTTATTAAAAACTTAGTCAAAGGAAACCTTAAACTTTTATACTCATATTGTACAGTGTATGCAATAAGGGAATTCGGAAAGAATGATTGGTCAGACTTGTATTCTTCCCAGTAGATTATTCGGAATTGAATGTTGTGACTGGAAAGGCAATTTTCCCTAATTTGCAATAAGGACTCAGTTTTCACCTACCCTATAACTGTGGCGTCAAAGACATTGATTATTGGGAATTGAATGTTGTGACTGGGAAAGCAATTTTCCCTAATGTGCAATAAGGACTCAGTTTTCACCTACCCTATAACTGTGGCGTCAAAGACATTGATGATAATTGTCCGGGTAAAATAGGTGCAAACAAAAGGATGGTTTGGTGTTTGATTCTGCTCTCACAGAACTCAGCGCTAAAGTTTTGCCATTGTTTTCAGTGGATGCAGGATCAGGGCTTGGGATACATTTGCTAATATTTATTTATTTAAGCCCCAATACTGTAAATGGCTCTGTGCTGGAGAAGCTCCTTTGTAATCAGCTGGGCTTGGTAGGTGGCAAGGATCTGCCAATGGGGAGTGAGCTGTAGGCTGGGGCCTTAGAAAGTAAGTTATGTCACATGACATTTGAAAAGTAATTTCACTAGATTTGCAAAAATATTTTAGATTTAGACAATGGACGCATAGACATAGGTCAAATCCAAGTGAATCATTGCTAAAGGATCTCCATCCAGACTATAGCCAGGTAAACAAAGTAATTATTTTACATGTGCTAAGACATGTATTAATTTACATGGACAGTAGTATTACTTATTTCAAAAGTTACTTATTTGTACTTATATATAATGAAATAAATACATTTTATGTACTTGATGGCTGAATGTATAGATCCAGTTGCATAATGCACTCATGATTTACATAGCCCATTGCTAAACCCACAATACAGATTCATCCTTTATTCCTCCATTTTAAACACATAAACACACACCCCTCTGGAATTCTCTACTCTTTTTTTGTTTGGAAAGAGGGAAAGAGAAAGTGTGGCTGATGTTATTAGGCCCTGTGATGGTGTCCCCTGAATAGATATGTGGGCACAGTTGGCAACGGGCTTTGTTGCAACGATAGGTTCCTGGGTTAGTGGTTCTGTTGTGTGGTATGTGGTTGCTGGTGAGTATTTGCTTCAGGTTGGCGGGCTGTCTGTAGGCAAGGACTGGCCTGACTTCCAAGATTTGTGAGAGTGTTGGGTCATCCTTCAGGATAGGTTGTAGATCCTTAAAAATGCGTTGGAGGGGTTTTAGTTGGGGGCTGAAGGTGACGGCTAGTGGCGTTCTGTTATTTTTTGTTAGGCCTGTCCTGTAGTAGGTGACTTCTGGGAACTCTTCTGGCTCTATCAATCTGTTTCTTCACTTCCACAGGTGGGTATTGTAGTTGTAAGAATGCTTGATAGAGATCTTGTAGGTGTTTGTCTCTGTCTGAGGGGTTGGAGCAAATGCGGTTGTATCGCAGAGCTTGGCTGTAGACAATGGATCGTGTGGTGTGATCAGGGTGAAAGCTGGAGGCATGTAGGTAGGAATAGCGGTCAGTAGGTTTCCAGTATAGGATGGTGTTTATGTGACCATCGTTTATTAGCACTGTAGTGTCCAGGAAGTGGATCTCTTGTGTGGACTGGACCAGGCTGAGGTTGATGGTGGGATGGAAATTGTTGAAATCATGGTGGAATTCCTCAAGGGCTTCTTTTCCATGGGTCCAGATGATGAAGATGTCATCAATATAGCGCAAGTAGAGTAGAGGTGTTAGGGGACGAGAGCTGAGGAAGTGTTGTTCTAAGTCAGCCATAAAAATGTTGGCATACTGTGGGGCCATGCGGGTACCCATAGCAGTGCCGCTGATTTGAAGGTATACATTGTCCCGAAATGTAAAATAGTTATGGGTAAGGACAAAGTCCAACACTCTCACAAATCTTGGGAGACAGGCCAGTCCTTGCCTACAGACAGCCCCCCAACCTGAAGCAAATACTCACCAGCAACCACATACCACACAACAGAACCACTAACCCAGGAATCTATCCTTGCAACAAAGCCCGTTGCCAACTGTGCCCACATATCTATTCAGGGGACACCATCACAGGGCCTAATAACATCAGCCACACTATCAGAGGCTCGTTCATCTGCACATCCACCAATGTGATATATGCCATCATGTGCCAGCAATGCCCCTCTGCCATGTATATTGGTCAAACTGGACAATCTCTACGTAAAAGAATAAATGGACACAAATCAGAGGTCAAGAATTATAACATTCATAAACCAGTCGGAGAACACTTCAATCTCTCTGGTCACGCGATTACAGACATGGAAGTTGCGATATTACAACAAAAAAACTTCAAATCCAGACTCCAGCGAGAGACTGTTGAATTGGAGTTCATTTGCAAATTGGATACAATTAACTTAGGCTTGAATAGAGACTGGGAGTGGCTAAGTCATTATGCAAGGTAACCTATTTCCCCTTGTTTTTTCCTACCCCCCCCTCCTCAGACGTTCTTGTTAAACCCTGGATTTATGCTGGAAATGGCCCACCTTGATTATCATACACATTGTAAGGAGAGTGGTCACTTTAGATAAGCTATTACCAACCGGAGAGTGGGTTTGTGTGTGTGTGTGTGGGGGGGGGGGGGGGGACAAAACCTGGATTTGTGCTGGAAATGGCCCACCTTGATTATCATACACATTGTAAGGAGAGTGATCACTTTAGATAAGCTATTACCAGCAGGAGGGTGGGGTGGGGGGAGGTATTTTTTCATGCTTTGTGTGTATAAAAAGATCTTCTACACTTTCCACAGTATGTATCCGATGAAGCGAGCTGTAGCTCACAAAAGCTTATGCTCAAATAAATTGGTTAGTTTCTAAGGTGCCACAAGTACTCCTTTTCTTTTTCCTAGAGAGAATGAAATCCTCTATTTGTTCAGCGAACAAGTACAAGAGAAGGGGAAGTGATAGTGTAATCATTAACTCATTGACTCCACAAGATGCTTTGCTTAGAGGGGCCATCCAGAGGAGTGAGAATCTAGCTCAATCTCCATGACCCAATTTTTTAGTCTCTCTGCTTACACTACCAGCAAGAGAACCCCGTTGTGATGATGGTTTTTGTGCTTTGGGCACCTGACTTCTAAGGGACAGAGCCCACTGAAGTCAACGGAAAAATTGAGATCACTAATTCTTAGGCCTCACCACACAGCTGCCATATCATTTCTGCTTTTACGAATACAGATGTCTTTTAAAATGATATAGTTAGAAGCTGGGCCTACCACTGTAAAAAAATAATTTGCTGAGGAGAGCGTGAGCTTGCCAACTATTTAAGAAAGAGCATCAACTAACACAAGTGTCGATTTTTTTTTTTTTTTTTGCCGTTGCTATTAAAAACCAGGCTCATTCATTTATTATTTTGGCAGCTGCAAATAAATTTGTTTTACCACCCAGGCTTTACAGGCTAAAACTGTGATGTCTGTTAGGCCCACTTACTTTTTGTATATTGTGAAAAAGGCTAAACTCACAAAATGCTGTAATGACACATCCTTCTTTTCTTTTGTTATTCTCCTAATTCCCACACAATGTAGGCCTGGTCCAAGGGAGGACTCAGCAGGCTCCAGTTTGTTTGCTTTCTGCCATACAATTTTATTCCACTGTATCACCGTGTGCAAAAATTCTACTATTTTCATTTATTTTACCCTCATATATAGATATGTAGATATGCAGTTATGCAGTTAAATATACACACCTTGCTAGCTCCTCATTGAATAGGTTCTTTTATGGGCAAACCATCATTAATGATTGACTAAATACCTATGTTAAAGAGCAGAATATGCAAAATCTGTTGCCGGATATTTCAACAGTTTTCTTCCGACAACTGATCAAAATATAGCTGTAGGAATCTACATCCATCCTAGGTCACTGGTTCCCAGCACAACTGTTAGAATATAGAAAATTCAATTAGATAGGCATTTGTATTAGAGAATAAAACCAACCTTTAAACCAAATATGATGCATCATGTTGACATAACAAATGTGGACATTAATTAAAGAGCAGCAGAATCCAGCAGAGAAGTTTGCCCTCCATCTGCTTGACCTGAGGTAATAACTATGTTCCTTTAACAAGAACTGACAGATTTTCTTGTGTTTGTCTTGAATCACTGAAGTCACCACCCTTGGTATGAATAACCGTAACCATATGTGTGACATCACACACAACAGGCAGGCCACAATTAACTACTCTTTTATTTTTCTTTGTTCCTTTTCATTTATTTTTATTCTCCTGGGACACGTGGGATCTCTATCTTTCTGCATCATTTATATTAGATGCAATGATGTTTGGGTCTGGGTTCAGATCTAGCCTGCCTCTCCCTATCTCCCTTCATAAAAGTCTAAGTGGTTCAGACTGTAAGGTTTGGGTTGGACTGATAGCTAATTTGCATGTTTGTGTTTTATTGGCCAGGTTCAAGAAACCTGGTGCAGATTGTAAATTATACCTTGTTGCTCCTACCCAATCCCAAGGACCTAAGGGATCATTCACCCCAGGCTGTTCCTGTCATCACCCTCACTGGATTTTCTGATGCAGAGGGAGGAATTTTTAAACTTCCCCATTAAGCACTTTCCTGGTGGGAATCATTGAGGGAAGTCACCTAGAGCAGTGCTACTCAAAGTGGTGGTCCGCAGACCGGTGCCAGTCCATGAGCCATCGGCTGTCAGTCTGTGCGCATATTGGAAAAAAAAATTGCTGGTCCCCCACATCAGATAGCTTGAGAAGCACTGACCTAGCACACTGTTCCTACGCCCACTGGAGCCAAGGGCAAAACTCAAATTGACTTAAGTGGTGCAAGATCAGGAGCCAAGTAAGTTTTTTGATGTCAGGGACCTGCACCAGGGTTTATTCTTGTGGAAACTAAGGTAAACTTACTGTGTTATTATTAAGTGCTAAGAGTATGCTAGGTACCTTACACCCTTGTATGAAGACAGGGTTCCAAGGGCCTAATTCTCAGTTAAACTACAGCCCCTTTACACTACTCTGACTATGTAAAAGGGCCTTACAGGTGGGTTTAAATATCATTTACAGTGACCCCAAGGGATCCCTTATACACCCACAGCTGTGTAATGGAGCCTTAGTGTAAATGAGAGATAGGCCCTGGATATCCAAGATGAATCTGGTCAAAGGCAATAAGGAAATCCAACAAATGTATTAGATAACTACCATGTGTTCAAAATATATATTCTAGCATTTCAGTGTTGTTTAAGTATAAGAAAGTGCAACAGCTCCACTACAGTAGTTAAATGAGAGTGTGATGCAAACATAACTAAAAACAAGAAATATCAGAGTGCAGTCCCATCCCATTTCTATTCCTCTTGTTATTACCAAACTAGATGGTAAAGCACAAATGCATCATGGTAACAGTTTACTTGTACCATAAGAAGTGTGCGATGTTTACTTGTACAACAGACACTTGTAGTTTCCAATAAATAACAAATTGATGGTATATTCCAGAACTGAAATGGAACTATTTAAACCTGTGCACATACTCATTAAATAATCAGGAAAGCTGTTTTCTCCCCGTCTCATTATGCACGAAACATCAAATGAGTTCCACTAGAAACAGGCACCCAAGAGGCTACTTGCTTTGTCACAATACAGTATGTAATACCTCCCTGATAGGAGAGTTAATTCTCTTGGTCAATTTAAAAAACACAAAAAAAGCTGTTTTTTTTTTCCCCTTGGAATTGTTGCCTCACTGTAATAAATAACATTCCTTCTAATTATCTAAGTTCCTCAAGCTGCCTTTGCTGACCCACATGACGAAAGCACAGCCTCACAGTTCAGGATCATAAATCCAAAGATTACAAACATGCAGCAAAATTCATGAGAAAGTCTTGAACTCATGGCACACTTCTATGAAAGCAGATGGATGATGTGTAAGACTTTTTAAAGAATTTATTTTTAAACTTCTTACTCTGTTTCTTCTCACTCCTAACCACTAAATCAAGGACAATGATTTAAGGCTAAGCAACACCCAGGAGTGTTAGGAAGCCTGCACACTGCTGACTTTCCCGCATAATCATGGTGCAAAATAAGTATGCAAATACCATCCTCTAGAGGGCAGCAATCATATTGAAAGACATTTCAGAGCTCACTGTAGAGGTTCCTAATTCACTATGATTGAGCTATAGACCTCTAAACAAACATTGCACACAGTCTCCATTGTTATATTCTAATAGAAAGTGAATATGAGATTATGCTTCTGGGTATTCTAAAGTCCAAAATTGTCCTTTAATGTTAACCCAAAATGTTTTTTGTTACATATTTTGTTTCAGGAATTCTTCATGTTGGTTCCCAGAGCTTTGTATTGAAAATGTTCTTTCTCTCTTCCTCAGGTTTTGGTTTCCCTTTTTGGGGGGAGAAAGGACAAAATCGGCAAGCACACTTTTACATTGCTCCGTTTACACCCTAACGTTGCTAATAGTGTCCTTAACTCTTCCTGAGAGTTTGTTAGGCTTCTAAACCACCTCTTCTTACAGCATAACTTATTAAATCTTTAGAGAATTTCTTGGAAGCAAAAGAGAAATAGTATCCCATTTCTACGTTTTTTGGTACAACATTACATAGGAAATTAAAACATGCTTTTTGTTGCTGGAATTGGCTGAGGAACAGACAGCATTTTTCTTGGTCTGGAACTCTGATGTCAATATGAGTTAAAATATTCTCTCCCTCTCCCTGATCGCTGCTGCTTCTGCCTGTCTCCTTATAAAGATTATGCTTATGCTAGTAAATGAAGAAAGGAATTAGTGATGCTCCTCTCATTTCCTGTCTTCCCACAGATGGTGATAAATTCAAATTCAGACTCCATTAAACCTGAGTAGAGAAACCCAGCAGGTGGCTACACTAATGGAAAATCCTGGCTTTGGAATAATGGGAATTACAACCGACAGCTCTTCTACACCACAAAAAAAGATGATGTATTCTTATTGACAGTATTGCATTTGAGTCCAGAAGGCTGATCTGATAGTTCAGGCCTGGCACGAGGGAAACTAAAATCCCCACGGGTATTTTTCTTGGCCACACCACTGTAATTTTTGTCATCTGAACCTTCTATTACAATTCATTGTACAAATTTCATATAAGTTGGAGAGGGGAAAAAACGTTCTTCATTTGGCCTACAGGCATACATTTGTTCTTTCTTCTTGGTTTAAAGGACAAATAAAGGTTGACACACAACAGCATTTCCAGCCACTTCTGTATTTTTAATGCTGACATTCTTGGCCCAAGTGCTTTTAGTGTTTCCAGACAAGCCCATCTGAGAGAGTTTGTGTTAAAAAGATGCATAGATTGCCCTGGAGGTGTAATGCCTGATGTTCTGCTATAATTTCTGAAGGAATACTGTATTTGTGAGAGTATTTTTCCCCTCTGGACTTTTTTTTTTTTTTTTCAAATATAGGTACAGTATTTGCAACAGAGACATTCAGTCAAAACTGATTTGACAAAGCATCTAGGCACTCCAATATTTAGAATCTCATATCTGAACTATTCTTGGAGTTTCATAAAATAAAGGAAAGTTGTTATCATTTATGCACATTTTTGTACTCTACCTCTGTCAGCAATTTTTCTATACCATGTCCCAATAATTTCTCTTAAAATATGTTTTAACACTGAGTTAATAATATAAGAGATGCATGCGTTGATTCAAAATAAAAAAAAACAGAGGTTTTTATTCCCTCCATTGCTTACAAAATTTTGCATAGTTTACATAAGTAATTGTATGACTCTTTGTCCAAGGAACTTATATTTCTAAAAATTAAAAAATCCTTGCAAACTAATAATTACACAAGAACATAAAATTAATTATCTGAAACATACTCTATGGATACATTTAAATCTTTTTCAGTGATTATTCTGATGTAGTCCTGTGATGCTGTATGGCAAGTTTCCTATCCTGACCTAAATATTCCTACAATATACTATTTGGAATATTTTCAGTGACGTCTATGACATTTATTATTTATAAGAAATAAAGATAAATAAAGGTCACAGCATAGAAAATTTCAGATGACACCATTATCATGCTATTTCCAATCACACTGGATTTTTTCTGTAATGTAGGACATGACTATTCATTTAACCAAATTTCTGTATAGAAATATTCATAATCTATTAATGATGTGAATTAAAATGATTTTTTAAATTTATTTATTTTTAATATCATACAAGGTGATTTGCTTCACTTTCAACTGTTCTTGCTAAGAACACATCAAAATAACTTTCTGGTTTTGTTTTGTTTTCATAGGGCCAGGCATTTAATTTTGTGTACGTGTGTTCTGACTATGAAATTGGATAAGACTCTATATTCTAAAGTACAAAGTTTCTCTTTTTGCTGCCTATTTAGGGCATGCAACTGTCCTTCTTTACCACCTTTTTACATTTTCATTCCTGACAATTAGTTCCCATCTTTTATTATTGCCAATATACAATATTTTCCTTCAATTCCCTTTCTCTTCACCTCAATCAAGTTTAGTTATTTCTAGCTGAAAAGAGGGTTATAGGTGAAAACTTGCCTCAGAACTTGTTTTACTAGCTGGTTTTAGAGTAGCAGCTGTGTTAGTCTGTATCCGCAAAAAGAAAAGGAGGACTTGTGGCACCTTAGAGACTAACACATTTATTTGAGCATAAGCTTTCGTGAGCTACAGCTCACTTCATCGGATCCACTGAATGCATCCGATGAAGTGAGCTGTAGCTCACGAAAGCTTATGCTCAAATAAATTGGTTAGTCTCTAAGGTGCCACAAGTCCTCCTTTTCTTTTTACTAGCTGGTATTTCATCCATAACCTTCTTCACTCCTGAAATTTACATATATTGCTCCTACACGACACTGATTTAGTGGCTTAACAAAGAGAAAAAATAATAATAATTGGTTACATAACATGATGTAAGGGGTCAAAGATCAACACTTTTCTTTAACAGTCTAAATAAAAACATGTATAATGGAATCAGGGTTGAAAAAAAACACATTCTGCTGTGACCTCTTTCTACTTTACTAAGAAATACAATTTAAAAAAATGTCCTCAGTTCATTCTAAGTAAAGTATATACTGATTCTGCAATTGTTAGTCTGCCAAGGGAGCATGGGTTTCTGAACATTTTATGTTCACAAAGAAATAGTTATCCACCTATCTCTTAGGATTCAAGTAATCTGGGACTAGAACATGGGAATGTACTCTTTTTAAAAAAAAACCGTAAAGGGAATGTGCATTCTGTATATCTGCAAGTACATTATTCTTGTGTGGGATCTTGTTTGTAAATGATGAAAAATTTCTGGCAGTATTGAAGATAAGTCAAATGGCAATGCTTGTATTCTGATATAAAAGTCTTATCAAAGTAGCAATCATTCATATTTCCATATTAGGATATATCACTATTATCACGGTTGACTATATCTTGGCTTAGACAAAGTGTTGTCTCATAAATAGACTTAATGCATAAATGTCTGCCAGGAGCAAGCAACAGCAAAATGTGGACAGATGTTTGGCTCTCTTCAGAGCTCATCAGCACAGTTCAACAGCTTTATCTGTCAGATGAGTTCAGCCCCAAGTCCAGATTCAGAGAAGCTCAGCAGTTTGAGACTATGATGGTGATGAATAGAGCTGAATGAATAATTTTTCAACAAATAATTTATTTTAAAAAAAATGTAAACTACTACTCTTCTAACAGAAATTCCCACGAGCAGATATCAAGATTTCCTCAAATTCATTATTCACGTTTACTCAAAGCCTATCTTTCAGAATATGTTATATGGATCAAGCATTATATGGATGAAATTCAAGATGCGTTCGTTAGCTGAGATTGGTCAGATAAGTCACATGGCATTAATTCTGTTGTCATGTGGGATGAGTAGGAATGTACTTGTGATGCAAAGTCTTGTGTCTACTTGCTTGCAGAAATTCAAAATTTGGTTTACATGAATACTTATGCATGTGGCTTCAGGGAAAGGGGAGAGGTGGGATTGAGGTCATGGGGCAGGAATGCAGATTAACTTTTCTGCTGCTCCCCAATGTTTCAATAAATGTCTCTCCCCCCCCCAAAGCAAAGTGCTGGGGAGCAGCTCCTGGCTGTGGATTCATTAGAGTCATAGTTCCTGGGAACAAGAGACAGGAACAGTAGGTACAACAGCAAGCACAGAGACATAGGGCCTTCACTCCTGTGTCTGGCTGTGCCCTCCAGCCTCACTATGAATTGATACCAGGAAAACAAGGAGGAATTTCACATGGAGTTTTCTACTTGCCAGAGCCCCATCTTTGGCAATGTTTTTCTAAAGGAGGTGGTGATAGAACCTATGTGGATTAGAAATGGAGAAGAAGAGCTCAGGTCACCTAACCCGCTCCCCTGCACATGAAGGATTGATTCCTGCAGTTAGAGTTGGTTAAATTATTAATTGGTGGTGATTTATCTGATGAACTGGGACATTATTCATTGAATAAATTATTCAGAAATATTCATTTGACCAGCTTTGTGGATGGTTTTATAATATTCAGTGAATAATTTATTATTTCTCTATTCTCAGTCAGGATCAGGGCCCCCTTGTGGTAGGTGTGGTAGGGAAAATATGGTCCCTGGATCAAAGACAAGACACAACAAATGAATATGGCATGCAGTAGGAGGGAAGGGAGGACAAGGTTAATAGTAATAAGATTGTGCAATTTCATAGATTAGCCACATGCACAATTTAATAGTTCCAAACCACTTAAAATGAATTTTCTTTTATGAATAATGTCTATTCTGCCTAATACCCCACACCTGAGCCATTGTTTGTTAGCTCATTTCTTGTTGGTGTCACAGAATACACAGTAGTGTTCAGGAGGCCTTTGAAGGAACATAGGGTTGTGGCCTCACAGTTTAATTCAGGGTGGGCAATCCATGTATAAAGGGTAGCTTGCAAGAAAGCATCAAGAGATTTGTGGAAGAGAAAAGGGACAAAATTGTGAAGAGCCTTGAAAGAGGACAAGAGGTTTGAATCTGATGCGGTGGAACCCAGGGAGGCAGTGGAAAGATTCTAAGAAAAGGAATGGAATGATGGACAAGGCAGATCATTTTATCAGATTAGTGCATCGATCTTGTGCTTGTTCATTATATTGAGCAGTTCTGCTGATGTTGTACCTTTCCTGTATACTCTACATTGGCTGCCTCTGAGGTGGCAGACAGATTTTGGCTTTAAAATCAATTTCGCCTTTAAATTAAGTGTTGTGTAATCAGACTATATTTTTTGAGACCTCCTTGAGCCTCATCCTGGGGGACATTCGAGTTATGACAGCTGCATTTCAGGCATTCCGCTCCCTGCCTTAGGCCAGCAGAAGACTGAATCCTTGATCTAAAACCCATTGAAATCAATGAATTTCAGTGAGTTTTGGACCAGACCTAAACTTTTATTTAATTTGGTGACTTCTGTGACATGGAATTCTCTCTCCCTTTTCAGTCCATTTCTCTGTACACTTAAAAAATATTCGCAGAGATTCTTCCTGATTTAACCCTGTCAGCCCTTGTATATGAATTTTATCATCATGTCTCATCTTATCTTCGCAAGGGAGAATCTCCTTTGAGGGTCAATTCGTAGAGTATGTGCCTCTGGGACCAAGCTTATCTGAATTCTCCAGACTCTCTCTGAGATTTCTCTGCACATCCTCTATGATTTTACCATAGCACATTAGCTTCCCCCTCCAGCTGTCACAGACCTACAACAGCTCCCTGGTACCAACCTCCACCCAATCGTAAAATAGACCCTTTCTTCTGGGGAGAAGAGGAATATAGTCAGAAGGTCTTATGGAAGGGAGGTGCTTATACAAGTGGGATGGTGGAGACCTACTGCAGTATCAGAGGTCTTCATCCAAAACCTCATCCAGAGGTTTTCATCCAAAAATTATTTAAGTTGTGTGTTAAGGTCAAAGGGTGGGCAAAGGTTCAGACAAGTTCTTTCTTCTGTGTGTGTGTTTATAATCAAACTGTTTCCATTATCCTTATTTTTGTCTTCCAAGCTCATTTGGCTCAAAGTTCACATGCCGAAGAGACAGAGCAGCTGGGTGGTTCAGCTGTAGGAGAATATGCATTTACCTTTGATGGCAGTGCTAAGGGAACCATTTGCAGGAATGTCTGTTTTACAACACTAATATTCTACACTTGCTATGGGATACATCATGTCTTTGTGACATTTTGGGAATTACCCAGACCAATATGGGGTTCTGTCACCATCTGCCCTGCAACCCCAGGTGCCTTAACAGTATGGTGCTATGTCTCAGAGATCTGATGTAAGTTAGCAAGCCTAGAAACAAAGGTCCCACCCTGGCTTCCAGCAGCCTAGTAACTCCTTGCAGAGTGACACCGAACATTCCTTCCTGTCTAGAGTCTCCCCAAATCCATCTGCCACAAGTTCTTAAGTACCAGACACTCTGACTTTTCCCGCACTGGTTTGTCACCTGAAGGTGTGAAGCCTGGCCCCAGATATCAGTTCACTTTAGGGGACATGCGCCACACAGTTTGCAAAACAGAACTGCTTGGGCATAGACAGCAAGTATAATAGGCCAGGGAGGCTCTGCCTTCCCCGGCGCTGCTTCTGGATCTCTGGTTGCGGGGTTTAGCAGCAAAGTTTTTGCTTTATTATTCCTCATGCAGATTTTGGGGCTGCTGAGGAGGTACATACCGCCTAACAACACAGAGCCCCCTGGCCCCTCCGCCTAGGAGCCAGACATGCCAGCTGCTTCCCGGAGCCGCCTGAGGTAAGCATTGCCCAGAACCTGCACCCCTCAGCCCCTCCCACACCCCAACCCCCTACCCCAGGTCAGAACTCCCACCCTCACCTTAAATCCTTCCCAGAGCCCGCACCCCAATCCTTTGGCCCATCCCAGAGTCCCCTCCTGAACCCCAAAGCCCTCATCCCCAGCCCAACACCAGAGTCCACACCACCAGCTGGAGCTCTCCCTCCCTCTCACATCCTGAACCCCTCATTTCTGGGCCCACCCCCAACTGGAGCCCTCACCCCGCCATACACATCCTAACCCCCTGTCCCAGCCTGGTGAAAGTGAGGGTGGGGGAGAGCAAGCAATAGAGGGAGTGGGGATGGAGTGAGTGGGGGGCAGGGCAAGGGTGTTTGGTTTTGTGCAATTCAAAAACTGGCAACCCGGGTCCTCTACATTATGTAAAAGAGGACAGCGTCTAGGCAAGAAGCATGATTGATTTAAAACAACGCCTTTACAATTTTGTAAAAACAAAAAGGAGGTCAGAGATCTGGCAAAGAGAAGAAAAACTAAAGGATTGTTACATATCAAGCATCCATTCCTACCCCCAAGCAATTGTACCCTATGTGAAACAACTCATCAGTTCTATATGGGACACATACATAATGTGCAAGCAAACTGGGAGGTTTTGCCTGGTTTGGTCCATTGGAGGCTCTTTCCAATTCTCATGTATTTGCCCATGGTGCTAATGCTTTAACTGAAATATAGTTCTTATGAAGTGACGGTATTGGAGCCCCCTGGAACACAATTGGTTCAGAACATCTCTGGGCAGCTTGCAAATACTCTTTCAGTTTGCATTCGTATATTTCCAGGCTGAGATTTCTTTTAATAATAAAAAAAGACTTTTACAAGAATAAGAAGAAAGTTGGATGTTTCCTAAAGCAACATTCAAAGCAATTAAATGAAACCTTTTTAACAGCATGATCTTTTTCATTTTCACTATCACCTCTTTAGCCTTAAGTAAAAACTAAAAGAGACCTTTGAAAAATGATGATTTTTTATATTTAATATGTGATCTTTTCATGTTTCTGCTGTTGTATGCTTTTGAGCTGTCTAACAACTATGGATATGTAGCTGGCAGAAGGGCAAACTTGTCTCATATCCTGTGCAGAGGTGACTACCTGAAGTGTGGGTATGAAAGAAAGAATAAAAATTCTCTGAAAGGTTTTACTACAGAGAATATGGGGCCGAGACCTTCATCTAACCCTGGATGCACATTATTCTTAATAATGCATACCCATACAGTTTTTGCAGACTTTAAGTAGTGAGCTTACTAAAATTGACAATATTTTACAGAAACAGAAAAAGTCATGTTTCCTGTATCTTTCACAGTTCTTTAATTTGCGACATATCACTTTTATCTCTTCTTGCTTTAACACCAGATTTGGTTTAATTAAATTTATGTCAAATGAACACATGAAACGAAAGGAAAATCAGAAAGCCTGCAGTTGCCCATTAGTGAGTCAGTGACTGCATAGGGAAAGGCTTTTGAAGCCTGGCTTACTGCCAGAACAAGCTTGCAATGATGCTCAGAGACACCCAGGATGCTTTGAAGGAAAGGAGTTAGCTGACCTGAACTTGCTCAATGGAACTGGTCCAAATCCTCATGGGCTGGATGTAAAAATCTATAATAAGTCTTCTGTCTTCAACCATTTACCTGTCAAGTGAAAACAGTAGGGGTTGTGAAACTACAATAACTATACATAATTAATTAGAATAGATCTATTCTGCTTTATTTTACTTTAGAAATACATAAAATCTAAACATTTCTTAACCATTTGGAAACATATATATAACACTATTGAGCATGAAGATCATGCTGTACATTCATGGATCTCAAAGTGCTTCACAAAGGATTGTATTACCCCATTTTACAGATAGTGAAATAGATGTATAGAAGATAAATGACTTGCCCAGTGTCAGATAGGGCTTAATCTTGCAACATGCTGAGCACTGTGGCCCCGATCCAGCAAAGCGCTTCAGCACATGCTTAACCTAAAGCATGTAACTCTGGGATTGTTCATATCCTTAACATGTGTTGCAGAATTGGGGCTAAAATATTCAGCACCTTGCAGAATTGAGCCCATTGTGGTCAGTTGTGCAGACAGAAACAGAATCTGGATCTCCTGACTAATAGATCTGAGCCCTAGCCACAGGACTATCATACCTGATAATCATACAGATAGATTAGACTAGTGTAGACAATGTATCGTCTATTTAAATTTAATCATCTTCATACTGGACAGCTTGCAGATATATCATACATGATTTATACAAATTACTTCTAATTCGACACTGTAATTTGTGGGAGTTTTGTAAGCATCTCACACTGAAACCAGGGGTTCTCACGACAATTGTTTTGTTATCAGGCTAAAATGTCAAGTACCATGTTTGCACCCTGTTTAGCAGCTCTATCACATGATCCATATACTTTCCTACAAAAACAAATTAAATTAAGTACTGGAGCTTCAATATTTCAAAATTTTGACACTTTATTTCAGGCTAAACATAGGAAATTTTAATCTGAATCTGTAGTAAAAGAACCCCAAAATTACCTAGATATTATGTAGAATAAATTCAACCTAATTTTCTGTCCATATTTTCATTTTTTTCTGTACCAATTTTTAACATAAAGTCACTTTTTAATAGCTCTTTGTTCTGAGATCTGTCAGAAAAAATACTTTGTTCGTAGTAAGGATGCACATAAACTATGTAGTCATTGGGGAAATATTATTTATCACAATGCACCATATTGACCAGCTTCCGGAATTTATGCTAGTCTACAGTGGGGTCAAAGTGATAAAGGTATTCTCTGTATTATTACTGATTTTGCTGTATTGCAAGAGAATCTAGAGGTTTCTGCTAAGGTCGGGGCCCCCTTATTCTAGGTGCTATATATAAACATATTAAGAGACAATCCCTGCTCCAAAGAATGTAAGTACTTTGAACGTAACTAAACAAGACAAAGGATGGATGGGAGATAGAGGTGAAGTGACTTGCCACACAGCAGGTCAGAGTCGGAAATAAAATCAAGGTATCCTGACTCCTATTTCAGCATCTATCCACTGGGCCATGTGGCTTCTCTAGACTTGTGCTCTTGGAGAGAACCAGGAAAAAACATGAGCAGCCAAGTTAAGATCCAGAATAATTTCTGCATCTGATTTTACCTATAGTCTGTGGGGTTTACAGGTCACCCCAATACAGAGATAGATTTGGGTTAAAGAATCTGGATCTGTATCAGCATGCAGATCTGGGGTTGTCCCTAGTTTGGGGACATCTGCAGTCAGGACCATGTGGAACTTGGCAGTATCAGCTTGCAAAGTATAAAGTGATCCCCAAGCGGGCAGGGGTGTTCTTTTCCCTTGATTTACACCCCTGTGTTTCACTTTGAGTTCCGAATTCAAAATAATTAAAAACCTCAAAGAGAGACCGAGCCCAAGCCACACACCCCGCCCCCAGCCCCATAAAATCACATACTCCACTGCAAAACTTGACAAATGTCAGCTGAACCACTTGCCAGGTAAATTAATCTTAACAGAATGCTTTGTTAGGGAAGTTTCAATCATCTCTGCTATTGCTATAGCCTGTCCCCATAATAAAATTCAAGAGACAAGGAGAATCTGTTGAAAAAGCTTAATTAATTTTGATTAGGATGCTATAACTAAAGAGAACTCCCTTGGTTTAATGAGAAAAAGCACTAATGTTATGAAAAATATATGCTGATTTTTGTTTTGTTTGCCTGATAGCCTATACTCTAAGCGGTCTCAGTTTTGTTTAGCTTGTCATTTGCCCCATCAAACCCCTGAGGTACAATATGTGTTATCTCATAATAACACATGCCTTGTTATTTCTTACTGCTTAATTTTCAGGTGAAAAAAAAATCTATATAATTTATTTTATTATTTTCCATTAACCTATAAACATCCAAGACCTAGTGCACCAATTTTCAGGATTACAAAGCTGAAAACAGTTTCATTTCACAATTGTCACTCTGGTGTTTCTTCTTTGTATGCTCCCTTTTGCTAAATAAGATCTTGTCTGCACAGAATGGCATGTTCAGTTTTGTTCTCAGTAAAGTCACAGCACTAGAGAAGAATACAATCGTGCTTCGAGCTGTGCCTCTGTGCTCGTGCTCTGGCTGATGGCAAAAGCTGTAATATCATGAAGTCCCATAAAATACATGCAGCAACTCCCTGTCACTTGCCCATAGCCAGCTTTTGGAATTCTTTCCACTTCTAGGCAATCAAATATTCTTTGAAAAATAGTTACAGTATTTTCCAATTCCCCAGATTAATAGCACAAGGTGCATACAGGAAAATGCAAGACAGATTTAATTTTCAGGTGCCTTAAGCCTGTTGTCGCTTGGAAAAATGGGTTTTGTTTTTTTTAATGTGAGAACTGGTTCTTAAGAGGCATGAATATTTTTTTCCTACTCAAAAATGTTCATAGTAGCCTACAAAAATACTCAATTTAAAAACGGGATGTATTGCTACAACCGAAAAATGTCCCAGGGTGAAACCTGTGCTATTTTTATTTAGTAACTACTGGAAATCAGCAATAGGATATAAAAATGTAGTTTGTCCATGTAAAGTTCAAAATTGCTAATTTTTTGTGTTCAGCTTCTATTCAACTATATGGTTTTATGAAACCGAGCTAGAACTAAATTAAGTCCCAAGCTGAGGGCAAGACATGGGAAAGCACTGTCATAAAGTGACCCAGAGCAGGAGACAACGGGAGAAAGAAATGGAAACAGGGTCTGGGAAGTGGCAGGAGGAACCTGCTACATTGAATAGCTGTGCTTGTTCTCGTGCCAAGCCATCAGACCAAATAAGAGAGCAAAGTACTCTTGCCCCATAAGGTCTGCAGATCCTAGGAATTGTCTCAGACAGGCCCAGAGTGGGGTTTCATTTTGAAGCCTTTTGCATGGGAGGGTTCTGCAGTTCTCACTCACTGAGGTGTGCAAGTAAAAATTCTGATATTCTTCCCCCACTGCCCCCCACCCCCGCCTTTTTTTTGGTCAAATTATAGAATGAGTTATAGTTTTTCAAAATGTGAAGTACATTTGTTGACATTTTAAATTTTGACCCGAACAAGTTTTTTTTCTCCCACCAGCTCTTATAGATTGAATGATAGCATTAAACCTGTGAATCTTTGCGGATTTTCTTATTACTAATGAAATTCTCTTCAAGTCATTTCCTCACCCAAATGCCTCTGAATGGCCAGGTTTCTTAAAAAATAAAAATAAAAAAATTCATTGTGAAAGAATCACCATTTCCAGTCAGCTGATACATTACATTTCATTACTCCATATCCAGAGGAGGTATGATTTCTCCAGACATTGCCAGTAATAGAATTCACGGGAACCCTTCTTTTTGTTAAAAGAGTCAAATAGAGAATGAGTGGAACAAAGTTAGGGAAAGGAAATGGAAAATAAGAAATGGTAACTCTCAGTGGAAAAAATGTTTGTAATTTGAACCTTCTATTAGGTAACAGGTTACACCTGTACACTGAGAGCATATTTTAGCCCGAAGTTTACCTCTCAAACTCACACTCTCTCTCACCCACTCACACACACCACCCCCCAGGTTGAAAGAAGCAGATGGAAAAGTACCTGTCCTAACTCCAAATTAGAAATTTGGAGTCCAATTTACTTCTTGAGTAATGTCTTTGAAGTCTATGGAGCTATACCATGGATGAATTTGACTCAATGGCAATTTGATTTTTGGAAGCAGCCAAATCTTAGATTTATTCATGACATCACTAGGGTTTTACTTTAGCCTCCTAAAATTCCTTATGTTCCTGCATCCTAATTTATATTTTAACAAAATGAGTCAACAAGATTAATAACTAGGCACAGAGCATTCTGAGGTGGGATTAGCCATTTATTTTCCTTGTTTATTTTTCCTTGGAATAGCTGTACCTGTCAGCTGTTTTCTAGCAGCCTGGTTTCACTGACACTTTGGGGGTTGGGTGGGGGGAATTGAAGGCAATCCTACACAATCAAATGCATCTTTGCAAGAAGGGGAATTAAAATTAGCTGATGTGACACAACTACCTTTAAAGATACACAGTTCAACTTCATTTTATAAATGAAAGAAATGTAGTCTGTGAAAATCGACACAGATGGTTGCAAATGATACAGATATTTTTTTGAAAAGATCCTGAATTAGAAAAGGGATCATAACTGCTATAGAAAGACTCAATATTTTTTTATGAAGGGAAAAAATGCATCACTAAATCTTGTAGTAAACAACTATAAGTGAAACATGGTACCTTCAGAATTTACTCCATTAGGATTTTTATCACTTTTGCTGTGATAAGTATATTGATTTACAGTAGAGCAGGTGCAAAGATTTATAAACTAGAAGCTGTACAAACATAGGTACAGCTGAAATTAAATGCTCCACTGCAACATTTAGTTGGTAATTTCTATGCTTCCATCTAGGAATTAAACAATGGCATCACCTAACACTCACACCAAAATTGCTTTCAGTTAGAATTTATGGATCAAAGAGCATCTCTGCTGGCAAGTCTTGTCATCAAAAATTCCCTAGTCCCTTTACCATGTTACATTACAGAATTACAAATAAAACCAGTCTCTTCTTGAGAAAATAACATTTTAAAGCTTCTAGTCAAGTTATGATCTGAACAAGCACTGCAAACCATCAGCTTATACAGTTCACATGCTTCATATACAAGTGCTGCCTCAGTTTACAGTAGCATGGTAAAACTGTACCTGTGTCTGTTGTCTAAAGCAGAGCTATTGCAGCATGACAATAGCATCTTAAAATATGTAACAACTGGAAGAGAGAGGACAAGGTCTGTCAAAGACCTATTAGCCTCACCACATTAATGTTTTTGCAAAACACTTTAGTAGATTGCTTTGTATGGAATATTCTGTGCTCTGGCTTAGAAGATGCAGTATGAAATATGTCCCTTGAGAGAGACAGAGAGTTACAAGCCTGTTAAGAATATGCAGTGAATTTATGGACCCTGCTTTTACATACACTATTTAATAGTAACAGGATAAGGAAAAGAATGTTGCCAGTGAAGTCACTTACAGTTTGCAATTCATTTATCATGTGAAAGCCTGCACTAGGTATGTGCAAAATGTACTATGAAGACTATGTGCCTCTGTATTATACAGCAAAAGTGAACTTTGCAACTGCTTATGCATAATTAAGTGCTTGAGACTAGCTAACTCTTGTGCACCTCTTTTATACAGTAATGAAAAATTAAAGTGAAAATACAGACTTCTAGGCAACTGTAGAAATAGTAAAACTCTGCCTTCCTTTGCTCTTTTGTCATCTGGCTGTATCTGGCATTCTATATGAACACATTTTTGCATACGTTTTGTTTATGTGCAAGCCTTGGCATTTTAGCCATCTCCTGCAGAGGCCCCTTAGTACCATATGCTTCTGTTTTTCTTCATTGTGTGATGTGATCTCTTCTGACTGTTACACGCACGTGAAAGGACAGTGGGCTTTTGGGGGAGAAGAAGCCATGCTTTAAGAGAGCACACGTCAGTTGGCCTTCAGTCGTTTAGAGCTGATTGGATCTGACAAGTGTTGTAGCTACTCATCGTAATGGATGTCTCTGCTTTAGCAGAGGAGAGGTGAAAAGGATGTAATTCCCAGTGAAAGAAGGCAACATGAACTATTATTTAATTACTGGCTAATATAAAACTCCCTTGGAATCCCTTGTTGGTTTACAGAATTACTTCCCTTCTTCCTTTCTTTTAATAAAGAACAATCTGGGCTTTTAATGCCGTACCGTTAGCTACAGCTGGAATGCTTGCTAAAAGATAGAAATATGCATACTGTTTCTTATATTAAAAAAATGTTTATGTAGATTTACACTGTCTTCTTGAATTTATAAATCTTTATGTTTTATCCTTCTTAAAAGATTACTGCTCCTCATACATGGTCTGCAATAATAATTCCACATTCAGTGACCACTTTCTTTTTGTTCAAGATTTGGGGGTTGTTTATTCAGTCACTGGGAAAGCTCTATTACTGCTCAGAGTGACTCTCTCCACCTTCTCTCTGTTTATACACTAATGTTTTGGATCAGTCAGTCATGCGTCCATCAGGCCCATTTCTCTGTGAAACTGAAATTTATGGCAGATACTCAACTGGAGACTCATTTTGTTGTTGCCATTGTTTCTGTGGAAAGCAAGGAGTATGACCTTGAGCTTTAGCTGACATATCTCTGGTATGCCCTCAATGTGTGCACAGTTAAAACAAATGGTGGTGTCAAAGGAACATTCCTAACTTCAACACAGGAAATACAACTAAAAAACTAAAAATCATAAACAATCATGTTTTTAAAAGGAAAAATAGGGTGATCAATGTAATATGTGCAGCCCAAAATGCAAACAGCTAAACACTGAAAGGTGCTCAGCAATCAGCAACTCAGAAATCTCAGAGGGAGATTTAAGCATTCAGTACCTTTCAGGATTTACCTTGGGTTTACATGCAATTTACTGTACTTAGCACATAGGAGGAAGAACATGTCTTGAGCTCTCTTAGAGAGCAGTTCTGCAAGTCTAACTCATATGAGAAATACCACTAAAATTAACACAGTCAGCATATTCCACATATGAGTAAGACTTTGCAAGTAGGATATTCATCCCCGAGAAAAAGAAGGAATACAGAATTTTTAATACCTTTTTATTGGAGGAGACCCACAAAATTTCAGGCCAAAATGAAACTTTATTCAAAGAGACTGTTGCATAGAGAAGTTTATGTTTTGGAAATTATTTTCATTATCTACCCTATGCACTTAAAATATCATTTCAGTGAAATCTTCATCATCATATAAGAGCTAACTATCATATTGTTCATACAAGGAGCATGCAACCACAGATCACATAAGCTTCTGTACTTATTGCCGGCGGCGCATAACGGGGGTGGGGGGTAATATTATTTATAAATACAGGACTACAATACTTAGCATTTCACATATTGAAGCACTGCACAGAAAACGAACAATTAATTCTCATCAGTGCCCTAAGGTATAGGTAAGGAAGTATAATTAACCCCTTTTTACTCCTGGGGAAACTGAGGCAGAAAGATTAATAATTTGCCCAAGGTCACGCAGCTGGTCAAGCACTCAAGATTTCCTTATGTCTAATGCTACTCTCAGTCCTCCAACCCATGCTGCCTCTACGTGTGAGTAGTGGTATGTTTCATAGGTTCCTCTATTCTCTTCTACTATATTTCACACAAGATAATTTCTGTTTAAAAAGCATTTCTTTTGCATATTTTCTTAATTTTTAAACCAGCTGCAATTTACAAACACATTAATATTTTATTACAGAGAGGAAAGGTTTCATGCCTGACTTCTAATTTGAACATGCCATTAACCCATCTACATTCAAATCTGACAAATGTTCACTAATGAATATTTGCAGAGTAAAAGTATAATGTAACTTTTAATGAATATCAATATTGTGATCTCCTTGTTGGAGTTGCAAAAAGGTAGTTTTTCTTACTGTATATTTTATGATGCTTTGTATAAACTCACCCACATGACACAGGATTTGAGTGTTTTTTTCCTTTTCAACTCACCTCTGTATAAATTTTCAGAAATAATGAACTAACCATGCATATATTTTTATATGTACGGTCCATTCAGCACTGTTTATTTAATCGAGTGTGTCTATAGTTGCTTTGTTCTTTAAATGGTATGAAGATAAATTAATCTCTCTTCCTCCACTTTCTCTTCATTCTGTTGTCAGAACCTCAACTATAGCAAAATACAAGAATTCACACTAGCTGAAATTCTGGCCCTATTAAATTTTATCTTGCATGTTATACATAAGCAAACTACTAATTGGTAAGATATATTTGTGATTAGCGATTGGCTACATTGGGTTGATTTTGGTATGGGTTTTATAAAACTTTGTCAGTTAGAGTTTTTTTATTTGAAAAAAAACAGTGATGGTTCAGATTTGATTTCGGTACACACATACTGCAGAGGTGCAGATAAGCAGTTCCAGTTTTGAGCCATTTCAAACAGAGACAGCAACAAATGAGTAGTTTTGGATTTGAAAAACCAGCTCAGTGAGGATTATTCTTTGCAAAATTAAGAAACCAGGGACTATATGTAACCTTTTCCTCTTTTAACTGGGCTGACAAAATTCCAGGTAATCATAAATAGTTCATGTTTGGCTCACAACTACTTGTGACTAGGGCTGGATGAAATATTTGGAACAAAGCTTTGTTTTTGCTGAAAAATACTGATTAGAGTGAAGCAAAACTTTTCACAAAATTTGTGTTGAATTCACAGAATTGTTTAGGTCAGAAAAAGATTCCAAAAACTGAAAATATTTTGATTTGAAACAAACTTTTCAGTAAATTTATTTGTTTTTAAAAGGTTTTAAACCCTCAAACGTTAAACAAAACATTTAGTTTGGGTTGACATTTTTTTTTAATTCAACCTGAAGCAAAGTTTTTAAAAGCTTTTTTGGTTTACCAAAAAGTGACTTTTTTGTTTGTTTGTTAGTTAGTTAGTTTCAGGTTGGCCCGATTTTTTTTTCTAGTTTTGCAGTTCTGCCATCAAACAAACAAACAAAAAAGTCACTTGTTTGCACAGCTCTGCTTACGACATCACAAAGATATTATAAATATTTGACTAACAGTAGAAAGGTAAGGAAATAAGGTATAAAAAATAAGAGGTCAGGCTTATCTTTATACATATTATTTAAGGACTAATAATCCATTTAGGGAGAAGAACTTTTATGTGTTTTTTTGTCTTGATTCCAATGCTGGGGTTTTTTATGTCAGGCAGCATGTATATTAAAAAGGAGGGAGGGACAAGGGAATTTGTCCCCTTGTGCTCAAAAGTGTCTTACTGCAAACACTGTAACAGGTTGCACATTTATACAGGCACACAGTGCACAATATCATCCCTATATCGTTCATGGTATCAGAGAGCATGGCATGACCAATTAGGTCTTAGTATTGTTGTGAAATCAGCCAAAACTGGGCAGAAAGGGGGAACATTCTTAAAAGAGAACCCTTGCAGACATACCATTGAGAAACAGTACACCCATTGTCTAGCATACAAAACCACGCTGTCAGGTTAGTACCCAAGGTTAGACCGGACTGGATGCCTCTGTCCTTGACTGGGTATAGTGGGAACACAGAAATAAAGAGTATAGGAACATCAGAATCATATCTGACAAAAATAGAGATTACTATATAGATCAGTATCCTCATGGGAGAACTCTGCAGAATGCTATACGCTCAGTGAATGGAGATGTAGAAAATATTCCCTGCCGATATGTGGATGGTGATATTATATTATATAGTCGGATGAGAATATACACTGGATTTCGTGCTGTTGCTTATTATGTGCCAGACAGCTGGGAGCCAATTTAAAGATACCTGTGCCTGCTTGCACCCTGTGTTACACATGTGGCATGGATGTAGAATACTGCAGTGGTTGGGCCCTTGTTAGCACACCCACTTTATCAAAGGACATGCATGCTCTTCCCCCACCCCCTTCCATGATAGCACACCACCTGTGCCATCTGAAGCATCCTTCCGTGCAGGCAGCTCTGTACCTGTATAAGCATAAAGGTAAATATTTGTTTGTACTGCTTACTGCCATTTTGCACAGCTGGCACGTATTTATGCCTTTCTACACTGCTGCATGCTGGGCAGGATGATCAGGGCAGGCAGTTTATACAGGAGCTCAATGGAGACGAGACTCTGACCACAGTAGCCAAGTTTCATTTGGAGCCCAATAGACAGGGGATGCTAGATACCAGCATTTCTTTAGTAAGGCTGTCTGGGGAAGTCTCCATGTGGCGCAGACTCAGTGCGGCACCCTGGGAATAAGACATTTTCCATTGCTGTTTATGAGACTTTGGACCGCTGGCTTTGCACCCATTAACAGAGTTAGCTCTGCAATTTTTCCCCTCCCAATTAGCCAAGATGTATTTAATCTGCAGGATTTTAGCCAACAACATGTGTATGTGCCAGGAAGCAGGGGTGAGTGAGTGCATGTATGTGCGACAGAGGGAGGAAAGGTGGGTATTTGTCAGAGCATGAGAGAAAATGGAAAATAAAACAACTTCATTCTACAAAATCTAGAACTGGATAATCTGTTACCAAGCCTGAAGTCTAATATAAGGAACACTGTATTGTACGCTAAAGGCTTCATCACAAAGACAAAAAAAAAAGAAGAAGAAGAAGAAGAAAAAAGAAACCCTTTGAGGTTTACCAAATACTTTTCTCAAACATGAAGCAGGGGGTCCTTTCCTCATTTGTGGGTCCACTCACACTCCAAACAAATCTGAAACTATTACAATGCAAGGCAGTTGGTTGATAGTGTGGAAAAACCTCATTTACTGACTGGCCAGACAGTTTTAAAACCTTCAGATTTTTCTAAGTCTAGGTTATTAACTGTCTGACTGTAATCACATCTTCACCATAGGGAGCTTCAAAAGCTTTTCATTTGCATTGAATCAGTTGCCTTCCTCCCTGTCTTTTTTCCCCCTGGAAATAAGCTTAAATAATTCAACAAACTGCACACATGGCTAGTGATTATTGAACCATTCTGAAACACTCGAGGCAAATGGACCATTATGTGGTGGGAATTAAAACTTTCCTTGCAGTCAATGGGGGAGGTGTGTGTGTGTGTAAAAAACACTCACTATTCACACAGCCATTGTGATTATTCAGATGCAAACACTGTTATTTAGTACAATGCTGAAATATGGCATTGGAGGTGATCTACTGCTGTATTATGATGAACATATGCTATGTATTTTGAAGGCAATCCAGAAATTTCATTTCTTCCATACTATGCTTCTGTACTTTGAGAAAGTATGAAATTGTTACATCTGTGGGAAAGAAAAAGTCACACAGGATCCTGCTGATGACATCTTCCAGCCACAGAACACAACTTTGTATTTAGTGTATACCACATGAATTTAAAGAGAGAGACACACACAGACAGACAGACAAGTTAAAGAATTTTTAAAAACATTATTGGGATTATTTTTATGTCCCTCAATTTTTAAAGCCATTTAGTTCTCTTTAGTCCAATGCTCAAAATGAGCCTTAATAAAACCTCTTTAAATGTCCTAAAATAGCGTTTTTGTGCCTCAAAATGTCACAGATTTAAGATTCAATATTTTAGAAAAGAACTGAGTTTCACTGGGAATCTCACCACTGCAATAGTATAAACTCCTGTTTCTAGCCCTAGAGAGCCCCAAATAATCAGACCATAATACTCACTGCTTCAGGACTTAATGTTGCCTGTTCTAGGCTACAGGCCAGGGTAATTTGGGGGTGGAATTACTTACTGTAATTTGCAGGGGCAGAAGAAGCTAACATATTGCTTGCAAATTACTTTGAATGGCTATAGCTATTTGGATAATGGGCAAAAAGGTAGGTGAGCTGGTAAATGTTAAATGCTGAACCAGGGGATGAAAAATTATTTATTACATGATTCCTCAATTTATTACATGTGTGAGGAAAAGAAGGACAGTCACCATCCACCTGCCAGATTCTAAACCTTAGAAGCCCTGTACTTGGGTGTCTTAGATTTGAACCTATCTATGGCTATGGCTTTTGATTAAACAGGAGGAAACAAATATACAGTAACAGTGAGCTGGGGAGCTCTCTTTTTGTACCACACTAGGACAAAACTTGCTTCTTGCTCCCATGTGAGTATATAATATTTACATCATTTATATGCTCATGTTTATGGTGAAAAATAAGCTAGAATGGTTAGGAAATAATGCTCAGCTACTAAATATCTGAACGTCATAGCTGATGAATAATCCTCAATGTCACACTAATTAGAACAAAAATGTTTTCATCAATACTGAAGAAACCCCAAACTACTTGTCATGATTCAATTTTCACATCATATTAGGGAAAACAAGACAGAAGACTGTTCTGCTATGGTAAAATATCACTTATTCTATATGGAGGTGTAATACTCTGTGATGAAAATCTATTGAAAAAATTGTTTTTCTACTTGAGCCCATTTCAGATCTTCTTAACTGACTAAAAGAGCGAATTTGAAACACTAACAATTGCTTGTGAAGTTCCCCTCATTTGAGACAATATGGGGAAATTGTCTCCATGGCCCTACTGCCTTTATACTTATGGTCTAAGGTAGAGGTATTGAATCATTTGCGCCAAATTCTGAGGATATTCTCAATTGATATTCATTCCTTGCTTCAGGAAACTCCCACTGATTTCAATGGGAATTTTGCTTGAATAAAGTAAGTAAAGTAAAAATTGATCCTGCAAACACTTATGTGCATACTTAACTTTACTCATTAGAGGAGTCCTCTTGGCATCAATGATGAGCATATCAAACTTTTTTCCTGACTAAAGGCTGAGTAAAAACTGGATAAGGACCTCAGGATTTGGGGTCAGGCTGAGTGACACCATGGTAATTCCGGAATAATACATGCTGGTGTAACAGAGAGCATGTTCACCTAGAGAAGATCTCCTTCCCTTTCTATCTTTCCCATTAACTGAACAAGTAGAAGGGGAAGTGAAATTACAAAGACCTCCATCCTGGATGACATCACATTTTCTTTTTTCAGTTGTTTTTCCATGGCCATTTATTGATAAAGTGCATGGTGCGAAATTCTGCACAAATGGGCAAAAGGCTTCAGATTAAGCCCCAGATCCTCGAGGGTATTTAGTCACCTAACTCTTGTTGAAATCAATGGGAGTTAAGCAGTTGAATACTTCTGAGGATCTGGGTCTAAGTCCATAAGTGTCAATCAGCCATTTTCACGGGTGTATTATTCAAGTAGAGATTCTGTTGTGCAGACTAAAACCCTGATCCTTCAGAAAAGTACAAGTAATGCTTGGCATTATTCATGTGAGCTGTCAGTCTGTTGATGTCACTGGGACTGCTCACATGAGTGAAGTTCTGTACGTGCATAAGTATTTGCAGAAATGAGACCTAAGAATAACGTAAGACCAAGAAACAGCAAGAGATGGGCCAGAATTCCCTACGCAATGAAAAAAAATCAGACTTCTTATGTGAGGGTGTAAATTCAGATTTAAGTGCTTACCTGTGACATTTTGGGGTTCACCCAAATCAGTAAGGGGTTTGGTCACCATCTGCGTTGTAACCATGGATGTCCTGTGGCAGTGCTGCTTTGGTCCGGAGCTCTGACTCGACCAGCAGCCCACAAGCCTCACCGTGGCTTTACCCAAACAGGTTATTCCTTCCAGACTGACCATAGTACCCTTCCAGCTGCAAGTTCTGCCCCCAAATCATCCTAGTGTAGGGACCAATCCTTCTCACTGGATCCTCACAGAGAAAAGTGTTAGGTTGGTGCCTCTACAGAGACAGGGAAACACTTCATCCTGCCAGCTTTCTAGAAAAACACATTTCACTGAACTTACCCAGCACTTATGATTTATAATGAGAGCAAAACAAGTTTAGTAACAAAAGAACACGGATTAGCCAATCCCAAGTAAAAGGGATAAAGGTAGAAATGGTTACAAGCAAATAAAAGTGAAAACATGCATCTCAAAAGACTAAAAAACTAGCAAGATACAGTCTTTGTTCAAGATGGTTTCTCTTACCCAGAGTCTCCTTTTCCGTCTTTTACTGGCTAGGATCCATCACTTAATATTTGAAAATTTTAGCTTAATTATCTTATCCAAGACCATGTAAAGAGTCAGTGGTGGAGCAGCGCCTGATACTGCACATGAAAGGCAACAGAAGTTTCACCATTGACTTCAATAGGCACATGGTTAGGCCCCTAGTCTTGTATTCAATACACCAGTACACACTCCCTCTCACTCAGATAGCCATTTTCTATGTTTCGGAATGTGTATGGCTATACAATACATACGTTTTATCAGAGGGTTAGCTATAACTGATATCGGGAGTAATATGTTATCAGTATATGAATAGAAAAATAAAATAAAGATAATGTATCATTGCTTCGGGCATATATGTCGAACATTATATATTTCGCAAAATAGCTATGGAACTATAGCATCATATATTTGAAATACTGTAGAGCCATTTATTTAAGCACAGTTATTGTAGCAAGAAAAACTGCTGTTCACATGCTCATGTACATTCATGGATGTTGGTTACACAGTCACACCTGTGGAAACTCTCTGGAAACGATAAGAGTCCACAGATGCCACTGAATGCATAATTTGAAGACAATAGGGCTGTACAGGTATCACTGAGTGAGGGCCTAATGTGACCGGCAGAACCTGCGTTAGAGGATATGATGGCCTAGAAGAATCAGCTTGGCTGTCAGAGTCTTGGTGAATTTGCAGTTTTGTTTTTCTAACTGCCAAAACAAAAACAACTTCTTACTTGTTAACTGAGCACATTGAAAATGGAAATGATTAAAGAATCAACACAGACCCCTAAAACGACATTTGCAGAGAATCATTCATAAGCACTATACAATTTAACACTATTTACAGCATACGATTGGTGTTGAGATACTATTTGTTCTGACAGAAGACTTCCCTGGAATACTAGGCGGTCTGCGAGGCTGTGTGCCAGCTGCCAGGAGAGCTAGTGATGTTTAATATTGCTTAAACAAAGGGGATTGGGTGACCTATTTATACCTTGTTATTAGCTTTCCTCTGACGTGTCACTTTTCTCTCGACACTTCCCTTTTTTGGCTGACAATGCCCCCTTCTTCTGGCAGGGACTTTACCTCCCTTTCTGTTCCCTCACTTGCAAGTTCATGTGTATGATAAATGGTTGCAATTAATTCTACTGTGCTACTTACACCTATTGTTGGACCAACTTACCCCAGACCCTGAACTTGCAGTACTGTTCAATACAGCACAGAACTGGAGCCATTGTATAGTTTTCAGATGTGCAAACACAGGGACAAATTTTATACTATACACATCTGCCAACCCAACTGGCTGAAGTGGGATGGCATGGGGATAAATGAGATTAGAATTTGGCGCTGAATATTTTGCCTTATATTTTGTAACACACAGTAGTCTGGTAATACGGATGGGTGAAACAGCTTGGGAAAAAATGGGAATTCCCAAGTCTTCACCCAAGTTTTGAAACCCCCCCCCCCCCTTTTTTTTGGAAGTTATTTCACCTCCTTCCCCGTTACTTTATTTTTGCTTTTCTTTCCTTGAAATATCACAAGAAAGCCTCTTTTGTGAGATTTTCAGCATTACTGTACAAAGAGAAGTTCAGATTTTTCACATAAGTACCTGAACTTTTGGGTGAACATAAATTCTGACCATTTAAGGTTCACTTTACACTGCTTGGCAGCACATGCCCTGTTGTGAGCTACTGATTCCTTTATGATTATCTGTACACATTATGAAGTGGAATTATATCTTGGGCACTGGTGGCTGAGATTTTCCGACACTAAGCACTAATGGAAATTGCTAATCCCAACTCATTTTGTCATGGGGTTCATATTATGCAAGTCCACACATTTTGCTGTGTGCAGCAGTTTTACACAGCACTTCTAATAGGCACTAAGATGAAAGAGTAAAATGTGTTTCTGTGCTGTAATATATGAAGCAAAATGCTTTCATGAAACAATATAAAACCACTCAGAAGGACATGCTTTACATTTTAACCCTGGTGTTATACAGATATAAAAACACATCTAATGATTATGCAGAGTTCGGAATCTTGGTACAGCCTTTATTTAGGTGAGTCACATCTATTTGACCTTTGGAAAGCTACACTAGTCTTGGAATCATGGGGCCAATTTCTACAGTGGTGCAAATTCAGAATAAACTCTCCTGAAGCCACTGGTGTTACTCTAATTTACACTGGTATAAGTGAGAGCATTATTTGAACATTAGGTTTGGGAGAGACCTCCTAGGGTATCTAGACCTTCCACTTTTCATTGCTCATTCAGATTTCGTTTTGGAGTTTCTTTCATGCCATTTCATAAAAGAAGGGTTTAAATCAGATTAAATGTGAGGCCCAGTTGATTAATTACTCTGTTATTGAAGCAGAATTGTGTGGTTTTTAATTCTAAGAATCAGCTTCCTTAGTCCCACCTCCTGTCATCATCTGTCAGATTATGCTTCATTACTAGTCCATTCATTTTACAGATAAAGTGGTTCCTTGTTCTTATGAACTACCAAACAAGATGGCCTTCATTTTCATAAACTGTAGAAAAAAGTTAATAAAAACCAATCACGCTCTTTCTTCCTGTAGTATACTATCTGAAGAGACAGCACTCATAATTCCTATTTAGCAACAATATTATACACAGTAAAGGTTTAATAACCCAGGATTTGATTTATGTTTAGTGGTCTTGAAAAAAATAGAATTACTTCAACCCTATTCCTCTGGAAACGGTTGGGGGCATCTTTTGTAGGTTGTCATCCAGAAATGAGAATGTTTTGTACACATACACACACACCCCAAAATCCTACTCTCACTATTTACGGAACTGATTTATTATGCTGACTTTCTTCTTATTAATTATTATTATTAATAATAATAATAAACTTATACAGACATCTATTGAAATGCTGTTATATTACTTTTAATGGAAACATTTCCCTAAACCATCTAATCACTGTAGATTACACTTGAAAAGTGAAAGAAGCAGACTTTTGACCCATTTTATAAACTGACAGCTAATGGCACTGACAACAGTAACAAATACTTTTGCACATGTTAAATAATCTGCTTCACTATTGTCAGTATTTTAAAAATCTTTTGTTCTCTTCCACAGTGAATTTTCTGTTTGTTTTACACATTTTTCAAACAAACAATATGCATCTTGATTTAGCTGGTAACTATAGTTCTATTTTTTTTAAAAAAAAAGTTGATACACACACACACACACACAGAGTACAAGAAGCTGAATGCAGTTTGAAAAGGACTTGAGCTAAAAAACTTAAACCTCCCTCCTCCATCTCTCCAACCCTATGCCTCCTGCTTTATTTAGAAAATATATTACCAAATTAGAAAATAAGATTCATTTATAGTGTGGGGAAAACATTTTTAAAATTGGAAATCTAAGGTCTTTGCTTAGGCACCAGGATGATTTGCAAAAAAGTGCAAAGCATCTAACAGCTCCAGTTGCCCTAAAACCTTTGCAGGGTTACTCTTACTAGTTCTGACATTTCCTAAAAAATTGGTTCAAAGAGGATATTGATGTATTATGTATATTACAGCTGTACATAAAACATCCTAGGTACTGTAAAAAAAAACATAGAAAGACATTCAGGACAACAGAAAGGGTGGTTAAAAAAAAGAAAACACACAGTTAAAAACTGATGGAATATTTCATTTAAAGTTTCCAAAGAAAATTTACTGTTATTGTAAACCTGAAATTTTTATGAGAAGCTTATATTTTTCCTAATTTTTTGCTAACTTTGAAATTTCAAATTATTTATATTTCAGAAAGCTATTTTTTCCCCATCCTCCCACCCCATTTTTTCTCAATGCCATAGAATATCCATCTTTTTGGGGGGGGGGGGGAAGAGGGGGGAGAGAGAAGAGAAGAGAGGAGTTTCCCTACTTTATTTTATTTAATATTACTCTTAAAAATAAATAAGATAAACTCATCTTTAGATACAGACTGGCTAACCTAGGGAAGTGGGCTTTAAACTAGATTCGATGGGGGCAGGATACAAAAATCCACAGGTAAGTCCAAAACATGGAGACCTAGGTGAAGCATTGAAATCTGGGTGGAACACTGGAAATTCAGTAGGTACAAAGGTGAGACAATAGGAAATATAGAGGAAAAATCTAATAAATATCTTAGATGTCTGCATGCTAATGCATGAAGTGTGCAAAATAAATAGGAAGAACTAGAAATACTAGTGAATAATCACAATTACGACATAACAGGCACCACAGAAATTTGGTGGGATAATTCACATGACTTGAATATTGGTACAGAAGGGTACAGCTTGATCAAGAAGGACAGGCAGGGGGAAAAGGGAAGATGTATTGCCTTGTATATCAAAGATGCATGCACTTGCACTGAGGTTGACATAGAAGTGGGATGAAGACCGGTCGAAAATCTCTGGGTAAGGATAAAAGGGGTAAAAAACAAGGGGGATGTCAAGGCAGGGGTCTACTAAAGACCCCCTAACCAGAAAGAAGAAGTGGATGTGACTTTTTAAACTAACACAGGAATTGGTGCTGAGGGCAGACTTCAACTAACCAGACATCTGTTGGGAAAATAACACAGCAGGGAACAGATTAGCCAACAAGTTCTTGGAATACATTGAAGACAACTTTTTATTACAGAAAGTGGAGAAAGTGACTAGGGGAGAGGCTATTCTAGATTTGACAAACAGGAACTCTGAAGCAGGAAGGGAGCTTGGGTGAAAGTGATCATCAAATGTTAAGTTTCTGATTCTAAGCAATGATAAAAACAGCAGAATAAAGACAATGGACTTCAAGAAGGTAAACTTTAGCAAAGTCAGAGAATTGGTAGGTAAGATGCCGTGGGAAGCAAGTTTAAGAGGAAAAAAAGTTTGGAGAAATTGACAGGTTTTCCCCCCCAAGAAACACTATTGAAGGCACAAGAGCAAACTATACCAATGCTTAGAAAAAATAGCAAGTAGGAGGATACCCTAGCTTAACCAAGAGATCTTCAACAACCTGAAACTAAAAAAAAAAAAAAAAAGTCAAACAAAAAGTGAAAACTAGGTCAAATTACAAAGGATGAATATAGTAAAAATCACACGAGTATATAGGGACACAATCAGAGAGCCCAAGGCACCAAATGAGACTAAGCTAGCTAAGGATATAAAGGGTAACAAGAAAGCATTTTTTAAATACATGGGAAGCAAGAGGAAGACCAGCGATAGGATAGACCCATGAATAAATAAGGAGGGAAAGACAAGAACAGCAAGTGCAGCAAGGGCCAAAGTGTAAAATGTCTTTTTTGTTTCAGTTTTCACCAAAAAAAGTTTGCAGTTATTGGACGACTAACCGAGAACATCAGTGTAACTGGGGTAAGATCTGAGATTAAAATAGGAAAAGAACAAGTTGTAGACGTTTTCAAGTCAGCAAGGCCTGATGAAATACATCCTAGACTACTTAAGGAATTGGCTGAGGAGATCTTTGAGCCATTAGTGATTATATTTGAGAACTCGTGGAGGAGAGGAGAGATGCCTGAGGACTAGAAAAGGGAAAATATAGTAAAAAAGGGAATAAGGACAACCTAGGGAATTATAAACCAGTTAGTTTAACTTTGGTACCCGGAAAGATAATGGAGCAAATACTCAAAACAATGAATTTGTAAACACCTAGAAGAAAATAAAGAAATAAGTAACTCAGCATGGATTTGTCAAGAAAAAAAATCATGTCACAACAACCTAGTATCCTTCTCTGACAGGGTAACAAGCTTTGTGGATGGGGAGAAAACAGTATGTGTCATATATCTCAACTTTAATAAGGCTTTTGATACTGTCTCACATGACCTTCTCAAACAAACTAGACAAACGTAGCTTAGACAAACCTACTCTAAGGTAGGTGCACAACTGTCTGGAAAACTATACTCAGGAAGTAGTTATCAATGGCTCACAACCAAGCTAGAAGGGCATATCAAATGGGGTCCTGCAGGGATCTGTCCTATGTGCAGTTCTATGTACTCACTTCATAAATGGTTTGGACAATGGCATAGAGACTACACTTATAAAGTTTGCAGACGATACCAAGCTGGGAGGGGTTGCAAGTGCTTTGGAGGACAGGATAAAAATTCAAAATGATCTTGACAAACTAGATAAATGATCTGAATTAAACAGGATAAAATTCAATAAGAAAACATGTAAAATACTACACTGCAGAATTAACAATGAATTCCACCAATACAAAATGGGAAATGACTGCCTAGTAAGGAGTGCTACAGGCCAGGATCTGGGGGTTATAGAGCATCACAAATTTAATATGGGTCAACAATGTAATACTGTTGGGGGGGAAAAAAAACAAACATTATTCTCATATGTATTAGCAGAAGTATTGTAAGCAAGACATAAAAAGTAATTCTTCCATTCTTCTCAGCACTGATCTGACCTCAACTGGAGTACTGTGTCCAATTCTGGGCACCTCACTTCAGGAAAGATGTGGACAAATAGGAGAAAGTCCAGAGACGAGCAACAAAAATTATGAAAGGTCTAGAAAACATGACCTTTTTGAGGAAAGGCTGAAAAAATTGGGTTTGTTTAGTCTGGAGAAGAAAAGAATGATGGGGGACATATTATTCAAATACATAAAAGGTTGTTATAAAGAAAAGGGTTATAAATTGTTCTCCTCAACCACTAAGGACAGGACAGAAGCAGTGGGCTTAAATTGCAGCAAGGGAGACTTAGGACAAACCTTAGGAAAAGCTTTCTAGCTGTCAGAGTGGTTAAGCACTGGAATAAATTGTTTAGGGGGTTGTGTAATCTCAGTCACTGGAGGTGTCTAAGAACAGGTTAGACAGCTACCTGTTTGGGATGAACTAGGTAATACTTAATCCTGCCTCAGTGCAGGATACTGAACTAGACGACCTATAGAGGTCCATTCTAGTCCTACATTTCTAGCATTCATGAATTAATTTATTGCATTTTTCTATTTGTCACTCCAATGGTGAAAGTCCCGTTCTCCCCCCCCAAAAAAGGTTTCATGATTTTTTAAGTTCTATTTCCAAATGAGAATGATGTTGAAAACAATTTATTTGTGAAAATGTTTCCTTCTGTGGATCAGCTCTACACATACCCAAAGTGGTCAGGACAGTTTTTAGTATAAAAGTCTTTTTTTTTTTTTACAATGTCAGTTTAGATGAGTATCAACTTCCCCCCATTTCCACTTTACCTAATCATTATTAGGTGACTGGTTTCTTGTAGGTGTCATGGTACAAGTGGGTGTTTGAGAAAATTTGAATGAATCCTGAGTACCTGACTTAAATACCAGCTATAGGAGGGCATTCTATGATGAGATGATGGTATGGAATAAAGCACAGAGAGTGTTGCATGAGAAATGGACAAAATACTGAGGTTGTCTGCATTGGCAGAGTATAGGATTTGGATGAAGGTGATGCAGTAAGAGTAGAAAAAGGTACAAAGAGCAGTGTTGGGAAGGGTCTTGAAAGTGAGTACAAGAAACTCAAACTTGATGTAAAGGAAAAAGGGGAAACAGCTGAAGGAAGACATGGCCAGTAAAGAGGGAGTGAGATTTGGACACAGCCTGGATTTGTGGTGCAAGAGAGAGGGAGGAATCACAACTGACCTCCAAGTTAAGGGTCTGAGTAACAGAGTAGAACTGGTGTTATCAACATTGACTTAGAATAAGGGGAGTGCCTGATAAGAAAGATAAGAAGCCTGGTTTTGAACATGTTATGTTTAGTCTGGCAGTGAGACACCTCAGAGGAAGTGTCAGAAAGGCCTCTATATTAAGGGAATCAGGACAGGAACTGAATGGTAGATTTGTGAGTTGTCATCATGGAGACTGTAGTTGAAGCCATGTGAGTAGATAAGACCACCCAAAATGTATGTGAAGGAAACAGAGGAGGGGACATGGACCCCTATGAGAATTGGGGGAGGGCAGGGTGAGGACTCTCCAAAAGAGATGCCTGAGAACTTGGAGGAGAACAAAGAGTGGACATACTGGTCAAAGCCAGAAGGACATGATTTCATGAAGGTGGATTATGATCAACAGTCTCAAAAGCAGCAGAGCAGTTGAGAAGGATGAGGATGGAGTAGAAGCCCTGGTTTGACCATGAAGAGATTGGAGACCTCACTAAGAGCAGTTTCAGTGGACTGGGTTTTCAGAGAATGGCAGGAACCAGAGTATGAGTTTATTTTGAGAGGAATGAATTAGAAGACTGTGAAAGCTTATGGATGAAGGAGAAAGAAGGTAAGAATGGGGGCACAGGAAGGCAGAAGCAATGGACTTTGGAGGGGTCAGAGATAGACAGCAAGCAGGAAACCTGTGTGTTTGTGAAAGGGAAGGAAGAGGATGGGGCATTAGAGAGCAGGAGGAAAGGAGGTAGAGCAAAAAGAGGAGGAGGTCTCTGATCTCTCTGGATCTATTTGTTCTATTTGGGGAGCGGGGGGAGAAGAACCCAGAAAGATCTTGCAGAGATAGGGATGAGGTCATGGATGTTGTAAGGGTTTCAAGGGGAAGTCCAAGTTTGCAAATAAGTTATAGTAATTGTTGGACTTGGAACTGTTCTGTTGGACAAAAAAATGGCAAAACTGAAGGAAGACAGAATAGACATACTAAAAGAAGTCTGTAATGAGACACCAAGTCTGTAATAGACAAGAATCAGGAATACAAACAAGGATTTCTTGTCACCTTACCATAGTTCATAGCCAGCCAGCTCCATGGGGCAAAGCAGCACCCGCCTAATCCTTTTGTGGCCTTCGTATAAACAAAGAATCCTCTAATCTCTGTTTCTAATCCTTCTATTTTTACTGACATTCACCAAATAACTGGGACTAGGGGGGACAAAAGAGAAAATGAAGAAAGCTTGGCAAAGGCATACAGTATACACCCCTGTGATGGAAAGGGGACACAAGCCCAGGGACAAGCAATAGGGACAAGCCCAGGGACAAGCCAACTGAGGAAGATTGGGCCCGATCATCCTCCCATTTCCACAGAGGTAAATCAGTGGTAACTCCACTGCATTCAGTGGAGTTACACCAGTGTGAAACCCATAGGGCCCAAGTCATGGATGCTCTATAGTCCATATATACCAGTTACATGGATGAATTCCCCTGGTATAGAACATGCCCTTTCCCTGCCAGTCACTGAGCCAGTTCCACTAGCTCTGTGCAAACCCACAGCAAAAAATTAATTAGTCCTCAGCAGAAAAGTCGTCAGCAAAAAGTATGTTCCAGGGCATGTCAGGGGTATGACAGGAGTTGGAGGGGAAAGTGATCAGGTGTTCTTACTCCCCAGGGAAAGGGACTATGGCAGTAGGGTCACAAGTTAAAGCAGCTCTCAGGCATCAGCAGGATAGGGGAGGTGCAAGCTACCTCACCTCAATCCTTATATCACCTCCCTAGTGATAAGTACAGTGATTAATCTGGCTCATAGTTTCCAATTACTGAGGCATAGTGTCCACTCTAAAAATAAATATGCATGAGAGGAACAAACTCTTCCATTTCTTAAACTATCCATCAAATGTTAAGAACAGGAAATGTTCTATACTAAATTATGTAGATCCTCCATAAATACCAAATAATTCTTGGATAAGGTAGTGATTCACTAAAACATGCATCTCACTTGCTCTTCAGCAAAGAAAACAGAGACATTTCTATCCTTTAATGGTGGTGGGACAAACGGAAAACACATTCTGTGTTGTGAGCAGAACAATTTGTGTAATAAGCAATTTGAGTTTGTTAGACAGTGCACTTGTGTAAATCAGGACTATAATTCATATGGCGCAAGGCTACCAAATTAGTTTTCCAGCAAATGGTTTTTGGATAGCACCCTAGGGGCCTGATTTTTCACTTGGCATTTATTTTAGTCTTGCACCAGTTTAGCTGTTAGGTCCTTTTATTTCTATCCTTTGTATGTATTCTTGTACTATTTCATTCAGTATAGCTGCATATAATGCAACATAGACAAGTGCTGGGGTAAAAACATGTTAACAGGAAAGCATTTCCATATAGAAATAGCAAAAAAACCAGATACTTTCTATCTACTTTTATTTTAGGGTAAGGAAGGCAGGGGAAAATAGGTCTCCACTGGAAAGAAAGCAGAGTACATCTGACTCTTTAAATGTTCTCCATCTTAAGTCTCCTCATAGTCCTGCTGCCTGTCACAAAGACAGGCAAATTCTGACACTTGAAGTGTCAGAACAATGCAAACTGAATCCTAGATAGCTACGAACACCACAGAAAGTGAAAGAAAAGTGAGGATAGTTTGGAAAATAGAACTTGAAATAGTTTGCTGTAGTTTTGTGGTAATAAACAGTGTATTAATAAAAGGAATCTACTGAGACAAACCTGCACTAAGTACAGTTAAGTATTTTTCTCTCCAAACCCATTTTGTTTCCATTTTCACACATACATTATGGGTTTGTGGTCCTCAGGAAAGACATGATCAAACCAAAGGGATAGAATAATGAGAGTTGCATTTTGGGTTAACTGGAGGCTGTGGGAGTCTGTTGAGAGTGGAGTAAGCCAGAAAGAAGTTAAATAAGTCTGTGAGTGTGGATGATTATGCTACCAGAGGTCATTGTTGAGAGGGAGAGATTAATTCTGCTGATGTTTGTGTAAAAGTAGTGGCAGGATTTCCAAAAGGCCTCAATAGGAGGGAAGAAGGGAAAAAAGAGACAAAGATGCCCCCAAAGTTGTCAGTTTAGGTGATGAGAGGAATGGTGGTAACAACAGTTACTGAAAAGCGGAAGCGGATAGTTAGGGCAAAAGATTGGGACGTTCATTTTTAACCATGTTAAAGTATTTGCAGGTTTTGATTCCTAATTAAAAAATGTAAAACACATTCTTAGACCAGCTCTTACGAGTTCACATTTCCATCTTCTAATCTCACAGACACTTTTTGTTCAGTATACATACTCATTTCAGTCAAGATACTGAGTATTTAAAACTTATTAATCATCCTTGAGAAGCTATTTAAATCTGGGCATTATTAAGTCATTCTTTAACACAAGGATGCACTACATATCTGGTGTAACTGATGAGCTCTTCCTAGCTCTAATGCTGTCAAATTCCTTTCTGGGGTGATGTTACTGAATTGACTACACATTTTTGAAATAATAAAATTACCCATTAAATTCACATTTGAATTGTATTAGCAGAAGAGAATCCTTTTGTCTGTAACAAAAACAAATGTCTTGCTTTTGCCAATCCCAATACTTTTTTTCTTCTCAAAACTGCATGACGATGTGTGTGTTTTAACTTGCCCTCCACTGAACTAAGATTTAAGATACCATACCTATTCAGAGTTATATCATTAGCAATTCAGTAATGCCAGATGAAATAAAAGCCATTGTACGGTAATTATGTTATCAGATTTAGAAACCTTTCCTTCAGAAATCTCTTCAAAGTTTGTTAACTTAGTGAAGAAACTCAGAAACAAATCCTAATCATTAAATGTTTTGTTAAGACATTTCTCTATTGAAATAATGGCAAGAACTCAAATCACTAACAGGGACACAAAAGGGAATATGGTACTTTTACAATTTACATCAAGGTCTTTTATACACAGGAGATGCCTGAGGTTTCTCAACTGTAAAATAAATGGTTATAAAAAAGATATAAAGTGGAATAGCACACTGTACTTTTGGTACACTCCACGGGCCCCATTTTTAACACGTGCAAATAGGTGCTGTCATTTAAAAATGCAGGGGCAATCTGGAAGTATGCACTCATTTACACAATTGTGTAAACAAAGTGGCAGGAGAGAGCAAATGGATGCAATGGGAAGCCTTATCTATTTGGGGAGGGGTAAAACAGACACCAACAATTTGGGAGGAAGGAAGGGGAAACAGTGTGTTTCAAAGACAAAGAAGAGCGGGGGATTTGATACTGGGAGACAGATGGGGGGCCCTTCTAGTAGAAGAGTGTTAACCCTCCAAAAGGAAGAGAAAAAAAGCTCAGGGGAAGAGGAGGGGAACAAATGGACGTTAAATAAGGGAGAGATTAGAGCATAAGAGACAGGTGACTAGACGGAGGAAGGAAATAAAGTTCCTAGAATGCAGGAGAGGAAGAGGTTAGAATGGTGCAGGGAAGAAGGTGCACATTGGCAGCAGAATGCCTAGAGCTGGTCCTGCATGCAGCACAGCTTTGGGAAATGATAGCAGGCAGCGAGGTAAAAGCCTTTGAAAAGACTTTTTCCTCCAGACCTTGGCTAAAATTCTGGTTCTCCACTCAATAATTACAAAAAATGCCAAACAAAAAGGCTTTGGATTTTTAACTTGCTCTATTCAGTGCAAATTAATACAAACATCCATTCTCACAGCGAGAAATGGAGGAAATTACACAGTTTGAGTTATTTAAAACCAGATTGACCAAGGCACTGGAAAATATTCTATAGGGGACACTACTGCATTAGCGGCTGTTGGATTAAGTTATCTAAGGCCAGTAAGTTGTCTCCATTTCCAGATTCTGTGCTTCTATAATTTATTACATTGTTGACTAAGACAGTCAGTTGTTCTAAGCATAATGAGGGTAGTGACCAAAAGTTCTTACTATCTGATGACTGCTTGATGGCCTAAAGTTTGGTGATTTTCAGTCCAGTTGCTAGTACACAGGAGCCCACACCACAGAATCCAACACCACAATTGGTGCGAAATTTTATCCTTGTCTCAAGAACAGAGTGGTCATGAAGACAGCAAGGAACAACAATCTCCAGGGCTGTCAGCATGACAACTTTCAGGAGCCCTAAACTCACAGGTATTTAAAGGGAAAGGAAAAGAGTACTGAGTTGATGGCTTAGATTCCAAGAAATGCAGATTTCTTAAATTGTGTAATCTGCATTACTTAATAGAGCAGGGAACCAATTAAGAACAGTCCTCTATTCAATTTAATTAGGCTAACTACAGGTAAGGGAATCATATGGTATAGGGAGGAGCATTAGGTGGAGGTATCTCTCATCTATGACCCCTCCACTGTGACAATGTTAAAGATTTCTAGTGCTTGACTTTCACTCTTTTCATGCTAAAAGTAAATGAATCACACTTTACATTAGCAAGACTTTGAAATTGTGAGCTCCAGGCAGACTACACCCTGATGCTGGAACGAATGGAAGGGAAGCAATTGATGTATTTTTTTCTTCAACTGAACAAGCGACAAGTTCTGTCTAAATCTTAATTCCAGTTTCGCTATAAACGTAGCCACATGGATTTATGTAAAATATATCTTTTAAAGTGACCAGAAAAGCAAACTGTATATGTCATTTGAACTGCATTCTAGATGTTACATGATAGAACCTTGGTATTTTCAGTATTCTAAGAAATGCAAAGCTGATAGCAGCAACATTTGCCTTTCAGTGGTCTTACAAGTTGCATTTTACATAGTTCTAACCTTCTCTCTACTTAATGGAAAATTAGAGTTCTCTGACTCTCCACTCTCTCCCCATTTGGCTGGTGTAGCTGTGCACATTGAAGCTCAGCTGCTGCAATAGAGAAATGGGCAAAACCAAAAGGGGGGCGGGGCAGAAAATCACCATATACAAGAAAATCAGGGAGCGGAAATATATAAATCTCCGTAGGTACTTTTAAACTACACAGCTTGCACATATGCAGGCCAAAGCAAGATGATCATATATGGTTATTTAGATAGCATAAGCTGGGAGAAAATGTTGTGTATTTTTGGTGCTTATATGGCATCTATTACCCTAGTAGCTGACTGCCTCAATCTTTTTAAATGTATTTATCCTCACAACATGCAAGTGAGTTTGGGTTGCACTAATATCCCCATTTTACAGTTCAGGAACTGAGGCACAGAGAGGCTAAGTGGCTTGCCCAAGGTCACACAGGAAGCCTGTAGAAGAGAAGGAAGTTAAACCTGGGCGTCCCAAATTCCAAGGTAGCACCCTAACCACTGGACTATCCTTCCTGTCTGAGTCCACAACCCTTTCACATGCGCTCATATGTGAACGTTTTTCTCAACACCTGGGCTGTTACATTAGTAGCATTCTGTGTAGCTATGAGTAATGCAGTGAATATGAAAAACCAACATCCGAAAACTAGAATTCACTTCAAATTAATGATGAGATGTGCCCTCTAAAGACAATGGCTCAGTGCCACAATTATTCCATAGACATCACAGTAGCCTCCACTAGAGTTGCTGGAGGTGGAAGTGGGGACAGCATACCCTCTCTGGTCCCCACTGTACAATTGTTTTCATACTCACTCATGCCATCTATGCCACAAGGGACAGATATTCCTTACTTTCAAATATGATAGTTGGTTTGAATTTTACATTTTTCATTTCAATATTTTCTATCTCTAGGTCTGATTGTTTTCCACAAAAGAAAACATGGACTGCTGTGGGGGCACCAAGAAGTTGTCTGCAGGGAAAGGAAAGGAAAAGAATCCTTTATTTTTAATTTAATTTAATTTTATCTGATAGTACAAAATCTGTTCTCAATACTTCTTTTATTAGAAATGCTAACAAGTCCAGAAGGGACCATGATGATCATCTAGTCTGACTGCCTGTATACCCAGGCCATAGAACCTCACACAGGTATTGGTTTTGTTTCTCTTTACTGTTATAAGTGGGCAAGTAATTGTAAGGGATAGAAGGAGGGCTTTACAATTGCGGGATCACAAGATGCCAGAGATGGTGAGTCACACCATCAATTACCTCCCCTTTTTTATCCTGCTGGTAAAGAAAGGATGGATTTGACAGTGTGCTCTTTCTTTCTCTTCTGATCTCATTGCTGAAGTGCAAAACCCAGGAGTTAAAATATTCCTGTGATACAAGGTCACCCAAAAGCCACTTCCTTTTCTTGTTCTGAAATCAGCTTCTCAACTGACACCACCCTGAAGGGTTGCATCTTGCATACCCGCTCCTGCTTCCATGTAAGTTAATGGGAAAACTCCCAATGATATCAATAGAAGCAAAACTGAGCCCTAAATAAGGCACATTTAAGAGCACACACAAAAATCTACCCATCAACACTATTGGCACTGGTGCAACCCTAGATTTTCTACTTCACTTCCTGACCCACATTCACTTTTAAGACTAGGGAAGAGAGGGGTTTTCAAGAAACGGTATGGGCTTTGGGCTCCCATTACACCCTGTCTCTGGGTATGGTCCCCATTTTATACTGAATGATGATCCCACATTACTGAGCGAAGTTTCATAACTAACACACACATGATATAGTTAAGCTTGGCTGAATTTGATTTTTTCTTTTTTTTATAATTTTGACAGATACAAATAAAAAATGCTTGAAAATAAATGTTATCTATTTAAATGTTCACAGTCGTGACAAATGATGGGTAGCCAGTTAATTTTATGACTGATATTGAGATTCAAAAAATTAAAGGTTTATAAACTGTTAAACACAATTTGTCAATACCACACATCAAAATATATAAAATAAATATCTTTAAATTAAACTCTAATAAGTTCTCAAGTATCTTTTTGTGTATGTTTTAACTTTGCCTATCTGTAAGATTTTTGGTTTTTTTTTATCATCAATGGAAATATTTTTTCCTTGGTGTGTGTGTGGACTGTGAAATTGACATCTATTGACATTTACCAATAAAAATCTACATTAAGGCTTGCAAGGATTAATTTGTGACTGCCCTCACCAGATATAGATGTTTAAAAAGAAGAATTTGCACAAATGTATAATAATGACACCACACTTCTTTACACTGATGCTGACATCTGCTCAGAGAGTCTGACAGAAAGAAGCGGGATAGAGGGGGAAGAGGGAAGAGAACATTTTGCTATTAAATCCACCTATTCATATTTCATATTTTGTGATGGTCATTAAATATGCACTCCCTTTAATGTTCTGGATCAGGTCTAACTATGAAAAATATTATTTTTCATTTTAAAAATGTAGATCCTTGTTTCTTTTAGTTGCGCTGCAAGAATCTACCCCAATTCACATTTTGAAGCAGCGCAAGTCAATACTTTTTATATGAAATAAAACTTAGAAGCATAAGACTTATGCCATGACTTGAGCTAATATTATGTTCTACACACCAAATCAGAAACAGGGTGCACCAATGTTCCATACAGATTACGGATTATCTGAGCCAAACTAAATTTAGTCGCTGAAAACATGAGATTTAGAAGGGAAAGTAGCCTACCGTGTATGAATTCAACCCTGTCAAACAAAGGTCTGAAAAAGATGACTTATTATTAAAACATATTTAGGCATAAATCTGTCACTAAATTAATCTAGGGCATTCTAAGCAAGAATAAGGATATGTAATCCGCAGGAAAGATATCCAGATGCACATCAACAACATTCAACACTTAGAGGGCAGCTGGTAAACCGGATTGTATTCCTTTTGAAAAGGCACTATGACGCAGTTGTTTATTCAGCAAAACAAACTGCTCCCTGTGTCCCTTAACAAGGCTGGCTTTGTGCAGCACAGACTTCTGCAGTGCTGACTCCTGTTTGGAACCATTTCGCACTAATTAGAAATAAGAGAAAAGGCCATGTTCATAAACAGTCCAGCCCAAGACCTCTTTCAAGCCACTCTTTCTGAAAGTTAACTCTGTTGTAACCCTCATGAATAACAGCTTTGCACAAACAGTTTAGAGAAATATATTGTTAATAGTTGTCATCTTGCTGTGCAAGACACTGGCAAAAATTTTACATAACAGTACAAAACCAGATGAAATTATGGGTTCTGAAATACTGTGCAATCTTGTTTTGTGAGGTTCTATCTTGAACTGTTTAACAGCATTGGGAACAAGTAACTGGGGCAGGGGGTTGGGGGGAGAGGAGTTAGCTAGAAAAATAAAACTAATTTGGTAGTGGATTAAATGAATAAATTATCTCCATATTTCACCTAAGTGTGACTAATACCATAGGATACTTCACAATCAAAACAAGATATAGGAATCCCCGATGCATTTTCACTTGGAGACCAAAGATGATGTTGAAGGGCATTACCGTATTTTACTAAATATGCAACAATGCATATGGAAATGTTTAAAACTAGATTGGACAATGTGGTAGAAAATGTTCTTTTTGGGAATAACTAGTCACTGGTAGGGCCTTCTCCATTTCTATGGGCCTGATTCACGTTGGATAGTACTTACGGGGTATATCTATGTTGCAGCTGGCCCATACAAACTGACTCTGGCTGTTTAATTATAGAGTAGCTGTTTGGGCTTGAGCTGGGAGCCCAAGCCCTGGGACCCCATGCGGTGGGGAGGGTCCTAGAGCTCAGGCTCCAGCCTGAGCCCAAACAGCTACTCTGTAATTAAACAGTCCTTTAGCCCAAGCTCCAGTCACCTGGAATGGGCCAGCCGCAGGTGCCTAACTGCAACGTACACATACTCGTGCAAATAGTAGCACTGAAATCAGTGTAGCTACTTGTGTAAGTGCCATACAATGCAAGTCAGAGTTTCTGTACCCCCATGACATACTTCACCGAATTGGTACAGTCTGAAATAATCTAATGGCAGGGTGTTACCAGCAGAATTAATACATCTGAAATATTTTATATACACTATTCGTTATATAAAACTTCACACACTTTGGATACAAATTTTCTTCCATCCCATATTGATCTGATTTTGTCCCTGATTTTATTATTAAAATGTAGTGTCTTGAGCTCATTGCAAGGACCTGCAGATAGCAACAAACTGCGCTCTGGAAGAATTTTGAAAGAGGAGGGAGGCCCTAATATGATGCATCATATCAGGAAATTATGGGTTATTTCCATCAAGGAAAAATCTCTCAGATTATCAGAGACAAGGATATTAGTTTCTTACAGACTTGAGGCTCATTGCTAAAATATAAGAAAAAAAGAGAGACAAAAGAAAGTCCTGAGAAATATATAAATTTTGTTTCACCGTAAAACATGTATAAACTTTAGCCTCTATTGCATTAATAAACGGAACTGAGAATTTCTGGGTGTTAAATTTCTGTTCCTAATCAGACTTTACTCTCAGAATTCTCCAGGGATTGTATTTTCATTTGAAATGTACCAAAGATTTTTTTTTCTTGCAACTGTTTAAAGACTGCCAAATATAAGTTATAAACAATTAAACCAAAATATAGAACATTGTTTAGAGTTAAGAAGCGATGTCTTTGTTGTCTATAGTACCTGCTTCACCACTTGCCATTGTGACTACTTTTTTCATTACTGTCCATTGTTTTCAAAGGAGCAGGGTCTCATATAATTGGTCATATGATGACAAAGTAAATGAAATGAGCTCACCCCAATATTCACCACTATCATGTAATTAGGATATGTTTTGTACAACATATGTCTTGTGAGGTATCATTCTAAAAGCCTTGATCTGCTAGACATTAATATCTTGTTGGATTATATGTGCTGCTGTTGTATGTGAAGTTAGGCTGTGTGTGTGTTACTGAAACATGTTGTGAGGTTGAAAACACCCACAAGCAGCCTTTTAGGTACAACAGTAAAGAGGCCAAACAATGTTAATGGCTTATTGAGGAAACGCACACAAGCACAAGGGTTACCCCAGGAACTGTGTACAATAGAAACCTCTCAGAGATAACACTACACAATGGGAACTGTTTGACCCAGGTCACAGCAAAAGAACTTTTCAGCAAATGAGAAGATATAAAAGGGAAACAATGACATTATGATGGGACCTCACTCTCCCTGCAACAACACATCTGAAAACACTTGAGGGGCAAGGATTGAACAGTGGGAAGTGATGGTCCCAGTCTAGAAGGATCTTTAGCCTGTATATGAAAACCTGGGAAAGCCAAGGCAATTTGTGCCTTAAGAATCTGCTAGCCTGTTTATCACTGAGGGTGAGAATTTGCTGGTTTATATCCTACCTATCTAATGCGTTAAGCTCAGTTTGCAGTTCTTGTTTATTTAGTAAGGTAATCTGCTTCGATCTGTTTGCTATCACTTATAGTCACTTAAAATCTCTCTTCTGTAGTTAATAAACTTGTTTTTGTTTTCTCTAAAACCAGTTTGTGGAATTCATGAGTTGGGGGTGGCAAAAAGCTGTGCAAATCTTCCTCCACATTGAGGGAGGAAGCGAATTTTATTAGCTTACACTGTATAGTTTTCTGTGTGCTGCAAGACAATACAATTTTGGGTTTACACTCCAGAGGGGCAGTGCACTTGAGGGCTGGGCAATTCCCTAGCTGAGTCCTCCCATGCACAGCTGATTTCAGTGTCTGTGTCTTTTTGCAGCTAGGTGTGTCCCTATCTGTGCATGTGCTGGAGGAGGCTTGAGGGCCTGACTCAGCAGGACAGTGTAAGGGAGCACAGGCTGGTGGAACAGGCAGACTCAGTAGTACCTCAGTACATCAGGTGGCATCCCAGAGTGGAGGGTAAGCCGTCACAAGCCTCATCGACCCAAGCCTCAGAACTACTTAGATAATTAGTTGAGGGCTAAATCCATCTCTTATTTAATTGAATTGAAATATTTCCATTAACTTTTAAAGAGAGTGAGATGGGGCTCATATGGCCAGATTTCCCAAAGAGCTTAGCTGCCATTAAGGCACCACAATGAAACATCAAGATTTTCAGAAGTGTTCAGGATCCATTATTCTCATAGATTGTTTCCATTTACTTTAATGGGTAATGGATCAGTCCCTAACAGACACCAGAATTTATACGAAGGAGACTGAGGAGTGTCTCAAAGAGATCAGAAAAGGAAGCCATGACAACCTCTCACCAAAAATGAATAACAGGAACCACACCTTTAATAAGTACATTCTAAACATCTTTTTGCAGATTAATTTACATGCTGAAATTGTAGTAAAAATTATCAACATTAAATAGTCTACAAATTGCATAGATTGTCTCACCAACAAATGTTCATTTGCACTTTGACTTTCAGTTGTTAAGGGAAAAGTAGCAAAACTTTGATATTTCCCTCCTATTTCTAAAAATTGGAATGGTAGGATGAAATGGGTAGTAAGACCATTTAGAACTGGTAAAGACCAAACAAGCTCTCTGAAAGTTGTACAAAAAGCTAGCTGTTAAGTTTAGATTATCATGCTAAATTGATAAATTAAATAAAACCAATTCTGTATGAATTCCAATACAAAATATCCCTTTTTATTTCTTTCCACATTGAAGAGAATTAGAATAATGCCTGTTTATTAAATTAAGAACATTTTCTAGTATAGTTTGACTATTTAATTCCATGTGATCATATTATTGTCTTTATTTTTTTTTATTTTTTTTTTTTAAAAAGGAGACAAAAGTCATAGCTGATGTTTGGTCCCTAATTTTTTTCATGGATTTTTTTCTACTTTTACCTGTAGTTTGTATACTAACAACCAGCACAATTTCTATTTTTTAATTTTTATTTTCACTTGAGAGGGTTTTCTTCTTTTATTTGTGTGTGAAGTTGGTGTCGTTCTTTGTGTGTGCAGTTTTATTTCTTCAAAACAATTGTTTCAGCATTGAATGTGTTTGTCTTTGAAAGTCATTTGTTGCAGCTCTGACCTCACCAGCAACCGTACCATAATAAGATGTACATGCAATAGAAGAAAAAATATGATTAAAGAAGAAAATTCGCTGTATGAAACTACCAAGGTCTGAATATGAATAGCAGTGAATTCAGTGATTCGAAAATAGTTTGACAGTTTACATTTAAAATTTCCCAAAGACTCCTATTAACTAGTGTGATGACAGTATCACATTTTCTATACTGTTTTGTCTGGTTTACAATAGCGAGATGATGGACATATTTAGCAAGACCAGATTTCTAATTGCAGAGGTTTTCAAAAAGCCTATGCCTTAGGAGCACAGTTCACGACTTTTTCTGTCTCTGACCACATGGGCACTGCCATGTAGCTTTCGCCATCGCCACTTGAAAGCAATACTTCCCAGAATGACATCAAAGGGTCAGTAAGTTCTTACTGCTAATACTTGTGATGTCCTTGAAAGTGCTGTTGTTTCATGCTGCTTCCAAAACACGCATGAAAGAAGGCCTCCAAGGGCTCAGATGACCATAGAAAGGTTAAATATTTGATGAATAACCAAAAGGTTTACAGCTTTTAAAAATCTGGTTACTAATAGTGATAGCCCAGGTGCGTGTCCTGCCTCAAGATAATTAGCTAGTGGAGCTATTCTCTCTCTTGCTCTGTTTCACAAGCCATAAAAGCCATTACTCAGGCCTCGTCTACACTTAAATTAGATCAACCTAGCAATATCACTGAGGGCTGTGAAAAAAATCACATCCTGAGCACTTTAGTTAGGTTGACTTAACCCCCAGTGTAGATGCAGCTAGATCAATGGAATAATTCTTCTGCCAAGCTAGCTAGCACCTCTCTAAGAGGTGGATTTATTAAATCACTGGAAAAAAAAACCCTCCATCAATGTAGGAAGTGTCTACACAACAGTGATAGAAGTGTAGTGCCTCACATTTGTAATGTAGACTCAGTAGTTATAGCAGTAGCAGCGTAGTTGGGCAGTGTCCCCACCTTATTCTCATCACACACTTTCCAGGGTGGCCTTTAGCAATGGTCAACAACAAAACAAACCACGGGCTGAGTTTAATCCTGAGCTAGGTGTTTCTAAGCATTTTCTATCCAAGGCCCCCCATTTCATCCCTCCCCAGTCTCTCTTTTTCAATATAAAGATCCACAAAAATCCTTTAAAACTTGGACTGCAACTACCAGAATGAGACCAGAATGAGACACACCTAATGTGAGGCAACAGGATAGTCTCTTCGCGGTCCTAGCACCAGACTACTTTCATAAGCAGGTAGGAAAGTCTAAGGAATTATAATACCGCTTTGTACTTATAGTATGTAATGACTTGCATCCTAGGTTCTCTTTAATGTTAAGTATATTTGACTGAACAGCAACTCTTGTATTTTAAAATTAGGGAACAAATATGTTTCCCAATTAAGAGGTGCTGGAGAGATGAAGCCACTCTCCTGATTTTTCTAGCTTTTAATATAAGCCATCAATCCATTCCACTCCCTGAAGTGGAAAATAAGGCCTCAGGTCAGCAAAGAACTTCAGCATCTGCCAAACTTTAAGCACTTGAGTTTTTCCATTGACTAAATTTGGACCTAAATGCACCAGTTTTTTTTTATAATTTCCAAATTCTTGGAATATAGTGGTCTCATCCAAACTGTAAGCTGCCCATTCACAGCACACAAATGGGTAGAATTGGAACCAATTTTATCATGGATTGGCTTTTTCTATTGATTATTAAAGTAACCAGGAAGTCCTATTATAGAAAAAACGTTCATAAATACAGATCAATTACATTTCTCCCTGATCTAATTGTTTTCATCCTTTTCCAGTACATGAGTTCATTATATCACTGAAAATCCAGTTTCTGGCATGAAAATTGTTTTAAGACCACAATTTCTCATTCTTTGTTAACTGAATACATTTTACTCAGAATAAAAGTTGTCGAAAAAGTCCTTTGTTGGTGCTTTTGAACTCACTAGTTGTGGACTACAAAGAGTCTCACTGCCATGGAACAGAAGTGCTGCCTTTTCTTTGGATCTTGATATACAGAATATGTTACTGTGTGCCTATAAAAAGGTTTGTGAATCTTGATGGAAATCAGAGGTGAAAATGACAGTTCAAATGTCTAGTCTGGGTTTGAGAGATCTGTGATAATGTATTCTTACTTATAACAGATGCTGACCAAAAAAAAAAAAAAAAAAAAGCAGCAAAGCCATGTACAGACTTTTATGTTACTTCCTCTCTCTGCTCCTGCCCCCTCCCCAGGGCTGTCAAACCCATAGCAGCCTCTGAAAGCTAAAGGGATTCCATGTTGGTTAACAACCCATTTGGTGAGACAAGGTGGGTGAGGTAATATTTTTTATTGGACCAACTTCCGTCGGTGAGAAAGTTCTTCTTCAGGCCTGACTCTGGACCCCAGTACAATTTTCTGCAAGGGGAAAGATAAATATTGTTAGTTTTTAACACAATTAACATTAACATCTTCAAGCTACTGCTGCTTTTAAACCTAAAGATCTCTTGCATGTCTTGAAAGCTTGTCTCTCTCAACAGCAGAAGTTGGCCCAATAAAAGATATTACATCACTCACCTTGTCCGTCTAATATTATGGGACTGGCATGGCTACAACTACACTGCACACAACCCATTTGGTATCTTATTTTTTTGATATATTATTAGTTCTTAAAATCCATATGATGCTTTCCATCTGCAAACAATGAGTTAAATTCATTGCTTGCTTAGAGCACGTGCCGACCGACGTATGGATGTCAATGAAACTACACAGAATCAATGCAAATTTTTGCCCATTTAGTAATCCATAGCCAGAGTCTTTATGGAACATTTAATTAGAAAAAAAATAAAAGCAGTACTAGTTTGAAGGTGTTCATGTTAATTGGGTTGTTAACAACAACAACTATCTATGTTTATCTTTCCTCTTGCAGAAAATTGTCAGGAGAAAGAGATATAATATCCCCAGGAAAAAAAAGTTTGTTCTGTTACTACCACTGTAGGTTTATCTCCCCCAAAATTAAATGTGCCACGAATTAGGACTGGTTAAAATTTCTGTTGTAACTGTTTTTTGGTGGAAAATTGGATTTTTGACAAAACAGATACTGTGGAAAGGGTCTGCTTTCCATCAAAAATACACTTTTTGTAAAAGCTGAAAACCCAAGAAGTTTTCATTTGAATTTCTTTTCATTTTTGTCAAAATTTTCTGCAAAAAAATCAATTTTTTCCTAACCACTCCATTATGGACTCTCTTTTTACCTTGATTATATGTACAAAAGTTCTTGTGGTGGACTTATATGGTCTGTTTAACCCACACATGGCAAAAGAACAGGGACTGTTCAAAGGAGCAGTATTGGGAAGTCTGCACCTACTGTGAAAATACTTACCGTTCACATTGTGCATTATCTGTTCAAGGAATAGTCATGGTAATCAGTGGTAAATGATTTCCAATCAATCTACTGAAATTCCAAATCCATTTCAGAATAATGGGACAAGGCCATTCACCAGCTCTCACTTTAACCACAGAATTTGTAGGACTGGAAGGGACCTTGATAGGCCATCTAGTCTTAACTTTTCAAGACTTAACAAACCCATTTTTTTCCAATCTTCCCTTATAGGTCATGTTTTCTAGACCTTTAATCATTTTTGTTGCTCTTCTCTGGCCTTTCTCCAATTTATCCACATATTTCCTGAAATGTGGCGCCCAGAACTGGACACAATACTCCAGTTGAGGCCTAATCAGCGCGGAGTAGAGCAGAAGTATTACTTCTCGTGTCTTGCTTACAACACTCCTGTTGACTCATATTTAGTTTGTGGTCCACTATGACCCCCAGATCCCTTTCTGCAGTACTGCTTCCTAGGCAGTCATTTCCCATTTTGTATGAGAGAAACTGATTGTTCCTTCCTAAGTGGAGTACTTGGCATTTCTCCTTATTGAATTTCATCCTATTTATTTCAAACCATTTCTCCAGTTTGTCCATTTTGAATTATAATTCTATCCTCCAAAGCACTTGTAACCCCTCCCAGCTTGGTATCATCCGCAAACTTTATAAGTGTACTCTCTATGCCATTATCTAAACCAGTGGTCTCCAACCTTTTTACGTACAAGATCACATTCTGAATTTAAGTGCAACCCAGATCTACCCTGCCCCTTCCCTGAGGCCCCACCTCTTTCCCAAAGCCCCGCCCTTCTCACTCCATCCCCCCTCTCTCCATCACTCGCTCTCCCCCACCCTCACTCACTTTCACCGTGCTGGGAGAGAGGGTTGGGGTTCGGGGGTGGGGGATGGGCTGGGGCCGAGGGGTTCGCAGTGTGGGAGGGGGCTCTGGGCTGAGCCTGGGGCAGCTGGTTGTGGTGCAGGAGGGGGTGAGGGGTGCAAGCTCTGGGAGGAAGTTTGGGTGCAAGAGGGAGCTCCGGGCTGGGGCAGAGTGTTGAGGTGTAGGAGGGGGTATGAGGTGCTGGCTCTGGGAGGGAGGTCAGGGGTGGGGTGCGGGCTCCCGCCAGGCTGCACTTACCTCAGGTGGCTCCCCGTTGGCAGCGCAGTGGGGCTAAGGCAGGCTCCCTGCCTGCCCCAGCCCCACACTATTCCCATAAGTGGCCAACACGCCCTGGGAGGCGAGGGGGGGCATGTGATTCTGTGCGCTGCTCCTGTCTGCAAGCACTGGCCTTGCAGCTCCCATTGGCCACAGTTCCCCATTCCCGGCCAATGGGAGCTGTGGGGCAGTGCTTGCAGGCAGGAGTGGCATGCTGGGACCCCTGCCCCCGCCAGGGGCCGCAGGGGCATGCTGGCCACTTCCAGGAGTGGCATGGGGTTGGGGCAGGCAGGGAGCCTGTCTTAGCCCTGCTGCACTGCCGGACTTTTAGTGACCATAGGTCGCAATCAACTGGCAGAGGCTCCAGAATTGACCAGTCGATCGCGATCTACGTGTTGGTGACCCCTGATCTAAACCATTGATGAAAATATTGAACAGAACCAGACCTCTAACTTATCCGTGCAGGACCCCATTGTTATGCCCTTCCAGCATGACTGTGAACCACTGATACCTACTCTCTAGTGACGGTTTTCCAACCAGTTATGCACCCATCTTATAGTAGCTCCATCTAGGTTGCATTTCCCTAGTTAGTTTATGAGATGGTCATGCCAGATAGTAACAAAAGCTTTACTAAAGTCAACATACACCATGTCTACCACTTCCCCCCATCCACAAGGCTTGTTGCCCTGTCAAAGAAAGCTATCAGGTTGGTTTGACACGATTTCTTCTTGACAAATCCACACTGAGTGTTACTTATCACCTCATTCTCTTCTAGATTTTTGCAAATTGATTCCTTATTTGCTCCATTATCTTTCCAGGTACAGAAGTTAAGCTGACTAGTGTTTAATTCCTCAGGTTATCTTCCCTTTTTATAGACTGGGAGTAGATTTGCCCTTTTCCAGTCTTCTGGAATCTCTCCCGTCTTCCATGACTTTTCAAAGAAAAATCACTAATGGCTCAGATATATCCTTAGCCAGCTCCTTGAGTACTCTAGGATGCATTTCATCCGGCCCTGGTGATGTGAAGATATACAACTTGTCTAAGTAATTTTTAACTTGTTCTTTCCTTATTTTAGCCTCTGATCCTACCTCATTTTCACTGACATTCACTATGCTAGACGTCCAATTACCACCAACCTTCTTGGTGAAAACTGAAACAAAGAAGTCATAAAGCATCTCTGCCATTTCCATATTTTCTGTTATTGTTCCCTTGCCCCCCTTTCATTGAGTAATGGGTCTACCCTTTCCTTGGTCTTCCTCTTGCTTCTAATGTATTTGTAGAATGTTTTCTTGTTATCTTTTATGTCTCTAGCTAGTTTAATCTTGCCCTTTTCTTCAGAAGTTCCCTCCATACAGTCAGTGTGGGTACTGTATATGATCACATTTACAGATGGGCCCAAGTTGCAAAGTTCAGTTCTGAATCAGAACTTCCTCAAATTTGGGGATAATTCAGTTGCAAGGTTTTGGTCTGGCCTATAATGGACATAGGCTAAAATCACTAAGTCAGGAAATGTTATTGATTACTACTTACTATATGTACACCCTTCACTATTATTATTGAAGTAGTGCCTAGAGATCCCGGTCATAGACCAGGACCCTATTTGTAGAGGCAGGGTACAAACACAGAACAAAAAATCTCTATAGTGTTGAGCACAAGCTCCTCAGACCTACAGAAGACCAGCAGTGACAGTAGCCCTTATTCCAGCGAGCATACAGTGAAAGTGACATATACAAATTAGACAATGTGTGCTGGGATACCCATAGAAAGGTTATGAAAGATTCCCCTTACATTTTTCTCCCAGATGATGGAAGACCCATCCATGCCCAGTTATTTCTGGGTGGCTTATACACATGCCCCGTTTTTTTTTATTTTGTGACATGGGCCCCTGCCTTTTGTGGCCCTTCTTAAGTCTTTTCTGATGGGGGATCAAAAGAAAAATTATATGCCCCAGTGCACCCAAGAATAACTTCTTCCCAGAGCCACCTCAAAGGAAAAAAGGCTAGCAGTACTTTCTTACTTCAAGGCCATCTGCGTAGCGGTTTTTGAGGAGTCCTTCTGGCTGGCCTACGAAATTGGGCTCACTGTGTCAGAATTACTCTTGGAGCTCACTGCACCCCCCGTAGGGTTGGAGTGGAGTTCTCCTGGATGGGAGTTCCACTTCTGGCTTCAGGAGTCACTCCAGCAGTCTCCGGCTCAGGCTGATCTCTTCCCACAGTTGACTGCAATTTCCTGCTTTTTAAAGGCCATCTCTCTACCATACATGTTTGATGGGGCCAGAGGGGTAGGACTAACCCTTCACACAGGGCCTTTCTGGTGCCTTCCTCATCAGTGTGGGGTCAATAAATCCCATCACAAAAATATAAACTAGAAATTAATCATTAGTGTGAACAATTATCCCCATTTTCACAAATTTTGACTTGCTTTTTGATGCATCCATGTTTGCATCCTTTTTTATTTGCTTTTCCGTGAAACCTGTTCTTGTTACAGGTATTGCAGAATATGTGTCCTTTATCTGAATTCCGATCACCACATGCAAACAAAAGGTATCTGCAAGAATATACATCTTGTCATGGACTCTCTGTTCATAGCATTTGTCATTCACTCAAGGATTAGCAATGATTCCATCTGATGTAGATGACTTCAATCACATACAACAAAGACAATGAATAGTAAAAGACAGTCAAATCAAATGGTTTGTGAACAACTCAAACTGATATGTACTTGCATAAAGTGTTAAAACAATTACAGGAAAAAGGGTACATGAATAAAAATCAAAATATTTGTGGATAATTCATAAACAGAAAAAAGAAAGCTAAATTTGATGTAGTGATGGACTAAAAGTGGCTGTTGAGAAATCATGTTTGCAGAGTTAGAATTCTTGTTACACTGGAATTATTTTTTAAAAAAAGTTACCACTGTAGTTTTAAAGCTATGACTGAACGATGATTGCTCTATTGTGTACCACTTCAGGGAAACATAACTAAACCCCTCTGGAAAAGAGGCCATTAACATGCAAATGAAGAATCCCAATCACCTGAACAGATTTTTTTCCCCTGGACCAAGGTACAGGCAAGATCAAAGGAGCATTTGAGCTGTCAGATTTCAGGAGAGGAAATTAGAAAAATAACTCCAGGTCTAGGAAAGGGGATGGGTGATTATCACAGACAATTTAGAATGGCTACTGTATGAGAAAGGATAGAGATCACTTCTGAAGACAGGACACTTCAGTCGGTAGTAATTATTTCTATATGAACACAGCCAAAGAATGTCACAGCTAAATGACAAATGCAAGTTAACACCTCCAACTTAGAGGACTCTCAAGGATATATTATATCATTAGGCAGATACTGGGTATGTGTTAGGGAGCTGGGAAGGGAATTTTGTTTATGCAAATGAATCCTGATACTAAGGAGATTTCTGGACCAAGGAGGCCTGATACCTGGGGGACACCTAACAGAGTTGCCAGGCTGCAATGCTGGCAGGAGGAAAAGCCACTGAGAAACTGACACAAACGTTCCCATATTTGGCCTATTCTCTTATCTGATTTCTCTTTCCTTTGACTCTAAAGAGAATTACTTACCTAGAGAATATTATCCAGTGTGAGACCAGATGTGATTTTATACCTATTGTTTTTATAGGATTTTTTTTCTTACTTGTTCCAATAAACTTAGCTTTCCTTAAAATACTTGTCTCTCAGACCATTTTGGGGTGTGTCACCGCAGTCCAGTCTCAGAAATCAGAAAGTCTGATTTCTGGCCAGAAATAGAAAGAAGTGAAAAGTATTTGTCAGACACTTGGCCAAAAGTCATATGGTAAAACACAGCCTCTCCCCCAAATTCTGACTGTAGTCAATAAGATACAAGAAAAGCCTGGTGGCTAGTAGGAGACACAGTATAAGGCACCAAAGGTAGGAATCAGATACACTATTTCCTACAAGTACTTTGCTCAGTTTTATTAGTAATTTAAAAGATACATATTTATTCCCCAATAAAAACTATGTTAAACACTAGTTCAGGTCAAGTACATATCAGTTACTTCATAGTAAAAACATTATAGGAATGTTGTAATTATCCCAAAAATCCAGTATTACTAAACCAGATTATTCAGAGTTAAGTTAAATATAAAAGCAATCCACACATGTTCATTTATGGAATGCACAGTTAAAGTATTCAAAGAGCCTTCACTCTGCCCTGTTGTGATGCCATGAAATAACCATACAGTTATGGTTGGTACATAAGAGTGCAGTCCTTGATTAGTTGGAAATAATTTTTGAAGACATTCCCCCTCCCCCTTATTTTCATCACATCACTGTGGGGCTCATTTAAGGTTCTTTTAATGACTTAACTGTGCCCTTGCTTACTTGCCATACTGCATCTCTAAGCCTGTTTCCCTTCCTACCTTTTGTTTGTTTTGTCTATCAAGACTGTAAGCTTATAGATCGACTGTCTTTTGGTACGTGTTTGTACAACATACAGTACAATGGGTTCCTTATCTCAGATGGGGCCTGTAGGTATTACTGCATTGCAAATAAAAAACAAATTCCACAGTTTTCTGCCAGTGAATACTTGATCATTTAGGCCTTTTTCCCATTGTAAAACTATCACTGAGTATAACAATTTCTTTTCCAAGTAGAAACATTGTTTCTTATTCTCTTCCTTGTCCTCAGAAGTATAATATTGTTGTTTCTAGGTATACACACAATTGTTACATATGATTTTTTCAGTGACAAGCATACTGATAGCTCTTGATAAATAAAATGATATGTAATAGAATGAGATTTTGGCTATGTAACATTTCTACCTGTATCAAATATTGATTCTATTTGGTAGTTATTTCAGAGCTATACCAAATCAAGAGCTAAGTGGAAATTTTTACAAGCTAGTTGTGATTGTTGCTAATAATTAATGAGTAATGTTGTTTGACTCAGTATTTCCAACAAGTCTGAGCAGAGAAGAAGCATAAAATAAAAACAAAGCCATGCCCTCCAGCTCCAACACAAAGTGGCAGTTAATTTAACCCAGCTCTCACTACTGTGGAACACAGAGCTTGCAATGATCGTGGGTAGATATGTAAGCAATTAGGAGTGAGAGAAGAGAACTGCATTGTGAGGTAGGGTGCTAAGAGTGTGAGTTATGTGGGGAGAAAGGGTCTGGCCTGTGGGTGTTCTGATTTGTGTATATTGGGTGAAGTATTCAATTACATATTGAACATAAGTTTTGCTTGTCTTCTTTTCTGCATCAAGTGTATGAGGAGATTTTCATCACTATCTCCAAGGGAGATGGAAGCCCCTAATACTATAGAACAGATGATTAAAAATGCCTGAGGATGGAAGGGACACATGCAATGGGGGAAAATGGTAGTTTTAGAAAGAGGTTAGGGAGCATATTGTGTCCCTTTGCATACCTTGCATACATTGTTAGGAGCAAATCTTGGCTCCCCAGTCTGGCTGAATAAAAATACAGAAAGAGAAGAGTTGTGTGCGCCATGGAACCACGTTGCCTGGTGGCTGTCCATGCAGTATCATGGAGAAAAGTCAAAGGAGTGGCAGGGATAGAACAAAATCACCCATTATAGTAAAAATGCCACTTTCCTAAAACTTCATAAAGAGAAAACCAGAATGCCATGTTTGCTAAACTTTCCTCCCCCACCCCACACTTCACATTTCCCAGCTGAATGGTAGCTAATACAGGTTGAGAACAAGATTTTTTTTGTTCCTCAGTCTTGCACCTTCTGAATGCATTTGTCTCAGTGCATAGCCCATTTGCTCAAGATGTCTACTTATACAACTTTAAATAAGTTTTTAAAAGTTGTAAGGGCACAGTCATTGCTCCCTTTCCACTGACATGGAAGCAGTCCCTGTTGCTGCTACTGATTTATTGCACTTCATCTTTGTAATGCGCTCATCAGTTGCCACATTCCACAATTTTTTCAGCTCGAGGTACCTAGTCACATACACTAAGCATGATGAGGAATGAGGAGTAAAAGCAGTAAGCACTATACATTTGTATTACAACATGATATAGTGTGGGCCAGAGCCTCTTTTGATATACAGCAGTGTAAGTCCATTAAAGTCAATGAAATTACTCTAGGTTTACACTAGGGTAACAGAGATCAGAATCTGTCTTCTTCCTGGTCTTCCTCAGATACAAATTATAATTGTTTGGGACAAAGACAACACTTCTAATGAGTGAATTCTACTGTTAACTTACATCTTGTTATTAAGTGTTCTCTTCTATTATCTTAACACGGACAATTTTCCAATTGTTCTGATAGATACACTACTTCATTGTACCTACAGTACCAAATGTTATATATTCATTATGAAATCACTATTAATTATTATTCTACTTAACAGCTTTTTCCCTGCAGAGTTCTTCTTGTGAGGCAGCCCATAAATAATAAACTAGGGATGTAAACATTACTGTTGAAAGGAACGTCACTGTCAGTGCCCTCAGGGAAACATCTCCTTATAGAACTTTTATCACAACAATTCAAAAGAGCTTTTGAGTTGTTTGGAAAAAGATCCTGATCTCATTCCATGAACTACCAACTGTTAAAAGGCAAACAGAATATCAAAATATTAAAATTAAAACTCTTGAGTGGAGATAACCCCAAACATTCACCCACATGCCTCTGCATTTTGTGAGGTTCATACTCCAGACTTGATTTAATATGTTGTGATACAGCATGGCCAGAAGGCAGCAGGAGAGTGATATAGGAGAGATATGTAAGTCCCAGGATGAGGAGAAGCCTTATTGCCGGTAGAGGGAAGAAAGGTGTCTATAGATTAATTAAAAGCATCTGAAGCCAATTAGAGCACATGAAGCTAGTCACCTGAAAAAAAAAACCCCTGCTTCAATCAGCCAGAAAAAGGAGTTGGAGCAGAGAGCAGTTTGGAGGAGTTGAAGTAGAGGAGAGTTTGGAGAAGTGCCATGGCTGGCTAGAAGACCAAGACCCTAGGTAAAGAGACACCCGGCTTGTGCCGAGAGAGAGGGCAGGAAGCCCCACAAGCTGAAAAGCAGGAGAGGGAGGTAGCCCAGGGGAAGGAAGCACTAGTTCAAGTGGTTTACCACTATCCCTAGGGCCCCTGTGCTGGGACCCGGAGTAGAGGGTGGACCCAGGTCCCTCCCTCTCCACTACCCTTCTCAGGGTTACTAGTGGGACAGTAGATACTCTAGTTCAGGGGCAGGAAACTGCACCCTGAACCTGCCCCTCCCCCCAAGAAGAGGAAGCGCGGGACCCATCATAATCGTACCAGCAATTTGCCACAATATCCATCTTCAAAACTGAACAAGGAATGAAGATGAAAATACTTGCAGCTGTGTTTTCTGGGTTAGTACCAGAGAATCATATTTTCCTTTTATAAATGGTAAAAACAACTAGGGCAAGATTTTCAAAGGATTCCATGCTATGTGTACAGATGTCTGCACAATGTTTTTATAATGGGATACAAATAAGCAAGTACATATTAGTTATTCTCAGAGCAGGCCAGCTCTGGAAGTTTGCCTTAGCAATGAACCACATCTGAAGGGAGGGAGAGACACACACACCACCTTTAGCAGGCAGTGGGAAATTCATGGGAATCTACATGTCCATTCAACCCTTGGTCTTCTTGCAAAGTCAGGGAGCAAGGATGCCAGTTACTGTCAAATGTAGAGCTAGTTTTTGTGTTGTGTACACCAGTAACTAGACTGAGGCCATTGCATCATTACACATAGGCAACATAATAGCCATCAGATAAACAACTTAACAACCCTTGGTGAACACTGTTAAGTTTTTTTTAAATTAGAGATGGCCTTTCCCAAGCACTAAAATTCATTTAAAAAAAAAAGGTAGGTAAATTGTTATCTTCAGGGTGTGGTGACATATTAAAACCACGTCTGTTTGGTTCTGTCATAGTCAAATGATGCTTGCACAGTTAATCTTCTTGAATGGCAAAATGTGGTTGCAGCTTTTAAGGTAAGTGAACATTTAGATCTCATCACATCTCTTCACACCACAGGATTCTGAACTTCAAGTAGGAAAAAAATAATTATCCAGATCTCAAATATGTTGCTTAAACTGCTAAGAGGGGAAATACCTGAATTATTTTTTCTTAAACAAATCAAACAAAGCTTGTTTTCAAACTGATTGACATCTGGAAGGAAGGAACAGTAGGGGAATAAATGGAGGGCACATTTCAATATCACCATTTCAGTTAATGCACCTCTCTACTAAAAGGATATAAAGAGGGAGAAAACCCATCATAATGGATACTAGAATTTCAGTGATTTACCAGGGACTCTTGACTAGTATTTATATTCATGAAAGCATACACAGCAAGCCAAATTTGATCCAGTTGAAGTCAAAAGGAAATCTCCCATTAACTTTGCTGGAATGATAGTTGGTCTCATCTGTGCTGACAAGAAAGAATGACAGTTTTATCCTAATACTGTGCTGAAAAAATGTTTCATTCTACTTTTATGCATAGATTACATGATAATCTGCAGTTGTGCTTCTGCCATGATAACAAAATTTAGAAAGCAGTGTACTGTCTTCAAAATATAATATTCATATATACATATTCAGCTAGTCGAAGAAAAAAAAATCCCCAAACATATGCAGGATAAGAAATGGTTATTTGCCACAATACCAACGCTAACCCCAGGACCAACAAGGGACTTCATGTCTACCAGTACAGATTGTATGAAAGTAATCTACAGTGGTCTAGCAATGTCACCTTTGGCTGTCAACCACGTTAATATCATAGCTCCATGTTGCCTGAAGTCTTATTCTTAAAAGTGAAAATGCTTTCAGTAAGCAAACATATCAATATGCAGAGAAATAGGTCTCAATTCTTATTTTTTTTAGTGTATATGCTTAGATTTTTGGTACACATGTAGATATAAATACAAACAGAATAACCTATATATTAAATGGGTATTAAGTGGTAGTAACCTCTTAAGGGTGTGTCACCCTTTTAATATTTTTCCTAGCCTTCTTTGAAGTCATTAAACATCTCTGGGATTCCCAACTGTGCAAAATTATATGTTCACTAGTGACTAAATAACACCACAAATTCATTTAACTGATTATCTGGAAACACATTTTTAAATCCTGAAAGCAAAGGATAGCCAGTCCAATATCCACTGAATCTTTCTCTATCTAAAAATTCAAAGTTACGAAGAGATAGTGGTGAATCTATGGAGGAGTCAAAATCTGAGATTATGCTTAAGGTTTGTAGGTGTATTTAATGACTGAAAGCATTCGCAAACAACACTTCTTGGTAGGGGATTAGACTAGATCAGGGTGGGCAAACTACAGTCCGGGGGTCGCATCCGGACCTCCAGATGTTTTAATCAGGCCCTTGAGCTCCCGTCAGCCCCAGTCTGGTGCTCCCATGCGTAGGGGCAGACAGGAGTCTGCACACTGCCCCTGCCCCAAGTGCTGCCCCCACAGCTGCCATTGGCCAGGAACCATGGCCAATGGGAGCTGCGGGGGTGGCACCTGCAGACAGGGCAGGGCGCAGAGCCGCCTGGCTACGCCTCCACATAGGAGCCGGATGGGGGACATGCTGCTGCTTTTGGGAGCTGCTTGAGGTAAACGCTGCCCAGAGCCTGCACCCCTGACCCCCTCCCATGCCCCAACCCCCTGCCCCAGCCCTGATCCGCTTCCTGCCCTCTGAACCCCTCAGTCCCAGCCTGGAGCACCCTCCTGCACCCCCAACCCTTCATCCCTAGCCCCACCCCAGAGCCTGCACCTCCAACCAGAGCCCTCACCCCCTCCTTCACCCCAACCCACAATTTTGTGAGCATTCATGGCCCGCCATAAAATTTCCATACCCAGATGTGGCTCTCACGCCACATAGTTTGCCTACCCCTAGCCTAGATAGTCCCTTCTAACCCTATGGCTTTACAATTCAACTAAATTATTTTTATTAGAGCTGTTTATTACATAATGCTTTTTATGGTTTCACTGCTCCTCTCTCTCTGAGTTCAGTGGTGATTAGAGCTGACCAGAAGATGACAGTTCTGTTTTGCAGTATTTCAAGGTTTTGAACTTTGTTTTCATTTCACAGAATTGTGTCAAAACCTCCATTTTCATATTGAAACCTGAGCTTTTTGATTCAGGAAGGTATGTATCACTCCATAGCCTGGTTGTTAGGGGACAGGCCTGGAATGTGGGAGACCTACATTAAGTTCCTACTCTGACTGATTCAGAGCACTTTTTGGTTCTTAGTCACTGCATCAGAACAAACACTGGACTCTGCATCTCTCAGATCCCAGGCCAGTGCCCTAATCACCAGGCTATAGAACATGAGTGACTCATGCCTGCTCTCCATCCTTCCTTATGAAAAAAGAAAAGGAGTACTTGTGGTTGAAACTGATACATCTCCATGGAAAATTTTGGTTTTGATGAAAGAGCACAATTCAATGACATTTTAGTCAAAAATGATCCAACCAGTTCTAATGGTGATATAGGTGTAACATAAGTATTTGTTTAGAAGTTCATCTATACTGTATTGGTGTAATTTAAGTCAGTTAAATTATACTACAATGGAATTACTCTTGTTTAATATCAGTGTGAAATCAGGCCCAGCTACCAGAAGAGTAAAGAGTCCTATGATACATAAATCAGTCCTATGACCACAGAGTACGTGAACTTTTTTCCAAGATAAGGGTATGGTACAGCATTATTATTGGACAAAAATATAGTCCATCTAGTGTAGAGGTGGTTCCTACAAGTAGACTGAACTGGACTTAAAAGGCCAAAGTGTCAAGATGCAGTATAGCTGCTTAAAGCCATTAATGGGCTATACTGAAAGAACACTTTGAACAGTCCAGTAATCCTATTATGTAGCACATGCACAGCAGGGGAATATTAATAATGAAGATGCTACAGATTAAAGTAGAGTAATAATGATAGCATTTAAAGAAACAAAGACTAAAAGAATGCTGCCAACTTTTGGACAGCCTGATGCTACAGGAACACATCACTGAGCTGAGATGTACTTTGGTGCCCACCGAAATCAAAAAGTGTTCTTTCTACTAGTGTTCTGTGTGTGAGGTCTTCTTCTGAATTCATGGATAGGAGACAGAATTTTCTAATGCCCGAGAAGGAGTCCAAAATAGAAGATTTTGGAGAAATGCAGAAAGATTGGAAGGCATCATCTGCAGGAAAAACCCTTTATACATGTTAAAAAGAAAAAGACAGTTTCCCATATTTCAATAAAAATGAACAAAGAATCAATCTACTTCATCCATCTGCCCCAGAATTTTGGCTATACTGATTTTAAAAAAAGTTATTACAGACCCATGGATATTCTTATTGTTTGATTCAGTGGGAACTGCAATGAAAGCTCAATGTGAGAATCTGAAATACAGCATTTCAAAAGGACTACCACATGCAGAGCAGCTGTTGTAATATTTCTATTTCCTCTGCCATTAGTCTAGAAACAGTAGAACTCCTGCTGACAGTCTTATCAGAGATGTGGACAAGCTAAAGGAAAGATCAAGATCACCTTTGGTAAAAACAAGATGAACATCTCTCTACTTTAATGTAGATGTTCAGCACTGCTTTGTGTAGCTTGATAGAAAATGACTCATGTGAAATGCAGGTGAAGGTTTGGTCCCTGGATGATAACTTATATTTTCTACCCTACCCCCTATAAAATGTGTAGTATAAACACAAGTGCACAAGTCTGTGTAAATATTCCTCCAGTGAGGGGAAGACTATCACAGGAGATATAAAGGAGCCATGTTTAGAAATATAGGTTGGATAGGGGGAGATTTAATTTATCTGCAAGACCACCACCAGGTCATATTAAGGAGTTAGGAAAATTAACTGTATATTTATTTGATTTAATAGGGTTTTTTTAATGGAATAATCTGCATGAAGGGTAGATGTACATATGACTCCCATAATTATAAAATCTGAGAATCTCAAAGATTACTAAATTTATCTTTCTGTGAAGTAGAGATGTATTATTGCCCTATTTCACAACTGGAGGCTTGGGATTTTTAGCAGCACCTCAAGGAAATAGACCCCCAGCTCCCAGTGAAGGTCCCTACCTCTAGGCCCTTTTGAAAATTCCAGCTAATGGGCTAGGAGATGTGAGTTATTTGCCCACAGTCGCACAGGAAGTCTGTGGCACAGCCAGAAAGTGAACCCAGATATCCTGGATCCCGATCCAGTGGCTTATCCAAGAGACAATTCTTAGCTAATCAATTATGCAAAGTCTGTCACAAGTCCTGTAAATTTGGTGACCACCATTTGGCTCCTTAGGACCAAATTTTCTGTTTTATTGTAAATGACTATATACAATTCAAGCCCAAGACCTGCGGGACTATATCATACAGCCCCCACAGATTTCTGCTCCAACTGCATGGATAATTTTTGGATACTAACTGCCCTTTTTCATGGTAATAACAGGTTGATTGTTTCCCCTTCCTGTTTTCTTTCTTTGCAGGCAAAAAGAATCCTGCTAATTCATCCACCAATGACACTGCACCATAGCTGTCTCTGACATAAAGTGAAAAGTAGCTGCTCAGATACACAATCATGCAAGATAACAACTGATCCAAGTGGGTTTTCAAAACCCACAGTTGTGAGAACATAAAAGTTCTGCTTATCTTTTGATCAGGTTTTCACTTGAGCTGGTGTTTTTAAGTTGGAAAATTCAGCTAAAGTTTTTGGAGATGAAGTTATGGTCAGAATTGTTTCTTCTGAATCACTTATTCCAATTAGAAATGGGCTAAGATGCAGCATACCTAGGTTTAGAAGGATTCGATTTGTATTGGTAAAGGCTGGTAAATGTCAATTTCAGCACACACACAAACCCACAAAAAATAATTCCATTGATAATCATTGAAATTTACAGATCAGTAAATAAAAATGGTGCTTGAGAACTTAGTTTGATGTAAGGATATTTGTATATTTTTCACATGATATTTTTGTAACAATTATAGAATGTTAACTTTCAAATTTTGGCATTTACTGTCATTAAATTATCCGCTCACCCCATAATTTTCCACACCTATGGAAATATAAGTAAAAATGAAAGTGTTTAAAATATTGATATCTACCAAAATGATAAAAATTAAGTTCTGCCAAACCTAAACATAGCTGTCCTGCACAGCCTTCCATACGTTTATTTCTAGTCATTCTCCAGGTAGTGCCATGCCATGCCAACAGATGTTATGTTTTATCATAACTCCCAAAAAACATTGCCTCTAAAACATCCCTCTGCGTGAAGCGTCATAGAGATAAACCGATGCCATGCACTGTGATATCAGTGAAAGCTTCAAGCTGATGGGCTCTAAGAACTACTTATTTGTCAATTACTAGAGATCAGGTTGAGAGCCCCTTCCCCACACTAGGAAGCAGTTACTCACATGAGTAATCCATTGATCGTGCAAGCAGTCCCATCACAGTCAATGTGAGTAATCTCACAATCTGGCCCTTGGTCTATCATTCACTGACTATACAAATGATGATCCTGGTCTGAATAGACCAAAGAAACTCTCTTATCCTGATACCTCAGGCTATGAACAAGCAAATCATACACAACCAAGAGTATCCCAGCATCCCCTTTATTTTTTCTCTGAATCAATCACTGGTTTTTAAACTGTATGCATTGCAAGGCAATATATATATATATATTTAAATTGCATGTCTTGGAATTATGATATGAGAAACAACTACTGTTACTAGTTCACATTTATAACTTCCCATGCTCATCTCCTGTGGACTCAAATTTCCCTGAACATAGATGTCCCAATTCTTATTGTTAAGAATTCTTTCTTAATGGCAGAGACATCCTGTATGCTAGATTAGTAGACACTGTACATCTTTTGATTATGCAGGAATAGTGAACTCAGAACACGCATGTCAGCCTAATTCTTTTATGTTTCAATTCTGTTCATAAAGAAATGGGTACTTTTTTCTGCACAGAGTTTAAAAGTTATAGTTTTGTTGTATGAAAGAGAAGCAATAGGTTTTATTCCTGACCCAAAAGGCAGCTCAGTGTGAAGAACAGAATATGCACTAATATAGTATGTCAGTGCCTCTAAGTACTGTGAGCAGATTTGCCATTAAATGTGAAGATCTCAGAAGACAACATCCTATTCACAAGCTGCTAAGAAGCAAAATCAGTGTTCAGGTGATGAGACAAGCAGGTTAAGTCATACACCAACCATGGGACATAAAACACAGACGCCTGAAAGCTATTACTGCTAGTTCTTCCAGATATGCTCATAGCTTGTCATCTATGGGAGAGGAAGGGAGAAAAATGTGCAATACTTAGGCGTACAAACCTCATCACCACACACCTTTTTTTTATTATCAGAAACATTAGATTTTATGAGGGGAAGAGAGATTTCCTATTTATGTAAGTGTATATACGAGTTTTATTACAAGTGAATGTTTGTCCTGGAATTAGTTCTTAAGACAGAGCCCTATTCCTTTCCTTAAGAACCCTGAAAAGAAATACTTGCATGCACTGTTTGAGACACCATCTATGGCATTCACTTGTAATCACACTAATGTGTCAAAAAACGTTTCCTTGTTGGTTGAAAATCAGTGGGACTTCTCTGCTCATGTGGAACCCTATGGAAGCCAGAGGGTTTCACAGAAGCAGTAATACAACACATTGGGGCCTAAGGTATTACTCAATATGAGCAAGGCATCAGGATCTGCACCTCTTAAAAATAGGGAAGAAAATAAGTTAATATTCACAGTTTGTAAAATGGGTCTTATAAGTTCCATTTATGTTGCCTAATCTGTGAGAAAGTTCCAAAGTTGTGTATATGGTATAATTATTTCACTGTAAATACCTATACATTACAGACTATTTTCAGTCAGCAAAAGCCTTTACTACAAACACTTATAGTGTCTGTCTTTTTAAAGGAAGGTTGTTCTTGGTCATTGCAGGGCTACCCTCTGTGCAAATAGGAAAGGCTTGAATGCAGGGCATCACTAAAATTTCAGTGGGTGGGCCAGAATTCATGGAGCTGGGCACAGAATCCATACACCCTGTGTAGCCCACAGAACACATCTGTGCACAAGCTTCCTGCCATGCAGTGTGGCTGAGGGTTTGACCGTTTGGTGGGACTTCAGGAGGGGCAAGTTATGTAGATCCATATTGTCATTTTCCCTGTAGAGGACTACATGAAGCTGCAGTGGCAGATGTAGAATAGGTTCGCTAGAACTGTGCAGTCTAGCAGGAGGTTTCTTTCTCCACTAAATTCCCACATTCCTCACTGGCATGTAGACCCTTATCTCTATCCTGGTGCACAGCCCAGATACAAATGTCCTAAGGGCTAGACTGACACTTTACAATCTGTCCTGAGTGAGGGGCAGCACATTGTGGTGCTGCTCTAGGAACACAGCAGGAACAAAACTGTGACTGTATTCATTACTCAATTCTTCTTTGCTCCGAGAGAGGAAAAGCAATGAGCACCCTTTTCTTCTCACAGCTTCCATTCTCCTCTGCTCCAGCTGCCTGCCATTTCCTGCCCAATGCTGTGGGAGGGGGACTAATGATCCATTGGCAGCTGTTCCCCCTCTGTGACCCATGACATGTATATTTTACCATCCTGGTACTCCCCTGTGCAGGTACCTAGACTGACTCACAACTAAGCCCTAAGTCCCTCTTAGCAGTTAAATATAGGATTCAAACTCAAATGAGATGTTTTCATCTGAAGAATTGCTCATATAGCACATGTAATGTGTGCTATGGTGTATTGTTAACTTCTACAGATGGGCAGCTGTGGGCCTTTAACTAGTATCTAAGCAGAATGTGTTTTAAATGTATGAATATAGCCAGTGCCTTCCATTGTTATCTGCTCTAATTTTCCTCTATAAATCATCTTCATGTATTGCCTCTTCAATTGCCAAGTCATGACCCTGTGTACTGTAACCTTTTCTTTTAGCCCTTTATAACCCTAAACGATTTGCACATATCATCTTTAATTGACACCTCAGTGTGACATCAGCAAATGGAGAGAAAGTATACTGCCAAGAACAGTGCAATATCCTGGCCATTCCATTTATAACATTTCAGACGTCTATTTGAAGCACTGGGATTTTTTTTTTTAAACAAAACCAAAAACAACAAAAACCACCATGTGTTTGGTAGTGTCTGACTGTTGAGATTGCTTGGAATTTGCCTAGCAACGAATTCAGGCCATATTTTTAATCAGCAACGAAATTTAAGTCTACATATAAAGCTTGATGCCAATCTTTAAGTTTCTGCATGTATGCAGGAGGAGATATATCTCCTATATTACCCCAAGAATCTGTGCTAGGCTCTGCACTCCTTCCCAGTAGGGCATAAGGGATGCTGCTGAGCCATATCAGAACATACAGAATTTTCAGAGTAACAGGGCTTCATAAACTCTGCTGCTGCTATGTGTGTATGAGAACAGCACTAATTTAGACAGGCACAAGAAATAATTTAGACAAAAAATGTAAATGAAATGGGGATACTCTCTCTTTTAATAAACCATTTTTATTTCATTAAAGGCCCATGTTGCGATCAAAACAGGACGACAGACAGCTGTACTCCGTAGCATGGATGGGCTGTGGAAGAAACTGCATCTAATTCAATCAAGCCAGAGGGCAGTGGCTGTGACATTGTTCCTTAGGAAAATAGTGGGGGAAGTAAAGAAAAATTAGGGGGATGTAACGGATCCTCCCAATTTCCCTTCTCTCCCGCCACACAAAAGTAATAGTTTTCAAAACTCATGCATTTCCAGGGAGGATGTTTTTAAATTGCTTGCTGCATTAAGCCACCTTTTTTTTTTTTTTTTTTAAAGGCGGGGAGTGCAGGGGGGAACTCAGAAAGACTATGTTAGAGCAATTTTAATGGCCTAAGAATTTCATCATGTGCTGTATGAAATGTAACGTTCACTGCTCTGTGACCTTGCAACAGCAAGTAGCAACAGGGTAGCTAAGGTGTGTAGCCAAAACTTGGAGCGCTGCTTTGAAAATATAGGGAAAGTTGAGAGATTCAGCCTTTGTTCTGAATTTCCTTGCTTAGTGAGTTTGTCAAACCTTTAACATTATTCTAAAGAATGTTCTTTGTGCTTTAACATCCACCATGAATTGGCTTCTTTAAGTCATGCCAGGGGTTACTCTGGCCTTAAGCAACCTCAAGCTCAGGAAAGCCCCAAAGTGGCTTATTACCACCTTTTACCAATCTTTCCCACAGTGCAGCTGTGGATATGGTCCCACATCTCCTCAGAATATTATTTATTATGCTTACTACTTGTGAAAAGCAAGATAATGTTATTTCTACTTCAGTAAGGTCTCATTCAGGCCAAGGCCATTCTGCAGGACACCATATAAGTACTTCGTGAAAAACTGAAGCAAGTCTGTGTTAATTATAATAGCTGCACATCTCCAATGCAATTACATTTTAATGTATCTGTAAAACCAAAGGGAAAGAAACATGCATACAAAATTAAGAGTTGAGCCAAACCAGTTTAGTGCACTGCAAATGTCTTCAAGTCTTGTACCGCCATTTTAACATACCTCCAATTCAGTTTTGAAAGTTAGAACCTCTGGAATAGCATTGCTCTTCAGAAGTAATACCATATTACAGGAAGACCACAGAAATAGCTAACTGGCTGATGCCATGGAAAGCACAATCAAAGCCACATGCAGGTTGTTTTAATTTCCCATTGAAATCAGTGCTCAGAAAACTTGCCGTATTAAACCCCAAAGGATTATTATAAAGTTAAAGTGGCCTCCTAGTGTTGTGAATAGTCTGCTATAATGTACCAGCAACCTAATGAACAAGTTGAGTATTTCAATACCAGCCTATTCCTATATAAAATATCCACTAAAACAGGAATTGGAAAACTATTTCTTTATCAGAGTCACGCTTTGCAAGTTATGTCAGAAAAGTGCTCTGTAACTCCTAGATGATATCAGTGCATTGATTATTCATAGACCAGGTAAACAAATAGTAAGTTAGTATTTAATAGTATCAGAAGAAGTTTTCAGCCCAACACAAGGATTGTTTATTAACTATAGTAGTCTTCTTTTATACATCAGTTCTTCAATATAACCAGGATTCACGTCTGACCTATTTGTAAACACGCAAGTTATCTTAAATTGTTCACTGATAAAACAAAAGATTCAAAAGAAGGTTTTGTGAGATGAGTAATAAGTGTCTGTATGAATGAAAATCGTTAAGGCAAAAGTATACAGTGTTACTTATTAGAAATGGTGTTTATGAAACAGACAAATGAACTTTGTCTTGCAATTACTGTTTCAAAGAAAAGTATTACTGAGAAGCTTGAACCAAGAATCTACCCTTTCTCTACAGAGATTGCTAAACTGTTTAAATAGAGTATATGTGAGAACAGCTTTGAACTTAAATTTAATGCATAGTATTTATCTTAACAGGGTATCTGATATCACAATCACAGATCTAACATCCTAAAAACAGTAATTGTATATCAGTGTCAAATTTTGTTTCATTTTTTAAGACCGCACATCTGTGTTCACAATTTCTCCAAACTGTATGTTCAAACCGACTAATTGTGCACACAAGTTTCTGGTTGCACATCTAACTGATCACTTGCTCATGCAGTTATGAAAATTCAAAAAAAGTCTATTAAAAAAATCAGACTCTTAAAAAACAAAAAACAAAACAAACACATACTTTCAGCAAAGCCAAAAAGTGCCACTAGAATATATTTGTCTTGATTCCTCAGAGCCAGGGTAGAATTTCTGATCATTTTCTGTGGTCAAACCCCCCTCCAGGCAAATGAGAGAACTCCATCCCCCGACTGCAATAGCCAATAGCCTGGTGCTTAAGGCAGTCATGCTCAAATCCATGACGTATCTGATCATTTTCATTCTGCAATGAATAAAGCCTTGACATTTCAAAGCCTTGACATTTTTCACAGAATGGAGTGTTGTCTTCCATCCAGCCCTAGTGCTTACCCCTGTGCACCTGAAGCCAAGGCCCAGTAATGCCCCCGGGAGGATTTTTACTCTTTCCTATGCCCATGCAGGTACTCAAATGAAGGAATTAATTTTCTGTAGTATCTGGCTGGTGAATCTTGCCCACATGCTCAGGGTTTAGCTGATCGCCATATTTGGGGTCGGGAAGGAATTTTCCTCCAGGGCAGACTGGCAGAGGCCCTGGAGGTTTTTCGCCTTCCTCTGTAGCATGGGGCACAGGTCACTTGCTGGAGGATTCTCTGCTCCTTGAAGTCTTTAAACCACGATTTGAGGACTTCAATAGCTCAGACATAGGTGAGAGATTTTTCGCAGGAGTGGGTGGGTGAAATTCTGTGGCCTGCGTTGTGCAGGAGGTCAGACTAGATGATCATAATGGTCCCTTCTGACCTTAGTATCTATGAATCTATGAATGGCCTAGCCCTAAATTATACTTCTATTGATGGCAGTGTTTAAGAGCTACCATCAACTCCTCTAGGCCTTGCTTGAGGATCTATCATATTTCTACTTCCTGGTGACTACGTCAATGCTCTCCTTTAAAAATATGTGTTCTTTCCTTTAGACAACATGCACATTGCTCAGCAGTTACTTTACACTGAAATCCTTGTCTGTGAGGGACCTTGTAGGGCGCATGAGAGGCTTCAGTCAGGGGAAAGAAAACACTGTTTAAAAAAAAAAGAAAGTCACACATTTCATGTATGCCCTTGAAGATCCTTTCTTGATCTCTCAGATCTAAGAGTTTAACTACAGCAGTGCCTCCTACTAGGGATATTTCACTTTTACTAATCAAAGGGGAATCAGCAGGTTTTCAACAGACCATTTTTGACAACATGCTGCAAAACTTTTGCAATCCCACTTTCAAAAAAAAAAAAAAAAGAAGAAGAAGAAGCTATTTTCCCCCTTACTTGCATCAGATGGGAGGCCAAGTAGCCTGAGGTTAATCCTTCACTTTGTTCACTAACATCTCTCTCAGTAATCGCATGGAAATCAACTGCAGCTCAACATGAATAAAGATGGTAGAATCTTTCCTTGAATAATTCTTGGTCTGCAGATTATCTATGAACAGTTTGTTATTTGTAAATTGCCAATAAATACACACTATTGCTTAGTATCTGGTCCCTGAATCCTGATTGGATGATGTGTTTAACCAACCAACCAGCAAACTGTAAATTAGACAGTGTACCATTCAAAATTTGCCTTTAGTAAATATTTGGGCATTCAAGGTAAAACCATTTTTGGCAAATATTTTTGTTGGTATATAGCTGAAGAACTCAAGCATCCGTGGAAAGTAACATGAGCACAGTCAAATCAAGATTAACTTTTGAATTCAAATGAACATTTGCAGAATTTTTTCACCACTGTTCACTCAGCTGTATTAAACACTTAAAAGGCTGTCTCCCACTTCCCCTCAGGCGGCTTGCAGTTATTCACTTTCCATGTAATCTTCATTGATTGCAAGAGCTTAATTTTGTTCACTACAAAGACAGAGACTCAGTCTTTATGACAAATGAAACAGAGAGCCTCTGTTATGTTCTCAGCAGTGCCATTTATACATTTGTTCTTAATAATAATTGATTTCTCTGGCGATGTTCTTCTACCTTCTAGAAGAGCAGACCCTCCAAAACAATCAGATACAGTAAAAGCAGTAGTGACCTTATTCAAACCCCAACAACTGAGACAAAAATAAAACAAAAGCTTGACTAATATGAGTCAAATCAAGAACAATGAAGTTTACTTTGATTCCTTTCAAAATGCAGCTTCTGATGGAAAACAGGTTCCATTTTTTGTACCTGAAGGAAGCAAGATAGCTCAGGTGTAATCAAGGAAACTGTAAAGTAGGGAGGTCCTTGTATTTTCAGATCAGGATGAAAAAAAGAAGCCTTCTTTCAGTGGAGCCAGGAGTCAGTCACCCTTTCCCTTTCACGTTTTGGTGGGTAGGACACAGCAACTGTTCATCTATTTTCCCCATCCCACCCCACTATCACCACCACATTTATTGCAAGCAAGGAGACAGGCCAAAGGCAAATTTTACCTCATGATCCAACTGCCTCAAGAGAGGGTGTGGAGACAAACATGAGCAGCTCCATGAAAAGGTTTGTGATGTAGCAGAGTCAGGTGGTACTTACCTCTTCCTTGGTGGCACGTGTTTATATGAACGTGTGTGTGGAAATATAAGTATGCGCTTGGAGAAAATAAATGATAAATACATCAGAATTGAAGATGAAAGATGTGTTTGCAACATTTGATCTTTACCCCTTTTATGGATTTGTTTAAGGGCACCTGTTTCTGTTAGGTTTAGTATAGAACTTTTCAGCTTTGTTAATTAAAAGCATATGTCCACAGGAAGACTAGAGCAACTTGATCTTAAACTTCAGTAGCTTCAAAATATGATCTGTGGGAGTCAAGATTTTCATAATCAAACCTAATGTTCTTCTAATCCTTTTACCTTGAAATATCAGCAGTTATACTGATATGAAACTCTTGAGGGTGACACATACACTTCCAATTCTAGTCTCTGGCCAGATCCTAAGCCTAGCATGAGTCACAGCAGCTTCACTGACTTCAATTCTGCCCATTTATATCAGCTAAGGCTCTGGCTGTTTGTTAGGCTTTAACAAATAATTTGGGTGCCAGTGTAACTATTTTTATTATAAGTGTGGGTTTGTTTTTGAAAGCAATATAATTACATCAGTACAAACCCCTAGTGTGGGCACAAGTTATACTGATGTACAGATTGTTCCCTTAGACTAGCATTCCCATAAGGGAAGAGGAATAAGCTGTGCTGTTCTAGGCAACTTGATAATGGTAAAACTGTACCCACACTAGGGTTTGTACTGATTTAATGACACCAGTTTAATTAAAGTGGTACAACTTGTGGGCTTAGACAAGAATACGCACTTAAGTCTTGTCTATACTGGATGTTTTACAGCTATAATTATATCAGTACAATCCCCTGTGTGGACACTTATATTGGAATACCAGCATAACTATCAGTTTAAACTCACACCCAAAAAACTTTTCTGCACGTGTAATACTGATAGACCCCGATCATCAGCTGCTGGGATTGAACCTAGGACCTGTGAAGCTTAGTGTATGAGCTTCTACTGCATGAGCTAGAAATTATGCTTTTTACATAAGGCTGTAGCAGACTCATCACTCTCTAGCTGGGCTAGATACAACTAGAGGGGGACAGAGCACCACACAAAGCAGGCATGGGTCACACATGCACAAGGCTTTCAGTTACTTAAAAGGTTTTTTTCAATTTCCATATCAGCTCAGTCTGATTGTGTTTAGACTCCAGAAGTTCCAGAACCTCCTCTCAGTACCAAACTGTGAATGGTTTGGAAGATAAATAAGGGATCTCTTTATCTGGTGATTCTCACTGGCTGTTAATGTCAAGTCTCTCTCTTGTCCTTTTCCTAATTTCCATCCTGATACTGCGTATAAAATGCACTCTAATTCACTGATGCCTAATTTATACAACCTTTAAATAGAAAGATGCAGCATTCAAACACAAAACCACTTTAGGCAACGACAATGTAAAACTTTTACATAACCTTATACCAAAGCTCACGTAATTTGACGAAACCAAAGCAGAGCTTATCTACTACACTGTCTAATGATACAGATGCACATTAGAACCAAACTTCTAGTGCATTTCACAGTTCTTTCAAGAATCTGAAAATAAAGAGTGCCTTTGTACAAGTACAAAAAATTAACAAAAGTAATTTCAGTATAAAAAAAGTAATAAATCTTGTCAAGTGCTTAGATTTCACTTATCTACTCATGGAGATATCACCTAATATGCTAAAGGAAGACTGTCAAGATAATCAAGCGTTTCTTTTTAAATATCAATTTGACGGGTAGCAACTCTGCATATTAAATTGAGTAAATTTTAAACAAAATAATTGGAGAACAAAAATTCTGTTTGCTTTTTCCATTTCTCTCACTATGAACAAAGACTTGATCATAGCAACACATAGCTTTTACAGGGCCTTGTCTAACATGCAAATCAAGACACAGAAATGAAACAAGTTACCCAAAGCCATAAAGCAGGAGGAACAGAACTCAGACCTAACTCTCATCTGCAACCAATCTGAGATCCACAAACATGGTCCACGGATATAAAGCAGATATCCACAGATTTGCAGGGTTCTAGATATAAAATTTGGCTCCTCATCCACCCGCAAACATAGTCCATGGTCCACAGATTTGCAGGTCTCTATTAAGAGAATGCTAGAACATAACATTTGTGAATGAAGCATTGTGGTCTATAAATACTGGTTATAAAATGTGTAACTACACCAGAGAGTTCCAGTCTTGTGAAAATCCCTTATGCCGAGATGAATTTTGGACATGATATAACTATAATGTTTTTACAGACTCATGATTGCAGATACTTTCATTAATAACTGCCATAAGTAATTATAATTTTAGCTGTTAAATATGGAGCATATTTATGTTAAGAGAAGTATGTACAGTGTCATTGACCTGACAGAGCAAGATAGAATACTTCATTATGAAGAAGCTGGTTGCAATTCCATATGTAAAGCTGCATTGAATTGTACACTTTGGTTAGAACAGCAGTACAAAATTTAGAGCCCTCCTTGCTATTAATTTCTTCTACAAAGCCCAACATTGATAATTCACATCAGTAAGACCACTGGCAGACAACCATTAAATTAAAAAATAAAATGCTTGTCTCTAACATAGTCATACTGTGAGTGATGCAGTGTGTTGTGTGTCTGATTTTTGGTTGTTTATGATTTCAGCTACTCAGGACACAACTAAGTCTTCCTTTTTATCTTGCATAGTGCCAAGCACTTTTTAAAACCAAATTATCGATTTACAGTAGAACCTCAGAGTTACGAACACCTCAGGAATGGAGGTTATTCATCAGTCTGAAATGTTCATAACTCTGAATGGTTGTTCTTTCAAAAGTTTACAACTGAACATTGACTTAATACAGCTTTGAAACATTACTATGCAGAAGAAAAATGCTGCTTTCCTTTTTTTTTTTTTTAGTAGTTTACATTTACCACAACACTGTACTGTATTTGCCTTTGCGGGGGGGGGAGGGTCCTTTGCTGCTGCCTGATTACACACCTTATTTGGAACAGGAAGTGCACAATTGACTGGTCAGTTTGTAACTCTGGTGTTCATAACGCTAAGGTTCTACTGTAGTATCAATTAATGCTGTCCTAAATATTTCAGGTTTAAGTAAGCCTCATTGACATCCAGTCTGTTCCTATTACAAACATGAAATGAACTACACACAGTTGCAATAAATTAATAATTAATAAAATATTAAAATGAAAGTGTCATTCATTGCAAATCAATACACTTTTTGAACTCTACCAGCAATACATAGTTATAGGTCTTCCACTTTGGCATCCAGTCCCAGGAGATGCTTACATATATAAGAAAATCAAAAAACCACCCTGTGTTAAAAGAATTTTACGGTTGCAAAAATCAAGGGCCCAAAGGTTAGAAAATGCCTGAATCAGGGAGGCCCATGCAATTTACATCCAGTTCCTGTAGGACCCTGCTAGAAACACCTGTTTGACTGTCCTCATTTACAATTTTAAGATCAGTTAACCCTTTTAAATAATTTGATCTGTTCAACATTCTAATAAAAAAAATAGAAGGCATGTGGCACTAAGTCAAATGATTGACATAAAATACCGAGATTTTTGTTAACAGTTGTCTTTGTAAACCAAACTTGTAATCTCAGAAAACGATATATCAGCTTTGTTTATTTTCCATAAAACCATGGGTGATTGGCATTAATCATGCTACCATCATTTAAATCTTCACTAAATAATGCCATACTTCACGCTGGCTGGAAATTTTTGTCATAATGAAAATGTATTTTTGATAATCAAATTCAAAATAATTTTACAATATTTTGTTTAGAAAAATAAGCATAGTAAAGTGTTGATAATGCTGATATCCTGTTTAAACATTTTCAGAATGGAATATTTTTATTTCAAAACAATTTTTCAAAATGAAATTAATTGTTTATATTAAAAAAAAAAAGTTTGAAAAAAATCAAAAGATTTTGACCAACTAAGACATTTTTTCCAGAATTTAATTTCACTGGAAATTTCAAAATTCTGGCTCCCCGCCCCCATTTTTATCCCCATTTTTCCCCAAAAAAAATTCAAAGTCACAGAATTTCCTGTGATATAGAACATCCAGTTCTCACCTACCTCTACCTATATCTGTAGTTACATCATATGACCCAGGATTGATATCAAGCCAAGTGGTCTGCAGTTGTTTCGGTCATCCTATTTGCCTTTTTAAAATACTGGCATGTCACAAGGTGCTCCACTCACCATAGGGATGGCACCTCCTGCTGGCCATCCTGGGTATTAGCTCTGCCCACTTGCACTGTCCCTCCAGTGGTATCTCCCCCCTCCCCGATCCGGTCTCCGGCCAGGTCACTAAGGTTCTCCCCTTCTGGAGAATTCACAGTCTTTCCAGATCTGCAGGCTGTCTGACATCTCCCACGCCCTGGCCACTCCCCAGTGGTGCATAGGAGAATGCAGGTCTGCCCTCTACACTGGGTTCCAGTCCAGGGACCATCAGCTCAGCAGTCCTGGGCTTTCCTCTCCTAGGCCTCATTGCTCCTTCCCTGGATTGATTCCTGTAACTGGTTCTCCTTCTCTCTTGGTCTCCAAAACACTCCCCCCCCCGGAAGTAATTTCCCTTTCTCAGCAGCCCAATCTGTAGCCTGCTACCTGGCTTTATAGACCCTGCCCGTTCCCACACAGGTGAGCCTGTTCCTAATCAATCTCCTCCCTGGCTTCTGCTCCAGGTGCAGCCTGTGGAGTTAATTGGCCTACCCAGCCACCTTAACCCCACTCAGTCCTGTGTGGGGGTGGACACTCCAACACAGCATGACATTGGCTCCACTCCCCAGCCCTCCTCTGAAACTTTTCTAATGTTCATGATTTATTAACTGTCTATATTAATGGTTCACAGAGCTCCTCGGTCAATTTTTCAATACTTTTGGGTGCAAGTTATCTGGTTCTGAAGATTTAGAAGTGTTTAACTTGAGGCTGTTAAATAGCAACTCCTACTTAGTTACTGTTGGACTAGAAAAGTCCATCATCACTATAATCTGTGACTGCGTGATTCAGTGTCTTCCCAAATACAGAACAGACATATTTATGGAAAACTTTGGCCTTTTCTGCATCATTACTGACAATTTCACCGCCTCTATCTAATCATGAACCTATGCCATTGCTAAGATTTCTCCCACCCCCCACCCCCTGCTATAGTTACAGAATTCCTCATTAAACTTAGCCCTATGGGCTATATTTTTCATTGTGATTGTTAGCTTCCCTTACAATCTTCCATTTCAGAACTGCTAATTTATAGTCACTGCTATCAAATTCCCCCTTTCTGCATTTGTTATACAGTGAGATTTTATTTCCCTTTTTTACTTGCCTTCTTGACAAGGATGTTTTTTAATTGAAGGAGCCATCTTTTGAGTCTAAGTACAGCATGTCCTTCAATTGAGTTTTGTGCTGCCACCTGCTTGGTAAAGACGTTATTGCGGGGAAAAATCTGAGAACAGAAAATGTCGTGACCACCTTTAGCCTCTCATCTCTATCAAACACCATTCACAAAAGGTAGCTCCAAGTTTAAAAAAAGGCAGTATTTTTAGTTTTGCCACCAAAATGAGCATTTATAATTAGGGAAAGGGCTCCCAGCAAGTGTCCTTATTTCTAGAATTCTCTCTCCAAAATGATATTTGGAAACAATTTTAGACAAATCGATTAAGTTTTTATGCTCACTGTAACCATTATATGGAAACAGAACCATGTATAGGAAAAGTACAGAGTCATGTTATTATATATTGATGAAGATCTTTGAGTGTTAATACCTACACTACTGTTGGTTTTCTAATATAATCATTAAGCTACAATTGTGAATACTATAACAAAACAAGCCATGTCTCTATTAGCCTTTCCTTGGGATTTCAAGGAGAACGCTCATCCTAGAATTTTCTGCAAACTTGCTTTTTTAAAAAATCAAGGGTAAACAAATACAGAACCAGGTCCTCAGCAGGGGTAAACAGTCTAAGACACACTATGCAGGAAAAGAATTCCAGAAGAGTGCTAATGCCTGCTGAAAAGCACTTTGCCAATACCAGTGTGAATATCCATTGCAGACTAGTGCTAAACTTCATGTCTTATATTTAAACTTCATGTCTTATATTTTTAAAATGTGCATGTTATGGTGACATTTGAAAGTAAACTCATTTATCTAAAATGAATCCTAAGTAAAAACATTCAGACATAAATTTACATATGTGCAGATATAATTTCACATAATTAAACAGACTAACCGTCGTTATTCTTCTCCAATTCCTTTCTGAAGTACCATGCAAATTACCTAGTATCACTTGGTGACTCTAGAGAATGCCTGTTGGAACAAGCAAATTTTGCATTTGTTTTAATAAGAAGTCTGTCCATTTCTTTTTTCCATCAATAGGTGTCACTAGCAAATTCTCAATTCATGCTATTACATAGTCAGTTTGTCACAGAAGCTCATGTGGACCTGAATTGTTCCATCATTTTCAGGGGGGGGAAAAAAGGCTTTTATCTATCTGTAAACTTTGAACTGGTTGAAATATTCACAGCAAATAAATTAAATGAATAATATTGCTTTTCTTTTTCTAGTCCCAAATCATTCACAAACCTTATCCTGATCCTGCTAACACATTTGCTATTTGCAAACAGTTGCCAAAGAGTTTATGCAGACAGATTTCTCTTTCCCAGAGAACAACAACACACACACAAAAGGAAGTTTTCCCCCCAATTTTAAACAGTTCTATCCCTCCCATTGGCTCTTTTGATCAGGTGCCCATTCCTTTCCTTTTACCTGTGGGCTTGTTAACCTTTTACAGGTAAAGCAAGGGGAGAACAGCCACCAAGAGGGACTCTATAGCCAACTGGCTGGCTGGGTGTCCATAAAAGTGAGCTCCCCCCCCCCTCCCACCTGCGTCATTTAAAAAGACAGCGTTTAAAAAGACAGAGTTTTTAATGATGATGAATAGCTTTGTATACTCAGCAGCCCCGTTTCTTACGGTAAGTCTACACTTGCAGCAGAAGTAGAGTACAGATTCCACACACCCAGCTAGCATGCGTATAAATAGAAACATTGAGGATGAGCCATGGTGTAGGTGAGTAGAGTAGAACACCCTACACACCTGAACCCTGGGGTCTATATGCCAAACTGTGCTCTCTACATGCCACATGTACACTGCTAAAGCTAACCGTGTAGTGCCCTGCTTCCTCTCTCCTCTCTTCCCCCAGACACAGCTTTTCCTCACCACATGTAGCTGCACATCACCGTGAAAGCGGATGCTACAGTCAAAGGCAGGCTGCATATAGCTACATGTACCCTACCCATCATTTCAAATGTCGATAAGGACTTAGAGTGCACCCCAGCCCCAGTCTTCAAGGTGGGTAGGTAACTGGAGAAAACTGATTTGGAAAGTGGGAGTTGCCCTGCTTCAGATCATGTTAGCACATCTGAACACAACAAGATAGCCCGCACGCAGGAGTCTGATACACAGGCCCTAGGAAGAGATGCAGTGAAGAGCTGGTATCTAGACAACAACAAGGAATACTGGTCTGATGATCAGCAAGGGCTCAAAGTGGGGATTGCTTTCAAGTGACAATTATTCACTTCTTTCCCCCCCCCCCCATAGGTAAACTAAGCGTGCCTTACCTAGTTTAGCTTATGAGAGGTTTAAATATATTAAACTATGCTCCAGCCCCCAGAACAGCTCAGGATCAAGAGGATGCAAGGGTAGAATGAACCCTTTATTTGTATTCCAGGCTTTATGTGGCTTTGTTAGAGACATTTGGAATGTCATGTTACCCCTCTGCACTTTCCTTTTCCCATATATATATAAATGAGTAGAAGGATATTCACTAGTGCTAGTTGGAAGGTAAGAGTTCTTTGAAGTTGGGTCTTTTTATTTTATTGTTGGTCATGATTGTTTCCATTGGAATTTTCTGACAGTTCCAATTTTAATAGCTACTGTAGTAATGAGAAGAATAGCATATGTAACTGCTCAGATGTATTATTGTAACTGTTCAGAACTGCCAGATTGTAACACAGATAGTATTTGGTTTTTGTCTGAATGTACATGTAGCAAACCTTTGAAATAAATGTTTATTGTTAGTGAGATGCAGGTTTTAAGCTGCTGACCACAATTCCCAGTAATGTATAGTCTGCTTGAGGTTCAGTCTACATTTATTGGGCCCCAGACTAAAGCCCATAGATACACCTGGGACAATCTCCCTTGACTCCAACAGCCTTTGAATTGGGCCCTTGCTGTGTATAAGTTATAACTACTGCAAGCAAAACATTAGTTATTATACCTTGGAACTTTGTGTTAATAGGACAGATTGTGTCATGGAGACGAAGAACCTGAAGTAATAATTATAGCTGGAGGCACTGGGCATTGTATATAAACCTTTATGTGGGGGCAAAATAGTGGTAGGCAGTTTGTGTGACCAAATGGGATAACAAGGCACCCAACTACTATTTAAAATGTGGCCATTAGAACCAGCTTTTTGTGAGTGCAAGGATTGCATGCACATTTTTACAGATGCTCAGTCGTGAATGTTTAGCCCCATACCTTGTTTCCCATCTAACTTGAAGCCAAATGATGTTGAATGCTATGATAGCTCATTATCCAGGGTGATGTGAGGTGTTTGTGAGGCGGCGGTCAGAGTGGAAAGCAAGAGAAGAACCCACTTTTAAAAGAAGGCCCTTCCCTGCTCAGGTCCACATACTGTTTCCAAAACATTTAGAGACCCTCCCGCCCTCACTGCAGTCAGTGATTAAAAACTCAACTGACTTTTTTGGGAGCAGTATTGGGCTGCTAATCACTGAGATCACAAAGAGTTAATCACACAGCAAAACAAAATGAAACACTTATTCCATGTACCTGCTATATAACAGTTTCTCTGGTTACATAGAAAACTGTTTCATTCCCCCTTCAGCACCATTGTACTAATAAATTCAGAGAGTTTCAGCCTTGACATTCCAGCTACAAATAGCTGAGATTTAAATAGACAGAAAGCACTCACTGGTTGGAGTTTAATGCATTCACAGAGACAAGACATGTGAAAATAGTTCAACACTAAAAACCACAGTATATATTCAAAACAATTAAGAACTATCAAACTATTATGGCACGAAAGGTAAAATACACTTGAAAATCATTTATAGACAGGTATTAAACACACACTCTAAGTCATTTATATGGCAGTCAAATCCAGACAGCCAAGATAGCAATGCAGAAAAAGTTTACCTTGGAAAGAAAAGTAAAAATGTTCATAGTGACACCCAAATCCCATCCTTCCTGTCACACCATACAAGTTCCTATAGTCAGGACTTGACTAAGGCAGGTCTGTGATGGGTTGGTGTTCAAAGCCCAGGTGCTGGAGTCATGTTATGGAGTCAGAATCTTAGCTCTATCTTTTGTTTTTTTATTTTTTTTAAAAAAAGCAGAGTTCTAGCCCCCAGGTTTTGAAGAAAAGATTGAAAATGTGTCATGGAGGCAATGACCTCTGCCAGAGGCTGTGTCTACACGGCAGCTGACTATATGAGTGTAATACAGGTAGGAATATTTATGCTAGCTTTAGTCTAGCTGGCATGAGTAACAATAGCAGCATAGGCAGCGCAGGTTTCAGCACAAAGGTAGCGTCCAAAGTACAAGCCCACTGGGTACATACTGTGTTTGTTAGTCTGTGCCAAAGCCTGCACCACTGTGTCTACAGTACTAATGTTACCTGTGCTATTTAGACTAAAGCTGCCATAGATATGCCTACCTGTACTACAATCACACCTTCGCTTCCAGCATAGACACGCCTTGGGTCTGTTGACTGCCTAAAACAGCAGCTCTAAGAGATGTGACCTGCCCCAATCACTTACATTGAGCATTAGCTCCAAGACCCGCTGCTCTGAGCGGACAAGCCAACCGCATCCCTCCAGAGGGCTCTGGACAGAAGATGAGTGAAGCAAGCCCAGCCTACACACCCATGCATATGCATCCTCACATGTGGGGTAAATGATGGGGGAATTCCCCTGCTGACAGTCCTGCCTCTCAGGATGAGGGCAAGACTGGAGACCTATGCTGCTCTTATCAGGTCAATAAGGGGATCTCACACCTTTGCCTCTTCCTCTCTGGGAGGGAAGGGAGGCCTCCTGAAACTACCACAGCAGGGCACATGGGCACATCTCTGGCAGGGGGAAATCCACACTGGGGTGTGCATAGAGGCCTCCATTGTCTTAATCCAGGCCTGACTCTAGTCTGTCATACCTTTAAATGTTTAAAGAAGTAAATGGTTACATATTAGGGGTTGGGAAAGCTGGAGATTTGGTTTGGTTAACAACAACATAGAGCAAACCTGAATCTGACCCTGAACTACACTTTGTTGTGGGGTGGGGTCCTTGAATATGGGGTTTTCTGGGTGATGGGGTTTGCATTATACCCTTATGATGCAAATGCCATCACAGTGATAACTGCAGAATTGAACTTGCAATAGGCAAGTTGCATTTTTAATACACTAACAAGGATGCATAACACTAGTATGATCTCTAGTTGAGTTTACCTAAAAACCTGAAGGTTGGCCAGGATTTTTCTTGGTTTACATTCCAACCATGCAAAAATCATAAATTTAGCACAGTGTAAACAAACTAAGCTGGCCCATATTTACTTAAAATTGGGCCCTACGTCAATCTAAAAAATTTGAAGTCTTTATGAATTTGGATAGAATTTCAAATTTGTAACAAAATCCAGCAAAATCTCCTAGGCCCTGCCCCCACTCCATCTCTTCCTGCCCCGGCTCCCTCCCCTGATACCCCCTCCCCTGAGCACCTCCTGCTCACTGCTTGCTACTTTCTGCCCCCTCCTGCCTTAAGGGCAGTGAGTGGGGGAGGGAGCAAAGAAGGGTGAGTAGCGGGGCAGCCCCACTCAACAGCTGATCAGCGGGGAAGCCACTGAAGAGCTGCTGGGAGCTAGGGCCAGCCATTGAATAGCTGATTGGTGGCTAGCCCCGAGGCCACCAGAGCAGCAGCCCCGGGCAGCTCCATGGGTCTGAGCACCCCCTATTTTTTCTGCCTGGGTGCTTGAGCCCCTGAGCGCCCATGGTGTCAGGGCCTATGCAAGGCACTATCATTTACTTTTATCAAATAACATGAAGCATGTGCATAAGTTTAAGTATTTGAATAGTCCCATTACTGTAATGCTACATACCATTGCCAGAAAATTATTATACTTCCAAAAAAAAATTAAGTGGCTTACAGGTCCTGATCTAGCAAAATATTTTAAGCAGGTGAGCATTCACACTGATATCAAAGGGACTACTTTCATATTAAGGCCTACTCTAAAATAGAAAGGGTTTTCTGATATATCTATACCAACAACCCCTTCTATAGGTGTCACAGAATATACTAGCAAAAGGGTGCTTTTACCGGTACAGTTTATACCAATTCCCACTGCAAAATAAGCTATGCCAGCAAAAGGACTTTTTGCCAGTATATTTGCACCTATTCTAGGGCTTCTGGTGGCATAACTAAGTGGGTTAGAGATTGATTTTTTAACACTCTTAACTGACATAGCTACACTGTGTAGACCAGGCCTGAAAATTTTGCACCCAGATCAAACCCTTTTAGTCTCTGAAAATATTCCATATTTGCATTTCATTTTTATTGGCATTTTTCCAGGGTTACCCACAATGTTTTCCATTTTGTTTATAGTTGTCATTTTTTCCAACACAGATTTCCCTACTTTCTCTGAATTAGATTCTGTAGAAACTTTTTCACTCTCCTTTTCTGCACAGTCTACCTATGAGATAAATGTATTGAGTAAATGTAATAAGATACTGTCACACTTACAAGGTTTAAAAGATTTTTTCTCCCAATATATTTGTTATCACCAAGGAAAAATAGCCAGAGAAAGTTGTGGAATATTTTATTAGATTTTTTCGTAAATATTTGCATGGAAAATATCTCAAAATACTCCACAGAACTGTATATAGGATAATACACTGTAAGCAAAGAGCTTTGACTGAATAGTCAGAGCAAGCTAACAATGTACGGGGATGAATGGAGAGATGTCGGCTTGAAACAGGAAAATGCTAGTCATCCTAATGAAGGATATAGGGATCATTGGGGAAGCAACTAAAAGTGAAAAAACTTTCTAGAGACTAACACTTAACAAAACTACAATCCTGGTTCAAGGTAAGATTCTTACCACACAACCTTCCAGCAAGATGGCTGACCACCCTTTTGGTCAGGATCTTTCACAAAATCCAAAGTGCTCGGTTCTTTTGTGTTCTTAGGTGAAAGATAACTTGCAGTTCTTTGCCTCTCTCCTTTATAGTCCAGTGAAGCTTTGAAATGGATTCTCCTGAAGATCCCGGCACCCTCCCCTCTCCTCCCCAAAGTAAAGTTCAGTCAAACTGTGAGGAAGGAGACATGGATTCTGGTGGTGAACAAATTCCATGCTGGTTTCTTCCCCCACTAGTGTTAGCTAAAATGCAAATTGATCTGTTCAGGCCCTCTCCGATGCAAATAAATGGCCACTTGATGTGATTGCTAATCGATTCCGATGACACCTGGCTGGAGGCATTGGCCTATCCTTTGAGAGAAAATGGTTTACACACTCCCCAGGCTTGTCTGGTAAACACATTTTAGTTCCATATTTACTTCATATTTGTATGGTCTCTTGGGCATTTACCATACATATACCACACAATAATATTAATGATCAGTGCATTATTAGTTTTCCAATTATACCTTACATGACACATATCAGATATAGATTATGATATTAACGAATTGGGGTGAAGCTGAAACTCCCTATCAGATACCATGAGACCCTTGCCTTCTTGCATTGGGATGTTGTTAGGGTCACAATAAGATATTCTCTTCAATCAGGAACTAAGGAGGTTGCTTCATTTGCAGTTCAGTCTTTAATTGGCCTGAGGAATAAATGATCAGAAAAAGTGATCAGGAACCAAGCCTGCGGAGGATTTGAGATGAGGTTTGAAGAAAGGTAGTGACTCCAAATAAGATACTTCCAGATAGATGTGGAAGCACAAGTAAAAGGGTGACACACAACCATGGAGAGTCACAGAAAAAATACAAAATAGGAGATCAAGATTAGAAGAATGGAGAGAGTTGGCAGGAGAAGAGGGCAGAGAAGTGTAGTAGGGTGCAGTAAATTCATAGACAGTTTTGAAGCAAGAGGGCAATTTTGAATTGGCTTCTGAAATGAATAAAAATCCAGTCCAGGTGATAAAGGATAGGGGTGAGAATGTCATATCTCCTGGAGCGTAAGAGTAGACTGGTCACAGAATTCTGGACCCCCTGAAGTTTAGTGAGCAGGAAATCAGGAAGACCATAAAAGATGAAATTGTAATGGCTGACATGGGACATGATAAAGACATGATAAATAAGGACTTCTGCCGGGGAAGGGTGAAAGGTAGTTCAGAGTTAAATATGTAGGCAGAGATTGCTGAATTTTGACTACTCAGAGCAATATACTCTTTTCTGCACTTGAAAGAAAGCAAAAAATTGTCCTGTTAAAGAATACCACCTAACTAAGCATACAAAAATATGATGAATGGAGAGTGAAAGTAATAATCCAGGTTAAATAATGAACCTTCAGTGCATTATTGCATATATAATTTCCTCATGCATACGCACACATATTTTGTATGTTATGAAAATATATGGACACTTCAGACAGTTATGCAAAGCAGAAATCTAGACAGTTTTTAAAAAATTGAATCAGCCTTTATGTGAACTCTTTGGAAAGAGAGAGGGAAAGGATGTCCAGTTTTGTCATTTATTTGAAAGAAAATCCTGGCCCTACTAAGGCTATGTTATCGCAGTCCAGGAGAATTTATGTGTGTGGTTTCCATTTGACACACCGTGAGATGAGACTTTATCGTGAAGTTGAAATCACTAAAGTAAACTAAGTATTAGAGGCAATCCTCCCAATAAAGATGAATTTGCAATGATTCTAGTTAACTAAAAGCAAGCATACATTTATATAATTCTAGAAAGAATTCCATGAGTGCAGATTAACATCAAAATCTGGTTATGATTTCAGATAACAACTTCAATAATGGTCATGGATGTATTAACTAAAGACTTCAGGGTTTGATCCAAGAAGTGTATTGTTTTTCCTCCCCAGTGGAAATACGTTTGTTGCCATAACACAAACAACAGCACCCTTACAACTTCTAGTTTTTATTTCCATTCACAGAGCTCAGTGCTTACAATATTTCATACTAAATCTACCTGACCAACTCTTGTGCTTCTTTTGTTCATACCTAGTACTCGGTTGGAAGCTAATATTGCACCATGAAATCAATAGGATCATGGAGATTCAGGTCCCAAGTTCCAGAGACCACAAGGGGTTGGGATTATTATGGAGACAACACGCACAGCCTCTGGGGGTTGTGGGAAGAGCTCTTTGTAGTGGTGATGAACTAAAGTAGGAGCCAAGTCCCGCTGGAGAACAAGCTGCCACAAATTGCATTCTTTGATAGAAGAGGAAGTGAAAAAGGAAAACATTGGAAAAATTATACAGAAAATGAAATGTATATCAGCCAGGTTAAATCAGAAAGAATGACCTGACTGTGGTGTGGAGGCGGAAACATATGCAGGTGTCTCAAGTTGGGTGCCCAACTTTAGTGAACAGCTCAGAAAAATTTGGGGTAAACAGTCACTAAATACTGGAATTCTCCACAGTCAAAAGTTTCTAGAGTCTCTATTTCCTTACACTTTAATTTGTAATCATTTGAGGCACACTGCAGGACTCTCATCTACAGTGGTTGTAAGCAGATTAGCCATGTCAGAGGCCAGGACATGGGCAGTCATGCCTAGCAATTAGAGCAAGAGTTAAGCATAACGAGATCCAATGGTTGCAAGCTAAAGCTGGGAGTATTCAGACTAGGAATAAGGTACAAATTTTTAACAGTGACTATAATTAACCACTTGCAACAAATTCCAAATGATATGATTTAAAAATTTCAAATGATGGCGATTCCATGACTTTAAAGTCTATAAGACTGGATGTCTTTCTGAAAGATATGACCTAGCGCAAACAGAAGATATAAGCTTGATGCAGAGTTTACTAGATGAAGTTCTTTGCCCTGCATGATGCAGGAGTGCAGGTTAGCATTAAAATCTATGAATCTATGGAAATGCAGTCATTAATTTCTCTGGTATGAGGAAGCTATGCCTGAAGCTTCTTCCTTAAAGTTACCACTTGCTCCTTATTTAATTTATTTATTTATTTGGATATTTTTTTTTAGAACTTCATTGCACAGAATGGTCATTAAGTGTGATGCAAACGCCAATGTTTCCATGGAAACCTCTGTCCACTACAGAATATACTAGAGCAATTTTTGAACCATTTGTCCATTTGATTAATTATGTCTTTGTGCTGAAGGCAGCTTGGCTTGATTGTCTCATCATGTATTAGAGAAGCTACTGCTCTAACAAATGGGGCTATTGTTTTGGGTCTATTCATCTTGGTACATCCCTGAGAGCTGATAGACATTTCAACAAAATGACTGTCCCTTAATGAGCTGCAGCTTGTCAGAATTGTTTAGGGCTTCATGCTAGGCACAGACCACGGTCATGACAGCTTCTGTTATTATGGCAATGAGTAGGTTGTCTATTAAAGAGTCTATACAATACAATGACCCTGGTTTTGATATCACATAGTATATAATTATCAGCTATACCTACTACATGATAGATTCATAATAGATTCCAAAGCTTTGAAAAAACTTTGAGAGTTTTCTTATGAGTTAGCTAGCTGTTCACAGTCAAAAAGGGAGGAGAGAATACTTTCCATAACATCTTTAATTGTTTTTAATTAAAAAAAAACCTAATCTGGTAGTTGTTAGCAGTTTGGGCTTGTTGATATATCATGGGAATTATCTGTATGCAAGAAAACCAAGGTTTATATCTTTATTTTCAATTTTTAAAAAACTTTAATTCTATTTATTATTTGCACTAAAAACCTACCAGGAATAGTAAATATTACGAATAGTATGTGGCTTGGGAAAGGAAAATTTTATTTTTCTGCCAATATATATATATAGATATATATATATATATTTAAAAAATCATGACTGAATATATTTCGCTCATGCCCTCGCTCTGTCAGCTACTATCAACATTTTCATAATTTTTGTGGACAAGTCTGTCACTGTGTTGTTTACATTAGTGAATATCCAGCTCTGAAATGTAAGCAGCTTTAGCTGAGTGGGATCTATGTCACACACATTCCTGCTTATTTCTGGCAACAGGTTTCATGTATTTTGAATAATAATAAATGGAAAGATATGGATTTTTATGTTACTATTTTTGAATGTTCACAACAGCAGAGAATTTCTCTAGCACAGTTGTATGCATCTCAAAAGGAAGATGGCAAATGAGCCAGGAGAACACAAGAAGAACTAAGCTGCCCTCTAACCAAAAGCTAATTATGAAATTCAAGAAAAGCTTTCTACATATCTTAAAATGTAGATTTCAGATTTGCATCCGTAGATGTTCCATTCAGTGAACAAGCATGAATAGTCAGTGTATATGACATTTGCTTTAAATATTTTTCAGTACAGAATCAGTGATTAAGCTGTGCCCCTAATAATCACAGATGGAAGTCAGCACCCTGTAGCTACCAACAGCCACATTTAATCAGTTAATAACTGTGGATTAAACTTAATTCAGATTAATTTGTATTAGTATAGAATTTGTAACTAAATTGCTTTCATATTAATTTACATGTTGTCTAGACATGACATCATATTGACTCTTTGTTTGGCCCAAACACTAATTACGAACCTTGAAGCTAATGGATGCAAACTTTCAGTTTAAAAACAAAAAAGGATTTCTGTCTACACTGTACCAGAGAAAGCTCAATATTACCGTTTAGAGTTGCAGGCTCGGCATTGTCTGGGAATAGCATTTCTTCATTTGCACTTCAACCTTCTTAAACAAAGCATGTTGTTTCTACATGAAGAATGTGGCTGTTGGAAAGGGAAGTTACTACCATCCATCAAGAATTGTTAGCTTCAAATTCTTCTGAGAAGCCCAGTGACGAAAAGAAAAGGGTTAAAAAAATCCTCACCTAACAATAACAACTGACTGTGGTGCAAATTGGACTGAACCACTGTCAAGGTTATCCTATCATTTTTAATTGTATTTGTTCTGGGGGTGCTTTCACATGAGCCTGAGCTCTACTGGAGAAGTTCTCAGTTCTCACACTTCCTCCTGCAATATTTGACTAATTTATTTTGAAAATAAACTCCTGAGAGATTGCAATGGTGAAAACTATCATTAGCTTTCGTTAGCTTCTCTCTATTGTTCACAAAAGGAAAGCAGTTTATTTTCTTTTTGCTGGGGGGGGGGAGGGCAAAGTAAATTTATAACATATCTTACAGAGTGGTGGAAGTAGTAATTATGTTATTTCCTTGGACAAAGAATCTTCTTTAATTCTTGCTAATCCATTAAAAAGTTTCACCTGTTACCTTGAGGTTTTCATTTGTTCTTTTAGACTTTGTTTTACAATAAAAAGAAAGCTCAAATATAGTTTATATTAACCTGTCATTTATATGTCTTTTTTTTAGCTATGTCAGTCAAGTGCCTTTAAAAAGTCTTCTGTTTTAATCCTTTAAAAGCACATGTACGGTAGGCACATTTGCTTCTGGAAATAATTCAGAATAAGAGAAATACTTGATAGCATTGCTAACTTCCATCTGCACATTCTTTCAGAAGGGAAGTAACTAAATGCTAAATAATGGCAATCTACAAAACACAGAACACTGAGTTATTATCTATACACTCCCCAATAAACACTATATGGATCATTTCCATTTTGCAACATAACGTGATAACTCTAGGTTTGTAAGTGGATGGATCAACGTCATGAGCTTTATGAAAGGTTCATATACAAACTGCCTTCTTCAGTGTCATACATTTTTACCTGCTAGATAAATATAGATTGACAAGTCCATCTGTGATATAACCGTGACACCTAGTGGCCAGTTACACCAACCTCTAGAGGTTATTGTTCAGGGACTTCCCAAGCAATCTTCCAGGGTCTCATTTCTAGAGGAGAACATTTATCACATATCCAAAGGGAAAGGGGAGTGCTTAAAGCAGTTGTAGCTTTTTCTGTTATTGTCGTTGTGATAAATTCATATTTCACACAGATCATCTGGTATTTGTATGGAACAATATGGGACAACCTCTCCCAGCTTTCTTCATATTATATGAAATCTAAGCAGAAACATATTACAGCTAACTACTGCTAACTCAAACAATACAGTGATTTATGTGTGATATTTCTAGAAATTTCTACAGTAATGCAACATACGTGGGCATGAAGCCTTCAGTGCTTAGGAAACTCCAACTATCACAGGACATTGCAGCACTTCTCCTCAGGAACACATGGTACCAGGAGCACCAGGGTACCAGACCTGTCCTGCACTCTGTATCCTGGCTTCTCATTGGAATTTCAAATCAAGTTCAAGGTCTCGGTCCTTACCTCCAAGTCACTCCATAACCTGGACCCGGGACATCTAAAAGACCACCTAAAGCTTCAGGATAAAGACAATAGTCAATAACTTCACTCCTTGGGCACAACAGAACTATCTACATTAAGGGTAAAGTGTATCTGTGCAGGAGACAGAACTTCCTCAAGAGTCTGGAATGAACTCCACCAGAAACTGAAGGCTATCACAAACCTCAGCACCTTGCATTGCAAGGGCAAAGCACTTTTCTTACCTTGCCTTCTCTAACATAAATACATAGCAACATGCATATTTACATAAAACAAAAACAACAACAAAAAGCAAATAAAAATCACCCCCGAAAACACAAAACAAAACACCCTATCAAAACAAGACACTCCACTGCACATGCTTCATCCCTTGAGGTGAGGATGAGAAAACAAACATATGACAGATGTGTAGTCATGTTGCTTAAAGCAGTACTGGAAGGCACTCTTATACTATGGTGATGAGCACCATGTAAAACTCCATATAAACTAGACTAGACTAGAATAGAAAGCCACTGGCTCAGACAGCATTGCTGATGGTATCTGCAGTCGCTCTAGTAATGATGACACCAAAGAGAACAGCAGCCAGCACGTCAGTGGTATGGCCCCAGTCCTTTAAACTGTTCCATATAAGCAGACCCTTATAGCTACATGGGTTCCACTTAACATCAGGGATCCCACAAGAATGCCCTTGTCTACCCACAGGCAGCAGCTTGCAAGATGAAACCTGATGGAGTGAGATAGTTAAAATACCAGTTCTAATTTAAAGGCTGAAAGGGAGCTATCAGCCAGACGGCGGATCTCACCCATAGCTTGATGTAGCTGCATTACAGCAATCCAAGAAAGAAGTGATAAAGCCCCAGCTGTATACAGCAAGGTCCACATCTGAGAGAAATACAATATTTGTGTCAAGAACATATAAAAGAAAAAATATATCACCCTGCCACAGATGCTGCCTGTGAATCCAGAAACAACAGAGAGTCCAGAACTACTTCCAGACTGCTAGCCTCTTTGACAGACTGTGGCCAAAGCACCTTGACAGATGGAGCACATTGTGACCTTGGTTGCTCTGATTGATATCAGCCAACCAGAATAATTTTCATATTATTGGGATTGAGTAACAACCTGTTTGACTTCATCTAAGCCCCTTTCTTATCCAGGCACTGGGAAAACACAGTCACTGTACCATCCAAGTTTAATGAAAGAGAGGTGTTTATTAAAATTCATATTTAGTTCCAGACCTGAAATTCATATCAAAAATCAAAATTATTTTGTAATGTATGAAGGTCCCATTAAACCTTTATATGATTGGGATTTACCTACATCCACAAATAAAAATGTGAAAGGTTAATAATAAAGCACCCAAAATGGAAGAGAAAATTACAGAACAGTCAAGAGAAACCCTTGAAATTTAAAAAAAAAATAAAAAATGCAGAAATAAAACCAAAATTATATTGGGCAGAAAAAAAAATAAAAACAGATAGCTCAAATCAATAGAAATGGACATACGGAATTTACCATAATTATTATTTGTACTCATTAATACTCATTCCTCATTTTGTTTTTGTTTCCTCAGATTGTTCCCATATTGCCCGAAAGTTTGATTACATCCAAAAATATTGGGTCAGATCCTCAGTTGAAGTAAATCAGCATAGCTCAATGGACATCAAAGGAGCTATGCTTATTTTTAGCAATTGTGGGTCTGAGCCTAAATGTTTGCTTGTTCAAATATGTGTGTGCTTCTACTAAATGGCAAATACAACATGACTGACATCAGTTATCAGGCTAACTTCACTTCTTACCCCTATTGTCTCCTCTAGTGCACTTGCTCTCAGGCCTCAACCTGTAAACTCTTTTGGGATGGAATCACACTCTTGACTGTGCCTTGGGCTGCAGTACCCAGATGCTAAGAATGATTACTTCAGCAGGCCTGACTTGCTTTCAGTACCTGCATTTCAGGTCCCAGTATTATCCAGTCACCAGACAGCCTTCTTAAAGCAAAGTATTGTTTATTTAGAAAAAAAGCATTTTAGAGAAAACTGACCTTAACACAATAAACACTCTATACTATTGCTTAGTCTCTCCCTAAAGCTTACTACCATTTCTGAGGAGCCCCGGAAAGGCTTCAGTTGCTTTCAGACACTCCCACAGGAACTGTATCTGTGGTGTATCTCAGCCTGTTCTCAGCAGGAAAAGCATGCACCACTCCCCATTCCTCTCTCTCCAGAGAGTCCTTTTAATCATTTAGTGTCCCTTTGATCTCTAAGCTCCCAGCTTTGACAAAACAGTGTAACTTCAGGATGGAGTTGGCTATTGTCTTGGAATTGCCTGTCAAGTGTTTGTTGGGAGGCTGCTTATCCCTAGCCATTGTGTTGCTTTCCAGCTTGTTTTTCCAGCAGCCCCCTGTTAAGTTAGGAAAATACCTTCATACAGGAAAGTCTAATATACCTACAGTAAATTTGTGGAAGGACTGGAATTATTTTGGTCTACTAGGACCCCATAAGATAGGTGGCTCCTGGTATGTTTAGTGTGTTTACATTTCTTTTTTTTTTTTTTTTCTATTTTTTCTGTAATACTTTTACCTTAAAAATTATTGTGCTTGCTTAGAAAGAGCTGTGTCGGAACTTGTAACTGCTGACGATACAACGTTCAGAGTCCTCAGAGAGAAAGCAAAGTAGGGGTGCTGGCTGTTAGGCTTGCTGGGGATATCACAGTGTAAGGCAGAGAGCTGTTCAGCCTTAAAACCCTCAGTCAGGAGGGAGTGAGACAAGTGTCCCTGCCCAGACACAGGTGACCACTGAAGACCTGAGACCTGGATGGGCACTTCTGGAATGAACCATGTGGCAGGAAAAGATGCAGTTACCCTGAAATTGTGACACCCTGTTACTAGAGTACCACCTGTAATGTTGTCAACAGATATGTTTAAAGGTGAAGAGTAAATCAAAAATGAAAACAGAGTTAGGAACAGACTTCTGTGCTAAATGTCTCTGCTATCCAGTTGTTGAACAGCATTCAACACAGAAATGGTTTTAAATTTCTTTTTCTTCATAGTGAAAACTATTTTCTACTTCCTGATTCACTGAAAATAATCCTAAAACACACTACTGCATGAGATCAAAGATATCATGCATTGCACTGAGTCTTTTAAAAAAATGTTATGTCATATTTTGAAGTCTCATTACACTCCAGGCTAATCTGTGTTGCCATACAGTGAGGCATTTTGGGATACTTACAATAAACCAAGAAGTACCAAAAGGATTTTACAAGAGGAAAAGTATATATTTTATGTTATCTAGTTTTTCTAAAAACATTACTTCTCACTGTTCCTTTTTTCATATTCCCCAAATTTGTTTTTTACTCTGCCTGCCCTTAGCTCTATTTTTCATATAATTTCTTCATTGATTCTTTTTGTCTGTCCCTTTTTCATGATTATCTTAAACAAAATTCAAAAGCACCTGTGTTTAAGTCAAACTTTTGAACCAATGATATTTAAATGGTTTCCAAAATTAAGTAAAATGAGTATACGCATCCCTACTTATAACATGCCCAAGTAAAAATGAACTACCCCAGTGGTAGTGCTTCATGTGTTATACTGAAAAGAAAATATTGCAGTTTTCAAAAATTCTGATTTTATATATATATATAGGTGCATTATGTATCTAAATGCATATATGTACAAGCATGTATGTTTCCTCTGGCTTTCACTGTGGAGGATGGCTTGATTACCTTAGCTGTAATTATACCCTGCTTGTCAAATTCCTCAGCCATCACTTTCTACTCTGGTATTGTATAAAGGTGCTGCCAAGAGGTGCACCTGTATTTGTGCAACTGATTTCCTCCCGTCTAATTTCCCACTTTCAAATTCAATGACCAGCCTAACCAAAGAAATCCTGTAGGAATTACACCTGATAGTCGATTAGTGCTCTGGCAGGTTTTCAGGTAAACCTACAATGAATGAAAAGATACAGAATGAATGGAGCATTCCCTTACTGTAGACAGTAGCGTCTATGCTTGGAATTTATTTCGACTGGCAAATTTAACAACAGGGGAAAAGACTATAAATGCCCTTCAGCAGAAATGGATAGGAGGAAGTGGGACAGAGCTCACATCTCTTGCTGTAAGATATCTAAGTACATTATCTCTTTCCCATAGCTGTCAATGTCAACTTTGATCACTAATGTATTACCTTGGCAGAAAGATAATCTAACCTCTATCCTTAAATCTTTGTACTTATGCAGTGCACATCTTCCTAGTGCAGTCCCAATATTTTTACATGATTTAATAAAGCACATTAATTGAATCATCTCTTCCTATGACAGAAATGTTAAGCATCAAATCAAGTGTCATTTGTTTTTCTTTACATTAAGATTTCATTTTTCCATTTAATTTACTGCAGCAGTATTTTTAAAGGGAAGCCATCCATCTTCTAACCATGTTTAAAATAGTTTATTTATTACTAGGACACTCGGGTATTGAGTATTAATAGAACCTCAAAGAGACTTTTGCAGTGAAATTGCTCATATTGACAACATGGAATTTCAAAGCACAACCAGCACTGACCAATGGATTCACTCCCATTTAGAGTGATTTTTTGAAAGCCCTTAATCTACATGTCAATCTTGAAGCCCTTTCCAGAACTGTATGCTTCACAGGTAAGGGGTCATCATATTTATATTATAATCAGAGGTGGATGCCTATGGCTAAAGTTGCACAACACTTTTCCATTATAACATCCTTTTTCAGTTGCTTATATCTTTTCAACCATTTGGGCTGAAATTTTCCATGTCAGCTGTCTGCCTAAGGCTGATATGTTAACATTTCAGCAAGAATAGTTCAGCCATTTCTCAGAATGAGATTAGAAAAATATACCTTGTTTTACCCATGTTAAAACAATCTCACAACTATTTAATTGAGTGACTATCATGTCTCCTTGATTTGGGGCAGGGACTTAAATTTGGCAGGAGGTCGTTCTGGGTTCAGGGTATCAGGGATTTACCTTTTGCTGTCATGAAAATGTACCCAAATTTAGCCAAATCATTAGCCTCTCAGAAAATCAGTTTAGCATATGCTCAGTAGAAACTTGTTAGAGTTGGGCAGATAAATTCTCCAATCATCTGTTCTGGTCATGCTCGCAACCCACAGCTACAGGAGCTGAGCAGAACTTTCCTAGCAACCAAAGCCAACTGTAGTGTTGAGCACAGGCACTGAAAGCAGGGAGACTGTTTGTTTTGTCCTCTCAATCCCCCTACTTTGCAGGTATTGAAAATAAGGAGATAGCTGCCTAACTAGAATTCAGAGGAGTGAGGAACAGGAGATCAGATGGACACAAAATACAGTTGAGGGAAATAGGGTCCCTGGAAGGAGTGGGGGGCAGAGACAGGCTGCAGGGGCTACATGTTATGGACGGGGCAGAGGATTAAGGCAGGGAAAGAAGAGTCTATACTCCTAGGAAACATTCTTCTCCAGAAAAAGAATCAAAGATTCCCAACATTCTGCTATTGTCAGCAAAGAGTTGTGAAACTCACTGACTAAACGTATCCCTCATATCGTCTAATGGCTGGTTCACATAGGGGATGAAAACCTACTACTTCCATCAGTTACTCCATTAGCTCAAATGACACAGGTCTGCACTGTGCATCCAAATATTCTAACCCTGCTGTTGAACCATCTATAGAGTCAATATGCTTCAGCAAGATGGAATTTCTGCTTTTGAGTTTGCTAGGAAAATACATTTAAAAATCTACATTAAAAGAATGTTGAAGTTGCCAAGTCAACCATTCAAAAGTTAGGAAATGCCCGATTTAAGAGTGCCTGTTCAATCTTAATTTGCCCTTCTTGTATATATGCATTATGATATAGCCTTCAATTATATGATCACATACTACCTTTCCCCCACACAGGAACTCTCTCTAAATCAGGATGGATGGTGCTCAAGGACTAAGATAATGGGAGTTTTGAACATATATAGTGCTATAAAAATGCTAAGTACTCAGATAAATCAGGCTTTAGGTGTCTTAGGACGGGCACTCAAAATTAGTGAACACTTTTGACCTGAATCTCTTTGTGCCTCAGTTCTCCATCTGTAAAATGGGGATAATACCGCCCCCCACCAGAGGGTTGTTGTGAAAATAAATTCATTGTTGTTTGTGAATCACTCAGATAAAATAGTGACAAGCACCAAAGAAAAGCTCATGAGAAAATGAACAGTTTGATATTCTGTGCAGGGTTTGGACCATCATCATAATGGCAAATCCCAAAGGGACGTGGCCTCCTTTCAGATTGAGTGTCACCAGGGTTGGTCTCTGGCTAGGTCCTGAAAGTGGTCTTCCCCCTATGAAGGAAGTATCTAAATGTCACAGTCTAGCCCTGATTATGAAGGAATGTTAGTCCTTTCGGAGTTATGATGTGTAGTCCCAGAGGAGTGCATTGCAGATAACAAAGGTGTGGGTTACTGTAGTCCAGTCTACAGTTGAGAGAAACCATTTCACCGTGTTCATGAAATGGGGATGGAAAAAGGGCAGTCTTGGCTCCAACCATCACTTTGGTGCCTCATAGGTGATGAGAATCTAATACTACCCCAAATTGTGCACCCGTGAAGAAAAATATGTATACTATCCTTACATATACAACCTCTACTCGTGGAAAATTTAAACTCTGTAGGTGACAGTGAGAGGGACCTAGAAGATTTTAACTCTGACAGAAAAAAGAAGAGCTCTGAGTGGCTTGAAAGCTTGTACCTTTCACCAACAGAAGTTGGTCCAATAAAAGATATTATCTCACCTACCTTGCCTCTCAGAAGAAAAGGATATATGTAAAGGAATATAGCTAAAGGGATAAATATAAGGGAGGCAATAATTTATTTGTACAGTGTGGATGTACTTGTGTAGTCACATCAAATACTTCTCCACAATAGAAGGGAAATTAATAAATTAGAAGGGCAGCAAAAACGATAAATGGTTTAAAAGGCACATTGTGAAAGAAGTGATATAATAGTAATGGGTGCATCAATTGAGTCTGGTGAGGGGACGGTCTATGCTCCAGCTGCTTGAGCTAGAAGGTATTGGCATGCTAGCTTATAAATCAAGTGGGGCCTGGGGAGATTATCAGATATCCCTGCTGTTTTTAGTCTAATGTCATATTAAGGTCTCTTCTGAACAAAAGTTCTTAAAGCTTTACTCAGCCATAAATTCTCCAAGGCAAAAAATATTCTTGTAATACCAGTTTAGTAGGCAAGTCCCTTTGGTTTTTTTAATCTTACAAATCCCATTTCTTGTGCCAATTGCACACAAACCTTTGAAGAATCAGGTAGCTGTTGCCAATAAATAATGTCTTCACGGAACTCCTTTTAATAATATTAGTAAGCAAGCTGCTGAAATTCAATCAGCCAGAGACTCAGATGGCTGTACCGCTCTACAATCCCAGTACTGTCTGTAGGGGCTTCTGGCTGTATAAAACTGGTCTTAAAACTTCTGGATGATAAGTACAGTGTGATATTCATATCGCTTACTAGAGATAAATAATAAAAAATAAAGGGATTTATTTTTCAGGTTAATTAAATGTGGGGTTATACAAGAAATAACAGACTGAAAAAAGAAACAGTCATATTCACATTAGATATTAGGACAAAATTCTGAGCCACAAGGGCATTCAGCAACAATTTACCAAGGAAGTCACTAAGACTCCATCACTAGAGGTGTTCAAGTGCACATTAGATGTTACACTGTGCAGGAATATGGTAGAAAAAATCCTACCCTTGGGTGGAGGCCTGGACTAGGTGACCCAGAAGGTCCCTCAAACCTTAGGCTCTGTGAGCTGCACAAGTGCATTAATAAGTGGTGACACTCACAGTATCTGTCCCTGCCACGGTGCATACATTATTAGATAAAGCCTGTCGCACACAATACATCATCTCAAAATTTTTGGAGTTACTGCTGCTGCCATCTAAATAAAGTTCCCTAAAACAAAATGCAAAAGGCATGGAGTTATTTGACAGACTAGACGTGCACTTCGAGCCTCTCTGCAAGTGCCAATGCCTTTGTCATGTTTGCTCCTTCATGATGAAAGTGTCCCCAGGACTGCATCCCTGCTTGAGAAAGGCTGGCTTTAAACAAACTCAGGAAAGAAAAACTATCTTGGACATCAGAGTAAATATTCTAAACTTACTTGAGTTGCACTGTGCAGTTTAAGACCTTGTTGGCCCAATACTCACAGATTTTGTTTTGTTCCAACTTTGCAGCAAAGCTGAACTAAATATTCACAGGAATATTGCATTATATCTTGCATGCGTGAAAATTCCTCAAAGGCAGTAGCATTTTGCAAAATTTCATCACATTTTTGATGTTTGCAGTATATTCTGTATTGGCATTGGCTAACTGGGGCGTACATCTATCAAAATTCTATCATGCTGATGCCCAAGGAGTCTTTCCTTCCCAGCCCCCACCATCAGCTCCGTCCTCTCTAGATCATACTCTGCCTCACAGATAGGCCATCTCCCCAGATGAACTTTATCTTATCTCCCTGATCACAGAAGACTTGGTATTAGTGAATAAATCTGGGATGTTTTAAGCGTCCTACTGGAATGAAAACTCTAACCCATCCTTAACTATGATGTCATTACCACTCCTCCATGATAAAAAGTCACTTAATAGAGACAGACTGTAATTCTCTCTAGATTTTAAGATCCCAGACCAATTAAGCAACACAGCCTGTGCTACCTAATGTCACCATATAGGGTCTCCCTATGTCCTGGTGGGGACTATACAATCTGGAAGGGATAATTAATTATAGTACCACTTTCAATGGAAAGCTTTCTCCGTGTTTCCTATTTATAATCTCACATTGATGGCATAGATTAACCTGATGAACCTTCTTAATAAAATGCCTTATCACAAGTAATTTCAGCAGCAAAAGAATTAACTAAAATACTCTGGTAATTCATTTCCTCTGATCACGTAAGTCTAGCTGACATCCATATATTTCCACATTTTAAAAAAGCATTGTACTCCTTCCAAGGAAAAGTAATAAATGTGTTAAATATTCATAATCATTGGTAATTTCTATGCTGCCTCTGGTACACCAACCATTAGTAAATACAGTACTACTAAAATGGAGGAAATTATAATAAGCAAGAAGTGTATTTAAAATGTAAATTAGTTTATTTGATTGGATAATCTACCCTCAAAACACTTCAAACCTACGAACTGTCTGACGAGTGGGTTTGCAAAGTGAGATTAGCTTTGTATCAGTGATGCGTAATTTTGATAAAGTAAGCAATTAAGTTTCCTATACTTAGAGGAGAGGAAGCTGTTCTAGAAATAATGGTAGGAATCATTCTAATTGCCATCCATAACTTTCCTTTTCTAAAACCTGTGCAGTTGATGGATAAGAAACCATCAGTTACCAACATATGTTCTTGAATTTCCCAGGCAGTTGCTTCTGGATAGCGATTTTTCAGATTAGGAAACTTCAATTTTGGTTTGCAAAGCCTCACAAACCGGTAAGCACGTCTACTTTTAAACTTTCAAGTTTATAGTTCCCTCTGCATAGTTTACATAGTAATAACATGGATATTGTATTGTACAGGTTGTATATAATATACTGCATATATTGTAATCTCTAATTCATTTATGTCATGAGCATCTGATCTTTCCAACTGTATCTAGGCTCAGTTCTTATTAGAGAGGATGACATGGAACTAGACATGCCTGAACAGGACTAATCACAAAGGCATTGTATTTGAGACTGCAATTTGTAGATGACAATTTATACACAGAGGTGCCTTACATAAGCAACTGGTACATGTCCCTATGTTATGAAGAAAGAAATAAAAGGACCATGGCAAGTAGAAGTTCGGGAAAGGGTTTCTTACAGCTAAAACTGAGCCCCATGAAATACACTATGATCACATTCAAGATCATTGTGTCAATTCCCTATTTTACAGTATTCAGCAAAATCTATCTGATAATCTCAGAGACCTCTTGGACACTCCCAGTTGTGGAGCTGATAAATTATTCACAAAAGATTTATCATATACATGTAGCTTCTTTTTCTGATTGAGGAATATCCACCTTCGGAATGCAATTTCCTAATAATGTAGCCATTACTTGAAAAATTTTCCATGAAACTATTAAAGTGGTTTTACTTCTATGGTTTGGCATGAGCAGTTGTTAGTAGCCAATATTCTTGAGTTGAATTGTATTGATTTGCTGTGTCAGGTAAATCTGATAGGATTGTCTTTCTTCCTTTATTGGATGAGCCTTTTTAAAAAAAAAAATCATTGGACCTGCAAAGTTAAAGTAATCATTTTGCAAATACTCATGAATGTGACTTGGAAATTGGGTTTGACCAAACATTTGTGCCAGAAAAATTTGCTCCAGTAAAAGTGCATAAGTGTTTTAGGAACTGAAAAGGACACAAGCATGACTAAAGCAAAATGATACACATATGAGAGTATATATTTGTGGAAAATTTGTTTCATTTTTCAACCAGCCATGGTACCAGAAGGATATATACTACTATTCTGCTCCTACTAATACTTTGGACTTCTGTCCTCCTTTTATCCAATTATCTCAGAGTGATTTACACACTTTAGTGAATTAAGCTTCACAACACTATTTTGAGGCAGATATTATTATTCCCATTTTAAAGATGTGGGAAATTTGAGGCACAAAACTCAAAGATTTTTTTTTAAAAAGTGTCTCTAACATTTGGCTCCAAAACTATGTTTAGGTATCTAATTAGTGCACTGATAGAAGTGCTGAGCAGGCAGCAACATCTGAAACTCAGCATCTCTGAAAATCAGGCCACCTATTTAGGTGTAACCCCTGTGGCCTTAGAGAGTAGAGAGCTTTGACTATAATTATGCACCAATATTGGCTAGGAAACCTCCATATTCCACTTATAGCATTACCCTGTGGTATCTTTCTATCCACCTAAATATGACATTTGTAATGTACCCAGAACTGAAGTATCAAACCAACTTAGCCCTATATAGGTATACTTATGCCTATATCCCTTTCTATTCTTTGTTCGCTATTATATTATTAATTCTTTGTTCTCATATTCTACACCATATGGTCCTACCTCTCTCCTCCTCTTTCTTGTGACACATTACTTCACAAAGCATTAGCAATATTGAAAGTATATATTGGATAAGACATTCACTATCCTTTCACTTAGCAACTGTTAAATGTTCATTAAAGTTTTTTTTTCTCCCATGAACCATCTTGAACTTGCCATTCAAAAGACCAGATGTTTTTCCCCACTGTTCACCACCCATTGGCTGCCAAAACATCTGTATAATTACTGTGTAGCCTTCCAGGTGGAAGATACTCTAAAGATAAAAATGGCAGGTAGGAAATAACAGAACAGAAAAGGAAGAAACAAAACAGAAAAAAAAATGATTTCATTTTCTTTTTCCACAGCATCGGACAAGCATTATATGGTCAGCCATCCTAACCATTCAGAACTCTTTCTAAGACTGCATATCTGCAGGCATGAAGGATTCAAGTTTTAATGTGTGGAGAAGCTTTACAGAAATCTATTATTTGGTGAGCTGGAATCAGAGTGTGCCAGTATTTCAGGTGGTTAAACTTAAACAACTCATTGTTTGAAAATGAACCTAAAACTGAAGTAGAAAATTAAGCATAAAAAATGGTGAGCAGGCCATCCTGAAAGGAGCCTCTGACAGTATGGTGGACATTCTGTAGGAGAGTGAGAGAGAAACGTCTTCTTACCCCTCTCAAATGATTTTTTTCAGTAGGCTCGACAAACCACAGGGATCTCTGATTTTTTTTTTGAGAATCAATGATTTAGGAAATAAATGGAAAAAGATTATTATTTACTTAAAAAACAAGACAGACACCCCATAGCAAGATTTTATTAATGATTGTTTGTATTTTGGTAGTGCCTTGACTTCTCAGTCCAACTGAGGCCTCACTGAGCTAGGAACTCTACAGATATACAGCAAAGAGACAGTCCCTTCCCCAAAGAACTATACAGAATTTTAAAGTGCAGTTAAAGTTCTGTTGGAAATGAAGACATTGGAAGCTTTGGAGGTAGCATGGAAAGCTGTAGGTGAATACACATTTTCAACACTAAATATACTTGTGTTCAGAGAGTAGTGTTCCTTATAAACTTTTGGGCTTCCAATCGATGAACAGGCACAACACAATGTAACTTGGGAGATCAGTTTCACAAGCATGAATAGAGAAAATCAGCTCTCAATAATTGTCATGTTCTGCAGAGACTTCCAATGTTTTGCTCTTAGTATTTATCAAATATATTCAAATACCAAATATAGTCACAAAAACTGGCCTTGATCTGTGAAACTTCGCAAAGCAAAAATGAGTTTATAATCTGTTATCAGTGTTTGACAAATGCTGTTTGATCTTGTTAGGATATAAATATTCAGGCCTGTCTGTAAAGGCCTATACTCTAAGAATTTAGATGTATTCTTCTCACTTAGCTAGTTCTAGAGGTATAAAAGAAAGAATCAAAATCACTGCCTGCTGGTGTAAGGGCCTTCTCTTACTGTGACAGTCTGAGGCCCTGTTCTTAGGCTAAGGCCTCTGGCTAAGCAGCAGAGGCAGCCATAAGCTGGGAAGCAACCGGTCATATCCTCACATTCCAAACTAGTCACATTGAAATAAGGCAATCTGGGGCTGTTAGAAAGGTGATCTGATCTATCACCTCCAGAGAAAAGGAAGAGCCTAGAAGATGTAAAAGAAAGTTTAGTTTGATAGTTTTCTGTTTGGTAAGAACTCACTTATCAATAGACACAGCTGGGAAACCCTCATGTCTTTATGGATGTAGTTGTAAAATCCTCACTTCTGTATTGTTTTGTCATTATAGTCCCCACTTTGCTATTGTTTATTTGCATGAACTCTGTCTGGTTCTCTGATTGTTTCTGTCTGCTATATAATTAATTTTGCTGGGTGTAAACTAATTAAGGTGGTGGGATATAATTGGTTAAATAATCATGTTACAATATGTTAGGATTTGTTAGTTAAATTTCAGTAAAATGATTGGTTAAGGTATAGCTAAGCAGAACTCAAGTTTTACTATATAGTCTGCAGTCAATCAGGAAGTGTGGGTGGGGGGACTGGGAACAGGGAATGGGTGTGGGGAAATTGGAATCATGTTTTGCTAAGGGGGGGAATGGGAACAGGGACACAGGTAAGGCTCTGTGGTGTCAGAGCTGGGAAGGGGGACACTAAGGAAGGAAACTGGAATCATGCTTGCTGGAAGTTCACCCCAATAAACATTGAATTGTCTGCACCTTTGGACTTCGGGTATTGTTGCTCTCTGTTCATGCGAGAAGGACCAGGGAAGTAAGCGTGTGAAGGAATAAGCCCCCTAACAGATCTGCTCAAACAAAAACAACAGACAATCAAGTAGACATTTAGGGGCATAAAATAGACATGAGCCTATTCTGAGGCACATTTGAAAATTCAGCTTCCCGTGTGAAATAGGGAAGTTATTTCATAGTCACATAAGGAAATATTATTTACTACTATTTTATAAATGTTAAAGCTATATAACAAAAATCCCAGGAAATTCAACATTAAAACTACTAGAATATAAAAATGGTTATACTGGTCAGACCAATGGTTCATCTAGCCCTATACCCTGTCTTCCAATAGTGGCCAATGCCGGATGCTTCAGAGAGAATAAACAGAACAGGCAATCATTCAGTGATCCATCCCCTGTCATCCACTCCCAGCTTCTGGCAGTCAGATGCAAAGGACTCCTAGAGCATGGGGTTGCATTCTGACCATCATGGCTAACAGACATTGATAGACCTGTCCACCATGAATTTAGCTAATTCTTTTTTGAACCCCATTATAATTTTGGCCTTCATAACATATCCCGATAATGAGTTCCACAGGTTGACTGTGTGTTGTGTGCAAAAGTACTTTCTTATGTTTGTTTAAAACCTGCTGCCTATTAATTTCATTGGGTGACTTTTTGTTCTTGTGTTATGAGAAGGAGTAAATAAAATTTTCTTATTCACTTTCTCCACAGCATTCTTGATTTTATAGACCTCTATCATATCCCTCCTTAGTTATCTCTTTTCCAAGCTGAAAAGTCCCAGTCTTATTAATCACTCCTCATACGGAAGCTGTTCCATACCTAAAATGTCCCGATTTTTCACACTTGCTATCTGGTCACCGTATCCATACCCCTAATCATTTTTGTTGCCCTTTTCTGAACCTTTTTCAATTCCAATACATCTTTTTTGAGATGGGCCGACCACATCGGCATGCAGTATTCAAGATGTGGGTGTACTATGGATTTATATAGAGGCAATATATTATTTTCTGTTTTATAATCTATCCCTTTCTTAATGATGCCCAACATAGGGATATGCTTTCTGTCTATTGTCCCATGACAGTTAGGAAACCCCATTGCAGCAAAGCCATTCATTATGACCTGCACATTTCCCAGAGTCACTACCCTTGTTAGCAGAAGGTCAGTGATTGCATTGGCTACTTGGATCACAGCAGTCCCCACGGTAGATTTGCTCACTCCGAATTGATTCCCGACTGACTGGTAGCAGTCAGGTGTTGCTGACTTTTTTGACTGCTCCTGTATATTGAGCAGATGTTTTCAGAGATCTATCCACAATGACTCCAAGATCTCTTTCTTGAGTGGTAACAGCTAATTTATACCCCATCATTTTGTATGTATATTTGGGTTATGTTTTCCAGTGAGCATTACTTTGTATTTATCAACATTGAATTTCATCTGCCATTTTTATGCCCAGTCATCCAGTTTTGTGAGATCCCTTTGTAACTCTTTGCAGTCTGCTTTGGACGTAAGTTGCATCAGTACTTTTGCATCATCTGCAAATTTGGCCACCTCACTGTTTATCCCTTTTTCCAGATCGTTTGTGAGTACTACTTAGCCCCAAGTAACTGAACCCTACACTACTTAACTCTTAATTTGAAGCCCTGACAAAGGTAAATTGGCAAGGGTTAAAGGATTATCATACCAGCCTTAAATCTGAATGTTGTGCAAGTAAGGATTTTAGTCTGTGGCACAACTTTAATATTCCAGACACTGGGCTAAATCCTCCAGGCCTTACTCATTCATAATTACCATTGTTCTTATTCAATAGCAACTAGATTGGGCTCTTCAGCATTTCGCCCATAGTGTGGTTTATTCATCCTTTGTTTGATTGTATTTGTTTAAAAAGAAGAAAAGAACCTTTATTAAAGGGTTCTAAAACTTGCACAATTTTACCCAAGACTGCTTGAGAGTTATTCCAGACAATTGGATGTATACATACTTATAAATATTTTTAAACATGTATTATTTTATTTACCCCCAAATATCTGCCCAAGCATCAGCTATTGTGTAAATACACAATTAACTTTTTGTATTTATATTTCATTTCACATAGTTCAATACATATTCAAACATTTTTTTAGAAATCAGGTAGAAATGTTTACTCCCAAGTGGAAACTTGTGGGCCAGGTTTCAGCCTGCTGCTGATTTTTGTGGCAGATTTACAAACTCCAAGAAACCAGGATTTCTAATAGAAGTGCTGACACAACCTTAACTCCTTTATCGTGGAATGAATTCACCGCTATAATAATTAAGCAATTAGACATGACAGAGAGTGTGAGTTTCCTGAGATAATCACACCCCTGGGGTATTACAAGTCATGATCCAGAGATAAGCGGTTTTAATCCCCCAAGGGTGTGATTATTTTATGATAACCACACCCCCTGGAGGAGACTTATAAATCATAGAAAAATCTTTAGTGTAAAGTAAAAAATGCTCGTGCTGCAGTAGGCAGAAGAGCTCTAGATGTGGAGAGTGGAATGAGGCTGTCACAAATTAATTAAGGACTGCAAAATACACAACAGCCTCATAAAATCAGCCATCAATCCAATTGATTTGTATCGGTCGTGGAGGAATAAATACTCTAAATTATTAAGCAACTTTCTTCAGTTCCTGGTGCAACAAATGTTGTTTGGGAACTTCTGAGGAGATCCTGAAGATTCCCATTAAAACTGCAACCTCCTTTTTAGGCTGCTTTTCCTCCAGGTTACAAGAAAAGTGGCCTTCTCTGATGCTAATTCCAGTTCTGCTCTGAAATCTGCCCATTGCAGAAAAAAGCAAAATAACTATCACCTCTTACCTGCTTCCAGAGCCCTAGCAGAGTTCTGTTGGACTGAGGAGGGAAAGAACTACATTCAATCACACAGGGCCAGCCTTAAGCACAAGTCAGAAAGGCAATTGCTTGTGATCCTATGTTTGTAGGGACCCTGTAACAGCCTCATCAACCCATGATACCACCTCCCCACACTGACACTGGAGGAGCACAGAAGACTGGATTCCCTCACATGGTAAAGAGACTAGATGGAATGCTTATGGAAGCCCTGTTGTTCTCTTGCATGGGGCACTCCCATACTTGGAATCCCACTGAGCGGCAAATTACACTGAGGCATGACTGTTCAAACCCAATAGTTTTATAGATCATTTGTTACAACCACTGACCTCATCTAATACATTGTGGAGAGGGTTATTCAGAGAATGACAGTATGCAGCAAGGTTCTTTGGCATAATCCTGGACCTACTTTTATTTTGTAGAACTATGTGGTCTATAGGTCACAAATGTGTGATACAATAAGTAAAAACCACAGAGGGTACACATAAGCAGACAACTCTGTGATTTCCAAGGAAACAGCAGTTTGGATATAACCAATTGCCCAGCACCATGTAATATGCAGCTCTGTGTTACTTACCGTTGCAATTTGAGAATATTTAGTTCACAGCTGCTTTTGTTTTAGAACAAACAAAGGCACATTTCATTTGCATTATTTAACATTAAGGTGACACGGTCCCAAGGAATGAACCTGAGTTAATTAAAAGGTTTTAGGTATCAGCCTGGCTTGAGAAAGTTTCATTGTTCTGTTACTGTAATGTGATTCAAAACACAAGTCTTATGCTGGTGAGATTATTACACTTGAAGCCACTTCAGAGATTGCTATCATGTAACATACACATTCAGATCTTCACAAATGGTGTATCACATTCAGAGCTGTAAATATGACATTCAAAAGGCTCATACTTGCACTCTCTTGAGTTGCATTTGAAATAGTAATCCAAAGAAAAATATAAATACGCACATTAATAGTGTTTTACATGTTGATGTGGACACAGCAGCAATATGAGGACAATGGAATTAAGTGGCAGGATGCAACTTTAATTAAACTTTTAGCACAAAGGTGGGGCATTTCCCACCCATCACCCATACTCTCCTACATCAGGCATTTGATTGGTTCCAGGGCAGGAGTTACAGGGCTTCTTACCATATAACCTGTAACTGGCACCAGGGTTACAGGGCTCCTTTCCATATAATCCATAACGCAGGGTAGGGCTTCCTCATCCTACCTCACAGCTCTCTCTGAAACCTAACACCCTACCCTCCCCCTGTGAGGGGGACAGAGGGTGCAGCAGGGTGGGGACCTTGTCCCGCTAGTGCCACAAGGTCTGACTTCAGCCCACAAAGACCACAAGGTCTCACCCTCTGATCTGAGCCGAAGGCCCATCACCAAAATCCCAGGTCTTTTACCTCTGCGAACTCTTCATTTTATTGTCTTAACCGCATTGGAAACCAGCCACAAGTTGCGATAAGTAAGCAACATCACCCAGCAGCTCAGCTGGGTACCATGCATGTTCCTACTTAACCCACTGTGACTTGAAAGTGCTGGGAGGAAGGCAAAAAACTCCCTGGTCCGCCACCAATTTGGCCCATCAGAATAAAAATTCCTTCCTGACCTCCAAAACAGGCAATAGGCTAAACCCACAGTGTCTGTCACACTGGGTTCCCATTCCTAGTTCAGGTGGGTAGGGTAAGTTGCCGGAATGGAGTCAAAAGAAGTTCCACATGGCCCCTGAGCTGAGATAAATCATGGTAGCGGGGGAATGCTGGCCAAACAACACCCCTCTCCCACAGCTGGCCCCTGGTGCCAGAGATTCCCATGGGAGGAGCTACTTATTGTCCTTGCTCCCTCCCTTGCTACTAGGACTGTCAGAAGCCCTCTGAGGCAGCTAAATAAGCGTTATTATTCCCATTTTACAGTTTGGAAAACTGAGAAGCAAAGGGTATTGCCCAAAGCTAGTTAGTTGCAGAGCTCAGATTAGAACTCTGGAAGTTCTGATGCCTAGCTGTATGCTTATTCTGCATTGAGTGGGATCCACTTTAACAAGAGGGTTTGAAATTTCCAAATAGAAGCATACTGAAAGCATCTGAGAATCTGGCTTTTTGATCTTATCATGCAACCCCACTGGGGAAGTGTGGGAATAGGGAACTTGAATGACTCTTCCTTGATCCCCCTCCTTATTCCCAGTCACTAAAAATATATCCAGTTTAATGAGCAGTTTAGCAAGAAGGCCCACTCTACATTCAGACAAACTATGTATATTAGGAAGGGGAATCTTATTTAAAACAGACCTTGCTAGATGATTGATCATAGTTTTTTTTCCTGGCCATTGTACACAGGGAAGAATTATTTTATTATATTTATCAATTTTATTTATATTTATATTTATGCTATAGAGTAGGCCCCCATCCCATGGATTTGTAAAGCAGTTTATAATATGATTCAGCCCTTCCCTGTCTATTCCAGTAAAGGAAAACAAAGTGCCCTACTAGCAAGAACTAGGCTTAGTTCTAAAGCCTGATTCTTCCAAACCCAATTTCAGTGTGTGTTTATGGAGACAGGTCTTAAGAGAATATAGAAGTGGTGAGCAAGTTTGGTAATAACCTCTAGTTTTGTTAGCAACTATGTAGTTGAATGACAGTGCCAGTGACCATATTTCCTGTGCTGTAGAAGGACAAAGCAGGAGGAATTGTGAAGTCAATGTAGTGGTAAAGAAAAGGATAAGCACACACAGAGATTTGTTTCGTCTTTCACTTAGGAGAGCACAGGAAACACTTGAGATTAAGGGGAGCTCTTATATATATTATACACACAGACCTGGCCATGCTCATCTCAATCCAGTTCCTGCATTCCTTCACATCCCATTGTATCTGCTGTTCTTGGATTCACACAGATGCTTCCCTCCTCCTACTGGAAGCAGTGCTGTTTCCATGCAGGGGCCTACCCCCTTCCTTATTAGATGTCCTCTCTCTTATGATGTCTGCAGAGGGAGTTGGCTGGCTGATTCCTGGGCCTTAGAGAGCAGGGAAGAAGGGCCACTGTCCACCCTAGTTGCCAGAATCATGGAGGAAGGAGCATTCTCCCCCTATTCAGCACAGAGCTGCTCCCTGGGACATAGGTGGGGTGAGAATGGGTAACATCCTACTCAGACCCAGATGTAGTCAGCAGTCTATTTTGTCCTTCTTTATAAAGACCCAATGGGGTAAGAGGCCAATTGCTATCCCCCAGGGCACTGGACTCCTCCCCAAAGAAAGCCAATAAGAAGTGGGTACAGTAAGAGATTTCCAGAGGAAGGATATACAGCGGACACATTGTGAAAGGAAGGGTGAAAGCTAAACGTGGAACTCTGGTGTTCCTGAGTCCCAGCATTGTGCTCCCCCCCTAAGCCATGCTGCCTCTGGGAAAAAAACAGCTCAAATCTTCATCTAGTGAAATTGTGTTGCTGCAATTTGGCAGACATTTTGGAAATTCAAAAATTGTTTTGTTTTTTAAAACCCTAACAAAAACTTAGTGGATACCTATTTTGTTTGGCATTATAGCTAAGTAAGCTATCCAATTATTGTACCTTAGCTGAAAATAATAGTACGGACCTGTTGCGGGATACGGTAGAAGAGGTAGAAGTGGAAGGAATGGCATGCAGAGTAAAGCAAAATTTCTGATTTCTGATTATCAAATTGTTTTATTCTGAGCGGAAAAACAGAAGACGACTTTATGGCTGTGACACTAAATTGTTGATATGTAGAGCTCATAAAAATACTCATAATTGAGTATAAAGGGATCCTTTGCTTAAACTCCAGTGTATCTATTATTTACATGAGACCAGAAAAAAACCAAGACTCCATCTTTGAAAGTCTGCAGCATATCTTTTGAATATGATCAGTTGCCATCACAGTCAGTCAGAACCAAGAGACTGAATATGCTTGCATTAATTTGGAAGTTTGCCAAAAAGTGACCTTTTTATATTTAATGAACAGAGGCACGGAGGGGCTTTGTCAGTGTTTGGTTCTCTTTGAGGAAGAAACCATCACAGAAGTTCACATTCTGATCAGAACCTAATCCTATCTAGATTCCCTTTTTCCACATTATACAAATTCACTAGTTACGCATGCCCTGGAAGTATAACTCTCCCAAAATATATGCATTCTGCAATTAAGAAAAATCAAACTGTCAGCATAGTCTGTTACATACTCTCTTTTCCAGAATACTGGTGCATTTTCTAAACAAAAGGATAGTGTCTTTTTTGCATGGCAACATATAAAGGAAGGAGGCAAAAAAATATTTTCAGTAAATTGCCTGCAAAGTTATAAGGGGCTTTTCTGTTGCTAGTAAATGATATTTTAAATCTGCAGAGAAACAATTCAGCATTTTTAGTGCCTTTGTGAAAAGGTTGCCATAAATACAATTTCCTAACAGATCATTTAATACATCCACTCATAGTTCAAACATGCTAACTGCTGCCTTCCAGAGCTGTCAAAACAGGTATAAGTCTTGTTTACTGACACTTCACTAAGAACTAGGAATCATGCACGGGAGAACTATAAAGTACTTCAACCTGAGTGGTCTCCTCTTGATGAAAATGAAATTTACATGTCATCTCATCAGATCACATATGTTGTTCACTTAAATCATTGTCTGTGTACTGGTGGTGCTGGAGGAATAACAATTTCACTTTCTCACACAGTATTAGTTACACTGCAGAATTCAAGAGATAGGAATGAAATCTTCATTTTTCAGGAGCTATGAGTACCTTAGTCCACAAAGTAGGTGTTCATCCCTGGGACAATAATTTAAGTCTGATGTAAACTTTAAGTCAAATCATGTTAATGGCTTCAGTTTAAACCCCTGAGCGAGTAAAGTTGGTCATCACGGTAGAACTAGAATTATTTAACTCTAAGTTTGGCAAATTATGGGACTCCCTTTCTGCAAAGAAACACTACTTTCGCCCATGGCCTCCTACCAAGGCCCCAGAACGCTGATGTGGGGCTGTAATCACACACACAGCTCCTGCTTCTCTGTGATGTCTGGTCTGGGTCCCCACTGTACACTGCTCAGTAGCTATCCTGAGGGTCCATTCCCTGGCACCTTCTCTGCCTGGAGCACAGCTAGCTCCAGCATAAAGCACTGCTCTCTTCTGCATTCTGCCTCCACCATGGACTGTGCTAATTCCCGCTTCAGTTTTGTTATCTGTTCAATAATCTTCTTCAGGGAAGTGTGTATGTCCTCCAGCTCTTGTCGACAAACTTTCGGCTGGTACTGTAAGCTCTGAAGATAATCAAAGGCTTCCTCTGAGCCCCTCTTGGCTGTCTCAGTTTGAATCTCCAGCTCTCTCCACTCCTTTTATATTTGACTGTTGATTTTCCCCATCCTAAACTGTTACTCTGGGTTCATGTCACCTTTCCTCTCCACTAGTTTTTACAGTCTCTTCCCAAGATCACCAGTCATGGAAGTTCCTTTATCAGCTTCTCTGGTCCTGCTCAACCTCTGCCGTAGATAGATCCACATCTCACCATGAACACATGATACAAGTATAGGGAGGTGACGGCCTATCTTCTTTGCCAAAAACCCATTTTCCCAGACAACGGCATGCTTGAAACCTGAGTCCACTGACAGGCCTCCCAGCCTGACCAACACCACACGACTGAGTCCCAGTGCCATTCAGAGAGGACCCCAGGCTACAGATATAACAGCCCAGGTAACTGCACTCCATTATTGTGTATGTTCACCTAACATGTTCAGGCTTACTGCATCTGAAGCATACCAATGGACTTGCCCAGCCACCCCCAGAAGCATTTCCGCTATGCCGTGGGACTGAGCAGGGCCCTGGTATTTGGTGTCTCCACTTTAACTAACAATTTCCCATGAGGGAAATGCCTTACTGAAATCCAGGTAGATTAGCTCTACTGCATTTCCTTTGTCTAAAAAAGTCAGTTATGTGCTCAAAGAAGGAGATCCGGTTGCTCTGGCATGATCTACCTTTTGTAAAACCATGTTGTATTTTATCCGATTATTGTTCACCTTGATATTCTTGTCATGGTGCCTTGCCCTCAAGCTACTCCGCCTCGCTGTATCAAGCAAAAGCACTCGGGCTTGGTTCTTACCGGCAGGGCCGAGCCGTAAGCAGTCTATAGTTCTGTGGCTACCTAGCAGAGGCAAACAAGCAGTAAAAGTCTGAGGCTCTCGCCCTCCCTCAGGTGGGAGAGCACTGAGCAGCCTTTAGCCTGCAGCCCTTTGGCTGGGCTGGCAGTAATTAACAATCTAAGCCTCTGACCCTCCTTCCTTCAGTGACAGCCTGCTGTGCCCTTTCCAACTCAGCAAACCCGTTCCTCAGCTCTATTTCTCCTTCACTATTGGGTCTTTTTCTCTGCTTGGTTCTTATAGTAATATGTTTCCACTGACCACTTTCCTCACCCAGCAGTCTCCCCTCTGAGTTCTTCAGTCCAGGTTGCATCTGCAAGTCTTGACTTTTCCCTTCAACCTCCTCTTGCCTTTGCTCCATCATCTGCTTGAAGCCCCTTCAAAATTCAATCATAGTTTCTACTTGCATCTCCAAGACTCGGATCTTCTCTTTAATCAGCTCTATCAAGTGGCACTTCATACAAACAAAGTTCTTTTCAGGTACCCACTCTCGGATCATGTACACCCCACAGCTTCCACATCCAATCATCTTCATTGTCTCTTCCAGGGCTTGGGTCACTACCACTGCTGGCTCTATACCTGTCATAGCCTTCCTGCCTCAATGCCTGTCAAGGACAAAGAAAAACAAAACAAACAAAAGAAAACAACCAAAGACACTCCCCCCCAAAAACCCAAAGAAAATGAGAACACCACAACACCCCCATCCCGAAACTCCCCTTACAAACTCCCCTGTTTACAGCTCTGTTTGCTGCTCCTGTGCCACTGGCTGACTGGTTGGCTGCTATTATATACCCCTGCCCCTCCAATCAGGGAAGCCCTGCCCCCTAATCAGGGCTCTGTTTCTCTCACGGCATATTGTCCCCTACCAGCCTCTACAAATTAATTACTCTCACCATTAAAAATTAGCACCTTATTTCCAGGCTGAATTCATCTAGTTTCAACTTCCAGCCATTGGATTATGTTATGCCTTTTTCTGCTAGACTTTAGAGACCATTACTAAATACTTGTTCCCCATGTAGATACTTACAGGCAGTAATCAAGTCACCCCTTAACCTACTGTTTGCTAAATTGAGCTATTTGAGTGTCACTGTAAGGCATGTTTTCTAGCCCTTTACTCATTCTCATTGCTCCTCTCTGAACCCTTTCTAATTTACCAGTATCCTTCTGGTGTCTGAATCATGTGTCTGAATTGCTGCTGGGACCAGCCAAGGATAGCACCTGTATGGCCTAGCAGGCCTATTGCCTTCAGTGCTTGCTTTCTAGTCCTAGGACACTGGGCATGGGGCTACTGAGTATCTTAAGAGTTCTGGAGAATTGAGCAGCCATATTACTTACAGTTGATTATCCTCTGCTTTGCACCTTTGGTAGTCATTTAGCCCTGTGCAAAGTGAATGCAAACAATGCAAAGGCTGCCATTTTGATCAGATTGCTTTTAACAAATTGGCCATCTGACCATGGATAGCCTTGTGAGGTGCAAGACATTGGAGAACTGTGCCCTAAACTTACTGAAGTTGGCACAGAAACAGACAAGATTTATCTCTGGCTGCCTCGGGCCTAAAAGGAGCTGGGAATCACCAGATCACAGCAATACTCTGGCCTCACCCTTTTCCCTTGGTGACGTTCCCTACATACCTCTACACTGGAAAATGATACAAGAGGGTGACAGAAAATTTCTCTTGTGTTTAAGGCCATGTCTACACTTATAAGCTTAGAGCGGCACAGCTGTACTGCGTTATGCCAACCGGAGAGCTTGACATAATAAAACCAGCTCAACAAGCAGTGGTAGCTATGTTGGCAGGAGAGTGCCTCCTGCTGACATAGTGCTGGGTACCCGAGCGCTTATGCTGGCAAAACATGTCGCTCGGGGGGGGGGGGGGGGGGGGGGGGGGGGGGTGTCACACCCCGAGCAACAAAAGTGTTGCCGACTTAAGTGCTAGTGCCTAAGTGGCCTAAGTCTACCAGTGTTATTGTCCCATAATGCCACTGATGCAGGTTAAATGTATGCAACCACCAGAAAAATGTAAGGCATCAGTTCAATCTCTCTCCCTTTGGGCTTTTATAAGATTGCTCATCACCATGGTATCTCCGCACTTTCTGCAAGATGTAAACACACACAAAAATCTGTTTTCTGTTTATTGCTTAGAATCATACACTTTAAAAAACACAGGTGAAATCCTAGCCCCATTGAAATCAATGGCAAAACACCCACTAACTTCAGCGAGGCCAGGATTTCATCTCATATCTAATAGATGTAGGTGTTTTGTTTTGTTTCTAATTACCACTGATCTCTTTAAAAGTGGCAATGGGATGATTTAACTACAGAAAACAGTTTATAAAAGGCACCCCTGGGTGTAGCTTCTCATCTGCTCTTTCTCAGATGCTCTCTCTCTCCCTCTTTCTCTCCATTTTCCTCTCCCTCTCTTCACATCACATCATATCCACATCAGTAGTTGGGTTCCAACCCATCACTCTGCATTAAGCTATGTCATATCAAGTTCCTACATCATATCACACTGCCAAAAATAGCAAAATCAATGCCTTTCCAAACCAGATCCATCCAAGAAACACCCCCACAACCAAATGCAACAAAGAGAAATATCTATATTTATGTTTTTTTCCAACATCTAATGGATGGGGGAGGCACAGGAAATAAAAGAAAAGGCAACATGCATTAGGCATGTCATAGCAGGGGACATTTTAAACTACCTTACTTAGAAGTTCCAATTTACCTTTACAGATCTCGGTTGGGTTGACATAATTATTAGCTATAAAATTGTGACATTGTAATAGAAGCTCAGAGCTGCCAGAATCAATATTGGTTGGTATAATATCCCAAGGGAAAACAATGAAAAATTTACTTGTTAGCTCTCTATCAAGTCAGGTCACTGCTAAGGCATCTGTGAGTAGTGCAGACTGAGCAGAAATTTTGTGCATCTAAATACATCCCCATGGACGAGCAAAAGTCCATGGGGCTGGATGCACTGCATCCGAGAGTGCTAAAGGAGTTGGCAGATGTGATTGCAGAGCCATTGGCCATTATCTTTGAAAACTCATGGCGATCGGGGGAAGTCCTGGACGACTGGAAAAAGGCTAATGTAGTGCCCATCTTTAAAAAAGGGAAGGAGGATGATCCTGGGAACTACAGGCCAGTCAGCCTCACCTCAGTCCCTGGAAAAATCATGGAGCAGGTCCTCAAGGAATGAATTCTGAAGCACTTAGAGGAGAGGAAAGTGATCAGGAACAGTCAGCATGGATTCACCAAGGGCAAGTCATGCCTGACTAATCTAATTGCCTTCTATGACGAGATAACTGGCTCTGTGGATGAGGGGAAAGCAGTGGATGTGTTGTTCCTTGACTTTAGCAAAGCTTTTGACACGGTCTCCCACAGTATTCTTGCCAGCAAGTTAAAGAAGTATGGGCTAGATGAATGGACTATAAGGTGGATAGAAAGTTGGCTAGATTGTCGGGCTCAACGGGTAGTGATCAATGGCTCCATGTATAGTTGGCAGCCGGTATCAAGTGGAGTGTCCCAAGGGTCGGTCCTCAGGCCAGTTTTGTTCAATATCTTCATTAATGATCTGGAGGATAGTGTGGATTGCACCCTCAGCAAGTTTGCAGATGACACTAAACTGGGAGGAGAGGTAGATACGCTGGAGGGTAGGGATAGGATACAGAGGGACCTAGACAAATTAGAGGATTAGGCTAAAAGAAATCTGATGAGGTTCAACAAGGACAAGTGCAGAGTCCCGCACTTAGGACGGAAGAATCCCATGCACCACTACAGACTAGGGACCGAATGGCTCGGCAGCAGTTCTGCAGAAAAGGACCTAGGGGTTACAGTGGACAAGAAGCTGGATATGAATCAACAGCGTGCCGTTGTTGCCAAGAAGGCCAATGTCATTTTGGGATGTATAAGTAGGGGCATTGCCAGCAGATCGAGGGACGTGATCGTTCCCCTCTCGACATTGGTGAGGCCTCATCTGGAGTACTGTGTCCAGTTTTGGGCCCCACACTACAAGAAGGGTGTGGAAAAATTGGAAAACGTCCAGCGGAGGGCAACAAAAATGATGAGGGGTCTGGAACACATGACTTATGAGGAGAGGCTGAGGGAACTGGGATTGTTTAGTCTGCGGAAGAGAAGAATGAGGGGGGATTTGATAGCTGATTTCAACTACCTGAAAGGGGGTTCCAAAGAGGATGGATCTAGACTGTTCTCAGTGGTAGCAGATGACAAAACAAGGAGTAACGGTCTCAAGTTGCAGTGGGGGAGGTTTAGGTTGGATATTAGGAAAAACTTTTTCACTAGGAGGGTGGTGAAACACTGGAATGCGTTACCTAGGGAGGTGGTGGAATCTCCTTCCTTAGAGGTTTTTAAGGTCAGGCTTGACAAAGCTCTGGCTGGGATGATTTAGTTGGGGATTGGTCCTGCTTTGAGCAGGGGGTTGAACTAGATGACCTCCTGAGGTCCCTTCCAACCCTGATATTCTATGATTCTATGATCCTGTGACTGTGCTTTATGACTTCACTTTTTTTATTCAAAAGGTAATTGTAGAAGAAAAGAAAAGGATTTGGGCTTTACTTTTAAGGCTTCTTCATGAAGTTTCTGGAGGCCTATTTAAATCTGGAGCTTTTAGAACCACTGTGGAGTTACTGAGCCAGCAAATGCTCCAATGATCAATTGGGGTCCAGGTAAAATGTTGCCATTCCATGTTGGGCTGGATTTCAGCCCGGTTAATTATCTGTTAGTGACAGTTTCCTCAGTCAATCAGGGAGCGGACACCCAGAAACGTCACTGCTTCACCAGTGATTCCTGACCTGAGGTCCCCTAAAGGGGGACAAGTCTGTTTCGGAAGTGGGGTGGGCATGTATGATGGTTCCAATGAGATTGTAGGTGCCATTCAGTCTGAGGCAGTAGCAATGAAAAAATAAACGGAGCATATGGGTCCTACCCCCATCTCTGATAGGTGTCCATGAGACTGGAGAAAGGGGTGAGTTAGCAGCAGGAAAAACCAGCAGAGACTGCGGGAGCGGAGTAATGGGAGTGGGGACTTGCCATACGCTCAGGCCCACTGTCGGAACATTCCTAGAAGGGACTGAAGCCAGAGAGCAAAGAAGCTGGCACTGGGGGCTCCATTCAAACCAGCTGCCCATCTTCTCTTCTTTGGGTGGGCTACCCCAGATGTGTGTTCTCTGCCCTCATGGAAGCATAAAGGCAGCACAGAGGCACCAAGATATCTAACCCCCATGCCTCATAGAAAGGAGTGCAGGAAGACCCAGGGAGGATAAAACAGGAGAGCAAAGTCAAGGAAAGGGGCTGGAGGGAGGAGGGAATAGGACGATTTATAGAAGGAAATAGAAAGTGGGCATGAGACTAGAACAGTAGGGATGTAAGTGGGAAAAAAGAGAGAGAAAAGAAGAGGGAGGAGCAAATTCGGAGAGAGGAATGGAAGGAGAATGAGAAGTAAGTAAATGAAATTGAAAGAGGGAGAGGAACTAGTTTATTACATAGGAGAACTGGGTAGGAGTCTTTATACATTATCTGGGGTCAGGGTTAAAAAAAGGTTAACATTTTAAAGCAGTTAAAGTAATGGGGTACAGGAGGAAATGCAGTTCCCCCTCCTCTGCCAAACCCAGAAGAGCGCTCCCCCTTCCCTCTCTTGCTTGCATAAGCAATGCTTCCTACAGCTCCACTTCTCCTTGGCTGGTGCAGCAAGTGTGCCCCCAGTGAGAGTGACAACCTACCTTATGTGTTTGTCACATGACAGGTCAGTATCCATTGGCTATATGTTACTCTATTAAAAATATGTAGATAACATAATGCCAGCTAACATTACAACTGCAAACCAAATGCAGACAGTGAATAAAACCCACAAATGGAGAGGTCTAGGATGCAGGTCACAATAAACAATCTGTATCCCCTGATGGATGAGAGGATTATTCTGTCTCTTTTTGGACATCTGTCTATAACTACCACCTCTGAAGCCGAATAGCTTTTCACCACATGATCATTTTTGCTCTCCAAATAGTTCCTCCTGCTATAGCACATTCAGCCTGGGAGGTGGATCTGCCATCTGGAGACTGGGCATGATTCTGTGGGTTACTGATTCTATATGTCTTGTCTGCCACCCTGGCAGCATAAAAGAGCCTTAAAGTGGGAGAAATGAGAATATCTCTTGCAAAGAGTGCTTCATTGGTCAGATTAGAACTGTCATAAAGGCTCCATACTGGACCAGCTCTGAGTCCACAGTGTAGGGGTTGGACTGGAAGTGTGACTGGTGTGCAGTGCTGTTCTCAGAACCCTGGGAAATAGAGGATGCTCTAACTTAAGGCTTGTCTACACAAACATTTAGTTTGCAGCAAGCTGGGGTGTGAATCTGCCCAGCACTAGCCTGCCGTATAATAACTGTCCCTACGGACTCTGCTGATGCACACTAATAATTCATTAGCATGTTTTGATCTACTCCCATATTAAACTGGAGTATAGCAAAGTGCATTACTGAACTGTTAGAGCAAGTCAGTAGAGTCCACACAGATAGTTAATTCATGGCAGGGTAGTGCAGGGAAGATTGACATCATAGCTTGCCACAAACTAGATGTTTGTATAGACAAGTCCTTATACTTGGGACTTGGCAGGCCTCTGCACAGCCCCAAAATGCGGACAGTACAAACATGTCTTACAGCCATCTTTGCTCCTTCCTCCCCTCAGTACTGGTCTGGGTGCAGGAAGGGGGTAACAGAGTCAGGCATTATTTTCACTGATTATGTTGTCAGTGGCTGTCTGGGTTTGTGTTATTTCTGTCAATGCACGATTGCTGTCGTCAGCATTTTGGATATCCTAAAAAACAAGGTCAGTGTCCTTCTGCAAGAGGATTGTGTCTTTCACTAAGGAACATGTGGTCTTGTCATTCTTTGGGATCCAGACATAATGCTGTTTTTCCTCTTGAATCCTGTAACATTTAATAGCTGGCTGGGTTGGGTGGCAACCCTTGTTAGAGTGCTCCCAATCTTCAGAGCTGACACCTCCCACCACATTGATTAAGAGCTTAGCCAGCTCCTCCTTGGATGAGGAGATGTACTCCTGCTTACTCTGGTCATTTCTGACATATCTTCTGATTATAAATACAGTGTAGCAATGATCTTTGTCAGCACAGTCTCTAAGTATTTGGTGGGAAAAATTTATGCTTCCTCACTACTTTCATCAAATGGCATCCCAATCATATCGTCTCTCGGATTTAAAATCCTTGACATTCTCACTTGTAAAGTAATCAAATCTCATCATCTTAATGTGACCCTGCTAGTCCTGCTCCCTTTCAATCCCCTCTGCATTCTCTGTCCCCAAATCCCCCACATTCATTCTCCTCCTTGTTCTTGTGATGTGAGAGCACTTCAGTGCTGTTCCAATAACCACTGGGTCCTCTCTGCTTTGTCCCACTGACTTTCTGCTCTTCTCTCCACCCTGAGGGGATGTAGCATATGCAGGGATTGAAGGAAAGGAAGGGGACAAAACTGACCCGACAAGACAACAGGGACCAGAACGATATAGCAGAAACCCAATGAAATCTGAGATGTCCCACAAAATCTGAGAGAATTAGGTTGCTAAGGCAATCCATAAAGAAAGAGGAAAATATTAAAATAGAAAGAAAATAAAAAAAATGAATTAAAAAAAAAGTAAAGTAGGATATAAAACTTAAAAAATTAAGATAGACTTAAAATTAATTTTAAGTCTATCTAAAAATAACATAACACAAACAAGTTGGAGTATGGCTGAAATTTTGCCTGTAAATCAAATCATTGTGCTACCAATACTGGACAGTATAAAATTATATGCTGTTGAGAAAGCTCTACAAGATTCAGGCATAGTGGGGTGGGATAAGGATGAAACATAATCCTTCACTCTAAATTTCTAGCTTTTGCCAGTTTAATCTAGTTCTTTAATTGTATTTTAATATAGTTTTTTAGTATATAATAAAAAACAAAGCTGAAATAAATGATAACCTAAGTCCCCGAGCATGTTCATTGTTGTAAGTAAAGCAGACATGCCAGATGTTCAGAGATTACTGCGGGGAGGATAGAAGCAAAAGGCAGCACAGAAAAATGTAGCTGTTTGTATATATTGTGTTTGGAGAAAAGCAAAAAAAGCTTTTTCCCTTTCCTGATTTAAAGGTTCTTTGGTATGAGCAAGAATGACTGACTCGTACTAAAACAATTCTCTTGAGCAGACCATCTTGAACCATATACAACAGATGAAAAGCCAGCAAAATGCAGCTCTACAAATCACCTCTTGTTGTCAAATTGCATGTAATTTGGGGGAAGTTTACACTCCTTTCCACTTTCTCTAGCACACAAGGAGCTGTGAAATCAGTGGTTTTTTGATGCATTAGACAGAAACCTTTCTCCTACCTATTAAATGAGTCTTTAGTCCATAAGCACAGCTCTCTGTGCATTGCGACTTTACTCACATTAAGGCCTCTCTGCCATACAACTGTCTATTTTGGCTGCATACATATAGCCATTACTGCTATGCTCACATTAACACAAATGAAGCAATAGCAGTGAGGGATTTTTACCTTGACCTTTTTCTTTCACCAACACATCCTCCTTCTTCTCTTCATTTCCAACTTAGTTTACAAATCCATCAGATTATTTTTGTGTGTGCTGACAACCAGGTGCATGATTTGTTTGGGGGTTTTTCTGGTCATAAAAGTATTCATTTCTAGAACAATTAATTGCATGGAAAACCAGCCACAATGGAGACTTCTTTGAAGGAATAGGAGGGCTCCACTTTAGTCTTGAGAAAATGAAATAATATAATCCCTGCAAGGATTTTCTCAGAGGCTATAAAGCAGGGTCACTTCCTCACATACAATAATCTGGTTCTTTGCAAGTGCACAGTTGTAACAAAAATAATATGTAAATCATTCCCTAGTTCAGAGTTCCTAGTTTATACTAACATACACACATGGTCCCAAGTCTCCACTAGATGTGTGTGGACACAATGGAGAGCAGTGACTGCAAAAGTGGTTGTGGCTTCCTGATCCTTCTTCGGGCCTATTCTAAAAATCAGCTAATGCCATACACTCTGGCTCCACCAACCACTCACTCATATGCTTGGTTTGCATTGGCAGCTGAAGTAAGCTGAAATTGTAGAAAGCTGATAAAGGAAGCAAAGGGACCCAAGGAGAAATCTCTGGCCAGCAGAGTTAAGAACAATCTCAGGACAGTCTCTACGAAAAGAATAAATGGACACAAATCAGACATCATGAATGGTAACATATAAAAGCCAGTAGGAGAACACTTCAGTCTCCCTGGACATTCTATAACAGATTTAAAAGTATCCATACTTCAACAAAAAAACTTCAGAAACAGACTTCAAAGGGAAACTGCAGAACTACAATTCATTTGCAAATTTAACACCATTAATTTGGGCTTGAATAGGAACTGGGAGTGGCTGGCTCACTAGGAAAGCAATTTTCCCTCTCTTGGCATTGACACTTCTCATCAATTATTGGGAGTGGCCACACCCACCCTGATTGAATTGGCCCTGTCAGCACTGGTTCTCCACTTGTAAGGTAAATCCCTTCTCTTCATGTGTCAGTATATTTATGCCTGCATCTGTAATTTTCACTCCATGCATCTAAAGAAGTGGGTTTTTTACCCATGAAAGCTTATGCCCAAATAAATCTGTTAGTCTTTAAAGTGCCACCGGACACCTCATGTTTTTTTTAATATTAGGACTAAAAAGAATTCTGACAATAGTATTGGTCTATTACTAGATAGAAATGGTAGGATTATCAATAATAATGCAAAAAAGGCAGAAGTGTACAATAAATATTCTGTTCAGTATTTGGGAAAAACAGACAATATAGTCTCATTATATGATAACACTTTTTTCATTCCTGGCATATCTGGAGGTTGCTAAATAGGAGCTATTAAAATCAGACATTTTAAAATCAGCAGTGCGTTAACTTTCATCCAAGAGTTTTGAAAGAGCTAGGTAAGGAGATCACTAGACCATTAATATTGATTTTCAAATAAGTCTTGGAGCACTGGAGAAATTCCAGAAGACTTGAAGAAAGTTAACATGTGCCAATTTTTAAAAGAGCAAATGAGATGATTATAATCCTGTCAGCCTGACATTGATCCTGGGCAAGATAATGGAGTGGCTAATAAAGGACTTGATTAATAAACAATTAGAAGAGAATAATGTAATTAATGCCAATTAGCATGGGATCATGGAAAGTAGGTCCTGTCAAACTAATTAGATTTTTTTTTATAAGATTACAAGTTTGGTTGATAAAGGTAATAGACTTCTGTAAGACGTTTTACTTGGTACGAAATGTCATTTTGATTAAAAAAGTTAGAATGATATAAAATTAACATGGCACACCTTAAATGGATTAACAACTGGCTAACTGATGGTCTCAAAATGTAAACAGGGAATCATCATCAAGCAGGTGTGTTTCCAGTGGGTTCCGAAGGGATCGGTTCTTGGCTGCATGCTATTTAACATTTTTATCAAGGACATGGAAGAAAATCACCACTGATAAAGTTGCAGATGACACAAAAATTGAAGGAGTGGTAAATAATGAATAGGACAGGTCACTGATAAAGAGCAACCCTGGGTTGGTTGGTAAACTGGGTGCAAGCAAACAATATGCATTTTAATACAGTAAAATATAAATCCGGAAAAAAGAATGTACACCATACTTACAGAATGGGGGCTAATCAGCTGAACATGAGCTTCCAATGTGACCCGGGGCCAAAAGAGCTAATGCGATCCTGGAATGCATAAACAGGGGAATGTTGAGTCAAAGTAGAAAGGTTATTTTGTACTTGGCATTGGTGTGACTGCTGCTGGAATACTGTATCTGGTTCTGATATCCAGAATTCAAGAACAATGTTGATAAACTGGAGAGAATTTAGAGAAGATCTATGAGAATGAGTAAAGAATTAGGAAACATGCCTTATAGTGATAGACTCAAAGAGCTCAATCTAGTTAACTTGCCAAAGAGAATGCTAAGGGGTGACTTGATTACAGTCTGTAAGTATCTACCTGGGGAACAATGGGCTCTTTAATCTAGTAGACAAAGGGATAACATGATCCAATGGCTGGAAGTCGAAGCCAAACAAAGTAAGACTGGAAATAAGGTGTAAATTCTTGACAGTGATGGTAATGAACCATTGGAACCATTTACCAAGGGCCATGGTGGATTCTCCATCACTGACAATTTTTAAATCAAGATTATGTGCTATTTCTAAAAGATCTGCTGGAGGAAATATTTTGGGGAAGTTCTATAGCCTGTGTTACACAGGTCAGACATCACAATGGTCTGCTGACCTTGGAATCCATAAATGGTGGCTACACCAGCTTTATACCAATAGAGAATCCCTCTACGGAAGGAGAATTCTCTATGGAACTGTCTGCCTTGTGTAAGGAAATTTGCACTGCACAAAGTGGTTAGGAGACCAGGGAATCTGGCACATACTTTAGAATCAGCGGTTCAAATGATGGAGGGTGTGGGAGAATCAATGGCTAGAGGACCCATAAATGAAAGATTTATAGAAGGGCAAATATAGTACTTATCTTTAAAAGGGGAGGAAAGGAAGAAACTAAAGACCAGACAGCTTAATTTTCGATACCCAGAAAGATACTGAAACAAATTTTGAACAATCTGTTTGTAAGCACCTAGAGAATAACGAGATATGTAATAACCAACTTGGATTTCTCAAGAACAAATCATACCAAACCAATCTAATTTCCTTCTTTGACAGGGTTATAGGTCTAGCGGGTATGGAGGAAGAAGTAGACATGATTTATCTTAATTTTAGTCAGGCTTCTGAGATTGTTTATGAGAATGTCATGTGGGACTAGCTACGGAAATGTGGTCTAAATTAAATTACTACAAAGTGGGTGAAAAACTGTTTGAAAAACCATTCTCAAACAGTGGTTATCAATGGTTCACTTTCAGACTGGGAGGACATATCAAGGGTGGGTCCCACAGAACTCTGTTTTGGATCTCATACTATTTAGTTTTTCATTAACCACTTGGATGATGGCATACAGAGTATACTTATAAAATTTGCAGATGACACCAAGCTGGGAGAGGTTGCAAGCAGTATGCACAACAGGGTTAGAATTCAAATGGTCTTGATAAAATTGGATAGTTGGTCTAAAATCAATGTGAAATTCAATAAAAAACAAGTTTAAAGACCTATTCTTAGGAAAAAAAAATTACATGCACAAATACAAAATGGAGAATAACTGGCTAGGCAACAACACCACAGAAAAGGATCTTGGGCTTATAATGGATGACAAATTGAATGGTCAACAGTGTGATGCTGTTGAAAAAAAAAAAGGCAAATGTCATTCTGGGGTGTATTAATGGGAGTGTCATATCCAAGACATGGCAAGTAACTGTTTCAATCTACTTGGCACTCATGAGTCCTCGGCTGGAGAACCGTGTCCAGTTCTGAGCGCCACACTTTAGGAAATATATCGACGAAGTCCAGAGGGCAGCAACAAACATTAATAAAAGGCTTAGAAAACCTGACATATAAGGAAAGGTAAAAAAACTGGGCATGTTTAGCCTTGAGAAAAAAAGACTGAGTGGGGACCTGATAAGAGTCTTCAAATATGTTAGATGATGGTGATCAATTGTTCTCAATGTCCACTGAGAATAGGACAAGAAGTAATCAACTTAGTTTGCAGCCAGAAAGATTTAGGTTGGTTATTAGAGAAACTTTGATTGTGAAGATAGTTAAGCACTGGAACAAACAGGTTACCTAGGGAGGTTGTGGAATCCCCATCACTGGAGGGTTGTTGTTGTTTTTTTAAGAACAGTTTGGGAAAAAAATACCTGTCAGGGATGGGCTAGGTATAAAAGGTCCTGCCTCAAAGTGTGGGTGTGTGTGGATTAGATGACCTTTTGAGGTCCCTTTCAGCTCTACATTTCTATGATTCTAAGAAATGGTCTTTAGGAAAAGATCTGATGGAGAAAGGGAAGGGGGATAGGAAATTGTTCAAATCAGGGGACTGAAAGATTTTAAAAAAAGCAAGAGTAAGAGGAGGAAACAAAAGGGAACAGGAATGGGAGGAATGAAGGAAGCACAAAGGGAAGAAAGAAATGTGGACACAGATGTAGATGAGGATGAGATTGTATTTGACTGTCAAGGATAGCAGCCCAGGAAGGGATTCAAGGAGCAGGTGACATGGCTGAAGTAACAGGTGGTGAGGCTGGACAGAAAAATATGACAGTGATCAAGCTGAGAGGATAACAAAGAGGTGAAAGGACCAATTATAGAAATAACATACAGGAATACATGGCAGGACTTCCTTACACCTGGGATGTTTCAGGGAAGAAGACACTAAGATTATGTATGTAATGGGTCAGAAGAATAGTTGTCACTCAGATAGGAAATTCCTGTCCACGCCTCTTGGTAATTCCACAATTGCACACAAACCTAGTGTTATTTCACTTTATATCACTGTAAATTACTGATACCAGAAAAGAGAACTCTCCAAACTTGTTATACAAAATATATATGTAAAAAGAAAAGAATCCTATATTCTTTTTTCAAGTTCCCTACTCTATTATTTCTTCTGAGTATTTTATTTGGAATCTTTATTGTTCATTTCAAAGGTGAGTGTCACATTTGGTTGTTGGCAGGTCAAAGCTGTGTTCCTTCCTTGTACATTTAATTCTACTGACAAAAGTGACAAGAATATACATACACAACCTCGAAAATAAGCAAGAAGATTTGAAAAAAGAAAAGGCGTACTTGTGGCACCTTAGAGACTAACAAATTTATTTGAGCACAAGCTTTTGTGAGCTACAGCTCACTTCATCAGATGCATTCAGTGGAAAATACAGTGGGGAGATTTATATACACAGAGGACATGAAACAATGGGTGTTACCATACACACTATAACGAGAGTGATCAGTTAAGATGAGCTAATATCAGCAGGAGAGCACGGGGGGCAGGAGGGGGAGAAAACCTTTTGTAGTGATAATCAAGGTGGGCCATTTCCAGCAGTTGACAAGAACGTCTGAGGAACAGTGCGGGGGGGGGGGGGGGAGGGGAAATAAACATGGGGAAATAGTTTTACTTTGTGTAATGACCCATCCACTCCCAGTCTCTATTCAAGCCTAAGTTAATTGTATCCAGCTTTTAGCTTGGTTAAGTGATCCTATAATTTTGTACTTAATCTGTCTCCCATAGGTAGTAGTTGCTGTTTCCAGTTTATGATACTGGACACACCTGGAGCAGATATGCAATATTGTTATGAATCCTGCTATGCAATAATTTTGAGAACACTGTAGATGACCTGGTCAGTGAGTGGGCATATGGTATCTTGGAGATAGTGGAATGATTGTTTTCTGCATAAGATTCCAGGCTTGTCACTGAAGCCTAGAGTGTCTGAATCAGTGTGAAGTGATGGAAACAGCTAAAAGCATGGCATCTAGCTCTTTCTGTTCAGAATATCACCAGGTTCAGTCATCACCCTGTGAGACCCAGATGGAATGCTGGGGGGCAAAGCTTCGATGGTGGGCAAGGGATTGGACTATTGAAGGTGGGAGTAATAGGTGCATGGAGTGACAAAGAGGTGGGTGTGCTCCAGCCAGCAGGCACTGCACCTCTCTGCACAGACTGTGGAGAACAGGTACAAACAGTAGCTTTGGTCACTATACCACAACTCATGAAAACAAGAGCCCCCTATTTTTGGCTTTTCTGCACAGAATTTTAGATTACAACCAGTCAACAGCATGGGCTTTCAATCACTAGTATGCACTGAATGCTTGAATTCAATGGGGTCTATGTATGAAGGTGACATAAGAGTTTCCCAGATGAGAACACCCAAGCATACACTTGAAGGAAAATGGGGCAAGTGATTGGGTTCAACTATCCTGTCTCTGGTCTCTAATCTAACAAGTTGCAAGCCTTATTCTGCCAAAGCTTGGAGCTCAAAAGAACACTAAAAGAGTTAAAAAGCCTTTCTTAGGGGGAGAAGATGGTCACTCATCAGAAAACGTTGAGGGAGCCTGGCTGATACAGAAACAATAAGGAGTTGGTGTCACCTTAAAGACTAACAGATTTATTTGGGCATAAGCTTTTGTGGATAAAAAAAAAAAAACACACCACATCTTCAGGTGCATCTGAAGAAGTGGGTTTTTTACCCATGAAAGCTTATGCCCAAATAAATCTGTTAGTCTTTAAGGTGACACCGGACTCCTCGTTGTTTCTGTGGATACAGAATAACACAGCTACACCCTGATACTTGAGGCCGATACAGAGAGAAAGACAATGTCAGGAAGTGGGGCCTGCAGCAGTGCCAGTCTCCAGGCAACCCAACAAGTGCAGCTGGCAGTAGATTGCCTGATTATTTGGAAGAGTAGCAGATCAGCTGTTACGAGGGGCAGCAGCAATTGTAGTTAAGTGGCTGCTCAAAGTATTTGCACATGGCTGCAACAGTTCCTGTCCCTGCCTTGTTTTAGCTCTCCACCTGCCTCACCTCACTCCTGCCTCTGACCCTGTGCTCCTATTCCTGGTTATGGACTCCTACTTCAACCACTAGGCATGACTGCCCATGTCCCAGTCTCTGATATGGCAGGAATCTAAGAAATTTTTTGATGATCCTTAGGGAAAGCTAGATATGTGAATAGTCTGTCTTAATGTTTAAGATAGGTTTTCTCTGAAATACTTTGTTTCTAAATAAATAATATTTGGTATTTTGGAGGCTGTTTGGTCACTGAGTACCATGGTCATTGCTCTGGAGGGACCAGAATTTCAGCTCTGGACATAAGTCAGACCTGCTGAAGTAAAATCATGGTTGATAGCCTGGGGATTGCAATCTGGGGCTTGAGCTGAGCGTAGGAAATTTGCCTGATTCCACTCAGAGACAGGTGACCGTGAGAGACCTGAGACAGAGGGCAGTGTGCTCAGCGAGACCAGGAAGGGTCAGAGGTGTAGTTCACCTGCTAACTGTGACAATGGAAACACTAAAAACCTTTTAGTCAGACAACTATGTGAGGATATGATGATGCCACAAGTAGGGATAGAAAGCTCATTCAGATAAAATAATTGACTTCAGGCTTTCCCCAAACCTAGGCCATTTTTTGTTTTAATTTCCTGAACCTCTGCGCTGTCTGGGTTGGGTCATTACTGAGAGTGTGTGTACCAAAATAACATGAGTAGCTATAAAAATATATATATAGCCCACATAAAAAACAAGTAGAATAAAAATTCTAGCAAGGAAGCTTTATTCCACAGAATTCCCAGGCTGATTTCAGATAAGTATTTGAAAGTTTGGACGCTTATCCAAACCTCCAAAGACCTGACGGTTCACCCACAGGATTGAGTACATGATGTATTCATATGAGCAATCATCTCTGTGAAAATGTCCCATATTCTCTCAGGTCTAAAAAACATAAATATTGCATTTCAGAACTTAGATCTCCCAAAGCTTCAAAGAAATGTAAATCTACCATATAGAAATGGGGAAACTACTAAGCTATGAGTTGCTGCAACATCTTCAAAATGTTAGCAATATACTTGGGAGAAGCAGAAATCCAGTGTAGGTACCCTAATGTGATATCCACAAACTACTGCACTGAAAAGAACAGGGCTCGTCACTACAGACATGAGTGATTGAGAGGCTCCTTGTTAACCTTGCAGAGGGCTCCCAGGCACTTTATATACCTCCCACAGTGCTCACGACATTTACTTGCAGTCTGCAATAAGTGCTCCTCACCACCCATGCTGTTAGTAATGCCACGTAGTATGGACTGGATGTTCCTTGCTTAAAAAGAGTACCTCTAAACCTTCTAGGACAAATGTATATGCACACTGTAAGTGCACTTCAGGCTGAGTGCTTTTGAATTATTGTCCCACCACTCAAGTACATTTCCTCCCCCTCCCCACCCACTTTCAAATACACCATTTGTGAGAGTGCATCTCAGTTTGAAAATGTGACAATCTTACTAATGTCTATTGTTGAGAGTGCATTGTGTGGCAGTGTTGAAAAGGAGATTGTTCACTGCTAGGTGAGATAGTAAAGGGTTTGGTTTTCTGGGATGAAGGTACAGGTATATAAAAGCAGATGTATGCACCCTAAAGTGCTGTGTGTGTGTCATATGACCCAGCAGAATTATATAAAGGTCTGTCTTCACAGGTTGATTTTTTGAGTGGGGGAGGTCTGGGCTGATGAGTTGTGTGGGAAGCCTACTCAAAAACCCCTTACTAGATTTGAGCATTATCTGTTTAAATGAAGCTTAAACCAGCATCAGGTTTGAAGAATTTCAGTCTCCAAAGATTTATAAACAAATACACAATCCACCATACAGTTCAATACCCTTCATGATATGGCTTTTTATTTTTTAGTAGAGGAAAGGAGGGAAGAGTTGCTCATTTAGTTGTATGCTGCTTTATACTTTTATAAGAGTACAAGAGCCATAAATTAAAATAAACTGATTTTTCTTTGTTCTTATGCACAAATTGTGAGTGTTGCTATAATAAAAAACTGTGCATTTCTAGATATCAGCTCATTTCAAAGCTAAATGAGTGTCCAAGAAAATCAAAATCAATCATTTGACCTAGCCGCTTTTTGAAAATAGACACATTTTGATTATGAATGGCATTTACTAACACAGAATACATTCTGCTTATTGCTTTAGTAGTTAATGTTTTTTGCTTTATCTTGACCTTGCATTTAAAGGGGGTGGGAAGCCAGAGGGTTTGCATTTTTTTCTGAGAAATAATTATCCAAGACAATTATAAACAGTACAAGTAAGCCATATACAATTAGAGGGAGACCTTGCGTAATAAAATAAAAGTACAGGACTCAAGCAATGTTTTCAGCAGGGAGTTATCCATAATGAATCTTATTGCATTGTCTGTAAGCCAAAGGTGTAATTCACAGAAAAAAGATGAAAATATGGTCCTAGAGCTATAAACTCCACATTATCTTTATTAAATCCTCTTCTTTGGCACACCATGCTGAAAACAAGTGTGACCATTAAATGATCATGCAGATTATCAGAGGCTCATAGTAACACCTGATTTAAAAATAGGCAATATAGTAAGCATTGGAACATAAATTTCTTTTAAAAAAAATCAGTGCTAAGATCTCATTTAGCAGTAGGTAACAGCATGAAGACAGCAAAGGGATACAAAGTGGGAAGTGTGTTTCAGAAAATACCATTTTACACTTGCAAACTACTGTAAAGAGTTTTAACAGGTGTGCCATTTAAACAGATTAGCTGAGCCACTTAACCATTGTTTAGAGACACTGAAAGACATTGCACTGATTCTGTTCCCTGCCAATAGTCTCAGTTAAGACAGCATGTCATTTATCAGGGGACCAATTAAGTGGATTCTGCCATATTATTAGGGTGAAGTACTGTATGGTTTATTCATTAACTACTCTATGAAGAATTCTACAGTATACACTTTGTAAGGTAATAGAAGGTGAGTGCCAAATGCCAAACTGAAAAACTCTTCATAGAAGTGTTAGGAAGGTTGTAAAACAGAAGTAAAGGGTTTTAAAACCTAGTTCCAAAATGTCTCTTGCCTTTCTAACAGTACAGTTTTACACATTGAACATTTATTCTCTGCTGTGTTGCAACAGTAGGCAGCTACACCTGTGTAAAGTTAGCAAGTAAGGGGAATTAAATGTCCCCATGTGTGAACTGCAGCTACTTTCCACCCCACAGGTATTTCCATTATGTACAACAGGTGTAGTTGCAGTAACTGAAGTGAAGACAAGCCCAGTTGACTGAAGAAACATATAAGTTTGAAAGGGCATGGATGAGCCATGAAGTTTAGCAAAAATCTACAGGGCTTATTCTTCAGTTGGGTGCCTGGGTACCAGTGTACTAATCTTAAATGCAAAAAAAGACCATTCAAGGATTCCACTCACTTACAATATCTGACAGTGCAATGGCTCTCACTGAAATACTTAGCTGCTAAAATATGTCCCTTTTCATGCTTCCTGTCATGTGCATTTTTTTTTGCACTATACTTATCTGGCATGTAAACCATGGGAACTGCATTATACTTGCCTTTTTAAATACAAAAAGGCATCACCTTCCCAGGCCACATTTCCACAGATCCTGTACAGGAGATACATTGATGAGCTGAGCAGACAGGAAATGAGGAAAACAAGGCACTGGGAATATTTAATAGCTAGCAGGGGAGGTCCATCAACAATCTGTTTGTGGAGTGGACAGTGGTCACTATGCAAGCTAATATAGGTATACTGTACTGGGACAAGCATTGAGGGTGAGAATATTACATTGGCTGTGGCATGGCAGTCAGAACTTTTCCAGCAGGGAATTTCCTCTGCAGATATGTATCTCATTTGACTTACAAACTGCTTGTGCTTATTTTCATATATGCCAAACTGAGACCCTTTTATAGCCTTGGGGCATGCTCCAAAATTTGCCCCAAAACACTACCAGAACCAGCAAAGTGCAACCACTGTAACATGGTGCAGGGTACAGCTGCAGGACTGAAGGATTTTCACTTCAGGTTCTATCCAGTTTCCCTTATGTGGTAACACCTCTCTAGTTAAGAGATTATTCTATCCTTGTGGGCTGCTGAGACAAGGTTGAACAGGGAGTAATGTAAGTATGGCAGCAAGACTACAGCTTTGGCTCTTCCCACAACCTAAAGTAGTTTGTGTCTTCATTTGTGCATGTCTAATGGGAAAAAAAAAACACCTGAGGAATCCAAATGGTGTAATTTAGTCACCCTAGAATTACTTATGGAACTGCAGCTGCAGCACTGGCTTTGTGTGTGTGATCCAGAATCAGCCCATTTATTCCAAATTGTACATTTTCAGTCACAGTAAAATGTCAATGGTAATTTTATATGTGAACACTGCGGATAAATTTTCTATTATAACCTGGGGTTATTAGCAAATATGTAACATATAATTATATGTTTATTATTTAATCCTGACTTCTTAGCAGTTTAAGATGAGGAAATGTTATCTGACAGGGAATCTTTAATGCCTGAAGCTCTGTTCACAGAAAAGTCATTCCAAGCCCCTTTCCCTATGTAGTCTGCACAGGAATTGTACTAGTTAACATGAGTTTCTTTGTGTGAAGTAAAACAAGTAGCCAGTGTAAAAAGTGGGAAGAGCACATAAAGTAGCAGTGAGGAACAAAAGCAACAAAAACAGACATCAACTTATCTTTTGTGATAGACAATAATGCCACCTTTTCCTGCACTGAAAAGTGTGACATTAGTTGTGAATTATTTCCTAATGATCTCAGGTCCTAAACAGTAAGTCACGGCTACTGTGCGATCTTATTAGATTTCACCATAAATCTCAATACAAAACCAGTGTCTATGACAGCATAGATTGCCATATCATGAAGAGAATACTCAGAAATGTTTTGGAAAGCTAAGAGCCCAAGTTAAAGATGCATCTATGAGGCAACACAAAGAAATTGTATATGAAAATATACCAATACTATAACTTTATTTCTCTTTTTGACCATAGACAGTACAGTAAGCACTGGACAATAGCCATGTAAGGGAAGTGCCAGAAACAATATTTGAAATACTAATTAACAGCAGCAGTAGCTCTCCGTGTTACTCATCCAGTTCACTGTTGGCAATAGTTTTATGTAATAAAATACCATGGTCCTAAAAGAAACGATGTACAAAAAGCTTGCATTCTGAGACACAGTCTGTTCATTGTGTTCTAAAAATGAAAGTGTGGCGCTTAGAATGAACTGTTTCAGGTGTAAATATGAAGCAACACTTTATATTCAAGGATTGATGGAAAAATACAAGTATCTTGTATAAGGTTTCTTAATTTTAGTTCACTTATTGTTAAAGAGATGTCAACTATCTTGAGGCAATTCTCCCTTGACATCTCAGTTATCACATCTATTAGTTTGAATAGTTCTTACATTATGCTGAATAAATTGTACTTGTACTTGCCAGTTTGCCATTATCCAAAGTTCATTGTGCTTGCTTGGATCCTTATGGAATATAAATGAGAATTAAAATAAATTGTAAAGGAAATATTTCACATCAGTGAAGAACTCCAAGAGTTGACCATCATATAATTTATACTTCAAACTTGCTGGTTTTGAATCTGGATCTGGAAACAAACTTCCATGGTGGTTGGGGTCATATGGATCTAGGACTTTGATGTGGTTTCATTTCTACTTCAAGCACAATAGACACCATTTCTAGAATAAGAAATAACATTTCTTCTGTCCCCAACACAATGGCATGTATTGTTATTTATGCAGCTCTATAGATGTGCATGTGTTTGACAGCTATGTAAGACTGACACACTCTCTGCCACAAAAAGATTTCAGATAAGAAGGCCTTCTCAAACACCAGTTGGAATCAATGAAAGTACCTGCACTGATTTCAATGGGCACGGGACCATGTCCTGAGAGACCAATAATACAAGACACTGTGCACTTTCAACTCCCTTTAACTTTATCTTCATCTCCTGAGGCACAATGCAGCTTGCAAGATTGGGTCCCAAGGGAGACAGTAAAAAGAAGTTGATCATGGGGTGAACTGTTAAGACTGGAGATGGGTGAAATTTTTCGACTGAACTCCACCAAAAAAATGCAGATTTGGGGCAACTGAAATATTTTGCAAATTCATGTTGATTTCAACATTTTTTTTCTATTGAAATGAAACAAGAAAAAATGTGGAAACTGTAACAAGAAATCATTTCAACATGATCAAAATGAAACATTTCAAATTTGTCAAGCTAGATTCACATGGATATTTACCATTTGAGGAGCAGGAGGAGGCGGTGGGGATGCACCCCTTATAACCTTTAGCTCAGTCATGACAGCACTCATCTGAACCAATTTTTCTTCCCTGATTTTTCTAGAACTGTCAGCAAACCAAAATAATCAATTATTCACACAGATCTAGTGATGACACAAGTATCCTGTAAACTGGTTTGTTTCACTTAAGCATATTTCATATTTAAGTTACACACACACACCCCTTCTACCATCTATTTTAAAACAAACAAAAAGTTATGGTGAAGGGTGGAAAAGAGGAGAAAAAGTCTGTGGAAGAAGCAGACGGGAGAGGGATGGAGAAGATGGGTAAAAGATAGGGAGAGAAGTGAACACACTAATGAACAGATGAGAGAGGTGGGGAGATAGCAGAGCCAGTGGGCAATAGAAAGAGTGGGCTGAAGTGAGCCATTTGATGGTGATGTGCTGAAGGAGAGTGTCATATCAGGTATGAAAAACAATCAATTTTTTTTTTAAAAAAAGGTCCTGTATGCCAATTAAACAGAGAGAAACAGCTGAGTCTTGAACTTTACCTAATGGTTGGATTTTTTTAATGATTTTTTCCAAAAAATGGCTTTTACATTTTACATTAAAAAGCACACCAAAAAAACCCTTTATGTAATCATTTAACGTGAAAATTTATTTTTTTTTTAAATCACATGTGAAGTAACCATCTGCTGAGTTCCTCCTTAAGAAGGTGAGTGTTAGCTGGCAATTTAGAATTTTTAGATATAATGCAAGATCTGTTGCCCCCCATTTGCAGTGTGGCCATTATAACCCAAGACCTTTCCCAGACCTGAAGAAGAGCTCTGTGGAGCTTGAAAGCTTGTCTTTCACCAACAGAAGTTGGTCCAATACAAGATATTACCTCACCCACCTTCTCTCTCTGATATTCTAGGACCAATATAGCTACGACACCACTGAAAACATAATAATCCAAGGCTGACATGAGTATACATACAATATCACTAAGATATTGGGTAAAGCTAGATGTAGATGACCAAAAGGTTTCTTAATAAAATGAAGATGATAAAGAACAGTGAACAAACTACCAGGTAATGACTAGAAAAATGATGCTTGCAAGAAAATAATAATTGTGGCCGCTAAGTACATTGCACATGCCTATCTTAACTTACAAAGAAGCACATTGAAAACAAATGTAACATTTTCTTTTATTAAAATGTTCCTGAGTTTTAAAAAAAAATTGAGAACAGGTTGTGACTATTACAATGTACAAGTGGTGACACTTTATTCCCAATTTGTAGTACTAATCCGCTGGTTCTATGCCTGAAGAAGTTTCATATTACTCCAGTACATATTACTTCCATAAGAGTGTCCCTTGGTATATAGACTCCTCTCCTGAATGTGCTGAAGATCTGAAAGGGAAACATTTCTTCTTCTTTTCTTATTCACCATTGAGGGATGTTGTAAGCAAACATAAAAGCCTTCATTGACTAAAATATGACTTTCTGGTAATGGATGCAAAGCTTGTCTGTCACTTCTAGGTCACTGGCACACTGGATAGGATAGAGTGAGGAAGCTTTCACTAGTATTCCCAATGATGCATTTGTTTGAGAGAAGATTTCAGTTAGTCGAGCTACTAGCATCAGGTTTGAATCCAGGCCTGATCTGACTGTTTTCCGGTGATCTATAGGAAATAACTTGCTGATTTCACTGTCAGTGGACAGATATCTGATTTTTTGGAGTGGGGTGTGGGGTGGTAAACCAACATTAATGGACACTTTCTTTCTTGGGATACAGGCCAAGGATAAAAGGGCCCAACCTGGCAAGGCACTGAGCACTATAACTTTCATTGTCTTCAGTAGGAAATGAGGCCAACATCTTGTAGGAAGCACACAACTCTGAGCAAGATTAGGCCTAGAAACCTAATTTACCTCTCTTCCCTAAAGTTTGTCACACCATAATAGAAATGGAGTGTATGTATGGGATAGGGAAGATTTCGCTGTCCACCAGTGCTGGATGCTGCCACTATTCTATGGATAACCGGAGAACTTCAGTTCGAACAGTTAATGTTGTGCTGGTGAATTGCTAATTTTACAGCTTGTTTTATTATGCAATCTAAAACTGTCTCACAGCAAACAGTAAAGTAAAGGAGATTAACAGTATGCTGGTGTCTTAGAGTTGTTCAACATTGTAAGTATAGCATTACATTATCCCTTTATTATATAACACTGTGTATTCGCTATTCATCCAAATCAACTAGAAAAGTATTAAAATTATACAAACTTTCAGAGTTAAATTTACATCCCTCAAGATCCAAAAGTTTATTATTTTTTTTAAAAGCCAATGGAAGTACAACTATAACATCAAATAACTCAAAGGGAGCAGTCTTAAGGAAATGCCAGAGGATAAACATCAGTCCATGTCCCCCGCCTCCTCCCCCCCTAAAAAAAACCCCTTTATCAACAGTTGTGCGACCATGATACATCTTTAGTCCTATATAATTTTCTTTCATGAATTGTGTCTTTCATATATGCTAGTATATAACAGAAGATAACATGCTTCACATAAAACAAATCATCTGATAGTCCTCATTAGCAACAGAGTTTATCATATGATTCAGTGGCTTTAAGAATACCAGACAAGACCATAGCCTACTGAGCGATCATGAAGAGCGGCACCCTGTCTCTCATTTTTACCAGTTACTGCTTAAAGTAAAGTCTGATCACAACTTAAGGGGGAAATCAAGCAGTAAACAGGGCTGTATGCAACTACCATTTTTAACTTACATTATGAAGGATTCTTAGGATTCTGTGTTGCAATATGGCCTCTTTAGGCTATCCAAAGTGTCCATAAAGGTAGTGGATCTCTCCCCTCCAACCACAGGGAATACCCCTAGAGTAGCGGCTTCTCCAAGGCTGTATAATTAGCAGAGGGGCTGTACACTGCCTTCTACCTCCACAAACACCAGCAGAGGCGAGGCCACTCTTGCCTGCTACAATGACATCTAGAGGGCCATGGCATCTCAGTGTAATTTAGATCAGACCTCAGGATGCTCTAATTTGGCTGGGCAAGGGTCAGACAGGCCCCCAACCAGACCTAGAATATGATGAGGCCCAAAGGTAACATTAACACAAATCTCCCACAGCCTCTGGGGATGAAGTGATCCTGCTGATGACTAGAGCACAGTCAGGATGATGAATGGACTGAGGGGGAAAAAAAACAAAAAGCCAGAAATACCTATATGCAACTAACGTGCAATGCTACAGATGCGGAGGAGGTAAATTCCTCTCCTTTGTGGAAGGAACTTGTGATTTTTTTGGTTAATAATTAGAGATAATGTGCTGCCCCAGGCACATTCAGGGGATAATTATCCTCACAGATAGCCCTGCTTTGGAAGTTTCAGGCTGCAAGAGCAGCACCACAGAATAAACCACCTGTAATCTTTCCCTGGTGTGAAGAAACAAGCATTAGCTGCCACCACCAAAAATATTGTTTAAATTACACTTAAAACTTTCCCAATTTTTTCTAGGTCTCTAATCTTTTAGTGAATGGCAGTGCTCCAATGTGGCCATTCATTCTGCTATTTAGTCCTCCATCTACACACACTGTTAGAATAATTCTGCTTTTCAGATGTAGCTTTCCATTCTAAACTTACATATAAACTTAAAATATGGATTTAATTGGGGGGGGGGGGTGTTGGATACAGTGCTCCTGAGAGCTAATTTCTAAGTTGCTATCTGCAAAAAAAAAAAAAAAAAAAAGACACACACCTGGAGTTTTCAGGTGCCTAAGTAGCCCCTGGAATCATAGGTAGAGTTGCCCTCTCCCCTACCAAAATCTGAAATGGCACCCCTGGCTGTGGGTCTGTTTAATTGCAGTATAGATGTTCTGGCTCAGTCTGCGACCTGAGCTCTGGGGCCCTCCCACCTTGCAGGGTCTTAGACTGCAATTAAATAGACCCACAGCTTGAGCCCTGCAAGCCTGAGTCAGTTGGCACAGGCCAGCCAGGGGTTTTTAACTGCAGTGAAGACATACTCTTAAATGCATGCGATTTCCCAGGAAGGCGAAAACTAAAGCAACCTGTTCCAGAGGTCCAACCCACAAAGTGAGAGCAGTTGAGTCCCAAGAGAACAAGACTGACACTGTGATGGAGTGTAACTGCAGAAACTGGAGTTGGCCTGGCAGAGCTAACCCCCACAGATGGCCAGAAGGAGGCGCACCAGCAGTGAGCAGAGCACCCTGTGTCAGTGCCATATGGAGTTTTGAGCAGTGAAACTTTTCATGGTCATGCCCTTGAATTCTGTGGTTTTTTTATTTCTAGTTTTGAAGCTTTACTGATTGCCCACTTTTTCTTCTATATTGTCAAACTGGTAACTTGTGCAGTAAATTCTCATTACAGATCCAATATTTTCCATTTTTTGTCCTAAACTCATGTGTACTGTTGGTGCTTGTTGTTTAAAAAACTGCTATGGACCACTTAAGAGATGGTTTCTTTTAGTGATCCATTAAATCCTATATATATGTAATTAATGTATCACTATCTATATCTATCATTAATTGACTTGTATGGTGAGCACTAATGTTTGTATAATTTGTTGACATCCTCAGACTAAAGGCCATAATGCACAGTGTAAAGTATTATTTATTCGTTTGGGAAAGGATGAGGTATGGTTGAAGTGTAGTGAGAGTCTATTCAGAAAATTCCTGTATAATTTCTAGAATAATGAGGTTCAGAACTAAAACAAGATCTGTAAAAAGAGTATATTTGTGTAACAACTGATACAGAGCATATCTTTCTTATATGAAAATCTGTTCAAATAATTGATCTGTATAACTGAGTGAGTGACTGATAGAAGTCTCACTCCTATGAGATTCAATACTTTTTTTCCCAACTAACTTCCATAGAAACATTTATACATGTGTTATGTGTATGAGCAAGCTTTCACTTCTAGAATGTACTATAAAATACATACTCTGATCTGTGACAGTATGTTCTGCCTTGCACCCCTCTTGTGAATGCCCTCTCCTTAGGCCCTGGAACTCCACTTCATTCAAAGGGGAGTCGGTGTGAGTCTCTGACGAGGGCCTCAGGCTTCAGCACTCTTGTTTCTCACCATGGCTCCTTGAGCAGGGCCAGTTTGGCTTGGCTCCCTACAGTAGTCTTCACTCCTGGGAGCTTTGTAACCAGAAAATGTATGCAGTAATCAGCCCCTCTCAGAGGTCCAGAGAGGCCTGGGCCACTTCCAGCTTTTGAGGCCCCTAGCCATAATAAAAATAAAAAATTACGACACATGAAAAAAAAAAAGCACCAAAAAAAAAGTGTGAGACATAATTTGAATATTTTTTTATTTGACAAATGCTTTTCTAGCCTTTTTCTGTGGCAAAAAAATTGTTTTTTACCAAATCACATCTCTTATTTGATTAAATTTGCAGCTCTAAGCTGAGAGAGTGTGTCATATTTTGGTCTGATTGGCCCTGGCAGTGATACAGTTCAGCCTTTATGAAATGCAGTATTATTTATTTTTCAACAAAATAACACAATAGTCACAGAAATAGGTTAAACTAACCAAAGCCTACAGGTATGAATCTCACCTAAATTTCATTTTTTCTCTGCAAGTTTTGAACAAACTCCACTCAGCCCCAATCCCCTATTTCTGGGCTGGAAGAGAACACAACTGCAGCATTCTGTTAGCATCTGTCTTCAGAGAGTCATCTCCAGCAGCTGCTGCCCATCCTTCTTCTCAGGCCAAGGTTTAATGATTTAAAGTTCCTTTGATCCTAAACTCGTGCTTGGGAAAAATAAACCTGCTAGCCTAGCCAGGCAGGTGAGCTTTTCCCAATTATGCTTCTACATTGTTTCCTCAAAAAATCTTGGTATTCTCTCCAGAGACATCTTATCTCTGTCAGTTTCATTTCCTGTTTCCCACCTTAGATCTAACTTCATGCAGTCAAGCAAAATATTTTTTCAAATAGACTCATAACATTCATAGAAATAATACAGCAGTCTCCCATGTTCTCCACACATGCATTTATAATGAAAAGAAAACAAAAAAGCCTGTGCAAACAACATTGCATGAATCTCAAAAATATGTAGTTTGTTTTATCCTGAGCAGTCCCAAAATTTGTTCTACATTTCCGTACACTCTGGGCCAATTCCTGAGTAAAAAGAGACTTGCTCTCAGGAAAATATGCCAAAATGCAGCAGGACTAAGGGAAGAAATGCACAAACCCGGAAACCCTGGACGCCCCATCATCTCGGGCATTGGCACTCTCACTGAAGGACTGTCCGGGTATGTGGACTCTCTGCTCAGGCTCTATGCCACTAGCACTCCCAGCTATCTCCACGACACTACTGATTTCCTGAGAAAACTACAATGCATTGGTGATCTTCCAGAAAACACCATCCTAGCCACCATGGATGTAGAGGCTCTCTACACGAACATCCCACACACTGATGGAATACAAGCTGTCAGGAACAGTATCCCTGATGACGTCACAGCACAACTGGTTGCTGAGCTCTGTAACTTTATCCTCACATACAGTTATTTCAAATTTGGTGACAATATATACCTCCAGACCAGCGGCACCGCTATGAGCACCCGCATGGCCCCACAATATGCCAATATTTTTATGGCTGACCTGGAACAACGCTTCCTCCGGTCTTGTCCACTCACGCCCCTTCTCTACCTATGTTACATTGATGACATCATCATCTGAACCCATGGGAAGGAAACCCTTGAAGAATTCCACCACAATTTCAACAGCTTCCATCCCACCATCAACCTCAGCCTGGAACAATCTACATGGGAGGTCCACTTCCTAGACACCACGGTGCAAATAAGTGACGGTCACGTTAACACCACCCTATACCAAAAACCCACCGACCACTATGCCTACCTTCATGCCTCCAGCTTCCATCGCGGACACACCACACGATCCATTGTCTACTGCCAAGCGCTGAGGTCCAACAGCATTTGCTCCAACCCCTCAGACAAAGACCAACACTTACAAGATCTTCACCAAGCATTCTCAAAACTACGATACCCACACAAGGAAATAAGGAAACAGATCAACAGAGCCAGACATGTACCCAGAAGCCTCCTGCTGCAAGACAAGCCCAAGAAAGAAACCAACAGAATTCCACTAGCCATCACACACAGTCCTCAGCTAAAACCTCTCCAATGCATCATCAGTGATCTACAACCCATCCTGGACAATGATCCCTCACTTTCACAGGCCTTGGGAGGCAGCCAGTCCTCGCCCACAGACAACCTGAAGCATGTTCTCACGAGCAACTACACACCACACCATAGTAACTCTAACTCAGGAACCAACCCATGCAACAAACCTCGATGCCAACTCTGCCCACATATCTACACCAGTGACACCATCACAGGACCTAACCAGATCAGCCACACTATCATCGGTTCATTCACCTGCACGTCCACCAAGGTAATATATGCCACCATGTACCAGCAATGCCCCTCTGCTATGTACATCGGCCAAACTGGACAGTCCCTATGTAAAAGGATAAATGGACACAAACCAGATATTAGGAATGGCAATATACAAAAACCTGTAGGAGAACACTTCAACCTCCCTGGACACACAATAGCAGATTTAAAGGTAGCCATCCTGCAGCAAAAAAATTTCAGGACCTGTCTTCAAAGAGAAACTGCTGAGCTTCAGTTCATTTGCAAATTTGACACCATCAGCTCAGAATTAAACAGACTGTGAATGGCTAGCCAGCTACAAAAGCAGTTTCTCCTCCCTTGCTGTTCACACCTCAACTGCTAGAAGAGGGCCTCATCCTCCCTGATTGAACTAACCTCATTATCCCAAGCCTGATTCTTGCATATTTATACCTGCCTCTGGAAATTTCCACTACATGCATCCGACAAAGTGGGTATTCACCCACGAAAGTTTATGCTCCAATACGTCTGTTAGTCTGTAAGATGCCACAGGACTCTTTACCAAGTTTACAGATCCAGAATAACACAGCTATCCCTCTGATGTTAGACACAGTGTATTTCAAGGCCTTCAAAGGCATATAGCTTTCCTGTATCTAGTTACTGCAAGGTATTATGGAAGAGTCACGGATACAGGTTATTGCTCCCTTTCAATGTGGGGCTGAGCCATTACGCTATTGTGAGTTTGCTATGTTTGGATCCACTAGCCATCCCTTAATATTTCCTTTTCCCTCCCTCTCTGCAGAATTCCAATATGAGACACCCTGGAGTTATTCTCTGAGAAATTACAGGGATGGAAAGTCACCCTGAGCAGATTTCCATTGTGTAGCCTACTGATGTACCAGAGATACTGAATAACTGTGATATTTCTCCTTACACAAGCACAGAAAACTGGTCAGGAATTTTCCCTTAAAGACCAAAATTAGTAGTATATATAATTAGTGGCCAGAATATGGTTGAATGTACAGTGCATGCACGCACACTTCAGTCTGCAAGAACAAGACCTGTGCAGTGAGCTTACAGTGTATCAGTGGCAGCAGATGGTTCTAGAGTTGGGGAGCTAAACCAATATTGGCCCATCCCACTGCCTGGATGAATCCCTCCTCTTAGACACCAATATAGATAGGAAAGGGGTCATTTGTTTTTTCTCATCCTTAAATATTCCTTTATAATGCATGTGAGTTGTACTACACTAATATTAGCACAGTACCTTTATTTTCTTTAACTCTTTATTTTGTTATTGGGAAGGTTACAGATCTTCTCTGCAAGAGATATAGAAAAATGACCTCTGTCTCAGACATCTTTATCTAACTAAATAAATCCTGTTTCAAGGTATGCTTGCACTTTATCGAAGATTCAGAAAAATGAGATAGGTTTGCCGTCAGCTGTAATTATGAATATTGACACTGATCTATGATAGTCGCCTGGCATGATTCTCAGATGCTTCTTCTGGAATGACAAGTTATATATTGGCCTTGTAATTCATAACTGGCCAATTACTTCTGGCCCTGGCAGAAATAGTAGCATGTAGTTAGTTTGAATACTTCTATATTTGCAACTGACGTGAGTAGCCTGGGAAGAGATGAAGAAAAAAGAACTCAATCTAAGTGGAAATCAAGCACTATTCAAGATTAGTATGTTAGCCGTTGACTATCAAGATGTGCAGTACAATTTAAATAAACCAAATTAAAGTGTTTTTGGCCCCACAGCCTGACCATGAAGGGTTTTATAGAGAGCTTCTTATTCAATTTGTGTTTTTATGTAGAACCACTCATTAGGAATGGACCAGGCAGAGGAGAAATTTTCTCTATCACTTGCAAACAGTAAATATTAGCCACCTGAGGAATATATCCCCAGATAAAAAGAGGGGAAAATTACAGAAGTTGACAAATCGATTAATAAACTTGAGTATTTCCTCTCTAAAGTCAAAGCTCAGTTAAAAAGCTAAAGTGCTGAGAGTCATTGAAGGTCTGGGGAAAGGTAACAAAAGGAAACTAAAGCTGAATGTGACTAAATTCAGTAAATATAGGGTTAAAATATTAATCACTAAGGGCTAGACTGTGCCCTTGTTTTACATGGGCAGGGAGGGGGTTACACCCCTTCTGCAGCTCCCACTCCTATACTTTGCTTTTGTCTAGTTCTGGTGCAGAGCACAGCTGCTGCTCTGCATATACAGCTCCAGCCAGAAGCGAGTAGAAAGAGTTGGGTTAAAAAGGAGATGGAAGTGGGTGGAGTCTTCATTCTGCCCTCCCACCACTCCTTTTGTATACCAGATTTAAAGGGGGAAGTAATTCCTTGCCCCCCCCCCAACAGTAAATGGGGTACAGAGGAGGAACTGTAATCTCAGTCATAATTCTTTCCTAGGGATTCTTCTGTAACACAGCACGTATGCACTGCTGCTTGCTCCGGGCTAAGCTTGAAGGCCCTGTTTAGCCCTAAATTAGGTTCAAGAACAAAATGTTGCAGTTGGTTAGCGCCATTGTGGTTTATGCCAGGAATTTTATTTGGAAAGAAATCTGAACAGAACTAAAATGCTAGCAGCCTTGCACTACAGCAAGACAACCTGAGAGGTGACATTTCATTTTCCCTATCCAGCTGCTAACTTGTCTCTCCTATACCCTGTTCATCTTTCAAATGGTCAAGACCAAAGCAGTTTATCCAATCTAATGAACATTGTCATTATGACACTGAGACATTAAGAACTGTTCAAGCTTGACTAAATCCACTCATATACAGTAAAAGAACATTGAAAAAAGGACAAAGAAAACAGTTTCCTCCTTAAGACTTCAATTCTTGTAAAAAAAAAAAAAGCACTGTCTTTATAATGGGATTTCAACTTGTGATGCCCTGTGCTATGATACAACCCTCCCATCCTAAAATGGGAAAGTTATGTTTCATCTTGCGTTGCAGATGTGCACAAATTCAATCTACTCCCATTGCATTAAAGTTAATGGACATATTGCAGCCCTATGAATTTCTATTGCAGCACCATCTAATAGACTTTCCACTCACAGAGCAAAATAACGGCTCTGTGATGTCATCTGATTAAAGTATGACCATATAGATCATTGTTGCAACCACTTATATATTTGCAGCAAATATTGTACAAAGACTGTCAAGTGAGGTGTCTATGAAAAGGTTATGATTTGCTGGTTATGATGCTATCTGTATGCATGTATCATTTTTCTATTTGAAGTTATAAGTATTGGCTCTATACTTGGATTTCAAATGTTTGCTCCTGGTGTACCACCCACAAGGTAGCTAGCCAGCACATCTTGGAGGGACTGTTCAAATTAAGTGGTTCATCAAGAAACACTTGGTTGAAAATGGACCACAGGAGATGCCCATCTACACTGAGTGGACTGTCAGATGTGCTATCTGGAGTGTAGGTAATGGCTTCCTGCAATGACTGAGGGAAATTGGGCATGAACATGTGACTGGCCCATGTGACTCCAAACTCCATCTTGTTGCTGTAATTTTCCACAGTAAGAACAATGGGATGCCCACCACATGGCAAAAGCTGTAAAAGGCCCTGGAAACACGTTCACTTTGTCTTCAATCCTGCTTATTACCTCTGGAGGAATTTTGCTAAAAAATTGAAGCTCTGAACAAAGGACTGAGTGACCCATCCAAGCTGTGGATGTATTCCAGAGACTTGACTTAAGCCAGCAGTTTATTCCATCATTGCTACAAGCCTGATCCAAGAACTTTGCTATTACTGTATGTAACTGATTCCTTTAACCAATTTAAACTCTCACCTTTGTTTCTTTTTTATAAATAAATGTTTAGATTTTAGATACTAAGGGATTGGCATCAGCATGATTTTTGGGTAAGATCTAAGTTATATATTGACCTGGGTGTGTGACTGCTCCTTTGGGATCAGAAGAACCTACTATTTGATGAGACTGTTTGTAAATAACCACTCATCTCTGAATCTAGTGTTTTGGTGGTGATATAAGAACTGGAATGCCTGAGGAAACTGCCTTTATGTTTTCTTGTTAGGCAGTGTGGTGAAACAGGAATTTACTTTTGTGGCTAGTTTGGTATATCTTATAAAAGAATAGCCACCAGTTTGGGTTGTGTTTGCCCTATTTCTCAACAGTTCGTCCTGAATTTGGCATCCTCAGTTGTGACCCACTAAGGCATGGTTACAGGCTCTCTTCCACTTAGGTCACAATTGTTCACTGTATTATGTTTAGAGATGTGCAAGTTTTGAAATGCTCGCAAGTGACTGCCTCCCAAGGGTCGGGGGAAATACCTGCTTCTGACAGGTAGCCTGATCGGTTAATTATGCACATTTTGGATTGGTGTTCAGTATCTGAGTTAATTACTCAACAAAGATTGGCTGTCCCAGGTTTGTCAGCAAGAAGAATATTTTAATATGAACTTAGTGATCATGGAAGGTACTGTTACCTGTGGTTCTTTCAACCCAAAGCTCTTGGTAACTTTTACTCTGTGCAAGGTGGTGTCAGGAAATAAATCAGGGGAGACACGGCCATCCTCCCGAGAGATGGCTGGCACAAAGAGGACAACACAAGAGTGCTTTCACTTAAAGCTAAACTTTACTTAGTCTCAAGCACCTATACACACGTCTGCAACAGGTTAGTAAAACACCCCCAACCCTTGATAATTACCAAAGCTGAGTGTGGCTCTCGAGTGGCACAGCGGCAACCCGTCTGCTGGTGGGAAACACAAGATGGATCCAGAGAGAGTGTCCAGTCCTGAAGAGTCCCACTACCTCAAACTTTTCCCCCTTATTTATACATTAGTAATAGAATGACATGTCCCTTAAAGCAATCTTGTTAAGTAAGCAGTTTCAATGGTCAAGTGAGAGGTTCCTCCTGATTATCAATTAACCAGGTGTGGGTTTTTTCAGAGTTTGCAGCCTTGAGGCCCCAATAGACATTCCTGGGGCACATCCTGCTCTTCTAAGATGCATGTATCAGCAACTTCAACACAATTCTTATCAGGAAGGATGCAGGGTTGTCATAAATATAAAGGGAAGGATAAACACCTTTAAAATCCCTCCTGGCCAGAGGAAAACCCCTTTCACCTGTAAAGGGTTAAGAAGCTAGGATAACCTCGCTGGCACCTGACCAAAATGACAAGATACTTTCAAAGCTGGAGGGGGAAGAAACAAAGGCTCTCTGTCTGTGTGATGCTTTTGCTGGGAACAGAAAAGGAATGGAGTCTTAAACTTAGTAAGTAATCTAGCTCGATATGTGTTAGATTCTGTTTTGTTTAAATGGCTAATAAAATAAACTGTGCTGAATGGAATGTATATTCCTGTTTTTGTGTCTTTTTGTAACTTAAGGTTTTGCCTAGAGGGATTCTCTATGTTTTGAATCTGATTACCCTGTAAGGTATTTACCATCCTGATTTTACAGAGGTGATTCTTTTACTTTGTTCTTCAATTAAAATTCTTCTTTTAAGAACCTGATTGGTTTTTCATTATTCTTAAGATCCAAGGGTTTGGGTCTGTGTTCACTTATACAAATTGGTGAGAATTTTTATCAAGCCTTCCCCAGGAAAGGGGGTGTAGGGTTTGGGGAGGATTTTTGGGGGGAAGACGTTTCCAAGCGGGCTCTTTCCCTGTTATATATTTATTAGACACTTGGTGGTGGCAGCAATAAAGTCCAAGGGAAAAAGGTAAAATAGTTTCTACCTTGGGGAAGTTTTAACCTAAGCTGGTAAAAATAAGCTTAAGGGGTTTTCATGCAGGTCCCCACATCTGTACCCTAGAGTTCAGAGTGGGGAAGGAACCTTGACAAGGATCAATCTGCCCTCTCTGTGGCACCCAACTCCCCCCACCCCCGCCACCGCCTTGGTTAAGCTAAGCCTACTGAATTGGCTGCTTTTAGCAATAAGCCATAGTGGTTTCAGGCACTTTACTGGTTTGCCAAAGTCTCCCCGTACAGTACCAGACTGACAGCACTAGTGACTGAATTCATCTAATTACCCACAGCACAGGTACAGCACGGAATGCAGAGATGCAAGCTTCTTCTCCATGCTGCCTGCCAGTGTGCCTCAGGCTGATCCAGAGGGATGACATTTAAGGGTTAAAGAGGGTACTCTGGTTCCCACGCTCATTCAACCATTGGTTTATTTGAAGAGGATAAAAGTAAGGGAACAACTGGAAGCAATGTCTTTAGTGATATGGGTCCACTTGGAACTTGAGTGGGACCACCAGCTCACTTCAAACACAACATCAAACTGCTGGTGAATAGTAACACTCCTGGTGGATGGAACTGTGGCAAGTAATCTTTCTTCAGCTGTCCCAAATTATGATTAAAATGCATTTTGCAAAAGACAGTCTCATAGAACAAATGTTATCAGGCATAGAGTAATGCAGGCTCTTTGGAACCTTGGGATCAGAACTTTTTCATTTGTGGGGCTCCAATGCCGCTGTGAGTCAGAGGTACAACAGTAGGGGGCAGTACATTGGACAGTTGATTGCTGCAGGTGACTGGCTGGCGTCAATGAATTTGAACTGATTGGGCAAGAAGGAAGGTCAAATATCCACAAATTGTGGGAGGGGGAGAAGACATGCATTGATTATTGGAGAAGATGGAGAAAAGAGAGAATCCATCCACATATTTATAGAGAGAAGAAAGGACTAGGTTGAGAAGAAAGATCTGGCATTTTCATTGATCAGGACCTCATTTATTCTTACTACAGCATCACAGTTCTAAAATATTTTTTGATAAAACCCCTCTTGTAAGATTAGTATCAGTCTCAAAAACTATGAGAGAGCAAGCATGAGAAAGAAAATGGATTGAAAAATGAAAGACCAAAAGTGAAAAGAAAGACAATTTGTACTGCTAAGTGATGCAATAACACTAAATTAATTTGAGGATTTGGGGTATTGCAAATGAAAATCTTTTCTTCTTAAGGAAAATAGAGAGAAAGAATAGAGATATATCTGCCAATATAGATAAAGGCAAGTCATTTAGAAAGAACATCAAATACGTATGTCTGTATATGATTCACTACAAAGATTTAAAAGTCACCAAAGGTATCTGTGTCACACCAATTTATGAAGATTAAAGGAGAAGAAACAAACCCATGCTTTTTATTGCAAGTATGGAATCAGAACCCGTGGCAAAAAAGAAGGAGTAGCACTACAAGAAAATAATCTACTAATGGAAAAAAACCAAACTTGATTTTTATGTCCATAAAAATTCAAGGTGTGTTATTTGGCTCTGAAAATTCAAACATTAATGTTGATTGAAATAGTTATAGCATAATAGAAAACAAAGGAAAGAACTGGATAACTGGTCCAATTATTTGTTGGAAATAAGTTTTCTGAAAAAAACACTGCCTTTTTTTTCTGTTAAAAAACAAATCTTGATTTCCATTAATTATCTCTCAAAATGTCTGAACAGCTTATGGAACAAATTTCAGTGTGTATGTCATTCACAAACTGTTCATTTATTCATTATTCATGGTGTGCAATTCACCACTGACAGGTCAAATCAAACAAAGAAAACCACTTCTCTGGAGTGCTTTTGTGTGGGGGGGACAGGGGGGTGTGGCAACAAAATATTTCCCTGTCTGTGGTTTATGTCCCATTCCTTGTCAAATATGCTTCAGCCCTTCTTGAGAATTTTTTTTAAATGGGAAAAAATGAACAGAGTGAATACAAAAAAGGTAAGGTTTTTGTCCAAAACTTGGACAATGTCCTCAGTTCCTCTAGCTCTTTCCTCATCTTTGTCTTTTCAGAGGACAAGGAGATCTTTTTACACCCCATCCTTTTCTGAGGAGGCTTTGAAAGAACTCTGGATGTAGTCATGGTTACTTTGGAGACTATAACTCCCAGCCTGCCCTGCTGTCCTCATCCAGTGTGTGGAAACAAGCAAAATCAGCATCATCCCTCCTCAGTGAGAAGGAAGATGACAACTTTCATGTGGTCATCCCTCCTAAGATCTTCTGCACAACCAATGCAACATCAACTTGACAACTGAATGCCAATTGTTGGCCTTGCAGTATAAAAAGCAACTCAGGTGACAATCTCAAGAAAAATTATGCTCTTCAGTGCAAACAGCAAAACAAGCTCATACCTACGTGTATGCCAACACCGTGTAGAAGGCTTCTCTCCTGCAAAATATGATTACTTGACTAAGCAGCTACACGAACAGAAGATCGATGTCCTTGCACTACAAGGGACTCACTTATGGGATAACAAACAAAAACTGAAATGTCACATTCCAGGATACTATTTAGCAGCAAGCCACCACCACCCAAAACATGGCAATGTTAGTGAGAGAAGAGCTCTGGAACATCTGCTCCATGGTTTTAAACTCTTCAGTACCATACATGATTACAATAAGCATCAGTAATCTTATGATCATCAGCATCTATAAGCTACCAAAAGTTGTCTGCTACACCAGCTGTTCCAAATCACAGCCACAGTTCAATATGGATCAGACTTCAATGGCCATCATACATCCTGGGGTTATGATCGGGATAGGAATGGCCTGATTCAGAAAGTATCCAAAATAGGACACTGCAGAACACTGCACCTAGTGACAGTTATGCTCACCAACCACACATTTTGCATACATCTAATGGAACAAATGAGCAGAACTTTTCTATTGAACAATGGGCTTTCACAGGGATCCATCTTGGCACCATCATTCTAACATTTATATCAGTGACATGCCATCAACTCAGTCACAGAAACTTGGGTGAAAGTGCTCACTTGGGTAGCAAGTACGAGATCATCCACATATCCAAGTGGAATGCAACCTCACAGAAGATCTAAATAAAAAATGGGAGAAGTACAGCTGATTATGGTGACTCTGATCAAACCCTCAGAAACCATCTGTCTCCACATCCAGCACTCAATATGCAAAGAAATATGAATGTCACTTTTTTCTGTGACACCAAACTTAGGCACGAGGATTTTCTGAAATATCCAGGAGCGGTTTTGGATTGTAGCCTCATATACTGCCTCACATCTGCCAAGATAAAGCCTACGAACAATATAATCAACAAAGTAGCTGGGGCCAGTTGGGGAGCAGATGCTCACATCTTGTGTACAGCCACCTTGGCCCTCATCTTCTCAGTAGCTGAATGCTGTACACCAGCATGGGCAGATAGTATACATACAAAACTTGTTGACATGCAATTGAATACTGCTGTGACAATCACCACAGGAGTGCTAAAGTCAGCACTGACAGTCTGCCTCCATGTCCTCACATGTATTTTACCACCGTCCCTCTGAAGAGAAGCAGCAATAATAAGAGACTATGACTGTGTGATAATGAACCCAGACTTGGCTATCTCTGAAGGTCTCCAAAACCCCCTGAGATGCCACCTTAAGTCCAGGAACCCATTCTGGTTCGTGGTCAGAGCTTTTAAAACCTCAGAGCTGTCACCAAAAGGCAAGTGGCAGAGGCTGTGGGGAAAATAGGGGGTGGAAGATTAAGAATAGAGACCTGATTATCATTCTACAGATCAGCCATCTGGCTTCACCATGCCACGTCAGGATAACAGTGAACTTCATCAGAACCTCACATGGGCATTGCAATTACCTACTACACAAATGGAAAATGAAGGGCAGCCCAACGTATGAATGTGGAGAAGACATCCAAACTATGGAACATCTAATGAACCACTCCCCTCTAAGGTCCTTCTCCAGAGGGACAGCTTTGATTCATTCCAGGTCACCAAATGAACAAAACTGGACATCAGCCTTTCATGCTGCTTTTCAAGTTGCCAGACAAAAGAAGACTGGGTCCGGTGGTAAATTCCATCCCACACTGGGTTTGATATGATGCAGACATACGGCTGTTCATCATCACTGAATTGCAATCTCATTCACAAACTAACCCACTCAGCAGCTTCATATACTTGAACAGGAGAAGTAACAATATAGACCATTGTGGCACCTCACAGGGGAGAATCCAGAGGAACAATTGCATACGACTGTCTTCTGTCACCCATGTAATATAGACACTGCAGAACTATTCTCTCTACCCATGCAAGGCTTGCAACAAAATTAACAAAATCTCATGATTCATGTCAGTGTACTGGCAGATCTAAAAATATCAGCAAGGGCACTATCTTCATCCATTGCTACGAAGAGATGTAGTCATTGCAATTTGTGTGCCATACCTAAATCTAAACCAGATTGACCAGGGCCAAAGAAATTGAAAAGATGAGGTGCCTTACAGATTGACTTAAAGAACTACAGGCACCCTACATTCCATAGGGAATGAAGGCCATTGTCCTTTAGCAACAAGGACAGGCACTGGTCCATCTCACAGGACGTGCACTAGCATGGCCATAAACTCACTGAGCAATAATGGCTGCAATAAACAGAGAAGACTTAGATTTTTGTCCTTTATTGCAGTCCTCATTTATATTTGTTTTGTTTTTGAAATAACATTTATTTATACCATAATTCATTGTTTATTGAATCATGCTATTAATCCAACACAATATCCATTATCTATGGTTGCAGCCATTATGAAAGTTTTCAGCGCATCCCTCAGATCTGATGTTTAGATCTAAACTGCTCAGCATGTTTGGCAGAATGTGCACCACACAGCTATCTTTTTAGAATAAGTGTCCCTCTCTATTCCAGTTAATTGAAAACAATTCTCAATCGCCCTCCTGTGTTTAAAGAATCAGGGATTAAGATAGAGGTGGAAAAGTATCAGGGTTTTAAATACATATAAACAACATAGTTGTTTGAACAGTTGACAAATAAATTCAAGCTCCACAGGATACTCTTGTTTAGGATTTTCCCAATTAGGCATTTTATTTGATCTCTGGGTCTGGGTGAGCCACAATTCTCTAGAATTGAAGAGGAGATTAATGGACCAGATACAATGGCTAATTTATCTCCAGGGTTTAGTTCCTTGCTTGTCTTTGCTAGTTTAATACTAGCATATGCAAAGTCAGATAAATCAAAATGAGAATTAGGCTGAGAGCAGCCAATCTTTAGAGGGAGACTCCCAGATTATAATATGTTTCTTTCCTGCTCTAAATACAAACTTTACTGTAGAAAATTTTCAGGGAATGTGTGCAAGCCCAATGGTAAGAAAACAATTAAGAAAAGAGATGTTGCCATTCTACATGTTGGAGAGATGTGTGCATGAAATAATTTACAAAAGAAGCTAAAGATCAGATTTCCAATCAGGATTGGGAGATGTGGCCCCCGGAAAATATTTGAGAAAAAAAACTGATGCAATGTAGGGCACATATAAAGGAGAAAGCAGGTTTTTCTTAATGATAGCACTTGAATCTGAAATTAAGCACAGCAGGTAGGAAGATACTGCAGGGATTTTAAAAGGTATCACACATCTGTATGCTAACAAACTTTGTTAGCTGTAGCTGGGTGAGCCATGCAGTTTACATTCACAAGTGGAAATTATTTTATTTTATTTTATTTTTTTGCATATACACTTTTATGTAGACCCAAAATTTAGAACAAATAATTCTATTTAATAACATTTGTTTTTGTTTTGATCAAGAGTCTTTTTACACAGGCTGTATTTTACATAGGCTCTTTTCCAAGAGTCTGTGTTTTCACCTCTCTCTGTATATGATTTATATGCTGTGGACCAGATCTTCATCTGGTATAAATCTGTGTAGCTCCATAGAGTTGTGGTTATACAACAACGAGTGGTTGCCATGGTTAAAAAGTCAGAATTTTACCCATATTTACTGCAGATACTGCACTACTGTGTAGTACTTGTTTATATGAAGAACAGGAAATAATATGTCTTTCAAATAGCAATGGTGTGGTAACTGACTGAAAACAAATGGCCACATAATGCCCCTGGGATGTACTTAGTAAGGGTGCCCTGCATAGGCAGATCTTGCCCCTTTCATCGCACCCTTTCCAGGACTTCAGAGGTCCATGGAAAGTATTGATATCCATAAGCTGGTAGGTGGTTGGCTCTAGTTCATTGGGGGATGAATCCATGTTGAAAGGCAGTGGGATGCAGCAAGGCTAAAGGGGACGCATATCACCCCCCACACACACACACACACAAGCCCTGTGGTGTTTCCTGAGGCTTTGCAACCTTTTCCACAGGGTTTCTTTCAACTTGGTTAACACCCCCTTCAAACGGAGGTCTAGGTGGGAGTTGCGGCTAGTGAAGCCCTGGGAGTGCAGTTCCAGTGGAAAGGATCTAGCAGTCCCCCTCCCTTTCCAATAGTGTGTATCATTTGTTTTTATGTCAGAATTTAAAACTGATACACTGTGACCTATAGAAAAGCTTCCTTAGATCATTCTAAAATGTCTTGATTTATAGCTTCTCTTGTCCTCTGCACGAGTATACACAGCTTGTCTCAGGGTACTCATGCAGCAGACAGAGGAATGCAAAAATTAGAAACTATAAAACAAAATGTTAAAATTCACTGCAATGTTTCTAAAAACTTTTCCTGTGAAATATGCAGCATAAAAAAAATACATGGTGTGTATGTGAGAGAAGCTTGTTGGCACTTTTGGGAAGGTAGGCCTATCTCGTGGCTAAACCACTAATGAGATATGCAAGTCATATCAGTAAAACTTTTATGCCACGCCCCACTGTTACATACCTTCCTTACATACAAATGTTAAAACATCCTATATTTTTAAAAGCCAGTAATTGAAAGCAACAAAAGCAAAAAATGTGATGTATTTGCGAGTTTCACAGTGCATTTCAACAATTACATACTGTAAATCTTAAACATTCATTTGCATCATAGTTCTTTCTGACAAACACAATTATACCATTTTCTGGTGACTTTATGGACTCTTACTTTAGTTAGGTAAAAGGAGGTCTTTGTTTTAAGGGTTGCTACAGTGTAATTGTTAAAAATGCAATCTGGTAAACAGCAAATTAGATAATCTTTCTGATGTTTAATTAAATTCCATTTCTGTATAAGCTTGAAAGCTTGTCTCTCGCCAACAGAAGTTGGTGCAATAAAAGATTTTACCTCACCCACCTTGTCTCTTTGTTTGTTTTTTTTGGGGGGGGGGATTCTCAAAAATAATCATTTTTGAAAAAATGCAATTTGTGATTTGAAAACTTTTGATTTGAAAAATTTCAACCAGCTCTGTTTCTTGTAAATTCAAAATATAGTCAATTGCTGTTCCTGTAAATGGCCCTGATTCAGAAAAGCACTTAAGCATATGCTTAACTTTAAGCATGGTCTTATGTGTCATCGAAGTCTATGAAACTTAAGCATGTGTTTAAATATCTTGCGCCCCAAAGCAGCAAAGATGAGTAGCCCCACTGAAGTCAATGAGACTACTCATGTACTTAAAGTTGGGCACATGCTGGAGTGCTTTTAGAGAGTGAAATTTACACATTCACATGAGTAATCTTTCAACCTCTCAGCAGATGTAAGTCTTCGCCACCCTGAGTGATGGGTGTACAATCCAGGCCTTGGAGGATTTTTAAAGTTTTTACTGATACTATTTTTCATAGAAAGTCACTTAGATACCGATGGCCAATTTTTCTAAAGAGCTCAGATCATTAGAGGTGAGATCCTGGCACCAAGAAGTCCAATGGCAAAATTCCCATGGACTTCAATGGGTTACAATTTCAGTCTGGGTGCTGATCTCTTGACACTTTGGCCACCTATTTGGAGCCTGTATGAGAGCCGAGCTGTGTTGAAAACCTGATCCTTCATTGTCATACATTTCTCCTTTCTAACTATAAAATCTTCCATTATACCTATGATTGTCAAGTTCAATGTCACATGTCATACGGACATCCTATTTGTCTCAGGCACCACTTTTTAATCTTGTTTGTCAACACTGTTTGATGCCCAGAAAGATTTACTTGAACTGCAAATATTATCAGATACCTACTGTTCCTCTGCAGTACCTCAGGGGGGATTCTAAACTGGCCATCTTAGATCTCTGCACTTCAAAGAATTCCCCCTGAAACCTTGTTTACAGCAAAAGCAGAAAAACAAGGTCCCATTTCCCTTTTTTACTACCATTAACCACATTAAAGCACTCCACTAACTAATTCCTCTCCAACATACACACAAACACCACTGCCAGCTAAAATGGGTCAATTGCTTACATTTTAGCATGGTAATTTAACACCACAAACCTGATGCAAAGAGAGACAAGAATGTTTTAGTCATTTCTGTCTCCACCTCACTCACCTCTGTCTTTGCCAGAGCTTTGTGGCAAGATGCAGAGACAAATTCATCACGCACAGGGTTCAATAAATTAGGGCTATTGGGTGCTCTCTCTTACCCTAATGTCTCACAATGCCAGCTGCAAGTGCAGCTCCATACATATAAGTCAGAGGTTTATTAGTCACATCACTCCCCTGGAGTGTGTATTGTGTCTGGATGACTGCAGTTTTGAATTCATGAGTGACCTTCACTCTAACAAAGTATTCAATGAGAGAAAAGAGAAAAAAGTTTAACTTTCTAGTGGGAATAATTTTATGGAAGCTGTATTTTAAGATAAAAATATTCAGGAGCAGTATAGCCTTTGTAGGGAACAAAGAGTTGGAGATTCCAGTGTTTTTTCTGTGCTGTGCAGACATTTACTGCAATACAAAAGGCTCAGTGTATCTGAGTTGCCTACCATTAGCTTGGATCAAGGTTGCATAAGCTGCATTCTCCTCAATAATATACAGTTCAGATGTGGTTTCATTTCAGTGGCATATGAAGAAGAGTGATCCCAATAGGTTCAATTTTTTTAAACAGAAGGCCCATTTGCACATGCTAAAAGCTACATACAGTTATTGCATTTGTGTGTGATTTTGGTATGTGTGGTCCAACAGCCAATTAGGGTTGTAACTAGCCATTAGCATGAGAAAAAGACATGATTTGCCACCCAGCTGTGATTCCTGGGCCTCATCCTCCTTTTATGCTAGTGCAAACCAGAAATAACTCAATTGAAACAAATGGCATTATATCAGTGCATGCAAATATAGGCATTTTAAAAAGTGGCCCTCAATGACTTGGAATTCTATAGAACAGACTTAAAGATAGTACAGCGGTATTGTTGTATCCTTGGGAGCAGGAGTTTTAGGAAGAAATCACTTGAGACGCAGAGAGCTGTAAACCTTGAAAAGAAGCCATTTATTGACACACACTGAACTAACCAGCAACCAGACAAAAAAGTATGGGCCATCCCCTAATAGATTCATAGATACTAAGGTCCGATGGGACCATTATGATCATCTAGTCTGACCTCCTGCACAACACAGGCTACAGAATCTCACCCACCCACTCCTGCGAAAAACCTCACCTATGTCTGAGCTATTGAAGTCCTCAAATCGTGGTTTAAAGCCTTCAAGGAGCAGAGAATCCTCTAGCAAGTGAACCATGCCCCATGCTACAGAGGAAGGCGAAAAACCTCCAGGGCCTCTTCCAATCTGCCCTGGAGGAAAATTCCTTCCCAACCCCAAATATGGCGATCAGCTAACCCCTGAGCATATGGGCAAGATTCACCAGCTGGATACTACAGCTCAACTGGCATTTTGGGGTGTATAAGTAGGGGCATTGCCAGCAGATCGAGGGACGTGATTGTTCCCCTCTACTCGACACTGTTGCGGCCTCATCTGGAGTACTGTGTCCAGTTTTGGGCCCCACACTACAAGAAGGATGTGGAAAAATTGGAGAAAGTCCAGCGAAGGGCAACAAAAATGATTAGGGGTCTGGAACACATGACTTATGAGGAGAGGCTGCGGGAACTGGGATTGTTTAGTCTACGGAAGAGAAGAATGATGGGGGATTTGATAGCTGCTTTTAACTACCTGAAAGGTGGATCCAAAGAGGATGGATCTAGATTATTCTCAGTGATAGCAGATGACAGGACAAGGAGTAATGGTCTCAAGTTGCAGTGGGGGAGATATAGGTTGGATATTAGGAAAAACTTTTTCACTAGGAGGGTGGTGAAACACTGGAATGCGTTACCTAGGGAGGTGGTGGAATCCCCTTCCTTAGAAGTTTTTAAGGTCAGGCTTGACAAAACCCTGGCTGGGATGATTTAGTTGGGGATTGGTCCTGCTCTGGGCAGGGGGTTGGACTAGATGACCTCCAGAGGTCCCTTCCAACTTTGATATTCTATGATTCTATGATACCGAAAATTCTTTCCTGGATAACTCAGATCCCACCCCATCTAACATTCCATCACAGGCCATTAGGCCTATTTACCATGAATATTTAAAGATCAATTAATTACCAAAACCATGTTATCCCATCATACCGTCTCCTCCATAAACTTATCGAGTTTAATCTTAAAGCCAGATAGATCTTTTGCCCCCACTGCTTCCCTTGGAAGGCTATTCCAAAACTTCACTCCTCTGATGGTTAGAAACCTTCGTCTAATTTCAAGTCTAAACTTCCCAATGACCAGTTTATATCCATTTGTTCTTATGTCCACATTGGTACTGAGCTTATATAATTCCTCTCCCTCTCCACTATTTATCCCTCTGATATATTTATAGAGAGCAATCATATCTGCTCTCAACCTTCTTTTAGTTAGGCTAAACAAGCCAAGCTCCTTGAGTTTCATAAGATAAGTTTTCCATTCCTCGGATCATCCTAGTTGCCCTTCTCTGTACCTGTTCCAGTTTGAATTCATCCTTCTTAAACATGGGAAACCAGAACTGCACACAGTATTCCAGGTGAGGTCTCAGCAGTGCCTTGTATAATGGTACTAACACCTCCTTATCCCTACTGGAAATACCTCTCCTGATGCATCCCAAGACCGCATTAGCCTTTTTCACAGCCATATCACATTGGCAACTCATAGTCATCCTATGATCAACCAATACTCCAAGGTCCTTCTCCTCCTCCATTACTTCTAATTGATGCGTCCCCAGCTTATAACTAAAATTCTTGTTATTAATCTCTAAATGCATGACCTTACACTTCTCACTATTAAATTTCATCCTATTACTATTACTCCAGTTTACAAGGTCATCCAGATCCTCCTGTATGATATCCCGGTCCTTCTCTAAATTGGCAATACCTCCCAGCTTTGTATCATCCGCAAACTTTATTAGCACACTCCCACTTTTTGTGCCGAGGTCAGTAATAAAAAGATTAAATAAGATTGGTCTCAAAACTGATCCTTGAGGAACTCCACTGGTAACCTCCCCCCAGCCTGACAGTTCACCTTTCAGTAGGACCTGTTGTAGTCTAACTCAGCTGCCATAGCAACAACAAGATTCTATTACTACAACAACCAAATATACAACACATTCCTCACCCTTTAATGAGAGCATCCCTTAAATAAAACAACCACTAAACTAGAGAAGGAGGGTAGTCTGCCTCCGTTCCTGGCTAAATCCTGGGGATTATTTTGCCCTGTAACTGTGGGCTCACCCTAGCTAAAGATCCAGCTTTCTGTCTCTAGGCGGATTATGGCGGACTTCTGGTGTTTGTGCACCCGAAAGTGTCTTGGGCGCAGGCTGACAATGGGCTCAGTAGTGCGAACAGGTGAGGATGTGGTATTAGCTCGTTCAGGGAAGGGGCGTATCTCCACCACAGGCAGTAATGGAGGGGGAAAGTCAGGAACAGGTGACTTTTGATTCGGTCCAGAAGTGGTGAAGTCAGGCAATTCAACTGAAGGTGTCCTGGGAACTGGCATGACCTGGCAAACAGCTGATCTACATGTCACCACCAGGTGAGATCCTCGGCAGTCCGGACAATGTAGGAAACAGGGCCGGTTTGAGCTATGACAGTGGCAGGGACACATTTAGCTCCAAAAGCATAATTCAGAACCAAAACCAGCTGTCCCAGGCTAAATGTTTGGTCTTTTGCTCTGGGTGCATGCCTGATAACTTGATCTTGTTGCTGACTTTGCACAATTTGTCAGGGTTCAGAAGATTTCAGCAGATCAAAGCAAGTGTGCAGCTGTTGTCCCATCATTAGAAAGGCTGGGGATGCCTTGGTTGTAGCATGAGGTGTGTTTCTGTAGGATAGTAAGAAGGTGTCCAGGCACTTTTGAATGGATAATTGTCCCCTTGCCAATTTCAAAGCTTGTTTCATTGTCTGCACAAATCTTTCAGCTAATCCACTGGTGGATGGATGATAGGGTGCTGAAGGTATGTGGTGCATTCCATTTGCCTTCATAAAATTTCCAAACTCCTGAGAGACGATCTGCGGTCTGTTATGACTCACAAGTTGTTCTGGCAGACCAACACAACTGAAGAGTTTTTGGATAGTACTCTCTGCAATAGTGGACTGCACTATAAAGACATCTGGCCATTCAGAATGGGCATTTACCACCACCAAGAACATGCTTCCTTCTAGTGGCCAGCGAAGTCAACATGAATACACTGCCACGGATTTTCAGGCCAGTCCCAGGGGTGTAGGGGTGCCCACTGGGGTGCATTCTTCACACCCTGATGTGACATACAAGCTCTTGACTTCTTTTCACTAGCACTGTCCAATCCCGGCCACTTCATGCAATTTCCTTCATGCGCACTATTCCACAGTGACCGGAATGTAGCTATTCTAACATCCGTGATCTCAGTGGTGGTGGGATAATGACATGTCTTTCAACAAATGGAATGGACCAATAACTCAGTTTTCCTGGACGTGTAGGTAACAAGGTCGGGTGAGACCAGAGAGGTTCGTCAAGATGTTCCATACATCACCAGGTCCATAACTTGGGACAATACTGCGTCAACGTGAGTTGCCTTCTTTACCTGACTAGAAGTGATGGGTGTGTTCTCTACCTGTTCAAAGTAAAAGATTTCCTTCTGGGAAATCTCAGCATTTGACTGGCAAAGGCAGCCTTGTGAGACCATCTGCATTGCCATGCAGAGTGGATTTCTGATACTGGATTTCATGTGTGTGTGCGGAAAGCAACAATGCACATGGTTGCATAAGACTAGCAGCTAAAGGGTGAATGCCCGTGCATGGTCCAAAAATTTAAGTCAAAGGTCGATGGTCTGTGAGAAGTGTAAACTTCCATTCAAACAGGTACTGATGAAACTTCTGAAGTCCGAAAAAGATTCCCAATGCCTCACTTTTGATTTGGGCATAGTTAGTTTCTGCTTTGCTTAGGGTGCGTGAAGCAAAAGCAATAGGTCTCTCTTCTCCCAAGGCATAGTGTGTGACATGACTGCTCCCACTCCATAAAGGGAGGCATTGCAGGCCAACTGTAGAGGTAAGGATGGATCAAAGTGCATCAGAACTCCCGAATTTAGCAATGCACCCTTAGCTTTGTTAAATGCAACATCGCAGGCTTCAGTCAACTTCCAAGCCTTGTTCTGCCCCAGGAGTTCGTGAAGTGGTTTTAACAGTGTGGCTAACTGCGAGATGAACTTTCCATAACAGTTCAATAGTTCTAGAAATGAGAGAAGCTGGCTAACATTTTGAGGAGGTGGAGCCTCCACAATAGCCTTAACTTTTGCAGGGGCCTTACAAAGACCCGTAGCATCAACGATGAGTCACAAATATTCAGAGGGCTGGAAGAATTCATACTTGTCTTTGTGGACTTCTCGGCCATACTCTTCCAGTCTTTGTAGGGTAGCCTCTAAATTCTTTAGGTGATCCTCCTCATTTGTTCCAGTGACCAGGATGTCATTCAGATAGCACTGGACTCCTGGCAAGCCACACAAAATCTGATCCATAGCCCTCGGGAACAAGACAGAAGCAAACATTATTCCAAAGGGTAGGCGACAGTCTTGATAAAGCCCTTTGTGTCACAATAGTCAACAGATCTTGGGACATTTCATCAACGTGCATCTGTAAATATGCTTGACTCAGATCAATCTTACTGAACTTTTGTCCCCCTAGCCAGGCCTGCAAAGAGATCATAGATGCGGGGAAGCAGATATTGCTCTGCAGACAACACCAGGTTGACAGTAACTTTAAAAGCTACACAAATCCAGAGGGAGCCATCTTTCTTCACTATTGGAATGACTGGAGTTGCCCATGGGCTATGGGTAACTGGTATTAGGACTCCGTTTGTGACCAGGCGCTCCAGGTCCACTTCAACCTTTGGCCTGAGGGCATATGGCACAGTTCTAGCTTTCAGATATTTTGGCTGACTGCCAGGTTTAATGTTCAATGTCACAGTGATTCCCTTCATACTTCCCAGATCCTCTCCAAAAACAGCAGCATGTTGCCTTAATACAGCGGTCAGACTGGTTTCATCTTCAGTCATTCAGGGAACTTCTGCCCAGTTCAGCTGAATCTTCCTCAGCCAAGACCTACCAATTAAGGCTGGGTAATTGCCTTTCACCACAAACAGTGGCAATTTAGCAGCCTGTCCTCTGAGCTCCACCTTAACATCAGTAGTGCCCAACATGGGCACAGCTTCTCTCGTGTACGTCTTCAGAACAGTTTTCATTGCCTTAAGCAGAAGATGCTGTAGCTTTTCTTTATACACAGCCCCTGTGACCTGCAACATGGCTGCACCAGTGTCCAGCTCCATGTATACAGGTTTGCTGTCCAACAACAGGGTTACCCAGTATTCATGTGAGGACACTGCCAAAGACAAAACGTGGAGTGGCACTTCTTCTGAAGAGGTGTCACCTTGATCATCCTGGGTCTGCTCTAGGGTATGCAGATTTTCCTTTTTGGTCCACCAGACCACAGGCCTCTTTCTTTTGTTTACAGGCACACTCAATGTGTCCCTTTTTGCCACAGTGTCGACACACCAGGTCCTTACACCAGCATTCTAATGCCTGGTGACCCGGCTTACCACAGCGGTAATATTCTTGACTCCCCACAGTTTTGTGGGTAGGTTCTTGTGACACCTTATGCACCCTAGGGGATGCACCAATGTATTGCCCCTCCTTTGTAGCCAATTCCATGGAGACTGGAATATCAATGGCCTTCTGTAAAATAAGCTGAGACTCTGTCAATAGGTGCTTCCGTATAGCTTCACTTTGCATGCCACACACTAACCTGTTACGTAGGGTGTCATTTAACATCTCCTTAAATTCACAGTGTTCCACAAGCTTTTTCAAAGTTGCTACAAATTGTACAACTGTTTAGTCTTCTTTCTGGTCTCTTTTGTGGAACCTATATCTTTCAGCAGTTACCAGTGGTTTTGGAGAAAAATAAAGCTCAAACGCTCAGTATATGCATGCCATTGCACTGTAATCTCCTCAAAAGGTTCCAGTGGCCCCGTAAGTGTAGCCATGTTTTAGTTTCAGTTTGCACTGTCAGTGCAAACAAGCCAGTTCTCACCCCCTTCCGACAGCAAAAAGGTTTGATTTATTTTAACCGTGAATTCAGCTTCTTCTGTTGCTGGGGAAGCTCAGGAATCCCACCCTCATCGCCACATTGTTGTATCCTTGGGGGCAGCAGTTTTAGAAAGAAATCATTTGAGATGCAGAAAGCTGTAAACCTTGAAAAGCAGCCATTTATTGCCACACACTGAACTAACCAGCCAAAACTGTCTAGGCTATCCCCTAATAATCTAACTCAGTTGCCATAGCAACAAGATTCTATTACTACGACAACCAAATACACAACAGGTATCACTACAGTTACAATGATTAACAATTAATAGCCATAATTCATCAGTGTTTTTACCTGGTAACAAACATAATTAGCAAAAGATCATTTGTGATTTTACAATTGTGTAATGGCAAATTCTAGCATGAGAACATAAGTGCTTTCAATGCTACGATGCCCACTTAGACATATAGACTAGGCCCGTCTCAGACAGGATCAGACTTTTCTTTCCAATGATATCTCCAGATTACTTTGATGAGAGGCTTACTATATGTGGATGTGTTTTGAACCACTGCTTAGTTTTGGAATAAAAAAAATAAAGGCAACTTTAAGAGCTAGATAGTGTTATTCACACATGTCCCTCTTCAAGTGGTGATGTGTGGAGCTGCATTGCCCCTGGGGGACCCCCAGAATAGATTGTGCTTCCTGGTGTGCAAGTGGGGTAGCCATTTCACTTCTTTTAATAGGATACTGAAAGTTGTTCTTCTCGGTGTCTCAGACCTAATCTGCAGCCAGGTATAGAAGGGGTGCCGTGCTACATATTCTTCCCATAGCCTTCTGGGCAACTTGCTCACCAAAGAGGGAAGAAGAGAATGAAGAGTATAGTTCAATATCTTCCTGAAGGAGTGAATGACTGCACTCGTCATTCAGAATGCTGTGCCCTTATTATAAAGGATTGTGTCACCATTTCCATTATTCAGCTCTGTTTTCAGGGCTTTGAACTAGCCATAAAAATGGTTTTAATGATTGGCATGTATAATCATAATGTGTACAAATGTTTTTTGTAAAATCCAAGTGTTTCTGTTTGAGTCATAGGGATGCCAACTAGAACTTTAGCTCTGTACGATTATTTTTTAAACAGCTTTGCAAATGAATTTTTCCATATGTTTCTGTTGTCAGCAAATTATTTTCCCTAATTTGAAGGGGAAATATAACTTTAATGAACCAGCTTGCTTTAAATAGTATATTATTTATTCATAAGCTTGGTAAATAATGATCCAACATTTTTGTAAAGGTTGTTAGGTTACAGATTTTTTTTCAGCATTTAGCAGCTTTGTCATTATACACCAGACATTGTACTCGATCCAACTCCTGTTCAAGTCTATGGGATTTTTTTTCAGTTTCAGTGATAGATCATGATAATCTTCAATGATTAGCATGCTCAAAGGCAGCATTTCCCAAAAATGTGTGGCCTGTCCTCTTGGGGCAAATGTGAAGGACTCCACAGAGAGTTTGGAGGAAAAAAATGGAGCTCTCTGAGCTTTCATTTTAAGTACTTTAAAAAAGTAAGGTAATGTCTGCAATGAGAGATGGTAGATAGATCAACGGAAGAATTCTTTTGTCAACTTAGTACTGTCTACAGTTGTACTTTGGTCGACCTAACTACAATTTCTCACTTCAGTGGTGCTTTAAACCTGGGTTAGCTGAACTGTCCTGGCATATAGGCTTAAAGCTGGTAGCCCATCCACCTTGCAGTACAGCTGAGCAAATAAGTGAATTGAAGAGTCTGAGAAAGTTAATTTGGGGTCAAATGAAATATTTCACTCGGACAAAATCAAAGTATTTCATTTAGATTTCAACCATTTTTAAATGTGCTGAGATTTTAAAACAAAATTAAAAGAAATGTTCAAAGTCTTTTCAAAGCAAAAAAAAAATTAAAGTGTTTCATTAAAAAAAGTTTAGATTTTTTTTCCCCCAAAAACAAACAATTCGGCCTAACAATCCTCCAGCGCCTTCCCACAATGCTGCCTCCTCCCTCTGCCCAGAAGGATAGACAGGTTCTTCCACAATTCACCATGAAAGAATTATAGATCAGCTCTACTTGCTGGGGCACAAAGAACCAGAAGTCCTAGTGTTGCATATGGGGGTGAGTGCAGACACAGTAACTCCAGTAGGGCTTTGTAGTAGGTGCGCCTGATTTCCCCCCCCCCCCCACCCCCCACACACATACGGTGAGCAAAGAACTAATTTGGGTGTGCAGGCTAGATGGTGTAAAAATTGAAATGAGCAGGCCTTTATCACCACATGAAGGGGAGCTTAGCTTTCAAAAGTTAGGAAACACTGTCCTATGGGACAAATTCAAAGTCCTGCTCCAGTGTGCTGAGTTCTGAGCAGTTGGAGAGAAAGTTCATTAGAGACCGAAATTAATCAAAACCTTCTTTCAGTTCTATTACTTCTAGGATTTTGTTCAACTAAACTACACACACATTAGCAAAGTCTCTAACCACATTGCCTTCATGCAGTTTAACAGTCAGTAAACTCCAAACATATCAAACAGCATAGCTGTTATATCTCCAGAGCAACCTATCTTTGCTGCTGGCATCTGTGCCCTCTTTCTTTCATGAGGATAGTCAAGCCCCTTCATAAGATTCTGAAACTAATTAGGTCTAGTTGTGGTTGCCCTGACACTGAATCTATTTCAGCCCTATCTGCCCCATGCCTGTTCCCACCAAATTTAGCTGCACCCTTGTCCAGGGAAACCACACCACTTCCTCTGACAGCAGCCTCTGCAGTGTGGAGATGGGGACATAGATTTGCCCCATGGAATGAAAATTAAAAAAGATGGACCAGGCTACTGTGCACACAAATACAAATAAAAGGACACAAACACTTTGCAACAGATAGTGCACAAAACCTAAATAAAAGCAGGAGTGGGCGGGGCCCTGAAGCACAATAATTTTGGCTGTGGTACATTATCATTGCTGAACAAAGGTAACTGAGGATGCTCCTGCAGTAGTTTCAGATAAATATCCTGGAAGTCTCACTGAGGGCATTGGAAGGGAAAAGCATTATCACAACATCAGGGTGGATTAAATGAATACACTCACTTTTCAAAATTTTGGAAGATTATTTTATCAATGTATTCAATTTGTGCCATTTTTATGGTGCTGTGTTTTTAATTAGAATAATTGTCTATCACCCATCTTTCTAGCACAGGTTTTGTTTTAACCCTGCTTGTCTTGAATCCTTTCCCATGGCTCAACATAGCTTTTGGAAGGTACTGTATATTATGACTCAGCCTTACAGAGTGTCCTTGCACTGCAAGTACTTCACCCAAAATACTGTTCCTGCAATGAAGCAGAAATTCAGCCTTGATTAGTTCTATGGTGTTGGCAGTGACCAGTCTGGTGGTCTGCCAAAGAAGAGCCAGAGCAGGCAAGCCATGTTATCAACCCAAGAGTGAGGAGTGGCAAAGTCCCAGAGCCTGATCTGTTATTCTTTCCAAGAGGTGCTTCTTTCTCACCCATCCCCTTGCCATTACTTCCTCTTTCCATCGTCCAGAGGAAGGGAAGAAGTAAATGATCTTTTATCAGTAGCACATGAAGATGCTAGGCAAAGAATCAGTATTACACCTTACTGGATGGAGGGAGCTGTTATGTATTATGGATGTCATTAAGAAAACTCTGGGGAGCAGGAGACAGACAAGCAAAAGACAGAGAGAGCAGGAATAAATATGTCAACAGTAATATGAAGGCATCTTGTAACATTGAGATGTAATTATATAAACCAAACACACTGTGCAATCAAATATTCACCAAAATAAATAACTACTTGACTTTATAACTTTATGATAAAAAAATCAGAAATATTCTAAAGGGATACAGCTTAGCGTTGTGTGCAGTTCCTTGCTTGTAGGAACAATTATGTGTTGCAACAACCCAGCCTAGTGAACGCTTCTCTCATCTTTTAAAATAGTCCTGGTTAAATTAGGTTACTTTAGTTCACCTAAAATGATAGTAGAGAAGATGAGACAACCATCCCAAGTCAATGCAAAATAAGAAATGTTAGTACTTCTGTGATTTATTCTTGAACATATTGTTAGAAAAATGCTCTTGTAGATACCATGGTCACTCAGAAAATTGCCAGTTGCCTTAGATAACACAAATACCAAGTTTATTTATTTAGTCATTTCTTAGTAGTTATTTATTTCAGTTATTTCTGTGTCGTAAGTATAAGGAAGCCTGCAAATACTGCAATATCTATTTACTATAGCAAAATTAGCAAGTTTTCAAGCATGACTATTGTGTACATGTACATGAATCTTATATACTCTTCTACAAAAGATGAAGAGAAAATAGCAGTAAAATAAGACATTTTTTTTTACTGGAGAAGGAAGTATCATAGAAATTAGGAATGGATAGACCTATACATTGGAGCAATTCTTCTTGCTCCTGCAGAATTTTTCCTTACAATATATTCTCCACTGTTTTGTCCTATGGAGTGGAACTTATTTTAAAAAAGTGATCTTAAGGTTTGATTAAAATGTATGATCCTGTTCCCATGTGTCACAGGGTCCACTCACCGCTAGGACACCTCCTCCTGGTCACTTTGGGGATTAGCTCCTCTCCAGGTGCAGTGCTCTCCTCTGGCAGTCTATCCACCCCTCTCTGCAACTCCATGTGCTCCTTCTTCAAGACTTGGCCCTCTGTCCAGATCATTATGTGCATGTCTCCCTTCCAGGGTTTGCCAGCCTGATCTCTCTCCTCCCAGAGAGAACCTTTGGACTACCCTCTATTATCCCAAACAAACCTCCCGTCTCCCAAACAGAGACTGCGGACTCCTTCCCTGCAGCCCCTAACTGCTTTCAGCTTCTGGCCTTTATTGAGGCCCCTCCTGTTCCCATCCAACTAAACCTCACCTAATTAATCCCTACTCTCTGGCTCCTCCTCCAGGTGCAACCTGGTCAGTTAATTGGCCCCCCAGCCACCTTAACCCCTTCAAGTCTTGTGTGGAGTGGACACTCATCACGATGAGTGAATTTTTAAGATATAAATATCTCCTGTGATTATTCTAACAGTACCATTTTGTTTTCATGCAAGCTTTGCTAGCAATCCTATAACATGATGCTCCAGTGGGACTTTTTAATGGTTGACCAGGGGTTCTGAAACCATTTGGAGTTAAGTCAACTACAAAAATATCAGGATAGCTATGATATCAATCATTCATTGGTTACATGATTTTAATTAATCAATTACCCATACCATGTTTTTATTAATTTGTTGAATTTTGGCATTGTTTAGCTAAATTCTGAATTAGAATTCTTATACATTTATAAATATGATTAATAAAAATAAAATTAAAGTTAAATAAGAAATTACACAAAACAAATTAAAGATGTACAAAGTTTCCGAGTTAATTTAACATATATAATGTCAAAACTCATAAGCAATTCACTAAAATCAATCAAATCTGAATAAATAAAAGTCATTTCATGCATTGGCACATTTATTCACCACTACTATGGGTAGGTCATTTTGGTACCCTTATGGAATTAGGATGCCATTATTCAGATCCTTATCAATTTGCCAGTGAAATTTTATATCTAAATTAAAAAGTTATGGGACTGCCAGTGACATTTCAACCAAGAATAATAGTAAAGTTGGAAATCTGAAACTGTAAACACTGTCTTAACAACTCAGATCTATTTAGTTCCAAATTATCTTCCCAGACAATGATAATTCACAGCCAAACACCCCCTCTTTCTTAGACATACACTCAGAAGTATGCATTCAAGAATAGATTTTGGATACCAGTGGACATCCATGTAAAGACTATCCAAAATTGCAGGCACCATACTTGGGGGAGCACAGGGCTAATACCAAGATGTTTCCCATAGGGAACATGATGCCCCTGCGAGGGGAAAGAAAGAAAGTGGCATTAGTCCATGGTTCCTTCCCAGAACACTCAACCAGCTGCACAGGGTGAGTACTGCTATAGATCTTTAAGAGGTGTAACTGTTTGTTTCCCCATCAAGCAGGTGGCTCCCTGTGGCAGGGTGATGCTGGCCCCAAGGATGCAAACTGAAATCAGGGAAATTATATGAACATAAAATTGATCTAATAGGGAGGAGAATTGGATCCTTGAAATTTACAGCATGTGTTATTGTATAGTTTGTCCACATTTTCATGATTTTATAATCAGCCCATTATACACCACTGTAGACACTTGAATAATCTGTTCCCCAACAGCATTACCTTCTTTCATTCTTAGTACAACACTAACAATGAACCATAATATAAATCTTTGACTCTTGTATCTGTACCTGCTCATTCTTTTCTTATGGCACAATTGGGACTCTGGCTATGTGCCTGCACAGGGGAAGAAAAGGACATAAGACACCCCTTTCCTTCCCTGTGCAAGCTACAGATATCTCCAGTAGTAGTGCAGGGAGTAGAATAGTCTATGCTGACCCACTGCATGGGTGAGAATTGGGTGAAACTTTGGCTTTGCCTGATTCCTCTACCTACGTACAACTAGCACAGCGGGAAATAATCTGATCCAGGTATAGATCTGGCACAAATTACTTCCCCCCTGGAGCAAGGGGAACCATGAGTCTGGGACCAGATTGTGACTGTGCTAGAATCTGGTCCCTGGTTTACTCTCAGAGCAGCATAACTATCTGTTGCTGCTCACTTGGGGCAAAGTCACAATCGAGCCCATAGTTATGAAGTTAAGTCATGTTATCTATACTTCTGAGCTGTGTGTCTATACACTTCAATCAAGCAATTAACAAGACATGTCATTCAGTTTTTATGGCACTTGTTGGTTGGATTTACCATGAAGATTCACACTTCACATTGGCTTTTTAACTCATCAGTTAAATGTTTTGCCCAGTCTCTGATATAATATATAATTTTCATTGTGTTAAGTGTGCTCATTAACCAACATTTCATATTTAAAATAAAAACACATCATCCTGACACTTTGTGCTTATGGTGTCCTAAGAATGAAACTCCCTCTTAAGATAACCCTTATCATTTGTGAAGGTCTGTGTCTAGACTGCTTTAAATACTCTTGATTATCCATATAGTTTCTCAGACTTTAATAATTTATTGTCTTTTTATAAGTTTGATTTCTTATCAAAAGTCTTTTAATAAGGTAATGATAACATGCAATAGCATTAAACCATCATTCTACAAGTTAATGTTAAATCAGATCCCATGAAGGTAAAAGGAGCTCCTCATTCTCAAATGCCTCAGAAGCTTATGGTTAGCAGACTAGTTGTCAGCCTGGAAACTTATCTTCTGTGCAAGCTAGAAAATAGCTTCTCTATGCTGCATCAGAAGGGTTCATTCCCCATATTTCATTAACATTAAAATCCATATTTTATGGATGTTGTTATCCCATGACCATAACCATGATCACATTATGAAACATTTTTGTTCTCAGATATCTTTGATGATGGTTTCTACCTGAAGTTCTCACAAACAACAAGCTGCACATGTAAGGGTTAACATCTTGACCTAACCAGTTCATCAATGCTCTCGAATGAGAAGGGGTCTCTTTGACCATTTTGCTGCTAAAAGAAGCAGCTAATCTTTAATGAAACAGAGTGACATTTTACCAATCTCAATAACACCTGGTAAGTGCCTCCTGTTGACAGTAGTACTGTGTTTTAATGAACAAATAAATGGCTTATTTACCATTCTTGGCAAGAAACCCCAGCTACTGAGGCAAAGCACCAGCTCTCCCAGTGTTACTTGGGCTAATTGACTCTTTGGATGAAGTTAAATCACACTGTCCCCTGTGGGATGTATGTTTGCCAGTAATCAATAGCTCAACAAGATCCACATGGCAGGTAATTAAGTGGAAAGTAATTAATACCCATCAAATGTTTTATTAACTGCCATTCCTTCACTCAAAAGTCCCACTGTACTGTAAATAAGGTTGTGAAGAAAAGAATAAAAACTGGGTGCATTTGGTAACAAGCTAAATATACTTGTTAAATTCCTGACTGGTTTGTCTAGCATGCAAGCATGGCATCATCCCACAAAGGATTATATGAGAACAGAGGAACGGCCATTCTGAATCAGACCAGTGGTCCCTCTAGTCTATCCTGTGTCCAACACTGGATAGAATAATACACTTCAAAGGATGCAACAACCCCCCTAAATGTGTAATAATGCAATAACAACTAAGAGGCAAATTTCTTCCTAATCCCCAGCAGTTAGCGATTGCCTTATTGCCTGAAGCATATAGAATTTTATCCAAATAGCGAAACTGTGGACACATTTTTTTTCATACAAATGTCTAATCTGCTATTAAACCTTACTGAACTCTAAGGCCCAATAATATCTCGAGGCAGAGAGTTACAGGGGTGAAATATGCATTTTGTAAATAAAGGATATTTCCTTTTATCAATTGTAAATATTATCCTTATAATTTAAGTGTATATGCCTGGGTCTTGTATTATAAGAAGGCGTGATACTCTATACTTCTCATTATTTTATTTATTTCTATTATGCCACCTTATTCTTCTGCTCGCTAAAATACACACTTTTAATATTTTTTAAATCTTTCCTCATATAGGAATCTTTCCATGTCTCTGATCATTTTGATTGCACTTCTTTGGACCTTTTCTATTTCTGTTATGTCTTTCTTGGGATTGAATGACTAAAACAATATTCCATATGAGGGTGTATTACTGATGCATATAATGGCATGATTATGTTTTTAGTAATATGTTCTGTTCATTTGTTAATACAAACTAACATCTTGTTCGCTTTTTTCAACACTGCAGCATACTGAATGGATATTGAGCTGTCCACAACGATAGCTAGATCTATTTCCTGAGTGGTTACAGTTAATCTAGAATTTATCAGTAGGTCTGAGTAGTACAGATTGCTCTTTCTAATATACATTACCTTCTACACTGAATTTCATCAGCCCTCTTGATGTGAATTTTATCTGTGCAATGATGTGGTAGAAGCTTATAAAATAACATATGGTCAAGAGTGAGTTTCTTTTACAAGAATAAGGGGATTCTAATGAAATTAAAAGGCAACAAGTGATTAATGGAATGGACTGAGACTCTGTGTATCTGGCTCCAGTTCTTGACTGCTGCAGATTTCTTGGGTGACCTTAAATAAGTCACTTGATTATCTGTGTCTGACTTCTCCATCGATAAAAAGGGAATAAGAGTCCCTCCTTTCTCCAACACTTTGTGTCTTTTTTGTCTCGGTAGATTGTAAATTCTCTTTCTAAAAATTTGTATAACACTGAGCTCAATGGGACCCTGAGCTCATCTGGTGCATCTAGGTGTTATTGTAATAAAATAATTTCATCAGACTAATGCTATGGATTGATATAAATGTACCAAAGTGCTCATATAACATACTGGGGATGAGTGGAATATAAATACCATAATAAAATAGATTGTATCCCAATTCCGGATCTTTAAAATCTGCTCTTGGTTCTCCTCCAATTTGAGGATGGTAATGCTATTCTAGAAGGTACTGTGCTGGCTACTGCTGCGGGGACACAGCGAGCCAAAATGGAGCTTAGCCTCAGCTCTAGGGGATAGGTGCAAGCATGAGTCTGAGTGTGTTTTCCCTGTAAGCCTGCACTGCACTTAAGAACTGGCGAAGGGAAGGAAGTGCCTTAATCCGGAACTAAGGATCTGAAGCTGGATGGGCCAACAAGACTGTGACTACTGGAAGCAGCATTCATTTGAGATGTTTTGTATGTACGTTATACTCCCACTGATTAACTTCAATAACACTAAAAGAATGAGGAGTACTTGTGGCACCTTAGAGACTAACAAATTTATTTGAGCATAAGCTTTTGTGAGCTACAGCCCCCTTCATTACTTCACTGGGGCTCTGTCCATGCTAATAAAGGTGTTGGGATAGATCTGTGCATTGGAGTGATTCCTGGGTGAGTTCCAGCCTCCCCAGAAGTTATGAGTTGAAACAACCTAGGAGAGAAGGGAGATGCCACCACCAGTGACATTGTCCATTTCTCCTTTATCCATTGTTCTGACTCCCTCAGACAAGTTGCGGAAGCACATTTTCCTTTACAGAAACTATGCTAGTTATTTCCTATCATATTATTCTCATCTCGGTATATTATTTCTCTATAATTCTTGCTTCAGTCAATTTAAATGAAGACAGGCTCACTGATATGTAATTCCCAGACCTTTTATTTTTAAAAATAGGCATGTGATTGGCTACCCTACAGTCCTATGGTATGTTAACTGATTTTAATGATAGATTACAAACTTTTGCTTAGCTGTTCAGCTGCTTCATTCTTAAGTTTCTTCAGCACTCTTTAATAAATACCATCCTGCCCAACTGATTCAATTATTTTAAATTAACATTTTGCTCCACCACCCCTTTTGGCATGAACTCCTTCTTGTACAGTGCCTCATCCTTATAACCTGCCAAAAGTAGCTGTGCATTAAGCATCTCTCCAGCATCATAAATGCAATCTAGTTCATATTACTGAAACCTGATGGGATGATTTGCACAACTGGAATGTTAAAATCAATGGTGATAACCTATTAAGGAAGGATCAAGTGGGCAAAAGGGGTGGGGTGGGGTAGCATTCTGTGAAAAATGACATTACCTGTTTCCAAGTCACTGATAACTTGGAAGAAAATGATCTTGAATGCTAATAAATCCATGTCCTAAAAAGCATAAGACGGGGGGTACTAGCTGATATCTACTATAGACCATCAAAACATATTAGGGAACAGTGTGGCTGCTTCCATTCACATCTGTCTATAATGTGTAGGGAGGAAAAACATGTGACCATGGGGGACTTCAATTTGAGTGACATTTGCTGGAGGTCTCATACTGCCAGTATTAAAACATTCTTGGAATTTCTAAACATTATAGATGACAACTTCCTAAATCAAAAAAGGGGAATTCTATATTAGATCTTGTCCTAACAGATAAAGAGGAACTATATATATAAAATACACACACACACTGCGTGCTTTAAGAGGACCGATCTCACAAAGCTGAAAACAGCCATCAGCCAAATCAACTGGGAAGAAGAATTTAAACAGAAAAATATGAACGACAATTGGGAATCATCTCAGAACACCGTACTATATTCCCATAAAGACACAATCCCACAACTGAGGAAGAAGGTTGTGTTGGTTTAAAAACAACTGACTTAGAGGTGAAGTGAAGGCAGCTGTAAAAAAAATTTAAAATATAGACCAAAGGGAAGAAAGGGGAAGTTGATAGTAATGAGTATAAATCAGAAGTTGGGAACTGTAGAAAATTATTAAGGGAACCAAAGGAATATCAGGAAAAATATATCGCCAGTAGAATTAAGGACAATAGGAAGGAGGGTTTTTTAAAATAATAATATTTCCATTCCCTCGTTGAGGGGAAAACAGATCATAGTCTCATCAGAACTGGTGATAACAGTCTTTTGATTCCACTAGTTTCTCTGAAGGATGTTAAACGGAAGCTACTATAGTTAGACATTTTTAAATCAGCAGCTCTGGTTAACTTGCATCCAAGAGTTTTAAAAGCTGGTTGAAGATATTGCGGACCATTAATGTTGATTTTCAGTAAGTCTTGGAGCACTGGAGAAGTTCCAGAAGGCTGGAAGAAAGCTAATGCTTCAAAAAGGGTAAATAGGATTACCCTGGTAATTATAGGCATGTCAGCCTACCATTGATCCAGGACAAGATAATAGAGCAGTTGATATGGGATTCAATTAATAAAGAATTAAAGGAAGGTAATGTAAATAATACCAATCAACATAGGTTTATGGAAAATAGATCTTATCAAACTAACTTTTTTGATGAGCTTACAAGTTTGGTTCATAAAAGTCATAGTATTGACAGTGTACTTGACTTCTGTATCATGTTTGATGGGGTGGCCTGTGACATTTTAATTAAAAACTAAAATGATATAAAATTAATGTGGCACACATTAAATGGATTAAAAATTGACTAACTGATATGTCACATAATATAATGGTAAATGGGGATTCATCATAAAGCATGTCTGTTTCCAGTGGGATCTCGGAGAGATTGGTTCTTGGTCCTACGCTAATTAACATTTTTGTCAATGTCCTCGAAGAAAATACAAAATCACCAGTAAAAGTTTGCAGATGACACAAAAATTGGGGAAGTGGTAAACAATAAAGAGGACAGGTCATGGATTCAGACCAATCTGTATCACTTGATAAAATGGCACAAGCAAACAATATACATTTTAATATAGCTAAATGTATACATCAGGGAAGAAAGAATATAGGCCATACTTGCAGAATGTGGGACTCTACCCTGGCAAACAGCCACTCTGAAGAAGATATGGGGTTGTGGTGGATAATCAGCTAAACATGATCTCCCAATGTGATGCTGTGACCAAAAGAACTAGTGCAATTCTGGGATGCAAAAACAGGGTACTCTTGAGGAGTAGAGAGATGATCTTATTTCTGTACTTGGCACTGTTGCTACTGCTGCTGGAACACTGTGTCCATTTCTGATGCCCACAATTCAAGAAGGATGTTGATTAATTGGAGAGGGTTCAGAGAAGAATTACAAGAATGAGTAAAGGAGTAGGAAACATTCCTCATAGCAATAGACTCAAAGAGCTCATTCTATTTAGCATAAAAAGGGAAGGTTAAGAGTCACTTGATCACAGTCTATAAGTATCTACCTGGGAAACAAATATTTAATAATGGGCTCATCAATCCACTAGACAAAGGTATAACGTGATCCAATGGCTGGAAGTTGAAGCTAGACAAATTCAAACTGTAAATAAGGTGTAAAATTTTAAACAGTGTGTAGCATTCATGCAGGGTTCATGCACTTGGCAACATTCAGGGCACACCCGGAGTGTTGTGTAGGAGCAGTGCACACACGGCTCCTCTCAAGGGCATGAACCTTGGAACCTCGCCCAGATGACATGAACCGTGGGAAGCCTCCCAGGACTGGGCTCAAGGCCCGAGAGCAAGGAATGCGGTAGATAGATATTGGTAAATAAGAATATTAAACAAAGCCAGTGTATTCCTTTTATCTGTTGGAGTATGTAATGCGCAGGAGGGAGAGAAATAAAAGAGAGGGTGGAAAGCTGACAGGCAGACCAGCCTGTCAGCAGACCAGCCTGCTTGCTTGCTTAAAGCCTTGTTCTGTCTTGTATTTGAACCGCAACAACAGTGAAAGTAATTAGCCATTGGAACAATTCATCAAGGATAGTGGTGGTTTTTCTATCACTGAAATTTTTTAAATCAAGATGGGATGCTTTTCCAAAAGTTATGCTCTAGGATTTATTTATTTTTTGTAAATTCTAGGGCCTATGTCAGGTCAGACTAGCTACTGTTATTTCTGTAAACTAAGGCTGAAACCCACTAATCTCTGCAACAATTCCCAGAGCAGCTGCTGCTAACCTGACCGAACTGCCCAATTGCCAGCAAGTCACAGAACTTTCCTTATCCATGCTGACGCCCAAACAAGACCATTAGTCTGGTCATTTCTGAGCACATAGCTAAAACATCTTAGTTAACGACAGAAAGAGAGAGAACTGAACTATCTTTGGTAAGTGTAAAGTAATGCACAGTGTAAAAAATAATCCCAACTACACATATATAATGATGGGTTCTAAATTAGCTGCTGCCACTGAAGGAAGATATTGGAGTCACCATGGATAGTTCTCTGAAAACTTCAGTTCAGAGTCCAGTAGCAGTCAAAAAGGAAAACACGATGTTAGGAACTATTAAGAAAGAGAGAGGGAAAAAAACCAAGAAAATATCATAATGCCACTATATAAATCCATGGTACACCCACACCTTGAATACTGCATACAGTTCTGGTGTCCCCATTTCAAAAGGATATAGTGGAACTGGGAAAAGTTCAGAGAAAGTCAACAAAGATGATCAAGGGTATGGAACAGCTTTCATACAAAGAGAGACTAAAAGATTAGGACTATTTATCTTAGAAAAGAGATGGCTAAGGAGGACATGATAGAACTCTATAAAATCATAAATGGTGTGGGAAAAGTGAACAGGGAATTGTTTACTCTTTCTCACAATACCAAAACCAGGTGTCACCCAATTAAATTAAAAGGCAGCAGGTTTAATACAAACAAGAGGAAGTACTTTTCCACACAACACATAATTAACCTGTGGAACTCATTGCCATGGGATGTTGTGATGGCCAGAAATATAACTGTGTTCAAAAAATAACTTGACAAATTCATGGAGGATAGGTTCTATGATCCTGGCAGACCAGGTGCCAGCTCATGCCAAGATACAGGGTCCCACTGAACACTGACAAATGCATAGCTGGAAACCAGTCTGGCTCACCTGGGTTAGTATAGTTAAAATAGTATTAGTGTTATAAGAATGTGTTTAGTCTTTATGGAATACTTGTAGGATGCTGCGTGTATTAATCCTACATATAATATCTGTAACCCAGGGTATAAAGTTATATTGAGTGTTTGCATTGTAAACCTCTGTAACTCTGTAAATCACCAAACAGGCAAGTAAGCATTAATTAAGGTAAAGTGCTCATCCCGCACAGAAGATGGCCCACTGAAGGCAAATGAGGCATTGAGTAGCATCAAAGGACAGAGACCTTGTTGATTGCATTCCTCACTCCCTCCACAAAGGAGGGCCTTGCAGATAAACTCATCCCACCAGCTTGGATTCCGGGATAAAAAACCCTGACCAGGAGAAACTGGGATCTTTATACTGTCTGGACTCTGAGGGGCAAAGATTCCTAAACATAAACTCATGTTACTTGGCCTGGGTCAGCCCTAAAAGACATATAGAACTGCTTATTGTAGAAGCTTATGGTACCTTTTTAAATCGAAGACTAACTCATTTGTGCGTATCTGTTTCAACCTTGTAAATAACTCATTTCTTTTTTTAATTAATAATTCTTTAGTTAGTTTATTACAGGATTAGCTACAGGAATGTCTTTGGTTTGAGATCTAAGGTGCAAATTGGCCTGGGGTAACTGGTCTTTTGGGACTGGGAATAACCTGAATATTGTTGTGATTTTTGCTGTAAGGTGACCATTTACCACATAGTCCAGCTTGCCTGAGTGGAAAGATAGACTGAAATGCCCGAGGGGACTATTTATGACTCCACGGTAAGACTGTTATAGTGCTTTAGGAGTTCACATGTTACTGGGTTGGTGAATTCTAATTATAGAACATACAACCAGTTTGGGGTTTCTGCCCTGCTTTTTGACAATCTGCCCTGAGGTTGGCACTCCCGGTTGTGAACCACTCCAGGCAGTGTGACAGATTCATCAATGGCAATTAGCCAAGATGATCAGAGATGCAATCCCATGCTTGGAGCTACCCTAAACCTCTGATTACCAGAAGCCAGGAGGGGAAGACAGTGGTGGATCATTCCAGCTGCCCTGTACTGTACACTCCACCTGAATTTCTGGTAGTGGCCACTTTCAGAAACAGAATACTGGGCTAGATGGACCATTCTTATCTATTTGGCTTGTTTTCTGAGCAGAGATTCACAATTGGCAGTTCAAACCCCAGATGAGAATTTGGCCAGATTGCCAGCCAAGAAGGCTGCTCTTTGGGAGAGGTTGAATGTCTCAGAGGAGCAGTAATATCAGAAATTTCAATGAGAAACCTATTCCTCAGTGTTAAGGCCACGCACCTTTACTGGAGCATGATAAATTGGGTAGCTTGTGGGCTCCGGCTCAAGATTCAGATGACAGCGAAGCTACTAGACATACTAATAACAGAGCAATACTTGAAAAGTCTGCCTGGCAGGGTGCATACTTGGATGTGCCATCAGCAGTCACCCACAGTGGCAATAAATCAAGGACTAGAGGCTGTACTGCCAAGGAAACCACCCCAGTCATGCCCTAGAACTGCAGGACAGTCACATGTACAGAAGAAAGAGCCAACATATAGAAGAACAAAGGGACAATGGAACTCCAAGAAAGAAGCCAAAAAGGACAGGAATACTAGGAAAGTGCTCAAGCGCTCAAATGGGCAGTGGAGTTAGGAATCATAAAGTCAGATTTCTTGGAGGCTACAGATCTATGGTATAAATATCTCTCTCAAACCCATCCCACCCATTCCATGAATTCACCAAAATCCCATGTATTTGTTGGGACAACATAACAAACAGCAGAGATATATAAACTGTTTTCCTGTGGAATTTTCTGCAGGAGGGGATGAACAGGGTCAATGTAATTTTTATTTGACTAGCCTGCTGTCTCATTTCCTCAGAATTAAACAGTCAATAGCTACCACTGAAACTGCTTAAAAGAGCTTCTCTGCTCCAGATCAGGGTGCTGAAATCTCCAATTTCAGTGCCTCGGCTCTGCTCTCTGCAGTTCAGCAAAGGCAACTTCATGGAATCTGCCTTAACGCTGTCACACAAGAATACTAAATGATGATTACTTACCCTGTAACTTAATGTGTTAGCAAAAAGCATGTCTTAAACAAATTTAAATACAAATCCTTGACTCTGAGTACTTGGGAATATTTTGACAAAATATATTACTTTTATTAAACCCAATTCTCAAAGCTTCCCAATCGAAGGATAAAAAGTTAAAACAATATAAACTCAGTGGCACCAATAAACTTTTAGTCCAACTATATAAAGAAAATGACAATGCCTGGTGAAGCTGACTGCCCCATCTGCCAGGGGAAATTTTCATAGGCAGCTGTCTTGCCCAACATTTCTTTAAATGAGTTAACCAACTACCATTTAGTAGCAAAATGGGTCCCTCGTCTATCTTTTTGTTTCTGTTCCAAAGATCATGAAAATAGTTCCTGACAAAAAATATTTTTGTGTGTTTGCTGTCTGTATTTCTACAGCTATATTTTAATGTCAGGGCTGGAGCTACTGTGAGAAACTGGGGGCAAATACGTGCAGGAAGCAAGTACCAAGCATCCACTAATAGGAAAGCTATTCAAAACTTAAACTATTCTGTTTTGGTGGAAGAGCTCTGTGAGGGGGGTCAGTTGTTGACTGGTCAAGTATATCAAATTGTGCTGGATCTGCATCCAAATTCGCTTTTAGCAGCATGAAACTTAAGCAACTTAATGAATGAATAGGAAACTCTATCTCAGGTAGAGGGCAAGTTAAGATGAATGGACAGGGTTTCAAGTAAACATTATCATGTGTGCGAAACTGTAAAACAGGAATTCTTAGTCTTTAGAAGATTAAATAATCCTCTGCATGTTGCTGTTCATGACTGTTGTTTAAGAGAAAAGAAGCATGTAACTTTTCTGTGAGGAGAAGGGCAAATACATTAGAAAGCACATAGGGGAATGGAAGAGTGGTACAGTGTATGTATGTGTGCCCTCTTTTTTACAGATGAAAAACATAGGGACCAAATACTACTTTCAGCTACACCACTATAAATACAGAGTAACACTCATTATCTTCATTGAAGTTACTTAGCACTTACCCTGATGTATTTGAGAGCAGATGCTGATCCCTTAGTGAAATGCAAGTATTGTACTGTACTGGAGCTGGGCACATCTTATGTGATCTGAACAATTTTACAACAGAAAAGTAGAGGGAAACTACTAAATGCAATAAGCAAATGCTTGAATCTGTTTAATTGTAAAGGAGAAGATTCCTATTACATACTGTAGGTTTAGTTTCAAGTGCATTACTCGTACAAGAAGGGTGTTCAGCTGAGAAACTGGTATCACTTGCTCTGTAGCATTAAAAAAGAATGTGTTTTAGAATACTCCTCTGCATCATTACCAAGTTTTCTGTTTATTGGACTATTAGCTTTATGGTAATAAGGAGCTGCATTTTCCCCTCCAATCAATAATAAACAGAAACATGACTCTTTACAAACTGATTAGTAAAAATACAATCCTTAACTGAGAAAATGCTTAAAATACCTTGAATTGTCTAGCATGTCCAAAGTATCCTGGACAGAAAATATCTGACACCCAAGAGAATGTGCATGTGTACATGTAAAAGCCAATGAAACAAATGAGGCACAAAAACCTCCAGCATAATTAAGTCTATAGCTTCAAGTGGACACACTATTTGTGTCTGACATTTTTAAGTTCACTGTGACATTTACCCTGAATTTTCTATAATATTGTGTATTACCTATGAGAATATGAAAAGGTGCACCTGAATCTGTCAAGACTGGGGTGGTCATCATATGACAGACTACATGGGGTTTAATATAATTGCAATGAATTTGGCTAAGAGGAACAGTGGGCCTATCACATATTAAATTTAGGATGCAGCCCGACACCTTCTGCCTGACAAAATTCTCCTCAAAAACCTTGTCAGTGGACCTGCCAAAGAAATGCCCTGGCTGCCTCTCCCCAGCCAGCATTGCTCATTTAGGGGGATATACTGGTTGCCTGCAGACCCACCTATAACAGGGATTTTATACTTACCTAAAACTGCTGCAGCCCCCCCCCTCCCCGCCCCCCCAGGCAGACTCTCCATCACTGGGCTCTCTAGAAAGACTTGCATTATCAAATGCTGGCATAGACTTTGAGGAAATGGAGTATTATATCTCTATAATATGGTTGAAACCCCTGCTGGCCCTTCTACTCTCAGAATGAAACTCAGCACTGACATCCTCTTCTACCCCTAGTCCCTCCCAGTTCCCAAACTAGAAACAAAATCTTTTTTTTTTTAATCAAAACTAAAACCATACCCCCAGAAGAACTTTCACCTTGAAAAGGGAGAAGGGCCAGAGACTCCATAAAGTCCACTAGGGACTTTGTTGCTGCTATTGATTTTACATGGAAGGTGCTCAGATACTACAGTGCGGGGTGGCCGTATAAAACCCTAAGATAGAGAGAACAGGGTTATAACTGAGCTTTATAATAACACCTATCATACAGAAATATCCCAAAGTACATACAAAAGGAGTCAGATACCGCGGGTTACAGTGATTTTAAAGAGGGGCTGGTAGAATGGTCCCGATAGACTCCTCCAAAACTGCCTGAACTAGCCCTCCTCTAAGACCATTGAATCAATTTCAAAGAATACATGTTGTGGGACCCCATTGTCATTGTGTGTGATGTAGGTGAAGGGTAGCCATGGCAATGTTGAAACATGAATGAACAAGAGCCATCCCACCAACCCTTTAGCACTGTGAAGGGGTTGACCTACTGCTGGCACCTCCCTGTAGGTAGGCATGGTGTAGCAGCTGCCTCTCTACTGGATGTCTCCTGCTGACAGATGCTCCACCCCTGGGGTGACCTGCATTTTCCTGTGATTTGGCCCTCCAGTCAAGTCACTTTAAAGCCTTTGCTCTTCCAGAGCAGTTCATGAATAAAAACCAAGGGGAATTAATGCAAATAAGGTGAAGTAATGAGAAATAGAGGGGAATTATTCCCTCTCAGAGTGAGTCAGAATCTGGTCCTCCCCTCAGGGAGAGGCCTGCAGGAAGTGGTCATCAGGTAAGCTCCGGCCTTCAGTCAGCCCTTGCCTCAGGGCCTGAAGGTCTGTTCGCCCCTCCTCCCCCGATCTGCCAACAAATGAGCAGCTCTGCTCCCCTTTTAAACTCCTCCTCCATCTTGGGTATTGCCTTGCAGGTGTATCAGGGTGGAGCTTCCTGAGCCCAGAGCTGTTCCTTAATCCCTTGTTGTCCAGTGTGGGGTTTGGTATACTCCGTCACAACAACAAAGAGGAAGCATCTTTGTTGACGTTCACTTGCTGTCTGCTGATGTTTGTTCTCCTCAAGTCCTGCATGTGGAATCGTTCCCCACTCCTCCTCAATCTCCTAATCAACAAAAATGTAATGCATACTGTCAAGGTTCCCAACATTTGGCCTGTTTTTTCTGTGCTGATCTGCTTATTTATTCACACAATCCATGCAATTGTTCATATGTGGCTTGTTGCTGAAACAAATATTCCAATTATTCTTTTCTAAAATTAAAGCAAATAAAAATCAACATTCAAGTGCTTGTGCTGAGCAATCCTACAACTACAAGCCAGTGTGTACAGCAGGAAACATATGAAAAGAAGTAGGAAAAAGAAAATTGCTTCAAAGAGTTTTCTGTAAACAATATAACATAGTGAACTTTCCAGAGTGTGGCTGGAAAATGCTCTGCTCTGCCTATCCTGGGCCAGCAGAGAGGTCCTCATGAGGCAGTTCCAGCTGGCACTATTAGAGTCACCCTGAGATTGCACTATTTTTTTTCCAGGGGCTTAACCAGTCCCCACTGCCCCTAGCATCAGTGAGGTGGAAAGCCACCAGTATCCCCACCAAGTGCACCAAGCCCAGACCAGGCGCACCTAAGGATCTGGCCAGCAATGGGCTCTGAGATGGAGATTGTTTTGCCTGGAATTTAATGAACACAGGCGATACCATACAGGACTAGAATCTGCCAGACTTGTTTGGTACCTTACTACATCAGAGGTCCCATTGATTTGAAAATGCCTCCTAATGGGGTACTCCAAGCACTAACTACATTTACTTCAGACTGAGTCTCAGCTTTCTCCATTTCAGAGCCCTTCGGGAGCATGGAGGGAGAAGTCAGCTTGGCCTCTCAGCTTTCTTGATGCTCAGGAGCCATCAGTATTTTTCAAAATCAGGCAGGCAGGACTGACACTTGGCTTTCAGGAGGGCTGTGCTTTCAGTAGGCAGTTTCCCAGTAACGCTGAGTTTCGCAGCAAGAGCAGCAGGAGCATGAGGAGTGGGATCAAATTCTATTTCATATTTGCTTGGTGTTACAGAAACTGTGCAGGTTTTTACATGCAGGCTGCAGCCACTTTGTATGATTTCCTTTTAGGCATCATATATCTTCTTCTCACTTAGTCACTGAGCTTTGGTGTAGACCCAGAATCAAAGGGCCTTTTCTTCTCTTCTTGCCCTTGACTAGTCTTAGATCAGATCAAAATATATATTGGCACAGGGGGAAAAAAAAGTCTTTTTTCTCATACTTTTGAAGGAAGAAAGCACTGAAAAGTATTGTTTGGCGTGCCTTCCTTTAAGAGAGTCTTACAGGAAGTGCTTTTTAACAGAAGGCCTTTGGTCTTTGTTCTACCTGTGTGTTTATTTACTTCCTCCATTTTGTGCTGGCTTGAATAACAACAAAAAACAAAAAAACAGACTGAGTGTTTTGGGGTTCAGCCTTCAATTATAATGTAGTGTAGCAGTGTATGGAGAGCCATGATTGGTACATTACGTATAGCTGTATGGGAAGAGGAGAAATAGAATAGAGGGATAAATGTAAAACCTTAAGTACCTGATGAGAGATGGAGAGCAGAAGAAGGGGGACCAAATGAGAGAAGGGAGGAGTGGCTGGTGAAAGGAAGGAAGAGAACCATGGAAGGTCATGGAAGCTAAATGAGGAGAAACAGTGGAGGAAAATGGGACGATTTTGTGTAAAAAGCAGTGAAGAGATTGATGAGCTTAAGTAGAGTGACACACACCATCCCTTTCTAACTGGCATTATGGGATGCCTTTAGAACAAATAATTCCCCTCTGTTATATAGAGCTTGTTCTTGATTCACCCTCCCTCTCTTTGACAAGTATCAGTATGATAGACTCAAACTTGCTATGTTCCCACATCAAAATACTAATAACAATGACAAGAATGGGCTCGTGCTGATGTGATATTCTTGTTCTTAAAAGGGACATTTTGTTTCATTAGTCCTGTTGGTTCCCACATATATAAAGCTCAGTGGCTGACATTGTTCAGTGAACTCAGAATGGGAGGTGTTAATATACATCTTTAGAAATAATTGTTGCAGAACAGAATCTAACACAGAAACATTTAATGCTGATGTTCAATACAAAAAAATCAAGAGCAGTTCCACATGATGAAGAATCTGCCCACTGTTTAAAGCCCTTAATGGTAGAATTGGTTGAAAATGTTTCTGGTGGGGTTTTGTCAAAAGCAATTTTTTTTCATGGGGAAAATGTCATTCAATTAAATGTTTTGGAACATTTTTACTGGAAATTTCAATTTGTTTAATTTTGAAGTGAATTTTTCATTTTGGTTTATCTTTTCCCCTTTTTTCCCCCTTGTCTCCCTTTTTTGTCACTGAATTCAGTAGAGTAAGTGATGTCTGGCAGGGTGTTTTTGTTTTTTGTTTTCCCTTTTTCTACTCTAACTGCCATACATCTTTAACATTTCCAAATTTGAGAGAGGAGCAAAACTAAAACATGAAACTGTATTTTTGCCAAAGTTAAAGAAGTATTAAAAAAAGAAAGAAAGGGGGAAATGAACATTCAAAATTTCTCAAATATTTTCTGAAAAAATAATGAAAACATGAAAAATGGTTCCATTTTAAGGCCTGAAAAACTGAAACAACTTTGAGATTTCACAAATTTTCATGAAATTGTGGGAGTGTTTTTTGACCAGTTCTACTTAATGGGATATAACATTTATTTCTCTGTTTGGCTGGCCAGTTCTACCATGAATATGCCTCTTCTCTGCAAACCATAGATGTGTTAGAGTTCTTGGAAAACAAAATTGGGGGGAAATTCTTGGACAAACTGAATATAGGGGTTGTACAGAGAAAAGATCCCAAGGCCCTGTTACATAATAGCATCTACTTGCTCATTAACACTTCAGAATATTAATCAGGGTTCACACAGGTTTCTTAGGCTCCATGGCCAGATCTTTGATGTTATTCCCAGTTCTCTAGATTTATCATTATCAACATGGTGGCTTGCCTTAAAGGCTTGAGCATGATTAGATGATTTCCCTACAAGGAGTAACATGAAGCTCCATGAAGAGGGAGGAAGCTCAGGAAACTGTAGGGAGTGAGAAAGGATCCCGCAGGGAAGACCCTGACATCAGGGGAGTTTAGAGGCCAGAGCCGAGTGAGTCAGAGGCTCCTGTGGGAAACCCTGACTGTATTTGGACTTGGAGGCCAGAGACAGAAGTCTGAGTTTCACGCAAGAAGAGCTGGGAGGATTGGCTGTAAGAATAAACTGGAACAGAATAAGAGCTCTGGTTGTGATGATGCCAGAGCTGAGTATGAATTCCTGTGTTGTGGTGGGTAACAGGGCACACCTTCACTCCTGTCCTCCTGCCCCACAGAAACTGCCCAGACTCCACTAGTTTTGCATTCACAGTGCCATTTATTTTGAGTTTCCTCCACCAATACCACTACACTCCCCATGCAACAGTTTGTTTACTATATCTTTACTGCTTTGGACCCTCTCATGAGGACCTGAGGGTTACAGAGGTCTCCCTTTCCTAAGCTCTCTATGTGACTGGGCTCAGCTAGCCGCATTGCTTACTCCCTGTTCCTGTGCCTCTTTATCATATGTGGGCTGATGAGCTAACTGGCTCTTTATCCCACCCAGCCTGCCAGCATGATTATCTATTTACTTCAATTAGCTTTCTCTAATGAACTAATTGGTGTCTAAAATATCAGGGTGCAGGCTCACCTGTTCGCTACTTGTCAATACCAAAATTTGTCACAGGAACATACTTGTTTTGACAAAACTTTCTTTGGGAAAGGTTTAAGAGGTCCAGGATGGAATATTCGGTCAAAACCACAGAGAGAAACAGACCCACCCCAGAATAGTCTGCTCGTCAGGGCGCTCAGCTGGCATCTTGGAGAGCCAGGCTGAAGTCCCTAATCTGCCTGGGAGACATTGGGGTTAGTGCAAACATTACTAAGGGATAATACTAGAAAGAGCAAAACTTGCCACAAAATAAAATCATACAAGCAAATAATCAGTATGACAGTAGGGTGTTTGGCGGGGACAGAAACATGGGGTGGTGGTGAGAGCATGGTGAAATGCTGTTTCAGGCTAACATTTAAGAAGGCTGTAGATTGTATTAGCTGCAGCTCCAAACCAGTGTTTTCATAAACCGGTGAGCACTTGGACAATACAAATTTTGACATTTCTTATAATATGAAATGGCTCAAGCAATCATTACAATCAACAATCATCGCAATCAACTGCCTGAAATCTAGGGAAGATCCTTGAATGACTTTTCTCCCAGCTTATCATTCACTGAAGCAGATCTCAGACCATTTTTTACCACTGATTAGCCTATCTCTTACTGTAACCAGGACCCTGATTTGATACACAAGAATAACGAAATAATTCTTTGTTGTTGCAGGTTTTGTTATTCTCACTGTTCCAGACATCCAGGATTTTACCAGCTTATCAAGATCAAAGATGCCCAAGGGGCATAGCCATGTTGGGGGGGTGTTTGTCTTGTAAATTACTTTTTCTTTTTCCACTGTAATTGCACATTGAAAAGGGACAGCCACACCCTGAAAAAGAAAGAGGCAATGGTTTTACACACATGTGCACACACAAAATATCTCATTGTCTCATTGTGACCTGTTGCCCCCATCTCTATTTCCAAACAATTCTGTTGCATCTGAAAATACACATTGGAGTCAGATTGAGCTGTTACTGGCTTGTATGCTGTACCAGTAACCGCTTTTGCAGACTTCAGAGTTTCATTTATATACAAGGGTTTTAGCCTTTATAATTGTGAAGATAATATTCCAAATAATGAATCAATATTGTGTTGTCTTCATAACTCTATAAAAAGATAGTGAGAAACAATGGATCTAATTTTCCTGTCAGAAACAACAGTTTTACACTAATGTAATTCTCTTGACTTCAGTGGAGTTACTCCTGGCTTCTAAAAGGGTAAGTGAGAGGAGAATTGGGACCTTTGGCTTTAAAAGAAATGTAATCTGCTCAACCTCCATATACATCACCACAATGTGTTATCTCTGACGCCTATTGGCTGCAGTTTAAATGTCAGTGCTGTCACTTGTACCACTTCTGGTCATTTGCGAAGAAACATCCAGCTATTCTAGTAGCGTTGATGGAATTTGGTATCAGAGACAGAATTTGAATAGAACATCCCAATATTTTTCCCAGCCTGACTCCTGATATATAAATACTTTCCATCACAGGCACACATACCAATCAAACATGATACAGCACAGTATCTGAGTAGTAAAAATGCTGATTCCTATATATCTTTTACCCAGTGCGAAACTCCGAGAAGACCTTGATACAAATAATTGAAATTCAAATACATGCTGCCTAGAATCTTTCTAGAGGTGTTTTGTTTTAATGGACCACATTACATCAGTGTCCTTTTGGATGGGGATTATTGCATACGTAGAAGAAGAGACAGTAAACAAGAGGATCTTTCTGATAGGTTTCTTACCTAGATGTAGTTTCCTGTGGGCTTAATTGGCATCCGTTTGCCTTAAAACCTGACTGCAGGAACATGCAGGGAAGTGCTAAGGAGAAAGATATCCCCCTTGGCAGTGCTTATCTCCAAAAGGTCACTTCTTTTTCTGCAGAGAGAAATCAATCTCATCAGATACATTTCATAAGTAATGACTGTCAACTCCATTGTTTGAGCCCGTCCTCCAAACTGGACAGTGGAGCTGGCACAATACTCAGCAGTGGGGTGAGCGCATGTGGTCAAAAGGGGCTGCTCTGGTTTCTATTCCTCCAGAGGAACTGTTCTTTCATCTGGCATCATCCCTACTGCAGGGCTGTGCCTTAACAACTCAGTCTAGCCGTAACCATGTAGATGACAGCATACAGTGATGATCTTGTAATTTTGGGGGCCTGGTTCTACCCTCGGATTGTCATACATACATCTTCATCAAAATAAATGAAATAATATATGTTTGAAGGAACAACTGCCTGGTAAAGTGTCACTTCACCAGAAGAGTGCCATCTTCTAAACAAATGCATTAGGAGATCTGTGCATGACTTGGACATGAAATGCCCTTGAGAATACTCTAAAGAGGACACGGTCTGACCATTAAACGAATACATCAGGAATAAATTTCTTGAGTGCAATGTATACAGTAGAGCTTGGTATTATTATTATTATTATTATTATTATTATTATTTATTTATTGGAATAAACAATGTTCATGAATCTCCTGAGATACGTTTTCAGTAGGGAACTATGTGTCGCCATACAGTGTATTTGTGATCATGTTCTAACTAATGTACAAAAATAAATGTCAACTCTATTTCCCTTAAGAACTAGACCCAGTCATCAACTGTGGCCAAGGAATACATAGTGCAGCCCAGGAAGACATTAGCTTCCTTTGTACTCCCCTAATCCTAGGCTTGCTGTGCCTAATTGCTGCTATAAATTATGCTGACTGCTAATGGCCCCAATGTGCCATTGCAGCAGCAGGAGATTGTCCGGGTGCAGGGAAGCTCTGGCCATGTCTGGCTACCCAGCCATGCCCTTTACATTGGAATTCAGAAAGAGGGTAGCGTAGGAGCCCTTACACCAGCTGTGTACCATTAAAGGGTCTGTCTATGTTAGAGTGATCCTCCTACAACTGGTTATGCTGCCTTTAGAACCACGTGTTATCAGCGGAACTCCGTGCACAGACAGGGTTGCCAGGCATCCAGTTTTCGACTAGAACACCCAATCAAAAAGGGACCCTGGTGGTTATGGTCGGCACTGCTGACCAGGCCATTAAAAGTCCGGTCAACAGCGCAGCGAGGGCCCGGGGCTAAGGCAGGCTCCCTGACTACCCTGGTTCCGCGCTGTTCTCGGAAGCAGCCACTAGGTCACTGCAGCTTCTAGGCGCTGGGGCAACCAGGGACTGGGAGGCTCCATGCACTGCCCCTGCCCTGAGTACCAGCATTGCAGCTGGTGCTGTTGGTCAAGAACACTTCTGTTTGTCTGTGTCTGACACGGCGTTTTCTAGCTCTTCGGGATTAGACCTCATCATGGTATGTATGCCTTTGTGACTTTTAGACTGAATCATTGTAATGCACTTCCATATGGATATTCTCAAAGACCATTTGAAAGCTACAATGCTGAATGTAGCTACCCCTCTTTGAGAAGCAGTAGCAACAGGGAGCCTATGATAGTAATTCTCCAGTGTCTTTCCATGCTTCCTATTTGTTTCCAGTTGCAATTCAAGGTGTTGACTTTGATCTTTTTATATGCATCCAAGAACCCTAACCCAGCATGCAAGCATTCTGGAGGGGATGTAACCGCTACTCCACTACACAGGCTGAATTAACAACCATTGGGTTAGAGCAGGGTTTCAGGCTTATGTTATTAATAACATTTATTATTATTTATGTATTTATTAGATGTCTTACTGTAATAGCTAGAATCCCAAAACAAAATTACCTAGATTTTATGTGCATTAAATTAATGTCACCCTTAATAAGAAGACGGGAAAAAGAAAGCAGAAAAAATACTTGTATTGAACTGGGTCAGAACCAGCTTGTTCTACCTAAAGACAGTAGACATGGCCAGTTTTGCTCCCTTTCCAGTCAGAGTGAGAACAGACCAAGTTTAAAACAATGCAAGAATGTTAATGTGTTATATTCACATTTCTCTTCTGAAGTAAGTGCAGTTGTCTTGCAGCAACTGATTTAACTTCAGAATTGTTTTATCATAACTGACAATGCTGTTTAGATTCCAAAATGCACACTTCACCAAGCAAAAATGGGGATTTGAATGAGCTTCATTTAAGTAAAAGTCCACTTAGCATAAAGTGGATGACTTTGTTTTATTAAATCAAGTGACTGAGTCATTGCTAAAACTTTCGAGTTGTAGTGGCTTGGTTTGATTGCATTTGCAAGTACCCGATGAAAAAGTACAAATCAGCCAACTAAGACTTTAAGGCTTCCTATTGAAATTATACAGCTAACTTGTAAGCATTTTTGTACTTGTCTTTATACCCCACTCACTATACAACAAATATATAATGCCACTCCAAACTCTCAGCCCATGGGAATCAGGGGCTTTGGTGGTTTTAAGCCATCCCTGTGCTCTTCCAATTTTAGGCTACTCCGGGTCTTAAAGAAGCCTTCAGTGTAAATTATACAGCCCTAAGATGATGTCTAAATTACAGCAGCCTCCCCACAGGCTGCCCAATGGGCTGCAAGAGGAATTGCTGTAGCCCTACCTCTGACACATCGCTCCCCCAGGACTTATGAGGGGGTCCTTGGAAAACAGCCTTATCGCTGTCTACTTCAATTCCTGCATGAGGGCATCCTCCCCAATGAGGAACTAGGGCTTTTAGAACCCTTTACTCCATTCTGGCTCTTTTGCATAGAATAAAGTGGGTGGAGCCGGGGTGAGGATCCCACTTAAAGACTTGCTATCTAAGGAGTAGTTTGTTTTCTTTGTATTTGTCAGTTATTGGATTATCAATGGATTGTGACATCAGGGCCTGATTCAAAGGGGCAGTTTGCTCCCACAACTTTCATTGACTTTAAGGGAAGCTGCGAGAGCTCAGGTCTTAGGACCAGGGCCATTGAAAGAAAGATTGTGAAAAGAAGGGGTTGTGGACAATTGCCTAAGCATGGTGAAGCATTTAATCACACAATGTTCATCAGCCCTATTGCATTTAAGAGTCTGTCAAATATTTTTTTTAATATAACACCCAATTTATTTCTCTTTTGAAACTTTATGGTCCAAGCTCACAGTTACAAATCAGTCAGCTTTTACTTAGTCTACACTGATTTCAGCTGAAGTTTTCCTATGCAAGGATTGAGTAAAGTCTGGATAAGGAGGCAGGATATGGTGCGATTTCTAAATATTAGTATGTTATAGTTGATGGATAATGCCCAGTATAATAGGAGCTATCAATATATTGAGAAAGCAAACCAAAGTACAAAATAAGAAGTGAGGAGGCAAGAGAATGTATAAAAGCCTGACCTCCCTCCACACAGCAACCCCACAGTGTCCCTTAACGGGTTTTTGATATCCCTCCACCCAAATACTCATTCCCTCACTCTGCAGAAATGAGCTGATGTCTGAAAGGGCAAGGAGGGTTATGAGGATGTGCCAGCAGAGAGTGTTTCACCTCCCAGGCATCAGACCCTTGCAAGATGGAAGAAGTTCTGCCCCACCTGTCTGGCTCAAAGGGATTGGGTGGCTGCTGAAGTCTCATCCTGGATACTTGGGGGTGAACATGTGGTGAATTCCTCCTATTTGCTGTTGCTACTGCAGCAGCCACCTGAAAGTCTGTGTTTCCTCCCAGAGATCACACTCTATACCTCGGTGGTGATAGGAGCTTCTGCCCCACAGCTGGGCTTTACAAGAGAATCGAAAGAAGTTAAGCATCCTATTCCCACTTCAATGGGAGCTCGGTGCCAAGCTCTTAGGCTCCTTTGAATATCCTAGCTCACATGGCTGTCTCTGAAAGAGGTTGGGCCAATGGGATTGGCTGAGCACTGATGACACTAAAGACCAAGGCGGTCAGCTGCATCAGAGAGTAAAAGAAGGGCAAAAAAGGGATTGGAGAACAACAGGGAAGGAAAGGGAGATCAGAGTGCTCAATGTGAGAGTTGGGAGAATTGAATTAATAAATTGACCTGGTTAAATAATATTTGTCAAAAAAATTGATGAATTTATATCTTTTTTTGGCTCGCAAATTATTTTGGCCACTCCGAATTTCTGCTAATGTATTCTTTTTTTTTTTAAGTATGCACTGAATAGTTAGGCAAATAATTTTCATGATGCAGATGATTCACAAACTGTTAACCACACTTCTTCAATGTTCAAGGTCTATGACTGATCATCTATTATTATTTCTGTTCCCAGGTTGCAGGACTAAATTTTAATAGGAGAATTGTGAATGGTGAATGATGAATAACAGTGATAATAGTGCAATCAACAAGCAAGAACACATTTCCAGTACAAATTCATGACATTTGCCAGTGCAAACACTATTTTCTGAATAATCACAAAGAACAAATAGTGTGTGACCTCCCAAAGAGCAGCAAACTGAATCTGAGTTGTTTATTTACAATTTACATTAATCTGTTTTTCATTATTTGACCAGCCCAAGAAGCAAAACTACTGTGCTGCTGAGAGATTGAATAAACAAGTTTCACCGAAAGTTGACTCAAATGACGAAAGTTTTGAAAAAGCCAGAAGAACCTGAAATAATTTTATTGATCTTACAAAAAGAAAAAACTTCATTTTTTTTCAATGGAGATCTGCAAGGGTGAATTTCATTCATGTTTAGAGGTCCACCATAAGGACTATCTACCACTTAAGTTTCACATAAACCCTATGTATACACAAGAAGTCCCAATCAAGCCCTCCTTTACAGAAGGAGCAGACGCAAATCCCAACTAAATCTGAATAGATTGTACCTGCTCTGAAGAAGCCTCAAATTCACAGCATGTCAGTGATGCATGTTTTCTTCTCTTCTTTTACTACCACTGTAGCATTTTGCTTATTCCATAAAGATTAATGAGACTTAAATAATGTAATAAAGTGGTCATGACAGAGTAATCTGGGTTACTCAGAGTATTATGGGAAGAAGCCATGCTCCAGCCCCTCCCTTACTTCCTGTTTAGTTAGTGGGAGTTTCCCCCTCATTCTGTTGTGATGCAGCTAAATAAAGTAGCAAGTTCCCAGCCTGAAGTCCTGTGGGTAGACTTATTTTTTGTTGCCCTGAGCAGGCCCTTTACAAAATGTAGTGCAGGAGGCCTAGTACTTGACCACTGCATAGGACCAGATTTCACCACAAGTGAGCATCCCTTAATGTAAGCTCATCAACTTTCCTATTTAAAGATTTGAAAATGAATTCAGTGTCAATAAAAGGTGTCAAAAATGTGACCTAGGCCTCAGTTTGTCCACAAATCTGATACAGCACAGGAAATAGTAAAGAAAATGTTACCCACTCTGCCCCACCTGAACAGGGACTGTGACTGGGAGAAAAGTATGGCTGTGGCATTCATACATCTCAGGGATCCCAGCTTCCAGAATGGTTCAAAAATTGACAATCTAGCATGTTTCAAGGGCAATTTTCAACCAGGCCTCCATGTGTGCAGATGCAAAATTGTTCACGCACATAACTGAACCCACACTTTGCAGATGCAAATATCTGCTAAACAGTCCAATGGTATGTGTTTAACACCTTTGGGGGTGTTAGAATTTGCCTGCATAAAAACCCATTGGACTCAAGGATTCAGATGGCTCCAAACCCAATGGGGATTGCGTGCCCAGAAATGGAGGTCACTCTTTGAAAATGCACCCCTCACTGTATTTGCCCCTACACAAAAAATGTTTTAGAAAAATAGATTCCAAAGCCCTGTTTCTGAGACATTACATCTTGTTTTGTCAGCTCTGGTTACTTCTTGTGTGTGGCTCACACATCCTGAATGTGGCTTGGGAGAAGGAATATGCCAATCCAAGGCAGAAATCAGCAAAAGGAAAAAAGAAAAGTATGCCATATTACAAAGCAAATTAAAATGATTTAAAGAATAAAAATTCAAATTCATGCAAGCTTATGAATGCAGTATCATTCCTATCTGTCTGTCTGTCATAGATACCATGCAAGTGTGAGCTGTGCACATTTTTCATAACAAAACCTGAAATCAAACAAAACTCACTGCTCACATTTTGTTACAAACCTGAACCAAGTTTTTGCAAACTGGACACCATTAAATTAGGCTTGAATAAAGACTAGGAGTGGATGAGTCATTACACAAACTAAAAACTATTTCCCCATGCTAATTTCCCCCCTACAGTTACTCACACCTTCTTGCCAACTGTTTGAAATGGGCCATCCTGATTATCACTACAAAATCTGCTGATAATAGCCCACCTTAATTGATTACTCTTGTTAGAGTCGGAATGACAACCCCCAATTTTTTTATGTTCTCTGTGTATATATATCTTCCTACTGTATTTTCCATTGCATGCATCTGATGAAGTGGGTTTAGCCCACGAAAGCTTATGCCCAAATAAATTCGTTAGTCTCTAAGGTGCCACAAGTACTCCTCATTCTTTTTGCTGATACAGACTAACACAGCTACCAGTCTGAAACAAGTTTTTTTAGGAATCTCTGTCAGCTGATGATTGTAAACAGACACTATGGATTATTATTTGTATTGTGGTAATGTATAGGAGCCCCAGTCATGGACCAGCACCCCATGGTGCTAACTGTTGCATAGACATAGAATAAAATGATGGTCATTGCCCCAAAGAGCTTGCAATCTAAATATAACAGTAAAATCTGCAAGACAACAGATGGATACAGACAGACTGGAGGAAGAGTGCAAGGAAACAATGAGACAATATTAGTCAGCATGATAGGCTGGGGACTCTCAGCACACCAGCTGCCTAACCATTGTCAGATTTTTTTGTAGGCATCCCAGCAAAGGAGAATTGTAAGGAGGGATTTGAAAGAAGACAGTGAGGTATCTTTGTGAATATTCAGAGGGAACTCCTCCCAAGCAGGGAGGACAGTGTGGAAGAAAGCACGGAAGTTGAAAATGTAACAAATGGGTAATGAAGGCTTCCATGATTGGCCACTTGGAATCAACATCTTGATGGTGAATGAGAGATGACAGGTAGGACAGGGATAGGACATGAAAGTGAAGACAAGTAGCTTATGCTTGATGCAATGGAGAAAGGGGATCCAGCAAAAGGATACAAAGAAGGGATGAGATGGTCAAAACAATGAGTTAGGAATATTACCTTTGCAGTAGCATTCTGAATGGATGTGAGTGGGACAAGATGGTATTTGTCAAAGTCAGTGCAGAGAATGTTGCAGCGAGATGATATGAGAATGGGCAAGAGTTCTAACTGTGTGGATGGACAGGAAAGGCTGCATTTTAGAGATGTTGTGCAGAAAGAATGGGCAAGATTTAGACATAACCTGAAAGTGTGAGGATGTGGAGAGAAGCCTGAGTCCAGAATGATGCCTGAGTTATGGGCCTCAGTGACAGGGAGGACAATGATGGTTTCCATGGTGATTGAGAAAGATGAGACAAGGGAGAGTTTGGAGGGGAAAATTAAGATTTAAGCTTAAACTGAGGGCTGGACATTCACAAAAAGATATCAGAGAGACTTATTTTTGTGTAGTTCCACCTTTTTAAATTAAATGTTATTGTGGTTGGTTTCTTTGCCATTTTACCCCCTACAAGGATGTTAAATTTAATTTCATTATGGTCACTATTACCAAGAGGTTCAGCTATCTTCACCTCTTGCACCAGATCCTGTGTTCTACTAAATCAGGAATTACCTCTCCCCTTGTGGGTTCCAGGACAAGCTGCTCCAAGAAGCTGTCATTTAATGTGTCTAGAAATTTTATCTCTGCATTCCTCAGTCAATATGAGGATAGTTGAAATCTCCCATTATTATTGCATTTCTCTGCCTTTGTAATCTCTCTAATCATTCTGAGCATTCCTCAGTCAAAGTCACCACCCTGGTCAGGTGGTCAATAGTATATTCCTACTGCTATACTCTCATTGTTCAAATGTGAAATTTCTATCCAGACAGAGTCTATGGCACAGTTTGATTCATTTAAAATTTTGACTTTATTTGAGTCTATGCTTTCTTTCACATTTAGTGCCACTCTTCCATCAATGTGACCTACTCTGTCATGTCTATATATTTTGTACCCTGGTGTTACTGCACCCTTGTCCTCATTCCTCCAAGTTTCCATGATGCCTATTATTTCAATACCCTCATTTAATGCCAGATACTTTGGTTCACCCATCTTAGAATTTAATCTTCTAACCAGATGGGAGCCAGATTGGAGAAGATGGGGGGTTGGAATTGGAGTAGAAGAACTCCGGACAACAACTGTAAGGAGCATGTTCAAGAGTCTGAAGGGAGAACGGAGTTGTGTCAGAAGCCGGAGAGACAAGCGCGATTAGGGTGGGATTTTGTTAAAATGGGAGAGAATAAAGCAAGTTTGTATTGAAAGGGGAAAGAGCAGGAAAAGTGTGAGAGGTTAAGGAGGAGGGTAAAGGAGGGGACGAGAATGGGCATAATAAAAGGGATGGAGGTCACTGGGACTGAAGGAGAAACTTCTGTATCTGTTAAGGAAGGCAGGGCATTGGGGAAGAGTAGGCAAACTGAGGGGGAAAGGAAGGTTATATCGTCTTTGGACAATTTTCTCTTTGAATAAATTGGCAAGATCCTGTGCAGAGAGAAGTGGAGGTAAGAGGATTTGAGGAATAAGTCAGAGCTGGCAAAATGGTAACTGGGATTAGGTCATAAACTCAGTTAAGTTGGAGAAATAGAGTTTTTAGCTAGGAAGCTGGCAGAACTGAAGGAGGGGAGAATGAATTTGTAGCAGAGGAAGTCAGCCTGAGAGATTTCTGCCAGAGAGATTGTGCAGCTTGAGAGCAGGAAGAAAGAAGCGGATGTTAGGGTTGTCCTCAGGGTTGGCATGGGCAATGTTGCAATGGGTCAGAAGGGTCAAAGAATCTAAGGTGAAGGAGAGTGAAATATGGAGTCAAAAATCAACAACTGTATCAATGGAAGGAAAGGAAGAGAGGAGGGGGCTGAGATCAGAAAAGAAGTCATCAGCATTGATGGACTGGAAGTTACAGAAGAGCTGGGTCACGGGGCAAGAGGGAGAGTGAAGATGGGTGATGCTGAGAGAGACCAAGGGATGGTCAGAGCAGGGGAACTCATCAAAGGAGAGGTCAGAAAGATTGGTGAAGACCACATCAAGTGAACATCCTTTTGGGTGAGTAGGCGAATTTCACCAGAGCTGCAGGTCGAATGACGTATTGAGACAGAGGAGGCTTGTGGTCAAGAAATTGAAAGGTGATCAGCATGGAAGCTGAAGTCATCAAAGATAAGTGTGGGAGATTGTGATGAAGGGAAGAGAGAGAGCCAGGAGTCAAGATTAGAGAGGAAGGCTGCGGGAGAATCTGAGCGGGTGGTAGATGACAGCAGTATGGATGGGGAGAAGAGAGAAGGATCGGATGCTGCAGTGCTGTTCAAAAGAGGAGAAAGGAGAAGTTAGTATCTATGAGAAGCCAGGAGTCAGGGAAGAGAACCTCAACACCCTAATCACAGAATGAGCCAGGGCAAGAGAGTGTGAGAGAAGAAGAGGCCTCCGTAAGAGGGGGGTGCTGTGAGGCAATGTCAGATGCAGGAAACCAGGTCTCTGGAGGCCAGGACCTGGAGGGAAAAAAATATGAAGAGGTTGTGGGTGGCTGTGATCTTTGGAACACCCACTTTATTTCTCAAGAGATAGCAGGAGAAAAGGAAGATGGGGAAGAAGGGGGATGGGTGTGAGGTTAGGAATGGGGACAACAAAGAGGTGGAGATGGGAATGGAAAATGGTGTGGGAAGTGGAGAGTGTGCAGTCAGAGAGAATGCCAGGATTGCCACAGATGTCACCAGAGTAGTGGGTGTGAATTCTGGATTTGTGCTGCTGCGAAAAGAGAGGCGACAGGGGTGGAGATAGGAAGAGGAGCAGGTAGACTGTAGCCTGGGAACTGTAGGGGATGTGGGTAACAAGAAGGGGAGATGGAACCAGTGAGGGCAGAAGGGGGAATGGAATACGAGGAGGGTTGATGCTCTGATGCAGAAGAGGGGTGTGCTGAGAGCCCTGGCTGTGTGGGAAATAGATGTGATATACAGTTCAGCAATGGACCAATAAATGGGAATCAATAGCAATGAGCTGACAAGCAAGCAATCAAATGAGCTATGAGGTGAGTCAGTTATCTCAGCAGACAGACCTGCGATGAACACAGATACAGGGAGTAACCGAGCTAGTGGTGAGGGAGCCGTAGGTACTCAGATGCTCGGGGGCAGCTTAGTGCAAGCAGGAGCTGGATCATGTCAGCAGTCGCACAGGGTATTGCATGGAGCTGGGAACTCAGCAGAAGAGGCAGATATCAGTGAGGGATAGTTAGAAGGTTCTGACCTTGGGGGATAGTAAATAAAACAGCAGAATTTGAAAAGGGTGATGAGGATGCAATGGTACGACTTCCTGGCTAAGCAGCTGGAGAGAGTTGCTGCGTCACAGAAGGAGTGGGAGATGGCGGGTGGACTTGTGTAACTCATGTTTAAAATAGGTGGTCTGGAGATGAATTTTACTTTGAGATCTGGGGTTTGTCGTAGCAAAACTCCAGGGACCAAGTTCTGTTCTAATTTACAGCCCTGCAATTTCACTAAAGTCATTGCAAAAGTGTAACTGAGAACAGAATATTGCCCCAGGGTTTGTGTAACAGTAACCGGAGTGAATAGATAGTGGTCCCTATCATGTGACAGGGTATTAATCATTGTAACCCTGACTCAGGTCAAGTGACTGGGGACAGTAAATGAATTTCATTCACTTTTAGGAGCACTCCTATGCACCACACCTTTTTGCTAATAAAACTGGAAAAAAGATTTCCACTGAAGTAAAACTGGCAATCTTCAGACATATGCAACAGTAAACATTTGGAGATGTGCCAGCAACTATGTACTTGTCAAAAATCCAGCATTAATGCAATGTAGGTTAGCTTTTACTTTATAGCAGTTCTTATGTCTGTCTGGTAGAATCAACCCATGGCTTTGGTTCACTCTACCATTCTCAGGTCATCCTTAACATATGAAAATAAAAAAGTGCATTATTCATCCAGCATCTCAGTATTTCTGTCTCTCTCTCCACATGAATTTCAGAGTTTTATATTGCCATCCATCACTGAGGTATATGAGTGTAGAGGTCTGGACATACAAATACACTCCATCATAGGCATCATGAGGTCGACAGCTAAACGATACAAAAAGAGACTGGTACTTCACAACATGTTTGTTGCTAAGAAATTTCACACTTTTAAATGGGTTCTAAGAGTTAAACAATTGTAACAAAATATATTAAAAAAAGAGGACCACTGTTAATCAGGTTTTTAATTTCTGCGATAGTTGACTTAATTGGAAAAAAAACTTAAAAGATAACATGGCAAAATCAATTTTTTTTAGAAGTGTATTTCCCATTAAAACAGTGGCACTGAACCGTAGAGCATTTGTGGATCTCTGTAATGCAAACAACATTTCATTACATACTTAAATCCAGTTCTGCAAACATTCCCTGATTTGTTGCCAGACCGTCATTGAATTCAGTTATCTAGACGGATTACCAATGGGGCCTCTATTTTTAGGGATCCGTCTGGTATTGTGGCAATTGCAGCTGATCGGATTACGGCTATATCCTAGCCATGTAAAATGCATTGAGGCTGCAACAGAAACCTGCACTGCACTAGTGTGGTTACAATGTCAGGCTGCTAGCTGGAAACTTATATCCTAATTTATTTTGGAACACCATTGCATTGGACTTCATAATTAATTCATGAGAACTCATGTCAGGCTTAAGTTTTTCACTTTACTTTTTGACAGCCTGTTTTGTTTTTTACTGGGAGGGGAGACTGGCAAATGCAGGTTGAGTGGTTTACTTAGGAACATTATGGAGCCCCTCACACAATCCCTGAAACCTTGCTGGGGGAAAAAAGTGTTTTCTGGTAAGAAAAAGACTCTCTCTCAAGTATCAACAGCTACATCTAGTGGGGATAGATTATACAATCAGTTTCTCTTCTAGAACAAACTGGCTCTTAACAAATCCTTGTCTAGGAACACGCTTTTTATTCCATGCTAAGAGGAAAGGTAGAACTATTTTCATCGGCTGAAAAAACTACCTTGGTGCGCCGATGAAACTACCAATCTGCTGAAAAGCTTAAGCACATGCTTGCGTGCTCTATTGGCCTGGGGCTTGCGTACGTTTGTGAACCATGCACTTGTACATGTGTATTTTTCTTATTTGAAACTTTCAATAAATATAATATATGAAAGAAAATTTGGTCCGATATAATCCAAATTTTAAAATTTAAATTCTAGCCGTTGGAGATTAGATGATGCAATGCTGACTTATATCTCTTAGGCTTCTTTCTTTTTATGTGAGAGTTGTTTAGTTATGTTTGTTTCTCTGCTATAACCTGCAGATTAAGGATTAAAACAATGTAATTTAGGCACTCAGAACCCTAAGGACAGGTCTACACTTGTGGGGAGGGATAGCTCAGTGGTTTGAGCATTGGCCTGCTAAGCCCAGGGTTGTGAGTTCAATCCTTGAGGGGGCCATTTGGGATCTGGGGCAAAAATTGGGGATTGGTCCTGCTTTGAGCAGGGGGTTGGACTAGATGACCTCCTGAGGTCCCTTCCAACCCTGGTATTCTATGATTCTACAGCTGGGATCGACGCTCTAAGATCGATCCACTGGCAGTCGATTTAGCAGGTGTAGTGAAGTCCCATCAAATCGACAGCAGATTGCTGTCCAGTCAACCCCTGTACTCTATCCCCAACAAGAAGAGTAAGGTAAATCAACAGGAGAGTTTCTCCCATCAACCCCCCATGGTGTAACCCCACAGTAATGAGACCTAAGGTACGTCAACTCTAGCTATGTTATTCACGTAGCTGGAGTTGCATAGTGTAGGTCAACTTACCGTGGTAGTTTAGACATAGCCTAAGTCTCATTGAAAGGCAATGGGACTTTAGACTCCTGTGGATCCTAACATATGATTTAGGCTTCTAAATCACTTTAGTGCTTTTGAAAAATTTACCTGTAGTCAGGCAGTATTAACTGAGGCCACAGTCCAGCAATCAGATATTAAAGTTTGACCCTTGCTCCTATGCAAAGCACCACTAAACTCAATGGAACAGCACACAAGAGTAATCATATATGCATCTCTTTGCAGGTCAGGGGCCTACATTTGTAAGTGTGCATCAGTGTAAATACATAAACTCTGGATTAAGCTAACATAAAGGAACCTTTTTGTAGAGTGTAATACTACATACAGTAAACTGATGTTTACTTGTAAAAGTGGAATTGCTCCTAAAAACTTCCTTATTGATTTGTATATAAATTTGTTTTGTATTCATTGATTACTCTCACATAATTATTATAATTAATACTAACATTAAACAGTACCTACACACCCCATTCAGGGATCAGGGCCCCAAGGTACTAAGTGATGTACAGAAAGATAATAAAGAAAACAGTCCTTATCCCAGAGTATTTGCAGTCTAAGGATGGAATCCTTGCCTCATTGAAGTCTATGAGAGTCTTGTTATTAATTTTGATGGAGCTAGGATTGCATACCACAGGTCAGACAAGACATGACAGGTGGACAAAACAGGGTTTGGAAAGGCAGGAGGATGAGGTAACAAAATAAACAGAAAATAGTAGCAGAAAATTGTAAGTCTCAGCTCCCTGCCTGTCTAAGTAATGTCAGACAGTAATGATTTATAGTATCACATCAAAGGTAGGTTTTAAGGGGAGGGATTTAAAGCAGGATAAAGTGGTGGGTTTTTCCTTTTCATGGGTTGTGGCATGAGATCAAGCAGTGATGTTCTTAATTAATAATAAATTTACAAATTTCAAAGTTTATTATTCTAGATATTTCAAATCACATCCAGACTGCGCTTAGTCAGGCTGCAACCATTTTATAAATTTATATATATATAAATATATATATTATTTTAAGGCAAATAATGGTTGAGTAATAATAATTTTAATCTCTGCATGCCTTAATAAAAGTAAACTAAAAACATAGCTGAAAATAACTGGGCATCCTGCCTGAAGAAGGCCCAGTGTGGGAACCAAACCTACGGGGAAGAAGGAACATTAAACAAAACACAAACATTAGGTTCTGATCCTGCTTAGGAAGTAATGGAAGCAGCATCTGGCTCCAAAACTAGAAAGGAACCAAAAGTTCTTCAGTCTCAAGATGCAGAATGTCACCAATACACTTTAGCACAGGGATTTCCAGAGCCACAGGCCATCATCAGAACAGCTTCTGCCTCCCATCTTCTGAAAACTGGAAAGTAGGATGACAAGTAGTTCCAATACCACTGATCTCACAATGGGATACATTGTAGTGCAATGAGCAGTGCCCCTGGTGTTCAGTTCCTGTATTATTTCTTATTTTAAATATTACTAATAAGACCTAAATCACGTTCTCTGGACCATAGGCAGCTGGTGCAAAGGATAGTCTTGGTGAATAGTCCTGCTGCCACATTCGCTGATAGTTGTTGCTACTTAGAACATTCTTTTGGTCTGAAAATATTTTCAGCAAGAATTAGGAAAACATTTCTGACAAACTGGTTTCCACAGTTTGTGATTAGCTCTAAGAGTGTTTTGTTTTTTTTCCCCCCAGGATAGACACAAATAAATTATTTATACACTCAACCAGCACTGAAAGCATAGAGCACTAGGGCAAATAGTACAATCCAAACAGAAGAATGAAACTTCCAGATAGCCCAGAGAATAACATAATTCAATTAAACCATCCAGAAGCTAATTCTATAATTCCAAGTAACAACCAAACTCTGATAAAAGTATTATGCTGAAAACTATGAACCAAAATATGATATTGATGTAATGATTTGCACTAGTATAGATAGTTCTCTAGGAAAGAAGAAGTTAAGAAACAGTCAAGATATCCCAAGTTTGAAAAATTACTACAGCATATGTAAATTAGGTGAGATGATCATTAAAAATAGAATTATAAAACACCAAATCAACAACACATGATAGGGGCAAACCAACATGACCTGCAAGGAACTATCTCTCTCTCTCTCTCTCTCTGATTTATTAGAATCATTGTTTATGTCAATAAAATAGTAGATGAAGGAGAAACAACTGACATAAAGTATTTGAATTTTTTAAAAACTCTATGACATGGTCCATCTCCAAAGGCTGTTAAAGAAACTATATTGTAATGAAGTGAGGGTAAAGTTCTATCAAGTTTTAGAAAATGTCTAAAAGACAGAAAAAATATAGGAATAAATGCTCGTTTTCAATATGGATAAAGATGAACAGTGAGGGATCCCAAGTTTCTTCACCAGGACTACAGTTGTTTAGCATATTCAGCAATGATCTGGAAAAGTGAAGTGGCATCATTTGTAATTGACCCAAATATTTAAGGTAGTTAAGGAGACAAGACTGTGAGGCAGACAGACCTAGCAAATTTATGTGAATGGGCAGCACAACTGCAGATGCAATTAACTGTTGACAAATATAAGGAAATGCACATTGGAGTCAATAATTTGAACTATTCACACACATTTGGTTGGTAATAAACAACTGTAACTGCGCTGAAAAAATATCTTGTTATCATTGTGAACAGCTCAGTGAAAACTTCTACTCAGTGTGCAGTGGTAGTAAAAAAACAAAAACAAAAATAGCCAAATAAAACAAAAAATCCACCAACCACAAGACCTCATTCCTGCAACAAGTTATTCACAGGCAAATGCATAAGCAGACTCTGTCCACTCACAACTCATTGCAGGATTGGGGCCCATATGGCAAGATGTAGAAAGAATGAGACAGAAAATAATGCTGAAAATAGAATGCCATACACCCTCACCTGGAATACTGTATCAAGTTCTGGTCTACCTAAGATATATGGCCCCCATTCCTGTAATATCTGAGCATCTCCCAGTCTTTAATATGTTTACCCTTGTTATAGATAGGGGAACTGAGGCACAGAGAGATTAAGTGACTTGGTCACACAGGAAATTTGTGGCAGAGGATTGAGTATCCCAAGCGCCAGGCTAGCAGCGTAACCATTGGCCCATCGTTCTTCTCCATCAAAAACTACTAGGGCAGAAATAGAGGGATTCAGAGATGAGCAATGAAAATTACTACAGGCTGGGAAGGTTTAGTTTAGAGAGGGAATGAATAAGAGGGGGGATGAAAGAGGTATACAAAATATTCAGAGAATATAAATTAGACATTCTGTTTACCTTTTCCCATTATACGAGAAGAAGAAGTGAAAGGCAACAATTTTTAAACTCATAATAGGAAATACTTTTTTTACACAATACATAATTAAATTGTGAAACTCATTGCCACGAGATATCGCTGAGAACAAGAGTTCAATAGGATTCAGAAAAAAAAATTAGATATTTGCATGAGAAACAAGACCATTCACAGCTATAGTAAACGGGAGAAAAGGATGTGAATGTATGTAAACCTTCATGCTGGTACAGGGTATAGGCTAACCACTAGTTGCTAAGGTTTAGAAATAAACTTTAGCAATACACAAATTACTCTATAAACGTCTCACTGCACGTTTTCTTGTATCTTCCTCTAAAGGTTCTGGTACTAGCTGCTGTCAGAGACAGAATACTGGTCTAGAGGGACCACTCGTCAACCTAGACTGGCAGTCCCTATGTTCCTAGATACCTGTGCTGTTCCCCAATCATTAGACACGTCTGCATCACAATTTCATAATAATGTGACTGTTACTCATCTTTTAAACCCGTAAAGCTATTTAGTTTTTCACCATATAAACCAAACACCATGTCACCTGAGTGCACAGCCCCAGCTGGCACATGATCCCTAGGCAGCTCTTTGCTAAGGACTAGAGCTCTGGGGGAGCCAAGCGGAGAACCAGGGAGCTGTAATCAGCTTCCTGACAACTGCAACCTCTGCTGTGGAGGATGGTGGCATAGAAGCTCCACCTATCGGAGACTCCTCCCCATTGGGGAACCCCCAGCTGGAGAGATGCAGACAGTTTATGCTCCTTTTGCCTTACCTGAGAAGCACAAAGTGAGCAAAGCAGAACTATGTCTTTTCCCTTGTGGACAGATTCTGGCTTCTCATAGTGAAAATTCTCCTGAGCCATGATACGTTTACACTGGGTTTTGTCGTTACATAACTACTTTTCCCAAGCCATTTTCCTTTTTCCTATTTGCACAGTAAGCACAACACTGGGCGGTACAGCAAGATGTGGTTTACTTAGCTGAACACATTTTCCATTTTATATACAAGACCAGGACACTGGCAGGTGCGAAGTGTTCTGAATAATATCATTTAACCAGCCCACACCTCAATGAATGATTTCCAGTGGTTGCATATGAAATAATGCTCATGTAGGATAGGGAATTTGCAGAGGGAAAGAATAGGCCCTTTTAGGATGGCATGGATCTAGTTATATCTCCCCTAGAAAAAGATTTTGGAAGTGTATGGCACCTGGTGCATGCAAAAAAGCAACAACAGCAGAAAAAAAATTCTTCACAATTCTATTTCTGAGGCAGGGAGGAAAAAATGGTTTTGTTTCCAGAAGGGAGTTGATCTCCATTCATGCACTCGGCACAGATACACACACACACGACTATTTAGGTGTACTTTGTCATCATTTTGGCATTCAATTTTCTATTATGTTAATTATTCTAAATTAACTCTCTTCCGCTTGTTCCTATTACCCCAAAACTCTAGTGAGAGCTATCTGCAATCCCTCCCTAAAATCCACCAAGAAATAAGCCCCATCCCATAATAACTTATGTCCCAAACACACACACACCGCATCTCCATCTCTCATATGTTCAGTGTCCCATGTGACTGAAGATACCCTCCATTTAGTTACAGCTAAATTCAGCCCTGGTGCAAGCACAGCTCTACTAAGCTAGTACCGATACTTCAGGGTATATTTTGTTCCACAATAATTTATCTCTAATTTCCACAGCAGTTTTTTTTTTTTTTTTGCACCCATAATTGGATGCTGGCTATGTTTTATTTATCTAGTACTAGTTCACATTTTTTTTTCTTCTCTCCTATTAAAGTACGTGACGAAAAGCAAAAGTATTGAAAATAATAGAAATCATCAGTCACAATTTCTACAATAAGCTAAATATTTTAGTTATCTGTCATTCAGATTGTATAGAAAACAATCAGTGTCTGAATCTGACGCTCAAATCTCCATCAGCCCTTTTGACTTTTAGAACACTTCCATTTAAATCTCTGCTCTAATACAGAATTTTCTTTTCTTGTTATGAAGACACCCCACTAGGTGGCAGTACAGTGCAGAAAATGGGGAACACCTATTTGGAAAACCATGGGCCTGGTTGTCTTTTGGCATTGCTCTGCCCCTTGGCTAGTGTAAAGTGAGTGCTACCATTCCGGTCCGGTAGTGTTTTGTGCTTACTTTGTGCTGGTGAAAATGACTGCTTAGGGTGTAAATTCAATAAAATTAGTATAAGTTTGATTTCCTTTTTTTCGTTTTGTTATGAAAGACTTGCCACCACATCATGCCATTGGGAGGTGGGAGAGGGAGCTGAAAATGTCTTTCCATAAGGCCAGCCAAAAATAAGGAAGCCTTGATCCAGATGGCTTAGCTAGCTCCTGAATCTCTGTAAACATGACACCAACACATAGTTTGACATATTTTTTCACTGCCTTAGCCTAAGGGAGATAAGAAAATATGTGCAGTTTATTCTAGTGACATTTTATATCAGCTTTCCTCTTCTTGCTGATCTTAGTGCTAAGATCTTTCTATAGCAGAGTAGACTAATATCATAATATCATAATATTCATTGATGGGAAAACTATTTGCAGAAAACGTGCTCGCATATTGATTTATGCGAAGTGCACATGCTTAAAGTTAGGCATACATTTGAACATCTTGCTGGATCAGGGCTATGTGACAGTCTGACAAGTTCCTGCAATATCTTTAATGAACTTTATTGAATTAAGTTAAACTTTATTGAACTAGGAGAATACAGGGCAGGGCCAGCTCCAGGCACCAGCGAAGGAAGCAGGTGCCTGGGGCGGGCAATAGAAAGGGGCGGCACTCTGTCCATCATCAGGGCGGCATGTCCGGGTCTTCGGCGGCACTTCGGTGGCAGCTCAACCAGGCTTGGTTTTTGGTTTTTTTTCGTTCGCCGGAAAAAGCTGGGGCCAGCCCTGCCTTTGGGGTCAAAAATGCAATTGTGGAACTGTATGTATTTCCATGGAAAGGGTAAACAGGACAATGGCTGGGAGTGGTTACATATATTCACTCAGGTTGGGATATCCCCCCCCTTGGAAAGGTTTGCATATACTCGTTCAGACTGGATTCTTCAGGGACTGACAGACAAGGAAACAGTTTTTGGATAAATAGCCTGGTTTTAAACTCACTCATGCCTTCTTCCTGATCCAACAAATGGACAGGAACCATGGTCCACAGAGGGGCCCAATCCTTTGGGTAAGATTGGCAGGACTGGGCCTACCAGAATCCATGTTTGGGTTGGGGTTAATTCTAGCATGCAGGTCTTGTTACTGTTTTTAATATATTTTCCTCTGTAATGATTTTTACCTTAAGAATAAAGTAGGCTTGCATAGGAAGTGCTGCATGGTAACTTATAACTGTTGACAATCATTCTGTTATTCATCTCTGAAGAGAAAGCAAGGAGATGTCCTTGGTAACCCATCTGTGCTGGAAAAATACACAGTGAAGGCAGGGACCCGTGCAGCCTGGGAATACCCGAGTCAGAAGGGAAAGAGACAAGGGTCTCCATCCAGAAAAGCAACTGCTTTGGAGCAGGAAGCTGAGAACTGGTGCCTTTGCTGGACCACTGAGGGGACATACAGGTGCCATTGCCCTGTGCTGCAGCAAAGGCTTAAGATGTTAGCGTTACAGAATCATTGGCAGATGGAAAGATGGGAGTGAATGGGATTTGAAATTACTTTTGTTTGCTTTGGGTTAAAGATTCCCCAGCAACAATGATCGCCTTAGAAAGAGAGTCCTTTTTAAAAATCCACTTAGGTCATGCTGCTAGGAGTGGATTTTGTTAATTTGTACAGATAATTCTGTCTTGTTTTGCCCTTACCCTGATCTTTGTACAATGCTGCACCTTGAGGTTTCACAGTGACCACAAATGTTGAAATTGGGTTCTTTTCCCCACAGACCTCACCACCGCAGAGCATATAGACTGAGTTGTGTCTTGGTTTCCAAAACTGGGGTCTAATTGGGTGTAATTTCACTTTTCAAGCATCAAGGGACAATACAGGTTTCAACTCTGAATACACTACATTGGTTCAAGCCTCTTTATCTTATTGTATGGATGGCTGGGCCCCAGGGTGTTTTGGGACCGTGTACCAAAACATGAATACTGAATAACAGGCAACAAATCGTACTACCTTCGCTCTGTACTGTAAATTACAGTACTGTAAATTACAGTACTGTAAATTGCACATTTTTGTTCGGCAAGAGAGGAAGTGGGAGGAGCCTAACAAAAAGAAAAAAATACAGAATGCCCCCTTTCTTTCTTCATAAAAAGAAAAGGAGTACTAGTGGCACCTTAGAGACTAACCAATTTATTTGAGCATAAGCCTTCGTGAGCCACTGCTCACTTCATCGGATGCATGTTCATTAGGCAAAACATTTCCTACTCATTAATCTATTGTTTGCTGTCACATTCAAAAGCTGTCACTTGCTGCATGTATCCTGAAGAATCTGAGCAGTTGCTATTTGAAAGATGGTGTCTTCTGCTGAACAGGCAACTTGGCAAACACACACTTACGTGTGCACAGACTTTTGGGGGGAGACCCCCACTTGTTCAAATGGGATTTTCATGTGTAGCTTCCATTCCCTACCTATACAAGGTGTATGTGCAGGTGTGTGTGAATACATGTTGAGGAATATTCTATATCAGTTCCCCAAACTATTGCAGCCCAAAGTCTTCCTACTCACCTTGCAGAAAAGGGTAAGTTTCACCAGCAGAGCAAAATATTGGCTTCTCTGCAGCCTAGGAAATTAATCAGTTTCAAATACATTTTTTTGGACTGTGTCATAAGGGCTAGCCCTCTGAGGGCTCAAACACCCAGCCTTCCTGTGACAGGCTCTGCTAAGGAGAACGTGCCATCCCAGATCCACCTGTGGATAGTAAATGGCTAAGTGACTGTGTGGTAGTTTATTACTTAAGGAACACCTGGACTTTTATCCTGGGTTATGATAGCTCAGGCAGGGGCCCCACAACCCAGGGAGTAAGCTTGCAGGACAGCTGGGCAGGAAGCCACTCCCAGTGGTGCTCTTTGGAGAACAGAGGCTCCTGGAGAGAGGAACCATCCCCGGAACATAGAGACTGTGAAGATTTCCAGGCAGGTAGGGCAAGAGGTACTCTGAGTTAGCAGAGCTGTCCAGGCAGAGAGAGATTGTGAGATATTCTTAGTCAACAGGGGAGACTGCAGAACTCCAAGCAGTGGAGAAGCCTGGGGGTTCACTGCAGAATAGCATAAGGTTTGTTTACATACCATATTGGGTGATTGATTAAATAAACTAGATCCTGGGAGGAGTATTTTTCACTATATACAACCTCATTGAATATATTGAAAGCCCACTAAGGCAGTGGTTCTCAAACTTTTGTACTAGTGACCCCTTTCACATAGCAAACCTCTGAGTGTGATCTCTCCTTATAAACACTTTTTTATATATTTAACACCATTATAAATGCTAAAGGCAAAGCAGCGCTTGGGGAGGAAGCTGACAGCTCACAACCCACCATGTAATAACCTTGTGACCCCCTGTGGTGTCCCAACCCCCCCCAGTTTGGGAACCCCTCCACTAAGGAAGCCTGAGGCAACAACTTAACTGTGGTTTCACACTGGGCCAGAAGGGGTGAGTGCTCACTCTGACAGACAGAAATCGATGTGGTGGAATTTCTGGCACCATTGAAGTCAACTGGAGTTTTGCCATGGACTTTGATGAGACCAGGATTTCATCCCATATGTTTCTATTTACATGCAATTCACACTTTGCTGAAATCCAGTTCCATTATACAATTTAATTCCAGTACAATACTCATTTGCTTGCAGCAGTGACTTTGAAACATTGCATAGAAGGAATGACTCACCATGACCTTTTTTTATTTACAGTACTATTTGTATGTTTTCTAAACCACAACAGGAAGCACCCGCTCTGCATCACCACAAGCCAACACCAGCTTGTTAAGAGGCAATGTCTACATTTCCACACCCAAATTCATAATAGCAACACTGTAATGAGCACTAATTGCTATGACAGTTCAGACACAAGCACTTGGATTGCTCAGGTTAGCAAGCTTAGACTTGAAAATGAAAACAGAGCTGTAGCTACTCACAACTAAAGATCAACCCTTTTAACAGGGTGGGTATAAACTGTAAGAATAAACCATAGCATTCTCAACCACTTAGGACCAGTAGGTTATTACTGACCATTGTGTGGGTGCCAAGGTGGGAGAGAGGGCCCTTCTTCCTCCTGCTCCTCCAGACAATGTGGGAGTCCTTACATGTGGGGGGATTGCATGGACGCTCCATCCTACCATTAGAAGGGAAGGACACAAAGGAAGGGGGGTGCGGAAGGTGGGTTGGCTTTGCCCTTCCTTTACAATGGCCTGTGGAGCTGGCTGGTGCACTCATCCTGCCTCCCAGGGTGCTCTGGGAAGGCTCGTTCCTCCCGAGGCACTATCCCTAGAGTTCTCCCTGGGACAGTGTGGCTCTGCACTGCCGTCAGCGTCGGCTGATGTTCTGTGAAGTCAGCAATCGTTGTCCTCAATACCTGCCTTGGTCTGTTCTTGTTACACAAGAGGACCTGGAATGGATTCACGGCTAGGTTTTGTTCACAGAAAGGGGATATTTAAAACAAACTAGGAGCTCTATATTTTGCATGTTGGGAAAACTCTGGAGTATCATTGCTTCATTTATCATCTTTCCTTAACACTTTTTCTGCCTGCTGTTCTAATCCTGATATTTTTAAAGAAGTTGGGCCAGAGCTCAGCTGCAGCCTTAGCGTGCTTAGTACAGCTGAGGAGAGAGGTATGCAAAGGTGCCTGTTAGAAACCACGGTCATGCTGTGCTTTAACATATGACAAAAGGCTCTTAGGAACTGGGAACTAGAGATGGGCAAAATAACCATAAAGCTTTTCAGATTAATCTTATTTCCAAATTTGCACAAATATTGCCAAATTGGAAGCAGATCTTTGAAGTGTGTTTTTTCACCAAAAAATGCATATGAAAATATTTTGCTACTGGGGACACTGAAAGCGCGCACGCGCACACACACACAAACACACACTACATTTTGCATTTATTTTCTTCACATTTGAGTTTCACATTGGTTGGCTGAGATTGGTCACAGAGTATCAGTTCTGGTTTCCAGACTGGCTGATTCTATTCCATGTGACCTAGAGGACAAGGAGAAGCAATTTGGACTAATTGTCAGTCAGAGTAGCAGCAACAAGGAGTTACCTTTAGATGCTGCTCCCTATAGTTAAGAAGGGAAGGCTGCCGACACCTCCTGTCGGACATCCAATGTTTTAGATAGGTAACCTACCATCACCAGACATGAGAACGGTATGCCCTCCAAAGATTTTGGAAGACAGAAGCAGGCCAGTCTTCCCTTGACAAAATATAACATCAGATGGGTTTGAAGGGTGATTGTCCTAGTCACACAAAGGGCTGCAGAACTTGATGGATTCTTCAGTAGGTCTGGATTATTATTCAGTCTCTGAACTGTTTGAAGTTACCCATCACTAAATTTATATATGGCGGTTAGTTATGTTCAGGCTGATCTGTAGTTGATTTTACACATAGTTTAGTTATAGTGTTGCTAGTCTGTTTGATTTTTATCTTTAGCTATGGTGATACTGGTTTACATTGTGCTTTAATTTTATAGATGTCGTTCGACCCTGTTAGTGCTGGGATTTGCCTGGTTTCTATATTAGTTCCCTTGCAGTCACAATGTTCAGGTGGTGATGCTTTGCGGACAGAATCAGTAAAGCTATGATTATACAGTGGTGAGATATATTAATGGAAACCAGAGTGGATTCCCTGTGGACATACCAAAATAACCAAAAAGGGGCCATGAACCTGTCTTAACCTGCTACCTATGGATTTTCTCAGGTCCAGAATTGGGGTTCCCCAAAGCGGGTGAAAGCCACCTTTGTCCCCACCTTCAATGCCACAGTCAGTGCAGCTTGACCAGACTGGAGGATCCAGTCGTAGTAGTTTATTCCTCCATTGTTTTTGGAAGGCCCCAAATCCCTTATCTTTCTGGTATCTCAGTAGGGCCTTGCAGGCTTGGTCCCTAAGGAAAAAAAACCACAGAGAGCATCATGCGCCTCACCACCACTGTGTTTACGGAAGGGAAAGCTCTGACTTCCAGAGGCTATTACCTAAATGACTTCCAGCAGTCCCAAAGGCTCCTTTCTGCGGCACACAGTGTCTCACTGAATATTTGCTTCTTGAGCATGAATTGTCTATAAACTACTAAGGCCAGTTTCATCAAACGTTTTCATACTGACAAATATCTAAAGTACGGTCAAATCTTTCCTGTACAACCAGTCATGCTAAGCCACTGGTAGACTTGAGGGCCTCTAGGTGTAAAGCAAGACCTGCACTGAGAGTATACATTGGGGATGGTGAGGAGAGAAGCTATCAAGCCCACCAATGACAACTTTGGATTTATTATTTAGAGTGTAAAGCCCAGATCCTCAAAGGTATTTAGGTGGCTACCTCCCATTGATTTGCATGTGTTAGGCATGTAAATACCTTTGTGGATCTAGGACTATATATTTCTTATGTTTGTAGCATACCTAACACAATGGGCCTAAGCATTACTACAATACAAATAATAATAATAAATAAAATATTTCACCACTGAAGAGTTATACGAGTGTAAAACTGGTTTAACACAGTGAAGCATCAAGCCGTTCATGGGGTTTTTTGTGTTCAGCCTTGAGGTTCTACTATATGTAACTCAGAGTTATGAACACCTCGGGAATGGAGGTTCGTAACTCTGAAATGTTCGTAACTCTGAACAAAACATAATGGTTGTTCTTTCAAAAGTTTACAACTGAATGTTGACTTAATACAGCTTTGAAACGTTACTGTGCAGAAGACAAATGCTGCTTTCCCTTTTTTCTTTTCTTTTTTTTTCAGCAGTTTACATTTAACACAGTACTGTGCTGTTTGCTTTTTTTGTTTTATTTTATTTTATTTTATTTTTGGTCTCTGCTGCTGCCTGATTGTATACGTCTGGTTCCAAATGAGGTGTGTGGTTGACTAGTCAGTTCGTAACTCTGGTGTTCATAACTCCGAGGTTCTACTGTACTTGTTTATATGTGAAAACTTTGCTCAGGGCACAATTTTATGTTTGTTCTGAATTTTGAAAAAGAATCTGAATAGCATTCCCCATGCACACCATTGGTGACAGCAAGACAGAAGCAGCATTAGTTTTCATGATGCTGATATCTTTCATTAAAAAAAAAAATACACTGCATTGCTAGTTAATCTTGTGTTCTGCTTTTGAGACTCATTTATATAATCCCATTCAGTTCTGTTTTATCTAAGTTGTGAATTTGATTGTGCTGCTGGAATTTTTCTCCTTGTTTTAAATTCTCGTTCATTTGCATATGCTATATGGAACAACAGCAGGCGTAAAATGTAGAGAAGCCATAAAGGACATATTAGATCTCTTCACAGGTTAATTTTATTTGTAAAGTTACACTTGCCTAGCTCAGAGAAAAACTGTACCTTGTATATGCTTAATCTTTTTAAAGTAAATAGAACCTTTAAGTATACTCTTTGGTTTTGGATAAATAGAAAAAAGGGATTAATAATGTCACACAGAATAGTAATATCAAAATACATTTTCCAGGCTACAAATTTTCCAGATAGTACATGTCTGGACCACACTCCAAACCAGAGATCCATCTCTGTTTAAAGCCATGTTATATTTTGTAAACAGCTGAGACGAAGGGAATGATAACCTCGGTAACAAGGCTGGAACGCATCAGAACATCATGAAGCTTAGTTGTCACCACATAAAGCCACCAGAATGGTTTCATAGTCTCCTTTGGTTTCATCCTGTCAATTTAAGAACACTAAAATTATTATTACAGTTCTGACTAAAGATTCCCACTAAGATCAAGACCCCATTGTGCTGGACACTGGATATACACCTTCTAAGAGAGACAGTTCTTTTCCCAAACTAAGGCCGCACATGATTAACTCAATGAACTTTGTATGGTTCCACTAAGATAATGGGACTACTCAGAGTACATAAAACTAAACACATGAGAAAGTCTTCAGGATCACAGCATACGCAGACAAGATAGACAATGGTGGGAACCAGAAAGGATTCATTTTATAGATGGGACACTGAAGCACAAAGACATTAGGTGATTTGCCTAAGTTGATACAGTAGGTCTGTGGCAGAGCTGAGAATATCCTGAGTCCCGATCGAGTGGCTTAACTTCCCTACAATGGGTGAAATGGAAAATCTTCCTTTATCAGTTAACATGAATGTTTAAACTATAATTAACCCATATTAAGATTGGGCTATTCCTAACTTGTGTTAAGATAGGGTTCTTTTGAAATAATTTTAGATGTCATGATATTTAATTGCTCACAGAATTCAACAATTTGGAGTATGATTTCCATAAGCAGCTAATTTATTAAGCTCCATGTTTTCTCAAGTGTGACTAGGCTTTGCCTGATTCAGATAGCATGTACTATCTTGCCTGATTCAGATAGCATGTGTATCAGATTCAATGTTCTAATGCAGTCATGTAATTTTGCATCAAGATGGGATACAGTGTGATATCATGTGAGAGAAAGAATCATTTATAGATATGTATTAAGAATACTAGTAAATTGCACCACTGTACTATCTCCAGGATTTTATCTGTGAAATGGCAGATACTGGCAAAGATTAATGTTAGTGTTTTAGTCCGTGTACTGTACGTTTCCTCTACAATCACTGTGTTTGTTACTGTGAGTATTCAGTAGCTCTCAGAAAGCTATTTGGCAGTGGTACATTTAAATCAGTGAGCTACTAGGAGATGGTTTAAATTTTCCATAAGTGCATTCTTGTTTTGCCTTTAAAAAAAGTAAGCCTAAAGGCAGAGAGACAGATCTGTAGTTGGCGTAAGCTGGCATTACTTAGTGATTTACACGAGCTAAGGGTCTCACCCTCTGAGTTCTGCTGAGGATGCCTTACTGCTCTGGGAAAGCAGCTTTTTTCAATGCTATATTAATTTGTCCTATTTAGAGGTATATATATTTTTTTAATTTCAGTAGTTGAATTAAAGAGACAAGGTGGGTGAGGTAATATCTGTTGTTGGACCAACTTCTGTTGGAGAGAGAAACAAGCTTTCTCGCCACACAAATCTCTTCTTCAGGTCAGAACTCTGTGGCCAGAAAGCTTGTCCCTCTCACCAGCAGAAATTGGTTCAATAAAAGTTGTTACTTCACCCAGCTTGTCTCTCTAATATCCTGGGACCAACACCGCTTCAACTATATGGCATGCAGCAGTAGAATTGGTAATGGAAAAGTGCCAGATGGGCAGCTCTGAAGACCAGAGCCCTCTGTCTATCCCCAGGATCCTTACAGCAAGGACAGGGGCAGTGTAAGCATTCCTACCGTGCCCTCCCACTGTGTCTCATGTGGAACGACAGCAAAGGAGGAGAGAGTAGTTCAGTCTCTATGTTCACTCGAAAAGAACAGGAGGACTTGTGGCACCTTAAAGACTAACCCATTTATTTGCGCATAAGCTTTCGTGAGCTACAGCTCACTTCATCGGATGCGCCACCTGGCTGAAACTGCCAAAGAGTGCTGCATATCGCCATGTGCGATGGCTTTGGTGACTCATGCTGACCCACCAGGAAAGGACTCAGCCCAACCACCATTTTCACTGATGAAACATCAGCTAGTAACGATTTTTCAGCCCTGCCTGAATTAAAATTGGTGACCTAAAGGGTCGCTATCAAGCCCATTACCAGCCTCCTGAGCCAGCCAATTACAATAACATTTTACATTCAGTAGTTGGTATAGCTTCAGCTGAAAGGAAAAACATACCAAGATGGCCTGGCAGAGAGGTGTGCCATACAGCTTATTATAATAGCCCTTGATCTCATTCATGTCAACCTCAGAACGTGAAACCATGATTCTGTTCAGTGTTTTGTGGCGTGTCCCAGAGCCCTGTTAAAAATAAATCATGATTACCTAGGCATACAAAGCATTATTCTTAAATCACGGTGGTACGTGTTTGTTTTGACAACCTGTATGATTTTTCACATCAAAAGCAATTCCATGTTAAACAATGGGGGGCAAATGGACTGTTGCAACATAAATCAAAAATAGCTGTGGATTCATCTGACCACCCCCATCTGAATGAGCATGGGGCTAAGGCCCCAGAACCTGCACTGCTTCTGATGCCTTCAGATCCTCCCCTTTCAGCCCCCTGACAGTGTGGAGATATGCTTGGTAAGGCTCCTTTGCTTTCTGCTGGCCCTGGACTGCCCCTTAAAGCGAGGGTTCTCTAGAGAAGCAGATTTCCCTCTGGTGTGTGGAGGTACAAGTGAAATCTGACTTGTTTTCAACGTCAGGGAAAGCACAGGTTCTTTATTTATATTAAATAAAAACATGAGGTGTCTTGTCATCTTGATACAATTGGGTTTACATTATGCATAGCTCCTATTAATGCTAATGGGAGTTATGTGAGTAAACTCCTAACCACGGGGATGGGGAAACATCATCATTAGAGTGGCCCTTATGGTCTCATGTGATCTCCAAACTTCTACAGTGACGAGGCCTTATAAGTTACTAGATAGATACAGCTTCCATTGGCATGCTCTTAAAGGTCATTCCGGGTGTAGAGACATTATCAGTTCTAGTAGTATTCCCCATTTTATATACCGTTAATATCACTGAAACCAAATTAACTTTTTAACTGTGTCCATTGTAGATAGGTAGATGCAGATGAGTTCCTATAGAGATAAAACCCTGAGCCCCTTATACCAGACAGGAAAGTGTATGGAAACTCACTGAATTCTTTTCCCTCTGGCTTCCTCCTGAGGGGCTTTTCATGGCAGGATGCTCTGGCCCAGTTTGTCATCTTATATTAAAAGGTTCTCCCTCCCCAAACAAAAGTTTTTCAGCATACTCTACCTTCATTGCCAAGTTGAGCTTTTCTGCAAAGAAAGCTGGTTTGCTTGTGGCACATTTCACTGCAATGAAACAACGTGACAGAGTTAAATATGACTCATAAGTAAAGCACACATGCAAAGTGGGGGAAGGGTACTGTAGTCAGTGCTGAGTTGGGATTTGCCAGCATGAGGTTAAGAAATATGCTCCAGTTCTCAGGTGGCAAAGTGAAGCAGTTTGCTCACTGCATAATGTTTCTAAACTGGAATAAATTAACTATACCAACCATATGCCTAATATCATGATGTATTTTAGAGGGTGCTGTTGGTACTTTTCCATTTTTTGTGTGTGCCCAAATTAACCTAGCAAAGGAATAAAGCTAATTGGTGTGTTATGTTTGCACCAAACACTCAGAGCTGGGTTGGGAGTACAGTAATAATATATTTCACACTTATGGAGCACTTTGCATCCATAGGACTCAATGTCTCCTGGAGCTCTCTGGTGCACAAGCGACATACCCACTTCATCACACCATAGAGAGAATGCAACTCTTCTGTATCACTGGCCAGATCCACTCCGGCTGGTGTGTGTGGAGAGAACATGGTTCTGCTTCATCCCTCCCTCCTTTGAAGTGGGCCCAGGAGATGTTAGAAAGGAGATAGCCTTGTCTATCAGCAATTTGCCCAAGTCACCCAAAGAATAAGTGGCAAAGTCAGAAAAAGAATCCAGGTCTCCTGACTCCCAGTCCCATGTTCAGTCCACTGAGGTGTGATGTTTTAAGTCAGGATTGGTCAGCCACAGGGCAGTCCCCAGTATTGTAGCTCCACCCAGGCTCCCATCATTTGTACTGTTCGTGGTGAATAGAAAGTTTAAAGGGCATAATAACAGACATGTGACAATAAACATCTGCCTTGAGTCTTTACAAAGATATTCTCCTGAGCAGTGCCTTAGGCGGATGATTTGTAATATTTTATCAAAATGCAAAGTAAATCAGTGTGGAGAATAAAAACTCTACAGCCCTGATTTGTATTTACACTGGAGCAACTTTATACCACTCTGGAAGAATAAAGAGCCTTAAAGTGAGTTTAAATTACTTTTATGCTTGCTCTTTGGGCCTTTTACACAGCCAGAGGTATAAAGCAACTTTAGTACAAATGAGAATCAGAGTCGATAGGTGGATTTCAATAAAAACATCTGTTTATGAAATGTGTATTTTCACACATTAATTTATATTTTTTATTTATTTGAAATAACTCCTGTTTACTCCATTTTTTTCCAGTTGAACTTTCCAAAGTGTCAGATACCAAACTGTCATGTACGGTAGCCGTGCTAGTTTTTAATGAAACACAATAGGAGAGCAGGATCCTTTCCCATTGGGCAATGAAAAATAGTTTACTTCTGACTTTCATATAGTTAATATGGAAAGAAGCACAGCTGAGAAGCAGTGAGTTACTTGGCAAGGGGGATTACATACCAATCGTTGTCAGGCAGTTCTCAATGTCGCCTTTCAGTTCCAGGTCCAGTGCCTTGTTCATGTCATGTTGGCTAAATTTGGTATATTTCTGAAAGACTAGACATGGATATCAAGCTTAGTGAAAACTGGGAAAATACCATGTTCTTGCTCTCTTTATTTTGTTAACGTTAGACAGTTCTCTGATGTCCACCATATGGAATAGACAGTTAGCTAACAGTTTGAGGATGTCATCAGATCAGCAAGAGATATACAGTGTAGGAAATAAGCTACAATTTGAAAAGCTTGCAGCAGTTTTGAGTTTCCAACTTCTGACACAGGAATTAATGTACCAGATCACATGATGGAAAGTGTAGTTATGTACCAGGCCCATTTAGCCCAATAGCCTGTCTCTGACAGTGGTTAGTATCAGATACTTCAGAGGAAATGACAAGAAACCCCATAATAGTTAATTATGTGATAACCTGCTCATATGTCTTCCTAACCTCAGTCAGTTAGTGCATTGGATTGTTCCCTGAAGCACAAACAGTCCTCCAAAAAGCAAGTTAAGACAGATACACGTCTACTGCATTTACTTTAGAAGATCCTCATAATGGGATGCAGTTCAACCCATAGTGTGAAATGTCCACTTTATGCACCAGTTATTGTATACCAGCATCCAAAATGTGTGTATTGGGAATATATTTCATAAGTGTAACTTATTTCAAGCCTTTGATGAAATAACCTTCTCATGTGCATGTTTCTGTTCATTGGATTATACAGTATCTGTTTACACTGATATAGCTCCTGACTTTAGAAATTGGGGCCCAGTCCAATGTCTTTTAAAGTCAATGGAAAGACTGTTTGATTTCAAGTGAGCACTGGTTCACATCCTAAGTTGTTTCAATACTTCTGACACATGTTACTCAGATATACGAGAGGTGCATTTTTAAAATACAGTTCCCGGAGGCCGAAAGCTTCATTCAACCTACCCCTTCGAAGATGTGGGAAGCTTCTCGTAGTAAGGATGGTAATGAATACATTGACATCTGTTCCTTTTTTTTTCTCTCCTGCTTCATATAAGGCCTATTGTAAAGCACAGAAGTTTGTATATTATCCTTACAATGAGACGACCTGGAATACTGTACATCTAATGCTGTCACCCTCAGCCAAACAGAGGCCTTTGCACCACTGTCTTCATCAAGGACTAAGGACATTCCATACATAATATAGAATGCCTCACATTCCACAAACTTGTCCAGAGGATTATTATTCTTAGTTTTTCCCACTGTTACTGCATTCTTGGCTAAAGTCATAATAGTTTCACAGGCCACTAGACACCTGTGCTTGGCATTTCCAAACATTTGTTAACAGGACTGTTCCTGAGAGAAGTATGCTGCTGTCAATGTGGAAAATACAGGATTGACTGGCTTTCTATTGCTGGACCCAAATATGGAATAAACTCAGTTAAGAATTCCACAGAAATGTAATATGGGAAAGCTACACACCAGATCTTCCTTTTCTTTCCATCAGGGCCATTAATGGAAAACCAGAAAAACCAGACTCATCCTCTTCCTTTTCCCCAGCTCTCAGGCATCCTCCACCCACAATAATCACCTGTGGGAGAGGACCCCTTTATCATGGCTAAATCCATCCAGCAAAGGAACTGGCAATAGTACTCCCTTTAGAGCCCAACAACGATGCACTTAAATAGACCTATAGAGATTCTACTGAGTGCTGTAATGTACCCCTTCCATTGTAAAGGATGAATGTGCTGTCCTCTCAGACATGCATATGTGTGTGTTTGAAAGCAAACACATGCTAGGAAACTGAACTCACATACTAGGAAACTGAACTCACATACTACAGGACTGAGCTTTACAATGAGGCCAACCAGCTGGCCTTTATATCAATTTTGAAGCTTTGAATTAAAGTAGTGATGACGTGATTTTACCTACAGGCATAAAAGCTCAGGATAGACTGCTATTTCAGTGTTGTTGGCCAGGGTGTTTGCCCATAATAAAAAATCACACTAATCTAGAAGCTGTACGATGGGAAATTTTTGTGGTATTTAAACTTTCATAAAAAAGATTCTAAAATCTAAAGTAACGACATACTAATAAGTATCAAGGAATCTTGAAAAGCCTATGATTACAAAGCTAAAGCTATAGCTAAAAAGGGGAGTGCTACCAAGTTTCCTTTGGCTAGGATGGTGCAGGTGGTTCTTCTCACCCATGTACGCTTCTTTCCCCTGTCAGAAATTGGTAGATATATTGGTTTTTATATATGGAAGGAAGAGGTCATGGGTAACTTATCAGTCACACTACAGACCTCTACTTGCTCATATTCTAACAGCATTCTCCAAGAAAAGAGACTCAGTCAATCCCTAAACTAATAAAAGATCTTGGGTGGGGTAGGGAGGACACCAGTATAGCAGATTATATAATGTCCTCAGCTAGAGAGATTGTGCTTGTTATAATCTATGCTGAGCATGGAAATAAAACAGACAAGAGAACACATTTCTCAAATAGAGTGCAGAGCCTTTTCTTACCCTGGCATCACTGTCAGCAAGCTCTTCATTCACACAGCCATCTTCATTTCGGTCACCCTAAAAAATTTCATTATCTCATGTTACCATTTTGTTTATATAACCCTGGAATGAATGTCATTTCCCATTACGCCATTTTAGCATGAAGTTTGAGAGCACTAAGGTGAAGTTCCAATGGGTAAGTCGATTGCTCTAAGAATGAAATCAAACCATATGCAAACCAATCAGGTTTCCTTTGTTTAGGGCCAGATTTGAGTAGTGCCTTACTTCTCGAATAATCATAGGAACTTCACTGAGACTACTTATGAAGTAAGGTACTATTCACCATAAAATAAGGGGTGTCAGAATCTAACCATTAGGTAAAAATTCAGACACTTAACTCATTTTAAGATAGACTTAATAATTTTCATTCTGATCAAGAATTTTATCTCATGATGATATTTTAAATTTCAATTCTTCATTTTGCGGGGGAAATTTCACACAGATTGTGACTTCAGATCCCTGAATCATGGAGTCTGATACCTGTTGACTTTACAGACAGATTTTATATATCATGCCCACTACTGTTTTATTTAATCTGCTTTTAAATATCTGCATATAGGGCAATTTGTCCACCTTCCACACATTCTGCTTTTATCCAGCTATATTACTATTAAGAAATATTTCCTAATATCTAGTTGAAATTTTCCTATTTCTTGGCATTGTTGTTTAACTTGCCATCTTCTGAGATTAAATAATTTCTATCACTTCTATTATTACCTTCAAAATACTTATAAACTCTGATCATGTGAAAAAGTTTAAAAGCAAACAGAGGCCAGTAAAAATCAGGATTTTTCTTGTAACTTCTAGTTGGATGAAAACATTATTCTAAATATCAACTTGTTTAAAGAGAAATTTCGCTTCACATAGTAAGATTTCTTTTGGGGTTTTTTTCAATACAGAGTAAAAAGCAATAAACAAGTCCCCCATGGTTTCTCTGGCTGATGCACATATGTCATCTAACTCAACCAAGACTATTAACTCCTTCTTAAAAATAAAGTTTATTGAAAGTATTTGAACATGGCATACCTTGACTAGAGCAAGCAAAGCCTTTTGGAAGTCTCCAGATGTATCTGCGGCAATGTCTTTTACAAGATCTCTCTTAAGCTCTACAATAAAACAATAAGAAAAAAATCCCATGATAATTTAAAGAATTATTTCATCTCATTTATAGAAATATTCCCTCCAGTTCCAAATCTCCTACTTACATATGTGTTTTTATCAATATTGGAATTAGTCATTTTGATTTGGGTCCCATTGTTACCTTTGTCTTTGAATAATTTTTATGTGCTCTCTAGTTTGTTTACTAATAAATTGAGATGAACTGTGAAGTCTGGATTCTGATCCAAATATCTAACCTTGGGAATAGACTCATAGACTTTAAGGTCAGAAGGGACCATTATGATCATCTAGTCTGACCTCCTGCACAACGCAGGCCACAGAATCCTGTAATAATCCACCCACTCCTGTAATAAACCCCTAACCTATGTCTCAAATCATGGTTTAGAGACTTCAAGGTGCAGAGAATCCTCCAGCAAGTGACCCAGGCCCCACGCTGCAGAGGAAGGCGAAAAACCCCCAGGGCCTCTGCCAGTCTGCCCTGGAGGAAAATTCCTTCCCAATCCCAAATATGGCGATCAGCTAAACCCTGAGCATGTGGGCAAGACATAGAAGGGGTAAGATGCTTTAGGTCCATCTCTTTTTATAAATTCCTTGAGTCACATTTTCCATAAGGAGTCTGATTTACATGGGAAGAAGCAGGGGACAGTAAGGTCTCTCCTGCTGCTTTGGAGTGAAACTTTTAATGCCAGGAATGGAATTTCTCAGATGCATTGGCCATGGATGCTTCAAAATCACCAACACTAGGGAGAGAAACAGCTTGACCAAACATGTCTTTATTCCTTCCCCAATGATATGTTCTGTTCATGTAATTTTACAACCTATGAATTACCTTCCCTGTAGACTCTGTTGATTTCTCTGATTTCCCTGTTGTTTCTTGAAGCCAGAATCTCAATTAAGGTATCTTCATCTGTTCCAAACCCCTGTTGGAAAATGGTTGAGCAAATTTTGTCTGACCTTATATATCTAGGGAAACACAACATCTAGAAGCACAGAACCACATGTGATAACTATAAAATCAATGTTCTTGATTACAGAAGCATAAGTTTTTGGAAGATTATTTCATCTGGGAGCCCATATACAGTGAGCCAAGCCTTCCAGTAAATCAGAAACAATAATCATTTCACACCACCCTATAAATTATTTTTAATATAGTTCCTCTTTATCATACTTAATGCTACTAATGTCTGAGACAGGTATTACAAAGACTGAGCAGCTTATAGGTAGGGCTTGCTCTGAGAAAACTGGGTGGAAGGAAATACAATTCCTTTTTTAAAAAAAATAGTAGTTTAATAAATGCTACAGGGAAATAACAAAAATGAAAGAGCACCATTTGTTCAACCCCTATCAAGGGCTGCATTTGCCAACTGAACTTTAGTTTATGGATTATATTTCCATATGTCTAGTGTTAAATACGTTTTCTCCATCAGAGTTTTTACTTGGCCTGACTATAACTTTAGCTTTGAAGAATTAGTCCATTCTGCTGCTTTGTGGTGGTGTTATATTTTTTAAAAGGTAAGGAGGGGTCCATTTGTGCTCCTTCTGATTCACCAGGGGCAATTCAGAAAGCTTTTTTTCTATGTGGAATTTTTCTAGTTTAGTCTACAAAATGAACTGTTCAAGAACCAAATACTGTATTCAAGATGACTGTACACATTGAACTGATGCAAGTAAAATCAGATGTTAACAAACTTGATGAAATAATTATAGTCATGAAGCAAACAAAAGGAAATTATTTAGCAGGTGCAAATCGATAACTTGGCTTTATTGCACCAGGGTATTAAATAGTCCAGTTTTCAGAGGGTGAAATTAGAACTATACGTGCTCATACTTTTAACTGATTGGCACTTGCAAGCTATGGATGCATCTTCACAAACTTTTAAATAAATAATACAGATGCTACTCTTGTCTGACACTTTGAATTTATTGGTGTTCTTATTTGGCACTGCAACCAATTTTAGAATCTGAATATAACTGCAGAATATAAGCAAGGATAGCTGCAGAGTTTTTTAAGTTGGGAGTTGTGCTGAAATTTTACTGTCATACCTTCATAGCCGCCCTGAGCTCCTCAGCATCAAACTGGGCTGGAGTTTTCAACAGAGCCAAGACGACATCTTCAAGCTGACTTTTGAGGGCTTTTTTCAAAGCTTCTTCCAGAGGCTACAAGGAAGGATAAACAATTGTAAGCTGGCAAGCTTTAAAAACCCACAGTTCAGAAGCACCCAGAAAATGACTGAGTAATCCTATTCCACCTCCCATGAGCACCTTAGGAAAAATTCACCTTCCATTTTTGAGAATCATGTTTTAAGCTTGGGGTACTTTGTCTGCTTTTTATTCATGTTGATGATTCTTTAACTAGCTATTACAAAGTGTTCAGAAGTGCTCTTTCTCCTGCATACTGCACTGAAGACAAAATAAAACCAAAGCAAACTTTTTAGTTCTTACAAGAAGCTAATATTGTTATTGTTATCATGACTTGCTTACAAGTGCATTTGGGTGGGTGGGGGGCTTTTGTGTTTGCCTGGTTAGGGATAAAGAAGTTGGAAACTACCCTATTAAAATGTAGATTTTTCCAACAAGCTCAGTACTGGCAAGTGACATGAGAAATATTGTAAATTTAGGATTAGTAGTGGATCTTCACATATCCTATATACCAATGCTTCCTAACTTAAATGCAGTTCTTGACATTTCAGTGTGTGCAAAAATTATAGCCCTATGCCCACCCCAAAAACAAGCCTCTAATTATTGCTTTAAGAATCTGTCACCTCTTTATTGATACACCAAGCAGGGGTACTCTGTTCTGCAAGTTAGGACCTCCTAAATCAATGGGGTTCTACGGGAGCACTAGATTCAGTAGTTAATATCTGCTGAATTCTGCTTAGTTTCTGATACTCCACCAGTCACTAGAGTACATAGGTCCCTAGAGAATATGCTTTTAGCATTTTAAAAATCTTTCATGTTGTCGAAATTGAAAATTAAATTTTAGTTTTAAAAAGGGGTGAGATGGATCCTGACAACTTAAAGTACCAGGCTCTTTGTGACTTTGAAACTGAGTTTTAACGTAGGCCTTAATAAAATAAGAAAACTGCAAAACTGGGGCTTCCTCTCCGGGACGGGGTAAGGCTATGTAAACCACAGTGAGGTTTGCTGAACAGGAAGACAGGAAACCTAGACCAAAAAGAGGCACTTTATTAGAACTGTTTTCTTAAAGGTTCCCTGCAAGCCACTTCAGGGTGAGTAACTTGATTGCTGGTTTCTTTGTGACTTAGCAGGGGAGGTAAAGGCTCAGTAATTTAGGTATGTTGATTGTTTAAATAATATTTCAGTTTACAATAAAGTTATGGGCTAGAGTGGAGAGTTTGTTGTAGGGAGGTGCAGAGCTACCCCTTCTCAAGGAGATACAATGATCCCCAAACTCCCCTGAGCACAGGGGGCAGTAAGGGTGCAGTCTGTAACATCCACTAAGATGGAGCAGCCTGTGCACCAGACCCACTCAATGGGCTAGTGTAGCAGTGAGGCAGGGCCATGATCCTGCCTCTTCCTTGCCCCTTTTGGAATGATACCCCTATCCTGAGCACACATGGAGAGATTTCCCCTGGTTCTCTAAGCACAGATATTGTGATTGGAATTGGCCCTTATGTAGGGTTGCCAGTTTTTCTTGGACATATTCCTGGAGGTTTCATCACATGCCATAATCTTTAATTAAATATTAATCTTTAATTCCTGGCAACTCCAGGACAATCCTCAAGAGTTGGCAACCCTACCCTTATACAAGATGCACAAGGTTTCTTGCATCCTTCCCCCTGTATACCTGCACAAGGGTTAGCCACAGTCCTGCCCTTTATATTTGCTTTTCTATATACTATTAGATTGGCAATTCATACAGATACCCACGATAACAAGTAAACACATCAGCTCTTCTCATGCTATGTTGGAGCATAATCCTACAAAGTACTAAATGCCTCCAAAGTATTAGTGAGAGCTCTCAACTCCCAATGGCTCTCAATGAGTCCATTGGGACTTTAAGGTGCTGGATGATTTTCAGGATTAGAGCCTGGAACTTTACCTCAGGATGATGATGGCCATTAAGATCAATAGCGTTTGCGCATCTGAGCCTGCAATGTAATTTCAGTACAACCTCATCATTCCCAGCCACAGCCTTCAGCGACTACATAGAGAAGATTCCTTCTAATATTATGTTTTGGGAAGCTAAAACTGCATGGACTGGTAGGACTAGCTGCAAATATTGAAAAACTCAAGCTGCATATTAACGGCAGCCTTGTTGTTACTGTACCTTTCCTTTAGACTGCTGGTATGCAGCTTTGATTTGCTGGCGTTGTCCATTGGTTCTTTTAGTCAAGATATCAATGATGGTCGCTTCATCCACACCTGAAAGTGATGGAAAACAAATCTTTTTAATGACAGGTTTCAGAGTAGCAGCCGTGTTAGTCTGTATTCGCAAAAAGAAAAGGAGTACTTGTGGCACCTTAGAGACTAACACATTTATTTGAGCATAAACTTTCGTGAGCTACAGCTCACTTCATCGGATGCAGTGAGCTGTAGCTCACAAAAGCTTATGCTCAAATAAATTTGTTAGTCTCTAAGGTGCCACAAGTACTCCTTTTCTTTTTGCGAAATCTTTTAAAATCATTTTCATAATCCTTCCATTTTGCTTGCCTGTCTCTCTAAGTTATGTAATCAAATCATGATTTGTACATTATATTCTCTGAAATTTGTCTTGTTTACACTGCTAGACACATTTACATTTATCCAAGGAGAAAATGTAGTAATTAATTTACTAAGTTGTGATTATAGCCAAGAAAGCAGATAAATAGGTTCCTTAAAGGTTGCTGAAATCCGTGCTTGCTATGGTGTCATATACAAGGTCACTGAAATGTTCTGAGCGAAGTACCCACACTAGGCCATAGCTAAATAGAATAAATACTATTAGCTATCATGCTCATGTTTAACTTCAGTAAGTCTAATGGAAAAAGATGTCATATTCTGGGCAAAGCGCCCAATGTGAAATTCATTAAAGACAAAAGAGTAATTGAAACAGCACATAGCACAGTATCAGCAAATTCACGTCTTCTTAATCTTGGGGACATTTTATGGGAATCAAATCAAAATCATTAACTTGGCATGTAATAAAATTCTCCTTCAGTTCTCTAAAGATTAAATTTATAATATTGTTACCCTTTGTGCAATAAATGCAAAAACTGTTAATGCAGCGTTACAGTCTGAAATTGAAGCACAAAGTTAAGAAATCAGAACATTCAGGTTTTTCCCATGTGACACATTCAGAATTCAGTAGTTTTGATAACTCGCTAGTCTTTTAGATACGTGTGAGTTTTCTCTGCTGAATGCTGTTACCTCTGGTTCTGTCATTTTATTTAAGGTTATTCATTCTTAACTTCCCTGGGGAAAAATCCTAATTCTGTAACTGTGTGTCATATTTTTAGTCTTCTTACCCTTAACAGTTATAGCTTTGTCCAATGCGGCAACATCAGATGATGGATTGAAGTTAGGGTAGGTATGAACTGCGGATCCACCCTTTGAATTTTTCTAAAAGAAACAGAATTTGGTCATTTCACAGAGACTGATTTTTATGCCAAGAAGATGCTCATGTGAGTTTCCTAATTGGGAAAACTGTACTCTCTGTGCCATTATCAACGAAGGAAATGTAACCCCATTATTAAAGAAGGGAAAGAGTAGCACACAAGGCTATTTAGCTATATAGTTACCAGCCCTACTACTGACTTGCTGTGTGACCTTGGGCAAGTCACGTAGGATCTGTTTCTGGTCCAACAACACCAGTGCACCAGGAGCAACTCCACTGAAGTCAGTGTGTTGCCACCAGTGTAAGAGCATACTTAATCATTCTATGCCTTATTTTACCCGCAGGTGAAATGAGATTAATAGTTTCTTAGCTCACAGAGGTGTTGTGAAGCTTTATTAATTAATGTGTAAAATGTTTTGAAATCCTAGGATGAAATAAAATATGTAAGTGCAAACTATTGGTATTCAAATCTGTTTGGGTGTGAGGTATGATAGCACACTATACAACTACATCAGACGGGTCAAATGCTAACATCTGAACTTTCATAGAATAAATCATCTGTTCTCTGTGTCTTCAGTCTTATCTCCTGCCTTTTTTCTCTTTACTGGGTATGTTTTAAAGAACTTTAGAAGTGAATGATTAAGGAAGAAGATACAAGAAACAAGGTGTGCTTGCACTGGATACATTGTGATGCATAGGGCAAAATGAACTACTTAATATACTTGAAGTGCTGATAGCTCACTAAGCAACCGTGTGATGGCCTACTTCCATAATTTTATCATTGTGTGTGTTTATTAACATACACATGTATTTTGGCAAAGCTAGACTAGGGAGAGTCACATGTACTTAATACTATTAAATGTGCACCAGGATCATTGTTGGTAGGTGTGGCACATTAAGAGGAGGCACTGCCTACTTCAGTGCCCCAAGGTCTCAGACATGCCCTATGATTTAATTTTTACTTTGGCTGCCATGGCGAATCTTTTGAACCAAAGCAACTGCTCATGAAAAGAATTCCAGGCTGTAATGGTGCCACTGGGGCTGCCATGCTGATGAAAAGGGAGTCTGGCCAGAAGGCTGCTGTGCTCAGGCAGTCCCTGGATAGAAAAGCTGCCGGACTGGGGTGCCACAAAATGGTGCAAAGCCACCTCAGTCCACCATCTGCCCTGAGCACAACTCAGCCAGCACAGAGGAGCCGGACCAGAACTCCCAACTTCACACTATTACAATCTTTCCTTGGTTCCTTGGTTCCTCTCCTATTTCATCAAGGAATGTTACATTCTCCATATACTGTGACTTCTTACTGGTGTGTATCACTGACATCCATTTACCCATTGCCCTAATCAGCTTGGTCATCTTGAAGGTTCTCAACATCCTCCTTGGTGTATCAACAATGTATCATATCTCTGTATCATCAGAATTTTTTTAAATGATGTAGCCCTTTTCCGTTTTGCAAATCCTTCCGGTATCATTGATGAGTCTAGGACCCAGTACTCATTTTCTGAGATCCCATTTGTTATAATATTCAGTGACCCTTCCCACCCTAATCATTTTTATCCAAATCATACCATATCTGCATGAGAACAAAGAACTTATTTTGATTGAATCAGTTCTTCCTTCACATTACTAGTCTCAGACTCTTGGCTTCCTATGTTTGTTTGTTTTATTTGTTTTTTTAAATTTTCATGGCACTAGGAGTCCCTGTGTCCTCTTTAAATGTCATTCCATCCTGATAGTCTTAGGTGTCCATATTCCCTTGTGTGGCAGATGGACTCATTTTAGCTTTGCTTTTTATAGTATCAATGGCTGGTGTCAGGGTTCCCTCCCCACTCTGAACTCTAGGGTACAGATGTGGGGACCCACATGAAAGACCCCCTACGCTTATTTCTACCAGCTTAGGGTAAAACTTCCCCAAGGCACAAACTCTTTGCCCTTGGAGGGTACGCTGCCACCACCAAGTGATTTAACAAAGAATCAGGGAAAGGACCACTTGGAGTTCCTATTCCCCCAAAATATCCCCCCAAGCCCTTACACCCCTTTTCCTGGGGAGGCTTGAGAATAATATCCTAACCAATTGGTTACAAAGTGATCACAGACCCAAACCCCTGGGTCTTAGGACAATAGAGAAATCAGTCAGGCTCTTAAAAGAAACAGAACTTTATTAGAAAGAAAAACGGTAAAAGAAGCACCTCTGTAAAATTAGAAGGGAAGCTAATCTTACAGGGCAATCAGATTTAAAACACAGAGGATTTCCCTCTGGGCAAAAACTTTAAAGTTACAAAAAGAAAACCAGGAATACACCTTCCTCTCAGCACAGAGAAAATCACAAGCCAAAACAAAAGTAAACTAACGCATTTCCTTGCTAGTACTTACTAATTCTAATGGAGTTGGATTGCTTGCTTTCTTGATCTGTGTCCGGCAAGCACACAGAACAGACAGACAAAAGCCTTTCCCCCACCCCCCAGATTTGAAAGTATCTTGTCCCCTTATTGGTCCTTTTGGTCAGGTGCCAGCCAGGTTACCTGAGCTCCTTAACCCTTTACAGGTAAAAGGATATTGTGCCTCTGGCCAGAAGGGATTTTATAGTACTGGATGCAGGAAGGTTGTTACCCTTCCCCTTATATTTATGACAGCTGGCTACACAGAACGACATTTCATTACAGTAACTGAAATGGTTGGCCCAAACGGGTGATGGATACAAACTGGTAACTAGATGTTACTGTGTGTAAATAAGAATAATATCTGTTATCTGATACTGGACTTGCCATCATAGACATATGCTAGTTGTACCTAGTGTAAAATCCTGGCCCCAATGAAGTTAACGAGAATGTTTTCATTGTCTTCAATAAGGAATGATTTCATCCCTTAAGTATATAACAAAATACAGATTGATTCCAACATTTTGGCAATCTGTGCTGATGTTTTTAACTGTGTTTCTAAAGTCATTTGTATATGAAAGTTATGCTCTTGGGAGGTTGCCGTACTTACAATGCACTCCTGCTCCTCATTGTCCATAAACCAGGCCTGCTTCAGAAATGCTTGCACCATCGACATATTGACCCAAGTTTCTAGAGGGTGAAAATGAAATACTAGAAAACAAAATTTGGTTTTGATCACCTTCATCCTCATGGCATCCCAAAGGACTTTGTAAGCAAGAGGCCCAATCCTGGAGTTGCTATGCTCCTGTTGACTACAGTGGGAGGCTGAGTAATGCGTGCGAATTCAGACACAATGAGTTGAGAGTGAATGTGTGAGGTATATGTGGCAGCCCTTATGGCATTCAGCAATTGCTCACATGGAGCCTTAGCTATTGGAACATGTTTTGGAAGCAGAGGGGTTCCGACTAGTGTTCCAACTAGTCTGGCATCCTGTTTCCAATATTGGTCAGTATCAGCAGTTTCAAAGGAAAGAGAAAGAAACCCACAGAAAAATTTCTTCCTTGACCCTCCCGCCCATTAGTTAGAAGTTGGCTTTGAGGGTTTGTAGCCTTTCAAAAGTTACTTTTCTTCTTCATATCCATATAAACCTCTAATTCTTTTATGAATTCTGCTAAGCTGGTCTAGAGGTTGTGATGCAGGTAAGGAGAGGCCAGTCAGAGCACAGCTCTGCTCTGCAAATTTTCAGCCAGTGTAAGGTCCGTTCAGGACCATAGGTAGTTGCTATAAACCCCTAGGCTGCTCTAATTTCCACCGAGGCTGAGTAGATATGGTATGAGATTCAGGTAGCCATAACTGATTCCCTCCCTCCTATGTCAACCAGATCTTGGTGCAGGAGAAAGTCTAGTCCCTCATTTCCCTTTTCCATACAGACATTTTGGCAAAAAAATCCATCCATTTTCTTCTAGTAAACTATTCACGGGATTTTCTTTATTCTACAAGGTAAACAGCACTCTGGCAGCGTTAAATACCTTACTTTGGTTTGTTCAGTTGATTCAGAGGGTTAAGAAATAAATGAGTCTATGTGATGAAATTCCTTATCACCCAGTTTAAACAAAGTATATTGATTGGAGCAACATGATAGTTTACTTTAAGTGATAATAAAAGATTGCAAGAGTGCAGGAAGACACTTCCAGGGTCTCTGAGCACACTCCTGAGAGTGAAAAGCCTAATTTAGCAGAAGAAGTGGGCTAGAGAGGAACAGCAGCAAGAGGATTTGAATTTGCTATCAAGAGAAAATGGAGAAGCTGGCTGGACTCTTGCCAGGATCACTAAGGAGAGGTACCTTCTCCTAAACTTCCCTCCACTCCCAACCTCAGGGTGGGGCACCATCTAGAAATGACCACGATGGAAAGGGAGAAAAAGTGGCCAAGCTGCAGGTACCATGGTGGGGGGGAGACATTTCTTCCTGCTTCTAATAAGTACTTGAAAAGTTATTTGGCTGATTATCAGAAGTCTGGCAAGAATTTGTCCCACTATCCAAAAGCTGAATCTCTGTAGTAATATTAAACAGCAGCCAAATACTTTTTAATTTTTGTCTTTGGAAACAAAACAAGAGATTGAATTTGATCTTACATTGTTTTTTACACTCCATTGACTTCAGTGGGATTACTTGTGATTTACACTGCTGTAAGATTGGAATCAGGCCAAACCTTTGCATACCACATTTCATATGGGGGTTTGCCTCTCCAGGAACTATATTAGATGGATCAGCATGATGGGTTTTATAGCACACTAAGTTGGTCTTGAAAGAAAGTCTATTAACGTTGTTGAACCCCATTAGCAAAAAGTTTTGATAGTGTAGACATCAGAAGTGTTTGTGTACCTATTGTCCATGCCTCTTGTATGTTCCTGCCAGCACCCAAGAAACAGTGCTTCACTCTTATATGTATCAAAAGCTTGAAAAGCCTGTCCTTGGGACACAAAAAAACTACAGAGAGGAGAGAAACAGCCTCACCCATGGAGAAAAAATTAATGGAAAGTCTGAGCAGACCAAGAACCAGATTCTGCAGCACTTACTCATACTAAGTTGCTCTTACATGAGTGTTTAATTATAAAAGCAGATTGTTTTCTTGGCTTCCTCATTAAGACTATCACTAAGGTTTCTTTTTCACTTATTGCTGGAGTTTGTGAAACAATGAATACTGTTTTTAAGCAGCTAACTATTGTCAAAGTAAAAGCCGTTTTAAAAAATCATTTCCATATAAGGTATGAGTTTCCTGTTATTCATAGTTTTGCTGTAAAAATAGCTTTCCATGGTAACCCATTAAAAAACAAAAACCAGGTAATTCCAAGCAAATGTGCTTTCCAATCCTTAATATTTATGCAAGATTTCTTGTGTACCTCAAGTAAAGAAAAATTGTGACAGTTCCCACCCCTGAATATAAATGCAATACTTTAAGAAATGACTGCACCCATCTGTGCCTGTGCCAACCAACACCATCTACAGAAAACTGCACAAAATCATTTGGTGAATGTACTGTAGTACATATTTATTAAAGTTTGCTAAATCAACACAGACCCACAAAGAACTAAAAAATGCATACCTTTTGCTTCACACAGCTAAAAAAGTGTTACTTCTCTGGAAGCTGCAGCCTAGAAGAGGAAAGCCTAAGGCTTGTGATTTTTATAAAGCCGTTGGGTGACCACACCTAGCAACCAGAAAATATTTCTACAACTCCAATGATTGGCTGATGTTTGTTTGAAGGCTAAATATGGGCTCTGTCCAAAACACACACATACACACACACACAAATGCCATGCAAAACCATTCACTGGAGTTAACTAAGAGCAGATTTCAGAGTGAAAGAAAGAATGACGGAAATGTCTGGATACTGTCATTTTTTTTTTTTTTTAACACTTCTGGGGTCAGATCCTCTGCTGGTGTAAACTGGGTGAGGTTCATTGAAGTCAATAGATTTGAAACCAGTGTGAGATAAAAATAAAGCTCAGTGCTGAATAAAATCTTAATCTTTTCACATTTTGACACATCCGAGTATACAGCTAAAAAATCAAGACAGAAAGCAGCAGCACTTTAGCCTGAGGAGTCTGACTAGCAGGGAGTCTGAGAAAGGGATAAGAACAGCAGATTTCTTCCGTGCGAACTGGTGGCCGTCAGCCTTGCCTTCACTGGGGTTGATCTTAGAGCAGAAATGGGTCAGTATCCATAGATGATTTTTTCCATCTCACACCTTATTAGGTGCAAAAGTGATGATATTGGCCATGGTCATTTTAGAGAACCAAGATGTGAAAACAGACAAGTTTAATGGACGTGCCATAAGTGGTATTTTTAAACAAACAAATGGGCCTGAGCTGCAACGTTCAGATTTAGCTCTGGACTTCAAAGTGTGAGGGATTTGGTTCTGCACACAGACAGAGGAACCAGCTACAGTGGATAGGCAATTGGTGTGCTGTGCCTCCTGCCTATCCTGCTGACCTGTAGTGTCTCATGTTCTTATGATCCCCTGGCAGTCTGTATCCACCTGTTTCTTGTTTTATATTTATTTATAAGCTCTTTGGAGGCAGGAACCATCTTTTTACTTCTGCGTTTCCAAGGCACCTAACCCAAGGGAGTCTTGGTTCATGACTGGGACTCCTATACCCTACTGCAATATAAATAATTGATAATAATGCAATTGAAATGAAATAATGCAATTGAAATGCAATTGAAATCCATGTACAAGTTTGGCTTTTGACCTCAGATCCTTCTCACAGATTTGCCAGAGTTTGAATGTTTTCGGATTTGGGTGTGTTCTGTTTTGGGCTCCATCTTTAGTAAGAAAGTACATGAATGATGGAAGGGTAGGGATTTTGTTCCGAGAGAACCCACAGTGATTCAGTGTTTTTATAAGGCACTAGCAAAACATTCCCTAACAGCAAGTCAATCAAGAGAGAAATAGACATAAGCCAAATACTTTATGCAATGCAATTAATGCAATGTAATTACATTTAAAACAGAAGCTACAAAAGCTAATATGGAAAGTTCAGATTATCCCTGTTGTTTATTTCTTTTTTAAGAATGAAAGAATAAGTTTCTGCTTTCCATCTGGATTGGAGGCTTTGAACCACAAAGGTGAACAGTTAGTACAATTAGGTTGTATTCTCATAAAACAGGCCAATTTCAGTGTAGGACCCACATCCATGCATCATGCATATGAGATATAAAAATATAGACTGTTGGTTAGAGTGAAGTGCAGTTTTCTTCTGAATGAGACCCACTGAAGCATGATTAGCTTTGGCGCTAGAGGTGGCAAGACAGATCTGGAGAGGCTTGGTGAAGGCGTTACCCTTCAGAAAGGAGCAAAGATTTTCTGAATAAATCAACAGGGATATATTTGCTAAAACAAGAGTTACACTGTGATGTAGGATTAAGGAATCAAAGATTCGTAGTCACTGAAAATGTCATTGAGACCATTCTCCTGCCAGTGAATGACTGTCCCATTTCTACTGTCTAGAGTTTTATCCTTTATATTTGTTAATGTCTCAAGATTCAAAGCAGCAACCCTATTTTGTAGCAAACATCTTCTCTACCCCAATATTCACTGACTTTGGTTTAGTCAGTTTTTCTACTCCTCTTTCCCCTCTATTTCATCATGCCGCTGAAAAGCCAGGAGAGCAAGATTTCAGAGCTTCTGAAAGAAACACGTTCAAAATCGAAAACAAAGAAAGAAAATGTGACCACCCATAGAGGAATCACACACACACACAATGTGCAGGTCCAGGTAAAAAAACGGAATGAAATCCCAACATTCTGGTTTCAGCAACAACAGTAGGTGCTGAGCTCTCTATGGGTCTTTCTGAAGTTAATACTGCAACATTTGAGACCCTCTCTACTTAGTCTATTATATTGGTGGAGGAAAAAACATTTCCATTTGGAAATTTTTGCTGCTGTATCTCAGAGGCTTGAAACATCCTGAGCTATATGTGTCATTATAACTAAGGACAAAACTGTCAATGGCCTTTTTGTGGCTGTGCACTTGGAAGGGGAAGGGGAAGGGACTAAAAAGCCACTCCTCAACTTATAGGGCCTGTGTAAGGGCCAGCCAGAACCGCAGTTCCAGTGCTCAGGGAAGTACAGAGGCTGCTACCAAGTTCCTCCCATTGAGGAGCAACTCACTCAAAAGAAGGCAAAAAATGAAGATGTCACAGATTACAATACCGCAATGCATCAAGAATGCTCCTGCGGCAGCAATGCAAGTTAATTAATGCAACAATTTAGTATTTAGGTTACAGTAGGACCCAGCAGTCTCAATCATGACTGGAGTCCCCTTAGGCTAGCTGCAGTACGGTCCCTCCCCAAGAGATCTCAAACATTGTACCAGTGGCTACTCTTTGGTATCGGAATACAAAAAAGGCCTACCCTTAGGAGTAAATTCTGCTAGTTCTTCATGGCAGGACCCATGGATGGAGGTTTCAGTGAATTTCTTCCCAGTATACATACTGACTTCCTGCAGCAGCGGGCACTACAGGGAACACAACATTTCTGAAGCAGAAATAAAGTCTGCTGCTGAATGCCCTGGAGCTTCCATCTGCATTATGTAGGCAGAAGGGCTTGGGGAAATTCCACTCACCCCATTTAGCACTGCTTCCTTTCTAGGAGTCCCATTTCTCAGGAGGGAGAGGGGGGAGCAGAACTGAATCCTCAGTACCAAAATCACTTAGCACCAGCTTAGACGCAAATTAGTATAATTTTAAATGTTGTGTATTTGGTTGTATGCCAATATTATCTGTGAGATTAGTGTGTGTATTAGATGAGGATAAAAATTACAAGAGAGGGAGAACATTTGTGTTTCTCCCTCTCTGACTTGTACCATGGCAATAATGCCTCATTCTGTATATTGCAACTTATAAACAATCCTAGAAAAGGAGCCTTTGCACATGTTATAACATCTTCATTCTGGAAAAGAGTGATGATACTGTTAACCAACCAACAAGTAATCTGTAAGACAAATTATTGCATTTTTTCATGGCCGTGCTGACTGTACAGTTCAGCTTTGTGATGGTGACTCACTACTCCAGTTTCAGGAAGACCGATGAGTCAGACAGCTCCACCCACAAAAAAACAGTAATTGCAAACAGCTACTGAGAGAAAAGCCCAGCATAATGCCACTGTTTTGATTTCAGTACTTTCTGCAAATAGGAACACAAGGTGATGGGACATTATAGTAAAAAAGAGGAATAAATGCTGGATGGAAAAGTGAAAAGCTCATGAAATTATTGACAGAGCAAAAGCAAAATAGTAGTCTTGGTAAAATGCCTGTATATGCCTCATCAAATACTCCCAAACTATTAGTTCCTGTTCTTACAGCCCTGTAGTAAAAATCATAAAATGTCAGCAATAAACAGAGTCTCTGGGCCTATTCCATTTTATTCCTGGCTTATTTCAATAATACAGAATAAAGTGGTCTGGGAACACAGACAATACACATAGATTTTCAGCTTTTGAAAATGACTCTAATTGCCATGATAATTAATATACAATGAAAGCATTCCTCGAGAGGCTGGAAAACAGACGTTTTAGCCATAAACTGAAACCTGAAAATAAAAACATTAGTCCCACGTTACAGGATCCAACTGACTTTCACACACAGTAATTAAATCAGCAATAGATAGCCCCTTTAATTTGGTAGCTTCGTAACATGCATAATCATTTCTGTGGGACTAGAGTGCAGGGGAGAAAGAGTGAGAATTCCAGAGAGATGAGGAGGAAAATGCCTTGTCTTTCTACCTTTGTTATTCTGGAGTGGAAAAGTGGTGTTATCCCAGGTTTGCGAGTGGAATAACTGCCCCTTACTCATCTGTCTACACTACAACATTAATTAACACTAATCCTCATGATTCACTTAATTGCATTCAATATATACCGTACCTTAGATTTCTAAGAATATGAAGGTGTTCTCTAAGTCTTGTGGTAAGCCACAATTTGGCCATTGAGGATCACACAAAATGCTAGTGAAATTTCATGTATTAAAAGGAATAAATAATTAATAATAATTAGCTAAAATCACCCATTTCCATAACAATATGGGCTATGACATGATTGACAATCATCATCTTAGAAACTAGAGGTAAAATCCTGGCCCAGTTTAAATCAGTGGGATTGTGATGGGTGTGTATACCACACATGCCCTGAAAGAGTTAATGTGGGCCTGATAGGCCGGTTAACATACCTGGCAGCACTGTAATGAAGCCCAGCTAGGGAGGGGCTGATTATAAAGGCAGGAAATTTCTGGCACAAAGGGTGCTTTTGGATTTGGGAATTGCAACAAATGATATAGCTAATAAGTGCAGCTGGGAAATTCATAAAGAAGACAGAATGGAAAGTGATCACATCCCAATGCTTACTGAGTACCAAAGCCAAGAAAATGTCAAAAACACAAAAAGAGCTCCTGGCTGGATTTTTCAAAAAGCTGATTGGGGCCTTTTCAACTTTAAACGTGATGAATGTTTATGTAGTAACTGCACTAGTGACCACCTAGGAGAATTCTATAACGACATCATAAAAGGAATTACAGCAGCCCCTGATCTGACAATCTACAGAACATCAAACTGCCCCAATTCAGAAATCCGGGTCCCAGGTGGAATGAGGATTGCAAATGAGCAATGAAGGTGTTGTCAATTGTTGTTGGCTGTGTGTGTGTTCTCTCTGCGTGCTGTGCCAGATCTGCAGGTGCAGCAGCCCTTGATCAAATTGCCCAAGAAGACTCGGTTCAGTAGCAAAGGGGCTCGGCTAGATTTATTGTTAACAAAGCACAATCCTAGTTCCCCAGCTGAATGGTTACAGATACGCTAACACATTTATTCTCATTACAATGGACCAGCTCAGCAAAGACTTTCCGCTCTCCCCTCGGCCAGACAAAGATACCCCCTCTGTGACCCTTCTTTTATAGACTGATACAGACAAGTTACGGATGGTCCCTCTGATATGGTTAGCCAGCACACTTTACCTTGTACCTGTTGGTTGGATCAAAACATCTCTATCCATCACCCTGTCATCCTGACCTTATTTTTAAAAGGACTCTGTGGGCCCCGATACCATCTTTGGGGGAGTGTGTTTATAACCATAACTTAGTACAGAAGTTCAGCACAATCCTTCTGGAATGGGTTTATGCAAATGTCCAGTGCCTAGCACTTCTAAGGAGTGTTTGTGTTTTTACAACAGCAGCCATGTTCTTGCCAAATTCATATTCCGGACAGTGAACCTGCATGTAGGGGTGTTTTGTAACAGGGCCTGGCTTTTGCTCAGAGCCTGACTCTTGCTAACTTTCCATTATATCAGCAGGGCCTGACTTTCGGGCCTTAGGCCTTATACCAGGCCCCTTGTACCAGGCCTGATGTCTCAGGCTCTCTCTTTCTACTACACAAGGAAAGAAATAAGACATACAACATGCAAAACACACAATGAATAGTAAAGATTTAATGAATTATAAAAGATATAAGGTGATGGCACAAAGAATTGTCAAAAAGAAAGTTGGAGAAATGTCTGTGAGAAACTGAACTTGGAAAGGTCACATTGATATCATACATAAGTGTAAAAGTAAGATGAACTTACATAAAAGTGTAGCTGGAAACAAATGGGGTGCAGATAAGAAGGTATTGATGACATATAGAGCATTGAGAAGACCAGTTTTAAACTATGGATGCCAAGCTTTTGGATCAGTCGCAAAAACAACTCTTGGGGTACGCCTACACAGCAAAGAAAAACCTGCGGCTGGCCCATGCTAGCCGACACGGGCTCATGCTGTGGGGCTGTTTCTTTGCTGCGTAGACTTCCAGCCGTGGGTTGGAGCCCAAGCTCTGGGCCCCTTCCCCCCTGCAGGTTTTTCTTTGTTGTGTAGATATACCCTTTGGAACTTCTAACTTCTCCAGGCCCAAGTTCTGTGATTGGCATGTGGCACAATGATAGCATTATGCTTCAAATAGCCAGTGGAGAAGCACCTATAAATCTAAGGATGAAATTATTAGATCCAATTTTGGGGGCAAAGGTAAAAGGGAGTTGTGAAAACAGAAATACAGTGCAGATCTGTGAAGATTGCTGGGAGCTTCGCAAACACAATTATATGGATTGAACAGACTTCTCCTGACTGAATTAATGGGGATAATGTTGGCACTAAGCTGGGTAAGTGTGACTGGCTGCAGCTGCAATTTTACCTGATTCTTTGTCAGGCATTATGACAACCAGAACAGGAAGTTTAGAAAGCAGAAATGGCATAGTGAAATAATGTTCCTAACTACAGAAATAATGCAAGCAGGTATCTGTGTAACAATAGAATGGATTTTTATGCGTACCGGAATACCTGGAAATGAGATGGCTGACAAAGCAGCAAAACATGAGGACATTAAGGTACCCGTAGGTAGACAAGAATTTAAAAGTGTGGTCACAAAGAAGCTTGTGAAGGAATGGCAAGAACTATAGACTAAGGAAACAAAAGGACAAAGGTTTTATGATGTATGCTCAAAAATCAAAGACTATACTTTACTCCATAGTCATGACCAAAAAAAGAAGTAATAATTTTTAGTATGTTAACAAGTCATTGTGCCTTTAAAAATAACTTAAACATATTTAAAAAGACAAAAAGATGGGCTGTGTAATGTGTGCAAAACCAAAGCAACTGTTGATCATGTTCTGTGGCATTGTGGGCAATGTTCTATGGAAAGAAAGTTTCTTTATGAAAAATTGAGTCAGCTTGGAATCAGAGACTTTTCCCTGAGGACTAGTGAGAATGTCAGGGAAATGGAATGGTGCAGGAAAAGCCTTGCTGTGTTTCCTTAAGGGTACTAGACTGAGTGAAAGGAGATCAATATATATAAAAACGTTCGCTAAAAATGAAGAAAGTGGCAGTCATATCCTTATATGATGAAGCTGCTGCACCAAAAAACAAAGACGAAGAAAGAGTGAAGCAGGGAGAGAATCTGCAGCCACGCTCTGGAGGATAGACGAGGAAGTGGTCCAGGAAGGCAACAAGAAGTCTGAGGGAGTAGACTTTGGCTACCAGTTACAGGGTCCCTGGACTGCAACCCAGAGAACAGGGAGGTTCTAGATCAGGTGTGCAGACACTATATGGGCCCAGTTCTTCTCCCTTGAACTTGAAATCAATCGGACTACTTGAAGGGTAAGGTTCCATTCAGTATGTATAAGGGTGTCAGAATTGGATACTGAAAGAATTAGGCAGTGGATTTACAGAATGTGCAGGTCTATTCATGGTAGTATATTATATGCCTACTCTGCCAATCAGAGTGATGATTTGCTGGAAACCCTGGCAAATATTATATGCAGTGATAGAACTGACACTGATAAAAAGAAATATTGAAGGCAGAACCTGGCTTTAAACAACAGAAGAAGTGGGATTTTTTTATAGCAGAAGTTTTCAACCCATTTTTCTTTGTCATTGTCTGCTCTGAAGGTATTCTAGAAATAGCTGAAAAATGAGGTCTAGACAGATAGGCACAATAAGTTTATAAAACTTCAAGAGAAAACGAATAATAATAATTGCTACTGGGCACTAATCTGGACTGAGCTCTTTTGGGAAACAAGAGACCTCTTGTGACAGCTACATTCCACAGGAGCAACGGAACTGTCAAAATCAAGAGTGAAAATCTTGTGTACAGGAAACAAAGCGTTCTCAAGAACTAGCCCATGATTGTGGGACTCACTTCTTGAAGAGGTCAGCATAACCTCAAACCTCACAACAAAACATACAATCTACTTCTTTGATGGAGCCTTCCCTCAATAACACCACCAAAATGATTGACATATAAAAATTGAGACAGACAGACAGACAGAGATTCCACAAGTAGAATTACAGCATTTTCAGCCTGCCTAATTGTTAGGTTAAGTGTCCGTTCCTCATTTGAAATTTAAGATATCAGATCTCTTCTGACCTGCAATAAAGAATTTGGATCAAGAATACTTTTGCCACGCATCTTGATGCATGTATTGAACAGCATTTACTTGTTGTTCTGCCCACCAAGATAACAAAAATATCTCCTGTTTTTATAATTTTATAATCCTTACTCCAGACTGGAATACTTGATGGATATTTTTGCTTTGAAGAAAGGCACTAAAGGTGATACCAGGGTTCAAAAATATGAGCCTTTCATGAGAAAAAAATTTAAGAAGTTGCGCTGATTTCATTTAGAAGAGAGAAAATGACCAGGGTATTTAACTAGAGATGGGTCATTTGGATCTGGATTTAACTCCAAATCTAATTTTCTTGATAGTACATGCACATTTGAATTTGGCATTGGAATTTCTCCCATAATAGAGATTGCCCAAGGAATGCAGTTCAGATCCAAATCAGGAACAAGATCTTAATATCCTCAAAGGAGAGAGGTTCAAATGTGGTATTTCAGTTCGGACTGAACTCTAGACTTAATCAACCCTCCAGGGATTACTTATCCCAGGGGCTCAAAAATATGATCAGAATTATTATTAATATTTTAACACCATCATTGTGATTAACACTGTACCAAAAGTAAGACAAGGTTCTTGACCCAAGAAGCTTGAATTCTTCTAATTGACACCAGCCATGCAGTTTGGACACAAAATATACCAAACAGTGCCATGTCCAATCTCAAATTGGTGCTGATTTTTAATTTTTTAAAACATACCTAAGTGATTATTAATGAAAAACTTTATAAAAGAAGGTGTGTTTTCAGGAAAGATTTGTCATTTGGCAAACAAAAAGATGGAGACTGTTCCAAATATAAGGGCCAGCACAAAGAAGAAGAGAAAGAGAGGAAGGAAAGAATACAAAGGGAGTTGGTTGTCCGGTCTACCAGGAACAGTCTTTTTATTTTGTTTTGACAGAGGCTAGCACAATGGGGCCCTAGTCCATGACTGGGGCTGTTTGTCACTACCACAATAAGAGTAATCGAAAGTGAGGTAAAAGGAGTGAAAGGCAAATTTGGAGCTGCATAGCCCATTATTCCAGAAAACCTATCAGTAGTGACTTTCTATGGAGCCTTAAATATTTACGAAATATCTTGGATTGAAGCCTCTAATCGCCTGTGTTATATAAAATTCTGGGGGAAACATGAAAAAATGAGAAAAATTTCAGAAATATTTATTTTGTAGTTTTCAAAAGGACCTGATTTACTCAAATACTCAATTTTCACTGTTTCTGGTTTTTTCCCCCCTCCTCCTTTCCTCCCCACCCTCTTTTCCCTTCCATTTTGCCTCTGAAAATGGTGGTGGGGAGGCGCAAAGAAAATCAAAATCTGAAAACGTTTTTTCATAAAATAAAACTCAGACAATTTCAAAAAGTGAAATGTGTGGAAAAAAATAGTTTTAGAGAATTGTTTAGAGAATTGTTTTTTGGTGGGGAAAAAAGTTTTCAGTTGAAAAAATTCAAACAGATCCAGTATTGTACTTTATTCGTCTCCTTCAAATCACACCCAATTCAGATGTTACGAGATATTACTTGAAATAGGCCATTGCGCTAATGGAATGGTCTTGTGAGTTGTATCGTGTATTAACTTGTAAGTAGACTCCAGTCAAAAGTTTCTTCTGTTAATTAATGGTAATGAATCAGGTTCAACAATAAAAAACCACTATCTTTCAGATTACGTTATAAAGTCAAACTTCTGCTTTTGTTCCTCTGAGTCACAAAGGTGGGGCAGCAGAGCAATAGCAGCTATCTAGGGATGCTTGAGCCATTCTTCCTGCCCTGCCTAGGATGGTTCACAAAAGGCTGGGAGCGTCCCATTTTACAGTTCTCCTTACCATTGTTCTAGAAGGGATTAATACATGCATGCTTGCCCCAGTGCGAGTTACTGGACAGCAATATGAATATAGAGGGAGAGAGGATCTGGGCCTGGTCTTTCCCCAGGATGACTGAATATGCCCCCCATAGCAGCACGCTGTCAGGTACATTAGCTGGGACCATGATGCTTGTGGGTATGATAAGTCTGCGTTCCGCCCTGATCTTTGTCAGCTGCATGGGGTTGGGAGGAAGGACAAGAGGCCTCTGTACATGCTTTCCCCACAGAGCACTTTTGCAACACAGGGAAGTTATTTGCTCTAAATCTAATACCAATTTCACACATTACAAAAACATCAGAAACTCAAAAGCCATTTCAGATAAACATGTGCAAGCTTGTACATTTATCTGAACCATTTTTTATCTGAAATTTGGACCTGAAATCACCTGAAAACAAGCTGTCTCATGAAATATTCAGTGCTTCCTGGTTTCATCAGGTGTGGAATTGTAGCAAGAATATCATATTTCACATTCTTTCAACAGAAATTAGGCAGCACAGACCTGCAGAAGATATTTGCAAACTGAACGTTTCTAAACCTCAAAAAGATCTGAGTTTGATTTTAAGTGAAGGTTGCAGTGATTGCATCCAAAACAGTTCGTCAATCTCTGATCATTTAAATTTCCTCTTCTCTAAGAATTTAGGGGGCGTCCTTTATTTTGCATTGTTGTCACACACTTCAGAGCTCTGTGTTGCATACTGGTGCCTGGGCAGGATGAGAGCTACATATACAAGTGAGAAAGAAAAGAACATAAAAGAAATAATTCTCAACTCAGTTGTTACTTTTCTTAGGGCCGGATTGTGATCTGCCCTTCTCCGGTACATGGGGTTGGAGGTCATGTTAGACGCCTCCCTACCAACTCTTGCATGGACCACGCGACGACCAATCACAATAGCAATTCCTATAAGCAAGGACTTATCACTCCTCCTTTCCTCAGGGAGAAAATTGCCTGAAAGGATGCAGGAAGAGGGCAGGATATGGCTCTACACACACCCCTCCCACAAACTTCCAGACTAGGGCCAGAACATGGGAGAGGAGAGTAATCTACACTATCTGAATGGTGTGCACCCCTTTTGTATGCCAATGAAATTGGGGAGAAAGGCTCAGTCTCTGTAATTGATCCCTCAGCGCAATGGGGCTCTATGCTGGCCCATGGACAAAGCTGTGTGTAAATCACCTACTCTAGGCCTTTATATGGATATCTATGCTTTGAAGTATATAATGTGTATTCTTGACTTTTAGTCTGGTCTGCAGCACAGCAGGTTTGAGCTGTATTTGATCGTTAAACTAACCTCCGGAAAAAGCCGTACTTGTAGTTTTCAGTGTAAATAGCTAAACAAATAAATGTAGGTAGGACAAACCATCAGCACTAATTTCCTTAATGGCGGGATCCCTGGCAGAACAAGAAACCTGATCCCCATCAAAAGCACTTCTTACTTCCCACTGAAAACAGTATCCTGTTCCCTGCAAGGCTCTTGCATTTTTTGAGATCAATATGTGCATAATGCAGGAGTCTGACATACAGTAGGTTTCATTTTTACCTGTGTGGAGCCAGTCTCTGATCTGCAGATTGTTTACCATGGATGAAGGTAAATTTGCTTTCGGGTATTCTCTAGTGAAAAGAGGTAAAATGTTTGCTCAGTAGAATTACAGTACACAGCTTCCTGGGAGCACAAGGAGCGTGCAAGGCAAATATTATTTAACATATTTGACGGCTTGCACATGGAAGCTGAGTGCAGAGCCTGAAAACTGACTTACTACCTTCTCTTCGCTTCTTAGGCTATACAGCTACAAACGAAGTTCAGTAAAGCTAAGATGATCCAGATTTCGTAGCTGTTTAAGGAATGTTCAGAAAGAGCTCAGTTTTAGGTGTAGCAAAAAAACATGCACTGAAACCTGTTTCTGCTGATTGAGATATGAAAGAACCAACAAACCTAATAATCTTGCGAGAGTAAGAATGTTTATGTTTAACCTTTTATAACTGTTCTGGTGGCTCACAGCTGTACTTTTGGAAGAGGAGAGGTTTTGTGTTGTTTTCAGAAGGCTCGAGCTAGTAAGAAGATCACAAAAACAGAGCCGGATCTCATGACTTCTTCAAATGTCCCATTAGAAAGCCACTATTTGATTTGCAAATATTTTATTACTTTATTAAAGGTAACAGTATATACTGTGTATCTTCCTTCTTCAGTCTGCTGCAGTCTACACCCCAAAGTCACACCATGAGACAAGCCTGTTGTATTTAAAGTGTGGCTTAATAATTGCAAATTGTTAATATCTGCAGAAAGAGAGGTTAGGAAATGTAGGATAAATATTCTGAATGTTACGGTGATAAAACCCCAGCTAACATTAATAGTTTGCTTTAGAAATTTGTAAAACAACAATTTCATTCACAAGAAAACAAACTTTTAATGTACTTTTTTTTAAAATTGGCACTATCAAAAAAGTGTAGGTAATGCCTCTTTTGAACCTAGCAACTAGTCAAAGTTTGGGACCCAGGGGATGCTCCAGTTGGAAGTATTAATTGGTGATAATCGGGTATTTCTCTGATGCAGTTTTGTTTATTTACAGAGAATTTACAAAGCCCTGTGTCCCTGAACACAAACGAACAAAGAGAGCAGTGTCTTAACTTACTGCCTCAAGCCTCAACACCAGACCCAAAAGCTCTCTAGCTTTTTCAAGGGTTACACAGTGCTTACAGGCTCCTGCTTGGCTTTTTTCCCATTTTTCCTCTGCCTCTCCCTGTGCTTGTCTGTGACCTCAGTCTGTGTGTTCTCTTCCCCCACCCCCACCCCCTACACACCCAAAACAATACTCATCCAAAAAGAGGGAGGGTTCACACCTTTTGTCTTAGGTGAGGCTTATGCTTACAGTTATATTTACTGCCATGAACCTCAATGGGGTTTTAAGGCAACTTATAACAAGGTTTTACCCAGCTCAGAATAGGCTTTCAAAACAAACAAAAATTAATTAAACACAATGGGACACAGGCATCCTTGGTTTCTAACTCCACTGATTTAAGCAGACTTACATTAGGAATTAATTTGGCCTGTTCATTTAGAGTAAGGGCTTGTCTACATGGGAACTTCTGTGTGGCAAGACAAAATGTGAATTCACTGCACATTAGCCTGCTAGGCACTCAGTCACTGGGTGTTCCCTGCTATTTTACACTAAAAGTTTCATCGTGCACTTTGACCTCTGCAGCAATACATCAGAGTGCACTGCTGTATTTTTAGTGCATTGTAGCAGGATTCATACAGCAAGTTAGCATGCGGCAAGTTAGAGCGCTGTAGAATTATTTACACCCCGGCTTGCCATGCAGGAAGTGTCCAGGTAGACCTGCCCTAACAGGGTCTATCGAAGCAGAAATGTTTAAACAAACGAATGAAATAAACCTCCTTCTGAGTGAAATTATAAATCCACCTATTAGACTAAGGAATGGAACAAATAAGAATATGGAAGGTAAAAGAAGGAACACAGGAAACAACTAAAAAGTAAGCAGGAATAATAAAAGAAAAACAAAGTTCGGCCTGATTCTGGTCTCAGTGATGACAGCGGTGTAATTATTCCTGATTTACACCAGGTGTAAGCAAGAGGAAAATTAAGCCCATTTATTTTTCAGTGTGGTGCAAATCCTGTCCCCTATTTCTGTGGCTGTGGAGAAGCAAGATGCAATGGAGCTGGTGCAATTGTGCTTTGCAGGAGGAGACTAATAAATAATAATTAATATAAAAAACCCCTAGCTCTTTGGGGCAGAATTTGGGAAGCCTACACAAGGTACCACTTGATCTCCTATCAAAATCTTCAGAAGCACATTCTGTTTACAAACAATTCCGCTTATATATTATGCATTCCATGCTTGTTCCCTCCCATGAATTTTATTATTAGGGATATTTACATGAAAGCTAGAGCTTTGTTCACCAGTTCTTATGTTCCTGCTGCGTACTTCTCACCTGAAGCTATTAACTTGTTTGTAACATCATAATCATTTGCAAGGCAAGTAATATTGTTGTCAGAGAGGTCTGACATCAGGAGGAGAATATGAAGTAGGAGCAGAAAAACTTTTTTATAGTTTTAGTAAATGTTATTTTTACTGGGTTTCCCTTTAGCTAGCTATAACTTGTCATTATAACATTCCACATAAAGCATATAACACGTGGCTCATGCATAGCACAAAAATGGAAAACATTAACTTCAAAATGTAGGAAAAATATTTGGTTTAAACAAGAAACTTATCTAGCAGTGGTCGAACATTTTCAGACAATTTTTTGCTGAAAAATATAGATTTGAGTTGATCAAAACATTTCATGAATTCATGATGAATTTTGTTTTTGTTAAAAAATATTCTGGAAAAATTTCATTTTAACATTTTGGAAATGAAATGTTTCCGTTTTTTATTGTAAACAACTTTCTGGTTTGAAATTAACTTCAATTTCATTTAAAAAATTTTGAAAGGATAAAAAAGACAAAAGGAAAACAAAACATTGTTCCAGGTTGAAAAAACATTTCTTTGAACCTGAAACGAATATTTTGGATCTTTTTGTTTGCTGAAAAATTAGGGAAAAAAAATCATTTCAGATAGCCCTGAAACAAATGCTTTTGGTTTGGCCAGTGAACTGAAAAATCAGTTGTTTGCATAGATTAGCTCTTGTTCTGCTCACAAATATACTTTCTTTAAATAAATTTTGCTCTGCAACACATGAACACTTAAAAATAAAATGTTCTAGACCAAATTTTCAAAAGCAGCTAGTGATTTGAGGGGCTTCAGTTTTGGATGACCATCTTGAGCCTTAAAGGGGCCTTATTTTTCAGATGGCAAGAGCTCAGCACTTTCTGAAGATCTGGACTTAAGGTGGCTCAAGTTGGGCACCCAACAGTTGAGGAATATTCTACACTGCCCCACAGTTTGGACTGTGGGGCTGTGATTTGCAGTGCTTCCCAAAGTGCACGATTACATTAATACAAACTAGGAACCTTTTAGTTTGTGCCCTCAGCATCCACACAGCATTTTGGTGTGCGCTGCTATTTGCACCCCGTAGACCGAACTGTGGGGCAGTGTGGACATGTCCTGTGTCACTCAAAATCACTAGTCACTTTTGAAAATTGGAGACTGTATGTTTATGCAAATATTGCTGAGGGAAAAGATAATATATCAGTAAAATTAAAGAGTCAAACTCAGAGAGCTTTTCACAGGCATGCAGGTGCATAGGGCCAAGGAAGAAGCCTTCCCTTCCCTTGTATGGCTGCACTGCAGCCTATAACAATAGCAGGTCTGTTCACACCTGCTGCACTCCAGGAAGCAGGATCCTGAACAGGGAAGAGGAGGAAGAAGCATGATGCCACTCCCCCATGGTTCGTCAGACCTGCTCTGTGGGCTGAGGCAGAGAGGGGAACAATTGGCTCCATCCTAATAAACCGATCAGATTGTGAATACACTGTAGCACCCCAACACCCACATGCTCACCATTTCTATAAATAAAACATTTTAAAAATGATACATACCACACATCCATTAGCAAGCAACTTGCTTAGAAGTTTCTATGTCGCTAAATATGTCAAAGATTGCAGATACATGGCACTCAGGTATTAATGCATTATTTCATGCTTGAACTCTCAGGCAGCTGAACTTAAATAAGACAGGCATGAGAAGTTTGGGATTAATATTTGCTCACCTGTCTCACAGTGTTGTTGTGAGGATTAAGCTCTCAATACCTGTATAGTGCTTTGAATATGTACAGTAATATATAAATGTGAAGCATTGTTATAATATTAATGAAGTCCTTTTTTTCATTCTCCAAATAACATTACACTATGACATATAATTTCCAAGGAAAGTTGTTCGGAGCTGTATTTCCCATCACTGCTATGGTGGTTCTGCTGTTCATAGCAGAAATATGTATAACTTTAGTGGCCTGTAGTATTAATTGTGGATACTAGGCTTTCGACTGATATTTTAGCTATATTTATCTTTCTCATTATAAGAGAATTTAGGGAGATCCTGTAACTTGAATGAGTTTTAATGTCACAGAGCTAAGAAGTCAGTCAACTCTAATGGCTCATATTTTTTCAGAAAAATCTCAGAGATTAGGACCCATTAAGGAAAATGAGGTTAGCAACATTGTTAGTCAACTCCATTAGGCAATGCTTTGGGCAAGGCAGTTGCTCAACGCTGAGTTGCTCAAGAACTGTCAACGAAGAAATATGGTTTGATCAAAGTGAAAGAGGGTGAGGGGGAAAGGATATATGAAAAAAGATTGTGACATCTATGTTCAAAGATCTTCTCATATATTAATATTCCTTCGAGAAGAAACTGGGAAGATCAGTTTGTGATAATGTAAGCAAGTCATGTTGGATTGACAGAAATCACAGTGATTTAAATCACCAAAAAAAGAAATCTTTATTTAAATAACTGATTTTAATCATGGTTGGCATTGGTACTTAAATTATTTTCTGGAAGAAAGGCTGATTCTCATTGATGGGGAACCATTAAAACATGTTGAATCACAACTAAATATCACTTTTATCCTTATGTTGGTGCTTCTTTTTGCTAACCAGGAGAATACACTATATCTATACACATTTATTTAAGCAATTATAAAGGTTAAGATACATTTATTCAGATTCTGAATTTTTACATTTTCATTGTGTTAGAAAACAGTGAATGATGATTTCTTATTTACTAGCTGATTAATTTTTTACTTGTGATTTGTGTCAAGCTCTATTTGGATGAAATTTCAATTCAGTTAAAATGCTCAAAAACAGCATTTTATTTTTATTATTAGTTAAATAAAACTATCCTAATGTGCTACATACATGAGACAAGTTTATCAAAACATGTTTTGTATTAAAAATAATTTATTAAACAAAGCAAATATTTGTAGTTAGTGAATTCAACTGATTTCTGGTCACCATGTCCTTTAAGATTTTAGAACTAACAAATCTCTTCCTCTCACACCTAGTTTTTATTCATAGATTGGAAAAGGAAAACCAGCTTTTCTGCTTCTGCTACTCCCACTAGTTTCTCAAGTTTGAATGATCTAGTCATTGAACTAAACTAGTTGAAAAAAAATGAAATGTATAAAATATTTTCTCTTCACCTGCAAAAGAGGCTATTGCTGTCAAAAAACTGGTTTAACTCTTGAACAATTTATCCAGATGGTTAGCCAGTGACTTCTACCCGTTCAGCTTGACTTTTTATAAAACTTTGGCAGCAAACAAATCCTGCTTAATATTTATCTTTAATTTAAATGATTGTAATAGAATATGGTAAGTGTAGGGTGGAACATAATGTGTCATAATTTCACATTTAATTTTAAATGGATTTATTTTTACGTAACTAAATCAGATTTGTTTTTAAACACCATTTTTATCCACCCTGAGGCAAACCCCCAGTTGAAAGAATTATTAGGGAAATCATCCAATGACTTCAGGGTATAAAAGAAAGAGATGAAGGATGTTATATCTACAGCCATTCGTTCCCAGAGAGAATGGGGACCTGGTAATGCATATATATATGCCCTAAAGAGGCCAGGGCTTGGGTAAACATTAGGCACAATAACCCTATGTCTTAATACCCTAATCTGATGTCTTGCTAATGCACAGCGTGGACCACAGAGGAGCAGACTGCCTGCATGAGGCTGTCTGCTCCACAAGAGACAGGAACTATTGTAGCTGCTCCACCCAGAGCCAAGAAAGAGGGAAAATGTTTTTCCCTGCTCAATCCTCCTCACACCCGGCTGCACATTACAACACATTGGGACTTCATTCATGAAGAGAACTGGCTGGAGGAACCACCATGGCTGATGGTAGTCGGGGAAACCAGATGCCACTTCCTTTACTTCTCACATGGCTCTGGTTACTGGTGCCACCTCTGTTTGGGTGGCTGGGGAATTGGATCCGAAGCCACTGACTGCAGCTGTTGCTGTCTGTACTCACGAAGCTAGGCATCTCCCATCTCCTCAGCTGCCACTGCGGCTCTCCATCTTTCAGGCAGTCAAGGAGGAAGAGACAAGCAGGCCGGGGCCTCCCTCTTCTCCAGCCCACTGCCAGTGCTGCTGTCACAGTGTGGTGGTTCTACCATGTCAGTGTTAATTGACACTTCTGCCATTCTTTGCGACCCCTCCAGAGCAGACCCTGAGGCTGGGGACCCAGCATCCTCATTTTCTGCGGTACCACTGTGGGAGGCAGGGCTGCCACTGAGCATCAGAGAGGAGGGCCCTGTGTGCGTAGTGGGTGCCTTACCTCTGGAGCAAACAGCTTTGGGTGTCTCCACTTCATGCAGCCAAGGGACTGTGTCAACACTCCAACCAATACAGGGCTTTATGAGAGGGACATTTCTACTACTCTGACAAAGCCCTCAGGGCGGGAGGGCTCTGCCACTTCCACCGCAGCAGAGCCCTTTGTTCAGTTGGTAGGAGGGAAGCCCACACATACATGTGCCCTCTGGTGAGTTGGCACACAGGAGCCCCCTACACACACATACAGCCCTCTGCTCAAGTGGCAAGAGGGACCTCTCTGTAGAACTCTCTTTTGGAACAGAGGGAGGCATCCTTCCATAGGATCCTCCTATCGAGTGGTGTTATAGGCCCCATATACAGAACTGGAAAGAGGCTTCAGTGCCAGCCTGCCCAAAGATTAATTTCCTGCCATGATTGCAGAGAGTTTCTCTGGGCTCCTGCCACTACCACACCTTGTGGGGGATGGTGCTATTTCTGTGGGGCAGGGTAATGAGGAATACTTACGAAGTCCCAGATGTTGGGGTGTGGCTAGGGCTGTCTTAATTCAGCCCCACCTAAATTGTTTTCCCCATAGGAAATTGAAATTACCTTATTTCAGCAAATTCCTGATCTGCTAAATATTTGCCAGATAAGGAGATTCATTAAGTTTGAGAGACTAATATCTGTTTGTACTTTTGGCAGTGATGCACATGAAAACACTTTAATGAAATCTCATCCTACTATAGATTGACTCACAATAGATGTCACATAATGACAACAGGAAACAGACACAAATGTAACGAGTTGTGTTTGCCCTTCCCTTCTTTGGCAATGCAGATGAAATATTTAGATAGTTGGCAGAGGAAGTGAAACTGATTGGAGTTTATCATCTCTAGTACTTCTCTTCATATAAAAATTTAGTTTTGTGCATAACTAGCTTAAACAATGTACATGCAGAATCAAGACAGAGGTACTGTATGAAGTAACCCCCTCTCCCTTCCCCCATACACTTCTTCCTTCAAATGTCAGGTGCATGTCAATGTAAGAAGGCAGAGCACCTTGTGCTCCAGCAATCGCTGGCTGTGTAACAGGGGGCTGTTACCAGCTGACATAGGTTAGAGCACCATATAAATTGGTCTAATTCACACAGGGGGATGATCCAGCCTAGGGAGCATCAGTTGGCTTTATGCCACATTCCCTTCTCCACCTAATTGGGTCATGCACCTGACAGGGATTTGACCCTTATTCTTTTATCATTCTCACCAAACTGTTTGCCTCAAATTTATTTGAAGTGTAAGCAATATACAGCATTTATAAAGGGTATTAAAATGTCAGCAATTACCAAGAGTTACCTTCCAGTGATATCTGAAAGAATAAAGATATATGCCATGGTATGATTGGTGACTTATTCATGATCACTGTAGAGTGATTTTCATCTGTAATAGCCGTGTTAGTCTGTATTCGTAAAAAGAAAAGGAGTACTTGTGGCACCTTAGAGACTAACCAGTTTATTTGAGCATGAGCTTTCGTGAGCTACAGCTCACTTCATCGGATGCATAGCATATCGTGGAAACTGCAGAAGACATTATATACACACAGAGACCATGAAACAAAACTTCGTCCCACCCCACTCCCCCGCTGGCAACAGCTTATCTAAAGTGATCATCAAGTAGAGCCATTTCCAGCACAAATCCAGGTTTTCTCACCCTTCCCCCCCCACACACACACACATACAAACTCACTCTCCTGCTGGCAATAGCCCATCCCCCTTTTTGAAACCCCTCTTTATAATGCGTATGATAATCAAGGTGGGTCACCTCCAGCACTAATCCAGGTTTTCTCACCCCCCCCACACCCCCCCCTCCAAAAACCACACACACAAACTCACTCTCCTGCTGGCAACAGTAATTGAGCTGTTGCCAGCAGGAGAGTGAGTTTGTGTGTATGGTTTTTGGAGGGGGGGTGAGAAAACCTGGATTAGTGCTGGAGGTGACCCACCTTGATTATCATACGCATTATAAAGAGGGGTTTCAAAAAGGGGGATGGGCTATTGCCAGCAGGAGAGTGAGTTTGTATGTGTGTGTGTGGGGGGGGGGGAAGGGTGAGAAAACCTGGATTTGTGCTGGAAATGGCTCTACTTGATGATCACTTTAGATAAGCTGTTGCCAGCGGGGGAGTGGGGTGGGAGGAAGTTTTGTTTCATGGTCTCTGTGTGTATATAATGTCTTCTGCAGTTTCCACGATATGCTATGCATCCGATGAAGTGAGCTGTAGCTCACGAAAGCTCATGCTCAAATAAACTGGTTAGTCTCTAAGGTGCCACAAGTACTCCTTTTCTTTTTTCATCTGTAAGACATTTTAAAGACTATAACAAATTAACACTGTCACCACTATGGGGAATTAACTATTATCCCCAGGTTACAGATTAGAATTTGAGGCAGAGAACAAAAGACACTTGCCCAAGACAGTAGAGGAAAGCAATGTCAAAGCTGTATTTGAAACTCAGGAGTTGTTCTTTCCCCATCTTGTGCTCAGACCATTTCCCTATCTCTCTTTCAGTGAGTTACATGGGTAATTATATGCTGTGTAAAAAAGATAAAAAGAACCTTTTAAATGTATTTCTTACATTTCACTGAGTTCCCCTTGCTTTTTTTATTATGACATATTGTAAAAATAGAAGTGCCCAAGTGATCTTCTGTATATTACATGCTATACCTCTGACCTCTCTTTTTACTCTTTTCCTTTGCACATTAACTAACCCTAGTCTTATTTTACAAAAAAAAAAAAAAAAAACCAAACCCTTACTATAACTTGAAATAAAAACCTCAGAGTTTGACATTTTCTTTTCCACCTAGCATTGTATCTTGCTTCTGAAGAAAATATCCCACTGGCATCACGATCTTGGTTCTGGAAAAAGAAAAGAAATTCTGTCTTTCCTGCAGCTGAAAGCCAGAGCAAAGCAGGTAACATTAACCTTCTTTCTTTCCAAACACCAATTAAATGCACCAACCACAGCTTTAACGACATTCCTGAAAGTACAGCCTGGGAAATAAAAACTTCTAGGAGCAACTAAGTTTTGCAATCCTGCTTGGCTGACACACTGAATGGCATCCCTATTTTCCATAGTGCCTTATGGCTATTTGCTCTAACCGCAGGTACAGTATGTACGCTGCCAGGGGGTGTCGGTTCCATCTGAGTGGAAAATTTTGATGTAAAACAGAAATGAGAAGTTGTGAAAACATTCACCCATTTTCCCCTTTGTTCTCTGACCCATCAGGAAAGAATAGCAGATTGCAGGTATTTTGATTCTAGCCCTATCCAGTGTATAAATACAGATTCGGCATCCCCCCACGTGGTGTGCCTACTTTGTACTGCACTGCTGGTGCAATCTGGCTCTAAGGCTGGTCTGTCAATCCTAGAATGATCACCCCAGGGTAGGCGGAGTATTCTGGTGTCATATTGCAGGTGGAGTAGCTCTCAAACCATTCCCCCTGGCTTTCTGTTTTCAGTGTAGGAGAAAAAAGGAAGTATGATAGGAAAAAAGAGAGGTCATCATGGACAACATGCCCCTATGACATACTAATTCCCAGTTTCATACTCAGTCCCATGTCTGTTTTAAGTAAGCCCTGGGGTATCAGCATTGCAAACAGCACCAGTAAGATCAGGGGAGTAGAAAGTCAAGCTGGTCAATTTTTTGACAGAATATCTTTTGGTTTTAAAATGCTGATTGGTCAAATCTGAAGCTTTTTGCAAAAATATATCAATTTCAATTAAACTTATGTGGGGAAGGCTTCCTCATGTTTATGGGGAAGGAGAGAGAAAAAGAGAGAGAGAAAACCCCTCAAAATGTAACAGCCCAGTGGTTAGGGTACTGACCTGGTTCTCCCATATCCCAGGTGAGTGACCTGACCACCAGGCTATTGGCTATACTAGCATGGGTCTCTTGCTTTTTATTGCATAAAAATTGGAGAGATCTTGGTTCTGTTCTGGTGCAGAATAAAAGTGCCAAACCTCAAAATTTTTCATGAAATGGGATTATATTTTTCCACTCCAGCCCTATCACCAATATTAACTTTATGCTACTTTTGTTCCACCAAATCCACCTGTTGTTATTTAACATTTTGAGTGACGTAGCCTTTAAAGGCCACAACCATGTTAGCCCCATTGTGCTGGTGTGCAGTTCTGTGCCCTCTGACCAGTGCTGCGCACAGTACAGCTTTAACTGAGGATACAGCCCACGGTGTGTAAGCAACTTTGAATCATAATAGCAATGTACACAAAAGGTTGTAATTCGGTGAGAACAAGAATCAATGAGTAAGGCTGCATTCCTAAACGCAAAGCAAATGTTGAACTTGTTGCAACTAGCGAACAAGATGAGTCCCTATTAACTGGTTTGTACAGAATATGAATGTACTCACACAGCATATGCAAACATGCAAAATATCAGTAATAACATTGTAGTAACCTTGTAGCCATAAGGGATCTTGTTATTTAAATGCATGTGTCCCTGCCCTCCCTTCGAGGTTGCCCTGAGACATAATACTTCAGTGATCTCAGCTGCAGAAAATGGACTGAGGTATCAGGGATCAACAGGAAGGGATATTTTGTTTCCCTAAAGATACAGCCTCCTGTGACTTTCGAAGACAGGGTAGGGAAATTTTCTTTGGCTGCGAGGGGGTACACTTTTTGTTACATGCAGCTGAAATAGTGTATCACTAAAGTTCATGTATGCATGAATAAGAGCTCAGATGCTGCAAAGAGGTGAACATCCTCAACTTCTGCTGAAACCAATGGGAGCTGAAGTCACTCAACACCTTGACTGATCAACTTATTTGAAGTTTTGTTCTGAAAAATCTCCCAAAGGGTCCAATATTACTCCTATTGGAATCAAAGTAAATATATACGTTTATATGGTTTTTCATGTTAACACATTTTGATATTGACAGATATGAGAGTCACAGGAGAAATGTTACAGTGGGGAAGATCAAGCTATTCAGTATTTACTGTGGGCCACGTTCAGTTAACCTTAATCATGTTGGACAGTATATTACCCTGAATTGAATGTGACCACTTGTGGAGGAAGTTGTTACTCATTAGTTTGATCCAGTTCCACATGGGAAATTATTAGTTAAATTGGAGAAGGTGGGGATTAATATGAAAATTGAAAAGTGGATAAGGAATTTGTTAAAGGAGCAACTACAATCAGTCAAACTGAAAGGTGAACTGTCAGGCTGGAGGGAGGTTACTAGTGGAGTTCCTCAGGGATAGGTCTTGGGACCAATCTTATTACTGACCTTGGCACAAAAAGTGAGAGTGTGCTAATAAAATTTGTGGATGACACAAAGTTGGGAGGAATAGTCAATACAGAGGAGGTCCAGAATATCATACAAGAAGATCTGGATGACCTTGTAAATTGAAGTAATAGAAATGGGATGGAATTTAATAGTGCAAGGTCATGCATTTAGGGACTAACAACAAGAATTTTTGCTATAAGCTGGAGACTTATCAGTTGCAAGTGAGAGGAGGAGAAAGACCTGGATGCATTGGTTCATCACAGAATGCCTATGAGCCATCAGTGTGATGTGGCCATGGAAAAGGTTAATGCAGTCCTAGGATGCATCAGGTGAGATATTTCCAATAAAGACAGGGAAGTGTTAGTACCATTATACAAGACACTGGTGAGACATCATCTGGTCATCCATGTTTAAGAAAGATTAATTCAAACTGGAACAGGTACAGAGAGACTCAAAGAGCTTGGCTTGTTTAGCCTAACCAATAGAAGGCTGAGGGGAGATATGATTACTCTCTATAATACATCAGAGGGGTAAATACAAGGGAGGGAGAGGAGTTATTTAAGTTCAGCACCGATGTGGACACAAGAACAAATGTCTGTAAACTGGCCAGTTTTCTTTTATTTTCCTACCGGCAGATGAGGTATTGCCAGTTCTAGGATTATTTACATTATAACTATGGTATGGGGAACCATTATTAATATCTTGTCTATGGGCACTTTTAACTGCATTCACTGTTCACATTTGTCAGAAATATCTTTCCTTTTGCTACATGTAAATTGCCTTGGCATTTGGAGCTATAGTCTTTTTTTAAGCTGTTTGGCCAAATAAATGCACCACAGCTTGCCTAACGGCTTTGAGGGTTGGGGGCATATCTGACTAAAAGATGAAATTCTTCTGAGATCTCTAATTTTTCCTTTACTGGGATGGCAAGAGGTAGTAGCACAGTGAAGGTGAAGCTTTCATCTCGAAGAAGAGGCAAGCCCTACTGTCTATTTGCCTTATGAAGCAGTATATTGAAGCAGCCCCTGCTTCTACGTTCAACTGGAAGTTGTGCCATGGCACTGGTTTGAGACAGAGAGAGAGATAATGATGTTCTTGCCTGGTGGCCTGTGATAAAGCTGCAAGACAGAAAGCTCAGAACTTACGCTGCTTAACCCCTAGAAAGTGCATCCTAAAAGTTTTCAATGTGACAGGCAAGTTACAGGAAGAAGCTACACAGAAGTAGAGTGGTGATAGGGAACTTTTGTGGTGGGTAAGTTACCCTCATGCAAAGGTATTTGCACGTGCTTTCTGCTGCTATATCCAGGTTCAGAGGTCTTTATTTTTACTCAGTCCTTACTCAGACTAGCTTCCCCATGATATTTATGGGAGTGGCCTGATTAAAAAACAGCACTTTAAGATTTGCGTCTCATTACTAATTTATATTCCACTGATATTTGTATTATGAGTAGACCCACTGAAGTCAACAGGATAATTTAGGAAATGTGATTTTACACAACTTGCGTATCAAACCCAATGAAACTTAGACGAAAAAATAATTGCCTCGGACTGTAGCAAAGGTTCTATGAACATCCAGGAGTGACATAAATTGGGATCCTTAAAATTAAATTCATATCTAACTATTAAGTAGACTGTGCAGCCTGTTTTAAGCACAGTTGTAGTTTATGGGCTCAGTAGCAGTTTGTTCTGTTCATTTTTTTCTATTCATGTGAGCCTGGCATGATCAGCTGATCTATTTGTGGTTTATATCCTGTACTTTCCCCATGTAATACAGTTATTGTTTTAATGTTTCTATGCTTTGAGTCATGTGGTGCAGTTTTATTATGATAAATCATAGATTCATAGATTCATAGATATTTAGGTCAAGAAGGGACCATTATGATCATCTAGTCTGACCTCCTGCACAACACAGGCCACAGAATTTCACCCACCACTCCTACAGAAAAAACCTCACACCTATATCTGTGCTATTGAAGTCCTCAAATCGTGGTTTAAAGACTTCAAGGAGCAGAGAATCCTCCAGCAAGTGACCCGTGCCTCATGCTACAGAGGAAGGCGAAAAACCTCCAGGGCCTCTTCCAATCTGCCCTGGAGGAAAATTCCTTCCCGACCCCAAATATGGCGATCAGCTAAACCCTGAGCATATGGGCAAGATTCATCAGCCAGATACTACAGAAAATTCTTTCCCTATTAGATCCCACCCCATCTAATATCCCATCACAGGCCATTGGGCCTATTTACCATGAATATTTAATTACCAAAACCATGTTATCCCATCATACCATCTCCTCCATAAACTTATCGAGTTTAATCTTAAAGCCAAATAGATCTTTTGCCCCCACTGCTTCCCTTGGAAGGCTGTTCCAAAACTTCACTCCTCTGATGGTTAGAAACCTTCTTCTAATTTCTAGTCTAAATTTCCTGGTGGCCAGTTTATATCCATTTGTTCTTGTGTCTACATTGGTACTGAGCTTAAATAATTCCTCTCCCTCTCCACTATTTATCCCTCTGATATATTTAGAGAGAGCAATCATATCTCCCCTCAGCCTTCTTTTAGTTAGGCTAAACAAGCCAAGCTCCTTGAGTCATCTTTATTTCTAAATAATAGATTTTAATCATATTGAGATCCCTTGATCCTGGCAACTCTCCTATTTTTATTTATTTTTTTTATTCCTGCAGCACACAGTTCACTCATTTCATGTTCAGTGTTATTCTAATACTGCAACTTGGAATTGTCATGAGCTGCATGTAAGAAGCAGGATATAATTGTACTACCCCATGAGATGACCAGGGACCCAGTGGTGATGCTGTGAGATCCCATTGGAACAATATCTTCAAGGCCTGTAGTCAGGACCCTTTGGAATTTGTGATGCCCACCAGTGCTGGTTCTGGGGATATATTCCAAGACTAGTAGCTGAATGCCTGTGCTGTCATATGGGTATAATTCATAATGTAGTGTGTAAAAAAAAAAAAAAAAAAAAAAAAGCTGAAAATGCCTGAGAATTTAAAAATCCAATAGTAACAGACCATGAATGCCAGAGATGATTGAATCAGGGGATATTGCTTGTAGCTGTTTCCATCATGTCACACTGACTCAACAGACATTCTAGGCTTCAGAGTGAGCCTTTTGTTGTTGTGTGGGTGGTTGTGTTGATTTCTGTGTGAGTTATCTTGTTCTGGGAGAGTTGTGTGGAGTGGTGTAGGAGGCAAATAAGGGGTGTGTTCTGTATTGAAGGGCTATGTGTGTTTGCAGTTGTTGTGTGTGCTGGTCCCGTGCTTCCACAAAACAAATAGTGGCAAAAGACTGAAGAATAGAAGTCTGAGAAAGAACATGAGGAACTGTAGTCAAAGAACACAGTGAGCAGTTTCAGCCCTTTCCCAGGGCCCCACAAAATGTCCACACAAGTTGTCAGAACCCCAAATTAATTATCTCACAAATACAAAGAGGCATGGAAACAAGCCAGACTAAATATGTTTGTATCTTTATCATCGTCAGTTCTGTTCTTATTTGTAATTAAATGGAAGCAACAAAGGATAAGCTGCATTCAGACAGTCCCATCTCTTTACAGTTAATTTTCCTCAATACCTCCACAGTCTCTACTCACGCTCCACATTGGCCTTTCAGTTCTGAGAACAAAGATAATTCATCATGAGCAGACATTGTCCTTTGTCACGCAATTGACATACATGTTACGTTCTTTACCAAGCATTTATCAGCAGTTTTGCCTGCTGTACAGAAGCCAATTAACACTTCGAAGAAAGAATGGAGAAAAGAAAACCACATGCTAAACTTGCTGAATAGATCTTTCATCCCATGAAGCCCAGAACTGCAGGCCCCTCTGATGTTGGAGAACTAAAACTATAAAGGGAAATCCCAACTTTAATTTTAAAAAAAATCACACGTTCTGGCCCTTTACCTTGCAAAGACAGCCTGGATAATGTAAAGCACTCTACAATGATTGCTTGTTCTCTTCAACCCTAGCTGCTGAGATCCACTTCTATATCAGGAGACTGGGTAGGGTAGAGAGGGAGGGGACTTAATCCTTCACATTTTTAATGTAAAATAAATGAGTCTGTTATGTTGAGGTGCATCCCAAAGAATCATCTTACTATGACTTACCTAAATCCTTAGGCCTACACTGTGCATAGGGGTTAGATAATAGTGGACAGGAATTGAATATGTTTGTGGACAGTGAGCTAGGCAAGGTCTAGTTTGCAAACCTATCCAAAAAATACCAAAGGCAGCTGTGTTAATATGCATGAAACGCTGTATAGAGAAATTAAGAGGATAAGTAAAACCGCAAAGAACTTTGGGACCAAAATATTCTTCTGGGTTTACTATAAGCATCCACAATCCGGTCTTCCCTCTGTTTTCCTGAATGGTCATTCTTCAGAAATAACTACAAATCTGTCAGAGTATAACATCAAGCACAGACATTTCTTTTACAGAAGTCACCAGTAGTGCTTGGATTCAGTTTCTTGAAAGAGGGGCCCAACTGTCTTTTAATCTGACCTGATTTTAGACCTCACTATTATTAGTTTAGATTGAGGTAGTTCCGAAAGTGTGCTAGGCACTTTCCAAATACAGAGGAAGACACAGAGTCTACCTTCAAGAGTTGACAATCTGAAAAGTCATTCCTTGAACTACTAGGGTTCTGTCATTTAGTTTGATCTCCAATCATAAGACAGAGGGGAGCTTTTCTATGAACTACTAGACTGCATCCTAGTTGGGACAATCAGAATTGACTTCCAGCCATACTCAATCCTAATAAATATGGGATGTGTTTGGAGGAGATGGCAAGGGTGAAGATGTCTGAACTATTCTTGGACAAGATGAACAAAGCTTCTTATTGTTACCCCTTTTGACGTAAATTGTAAGCCAATATTCAGGATCTTGTGGGTTGGTTCTGTTAAGAGGAGAAAATGATGATCGTCATGTGTTTCTTTGATGCAGTTTATTCATTTACAAAGAATGTACATAAAGTCCTGTATCCCTGAACACAGTAGGAATCAGACAGGAGACCATTTCATTTCTCACTGTTCCAGGCCTCTTTCCAGCCACCATTCTACCCAACAGCTTTCTCTCTTAGTTTTTCTCATGGTCACTCTATACATACTTCTTTGGCTGGCTTCAGGCTTCCTTGCTGCTTTCTCTGTCTGTTTCTGTAATATTTCTGCTGCTTCCTTCTCTGACACAGACAGCTCCATCAAGCAAATATACAGCCCCCTAGGTTTGCCTTCAGCCCCCAGTGAAAACCCTCTGCCCACACAGCTCAGCTCATGACCAGCCTTGCATGTGTGCTGTGTTTTGGGTGGTACCTCCTATTGTTTCAGCTTACTCCAAAAAGGACCTTGACTGCTGCTTACATTTATCCTGACTGCAAGGTGGCCGTTCTGCCCACCATTTTCAATGAGTTTTCACCCAACATTGCTTGTTGGTCTATCATCTCAAAATGAACAGATCATTGCTTTGTGTGTTCATTATGTGCTGTGGAACAATTTAATTTGGGGACAAATTCATAGATCCCCAAAGAAACATTAGAAATCTTTAGAGATTTCAAGACGGGGACGGTACACATCTCTGACCTTTTTATGTTAATATTATAAATATTTTTATAGCATCTTGTGTGAGCTGAAGGGTGCTAAAACTATGATGAGCCTGTCAGTCTAACACTATTAACAGTAAAGATGACCTCTAACAGTACTGGAGCAACAAAGCATGCTTTGTTGATTATTTTCCCCCTTACTGTGTGATTCTTTAAGGGCTCTGAGAGAATTAACAAGAAAAATAGCAATGGAGCAGGCATTTAACTGCATGGTTGAGTCTTTTTGGAGGCAGTGATGTGCTGACGCCCTGATTGCGAAAAATTCTTGCACTAGGAATTTTGGCATACAAAAACAGATTATTAGCAAGTTCTTGCAAAAGGCTGATTTCTTCCACTTACAATAACAAAGAAATATTCATGCAAATCTTCAAAAGGAAGACAATGGGTGAAACATTAACTTATGTAATTCAGTTTCTTTATGTGGTAAACTTTTAGGTGTGTTTCCATTGTATAATCCTGCTAATCATATCTGGAGGCTTCGTGCCATGCTGTTGTATTCTTTGTTTCCATTGAAAGTGTGGCATGGGAAATGTCATAGCCTAACAATGCACCTTGGATAACCAAAACTTAGGTTACATATTATTTTGCCCAGCTAAATGAAATTTACAGCCTCCACCATGATAGGGTAGGAATACAACATAAATCTACATTCAAACTGAAGTCAGGACTTCACTCTCTGGATCAGACTGTATTATGACGGAGATTTCTAGTCACAACTAGTTACGTCTAAAATAGGAAAGAGACAACTTCTTTGATATTTGACATAACACATACAGGGTATTTTTAATGGCTGCTGTGGTGCCCTGTGTTTCAGATGACATCCCAGGTGACTATTCTGTGGAGAAGAAAGTGCCCAGAGAAACAAAGAGAAGAGATGAGTGAAAGAGCAGAAGGGAATCCAATACCTCATGAGGTCATCAGGGGAAAGTGCTGCTTTTAATAAAGTATTAATAAGGCCAAACAGTGCCATTTAGACACGTGTGTCCATGTCAAGCAGCACACCACTCACTGCTTGTTTGGCACCTACTGGTCGCTCAGGGGATTAGCTCATCAGGTCCAGCACTGATTCTCACAGTTGCACACCATCACTCTCTCTGGTCTGCAGCCCCTCTCTCACTCCAGGAACACAGCATCATAGAATATCAGGGTTGGAAGGGACCTCAGGAGGTCATCTAGTCGAACCCCCTGCTCAAAGCAGGGCCAAACCTTAATTTTTGCCCTAGATCCCTAAATGGTCCCCTCAAGGATTGAGCTCACAACCCTGGGTTTAGCAGGCCAATGCTCAAATCACTGAGCTATCCCTCCCCCACTCTTCATGACTCAGCCCTCCACCTTCAGCAGTCGTAGGCAATCTTCCCTTTCACTGCCTTAGGTGCCACTCTTTCAGTGGCTGGTAGGGGAACCCAGGCCTACTCCAGGTTCCAGTCCAAGGACCCTCAACCTAGCAGGTCTGGGCTTTCCTCTCCCAGCCCTCACTGCTCCTTCCCTTCTCTCTGGGTGTACCAGCTCCAAACCTTCCTCCCTCTTCCCACAGAGCGACTGGTGCCCTCACATCTCTACAGCCTCCAAATAATCCTCCTCCATCCCAACAAGTGACTGCTCTTTCCCAGCATTCCCTGTCTGTTTCCAGGTACCTGGCTTTCTAGGCCCGACATATTCCTGTACAGCTGAACCTGCTTCCAATCAGTTCCCTACTCCATGACTCTTTCTCCAGGTACAGCCTGTGGAGTTAATAGGCCTACCTGGCCACCTTAACCCCTCCAGTCCTATGTGGGGTGGACATTCCATCACAGTCCATTGTGGGTATTATGGAGCCTAAATGGTGCCCATACTTGGTACAAGGACCTTCTCTAAAAAGCAGAGAAATAATATATTTGATGGTGGAGATTATTTTTTTGTGAATTAGCCCCATGAATATACCTTCCTCATGAGTGAAATGGATTGTTTCCAGTGGACAGATTGTGAAAAACTAGTATGTAGGGAAGTCCAGTTATAAAAGGATAAACCCACAGCACAGCTAAAACATAGTTCAGTCTTTCAGCATATCATATTTTAAACACATTCTACCCTCTCTGACTTAGTAGGGCAATAGCACAGTTTAGGATCATTAACACACAGTTTGTCCCATCTACAATTGAACTATCTATGAAATGTGTCAGAGGGCTTCTGTGTTGCAACTACGTTCCTGCAACATGAATATTTCTACAGTTTAGGCAGGACATGAAAGTACATAACTGAATAATTCAACTTGATCATAACTTATACATCAATGTGACTTGCTTAATTTGGTCTCACTAAATTCAGAATTAAATTGAAGACAAGCTGTATTTCGCTCAGACTGATGAGAAAACATTATGACTGCATCATGTGGTATATAGAATGGCTTCTTTTTTTTTTGGTAGTTGTAAACAACCCATGTTAGTTTCAATAATATCTTGCATAGGTCCTAGTTCTTCCCAGTATGTGTTCATTTCTGATGTGTGTTTATGTCTTTATCTGTGTATTTAAGGCAAGATTTTCAAATAGTTTAGGTGTGCTAGTATATCCTTAATTTCCATGCACAATTATCATTGGTGTGCATTAAAACTAGGTGGCTGAAAGTGCAAACAATTAATTAGGCACATTTGTGAGTTCACTTTATCAGAATTGCATAGGCATTCACATGAATTGCCATCATAAATTAGGCCTGAAATTTCATGCACATTTTGCACATGCATAAATTGTTTGAAAATCTGGCCTTTATGTTTTTCTTATGTGTCTTGTTTAATAGCATCTGTTCATGCATGGTTGCTCTCTTCACCATGATGAACTAGTCAAGCAGTGTCTTTCTCCAGATAAGGTGTGACCTTGGCCATGCAAAAAATAATACTATTTGAAAGTTACAAGGAACAGACCATTTAACTTATTTGAAATGCTTTGGAAAAAGAGAGCACTTTGCAGGGACACAATATAAGATAGTCAGTGCCTGCCACTGAATGGAAACTATACTCATTTACTGTAACGGAAGCCATAATTTGGCCAAGAGATATTTATTGATTAATGTATTTGGGTTATTTCAATGATGTTTTGATGAGACCTGTGTGAAACTCAACAGTTTTTGTTTATGGGGTTATTGGGAATGTTTGTTTGGTTTCCTTTGAATTTAGTTTTTTGTTCAGGTTCAAATAAACCTGAAAAGTCAAAGCAAAATCCAGCTGAAGCTACCAAGTTCTGCATTCAAAAGCATGCAAAGCTGCTGAGTCCCATATGACTTCCACACAAAACCATAGGCCACTTGACACCTGAATTCAGCCCAGGTCTGCTTAAAATTTGGTCTAGGTTCTCTCAAAACTTGGTTGAGGTTCACCATAATGTTTGGGAACTTTTATAAAACTTTCAGCAAACCAGAACTCTGTTTTGGGTGGGTTCTTATTCTGTTTTCATGTTTCTTTATAAAAGTTTCACATGACATTAAGCCTTGACCGAAATATCTTCCTGGAGCATTTTCTTCTGTTACTTTACAAATTGTTCTTTAATCTTATCGTTTCAGAGGTTTGGGTGCATACAGTTATCCCTTCAAGCTCTCAAGTAACTGAAGATTCACTGAGGAGTGATGCGGAACCTAAATCACAGGCAACCATTACCTCATCTGTTCCTCTACCGGGCAGCATTAATGCTTACTTGGATGAAATGCAAGTCCATCCTTCATGTGCTATTAACAGTATTATGACTGATGAAGAAATTGGACAGGGTAAGCTACCACTCAGTGTTTTAGAAATTACTACCTTGCTTTGGATTTTTACATTATTGTGCACACAAAAGAAGGCAGAAGGACAACAAGGTAGCTTCTCGGTACCAGTGCTACCAGAATCGTTAAGATTTATTTTCTGCCATCAGTGTTTACGCAGATTTGTACATGGATTCCAATGGAAAGTCCCATGCCATGATTCAACATCTAAGAATTAGTTGTAGTTAGTTGTAACTGATTCTCACATACAAAGGTGTGTACATCAGTAATAATTCTATTTAAACCAATGGAGATACAAAAACACAAAGTCGGTGTGAGAGGAGAACCAGGCCAAATACATTTTCTCTACTCTGACCTTCTGTGACAGGGTACATACCCTGTCTGATTCCTAGGGAACCCTCAGACAGCTTGGCTTCAGTTATGCAGGTATAGCAAAACTCCACGACCCAATTATTTTACCAGAGCTGCAAGAAATGGAACTAAGCCAACAGAGGAATAAATGGCAGGAGAATTGATGCAGCTGGTGCTTATTATTAAAGTACAGGGCCCAATTGCCATGGATGTAAAGGAGTGGCTAGTAGTGGGGGGAAATTCTGGTTTCATTCTGGGGGAAGAACATGATGGCACTACTACAAATGGAAGAACCTTGATGTTGTTGCCTGTTTGTATCCCGAAAAGAGGAAGAACTTTGATTTGGACAAGATTTAACACTGGAAAGGATTGAATTGCAAAATACTGTGTCTATTTTAGTGCATTTTGTGAGCTACTCTCACTCCTGAGGCAACAAAACAAGAGCAAGGCTGGTCCAGTAGTTAGGGTGCATTTGAGGATAGGACAAGAAGCAATGAGCTTAAATTGCAGCAAGGGAGGTTTAGGTTGGACATCAGGAAAAACTTCCTGTCAGGGTGGTTAAACACTGGAATAAAGTGCCCAGGGAGGTTGTGGAATCTCCATCACTGGAGGTTTTTAAGAGGAGGTTAGACAAATGCCTGTCAGGGATGGTCTAGATCAGTGGTTCCCAAACTTGTTCCACCGCTTGTGCAGGGAAAGCCCCTGGCAGGTTGGGCCAGTTTGTTTACCTGCTGTGTCTGCAGGTTCGGCCGATCGCGGCTCCCAGTGGCCGCAATTTGCTGCCCCAGGCCAATGGGAGCTGCTGGAAGCGGCACAGGCCGAGGGACGTACTGGCCACCGCTTCCAGCAGCCCCCATTGGCCTGGAGCAGCGAACCAAGGCCACTGGGAGCCGTGATCGGCCGAACCTGTGGACGCAGCAGATAAACAAACTGGCCCGGCCCGCCAGGGGCTTTCCCTGCACAAGCAGGGGAACAAGTCTAGATAATACTTAGTCCTGCCATGAGTGCAGGGGACTGGACTAGATGACCTCGCAAGGTCCCCTACAATTGTATGATTCAAGAGTCTGCTTCACCAAAAGTTTCCTGTGTGACTCTGGGCAAGTCAGGCCTAGATTCACAAAAGTACTTAGTGAAAAGATCCTAAACCCCACTCTTAGGCACCTAAATCTGTGTTTAAGTGCCCAAATCCCAACTTTAGAATCTATTGAAATTCCCAAAACTCCCAATGAAACAGTGGTGCTTATAGAGGCCTAAACTTGCTCAGCACCTAAGTTTTTGCAGTAAAAGGTTCCATAAGAACCTATGTTCCTGCCTCTGGGCAAGCACACTGCAGCCTCATTCTAGGTGCATGGATGGCTATCTCCCACCTAAGTCGCAGACTGAATCACAAACTAGGGAAGATAGGTCTTTGGATGCCTAACTCACATGCAAGGTCTGATCTAGTAGTCATGCTTGGCGTGGCTGTTATCCTAGTAGTCAGGGCATTCACCTGGGATGTGAAATAGTCTGATGTGACTCTTTAATTAATAATCCAACATATAACACTTTCAACTGAAGAGACTGAGAGAGCCCCACTTCAGAATATCCCATAGCCTGGTGGTTAGAGTACTCACCTGAGAGGGCGAGGGGGCACCTCCCCCACCTCCCAAGTTTCGTATTGGAGGTCTGCTTACCATGCATGCCCCATCTCCAGGCAGAGCTCTTAATTGCAATGCAGCACAGCTAGGAGCCAGGGTTCTCCAGCTATGGCTCCTGCCCACGGTCAATTTCCTCCGCAAGGAGGATGGGGCTGGCTCCCAGCTTGGGTGGCTTTCGGTGCAGACATCTGGCAAAGGCGATGAGCAGTCTGAGGGCTTGTCTACACTGGCAACACTAAAGCACTGCCGCAGAAGCACTTTAATGTGACTTGTGTGGTTGCGGCAGAGTGCTGGGAGAGAGCTCTCCCAGCACTCTAAAAACCCAGCTCCACAAGGGGCGTAGCTACCAGCGCTGGTGCACTGTCTAAACTGGTGCTTTACAGCACCAAAACTTGCTGTGCTCGGGGGAGGGGGGTGTTTTTTCACACCCCTGAGCGAGAAAGTTGCAGCGCTGCAAATTGCCAGTGTAGACAAGACCTGAGTCTGAAATGTAATGAGTTCTGCAAAAGAGAGCAGCCGCTCCCATCTTGCGCCCCTGGGGCAAGGAGTCAGTATTTTGTTTATAAACAGAGGTAGGGTGATTAAGATCAGAAAGGACTGGTAATTAAATTAAACTAAGGATCTGGAAGTTGTTAGATGAGCCTGAAAGCATTCCAGGAACTCCAGTTCCTAGATCTCTAAAACAGGAACCTCTCTGCACAGGGGCGTTGAAGAGACCCAGGGGATGAGTCGTATTGTCAGCATAGAACAAATATAGCCAAGGCTACATTCAGAAAACAGGGAGATGAGAGGAGGGATAGGTGAAAAGAAGGATCCAAAATCAAGAGAGAGAAGTGGTACCCATCACCATAGTTTGTTTACCTGCCAAGTCCGGAGGTTCGGCTGATCGCGGCTATCACTGGCTGCGGTTCGCCGCCCCAGGCCAATGGGGGCTGTGGGAAGCGGCGCGGGCTGAGGGACGTGCTGGCCGCCCTTTCCGCAGCCCCCATTGGCCTGGAGTGGCGAACCACAATCGGCCAAACCTGTGGATGCGGCAGGTAAACAAACTGGCCTGGCCCACCAGGGACTTTCCCTGAACAAGCGGCGGACTGGCTTTGAGAACCACTGCACTAGCCAGTCTTTCTCTCTGCTGCCCAGAGCTCCTGTGCCTGTTTATTTTCCTTTCCTTTCCTGCCTGCAGTGGCCCTGATATACCTCAGATGACTCAATTTTTTTTTCACTTTTAAATGTAAAATTTTATTAGTGTTTGATTTTAAATCGCCTGTGAGAACTGCAACTCAATCACGGTAATGTTGTGTTTAAGACCCCTCTGGAAAGTAACTAGCCTTTAAACAGAAGTGAAAGTGACTTGAAAGTGCCAGTTTCACCCCTGTTTAAAGTCAATTTCTAGTCTTTTATTATTTGTAGTAGGATAACACACCTAGAGCCCCAGGCTTTGCCTTAGACGTTTCCAGAAGTTAAATGATCTATTCCAAGCTTGGTGAAGTGCAGAAAGTAAGTAGTCTAAATCAGTGGTTCTCAAAGCCGGTCTGCCGCTTATTCAGGGAAAGCCCCTGGTGGGCCGGGCCGGTTTGTTTACCTGCTGCGTCCACAAGTTCAGCCAATCGTGGCTCCCACTGGCTGCAGTTCGCAGCTCCAGGCCAATGGGGGCTGCAGGAAGCGGCGTGGGCTGAGGGATGTGCTGGCCGCCCTTCCCACAGACCCCATTGGCCTGAAGCAGCGAACCGCGGCCAGCGGGAGCCGCGATCGGCCGAACCTGCGGACGTGGCAGGTAAACAAAGAGCCCTGGCCTGCCAGGGGCTTTCCCTGAACAAGTGACATTGATATATAAGTTATGATCAAGTTGAATTATTCAGTTATGTACTTTCATGTCCTGTCTAAACTGTAGAAATATTCATGTTGCAGGAACGTAGTTGCAACACAGAAGCCCTCTGACACATTTCATAGATAGTTCAATTGTAGATGGGACAAACTGTGTGTTAATGATCCGAACTGTGCTATTGCCCTACTAAGTCAGAGAGGGTAGAATGTGTTTAAAATATGATATGCTGAAAGACTGAACTATGTTTTAGCTGTGCTGTGGGTTTATCCTTTTATAACTGGACTTCCCTACATACTAGTTTTTCACAATCTGTCCACTGGAAACAATCCATTTCACTCATGAGGAAGGTATATTCATGGGGCTAATTCACAAAAAAATAATCTCCACCATCAAATATATTATTTCTCTGCTTCTTAGAGAAGGTCCTTGTACCAGCTTTGAAAACCACTGGTCTAAATGATAGAAAGTAATCTAGATTTTTCTACAATTGTTTCAATTGTTGTATTCAAGAGTTAGTAAGAAAATCCATTAAAATATTAAACGTAACCAGCATGCCTTAAGTGACTTGTCACAAGATGTCAGAATATGTTCATAGTAGAGCTTAGTGGGTCCAATATTTATTTAATTTTCTTTCTTTATATAGGAATTTGATGCAGTGCTCCTGTCAGCTAATTTCTCAGGTATTAGCTGCAAAAACCCCTAGTTTTCAGGTGCCTTAATTAGCCCCTGGAATCACGGTTAAAGTGCCCCTGCCCCCCCACATCTGAAATGGTGCCCCTGCCAGAGAGGGGGCAGATATGTTCAAATCTCTTCTTCTCCTCATGAGGCGGGGGGTCGGGGACTTGAGCTGAGGGTCTCCCACGTTCCAGGTGAGTGCCCTAACCACTGAGCTAAAAATGATGAGGGAACTAGTCCTCTGCAGTTTCTTGTAAAAAAAACACTTTAAGCACCTACCAAAGATTTCACAGCTGAGAATCACTAGCAGAAATAGATGCCTCTCTCCAGCCCAGATCGAGGCACCTAAGCACTGCCTCTCCCCTGGAGATAACACACACCCCTGCCCTCCGCATCTGCCATTGACTAGTTTAGGAGGCTCCCTGCCTAGCTGACTTTTGTGAATCATAGTCTAAGGTGCCTATCTATCCCCAATTCATTATATAGGGAGCTGAAGTGCATAACTCAGGCTCTATGAATCGCAGTGTGTTGCTGAGACTTTCTAGGTGCCTAAAAGATAAGTGTTGCATACTTTTGTGAATCTAGGGCTCAGATACTATGGTAATCAGGGCCATATAAGAACCTTACATAGAAGTCACCCAGGATACCTTAAAACATAGCTTGAATGTTCAAGAGTGATTCCTATGCAGTCTAAACATGTGGTTTGTCTACTTTTCCCCATAGAAAAAGGCATTGCACACACGGTCTCTGACAAATTACTGTTATGTGACTTTTCTTAGCTGCTGCTACTTAGCAAGAGTTCATACTTTGTCTTTGAGGAGGCAGATTTATTGCCATCTTCCTCTGGTGGTTGAGTTTGTTTCCATAACTGTGTCAGAAAAAAATGTTTTAGGAATGGGGAAAAAGGGTATCTTCTGATCATGATGATCAAATAGTAAAGCCATGTCAAGCAAGCATAGAGGAGATTACATATAATAATATGCAACAGAATGGCAGCATGCAATGTATTTTGAATTAAAACTCAATGTAGAAAACTATTGCGTAAGAATCTGTATATTTTCAAAGTCCAATCGACCTACATATGCATTGTAGTAATTTCTTTCTTTCTTATGAGTAGACATGTAGTTGTGATATAGAGAGCTTCAGAAAAATATTTCTGCATCGACTATGCACTGTTACATATTCCCTGCTTAAAATATACAAGAAAGAAATTTAACAGAGATTTCTAGTTGACCAGTTGGTTGCTGTGACATACCACATGTTACCAGGTATAAAGTACATTACAGTGGGCTTATTAGTCTTATTAGTCAGTCAGTCACTGAGTCCAACATGTTGGGAATTTTTAGTGCACTACAATTTTTACCCTTAGGGTTAACTAAGGGGCAAATTTTGGTTAGAAAAACTTTGATAGAACCATTTTCACTTGGCAAGTCCAATTCTCTCAAACTCTAAACACTTCACAAAATGGTGTCAATTTTGCCAAAATTCTATTAGAAGAAAAACAAATGTCAAAATGTTCTATTTCAATATTTTTGGAACAAAATGTTTTGATATTTAGTTTTGGAATGAATTTTTGCTTTGATATTTTTCATTTTATATTATAATTGTAAAAAGTCAAAATCAAAATGTTTTGATCATTCCAAAACACTTTCTGAGGTTTTCTTTTGCAGTGAATTTCAATATGGCTGGGTTTTCTTCTGATTCAAAATGAAGTTTAAATTTTGAAATCCGTCATGAAACGTGATTTTTCACCCTCCACACAGTTCTGCATGCATTCCTCAATCACATAATTACATCCAAGCTATTATTCAATCACAGGTGTTCCCTGAGTGAGAATAGAATATGGTTTAGGAGGGTAACCATTTGAACTAAGTGTAGTCTTTACCCTAAAAAATCCTTTCATCCCTTACTAATCTGTCACCAGAACTTGGCTATTAGAAAACAAGACACATGGTGATATATGAATAGAAGTGCCAAGGCTCCAATATATAACTAAGTAGCTATTAAATAGCATTCCATTTTTAACAGCCCAGATAAAACAAGTGTAATTATTTATGGGCCAGATCTTCAGCTGTAAATCAGCTCAGCTCCAAGGAAGACAATGAAGCTATATCAATAAACACCAGCTCAGGATCTGGTCTCAGATATTTTAGACCTGTTAGATTATTGGTATTTGCCTCACATACAAGGGATGGGAGAGTTTCTAATGCAGAAATGGGACTGAACTGCAGAGTTGGTTCTAGATCCAAAAAATTCCCAAAGACTGTAGTTTTTTAGTGTGCATGGGACTTGGTTTGACCCATTACAGACATATAAGCCAACTGTACAGTTTTGATATTGATCCAAATTTAGTATCATACCCAAAGATTTGGGTGTGGTCAGCTCTGATTTTGTTTTGGATTCATGTGAAGAAAACACTCTGCACAACGCGGTGCCTGTGGACAAAAAACAAATCAAATATATCTGGGGTAGCAACAAGATTCCGTCCGTCTCCCCCCCCCCAACCCTCTGGCCCTTTTGAACGTATTGGATCACACCCTGGCCCCACTGAAGTAAATGGGAGCTTTGCCAGCCACTTCAGTAGAGCCAGAATTTCACCCGATATCTTTGCTTCCACATAGCTTGTTCAGTATGAATAAAAAGAAAAGAGGTAGTAATGGAAAAACAGATTTAAATGCATTTGCAGTTTCAAAAATTGGTTTAGAAGCCTCTGGGCATGCTGACAACATTAGCCAGAAATGACAGGGGTCAAGATGGACAATGAGGGACTAAAGCTGTGGGGGAACCCCACAGTTTCAGCAAAATTCTACTCTTGGATTCAGATTGAAGAATTTAGATCCCAACTGAATATTATGCTCTTGTGCCATGTGCAGAACTCCCATTAACCTGTCTCCCCTTACTGCTATCTTTATTCTTGCAAAATTCCCATTGGTTTCAACAGAAGTAGTGCATGCCTAAAACTGCAGGATCCTTCTGTTTAAGAACATGTTGGACATTAAATTATACTATTATGCAAATAAGTTACTGTGTTGGGTTTTCAGCTGATTTTAGTGCTTGCATTTTGTTAACAGTTGAAATTGGGCAAGGAGAATCTTGGCTGAACAAATTTAGAATCAACAGGAACAAGTTGGCATTTTTGAAGTGCCTGATTGGGTGGAAAGGAAACAAAACAGCAGTGGAAAAAGGTATTTTAACACAAATAGAGTTACATACTTTGTCATGCAGAACAAATATTATGCTACACAACTGCAGCTGAACATGGTTACCTTCCTCATGCAAATTTTCTTTTTTCCTTTCAAGGAAGTTTTCTTTTTTCCATCAGGGTTGGAAGGGACTGAGTCATCTAGTCCAACCCCCTGCTCAAAGCAGGACCAATCCTCAGTATTTGCCCCAGATCCTAAAGGGCCCCCTTGAGGATTAGAACTCTCAACCCTGGGTTTAGCAGGCCAATGCTCAAACCACTGAACTATCCCTCCCCTCCATCTGGGTGAAGCTGTATTATGTGTTATGCAGGATGTCAGACTAGATTGGGGTGGGCAAACTTTTTGGCCTGAGGGCCACATTGGGTTTCCGAAATTGTATGGATGGCCAGTTAGGGGAGGCTGTGCCTCCCCAAACATCTGGGCGTGGCCTGGCCCCCCACCCCTATCCGACCCCCCCTGCTTCTCGCCCCCTGACGGCCCCCTCCGGGACTCCTGCCCCATCCAACCCCCCTGTTCCCTGTCCCCTGACGACCGCCCCCCTCCCCGGGACCCCTGCCTCATCCACTCCTCCCTGTCCCCTGACCGCCCCTGGATACCCCCTGACCCCTGACTGCCCCCCGCCGCCCCATCCAACCCCTCCTCTCATTTCTGACTGACCCCCCAGGACCCCTGCCCCATCCAACCACCCCTTCTCCCTGACCGCCCCCAGAACCCCTGCCCCTGACTGCCCCCCGCTGCCCCATCCAACCCCTCTCCTTCCTGACTGCCCCCCGGGACCCCTGCTCCCATTCAACCCCCCCGCTCCCTGCCCTCTGACCGCCCCGACCCCTATCCACACCCCTGCCCCCTGACCACCACCCCGAACTCCCCTGTCCTCTATCCAACTCCCCTGGCCGCCAGCCACCAGTGCTCCAGGACAGCGAGCAGTGCCACCTGGCTGGAGCCAGCCACGCCACCACGCAGCACAGAGCACCGGGTCAGGCTGCGGCTCTGCAGCTGTGCTGCCCGGCAAGAGCTCGCAACCCCACCGCACAGAGCACTGCGCCGGCAGTACAGTGAGCTGAGGCTGCGTGGGAGAGGGAACAGCACGGGAGGGGCTGGGGGCTAGCCTCCCGGGCCAGGAGCTCAGGGCCAGGCAGGAGGGTCCTGCAGGCTGGATGTGGCCCGGGGGCTGTAGTTTGCCCACCTCTGGACTAGACGATCTTATTGGTCTCTTTTGGCCTTCAAAATCTTATGAATTGCAATGTCAGGAACAAAACAAATAAGTTGGTAAAATAACATTCATGCTATTGTAAAGCAAGTGACCTGTAATTAACACTAATCAAAGAGATCTTGTATGCATAAATGTAGTGATTATTCATTTTTAATAAAGGAAGGAACAAAAAGGCAAGGAAGTTAAATTTTCAGCTTCCATAATGCATTGAGATGAAACAAAATAAATCCTTAAACAAACAAAACACCCATGAAAGGTAGTTCTGGAACATACTTTAAAGGTGCATATTTTCAGTTGGGCTAAAGTCCAGCTTCCCAGCACATGAGGGCACTTTTACCTGCATGGTTTCCCACTGCATTTTGGAGTCCATTAATTGGATTCCAGGAACAATCTGAGTAATGGCATGTCAGTTTGTTTTACATCTGACTAGCTGCCTGTACCAGAGTCTGCAATTCAAAGTCATTCTTCTGAAATTTAGCCCCTGGGTGATAACTTCCCTTATTTATCAAAAACAAAAAAATCATGTTTAAAACATTGTACTTTGTCTGGGATGAAAATTGTAAAACATAACTTGTATATAGCTAGAGCTTAGGTATTTGTACACTTTTCTCCTGCATTTCAAGTTGTTAAAGACATTTTTCAATATACAGTAGATCCTCCAAACGCTCCTGGAGTTTGCTCTCATGACAACCACAGACTGGCTGAGCTGGATGGATGCATGGCAAAAGAAGAACAACCATATATTCCATACAAGTTAGCTAAATTATATATTACCAAGGTAAAAAAAAATCAAAAAGCATTTCAATATTAGTTGAGTTGAATGAATAATTCACAATACAAGAAATTATCAAATGAATGTAGTATGTCTATACTCAGGCTATCACAGGCAAATTGCAGTTTCCATAATATTTTAATTTTATTCAGTTAATTTTATTATGACTTTTAAAAAATGTTTTCCTCCAGAGTTTGGGCTCAATCACTTCCATTAGTTTTTCAATATGTGACATTCAAAATTTAAGGTAGGGAATGAGATACTGGTTCAGACCTGTATTCCATTTAGTCCTGTATCCTGTGTCCACTACCAGATGCTTCAGAGAATGGTGCAAGAAATGCCCCAGGTGACAGGTGAGGAAAATACTGCTCCTTCGCCCCATAAAGGTCTCATTCTAATACTTAGAAATTGGTTTATACTTGAAGTATTAGGTTTTATTTTTGTTAGTATCAACTATTGTAACTCAGGAGATTCTTGCTGTCCATATAAATGACCCGTCTCCCTTTGACTCTTGCTAAATTCTTAGCCTCACAGACATCCTATAGCAAGGAGTTTCACAATCTAACCTCATGTCAGTGGAAAAAAATATTTCCCTTTATCGGTTTCCAATTTGCTTTCTTTCCAATTTCATTGAATGACCCCTTGTTCTAGTGTTATGAAACAGGGAGAACAGATGCTCCTGATCGCCCTTCTCTCTATCATTCATTGTTTTACATACTTTCATCATGTCCCCTCTTATTCATCTCCTTTCTTTGGTAAACAATCTATCATTTCAATCACTTCATATGAGGAATTTTTCATGCCCCTAGTCACACTCGTCGCTCTTCTCTGAACTCCTGCTAATTCTGCAATGTCCTTTTTGACATGGGGTAACCAGTACTGCATGCAGTTTTCTGGATGAAGGCCTACGGCTTCTATAAAAACATTGTAACATTTTCTATACAATTTCATCTTACCCTTAGCCAGGATCAGTCAGATTAGTCAAATGGTAACATTTCTGTTCCCTGATTAACAAGTGCAAATATTCAATTGTAAATACTTGCAATGTGACTTGTCCTATTATAGCAGTAGTGCTAATGCTAAGCATTTAAAAATCAAGAGTCAAGGCTCCCTCTCCCCCCCCCAAAAATCATGAGATTTTTTGTTTAAATGTTGGGTTCTGTGTCTGCTGGTTGGGTTTATTTATTTATTGAGCCTGTAGGGTGTACTTGCATCACATTTTGGAGCTTTATTCTGCAGTCATAAGGGCTAGAAATGTACTTTAAAAAAAAAGAAATGAAAGCTAAGAATCTCACCTAATCACATGCCTCCAGGACACAAGGCTTTAAGGAAAGCACCATTTATGGCCAGATATAATAAAATCAAACATTTGGAATTCTTACAGACATATGGCCCATGTATTAAATCTAAATGCAGTATCCAGGTTTGGATTCTCCACGCTCTCTGAAGTTTGGGTCTTTGGTTTTGTTTAGGGCCCATCTCTAATTATGCATCTACCCCAGGTGTAGTCAATTATTTTTGTCAAGGTCCAAATTTCTTGGTCAAGGTATAGTCAAGGTCCAGAGTTCAGAGAAAATAATACAAAAAAGTAAGTAAATAAAAAGATTTCGGGGTCCATTCAGAAGCAACTAGTGGTCTGGATTTGGCCTGCAGCCTGCCTATTAACTACCCCTGATCTACACTGATCCTTAAGAGTTAACCCTGTCCATGATGGAATAGTGAGAAGAAACACAGACCTTTCTATCTACTAATGAACACTGGTTGGTCAGAATAGGATTCAAAGGCAAGGAGTGGATGAAACACACCTCTCCTTTGAGCAGGAGCACTATGTGCTGCCATACTGGTGAGTAGCACATGATGATGACTGCAGCATATGCACTTGCCTGCTTTGGGGGATGGACATGCCCTCTAACCTAAAGACTATGCCCCCGAGGGAGTGTACTGCATGGGTCACTTCTAGTGATCCTTGGGTTTCCACAAGAAGGGAGTGGGGTGGGGGTTTGTATGCACTGTTTCCCCCTCTCTCTCATGCCCTAGCTCAACAGAGAGCAGGATTTAGCCCAAATTCTAAACCTTTTGAGGTCTGTCCATTTCTCATTGTCACTGGACTGGTAATCTCACAAGAATGACCTCTCTCTCAAGATTGCTATTACCTCCCCTTAGGAAAATGGCTTTTCACCTAGTTATCGGGTGACACTGGTCCCAGTCCCAGGTGGAATTGGGAAGGGTTGAGGCAAGTAAAAATAATACATTTTACAAAGTTGTCCAAATGTTTGCAAGCCTAAGAACAGGTTTAGTTAGAGAGTTTGGATCAGCTGCTCACTTATATGAGAATCTGCATTCCATTAAGTTTAAATGGAAACTTGCAACCAAGGAAATTTGCAGAAGAGCTCCAGATCTTTGGAATCTGCACATTTCTGTTGCTTATGCTTGTTATTAATGTAATTAAACAGTTTTTCTATTTGCTACATTTCACCATGAGATAAAATGCACAAAATGTATTGTGTAATTTGACATTGTGCCTAAAAACTGGCACTCAAAAAAGCAAATAGGAGAACAGGGCAGGGCTGGGATGGGAGAGTGTCAGTGGAATTTTCCTTTTGCAACTGTTGTTGTTGACATAGCACATAAGTGTCTGTATGGTGGGTGACCCTGAGTTACTGAGGGTTCAAGGCTATTCTGCGCTGAAACCAGACACTATTTTGTAGCAAAAAAAGGTAACTTCACCAATCCTTCAGGTTTGCATCTGTTTTTATCCAAATCTGACAAATGCCTGAGGTGAGCCTTGTGTCCATATCTATTTTGAGGCATTTCATATTTGTTTACGAGATTCACGATGAAAGTAAGACAGCAGTCTGCACTACACAGCAATAACTGGCTAGTGTCATCTTAGGCTGCAGTTGCCATGGTCCAGTGATGTGGACAGCTGAGCATAGGCATCTGCACTGTCCATTCTTTTTCCGTTTACTCCCAGTAACTACTACCATGGTATTCACTCGGTGTAATAGGATTTGCTATAGTGCCAATTATGTCCATATCTAAGGGATGACTTTCCTGCCAACTCTAACTTATCTTTCTAATCACCTCCACATAACAATGCACTGGTCCATTTTTAATCTGGGTATCCATGTAGCCTATAACACAGAAACAATTCTCCTCCATTGAACCAATGCAGCCTTTTATTGATGATAACCACTTCTGTCCTCCATTTTTTTTTCACTTCCATGCTGGTGGCTACTTCTGTCCTCACTCCCTTGGACCTCTGTACAGCTCTAAACATAGACAATGTCTTCCTCTTAGACCACCGCTATAGCTATGCAGGGCATCTGGGCATGATTCTTAATTTCTTACGTTGTTCCAGTCTTGCCTATCAAACTGCTCTTTCCCTCTTCTGCAACGAGGTCAGACTTTAGTGGCATCACTCAAAATTTCCATCTGCTCTTTGATCATTCCTTTCTGTTTTCCTTTTTAATCATCTTATTTCTACTTTAACAATCATGTTGGCACTGATGATACTGCACCATAAATATCTTTTAATATTATTAATGACCTATCACTGTCCATCATTCTTGCTTACCCAACCACACATACTTGTGGTTTTGTCTCATCTTCCTTCTGCTAGATATATGAAAGTCAAAAGTGCTTCTCTTGCATCTTGCAATCTCTTCCATCAGTTTTCTCCACTCAAACCTTCCATTTGCCTCTTTTGCTCTTGGCACTGACTTTACTCTGCAATCAACTCCACCATTAGTTAGAATCCTGCCTTTCCAGACTTCAGTATGTGCAAAGTGCCACTGCCACCACCTGACATGTACAAAGAAGTGCAACTACTTCATCTCCAGCCTCAGTTTGCTTTGCTGACTTCCTATTTACTTCAGGATCCTGTTCAAAATTGCTCTATTTAGGCCAAATTCAAAAGGGAAAAGATTGAAGCAATAGAGAGAATATTATTAAAATAAAGCCACTCGCACCACGCAACCAACTGAGTCATGTTGTCTGAACCCCCAGAGGAGTTGACTCATACTGTTACAATGGAAAGAAAGATCATAGAGATCCAGTGCTGGAACAGAAAAATGCCATTTTTAAAGCACTAAATGTAATCATTTGCACTAAAATACTACACAATAATTGTTCTTATCTTAAATCTTAGTTCTGCAATTTAATGGACTGTTTATTTGAGTAAAGTTACTTATGAGTAAGTGTTTGCAGAATCAGCCTCTTACACTGTACTAAAGCTATAATTAGCATTTTATAAGAAGCGCACATTACACTCTTTATTTGATGGTTCATATGCAGTTCAGGTTACTTAAGAGTGCACTGAGTTAATTGTCTCCTTTTGCATCTTCCACAGATTGTAAAAGATATGCAACAAATGAAAATCAGACACATGAAGGTAATCAAAGAATTGGACTGTATAAGAAAAGATAGCCAGGTAATTCTCTTGTAAGATTGTCAGTGTTTGGTTGGATCATTAGGGGTTTTTTTTACCATCAGTATGCTATGAAGGGCCAAATTCTGTCTTATTTAAATACATGCAGCTCCACAATCTAAGTCTCCAGAAATATCACCTGTAACTCCTTAAACAAAACAAAACAAAAAAACCCTTATTCTCTAGTGCAGTGAAATCTGTTCTTAGTTTTTACCATGTGACCACACTCCTTGATTTGCTATATTTACTTTCCTTTTTCTATATTCACTTTCCTTTTTCTTATTTGACTGTTAAGTGCAGCAGTGTATACACAGGAACTTTCTCAACTTCCTTGTTTATAAACTTGCTTCAGACTTTCTTAGTAGATGAGAACTCCCTTTAGTGGCCAACTTTATCACTAAAAGCACTGAAATTATGTCAGAGAATATACATATTGAACTAGATTGTGCCCTGTGCAAGGGGTAGTGCAGAGTTGCACTGCCACATGGGGAGCACTGAAAAGCATTTTGGCTACAAGAACTTCCTGGCATTCACCTTTATGGGGTATATACTTCTCAATCTCTACCTTGCACACTGATCCCATTCTGCTTCTGTTTTGAGTGCATGGATGTGTTCTTTTGATAGCTGAATTTGCAGTGGTTACGGTGATGGAGGGGATACAGTCCCTGAAGAAATCATGTCTGATGCAAATTAGTATTACTGTAAAATCAGGAAACAGAATCACCTTGCTATTATAACTGGGACTGTAAAGGAGACGCCTTCTGTCTGACACTTTGGTCTGATTTACAGTAAAAAGTTCTACCAGCTCAACACTTTTTCTCAGCTTAGTTAAGCATGTGTCCACACTTAATTTTGTCTCTTACCAATAAAACCCTCAACTTTTGCCAGCGTAAACCCCTTGCTGATACAGTGCTATTAGCACAATGGCCATGTGGGTGCACATGTATCTAAGCCGGTCCTGTAAAGCACATGCTGGGACTTTTTGCCTTAGCCATATCTCTTCACTCTGGTCACTATCTTTCTTGTAGTCTCTAGCTAGTCCAGGAAAAGACAGCCAACCAATTCCTAGACAGATGGGACCATTAACATGTAAATAAACTTTATTCTATCCAAAGTGTACACAAAGAAAAAAAATGACATGTATGCAGGTTCAAAAAGGCTTTGGAAACACCCAAGGAAATGGAATTAAAGAAACAAAGATTACAGATCAAGTGTTGAGAGAGTTCAGAAAATGGCTATTGTTCCTGGGTAAAGAACAGAATTTACTTAACTTAATACACCAGATGCCTATGCAAATACTGTTAGGGGGCTTATTCCTTCACCCACTTACTTCCCTGGTCCTTCTCGCATGAACAGAGAGCAACAATACCCAAAGTCCAAAGGTGCAAACAATTCGATGTTTATTGGGATGAACTTCCAGCAAGCATGATTCCAGTTTCCTTCCTTAGTGTCCCCCTTCCCAGCTCTGACGCCACAGAGCCTTACAGCTGTGTCCCTGTTCCCATTCCTGCCCTTAGCCAAACATGATTCCAATTTCCCCACCCCCATTCCCTGTTCCTATTCTCCCCACCCTCACTTCCTGATTGACTGCAGACTATATAGTAACACTTGAGTTCTAGCTATACCTTAACCAATCATTTTACTGAAATTTAACTAACCAATCCTAACATATTGTAACATGATTATTTAACCAATTATATCCCACCATCTTAATTAGTTTACACCCAGCAAAATTAATTATACAGAAACAATCACAGAACCAGACAGAGATTATGCAGACAAACAATAGGGAAATGGGGACTACATAGAACAAACACAGAAATGAGGATTTCACATCCCAGCTATTGATAAGTGAGTTCTTGCCAGACAGGATGCTATCAAACTAAGTTTCCTTTTACATCTTCTAGGCACTTCCCTTTCTCTGGAGGTGATAGCCACTATCAGGACAGGATTGTATTCCTAAAAGCCCAATAGCACCTTCTTTCAATGTGACTAGTTTGGAATGTGAGGATGTGACTGGTCTCTTCCCAGCTTATGGCTGCCTCTGCTGCTTAGCCAAAGGCCTTAGCCTAAGAACAGGGCCTCAGACTGTCACAGTAAGAGCAGGACCTTACACCGGCAGACAGTGATTTTGATTCTTTCTTTTATACCTCTATAACTAGCTAAGTGATAAGAATACACCTAAATTCTTAGAGTATAGGCCTTTACAGACAGGCCTGAATATCTATATCCTAACAAATACCACATAGGATTTCACATCTAATTGGTAAAGTAAGGGTCACACTCACACCTATCACTCTCAAGTGACTTCACAGATTCTTAGGAGTATAAACAGAGACGGTGAAAAAGGGGGGCAGGAAAACAGAAAGCTGGGAGTATCCCTCTGGCAGATGGCAAGTCTGACACACAGCCAAAGAAAGGAAAATGACCATGCTTAGACAGACAGAACAAAATAGACTAACACAAACACAGGGCGCCTGATGACCTCACCAGTTTCACAGCAGTAATAACTGCCCTGATTTTAATAGGATTGCTTTTAATTTACACCAGTGAGATCAGAATCATGCCCAGAGACCCTAAAGTTGTATAGGTTTCAGAGTAGCAGCCGTGTTAGTCTAAGGTTAGTTTCTAAGGTGCCACTAGTACTCCTTTTCTTTTTGTAAAGTTGTATAGATACTTTATTATCTGATAGCTTTATTGCTAGTAAAAGTGCAGGGAGTGTGGGGGTGTTTTTCCAACTTAGGTGAGTCTGGATGTAAACTGAGACCTAGCTATGTTTTTTCCTGTTTGTATTTATTTTAGTCTCTCTTGTAGATTTTCTAGTAAAACTATATTTGTTTAAGGTACTTTGATCTCAGTGCTCTTCTCAGCATAATTCACTCTGATCTGTTCTCAAAGACAAATATACTTCTGATATCTGCTGAGAGGGAGAAAGGGACAAAAGGCACCAGACCTGAAGCACTTGTTCAAAGGTTTTATCCCAATGATGGTATCCAAAGATTAGCAGAAGTCAGTATGATGCCCAGGGAAAGCTGATGGGTGACAGAGAGATGAGAATAGGGAGCCAAGATTTTGTTTTTAATGAAACTTTTGGAAAGCTTAGGATTTTCTTTTTCAGTTGCTTTTTGAGGCCAGCTTTTTATTTTCTCATCAACTTTCTTTGTATAGGAGCAGGCCATAATTGTTCTAAAGAATCACCACAGTGAAAAAATGAAGATCCTGAAAGCCCAGTTAGAAACCTACCAAGAATTGGTGGACAAGAAAAATAGGCAATGGCAAAATACAACTAAGGTAACTGAGAACTTCAGACTTCATCACAGGGCTGAAAATTGCAGACTTTGTGACACAACTGCAAAGTGAAGCACATGGAACTTCGTAGTCATTTATTCAAAATACTTTCACCTATTGTACATTTTCATTGCAGAAAATCATGCTATTCAGAGCCTGATCCTCAGGTGGTGTAAAGGAGCATAGATTTGATGTCAATGTATCTATTCTGATTTACACCAACTGAGGATTTCATTCTTCAATTTTATTTTTCACCCTGTCCTAAATATGCAGTCTTGATTAGCATATGCTGTCACTTCATAAGATCTGCCCCAACTTAGAAGCCACAAAGCTGCTCGGAAAGCGGCTTCCCAAATGGTGGAACATAACCAGGATGGAGCTGATTCCCAGACTAGGTCATCTGTTCTTCTCAGGGGAAGAGAAATCAAACGGAAACAATCAAGTCATGAAATGTAGTGATGGAGAGGACCTAGCATAACATTGTGGCCATCCCCCTGCCAGACCACGACTGTTCTTTATGCTGTACATTTTCAAAGGCTTTGTTCATACCTGAGTTTATCTTCACCCCAATTTAAGGGATGGACTCCCTGAGCATGGTTCTCCCATGCTAGCCACAATTGCACATCTTATCAAGTACACACCTGGTAATAGGTACCATTTTTCATGAATGTTAATAAGAAAGACCTAACTTACCAAGATATTCAGCTAATATATAAGTTGTATAAGTCCTGTTGGCAGTGGATAGATAGCCAGGGTTAATCGAGTTGTCTCTTCTCTCCCATTAAGGAATAGGTTCATCCATGTATAATATTTGCTTTAGGTAAGCAGGGTGTATCTTCAGAGTAATCAATGTCCGTTTTATAGCACACGAGCCAAGGGTGTTTGTGTCCCCCTGTGTGGCTGATCCACAGGGGTTGGGAGTCGGAACTACACTTTACGTTTAATTGAAATATATGGATAGGAATAAATGAATGTCTGTTTTACAAACTGAAGATCTGTTACAAAAGGTTTGACTTTCTACTTTATTGCCCTTTCTACCTTATTCCAATGCATCCAGAGTCTGAGGGAGAAACACGGGCAACTGAGCCAAGAAAATAAAGATCTTCTTTACCAGATAAAGCAACAAAATGAGAAATGGGCAGAAGAAAAGGTAACTAAAACAAGTTGTTGTTTTTTCTTATTTCAAGATTTTGGGTGGGGTGTTGAAAAAAGCCTAAGTGACTTGCAGGAACATGAGTCTCATTGGCTTTCGAAACAGCCTGTGCACCTAAGTCACTTAGGTACTTTTGCAAATTCCATACCTTTATTTACATTACTTCCTTTTTCTTGTATCTGGTTATAAAACCATACTATTGTCTGTTTCTGTTCCCTTGCTCCTGAGAGAGAAGAAACCACAGAACAGGTTGGTTTTTATCCAATAATTTTCCTTAAAAATTAACAAAAATAACTTTTATTAAACAAATTGGACCAGATCCTTCATGCCCATTGCACTTGATCAGGACTGCTCTAATGGGGCTAAGCATCCAGAAACCTGCCAAGCTAAGGATTCCTACAACTTGGGGTGAGCGGGTTCCCAGGGAAAAAGTGTTGTAAACAGAGTAAGGTCCACCAATGGGTTTATTTTCAACATAGAGCACTGGGATTTATGTAAATCATCTTTAATGGAGTGGCCCGAATTTTCACATACCATTTGCTGAGCACCCTACTGAAAATGCATGCTGTATATGGGCGTGATTCTTCTTTCACTTACACCAGTGTAAATCCATTTATTTCAGATTACTTCAATAATTATGCTTCTCTCTGTGTTATATAATATTAAGGCTACATTTTAGTCACAGGTATTTTTAGTAAAAGTCATGGACAGGTCACGGGTAGTAAACAAAAATTCATGGCCCTTGACCTGTCCATGACTTTTTCTATATACCCCTAACTAAAACTTGGGAGGGGCCAGGGTGCTCTGGGGGGGGGGGGGGCGGTCCGGGATCCCAGCTGCAGCTCCTAGGTGGCGGAGGAGCCAGCGGGCTCTGCATGCTGCTCCTGAAACAAGCACCAGCTGCTCAGCTCCCATTGGCTGGGAACTGCAGCCAATGGGAGCTGTGGGGGTGGGTGCAGGAAGCGCACAGAATCCCCTGGACCCTCCGCCTACAAGCTGCAAGGCCATGACAGTGGGAGTCGGGGAGCCCCCTCAGCCCGAGGTAAGTGTCCCCCCAGATCTCCCAACCCTCTGCCCTCAGCCCCCTCCCACATACCCAAACTGCTGCTGGCCCATGGGCTGCCCAGCTCAGAAAGCCCCTGAGCCAGCACTGGCTGCTGCAGAAGTCACAGAAAGTCACTTGTAACCTTAGTAATAATAGACCAATTTCAGCATTGACATGCCCCTGTGCAATCCCACCTCACTGAAATTTGCACTGAATGTTAGTCATTGCCAAGTTTGGCTCAATAAGTAACTTAAAAAGGCATTACCTGCTCTGGATATTCCAGGACACAGCCATACAGTGATTAGGAAAAGTAATTAAATATGACAGCTATGTATCTTTATTCCTTTTATGGATTCAGTTTTCTCATAATGAATTTACCTCTTGGACACGATTTAATGCTCTAGTGAAATTTCTTTCAGTTGGTTTTACATACATTATTTTGATTACTTTGAGGTGCCAGTTTCATAACAATCATTCTAACGAATGGACGGTCAAACTTGTCTCTCCTTTATAAATGCTGAGGTACATTTTGATTCACAAATAGAATGTGCCTTTTGAGGACAGCTGGAGCTGTGGGAGTTTCAGCCTTAGTTCTGAATTTACTTGTGCTCTGTAGGAAAAGGACAGAACATTACTATACACAGTGACAGATTCTGCTCTCAGTTACACCAAATTTACATGTAGGTAACCAAGAGCAGAAGCTGACCCTTAATTTTCTAAGATGCGTTTTGTTTTATAATTTTCTATGTTTTAAAGTAGATTTCGAAATGTACCAGTATAATATTTCATATAAAGACATTTCAGGGACAGTATTTCCCTCAGATACCCTTCATAATCCCAAAATAATAACTGAATCTAGATTAAAAAAAGGGCCCAAAATACATCTTATCATGGAAGCATATGAAAACACTCATAGCCACATTGTGATGCATTTACTCACACTGAGTAGTACCTTATTGACAAGAAGTCTCATTGACTTCAATAAGACTTGTGAGATAAAGTACTAGTCACCATGGGTGAGGATATCACAATTTGGCCCTTACTAAAGTATGTAGAGTAATAGCTTCTTCCAAGACTTTCAGGTCTACAGGGGGAAAGGAGGCCTGGAGCTCATGAGTAATTACTGCAATTTTATATGCGGAGTGAACAACTACATGTTTAAAGGAATATTCAGACATCTATATACCAAATTATTATTACTACAGTATGGAAGCATTGGCTGACAAACAGAACAATGAAAGAAACATTTATCTCAAATGTTAGTAATCAATGGTCCTTAATTTCATTTTTCCCATGTCATCAGATTTGACAAGAGCCCACAGTTATAATGGCATTCCCTAAATTATGATCACTTTTTTTTATTTAAAACTAACTGCATTTGCACTTACGTCTTTGAATAACACTAATATTGATCAGTGAACATCAAGGTTGTCTGGATCAGTGAAAAACAGGTGTAAGCGAGAGAATAATGAGGCTTAGCTTTCTTTGGTTTTGTTTAATTTCAGAAGCACACATTAAAAAGGTGGACTTACCTTACACTTGGGCTGCAGATAAAGAGCCTTATCATTTCTAGAACTCACTGGAGAAAAACCATTCTGTTTTGCCACAGCTTTCAAGGTTTCAAAACGTTTGTTCCAATGCAGAATGAAAGCAATCATTTCAGTAAAAACAGAATCGTGTTGGACTGCATGTTATTGGAGCTTTCTTATTCAGGAATGTTTTATGGGTGCATGTAACCTGGAATGTGAGAGACCTATGTTCAAATCCTTACTATTCTTTTTCATCCTAGATCACTCTGATTCAGGGAGAGCAAAGGTTTGAACTGTAGTCTCCCATATCCCAAAGAAGTGACTTAAGCACCACTACAGAGAATCTCACTTGCAAAACTTCCTGACCCAACATGTCTCCACAAAATATTTAGATGAAATTTCATTTTGTAGAAATGTTCCAACCAGCTCTAATACATTAAGCTTTTTTTTTTTTTCCAAAAAACCTCCCAACCATTACTGACACAGATGTAACTCCACGGGTGATGGCAGTGGCAGGAATTCTTATGTGGACAAATGTCTCACAGCCATGAGCAGTTTTTGAAACGTAGTCAACTAACCAGTGATGAGCTGCCAAAATCTTAACAACCAGTTCCCTCCTCACCCCACGAGGGGGTCGTGGCCCTCCCCCACCCCCCGGGACTCCTGCCGCATCCCCCCCGCGTTCTTTGACCCCCCCCCAGGACCCCTGCCCCATCCAATCCCCCACATTCCTTGACGCCCCCCCCGCCCCATCCACACCCCTCCCCTGTCCCCTGACTGCCCCTGGAACTGGGAAGGAGGGTCTCGTGGGCCACTGTAGTGGGTGCCCACCCCACCCCGCCCCTAAGAGCCAGAGGGACCTACCAATAGGGCTTACCTGGGGCGGCTCCAGGGAAGCATCCAGCAGGTCCCTCTGGCTCCTAGGGGTGGGGTAGCGAACCTACCGCTGGAGCAGGGGGAGCAACTGACTCCGTGGGTGCTCCGGGGCTGGAGCACCCTCGGGGAAAATTTGGTGGGTGCAGAGCACCCACCGGCAGCTCCCCGCCTGGCCCCAGCTCATTTCACCTCTGCCTCCGCCTCCTCCCCTGAATGCACCGCCCCGCTCTGCTTCTTTCCCCCCGCCCCCATTTCCCGCGAATCAGCTGTTTGCGCAGGAAGCCTGGGAGGGCTGAGAAGCAGGCAGCGGCTTCATGCTCAGGCCAAGGGAGGTGTCCCCTGTTCTTCAGATTACTTGTCTCTTTGCATAGGCACCATGTATGACCTGGGTGCACTGCACCCCTCACAATTCCTGGATTATGGTCTGAAACATGAGGACATGTATCCTTTCCAAACCTACTGGGATGAAAGCCTAGCCCCCACTGAAGTCAGTGGGAAAATTCCCATTGATTTCAATAGGACCAGGATTTCACCCAGGGTCTTCTTTGATTTTTAAATCCACAGTATTATAACTCTGAATATTCTCATTATCCAGGTAACTGCCTCAATACTTTCTGGAATGCTGCTAAGACTCAGTGTTGTCTTGTGCCAATGAGTTTATTTTGAATTTCACAGTTTTGTAGATACAGTTAGTGGATATTTGGCTAACAACAAAAAAAGATTGAAACTGAATTCTACTGTATCTGTCAATAAAATACTGAACATTGATAGTTAGATGTCACAAGATGTTTCAAGAAGTAGTTTCAGGAACCAATGATTAATTAATGATCTAGTGCCACCTTTTGGTTTTGTTCTGCATAGAAATCTTTTCGTATATATTTTTAGGGAAGCTGTATTAATATTTTAGTCATTTAATATGACTAGTAATTATGGCTCTCTGGATGTTTTCAGAAAGTATTCAGGACTCCACAAACACAGGAGTCATCAGACCACACAGAGGAAGTAGGGGTATTTTAATACCCACAATTTTATTTAACAGAATTGTGGCACAAAATATTGAGTGGAATGCTGGCTTCATTGAAGTCAATTGGAGTTTTGACACTTACTACAATGGAGCCAGGATATCACACATTGTCTAGTGCCCAGAATTCCTTTGAGCATACACAGATAATTTGTTTCATTGTGTTATCAGGTCATGCCCAGAAGTGTGTTGATAATGCTTTTACACTGTCAAGAAAATCAGCAGCTCATGTGCTGTAACATCATTCTCCAGTGCAATGCCTTTGGAGATAATAGCCCAGATAGGCAGTTGTGACCAAGGAGCTCATAGTACAGCTCTGAGGAGGTGATGAAAAAGTTGTTTTAAGCCATGTTTATGCTTCCCTGAACTTGGGCTGGCTATGCACCTGACTAATTCCTTGCTATTAATTAGAGCAACCTGAAGTCTGCTATAAATTTATACCAGCTGCCAATGGTGCTTTGGGGCCATACTGGCAGCTAGAGAGTACTGTGAACTCCAGCATTGCTCTACACGCTAGCCCTGGGGAGGTGGTGATGTAGCTTGTGGCTGGATACATGGGATGAAATCCTGGTCACATTGAAGTCAATGACACCATAACACAGGAGCAGCCCTAAGACAGGGGAAGATCTGGGCCCATATGTCTGTGTTGTAGTATGCGCCTCCCTGCCCCGTAGCACCTCCAGCTGAGTGAGTAAGTGACACTGCATGTGCTCCCTGCCTCAGGTTACCTTCCCAGGAAGCCAATAATTTCACTTCAGGCATACTTGACTCAATGATACACTCCCCTTTAGGGTATGTTTATATACTAAACCTCATACAAAAGGATCTGTAACAAAAAGTCCCAAATAAACAAAAGGTGCTTTTGGCTTTCATGGTTCCTCTGAGGTCTGCCCTCTAAGCTCTGTTCCCAGCCCACACAGGGTTCTGTCTTTATGCCTCTCTTCATTGCAGGAGCCCCAGCCTTCTTCGTGGAGTTGGGTAATTCAAGCAATTATTATCCCTCAGCTGGCCCCACTTAGTCCTCAGGCTCAGAGGGTTTGGCAACCTTCTCCTGCTGTGTCTGCTCCTTGCTAACTCAGCCCCCACCACGGCATCTTATTACTTCCTTCAGCGTCTGCGGACATCTGCCCTGCCATGGGGGAGGAGGCAGCATTTATGCTGGTCCCCTTCTCCCAACTCTTCCCCAGGAGAGATGCGGCGCCTTGCCTCCTGCTGTCTGCAAGGCTCCTGGACTGGGACCCCTAAAGAAACAGTACCAAGGTTTTCTCCCAAGCTCAACTTACTCATGAGGCTACATAGTGGAGCAGGTAGCTGTCTAGCCATACTATATATGAGTATTCATTCAGAAGAATTCAAATTTTCAGATAAGTAGACCAGACATCTCAACCAGTCTCCCTCATAAGAATTTGGTATTAGATATTTAGTCTATTTTTTTTTTATATCAAGTAACTACACAAACTCTTCTCGTGGAGAGTTTAAAGTGTGGCTTTTGCTGTATGAAGCCCTAAATGGCTTGGGACCTAAATGCCATGCAACACTGCCAGGGAAATTTGCAAACTGAAGCCTTCTCAACTAAATGTTAGCAAGCTACTGGAGAGAATAGTTCCTTTAAGGAGCCCTGAACTCTGAAATTCATTCCCTCACAACCTTGGTCTGAAATAGCCCATATCTGTTAATCTTCCAGGCACATTGCAAAGCCTATCTTTTTACCCCCTGGGTATTTGGGGACGGAAGATGCTGGGGTTTGTGCATGGAGGAGAATTTGGTTTTGTTTTCCTTCCTAGTTAGGGGAAGTTGCTGGATTTTCTTTGTTTTTTTATGAGTATTAGTATTTTTAATATATGGCACAACACCTAATATGCTGAGAAAGTGCCTTTTCTGTACATATCAATCGGGGTAACTTCAGAGGGGTGAAGGAGACAGCGCCAATTAATGTACATTTAATATCATTTTTAAATGATGAATAAAAATACATTAGAACTACCAGCCCATAAGTTATGCACAGTGAGAAATAACCGTAAATTAAAAAGACTAGAAAGGTAACATCATATTTCAAGAAAAGAAGTGATTCCATGATTACTTGTGTGAGGTAAGGTACTGAAGATATTTTGGTGCAGTGGCTTTCTCCTACTATATGATTGGAGACTATGGATGCTGCTATAATACTACAAATAGTAATAACTAAAGAAGCCCATAATTTGTAATATACATGTGTCCCAACTATTGTATAAAAAAGGACAGTGTATAATGTGACTTTGATGAGGACAGATGCTATAGAAAAGTTATATCAATGGCATTTGGGAGCAGGTTCTGATAAAATCAGCAGAGCCTGATTAATCTTGATTGTAGATCTGGTATTCTGTTTCTAACTGTTAATACTTATGATGAAGTAATATTGCTTTATAGTTTTTTAGTAATACTGTTTACCTAAACAAAACTAAGTTGTCATTTATTACTCTGATTACTATTTTATTATGTCATTGGGAAGAACTGGTGTTCCTAATTGCATTTCTATCATGTTTTGCAGACTTGGATTCTAGAAAGTTTCTCTCAAAAACTAGATCATCTGTATACTCAGCACTCTTTGAGTAAGTCTCATATTTCAGACACAAGATTGCTTAGATGGGGTAGATATCCTTAATCTGTTCTTTATTCTCGATGGTTTGTGTAGCCTCACTTCTAATTAGCTTTTTTGTGTCCTAATCCAAAGTTAACATGGAGACTTTCCATTGGCTGCACTGGGCTTTGGATCAGGCTATAAATGCAGTTGAAGTTGTAGTGAATTCCTTGCATACCTCCTGAGCCCTTACTCACTAATGCAAGGATAAGCACGATTACCCTTATTATATCCTAGAAAACTACACATGTGAAAGGGTCATACACTATGCTGACCCTTTAAAAATCCAGCCATAATATTTGTCTCAAAAAAGTTTAAAAAATACATATTACAACTTTTTGTTTTCTAGAGAGAGTTTCATAAATTAATAAACAAAATATTTTTGAATAAAAATCACTTTTCTCCTATAAATCAAAGTTTATTCTGATCCCCAGCCTGGTAGTAAAGGACAACTTTTACAAATAGTTATTAATTCAGATATGTATTGCAAATGATTTTTTTTCTTTCTTTCTCGTTTTCCTCCGCAATTCAGCACTGCAGAAACTACAGAGGATCAGACTGAACATGGAAAAAGTGCAAGAGATTGTGAATTTACAGATCGATTTTCCTCAGCAAAAAGCCTTAGTTACAGCAGAAAAGGTAGATGTTTCAGGGGTATTAAAGGCTATGGCAGAACAATTGAACACAAAATGGAAGAATGGAAATGTAATTGGTTTTCTGATAGCATCATCTTTACAATTGTTCAAGCTGTTTCAAAGGCCATCAGTCTGGTAAATGTTGAAATAAACAACATGTCCAGCTGGTATTGGAACTTGTGTTGTCATGCAAATATGTGTATAGTCTGAGAATGACAGATTGGTGGGGACTAGTTGAAATACAGCTGTAATCTAGATTCCATGTGGTTCTGTGACTATTGAAATAAGTGCATAATTCATTTTTTGGAAATGTTATTGTTGCTATAGAAATTCCACTTCTTTGAAAATGTGACTGTCACCTTCTTTTCTGCCTTAGCTCCTCACTGGTGCTTGCTAGTTGAAACCTGTTATGTTCTAACTGATCTTCTCCTTGCACGGAGAAGATCAAGCTGTTTTCAAAAAGTACACTCCAGACTGAGCGTTGAGTAAAGATGCTTCTCAGGCTCATGTCTTTGACGAGGGCATTAGGGTGTGAACAGGCCAGCAGCACCTCAATTCAAGGTAGAAAACTGAAACATGCCCTCTCTGAACTGCTCGCTTTAAGGACATGACAGTCAAGTCCTTCTTCCCATTCCTACCTGTGTCTGATCTGTACATCATTTGTGATCAATCTTGAGTTTAAAAGAAAAAAAAAATCAATGAATACTTTTGAATAATGCATATGTTCAACTCACAATCTGCTCAAGAATATTCAATGAGCAGAAAGGAGGCAAAACTGATCTGATAAATTATTCATTGCCAACTAGTCTCACAGTTCTAGTAATAAGCACTGTACAAACACTGCACTACACTAAGATTGTTGCAGTATGTTTATATGGGGTTTTAGTGTCCAGTACTGTAGCAGCTGTAATAATGGGATAATTTTATTACATATGGCACCAGTATTATTGACTATATTAAGGTTGCCTAACATGTCTCATTGTACGATTCCATTTTCAGTTGCTTATAACTTTGCCAAACTTTAACTGTTTGGGCTGAAATGTTCAATTCTAGTTGTTGGCCTTAGGTTGAAACTTTTTTTTTTTTTTAATTTCAGCCAAAATGGTTCTGCCATCTCTGAAAATGAGATTGAGGAAAACACATTTTTCCTCGTGTTAAAAATATTCTTATAACTGTTTCATTGAGATTTAGTGCCCTCTGTTTTGGAGCAGGGATTGAAATTTGGCAATGGTGTCAGGGATGTGCCATTTGCCTTCCCCATGAAAATTCACCCAAATGTGGCCAAGTGATAAGCCTTTGAAAAATTTCATTTTGAATATGCCCAATAGAGATTTGTTAGGATTTGGCAGCTAAATTATCAGAAGACTCTGTCTGCACTGAGCATGCTCCATTGCTTCACAGCTCCTAAATATTGGACTGTGCATGCACCATCCCAGGGCTGCAGGGACTGAACAGGCCCTTCAGTTGCTGTTCTGGGTCACTGTGGTGCCAGGCACCAGAAATGAGAGCAGGGAAACACTCTGTCCTGTGACCTCTATGCTTCTGCTGCTGGCACCCAGGCAGGATGGAGGAGGATTCAATCTGACTCTAATGTAGATAAGAGAGTCAGGGCTGGGGGATAAGGAAGGCAGCCAAAGGAGTAGATCAGGACATGGAACTTGGTGGGGGGAGATTGGGTGTCAGGGAGGAGAGGGATGGGGGGAGACTGAGACTGGACAAGGAAGGAGGGAGCAGGGGGAACTGGAAATGGGAGCCAGTGGGATGAGCATGTGTTGGGGGTTGGGGAGAGGAGAGAAAAATGAGGATGAGGAGGCAGGGTCATGTGGAAAGAATAGTATGTGATCATGTATTTAAAGATTGTCATAATGCATATACATGTGAGGGAAACGAAGATTGCACAAGGAAACTTAATTCTCAAATTTCCTAAATTTTGAGTGATTGACCTTGCAACCTAATGTTCAGTTAATGTAGATTTTGTTGTTATTTAATGAAATACTAGATGTCAAAAAGCCATAGTCAGCTTTATTTCTTTCATAAAAGTATAGAAAATAGATTTGTAGAGAAGGAGGTAAATAAATACTATGCTACTGTCAAAGTACAAGAGTCACAGTGTATTGAACCAGCTTAGAGTTCTAAATCGTTTGTGGAAAACACCATAATGATAGAATATTTACAAGATTTTTTTCATATATGCATGTTCTATTATAAATCAAATTGGGCTATTCATACAGACCTATAACTGCATTTACTGTATGTTCTGCTGTACAATATCACAGAGAGGGTACTTCCTGCAATGCAACTCACTCTTCCTAGGTAGTTCAAAAATGAATTCAGTGCTGGCTGGCTTTTTGTCCTTGGAGACTGAAGTCCCCTAAATCCACAGAAGAGGTACAATATAAGTATTAGCAGTGCAAGCTTCCCATCCACCCCAACATTGGCCTGAAGACCCCTTCTAGGAAATCTTTATGGTCCATTCAATCCTTGTTATCTGCTAAGACTGACAACAGAATGCAAATTACAGATTGTACAGTGAATATATACTAGGAATTGCACTATTACCACAGTCTCAATTTATATAGGCCTCTGAACAGCCACGGGTTGAATGGTAGCTGCTTTCATGCACGACCAGCGTGGGGATTTGAATCAATGACCTAGGAATAAAAGGATTTTTACCAATATAAATTCCTCAGCCTTTCAGTTATCCACATTTAACTATTTTTAAATTATGTTCGTTCCCAATGTAAAGTCTTTCTGAAGGTGAAAAACAATTTTACTTTGAATTACATGTTTAAAAAAATTAATTTTTTGCAGTGCTTTATACTTGATTCATGTGATCTCTGAGGATAATTCCATTTGAATGTAGATGAACTATTGCACAGTTAGCAGAGAATAGATTAATTCAGCTTCATTTAGCAGTGTCATAGCGTGAATTACAACTTTATAAAATGCCGTATAACAGATATAGAGGTGTTCTAAAAGATTAGGGCAACTTCAGGATCTTGTTCATTCATGTTATTGATGGAGTTTTTGTCAATGTATATTTATTAGTTTACAATTAATGAGCAATTAACAGAACTGAATATTATTTGAGCTTGACACAGAGACTTATTTATAACATTTCATGCTTGACTCAATTGCAGAATGTTTGTTTTAACTGTCTCTTATACCAGTTGATCTATTTCCATAGTGTAGGCACATGGGGATTTTTAATGCAGAAATATTTTTAGGATAGTACTGTCAAATTTACTTTATATTCCTACTTTATTTAGAACTTGCTAATCATGTACTTCAACATATTTTTCAGTTACATTATGCTCTCTTTAGATTATGTATGCTTTGGGTTTTGTATCTTTTTTTATTAATCACTAAAAGTTTGATGCCTCAGTTATATTGTGGAATAATGTAAAGCATAAAAGAGACAGACATTCTTATAAATGCCATAACAGCTGCTTTTCTAAGCTATTTGTTTATGAAACTAAAGGAAATCACACTGTATTTTCCATTATTATGGCTTTATAAATGTATACCCCCTGGATTTCCTGTTGTGATTTCTAAAGTACAAGCCATCTCCCCCAGTATTACTGATTTTTGCCCTCTCTGTAATTTTAGACAGCATAAGGCTAATTACAAAAATCTCCTGAAGTTTGCTTCTCTAAATTGCAAATCCAAGTTATCAATGATCAAAAATAACATTTTCTATTTCTAACTACCTGTTCTGCTCTTTTCCATTTTTGCTCCATCTTTTCCTTTAAAATCATGGCGATTCTGCAACTATTGGGACAGATCCTAGTTCTGGCCAGAATATGAATGTGACTTATGCTTTGTTACATTTCAGGTAGTTAACGAGATGAAGGAACATGAACATTTGCTGCAAAAAGAACTGTGGAAAGCACAGGCCATGCTGGAAATGGCAAAGCAGTCCTCATACAAACAAGAGAGAGAGGTGGCTGAACTTCTACAAAGCGAGAGTGGACACAATGAAACAATGCAACCTCAAATCACAGTTACAATGTTATTGAAAACTCTTGTGAGCAAGGTAAATCTTAATTAGACCAATGGAAAATATTTGTTGGGTTTTCTAAGATGGGGTTTTCTAAGACTAGAAAATATATTAATTTATTTAAGATTTTTATAGATTAAAATTAGAAAAATATTATACCGTATGTAGGTTTTATATATTCATTTTATGTGTGTTTGTAAATTTATGTTCTATATAACGGTTACAGCTGGGATTTTCAAGGGAGTAAGGCCCCTAAACCCCACGGAAATTCAGTATACAGAGGTAAATAGTAATTCCAAAGGAAACTGATTGTATCAGGAATTCAGTTTAAGCCTTTCATTGGTATTATTTTCATTGCGAATTTTGTCAAATGAGAGATCAACTACATGGAAAAAATAACATTGGAGAAGCAGAAAAAAATGCATCTGAACCACACAAATGGCAAATAAATGCTCCAGATTTGAGGGAAATATGAAAAAAATCCAATTTTTAATCCATACTAGGTCCACATTATATATTGTAATGTACCTGAGGCACAACAATGCATCAATCAGCTTATTGAGAAGAATGATGCTGAGAGGGCTGATCGGAAAGAAGAATTTAATAATGTGCAGGCTGACATCCTGTCCTATAAAGTTATTTATGGAAATAAACCTACGGATTACAAAAGGTATATGGGATATTTAGTAAAGCAGAACATAAACACAATATAGAGAATACTGGGTTGTTTTCCTACTAACACACACAAAAAGGACATTTAAACAGAACGTATTGTGTCATATTTTATAAACTGTCAAAAGCAAAGTAATTCAATATTAAGGATAACTGTCCTTTCCCTTGCTCTGAATGCTTAGGTATTATAGTATATTCTGTATACTCCATACGTACCATAATGCACACTGATGACATTCTATGTGATATCATGGAAGAATGAGATGTTACGTATATTTTATAAATATGTTTTGCAGACCCAAGGTGGATATATCAATAGTTTCATTGGATGCTTTATTGTGATGTAAATCCATATTTAGGTGCTTTTTTTATGGTTGGTGGGGTTAAGACCAGACATTCTTGTCTATGGATTTTTCATGTCAAGCCCCTGCTTAGGGAGTGTTTATTTCTTAGATCAAAATAAGCTTCCAAGTTTAATATGGCAAAATAAAAGTAGAGACTATCTCCCTGGATGTGTCATGGAATAAGTGGGCCTGAGAGCTAAGCAAAGAACCAGCAATAAAAATACAGCAAATGGACTCACAGCTTGGTAGCTGTCTTGAATAGTTCTTATCTGGTATTTTATAGAACCTAAAATATACAAAGAGCAAACATTGCTGAAGTAAGTCTGTTTAGCTAGGCCATGCTATATATTCATAGAAATATAAACTGGAAGGAATCTACACCCTCCCAATACTTCTCTGCCACTTCTTCTCCAAAATCCTTCCTCCAGTACACTCTGTGCTGACTACTAGAAACACAACAAAGAAGAAAACCATTCCTAATGACCTCTTGACTTTCCGAATAATTTATAGGGAACAGTTTTCAGTGAAGCTTTCCAGAAATCTTGTGAATGCAAAGTCTGAATTAGAATATGCTGAAACAGAGAAGATTGCATTGGATTGTATCCAGAAGGGGGAAATCCCAGACTGGATTAGCAAACATTGTCCATATTTAATCCTGACAGGTGAGAGAGCTTCCTTTTAATTCAGAAGAGCTGAACTCTTCTGAGCCAATTAATTTTAGAGATTGTAGGACATGTTTTTCAGTGAAGCCAAAGGCATTTACCATATTTTTGGTTATAACAAGACACTTATTTATTATGCTGCAAGTTACTAGGATCATGAAACAGCCAAATTACATGTATTTTAACCCTGTTCCTGAATCGTCCTGTAAAACTCAAGGCTATAGCATTATTTGGTAACACAATTAAAACATTGGTTTGTGTCTTCTACACTTTCAAGACCAAAATGTGCTTCTGACACTACAGTATTGTAACGAGGTTCCTCAAAAATGGAAGTTTTTACAGGGGAGATGGAACCTTAAATTGTCATTAGACTGCAAAATCATTATCTGACTTGATAGTTAATACTGTAAATGGGAGAATGGATGGGGAAATTCACACTTCTGTTAGTGCTGCTATTGCAGACTATCTATGGGAAGACTTTAAGTCTTGTGTCACTTTGAATTCAGAAACTTGCCCTTGCTTCCAAAGGAGAGAAACTAATGGGGCCAGCAAAGAAGTATCACAATGGCATTCCTGTCAAAATGTTCAGCTCACTTATTCCCTGATTCGGCAACAGCATGTAGGTGAAATGTTGCACCTATGCAGAACAATATGGTCGGGGGCGGGAGGAGAGGGGAGAAGGGAATTTTAGAACTCGGCTGAACACTGGCCATGTGCTTTGATTTGCTAAAGGTATATACTGTACTATAGTAACTATACTGTAATCCTAACCAGATTCTGACCAAAAAACATACGCTGGTGAGAAAAGCCACCTTCCAGATGAAGCCAGGCAAACACTCAACAGAAAATCACAGGTAATGTGTTAAAATGTGTTTGGTATGCAAGGACAGGAAAAATGATTAAGAAAATATATAACCCATTTCTGATTACCATTAAGGGTTTGGATACTTGCTTTGTGCTGTATGCTCTGCCATCATGCAACATGTGCCTGTCCGTGAAACAGAGTTCTTAGTAAGAACTACATACAGATGTAGGCAAATATATTATTTGTTTATCTATTTATTTCCCCTTTTAAGATTAGTCTAACATCAACCACTAAGCACATTTATAATAAAAAAACACCATAACACAAATCATATAATCTATCCTTTGGGGTTTACAGTGGTATACTCACTTATTCACTTTTCTCCTATGAATCTTTCATATGCCCTGGTGGTTATTCAGCCTTTTAAGTATTGGATACCCAGGGAGTAGATAAGGGCAGGACTTCTATAAACACACGTCTGACAATTTCAGTGGTTCAGACTGTCTATTTCATAATAGCATGAGGTACCAGTCTATACTTCATTCTAAAACAAAGTGTAGATTAGATACAAAATGTAGCAAAGCCTGAGTGAAATGGGTTTGCTCTGATTAAAATGACCTGATGCAAAATGCAGAAGAGGAAAGGAAACCTCATCCCCAATAAGTGCTTCAGTGCCATTGGCCTGTGCAGTTCTAGAAACAAATGCACACTGTTTGCTGCTGCATGACAAGTGGGGTTTGCTCCCCCACAAAAGTCATTCCTTCCTGTGGTAGTGCAGAGAGCTGTCAGAGGCCCCATTGCCTGGAATCCTAGTTCAGCCACAATACATTGTTCACTAGGAATTGTCTCTCTCCCATAAATTATACAGAGGTGGCTTTAAAGACGACATTGTTAATATCAAACAAGGACTAACTATTAAGTCTCTAGTTCAGCAGTTACTACTCCAGCAGGGTGTCCCTCTTCTTATATCAATTTACTGTTAATTCACAGTAAGTCCTTTCCCCATGGCCTCACACAGGGTTGCATGTATATTGCAATCCTACAGCTAAGTTAATTCTTCTAGAATTGGATTGGCTCCACGTTGGTGTCTGGTTGGGTTGCTGCACTGACAAGTGATGAGCATGAACTGTAAAACTTTTATTGGTTAGTTTAATAATATTAATATTTTTAGGATGCTGATGAGACAAAGGAGCAGCAAGAGATGCACCAGCCCGGGGCGGAGGCCTCCTTCACAGATGAGAAGATGTTGTGTGGAAAGGGTGGAGCAGAGAAACATATTATGAAAGAGCCCTGGAGTGAAAACTGATTGAGAGAGTGGGCAAAACTTTCAAAAGCACTTAAATGACACAGAAGCCTATGTCCCATTGGCTTTCAATGGGACTTGCTTCCTCAGTCACTTGGGTGCTTTTGGAATTGTGACCCCAATTTTAGAAGCATTCCAGCATAATTTTTAAAAATCCATCCTGAACCCACAATGGGATTTCATGATCGGACCCCTTGTGCCCACCCAGAACCCCATTAACTTAATGGGGTCTGAGTGACCAAAGGGATGCATCCACACTGATTACTTTAGGTCCTGAAGCTGCAATGTATGTAACATTCCCATTTTCATTAACAGGAATAGAGCTGGTCAGAAAATGATTTTTTTTAAAAAACATTCCCAAGCATATTTGCAAAAATAAATGTCCACTCTTCAGCAGCACAATAGAAACTTTCCCACCTGCACTAAAGCTGGTTGAAACGGTAGAGACAATGTTTGCAATTTTTTATTTGTTTGTTTTTAAAGAAACTGTGTACATTGAAATATTTCCAGTCAACTCTAAACAGGAAAATTTAGTTTTACAAATGATTCATCACTTATTTATTCTTTTTGTTAGTGAAAGAAAACCACAGTTCTGGCTGCTTCCCAAAAATTTTTTAACATACAGATAAAAATATTTTAAATTTTTGTATTTAAAAAAGTTTGTCTAAATATTGATAGTTCCATTTGAGTTTAAATTCGTGTTGGTTTTGGCTCCTTTCTGTGTAAATGTGACTTAGTGCTGCATGACTGGGGAGTGAAGCCAGGCATGATAAATAGCCATCCAGTACTAATATACATGCATGTATTTCTCCATTGTTTTAAATGTCCTCTTTTCCCCCTAGCCTGTAATCTTCCAAAGTAATAAGAGGGAGAGAACCTTGATTCAGTTTTGTAACTTTATTATTTAAGTCTGTAGCATAAAGTCTGTTGATAAAGATCATGTTACTGTAGTGTTTATATAATATATGTATGTGTTGGGGTGAAAGGAGCCCCTGCAATTTCTGACAGGGAAGGAGTTAAACCGCATTTCACCAGTCATCCAGCTCCTCCTAAATTCTAACTAGAATAACTGGATCCGAGAGAGGAGGCTGCAACTTAGAGAAAAGTCAAGAGTCTCTTGTTCTTGCAGTCTGAAGAGTAATTGTAGGTCTAAAACAAGCCCTTTTTCTTTTACTCTAAAGATTGTAGCTGTAGCAAGACTTTTTTTGGCAGTTAGTTCTCTTTTAAAGTAAACTGCATCAAAAATTGCTGAACTCGGGCCAAGTGGCACAGTGCCTTATTTAATTTTACAGAGCTCTGACTGGTACTCTGCAATAGAAAATATGCTTCTGGGTGTGGACTTTTTTCGACTTAGTTTATTTTTTAAAATGGGGAAATGGAATATAATTATCTCTTCTACCTGTCCAATTTATAATTAGACTTTTTCTTCCACACTCCCCTGACAGATGGGTGTGTTTAAAGTACATATAATTGTGCCTAAATCTCAAATCTCGTAACAGGCTGAATGTTCTTCTGGCTAAAGGCTGTTCCTGGATCTGCCAAGGGATTCTAGGCCCCACTCTTGCACCAGGAAGTGTGTTCTCCTGAGTTCTGTGTGTCCACTGACTCTTTTCGGGGAACACTCCACAGCCCAGAGGGCAGCTAAGCAAAAGGTAATATTGGGTCATTATTAGGGCTCTGTGTTATTAGGTCTCCATGCAATCTCCGTGACTTCTGAAGCAGCCAGTCTGGCTGACCCCAGGGCTGCCCGAGCAGCTGATCCTGGGGCCAGCTGCTCAGGCCATCCTGGGGACAGCCACACCGGCTGCTGCTGGAGTGGCTCTGCAGCCAGTCGCTTGGGTGGCCCTGCAGCCAGCCACACCAGCCACTGCTGGAGTGACCCTGGCCCCACAGCACTGGCCCCTCCTCTGGCGGCCCTGGAGACTACCCAAGCAGCAGCCGATGCGACTGGCTCTGGGAACTGCCTGAGCAGTGGTCCAGGGTGGCTGGAGCAGTGGCTGGCCTTGGGACTCCCCCCAGCCCCCTGCCTCGCAGCAGCGGCCAGAGCCACCGCTGGCCCCCTGGGGCTCCCCCACTTCCAACAGTGGTCCCCCCTCAGGGCTTCCCCCCGGGCCGCTGATGCCATGCCCCCACCCCCAAGATTCAATCAGGGTATTTATGGTATAAGTCATGGACAGGTCACGGGGCTATGATTTTTTTTTCTTGCCTGTGACCTATGACTTTTCCTAAAAATACCCATGATTAAATCATAGCCTTAGTCATCAGTTGTAAGCAGAATACCCTGTAGCATTTCCTTAGCTCTATCCCCTCCCAACCTGCCCCTCTTCATACAAGCACCACTAGTTCCGCAACGGTATTTTGCAGTGATTGGGGGTTGATGATGTTGCATGCCCTCTGGAGGGCGGTTTTATCCCTTGACCTCTCTATTAAATGGAACTTCACATTAATGTGGCATTCATGTTTTAAAATCTCTTTTAACATGCCCTTCATCAAAGAATTCATTACACCTCTGAAGATGCTAACAGGGAGAAATCCTTGCGCTTCACTGACCTCAGGGGTCTGGTGTAGTGTCTGATGGTTGTGCTCGTTAGTCCCATTGCACCAGACCCTGACACAATCTGGGCCAGTGTAAATACTAAGGACAGAGGGACTTGTTCCGAGGGGGAGGGCGCGCTATTATTTACATGGAAATACATTTGATGGCAATAATGGAAAGAAAGTTAAGATAAAATATACTTCCTGACAGTGAGTTGTGACAGGGGATAGCATCGATAACCTAAAAGATCTGAGTCCAATGTCCTTGATTCGGTTAATATAACTGGCCAGCACTATTTAGGGACATGCTATAAGTTGCCTTAAAATAAGCTGTAGGTCTCAGTACACCTACATGAAGTGTTGACTGTTATGTGCTGATGTAAAGTGCTGTACAAAGGAAGCCATTTGTAGTGCAAAAGAAGTTTTATTGATCCTACAGAACCCAGGAACTATATGCTATGTATGCTTGAGCACCATTTACTGGCACCTTATCTGTAACACACACTCTGTGTGTGTGTGTGTGTGTGTGTGTGTGTGTGTATACACACACACACACACACACACACACACTTATGCTGGAGTGAAACCTCAATAAAGCTGAATGGTATAACAGCCACTCTTTATTCAGGATAAATGTAAAAAGCAGTTCATCTCTTTTTGGAGTAAGATAGCTGAAACAATAGGAGCCATCACCCAAAACACAGGCCACATGCAAGGCAGTTTCACTGGGTCTGACTGGAAACACAGAGAGCTAGCTGGGCATTGGTTTTGGTCGACCTATATATGTTTGAACCAAGATGCAGCCAGAAACACCAAAGAAGCAGACAGAAGGCACCAGAAAGCCATGGAGAGCCAGAGAAGCACTTGTAACATGACCATGAGAGAAAGCTAAGATTGCTTTTTGGGTAGAGTACTGGCTATAAAAAGAGGCTTGGAATATTAAGCAAGGAAACTTTCCTGCTGTTTGATTCCTACTGTGTTCAGTGAAACAGGACTTTGTATACATTCTTTGTAAACAAACAGGATTGCATCAAAGAAATACTGACTCCATCATCCATTTCTCCTCTTAATGGAAACAACCCTCAAAACACTGACTATAATCTAACCACTTGGGTCAAAAGGGGATATCAATAGAGAGGTCTCTTGTAACACTGTCAGTTTGAAAATGGAGAAGAAAAACATGAAAATGTTTGCAAAATGCTGGGCTTTTCTTTTTTTTTTTCACATGCATCAAAAAAATCTAACCAGCTCTATCTATGTCACTTCTGGTTTATTACTGATAAAGCACTTACCTCTATCACAAACAGCCATGCGTCTCAGCGTGCCGTGCTGCTGTCTGCACTATGCTATGACATGGTGTCAAAAGTGACTGGATGCCACCTCCAGCATGGAGAGAAAACAAGGAAGAAGGAATAAAGGGGATGAAGGGAGAAGAACTTATATGCAGAGACGGGGGAAGCGTGGTGGCTTCTCAGCCCCAAGCAGGCCCCGAAACTGGCTGTGTGATTGGGATAGAACGGGAAGACCAAACATAATTTGTTTACTGAATTACTGATTTTGACTCTTGAATAAATTCAAGGAGAGAATGAGTGGCTTGTGGATAGTTCATAAACAGAAAAAAGGTTAAATGAAAAAATTGTGAATTGTTGCCCAACTTTTGAATTTCATCAATATGCAGCTAGCCCTTTTATCATGAGCATGAGCGAAGGCATTAAAGAAGACCTGGTCTACACTTAAAATTTAGATCAACCTACCTACGTTGCTCATCTCTGAGTATCGTATCCCTGTGGGTATGCAGAGGTCTTCCAGGGGGTACATTAACTCATCTAGGTATTTGTCTTCCAGGGGGTACATTTACAACAGGCTACAGAAAAAGCACTAGCAAAGTCAGTACAAACTAAAATGTCATACTGACTGATTTGTTTATACTGCTCTATATATTGAAATGTAAGTACAATATTTATATTCCAATTGATTTATTTTATAATTGGTAAAAATGAGAAAGTAAGCAAATTTTCAATAATAGTATGCTGTGACACTTTTGTATTTTTATGTCTGATTTTGTAAGCAAGTCATTTTTAAGTGAGGCTAATTTGGGGGTACACAAGACAATTCATATTCCTGAAAGGGGTGTGGTAGTCTGGAAAGATTGAGAGCCACTGTCATAGATAAGCCAACCTAACCCCCAGTGTAACCGCTGCTAGGGAGGTGTTGTTCCTACAGCAATAGAAATACCCCTTCCATTGCTATAGGTGCATGTACACTGTAGGGTTATGCTGGCATAGCTATGGTGGAAACATGACAGAACTTCACACTGATTCTAGCAGCACCCAAGTCATCAGTTCATGCTACAACTGTTGGCTCAGCTGCAGTAAAGTACAAAATGCTGTGGTCCTTTAGTAGCTAAAAAGTGAATTAATTAACATCTTTGTAGAACTGCTCGGCTACTGTCAGTGTGGGTTAAATCTGGATTTTAACAAAAGTAAATATGTTGATATGTTTTATATAATATTACAGATGTTAGTATTTTGCTTTTTAGTTGTCATCTATTCATTCCATTATAAGATTTACAGCTGCAGGCTTCCACAACATATGATAGCACAGAATCAATCGCTCTCGATGTAGTGAAGTGTCTGTGACTTTGACTGGTAGACTGTTTATTTCTTACTGAACCTCAAGGTGTAAGGAGCTATGTTTTAACAGCACCCAGCAGATGGGGCTACAGTACAGGCTCAGACACTTAACTTACACGAATCACTTCCTTAGGCCATCAGAACTACTCGTATATGAAAACACATTGTAGAAAGTGGTCTCCTTTCCTCAGTCTAATAAACAGCTTGATTGGGACTACTTGGATGTCACACAATTTCTCAGCCAAGACTAAAACACTAAGGTGTATACACACACTCACCCACGGGCCCTTTACCTTTATGTATGCAAAGTACTCTGCAATTTACTGCAGGATTATATCTCATTTATTAGAGGGTTTGTTTTTTTTTTAACCTTCCCACCATAAAAACCGTGAGTGCTCACTAGAGCTCTCTGTCTTAAGGAAGATGTAGGAAAATGACAAATTGCATTCCTCCTATCCTACTGCACTTCCAACAGCGAAGCTGTCCTTATGGCCCCTTTTTATTTTTTTGACACATCTATCTTACAGCAAGTATTCCTAAAACAGCTCCCTCTCACTTAGGCAGGATCTCATGCCAGGTACATTGAGAAGGCACTTTCAAGTGTAACATCCCTGCTTACACTGGACCTCCTTACTCTTATCTATCTGCTGAATGCCCCAAAGACTAGATGACATGACACTGGCATGATTTTTGGATTTGTTGGCTTCTAAAGGCACTACTAGTGGAAATGAGAACAGGAAGCATCTTCATCAGAGCTATGAGTTAAGGCAGGCAGCAGTGTACTTTTAGATCAACTAAGAAAGCAGCCCCATATTTTGTGAGACCCAAGCCTCCATTATGGGCCTACTTGTGTTATACCTTACGTTCTTTCCCTTGTCTTGTTCTGTTAATACTTTACAAGAGCAGATTTCACAATTTCCTTTTCAGACTTCCATTATTACCATTCTTTCCTTGGGAATGCATTTTTCTGATGAGTCAAGCCTGTTAGAAAAATGAAAATGGTACCAATTTTGTTAAAAGGGTAAAAATTGTTCTGATAATAGAAAATGTCAAGTATGGCAAAAATCAACTGATGAAAGTAAAATGCCACAGCTTTCATGTAAAATTGCAGGCTACCAAACACAAGAAGGAAAACAAATTAAATAATTAATGGAAAAATATGCTTATTTCTGAACTATAGATGGAGAGGATCTCTTTTCCCTGTACTGGGCAAAATAATGCTACCATTAACTTCAGGGGTTATTAAGGAGAGGTGATAGCCATACAACCATCATTAAAAAGCCAGGAACTTCAGAGTTAAGATTAACCTTGTAAGTAACCCATGGAAAGTATGGAAATTAACAATTAAGGTAAGTTGTCCATACCATCTTAACTCTGCCCTGATTTACAATATTTGGTGTTTTTCTTAAAGCCCCAGTTCCTGAAGTAATGTGAATATATGAAATTTTCAGCATTCTTTATTTTAAATAGAAGTTTCAAACATACCTGGTTGTGGAAAAAATCCTGAAAGTGTAAACCCTAAAGGCTCAAAAATCAGAAAGCAGATTTAAAAACACACCAAAAAAAGACATGATTTTTGATCATTCTGGGGTAGGGTTATTCTGAGTACCCATGTGATGGGGTGCCTGCTCCACACTGGGCTCTAAGGGGTTAATAGAGCCTTTGAGAGGCTGTGCAGGAGGCAGCCAATCAGGGCTGGGCTGGCCCATGTAAGAAGGGCTGCCGAGCAAAGCAGCTTAGCTTCAAGCACTCCCTGGAGCTTGAGGAGGACTGGCTGCCTTGCAGGCTGATGACTGCGAGTACCCTGGACAGAGCAGTACTGCAGGCAGAGACCTGGGGAGCTAAAAGTAGCTCCTGGCAGGCTGCAGGGATCTGCAGGCTGAGGCCAGGGCAAAGAGGGTTCTGGGGCCATGGGGAACAGGCCCAGGGAGCTCTACAGAGGAGTCGGAGGGGATGCAGCAAGTGGCCATCAGCTACAGGGTCCCTGGGCTGGGACCCACAGTAGTGGGAGGGCCTGGGTCCTCCCCTACCCTTACTAGCTCCTGAGGAGGTGGCTGGACTGGGCTGTGTCATGAAGAGGACACTGTGGTCATGGGAGTGATGTGGGTCCCTGGAGCAGAAGTGATGGTGGTGAAACGCCACCAGAAGAGGGCGCACCAGCTACCAGAGCGGATTGCCAGGACATCCAGTAGGGGGTGCTGCATTGGTGAGTCGCACCCCACCAAAACCTATAAAGCCAAGTATATTCAGAATTAAATGCCAAAGCTGCATACTTAATACCACCCCCTTTATACTACATTGAAAACAAGTCTTTTACTTCAACACTTAGAGCAGTGTAGGGAGCAACAGATAATCTTACATTAGTTTGTTACTGCGTGTACAAAGTTTTGAAAAAAGGTTTAAATTCCCCCCTGGAATTTAAATGCTAACCCAAGATAAAATGACATGTCTGTGAAGAGGAGACACATGGAGGAGATAGTGCTTTACTAGGAACGTGTTTATAAGTGTATTTAAAGGAATAAAATTAAGAACTTATGTTTATGTAAGCAGTGTCAGGATGAGCTCCACCCTGACATCTGGTGGTGAGGTGTGGCAAGTTGTGGAAAAGAACTTCAGGGGCCGATCTCATTTGCATTGGCACACCCACCCCGCCTAGAATGAGGCCATAGCTGCCCAAATGGTCACTTTGGCTGCTGTGGGATCCCCAGTGTCTCTGTTATTGGGGCAGGAAGAATAAATTGTTATTACCCTGATTATGGGAACTGTGCTTGGAACTGTACTTGGCCTTTTGTTATGATGGAGGGACTAAGTTGTTGACACCATCAACTAAGTAGCACTCGCTAGGCAAGGGTCATGGGTTCCAAAACTCTGTGAATTGAGAGAGGCTGGGGACAAGTATTAATACTTGGTGGCACGGGCCCCTTGGTGAGGGCCTTACATGCTAATTGCACTTCTTCCTCTCTCCACTGTGGAATATCAGAGCTAATTTTGATTTCATTAGAAGTCTAGTTACAGGCTGCTGAGCTCACTTTGGGCTAATAGTGCACCAGCACTGAGGCTCCCCTACTACAAGCTGAATTCACCAAAGAGCTGAATTCACTGAGTGTTGTGTTAAGTAGTGGGGGAGCCTGAAGATATATTGTGGAGCAGTTTGCGGGACGGCTGGAGTGCCTTGTGGACCGGCTGGTGGAGCAGTTTGTGGGACGGCGGGAGCTGCTTGTGGGCCACGGAGCTGAGCGAAGGAGTTCGTGGGGCGCCTGGCAGAGCAGAGCGAAGGCCTATGGAGCTGTGGGGCGGTCAGCTTCAGATCATGTAAGGTGCCTCTTACCCCCGTCCCATCTCCACCCAGGTTGGGAGGTAAAGCTCCGCAGATAAACTTTCGAACTCTGGGGCTGCCCTGACCAGGGACAGAGACTTTTGGGTCATTGGACTTTTGGGACTTTGGGTGATTTGGGGTTGCTGGACTCAAGAACCAAAGGGAAAGGGCATGCCCCAATTTGCTTGGGGTGGATTTTTTTTTTGCTCATGGGTTGTGTTATGAATCCTGTTGGTGGTGTTTCCCCAACATAATGCCACATTGTTTCTCTCTGTTATTAAAAGGCTTTTTGCTACACTCAGACTATGTGCTTGCGAGAGGGGAAGTATTGCCTCTTGGAGGCGCCCAGCGGGGGTGATATATATTTGTCCCAGGTCACTGGGTGGGGGCTCGAGCCCGTTTGCATTGTGTTATTGGAATGGATCCCCTAGATATTGAACCCGGCCCTTGTTGCTGCCAACTCTGACGGGCAGAAGGGTTACATTTTTGGGGGCTCATCTGGGATGCCTGGGTCAGTACCCCTCGCAAGCACCTGTTGAGTGATCCACTACATTGGGAAACAATTTATATTTTGTTTATTTGTGCTTATATTTTGAGGAAATTACTGTTTGTATAATGGCTAATATGTCGGGTTTGTTGGGCCCTGGCTCAGCAGCTTCTAGCTCAGAGGCTGCAGCCTCGGCTGATGATTGGACAAAAACTCTGCGGCAAACATTGGAAAAGGTTGTGCTGTCCCATGCTGCGTCAAACTCTTGTCGTAAGTTAAGATTATTTGCTGGGGAGGAGGAGTTTGAACCCTGGTTAGAGCATACCACTGAAATGCTGCAAGATGCCGTACCAGATGCAGAAAAGCGAAGATGCCTCATAGAGAGCCTTGGCAGCCCAGCATTAGATGTGATTCGCACCCTGAAGCTCATTGACCCTGGGGTCAGAGTGAAGGACTGCCTAGAGGCCCTTGAACACAACTTTGGGAGCGTAGAGGGCCCTGAAGACAGCTACTGTAAGTTCCTTAATTCCAGACAACAAAAGGGCGAGAAGGTTTCAGCCTACATACAGAGACTGGAGAGACTGCTTCAGAGAGCTGTCATGAGGGGAGCAGTGACTGCTGAGCAGATGGATCAGACCAGACTGGCTCAAATTGTAAGAGGAACTCAGTATCAGAACCCGATTCTACTTCATCTCCAGCTAAGAGAACGACGGGAACATCCCCCAAGTTACTCCCAGCTGATAAAAGAGGTCAGAGAGGAGGAAGAAAGGCAGGCTGCCAGTGAATTTTGGGAAGCCCAAACATCGGATCCAGCCAGCACAACACCACTGCAAATGGCCAGTGTACTGATGGTGAGCACCAGAGAGGAACTTGCCCAACAAATGCAGGTCCTGATGGAACGGATAGCTGAGCTGCAAAGTACCGTTGACCGAGTTAAGACTTCCAGGAATAAGAAGCCTCAAACTGTGGCAATTGAGAAGCCCGCACTTAGAGCCACCATCCCACCCAGGCGAAGGGGGAAAGGTCAATTCTTCTGCTACCAATGTGGTCAGGATGGACACAGTGCTGCCAAGTGCTGTAATGAAGAAAACCCCTCCTTAGTGTATGGAAAGCTGAGGATCAGTTGGGAGAGATCTGGTAGCTGCCAGAGGGTCTGGGGACGGGGACCCCCCAGGTCTGCAGGATTTGAAGATTCCCCCAGAAAAGACTGTCCAGCTGGGATCCCCGCAGGTCTGATAGGGCCTCGAGCAGAGGTCACGGTGAGGATTGAAGGGGTGGAGTGTAAAGCAGTGCTTGACACTGGATCTCAAGTGACTATTATATTTCAGTCATTCTACCAACAGATGCTTAGGCACCTGCCTATACAGCCACTGACTGGCCTTGGCCTGTGTGGCCTCAGCATGGATGAATACCCCTACCAAGGGTATGTCATAGTGCACCTGGAATTCCCAGAGGAGGTTGCTGGGGTAAGAGAACAGGTAGACACAGCTGCCTTTATATGTCCTGACCCTAAAGGGACTTCTGATGTGTCTGTGCTGATAGGGACCAACTCCAGTCTCTTCAAGGTACTCACGGATTACTGCAGAAGGCGGGCTGGGGACCAGTACCTGAATACCCTGATGATCCATACGCTTTGTGCTGAAGCCTATAGGAAAATTGAGAGCGCTAAAAGGGACACATCTGAGCTACCGCTTGGGGCACTGAAGTACGCAGGCACGACCCCCTTAGTAGTGCCTGCAAGGACAGAGCAAGAAGTGCTTGTCATGAGTACCTGTCTGAAAGGCAGTAAACGGACGTTAGCAATGATAGAGCAGTCGATGGGAGGAGAGCTCCCTGAAGGAGTGCTGGTCCCCAGTGGAGTCATAACTCTACCTGTTGAAGCCCAGGAAAGGGTGACTATACTGGTTGCTAATGAAACGAGTCGTGATGTTGTTGTGAAGCAAGGACAAAAGATAGCAGACCTCTTTGAGCCTGAGTCGATTGTAAAACCCCAGTGTGAAACTCAAGTTCCGACAATAGACCCAGCAAAGTTTGACTTTGGAGATTCACCAGTGTCCGAGGACTGGAAAGATCGCCTGAGGAAAAAACTTTGTGAAAGATCCAAGGTGTTCTCACTGCATATGTGGGATGTGCAAAAGGAGTAGAGCACAATATCAGACTACATGACTCTCGACTTTTCAGGGAGAGATCTAGGAAGATTCCTCTCTCTGAGATGGAAGATGTGTGACATCATCTTCAGGAGCTGGCTGTGAATGGCATCATTACAGAGTCCCGCAGCCCATACGCCTCACCCATTGTGGTAGTCTGTAAAAAGAATGGGAAAATCCAGATGTGTATTGACTACCGCACCCTAAACAGCCGTACTGTGGTCGACCAGTACACTATGCCTCGAGTGCAAGATGCCTTAGACTGTTTGCTGGGAAGCCAGTGGTTCTCTGTGTTGGATCTTCGAAGTGGATACTACCAGATCCCTCTGGGAGAAGAAGATAAGGAGAAGGCAGCCTTCATCTGCCCATTAGGGTTTTATCAGTTCGAACGCATGCCCCAAGGGATTTCTGGAGGACCTGCCACCTTTCAACGTCTCATGGAGAAAGTTGTGGGAGACATGAATTTACTGCAAGTGTTAGTTTATTTGGATGACCTGATTGTGTTTGGAAGAACCTTAGAGGAGCATGAAGAAAGACTTCTTAAAGTGCTTGATAAGTTGGAGGATTATGGTCTGAAGCTTTCAATTGACAAATGCCAGTTCTGCAGAACCTCAGTGAAGTATGTGGGTCACATCGTGTCCCAAGAGGGTGTGAGTACTGATCCTGATAAAATAGAAGCACTCACTACATGGCCACATCCAAGTAACTACAGAGAACTCAAGACCTTTCTTGGATTTAGTGGTTACTACCGCAGATTTGTGAAAAACTATGCTACGATTGTAAAGTCTCTGAACAATCTTACCAGGGGACATCAGTCCAGCAAGAACAAATGTAAGTCCAAGAATAAGGGGAGGTCCCCAAAGCCTCCTGTGCAGAGACACCATGGCCCCTTTGAACCATTTGGGCCATGGTGGGATGAGAGATGTGAAAGGCTTTTCGAGAAATCATTACTTGCCTAACTCATGCTCCAGTCCTAGTTTTTGCTGACCCAAGCAAACCATTTATCCTGCATACTGATGCCAGTTTGGAGGGTCTGGGAGCAGTCCTGTACCAGGAAGTGGAAGGCAAACGTAAACCTGTAGTCTTTGCCAGCCGAGGATTGTCTGATAGTGAAACTCGCTGTCCCACCCACAAGCTGGAATTTTTGGCCTTGAAATGGGCCACCACTGAGAAATTTCGAGACTACCTGTATGGTGCTCAGTTCCAGGTGTGGACAGACAACAATCCACTGACTTATGTGCTAACAAGTGTTAAGCTGGATGCTACAGGGCAGAGATGGGTGGCCGCCTTGGCTAGCTATGAGTTCAGCATTCAGTACCGATCAGGGAGAAGCAATGTAGATGCAGATGCATTGTCCAGGCGTCCGAAGGCTCCAGAAGTTGCTGTGATACCCACAGATGGAGTGAGAGCTATTTGCAGTGTGAGTCGCCGAGAGCCAGAGGCCCGTGAGAGCCTTCAGGGATGTGTTGCAGAAGCTTTGGGCCTGCCCCCTGAATGCATGCCTTCTGCTTCAGTGAACTATATTGCATTGGACCAATCTCCTTTGCCCATGCTCAATGTGGCTGACTGGCAAGAAGCCCAGCAGCAAGATATTGACATTTGTGATACACTACTTGCCAAAAGGGAGGGGCGAAGCCCAGCTGCGGTTGTCCCACCTAACCTGGAGGGTAAACTACTATTGAGAGAATGGACCAAACTAAAACTGATTCAGGGAGTGCTACACCGAATGACCACTGACCCTTTACAAAAACAACAAGCACAACTAGTACTTTCAAAAAAGTACAGAGCCCTGGCCATGAGGGCCCTGCATGATGACTTTGGGCATTTAGGGATGGAGAGGACCCTGGAACTTATTCGTAGTAGGTTCTATTGGCCCCGAATGGCTGAAGATGTTCGCAGGAAATGTGAGACTTGCACTCGGTGTGTTCAAAGGAAAACTCTGCCCACGAGGGCTGCATATCTCAAGAACATCACCAGCAACAAACCTCTGGAATTGGTATGCATTGATTTCTTGTCTGTAGAGATAGACAAGAGGAATGTTGGGAACATTCTAGTAGTGACTGACCATTTTACACGGTATGCACAGGCATATCCCACACGTGATCAGAGGACCACCACCGTCGCTCGAGTATTGTGGGACAAATATTTCTCAGTCTATGGATTCCCGGCTCGGATACACTCTGATCGGGGCGGGATTTTGAGAGTCACCTTCTGAAGGAGGTGCTGAAGATAGCAGGAATTAAAAAGTCTAGGACAACGCCTTATCACCCCCAAGGTGATCCTCAGCCAGAGAGGTTCAACCGAACCCTATTACATATGTTGGGAACTTTGCGACCAGAGCAGAAGGCAACCTGGAGCCGGCATGTCGCATTTCTGGTGCATGCCTACAATGCCACAAAGAACGATGCTACGGGAGTCACCCCATATCTCTTGATGTTTGGGCGAGAACCAAGATTACCCATAGACTTGTGCTTTGGTGTATCAGAGGATGGAGATAGCTATGAAACTCATCAGCAATATGTATCCCGACTAAGAGAAAAGCTGCGGGATGCTTATCGCTTAGCTACCGCTGCGGCTCGGAAGAACTCAGACCGCAACAAACATCGATATGATGCTAGAGTGCGTTCGCAGGAGCTCCAGCCGGGGGACAGAGTCCTGCTGCGAAATTTGGGTATTGCTGGCAAACACAAGATAGCTGACAGATGGAAGGCAATACCTTACCTGGTGATGGAAAAGCTGGGAGATCTGCCGGTCTACAAGATCAAACCTGAAGACGGTCCAGGGCAGATAAAGACGGTGCATAGAAACCTTTTGCTCCCTGTGGGGGAATTGGTAAGCACTCCTTATGAGATGGGCCACGACAGGGCAGTCGGGCAGAACAGAGGTGCTAAACCAAAGCCACCATCCAACACAGACAGCGGGCCCCGTGTAGCTAACTTACCCCTATTCTGCACATCTGAGAATGAGTCTGAGGAGGAAGACACAACCCTGGTGTATCCTGGGATGGAGACAAGATTTCAGTCTCGATCAGCTGAACCAAACGAGAGTTTTCCCTCTTCTGCCCTAAACCCCATGGCGGAATTATTTAGGCCCCTTTCTGACACCCCGGTGCTGCTGATGAGACCCCCCTGTGATGACACACACAGGTTATTGGACAATGGAGACACACAGGTAGAGGATGTCCTGGGCACCTTGGACCCTCCAGCGTTAGAACTAGGAGTGCAGGGGCCTACGCCAGTAGCCGAGGGACCCTCCAGGGAAGCCTCTCCATCCGTCACTCAAGAGGATGTTCCCCCTACCTCGGCAACAGAGATTCTCAATAGACGAGACAGGGTGATAAGACCAGTAAAACGGTTAACTTATGATGCACCTGGGGTGACTAGTGAGGAGCCAATACATTTAGCACACAGGCTTGTGGAAGCTAAAGTGGGCTTCCTGAGGCCCTTTAGAGGAAACCAATGAGTTGGTATAAAGGGAGTGTGATTTGTCGGGACGACAAATTCTCGGATGGGGGGAGGATGTAAGCAGTGTCAGGATGAGCTCCACCCTGACATCTGGTGGTGAGGTGTGGCAAGTTGTGGAAAAGAACTTCAGGGGCCGATCTCATTTGCATTGGCACACCCACCCCGCCTAGAATGAGGCCATAGCTGCCCAAATGGTCACTTTGGCTGCTGTGGGATCCCCAGTGTCTCTGTTATTGGGGCAGGAAGAATAAATTATTACCCTGATTATGGGAACTGTGCTTGGAACTGTACTTGGCCTTTTGTTATGATGGAGGGACTCACCATCAACTAAGTAGCACTCGCTAGGCAAGGGTCATGGGTTCCAAAACTCTGTGAATTGAGAGAGGCTGGGGACAAGTATTAATACTTGGTGGCACGGGCCCCTTGGTGAGGGCCTTACATGCTAATTGCACTTCTTCCTCTCTCCACTGTGGAATATCAGAGCTAATTTTGATTTCATTAGAAGTCTAGTTACAGGCTGCTGAGCTCACTTTGGGCTAATAGTGCACCAGCACTGAGGCTCCCCTACTACAAGCTGAATTCACCAAAGAGCTGAATTCACTGAGTGTTGTGTTAAGTAGTGGGGGAGCCTGAAGATATATTGTGGAGCAGTTTGCGGGACGGCTGGAGTGCCTTGTGGACCGGCTGGTGGAGCAGTTTGTGGGACGGCGGGAGCTGCTTGTGGGCCACGGAGCTGAGCGAAGGAGTTCGTGGGGCGCCTGGCAGAGCAGAGCGAAGGCATGGAGCTGTGGGGCGGTCAGCTTCAGATCATGTAAGGTGCCTCTTACCCCCGTCCCATCTCCACCCAGGTTGGGAGGTAAAGCTCCGCAGATAAACTTTCGAACTCTGGGGCTGCCCTGACCAGGGACAGAGACTTTTGGGTCATTGGACTTTTGGGACTTTGGGTGATTTGGGGTTGCTGGACTCAAGAACCAAAGGGAAAGGGCATGCCCCAATTTGCTTGGGGTGGGGTTTTTTTTGCCATGGGTTGTGTTATGAATCCTGTTGGTGGTGTTTCCCCAACATAATGCCACATTGTTTCTCTCTGTTATTAAAAGGCTTTTTGCTACACTCAGACTATGTGCTTGCGAGAGGGGAAGTATTCCCTCTTGGAGGCGCCCAGCGGGGGTGGTATATATTTGTCTCAGGTCACTGAGTGGGGGCTCGAGCCGGTTTGCATTGTGTTATTGGAATGGATCCCCTAGATATTGAACCGGGCCCTTGTTGCTGCCAACTCTGACGGGCAGAAGGGTTACATTTATTTCTAAAAAAAACAAACCACAAACAAGTGTCCCTCATTATGTCATCTCTGCCCTGTTCCAAGAGAATAATCTTTTGTGCTATCAGCTCACTTTATTGCTGTAAGACTCAATGGAAGGGAATGCAAAACAAAAAAAACCCCAAGCTATTCTGTTAGTTACCTGAAGCAAGCAGGGTAAGTATCCTTAATAATGAGATTCATTAAAGCAATGCGCCTGAGAAGAAAGTGTGGGGACATAAATAACTAAAGAGACTCTCCAGCTGAAAAGAGCGCTGCTGTGTTTTCACCGTTCAGTGACGCACATGCCAATTCTTCTGATACAGCAGAGCTAATCACCACCACCACACACACATTTAAGCAGGAAATGTTATAGGAGCACTCCTGGCATAGTCACTAACCCATGAAGTTGGAACAAGAAAAATCCTTATTAAAATTATATAAGAATGGCATAAAGGACACAAACTGCTGAAGGTAAAGTCAGGAAGCACTTGGAACAACTCTGCTGGGGGTGGGGAAAGGGGAAAAGGTGGCTTTAAGTCAATTCTTTCAATTTTGCAACAGGCCAGTCCCCTGCCACAATTCAGAGCAGATTTTGGATTTGTGGCACATCTCGCTATGTGCAGCTCTTACCCATTAAACAAGCATTGATTTTTTTCTATGTACAGCAGAATAAAATACATGGTCGTGAGCAAACTTCATTATGCAAAGAAATGGTAACTTCCCTATTATTTACTGTTTAGCCCAAGTCTAATGCAAAACTGGTCCAGGAGATCTGACCTGTTACCACTTCAAAGCTACTCCTCTCCCCGCATCCTTCTAAGCCTCTATATAGGATACCAAAAATATTTTATACTTTTGTATTACAGGATACTATTGTTACAACTGGGCAGGTATAAAAATGGCCATCTCATTTTTCATTTTCAGCAAATAATGGCTACTGTAACAATAGTGTTTACCAGCTACCTGCTGCTGAAGTGCTTACACCGCTCTATAACAACTTTAAAAATACAACACAGAAATAATAGAAGTTAAACATTTAGACAACAAAAGCAAACAACCATTGTCCATGCCTTCCCTATCCCAGCATGCAGTGCATGCAGCAGCAGGAGAGAGTGATTACTTGTGAGACATGAACTTAAAAGTAATGACTGCAGCTGATAGCTTGTAGCTTCTCTTTAACTTCTTATAACCAGTAACCACTTAAGCTTCCAAACAAAACATTTTATAAGCACAAGTCATCCCCCTTCCCTTCTTACTTTGGGCCTAGTTTAAGGGCCACCAAAGTCAATAGAGAGACTTCCCTGGAATTTGGATCAGATCTTTTATGAAGCCACTAAGAATACTGATTTTCACATATGCTTTCATTACATTTTACTTTTGGAGAAAAAGGATGGTCCAGTGGTTACTGCACTGGCCTCAGCTTTAGGAGAAATAGGTTCAAATCCCTACTCTACCACAGATTGCTTGTGTGAGTATGGGCAAGTCACTTAGCTTCTCTCTACCTCAGGTCTCTGTATGTAACTGGGATAATAGCATTTCCCTGTGGCACAGGACAAATGCATTAAAGATTATGGGTTGGGGGCCATACAATACTTAAGATGGAGTTCCTGCTGCGCCTCTTTACGCTACTTTAGCTCCCAATGAGCTGTCTGCCTCCAGTGCTTTCTTTCGCTTACTGCAGTGATTAAATTGTCAGCCAGGCTATGCCTCAGCCTAGAATGCATCAGTTTTCCCCTTCCTGCTTGTGAAGTGAAGCTGATGCTAATGATCCCAAAACAAATGCACCTGGCAGATCTGCCCTATAGCCTTGCATGCTATGTTGTTGTACACAACTCCCTGGCCCCTTCTGGCAGCTGTTCTAGTTGTTTACTTGGTGTAACGACCACCATCTAAGGCTTCTTCTCCTTATTTGGTGTGGGGAACTGCTGTAGTGAGTATCTGACTGATTTGCTAACACTGATTTCTCACACAGTCAATGAAAAAGAATTTAACCACACAAACCCTTAACACAACCACAAGGGAGCCTCCCCTTCCTTCACACTTTGTCCTGGGCTGGGAGGCAAGATGGGTGTATATGGGAATGATTCAGGCTTTGAAAGAATGAGTTTTATATATATATATATATATATATCCTATATATCAGAATTCCCAGACCCTCCTCAGCAAATGTGGTGTTCCTGAAGGATTCCCGGTCAAAGGGATCTTACTGAGCTCATGTGCTGCTTCAAGGCCTGGCTGCTTCATAAAGGCGATACTACAGTATTTTGTATCAAAGCCTGGAACTGAGCAAGATTAACCAGATGGGAGGGTAAGTGATGGCACAGTGAATGCAGCTGCTACTACAGCTCAAGGGCTGTAGTAACAGCTGCAGAGTTGCTACACGGGTGCTTCACTGCCTGGGGAGATCATTTCAGGCCACAGTGCAGACCGCTTGTGCAAGGTCTATTTACTTGGGCTTTGGCTTGGGATCCAGAGTTTGGCCTCTTCATGCCAAAACGGCAACTGACTGTATCACGCAGAAAATATCATGACACCTTGACAGCTAAGACAGATTCTGTTATGTTCTTTATATACTGAAATGTCCTTGTAGATTGCCCTAGTTTAAAAACACTTCATGCAACTACAAGAATCTTCCAGTTTAAGGCAATAAAATAAAAGAGACATTAGTCAGAGGGAACACGGAATATTTCCATTTGGGGGAAGATTTCACTGAACATAATCACTGACTTTCTTAATTAAAACCAAAAAGTATTTTTAAACTTTTTATTTTAGGAAATTAGTGAGAAGAGGTGCACTAAAATAGTCAGTTACAAACAAAAATTAATTCAGCTTATTCACAGAGTTCACAATAACATAACCTGCAGTTAACTGATTAGCACAATCAGAAAGAAGGTGATTTAAGAGATTGTGTTTATTGTTCTACACCTTTCATTAAAAAATGCACTACAGTAGCTTAGGTAAAGGATAACCTGCACTATGGATAATGGATTTCCCTACACTAATTTCCTGAGTGACAATTATGTTCTGAAGTGCAGCTTCTCCAGACGCACTGTTCAGGTGCGCAGTGCGACTTGAATTTGGTATGGTTTAGGTTTCATGGATAATCCATACACTGGGGTCAAATCTAGGTGGTCTTGAAGGCATTTCTCAAGCTTCAGCTGTTGCAAAATGGTGGTGAGAATAATAAAAATCTCATTACGAGCCATGTCTTCTCCCAAACACTTTCTTATTCCCATTCCAAAAAGCAAAACTTTTTCAATGAGGCTTTTGTCGAGTTTACCGTTTTCATTCAGAAATCTCTCTGGTCTAAACAAATCGGCATTTTCCCATAATGTTCTATGGCAAAAAGAAATTAATTTTTAGAAGCCCTTACAGAGTATCACATGTACAGAAAACAAAGACAGAAATACAGAGCTTGTACTTCTAAATGAATGAATTTGCTTATGGCCAACCAAAGCATCTGAGTTCTTGAATAAGTCAAAATGAAATTTGCATTGTTTTTTTCAAAAATTCCCAGGATTATGTAAAGAGATCATGAAATGGAATTTTGTTTCATCACTCATGACTCAACTGTACTCCCTTCATCCATGCATGGACTAGATTCCAAAGAGGGCTGTCCAATGGGTGAACCTTGAGAGTAGTGAACAGTGCTGGAGGGATGCATGCTATATCTGCCTGCACCCTTTAGAGACTGCAGTGGAAAAGTAACAGCCCAATGCAGAGGCACAGAATCTCCAAATGGGTGGTCCTGGTTACCTGAAGAGCACAATGTGGGGATCCCTGCTTCACTGACAGAACAAATTGGAAGGAAACTGCACAGAGAGAACCTGGCAGAGATGTTCCCTCCCTCAGATAATGATTAACAAATGGAGCCTGCCTCTGCTCTCACTGATGCCAGTATAAAGGAGGAGAAAGTCCAGTAAAGTCAGCAGGATTACAGTGGGGTAAATTCTGTTTCAGTGAGATCAGATTCAGGGCCATAGCAGGTAAAGCATGAAGTGGATCAGACCTCCTGCTTATTTAGCTGGTGAAAACCAGTCCTAAAGCTAGTTTAACTCTGCATTTGGGTACTCCCTAGGTAGAGTAGAGGCACTGCAGGGAAGGGATGGGTGTGGCTAGGATGTCCCTGTGCCCCAATGATTCCCAGCTGCTGGACTGACTCCTTAGGCCATAGATAGCTGGTGTGAAACAGAGCAGCCTTGAGTTGTGCCAGTGCCCAGCCCAACAGCCAAATAGCCCCAGGATTAGAGGCATGTAGCAGTGGCCAAAACCCACCCTACCATCCCGCACTCAGGGGCACTGAGAACTCTTTAGCCTTGGCTGAGGATTTAGACTCTACCTTTATAAGAATAAGAAAAAACATGGGCAGTTGCACTATCGAGGCTAAAATTACTACAGTTATCAGGCTTTGTTTGACAGCTGGAGTCTGGAAATAATCTCTGCACCATATCACCCAATACTATACATTGATAAAGTGCATTTTGGGGCTTTTCCAGGGAGAATCTGGTATTGGCCACTGTTAGAGACAGGATACTGTGCTAGATGGCCCAATGATCTGTTTCCAAATGGCTGTTTCTGTTCCAATCATCTTCACAAACTGTTCTGAGGAGAATGAGAATTGCATTATCCTTGTATAGATATAAAATAGTAATGTACAATGTATGCAGTGTGTCCAAGGGAACACAAATTATCATTTTATAAACATAGTGAAAATACTGACTATAATAAAGTGCCAAATGCCATTATGAAACATATAAACAAAATTGGCGGGTACTTACTCATCATGATTTACTTGATACATATTAACAAAGATACAGGTGTCTTGGGGAATGAGGTACCCATTGAGAATAGTTTCTTTCATCGCACTAGAAAAGGAAAATGTATCATATCAACATATGCTGATTATCTGAACATTCAGGGAACAAAATTATAATCCTTTTTCTTATCCCTATGCTTACATCTAATGAGTTGGATGATCGTACTTTGTGTTACTGAATGTTAGACCATGTCACAAGTCAGCAGGCTTGATCCCCTTCATCTACGACAGCAAACTGTTCCTGCAAACCAAAGACCTAATCTGATTTCACACCCATTGACACTGGTGTAACACAACTGACTTGAGTTACTCTTGATGTACACTGGTATAAATGAGATCAGAATCAGGCCCTTAATGTCTACGGTATAACACGAAGACAGTTGGTGTAAATAGGTGCAGTTCTATTTTACTTCCATGGAGCTCCATGAATTGACACCAGCTGAGTATCTGGTGTTCATTTTAAGCTATGCCTGATGTACTGTCATAACAGTATTAGAATTCCTTAATTTCCTTCACGTATTTCACCTTGCCTGTAGTGGAAAAATAGACAAATTGAGATTTCAATCTCAAATTCAGAAAGAAAGCCTGATAATTATTTCTACAACTCATTTTATTTAGACAGAAATAAACTTTTGTGTTTTGCTTCTTACCGGTGAGGAATGGTAAATGGAATAAATGAAGTGTGCCTTAAGATTTCGCTTATGAAAGCTTCTGTATAATGCAAATCTTTCCTGTCATCAAATCTTGGTGACCTGAGTCCAATCTTTCCATCTTCAAAGAAAAAAATTGGAATGTTTAATGTGCTTCATGAAAATGACATGGGGCTTCATTTTTTGAAAAAGTAAATACTTTACCAATTTCTTCTTGAATTTTTGTCTGAATGTCTGGGTTGTTTACCAAATATAGGAAGATCCAAAATAGACATGTTGATACTATATCAAACCCAGCAAAATAAATAGGTAACCAGAATGCTGCTTTAATAAAAATAGGATTAAACACACACAAACAGTCATGAAACATAAGACCTGATTCTCCTCTTATATTGGCCAGGGAGTCAATGATGTTGCATTCGTATAAAACTGATGTACATGGGAGAAAAATCAGGCCCAGAATACATGACTGTTGAAGTACACTGAAAATCTCCCAAAAGTGGTGTTTAAAAGGTTGGTTGGATTTTTTTTTTAAATACCTACCAGCTCCAAAGATGTCATTCACAGTACTTATTATTTTATCATTAGAGAAGGGTGGAGCTCTTCCATCATTTCTTTTGTCATTGCTTATACTTATTAGAGCATCAGTAATGTCTCTGAGACGATTCTAAAAGGAAACAAAAATGACATATTTTCATCCAACATTCTTTAACACAACATTCTGTAACCAGTAGTATTCTAACCTGAGATGCACAGAGCATGTATCTTCATGAATCTTGGAAATTCCTGCTAAAACTATTCTCCCAAGTACAGTTAATATTTTTTAAAATATTTGTCATGACACGTGGCAATTTATCTTAGAAAAGAACTGACCTCTGTATATTTCTGCAGAAGAAAATTAAGCTACCAGTCAGTAGTAGCTCAAAAAACCATGGTCCAGGTTCTGCTCTCATTTACATGCTGTAACTCCAGAGTAATGCCATTCAATCAATAGAGTTACACTGTATTTACACTGGCATCAAAATCTGACACCATTCTATCAATTGTTGCCTGAAAATATGTACTACTTACTAGTAGAAACAGAAAGTTCCTTTTATTTGATTACTCCTGAAATGGAAAAATCAAGATAACTGAATTCGTCTGAGTGCTCGTTTAATAATACGCAGATTATATTACAAGAAATTACTTGGTAAAATGAGGGATAGAAATACTAAAAATCTGTAGATTTACCCTGGAAGAACTTCGCTGTCTAGCTGCCCTTCATGTCTTTGAAAATATCCATGCCACTCTTCATTATAAAAAGTATGGGGCCAAATCCTGAAGTACTGTGCTATTGATCCACCCAAAGAAGGGTCTTCCACTAATGGATCTTGCCTTTGTCTGCCCAGGGGTAGGAAGAGAGCAGGCAGGGGCAAAGGTGGGCTGGGGATTTAGCTGTGGGAGATACTGTCATCACCTCACCAATCTTGCAAGGAACCAACAGCAAAATGGGGGCTGTATTACAGTGGAGCTGTATTATGATTAGGCTTGGAAAGATTAGATTTTTTTTTTTAAATCAGTAAACATCAAACACATGCAAACCAATGAAGAAAAAGTCCATTAATAATAATTGAAATGTACAGACAGGCAAAGTAAGAAAAATGTTCCTTGAGAACATTAGAGTTTAATTTAAGGATATTTACTTTGTATATTTTGACACGTGGTGTTAACAATGTGTGTTTTAATGGTTATAGAACTTTAACTTTGTACATCTCAACGTCTATTGTCATTGAATAATTATTGGCTGATTCACCCCACCTCCATAATCTCCCATAACTGTGAAAATTCAAATAGATAAAAATTCAAAAAGATGCTTAAAACCCATAATTTTGTGCAATTCTGAAAATTTAAATAGATAATCATAACTGCTTAAAAATCAATGTCTCACAATTATAAAAAATTAAATTCTGCCAAGCTGAATTATAATGGAACTGTATTAAATTTTCTTTAGAACCCCTCATGGTGGGAAATCATGGTCAGGGGAGCTGTGCTGACAGGCTGCAGAATGGGATAAGAGGAGCTGTGGCAGAAGAATGGAGCCTCACTACAGACAGCCAGGAAGGGAAGAGGAACCCAGACCTCTGTCCTTGCTCCTTCTTTTACTCAGGCTAATCTCTTATTGAAGTAAATGGGATTTAACTGAGTAAAGACTCAAGAAATTTCCCCACAATAATGTGTAAGGAATGTCCAGGAGCCTGTGTAGGGTATGGGGTTTTTTTTGTTTTTCTTTTCCTCTCTCTCTCTCTCACACACACCTACCTACCTACCTACCTACCCACCCACCCGGAGTATCACCACTGAATTTCATGGAACTGGGTCCAGTATTGTAAAACCAGTGCAACTGATAGGAGAATCAGGTCCTTACATTATTCAGGACCAAAACTCTTCATTGTGAAGAACTTTAAAAAATAATCCTGTAAATGTTGCTAACTATTTCCTTTAAACATATCTCCCTAGAAGAATCAGACATCAGGTTTGCGGGGAACTTTTTAAAATGGTGGTGGTGGTGGTGGTGGTTGTTATGTATTTAGTGGTTGGTAGAAGTGGCCTCATGGAAATTTTTCTTCTGGAATTAAAATATCAGCTCCCAAGCACATTTGTTTTCACGCTGATTTCATTTCCTTTGTATGGGCTTATACTTCTAGGATGAAGTGAGAGATTCCTCAGTACAGCTCTTAACTATTTCAGTCTTGACAGGTTTCTGTAGCCTTCCCATTAGTCCTGGCCTGTATCACATGTTAAGAGTTGCTGAATTAATTTCCAGCTTTTATGAAAAGTTTGTATAGATCAATGGGCCTGATCCTCCGCTCTGTTATACCAAATTTAGGCTTAATTCCATTAACTTTAAAGGAGCTATGCTAGCATAAAACCAGTGTACGAGCAGATAATCATGTCAGCATTTTAAACAGAGCCATAAAAATTCAACTTTGGACCCAGATCTTACTTGTGCAGATTCTCTACCTAGCAGCAATAGAGAATACTCATTACAAAACTGCTGTTATTGGTCTATAGTTTTGAAGCCTCACCTTATCATATGTGGTATAATGTTCTTCTACTCGTTGTGCAATGAAGTTATTTAAGACTTCATAAAACCCCTGGGCAGCCTTCATAGCAGGGATTGGAAGGTAACGAAACCAGGGTATAAAATCAGCTGGGTTGACAACACTTGTGGCTTTTAGAAAATCTGCATTGATCCTAATCATGCTAAGAAACGCTTCATCATTGTATTCATACCTTTTGCCAAAGCACAGGGTGCAGACAACGTTTGCAATAGTACAAGTGGTAATACCAGTGGGGTCAAAGGCACCTTTCTCTAAGGAGAGCTCCAGGAACATTTTCACCAGTGCTGAAGCTTCTGCACATACGTGCTCTTCCAGAAGACAAGAGCAAGTAGAGGTTTTGGCTTTTGACTTCGAAAAGGATCTTAAAGCTTTACTGGCAATTTTCTTGTGGTGTTTCCAGCTCTCTCCTTATTCTACAGAAAATGATAGACTTTTTCCATCAGCAAAGAAAGAAAAGGTGTACATCTTGGGCCCGCCAGCAAAACCCTCTCCATCTCTAAGTAACACTTGTTTCACTGTATCTGGACCATTCACCACCACAACAGGTACCATCCCCAGCTTTAGGAGAAACACGTCCCCATATTTTTTCCTCATTTGGATAAATGAAAGGTGAGGATGCTCTCCAAGCTGAAGCAGGTTCCCCACAATTGGTAATGACCATGGACCTGGAGGGAGGATGTGCTTTCTGGTCATATTACCTATTATTCTTACAGAAATTAAAATGAATATCATAGTAAAGAGGGCAGCCATCACTTCTGAAAGGGAAATCTTTGCCTCAAACATCATTTCCAGAAATAAAAACACCTACGAGAGAAAATATTGGAAGCCTTAATCACTAGCATTAAAATAAATAAATATTTATTTTAATATAAATAACTAAAATAGCAAACTAAAATTTATTTTAATATAAATAACTAAAATAGCAAACTAAAAAAAAATAACTAAAATAGCAAAAAAAGTATCTCTATCTGGAAAGTATTTCAGCAGGTTCTTAACTGTGACTTGAAATTAAAATGTGGACTTGAATAGAGGTGGGAAATATAGCAACATAAATTGAAACACTTCACAGCAGCATTTTCTTACATTTAATAGACTTATTTAATTCCGTTTCAGTGTCTAATTTACATGGCAATAAAACCAGGCACCCGTTTTTCTTTTGTTTTCACAACTTGGAGACTACAGAATTCTAAAGCAGAGAGTAAAGTGAATACAATATGCAGGGTGTCTCAGATCAGACCTACACACACACATGAATTAACTAATATGAGGCCAATGAAATAGCCCCAACCTCTCCCCCTTGTGCTCCTCACCCACACAAACACAAGAGCCTGAGGAAAACTCTAATGCTGTGTATTGAATGTGTCTAATTTTAAACCAAAAATATATGGGGCTAGATGACTGCTTTAAGGCAAAGAGTCTCAGTGTTTTCCATAACGTGACCCCCATTCTCCATACCATGACATTCCCTGTTTAGCTGGGATCTCATTCAGACCTCCTCTTCTTCCCTTTAGCAATATATGAAGGGCAGGATGGTCACAGTCTGGGATCACAAGTCCCAGTTAAGAGTCCATGCTTTAAAGCAATAGGTCTGTAGCAGAGTATGGGGGTTGGGGGCAGGGACTACCTTCAGGTGGCAGTGACTACTCCAGGAAGAAGTCCGGCTATTTCAGCCACTATTGCTTTTGAGACTTGGGGCCACTGTATATTGTAGCAGGAGATCAATATACAGCTTGAGATGGTCAAGGTCAGGATTCTGACACAAGGAAGAAAGGAAAGCAGCAGAATACGGACCCTGGACTTCAGAAAAGCAAACTTTGACTCCCTCAGGGAGCTGATGGGCAAGATCCCCTGGGAGAATAACATGAGGGGGAAAGGAGTCCAGGAGAGCTGGCTGTATTTTCATAGATTCATAGATAGATTCATAGATATTTAGGTCAGAAGGGACCATTATGATCATCTAGTCTGACCTCCTGCACAACGCAGGCCACAGAATTTCACCCACCACTCCCACAAAAAAAACCTCACACCTATATCTGTGCTATTGAAGTCCTCAAATTGTAGTTTAAAGACCTCAAGGAGCAGAGAATCCTCCAGCAAGTGATCCGTGCCCCATGCTACAGAGGAAGGCGAAAAACCTCCAGGGCCTTCCAATCTGCCCAGGAGGAAAATTCCTTCCCGACCCCAAATATGGCGATCAGCTAAACCCTGAGCATATGGGCAAGATTCATCAGCCAGATACTACAGAAAATTCTTTCCCGGGTAACTTGGATCTTACCCCATCTAAAACCCATCACAGGCCATTGGGCCTATTTACCATGAATATTTAATTACCAAAGCCATGTTATCCCATCATACCATCTCCTCCATAAACTTATCGAGTTTAATCTTAAAGCAAGATAGATCTTTTGCCCCCACTACTTCCCTCGGAAGGCTATTCCAAAACTTCACTCCTCTGATGGTTAGAAACCTTCGTCTAATTTCTAATCTAAATTTCCTAGTGGCCAGTTTATATCCATTTGTTCTTGTGTCCACATTGGTACTGAGTTTAAATAATTCCTCTCCCTCTCTGGTATTTATCCCTCTGATATATTTATAGAGAGCAATCATATCTCCCCTCAACCTTCTTTTAGTTAGGCTAAACAAGCCAAGCTCCCTGAGTCTCCTTTCATAAGACAAGTTTTCCATTCCTCGGATCATCCTAGTAGCCCTTCTCTGTACCTGTTCCAGTTTGAATTCATCCTTCTTAAACATGGGAGACCAGAACTGCACACAGTACTCCAGGTGAGGTCTCACCAGTGCCTTATATAACGGTACTAAGACCTCCTTATCCCTACTGGAAATACCTCTCCTGATGCATCCCAAGACGACATTAGCTTTTTTCACAGCCATATCACATTGGCAGCTCATAGTCATCCTATGATCAACCAATACTCCAAGGTCCTTTTCCTCCTCCGTTACTTCTAGTTGATGCGTCCCTAGCTTATAACTAAAATTCTTGTTATTAATCCCTAAATGCATGACCTTACACTTCTCACTATTAAATTTCATCCTATTCCTATTACTCCAGTTTACAAGGTCATCCAGATCCTCCTGTATGGTATCCCTATCCTTCTCTAAATTAGCAATACCTCCCAGCTTTGTATCATCTGCAAACTTTATTAGCACACTCCCACTTTTTGTGCCCAGGTCAGTAATAAAAAGATTAAATAAGATTGGTCCCAAAACCAAAATTTTAAAGAATCCTTATTGAGGTTACAGGGACAAACCATCCCGATGTGTAGAAAGAATAGTAAATATGGCAGGCGACCAGCTTGGCTTAACAGTGAAATCCTTGCTGATCTTAAATACAAAAAAGAAGCTTACAAGAAGTGGAAGATTGGACAAATGACCAGGGATGAGTATAAAAATATTGCTCGGGCATGCAGGAGTGAAATCAGGAAGGCCAAATCACACCTGGAGTTGCAGCTAGCAAGAGACGTTAAGAGTAACAAGAAGGGTTTCTTCAGGTATGTTAGCAACAAGAAGAAAGTCAAGGAAAGTATGGGCCCCTTACTGAATGAGGGAGGCAACCTAGTGACAGAGGATGTGGAAAAAGCTAATGTACTCAGTGCTTTTTTTGCCTCTGTCTTCACTAACAAGGTCAGCTCCCAGACTACTGCACTGGGCAGCACAGCATGGGGAGGAGGTGACCAGCCCTCTGTGGAGAAAGAAGTGGTTCGGGACTATTTAGAAAAGCTGGAAGTGCACAAGTCCATGCGGCCGGATGCTTTGTATCCGAGAGTGCTAAAGGAGTTGGCGGATGTGATTGCAGAGCCATTGGCCATTATCTTTGAAAACTCATGGCGATTGGGGGAGGTTCCGGACGACTGGAAAAAGGCTAATGTAGTGCCCATCTTTAAAAAAGGGAAGAAGGAGGATCCTGGGAACTACAGGCCAGTCAGCCTCACCTCAATCCCTGGAAAAATTATGGTGCAGGTCCTCAAGGAATCAATTCTGAAGCACTTAGAGGAGAGGAAAGTGATCAGGAACAGTCAGCATGGATTCACCAAGGGCAAGTCATGCCTGACTAATCTAATTGCCTTCTATGACGAGATAACTGGCTCTGTGGATGAAGGGAAAGCACTGGACGTGTTGTTCCTTGACTTTAGCAAAGCTTTTGACACGGTCTCCCACAGTATTCTTGTCAGCAAGTTAAGGAAGTATGGGCTGGATGAATGCACTATAAGGTGGATAGAAAGCTGGCTAGATTGTCGGGCTCAACGGGTAGTGATCAATGGCTCCATGTCTAGTTGGCAGCTGGTATCAACTGAAGTGCCCCAAGGGTCGGTCCTGGGGCCGGTTTTGTTCAATATCTTCATAAATGATCTGGAGGATGGTGTGGATTGCACCCTCAGCAAGTTTGCAGATAACACTAAACTGGGAGGAGAGGTAAATACGCTGGAGGGTAGGGATAGGATACAGAGGGACCTAGACAAATTGGAGGATTGGGCCAAAAGAAATCTGATGAAGTTCAACAAGGACAAGTGCAGAGTCCTGCACTTAGGACGGAAGAATCCAATGCACCGCTACAGACTAGGGACCGAATGGCTCGGCAGCAGTTCTGCAGAAAAGGACCTAGGGGTTACAGTGGACGAGAAGCTGGATATGAGTCAACAGTGTGCCGTTGTTGCCAAGAAGGCCAGTGGCATTTTGGGATGTATAAGTAGGGGCATTGCCAGCAGATCGAGGGACGTGATCGTTCCCCTCTATTCGACACTGGTGAGGCCTCATCTGAAGTACTGTGTCCAGTTTTGGGCCGCACACTACAAGAAGGATGTGGAAAAATTGGGAAGAGTCCAGCGGAGGGCAACAAAAATGATTAGGGGACTGGAACACATGACTTATGAGGCGAGGCTGAGGGAACTGGGATTGTTTAGTCTACGGAAGAGAAGAATGAGGGGGGATTTGATAGCTGCTTTCAACTATCTGAAAGGGGATTCCAAAGAGGATGGCTCTAGACTGTTCTCAGTAGTAGCAGATGACAGAACAAGGAGTTATGGTCTCAAGTTGCAGTGGGGGAGATATAGGTTGGATATTAGGAAAAACTTTTTCACTAGGAGGGTGGTGAAACACTGGAATGTGTTACCTAGGGAGGTGGTGGAATCTCCTTCCTTAGAAGTTTTTAAGGTCAGGCTTGACAAAGCCCTGGCTGGGATGATTTAATTGGGGATCGGTCCTGCTTTGAGCAGGGGGTTGGACTAGATGACCTCCTGAGGTCCCTTCCAACCCAGATATTCTATGATTCTATGATCTGCCTTACTTTGACAAGACCTCCCATGCAGAGGAGGGGCAAAGTGACAACGCTTTATTCATCTTGACTCTAAGAAAGTTAGTGCTAGCCTCATACAATGCCTGTGCTCCCCCAGCCAGACTATGGCTGGCCCCTGAGCTGGGATACAAGAGGAAGGGAACTCTTTAGGTGCATATCCCACCCTTGCACACAAGAACAAGCCAAAATCTGGCCCAGAGCTGCTAGCCTCTCACTAAAAGACTGATCATAAAGTAACACACACTAAAGTATTCACTTAGCACCTTATCTGATGAAGATGTAGTAATTAATTTGCAGCACAAAGTTTGCAGACGATAGTCACACAGAACCCTTAGATGATATTTGCAGTATTTCTTGCTACTTTAAATCAAAATGAAATTCAGAAAAAGAAACCAAGGTGGTTTTAATAGTCATAAAATTCTAGTTTTATTTTACACACCAAAATTCATAATGCTGAAAATAGTGATTTTTTAAAAATACTTTTAGAGGTTTCTTGGCAGCTCAACTGTAATCTCATTGGCCCATTATTAGTGCATGCCCAACTAATATGGAACCAACGCAAATACAATCACAAAAAATACACATGCTCAGAGAGCCTTAAACATGCATTTCTGAAGAGGAATGATTCACTGATGTTGCTTTTGCTAAACTTCTAAGATTTCCCATGACCACAAAATATGTAATTGTTTTCTCTTCAGTTTACTCTCCCAGTACTTTGAGTCTCTGAATTTTGAGGAAGAGGCTATTACATACCTTTTGTGGCTAGTTCCATGGGATGTGTTTTTAAGTTTCCCTACTGGGTCCCTTGAAGTCTAGTTAATTATTGGAAGCCTTCCCTCGCTTTGCAATTCCTAGAATAAGTCCTGGAGCACTTCCCACGTGTGTTGTTTACTAGCTGATCAGAAGGGAAATACGTTCGCTGCTTGTTTGAGGACTCTTGTATAAAATGTAAGGCCATCTGTTCAGGGCTGTGAATTTTAATCAATGATATTTTAAAAACAACATATCTGATTGAGATTTAAAATGTCTCACTCGGGCACTGCAAGATGCTTCCTTGGAACAAGGAGATGGTTTAAAATCTGCTTCAGACTTAGTCTATCATGGGGCCTGGGGATGTTTTGGGCGGGGGGAGGTTGTCTCTCTCCAGGTCCCTCGCCTGCGCAGTGAGAGCTGAACAGCTGTGCGCTGCGAGTGAAACAGCCCAGCTCCGGCCAGGAACCCGGAGCTCGAAACCCTCCGCCACGGTTGCTTTGAAATCTAACTCTGTTCTCCCAGGAAACTCCCACAAACTCACCTGTCCTGGAGCAAAACTGAGAAAGTCCAGCAGCCTCTCCGCGCCCTTCGGATCCTCCCGGCGCCTGGGCTGCACCCTCCCTTCAATGCAGCGTCGCAGGGACACCGCCCGCCGGGCCCCGCTGCCCGCCGGGCGCTAAGAAGGGAGCGGTGCGGCAGGAGGGTGGAAGCAGCGGGCTAGCCCGGGGGGGGGGGAGAGGGAGTGTCAGAAAGCTGGGGAGCAGTGGGAGTGAGGGGAGAGGCAGAGGATTTCATTCTGAATTACTTTCAGAGTCTTTTCTTACCTATGGCTTCCTGCCATCATTTCTTGGACCCAACTAGCCGTGAAACAACTTTCAGCCATTACCATCCTCTACTGCTCCGTTCTCCACCACCCAGGCTCTCCCAAAATCTTTCAATACATGGACCTAAAGCTCCTGCAGTTCTAAGGCCCAGGTATGTTGCTGTTACATAAAACAACTCTCCTTGACAATGATGTGTCGGAATGCAGTGGTGAAATAATCAGGTCCCCAATATAGCCACTATACTATTTTGAGGGTTTCAGAGTAGCAGCCGTGTTAGTCTGTATTCCCAAAAAGAAAAGGACTTGTGGTACCTTAGAGACTAACAAATTTATTTGAGCATAAGCTTTCCTGAGATACAGCTCACTTCATCGGATGCATTCAGTGGAAAATACAGTGGGGAGATTTATATACACAGAGAACATGAAACAATGGATGTTACCATACACACTGTAAGGCGAGTGATCACTTAAGATGAGCTAATACCAGCAGGTGGGGGTGGGGGACCTTTTGTAGTGATAATCAAGGTGGGCCATTTCCAGCAGTGGACAAGAACGTGTGAGGAACGGGGGGGGAGGGGAGGGGGAGAGACTGCAACCATGCATTTTCTGTTTTGTAGCTCTCTCATCTCTTCCCCCCAACTCTTGTTTCCTAGTAGCTCCCATTCCCCAACACGAAGAATACCAACTTCCTCTGCCTTCCTTTAAACGCTGTAGCCCTGACCCTCTTGACACACATACTTTTCTTTTCCCCAGTTTCTCTGCACTCCAACTCTGTGTGCACTCAACATCTTCTCTGTATTTTCCTTAAACCTCTACAATTCCAGCAACGGCCTTGTTAAATATTCTGTCCAGACCTTTCTCTCTCTTGCAGCTTATCTCTCCAGATTCCTGTGTGCTCCATAATTTTCTCTTCCTTCCCCCAGTTCTCTCCACCCATCTCCTTTTCCCAACTGTTTCATACTCATGGGTTTCCCAGACATTCATTAATGGGCAGTAAGAGAAGTTACATTTGCAGAAACTTAAACTTCTTTAATTAAAGCAAGGAGGCCATCATATAAATATAGAATCCATTACTGAATCCTACAAAGTTGGTTCCTTCACTAACATCCTGTGGCAGTGTGTTCCACAGGTTAATTATTCAATTTGGAATAAATATTTTAATTACTTTCAGATGTATTTCCTTTAAATTTACTTAGGTGACCTATGTATTCTCCTTATAAGAAAAAGTGCCCAGTTGCCTAGCTATATACCATTCCATGTTTTATATATCTTCATTATGAATGCTCTTAACAACTATCTAAGATAGATGGTCCTACTCTTTTTTTTTTTTTTAATTTCTGATCATGTGAAAACTTGTCTATGCCTCTAATAATTTTTACTGTCCTCCTCTAGACCTTCTGTTTTTTTTTTTTGAGATAGGATGATCTAAACTGAACACAGTAGTTGAGTTCTTTGTTGCTACAAACACTGACATTTATATTCTCAAATTGTCATTGTATCATGGTTGGAAGAAATGCTCATATTCTGTACCAGCATTACATAAAGAAACACAGGCCAGTCTTTTTATTAATCACAAATCTACTTTATTGCCTTCCACTTTATACATGATAGTAAAAATAATTAGTTCACAAGCTATTTCAGTGCATAATGTCAACATAATACTTACTGAATGTTGTTATTCCGCTGTCTTTGTCTGCACTATTAATAATAGCTGTTGACTCAAGGCTACTATTTAAACACCTTTCAGACCGGTCATTTTGTCCAATCAGTATGGACATGTATGCTACGTTGGACAAGCCTGAAATTTTGGTTCTTTCATCACAAATCTCCACACCTAATTATATCCCTGATCCTGCAAACACATACACTTAAGCTTAATTTTACTACCATGAGTTATTCCGTTGATCTCAGTGGGTCTATTCACATGAGTAAATAGGGTGACAAGGACAGGAGCAGAACCAGGGACTGGTGTGGAGGAAAGTAAGGAGAGGGCGGTTAGGGATCAGATGGATATTTTGGGTGGGTGGCGAAAGAAGGCAGGGCCTGTGGAAGATGGACTTCAAAGTTAAGTGGAGCGGACTTGCTTTGAGTTTCTGCATCAGCACAATGTATCTATGGCTATGCCCCAGTAAATTACATCCAGATCTAAGGGATTATTTCAGTTTTTGACAGGGTAATGGGAAAGCGGTGAAGTGGGTAGATCTCAATTGTGAATGTTGAACAGCACAGCATAAAAGAGGAAGATTAATTTGGCATACTGTGAAGTGTAACATAAAAAACATCTATCTTGAATCTCTCCTCACTATACAGGTGTAGACTAGGAATGACTTTATTGAAATCAATGAATTTACACTAAAGCAGAATATGCATAAAAGTATAATCAGGCCGAACATATCCATTCCTTTTATCCCCTGTATTAGATGGAACGAGAGAGTCTAGCAACCAATGGTAGAGAGGGGAAATAAGTTGATTGTGCTAATGACTCCCATCTAAGTAGTACACAACTAAGGGTTGAAAGGATGCACAACTGATACTGCTCTGTATAAATCTCAGAAAATTACCATAAATACTAGCCAGGCAGTAACTGCTTGATTACTAATATAGGTCCTGAACCTGCAAATACTTACTTATATGCTTAGCTTGTCCACAGAGAGCAGCAATGTGCACTATGGGGTGTGATTTCTAAGGCACTCTAACACGTTGTGCATTAATTGGTCCATGTAGACCCTGGTGGTGTGCATTAAGGGTTCCTAGTGTGCTTTCATGTAGTAGTGTTTGAAACAGCACTGCATTCAAGTACACTAGGGAACCATCAGGGTCTACACATACCAATTAACACAAAACATGTTAGTGTGCTTTAGAAATCACACCCACATTGCTGCTCTGTGTACACAAGCCCTGATTTAAGTCCTTTTTTAAAAACAATTGTTAAACTCCCCCTATTGTTTATGAAGGCCCAGGTTTTTAAAATGGGTATGTCTCTGATTCAAAATTTGGGACCAAAATGTACTTGAAATGTATAGGTAGAGAGATGGCAATTTAAAACTGTTTAGGTTTCATAGTTAGTCCAAAATAGTAGATCTAGATCTATTTTCTGGCCTTTCAGATGCTTGATGTCCAGTCAGTGTAGTAACATTGTTAGGAAAATGAATATTTCCATGTGAGCAAAGCTTTCTTCCAGACACCTCCTCTTGCCAATCCTGGAGATCATTACTTTTCAGCTAGGTTCTTGATTTCTTGTCTGTTTTCATCAAGAAATCTTTCAGGGCTAAACAAACCTGGGTTCTTCTATAATTTTCTAAAAATAAACATCACACTGTTAGGTGTTTGATAGTTTAATATCTCAATTCTATGAGGTGCTGAGCACCTGTAACTCTCAATGAATTCAATGCAAATCCAGGGTGATCAGCTCCTTGGAGCATCAGGCTCTAAGTAAAATTAGTTAGCATGAAAACACATCTCTGACTCATGTATGGATCTTTCTTCAGAACAGTAGAAAATACGTGCTTTTTTTCATGTACTAGAAACATGTTCAGGTGCTGAGAACCTGCCGCTCCCAATGGGCTCAGTTGTATTCCAATGAAAACCAGCAGCAAAATTCCTATTGACCTCATTGGGACCCAATTTGGGAAAGCATCTCTATCTGGAAAGTATTGCAGCAGGTTCTTAAGTTCAAGCATATACATAAGCCCCACCGAAGTTTAAAGTTAAGTGTGTGGTTAAGTGCTTTCCTGAATCATAGCCTGGAAGCCCATTGACTGTGATGGGAGTGAAGGGTGCTGAGGATCTGTCCCTAATAGTCACAGAATAACAGAATGTTAATGTTGGTAATTTTAAAAAGTAAACCTCTCAATATTTGTTTAGTCAAGTCTATTATTATTTATTTTGCAAGACTGATTTATATTAGAACAATAAAGTTCTTTAATAAACCAAAGAAGAAACATAGAAAACAACAACTGTGAAATGCATCTGATACTAAGGGCTAGTCTACACTAGAAGCGTTACAGCTCTCCCATTGGCATAATAAAACCACCTCTCTGAGAGGCGGTAGCTATCCCACCGACATAGTGGTGTCCACACCAGTGCTTAGTTTGGTGTAACTTATGTTGCTCAGGGGGGTGGCTAACTCAAATCCCTGAGTGACATAAGTTATACTGCCATAACCTGTAGTGTAGACAAGTTCTAAGAGTTGTGGGGAGAGAGGGACTTAACAAAAATTTGTATTTTTATATTATTATTCTAATATAGGTCACAATTATTTAGCTTTAAGTTAATGCAAAATGATGATCACAGAGCACATAGGTAATAATTAATGGCTTATATAAGAACATAAGAATGGCCCTACTGGCTCAGACCAAAGGTCCATCTAGCCCAGTATCCTGTCTTCCAGCAGTGGCCAGTGCCAGGTGCCCCAGAGGGAATGAACAGAACAGATAATCATCAAGTGATCCATCCCCTGTCATTCATTTCCCAGCTTCTGGCAAACAGAGGCTAGGGACACCATTCCTGCCCATCCTGGCTAACAGCCATTGATGAACCTATCCTCCATGAATTTATCTAGTTCTTTTTTGAACCCTGTTATGGTCTTGGCCTTCACAACATCCTCTGGCAAGGAGGTCCACGGGTTGACTGTGCGTTGTGTGAAGAAATACTTCCTTTTATTTGTTTTAAACCCGCTGCCTATTAATTTCATTTGGTGACCCTCTAGTTCTTGTGTTATGAGAAGTAGTAAACAACACTTCCTGATCTACTTTCTCTACACCAGGATTTTATAGACCTCAATCATATCTCCCCTTAGCCATCTCTTTTCCAAGCTGAGAAGTCCCAGTCTTATTAATCTCTCCTCATACGGAAGCTGTTCCATACCCCTAATAATTTTTGTTGCCCTTTTCCAACCTTTTTCCAATTCCAATTTATCTTTTTTGAGATGGGGTGACCACATCTGCACACAGTATTCAAGATGTGGGCGTACCAGGGATTTATATAGAGGTAACATGATATTTTCTGTCATATTATCTATCCCTTTCTTAATTATTCCCAGCATTCTGTTCGCTTTTTTGACTGCCTCTGCACATTGAGTGGATGTTTTCAGAGAACTATCCACAATGACTCCAAGATCTTTCTTTCTTATGACTGATCTTTTCTCTAGTTTTGATCTCTCAAAGAAGTCACTACATGTAAGGGATTAATCTCATAACAGATATATAGATTCATAGATTTTAAGGCCATAAGGGACCATTAAGTCATCTACTTTGACCTCCTGCATAACACAGGCTGTGTAATTTTACCAAGTTACCCCTGCATTGTGCCAAATAATGTGTGTTTAACTGAAGCAGGTCTTTATACAGATTTCATCATGGAGAGTCTGAAAATTCAGTACACATACAATCTAAGACTTGTGATAACCTTGCATACTGGGCAACAAAATACAACTTATTATAGTTGATTAGATATTGATGGATGAAAACACAGGAATCTTTGGCAATAAAATATCCGCTTAATACAATATCTTCAGCGGTACTGCAAGAAAACAAGGATACTAAAAAATCAACCATTTCATGTAGGGCTTGATCCAACTTCCATTAAAGTTAATAGGCTCCCATTGACTTTAATGGAACTTATTTGGTTCTTAGTCAGTTTTTGATTATACAAATTAATTGTGAAGAGAAAAATGTACTTCTAATAAAAGTTCTGAATGTTTTAAATTATAAATAAGCTTTACTAAAAGGAAAAAATGTCTTGTAGATCACTACATGTAGTACAAATTATTTGTAAAACACTCACAGAATGAGAACATTCTGTCATTTCTTAGCATTTTGTTCCTATCTTTCTTTTAATGAAAATGTTATTTATTTTCTTAAGCAACAAAGAAAAATACCATATAAATCATAGTTACATCCTAATATAAAAAATATGTATATTTAGGTGAATCAGATAAACCTCCTGTAAGCCAGTGAGATCTGCTGAGTGGTTAGCACACTTCAAAATCAGTCCATCTCTAGATTTAGGATCCTAACCTTAGGCTCCAGTTTTTTAAAAAAATATTGTCCTAAATAAATAAAACTTTTAATATGGTGTAATATCTTGAAAAGCTACTGTCATTGTTGTTCTGGAAAATTATCAACGTAACAGTTTTTTACAATACAGACTGAAAACTTTTTGCTAAATACTTACCAATGAGGAATCATGAAAGGCACGTAAGATGCATGTTGAACACTTCATAAATTAAAGCTTCAGTGTAGGGCACTGAAGACCTGTCTTCAAATCTGGGCAACCAGCTCTACCCAAATTTCTCATCTGCATGTGCAGAGACAAAAACAAATGTCACTGAAAGATATCACACCATACTAAGAAATAGACTTTGATGAGTGCAACACTTTACAAGATGAAAACATGGCATATTTCAAGTTTCAGAGTAACAGCCGTGTTAGTCTGCATTCGCAAAAAGAAAAGGAGTACTTGTGGCACCTTAGAGACTAACCAATTTATTTGAGCATAAGCTTTCGTTTCAAAACACTCTTAAAGAGAAATTTTCAGAGGGGCCTCAACCTGGCCTCTTGGACTGAATGGACAGAGCAACTAAGAATGAAAAAATGGAAATACATAAACCTGGCTGTAGAACTTATTAGTTGCAAAATAGTTATGCCAGTAACAGCCCTAGTGCAGATGCAGTTGTAGAAAGTGTTTTTATACCAGTATAACTTATACTGGTATAAAGCTGAAGAAGAGTGCTCTGTGGCTCAAAAGCTTGTACCTTCCACCAACAGAAGTTGGTCCAATAATACCTGTCTATCAATCATCTAGACACTTTTTAGAATCACTGAGCTTAGAGGCTGGTCTATGTGAAATGTATGTGATGGTTCCATTCAGTTCCCAGTGGACTCCACATAACAAAGGCATCACAGCTGGTATCTGTCTCACCAGAGAGGGTAAGCACTGAGGGCCTTGTTCCCTGAGTTGTGGAGTGACTCCTCTGAGCAAATGAGAGTTGAGGGCACTCTCCACCTAACAGGAGGTGCACAGCCCTGGTAATATTAATATGGGCCTCTACATCTAACTGTTACTTTCTTTTTAGACACTTGTGCAGGTCAACAGTAACCAAAAGTTTTAAATACCTCTATCAGTTAGGCTTGAGGCCATTATAAAAGTTCTGTGAAGAAGTTTCTTGTGGCTGCTGCCTGAGCTATATTTGGCCTTTCAGTTCTAGCCATGTTGACCTGGCACTTTTCAGGGTAGCTAAATTAATTCACTGAAAACCAAATGAATTAAAACATCAGATTTAAAACACAGAGCAAATTGTGACAGAAAGTATGTTTAAGAAAAAGTAGTCCCTGAGTAGTTTTTCCTCTCATTAAGTGACTGAAGTGCTGTGCTGCCTATTTCTAAGACTGCCGAGCACTACCAAATTGGGGGGAGGGTGGGTGGCTAAAATGAGCAGCTTTTAGATATTAATTTTTAACTAACTTTTCTATTGTAAGCAATTTTGAACATTGTTACTGAAAACAGGTTGTTAGAACTTTTTTAAAGTATGTGAAACTAAAATAAAACACAATCTAAAATTTTCAGAAAAATAATTGGCATTTTTTTGACCAGCTGTAGTAATAAATAGACTTGGAGCTGGCCTTCAGCATATAGGTGAATTTCATTCTGTGTGTCTATCTCTGTGGTACATGAGTACTCGGAAGCAGTGTGGTTGGATATATCTTGAGTGAGAGATTTATTCTACTCTCATTTTTCCCAGTTTTACACTGGTGAAAATCCAGTGACTTCAGTGAACTCACCCGATTTACAGTGGTGTGAGTGTATGATTTGTCATTTAGAAGTGGATAATGTTTGATTTTTAGAGGACTGCTTGCCTGAATTTTTTTTTGCTTCTATTGATTTTAGATGAAAAACAAAAACATATCCTTTGCATATTTATGGTGGCAACTCAATGGTAGTATGGTTATTAAATCTATTTTCCCATGTAATATTTAATAGGAACTGAAATGCCTCGTTTATATTTTGCAACAGTAATAGTTCTGTACATTATTAATGGCAAATACACTGAAAAATCAAGGAAAACTTTAAAACAAAGCTGCTATTGAGTGTTCTGGAATGTAATGTACTGCCAGGATGACAGAAGAGGTCTGTAGCTTCTAGCATTTAGCAGTAAAATTGTTCTGATGTTGTGTTTTCACAATTTCATATCTTACCTCTGTTATATTCTAAGTTCTCAAATTCCACTGAATAAAAATATTCTGATTCACCAAAGAAACAAAATTTAAAGACTGGCCTTCCTAGAAATATTCTGTTGCTGCGCTAAAGAAAGCGGGTGCTGATACAAAAAATAAGCACCATAGATTCTGCTTAGTTGTAATACACATTCGCTTGCACAGAGATCTTTTGTGTCTGTCCGTTAATCAACATTTGAAAGTTTATCTGAGCCAAGAAAATGAAATCAGCCTGTGTAATAATTGGTGAAAGAAAATCAAAAATATAATGTAGCAGAGAAGGGATTTCTATTTTGATTTGGTTGCATGTACCAGGCTTGTGATACTTTTGTTACTTTGTGTTCTAGACTTGACTAGTCACAGCAAACAGCTTTGAAAGGTTGGACTGAAAGTTTTGATGTTGTTTTTAAACAGGAATTTTACCTTCTGTAATAAACAGCCTTAATATATAACCCAAAAATACAGAGATGTAAATCTAAAAAGATTGAGAACAACTGGAATTAGGTCATTTGGAATGATTACAGATTACTAGAAATGAGAGGGGAAAAAATGGTCCCTGGATAGGACTGGCGTGTGGGCAGTCACCTTTGCCCCCTTCCTGGCTACTACAATGAGCAAAGCTCTGGCGGACCTGAGTACTAAGCCCACCTTTTTCACTTTTGCATTGAAATTACTTTTTTTTTTTTTTTTTAAACTGTGTGGACAGTGATCTTTGAGGCTCTGATAGGGCCATGGAGGACACCCCCTTGTGGAAAGAAAAAATATAGTTTACATTTGGCTGTTTGAGTGGTCTGACTGGGAGTACAGTATGCTGTCTCATGGCAGAGCCTGGTCTGAGAGCCACATTAGGGCTTCTACTCAGGGTAACAGAGCAGAGTCATTGTTCTTTGCTTCTGAGGAAGGCAAAAGCTATTTATCGATGATGTTTTGAGTACTGCTACATAGAGGGTAGAGCCGGGGACTGTGGGATTCAATATTGAGTAAAATGGCTGCCCAGAATGAAATTTTCCGTGAAAACCCAATGACTCAATTTGTAACTGCCAGTAATACTGATTGTCAGTTTAGGAATATGCTTGGGGTTGGGTTAGGGTCAGGGAGAGGGAGGGATAGCCCTGCTCATCTGCTGGAAAACTTGGGGTCACCCACCCACTGATGATGACCACCTCCACTAGAACGATATCAGGCAAGGCCTTTGCTTGCAAAGAGCTAAGCACCCTGTGCTCCCATGGGCCTCAAATGGAGGGTTAGGTCACTCAGCACTTTTTCAACACCAGGCCCTCAATGACCGTGTTGTTAAAAAAGAAAAAGAAGCAGAAACCTGACAGGCTTCTATATATATATTTTTTTTTCTTGTAATTCAAGCAGGTCTTGCACCATTAAAACATTGGCATCTATGCCGTTTGGATGCCATCCAAACTCATCTGCTGAAAACTAAAATATTTCCTACCAACAAGCCCTGACAGTTTTCTCAGCTTTCTATGAATTTAATGCACAGAGCCTCCCACACTTAATGTTGATTAGCACCTGTATGTAACTCATGCAACTAGGAGCTTTGCTTAAAGAAAAGAAAAGGGAGTCAGATTTCATTGGTATTTTTGTCATGTATCTTCTGTAGATTTCCATAGGTTAGCTGTCACATAGCCTATTTACTTTAAAGATGAAACACACAACAGAGCTGATGTAGTCTGCAGAACTTTTATAAAATCTCAGTTTCCAATGAGGTTTAATTCGAGCTTGAGGGGGGACAAAGGAAAAAAACCAGATGTAGAATGGAACTGGGTTAACTGTTAAATAGCTCAAATAATATTGAGGAATTCAGACACTTATTCAAACCTCTCTGAACCTTTTCTGGGCCTGAAAATCAATCAAGGAGTCTCACACGAACAGAAGGAACAGGCACAATCACACTCTCACTAATAAAGTCAATGGGAATTTTGCCATTGATGTTGATGGAATAAGGATCAGGCCATTGGAAGAGGCCCTTCAGTGCTTCTGCTTTCCATGTCAGCCTAATTGTAAATTAATGTCTCCTAGTAATACACTTAATTTTGCTTTAATAAGACAGTTATTGTCCTGTAACCTAATAAATGCCAATTGACTGTTTAAATTAATTGAGCTTTAATAAATCAATTTAATGGATTTAAAACTCCATTGTCTGGACCATCTTGAAGCTACAGAGCTCTTCCTCAGGTCTCTTACTTTTTAATCATACATTTATTGACATTCGAGATGTGTAGGGTTTGTTTGTACTGCACTGGAATTTAGAAACAAAATCTATAACTTTTAAAATAACATGCCATTCTAAACTGCAGTTGCATTGAGGTAAAAACTAGTAAAACATTTTTTTCTATATGAAGGACTCACTTGTCAAATGTATTTCAATTTTGTAAACTATTCATGCAAGAGCTCTAATTCTAGAAATATACAATACTAAAGAAAATATGATTAATCTAACAGTACCACCACTAAGAAACAAGTTATTATTAAAAAAGCAATTTAACTTTTAAAAGGTTATAAATGCAAACATACATACTGTGATACAGAATCCTATCCATCAATTTTACCCAAACTGAACACTATTAAGTGCAGTCTGTACTTTCTTTACAATGCATGCATTTCTTTAAAAAAGTTACTCCTGAAGCTATTCTGCTTCTTTTTTTGATGGTAGAATCTGTTTTGGGGAAAAAATCCTTTCAAAGATTTTGTTTATAGATCGTAGTGATGATGATGGACAGATGGGTATTTTGCTGCCAGTTCTGTGTGGAGCTCTTGCAGCAGTTTGAGGCTGAAATGAAGAACTTTCAGACACTCTTATGCTTCCAAATTTCAGGGGGAGGAGCAACAAGGATGAGTTTGATGTTAGAGAAGCAAGCACTAAATTTTAGACGATGGAGAATGTAATTCACACAGCTACATGTAAAATATCAGTGTGTTTTCTGAAAAAAGCTTCAAAGAATGTGTGAGGCTGGTGCTAAAACCTTTTCCCCTCAAAGGAACCACTCTGACTATACAGCAAATGCATTACTTCACAGGAGAGTTTGAAGTTTCAGCTTCTCTTTTTGTACTCTGCCTCCTATTCTCTCTTCTCCTTAGATTCTTATAGTGCTCTCGTCACTGTAGAATCTGAACAAATTCCCATAGTGCATAAGCAACATGACCATACACACACACCCCCGCCACCTCCTTGCTGTTCATTCTTTCACGCATCCTCTTCCCAGGGATTTAAGTGTATGCTATGTTGTGTAGAGCTTTTTTTCACCCCCTCCTTTCCTTTCTATCTCTCGCTCCCCATCAATCTGTGTTCTAAACATGTTCATGACAACTAGATGAGAACTGCAAATATCCCAGTGAATCCATCATATATGGATTTAAAAATAATATCATACCAGTGCTAAATTGTCCTTTATTGGTTAGCCATTCCCTCTCTTCTGCAAAGAGCACTAGAAAGGACAGGGAGATATGGAGAGAAGGCATGGGAACATTAACCCATACTGAATATTACAAAGCATAGCAAAGTTTTAAATAAAGAGGCTTGCTCTTTTCACTGAACCAACAAAACATTATATTATACAAGATTTGTAGTTATTCATAATTTGTTTATTGTATTATTATTTATAGTTTGTACAGCAATAACACTGTCCTAAATACTTCAGAGACGGACACTATAATCCTTCTGCCCCTTCTATGCTCTCTCTCTTTTAGGCAGGTCCGCAGGGTTATGTGAAAGTCCATATCCAGTGCAGTAACGTATTGTGTCTGCATAGCAGAATATTTGTCCTGAATTCCTCATGGTCTGCCAGGGTCACTGCACTGCCATGAAATTCTGCCCTCTGCTTTTGCGGGGTGATTTGTGGTATAAGGGTGCTATTCAATAGTGAGGTAAGGTTACTTCATCTTCTTTCACTGGAGTGAATGACCCTGGCTTTAGTGGAGCTACACTGATTCACAACAGCTGAGGATCTGGCCCTTGTCCTTCCCTTCAAATGCCATCATAACTCTTTCCCTCCGTACGTATCTGATCCAGCCTCTTCCTCCCCTAGCCTTTCTACTCCACCAGTGATGCCAGCCTCAATGTCCTGTTCATCCATTTCCACAACAAACATCTCTGTGCCTCCTACCATGAAGCCCCTTACTCCTGGAATAAACTTTTTTTTCTCTCATCTGCCAAGCTACTTCCTTCTCTTTTAAATCCTTAATGAAGAAAAAAAGACCTATTTATTTTGTACTGTCTACAATAAATGGCTTAATAATATCCACTCTTTCATATATTTATTTTATGTATAGTATGCTGACAAATTGAAGAGGGCTCAGAGAAGAGCCACAGGAATGATTAATGGATTGGAAAACATGCCTTTATAGTGACAGACTCAAAGAGCTCAATCTATTTAGTTTAACAAAGAGAAGGTTCAGGGGTGATTTGATCACAGTCCAGAAGCACTACACAGGGAACAAAATAATTAATAATGGGCTTTTCTGTCTAATAGACAAACGTATAACAAGGTCCAATGGTGGAAGTTGAAGCTAACCAATTTCAGACTGGAAACAAAGTTTAAATTTTTAACAGTGAGGGTAATTAATCACTGGAATGATTTACCAAGGGTCATAGTGGAGTCTCCATTGCTGCCAATTTTTAAATCAAGATTGGATGCTTATATAAAAGATCTGTTCTAGTTCATCAAACAGGAATTAATTCAGGGATAGCTTATGTTCTGTGTTATGCAGGAGGTCAGACTAGATGATGAGAGTGGTCCTTCTGGCCTTATCTATAAAGCTCTATCAAATAGCAACAACTAACAGAACCTCCAAGCTGCTCACATGGCTATTCTGAGTAATCACAGTGAATGGAATCTGTCTCTCCCCTTCCTGTGTTAGCAATGTTAGGACCCCCAGTATAAATGGGCCACCAGTTGCCAAGACCATTTCAGCATTGTATCATCTAACTCTGCTGGCAATAATCTATGACGAAATGCTCAAAACACCTATTCTGCCTTGATTTAGAAAGAGCCTCACTCTACTCAACTTGCCTGCAAGCAAGTGGTGAAAATGTAGGTTCACACATTTCTGTCACAACCCATGAATCTCAAATCCAGGCCCACAAGATTCATGGGAAGGGCCATGCTTCAATCATCTACCTGGCAGCCTGCTGGCAACAGCTTACCTGAGACCCATGAAGTCCAGCCCCATGTGAGGCTCCACGTCTGATGTCCAATTGACAGAGTTTCCAGAGCAGTTGATTGGTCTGACTTAAGCCAGCGGTAGGAACAGAAAGCTATCTGAACAACTGGACTCTACCCTCTTTTGGACTGTGTGCTTCCTGTAACCTGCTCCTGCTTCCCCGGCTTGCTCTCCTAGCATTCAGATCTGGCCTGACTCCTGGCGCTGGAATTGTGGTTCCTGACTTCTGAACCATCTCCTGCTTCTGACCTCCCGGTATCCCAACCCAGATGAATCTTGACTCCTCTTTCATGACTGTGTACTCTGGCTCTGATTACTAGGTCTGGCCACCCACAACCCAGCTGTGACAATTTCCTGTTTTAGTTTTATTTGTTTCCCCAATCAATAGTACATGAGTTCAAAAACTCATTAACAAAAGTGTTTTGTCTAATGCACAATGTTCTAATATACATTGTACACACAAATATATGCCCTGAGCATGGCAAGAGATCTTACGCAGACATATAGGTCCCGTATAGTATCCTACACATACATAAAACATGAGACAAATTTACTGAGCCAAGAAATACAGGAGTCAGGAGTGTGGCCTAACTTGTTGAGGCTAAATAATTGGTTAATTATTAGTAATACAAATCAGCCTGAACCAAATGGTCTAATCTGAGCAACACTGAACTTCAAAGCAGAATTCAAATTGGTAACAAACCCCAATCTGAATTTTGTGATTAGGATTTACCTCTGCAATATCTCAAATGGGCACGCAAAATCCAAACACTGCCAAACTTTGAGGTTATTCAAAATCTGTACCTGAACCTGGATAAAGTGTGGTTCTGCCTCATTTCCAAGTATTATTGTTAGGAGTTACGAGAGACAAGGTTATGCCCATATTTAGAAAGACTGTGGTGCCCTCTGATGTTTGTTTTTTGAAACTACCCAGAGAGATTTATTTAATATGTTTGCTCACTTTAGAAACTAAGCTCAGTTACCAATGTCTCTGAGCACATATATTGTTAAACACAACCCTTTTTGTTTGTTTGTTTTTGTTTTTTTTTAAAAACAAACAGTCATTCCGACACACCAGACTCTGACATTTAAATCTGGGAATTGTTTGCTGCGATTCCTAATCTGATTTCAGTTGTAGTTGCTCATGGAGAGAAAAAAGGCCTCCCAAATTCACCTCTGCCTCAGTCAAAAGTGAACCCTGACCTCAAACTACAGGAGGTGATGATCTGACCATGACATTTGCAATTTTCACCCCCTTAGTCCCCAAATCTCATCCAAAGAAACCTGCAGGGTGTGCCCATCCGAATGCATAAAACCAGAAATCATCTTTGGAATGACATGGTGGTCGCTATTGTAATCTAATCCTGATGCCATCGTCATGTTTGCAGTGTTGTTGTAGTCATGTTGGTCCCACCATATTAGGAAGACAAGGTGCATGATGTTTTATTTGACCAACTTCTGTTGGTGAAAGAGAAACGCTTTCAAACTACACAGAGCTCTTTTTCAGGTCTGGGAAAAGTATTCTCTGTCACAGCTAAATACAGTTGTTTAGCACAAGTAGTTGACACATTTTAAGGGACCATTCAAGATGAAGTGGCCTGTTAACACCCCTACAGTCATAAAACCAAAAAAAAAAAAAAAAAAAAACTTGTGAAACCTTTAACAAACAAAACCTTTAATCTCCATGCCAGAGGACAGCTATACGGTCCCTGAAATCAAACCACCAGATAGTGATCAAATCAGCAGACAAAGGGGGTGCTATGAGGCCAAGCAGCAATTCTTCAACAGCACCTACTATAAAGAAATCAAAATCCCACACTGCAATTCACCCAGCACTTTAAGGATATCATGAAATCCTTCCCCAAACATTACTCCAAGGAAAAAATCCTACAATCTCATCCTCAATCCCATCTCAGGGATCTTCTATATGCTTCCAAGGTACACAGGTAGATCCATCATATCTGACTCTTACTGAAAGAATATCAGAACTCATAGACACCATCCTCAAACTACTCACCACACAAAGGGCCAGCTTTCTCCAGGACACAATCGACTTCCTCCAGAAACTCTGCAACATTATCAACCTCCATCAGAATGCTATCCTTGCCACTAGGGATGTCACCTCCATATACGCCAACGTCCCTCACAATGGTGGCATTGATTCCTACCTCAAATATCTCAGAGACAATGGACAACACTCAGATATTCCCCCATAACACATTGTTAAACTCCTCCATTTCATCCTCACCCATAACAATTTTACATTCAACAACAAACACTTTGGCCAAACCATCGGAACAGCTATGGATATGAGGATGCTTTCCAACATGCCAACTTCATGGACAAATGCACCAGAAAACCAATGATATACCTAAGCTACCACAATGATATTTTTATCCTCTAGACAGATGACCTAAACTCCCTCATAGATTTCCACCATCATTTTAACAACCACCAGCCATTCATCAAACTCTCTCTAGAATATTCCTGTACCAAGATCAGTTTCATGGATGCTATGACCAGCTTCAGTGATGGAACCCTATATAGACAACTACATACAAGAATACCACAGATCACCACACTTACCTCCACAGATTCAATAACTACCTCAATCTCACCAAGAAATCTGTTATCTACAGCAAGGCCCTCAAATGTGACAGAATATGATACAAGGAGAAAGTCCAGGAGCACACCTTAACACACTTAAAACTGTCTTCACCAAATAAGGATGCTCCACCAGAGAAGTACATCACATCATGGAATGGGCTACCTAAATACCCAGAGAGAACCTGATTAAACACGGGGGGTGGGGGAAGGGGGGAAGCCTCTGACCACACATCCCTAGTTGTCTTCTGCCACCTCCCCTGGAACCCATACGGGGTATCCTTAAACAATTACAACTTATACTTGATGTATAGCAAGCATATATGTATATAGCACTCTGATCTCACTTCCACCAGTTTTACGTGTTGAGTTACGCTGAAGTAAATGTCGTTACACTGTAACTCAGTACTGCCAACTCCAAACATTCTAATACCATGAGCCAGGTGCAGGGGGGAATCATGAAGTGTGCTTAAAAATAAGATTTTTTAAAAAAATGTTAAATTTGGGCTTCTTTTTACTTGCCTTCTGCTCTGCAACCATGAGGGATAGAAATTCTCATTTATTATAAAATGAGAGCTGCATTCTCATGTAATAATAGCATTCCAGGAGCTGACTCGAAAGGAAAATACCAAATATCATGAGACACACAATAAAATCAAGAGAGCTGGCAACAGTGTGGGAGTGTGGCTGCAGAGACCAAAGGTGATCCCCCATCTTGGAAGGCAGGGTCTGGATTGCAAGGATAGATCAGCAAACTGCAGATGGTACCAGGCAGCAGGTGCTAGTTGCTATAATATAAAACCTTTTTGAATAAAGGAATAATTTTTAAATACAAATTCTCATTGCTTTAATGCAAATAGAATCCCTGATAACTGAGGCTGTTTGGAAGTGGCCATGAATAAGCACATCTCCCAGGTAGCCTGGCTCCATCCACTATTTTGGCTACACCAATTGCCTCAAAGACCTCAAGCAGACATTTTCAGCATGGGGGTCTTGCAGCTTGGCATCTACTATAGTGAAAATCAAGCCCTAGGCATTGCTTTTATAAGTCTGACCTGGCATTATTTTATGTATTTTTTTAATCTGTGTTATATGATGTATTTCTCTTTCCCTGAACTCATCTCCTATTGCATTAATATTTAATATTGATCTTTTTTTAATTGTCTGTGCTGTAAAAGCATGTAGTATGAAGACACTGCCTGGATAATTTTTGCTTCATAGAGCTTTTCACAAGGAAAAGAAATGAAGTTAGCCTCATCGCTTTATTGTTTTTTTGGGTCAACATCTGATGAGACTCACGTGCTAAAAGCTTTGTCCTCAAATGCCGATGTTATTGATGACCAAGATGCAAATGGGTTTGGGGTGATACCATTAACATTCATCTCCTAAAAATATGTTGTGGGGCGAATCCTTAACCCTAGGAGTTTTTACATCTACTGAAGCATTTGACTCCATAACTAATAAACCACTCACATGGATTATATTAACACGTTAGCAAACGGGTTGTTCACTGTTTATGCAGTAAATGAGCCTTAAAAATAGGGTTGTCAGTGTTCCCTGAATGGCTGCTAATTTATGTGCAGCTGTTTGATTAATCTAAAATGCACACCGTTAGAGATGACCAAACTGGTTCAGAGGAAACAAGAACCGATCCGAACATTTGAGTGTACTGCCGTGCTGCCAGCTCTGATGATTTTATCACTCTCAAGCCTCATGGCATTTGGTTTGTGTTGTTGTTTTTTTTTAAATCCCAGGTCCTTGGGCCATGGAAGTATATGAGAGTCTCTGGTTTCCTTTCAAATCAAAAGTTATGTTTCTAGCCCTCACGGGGTTGCAAAGAAGAGCCTGAAACCATGATCTGAGTGCACCCCAAGGACTCAGAAACTAGAAAGCAAATAAAAAGAACCCACAGTTTGGCTTAAAATCATGGTTTAAAAAATTAATCTCTTGATTTTTTGGGGGCGGGGGTGGGGCTGACTCATGATTTTTTGAATGCTTTGGGTTGGCAATAATGCTAATGAAACAGAATCATTTAGTACCAGGACCCAGGGAAAGAGGAAGCCGATTGGCTCCGGCAAAGCCTCCCACTTCCCACTCTATGGTTAAGTATTACCAGTCGTTCATCCTGCTGAAGGCTGCCCCACCCTGCCCTGCCTTAAAGCCAGTGTAGTTGTCAGAGCTGGGTATCCAGGCTTGCTGGAGTGTTTAACCACATTGCCTTTCTGGGTCTGAGAGTAATTTTTCTCTGTGGGCAAGATTTACAAATGTCCGGTTGTTTTTGTTTTTTGTTGTTTGCCTTCTTCACAGCAGCCCAGAGCCTGATAGTTGTGGCTAAAAAGGATTAGGAGTGTCCAAAAAAAAAAAAAAGTTCTGATCGTGGTAAAGAACATCACTCAATATTGTTGCAAAGGGCAGCCTTGTCCAGTGCAGGTCAGAGGCCTCAAGGGGCCAACTCTTAGGGTAAATCTGAGCACAGCACCCAACAAGGGCTGGTGGTCTGAACCATGAATTTGATAGTGGAAGTTTTGCTAGGAGGGCAGCAATTCCTTGATTGTATGATATGAGGCCATTTAGTCTGACACTGGACCCAATTAATACCTGATAGTTTCAGGAGGAGCACTGAGCTTCTTTCATAATACAATAATGTTGTGTCCTGGCACTGTAAATCTATTCACATACCTATTTCTTCCATGCCTTGATCAGTGTACCATGCACATGGTTTTCTGAAGTTTAAACGTTCCCCAAATTATCCAGCTGTACTGTCCATAAACAGGAAAGTGGCTGAAATAATTACCATCACTGCAAGTGTCCTTCATGATAGAGAATACTGACTTTCAGCGGCTGTTACCACATATTGAGCTATGTGAGTCTCTTCCAACTGAAAATTCCTCTCCGCAAGTGCTGTGTCCTGCATACTGATGGCAGCTCATTGAACACAGCAGGGTGTGCTCTCAGAAAAGCAGAGGGAATGTTTGTGATATATGAACAACAACCCAAAACAGCTGAGTGTCTATCACAGCTGGGTTAATTTTAAGTCTGAGGAGGATGGAATTCTTACTTGTAGCAAAATTTCTGGGCCTGAAATATATTCCTGCCACCATGACTGCTACTAACCAGAGGAATGGGCATCCATACACACTACTGAAAATGACTGCTCTAAGTTACAATCTTCCTTCTAACAGAGACAGTTGAGAATGGTCAGAGGTAAGGGGATTCTTAGAATCTAAGAGCCTGGTTCAAAGCCCACCAAAGCCAATAAGGCCATAAGGGCCGAAATCTCCTCCCATAGTAGTTCCATTCAAGTCTGTGGCATTTCAATAGCATAAAGCCAGTGTAAGTGAGAGAAGACTCAAGCCCTAATGTTGTTCACAACCTAATAACAAAAAGAGCAATAATCTGTCTCAGGCCAGTGAGTTTTTGGCTTCCTCACTCCTAGCTCAGTCAATTGACATCACTTTCATGGAACCAAAATTCTGTGAGTGCAGCAGGAAACATGAGAATTGCATTCAGTTCAGTTAGGAGTATCAATTCCCACCAACTCATATTGCTACTGGAAGGAAACCAGGCAGTCCAAAAATATACTACAAGAATTTGAATCCCTTTATGTTAACTTATGCACACCCTCCCTAATAAGAAAGAGTCCTATGAAGGTAAAGTCTGAGACCCAAAAGCAGCTGGTGCAGGATGGGGTAGAATAAGTGCCCGAGAACAGAAGTGGGAGGTTCTACTGTCATGCTCCAGCCACTTCAGCAGGACTGAGCTGCTCTTGTTTTTTTCCTCTCTTCTGAACAGTTTCTTTGCATCTTTTTTTCGCCTGGCAGCATCAAGAGATTTTGGAAGATGATCCTGCAGTGAAACCTAGGCTAGACTGGATGGAACTGTGTCTCCACTGATGAACAAGGTATTTTTGTTCATTTTGAATGCAGTTCAGATCCATGGACCTCTAAATTAAATAATACGCTACCCACATTTAAAGTGAAGCACAAAGAAGTGAGCTAAGAAGCTGATATAGGTCAGGGTCTACCCTTATGGAGGCCACCAGCGGTGGAAATTCAGTTGGAAGAGGACAGAGCACACTGTTGGCTGGAGCTGGAGCTTCAGCTGTGATCTAAAGCCACCTTTTCTGGGTGAAACCCCAACAAAGAATGTTGCCACTTCTGAGCATGGCTCAGATTAAGTCACCAGTGGAATACAGGTGCCAGGCTGGGGCCTAGATGATGTAATATATTACCTGGAATGGCAACCAAAGAAGGAACTATGGAAAAACCATCTTTATGACAAGTTATCCCCCTTGTCTAACTGAGATCAAGAAATTAAAGGAGAACTCGGAATTCAGCCTGGTCCTGCTTTATATCAAAAACCTGGTTAGCTGAAATAACTCATAGATGTGGAGGCAGGCTGAGACAGGGGTGATGTGTCAGCTGTGATGTCAGATGTGGCACACATCTCATTTGCAGTATGGAACTGGAAAAAAGGTGGTATTGGTTAATTTTTAGTTGATGAAGCTGAGACGCTGACACTAGCCACGAACCAATTTTCTCCCTCTCTCCCCATGCACTTACAGAGATATCCAAGAAATACCAGAACCCCATTTAATAGCACACCTTCTGCAATGATCTGCCTTAATTGTATGGACACAGCACATTAATTGTTTCTAAAACAGAAATGGACATTCTACCATTCAGACAATAGATTTCATTTCAATTTACAGCTAGGCCAATCTTCTAATCTTCTTGAGTAAATCACAGGGTACATATTAAAATGAATAACATTTATTATTTTGTTTGTTTTGTTTCGAAGAGGGAAAACTGTCTGTCCACATTAGAGGTTGGTAATTTTTTGTTTGCCACCAGGAGGTGCAGTTGATCTTTCCAATGAACAAGCAGCTACCCCTATGCTGTCTTTCTTGGCTTGGTACAGTTTCTTTTCAGTATCAATAATGCTTTTTACTTTGATAAATGTTTTTGTCTGTGGTACTTCTTTCATGGCATTTGATGGAGGTGGAAGATGGACAGTAAACTTTCATGTCCTTTGATGTTTGTGTTTGCTGAACTTTACTCCCTCTTTGAGGAGCTCATCTCTTTCTTCCTCATCCTCCCGCAGCTCTATCTTCAGTTTCTCAGCTTGCACTCAGACCTCAGAGCCCAGGTAGTATTCCAGATCTGGACAATCTCCTTTGCTGCTGTTGAAGCCACACTAGAGACAGACAGAAATTTCACTTGCAGTGAGGAATCTCCAGTATCACTGTCTTCCTGGCAGTGAGATTTATTAGCCTGTAAAAACTGCCTGAAGGAAAGTGTGGAAGCCCCATCATTTATGACATTTAAAACTAGTATATACAAAACCCTAGTCAATGTACAATGGGGAGCAATCCTACATTAGAAGGGAGATAGACTAGATGCCTAAATGAACTTTTCCACCTCTAGATTCTATTGAGCTAATTAGTGAAAATCTGCATTAAATATGTTGGACCTGATTCCTTCCTGCCTTGCCCTGTGTGTATTCATTAATACCTTTGCAATCCAGATATAAATCACTGTCATTCTGAATTGGTAGGGTTTAATGTCCACTTTGTGTTCACTTTCAACCGTGTAAATTACCACACAAGGTGCAAGGCAGAGGAGAACTTTGGTCTGATTTAATCAGAAGTGGTATTTACATGTTTTAAGAGCCTATGTGTGAAATCTGCCATATCTGCACTCAGTTGTACTTCCAAATTTTTTTTCTTTTTTGAGGAGCATGGCAGGTAAAGTTGCCTCCTGTACTGAGTTCCGCAGGACATTCCTGATTTTTCTGAGGCTATCCTGCAATTACAAAGCTGCCAAGATATTGAAAACATCCCCAAATATCTTTGCAGCTAAAACATTATGATCTGACACATGGAAGGCAATATTTAAAAGATGGCAGCCTGTCTAGAGTTCTTTCCATTCTCTTTTCTCTGGGCCTCGGGTAAGTGCATTGTCACTAATAATGCATTCTTTTTCTATATTTTCCATTTTTGTTGCACTTTTGATATTTCTTCTTCAGGTTCCCCCATATTGATTTTCAAGGGCACTTGTACAGTTACAGTTCCCTTCCATTCCTCCTACAGTTGATCAGCTATTGAGATTTTCCCTCAATTATTTCCTCTTTACTTTTTTGATCTATGGTAATTTGGGGGGGAAACGCTTTTTTTGTTTTTCTTTTTAAATCGAGACTATTGACTAGCCCACATATACTTCACAGGACTATGTTTACAGTTTCTGTTTTAATATATACTGTCAGATACGGAAAAGAACTTCAGTAACAAACAAACAAAAAACATACTTTGTTTTTATTTTTTCTCTGTCCACAAAACCTTTTCTTCTTTCCTTCAGCAGCCCAAGATAAAATCCTCCAATATGTGTATTCTCCAAAAAATGGCTCAGTCCATTCTTCTTTTTCTCATGTTCTTATGCTTAAAGTGAGAAAATGATTTTTTTTTTTTAAGAATCTAGATTTTTAAAGACAATTTAGTTTTCCTGAAAAATGTCACCTGTGTGATGGATCAGTTGAGATTTGAACTAGTAACTGCTTGTAGACATAGCATGACCCTTTCTGCTAGAAGTCTGAACTTCAGTGAGAAGGAACAGTGCACATTTCGTTCTCAATTATCAGTGATCCAGAAGCAATCCCTTTTTTTGCTGAGAGAGTATTTTTAGACAGTTTCATTCAGAAACATTTTGTGAATTACTGCCTTCTCTGGTATATATGATTAGAATGTTTTTAAGCCTCAATCAGGAGCACTACGTTGTGGGAAAAGTTGAGGAAGGAGCTTGAGTTGCCCATTCCTTTAATTTTGTGTACGGTAGTTTAAAGGAATACAGAGTGTCACTTTGAACAAAGGAGGTATGTGATTCATATGCAAGAATGTGTGAAAAGTGAAGACAATTGTGTTTTCAGATTGCATGAGTTGGGCACATTTAGATGTCTGCTGCATGTGCAGTCACCTGGTTTGCAAGCACAGCTGAAGTAACTGTGCATGTAACTGAGCGTACCTGTTGGTGCACAGACCTCAGGCCTCTTTTCTCAAAAGTGGGCCCTTACTACTTTTGCCAAATATCTCTATAAAAAAACAGTTAAAATGGGAACATAAATGCCACTGATCACTAGATGTTTTCTTCAACAAACCCCTTTATTTTTCCTAATTTAATGGTAAAGGGGGAGTAGATGCTGCTTTTCATTGTTATAACTGACTTTTATGGCACCTATTTTCCAAAGATATCAGCAAATTGATCTCAAAGGCTCCAAACCTGCAACCTGATCCACTAGCATGGAACCCTGGGCCGATGCAGAGCCAGGCTCGGGTCTGTGCTAGCAGATCTGATTGCAGGATCTGGAACTCAGTATATACAGGGGTCATTTCACCTATCCCTGAATGGCTACCTGTTAACAGCACATCATAGCTCTGCGCAACACTATATGACAGGAAACAAAGAACACTTTCTCCAGTTAAGACTAACAAGGAAATTTTAAGTAGCGAAAATGAAATCCCCAACTAATTTAGCCAGGTACCACCTCTAAAACCCCTACTCTTAAGAAAAAGTGCTATGGTACTGTGGATCTCAGTTTTGCATCTCATCTGAAAGGTGGCTCTTTCATCAGCTCAGTTCTCCCTAACAATGTATTGAGGCATGCCTTATAAACACTGGTCTGTGTTGGGACAGTGCTGCACTATTCTGTCTAGAGGGCTCCCCAAGAGGAATTCTGCTTCAGTGAGACAGCATTGTCCTCCGAGCTCGCTACATACACTAGAGATGCACCCACTGCTTCAGAGGGTGCAGCATATTTCTTCCTGTATACACAACAAGCCCCATGTCTTCTATACTTGCCCTCCCCCGGTTCACCTTTGTTGAGAGGGTGTTAAAAAGAAGCAGCGTCTCCACTTTCACAAACGTGAACTTCGCTTTTTACCTGGCCACTGCTCAAGAGTACAAGGGAAGGAAGGTTTTTTTGTTCCCTCCCGTCAAACACCTCAGGAGCAGCCAGGCACAATCAACCCCGGAGTTCTGACTAAGAGGGGATAGAATTGCAGCTGCCTAGGGTTTTGCTTTGAAATCTGCCATCCAAGGACTTATTATCCATGACCTTGCTAAGCTTGTGTTTTGATCTTACAAGACCACAGCCCAAGGTTGCATGACTGCCAGTTAAGCAGATAGTGGAAATTTAACATTATCATTTAAAGTCAGATTACTTTACAATCTAAGCCATTCTCTTCAAAAGCCTCTGTTTCAGGAGCCCTAGTTTCTACTGACTTCTTGGTATGTTGCTATCTTTGTTTCTTATTTACCTTGTCCTTCCACAGCTGTCCATTAAGGGCTTGAGTCAACTATGTTACTTCAGTTTTATGCTGGTGTAATTCCATGGCTACACTGGCAAAAAAACTGGAGTAACACAGGGGTGAATCAGGGCCTAAAAAGCTTTTTTAATTTATTTTATTTTTATACCATTTTAAATCCAAAAGTTTGAATAATATCACACAAAGAATGCCATATAACAAACATAATAAAAATACATAGACATGACTTACGCGTCCAGCTCTGTAATCATTATATCACAATGAGCCATGCTGTGAGTAGAAATCAGTGCAATAACTTTGTAATGCTTAATGGTATAATAAAAAGCAGATGCAGAAGAAATTTTAGCAAGCCTAGCAAGAGAAAGCAAATTATTAACAGTTCATGAACTTGAAACTACTTTATAAGCTTGAGGAACTCCCAGACAGCAACAGACAGATGAAAAACTGATACCATTTTATTCTTGCCAGATAAATAACGAAGTTCATTTCTGTGTATATTATGATCCACTTAAATTGCCGTTTAAATCACTGAAATATCACTTCATTTGCATAACCACACTGATCTGTTATTTATGAGCAGATGTGGCTGAGAGCAGGGTTTCCAGATACTTATTTCTGCTAAATATAGTCCGTGTTCAACCTACACATCAACACATGTAGGTGGCTTTACTAAGTAATTTCTCAACCAGACATGACATAAAGACCAGCATAGTAAGTAACTATGAACATGTGAAAAACAATCTTCAGGTGAAATTTCAACATACAAATAGGAATAAAATATTGGTGATAGTTTGTCACATTTTACATCTTCTATTTCTGGAAGCAAAAATTAAATATAGCCCAGTGATTCAATAACATACTTAACAGGGCTTGTCAAATTTGTTTTTAATTTTGATGAAAACCCATCAGCTGGCCTTGTTGCTCTATAAGGGGCTGAGCACAAACATCTAGTTCTAAGGTGAAGAGATGGGGATTTGGACTGGGCCACTCCCTGGAAATGGCATTCAGCCTGTGGCTCTTCATCACCATCCTATTGTTATCTTCTCTACATGGAATAAGATGTTTTATAATGTCCTAAATGATGATTTGGCAGTTGGCCCACTGAAAAAATGGTAATTTTATACAAAAATATAGACACAAAATGGACACCCTCTCACAGAGCCACTGCACAATGGGCACGCCAATCCCACTGCTGGAGAGGCCTGCACAGGGCTTTGTGTAGGTCTTTTATAGGGTAGAATATAGCAGGGTCTATGCAGCAGCAACAGATCATCTGTTCCCACCCTGGAACCTTCTCCATTCCCGACTCACTCCTTTTTCCAGTATTTGGACTGCAGGCGACTGACATGGAGTAAAGATCCACTCCACAGACCGGATGTTCGTGTACATGAACGCACCCCTCCAAACACCTCTTTCTCCCACCTTACCCCATAACCTCCCTGCCCCATTCTGCTAGAAAGGCTGTCAGTGTGGTCTGAAATATCCCACCCTGATAGCAGGTGTTGATCCTGCTGGGGAATAAGTGACTTCTGTTCAATCACTGAAGCAGGTAGCCTGTTCTAGCCTATCCAAATATAAGGGAACTGGAAGTGGCTTTTTAGAAAGAGAAGACTTACGGTATGAGCTGCGTAAAGCTGGTGTGGAATTCTCTGATGGAACATATTTCCATTTGGAAAATCATTAATAGTGAGAGAGATTGAAACGATTGGGAATGCTTACTTCAGAAAGGAGATGAAGAAAAGGTGTGTGATAAAAGCATATAAAATAATGAATGGTTTAGAGGAAGAACATCAGGAACTTTCTTCCTGTCTCATAACACATGGGGATATTCAATGAAACTGAAAGTTGACAAATTCAAAACTGACAAGAAAATACCTTTTCACATAACACATAATTAAAATCAATGTCACATGATGTCACTGAGGCCAAAAACTTAACAAGATACAAAGGGGACCGGATATTGATATGGATAAGAATATGTAGACTAGCATTAACTATTGTGACCAAAAAAAAAAGTTTTGGAAGGAATATGAAACCTCTCATGTTGAGGTTTAACACAAGCTAACTATTTATGATGAGATGTGCATAGGGAGCAGATTATCTCATAACTGAATCATTGGGTGCTACTGATTGTCAAAGACAGGATACTGAATAGGTTGACCACAGGTCTGATTCCGTATGGCAACTCCTGTTTTCTACATAGAGTCAAGCACTAATAGCCTTGTCCTGAGCTCAGAGCTATAAGTCATATGAACCAAAGCAGAATAATCAGGGTATAAGGGCTGTACAGCTATACATGAAATCTCAAATGTAGTTCCACTGGATCCTGCCATCCTTTGAAATACCCAGACCTGAAGAAGAGCTCTGTGCAGCTTGAAAGCTTGTCTCTTTCACAAACAGAAGTTGTCCCAATGAAAGATATTACATCACCCACTTTGTCCCTCTAATATCCCCTGAAATATGCATTTAGGACAGCTACATCTTTTATAGCTGGGCTAAAACAGACCCTCGCTGGGGATGTGGTTTGAACCACAGCTGAGAGTCTCTGACTTCCATCTATTCATATGCCACCCTCTAAAATTGTCATATAAACAGTAAATTTATTGAATGCAAGTTCGTTTACCGCACAGTAGAAATAAACAACTCCCATGAGACCAGATCCAATGCCTTGGGAAGCCATTAGCTGGTGATGCCTCTCCAAATCTTTCCTTCAGCCTCCTCAGGCTCTTCTCGCTCCAATGAATAATCCTGCATCTTCCAGTCCCTGCCAGCAGGTGGAGCTGTTTGCTGCCATCCTCAGTCTCCATCAGTCTCTGTCACAGCTGGCTGCCTACTCCTCCTCCACTGCAGATTGAAAGGAGAGGTCCTCCCAGGTACCAGAGGCTGGAGGAGGGATATATACATATGTGGTGTGGACGTTGTTCCCTTGTGGTCCTTACCAGCTGCTGTCCCTTGGTAGCGCAGGGCAAATGGATCCCTCGGCCAGGAAGCGGCCATTCAGTAGTGACTGCCAGGCCCCATGTGTCTGCAGCAACCCGAGGTCAGGGCCACACTGCAGGAGACAGAGTCTGAGAGTGGAGCAGGCAGAGCTGGGCTGGGGGATGCTGTGGGCTGGCCTGGTCATGTGCACTGCACCTTCTGCTAGAAGTAGGCCTCGAAGTGGCACTGCACACAGTCCGGATACCCGACCTCGGTAGTGGAGATCTTTGCTTGCAGAATGGGACTAGAGGCCCCAAAAGAAGTGAGAGGCCAGAGCAGTGAGTATCTCCTCCTCAATGCAGGCCTGCTCCTTGTGCATAATGTCCCTGGGCCTCCCCCAGTCCTCTCAGAGGTAGTGCTGAATGAAGTGCAGCTGCTGCTGGCAAGGAGGATAAGGTCTCCATGGAGGCCTTGTACAAGGGCCACGTGTCATGGGTGTAGTCATAAACCCACTCACAGAAGTGATTACCAATGTCGAAGCCTCTGCAGTTGTAGCTGCTGTACTTAAAGTCAGTCAGCATCAGCTTGTCAAGGGTGAGAGCGACTGGCAGCCCACCAGCAGCAGGATGTTCCCTTCCTGGATGTCATCATGGCAGAAGACCACAGGGGGAGGGCGTGGACTCCAGCAGCTCCCTGAGGCTCCTCATTTCCTTCTGCAGATTATAGGCTTTGAGATGGTTGAACTTCTTCAGCTGGGCTTGCTGGGTGAAGGTGAGCTCGGTGTTAGGTACCGTTCCGTGGTCCCAAACAGCTCAATGGCTGTGAGGTTGCTGGGGTGGTCTGAAGGGCTCTGAGGATGCAGGAGTGCTGGCGTTCTATGAGTGCAGAAGGGCTGCGGGAGAGCAGAGGTGATGGTGAGCGGTGGGAGGCAGTTCGAGGTGGCAGAAGGGCTGCGGGAGAGCAGAGGTGGTGATGAGCGGTGGGAGGCAGTTCGAGGTGGCAGAACAGCTCGGGGAGAAGTAGGAAGAGACACACCACACAGTGTGGGAATGGAGATTCCCATAGGAAGAAATGAGAGAAACCCAACGTCGGGGGGGAAATGGGAAAAAACAAATGGCTTTCCAGGAGTGAGGGAGAGAAAGACAAGCTGACCTATTAAGGGTAAGAAAAAACAGATGTGGAAACCAGGTGAAGGTACCAACAAAAACCTGAAAATTGTGCTCTTTTAATCTTTGCCTCAAACGAAGTTTCCAAAGGGGATTGAGGACAAGTTTTCACTTCTGCTTTATTTAGATGTTACTTGATGTGCAAATGGACATCTAGGTATACTCCACAGTTGATGGTTGGGTTATGTACAGTAGCACAGAGCATAGAAGGAATATTTTAGAATATAAGCAGGATGTATGGTATTATACCAGTAGATACACCCAATCATCTCAAATTTACCTTTCAGTGCTAAATGTCTGTTTTATGATTGATTTGGTGACATTATTTTACTTGATCCTTGAACAGGCCCTGAGGATGAAGAATGAATATTAGCGAGGTCAAAGGATGACATGAATGGAATTGAAACGGAGGTTACTATTGCCACTGGTTGAAATTTTCTATGCAACCCTTTTTTTGATGAAAAATTACCTCTTTTCTAAAATGAACATTTTCCCAGAAGGTTTTTTTTCTTTTGAAATGTTCTGAGGGAGGGGTCAAAAAAGGAAAAAGGAGAGAGAATGGGGAGAGAGCAAAAATCCAAACACAAATATGTTTTGGAAAAGTTGTGGTTTTTTTCATTGAAAAATTTGATATTTCTTGAAGAAAATATTGAAATTTGTGTGGATTTTTGTTTGTGAAACATATCTACTATGGGTATGTCTACACTGCATTGTAATTGCAGGGTGAAGGGGGAGGGCCGCAGAGCCCGGGTTCCAGCCCGAGCCCAAATGTCTACATTGCAATTTTACAGCCCCACAGTGCGAGCCTGACTCGGCTGACTTGGGCCAACCACAGCTGTATCACAGGTCTTTTATTTTCCCTTGTGCGTTTTGAGATCTTCTGTTCAAGTGTAAAAAATCACATATTACCTATTCTTATTTAAATATTTTGATGCTTTGTATTTACCCATTATGCCCTTTTGTGTAGGTGCTTGAAATCATATGCAAAAGTCCAATTTTATTAGCCCAATTTTTTAACTAAGATTGTTCAGCTCCTGGCTTCATGTTATAATCTTTTGTAAAGTACTATCAAACTCTATGAGTTAGCAACACACACTACTGTGTTCATTAGCTCTGGTGTGACTGAAGAAAAATCATTAAAAATAACAAACCCACATCCAAAATCAATTTAATATTATATCCATTTAATAATTTCATTTTCATTAATGAATATTAACAAAGTCTATGAAATGAAAGATATTTTAAATACTTCAGTAAACAGGAATGTATAGAGTAAAACACTCAAAAGGCACAAATTATTGTGGTAACACTGTGAACTCTCACATAAACAACAAAACATCTCTAAACAATCAGTTTTCAGAGTAGCAGCCGTGTTAGTCTGTATCCGCAAAAAGAAAAGGAGGACTCGAGGGTGCCACAAGTCCTCCTTTTCTTTAAACAATCCATGGCTTTTTTTCTTTGGTCTTTGGGACAATGAACCCAGATAGATTTATCGATAGGATGCATTACATCATTTAATAAGCCAAATTCTACTCTCCGTCACACCAGGGTTAATCAGCAGTAACATCATTGAGTTAAGTGATTGTACCTTAGTATAAATAAGAGCAGGAATTGATCCATTCATTCTTTTTTTTAAAAAAAAAAAAGGTGCAAAAAGTATCCAAAAAGTAGATAATTCAAAAGTGGGAGGAGGAAGGTATGAATGTTTTGGCTCAAAGCCTCTTTCAGCAACTTACAATTCAGTAAAAGATATTTTTATTTCAAGTGTCCAGTCTATCAAGGCTTCAGTTGTACTGAAGAAACTAATGTTCAGCATGTGTGGAAAGAGGGAGGAGATATTTAAATATGAGTTTTGGTATTAACATTAAAGTTCTTTAGAAAACACATAATAATTCTGAAGAGAAAAACAGGAGGAAGATACATTGATCTCATTAATTTCTATCTCCACAATGAAATAGAAACCTGTATTTAAGAGTGGGTTGTGTGTATGCATGATCAAACCTGTACATTCAGCTTCGACAAATGGGAACAGAATGGTCATTCATAGAGAAGTTTTTTTGATAAAAACAATCGAAGTGACTAGAAGGAAATTATTATTAAACTGGAAATGAGTACATTTCAAAATTAGTGTGCTGGGAATAAATATTTCCTGCTGAAACAATTAAATCTGAAAAATGCATAGTTATATGTGTGTGCTATTAATGGGAAGGGGAAAAAAAGGAATAAAATCCCAGCAGTGCAATATAAATCCCAAACCGGCAATTCATTAACTTAATAACAATTATGGTATTTATTAAATTTCCAAAGAAATAGTATTTCCCGGAACTGATTCCAGACACATTAGCAGGGAGTGAGCAAGAAGAAAACCACACAGAAAAAGAAGTTGCGGTATATTTTTCTTAAAAATATTACCACCTTTTATTAATCACAAATTAATTCTGAAATATTTTTAAAAGATTGCTCCCATCTCCTAACAATAAAAGGAGGAACATGAACCTTGCTTAAAAAATGTTTACTGTGCATATATATAAATGTATACTGTGTGTATAATTTCCATTCTTATGCTGAAGATTAGTCCCATAATAATTTCATAATAAATTATTGAAACATATATTAAGTAATCTATTCAGTGATTTTCCCAATTTTTTTGGAATAAATTATTAATATAAAATGTACACAATAAAATTTTAAACTGACTTATCAGTTTGGTTAATGTTTATAAAAGGGAAGGAGGGAGTCTGTAATTATGGGATATAAACATGGACTGCCCCGCATAAATATTTTTTCTTGTGTGTTTTATATCCAATTTATGTTAGTCTTTCTAAACATGACTGCTTGAATAGCTGCTTTAGTAACACTTGTAAAATCATCAGCTCATTTAAAAAACATTTCCATTAGAAAGGAATAAATGCAAGTAATGGCAAACATCCTAATCAAACACTTTATAGTTTACAAAATCTAGGTAGAAGTCTAACAGAGGCACAGACAACACAGGCTGAGAGGATTTCTCATGATCAATAATAACGTTCATCACACATCCAGAATTGTAATCTGGCTTTTTCATCATTAGGTGTATCTCAGCTCAGATCCCAGTGCAGATCAGGACCACACAGTCAAAGACCATCATTCAGATAGTGATTCTCTTCTCATTTACACCAATTTTACACCCATGTAGTTATGCCTGATTTCGTCCTGAGAGGGGAATCAGCTCCATCATTAACCTCCTGCCCCCTGCCCTCCACTACTTCCATCATATCTTCTTCTGTTAGATACATCAGCAGATAACTAGAGGAATACTTTTTTTTTTTTTTTTTGGGGGGCGGGGGGGAAGGGGGCATTTAAAATTAAGCAAAGCTTGAGATTCTGCTGGTATATCAGGAATTTTAATAAAAGGATCATATTTGCTTTTTGGCTTTCTTCTTAATAGGAAAATAATTCAAACTTTCAGAAGAAATAAAAGCAGCCCTTTAAAAATAAAAAAAAAATAAAATAAAAAAAAAGAGCTGCAATTACTAATCATAGTTCTTTGTAAAATATATAGTGATTTATACCTGGGAGGGATTAGGCCTTTGCTCCAAATCCCCTCTTAACAGTGGATGCCCATAAGTATTATTTGAAAACAAAACTGGAATATAATATGTTTCCCAAGTCATGGCCAGAATCTAGAGAAACTTTTAGATTTGAAAATCTTACCCCAATCTTTACATGCATGCATTTTAATAATATAGTATAAACTCTCAGCAATATCTGCTTCCACTACCTAACAGCCTAAGTTCTTGATTCTGATCTTATTTACATCAGCTCTAAAGTGGTACAATTCCAATGACGTTAGTGGGGCTACTAGTGATTTGCTAAGTACTGGTGTAAATGAGATCAAAATTACAACTGGGCAAAATATTTTGGAAAAAAATTTTTTTTCTGAAAAAATCAGATTTGGGTCAACCGAAACATTTCCAAGTTCATGTAAAATTCACCAAATTGTTTCAGTTGAAAACAAACACAAAAAATTCTGGAAAAAAAATTCATTTTGACAGTTTTGAAATAAAACATTTTGATGCAAAATGTTTCATTTCAAAGTTTTCTTCAATTTCATTAAAAAAATTTAGAGATGTAAAAAAGTCAAACACGAAATGAAACTTTTTTAGGTTAAACAAAATATATCAGTTGACACAAAACAATTTTTTAAAAATGTTTTCTGTTTGCAAAAATATTTGAAAAATGTTCATTTCAGGTTGACCTGAAACTATTTTTTATTTTATTTTGGCAAACAAACCTAAAGTTCAGTTATTCACACAACTCGAATCAGAATCGGACCCTAAAGCAGTGTGGTGTCCTTACTTCAGATGGAGGAGTTACACATACAGTACTATCATGACTAATAATGAACATTTCACACGATCAGTGTACTACTGTACAAAGAATAATTAGCCGTATAACATTTATCACAAACCCACTCCTCTGCATACACTGAGTAGATTTAATGGAACGAAACTGCGCAAGTTAAGTGTCAACTCCAGCAGTTTTTAGTCAATGGAAGCTTATCATCAATAAGTGCAAGACTGGCTTCTACAATATTAATGATATAACATGTTTTCAGGAATAAACTGCAATTTTGCAAACTGCAAACTGAGATTCTAAGATTAAAACAAGGACTGTAACATAACCTTTTTTAACAATTCAATAACTAGCTGTTAATGTATTTGTTTCATATCACTTAAAAGAAAACCTAGTTTCAGTACAAAGATCAGTTGAGTAGTCATTTATAAGTGTCATAATGACATACCAAATATCCCACAACATCATTACATTTTCATCTGTTGATGTACAAATTATCAATGAAACAACACATTTCAATCATTTTAAAAGTCTTATTATTTACAATGACAGTTAAGTACAGAAAGCAACCTATTTAAGTATAAGTCAACAAGCATTACCGAGTAGATATGCCTAATAAATCCTTTGGACTAGTTCAGTATTCGTAGAAATTAATTCAATTAATTTGCCTACCTGGCAGCAGTAAAATAGCTTTTAGTGCAGGGGTTCCTTCATCAGGCAAAGTAGCTGATTTGAGCAGTCCAACTCCAGCAAAGCTTTTTTAATAAACCATTTATCCCAAGAACAGTCCCAGTTCCACTGCAACAAAAGGGCAGGGTCACACATGCAACAGAAAAAATAAACAAACAGCAAATTCATTGACATGGGATTGCTCCACAAAAGCTAAACTCCAGCTCAATTCCATCCAATCTTCTGTGATTAACAGGAGAAAAATCAGGCCCTTCTCATAGCCAGTTTTTTTCTACTGAGCGACCCTGTTAACTTCAAATAAATCCATTATGAAAAAGGCAGTCCTTTACAGAAACAAGCTTCATATATGGAAAAGCAGAGAACAGGCCTTCATGTGACAGGTCTCTTTCACAGCCAGCTAAGCCCACCTTCACTTCAGCCAAGTTCATCATGAAAAGTCACAACAGAGCCTCTTGCAGCCAACTCCTATTCTGAATTTAAAAAAACCAAGATGCTAGAACCAAAGATGTGGGGAAACCTAAATCATGTCATCAAATAGAACACCTCCAGGTGCAAGCACACGTGCACACTTGGCCTTGGTCATCTTGATCATCCAGTTCTGGGTCCCCTGGTGGGTAATCCACCTGAGAGCTGGTCAGTTCACTCCACAGCTCTCTGTGATCTGAATAACTGTACATTCCAACACTTCCATCTTGAATTTCTTCTATACCTGGGATTTCATAAACTACACATCCTTTTGTGACTCTAATTTCTGGAGCTGTCTTTTTAATTGCGAGGGCATGCATGGTAGGAAGCAATTCAGTGACTGAGAATAACTCACTTTCTGCTAGATTGTCTCTTGTGTTATTTGCCAGCAGCTGACCGTGACTCATCAGTTCCTTTTTGTTTAGGGGGACAGTTTTCAAGCAGCATTTTTTTACAGTACTATGTGATTATAAACTAGAGTTAGAGATTTGTTGCTTGGCAACAAGTTTAGCAGTATGCTAACTAGAATCATCCTGGAAAGCCTCAACTTAATTTATTCCTTGAATTCAGATACATGAGGGATTCACAGAAAATTCTAATTTTTGTGTATATTCTCTGGTTTAATGAAATCTTGCCTTGAAAATTAACCTGACAAAATGTGTTGTTCTGGTTATTCACATTATCTGGTTCCCCTTTAAGAGTAGCAGAAGCAATTCATTGTTTTTCAGCTTGTTTAAGTTTTTGTTCCAAGTAATAAGATAACCAACAAGATTTCCAACATGTACCAGGTTGTCATAAAATGAGTATTTAATACCAACAGTACAGAAACAACTGTATATTTTTAATATCATCTAGTTACATAGCAAATGGACCTTAATTTCCAATTGTTTTGCTTAGACTCAGATAAACTACTTATCCTCTGAAAGACAGGATGTGATTCATCTTGTAAGCTTATTTTCTCCTATAACCATTTTAATACTAGATACAATTTTAGCAGCTCATCTGAAAGTTGGAGACATTTGCTTCATTGTCACGGCCATAGATGTGACCAAAACAAAAAACCTTCATAAATTATAGGCTCAGTCATGCTAGACACATGGTTCAGAGGATGGTCTTGCTAGTGAGAGCATAGACCTGATTTGGCTACTTCTAGTCAGCTTTTGGCTCCAAGGCCTTCAGAAGAACAAGGATGGAAATTGGCGGACAAGTGCTAAATAGTCCTTCATCCCGCACTGGTCTGAAAATGACTGAGTGAAAGGGTGATATGTAATGTAACTATTTCACCATATGTCAGCAAACCTAATTAAATCAAAATAATTTCCCCACTGCATACTGTATTACCATCCACAGGGAAATCTTCTTTAGTAAATATAAGCTTAGATCATGTTTATTTTTCTCACGTTCCAACTGGGGAACCTGAAAAATACCAGGAATATAAAAGGTATTAAAATATGTGCAAAATACTAAAATGAGTGCAATCCAAACACCAAAAAATGATATAAAATTTCACTATTTTTGACTCTTCAGGCCTGATTTTGATCTAACGCTGGCCTAAATCTGGATTTGAAGTCAGTGCAGTTACACTGATGCAAAACTGGTCTGAGATAAGCAACAGACCTGTGTTTAACTGCTTAGAACTTTTTCACAGCCCTCTGTGACCCAAAGTTTAAAGAAGAAAGGTATAGACAGGGCCCTTGTACTCTATGGCACAACCTTTACATTTTGTGGCAGCATTCGGTGAGGATGTTACCAGGAAATGCCCTTATCTCCCTCCCACAAACCACACACGATTGTGGCTCATGGCTGGAAATCCTCATTGACATAAAATTCATCAATAATTCTTTTCAACAGTAATTTAGGAGGATTTTTTTTCTATAATTACCAGGGGGCCCAGCGCCAGTCCCTTGCTGTTGGCTCCCCCAGTGTTGTTCAGGCATCTGCCCAAAAAAACTCCTTTTGCATGTGTGCCAATTAATTCCCTCTTATGAGGAAAGCTGGAGAGCAAGATGCAGCCTCAGGCAGGTTCTGCCAGGTCAGGGAGCCAAAAAACAAAATGTCAGTCGCCTAACTGCAGCAAAATAGAAAATTCCATGGTAAAAATATTGTATTCTGTGGCATCTTGGAAAAATACCAAATTCTACAGCTACTGAATCATGGGGCCCTAAATGATGGGGCAATTCACCTATCTCACTGTGATTGTTTTAGCTCTTTGCAGGCTCAGACCATGTCTGCCCTAGAGACCTTACAGCAACACAGCTGTACAGAAGCAGCTACGCTGCTGTAAGATTTCCCAAGTATCCACTCTATGCCAACAGGAGAGAGGTCTCCCTTTGACATAATTAAACCACCCCCGACAAGCAGCAGTAGCTATATCGGCAGGAGAGCATCTCCTGCCGACATAGTGCTGTCCACACCAGCGCTTCTGTCGGTGTAAATTATGTTGCTCAGAAGGGTGCGACATAAATTATAATGACACTCCTGAGCGACAGAAATTATAATGACAAAAGTGCTAGTGTAGACATAGCCTCAGGCAGTCATCACTGCATCCTGTACTCTTGGTTCACAGTTTTAAGGATGTTGCGCAATCAAAAGGGATAATAACATGTTATTTAAATGAAAGCTGAGTTTCTCAAGCATAATTCTGCAGCATGGGGTGAAATAGAGTATAAAGTTCGTGGCTGACTGGTCACTAGATTCATGGGCCTTCAGGTATAGAGTAGTGGCTTGCAAGATGGAAATGTTTTTTTAGTTATGGTTTGTCTTTTAGATAATAGCTTCTTAAGAGGCTTAATGTTAAAGACTGTCATTTGAAAGCAAAACTTTCATTTTAAATTATGATCTGTCTGATAAGTATATGACTAATTTATACATTGGAAAGATTATTAATGGCTTGACATTGTCACCTAACTTCTTTTCAAGAAGCAGGCTTCTTGCTTGAACAGTGATAATTACAGTCTGAGAGCCTATAAACTCCACCTGTTCTGCAGGAGAAAGGTGAATGCCAGGAGTGTGCATGGGAACTTGCTGTAGCATAACAAACTGTTCTCTACTTATTTGTTTGTTATAGGAGGCTAACAGAAATGGAGAAAGTGACAGCAAAGCAAATTGTATTTAACTTTTAAACAAAATTTGTTTGTGCTAAGCGGCTAGCGTCAGATTCTGTTCTCATGCTGGTATAATTCCATATAATGTGAATGCAGTTGCTCCTTATTTTGATTTAAGAGACTCAGGCCCTTCATTTTGTCGACCAGATCGTGACTAAAGGCACAGCCCTGAGCATTGGATTTTACATAAATTGCACCATGCAGGAGTAACCCAGGAGGCATTTTACGGAGGTGGTCATATTTTTTCCATTTACAGTTTTTCTTTTGGCAAAAAATCACTGTTTTAAAAAAATGGAAAAAAAATGTGGAATTTTTGCATAGTTTTTGAAATTTCCGGGGTTTGGATGAAAAAAACAGAAGAAATATCAGTTTTCAAAAATCAAAAAGTTCTTAGTTTTCAGTTTTTCAGTGAAAAATTTCCCCTGAAAAATCTAGGGGGAAAAACTAACATTTTTCATTTCTTGTGTGGTGTTGTGTTTTGATTTGGTTTGGTTTTGGGTTGGGAGGTTGGAATATACTTAACATTTTCCAAAGGTAGAGCTTAATCTCTCTTTTGTGCCTAGGCTACCATGTATGGCTACTCTGGTCAGCAAGAAGGGAGAAGGGTCATAGCCCAGGGCCCACCCATTTTTGCCCCTCTCCATCCACTTTCTCACAGAGGAGAATATTCTAAGAGTAGGGCCTGTGCTCCAACCAGACCCCAGGTCTTGATAGATCAAGCAAGGGGGTGGTTGAGGAACAAGCGTCCCTACTTAGCTAAATAGAACAGGAGGACAATGTAGCTCTAAATGAAATAGTTGCATATCTGATAATTGTATCTGTGTAAGCTACACTGCAAGGATATCCTATATACATAGAACAGAGGAGCATCTTAGGGCTTTCGTAACATTTTGCACAGAATGGTCTCACATTACGCTAATGTAATCATGGTGGGGCATTTGTCATTTTTGTCCACCATTTTGTTTTCCTTTTTTCATGAACACATCCGTTCACGTAACTTTTTTATGTCCCAGTAGGAAGGACAGTTTGCTCAGTGAAACTATGAGAAATTATACATTGTGAAAAACATAATTTTCATTGAAAAAATGTTAGATTTGGTTCATAAATCTAGCCTCTCTCACCCCCACACCATAGCCACATGGCTGCACACACACACACACCCCTTTCCTTCCTATTCATTTTGGTAATAGTTCACTAACAAGAGAGATTTCCCACCCATTTTTTCAAACATATTTAGATTTAAACATTGATGTGAGCAATCCTTTGTTGGGCAATGAGACTGTGACGTGAGAAATAACTCCAGCAAATGATCATATGGTTAACTTTAGTTCATTTTCATAATCCAAAACTATCAAGTACAATACTGTAAAACTTACTTTGTGCATTTTCCCCTCATATTTTAAGAGAGTCATTTCCTGGCTATAAAATCACAATATTACAGGATGGTTTTTCCAAAGGGCTCAGGCCTGATCTCTCTTCCCCCGCTTTCTGTAGGAACTAGCCTGATCAATTTTTGAAACCTGTTTCTTGGGGGGGAGGGAATAATGAAAGTGCCAACAATCCTGCCTCAACTAGACCTCCATTATTTGCACTGCCAAATGTGGAGGCCAGTATCTGTCTTGCCTTAAAAATCACTGTGTCTTGGATAATTATCAGTAACTGAGAATGTATTTTTAATATGTTTGCATATATGGGGAATACGAATGTTGATATAACATGGTCTAGATAATAGTTAGGCCTTGCCATGAGTGCAGGGTACTGGTCTAGATGACCTCCGGAGGTCCCTGCCAGTCGTATGGTTCTGTGATTGCTGCACAGCGTTCTAAATTTCTTGGTATAAGAAAATGCTGAACAAGTTTGATTAGTTTCATTCTGGGCTGAACCAATGACCGTTGACTCCCATTGATTTTAGTGAGCATTGGGACAGGCCCAGCTGTATACTTGTCCTGGCCATGGTTTCTGTAACAAACTTGTGACAATTAGGAGTTTTCCACAGAAAAATCCTGGGGCCTGAATATACTCAGCCTTGTACTTGTTTAGTTTTTTACACCTGGGAAAAGTGAATGTAAAATGAGTGTAAAAACAAATCAGAATGGTAGCGTTTTACACCCCTTTTCCACACATGAAAATGACCTCATAACATACATGGCAGTGGAGAATCAGGACCATAGTGTTTGTCACACTTTTTTTTTTGGCTATACAGGTTTGTTTAACGATGATAGGAGATCTCTAATGTAGCTGTAATTTAGGAATGTATAACATGCTTTATCAGATCTAACTAGGCTATCTTTATTTGCTTTTAAACTATTAATGGCAGCTATTTCCACTTTTCAAGTGGAGAATAATTTAATAATAATTAAAATATTTGGTGCCACCAACTTTCACGTTTTAAACTAAAATGATTAGTGTTCTCTCTCTTTCTCTCTCTCTCTTTTTGCCATGTCAAACAACCAGCCTTATTAATGGTGTATATTTTAACTCAAAAACAGCTTTCTGTGAATGCTCAAATGCTGATGACTAAAGATGTGTTCAGATGTAAAGATGTTTCCATGTGCGTGCAATGAGTATTTGCACTTACTAATTAGCAGCACACACCTCTGGGTGTGCAAAGTAGGTGTATAGTTACAGATATACAAGTGCACACCAGTGTATAAGTCCATGTGTACTTACAGGATCTGACAATCAAGTTGTATGTCTTCCCAGACATGTCTTTGGGGGCAAATTTACTGAGCGCATTTAGAAAGAAAACCTTTGTTTTCCCTCACAATATTGCATGCAAAAAAACCTGTTGAAAATTGTACCTGGATGAGAGACATCTACCCAGAGATATTTTTTAACTACGTGAAGGGAGAATGAATACAGTCTCTTCAGCAAAAATATTTCCTCTTGGGAAGTTCCAGATCCCAGAGGCAGTGGCTGTAGTGTAAGTGTGTTTTGTATTAGATCTGAAAGGAGGTGATCTATAATCTCACTTTCCCTTCTCCAGCCTCTTTTCCCCTACCCAAAGTCTGGTCTCTGGCTTTGCACCCCTCTGCTCCCTCCCTTCTCTCCATTTGCTCTTCTGAAGATGTCCGGGATGGTTAGGATTCATCAGGTCACACCTCAGCCTGTCAGGACACGGCGCCTCCTTTGCCCTGCTTCAGCCCATCGCTTCATTTCATCTGCAAAGAGGCTGGCGACGAGTTGGCCTCGTTAGGCACAAATAACCACAGTGAGCCAAAGGCAGACAGCGATTTCCTTCTCAGTTACCTGTCACATCCCCTCGGCTTTTGCAAAACCAGCCAGTGCTTTTATTAACCCCAATCAGAGCCATGGCAGAGAGGCAGACACACAGGCAACAGAGCTTCGGACAAGAACTCCTACTTTCAAGTTGATAATGACTTGAAACCTGAGGAACCCAAAATCTGGTCTTTCCCCTTGCCCCAGCCTCATACCCATCCTGACAAACTTTTCCTCATCTACCCTCCCTTTCTCCCCTTTTCTGTCCTGACAACTCCCCCCTCCACACTCCACCTCCTACTGAAACTCCTCCCTCTGCTTACCCAATGGCTCAGATTTGACCCCTCTCCTGTTCCTCTAAATGGTTGCCTTTGTAATATTTCCCCCCCACTTTCCTAGCTTGACCCAGGACACTACTCTTTACCTCACCCTTTTACAGCTTAACTTTCCCTTCTCACCTGCCCTTCTTCACCTTCTCCAGCCTGAAACTGTCTTCAGCGCATGCTCATTAGTAGTCTGACATTTCTTCCTGCACTGTTACCCCTCCTTCCCAAGCTTGACATGGCCCTCTTATCACCCAGTGCTCTTATTTCCCCTTTCTTGGCTTGATGCTCCCTGTCTTTCCTCAGCCTCTGCTTCCCCAGTCTGAACATCTTCTCACTCTGTCTGATTTCTCCTCTAACCAGTTTGTCTGTGGTGTGTGTTAAGGGGGAAACTCTCCTGTTTGGTATGTGGTATTGCCTGTGTTACAACTGCAGTAGAGACATTCACTGTCTCCTCTTCCGCTTGCCATGAGGCTTACATTTCTGGCATTGGACAGAAGAGAGAGGGGATACCAGAAGGCCCAGCCAGAAAAAGTGTATTAGGTAATTTGATGCCTCCACTGAAATAGAGGCTGGACACAGAACATGTTCCTGTTAACACCCACTGCACACACATATATACACACACACATATTGGTCCTGCTGCTTGTCTCACACCAGTATAAATCAGGAGTAGTCCCTCTACAGCCAATGAAGTAACAGCAGTGTAGAACTGGTATAAGTGAGATTAGAATCAGGGCTACTGTGTTTAAGATCACCAGAAACTTGAATTCATGCCTAGACATAGGAAGTCCTTCCAAAGAAGTGGCATCAAAAATATATGCTTTCATATAACTGTTTTATATCTTAAAAAAAACTATCAACACATAGAGATGTAATTATAGTAATGAAAGTTGAAGATTAAGATCTCTTTCTCTTTTCCACAAATGTGTGCGTACACATATATGTGTACACACGCTCTTGTAAGCCACAAATTGTGCCCACTTACATCTTAAAAAGCATTGTGTGTGAGCACTGCAATTAGATCCTTCCGTCCTGACTTTTTGTTATGTTGTAGATTTTTAACTGGTATCATAAGGAAAGGTGTATTTAATTTTTGGTTAGAATAATGCAAACCCTGCCATTTTGCTGGCAGTTGAGAAGAAGTTTAAAAAAAACCCCAACAGTCAGATACCACTTCCTTCCATGAACATTTAGCAACTATAAGTAGTACTTTGGTTGGCAAAAATAACTGCAGCAATAAATCATGTATTTTTTTAGAGGTGGGTGCAAGGTAGAAACAGCTGCTGATGGGATAGCAATATCCAGATTTTGGAATCTGAGCTGTTCCCCTGTGGGTGCTGAAATACTTCCTAACAAGAAGCAAGAATCTAACACAACATTGGATTTTATATATTTATTTAGTAATTTTACAGAACGTCATCATCTTTTCTTGGAAACCATGCAAATATCCCACCCCCAAGAATGCAGCCTAACTGTATCTATCTGTTTTCCCCTTTCTCCGTCCCCTTCCAACTCATGATCTCTCTTCTCTTCCTAGCTTCCCCCCACCCCCCTCTCTCTCATTAGTTTAGCTTGAGTTAATTAGGAAGAGAAGGCAGCCCTCAATCTGTTATGTGTTAAAATAGAACAATCCAAACAGAGAGGCACAGACACAACTATGTGATTTCATTGTCTACGGGAGACAGAAAGCCAGTGGGGCTTCTCTTATCAAGGCTAACATCTTCCCAATGGTTAATCTAACTGGCTTTAAAATGTCCCACAAATGCAGATCTAGGATAACAATCTTTCCGTGTTTCCTTTTTTTCCATTTCATCATAGGCAAGAATGAGTGAATTGGATTGACGTGGAGGTGATGGAGGAAGAGAAATGGTCTACACGTCAAAATGACAATGTATATTACATGGTTAACAGAATGAGTGGTACGTGCAATAGCTGTGGGTATTTTCATCTGCTCTGTTGTATAACAAGCTGTTCCCCCCCCCCAAGTGTATCATCAAGATCCCTCCCAATTCAATGCAGATTAAGTGTTTGCTTGAAGGTTCTCTTTCTATGAGTAATATCACTTGATAAATTTGGGATTGAAGTAAGAATCTTAGTATTCACTTGTTGCTATTACTGCTTTGTGTATATATAGAGGTCATGCCTGGTGCTGTGACTATACTGTTGATCACAGAGCTGAGGGCAGAGTGTGCTGTGGAAGTGAAGTTTAGCAGATCTGGGACATCAAGCTTTGGTTGTAAAGGTAAGGCCTTGAGAGTCTTGATTATCTGAGTATGGTACATTTTGCATTTGATAAGATGTATGTTCCAGGAAGAAAAGCATAACAGTACACATACAAAGAAGAATGTTTATAATGCTTTAGCCCTCAAAGAAATGTTATGCCATATTATATGGGCTACCAATATTTAAGTTTATAGCAATGGTTAAATAAAACTGACAGCTTTGTGTGAAGGTGTGCAACATTTAAGATTGTAATTAGTGTTAAAATTTATTTGTGAAGTACTAAAATGCTTAATGCAGATACAAGTATCTTTGAAATTTAAAAACATGTCAATAATCTTTGACATATGATATGCAGGACACAGAATGAAAAATCAGGGACCTTTGCTGAGAAAAGAAGAGAGAGACCTTAATTGTTTAGGAAAAATATTCTGCTCCCCCTCTCCCCCCAACATGATTTTTGAATGAGACAGAGCACCAGCATTTTAAATGAAGAACAAAGTGCAAGCTTCATAATCAGACCAAATAAGGGCATTAAAAATAGGGGAGTCGAGTATCTCTTTTGAAAGGCTTTCCTTGAAGTTTGCTTTTTCTGGAAGAGTTTCAGGCTAAGCAGAATGCAGTTGGCTTCAGACAGGGATATACTGTCTGTACATTTGCTTTGACTAGATTTTTAAATAAAATCATCTTTTCTTACAAAAATTAATTTAGGGCCAAAGTGTGCTCACCTTATTGAAGATAACAGGATTTGTCCTTTAAATTTACTTGATGTTTTTGTACTTTATATGGTAATTCAGAGTTAGTCCTCAAATGCTTTTTCTGTGTAAAAGATTTTATATATAGTGCTTGAAGTATTTTCTATTAATAATTATATAAAATTATTATTAAGAGAAAATACTTCAAGTAATGACTCTTGACTCAATATTGGTAACCAGTGGCAGATGGTATTATGTCTAGTATTTCCATTTTCTCTTTTTTTACTGTAAGTGTCTTAGATCACAGTGTGAAATATTTTTAAACAGGCAATCAATTGAAATGTTAGAAATTACAACAAATTTGGCTTAATTTAAAAATCAAGAAGATTTGAAACAATAGAGTAGGTAAGATTAAGAATTGTACACGTTATTGTTATTTGATATCTTATCAATTCCAACTAAATGTCAGTATGCTTGTAAGGATAGCCATAACATACAGATATATGTATGCATACTTTCTTGGTTTACTCAAAAAGTACAATAAGTATTAAAATATTAATGTTTAGTTACCAATTCCAAATCTCTGGAAGAGTAATCAAGGTTTCCCCTTTTGTAAGGTTGTTTTCATGGACTATAGTTGTTGGGTAAGACTAATATGCTGTGGGTCCCCCAAAAATTGACTTTTACTGGAGTAGATATTTGGCACCATGTGCAGCAGATTAGACCCACAAGTCCCATTACTGTTCATTGCCTATGCCCATGTCAGACTGCCATGCAAGACACCTGAAAATCTACCATTCAAAGCATAGCATGCATCTCAGTATAACATACAGAATCCTTGGCTCCCAACAACCACTGAGGGAGGGGTATAGAGACAGCATTGCAGTTGGAGGAGAACAATTTTAGAACATAATTAGCTAGGGCAAATGTTTGTTTCTAGTCAGTTAAGTGAAGCTACTGTAGAAAAGTGTTGTTTAAGAGAGAGAAATGACAATCTAAAATATTATGTAATTTATCTACTATAAAATTTAGGCCTGATTCTGCACACTTACAACTCCAGCTGAACTGAGTCTGGGATTGTTCAAGACATACAGAATGCAGGATCATACCCTTTTATCTGTAATAAACATATACTATACTAATTTCAGAATAATGTTTGCATTTGATTAGCGATATATGGGTTGTTTGTGTACCAGAAGAATCAACTGTATTGGCAGCTTTGTTCGTTGTCTAACAGCAAAACCTAGAACACTTAAAGCTCATGTATTTTATAATTTGTCCTTCACATGCCATTATCCTATTTACACTGCTTTGTACCAAAAAAACCCTACAACACACCTATGTCTAGTGGATCAACAGATTTGCTAGTAGAAGCTGCTTCAAATGATTCAGTTGTGCTGGTAGTTTACCCCCATGACCCTAAAGCTGATGAGTGTATTGCAGTGGACTTTACTGTAACATTAGCTAAAGATCAAAACAATGATATTTTTTGTACCTAGTGTTATGCTACAAATTAAGCATTGGAGAACTAAAATAGACAGTGATTAGTGAGTAGAAGACAGTATTTATTTTGCTTTTGCTGAAGTGTGTGTGTGTGTGTGTGTGTGTGTGTGTTTGGCCTGAATGTTAAAAAATAACATACCTATACAGTGTTAACACCCATAGAATTTTGCAAGTCTAAGAAGTCAGGTGAAAGGTATTGAAAGCACTGTAACAACTGAGTCTGGTATTCAAGTTGTAACACCGTATTTCTTAACTAAAATGAATATTTTGTGTTAATTGTGTAGTACATCAACAATAATTAACAGATTCCTCTTTATGCTCCACTTCAGGCATGTACAGTATATTTACCACTTTATGTTGATTTCTTCAAAGGGCAGAGATATAGCTGGCGATCTTAATGACTTCACCAACTTTTTAATATTAACATGTATGCTGTCAAGGGGTTTGAAAATTCAAAGTTTTCCATAAACCATTTCCTACAAACTGGAATATTTTACACTGATTTGAAGTGTTTTATCTTCAGCAGTGCATATTTCATCTTGCAACCCATTGTCTTTGGCAAGGATTTAATGAGGGAAATACAATTGTAAGTTTAGATGCAAAGGGCCTGATTGTCCACTTTATTGCACTGCCATAAAAGTAGCGTAAAAGAGTGGATCATCAGGCCCAAGGATCGTCAGACCATTTCTCCAAAAGTCCAGTGTATTTTCTTAGAAAACAGCACTGGGTCTTCCCTTTTAAACATGAAGTAGACCTCTTGTTTGTCTTTGAATCTGTTTTCTGCTTGCATTTGAGTGGTGTTTTCTTCATATCTAGAGGGGGATTACAGACTTGAACACAAATGGTATTTTATGATCTAACAAATAAAACAGTGGTTGAAAATACTGAAAAACTGGCTGCAAGGTATGTGCATGGACGGGGATAACCACACCCAAGGCAATTGTAGTTCCACTGTATTAACAAGTGTGCAGTTCAGGCTAATATCCATATTTTACAATAACAGTGACATCACATGGTGGGTAACTTCTGCAATGCATACTACTTTCTTAAAACAAACCAATACCTAATGAAATTTTAGTTTTTAGGACTTCTTATGGGAAATCTGTGTTAAACAGACTTATTTCTAATTTTAAGCTGTATTTAACATAATGTGATTATTAGTTTTTTCACCACTTTCTATTTAAAAAGAGAAATAGATTTTTAAATGATACTTCAGTGAGAAGGGGAGTTCTGGGTGGTGTGTTTGGTTTTTTTTTCCCTAATGGTACAGTAGAGATAAAGTAAAGAGAAAACCACTATAAAGTATTTTATCGAAGGGGAATTTGACTACTACATGTTAACTGTGCAGACAGATATCTGACAATTAATTAATTTGTAGGACAACAAAGCAAAGAGTTTCTTTGCCCATAATGGATTTCCACACTCACCAATGTACTTTCCTTTCTTGAGCTTGGTCCACCACATATTAACAAACGCCAAACAGACACATGTGATGTAACATAAGGTCCCATTACAACAAATGCTTACTACAAGGCATAGCACCTACTACCATGACTGGAAATGCTGAAGTTCCTCACTGGCACTCCAGCTCCAGGCTCACACTTACATGATATTTCAGTACATAATAAGTATCTTTAATCGATTACCATGATTATATTTAAATCCATTCTTGGGCATGAGGATCTAGACTTTCCTGTTTTTTAACACGTGCTACCATTACTAATATGTTTCAAATTACTAAGTAAAGTTTAAAGAAAAGGAGTACTTGTGGCACCTTAGAGACTAACAAATTTATTTGAGCATAAGCTTTCGTGAGCTACAGCTCACTTCATCGGATGCTGTAGCTCACTTCATCGGATGCTGTAGCTCACTAAAGCTTATGCTCAAATAAATGTGTTAGTCTCTAAGGTGCCACAAGTACTCCTTTTCTTTTTGCGAATACAGACTAACACGGCTGCTACTCTGAAATAAGTAAAGTTTAGTGATCTGAAAACTTTTCTTTTCAGACTGGAGAAAATACTACATTAAACTATTTGATTTTCTGATGTGTGGTTAGATTAGGGAGAAATTATTAAAATGATTCACAAAGATTGCATTTGGCAAATGTTGTGAAATTCTTAAGTATCTGAGGAATATTTTTCATAAATACATGTTAATTTCACAACATTTTCCAAACAAGATACCTGTGAATAATTTTAATTATTATTCTCCTAGTTCTAACCACAACTCAGAAAGTCAAACAGTTTGATATTATACATAAAAATGTCACTGAATGAGTCATCTGTATGTATTATTCAACTAACTTTACTTCTTAATTCAGTATAAAATGCAGCATTGAGTATTACTTTGACCAAATGAATTTGAAACTTATTAAAACTTTATTGCATTAAGTTCACTATTATGGTTCTCATTCTCTACGTTAAGGAAAAAACTCTCATTGACTTCAATGAGAGCAAGATCAATCCTTCTATCTCCATACACAAATAAATATTAAAAAAATAAATGCATCATTGACTTTCATATAAGTGAATTATCTTTACAGCCATGGCTGCACTTAAAATGGACAATATACTTACTACAATCCAATCTGATATAATGTTCATATAATATCCTTTTATATGTGGTATCACACTGATTTACAGAGGGAGTCAGTCATATGATTAACATTGTTAAATACCATATACACTTTGCTTTTCAAAGGGTCTTATGTTGATTATCCTTCCATCCAAAATCTGTGGTCTCTGATGAAAGACTTTTAATTGCATTAGGTGAACCGAAAATACATGATACAATTCTCAAAACACTGAATGCTCTTGAACTATGAGTACTATATGCAGCTATAAATTTGCCTAGTCGCAAAGCAGCATCTTAATAACTTGCCCTAGCTTGGTATGAGCTTGCATAACTTTACTGGTAGATGACACTACTGCCTAGTTTTACAATTGTTCTTCCTCTTCATTGCAAATTACGGCACTTGAATGTTGTAATTTCCTCTCAAAGAACAGATATTTTGTAGTTTTACTATGTGCAATCTTGAGTGGGTAGGAGGAACAGCAAGGAATTCCATTACTTATTGCATAGACATGATGGTATTCCATTAATACTATTCTGTAGGACTGACAATCCTAATGAATTAACAACAAATTGTATAGAGGGAAGAAAGTATTCAGTGCAGAGAATTTTGGTTTCTGTATGTGATTAACTGCATCATACAGTCATACCTGTGTAAAAGTATTATTATTGTTGTTATTTCTACAGGAGTTAGAGTTAGAGCCCCTTATAAACACATAAATTGAGAGGTTTCTGCTCCTGAGATGAGATTTTACACAGTAAGGGATAACAAATTGTGGAGTGGAAAAGTGGCGAACGATTATGAGAGTTTATGCTCAAATAAATTTGTTAGCCTCTGAGGTGCCACAAGTACTCTAGTTCTTTTTGCTGATATAAACTAACACGGCTGCTACTCTGAAACCTCCCAGATTGTTGGGAATCAAGAGAAACTTTGTTTGCTGGAGAGCACTCTGTAACAACCTCTGTCTCACTTTTGCCTCTCTGTTTGCTCTACAATTTGCTGATTCTGCAGGTACATAGCATCATCATCATCATGACCAGGGGCTATGACTTTGGGTTATAATTCAGGTAATGTATAATTCTTATAATTTTGATAGCTATGGTTCTAATAAACATAATTATTGTATGTTCAGTATAACATTGTCACACACACAAACCATAGAGTTAGTAGTAGGAGATAGTGTGGATTCGGCAATAGACACTATTGTCAGGAACTTAGAAAAATAAATCATATGCACTGAAACTTTATAAGCTTACACTGATTTTTCTTGGGATACGTGAACCAAATATTAAATGAAATGTTGACATTTCCAGTGCACAGCCATCATATTCTCTCTTGTGTACAATGATGGAAAACAAGTAGGCAATAACTAGTTTATTAGCTGATAAAATTAATAATCAAACAAAAATATATCTCTTTTCATTTCAGACTTTTTGAAGTATAGTAAGTTCTTAAAGGATTTGTTTTAGGATTGGGCTCTGTTTCTCCTCTTAAGATATTTGGGCAACCCCCAGCCAGATAATGTTACACACAAGTGGCAATAAAAGGATTTAATTTACATTCTTGATTATATAGATTACAAGCGGCCTGAATCCATTGGTGACCAAAACTTGCTTCAGAGCATTATTCTAGACAATAGAATGTACAATTTAAATAGAACAGAATGAAATATACAGTGTGAGATCAAAAGGTACTCTCATTGTATAACCATGTATTTTTGTAGAGAAAAAATAATTATATTTTTTTAAAAAGCAATTATAAAAATAAAAAGTAAAGGGGACAAAATATTTACGTTGCAAATAAACAGCTGTCCTAACATTTGGTAAATGTCTGTAACCATACTGGTTCTTGTGAATGAGTGGACTAGGTAGATAATGTATTACCTTTTGTTTGACCAATTTATTCATTAAAATATACACATTTCTAAGCCACTGATTGCTAATACCTGGAGAAAGGGCTTTTTTTATTTTCTTTTTCTGGCTACTTCCCTAATGGTGAGATTAAACATATATATTAAATTAATGTGAAATCATAGCTGCATTCAGTGATCCTACTATTCTGAAACTGTGAAATATTCTGGCAATTAAAAAAAAAGAATTTTAAAACAGGAAAGGGATTTGTTTTGTGCTAACTCTAATTTTGGATAAGATAGTTAATAGTGTCACTACACAACATGCAGAAAATTCAAACATATTCCGTTTTTTAATGCAGGCTAGGCTATCTCTAGGATTTACTGTGTACTATAATTGGGTTTGCTTTATACTTCTGCTGACTAAAAGCATTCCTCCAACAAACTAGCAAATTAATTCTTAGATTTTTAGTTGATCTCTTTGATTTTTGCTTTAGGATTGTTTTAAATTTCTGGGTATAAGTGGGTATTATAGGAATGCCATTCCCTGACTGAGTATTAGAACTGGGCTTAAATATACATTCAACGTGTGTTCATATTATTTGCCACAAAATAGATTAATTTTTAAAAATATTTATTTAATTCAATGAGACTGTCCTACTCCCACTGAAGACAATAGCAAAACTCTGATTGACTTCATGCGGAGCAGGGACTAGCACCTAAATTAAACTGTATTTCCAAAAACTGCAATAAAATGTTCTGCTTTGTTTTATTAATTTTTGCTGATCAGTGTTGCAGATGACTTGGAACCTGTACGTCACTGGTTCAGCAAACAGTATGCATGGGACCACAAAACAACCAAATACATGAGAAACCGGTATTTCAGATTATTTAATTAATGAAGTCAGTTACACTGTATTTAAATTTGAGGATTAGAGGTGTACTACAGAACAATGGGATAATGTAAATTCTACTAATTACCTTAAAAATAAGGTACCTCTCAAGATCCAGGTGTGGGGGGTTTATTTGGTCCATGATAAAGTTAGCAGTTGGTAGTGAAATTTGGATCCGAAATCCAAGTTTGAGTGTGTTCAGATCCACAGTTTTGGTTCAGGCCCATCTTTAATTAAACTGCTCTGGACTCAATGAAATGCTCAGCAATGCTTTACAAAATGTAAATGGAATAATGTTTTCATTTTTCTTTTCTTTTGTAAACCCCCCACTTTCATTATATGGCTAGGATAATATTTTGAGTTGCACAGCAAATTAATCTGAAAATGTTGTCTGATGAAGCCCTATGGGCAATCATTTTTGATAACAAAGATTATTATGACATGGATGGAATTTTCATGATCCTTCCCGTTCCACTTCAGATTTTACAAATTAGCATCCTGATCCTGTAAATCCTCACTCAGGCAAGTAGTTCCTACTGTAGGCAATGGAAATACTTGTGTGAATAATAGCAGTGAGGCCAGACTCAAGAATTGACAAAAGATCCAATGCTGATCCCACACTGGTTTTACAACTGTTTAACTCTATGCAGTTCAGCAGGATTACTCCTGAATTACTGCAGTGCAGGTGAGATCAGAATCATGCCCTGCATGTTTACTCCTGTACTGTGTGGCAAGTGAGTACTGGATCTCAAACTGTACATTATTTGTAATGTAAATTTCTAATCTGCCGATTCTGAGATCCTGTAAATCAAATGAAAACAAATCTAAACAATGGCACTGCAACTTATACTCTTGATCAACTTTCGCTTCTAACAATGCCATTAGTAATAATAAAAAAGTGGTAACAGGCTATCTTGGAAAATGCATTTGGGTATATAATCAAAAGGTAAATGTGAAGGTAAGTAGGAGAACAAATGTCTCACCATTACCTATCATATATTATCAAAAACTTCTAACTGTACTACATTTAAGTATTTATTAAATACTCCCTCAAACTCAAAAAAAGGAGAAAGACATTTTTACATACAAGACTTCCATAATGAAGGACATAATCTTCTACTGACACACAGGCTTATAAAGCACACAAAGCAATTATGTAAAATCAATTGAGGCTGTCTAAATCTTGGCTTTGAAACAAATGTTCATGTAGGGAATGCTGAAAACTACTTGGCAGCAATTGTTACTAACAATGCAGGTTAATAACTGACAACTTTTGGCTTGATCCTGGTCTCACGCAAACCATTTTTACTTCACTGACTTCAGCTGAATCACTCCTGATTTACTTCACTGTGAGATCAGGTTAAGGTCATTTATCTGCAACCTGTGGCATAGACCAATCTGTTTGTTCAGACACAATTATCTGAGAAAACTTTGAACCATTTAGCTAATTATTACTCTAGCATTACTAGCAAGTTGGGAGCTGAACAGAATTATGTATCTTAAATTCTTTTAACAGTAGAAAAATGGGAAAAAATTGACTTCCTTCTTCAAGTATAACTTCCTTATATAATTCAACTGTCCTATAGCATTTATAAGGACGAAAGATAATTTTGCTTGAGTAAATGCCACAGATTTTTGTTGGATTGATTATTAATTAAAAATCTGCTGATTTCTTTTCATGTGTGTGTGCTTGATCCTGCTAACACTCAATATCAGTCATAGTATTTCAGAGCATGAGAAATCCCATTGAAATAAATGGGGTTACTTCGGAGTATATAATGTATACCTTTTCGTAAGTGTATGCAGGATTAGGCCCCAATTTAAGATTCATACTTGCTTCCTGATTGGGACCAGGACTGGCCTTAGGGGTAAGCCACCCGGGTGACTGCCCAGGAGTGCCATGGTCAAGGGGGTGCTATGTGGCAGCACAGAGGTGTGCCCTGCTGGTGTAGAGTCAGAAACTACTCCCAGCTGGCAGGGAAGCGCTGCGTGGGGGGGCATCCAGATTTCTCCCTGCTTCCTTTTGGCAGAGGAACATGGGTGGGGAGCAAACAGTGATGCACATATACTGTCCCTCCCACCCAACATTCCTCTGCGCCCCCCTAGGGCTTATGTGAGGGGGATAGCAAGGAGCAACACCAGGGCTTCCTGTATCCAGGTCACTTTCCCCATCTGGGCTGTGCTGTGAGGCATCAGGAGCTACTGGTCTCCTGCCCTTCCTTTACGCAGCCCAGGTGGGGAAAGTGATCTGGATGCAGGAAGCCCTGACGTTGCTCCTCATTACCCCGTCTCTCCCCGCCCCCCCCCCCAAAAAAACCTAGGGGTGCTCGGAGGAGCAGCATTTGGCGGGGGGAACAAGCTGCAATGCCAGCTGCTCCATGCATCCAAGTCCTTTTCCCCACATGGGTGCAGGAGGGGGGAAGGGGTTGGGGTGCAGGAGGGGAGTGCAGGGGTTAGAGGAGCGGGAGAGGGGGCAGGGGTTAGGGGTGCAGGAGGGGAGTGCAGGGGTTGGGATGAAGGGGGGTGCCTAGATTCCTTTTGAAAATGAGATTTCAACTCTTAAATCTTTAGGTGCAGTAGCACCTAAATACCCTTAAAAAGCTTCATCTGGGTCCCTGTTGATTTGTAAAGTTCTCTCTTCTTACATTAATTATTATTGGCGTTGTTATTGCTGTTACTAAATAATTATTTCATGCCCAGATTTGCTAGGCACAGAGAAGACATGGTCCCTGCCCAAACAACATACAATCAAAAATTAGATAAAACAAAGGAGACAAAACATAGTAATTGTCAGGGTAATAGACAGAGGGATAAATGTCATAAGAACACATGGTTGCTTAGACTGGTGCACATGCTTCTAATGAAGCAGTTTGCTCCAGCTGAGCACAGCTAGTTTTTACATAAATATGCCTGGATGCCAAGTCAATCTCTGCAATGAGCAAAGACTCTCTCTACACTCAAGAAATGTTAATCCTCTCTCTTGGACCTGCTAACCACTGACAGGTTTTGTATCCCCCTGGGAATTACCCTAGCATTATTAAATCCTAATCACAAAATATTACATCTACCACAGAAATATAATAATTCCTAAATCTTAAACAGGAAACCAGTTTCCTGGGGCAGCCTCCAAGGGCCTGATCTTGATGGACCGTCCAGTCATGTCATCTCAGCCCAGTTGGGCTGAGGTGTTGGGGGTCATGACTAAGTGGGCAAAGATATCTTCCAGACTGGTTCTCTTCAGCCACCTGGACTATTGGTAGGGTCACTCAGGTGTTTGCAGCCCCTTTTCCTTCTTGGGCTTGTAGCTGAAGATTACTTCTCCTGCCATCATGTTCAGAATACGGTACACAGGAGGCTGGGAGCCCCCCAGCCTTCACTATGTTTGCCTCCATTTTGTCATTTCCTACACATAAGTGTCTATTTTTATGGATTTATGGCAATAATTGTAATGACTAGTTATTGCTGTATTTGTTATGACTTTGTGCATGCTTCTTGCCAGTGCATGTAGAATATAGGAAGTGGAGTGGGAGATTCACCTTCTAAAACTGTGCACACAGTTGGGAGAAATAAAATAGTGTCATCAGCAGGGCTAAACTTGTTGATCTACATGGACGACATGGTATTCTTCTGCAGTGGCTCAGGTTTGGAACAAGAACAGGCAATGGGACAGAAGACACACTTGTTTTGTATCTTGTGCAGAAAGTGTGTTTGGCTTGATGTGAAATTAATAGATTCTGGAGGGGTTTAAGCTGGATTAATATCTAAAAAAATAATGGCATCAACACCCTGCTGAGTAAGTTAGCTGGAAATCAGTTAAGGTGTTATATGATGTCACCAGTACTCCAAAAGTTTCAGCCTTGCCTTTTCCACCTATCCCATTTCCTGTACCCTTCATTGTGATGCATACATAGCAATACAGATTAAATTAACCATGACTACTGCAAATTCTTTTGTATGAATAGAACAAAAAGCCGGTATTACAGCATTTGCTTAGACTTGTTAGTGATGAAGATGTTGTCAAGAAGTATTTCTTGTGACACTGCCTCATATAATGTTACATTTTGTGTAGTAAAGGTAGAATAAATAAAATGAGAACAACCTGCAAACCTAGGTACCTAAAGCTGCCCACTCCCCTACTTCTATTTAGGCACTTAAGTAAGTGCTGATTATCAGAAGTATGGAGCACCTAAAATTCCTGTTGAAGAAGAAACTGCTCAGTACCTCTGCAAATCAGGCCATTTTGGCCTGAATTCATAACTCTTAAAATGACTGTTAATAGACCTTTTATGTTCACTTCAAATCCACTAAGAATTCTTACTGGCTCGGATGTTGGTAAAGGGGTAATTCATTTTTCATATCCCTTCACGTCTTTGGCTTCTCTGCTCAGACTGCTAATATTGGTGCAAATTAGTGCCTCGATAATGGTTTTCTGATGGGTATTCCTGTCCCCTGGGAACTGGATAAAGACCACTAACTCATTTTGCATAGGCCATTTATTAGATGTCCTAGATTTTCAAGGATGCTCCTAAACCCCTTTGGCATTTTTAAAACTCTCCTTCCGGATTAACATAACTTTCTGTCAGTAGCAACATGGGATAGGTCTGAAGCACTAACAGTCTCCCTTTATCTCCTGGCCATCCAAACTCTGAAGAAACGTCTCTGTTTATCGCAGTTTTGAACAAACACTGATATATCTCGTGGGACACTATTCAGATATTATTTTGCATAATTTAAATATGTGCTTCAACATATTGATCTCTTGTCTAACTTCAGCATACATGATACAGACCTATTAATAAAACTGCTTATCTTGTGGACCCGGTGATGAGTTACAATGAGGCTGAAAGAAATTGTAAAAGGGCTATTCACCTTTTGAAACAACAACTTTCATATATATATTGTGACAAAGTTCCTGCTCTACCTTGGTGGGTCTTGTGCTTATTGGCAGATTTGCTCGCCTTGGAGCTTCACGGCAGCCCTCAGCTTGGTTGTTTTTCTGAACCCACAGTCCAGGTCGATTCCTCCTGTGTCTGACCAGGAGTTGGGAGGATTTGGGGGGAACCCGGGCCCTGTGGAATGCAGCTGTCCAGAGTGCCTCCTGGAACAGCTGTGCGACAGCTACAACTCCCTGGGCTACTTCCCCATGGCCTCCTCCCAACACCTTCTTTATCTTCACCACAGGACCTTCCTCCTGGTGTCTGATAATGCTTGAACACCTCAGTTCTCCAACAGTCTGCGTTCTCACTCTCAGCTCCTAGCGCCTCTTGCTCCCAGCTCCTCACACGCACCACAAACTGAACTGAGCTCCTCTTTAAACCCAGATGCCCTGATTAGCCTGCCTTAATTGATTCTAGCAGCTTCTTGATTAGAACACCTGCAGCCAATCAGCCTGTCTGTCTTAATTGTCTCCAGAAGGTTCCTGATTGTTCTGGAACCTTCCCTGTTACCTTACCCAGGGAAAAGGGATCTACTTAGCCTGGGGCTAATATATCTGCCTTCTATTCCTCTCCTATAGCCATCTGGCCTGGGCTTTTCTTACTTTTTGCCCCTGCTTCAGCTTCCCCCCCCCCCGACCGGGCCAGACGCTTTTCCTTTGTTTCTGTTTTTTTTGCTGTTTTTCTGCTGCCGTTCAAGTGCTGTTTGGCTGCCAGCTAGCTGCCAGCCCCCCTCCCCCCCCCTCCTGCCCTCGGACGCTGCTACTGCTCCAGCTGAAACCCCCTGGGGGGGACTGCCGACCCGCTCCCCGGAGGGGAGGAGTGGAAGCCCCCAGACCCAGCCGTTTGCTGTTTGTTTGTGGAACCGTACCCGGCCGAGAGGAACTCTCTTATCTGTCCGGCATTTCTAGTATGCTACAGCTGAAAAGCCTTGCTGTTTAAAGCCACAAAGCCCAGAAGAGAAGACAGCCAACAGAAAAACCGCCCAGGGAAGCTACAAACCATCATGGAGGGGGCCGTAAGACTGAGTAACTTTTGAACTGTACTCTAGTGTGGAGGGAGGTTTTGACTGTGTCTTGACTGCGTTTGTAGGGGCACAGGGGGTGCGGCACAGAGCTACCCCCCGATCCATCGGTGCCCCCCCCATCTCCAACACTACTACAACCGTCACAGCCCCTCCACCATCCGTCCCTGCTGGCAACTTGCCATCTGCCTCTGGATTCAGCTGCTCACCCTGATTCCATCGTTCGGACCAGAAACAACAGCCTACCAAACAAGACTCTTTGGACAAACGCGCGTGGGTTCACGTGCCCCACCCCCTCCAGACTGTCCACCCCACAGTTCGCCCCTACTACCTGACCCCAAATCCTGTTTCCTCCTCCTGTCCAGTCTGACCCATTTGCCCCCCCCGCCTGCAGCCCAACAGGGAGGAGTGGTTAATCTGCTTCCCCCTCTCCGCTCCTCCTTCTGGTGTCTCCCCTTCTCTCCCTGCTCTCGATGGTGGGGAATGAGAGGGGTGAGGCGCCTCTGACAACCTCAGCTGCCCCTCCCCCACCTACCCCCCGTCCAACCCCCAAGCCTTCCCCCCCACCACTGCTGCCAAAACACCTGCCACCACCCCCACTGGGGCAACAGCAGCAGGAGGCACAGGAGCGACTACCGCCGCTGCCACACCCACTGCCCCCCCAGATTCTAGGGGAGCCCCCCCAGTTGGATGGAAAGGCCAGGGTAAGAAGACGGGAAAGGGCCCCGCTACAACCACCAGGCCCTCCATGGCAGGGGCTGCCCCCACCGCCGCGGCCCCATCACCAACCACGGTGTCCCTCCCTGCTGTTCCCTCCATCAGCTCTGCGAGTATCCCTCCCCCGGCCCACAGGGCGTATGCCTGGGCGGCGGCAGCCCCCCCGCCTGCCGCCTTGTCATCTCGCACACCCACTGCTCCCACTACCATCAATAGCGGCTGGGGCCCCTTTCCCACCATGACCAGAAAACACGGTGTGTGTTGCCTCCTGGTGCCCACCTCACCCCACATGGAGACATACGTGCAGGCATTGGCGAGGGTGGTAGGACCCACGGCTATTGTGGCGGCCTCCGAAATGTGCAGGAAGGTCATCTTTTTCTTAGCATCGGAGGCTGCCACCTAGGAAGTGGTGGAGAAGGGCCTAGGGGTGGGGGGGTGTTCGACCCCTGGAGCCGCTAGAGGACCTGGGCGTCCGCCTAGTCCTGATCTCCCTCCCTCCTTTTCTACCCAATGCCGCCCTGTTACCTGCTCTCTCCACCCTGGGGAAACCCGTCTCTGTCATAAGCCCTCTCCCGTTGGGCTGCAAGGACCCCACCCTCTGTCACATCCTCTCGTTCTGCAGGCAAGTGCAGCTTCTACCGCCGCCAGCGGCATGTGACGGAGAGGCGCTCGAGGGGTCCTTCCTAGTCCCCTACCAGGGAGCCCGTTACCGGGTCTACTGCTCTACGGGAGAGGCCCGGTGCTACCTCTGCCGATCAGCGGGGCATGTCCTAAGAGACTGCCCCTTGGCCTGGCGGGGAGGGGCACCCGAGACCCCCGAGACCGCCGAGACCCGGCAGGACATCGGCTCTGTCGTTGCCGACGCCCAGTACCTGAAACCACCTCTCCTCCTGCTCAATCCACTGCTACTCCCACCCGGGCCCAAAGGTCACCTCCCCTACAACGCCCAGATGAGCGAGGGAGCCCCGCCCTCGCTGCTAACAGTCTGGCAGAGTCTATGGAGGAGGGTGCAGCAAAGATACTACCGGGCATGGGAGAGGGCCTGCCCCAAGGGGAACTCTCCCTCCCTCATGTTGCCTCACCGTTACTCCCCTGAGCCCCTGAGCCATCACCTCTGCCCCCCGACATGACCCCTGCTAACCAGCCCCCAGACGATGCTATGGAGGGCTGGACCCTACTCCAAGGGAAGCGAGGCAAGCGGAAGGCTCGAGCTCCACATCACCCATCTGATGCGGAGGCCTCCCGGAAGACCAGGAAGGAGGGCACTGGCACTGACACTGAGCCTTCCGCTCTGCCCACGAGTGAGATCCATCTGCCGGTGTCGGGTGGGGAAGACACGATAGCACTGGAAAGTAGGATCTCCCCTCCATGGGAGACCCTCCTCTCTGAGACCCCTGAGGAAGCCCCTTCTGCCAGGACATCACCCGAAACCCCCGCGAACCCCAAGGCGACCATCAAGGCGGGCACCAGAGGGGAGACCCTGGGGTGGCGGAAGGCGACCTCTCCTCCATGTATGAGGAGATCGAGGCCCTAGGTCTGACCCCGGTCACCCAAGGAGAGGATGACCTTCTGCCGGCCTCGATCTGGGCAACCTCACTCCAGCCCCCATTTCCCCATGCTCCCGCCCCCAACCACCTTCCCGGGCGGGGACCCTACAGAAGGTAGTCCACCACCTGATGCCTTGGCTGCCAAATCCACCACAGAGCCTGCACCTGGCATCACTGGGAGCCCCTTTCCCACCCCCTTAACCCTCGAATCTGATCGGGAGGTGCCACCTTTCAGCTGCTTGCCTCCCGAAGCCCAGAACTTCGCCTCTGCCCCAGCCCCTACCCTACCCCTGTCCCTGCCCAATCCACCTCCTCCTGTAATGCTATTGCCACCCCTGGGGTTATTTCTTTCCCTTTTCTTGCAGATCCCTTTGCATTTTCGTGCCACGACCCATTAGGAGTCGCAATCTTCCCTCCGCCACCCCCTTTTACCGCAAGGCTTGAGACAGACTCAATAACTTTAGCCTGTCAGACGCCCCGTCGGTTGTCCGCACCCTACCTGCCTGCCTCAGTGGACCACGAGGCCGCACCAAAGGCCCCCCAGGGAATAACCGAGAAATCTCAACCCCACACCCCCATGAGCTGCGAAAAGCGTTGCGGGAGTTTTTAGAAGACACCCATGGCTCCTGCAGCAAGGTACAGCTAGCTCTCCAGCGATTGGGGGACTTTGACCAAATCCTACAGGCCAAAAGGGCCCTCATAAGGGAGGGTAGAGGGACAGGAAGGCAAGGTGCTGCGGCCTATGGGCGGGTCCGCAGCTTCCGTGATCATTTACTCACTTACGGGACGGGTCACGGATTGTTGCGCCACCCGCTGGGGGCCGCAAACACCCCCGCCAACAAGGAACCCCCGACCCCCCCCCCCAGCCTTCCTCATGACACTTCTCATTATCGCAACTTTGAACACCCGGCGCTGTAGGATGGCTCTCCGCAGGTCCCAGGTGCTCTCTTTCCTTCGGGAGAGGGTACTCTGTGGTTTTCCTGCAGGAGACCCATACGGATCCGACCGCCGAGGACAGGTGGCGGCTGGAGTGGAGGGACGGGGTCTACTTTAGCCATTTCATGGTTCGACAGGTTGGAGTGGCGACCCTGTTCTCCCCCGACCTACGGCCCGAGGTGCTAGGGGTCACTGAGGCCATGCCGGGCCACGTGCTACATCTCCGGGTCCGTACGGAGGGGCTCGTGATCAACCTCGTTAACATCTATGCCCCGATAAAGAGCCCGAAGTGGCCGCAATTCTATCAGCAGGTGTCCGCCTTCCTCAGCACCCTAGATTCTCACGAGTGCCTAGTCCTGGGAGGGGACTTTAACACCACCCTCGAGGAGCAGGACCGCTCTGGGGCCGAGCTGAGCCCGGCCGCCGCGAACATTCTCCGAGAAATAGTCGAACATCGCTCCCTAGTGGACATCTGGCATGACCACCACCCGGATGACACTTCCATGTTCACCTTTGTCCAGGTGGAGGCCCATCGGTCACATCGCTCCCGGTTGGACCATGTTTATTTATCACGTTTCCATCTTTCATGAGCTCACTCCTCCAACATTCGGCCGGCCCCATTCTCTGACCATCATCTACCCACCATAACAGCCTCCCTCTGTGCAGAGAGGCCGGGACCGGCCTACTGGCATTTTGACTACAGCCTGTTGGAAGATGAGGGCTTCGTGATGTCTTTCCGGGAGTTCTGGCTGGCCTGGCGAGAGCAGCAGCGTGCCTTTCCCTCGGCGCGGCGATGGTGGGATCTAGGGAAGATGCGCGCCAAGCTCTTCTGTCGTGACTACACCCGGGGCACCAGCCGACAGAGAAATGTGGTGATAGAGCAGTTGGAACGGGAGGTCTTAGAGATGGAGAGGCGTCTGGCCGCCAGCCCCGAGGACCCATTCCTCTACGGAGCGTGCCGGGAGAAGCGGGAGGAGCTCCGGGCACTCGAGGACCATCGGGCCCAAGGTGCCTTTGTTCAATCCCGCATCTGCCTCCTTTGGGAGATGGATCGCGGCTCCCGTTTCTTCTACACCCTGGAGAAAACGAGGGGGGCCAAGAAACACGTCACCTGCCTTCTAGCAGAAGACGGCACCCCCCTCACGGATCCGGTGGAGATGTGTGGGAGGGCCTGTGACTTCTACACAAGCCTTTTCTCCCCGGATCCGACCGATCCTGGCGCTTTCAGAGTGCTCTGGGAGGAACTCCTTATGGTCAGCGCGGGTGACCGAGACCGACTAGAGCTGCCTCTCACCCTGGTCGAGTTCTCGAAAGCCCTCCATCACATGCCCACCAATAAATCTCCGGGCATGGACGGGCTGACCGTGGAGTTCTACCGCGTGTTCTGGGACATCCTTGGCCCAGACCTGCCACTGTCTGGGCCAAGTCTTTGCAGGGCGGGGTCCTCCCTCTTTCGTGCAGGCGAGCAGTGCTCGCCTTGTTGCCGAAGAAGGGGGACCTCCGCGATTTACGAAAATGGCGTCCCATCTCGCTCCTTAGCACGGACTACAAAATTGTAGCGAAAGCAATCTCGCTGCGGCTAGGGTCCGTGCTGGCAGACATGATCCACCCAGACCAGACCTACACTGTCCCGGGCCGCAGCATTTTTGACAGCCTATTTCTAGTCCGAGACCTTTTGGAACTTGGGCATAGAGATGGTCTGTCGTTCGCCCTCCTGTCTCTTGATCAGGAGAAGGTGTTCGATAGAGTGGACCATGGGTACCTCCTGGGCACTCTGAATGCGTTTGGATTCGGACCTCAGTTTGTGAGTTTTCTCCGGGTGCTGTACGCTTTTGCGGAGTATCTGGTTAGGCTCAACTGGACCCTGACCGAACCGGTCAGCTTCGGGCGAGGAGTACGGCAGGGGTGCCCCCCTCTTGGGCCAGCTGTACGCTCTGGCGATCGAGCCCTTCCTCTGTCTCCTCCGAAGGAGGTTCACGGGGTTGGCGCTGCGGGAGCCGGAGCTGTGGCTGGTCCTGTCGGCGTACACCAATGACATGCTCCTCGTGCTCCAGGACCCGGGCGACTTGGCGCGAGTGGAGGCTTGCCAGGCCATCTATTCGGCAGCCTCCTCCGCCCGAGTCAACTGGGTCAAGAGCTCTGGCTTGGTGGTAGGGGACTGGCAGCAGGTGAGCTCCCTCCCACCCACGCTTCAGACCATCCGGTGGAGCGCAGGTCCACTGCTCTACCTAAGCATTTACCTTTCTGCCATGCACCCATCTCCACTGGAGAACAGGCAAAATTTAGAAGGCGGGGTGATAGAGCGGCTCCGGAAATGGACGAGACTACTCCGATGTCTCTCCCTCCGAGGGAGAGCGCTGGTGCTTAACCAACTAGTCCTATCCACATTCTCCTACTGGCTCAACACCCTGGTCCCGGCCCCGGGTTTCCTGACCAACCTCCGGACATCGATTCTGGAGTTCTTTTCGTCAGGAATGCACTGGGCCCCTGTTGGGGTTCTTCATCTACCCCTGAAGGAAGGAGGGCAGGGCCTGAAGTGTCTGCACACTCAGGTCCGTGTCTTCCGCCTCCAGGCCCTGCAGAGGCTCCTCTATAGTACAGGTAGTTCAACGTGGAGCATACTGGCGCACGCCTTCCTGCGCTGCTTCCAAGGGCTCCGATACGACCGGTAGCTCTTTTATCTCTGTCCGAGAGGTTTTCCGTGAGACCTCTCCGGGCTGCCGGTCTTCTACCAGGACCTCCTCCGGACCTGAAAACTGTTTTCAACAACCAGGTCCGCGGCGGCCACTGTGGGAGCAGATCTCCTCGCGGAGCCCCTGCTACACAACCCCCAGCTCCGTGTGCAGGTGGCGGAGTCATAGAATCATAGAATCATAGAATATCAGGGTTGGAAGGGACCCCAGAAGGTCATCTAGTCCAACCCCCTGCTCAAAGCAGGACCAAGTCCCAGTTAAATCATCCCAGCCAGGGCTTTGTCAAGCCTGACCTTAAAAACCTGTAAGGAAGGAGATTCTACCACCTCCCTAGGTAACGCATTCCAGTGTTTCACCACCCTCTTAGTGAAAAAGTTTTTCCTAATATCCAATCTAAACCTCCCCCATTGCAACTTGAGACCATTACTCCTCGTTCTGTCATCTGCTACCATTGAGAACAGTCTAGAGCCATCCTCTTTGGAACCCCCTTTCAGGTAGTTGAAAGCAGCTATCAAATCCCCCCTCATTCTTCTCTTCTGCAGACTAAACAATCCCAGCTCCCTCAGCCTCTCCTCATAAGTCATGTGCTCTAGACCCCTAATCATTTTTGTTGCCCTTCGCTGGACTCTTTCCAATTTATCCACATCCTTCTTGTAGTGTGGGGCCCAAAACTGGACACAGTACTCCAGATGAGGCCTCACCAGTGTCGAATAGAGGGGAACGATCACGTCCCTCGATCTGCTCGCTATGCCCCTACTTATACATCCCAAAATGCCATTGGCCTTCTTGGCAACAAGGGCACACTGCTGACTCATATCCAGCTTCTCGTCTACTGTCACCCCTAGGTCCTTTTCCGCAGAACTGCTGCCTAGCCATTCGGTCCCTAGTCTGTAGCGGTGCATTGGATTCTTCCATCCTAAGTGCAGGACCCTGCACTTATCCTTATTGAACCTCATCAGATTTCTTTTGGGAGTCCCGCTCAGTGCACCAGAGTTTGGTCCTGGCAGAAGTCACGAGAGTCGGAAACCTCCTGGACTACGACCGGGGAGTCTGGCTGGATCCCCTGACGCTCGCGCGGCGCATGGGGCTCTCCAGACCTCGTACCCCCCGGCGCGTACTTCAGGAGGTGAAGGCTGCTTTGACGCCCGCTGCTCGGGCTTATCTCAACCGAGCTCTGCGCGAGGGCGCACCGCGTCCACCCTCTACCCCAGGCCCGCCAGACCTTTCAATTGGGCCCCTACCCCGTGGATCCCAACAAACCCCTCACCCTTTCACTGCGAGCCGGCTGCATGAACTGCAGCTGGTCAGCTTCCAAACCGCGCCAAGGAAACATCTATACACACTCACGCTTCACACCCTTCACGCCCTCACCCTGGTGTCCCGCCCCGATACAAAGTGGCGGGACCTCCTGCCACCTTTGGAGGGTGAGCAGTCCCGGTAGGCCAGCCTGTATTCCACCTTGGTCCCGAGGCCCATCGGGGACATCAGTTGGCAGCTCCTTCACGGAGCTGTGAGCACGGGCATGTTTTTGACGCGGTTCACCCCCATTCCAGATACTTGCCCTTTTTGCAACGTGAGGGAAACCATGGCACACATATATTTAGTGTGTGCCAGGCTGCAGCCCCTTTTCCGGCTCCTCACGAATATTTTATTACACTTTTGGCTGCACTTTTCCCCTCACCTTTTCATTTACACACTCCCCATCCGTGGCCCCGCAAAGTCGCGGGATCTCCTGGTTAACCTCCTCCTAGCCCTAGCTAAAACAGCCATCTATAAAACCAGAGAGAGGAGGTTGGCCGATGAAGCTTCCTGCGACTGTAGGGCCGTTTTCCGATCCTCAGTACATTCACGTATCCAGGCGGAGTTCCTCTGGGCGGCGTCCACCGACTCCCTTGATGCCTTTGAGGAGCAGTGGGCGCTGTCCGAGGTTCTCTGCTCAGTGACCCCATCTGGTTCCCTCCGTCTGACCCTTTGATTGAGGGGAAGAGCGAGAGGCCCCAGCCCCAGCCATTGCCGCTGTGGATACCGTCATCACCACCACCTAGGAGGGGTCCTTTCACACGTGGGTGCACGTCCCCCCGCCCCCCCAAATTGCCCACCCCGCAGCCTTGCCCATCTTGTTGGGCATTCTCAGGAGAGGAATAGTTGGTGACTCTAGGCGTGGCACTAGGTAACTCGAGGGAGTGGAAGACCATGAGTGTCGAGGAAGCCCCCCCGCTCTAGGCCACCAGGTAACTCAGGAGGGTGGAAGACCATGAGTGTAGAGGAAGCCCCCCCGCTCTGGGCCCAGGCAAGCCTGAACACTTCTCTCCCCTGAAGGCTGCTGTGTTATACATTGCGTTTGCTTTTGGTTTGTTGCATAGTTTTGTTTTATTTTTTTTGGTGATTTTTTGTAAGTGTGTTATGCAAATAAAATTTTCTCCTGCTTCAAAAAAAATAATTACTCTCCTATAGCCACCTGGCCCGACCCTGTCACAATATATTTTTTCTTTATCACACTTTTTAGGAGATTGTAACAATTGTGAGGCTCAAGAGGAATTAATTCATCTGAGCTTTTACCTGGTCAACAGCTGCCAAAAAATGTATAATTTGGAGCATTCTCAGAACATCTGAATTGCAATAGTTAAAGAAGGGGAACACCTACTCTCCATTTTCCTGCGATAACAATATGAACCCTGTGTTGTATTACATGTAGGGAACTTTGAGTGGAAATATGGATCATCTTATAAGCTCTATATAAATAATAATTTGGAGTGCACATGTAAAGGATGCTAGCTTGACTCCTGCAGTGAAAAGTTGTAACCAGTTTATGTTAAGGGCGAGACTATCTGGGTTTTCCCTAAACCCATTGACTCTTTTAACGGGCATCTCCTTCTCTTCGTATAACTTCATCTTCTCTTTTAGCACATAACTCTCCTTTATATTTGACATGGATATGGTGCCAGGTTTTCTTCCTTATTTGGTGATGTTTATGCAACGTTGTATATGTACGAACCAAAAAAAAATCCTTCCTGAAATCCTGAACTTCCTTATGGAAAGACAACTCAGATTAAATAGTCAGTGAAGAAGTTTACCCCTCTCTTTGTCCGTCCTTCCTTTATATGATGGGGTAAATCCAGGGCATCTTGCATTTTTCCACCAATGCCACAGTATTAATAAAATGTTCAGGAACTTAAAAATATTATGATGGACCATTGGCCTGATCCTATGCTCATAGAAGCTCCCATTGATTTCTATAGCATGAAATCAAGCTGGGTGTGTTTAGGGAGAGGTATTTCTGGCCCTCATAGTTAATCTTCAGATGTATTTTACCTTGTAGCATAACAAATGATTAATTTTATTCTGGGCATAAAATAAGTTACCTATAAATATAAAATAATTGTTATTTTAAGAATTATTAAGTTATTTTAAGGGTTAGGAAAAAAGTCATATTTGGAGTTGTGACATACTTGGTTAAAGGCAACCTTCAATTTATGACCCTTACAAACAGAGTAAAAAAAGGCGGGGCGTACGTAGTAGATAAAGTACTTGCGCAAGCAGGGCCCTCCACGATCAGAGCTACTGTGCCTCTTGATTGATGCCAGCCATGATCTTTTAAGGACCAGTGTATGGGAAATGTGCTGTTTCTGGAAAATTAAGAAAGTTCAGTGTGATCCTAATTACTGTGAGTTCTTACATAAGGGAGCAGTGTGATCTCCCTATGATCAAATCGATAGTGTCTTATATGTCATTATCCTTTGTCTTCCTTCATCTTCTTGTCCCTCTTATTTTGTTGTTGATTTGGTTTGGTTTGGTGCATAGTGGATCATTATCTCAGTTCATATGCACCTGAAAAAAATTTGCAATTCGAGTTTAGTGATGACGTAGTATTTGAATATCAGGACCAATAATGGAAGATTATGGCATTTCTGACCTCCACACGTGCCTCTGACCCTCCTCCCTATCTTTCAGGATCATAAATACTGGACAATGGTATAGAATTATAGTCATCCCTATAACTAAAGACAAAACTTTATATGAGGATTATTCCCCTCTGTGGAAAAGTTTGAGTGAAGTATCAGTAAAAATTGCTTTTTGAAGTATTTTCCCCCCATTAGTTTGTAGTAGTAGTTGTAGTAATTTGTCTCATTTTATTTAATCACAGGTGGTGTATATGTGCTGGCCTACCCAGTCCTTTTAGATGCAGAAGGCAACTGTATCTAGGATATGTATTGCTTGGATAAAAGTGATTTGTATTCCAATCATAGTGTCAACTTAGATTTGCCAGAGAAATGGAAACTACCACATTCAGAATTTAATAGTCAGTCCTGCCATCTATCCCTTGTAGATAGAAACCCAGATAGATCTGATGAACCTCAGTTCTTTTATCATTTCAGGCCAGTTGGGGTAAACAGAATAGTAAAAATCACAATGAAAATACATAGCCATGTATATTTTAACATCATAGAGATGATTTGGTGTAAGCTGTGAAGCAAAAGGGCCTAGTAGAGGGCATTAAATCAAAAAAGAATGAACATACAGACACACGAGATAGTTGTCTAGGAACATTTTTGTCACTTTGTTTGTTGTTTTTTGTAAAATCTTCACTCCCATAAGAGGGTGCTGTTCATAATTAGCTTGTGAAGATCACATTATGAAAAGGAGAGGAAGAGCACTTGCTGATGATGTAAGCATTCCCCTTTCTGAGCTGGTGGCAGAGGTAATGCAAAGTAAAATATTTAGGTATTGTCAAGTTTCTCAGGACGCCCTAAAGAGTGAGATGTTCTTGCACCAGACTTGGAGTATGGGGGCACTTCTCCTTTCCGTATAACCACATTTGTGATAATGGTGTAATGTAATCCTATAAAATAAGATACGTATTTTACATGCTGTCCCCATAGGTATCAGATTCACAATATGAATTTCTGGCCAAGTCCTTTATGCCATCTTCTAAAATACACTCATCTTCTGATCTATATTATCCACGTTTGAGATTATGGATCTCCATAAAGGATTATACCTTTGCCTTGCATACACCTTGAATAAGGTTACCAGAACTGAAGTTCTTGCATTTGTAATCTGATCACATTTAGATATCCACAATAAACTAAACCTGACTTTGGATGGCTTGATAGCTTAGAACTTTAGTTAATAATGAGTCATATGATTTAAATCGGTTTTTTAAATCTTTCAAAATTTGATCCTTAAAATGTGTAAGTTTATAAGTTGGAAGATAAAATTTCACTGAATAATGACATCTACAGTAGTAGAAAAAACTTGGTTTAGTTGTGGAAAGATGCAAGGCCAACCGTGAAAGACCTATTTCTAGTTTGTCAAGGAGGAGGGAGATAGAAGCAAGAGGATTTTGGCTGCTAGAAGTAGTTTTTCTGGAACATTTTACCCAGGGTGGGAGAAGAAAGCTTGGAGGGGATCAGGATGGAGGTGTTTGGGCTGGAGGAAAGTTTTGGCAACTTGAATGGATGGGGCTGGAGAGAGTCAGACAAGAACAAACAACTTGAATTTGAATGTATTCTCAAAAATGCGGAATTCATGTCTACTTCCATGAAAGATTCAGAATGGGTTTTTCTTTTTCTCCATTTATGAAGTAGTTGGAAGGCTCATGCTTCTGTATTATTGATAGCTGAAGGGGAAATACTATGTACATTATATAGCTTCCAAATTATATGTAACCTCTGAGGAGCACTGAAGGAAACCAACATTAAAAAAAAAAAAAGTAGAACCCTTAATCTTAGTATGTGACAGGTTTATTCCAGTCTACATCCACAGCACAGTAATTGCATTGGTAGAAAATCACAAAGCATGTTTACTAAAAAACTTGACATCAAACTCTGTGCTGCTTGTTATGCAATGAGATATATCAAGTGACTAATTTTTATTGATTCTGTGAGGCACGAGGCTGTTGGCAAACAGCTCAATGCCAAGCTTGTGTTGCAATACATATAACTAAAGGCTGAGTCCTTACAACCTTGGTGGTGTCTCCCAATGTTACTATACCTGAGGTATGTGTAACTGGGTGCTGTGAAATTCCCTGTTGGTGGCTCTGTTTGTTTGTTTGGTTTTTCTTGTTTTTAATCGTTATGAAGAAACCAATGTAATGCATTAGAAACCAATGTAATGCATTAGCTTCTTGCACATAAACAGTGTCTCAAAACACATTAAAAAGTTTTATAACATAATTGAAAAGTTTTTTTTAAAGATAGCACTAGAAGAAAAAAGAAATCAACAGGCTTAGGCCAGGGAGAAAAGTTGTACTATCAGATAGCATTTGAAAATAGATGGAGAATCTAGTTACAGGAAATCTCTTGTAAATTGAGGATCTGCCTCTCACACCAGCAGTGGTGAGATAACAGTGTAAGATGAAGTAGAGAGGCACCTGGGCAATACAGTTGTGAAAGGAAGAGGAAAATTTCCATACCTTGGAGGTATGGGTGAGATCCCAGGAAGGCACCAAAGATGCAGACCAGGAGGACAGATTGGATGTCTGAATCAATAAGGGAGATAGAATTAGATTTGAGGATGACACACTTGCTTCCATCTTCAAAATGTTTTGCCGAAGAAAATTGTCACGAACTTTCAAGTTTACTTGACTCCTCCATGCAGAGAGAGTTGAACAGGGAAGAGTCACTAATGATGTCAAACAATATGTCCAGATGTTCTATTTTAATTGAGATTTGAGGTAAAGATAAGATGATGATTGAGATGGAGAAGGTAGATAGAAAAGAGCAATTCGTTAAGGACTGAACACTGGACATTGGTATAGAAGAGCAATCTTTCCACACAGAAGGAATCCTCCCCTGATATGAGGAAAGAACCTTTTGACAAATGTGTATGTGATGAGATTTGCCCGCCTAGTTATGGAGGAGGTCCAGGACGATGTTGTGGTCTGCTATGTCAAAGACTTCACAGACTTAAAAAAGAATGAGAAGGGGGAAAGAATTGATTATGGCGAAAAGCAAAAGCAGGAGGAGAGCATGAAAAGAAGCAATTTCTGTGCTAAGGCCTGAGTGAAACCCAGGTTAAAAATGGTCAAGGATGTTGCTGAATGATAGGTGACTAGACTGCTCACAGAAAGCTACCTAATGAGGTATTTTGTTGAGAAAGGACTGTAGTTAGAATGTCAGGTAGAAAGGAGAAATTTTGAAGAGGCAGGCAGTCATAGAAAGTAGAAAGTTGGGGAAATTAAAGGTATTATTGACAATAATAGTAATGTAAGGCAAAAAGTTTCAGCAGACAGGATCAAATAATATGAGAAGTCTGGGGATCAAGATAGCAGGTAATCCTTTTTACTGGACTGCACATTGTCAAAAAGGTCCAAGGATGGTGGGGAGGAAGGAGTCAGTGCACGTCTTGTAGTGAAGGTAGCTTAAGTCAGTCCGAGATTGAAAGAAAAAACGCAAATTCCTTGCATCTGGTCAGGGAACAGTTTGGAAGGGAGAGTAAACTGTGTGTGGAAAAGAGAATAAATGGCATGGAAAAGGAAGCAAGGATTTCGAGAGTCTTCCCAGGATCTCTAAATAATATCTGATGAGATTTTGCACTCTCATAACATATAGGGAGGTGGGATATGTGCCATGGAAATGAGAATGTGATTCAGGAAAATGTCATTTGGGAACGGCACATTTCTCATAAAAACCAGGAGAGGCCATTGGTCATTATGTTGCAGACCTGAGTGATAAAGCTAAATCATGTGAATTTGAGCACTTAACAGATTGGCTAACTAGAGACTGTATTATTTTCAGGAAAACTGATAACCAAATCACAGAAAAGTTATTACAAAGTATGGACGTGACTTTGCAAAGTCTATATTTGTTGTGCTATTGAAAACCATGCTTCCCAAGTGAAAGTGGTAGTGAAAACTGCTTCCCAAATGAAAGTGGTAGCAAGCAGTAAAAGGCCTGAAATGTCTCTAATTCAAGTGCATATCAAGACATGAAGAGACACTATAGAGGGAAACAGATTGCATATACCCGGTCTTCAACGCAAACTATTGTACAGTGCTTCCTAGTGGCTAATCTTTCCCTTATAGATCTTGAATGGGGAGGGCTCACTTCCTTCAGGGATGTGGAGGGGCCAGAGTTGCAATACAGCTGGGGAGCACCCAGATTAGCAGTGTAAAAAATCATAGTGCCGCAGCAGTGAGCACTGAAGCACTGTGTTCGTATGGGTATGTGGCTAGTTGGCATTTGCTGATGATGCCTCACTTTAGCTCCACCCTGGAGTAAACCAGCAATACGCTTATTCACATACAAACACAACAAGACCCAGGAGCAATAATAAAGGAGAAGCAATCTCTCTCCTGCCTACATCAAATAAACAGACTATTTTCTCCCCCTATCTGAAGAGATTTTTTTTAAAGCAGATACTTTAATAATCCCTCCTCTGGGACCTACATTTAGTTTTGAATGCCCTCGCTAGCCACCTATTCAAATTAGCTGAGGAGTGTTCCTCTACTTCCGCAACCCGTTCTGCCATTTTCGCTGGGATAAGGTAGCTCTGATGATAGAACTGACTTTCATTTCAAAAATTAATTTGGTCTTTCTTAGAGCCAGAAGATCATGCTACCTTCTTTTGTCCAAAGCCAAAGCTCCACAAGGAGAAATTATGGCACATATTAGAAGTCAGTGGGGCTTCTAAGATATATACAGAAAGAACCAAATGGATCAGAAGATCAGCTTAATTATATGGCCTATATCATCAATCAGTGAGAGGCAACAAAGCTTCTACCTTCTCCATTGCAAGACAGCTCAGATGAGGCCTGATCACAGCTCACTGAAATCAATGAGACTTTCCATTGACTTCAGTATGCTTTGGATCAGGTCCAGGAGGCATATCGGAAGCTTAGAAAATGAACAGAATAGTGTCTCCACAAAAACTCAATGCTCATTCTTCAAGAGTGATGGCATCCTCATGGGCACAGAAGTTTCATGCTTTCTATGAAGAGATGTGTGGAGTAAACACCTTTGCTCCACACTAAGTAATAGAAACTAGACATACACAAGCATCAGTGGGCACCTCCTTCAGCAGCGGGGGGGCATTGGATGAAACAGTACTTCAGCAGTCCACTTTTCATAATGAATTACACATTGTTATTTGAATAAATTCAGGTACCCTTTCTAGTGGGCACTGCTGAAAAAATGTTACTCACAATTTGTGGAGCTGCCTCGGAAAAGGAATAGGCAATTTTTTGTTTTTATCTCCAAATGTTCTTTCTTGGATCAGCAGGTCCATCATTTTGTCCCTCCCTTAAATTACTTTGTATTGGTAAGGATATGAGGACCTTATATTAATACACTAGTCCTCATTCCACATGTTCTCTGACAATAAGTGCTGTCGACAGGAATTGTGATTTTGTTCCAAGCGTATTAAAATCACAATTGAGTACTTTACAGCTCTGGAAGTTATTCTGCCTGGCTCTCTCGTGCAAAAGGCTTTGCCTGCACCCATAACTAACAAATTTGTCTCTACCTCCAAAGCTGAAGAGCCCAGATTCGAATTTCTGGACCTGCCTGATCTAAGAAAGATATTTTGCAGGTAAGAACAAGCAATGTTCTAATATTTGCAAACTTTCATAATGTCTTTCAATACAGTTTATTTCTGAAGAATTTGCATCATACAGATTTCAACCTAAGTGAAAACACTGGTGCCCTTGGTGTTAGAAATAAGTAGTGTCATTTTCTTTTTGCAGTGAAATCTTTCATCCAATCATAGTCTTGTATGCAAATATACCATAGCCAGTTCAAACAAAATAGCACAAATAAAGCTAAATGCTCAGTGAGGACAAAATCACTCAGCTTCTCTGATTCCTCATTTCACCTGTGTTTCAGGAGCTAACTAAACATGTCAACTGAAAATACGAAAAAACAAATCCCAGATAGGAACTCGGCTCCAGCTATGCCTGCACCACTCAGTGATCTGAAAATTAAGTATACTAAGGTTAGTATGCATATTTATTAACTTGCCTTAGGCATTCATCTAAGACTATATATGTACTTACCATAAGTAGTTTTGTTCAAACCATCGAAATAACACTAACTCAATTATTGTTTGCAGTGTTGTAGCCATGTCGGTCCCAGGATATTAGAGAGACAAGGTGGGTAAGATAATATCTTTTCTGAAGAGCTGTGTGTAAGCTTGAAAGCTTGTCTCTTTCACCAACAGAAGTTGGTCCCATAAAACATATTACCTCACCCACCTCGTCTCACTAACTCAATTGTGTATTTACAAATGTTTACCTAGATTTAATTCTTATAGTGTAATTTCTGGGAACATTCTCTGATCTCTTCTGCCTTGAGAAACTCTTCCAAGGAGTTGGTAAGTTTTAAACTACTATTTTTTGGTGTGCTGTCCATATTTTTTTCAGAAGCTAAGACCTGTGGTCATAAGTATCCTGGAAAGTGTAAATGACCCAGAGAAGGAAACATTTACATCATTGCAATGAACAGCAAGAAAATAAAAGATAATTGTAGAATATGTTAACAATTAGTCTAATTTTAAAATAAACTGGGATATTTACAAACAGATTTTAAGAATTATGCCAATGATGTTGGTCTGGAGGAAGGTTTTTTGTTTTGTTTTGTTTTTTAATAAAACTAAAGCAAGGGTCCTCCTGCATTTGACATATGTTCCGGCTGATAATAAACCTGTTTATCTTGCTAAGCAAGTAACTATCAATAAAACAGCTAAAGTCCACCATTGCTAATTAGTCAGTATTATCAGGAACCTTGTACAATAGCAAATTCTTTCCATACTCATTTAAAAACACAGATAAGGTAAGCATGAAATGGATCCTCTGGGCTAACCCTAAAAACAGACTTGTATTCCTGCCTTAAAAAGACACTTTATGTGTTTCATACCACATTACACAGAGAGTTGCAAGAGAGTCTGAACTTTGAACAAACAGCAAAGTCATTGGTAGTTTCTGCAATCTCAGACTTTCAGGTAGTGTTTGGTAGAGCAATAAAATGAAATATAGCAATAAAGAGAAACTGAGAAACTTCTGTAACAATTGTAGCTTTTGCTGGCCATGGCTATCTCAGATTCTGGACATACAGCAAAATGCCACATAGTATGTTACTGCTATCCAGAAAAGTTCCCAAGTAAAACAATCAAGAAAGTGTTATTGTTGCGACTTTGTGAGCTAAACTTCAATTTTTCCAAAATACAAATATGTATGGGATTGAATTTTAACTTCTCACTAGAGTCAAAACTTGACTTCTTTTCAAACATTAGGGTATAATCTGAAGAGCTCAGTGCCACTCAAGGTCAGCTCTTTTGGACCCAACTCTGCACCCCATTTTCAGGGAGACCCCAAATTGATTTTGGTACCTATTTTTCATGAATAAAAACTTCAGGTTTGGGACCTCATTTTGTAAATATTTAACAAGCTGTTAAAACTGTGCAAGTGCAGTATAGTTCTGCTATGTGATAGCTCACTTTGGCTATTCCTGTCTCAGAGTATAAAGGGCTTAATCCAGGAAAGATATTTTAGAAACTGCAATGATGCATTTTCAACTGCTGAATTAAACTACAAACAAAAAGTAATGAGGACAAGGTGATGCCCCAAGTTATTGAAGATCTGAAAAGCATAAATTGGAATATTCCTCCCCATTCCCCACTGCTTTCTTTCTTAGCCAGCATAAACTCACTTAGAAAAAACTTTCACTAATAGGATAGATTCTGTAGGTAACCACAGAACAGTCGTCATATCAGATGTTTTTACATTGCCATCTAAAAAGTGTATTAATAGGAATATGTTTCTTGAGTGTTTCATCTTTTTGCTGAAATAACTAATGCACAAGAGCCTCATCAGAGACTTTGCCATGAGGAAGGTATTTCCCTATATGTGAAGGTATACAGCTTTCAACTAATTCAGAGTTTCATGTGCATTATCGTGTACTCAGGGATTGAACAAAGGGTCAAATCCAGCATATGAAAAGATCATTGAATATGTAAATAATTATGGTTACAATCATGATTCACAGCTGTACATGTAGAGGGAACCAGCTTCACCTCTGCCCTTCATAGCACTTTCCTCCTTTTCCAAAATCTCACTGAGGACTGTCTATGGGCCAGGAGACCACATAAAATGAGATGGTGAGCTGGGATGAGGGGACCAGGATAGGGCAGGGGGTGGGAAGCATACACAAGGTTACAAATACATCATCCTAATACCACACTACCAACCCATGACTAATTCTCTGACAAGCTAATATTGTCTAAGGCTGGACTGACTTTCCTAGCACTCCCCCTCCCCGACCCTTTATGGGGCTTCCAGGAGAACCAGCTGATGGCAAAGCCCAGGTAGTGTGGCATCACAGAAGTTAAGCTTCAGGGATCCACAGAAAGGCGTGGGGGGCCCAGAACCAGTGCAGTTGTACAAACTTTTCAATCTTCACTCTCCTTGGACTCCAGCAGATTCTCAAATATTTGTAGATTCTAGGGACTGGACTATCTCCCTGTACAACATGGGAAAACTGCAACTCTCTGCCCTCCTTAGAATGATCTAGGGAAAACTCTCCAGGGGACCCTCATGGACTTTTCCTCACACCATGGGCCCCTTTCACAGGTTTTTCTACAACTGGGAGCAATGTGGCCCTAAATAAATTAGATCCATTTAATCCAGAGGTATTTCTATGGTGATATAAGTATTCCCAGATCATAGTCTGTACCCTTCTCATAAAGCATGAACTAAGCATTCTAAAGAGATATTTAACACACTCAAGAGTCAATTGCCAGAAGCTGGGAATGGGTGACCAGGGATGGATCACTTGATTGTCTGTTCTGTTCATTCCCTCTGGGGCACCTAGAATTGGTGACTGTTGGAAGACAGGATACTGGGCTAGATGGACTTTTGGTCTGACCCAGTATGGCCATTCTTATGTTCTTAATTTGGATGGATTAATTTTTAAATTGTTAAAGAGAGTTTGGATCCTGAATTGGGGCATGATCCTGAATTCCTTCTATACCCAAAACTCCTTAAGAGATGTGCCGATGACATTCGTGAGTATTTTAGGTATGTAAGATTGGCTCACATGTACTGGTAAATATTTTACTTTGTTACACTACAGAATTAGACAATGATTGTTTAACAAATTATTTCTGTTGTGATGCTTCTGAAAAGAGCAGGTCCTACGACGCTCCAACAGCCAGGTATCAAAGCACAATTAGTTACTTATCAGGTAGTTAAATTACATGAGGTAGCAGAAAAAACAATATTTCTCTTGCCACCGCTGCTCTTCACAGTGTCTGAGGGAAAAACATGGTGTGTGGAAAGTTAAATCACTTACGGTAAATAAAGGAAAAGTGAAACAAATATAAAATGTATTTTAATCATTACAGCTAGAAGCAAAGAGGAAATAATAAAATGGTTTCAAATTTTTAAAAAAGGGTCAAATCCCTACTCAGCTGCCACCTAACCCTGTAGGTGCCTAAAATCCCCAGGTGCCTGAATTTCCACCTTACAGGAGGTATGTTTCTGCCAGTGAGGATGCGCACAGCCAGCTCGTTCTAAGGCACTTGGGCACCTATTTTATGCCTCAACCCCAGCAAGATCCTCAGACTAGGCATTCCCCTGCCTATTTCATCTGATCCAATAGGCATTGCCACACAAAACAGCCCCGGGGCAGAGGGAGAATGAGGAGGACTCCTCCATCTCAGCCTTTAGCGTGTGGCTAGAGCACTCACCTAGAATGTGGAATGTAGGGTTCAGTGTCCTCCTTTGCCTGATGTAGAGCAGGGATTTGAACTTTTTTTTTCCCCCACCTCTCAAGTGAGGCCCTGATTAGCTGATTATGAGATGTTCTAGTCTGCAGGTCTCTCTGTGTCTCCTACTGCAGCTGTTCCAATGTGTATGAATAATTAAATATGCACTGGGCCAATGTGAGAGTGGGAATGACTCTAAGGCCCAGTGATTGGAGTACTCCCCTGGTTGGCTAGAGACCTGTATTCAAACCCCATTCTCCACACCTGACAGAGAGGAGAATTCAGCCAAAGTCTCCAATGTCCTGGGTGAGTGCTAAAATGTATAAGAGAGGCCTTTTTCCTCACCTGCGTGCCTCCCTGGCATTTCTTGCGAAACATGGCTTAGACTCCTAACTCCAGCAGAGAGTTCATGGCTGAGAATCCCAGAATTTAGGCACCTAACTCTCAGAGAGGGGCAGGGTTTATGTTATAGCCATCTCCTCAGCATTTCTGATTGACTAGCTTAGATGGCTCCCCATGCAGCATGCTGGCTTTTGTGGGTCCCAATCTTAGGTGCCTAATTCTCGCTATGCATTGTATAGGGCCTAGGCGCCTAACTTGGGGCTGTGGCTTTCACTGGGTGGCAAGATGCCTAAAAGAGAAGCAATACTAAGCATTGCAATACTTAAGTCACTTTGTGGATCTAGCACAAAATAAGTGGGGCAGAATCAGACCCTGCAGATTCCCTTTAATAGTGTTTCAGGTTTAATTGACTGTTTTTTGATGATCCATAGAACTCTTTAGGTTTAGCTGAATTGGTGGGATTTTCCATTCATACCCCATCAAACAACCACAGATGTACAGGATAGGGTGGCCAGGTGTCCGGTTTTCGAACAGAATGCCTAGTCAAAAAGGGACCCTGGCGGCTCTGGTCAGCACAGCTCTCCGGAACGTTAAAAGTCCATTCAGTGGTGCAGTGGAGCTAAGGCAGGCTCCCTGCAGCTCCCAAAAGCAGTGGCATGTCACCCCTCCAGCTCCTATGTGTAGGGGCAGCCAGGAGGCTCCGCATGCTGCCCCCACCCCAAGCGCCAGCTCTACAGCTCCCATTGTCCGGGAACCATGGTCAATGGGAGATGCAGGGAAGGTGCCTGCGAATGAGGCATCATACAGAGCTGCCATGCCATGCCTCCGCATAGGAGCCAGAAGGGGGACATGCCACTACTTCCAGGAGCTGCTTGAGGTAAGCGCTGCCCGGAGCCTGGCCCCCTCCCACACCCCAACCCCCTGGCCCAGCCCTGATCCCCCTCCCACCCTCCAAACCCATCACTCACAGCCCAGAGCCCCCTCCTGCATCTCCAAACCCCTCATCCCTGGCCCGACCCCAGAGCCTGTAGCCGGAGCCTTCACCCCCTCGTGCACCCTAACTCCCTGAGCCAGCCCGGTGAAAATGAGTGAGAGTGGGGAGAGTGAGCGACAGAAGGAGGGCATGGAGTGATTGGGGGGCGGGGCCTCGGAGGAGGGGCAGGGCAGAGGGCAGAGCAAGGGTGTTCAGTTTTGTGCAAGTAGAAAGTTGGCAACTCTAGTACAGGACTATAAACTTGGAGCAATTATCACAGTTGGTAAGAGTGTACATGAGTGGATACCAGCTATTTTTCAATATTGTGTTTTAAATTTTTGATTTAATGTTAGTGTAACTGGGTACAGTGCTCCTATTATGGCCCTTGGGCCTCTTAAGAGCAGGCATTCTGGGAAATGTAGTTTCCCAGGAGGGACTGTAAGTCTTGAGGGCACATGACCAGGGAGTCAGGTGACCACCTTTGGAACAATATAATGGGTAGCCTGAGTAGTGAGCGCACTGTGGGGGAATATGATGGCTCTTAGAGAGAGGTATCTCCATGGCAGGAATTATAGGATACCTAGAAAAGGTTACCTGTAGAGAAGAGTGTGCTCTTCCCCTCCCAACTTACTGAGACCTGGTTGCCAGGTTCAGGTGTTTTAAGTTGTTTTGATGTTGTTTGAGTCTTTTTTTGATGATAAAAGCCAGCCCTGAGGAAAGAACCTTGGATTGAACTGGTTTATTTATTGTGGGGGTGGGGGGAGTTATTTTACCTTCCCTGGCTGGCATATCTGCCCACTATTTTACAGTGGGCAACAATTATATCCAGTTAGATGGAAATCTTTCTTGCTAAAGGATAAACATGGGGTAAATCCAATTTGTAGAGGCCAGCTTGAGTAACATGGGTGCATGCTGAGGTTTGCTGAAGAGCTGGGGATGAGGAATTTCATTTTTAATCCATAGAGTAGTTTAGGAACCACTCCTCAGTTGCTATTGAAACCTTTAGGACTTGAAGCCTGTGCAGAGTAGCCAGCTGCCAGTTGGGGACCAACTGTCAGAGGATTCATGCAGCAGATAATCCTGCCTTTTGTCACCCACATATGGAGGTCCTGCAGAGCTGTGCTCCACAGCGTATAGTAGACACGCACACTGTGCAACCCCATGAAACCTTCTTCTCTCTTTCTGCAGAGCTGCAGTAGGTTCCATTTTACACCAAGCCCTCTGTGGGTCAAATGCTGTCTGTGTGTGATAAATAACAATAGTAAGATAATAGCACTCTTTGTCTTAAGAGTGCCTTGCAAACACTAATCAATTTTCACAATACACCTGTGGGATGGAGAAATATTATCTATATTTTCCAGATTGTGAAACTGAGCCATAAAAAGGGCAAGGGTGCCCAAAGCCATAGAATAAATCATTCTCAAAGCCAGGATCAGACCTCAGGAGTTCCTTGCTCCCAGTCCTATGCTCAGATCATGAAAGTAAACAAATAAAATCCCCAGACAAGGACCTTAAGCCTTCAATATTGCCTAAACCTCACAAGGCTGAAGCTAAACCCTTGCAGAGCTGCCAATTTCCCACATTTCTGATTGTCTGCAATGACTTGGAGAATTTGGAGAATCAGGATTTTACTATATTTTTATCACTGAAGATGAATTCCAATCAAATAAGATTTTGCTTGCAGCCACCGTAGAACTACCACCTGGGTCTGTATTTTGAAATACAAAGCTTCAGAACCGTAGAACAGTGTCAGAATCCATCTACAACAAATGTTGATTTCTAGTTCTAGTGGAAAGGACAAGAGTATGGTCATTATAAGACTTGCCATCTTACTTGAAGATCTCAGTGAAAACAATAGCTCTACCATGCACACCATAACATTTCTAATTAAAAAGTTACTTGCTGCAAAGATTTGACTTGTCAAAAACTCTTAAACCCAATGAGTCATATCCAGTCCTTACAAGTGAACATGAACACTCATGCAGCATGTGCAACAGTGGGTGAACATCTGGCAAAAGAAACACCTTACTATGGAAGACCGGGCTATCTGACAGCAAACTACCACACCATGATGTAAGATAACTGCTACTGCTTTTGTAAGCATGGGCAATGAGTGTACTGCAATTCAAGCAAGCCAGAGGCTGATCTTTGTTTCAGCGTCTGTTCACATTGGCTTGTGCACTAGGTGTTTCTGTTTTCAGTGCACCACAGCCCATGTGTCTATGCAGTGTACACCCCAAAGGAGCGTAGCTGCCAACATACTCTGGAAAAAATAGCCCCCAGTGTTACAACATATGTAACATTGCGTATAGGTTGGATTTGGGCTTTTTGCACCATTTTCCTTAGTTCATAGCTGTATAAGCAAAGTCATAATGTATCCTAACGGAGATGTTTGGATACTGCAATTTTCAGTGTTCTTGCACATTGTACAGGTTTGTACATAGTGAAAGGTTAGGATTAGGAGGAAGTGACATTAGGAACAATAATAAGTAAGGGGCTGTAAAATAATAGCATTGTGTCAGTACGCTAAATGCAGTACTTAAACCAATATTTGCAAAACTTCCCAAAATGGTAAGTTTTACTATTACTCCTTTCACAGACAGATATGAATTTGGCATACTGTAGCATCACCCAGCACTGTTATGTTAATATTTACCTTTTACTTTGTCTCTTTTCTTGGCAGCATAGCTAGATGACTTCATAGGATTTTTTCTTGTTAACCACCTGACTGCTGTGCATCTGTGCCCCCTCACAGCATCCACAATTTCATATGGACTCCTTAGGATCAACCATGTGAAATTGCTAGGAAATCGTATTGTACCTTATTATCTTTACAACTTTTGACAAGCCTGAGGTTCAGGCACCGTTGGCTGCAGGCATCGATGTGGCTATGCATATATCTCTTTGGATACCTATACAAATACACCTCTACCCCGATACAACACGATCCTCGGGAGCCAAAAAATTTTACCGCATTATAGGTGAAACTGCGTTATATCGAACTTGCTTTGACCTCGAGCATTTCCGTTATTAATAGTCACTTCCCGCCCCCGACTGACCCCTCAGAACCCCTGACCCATCCAGCCCCCCCACTCCTTGTCCCCTGACTACATCCTCCAGAGACCTCCCCCGCCCCAACCACCCCTCCCAAAACCCCACCCCCTATCTCAGCCCCCCTGCTCCTTGTCCCCTGACGGTCTCCTCCAGAGACCCCCACGGCCCTAATCACCCCCAGGATCATAGAATATCAGGGTTGGAAGGGACCTCAGGAGGTCATCTAGTCCAACCCCCTGCTCAAAGCAGGACCAATCCCCAACTAAATCATCCCAGCCAGGGCTGGATCCCACCCCCAACCGTTATCCACACCCCACCCACTAACAGGCCCCCCAGGATGCCAACGCCCCTGTTCCCCGTCCCCTGACTGCCTCACCCCCAGAACCTCCAAACCATCCAACCCGCCCTGCTCCCTGTCCCCTGACCGCCCCCCGAGACTCTCTGCCCCTTATCCAACCCTTCGGCCCCGGCCCAGCACCCTTAGCATGCTGCTCAGAGCAGCGTGTCGGAGCCAGACACACTGACGCGCTGATTCACCAGAGCGCGCAGCCCCACCCCCCAGAGCGCGGCTTTACCACGTTATATCCGAATTCGTGTTATATCGGGTCGCGTTATATCAGGGTAGAGGTGTAATCTAAAATGGTACAAAAATATAACTGTAGGATAGTAGGCATCTCAGTTTAGGAAATATTTTTGTGGACTTGAGGTTTTCTTATCAAAATATCCACCTTTACCATTTTTTGGTCACAGTCAGTTTAAGTAATATATCTAGTTTTTGAGGAAATCAATCTCCATTCTCCCGAATTAATTTAAATCCTTTGTTACATAATTTATGTGGTGGTGATATCCACATGCTAAATTGCAAGACCATGTGATAAATACGTTTATTCTGCTGTTACAACTGCCTTACCTGCTTTCTGCCCTGTGGTAAATCAAGCAAGTTAAAACAAATTCCTACTAGGCTGAGCTATAGAACAGGGTGATATTGGAAATGGGATTAAATCTTTCTCATGCTCATTCTGCTGCAGCTTTGTCTTTCTGCACCCTCTGAGTTTGGCTCCATGGTGGTAATATGAGGGACTGACGGAGGAGCTTTGTGCCAGAAGGTGATGGTTTTAGCTATGATCATAGAGATATGCCCACTAAAAAACCCCCACTACGAACGACAGTGGTAGAGTTAGAGCTTGTTGTAAAATATAATGCAGAGGGTGAGGGATCTGGATCCACAGATAATGGAGAAGACTTGATAGGGAAGGGTACTTATTTTCACTATTGGTGGTCTTATATAATAATGCCCACAATAAAGACTAGCTAAGGTAACAGCAAGCACCAGTGTGAGCACTAATCTTTTTACCCATTAGGGTATTTCTTACCGATGTTTTTCCTACTTCCTTTTCTAAACCAAACTATATGCTGCTTGTGAGGCATTTCACCAAAAAGTGTTGACTTTTTGTGAAAGAAAAATTAGCTCTTCAGAGCTGGTGAAGAAGTCTTTAATGGAGCGTGGATCTAGCCCAGTTAATAAACAAAACCTTGTTCTAGTTAACATTTATATAGAAACCAGTACCTTGAATTTCAACTGTTGAGTGAATTACTTCCCACTTGGCTCTTCTAAAATTCAATATCAATGTTAAGATTTTACAGGCACTCAATAGTTAAACCCTACAGATCTGACATATATGGGGAGGCATTTTTCCTGTTTCACTCTCTCAGCAACTGCTGGGCCAGTCCAGTTTTGCACCACTCTCAAAAAGAGGCTATGTCTTAAAGGCACAAAAGAGAGCACAGTATTTGATGCAAAACTATTATAATCAGTTTACCAAGGTATAATGTTCACCATAAAGAAAAACACTTACCCTAATTTACCATGGTGACATGTGAGATGTCAAATTTTCCTTATAGTTACAAAAGAAAATAACTGCAGTATCTCCAACACCACTTGCTGGTAACTGTAGGTAAATGTTGACTTTTTGATAGCAACTGCTTTGGTTTCTTTCACAGCATTTTATAGGGAGACGTTGTTTATACCGGCTGTACAGGCACTCATACTAACCTTCAAGCAGGATTTACAAGTAACTGAACACCAAGGAGAGAGACAGACTTACCCATTTATGAAATCCTCATTTTGTGTAGTTTTAGAACATATGCAGTCAGCTTAGGGATGATCAGTGTGGCCTAATACCAAAGGGAATGAAAGTGCCATATGGAACAGACTACAAAATTCAGAGTAAAAAGCAGATAAGATTGGGTGGTGATTTTATCCCTGCCAATCCTGAAACTTCTCTGCTGTCTTTGAAGAAAGTGCTCACATTTGACTGTGTTGTCATCCAGACATTCTAAGGAATTCAAATATTTACTTCTTGCGGGGGATTATTCCAGAGTGAGAGTGAATTTGCAAATAAGATAATCAAATGTTTTCCTGTGTGAGTGACGTCATTTGTGTGTTTAATGATACTGATGATGGATAATGATATCCATTCCATCTAGTTTTATTAAAGTGTGCTTCTGTGCCAGGATATCTCAATGTTCCTATCTGTGCGTGAGGGTGGTTGTTCCAGCTATAAAAAGGAAAACTGGCATGTGCTGCTCTTTCTGCCTGTATAAAGGTTAAAGCTACATATGTAATGCAGTTCCTGGCAAATATGAAATAATCTCTGGATGTGATCTCAGCAGTTTTAAGGTTGCTGCATAAACCAGTTTGATTATCTTTGCTTTATACTGGCCACAGTACATTTTTTGTTATTCATTATGTTTGTTAATTGCCAACAACATGCTCAGTCCTATATAAGAGCTTAAAATCAAAAAGACAGAACCAATAAGACAGGATACCCAGAGGGGAGAATAGCTTACTGTTTTGATTTGTTTGTTTTTAAATGTCACATACTAGCCCACTTCTAGTGTGGACCGGGCAAGAAGTTGGTCATTAGAAATCATTGGAATGAGAACCAGTTGCTGGTTTGGTTACCTGGGATGAGGAAGGTATTCCAGGCAAAGGCAAAAGCATGGAATAAGGCACAGAGAAAAATGTGAGAGAAGGAGATAAATGGAACATCAAGTCTGGTGTCATTTATAGAGGGAAAATGGTGAGACAGACATGATAAAAGATTTAATCAGAGATATAGGGTGGAGCGAAGTTGTGTAAGGCCAAGAAATGCTAATCTGATGTGGTGGATGACGGGGATCCAATGAAGACACTCAAGTGGGTGGTGACGTAATCACAAAAACACTACGGTATATCAGAAAACCTTAATTTTTTTCTCGTTTCCTATGATTGGAAATCCCCTTTTCACAAAATATATAACACTATAGCAGATACGTTTTAAAATCCATACACACACACACACACACACAAAATTAAAAGAACATTAAGGTTGCAAAGTGGAGCTCTTCTGGGAACTAAAGTTGGTTGCCTAAAAATACTATGTGGTTATGTAATTAAAGACCATGCACCAAGTTCCTTGCCGGTGTAAATTTGGTGCAGCTCAGCACCAGCAGAAAAATAGGCCCACACTATTGTAATGCATACATACAGCCTTCACTTTTGCGTTGCCAGACTTTTGAGAGCTTCACTTTGTGTCTGTGTGAAACTTCCTAGGGTTGGGTTGTTTTTAAAAAAAAAAAATTAAAAAAAAATGATAAAACAAACATAGGTGCTGGAACTAGGAATGCTGGGCGTGCTGCCGCACCCCTTGGCTTGAAGTGGTTTCCATCATATACAGGGTTTACAGTTTGGTTCAATGGTTCTCCGCACCCCCACTATGCAGATTGTCAGGGGGGCTGGAACAACAAAGAAATTCTGTCCCACACAAACCTTTGCTAGAAAACAGTTGGATACTCTCAATGTGTGTGCAGAACAAGGGAAGGGCTCCTGCAGGATGATGCAGGGCTGCTCTGAAGCCCTTCATCATGCCCTACATAATTTCAAACACTGACTGGAAGGATATGGGACACCTTTGGAATGAAAACACATAGTCAACCTTAACTATAGACCTTTTTTCACAATCCATCTGTAATACTCTAGAATTAACATGGAAACGAGTTACTGTGCACCATGTTCTGCTCTCAGGTCATGGCGCAACCTACTGAAGTCAGTGCGGTTTCCCCCACGTAGCTGAGAATGCAATTTGACCCACCATATTTAGAATATATCTCATTGCACAATGTTTTCACTTAAATAACACAATAATTTATAGTATTGTAACAGTTTTAATAAGTTTCCAGCATTTTTGCATGCATTTTGAAATATATGTGCAATGTGTCTTTAAGATCCATCTAATCGTTACAAAGACAATCCATGTTTTGGCTAAATAAGCACTGTCATTTTAGTAAATGCCTCTTGATCTGTGGATACTCCTCCATGAAATGAAATAGATCCCTTAGTTCCTGTAAAAGATTAATATCATTACATTTCTGCTTTTAAATAAGCTTTTTATTAGGATCATATTTAATGAAGCACCAGTCCGCAGGCCAGAGGGATTTGGAAATAAAATCACAGAGATTAATGTTCCTTTTTATTTTTTTCCTGTGATATGGAAGTAGAGGAGTGTACAAACCACATTTTCTTGCTCTTGCACTATGCCTCAGTGGTTCCTTCTTTGTTGTAGATTTCATTAAACTGGCTGCAGCACTTTAGTGTTGTCTTTCATTTCAGAGACTCATGTTGTTTGAAAGGAAATGAAAGAAAAGTTAGATAAACGGTTAAATAAAATTGCTCTCTCCAAAACATCTATGACTCTCTGACCTAGTTGTTTGTCATCTTCTGTTAGGTGACAAATCTTCTGCCTCTGAGACACAAAGGCTCCCCTAGCAGCAAAACCTGTGTGGTTCTGCTGGGCAAAGGGGAGACAGGATTTCAAGAGGGCTATACAGGGAGTTTACATTCCCTGTGCAGCACAGAGCTCAGTTTCTCAAAGAGATTCCTGTATGCCTGCGGAGCAGGACAGGAGAATATACTGCTACACCATTCCGTCTGCCGTCCCTACCCATGTTGAAGGAGTTTATTAATACTAGAGGAGCTGCAGTAGTTGTGAAAGTGGATAGAAGGCTCTATAGGTCATATACTGCCTTCTATCCACTTGTGCTAGTTCCCTGAGTGCCAATGATCTTAAAGAAGCAATTATTTTATTATATGAGATGAAAGCCATGAGAGAACGTCTGCGTTTTTTAAGTCATTGGTGACTCGAAGCAGATAGGTGAATGTTACTGAAATTTTCAAAATCTTTAAAATTCCACATTTATTTATCCGTATTTACTCTGCAGAACTCGAAGGGGCCTATTCCCCATTGATGCATAGGGACCTAAAACAAAAAAGGATCCTTGGATAGCTATCAGGTGATACCATACTAATATTTCATTGCAACAGGTAATAAACTATGACGATATCTGTGTTATCGATGATGTTCCACTCTTTGTTTCCTTGTTTCCTTGCAGATATTTATAAATAATGAATGGCATGATGCAACTAATGGCAAAAAATTTGCAGTCTATAACCCTGCAACTGGAGATAAAATTTGTGAGGTTGAAGAAGGAGACAAGGTAGGTTTTTAAAGCTTTGCCATGTCACTGCTTTCTTTGTATCCAATCCAGCACTTGCAAGGCAATGGGACATATGCTGTGCTGGTGCCAATTGACACAGTTCCATGACTTCCGTGGAGCTATACCAGCTTCCCCCAGCAGAGCATTTGGCTCCATGACAGCTTTGCTATTGATTACGCTGAGACCAGGAGCAAGACCTTTTTATCAGCCACTACTCCAAAGGATTTAGTCGCTCAAGTAAACTTGAAAAAAGAGAACATTTTAGAAACAAAGCCCCAAACCCTGTGTTTGGCTAATTGTTTTCTTGATTCATCTTACTATTATTCTGGCTATTTATGTCTGAATTCTTTCCTTCCATACTGCCTAGCTCCTTCTTCTGATTGTTCCTTCAGTGAAGATATAATGACATACCTGATACCATGAAAATAACTGGGATACAATGTATTCATCACTGACTGATTTATTTCAAAGTTTTGCTTACTGTGAAAGCCTTTCTTAACAGTTCTATTCACACTAAGCGCATGTACTATGTAAGGACAGTTACAATAGTCAGCCACACTGGTATTTGGCCACGCTAGCCACGTTAATCCCTTAACTCATATATAAAATGCCAGGGAATCTTTGCTAACAAGTGGTCACAACTCTGTATGTATGTCTTTTGTGAATGATGACACTTCCAATAAGAGAGTGCATCCTTACAGCACAGTGGAACATTGATTTCATACAGATTTGCAGTGATGAATGCTGCCTGCTGGATCACCAGCACCAGTTCCTGTGAAATGGATCTGCTCATACATTCCTAATTGTTAAGATTTGATGGGAGGACTGCAAAAGGTGGTAATAGCTGAAGAGAAATGTACTTATTTTGCCATGTATAAGACCACTTAGGGGGAAAAAGATACACTTACATACAGATTTCAAAAATCTGGAACGGAACCTGAAGAACTGAAGAGCAACTTTCGTATATTTTCATAATTTTGTATAATTTTCTGTTTGAAAAGACTTTGCTTAATAATACTATCTAGTTTCAGTGCACATTATCAAGTACAGAGTGATATGTTTAAATATAGCAGGCTCTTTTGTTTCCATAGTTTTAGGACTGATATCCAGAGACATTTTTTGGATGAACTCTCTAAAAGGAAGCCTGAGATGCGGGTGTTCTATTTCTAGCTGACAACTGTAGAAAAACTTTTAACTAGACCTGTGGAAAAAATTACTGGTTTTATCTGTTAATGTTTTCATTCATGCAAATATTTGCCTTTGTGTATGTTCATTCCAGAGCATGCATGTATACACAGGCACATGCAGGCACACATTTTTTCTGTTTCTATAAAGTTTTCTCATTTGTGACATAATTTTTGGCCTCAAAATTGGCCCGTTTTTGCTTAGAAAAGTTTGCACACAAATAATGAGTTTTGTGTATATAGATGGGTCCATGGTGAAATTAATAACAAAATGCAGAAAATACAATTTTTCAGGGCTTTTGCATTTCATTAAAAATATTTTGCACCTGTTTTAATACTAAGTACCCAGTCCTGTTTTCATTGTATATTTCATAACTCCCACTAAGTCAACAGCCATAAAGAAATGCTTATTGGGCTGAATCTTCAAATGTGATCACACCACAATTACCCTAAAAAAGTGAGATGGCCAGAGGCTAGGTCAGTCCCTTTTGTGACTTTGAGGATGAACAGGCTGGGACGCTACTTCCACCAGATGACACTGTCATCAACAGAGTCACTGTCCACACCATTATTCTGGAGGACCCCATGTAACCCCTTTTGCCTTGACTTATGAAACTGTACCCTGCTTTTAGAAGCCCTGGCAAAAGATGTTTTAATTACACTCTCAGCTGGTGTAGAATGGTTGTTGAAAGTGCTTTTGGCAGATTGAAATCCCATTGGAGATGTTTATGACCCATTTGGATTCCAGTGTCTGTATTACTGTCAATGCTGTACTGTGGCTTGCTGTGCTCTTCACAATCTTTGCAAAGCCAGAGGCGAGTCATTTCCTCCTGAATGGAGCTATGACAGATAGGGGCCACTGAATCAGTACACTCAGTCAGAAGCCACTGCTGGAGCTGGATGTACCCAGGCAGAAGTCAGGGATGTTTTGTGCTCCCACATTATAAACTTGCGTGGCCCAATGGAAGAAGGAGAATAGTACATTTGTGAATCTGCTTGTCGGGGATGGGTGGATGGAACTCATTGATTGATGGTGAGGGAGGGGTGGAAGGTTGGGGAGGGGTGGAAGGTTGATTGTCATGCAATATACTTGTGACCACTTCCCGAATGGGGTTGGGTGGTTGGTCCACAGTATGGACTGACGTAAGGAAGTGATTAAAATACGGATTGAGGTAGCTAACTGTTTAGAGGACTAGTGTTTGCATATTAATTCCTAATTGTCCCTAATCATGTGTTTTACCTTTATAATTTGAAATGTACATTGTGTGATGTGATGCAGTGATAGCAAGACACTTTCTTGATGATAAAATAAAAAGCTTTATTTATAAACATGTATTAGGAAAGTACTCCATTAACCCATTGCCAGGAAGGCCAGCTGCCATTACCACACCAAAACACCAGTAACAACAGAACCTTTTAAAAAAAAAAAAAAGCGCATGAACAAGAGCAAACAGAAACCCCCTACTGTTGCATGTCCCCTGCCCCCACCCCCACCCCCTATTCTCCTTGCCCTTCTTTTCCCTTTTGCCACTCGGTGCTGGGTGAGATGGGAGGGGGTCTATATGGAGGATAGCAAGGGGCAAAGTTGCCTTTCCCAGTCGTTCATGGGGCCTGATTGCATGGGCCACCCCTCCATGGAGTTTTTCCCAGCTGTTTCTGGACTGCATCACAAGGCACGGTGAAAGAGAGTCAAGCTCCGATATGAGTGATGCAGCAGGAGCTGATACTCTTGTGGCCATTAGTGATATCGGCTGCTCAAGCAGTTCTTTCTGCTAAGCTCTGTCCTCTACCTTTAGCCACCATTCCTGTTCCAGGAACTGCAAAACAAGTGACAGTTCCCATGTTGAAATCCTGCCCTCAGACCTGAGCCTTTCCTCTTGCCTCTTGCCATGACTTTCCTCTCTCTATAAGTCCCTCCATCTTTGGTGCTGGACCTGCTTGTTGGCCCTCTCCAGAATTTCAACTGTATGTTCATCATGGAAACAGTCTGTGAAGGTGCAAGGTGAAGGTTCAGGCTTCTGCTGCAGTATAGGTGAGCGGTGGAGGTGCTGCAGCCAGAAGAGGTCGAGGGGCCTGGAACAGGACAAGATACAGAGGGATATTGTCTCAGATAAACTCAGAGCAGGAGCATAGACAAACTTCTTGAGGTATTTCAAGGACTTAAAATGTTACTTTTCCAAGCTTCAGACCACAGAAGCTCCCTGGACACAGCCTGCTTAATCCCAGCAACAGAAGTACAGGAACAATGGTAAGTTAATTTGAAAGCTGGTTTTTGCTTTCTAAAAATTGTAGAACTACTTGGCCTTGCGAGGTCGGGGCATCAGTGGCTGAGCTCCAAAAGCTTTTTCTATCATTTCAGGCCTTCCACATTTTGGAGGACATAACAGTCCTTTTCGTGCGCAGTTGACACAGAGAGATGTTATTCTAGCCCGCTGGTCAGAAACCTGCAGCGTATGCAGCTGAAGTATTCATACGTATAGTGACTGAACAGCACATCTATGAGTGGAGTGGGCTGGTCAGCTATCAAGGTGGCCCAGGAAAATACTTCCTTTTCTGAAATGTGACTGCCTATCTGAAGTTCCTGTTTCAAGAAAAGTTTACAGCTATCAGCACCAGGAACTGGGTCATAATTCATGACTGAATCAACAGGATGATTTCTTAGCTTCCGCATGGCTTAGCCTGTTATGGCTGCCCACAAACACATAGAACTCCATAGCCATCCTCCTTATCCCCCCTCCTCTCCCCGGCCACATTTCTGGACAAAATTTCAAACTCCAGTCAAATATGGCACAAAGAGTTTTGTCACCTATGGACTGCATGGACTACTTCTAATTGACATGGACTAGATTAGTAAATGGAAAACGTTTCCACTTCCCCTTCCCACAGTTCACTGTTTTCAGTCAAACTCCTCATAAAACGGGCATGAAGTCAGTGAGTTGCCCAAGGTGCAGTTCTGGTCCCTGGTTTGAGACCAGAGTAATGTTAATCCACTCCATGAACTGGTCACCGAGCCAGTAAATTTGCAATGCTGCCAGCTTCTTTGCTATTTCCCGGTACACATGGTCATTCTAAGTACTCTGACTAAAGTATACAGTTTTGCTGGCTTTATACCAGAGATTTACCCAAATCTGGCTGTGCTCCCATGACCATGAAGCAGCACGCTTTGCAAAAGACTTCTTCTGCTCAGCCTTTATTGCAAACCCAGAAGAGTCTCATGGTGGGTTTGTAGCTCAGCGTTGGGAAGACAATGGAAGGGTTAAACACTGACCTACCAAGCTGCTGCATTACACCAATGGGGATTCTGTCTGCTTCCCTTGCGTGGATTGGAGATGCTAAGGACAGAGCGGACAAAGGAAGTTGGCCCATGGAACTGTGGGATACTTTTGGCAGACTCTCAGGACCAAGTCAGAGGAGGCTGCATCTACAGTGTAAAGCAACAGAGCTTAAATCCTGGGTCCTGGCTTGACTTGGGCTCAAACCCTCCACCCCTGCAGGCTCCTAGAATCTAGGTCTGAGCCCAAGAGATTTGTGTGTAAACAGAAGAGGGTTTGGGCTCAAGCCTGAATCTGGGCCCGGGCTTACTTTGCAGAGTAGACATACCCAAAGTTTCACTGTCACAAAAAACCCTTCATATTCAGCCTAAATGCCCCCTTTCTTAATGTTCTCGGATTCTCCCAGTTTTATCGCTTTTTACTAGACCAAATCATTTGTTTACTTTGTTATATGTTCAGCCTTTGAATACATAGGAGCTGTTGCTCAGCTTCCCATCCCCTTCCAGTAATCATTTAACCCTAATATGGTACTGATCCAGATCCAGCATAAAATATTCTGTCCGCAGCATAATTCTGTGGATTCTAAATTACAGGTTTCAGCACTTTACCAGAAACCTGTACCATGGATTTGACTATAGGATTCAGGTCCAAGTGTGATTGTCTGATAGGTGTCCAAGCATAAGAGCTGATTGTAAGATATCTGGCAATGTTTGGAACATCTTTGCTATGCAAGTTTGGATCTATTTCTTATAAAATAGATGGCTAGATAAAGTCCCTCATGAGAATGGTTTCCTATGGTGTCAAATATCTCAGGAGGACTCATGATGTTGGATACATGACTGCATTTATTGAACAAAAACTCCATGTAATGTAAAGCAAATGCACATCTATAACAAGTATTTTGTTTTTTTAAAAAACCTAGTAAATCTGGCCCTATGAAATCTGGTCTTGGAATTTTTCATTCTTGTCCTTCTCCAGTCCAGGTTGTCTGTAGCTTATGCTCAGTGTGGCTTCGTCTTCATTTTTCATTCCTTTTGTCCTTATCCAAAGAATTTCATAACCACTCTTGATTGTATCTCACTGGCATTGTAGGTATCTTTCATGTAAAGTGCTACCCCTCTGTCAGGGTTCCCTCCCTACTCTGAACTCTAGGGTACAGATGTGGGGACCCGTATGTAACACCCCCTAAGCTTATTTCTACCAGCTTAGGTTAAAAACTTTCCCAAGGTACAAATCCTTCCTGGTCCTTGGATGAGTCCTGCTGCCACCACCAAGTGAGTTAGACAAAGATTCAGGAAAAGGACCACTTGGAGTTCCTGTTTTCCCAAAATATTCCCCCAAACCCCTTCACTCCCTTTCCTGGGGAGGCTAGAGAGTAATCTACCAACCAGATAGGTAAACAAGGCGAGCACAGACCAGACCCTTGGGTTTTTAGGACACTAAAAACAAATCAGATTCTTTAAAAAAACAGAACTTTATTATAAAGAAAAAAAAAAGTAAAAGAAGCACCTCTGTGAAATCAGGATGGAAGGTAATAAGACTTAAAACACAGAGGATTCCCCCCTAGGCAAAACTTCAAAGTTACAAAAAACAGGGATAAACCTCCCTCTTAGCACAGGGAAAATTCACAAGCTAAAACAAAAGATAATCTAACACATTCCTTGCTATTACCTACTATTTCTGTAATATTAGATGTATCATTTCAGTAGGAGCTGGATTACTTGCTTGGTCTCTCTCTTTGTCTCGGAGAGAACACACACAGAGCACAAAAACAAAGCCTTCCCAGATTTGAAAGTATCTTCTTTCCCCATTGGTCCTTCTGGTCAGGTGCCAACTAGGTTAATTGAACTGATTGATTAACAGGTAAGGGGACTCTGTACCTCTGGCTAAGAGGGATTTTATATTACTGCATCCATAAAGGTTGTTACCCTTCCCTTTATATTTATGACACCTTCTACTACTTCTCTTTTTAATCTTTAAAAATCAAGTTACACTGCAAATCAGGTTGGCCTGTTATTTGATCATCCTCAAATTAAATTACTCATGACCTGCAACTGTTCACTTAACATTTGAAACTCTTGTAGCTTTCATTCTTTACAAGCAATCTAACAACTCGTTAAATAAAGAGATAATGCTGTTCAGCATACAGGTTTGCTTCATATGCAGTAATTTTGTAAACTAATGTGTAATGACAACTGCTATTAACTAAATTGTCTAGTGAAATGTACAAATCTAATAAATTACAGTCATTGTAAACCTAATATTCTAGAGTCTCGTCTTTAGCCAAGAGATTTTAGGAATTTAATTTGTATGTACAATAGAGTTAACAGAGAGCTGTACACTGCCTTTCAGTGTGTTTTTTTTTTAAGTGAAGATTACAAAGTGCAGACACATATGTGAATGGGAATGGTTTTCCTTTCAGTTAGATGGCTCTTTTAGGCTATGCTCACTAATCCTGAAGGCCCCTAGTAATAATAAAGCATGACTACATTTATTTAACAAATGGTCAGTGAGATGTAAAGTAAATGCACGTTTATAACAAGTGTAAAAAAAAAAAAAAAACCTAGTAAGCCTGGCCCTGTGCATAATTATCTGTCTCTGTTTCTTGGTGTAGATTTCTATGTTAAATTAAGTCTCATACAACTGACAGAGCAGTTTTATATTTTATATTTTTTTGCTCAAAGGACTTAATTAGTTGAATTTTTGTTTTGCTTTCTGGTTTTATGGATTCTAACTAGCTATTTTTTACTGTAGAAAAGATCACTGCAAAAATAAGCATTTGATCATATATAGACTAAAAGCATCTATTATCCTTAGGCCAATAGGCACCATAAAATTAAACAGTATTAATTATTATTTTATACAGTTGTTCTGGGTCATTAATATCTGACAGAGTGCATGGGAGAATTTTGAAATTTCAACAAGTATGATGGAAAATGTCTTGAACTTATTTGCATTTTTTTTACAGCCAGATCTGCAAATTCTATTCATTATATGATATTGGAACCACAATTAATTAAAATGAGAATTTGAGACAATTTTAAATGGTCTAGCCCAACATTTTCACCCTTGGGTACCTAAAACTAGGCACTTAAATAAGAGGCCTAATTGTCAGAGGTGCTGAGCACCCACAACTCACTATTGGCTTATGTGTGGATCAGATGGGTTGTGAATTTGTGGGAGTGAGGAAGAGGATCTGCCACTGTGCAGACCATTCAATCCTCTCTCTCAAAGCAGGGCCACATTAAGGGTACATGGGGGCTACTTCAGCCATTGAGCTGAGATTGCCTCTGCAGAGCAGCTACAAGGCTACTCCATCGGCTTATAGGGTGGATGTTCCCTCATTCTGCTGTGCATTTCCCCTGGTATTCATGCTGAGTGAAGGGGTGGGGCATAATACCATAGAGACATTGTGTACCATTGATTTTTACACTTGTAGGAAAACATTATGTCTAAATCAGTACATGGATTACGATCCATCATACAGTGTATATAGTTGTTTCATCCGTGACAGAGAAAGTATAAATGTTCAATTGGGGATCAAATCCTTATCCCTTCACAATGTCCAACTACATGGTCTATGCATGTGGTAGCTTCCATTTGGGGAAGGAATCCTCTCCATCAGGCTACAAAATATTAGCGGAATATTAGCTTTATTGTAGCCTCAATATTCCCCATAGCTACCGTGCCTTCCCATATAGGTGGGATTGGTCAGCAGAGCTACATGGTCATGAGTCCACCTGCTCCACACGCTCCTTTCCTTCATCCTGCCCCCAAACCACATGCTGACTTGGACACAGAGAGCCACTGTGGAGCTGTCTGTGCTGTGATGGTAAGTACCCACTGTAGGAAGATCCTGCCTGCATAGCAGGTCTGCACTGGTTCTTTTGCTTTCTGGGCTCTCTGTGACATGATTTGTCCCTCACTAAGTCATTGAAGGATAATTCAATTTCAGTTATCAATATTGATTAAAAATATTGGGACTGATTCACCTTTCACAACAATTTTACCCTAGTGTTGAATTCAGTGGAGTTACTCCTGATTTACACCAGTGTGAGAGGAGAATCAGGCAAATTACAATGTGGGACAAATTTTCAGGAGTTGCTGCTTAAATTTTACATGCAAATTGCGCTACAGATAGATTCCTACTTTTTCTAGAAATATTCTTTCAAAAAAACCAAAGGGCTGAATTGAACCTCCATTTGTATTTTACTTGGAAAAGGAGCAGCAGGATGTGTGAAGTATGACAGACTCTCAAATACTGAAAATCATTTCTAAATAGCCTTTTAATTGCTTCTTTTGCATCCTAGAACACCCTCCATGTAGATACAATTCCCGCACAGTGAAATATACATTGCTCCATTGTTGTGAAAGCCAAAAGATTAATAATAAACAGTATTATAAAAACTGCCATAGGCTGACAAGTTAACATGTTTAATTTAGAGACAGTGCCAGCATTGTGGAGTGCTTAGGGTTGGCAATTAAAACCTGGTCAATTAATCAGACACTTCCATGATTTAGGGTGCTTAGGTCCTGCACTTCCACTTAAAAAAACAAAGATGATTTGTTTTCCAAAGAATACATCTGTGATTATCATATGAAATATTTTGGGACATATTTTGAATCTGGCCTTAACCAAGCCTTTGGGCAGTTTTATGTCTAGAATTTAGGCTACATTAGATGTTTAGATGCCTGATTTGTGGGTACGGGCAGTTACCAGGACATTGAAATAGATTGTTATACCTGCAAATAACTGTGGGTGCTAAAATGGGGGGTAAGTTTTTGAAAATCTAGACTTAAAAGTGGAGTTCCTTAATATACTTTTATGTATGGGCTTTGAGACTTCAGCTGTTTCCTATATCACTTCATATAACTGGGAAACTTTTCAAGTGATAGTGAGCATGTTTGAAAAAAACTGATGTAAAATGAGTGTTCTCCTCTAATTAGACTGTAAGTTGCTTGCAGCAAGTTTGATGTCTTGTATTTATTCTGCAAAATGCCTAGCACACTTAAGGTGCTCTACAGATAGGAAAAAAACAGGATTATATAACAGAATCAAATAAATCTCCATATTTTTCACACACAGGAGGACATAGACAAAGCTGTTAAAGCAGCGAGAAAAGCTTTCCAGCTTGGGTCGCCATGGCGTACAATGGATGCTTCAGAACGGGGAAGGCTCTTAAATAAACTAGCTGACTTAATTGAAAGAGATCGTCTGCTCTTAGCTGTAAGTATAAAACATTTACAGAAAGAAGGGAAAGGGTGGTCTTATATTGATGCCCTGATTTTCACAGGACACATCATCAGTGGGAGAAGTTGATGCTCAGCCCTTCTGAAAATCAGGCCATGTCAGGGCTTGTTTTCAGCCAAGTCTCTGACTGGCTTGTTTTGTATTGCTAATTGGCATGTTTAAATGACCAGCACTTTTGTACCCTCATTCAGCAAAGCAGTTAAACATATGCTCAGCTCCTACTAACATCAATGTAACTTCAATGGTATTTAAGTACATGCTCAAAATTGCTAAATCAGGGCCTAAAAGCAAAGCTCCGCTCTTAAAAATGGAAAGAATTTTGGATTTCATTAACGCACCATTTTCATCACTGCCTCCTCCTCCTCCCACCCTCTCCCTTATATCTCACAAATTTTGGATCAAAGACCAAAGGCGCAACATATTTGCTGTTGACAGTGAGCAGGTGAGCAAATAGAGGACCCACCTAACTCTGAATATTTAGTACAGTGCTCCTTACTGGAACATTTTAACAGTCAGATGGCTGACAACTTGCATTAATGCATTTTAAAACTTTACAGCAGTGCTGCAAATAGCTGTGTACATGGTCCAAAATATTTACCTACACCTTTCTCTGTAGCCCAGTTTTGTTGTTGTCATTGAGATGTTCACTTTGCTATGGCAAGCAGTGTTAGAGATGGGGTCTTATAGTAATCAGCTACATAAAAAATAACCACCAGGTATTGTAATAGTTCACAAAATCTTGAGCTGGGACAGTGTTTTTCTGCCAAAGATGCCAGAAATTTAGCCATAGCATCCAGTGTAGCTAACCTCCAAGATAACACAATGATTTAACCACGTTACCCAGAGTAATTCAATCACAGCATTCAAACTATACAGTCAGCAGCTGCAGACGGCACCAACAATTTAATGTAATGGAACCGGCATACTTAGCCTACAAAAATACATAAATATCTGCAAAGAAATCTCCATTTGCCCTTCTCTTTCTTTCTGGCTATAGAGTCTTCTTAAATAACACTTGCCTGCATTCCAAAAGGCTTTTTAAACCAAAAATGAAGATTTATAGGGGCTGTGGTCACTTGCTCACACTTGAGAGTTGGCAACTGCTAGTTTCTAGGGCAGCTTATTTTTCAAAAATCAGATCTGAACATATACTTTTCTTCAGCAAAGTACCCACTTTAAACTAGTTCTGTCAGACCTAACTGAAGAACTAGCTCTCACACTTCTTGGGAAACACAGGGGAAACTACATTGTGAGCCTTCCACTATTTGAACTAGTGGTTTAGCACATTTTAAAGGAGTCATACTTTTCATGTGGATTTTACATACCAATTTTAATGATGACATATACTGATATTTGTATCTTTGCCATACAGTACAGACTATAGAGGTGTAAGAGTCAACAGTGTAACACTGTTGCAAAAAAAGCAAACATCATTCTAGGGTGTATTAGCAGGAGTGTTGTAAGCAAGACACAAGAAGTAATCCTTCCACTCTACTTCATGCTGATTAGGCCACAACTGGAGTATTGTGTCCAGTTCTGAGCACCACATTTCAGGAAATATGTGGACAAATTGGAGAAAGTCCAGAGAAGAGCAACAAAAATGATGAAAGATCTAGACAACATGACCTATGAGGGAAGATTGAAAAAATTGGGTTTGTTTAGTCTGGAGAAGAGAAGACTGAGAGGGGACATGATAACAGTTTTAAAGTATGTAAAAGGTTGTTATAAGGAGGAGGGAGAAAAATTGTTGTTCTTAACCTCTGAGGATAGGACAAGAAGCAGTGGGCTTAAATTTCAGCAAGGGTGGTTTAGGTTGGACATTAGGAAAAACTTCCTAACTGTCAGAGTGGTTAAGCACTGGAATAAATTGCCTAGCGAGGTTGTAGAATCTCCATCATTGGGGGTTTTAAAAGCAGGTTGGACAAACACCTGTCAGGGATGATCTAGATAATACTTAGTCCTGCCTTGAGTGCAGGGCACTGGACTAGATCACCTCTTGAGGTCCCTTCCAGTTCTGTGATTCTATGAAGAGAAAAGGAAAATAAGCTACTTCCACAAGACAGCTGAAGCAGTCAGTTTTTTTTTTACTTGCCAATCCAATATCTAATTACTCCTTCCCTCCCCTACTAAAACCTCTTTTACATCTCTGTTTTCCTTAATTTGTTTTTTATTTTCCATACCTTCCACGTGATGTTGGATCCCTCTTCCATTTTAGATAGTAAGTGTTCATAAATTCATAGATTCCATGACCTCTGGGATAACCTCCTGTATAACAAAAACCATAGAACTTCCCAAAGTAATTCAGAGAGCACATCTTTTTTTAAAAAAAAATCCAATCTTGATTTAAAAGTGATCAATGATGGAGAATTTACCATGACCCTTAGTAAATTATTCTAATGACTAATTACCCATACTGTTAAAATTTACACCTTCTTTCCTAAATGAATTTGTCTTGCTTCAACTTCCAGCCATTGGATATTATACCTTTCTCTGCTAGATTGAGGAGCCCATTACCAAATATTTGTTTCCCATGTATGTACTTAAACCCTGTGATCTAGTCATCCCTTAACATTCTCTTTGTTAAGCTAAATTGAGCTCCTTGAGTCTATCACTATAAGGCATGATTTCTAATCATTTAATCATTCTTATGGCTCGTCTCTGAACCATCTCCAATTTATCAACATCCTTCTTGAATGGTGGACACCAGAGCTGGACACAGTATTCCAACAGCAATTGCACTAGTCCCAAATACAGAAGCAAAATAACCTCTATACTCCTACTCAGGATTCCCCTGTTTATGCACTAGCCCTTTTGGCCACAGCGTTTCACTGGGAACTCATGTCGAGCGGATTATAAACCATGACCCTCAAATCTTTTTCGGAGTCACTGCTTCCCCAGATAGAGTCCCCCAGCCCGTAGGTAGAGCCTACATTCTTTGTTCTAAGATGTATACATTTATATTTATCCATATTAAAAACAAATACTGTCTGCTTGTTCTCAGTTTACCAAGCCATCCAGATCACTCTGTATCAGTGACCTGTCCTCTTCATTATTTACTACTCCCCCAATTTTTGGGTCATCAGCAAACTTCATTAATTATGATTTTACGTTTCTTCATAAACATTGATAAAAATGTAAATAATGTAGGGCCAAGAACCAAACCCCGCAGTACTCCACTAGAAACCCATCCGTTTGAGGATGATTTCCTGTTTACAATTGTATTCTGCAACCTGTTAGCCACCTTTTTAGTCCCTTTAATGTGTGCCATGTTAATTTTATATTCTAGTTTTTTAATCAAAATGTTGTGTGGTACCATGGCAAATGTCTTACAGAAGTCTATTACATCAACACTATTACCTTTATAAACCAAAATTTATAATCTCATAAAAAAATCAAGTCAGTTTGACAGGATTTTTTTTCCATAAATCTATGTTGATTGGCATTAATTAATTTTTATTAGTCAAGTCCTCTATCAGACACTCCATTACCTTGCCTGGGATTGATGTCAGACTGACAGGTTTATAATTACCAGGTCTTCCTGTTTACCTTTTTTAAATGTTGGTACATTAGCTTTCTCCCAATCTTCTGGAACTTCCAGTGTTCCAAGACTTATTGAATATCATCATTAACAGTCCAGCAAGATCAGCCAGCTCTTCTAAAACTTTTGGATGTAAGTTATCTAGACTTGCTGATTTAAAAATGTGCAACTTTAGTAGCTCCTGTTTAACATCCTCCTGAGATACTAGTGGAATGGAAAGAGTGTTAGCATCATATGATATGCCTACATGATCTGGTTTTTCCCCCCCTAAATCCTGAACAAAAATATTGAACACGTCTGCCTTTTCTGCATCATTGTTATTGAATGCAGTGCCTTCCAGACCCCATCAACAAAAGATTCTGAGTTTTTTCCCTTCCCAAAGCTGAACCAATTTGGATAAACTCAGAACACCCCTGCGAACACCATTGATCAAAACTTAAGGAGAATCCAAATTTTTTGTTTTGATTTTAGTTCAATTCATTTAAAAAAAAAATTTGCATAAGGTTGCACATTTGGCCAGGACCAAAAACATAAATGCTGAAACTCCAAAACAGTACATGGGGATTTTTTGGTATTTCCGACCTGCCTAGGAGCAGGAAATACTAGGTGCTTCTCTTACTGATGATCCCCACAAGAGCCTTCACACAGTTTAAGACCCCTGGTATCCATGTGCATAGGGAGACATGAGAAAAACTGTTCTAACAATATTTCAGTCTCCAAGAGGTTTCTGAATAGTTTGCTTAATCTTCAGTTTAGTTCTGGATAAACATGTACACCTTTGATTACTTAGTGAAACGTCCCAACCTTTAGCGGTTTAACTCCATTATCTATATCTCAGCATGGGAATCTGCCTTACTAGCAATAGGTGTTTCTGAGAAATTGCTTGTACGTTCTGAGTCTAGTTAGGTCAGAAATCTCAAAAAGCAATAAGTGTACAGCTGGATGAATGTGAAAAACACAAATCAACAATGTTTTAAAAGTTCAGTTCTGATCTATTTTGAGCTATGGGCAAATGTTCAGGTCCATTCTTAAATTTATGTTAACCTACTTTCCAACCCTAATTTTAACTGTGTCTATTTTTTCTTTAACATCTTTGCTATTCTGAAAAGTTTTAGTAAAATGAAGTCAAAACATAGTGGAACGTGGGATATCTTTAATGTTAACTCTTGGGCTGGAGTACTGACAGAAGTGGGCACCCATGATCAAGGGGAAAATTACAGGTTTGGAATCACTAACTTGTCACTCTGAGAGTTAATGTTTTGGATGGCTATTTGCCAGAGGTGGAGGGAGGGCTTGAGTGTAGAAACCAAGTTAGAGGATTTTATTCATTCATTTACCACTATGTAGCTAGCTAATAAAAGACAATCCATTGTTTAGGAGGTGTTTATTTTTCCATACTGAAATGCCCTTCATCAAATGCCCTGCCTCATTTGTACAGGCCTCTCATATGCAGACTGGGAGACTTTGGTTTGGTTTTGGATGTCATTCTGGCCTAAGAGCCCTCCACAATGGAACCCTGCTCACATTATTTGTAGATTATTCACTCTTTCATTGAGGTTCCATGGAAGGTCTCCCACAATACTGAAGAACCACAGTATCCTAGTGCAATGACACCTGAGTGGTGTTGCCCTTGCTGGGAGCCTCTGCATCCCTTGGACATCATTGAGGAGGGTTAATCAGCTCTGAATAAGCGGTTGCAGAGTGTGCAAACTGAGAAGGCCCACTGGCTCAGTATTTATGGTTCCATTTATATCATCTGAGCCAGGAGCTTCCAGTTGTAGCTCTTTTTATACACACCAGTAGAATACTCAGTCTAAACTGGAGCAGCTTCACTTACTCAGCTAACAGAAATCTGTTTCCCCCCTCCCCCCGAACCTGCATCATTTAAAATGCACCATTATCAAATGATCTGTATAAATCACTGAGAGTAAAGCCCTAGGGAAACGTCTGGTTTACAGATTTCCAAACTGATTTTCCAGCGGCTCTGCTTCCTTCAGAAAGTGATTGATTTGCCTTTTAGAAAGTGAATATACCAAAGCTGCAAATCTGTAATTTGGGCAGCCAATAACACCATAACGAGTGATTTAGATAAAAAGTAACTGCCTTTATTAATACATGGTTGATGTGTTTTCTTCTAGACAATGGAATCCATGGATGGTGGGAAACTTTTTCCCACTGCCTACTTCATGGATGTGGGAGCCTGCCTTAGAACTTTACGCTACTGTGCAGGCTGGGCTGATAAAGTTCAAGGTCGCACCATTCCAATGGGTGAGTAGCTCTGAGAAAGTCTTTTCAAGCCAGACCTGATGCACGACATGTGATATGCCTTTGAACTGCCTCCTGCTAAAAATTCTGTAACGTGGAAAAATATCTTGCCTTGGGACAGATTTCAGATAAACATTTAATATGGGTTGGTTAAGGCTTATCAGATGCCTCTTTTTACATCTTTGGCACAGTTAACATAACTTACTTATTCACATTTTTGGTATTTATTCAACTAAACAATATTAATTATTTACTAGAGAAATATTAGTTTCTACATGTGAAAGTAAATCTGAAGAGTCTTTTTTAAATGGGCAATATAAGTGGTAGAGGTTACACATAACAGTGTAACAGTATTGGAAACAGATGTTAAGAAAGACTTTGGTTCAGTAAAGACTAAGACCTGGGCCAGAAGAAAGTGAGGTGCCCTACTATTCTTTGATTCCATTATTTGAGGATGGATGAGGAAGAGTCTGACTGGAAGAAGGGAAGGGAAGAAACTCACCTGATTTAGCTCAAAGCCCATTCTGTTGTCCCTTCCATTGGTCAACTCTAAGGAATTTGACTGCCCTGCCTTCTCTCTAAGAAAGATAGATTTGTACTGAAGGAGGAATTAGGGTAAACAAGAGTGATAAATACTTCAACTTCAGAGATTTTTGCATCACACAGACTTCTATACTAGGCTTACTGAAACACATGTTTATCTGAAACCAAGAGGATTTTATACTTAATGGATTTCATGTCAGGTAAAATATAATATTAAAAAATGTCTAAGTACCTAGGATTGTGAGTAGCTTTTTTAAAAAAACACTTTTTTTTTAAAAAAAAAAGGGGGGGGGAGGGAGAAGAAGGAATTAAAAATGCTGAGTGGGCATGCTTTACACACCCCATCAGGAGGCCTACCCACCACACAGACAGAAGCAGAGCTGCCACTAGGAAAAAATCAGCCAGGCTGGGCAGAATCAAACACTGAGGCATGTAGGGAAGGTCCAGATTGAATCCAGATGTACTTTTTTGTTGCATACTTAAGATTTTGAAAATATCGTTTATAAGTACAAGAGTATGTAGCTATGTTTGGTAACTAAGTTTATCTTCTTTATACTTGAGCTGTTTCTCACAAAAGCTTGTGTCTGAGTGTACTATTTTTTCCTCTTGTTTAGATGGAAACTTTTTCACATTTACGAGACATGAGCCCATTGGTGTGTGTGGCCAAATTATTCCTGTAAGTTGGAGCCTTTACATAAAAAAAAAAAGTTTTTTATTTAAAAGGAGTTGCTTTCAAAATTATCTCTGCACAAATGAATGTATGGATCTTTAATCATCAGAACCTTCCTTCTCAGGCCAGACTGCTTCTGGACCTGATCCTGAGAGGAGCTGTGCTAAAATCAGAAGGTGCTTGGCACATGAAGGGTAAACCCCTCACAAAATATAGCACTGTTTAAAATATGTACAGTCTAGAATGTAAAATAAATTATTTCCTTACCATAGTGTCTAGGAGTCTTAGTCATGGATGAGGACCCACTGTGCTGGGGGCTGTACAAACACAGAAAAAAGATGGCCCCTGCCCTCAAAGAGCTTACAATCTAAGTATGAGACAAGAAATAACAGATGGATACAGGCAGACAAGGAGTAAACAAAACAATCTGCATCATCTCTTATAATAAGTTGTAAATCTCCAAGTACCTTTTGGTGTATTCACTGGCTGCTTCACCCCTCACAGATCTTCAGAGATGGCCAGATGGCACATTGTACCCTCCTCTGTCCCTGGCTGCAGGCACAGAGACCAACTGCCTCCTGCCTGCATGAAATATTTTCAAAAGAACAGACAGTTGGCCCACCCTGCCCCAGCTACATCGTCCGCAGCAGCATGACTAGGAGATGTTTCTCCAGTGCTGTGTGGATGTTTTAAAGACTCTCTTTATGAACCCCATGATGATCATTCCCTATGATAGCGGTACATACCAACCCTAGCAGAAGGTAAACCTTTTCAGACACCAGCAGGAATGAATGAACATTTCACAGTCCTGCTACAGCAGGTTGTGGGGTGGAGGGACAGGCTGTTAGTGATCCTGAAGCTATTTCCTGTTGATTGTGAGACAACAAACCAACAGTTGACTCTCCAGAGATGCACAGCAAGGGGAGCAAGCCAACCAGCTGCTCCCTGAAGACTGGTTCTCTCACACTCAGCAATCAACCACTCACCAAAGCCATGCGGAGGTGAGAGATTGCAAGTTACAATCCCGTCCCTTTCAGTAGGCCAATTCAGGTGAGGAACTATAGAGAGAAGGAGATGGCAAGACTCACCAGTTTCATCACTAAACTGGCAACTTTTGTCAGGCTTTGCTTGAGTTGCATTAGGTGTTTTCAGCCTCATCTGATCTCTAACTGCCAGTCTGAGTGCACTGAAATCGCATAAATCCAAATCAGTGGGTTTTGCACAGCCCATGTGGCAGTTCATGCTTCTGTTGAAGGGAAAGCCAATGCAATACAATGTTGTATTAGAAATAGGATACATCTTCTCATCTGTCTTTTAGTGGAACTTCCCTTTGGTTATGTTTGTCTGGAAGATCGCTCCTGCTCTTTGTTGTGGAAACACGGTGATCGTCAAACCAGCAGAAGAAACTCCACTGACTGCTATTTACATGGGATCTTTAATTAAAGAGGTGAGTTTACCATAGCAGACTAGTATACTTTTCTAAGGGGCCAGTACAGTAGTAAGAACTAGTTTGCACTGTGCCAAAATAGCAAATAGCATATCTAGCCTTGTACTATGGAATTTACTGCAAACCACTGAAGCAAGTGAAGGGTAAAAAGCTTACATATTTTACAATCTAGCCTACTGAAAAAAAATCACACCACATTAGCAATCTAGTAAACTAAATTTCTTGGCAAATGACTGTGTGTTATAACAGCATCATACCTTTCAAAGTTCAAAGCAAACAAGAAGCTTTTGGAGATGAGTGGTGGTTAGTTTATCATCATGGTTATCTTAGTAATAGATCTGTTTTATGCGAGTGATTTTACGGAACACATATTTTTTTCACCTGGGTTTATGATTAATGAGGATAAAATTAAACTGCTTGCCTGCTGCCAAACTTCATGTACAATATGTCCAACTATAATACACCTCCTCTGCTTCTGAATGTCTCAAATACAGTAGTCCTTAACGTTCCATTGGTTTCAAAGTAACGTTGCTGAGTATCACCAAGCATAGAAGGGACGCCAGAGAAGAGTGGTGAAACAGTTAAACTGGCTCTTGTTAGGATCAATAAAAACAAACTAAAAACTTTATCTAGATGTGATTACTGCCACCAAAGTCAATAATCACCAGGTTTAGTAACTTCCCCAAGTACTGGCAACACTGACTCAGCACATTTTAGTGTTATGACTCATAACAATGACTCATCACAAATACAGCCCATAGTCCGTTTAGGGCAAAGATAACAGTATGACAAAGTGGACAAGATTCACAAAAGGGCCAAATGCTGCTCATAGTGAGTCACAATGGAAAACTTTACTAGAAAATACAATTTGGGGGAATTGCTTTTACTGCTCAAAGTATTTCATCTGTTCATTTTAAACAGCAAAAATAAAGATGATGGCTCCATTGAAAAGCAGTATAAAAGAAAAATTAACTGAGTTCTACCCTGACCTTGATGAAGTACCATCTCTCTCTAAATATAAGATTAACATTCCTGCAATAAGGAGTCAACTGTATTCAGAATCTCAGTGCTGTTGTTGTTCAATAGAGTATAACTGATACAAGACAATGACACTTTTATGTAGAAATGAGCAGAGGAGTAGAATTACCATTTTTATTTTTAAAAAAATCTAGTTTTATCATTGTTCATTTTGTTTGTGTTTTCTTTATCCAAATTTCACCTGTTGAAAGTTCAGGTATATCTGAAGTTTGAATATATCCAGATTGAATATTTTTGATGGATGCTCCGATATAAGTTATAGGGCATTAAAATGTGCAAATTCTTATTAAAGTTGTCAAATTGTTTCTGAGTCCAAATTTGTGAACCAAAATTCATCACAGTTCTGCTTTTGCATCTGAATTGCCTATTGAAATCTGAGTCTAGTAGTAGTGGCAAAAAGTTGTTACTCTGATAGCTACTTTATGTGAAACCAACTGGTGATCTAAATTCATGTCTTCATGGACAAGTGTTCACATCAGAATACAACATAGTCACAGTTGGCACTAACTGATACCCTCATTGGCAGTCTCATTATGGAGACCAGTGATGGTATAGATTTATAGACCCTACACTGTCATTTTTTTCACCCTAATGTTGGTCCTTTTAGGTTAGGGATGAAACACAGCTAAGGCAGCATAGAGAAGATTTCATTGTTTTATCACAGAATGGGTCTGCAACAGAGGACTTCAGTTGCCAATGATGTAAATCTGGTGCCTTTAATGAGCACTTAAAAAGACCGAATTTTAAAAAAATTAATTAAAAAACCTGCTTATATTATATTATATCATATTATATTATATTATATTATATTATAATTTAACATGTATATTGTAGTAGGGCCTAGAAGCTAACTAGGGTCAGGGTGCCATTTTGATAGGAAATATGAAATAACTTTTAAAAAATATATACAATATATGTATGAGTTTCAGCTATATGGTATTCTTAATTAAACCTGTCTATCTGGGAGTTATATTTCACTACTAAGTGCCTCAAAGGCTTCTTATTTCAAAGTCCCAGTTCTACTCTAAAAAGGGACTCTGTTAAAGTGATAACATGGGGGATCTGTGTTTATTACCTTTCGTGATTCCATGCCACATTTGTTTCATGTAAAATAAAATCTTCTGCTAACTGCCAGCCCTGCAGATCCATTCTATAAAATTGAGGCCCACTTTAACTACACTTACCTTGCACCTGAGTTGGGTCTAAGTTAGCAGTGAGGATTCACAAGCAAGAAGGTACCCAACTTGACTCTGAGACCCTAATGGGAGTTTGCTGGGGTGGAAACACATTCTTTCTGTAAACTGAGCAAATTTCATCTGGAGTCACCGAGAGACAATGGATTTGATTCGTGCCAAAATCTGTACACCAGGGAGGAGGACAGCATTAAACAGAAGCTTTTGAAGGAAGGTTAAACAGCACATTTCCTAGGTACACAGGACATGCCTCCTCACTAGCCAGATCCACCCACTTTGTATTGGAAAGTTCCTTGCTAGCAGTCCCTCCAGGAAGTCTTTCCACCACCAAAGACCTACAGCTCAGGTTGTGCCAATGGAAAGAAGCAAGCCATTCTGTGTGGCACACCACAATGTCATTTTTACAGTCACTTTCCAGAGCAGAATCTCACTCTAAATCACCAGTCAGATGAATGGAATTGGCTTAATGAAGTTGAAAAAGATATTAACCAGTTTTCACGTCATTAAACGTTTTCTGACTTGGGGAGGAGCATATTGAATTAATGCTGTTTCACCATTTGACAAAAGCATTGAAATAGTGACAGAAACCAAGTCTGCTTTTCCAAAAGAATGTCCGCAATGGATTGGAGCAAGATACCTAGTCTGCAAGAAAAGCAAAAAAGACAGAACTGTCAGATAGAAAAATATTTGAGTTGGGGGTGGGAATGACTTTTTGGGTGGTTGGGGAAAATTATTGGGGAGCTGTAGAACAGAAACAATTTAATGAGAGTAATAGACATGCTCATCCATTCTTCATCATTAACTCATAGTTCTGGTGGTTTTTACAATGTAGGCTGGATTTCCACCGGGGGTAGTGAATATTGTGCCAGGTTTTGGACCCACTGCTGGAGCAGCAATTTCTCACCACATGGACATAGATAAAGTGGCTTTCACAGGCTCTACACAGGTATTATTCTGAATGCAAGTAACTATAAACTGGAACGCTCCACTCCTCCGATTCTGAGTAATGATTTAGTGTCTAGCTTGCTTTATGTAATTATTTTAACTTTTTTTCTTTTTTGGCTGCTGTTTTGTTAAACAAAGTCTGTGTAATGATTTGTTAGTTATTGAAACCTTCAAACTTATCTAAACAATGTTTGTACTGTAGGAAGGCCTCTTCAAACAAAGGAATCCAATGAGATACAACTGGTTCTAACTTAGCAGTACTATTTTGAGTCTTCTTTTTAAAAATATTATTCTCATATCTTTTTTGGGGAGTGAGGTTGTCTTATATATTTGAAAATTCAACAAATGGAGCTTTCTGCTATTTAATTTCATCAATGGCATTTTGGTAGGAAAAACTACCTGAAATCTACGCCCAAATCTTGCAAAGATTTATGCATATGTGTGCACGTGAGTGATCCTATTACAGTCAATTGGGCTGTTCACATGTGTAAAGTTAAACTTATGCATGAGTCTTTACAGGATGGGCCTCTGTTTAGATCAGGGATTCTCAAAGTGGGGGTCATGACTCCTCAGAGGGTTGTGAGGTTGTTATATGGGGGGTCATGAGCAGTCAGCCTCCACCCCAAACCCTGCTTCATCTCCAGCATTTATAATAGTGTTAAATATTTAAAAAGTGTTTTTAATTTACAAGAGGGGTGGCACACAGAGGCTTGCTGTGTGAAAGGAGTCACCAGTATAAAAGTTTGAGAACCACTGGTGTAAATGATCACTCATGCCATATGCCTTTATCATGACATAAATGAATGATGGCGTCGATAACTCATATCAAAGGAAATTTTCTTTGAGAAGAAAAGTGTATTTGATAATGTTTCCATTCAATAATTTAAAGAGGGGTTGCAAATAAATTCCTGGAAGCAGGAAGATCTAGGTATTATCAACTCCCCCAAATTATCCGGCTGCAATGAAAGCCAACAGGGATCTTACCACACTATCCCTCACGCTGAAGCTGGCATCGCCACCCTACCTTCTCCAGTCTGGTTTGCAAGGGAGTCCCCTTAATAATGCAATAGGTGGAGGGGAAACAGAATGGTGCCATGCGCTGTGTCTGCCCTTCCCATATTCTCTAGTCCCCTCTGGGCCTCCTTACCTCATCCCACTGAAGAGGTAGAAGCTGGGCCAGGGAAGAGTGGGCTGTGCAGACAGAGTCTTGGTCTCCACAGCTCCCCTCCCATGTATGGTGCTTCAAAAGGCTTTCCCACTGCCTGGAGTAGAGGAAGGCTGCTTGAATGGGAGAAGGTGGGAGATCAGAGCCCTGGTGCCCACTGTGGCAGCAGCTTTTCCTGCCCTCTACCTCAGAATGCCTGTGTTACAGAGGCAGGGGTGATGTTAGTGCTCAGTGCTGCTCCAAGTCAGGCACGAATGGTGTGGGAGGTGCTGTGTCCACGTGAGGGAGCCACAGAATAGCCCTTCACAGATGCATTAGTGGGAGCTGGGCTTATCTCTGGTTTGGGGATGGGGGAATTCCTGGGGGACATAAAACTCAGGGACCCACCCCACCATCTGATCCCCCCCAAAAATATTTTTAATGATTCTCATATTGGACAGCTACTAACCCGACCTTCACTTTTTTGGGAAAGTGAGAGCTGGGGATGGAACAACACTTTTAAGTTTTATGGGTTTTTTGTTATGAAAACGTTGAGATTAAATTCTATTTTGTGCTACATTTTAGGTTGGCAAACTGATCAAAGAAGCTGCTGGAAAGAGTAATCTGAAGAGGGTTACATTGGAACTTGGAGGGAAAAGTCCTAATATTATATTTGCGGATGCGGATCGTTAGTAATTCTTTTTATCTTTTTTCCTTTTATAGCTACCTTCCTCTTTTGCTTTGTGGTCTTAGACAATGTATCTAAATCACTGGTGTTTTGTTTCTTTTTTGTGTGTACAACTTTGTGCATTTGTCCAGTACCCGTGTGGGATCCTTCATTCTTTTCTAGTCATGCCTCAGGATCTTTAACTTAATTTTCACTTAAAAACTAGAAAAAGGGACCTTGGTCTGACATCCATGGAAGGACAGAACTTCTGTCAGTGTGTCAGCCCTTAGTATCGTGTGGTAGTTTTGTACCCAAAGTTGATACTAACTTCTGTTATGGGACATGAATCCATGAGATTCTGAACCAATGGCAAGAGTGCTGCTAACTCAGGAAGATGGATAGCTGAAAGCTGATAATTTTCAGCATACCATAACTGAATGCTCCTTTTGGCACTGTTGACCCAGCATCATGAGAAAATGTGGAATGAAAATTCTGTACCATGTAGTCAAAGGTGCACTTGTCTAAGTATATCATATTTAGAAGTCTTTTGAGGAGTAGTGTTGGATACGTGTAAGAGGGATCATCTGTGCCTTAAAAGACCACATAGTGGAAAGTTTTACCAATGAGGTGGCATGACAAAGGGAGGCAAGGCAGATTTTCCACAGGTTGTGAGCATTCAAAACCAGTATATGTAGAGACTGCAAAGAAATGAGATTTGACTAAATATTCATTTCATTGCAGTGGACAGTGCTGTGGAACTTGCACACATTGGTCTGTTCTACCATCAGGGTCAATGTTGCATAGCAGGCTCTAGGATTTTTGTGGAAGAACCTATTTATGAAGAGTTTGTCCGCAGGAGTGTTGAGCGAGCTAAGAAAATTACCCTTGGTGATCCTCTGTCTTGTGGTGTAAATCAAGGTCCCCAGGTAAGTTATAGTTACCTAACTTTTTATGGTCCTGTAATGCTATGGCAAAGAGGCACTGGGAGGGGGTGTACTCCCCACACTGGCCCTGAGAGGGTATATTAGGCCCATTTAACCTATAGGCAGCACCTGGAGGAGCACCCAGGGAGCAGGGAGTGATTAATCAGCTATGAGGCTCAACTGAACAGGAACAGGAGGGACCTATATCAAGCCAGGTAGTTGGCAACAGAAGGAGGCTGTAGGGAAGTAGGCTGCAGTCACTCCCTTAGAGAATGGAGGTGTGTTAGGACTATAGAGGATAGTCCACTTATTCCCTGGGAGGAGAGTTGGGAGGCTGGCAAACTCAAAAAGGGGGGAAGTCAGGAAGATAGGAGAAGGCTCAGAAGAGCAAGGAATAGGAGTGTAGACCTTGCTATTTAGAGGGTCCCTGCGCTGGAACTCGGAGTAGAGAGTGAGCTCGGTTTCCCCTACCAGCCATTGGGGACATGGCACAGACCAGGCAGAGGACAGTGGACTACCTGGGACAATTTGTTCTGGAACGTCTTTGTTTCACCCTCCCACCCCGCCCTGGAAGGGGAAACGCTCATAGTAACCTGGCCGGAGGGCTGAGTCACAAAGAGCAGGCTGTGGTTCCTGGAGTGAGTGGGCTTCTGTGACAGGCACCATGCTTTAAAATATATTCTATTATTAATTAGAGTCCTGGAGAGGATTACATATCAGGAGACCTGCATTTTATGCCTTACTACCTTTAACTAAAGGTTCTTGGGCAACATACTTCACCTCCTTGTCTCAGTTCCCTCTTCTATAGAATGGGGATAATACTATAGTACCTACCCACCCCCTAAAGTGCTTTGAGAAAACTCAGATGAAGGCCATTGTAGAAGTTCAAATTACTATTACCCATCTATACTAATCAGAGACCTCTAACGATAATATATTCAAGTACTACCACTGTATTATAAGTGAACAGCTGTGCAGAAGTCAAAGTTACTGACATTTTTCCCACTCCTCCAAGGCTCTTGTACTTCTCCAGTTCTGCTAAAATATTGCAAATTTTAAAACACTTTGTATCACAATTTGGTGGTGACCTGTTACATAAATATTCAATTAAGCATATTTTAAAATATAACACTATGCAACCGATAAGGATTCCTTTTAGGTTACTTTATAGCGCTGTTAAATTGTTCCTTGTCTAAAGTATGACTAAAATGGGATTCGGCACTGTAGGATATGTACTGTAAATATACCTTTTTTACTCATTGTATACCTGATCTTTATAGAATCTAAGTATCATCTTAGAGATGATAAAGCTAGAGCTGAACAAAGAAAACTCCCCAAAATTAATGGTTATAAAATGTTCCTCTTCCTGGCAACTGTACTGACACTTGGAATAATCAAAGACATCACAAAAGATGGAAAAATACATCCAAAACCATCTTAGCTGGGGAGTTTGAAAGGTGTGCCCTGTTAGTGAAGTAACAACCCATATCTTGGGTTGAATAAACACCAAGGCCAAGGAATGTGGTGTTCATAACAATGAACTTGAGAGAACTAAGGTGTGTTTGTGTTTCTTAGTCTAGTGTGTGATTAATACTGAGCTAACATGAAGCCACCCCCATGTTATTGTTGCTGTATTGAGTTTAAAATTAAGTACTCCTGCTTGATATGAAAGAGGAAAACAAACAACAATCAAAAGGGTTGGTCAAACTGCTGAAAGGTACATTTCTGAAGAGGTTTAAATGGAAAATAAAAAAACCTTTTCTCCCCACTCCCACCATCTCCCTCTCACCCTCATTTTCATTCTTAGCTCACCAGCACCCCTTATCTTCCTCCCAGGCCAGCAGAGCTTTTATCCCCAGAATCAGTGTACTGTCCTTTTGTTTACACTGTTTTTCAAAACAGAATTGAAAAAAGGATGGACTGGGATTCAACCGAACATGGTGAACAACAATTACTGTTGTTACTGTCCTGAATGTGTGTACTGTTTAGTAATTATGTCAAACCCTTTCCTCTTTTCTGTAAGTTCCTTGAACTATTTTGGCCCTCTTCTCAGTCCAAAAGGCAGCAGCAGTTTCTGATGCAGCAGCTTCTTTCAATGCGCCAATTGAAATATTTGACATTTTTTGTACTGGAAAGTGAGTTAAAAGTGACAGGCAGGCCAGAAACTGGAGTTGAAAGAGTAGCTGTGCACTTTGGGGGAGGAGGTGCTTAAAACTCTCACTTTTAGTTTTGCCCATTTCCCTCCTACTCTAGCTGCCTCTCTTCACTCTCTCATGGTACTTTTATTTTTGTTGTTTCTCCTCCCCCATATCCATTAAATATAATGAGACTCGGGGGGGGGGTTGTTCTTTACATTATTGGGGTACCAGGACCAAGATTTTGCAAACTGTGTGCAAACTGTGTGCGGGTGTGATGTCATCAAAAGGACCCAATCAGAATTTAGACAATCGGTGTCTCCAGCCAAAGTCTAACATGTAGGAGACACAGGTTCATTTTATTTTATTTTTTTTAATGGACCTGCGAGAGAAATGTTCCCTCTTTAGCCCAATACCCAGGATTGGCAAGATTGCTATCTGAGATTCTATATGCAAAAGTCATATCATTTCCAAGCGTGTTATCAAACAAACAGCCATGTAAGGCTAGGAATGAGAGCTTTATCCTATGGGGAAGCAGTGCTTCCCAGCTTCTCAGTGAAACCTGTCTCCTACACTGGAAGGGCCTGGTCATAACAGTTTTATTTCTGTTGTCAATGTTATGACACTGGATGTTGTTTTGGGAGGTGAATTACATGCATCCTGATTTGTATCTCCCTCTGAGTCCTGCACAGTGGTACTCATGGGAGCACACTACTTCACATACTCATTCATATGTACATGCACACTGACTCACACATCATCATCACGTATTATTATTTGGGTATTACAATAGGGTCCAGAGGCCTCTATCAGATTAAGGCTCCATTGTGTTGGGTGCCATCCAAACAGATAGCATGAAACAGAGTCTTTCCTGAACAGCTTACAATCTAGTTTACATTATAACTGAAGTCGCCAAAGAGTTAATTTGGAAAGTGGACACAGCTGACAGCAACATCCAGCTATTTCAATTCAACATTTTCCATTCTTCATGATGTTGCACATATCAAAGATATTTTGCCCACCAGGATAACAGTAACCTTATATATCTATTGTGTACAATAAGGCAACTGCTTAAAAGTATCGCAGGTGGCCAAGGGGGTGGGGGGGTGAAACAGACTTTAATCCTCATAAATATTTTCAAGTTTTTATCATAAGTTTTGTTGAACCACTGGGTAGCTTGGAACCTCACAAAAGAGACCAAAATGATCCAGGGTTCTCCAAAGCCTTTTAAAAACACTGTTTTATGGGAATGAGTGTGATAATACTAGAGCTGATTAAGATGAAGCGTCTGGCCTCCTGCCTTGTCCTTCTGTTTGCTTAGTCAACTCTCCTGTCCCCTTCTCTACTGTGTGGAAAAGGGATGAGGTGCAAAACATCCATGGTGAATTATGATACCAGACCACAAAGAATGAAAAAGAAGAAAAACTGCTTCCCAGATAAAGCTGTCTGTGTATACTTTATTAGCGAATCCTTACTTAGAAACTCCACCAGTAAGGTTTTAGAACACAACCCTGATAACTGTAAACAATGGTGTTAGCAGTTGACAATTCTAAGAACTGGACAAATCATGTGAGTATTACAGTGAGATTTGGCTTGAAGTCAAATTCTGTAGCAAGAGTTTAGTTGTCACCTCCTCTCTCTAAGGTGTCATCTTAAGCAAGAAGATAGAACTCCCTTTTCCCCCTCAGCAAAATGATATAATAATGGGGAAAATTGCTCAATAAGAATGCTGATAAATGCTGGGCAAAAGTAAACATAGTGTGCCTACCTGAACTTAATCAATGGGAGTTTTGCCACTAACTTCACTGGGACCAGGATTTCCCCCTGAGTGTTGCGCTGTCCAGAGTAAGGACCCTATCCACACTAATGGATAGGGGTAAGCTTACTCATGGGAGTAGTCTCATTGTCTTAATGACTGGGTGTTTGTAAGGCTGAACCCCAAAAACACACAGAAAAAAATCACTGAGAAAATGGACAAGATAGGAAGGTTCTCAACCTATGAGAAACAAGTTGTGGTTGGTTTTATATTTTGAAACATATGCAGAGTTACTTGTAAAAAATTTCCCTCCAGGAAGGAATGGACAATAGTGTGTTTATTTTGCTGCCATAATAATAACTTTCTAACATGGTACAACTCTATTTTCTGTTATCAACTTTGCCATTTTGTTGGGAATGTCTTGTCTCAGTTCCATTCCCATTGTAAATGTCTGCTCCTTCCACATCTTGCTCTGATGGACCTGCCAAGCTGATAGATGCTTGGTGTTGCTTGCATTTGTTTTTTGATTTTGGTGTAACACAATAAATAAACCACCATTCAAGCTCAGTGCCAACAGTTATTCTGTATTCCAGCAACTTCCAGTGATAGAACAAAATTAAATAGTACTGAATTCAAATTCTGCTCTGTTTTTTCCCCCTCTACTAGTGTTAGTAAAAGAGTGTGACCAATCCGGCAGTTCTTGGGAAGGCTTGCCTGTATACTTGATCCCAGACAATCCCACTGACTTCAGTGGGTGCTAGATCGGGCCCTATATTAGGACTGCAGGATCAATCTCTGTGATGCCCACTTGCATGGGCCAATAGTAATCCCACAGATTTCAGAGTACTGAGAGAAGTCTGCAATTAATGTATTTTATAGAGAAGAATCTTTATTTTTTATGCAACCAGAATATCAACTTGTTTAGAACATTTAACCCTTCGTACTGTGCTTATATCTCTTATTACTGATATATATGGGGAAAGCCTGTAAAGTTTTGAGAAGTTAAAGGCAAAAAAATTTGTGGGGCTTGCCAGCTGTTTCATTTCAACATGTAAGATTTAATGAAGCTACAACATTGTTAAGGAACATTGTTAATGGGTTGGGAAGGGATTGCTATCAGTACATGCTACTTTTATCCCTCCTGCAATATATTTTCATTTAGATTAATAAGGAGCAGTTTCATAAAATACTTGACTTAATTGAGAGTGGGAAAAAAGAAGGAGCCAAACTGGAATGTGGAGGAGGTCCATGGGGAGACAAAGGTTACTTCATCCAGCCCACGGTTTTCTCTAATGTTACAGATGATATGCGCATCGCCAAAGAAGAGGTAAATAAATTCATGAGAGTCTGTACTTTCACATGCAGTTCTCTGCTTAAATGTCTGTACAAAATATCCATTTAAAAGGTCAATTTGATAGATAAAAATTTTTGCAATAAATCTTTCATTCTAGGTTGGTTCAGTTTAGAATCTCTTTCTTAGTTACTTACATTAGCTTAGTTAACTCAATGAAAAGTGCTGGAAAGGGAGAATAATCTGCCTCGCTAAAAAAGGTTCCAGTTAGTCTATATGAGACAACAGGTACAGTGGTTGGAATTTTTAGTTACATCACCCTGTACTGCCAGAGCTAGGGTAACACATAACAGAGAAAACAAATCTTTCAGGGACAGCTTGTGAACTCCTTGATCCCCTTGATGAGCAACTATTTGCTACAGTAGTCCCATTGACTTCAGTTGAATTATTCTGTTGAGTAGCTGCTACCCCCCTCCCCCCGGAACAAGGAGTTCACAATTTGGCTGTCAACAGATTAATTTAAAGTGAATAAAAAAGCCCTAGTGCCTCTAGAATGAATCCTGAGAGACCAGGAGCAACAGGAGAGCGATTTAAAAATCCTCACCAGATTTACTGGTTTCCATTAGGACATCACTCCTGCAAGAATAGCCTCTCTGTTATCTGCACTGATCTAGATGAAATCAGGATGAACAGAGACCATTTTAAAATGTTCAAGGTTAATTTACAATTTTGAACCTCAGAGGTTGACTTTTAATTTTAATTTGGGGGGAATGTTCAGGTGACTGCTTCTTTTATCCAAACCAATTCATATAGCCCTAGTTGCAAAATTTGAACTAGATGCTGTTTCTAGTAAAGTCACGCACAAAGCTCCCATTCATTTTGGTGGGAGCAAGACTGAGCCTATGTGGTACTACTCCCCTATCCCTAGTTACAGAAGTACTGAATAGTGCAGCATTGCAATTTCTGGCTGAGAACACGGAGCTAAATTAATTGCCCAATAACAGAAGAAGAGCTGAGTCTAATGGAATATTTTCCTGTTTAATAGTTAACGCCCAGAAGGAGAGTAGAATTAGTTATTTTACTTGGCTTCCTTGTTTAGTTGTGCAGGCACTTGTGGAGATAAAACGCTAATAAAAGGTTTATGTGAGGAAAAATTGAATGTATTTTTCAATTTTAAAAATGGAGTTGACCAAAAATAAATAATTTAAGAGTTCACTGGAACACTGTACAGATGTGAGATGTGGTAACATCCTGTAACTTCAGGTTAACGGGGGGAGGGATAGCTCAGTGGTTTGAGCATTGGCCTACTAAACCCAGGGTTGTGAGTTCAATCCTTGAGGGGGCCATTTAGGGATATGGGGCAAAAATTGGGGATTGGTCCTGCTTTGAGCAGGGAGTTGGACTAGATGACCTCCTGAGGTCCCTTCCAACCTTGATATTCTATGATTAAATGATCTTCTGTTTCTCTTTAATTATTTTCACGTTTACAATCATCTTACTTTAATTAATTGTCGACTCCATATTATTCTAACCTCACTTGCACTTAGGATAGTAGTGAACATTTAGTTATCATGCCCTAAAGGCTATGTTCTTGATTTGACTAATAACATAGGAATAAGGCTCCTTTGACAGAAATAAATACTTCAGAAATAAATTATTTCAAACAATAAACCATACTGAAGTTTCCACAGATTTTAACCACCTTTTTTTTCTTTTTCTTTTTCTTTTTTTGGATCTGAAATAGATTTTTGGGCCAGTGCAGCAAATCATGAAGTTTAAAACTGTAGATGAAGTTATCACGAGGGCAAACAATACTCAGTATGGGTTAGCAGCAGCAGTTTTTACCAGAGACCTTGATAAAGCATTGACATTTACAACTGCTCTTCAGGCTGGAACAGTATGGTATGTAACAATGATTTAATTATCCCTCATTGATAATATTTATATATAGCCAAGGCTTAAATAGGAGGCCATTTGAACAACACTTTACTGGGTGACTTACTATATATGTTTTTTTCTTCTAACCCTTTCTGATCTCCAGGCAGGCAGATTCCCTCCCCTTGCCCTCCAATACCTCATTTGCTATTATGTAGTATTTCTCATGAATCTGCCAGTTAGAAAGTGCAGGTGACTTGATGGACTCTCCATACACAATACTGTGGTAGCACAATATAAACTTAGTTCATAAAACTCAGTTTCTCACATTACCTTAAAAAGCCCATTCTCTTAAAATGCTTCAGACATCAACCTTGGTGGAGTGGCACCCTGGGGATGAGCTGAATGGAGAGAGAGACTCAAATGATTAATGCTGTTCTCCACATTGAGAGTGACCGGGGTGCAGCAGTAAAGTGGCACCTGGTAGTCAAAGGGGTAGACAGATTTTTCAAGGACCCAAAGCTTGGCCTTATTTTGTGTTGGATCTTAAACAACACACACTTAGCACCAGTCCCCTGTCCAATTAGACTTACATTATTCACAAAAGAAAACATGGTTACCGGTAACCCAAACAAATGCACCTTCTTACAAAAGTAATTTCAGGGTTTTGATTCAAGAGTAGGTATTTTTCTTTAAATTATTTAAAATTGTATAAACCCTTCAGAGAGAGAACCAGTGTGAAGCATCTCAGTAGTCAATAACCAAAAACATTTGAAGAGAGTAATTTTAAAAAATATATATTTTCTTGTCTCAAATAAATGTTGTTCTCTGTGGAAATCTCTGTTTTCTTCCTAATCCTCACTTGCCAGTGTTGAAGTCAGTGGGACCTGGCAGTGAAAGAGAAGAGAATTAGAAGCGGTAGAAATGAAGAATCACTCAGTTGAAAATCCTGGAGGACTGAGTCAACTAATCAGTTGAACCAGTAGAAGGCTCCCTCTGCCCACACTATTAATTCTGTTAGTTTCCAGCCCCATTAAAAATTTTTTGCCATAGGTAATTACACTTCTACTGAGGTTTCTTGTCCTCAACAGTAAATAATATAGAGTATTGGAACTGTCATGCAGAATCCAACAGAATATCCTGAGTAAATAGTGAAATGACCCTAGACTTTGTTTCTGAGAACAAACCTGAAAGACACTGACTGTTCCTTGGGCTCTGAAAAATGGTGCCGGAACTTCACAGATTTTCAGTGGGAGGGAGATTTGTTATAGTTGTCAGTTACAAATATAAAATTATCATTATCCCTTGAAGACCCTAAATTGTATTACAAATCCAGTATCTACAACTGTAAATGCAAGTATTACTGTTTCACTGAACTATAAACGACATACCTGGTAAGTATATTTAAGATCTTCAGCTGGTGGAAATCACCATAGCTCTACTGAAATCAAAGGCACTATACTGATGTTCACCAGCTGAGAGTCTGGCCCATGATGTGTAAAGTCATCTTTCTTTTTCAGGGTTAACTGCTATAGTGCAGTGTCTGCTCAATGTCCTTTTGGAGGATTTAAAATGTCAGGAAATGGACGAGAACTGTAAGTAATGCTTTAGATCTGTACACTAGGATTTAGCTGTATGACATTCCCAGGAATTCCCAAACTCGACTTTGGGGGACCACTTTCACCATTTTTCACTAGAACTCTTTACCTAGGGTCTGTAGTGTCATATATTTCAGCTAAAGTTCAGAGCTTTCCTGTTATTACATATAGCGTCAGACAAATCATTTAATAAATGTCAGTAATTAAATTATTGACACTATAGCCAGTTTCTCAAAGAATGGGCACTTGTGGTGAGGTATAAGGGCACACATGTATATGCAAAATTGGTATTTGTGGGTACAGTTTTCCATTTTGCATGCACACATGCATGTTTTAATGCTGTTACCTGAATGCTCATGTATAATTTGTGGATTCCACTTTAGGTGCTCAGTTTTTGAAAATTCGACCCATCCTGCATATTGTAACTAGTGAGGCACAAATTTCAAAAGTTTTGGAGCTTCATTTTAGTTTAGATGAACATTTCCAGGTTTACAGGCTCGTGGCAACAACATATTAAAAATGCTTCCCAGTTCCAGTTTACTCAAAAGTAGCCACAGAAATAGCCTTTCACAGTCTCAGTCCTTCTACCTCTGGTTTTGACCCAAACCACAAAGTGCAAAGGTACATACAAATGAAAAGTGAACCAAATGCATTTGAATCTCTGAAGTTTGGTTCATATTCCATTTGGACTACTTGTTGGTTTATCTGAGCCAGCTCACTCATCCCTACTTGTAATATTAGCAAATGTGATGAGTCATGTAATGAGTAATATCATGAAACACCTGACATCATGTAAGCCTGTTGCATGAAATAGCATTATGCCTTCTGATTTTCAGAACATACATTGAAAGCAGCCACCTGCAAGTTTCTAAAGAACACCAATATATCACAGCAGCAATGTTCCATCTACATTAATTTGTTAACTGAAGGGTAAAGCCAAAACAATAAACATTTTCCCTTTTGTTAAGTCTCAAGATAGATACTTGCATCGAACAACAGAATTAATTTGATAAATAACATATGTACAGGTGTACCGCATCTGAGTTAATGCTCTCTTTCTAGAGATAAGGGGTAGGATTTTTCAAAAGCACTCAGCATTGGCCTCAATCTGCTCCTTTTGGCAAAACTAATTTTGAAGGGAACAACTAGGCCTAATCTAGGCACTTCTGAAAATCCGACCCAAAGAGAACAAATGATGATTTAAGCCATTGCTATCAAAGACTGTTTTAAATTTGGTATGTCAGATACTTGAGGCAGCCATTTATGAACCACTGTCTTTAGAAACCAAGGGAAAAAAGCCCTTGCAGAAATCAGGAAATACATACAGTTATTAGAGAGAGATTTCACCACTGGAAATTGTACAAAAATAATGTAAACACTGGTATTTTCTAGAGTAAGGATTTTTAAGGAAGTTGAGCATCTAATTCCCATTCTTGCCTTTGTAAATCTGCTCCCTCATGATGTGTAGGAGTGCATCATCAGAGTTAATGGAGTGACATAAAAGGACAGTTAGGAGGCAATGTTTCCTTTGGCTTAGGTGTCTAACTTAGGAATCTGAGCCATAAGTAAACCAAACATGTGATAGAGAGAATTTATGGAGACAAGTCATATGGAAAGGAATAAAATTTTATGTTATATTTCTATACACAACATTTGGCAAAAACATTTTCAAGGAGTAGACACACAAACAAGCAAATGTGTAATAAATAACACAGAGAACAAGAAAGTAAATGTGTCAGGCTATATCTAGAACTAAAACTAAAAGAAAACTTAGTAGGTAACCATTACAGTGAAGGTTATACAATTTTGCTGTTACAAAGTAAATAAATGAATGTTATGAATGGCCAAGATGCCTCATGAAAGAAATCTCAGTAAAGGATTTCTCAGTGTAGGGTCCTGATAGTTGACAAATCTCAGCTTTTCTCATATACATACTTAACAGTATGGTTATAGGAGCCAAGATATAATTAGATTGTAGCAAGGCCCAGCTTAATATGCTGTAAAAACAATCAATTATTTCTAAACAGTGTGGCATAAAATGTAAAACATCTAGGAAACTCGAAGTTAAAGCATACAGGCCATCCTGATTTCACAATGTGAAATTTAAAGGGCCACCATAATAGGTTAAGGGTCAGTCAGATTTAACTTTAAGTTTCCTGACTTCTGTTGGTTTATGTCAAAGCCTGAAAAATATTTAAACATACTGTTGTATACAGTTTCTTCACTAACTAAAAGTTCCCATAATGGGTTAACTATGTGTTTCATTCACCCAAGAATAAGATTCTTAGGAAAATTCAGACAGCTGAGGAAGGGCCTGCAAAGTGTATGCGGATGTATGTCGTGACAAGTTCCTGGTTTGGGGCTCAGTTTAAATATGTGCTAAATGGCTTCAGTAACATTGTGTCATACCAAAATGGAAGCCCTTTGACACATTTTTCCTGGGAAGCAATTGCTTTTGTGTTGAAAATAGCATCCAGCGGTAGCCTAGCTACACTGAAAACTTCCAAGGAGGCCAAGAAAATGTAGCCAGTTGTAAAGTACTACAGCAGATCCATTCTGAGACATCACTAATATGATCAGCATTGCAGCGAGTGCTATTGTTGTTTCTCATTTATCTAGGGGAGAATATGGCATTCATGAATATACAGAAGTTAAGACTGTCACAATCAAAATTCCACAGAAGAACTCGTAATGTTGCTCCAGGGCAGAATTTAGCATCTTCAAATGCTAAGCAAATCTGCAAAGATTAATTGCGTTGTGAAAAATTTTACATCCCAAATTATTCATTAACTTGCAAACAAGGAATTTGCTTACATTAACATGATCGAGATTAATGTAGAAATTGTACGTGTAATTAACAGAGAGGGACATTTTAATGCCTGGAACATAGCTAACAAATTTTGAAATTCTTATTGAGAAAGGACTATTTTTTCAATGGAAGATATGTGCTATGAAAATGTCTTTTTTTTTTCCAATACATATGGCTTGTGCAGTTTGATTTAATGTGCTATTCTAAATATTAGATGGCAAGCTGTCTTTACATTTTTCATCATGACGTTAACAAAAGCACTTACAAATTACTACCTAATCGATATTCTTCTCTGTCTCTTTGGAAAATCATAGATTTGTTCTGGGTACATTGCTGAGAATGTTGAATTTGTTCATCATGTTAAGTACTCCACACGTAATCTGGATGTAAACCTTATTAAAATCTATCTTCAAATCTAATATTGTTTCTTTTACTGACATTTAAAATGGCAATAGTTTTCACTGAGCACTGTATAGTACACTTTGGATGCGACAGAATATGCAGTACTCTCAATTAAATGTGCTTAAGTCATTAGAAATATATTAAGTTGGCTCTAGGAAAGCTAAACTGCCTAATTCTTTGACAGTTACTTATAGAAGAAAACTGTAATAAATACATAGGTGCACAGAGACCAGGATAATCTACGTCCAGCATTTAGGGTACGTCTACACTTAGAAGTGGAGATGTAAATTGCAACTTGAGGTGACCTACTCAAACTAGCTCTAACTGAGCTGCCATGCTAAAGATAGAGTGTAGCCATGCAATGGGAGGGGCTAGCTGCCCCAAATAAGGACTGCAGTCATAAACATGGTATAAACCCCTAGACAGACAGACAAGAAGTAGAAGCAGGGTTCCCTTGGGGTGGGACACCTGCATTCTCTCTCTCTCTTGTTTTTCTTCTCCACTTTGTGTACACACACACACACACTCCCCTCAATGTTTTTTTCTCCAACTGTTCTCTTTAACCTCATCTCTCCACTGTTTTCCCCTCCCCTTCTTCCTGATCCCTCTTGTTGTTCTTCATCTCCTTCTCTCGGCCTCTTTCTCCCCTATTTTTACTCTCACACAATAGGGCTCCTCATACTATGTGGTGGAGGCACAGTGTGCTGATATTATCATGCAGCACCTCTGCCCACACCCTCCCATTGCAGGCCGCCTGCAGCAACACCAGCAGCCACCAGCTAGACCGGGAGTTGCACTGTGAGGCAGAGAGTGCTGCAACAGCTCAGACCCGCTATCAGAGATGCTTGGTGGTCCTAGACCCTGCTGAAGTCAAGACCCAGGGCAGTTGTGCTGGCTCTCCCTCCCCATTGACAGCCCTACAAATAAATTCTGTCCATTAGCCAGGATATGGTACATTAGTAAACAGAAAATATGTACAATACAGAGGCTGTTGTGCAGTACAGAATGGAAGAGGATTTGATTTATTAGGGGTATATCTACACTAGAGTGTAAGCCCAGGGTCTGAGCTCAGACTCAAGCCTATCTCCCCTTCTGTCTACATACAGATCACGCTAACCCAGGGCTCAAACCAGGATTCCAGTGGGGTGGATGGTCTGAGCTTGAGTCAAGCCAAGACTAAGTTTGAGCCCTATTGCTTTGCAGTGTGGACTCTTGCTCTTGGAGTCTGCCAAAAGTATCCCACAGGGCAACTTTCTTTGTCCTCTCAACAGTCAAGTTTGATGGACTGTCAAGCTTTCCCACACTGAACCACAAACAAAGGGCTATAGCAGCCATATTTTGGGAGGGCACTAGGACGTCTGAGATATGGGTGGTTGGAGTTGGGCCTGCATAATGCAATGTAGATTCTGGAGCCCCAGATTGGGACCCAGGGTTCACCAGTTCCTAACCTGGGTTTACAGATGAGTGTAGACGCTGAAGCCTAGCTCAGGCAACCTTGGCATGCGACCTGTCAGGGAAATCTGCTGATGAGCCGGGACAGTTTGTTTACCTGCAGTGTCTGAAGATTCAGCTGATCGCAGCTCCCACTGGCTGCGGTTTGCCGTTCCAGGCCAATGGGAGCTGCAGGAGGGAGCGGCCAGCACATCCCTCGGCCCGCACCGCTTCCTGGAGCCTTTATTGGCCTGGAACAGTGAACCGCAGCCAGCGGACGCTGCAGGTAAACAAACCATCCCAGCCCGCCAGCAGATTTCCCTGACAGGCCACATGACAAAGGTTGCCAATCCCTGCCCTAGGTTATAGAACCAAGAGTCTGCTAAGCTGACTTCTGCTAACTTTGGGCTTACGTTGCAGTGTAGCCAGACCTTGTGATACATTTGTCAGCGCAACCAAAACCCAGATCTGAACTTCACATCTGGCCCCTTCTCCAGATACTAACAAACTCCCCTGGACTTTGGGGAAGATAAGGTCAGGATCCAGTCTTCATTGCCAGGCCCATCTCTACACAGGATTCTATATTATCCTTTTTTGGAAGGTGATACCACCAAATCAACTCACTCATGCTCTAGAACAGTCTCATCACCACCCACATTTGGAGAATAAGCAGGACCCACATTCCAGCTCCCATCACCAGAAGACTAAGGGGCTGTAGGAGAAATTGAGCAGAGAGAAAAGTAGAGGGGGAATCAAAAGTGATATAAATGCAAGGTGATAATGGTAGAAGGAGATTGTACAGAGGGGGAAAGAGCGAGAGAGAAACCACTGATGGTAAAATAGAGGCCAAATAAGAAAAGAAAACCTTCTTGAAAGAAAGAAGGAAGGAGGGGGAAATGAAGCAAAACATTTAAAGATGACAAAATTGTAGAAAAAATAGTCTTAGTAGAAAAATGGATACTAAAAAGAATTAAAGACTTGTTAAGATACACAAGGCAAAGTGGAGTCTTGAGGTGGGATTTTATAAAGCTATGATTGTTGGCTCCCACTTAAGTCAGTAGCAAAAGTCCCACTGGAGCAGAATTAAGCCAGCAGTGACCACCTTTCTGAAATTTCACCTTAAGAAAAGAAAAAGAAAAGAGCCCTCTGTTTCTATGCCTTATCGGAGAGGCTGAAATCTGCCCTCAGATACATGCATGTATCTCTCCTGGCCTACATATTTTTTAAAAACTGATAGAGCTTTATGCAGTATTTTGAATCTGGTTATTATGAATCCATTATTGTGGTTTGGCAGTTTCTAGCACAAAAGAAACCTGAACATGTTCCCAATTTTGCAGATGGAGAGTGATACTACTTGCCCTCTTTCAATGACTAAATATCATTTGAAAATTGGATGTATGCAGCTAGCTGGCATCTCACACTAGCTTTAAGCTCCTGTCTTTGCAGACATCTTGGATCAGATGAGTGTGTATGTTTATGTAAAGGCAAACCCTGCCATTCAGCCAAAGAGGAATACACAATATTTTCCTGCGGAGCCATGTCTAACACTGAGTTAATCTGATATCGTGCTGAAGTTGTTATCAAGCACTGCCAATGTAAAGAGATACACCTTTTAGCAATTAAGTAAGGCTAAAAGACTAAACATGTTTGTCCAAAGTATTTGAGCTACATCTGAATGAGGCAAACCAAGGTACTGTAGCCCAGGTAACATAAGAAGGTCAATCAGGTCTAATTGTTTGACACAAACATTCAACTCAGGAGAATTTCAGAATATATGGAAGGTCTTATCCATAAAGGTCCAAATCCCGCCCCAACAGGCAGCTTGAGTAACTCAGCTGGGTACTGGAGGAGTCTTCTCCAGAGTACAGAGCAGAAGTAGAGCCACTTTGTGGGCACTACTACAATTTCCCTGGCCTTTGTACCTTCACTCTCCACAGCAGGGAGAGGGGTTTAAACTGGAGGATGTTCAGAGCAGTAGATCCTGCAGCCACAACCCACCCTGCCTCTAAAGAGCTCCTAACTGTAGTCACACTAGAAGCCCTGGTTGAGGCTTCACTCTGTGAGCACATAGGGGGCACGTCCCCTGAGTCGACTCCTGGTATTCTGTCCCTCCCCACCTATTGCAGCAGAACTGCAGTGGTTACAACCTGTCTAAGGCTGGTCTCAGGAGCCTGGGGGAGGTGAACTGGGAGCTACATGAGAGTATAACACTTTCAATGAAATGTTCAAAGGGTCACCATGTTATGGACTCCATCTATCCCCAGGCACAATCTTTATCAATGGCATGTTCAAATAGGTATAATGGCTTGTACTTACTTAGTTTGTGCATGCATAAATGAGGGCTTATGCTTACAAATATTGCAGATGCAATTAAAGAAGCCCTTTCTTTCTGGGCTCATTCACTACTGTGTTATTTCTGGTTTTTGCCAGTGCAACTCCACTGAAGGCAATGGTATACAACAGGAGAAAGGCAATGGCTGATCAGGCCCTCTCACTGGTATCTGTTGTTTAGCAGGTCTGTGAAGTTGTGTCCACTGGGCCCCTACCCCGTAGATCCCAACAAACCCCTCACCCTTTCACTGCGAGCCGGCTGCATGAACTGCAGCCGATCAGCTTCCAAATCGCGCCATGGAAATATCTATACACACTCACACTTCACACCCTTCACGCCCACACCCTGGTGTCCCACCCCGATACAAAGTGGCGCGACCTCCTGCCACCTTTAGAGCGTGAGCAACCCCGGTGGACCAGCCTGTATTCCACCTTGGTCCCGAGACCCGTCGGGGATATTAGTTGGTGGCTCCTTCACGGAGCTGTGAGCACGGGCGTGTTTTTGAAATGGTTCCCCCCCATCCCGGATACTTGCCCTTTTTGCAATGTGAGGGAAACCCTGGCGCACGTATATTTGGAGTGTGCCAGGCTGCAGCCCCTTTTCCGGCTCCTTACAAATATTTTATTACGCTTTTGGCTACACTTTTCCCCTCGCCTTTTTATCTACACACTCCCCATCCGTGGCCCCACAAAATCGCGAGATCTCCTGGTTAACCTCCTCCTAGCCCTAGCTAAAACAGCCATTTATAAAACCAGAGAGAGGAGGTTGGCTAATGAAGCAGTCCTGCGATTATAGGGCTGTTTTCCGATCCTCAGTACATTCATGTATCCGGGCGGAGTTCCTCTGGGCGGCGTCCACCGACTCCCTTGACACCTTCGAGGAGCGGTGGGTGCTGTCCGAGGTTCTCTGCTCAGTGATCCCGTCCGGTTCCTTCCGTCTGACCCTTTGATTGAGGGGAAGAGCGAGAGGCCCCAGCCCCAGCCATTGCCGCTGTGGATACCATCATTACTGTCACCTAGGAGGGGTCCTATCACAGGTGGTGTACATCCCCCCCACCCCCAAACCGCCCACCCCGCAGCCGTGCCCATCTTGTTGGGCACTCTCAGGAGAGGAATAATCGGTGACACTGGGCGTGGCACTAGGTAACTCGAGGGGGTGGAAGACCATGAGTGTCGAGGAAGCCCCCCCGCTCTAGGCCACCAGGTAACTCAGGAGGGTGGAAGACCACAAGTGTCGAGGAAGCCCCCCCGCTCTGGGCCCAGGCTAGCCTGAACACTTCTCCCTCCTGAAGGCTGCTGTGTTATACCTTGTGTTTGCTTTTGTTGCATAGTTTTGCTTTATCCTTTTTGGTGATTCCTTGTAAGTGTTACACAAATAAAATCCTTTTCTGCTTCAAAAAAAAAAAAAAAAAGTTGTGTCCACCATTTTAGAGTAAGGTTCACAGGAGAGGTGGTCTAGCTGCCTGTTTTCAAAACTGAAAACTGATTGCTCCTGAAGCCCCTGCCAAATGTATTTTATATATTAGATTTAAATAATAAAAAGACACCCATTTATCTGTCACAGAACAGCTAGTCTCTCTGAGTAGACCAGGTATAGCTCCCTTGTATCAGAGTTGGTAACCAGGTTAAAGGGGGAAGGGCTACTCCTGGGGCTATAAAGACCTGTCAGAGGGCAGGAAAGGGAGGAATAAGTGGGACAGGCTGTGCTTGGGGAATAGAAACCACAGAGGTGTAGAGTCAACACCTGTGGTGGGTCCCTGGAGCTAAGGAGGTAGCAGAGCTGGCTGCCACTGGGAAGCTGTATGACTCAACGCAGGATCATCAAAGACCCTGGGTAGGGCAGCTGTGAACCATTCAAACAGTTGGTGAGTTAAGGGAATGTTTTTATTTGCTTATGTGTGGACAATAAACCTTGTTAAAGGAGACTGGGCATGGCAGTGTATGCTTGGGCTGGCATACCCATGCCACACCATTAATAATACAATAAAATTGCAGCAGCATTCCTGTAATCATTTGAACAGGAACGTAGCCAGCTACCTTCAAAACTCCTTTCCACCCTTTTTTCATTATAGGAAGCATACCTGCAGCCCTCTCAAATAGCTGTCTTTTGCAGTATGCCTGAACATCACCAAATTCAGACTATTTCAGACCAATGGGGGAGAGAGTTCCAGAGTCCCTGCAGCCCTGCCAGAGAACACCTTGCCAGCTGTCCCCTCTTTTTTATATTGAGGGGGATCTAGCTTGGCTGCTGCTGACCACAGATGTGGCAGTATGGCATGGCAAGAGAGGCAGGCTAATTAGGGCCAAATAAATGTAGCTGTTAGAATCCCCTAGTTACCTAGCACCTGAGCTGATGGTTCAGATCCTAAGATATAAGGCAAGTCATGGAAAAAACCACTAAAGACACTGTGGGTGCAGGGGTTACTGGTGTGGCTAAAAAGATAATTTCCTAATGAAGCAGGGTTTATGGAGAGATTTGAAACACAATAACTTGGCAGCCAAAAAGGGGACAGGAGGGAGAACTGGTCTAGGTGTAGGGGGCTGTACAAAAGCCCATGTGGGAGAAAAAGAAGGTGAGAGAAATTGCAGGAATGTAAGAAGCAAGACCAGCAAATGAGAACAGAGCTAAGGATTAGGGTGAGATTATATAGGGCTTTCAAGGGGAGGATGAGGAGCTTGAATTTAATGCTGTAAAAGATGAAGCCACTAAATTGGCTTCTCAGCAGTCCCCAGTATCAATTCCAGGAGAAGTTCGTCCTGAAAATTCCACCTGTTAGACCTGCATGATTGTTGCAACGTCCCCTCTTTTCATTCAAGGTATGGGCCAGTTCTACTGGCTTGAAGGCTGCCTAATACCCATTTACTAAAACCTGACATTTAAATCATTCCTTTTAAGGAAAAGCCCACTTTAACATCACTGTCAGAGTGAAAGCAGGCTCTCTGAAAATTGGGAATGATAGTTCTCTGGGAACTTAGTGGGAGGCCCTAAAGAAAGTTCTTAGAGGCTGAATTATAGCCTTTGCCTGGCAGAGAAAGAAACAGTGGCTTGATGAATAAACTGCTCTGGAAACAAAAAATTAAAAAGCTGGAAGCCCAACATAAACGGATTCAGTCAAAGTGTTACACAGTCTTGAAGGAAAGATATAAATCACTTGGTGTATGAAATATTGGACAGGCATACAGGTCCAATAAACAGACCTGGAAATAGAATGGGTTGACTGTTGATATTCCAGCTAATGAAACAGTCCTCAAAGGGCAGCGACGAAGATGATTCACCCACAGTATAATAAACTGACCTAGAAAGCAGAAGAGACCACAGCTGCTTTTGCACGTTACTACCAGGTTTCATACCCTAAATTTCCCTGTTCACTGTATGTGCTAGCCAAAATACAACAGGGGTTTTGGGGGTGGAGGGTGGAACACAGATAAAGTAGCAAAATTTTCCAAAGAGGAAAGCTTTGGAAACAGGCAAACTTGAGGAAACAAACCCCTTGGACATGTTGGTATGGAGTTGACTTCAGTAAGACTTACCTACCAGAAATGGGTTGAATGTGTTGGGGGCTCTCTTTCATGTGTCATCAGAAACAAATATTACTTGTGGACAGGACAGACAAATAGCCACCATTATGATATGACTGAAGAAGAGTAAATATTTGAATTTATGTGCCTCATGCTGCACCAGCCTTTGCTCAATATCGGCTATTATGATGATGATTAAATAATAGCAGTCGCCTTGATAATTATGACTGAATGCTTGATGCACCCTGCAGAAAATTCTGACTTTGCAGAAACTGCATTTTCCACTGAACAAATTTAGATGGAAAATTCCTAACCAGCACTAACCTAAAGCTTTTAGAAACAATTAATAGGAGAAATAATTGGATTATTCTTCCCTTATTTTCAGTCAGGAAAAGTGGAGTGGTGAAAATAAGTTATTTGATAGGGGTTTTATTTGTTTATCAAAATTTTCCTCTCTTGATCCACAAAGAAATCTTATCAATTGATAAACATCACCAGATTCTTATGGGGCATGTGAGGAAGAGGAGGATTAAATATAGACTACTCCTGACAGAAAATGGGCTTGAGATCTAACTTTTCTTAGCTCTCTTAAGTACCACTAGACAGCATAGCTAAAATACCTGTTTGATTGGGTTTCTAGTTCAGATGAATGGGCATGAAAATTTATTGAGCTAGTGACCTTTTCTCACTTGTACTTAGGTTCAGGTCCATTTATTGATATTTTTTTTCAAAGATAAATGTGCAAGCCCAATTTAATATCTGAGTTAATAGCACTACAGTCATCTGGCATCAAGAGGGAAAATTATTAATAACCCTCCATTATCCAACATAGTAACGATTTTTGCCATTCCTGACATCACTCCAGGGTTCTCATGAGATCTCAAAGTCAGAATGGAAAGAAAATACATTACTTTTTCTAGACTGGTATTTTCAAGATGTGTATGTAAGATCTCACAAAGTAATTTAAGAATTTAATATAGAGAGGAGAGACTTCAACCAAAATTTTCATCTGCAACATTGCTTGTTTGTGGACATGATGGGAAGTGAAATGAACTAATATTTTGAATCCACATTGGGGGAAACCCGGATATATGAGCAGGTCCAAAGGATGAGTTGCATAGATAGATGGAACATAGATGGATGGGACTGAGTAAACAAAGATTTGAGCCAAATTCTTCTCATTTGCACCAGTGTAAATTGGAGTGTTTCTGTTAAACATAGGAGACAAGAACAAAGGGATATAAACTGGCCATCAACAAGTTAGGCTGAAATTAGACAAAGGTTTTTAACCATTAGAGGAATTAAGGTCTGAAACAGCCTTCCAAGGGGAGATGTGGGGGCAAAAAACCTGACTGCCTTCAAGACTTAGCTTGATAAGTTTATGGAGGGGATGGTGTGATGAAACTTCCTACAGTGGCATGTAGCTGATCCACAACTGCTAGCAGCAAATATCTCTGATGGTGGGTGATGGGACACTAGATGGGCAGGACTCTGAGTTACTACAGAGTATTCTTTCCCAGGTGTCTGGCTGGTGGGTCTTGCCCACATGCTCAGGGTCTACTGATTGCCATATATAAGGTCAGGAAGGAATTTTCCCATTGGTCAGATTGGCAGAGGCCCCAGGGATTTTTCACCTTCCTCTGCAGCAAGGGCCATGGGTCATTTGCAAGTTTAAACCAGTGTAAATGGTGAATTCTCTGTAACTGGAAGTCTTTAAATCATGATTTGAGGACTTCAGTAACTCAGCCAGACGTTAGGGGCCTATTATAGGAGTGGGCGGGCGAGGTTCTCTGGCCTGCAATGTGCAGGAGGTCAGACTCGATCATGATTGTCTCTTCTGACCTTAAAGTCTATGAAGTACCAGACTGGATCGGATCCATGGTCCATCTAGTTCAATATCTGTCTCTGAGAGTGGTCCGTACAGATGCTTCAGAGGAAGGTTCAAGAATTCCACAGGAGGCAGATGTGGAATAACCTGCTATGCAAAGTATGCTTAATAGTTAGAGACTGCCTTAAACCCTTAAGCATGAGGTTTATTATCTCATTGAAATCAATGGAATTACTCCACATTAACACCAGAATTTGAGCCATTCTATAGTAAAAGCAAAATAAGAAATGGATTTCTGAGAAACTACCATGGAGAGGGACTCGATAAATTGTAGAATTTAGAGAATTCCACAATAATTGCCTACAAATATTCAGTCAGACTGAAAAATGAATACTATGGAGCCAGAGTCACTTCCCCTTTTTGTTTTTCTGTGAATGATCAGTTTTACTCACAATAAAATGCATGGGAATGTATGTTAAGGTCACGCACTTGAGTACTTGAAGACAGGCAAGGTAAACTCAAGCATGAGAGTAGTGACACTGGGTGTGGTCTAATTTATGGGATTGGTTGCGGCAAGGGGAACTGGACAAGATTTCATGGAATGGAGACAGTCAACTGAGTCAGGCAAGGATCTAACTGTCCTTTGCAGCGAGCACTGTGCAGGTATATGGAATTACTTTGTGTGACTGAAGCTAGAAAACTAGATTTGAACACTGCACCCAGACAATACTTCTACTAGTCTAATTTTTCTAAGAATGATGCCTCAGGGATGGCCTGATTGGCACAGAAAGGAATCCTTAATCATGTTTATCTGCTACCTTTCCCTGAATGTCTGCCTCCCCCTGAAGGCCCCACTAGCTTCTTCAGGCACTCCAGGTCATCAAATCAGGGAACAGAAACAATGCTAGTTGGCTTATGCAATCAATCATTACTAACCAATAGAGCACAGCTTTTCAGTATTGGGTACCAAACATGTACAGCATGGTTAATCCACAGGATAAAAATAATTTAATGAATACATTTGAATGATGAATAAATTAAAGGAAATCATGATCGGTTTGCAGACATTCCTCATGAAGAGAAGGGTTCTAAATTCATAGAGCAAATTACTCACTGCAAATTACTTGTTCAATTCTAACACACTAATTACTATATATTCTCCCCACTCTATCATTTCTCTTTTGGCAGATGTTTTAGTGAGAGACAGGTGAGTGATTTTGTCTCTGCTCTACAGATTAGAGTACCCATGATTTTTAAAAAAGGAGAAGCTTAAAGTCAAGCTCCTAAATCTATATTCTGACTCTTAAATAAAAAACCTGATATTCAAAATTATTGACCACCCACTAGCTCCTGTTAACTTCACACTAGTAAGACATATGTTCAGACTAAAGTTCTTCTGATCCCAGGTGCACAGTAAAACACAGGAAAGTTTGTGTGACAGGTTCAGAAACATTGGTGCAGGTAAGTGTAAGCTACATCTCCTTGCACCTGCATGGGCCATGTACCCCAAAGGAAGATTTGCCCTGAAGGAGAGTAAGTGCAACCAGCTGCCCTCAGGGTTCTTACTGGCAAAGGGAGGGGGGGGGAACAATGCTGAATCTTGTCAGAGCTCCAGGGGACCTTGATGGGTGGGAGTTACTGGGGGGAGATCTTGGATAAGAGCACTCCATGGCCACACCCTTCTCAAATAATATGGCCTACTTTTTAAACTATTCTATCTCCCTCATGGTCCCCATTGCACAGGGGAAATTGAAGTCATTTTCTGCCACCATGTTCCCTTCCTGATGAGCTTGCTTCCCATGGGCTGTCACAGGTAGTATATATTCCATAATGTTCCATTTTAATGTGGTTGAGGAAAATACCCTATTAGTGTTATTAAAAGGGGCAGCCAAGAGATATGCAGAATGTTAACTCTGACTGCACAAAAATGCATTGGACTCATCTTACTAACTATGGCTGGGCAACTGTATGGCTGCTCTTGGTTACAGAAACTTCACAAGGGCTAAGAAACACACTTATCAAAGTGCATATCAGGTCACCTCAGAATTTGTTTACTAAAAGATTGATCTTCATTAGTTCTCTATTTATGCCTTAATAGATAAATGGAAACTATCAACTGAAATGATTTGGAACTATTATCGTTAAACAATATTATCATTAGTGAACCTAGGCTCTATAATCAACAAAATATGAATTGTCTTACAGTTTGTGCTTCACCCCCAATCAGTGCTCTCATCTTGTGCTGAGTCAGTGTTCCTCTTCAGACGTGTCCTAGTTTCCTGCAGCAAAAAGAAAAATGTCTGCGTATTAGACTGTGCATTGACGTAAGACTGATCATGTCTGATCATATGCTCCTGTCTCAGTAATTGCATGATGTTGCTTTCTTTTGTGAGGATGCTGTACTCACCATAATTAATCAAGCAGAACCCTTTTTAAACCTTGATGTTTTATCTGTCACTTCCCCAGACCTTGTTAAATACCAAGCCTGGAATGACTGGGCATTGATGCCTCTATTGTGGTTCCCAGTGGTTACTTTGTGGCTAGTGATAGTACTATTGGTACATGTAGCACCAGAGATGTCTCAGGTGACTCTTTTTTCAAGATATTCCCTTTAGCTGAAAAGCTTTTTTAAATTAATGTATTTGTTGTACTATCTTGTAAAGGGTGCACATACATGAAATAGATGAAATGTAGAATAAGTACCGATTGCCTGTGACCCATGTACACATTGTAATTTATGTACCAATAATCCTATTACCTATCTGATTATATGGTATGTTATAGATACAGTGGAATCTATTCATCAGAACAGAATGGGATGACATATAATTTATCCTGATAACGTGGCTTTGGTAAAAAGGAAGTGTTTGTAATGATGGACAAATGGTGAGGGGGAGGGAAACAGATCTTCCCTTCACCTCCCACCCCAGGGATACGTATTAGGGCCATGACATTTACTGCAACCTCAGATTGTCCGTCCTTCCTTCCCCTTTCCACTTCCCTAGCTCCCAGATCAGCTGCTTGGAAGGAGAGCTGGGTGATAGGATTTGACCCAGAAATTTAAATTACTCTTTTTGCATTGGAACACTTACATAAAAACTATTACAGATCATTAAGAATGCTCTCTGGCAGTGTACTGTGTTGAATGCTAGAAGTTCCCAAATTTGTTTAAAGCACCCGTTTCACCAAATGCCCCATTCTGCACTCAGAGAAGTCAATGGAGATACTGCCAGTGACATCAGTGAGTATTGAATTGGGCACCATCCATGACTAGGCACATGAGTTGGGCTTATATAGGAACATGGGAAGTGCCATACTGAAACCAACCCCTGGTTCATCTGTCTCCAAAGTTGGCAGATCCTGATGCTCCAGAGGAAGCTGCAACAAACCCTATCGTAGGTAGATGTGTGATAATCTGCTCTCTGAGAAGATCTCGTCTTAATCCTTAATAGTTAGAATTGGTTTAAGCCCTGACACATGATGTTTTCTTCCCTTCCCAAGCTGTTGTTAGAATTAAGCTGTAATAATTCTGGATATCCATATTGTTCCTATGAATATCCAATCCCCTTTGAATCTTGCTAAGCTCTAGGCAGAAGAATGAACTGTCCATCAAGTTCTGTTGCTTCGTTGACTTTGGAATGTTGCTGTTTTACATTTTAAGAAGCATACTTCATCTGAAAGGCTTGGAATAAGTTGAAATGTGAACCAACAAGATTCCAATTTAGTTCTCTTTTTGTTAAACAAACCAACTGGTCATCTTTAAAACAAACCTTTCTTTTTGAATGTTGTGTAGAATAAATTATTTTGAAGGTGAGACTTTTAATAATGGCATCCAACCAGGGAAATGTATAACAAATGTGAAGGCAGAACAAAGAGCACAAGAGTTGAGAGAATCCAGAAACAAGTTAAATATTTAAAACTGAAAATCTCATTGTATAAATAAACCATTACATGATTAAACAGAAAATATCTGTTTAAATTTTACTCATTGCAGCAGTTGTGAAATCACTTGCTGCTCTGAAATACCAATGCAAAAAGGCCATTGCCCCATAAGAGAAAGAGTGCACACCTGCACTTTTACATAATAAAATGCACAGAAAACGAGGGCCAAATCCTGCTCACCTTATGCACGCAAGTACCTGGCTGAAGTCAATGGGATTTCTGATGTGGATAAGATACACAGGGCCAAATCTTGTTCATATTTTAATGGTCTTACCGGCTTAAATAATGAAGTTGCAAAGTAAAAAATAATAAACAGGAGTGGTTGAAAGAAATCAAGACTCCCTACTGTCATGGGAGAAGATATGTTTTCAGATAAGCTTTCAAATTCAGTGGGAAATTGATAAGGCAGAAAGATGCACAAAAGCCGTTCCAGGAGGTAGAAGATGCAGTAGAGAAGATTTAGGAGTCAATAGATTATGTAAAGGGGCAGAAAAGGAGACCAATGGTGGTCTTTTTACACGTGCAAACACACACACATTCTCTCTCCCTCTTGCTTAACCTACATTATCAGTGGTGGCATCATTCAGATGTGTCACTAAATCACAAGATTCACCTATCCCAACCTATAATAATACTTCTTCACATTATCAGCCACCTTCATCCAAAAGCTCAAGACCTCAAGATTTATAGATTCTCTCTCTATAATCCCAGAGAAAACCTACATTAAATGGAAGTACAAATTAAGCATACATATCAGTAAATGGGGGGGAGGGGAACTACAGGGATGTTGTAGTAATCTCCAAAACAAGCATTATAAACTTGGGAAATTCAGTATTAAGGTTAAATTTAAAAGAAATCCTGACATATTAAACTATGGAAATGCAACCAGATAAGGCACCCAACCACTCTTAACTGTTTTGAAGTGGTGTCCTGCAATAGCCATACAGTTATGACAACAGCATTTTCTAGTGTGCGATGCCAGATAAGATTAAACTGAATTTTAAAGACACGTTCACATTTTGCATATGTCTTTCTCCGGCTGTCAGTACAGGAGAAATACCTTCATTACACAAGAGATCAGTTCATCTGCCACGAAAATGAAGCTAATACTGTGACCAGGTTGCATGAGACACAATGTTCAGGGCACACAGTACTACATAGCAATGAGGCTTTCAAAGGGGAAATGAGCCGAGCAGTGACTTGTCCAGTTGAAACTTGATTCCAAATCCAGGACAAGCTGATTTTATTTACCATTTACTGTATATACTCTTGACTTTGCCACAATTCAATAAAAATACATTGCTCAACAAAAATGCAGCAATAATTAGAGACAGATCAGTAGACTAGAGGAATATTTGCAGAAGGATTTATATAAAAGGAGCGCTTAGCCTTCCAGCAGGGGATTGTATGCATTATTTTAACTCGTTTGGTTTGTAAATGCCATGCATTGGAAATGGGGATATCATTACTTTTGGAGGCAGGGAAGGACTTTCCCTATTTAAAATACAAATATATTTAATACAGTTATCTCTTCAGGGCAAGTTTATGATGTTTTAGAGCAACGGTTCTCAACCTTTTTCTTTGAGGCCCCCCCACATCATGCTATAAAAACTCCATGGCCCCCATGTGTCACACCTGTTCTTCTGCATATAAAAGCCAGGGCCAGCATTAGGGGGTAGCAACCAGGGCAATTGCCTGGGGCCTGGTGCCACAGTGGTCCCTGCGAAGCTACATTGCTCAGGCTTTGCCTCAGCCCTGGGTGGCGGGGCTCAGGTCCCTGGGCTTCTGCCCCATACAGTTGGGCTTCTGCTTTCTGCCCTGGACCCTAGTGAGTCTGATGCTGGCCGTGCTTGGAGGACCCCCTGAAACCAGCTCGCAGCCCCCCAGGGAACCCCAGACCCCTGGTTGAGGACCACTGTTTTAGAGCACAGTGCAGAGCTATGCTGGACCATTTAACAGGAAATCTTCATATGCAATTCTCCCATTTCCTACCCCGCCCCCAAACTTGCATTTCTGGATACGTGACCCCCTCCCTTACATTCCATCCCTCATTGAGCTGTACCCCTGGGGTAGCAGTTATTTGGGGCAGATGTGGGGAAGGGAGAAGTGTGTGCACTGAATCTTGGGCCGTGCAGCTGAGGATACCAACAGGATGGCTTTGTACGGGCCTTGGAACGAGAAACAAAAATGCAAAGATACCATGCTTCAAACAATGGCAGATAGCTTCAAAAATGCTAGCCAGGACTGTAAGCAAGGTAGAAATGGCCACTGCTTTGACAGAGATGTTAAAAAACAGGGTGATGGGATTTTGTGATATATCTCTGGCACATCATAGACCATGAAAATTACAGCCCCATGTAAAGACTAAAATGGAGAAAATAATAATAAAACAGTTATCTTAATATCTCAGAGTTCAGTGCTTCATCTATTAATAATCAGGAAACCTATATTCCTCCTGCTGGGTGTGGGCTACCATTCATACCCGCTTTGTTTGTCCCATCCACCCTTCTCTGGGGTTTCTTATTGCTAGATTTCCCACTCTGCACTGGATTTCAGCCAACACCCTTTCAAGGGGCTAGGAAGGACATTTTCCACATTGCAGAATGACAACTAGCTGTGGGGGGTTATTAGTCTTCCTTACAGCACACAGGAAGTTTGGTTAGAGGGGATGGAAGGGGTGTTTGTTTTTTGCAACTGTTCGGCAGGTGTCTAGTGTAGGTTTCCTGAGGTAGTAGGGAGTTAGAGTTGCTAAGTTGGGTGGCATATGGCTGGACCCTTGCTATGTATTGCATGACAAGGCAAGGCTTCAATGTTCAGTTTCAGAAAGAGGCACTTCACATTTCAATACTTATCCCTTGCATGAGGGAAAGTAAGGTGGAATCTGGGGGGTCTTGGTCCTGATCCCTGGATAGATTTCATAGGAAGGGGTGCAAGCTGCCTCCTCTTTAGGATTTCTCTGCCTTGATGATAGTTTGTTTGGAAACTGGACTAGGCTCTTCTTGCTGGGTAGTTCATGTGGGTAGGAGCCACTTGGCTGTTCTTCTCCTAGCTTTGGTACATCATACCTAATAAAAGTTTCAGCCTTCACTTTAATCAATCTCTTTGAGTGGTGTTTTGTTTATTGTGATGTTTGGGCCACTGGGAACAGTTAACTCGAACCAGAACACTGCTGTGTTCTTTGTAGAACTTGGTCCATAAGTCATAAGGATGAGCCTTCTCAATGAATTTCATCTTTTTCTCATTACGATTTTTCTGAGAGCAGCTTAGGTTTTGTTACTAGAAACTATTTGCTCAATCGTTTCTAGGCGTGATTCTTAGTCTGTAGTTGGTTGGAGATGAGTACTGATCAGGCAAAATGTAAAATTCAGGCTGAACTGATTGGTTAGTTTGGACATTGGTCAAGTGGCATATTGTTCCTCTTCCCTCACTGCATGAGTGTAACTCTTAGAATCAGGTTGTGAGTGCAAAAATTCATGTTTATGAGTTTGAAAGTTTACTTTCTGTGAATATTTGCTTAAGGTTTGCTGTTTCTATTAACATTACACATTACTGGGATCAATATAGGAGTAATTAGATGAAAGTCAATGGCCTGTGTTACACAGGTCAGACTAGATGACCTAATGGGCCATCTGACCCCTGTGAATTTATGAAACATTGAGGCCAGTAAACTCATTCCATGGTGAACACATCAGAAATTATTTCATTCAAAATTCAAACAAATGTTAGAGGGAAATTGCTGTAGAATTTGCCCAGTTCTAGTGATTAGGTTTGCACATGACCTTTTTGGTTCCTTATTCCTCAGTTTCTTTTTATATAACCCCAGAACAATAGTGTTAGTGAGCTGGTTTTACACTGAACACTATCAACAAAACCCCAACATTTCTGTTAATTAACTATTTGTTCTGGTTAACAAAAACATTATTTAAAAAAACCTCTTACAAAACAAATACAAGGTATTGAACATAAATTATTTTTAAATGGTCAGGTTTCAAGTAAACAAATTGCACTGGTTTTACCTTTAATATTGTAGCTTCTATGTTATGACTACAGTAATGTGTTGTGTTGCTGTGACCTCTGCTGGCAAAAACACCAATGCACATGTATTTTCACTCTGAGCCAGATCGTTTTTTAATCAGCAAATATAAAAGAAAAAAATACAAGGATTTCTGCTGTACTTTTCTCCAACATATATTTTTTCCCAGGGCTTTCTCCTGTGGATTTAGTTGTTAGACTGATAGGTTTCAGAGTAGCAGCCTTGTTAGTCTGTATCCGTGAAAAGAAAAGGAGTACTTGTGGCACCTTAGAGCCTAACACATTTATTTGAGCATAAGCTTTCGTGAGCTACAGGAAAGCTTATGCTCACATACATTTGTTAGTCTCTAAGGTGCCACAAGTACTCCTTTTCTTTTTTGTTAGACTGATTTATTTTTTACCCACACTTGATGACATGCTATCAGAATATAAGTAATAGCTAAGTATTCATTCACTAGTGTTAATTTTAAATTGCCTGTTTATTAGTCTTTTTTATTTTATTATTGCAGTATTAATCCTCCCAGAGTCTGAATTGTCTCTGTCTTGGGGTTGCAGGCATACTCTTAGGGCACAGATCCTGTATCTAGTTCCCCTTCCTGAGAATACAGACCATGCCCAGCACCCTAGAATGAGTGCTGACCCCTTAGATACCCCTGTAGCATAAACACACCCTCTCCCAGAATCCTACCAGAGGTGTGAGCCTTCTGGGTTACAGGTTAATGTGCATGTGATAAGGCATTGCACATAACAAAGACAGATGGGCAGACTTTGCATAAGATTCTAAAACACCATTTTTCAGAGTAACAGCCGTGTTAGTCTGTATTCGCAAAAAAAAAAGGAGGACTTGTGGCACCTTAGAGACTAACCAATTTATTTGAGCATGAGCTTTCGTGAGCTACAGCTCACTTCATCGGATACATCCGATGAAGTGAGCTGTAGCTCACGAAAGCTCATGCTCAAATAAATTGGTTAGTCTCTAAGGTGCCACAAGTCCTTCTTAAAACACCATTGCTCTTTATTAAATAGCAAGAGAAACACATAGATCTGTTAGGATATAGATATTCAGGCCTGTCTGTAAAGGCCTACACTCTAAGAATTTAGGTGTATTCTTATCACTTGGCTAGTTATAGAGGTATAAAAGAAAGAATCAAAATCACTGTCTGCTGGTGTATGGGCCTTCTCTTACTGTGACAGTCTGAGGCCCTGTTCTTAGGCTAAGGCCTCTGGCTAAGCAGCAGAGGCAGCCATAAGCTGGGAAGAGACCAGTCACATCCTCACATTCCAAACTAGTCACATTGAAAGAAGGTGCTATTGGGCTGTTAGGAATACAATCCTGTCCTGATAGTGGCTATCACCTCCAGAGAAAGGGAAGTGCCTAGAAGATGTAAAAGGAAACTTAGTTTGCTAGCATCCTGTCTGGCAAGAACTCACTTATCAGTAGCTGGGATGTGAAATCCTCACTTCTGTATTGTTTTGTCATTATAGTTCCCACTTTGCTATTGTTTGTCTGTATAATCTCTGTCTGGTTCTGTGATTGTTCCTGTCTGCTGTATAATTAATTTTGCTGGGTGTAAATTAATTAAGGTGGTGGGATATAATTGGTTACATAATCATGTTACAATATATTGGGATTGGTTAGTTAAATTTCATGAAAATGATTGGTTAAGGTATAGCTAAGCAGAACTCAAGTTTTACTATATAGTCTGCAGTCAATCAGGAAGTGAGTGGGTGTGGGGGAAATGGGAACAGGGAATGGGGGTAAGGAAATTGGAATCATGTTTTGCTAAAGGGGGAAATGGGAACAGGGAATGGGGGTAAGGAAATTGGAATCATGTTTGGCTAAGGGCAGGAATGGAAATAGGGACGCAGGTGTAAGGCTCTGTGGTGTCAGAGCTGGGAAGGAGGATACTAAGGAAGGAAACTGGAATCATGCTTGCTGGAAGTTCATCCCAATAAACATCGAATTGTTTGCACCTTTGGACTATTCGGGTATTGTTGCTCTCTGTTCATGTGAGAAGGACCAGGGAAGTAAGTGGGTGAAGGAATAAGCCCCCTACAAAAATAATAAGCCCTGTATACATTTCCCTTCCTCAGTTTCCTCAACATTCCAGAGAATTCTTTGGGTTGGACTCAGAGTTGTCTGAGGCCATGCAGGGTCTTTCCGTTCACAGTGTTTGGCTTTGGTTTTGAAACATGGCGCTTTCCTCCCTCCAGCTACCTCCTGTACCTTGGCAGGTCCATCCCTCTCCCCTTTCCTGAACAAACTTCCTGTGTGGTTCTCTGAGTCTTCCCCTTAGGAGTCCTTTTCTATCCTCTTGCTTTGGTACCTGTCTCTTTGTCCTGCTTGAAGAATTTTTGCCCCTAGTCCCCTGGTGAGGGAAGATGGAGAAAGCTGGTTTCCCCTAGGATGCAGTTACTCTTTTTCATTCTCCCCAGGTAAGGCCTATGCAGGTGCTGATAGTACTTAACAAAAGACTGTTGTCAGCTCTGTATCACTACACCTTGGCATTTCAGTCCAGCATGGAAGCAAGGAGACCACGGAGAGGGTAACTAGCCCACACTTTCAAAAGGGAGTTTTCAGCTTGGTAAAGATACAAAGGGAGTTCACAGTCTTACAAAGAATTCATAAATTGTATAGACAGATTCTCAACTCATCACACCATGCTTCAAAGAGTTTACAATCTAGTTGAAGACAAGATGTAATCAATGAGTTTAACAAACAGTAGCGAGAGAGGAAAAGGGTAACAATAATAAAAAGGTAGGTGTTCATAGGCTAGCATAGTTGTTCATAGGCTAATTCAGCAAAATATGTAAGGATGTGCTTTACTTTAAACAAATAAGTAGTTTCATTGAAGACAGTGGAACTACTCATTCCTTACAGTGAAGCACATGTTTACATGCTTTGCTGGATTAAGGCATAAGGCTGGATTCACAAAGCTACAGAGGCATCTTAATCCCCCACTGTGATCCACATAATTCCCACCGAACCCAGTAGGCATTGAAACATGTGAAGAGAAGAGACAGGACTTCAGCCACCTAACTAGCCCAGCTTCTCTGTATATCATTATGTTGCAATACAAAGCTTTATTATTTCAGGACCTTCCAGGGCTAGAAGAATTGTTGTTTATCTTATCTGGTTGAGACTCTTTCCCATTTCAGTGGTGTAAAGTAATGGTGTTTGATCATTTGTTACTAGCTTACCCCCTTTTGTAGATAGAGAATTGGTGAGGAACTGATTCTGATTTCTGTAAGGGATGAGTGCCACAGATGTACCTAGAAAGTTAGATAATCCATAAGTATTAGCAGAATAGCTCTGGTGAATAACTTTCAGCCTACGAGGTGTTTGCAAACTTTTTGCTTTCCGTATTTGGGTTTTGGCATTTGAGATTTGTGAATGGTCATGTAGGTCACATGGAAATGTTTCTGCATTATGATTAGATGATGGAAACTTTTTGAAGAATAAAACAATGGACACTTTTGTTATGAATTTTTGGGTGAATAAACATGGTTCCAGTACACAGAAGATACATTTGGATATTTGTGAATCATGAGCACTATGACGCCATGAACTTGTCATTTTTATTTGGGAAAATATTTGAAAAATCATTTTTATAAGATTGAATCAGCTGTAGAATAAATATTATGTTTTGAGTTCTGATGGGTTTTAAGATATTTCAGTTTAAACCATCACTGAATATTGTCTTTCCTGCATCTCTGACTAGTATAATTGTGGGAAGAAATTCTATACTTTGGAGAAGGAAAGAAACAGTTTTCTGGCTTTTTTTTTTTTTAAAGAGGTTGTTGGAAGCTGCACAGACTTTTGAAACAGTATAAGTAATCCCAGCAGAGATGGATTAATGGGCAGAGTATAGATGAGGCAATCAAAGGTGCATAATAAATGTAATTTATCACAAGGCTCTGTAACTTATTAAAATGAACATCAACCCATGGGGATATAAATGGATTTAGGTTGAAAAATCAACCACTGAATTCTATAGGAGCAGTTAGGCCAATGCTGATCACTTTTGAAAATCCACCTTTATTGCACTATTGAAATAATGACACTTCTTAAATCACAATTGCCTAAGAAGTTAACTGTTTTAGCTGATCCCAGTGAAGAATACATAAAAAAAGAAAACTGAAGCCAGGAGCAAAAGAAAACCTCTGATATGGCACATTTGTGTGTGCAATACTTAAAGGAGATATTAATCCACCACGTTCTATCACTGTCCTATTCTGAGATGCTGCAGGTCTCCATTGATCTCCATTTCAACTACATGGGAGGAAATTCTGCAGTATCTGAGCTTTGTTTTTCAGATTTTCAGGGCAAGAAGGGTGCAGACTGTTTATATATGGGTCGCTATATACAGCTGTTCTCCAGACTAATGGCTGGCTGACCTTTATTACTACACTGAACTCTTGCTGTTAAATGCCAAATATTTCTCTGTTGTTGACATTCACCTAAAAATCCTCTCTCATAACATAAATGCAAGCAAACATGTCTCAGTAAAACATCATTCTGCAAGGATGATGGAGCCACAACTCTGAGGAGAGCTTTCCACTCACCCTCCTCCAATAGGATCTGCAAATTGTGGCTTCCACTCTGTACACACTGATTAAGGAAAGGAACAACGCTGTCCCTGGACACTGACATGGGTTTCACACACACCTGTTAATTATTTCAACCATTCTGTCCCTAATTAGTTACCAACAACCCCTCTGAATACGTTTATTTAGAGAGGTTTCAGAGTAGCAGCCGTGTTAGTCTGTATCCACAAAAAAAAAAGGAGAACTTGTGGCACCTTAGAGACTAACCAATTTATTTGAGCATAAGCTTTCGTGATGAAGTGAGCTGTAGCTCACAAGAGCTTATGCTCAAATAAATTGGTTAGTCTCTAAGGTGCCACAAGTTCTCCTTTTCTTTTATTTAGAGAGTTATTTAAAATGGCCCAAATCCTCTCTCCTGCACAAAGCCCACGTAAATGAACTTGGCACAGAGTTCTATGGGGATCCAGGAGGACGAAGTCCTTCTCCCAAGCTGTGGAGTGCAGGCAGAGCTGCTCTGCAACTGCTAGATGAGGACATAGGTTGTAATAATCCCATCTGCTACGGTCAGCTCCCCTCCCCTAGCCCATCTTGCACGGAATCGCATCTGTGGGCTTACTACAGAGAGTGTAGTGCTAGCAACAGGGAATATAATAGCCCTTTATGTAAACTCCCTGCATAAGAAGTGCCTCAGTTCTGCTGGCTGTGGTTAACATCAGGCTTAGATGGGTTCTTGGGGTAAACTTTGACTATTCAGGACTATATTGTGCCTGGCTTTGTACTGGTGTGCAGTTGCGCATTCAGAGGCTGAGCACAGACTCACTGGGGCATGGAGGAATGGCTCATGGCTTGGACTACGAGGGATACTAACCTCCCCAAGGGGATCAGGGAGAGGGAGGGTGACTCTATCTCTCTGCTCTGGTCTGCAGAGCAGGGTTGGCTCAGTTGAGAGCACAAGCTGCATCTTTTCAAAGGAAGGTGGAGCTACTGCTCCAACATGGGCAGCTCTGGATTCCGAGTGAAGTTCTGAGGCAGCCAGAATTCCTTCCGGTGTCCCTCTCATGGTGCAGCCCCTTCACAGACTCCAAAACGCAGCAAGTGGCTTAAACCCCACAGACTGGGCCTTAAGCTGCAGAATAGTCCTGAGTTATACACAACAGAATATTGTAGGGAACATCCGATATTTAGTATATAGTGTAGCAATGAATCCTAATATTCATGTTTCTCATAAGCTATTGCGGTGGAAGCATGACACTGAATCAGTGTTTTTCCCTTACAAACCTGAGGGCTCAGTCATGGCTTAGACATCAGCCCTGAGCAAGAGGCGGTCTCAGAAGCAGCCCAAGAAGCAATGACTCTGAGAGTTACCGTCTGCTCTGCAATTTCCCCCTGCTGCATTGGGGCAAAGTACCCCTGTTCTTCAGTGCCGGTGTACTATGGGCGGCATGCCTACACCTCATCCCACCCTATCCACTCCTGCAACTCACATGGGATGCAGAATGTACGCTCTCCTAAAGGCTGCTCTCGTCCCCTACATGTTACGGCTTGCTCCTGCTACCTGGATTATGGGTACTGGGGCATAGAATCATAGAATATAAGGGTTGGAAGGGACCTCAGGAGGTCATCTAGTCCAACCCCCTGCTCAAAGCAGGACCAATCCCCAATTTTTGCCCCAGATCCCAAATGGCCTCCTCAAGGATTGAACTCACAACCCTGGGTTTAGCAGGCCAATGCTCAAACCACTGAGCTATCCCTCCCCATCCGTAGCTGTGCAAGCCAGCTCACAATCTGACCCTATGGCTAGGTCTACACTATAAACTTACATTGGTATAACTACCTCGCTCAGACATGTGAAAAATCCACATCCCTGAGCGATGCAGTTATACTGACCTAACTGCCAGTGTTGACAGCACTATGTTAACTGGAAGGCTTCTCCGGCAGACATAGCTACCGCCTCTTACAGAGGTGGATTAACTACGCTGATGGGAGAAGCTCTCCCATAGGCTTAATAGAGTCTTCACTGAAGCACTGTAGCAGCATTGTAAAGTGTATGTTTCTTAATATAGTTACAGATATTATTGGCAAATGCATGAATTTTTTTCCTATTCAGTGGACATTAACTAGACTAAGGAATGCACCTATAAACACTGGTGAGGGGTCCACAGAAATAGCTGGAGAAAATAAAATATTCATAGAAAAGTTAAAATGTGTTTGCTCAGGGATCTTTTTACAGCCTTCAGTCCAGTTAGCAGAGATCAGGCTTACAGCCCAGGAAATAATATTAACCCACTACTACTGCCAGATGGACTAGGTACCTCTACACCCCATTCTTGTCCATCACCAGCAAACTGAAGTAGCAGATAAAAACAATAATGCCTTGCATTCTTATAGAACGTTACATCCCAAATTGTTCTTTAGACTCAGGATCGTCTTTCTTACTGTATCCTAAGGAAATACTATCTATCATGGGTATTCTTGTGGGCGTCATTACCTTAGTATCCAAGCATCTCAGTCTTTCATGTACCTATTGACCCAATATCCCTGTTAAGTGGGGCTACTACTGTTACTGTGGCGTTTGCTGTATGATTATGTGTGGTTAATTGAAACAGTGGTTAGACTTCAGGTATTCTGGACAATAAATTCAGGTGGCCCCCATGCACTGATACTTAACTGACAATGCAGGTGTGATCCACTTTCGAAGTTTAACTCTGACCGTGCTGAGTTCAACACCTGGTCTTGGCACAAGTGAGGGGAAAATCCGGGTAGGAGACTAGAACAAAGAACTTGGCGTTGGAGGCAGAATGCAAAGAACTTCAGCCTCTGAAGCACGCGGAAGAGAGAAGCAGAGACTATTTGAAAGCAAACTGATTCCCAATTTCCCGGAGGTGGGGTGCCTAGGTTAATCTAAGCCAATTTAAACTTCAGGTAAAACAGATATCCATGTAGTCTATGTTCTTTCTTGTTCTTCTTTGTTCGCGTTGTAGTGATTAAACAATATCTTGCTTTGAAAAGGCTGTGTTGCTGTCGTAGCTGTTGGTCATGCTCCAGAAGTGGTATCTTGCAAGGCAGCCAGCTCCAGTGGCACTGAAGGCCTGCAAAAGTGTGTGTGGGTGATGGCAGGAGAAGCAACCAAAATGGGCAAAATTTAGTGAGGCCACTCATCCGGTCTTTTTGGCTGGCTTGTCCCCCATCCAGTACTGGGACAAAACTGGACATGCATTTGGCCGGTATTAAATGAGAGAATGCCATTTTGAAGAGCATGCTGCCTCATCCCCGCAACCTTTCATGCAAGGGTCATGCTGATGGCGGCGGAGCAGGGCAGTTTTGAAAATTGAGTCCCCCATGTGGTGTGACCTCACATACACAGTAAGTGCTGTTCCCAGAAGTGCCAGAATGTCTGGAATTTCACAAACATGTGAGTGACCACCATAGCCAAATCTCAGTGGTGTTTCAACCCTGTGCACCAGCTCACCACACCACTCACTTCCATCAGGGAAGGGCTCCACCTTAAGCTACCGTTAAGCACCGTTAAGCCAGTCAGGATCCAAGGGGGTGGGAGAGGAGGACTGGGCCCCCTGCCCCTCCCCCTTTGTTGTGTCCCTGCTGAGTTCAAGTTCTAAAAAGAGCTGAGCATGCCCCCCACTAAAAAAAAAATTTAAAGCATGGGGGGAGGCAAAGACCTTTGGTGTCCCTCCCCTTCACCAGCACCCATAGCCGGATCCAGCCAGGCCTGCTTAATAATCATGCTTAGGACATGGTGCTGTTGCCCAGGGACCTGGTCAGAGAGAAGGAGAATTGCAGGGTTCCACACTAGGACAGTAAAGGCAAGAAGCCTGTCAGTTGGACGGGTGCTCTCTGGGAGACTTGAGAGGGGTCAGCGGTGCAGCTAGCCCTGGACTGTGACTGTTGTGACTAGTTTATGGGAAAACTGAAGAACAGAAAATAAAGGACTTGTCCAAGGTCATCCAGAATGTCTGTGGGGAAAGAGGGAATTGCAACTGGGTCTTCTGAGTCCCAGGTTAGCTCCTGGACCACCCTTTCTTCCACAATAATAATCACTCCCATAGAAAAACCCATCAAAGGAGATTTACTCAGATGAATTAGGAAATCTGAGTGTCAGCCATAATTGAACTTCATTACATTTTTCCTTAAATTATTCACAGAATGCTAATCCAGAACTGCATGAGTACAGCAATACAAAGGCACAGATACAGTGTTCATTCCAACACCTCAGTCTTCATGAGGGGGGAAAGGAGCCAGTTTGTAGGCAGGTGAGGGAAACCCAAAGTAGGAAGACAAAGGGTTTGGCTGGCTAAAGGGGTTGATAATTATGATACAGACTTTCACCTCTAAGGTCACTATTCGCCTATGGTATGAGGGCCATCCAATGGCTGTTGAAGTCAATGGAGTTATGCTGAATTACACCAGCTGAGGACCTGGCCCTTGGTTTCAATATTCCAGAACAAATTCAGCCCTGGGTCAAGGGGGCACGGCTCACAGATTTCGAGGCCAGAAGGTACCATTATGATCATCTAGTCTGACTTCCTGATCTAGTTACACCATAATTAAGGGTAGCCTAAATTGTTTCATGATGTCACAGATTTGTCCCAGACTTTGCCTTATGAAACCTGGTTAACATTCCTTCTACACTACAAAACAGAGCTGCATTGACTAACCTTTTTTACATTTTTTTTTATAGATATCGTGGGTCAAATTCTGGCCAATGCGGTAAAGCTGTGTAACTACTGCCAAACAGGTGTATGTAAATACTTGGGCAGTGACTACCTGTTTGTTCTGTGTTTGGATAGCACCTATCAAAATGGGGTCCTGGTCCATGTCTTGTGGTAGTATCTGGGAGCCCCAGACAAATAAATAATAATAATTAAGCAGTAATAGCAAGTGCCCATTACTTGTCCCTAAGACCCCCATGTAAAGCACCCCAACCTTGGAAAGCATTTTGGAGGCGGTTACTGAAGGACAGGGCTATGTGGTTTCTTTTTGCATATGAAATGCTTTTTAAAAAAATGATGTAACTGGGCAGCTTGCCCCATGGGCTGAAATGTTTAGGGCTAAGTCATCCCTGCTTAGAGGGTCAGCTGAATCTGGGCTGAATAAGGTGACTCCCAGGATTAAAAAAAAGAGCAAGGAGTTGCTCTAAGAGAGTGGGAGCTGGGGAAATTGTAACTCCAGGGAGCCAGCAGATGTTTGTAGGTCCCTGATTTAGCAGTGGAAAAAACAGCTGTAGAAGCAGGAGTAAGTGGGAGAAAGGCCTTCAGGGTAGAAGGCCTGTGAGGGACTCCATCCAAGCAAAGGAGATCCTGTAAAGGCCAGCTGGGATGAAGACTCTGAGTTTGTGTTTTGTGTTATTTCAGGTTAATCAGGAGAGAGATACTGAACTGCTTGGGGCCTAGAGAGCCAGTATGTGTCAGAGAACTAAATAATCGGGAGTCCTTGTGGAGTTGTTTTGAATCACCTTTGAACTGTGAGTTTTTAAAGGGTCCGAAAGAGATTAAAACAGGAAAGGTGGCTGTATGATATTGCATATGGTAAGAATTATTACTGTACCTACAGGAAAAATAGGGATTTTAATAAAATTAAAAGCTCAGCTGCATAATGCCTCTGAACTGGGAAGCACATACTTCAAACACTAGGCTGCACAGTATCTCTGGGTATTTAAAGGTCATGCTTTGGCTATTGAAAGGTAGCCATATATTTCCAGTCTAAACTAATCAGGTGAATCTCACTTCTCTGTAAATGACCAGCACGAGCTGCGTGCACTGCTTAAGTAAAACTGACTCAGATATGATTTCCAAACCATTATATTGACAATTTGCCTGTGGTTTTAAAAATAAATGAAGTAACAATGAGATGCTACAGAAACACACTGAGAAACTTATGCAAGAATAAACTAACATTTTCATTCTCATCATAAATATTTATATACTTAGAAACACTTTGACACTCGTGACAACATACATCCTTCCAAGACATTCAAATTAACAATAAGACTAATGCAGTGGTTTCTGTTAGATATTGGTACTGAAGCCCCCAATCCTGAAAATACTTAGGCACACTGAGCAACTTCATGCACAGGAGGAGTCGCATTGAAATCAATGGGACATCTCGTTTGTTGGCTAGATCAGGGCCATTGTTTTTGCCAGGATTGTACCATTTAATCCTGTAGCTCACTTTTACTATTGTCTATAGTTAGGAGTGCCCCTTGGCATTCTTGGGTGTCCTCCAGGAAAACCTTCAAAGCGTGGATTTCTGGGGGAGTAGCCGGGCATGCCATATCCTCTTGGCACTGGTGGTCGAGTCACAGCTATGTGTGGGGGCGGAGCAAGGCTTCCTCCTCTGCCATGCGAGGAATAATGAGCATTTGGGCCAGGGCCGTGCTGCTGGGAGGGGCTTGCTTCCTGTTGATGGCTGGTCTTTTTCTTAGACTCTTTGTCACCTCGTCCTTTCTGGGTACCTAAAATGTATTTAGAAAACCAAACTGAGCCATAGAACAGAGATTACCTGTTAGAGCAGTGCTGCGGCATGTCAGCCGCAGAGTGTAGGAGCACCAGCAGGCTCTGCCAACCCCATCTCTTAGAGGGAGGTTATGGGGAGTGGTCCAGCAGCTCTCCCCTGAAGTTTTCCAGTCAGCCCTTCCCATCCTCCAAGACCTTAGGTAAGGAACGTAGAAGCGCCCCCCCACCCCTACAGAAGGCAAAACCAAGTAAGTGGAGGCAGTTTCTAGGGCTACTGGAGGAGTGAGGGCAGTGTGAGAGAGATGGCAAAACTCAGCAATTTCATTATAAAACTGGCCAATTTCAGCAGGGTGCGCTTGGAATTCCCCACATAGCTCTGCTGATGTGCCTCATTCCTGACCTATAACCTCCCTAACATTCCAGCCCTGACTTCTCCTGCTGCCAATCATGCCAAACGGTGTGCTTGTTTTGCGGCATGGACAATGAGGACAGTAGTGCCTGAGTGCAGAGGGGAGAGCACACCACACCCTCTTTAAGGCAGGTAGGGCTGCCACATGCAGCCCGGGACCATGCCTAGGCTGACTGAGCCAGAATTCTTCCTGAGGATTCCTACTACATCATGGCCTTGCTGTTCCCCACCACCACCACCCCTTGCAGGAGCCTGGACTTAAAAGCCACAACCTGGCCCTCAATATTCCAATATAAAAATTACTATAGTATTCTGCAGTAAAACTTCAGTCTAGCAAAATACTTATGCACATGCTTAGTTTTTAAGTGTGCAAATAGTCCCACTAACATTAAGAAGCTGCTTAAGTGCTTTGCTGGATTGGGGCTTAACAGTCCAAAGTAATACAGCCTGCAGTTTGTTACTACTGTAGGGTTCTGGATTGTTACTGAATGAGACTAATATTTCTTATAAGGGAAGGAGAAAGACCAATGCCATAAAGATTAACCTGGTGACTGCAAGCTTCTGTACTGTGGTTAATTTGCACTGTTTAATTTTCATGACTGTCCCTCTCAGGGTGTCACTGTACAGTAAGTAAAGAAGTTGAGACAGTGTAGAGGGATGGTAGCAAATGTACAGAGATCTTCAGAGCAGTCGCACCTTGATCTGCTGCAGAGTCTTGTTTGCTTCCTTGCTGCTTGGGTTTAGCCTCAAGGGAGTTTTCTTCCATCTCCCGTGATTGTTGTGCTTTTTGTTTGTTTCTCTTTTTGTTTTCCTCAGCTTGCTGGTCAAAGGGGAGAGAGGGAAACATACTTTAATTACTTAAACCATTTCTCTACTGTTTCACAACAATAAAAAGTAGCAGTTCTACCCTCTTTATGGCATCCTTACACTTTGTAGCTTCTTTTTGAGATCCAAGTTAGCTTCCTTGTAGGATTTGGATGTAGCATTGAGATAATAGATACTCAATCTAAATTTTAAAGAAAAAAGAATATATTTTGTTAGGTAACAATTATAAAATCTAACACAATTCTTAATAAAGCCACATAACAATAAATAGATTGTCCTTATCCTCTATAGTGTGTTAATATGAAGAGTGGCTTTTATTCCACTATCCTGTCTTATTAACATTAACGTTTTGACAGTTCAGTCATGTGCTTCTTCACAGGAGAAAGAAAGTACATCTCTACTTGAGATCCCAGAACAACCCAATTGAAAAATTCACTTTCCCTATCTAAGAACCCTCCTTTCAGTTACGGTAGTTAAGGAGGCAGTTCCATCCAGCTGTTCTTCCATAACATGGGTGTTCTGCAAAATTGACTTGTAAAAGATGTATAATATGTTTTTCAAATGACCAAAAGTTGTTTATAAAATCCTTTAAACTTGCACAACAATAGGCAAATTCAAGTGCTGTAGTGACAGCAAAGACAAAAAGCAAAAACATGGAAAACTAGTTGATTTTTTGTTCTAAATCATAATCTTCCAGATCACAAAATCACAACTCCATGGCATAATTTTCTTTGTTAAATAACTGTAAGAAATTAGCACATTTTTCACCCCCTACTCTCACCTAATAAAACTCTAACTGGATATCCAGCTATGTGATGTTTTTATAATGATATTAACAGTGTGTAATGCTCCTGGTTGAAATAAGTGATTAATCTTCTCCCTGTTTTGTTGTCTCTGGTTTGCCTTGTATTGTCTTTGCCTTTGTTTTGGGCCACAGTCGCCTAATGCAAAATATGAGTTGCTCTCCTTGAAATCAATGGGAGCTACCCATATTCTTCATTGAGAGTCTTTCTGTATGTAGTATGATTGTCACCAAGTCTTTGCCAAATTTCATCTCAAAATCTCATTCTGCCTGCGTAAGTTCCTTCTGCAGTTTCTATTACACTTACTGTTTTTCACTTCCTGTTCTAAAATATTTGGCAGTATAACTGTGGTCTGTTAAATCATGACTGAATTTCACCCAAGAGGTAGCTGCACTTTTGTGTGTACTAAGTGATCCTATAAAGTGATCCTTTGTAAAGTCCTTTGGGATTAAAGATATCAGGATTATTATTCTTATTCAGGACTGATTTATGGACAAATGTCCATTCGTAGTCCAAAGCCTCAGAAAGTTGACTTTGGACAGGGAACTTCTAGTACAAGGAGGTAGCAATCATGGCTTGCTGCACACCTCTTACACGGGGGTTTTAGCCAAAGAATCTAGATTGGAAGCCCTCTATGTGGCTTCTCTGCTACATGCCCCCAACTCTTACCTCACACCTAGTTTAGTAAAATGATGGTAGTTCTGCTGCTTTTCAAGCCTCTTTATTTAAAACCCAAGATGCCCAGAAACAGGCTTAAAGAAAGCTCTTTAGCAGGGGAATAGCACTTCTGAGAGTTCCCTACTAAACATGCTAGGTTTTATGATGTGCAGTTCTGCCTAAAAGACTGATTAAATTTGCTGCGGTTTGGACCCCATATAGTTTTTTTGCTTCTTAATTATTTTTGTTGTTTTGGTAACAAAACAAAACAAAAATTAAGCCATTGAACAAGAGAGAGAGATTGGGAAGCCTGCCCTTTGTGCAACTACACATTAATTATGATCAAGAAAAAGGGTCATGAATACTTCAAGGCCCTCAGCACAAAGTAATCAGTGTTGTACTTGACTGTGTTTCCAGTGGACTATGGTGGTGGAGGCTTGACATGAAAGGAATTGGGTAGAGATTCACATAGGAAAGCTTTGATCTGAGTTAAGATTCTGTACTTACACCATAAGCAATATGAAGGGCAGGATCAGTCCAGGGTTAGAAGCATAACTAAATACTTTTCCAAACCAGGAAGGGAAGTCATTCTCCAAGGTTTCTGAAATGACCTCAAACATTCTGGTTTTCCCACTGTTAAAAACAAAAATTAACCCTGTATCATAAACCCTGCCAATGCCAGTGTAGCATTGTGTATCAACATACAACATGATGTTATCAGACCAGGGATGGGCCCAACAATAAGTTATTGTCATTCACATTATTTAAATGCTCTTTACTGAACCGATTTTAAGAAAAACATTACTTTTTATGCATGTTAACATATTAAAGTAGCACAGAAAAAGTTAACAGTGGTAACTTGTTCATGCAACTTCATTCCTTGGGGAGCGGGGCAGAGGAAATCTTACTGAAGCTGTTCTAGTTTATCTAATCCTGAATTACACATGGTCCAGGACTGCAGTTACAGAGACCAGTCCCCAGATGTCACCCTTTATGTCTTCTATGATCTGATTTACTAAATGAAAATTGTCAATCAGTATCACCTGCTTTGTATCAGTTCTGTGAAATCCAGCCAGTTTCGTGTCTCAGCAGATTTGCATTTCTCCCAGATAGTGATGGTGAGTGTGACACACTACTGGAAGAACATCTCCTGAATGATTTGCCTATACCCAAAGGAACTTTTAGAGCTAAGACGTCAAGACTTCTGTGCCTTTAGAAGATGCACTGGGATCACTTTACTAATGAATTTTTCAAGCCCTTCACTGGAAACCAGATCTCCATTTTACTGCTCTTCTCCTTTTACTCCATTAACACATTTTTGCAAGCAGATATCAAAGACTCAAACATTTTAAAATCTAAACGTCGTGTCTAACTATTGCTTGCTTACTAGTGTAATATGTCACACTAAATGGCAAACAGAGATGCTGAAGATTTCTCCCCTGGTATTTCACTTCTGCAATGCACAGGGTGAAGAATAGGGTGTGGGATCAGCTGGTTCTTGGATGGGCAGATGTCTTCTTAGCTGTATCCCCTTCTGCTGCTACCTACCTGCAGGGGAATGTAGGCCATCTTTTTCAAAACCAACTAGTGATTCTGGATGCCTAACCTGAGACACCTTAAAGACTCGTGAAGAGTTGGTGTTCAGCACCTTCTGAAAATTCCCTTTCAGGTGTTTCAAGCTGGCCACCCGAAAATTGAGGTGCTCACAATCACTAGTCCCTTTTGAAAATGTAGGCCACGTTATCTGGGATACTGTTTATTCTTATTTCAATATGCATGGATTTATACACATAATTGCTGTCAACCTTTTCTTTCCATCATTCCTGAGAATGTCAGAGGATGACTCACAGCACCAGAAATATATTATAACAGTGCTACTGAATCTAACTCCCTGAAGTACTGCAGAGAGTCTCAGAAATTTGAGATGGAAAAGCCCTATTCTGTCATCTAGTCTTCCCCTCTGCTATTGCTAGATCCCTTTCTGCAGTACTATTCTAAATGTTCTGTCTCCCAAGCAATGAGTCTATTCTACACTCTAACAGATCATCTCAAGCAGGTAGAGAACGTATCTCTAACAGAATGGTTCTCTATTCCTTACATATAATTTCAGACTTGATCACGCTAGTAAGAAACTTTATTTAAAAAAAGAATTTCTGTCTCACCAGTTAGTGAATACTTTTTAAATAGTTAATCATTTCTCTCACATTTAATTCATCTTCAGAGATTATGGTCCTATGCACAAGTAAAATTAGCATAGTTTATAAAGTGCCACCACTTAGTAAGGAAGTTCGTGTTAGTTATGCCATTCACTGTACAGTAGTCATACCATGAGATAACCTATTTGTTAAGAAAGAGATGGATATAAAATGTGAAGGACCTGAATGGGCCGCAGTCAAAGGATGGTGGGATAGAGACAATAGTGTACACAGCAGGCAGAGTAGAGAGGAAGAGAATAAAGAGCAGCATGGCCATGTAGAAGTTATTGGATCTAGAGGCTTTGAAGACCCTCTCGTGAGGGACATTGCAGCACATCACAGCCCAGCATTGCAGATACATCGAGGTGTGGAGACGGAACACATTGATAGCTGGCAAGCATGGAGCATAAAAAGAACCCATCCTAGAAACAAAGAAGAAAGTGCTCTGTAAAACTCTGCAGCCTTAGATACACCATAACTCTTCACCCACCCTGGGCTTTCCTATCCTCTTGTTTTGCAGCCACACACAATGCACTCCGTTTTGTAGCTTATGAAAACTTGTTTAACTCTTTTTATTGGTCTTGGCTCTGTTTCTTCCATTGACTTCATGGCATATGGCTAAAATACTCTAAATCAACTCTTTCCAAGTCTCAAGACTTCCCCCACCCCCGCTTTTCTTTCTCCAAATGAATTTTAAGCACCCAGTCAGAAAACTGTTATTGATTTCCCCCTTTCACTTTCTTCTTCTTTAAATGGTTCTTTCGTTTTCAAATCCACTCAGATAGATTGTCATTCATTTGTAGAACAGATAATCCCAAACATTATACCCCATAATCTCTTGCAGGCTTGATGAGTATCTTGTTTTATCATAATCCAGCATGGTCTTAATTTAATTTGCTATTGTCTATTAATATTTTTGCTGTCTCCTGAGCTGACATTTATTTCACTTATTCTGTTACGATGGTGTGACCGAGAGCACTCCTGTATTCACAGATTATTGTAATAATCTTTGTGGAAAATATGCCTTGTGGGGTATCATTTAAAAACTAATAACATACCGATCATTAATATTCTTGTGTAATGTACCTATGGAATGTGTAGTAAGAGGTATGAACATAAACTGAAATTACTATTACAAAGTGTTTACCAGTTTCACAAAGACATAGGACAAACTGACGCATCTAGCCTGGTATCATCAAAGTTGATTAGCAATCACTGGTCAAGTGGCCATTCTTTGGCAACAAAGGAGACAGCAACAGATTGATCTGTATTTTAGCAAACAATAACAAGGAACCTCTTTTACTCCATGTCTCTTTCCTCACAGCTGGAATGAACTTCATCTAGGGGTAACCCTCAGGAAAATGCATTTCAAAGGGTGATTGGACTATAAACGTGGGGGGGCAAAAACACCGCAGGTTCTCTCTCTTTTTTTACCTAACACAAAGGAACCATCCCTTTGACTTTAGGGGAGAGATTCTGACCTGAGAATTTGGTCAGCCCAGTAGCTGGGAACATGTATTAAGGATTTGACCTTGAACCAAATAAAGCTTGTAAAGTTTTGGCTACTAGGAAGCATTTTATCTTTATTATTCCGGTAACTATTTCTGACTTTAATATCTTATACTTGTACTCATTTAAAACCTCTCTCTCTTTGTAGTTGCACGCAAATGTGACACAGTTATTTAGTGCCTGATTCTAAATGATTCTGATAAATGTTGTTAGTTGTTTATAGTTACATGTTTATGACTTTAAAACACTGGGCACTCATGTTCTTTGGCCTGAGCTCACTCTTCCTGCCCCTCTGATTTGAGGATCTAATCCTATTTACCAGTGTGGCTAAGTGGATGGGACCCAGAAGATTTGATTCTATTTCCAGCTCTGCCATTGGTCCACCAAGTGACCTTGGGCAGGTCACACCTCTTCTCTATGCCTCAGTTTCCCCATGTTTAAAATTGGGATAATGGTCTTTCCCTTTATGGAGTGCACTTGGAGATCTGTGGATGAAAAATGCTATATAAGAGCTAGGTATTATTGTTATATTGTAATTTTACCCCCTTCTTCTTTTCATCTGTTCTTAATGGAAAGAGACCATACAGACTCTGCTAGTCCTTGGCTGAGGGCATATACTACACCTTGTGCCTCTGATCATACTCTCACTGAAATCAGTTGCAAAACTTTCACTGACTCCAGTCAGTTGAGGATCAAGCTAATTTGTGCCCATTATCATCATTTTTAGGTACAACATTTGAAGCAATGCAGAGTAAATTTTGCAGATGGCTCACTGATATGCAAATTCACATGAGAAGGTTTACATTCCATTCACTTTACAGAACAGGAAGCCTTTCTATAAAGAGAGAAATGAATCTCCCTGCATACACATGCAAATTTACACACACGCAGGCCTTTCAAATCCTCTCCAGATACAGGCTAGACACAGCCACACCAAAAGCTCTCCTGTCACTACAGTTCAAGTGAGTACATGTATGTGCAGCTCGAAATAATTCTAGACATATACAATAACTAATTATATATTTTATTAAAATTTTTGCTAAAATAGTTATTCATTATTTTATTGCTGTAATTTTTAGTGTCTCTCTTAATTTCACTTGAGATGATCAAATGTTTATTATAAATGATAAATCACTAAAAAACATAACCGCTCAAGTTCACTGCTTGATATAGTCAACATTAGCTAACATGTTATGGTCTCGCTCCTTCAGTATGTAGCAGGCAGGTGGACTGCTAGGTCCATGTGGATCCCACACTGGGGACCATGCTATATTAGAAAGTGTATATTGTGACAGAGTATAGAAATGTATAGTATCTGTATGTGAATCAGGTATTAAACGTGAAATGTTCTGAAATCAAAAAGAAACCCAGTCTGATCCCGAAACCAACCTCCCAACTTCTCCTAACCAAAGGCTGACTTTCAATCCCCTTCCATCTTCCCTGCCCCCCAAAAAGTGCTAATTAGGGTGGTGGAATGAGAGTGCCATTCATGGTGCATAAACTTGGGAGTCCATTTTATACTACAGCTGTATCGTCTTGATGAACAGTGGAGTGAGTGCAGCAGAAATGTTAAGTATGAGCAACTGGGGTGTCAGTCGGTGCTGTCTTTATGATCACACAACAATATGCTGTTTTACAAGCTAATTTGTTTGTTTAACCTTGAGTGCCAGGTAGACACTGGCCCTGTGGATTTTCAATGTACCTAGGGCCAGATTAACCAACAAGCCCATATTTCTGTTTCTCTGTGATGTATGTGATGAGCAGACTGGCTGCAGCATGAGGCTGCTGCTCCAGGCCTAGATTAGATGCACAGGAGGCTGGATACACATGAGTTCCGCTGTGAGTACCAGGGGCTGCTCCAGTTCTCTTGGTGGCCAGGAAAGGGGGACATCCCCAGCTGCTGTCTGGGTACCCAGAGGAAGACTAACTCCCCCTAATGCACTAGAGACTTGAGCCCTATGAGCCTAATGCTGCTCTCACTTGCACCCGTATAGAGACTGAAGTCCAATTAAGTTATATCAGAGTAAAAGCACTGTAGAGCATAGTCGGTCCCTGTCTTTACAAGTGAGGGTTGAGAGGCATGCCCAGCAGTATATGTCAGTATAGGTCCCAATAATGGAGCGAGGGATCATTCCTGAGTGATGTAAATCACTCCACAAAAGGACTTAGCATGCTGCCCCACAGTGGTCCCAGCACTTACTAGCTCAGTTCATGAAGACCAGAAATGGGTCTCAAACTCAGGTCTGTCATATAGCACAGCTGAGCACTACCACTAAGTGATCCATTAGTTCACACTGGCAGATTTATTTAGGTATTTATTTATCTCTGCTCCGACAATGCACAGCAGCTATAAACCTAACTTTACAGCTGCTGTGTGTCATCAGAGCAGTGCAAAAGATAGCAGAGTATATTGCTGAATCTGGTCCCATAACCTTAGCCTGGGACTGACTCACCACTGTTACCCTAATGCTTTGCTGATTTAACTCCACTGATTTCAAGGTATCCAGTTTGATACCTATTGAGCTACAGTGGCATAAAACTGGAGTAATACAGCGGTGAATCAAGCCCAGCATTTCAGAAGTGGCAAATATGTGAATTTCTGTGTTTCATGCTTGATTTCACAGGCAACGTGAAAAAATCCATACGCCCTGCTGGCTAAGCTGACCTAGTATACAACAGTCTGTTAATACCATACATGTTCTCTGCCACACCTACCAGATCATGCCTTGGTTAAAGATCAGTCCCAGCACATTTCCACTTATATCAAACTCTGAATAGGAAGGCTGAAAGAAAAGGCACAAATGCTTCCATTAGGCTTGCAGATAATGTTTTAAACTGACACAGAGGAGTAGATTAAAACTGTCATCTACAACAGCAACAACATATTGGCAATGTCTTCTCAAGACTCTTCTGTTGCATATTAACAATGATTCATGAAACAAATGAATATGAGTCAAGACCAATGTGTTGCCTTCAGTACAGCCTGCAATATTTCATTATAAATCTTATTGAGCTCTTTGAAGAGGTGAAGGTAGTACTGGAAAGTACAAAGAGTTCCATTCTTATTGGATATGCTTTGAACTTTTAAAACAATGATTCATAGATTCTAAGTCCAGAAGGAACAACTGAGATCATCTAGTCTGACCTCTTGCATAACATAGGCCGTAGGATTTCCCTGAATTAATTCCTATTTAAATGAGAGGATATCTCTTTAGAAAATATATTCTATCCTGTCCAGCAATGGAGAATCCACCACAACCCTGGGTAAATTGTTCCAATTAACACTTGCTAATTACCCTCACTGTTAAAAATGTGTACCTTATTTCTGGCCTGAATTTGTCTAGCTTCAATTGATCTTCTTATCTGTTTGACTGTTAGACTGAAGAGTCCTCTATAATCAGCTTTTCCCACCATGTAAGCAATTAGACTGTGATCAAGTCACCATTAATTTTCTCTTTGATAAACTAAATAGATTGCACTCCTTAAGCCTATTGCTAGAGGGTGTGTTTTCCAATCCTTTCATCATTCTCATGGCTCTTCTCTGAACTCTTTCCAATTTATTAACAACCTTCTTGAATTGTGTACTCCAGAACTGGACATAATATTCCAGAAATGGTCACCTTTGGGCACTTATCTATGTATAAGTAAGTGTGTGTGTGCATGTGTGTGTTAGAGCTAGTCAGAATATACTGGGGGAGAGGGGAAACGAGGGGAAGGTTTCTCTGGAAAAGGTTGATCAGGCAACCTTAGGAAATACTATAACCTGTGTACTTGACTTTGCAACCTTTATGTTCTCTTAACTTAGCTTTTTTGTATGAAATATACATGTCTATATAGTACTGTGATATGTATGTTGTTTATATAGCCTTTGCTCTAAAGTAAAAGAATACTGCCAGCCAATACAAATTCTCACTATTTTATGGATAAGTAAAGTGGATTTTAGTTTACTTCATACAATATCAACAAAACTCTCAGTTTACTACTAGTGACGATGGAAGAGGCAGAATGAACACAGCTTGATTTTTTTCCCCCCAAATTAAATCGTGTCAACAGGGCTGGTAGTGGGAGAATCTGAGGCAGATTCACTAGTAAATTCTGGCTGCTTTGTGTGCTCCAACAGCATCTATAAACCTGTCTTAATTGGCTTGGATTTTGGCTGCTTTACATTACTAGGGCAGCACAAGGTATCTAGATTGCACCGGTGAATCTGGACCCTTCACTTTTGACTTGTAAACTGAGCAAATCTCTTAAATGTGACCTCGTATTATCCATAGCTAGTTCATTTAGCTTCATCAACCAGTAAATGTATTAGTGGCACTTAGTGAATAATAATCAATAACAAAAATAAGGAATCCACTTACTCCCAAGTAAAGATTCCATTCAGCTTTCATTAACATTTTATCTGAGCCTCCCATTTGCTGACTGCCCTAGGATCACTGACAATGCATATTCCCAGGCACGCAAGCAAGAGTGTGTGACTATCCTGTCAAAGTGTAGCTGTGCATGGCAGGCCTGCTCAAGTGTAAAAGGTATGAGACAAGGTATTGCTCTTTTAGTCCACACTTAATTAGAGCTCTTGATCATCCAGCCTATGCTTTATTGATGTATTTGTTATTCTTTTAACATACAAGAAGGTAGCTAAAAGCAATGGGGAAGCAAAAATTAGGCAGTGGTATGAAATACTAACTGGAGAAACTGAAAAGCTAAATGGCTGAATAGATCTCCTGCTTCAAATATAAAAACTAGAAACTAAGACCAGCCTGTTTAATACTTTAAATCCAAGTGAGTAAAGCAGTGTCTATACTATTCTGAGGGCTAAATGACATCTTTTATGAGTCAGGGAAAGAGGGAGGAGGAGCATGCCCAAAGTAGCTGGGTCAAGAGGCATGATCTCTTAGTCGGGAGCAATGGCTCCAGGGCAGTAGGTGGAGCACAATGAGCAACAGGACTTGTTTCAAGTTGAGGGCCCATTCAGCAATGTACTGAAGCACACACCATTTTTAAGTGTGAGTAGCCCGTTGACTTTAGTAAGATTATTCCCATGCTTAAAGTCATAGTTTGGCCTAAGCCTAAATCACCTCATTGACACTTGTTCTTAAACAGTACCTGTAACATCTTTCCCAGGAATCCGGGACAGTATTATATTTTGGGGTAATGATGATGATCTAACAAGTGACATTTCTTACTGTTTGCATTTGGCCAGGCTTTAGAAACCACCAGGAAGCAAATTGGCATTTTTTTTTCATCTTTTTTCTAAAGCCAACAACATTCCCTGCAGAGAATAATAAAGGAGTTTCTGCCACTCTGGTTCAGGGACTGTGATTATCATCCATGCAGTAAGATTTATAGTACATGTGCTCCCATGGCCTTTGGTACAAGCAATATGCAGATGATACTCAGTTCTATATCTCCTTCACGTCAAACTCTGGCACCTCCACCTTTCCCAGGGCTTCAGTGAGATAAGCACCTACATGAAGAGCAGCTGGCTGCTCTTAACACTGGGCAAATTAGAGGAGCAGTTTGTAGGACGAGGGAAACAGGCCAAATCTATAACATCACTCTGAATGGACGGCATCTGCTCTCCAATTATTAGAGTGGCATGAAGGCTTGGAGTCATTCTGGACTTTTCAGTGCTCCTGAATCCCCTAATAGCCATAGTACCCCAAAACGCCTGTTGCTACCGTTGGCCAGTGAGGAGGCTGTGCCCCTTTCTGTCCGATGTAAGATTGGCCACAATGATTCATGCGTTCCTCACCTCTGGGCTCAATGGCTGTGGTAAAGCCATTTACCACAATGGCTGTGGTAAATCTGAAGACTGACGAAGCTCCGGCTGGTCCAACATGCAGCAGCCCATCTACTAAGTAGCACAGAGCAATGAGAGTACATCATTCCAGAGCTTCACATGGCACACTGACTCCCTGTCCAACACTGAGTTTCATTTATGTGCCTGGCTTTGACATTACAGAGACTGTACCTGGTTATCTCAGGAACTGCCTTTCTCTTGAGACCAACCACAATAGCTCCATTTGTCAGGGGGGTGTTGGTGTTAACAGAGCTAAGACTGAAACTTGCCACAACAGAGTACTTTCTCAGTGGCTGGCTCATAGCTATGGAACTCTTCCACCAGAAACCAGAATGGCAAGCATCCTAATCACCTTGCACTAGCTGTCCCTGAGTAATAACCCGACTGAATGGCTCAGTGTCATTTTTCCCCTGAAGATAGCTCCTAATATAAGTAATAATAAATCCATGCATACTTTCATGGCATAATACGAGGAGAGAGGGATGGATGAGAAACAAAAGGAGATTAGTTTTACACACTGCATTCTATTTACTGTGTTGGTGTTAAATATTACCAGGATGGATGCATTAGAAATACCAAGAAATTAACTGTGTAAGGGAACTCTGTTTACACTTAAAACTTTTCTACACTATGAGTCCTTTACCGGTATAGCTATCCCTGTATACTCTAACCGCAAAAGCACTCCTAGTGTTGGCACAGCTTATATCAGCAAAACTATGCTTTACCAGTATACCCCTTCCCTGAATAAAGCAAGCTATGTTGGTAAAAGCACCGTTTTGTTGGTATAACTGTATCTACACTAGGGGCTTTTGCAGGCATATCTAGTCAGACAGGGTTCACAGCCCCGACAAACATAGCTGTGCCAGAAGAAGTCTTTAGTGTAGACATAGACTTAAGTTTACATCAAGTTCAATTCTGAATGCTTTCTATTGTTGGATAGTGAAACCAGGAAAGAACTGGCCTTAGAAAACATTATACAGACTAAGGATGAAATCATTGCTCCATGGAAGTCCATGGGATTTTACAAAAGACTTAAATGAAGCCACAGGCTTTCATTCTAGATATTCCGAATACACCTGTCACCAAACAAATTGAGTCACTGATTAAATCAGGTGAATGTTATATGATCATGATTAATCTTAGTTAAAACAGTGTTCCAGCTAAAACAATTTCTAGAGTATCTAAAACCAGTTCTTTGATGCTTTTCCCCCATCCCACTGGCTGGCTTAGTCATAAAAGAAACCATTTAAAGCCTGATCTACAGCTCACAGAAGCCTCTCCAGTGACTTCAGTAGGATATAGATTAGATCCTTTAAAATGGAAATGTGTATAAACAAAGCAAAGTAGCAAGAGAGACAAAAGGAGAGGAGAAAAGAAAATATTTAATGTTGTTCAGGGATTTTGAAGATGATGGGTCTTGTCTTCCCTAAACTTGGGATGCTCAAGATTAAAATACAAATTACTACCAGCATGTCAAGTGATAATCTGACAATGGAATTGAGAGAGAGAGAGAGAGAGAGAGAGAGAGATACTTACAAATCCATACTCCAAGTCCCAGCACCAGCAGTAATTGAAAAACCTGACAAAGACAGCTCTCAGGAAATCCCCAATTATAATTGTGATGTATGTTGTCATAGTGTCAGAGATTGTCAGTCGCACAAATTCCTGTTGATGCAATGTTTTCTTTTAAGAGAAAGTTTAGGCTAGTAATAAATAAATAATACTGGGAGACATCCCCAGATGTGTTCAGCACATTTTAGAAGAGAGGGGAGCTTTCTGTCCCTTTACTACCCCTACTGATACCTGGGGATTGCCAGGGGCCAAATTGGCCCCCAGCATGTTAAAGCTGTACTGCTGTAACATGCTGGGACTGCTGTAACATGGTGAATAACAGCCTGCTAAGTGACCACTACCAACTGGGACTGCCAGAGTGTAATCCAGTCCCGTAGATGATATCCTAAGTCCCCTTTTCACCCCTGACACTAAGCATTCAAACATGTAGGGTGGAACATCCTCTCTTTCCTCCCCCCAGTTCCCACAGGAGTTGGAGAGGGAGGAAGATGAAAAATCTCAACATAAAAGTTGCTCCCTGCCCACATCCCTCTGGGAGGCCCCAGTAGATGCTTCACCACTTATCAGGCCTCACCCCAGACCTACTCTTCCCTCAATTTTGGGTCCTATTATTGTGGTTTCCAGAAAGTCAGTCACTGTCACTGATTGGTCTCAAGCGCTGCTGAATTAAAACCTTTGTTCCTCTGAGGCACACAACAGATTGAGTTCCACAGCTTGTAATTCTGCACCAGTGCGTCCAGCAGAGAGTCTGCTAAACTGTTAGTATCTTCCAGGCTAGCTGCCCCCAACTGGTGACATCTCCACTGGGCTTTTTGAAAGGACTGTAAGATTTCCCAGTGAAGATCCTGATCTCCAGATGGGGAAATTGGCAGTGTGACTGGAGCATCAAAAGCTAGGATTCAATGGAGGATTTGGTCTCAGAGAGAGGAAAAAGGTGGAAGTTAAGAGAGAGAGGATAAGACTTGGTCAAAAGGAGGAAAACAGGCTGCGGGGAGATCACAGAAGCCACATAGAACATGGATACTGAAGATGAATATGTATGTTCAACAGAATCAAACAGAACTGCTAGGTACACCCATCACTAAACTGCGCTACCTGAAACTGCCCACAGTCTTAAATTGCAGCAATTGCACCTGTTCCATAAAATATGGAGAAATAACTTCTTAAACGCAGTGATGGCTATTCACGATTTTGTAAGACTTGTCTTGTTGAATTATACATGTTGTATCTTTTGGCACACTAATTTTGCTGTCACAAATTGGTCTTGGGTGATCAGAATTCCAATCAGAATGGTGCCAGTCATCTTCCACATGGTAAATTCATCACCTTTCATGAGTGCTAAATATGCTGTATAAGACAGAGAGAAGGCCAAGAGGATAGAAAAACAGAGGAGAAAAGAAATGTTTCCAGTCACCATTACAAGCTATAGTCAATGTGTGAGGGCAACGGGAACAGTGAGGGCCTCAGAGGATTCAAAAAAGGAATAAGCATTTCTCTGCCCATTAGCTAAAGAGTGACATGGGACCCTGTCTTCCCCCGATCCCCAGGTCTTTTCCTACTTTAGGGAAATGCCAGGTGACAACAGAAACAAAAAGTGGTGCTGATGTAAAATCCTCTGAGAGATTCACTATTATCCTAAATGAATTGCATTACCTGCCCTACCATTGTTTCCCAACATGGACCTCTAGGGATGTCTGCAGGATCCACCTGTATTGGAGGAGCAGTGGCATTTTCTGATATCGTACCATTGTAGAGGCTGGCTTCCCATATTGTCATGTTATACTTCACTATCTTCTCTTCTTCCAGCTGGAAAAAGAAATCCCAAATGTGTTTTTACTAAACAGCAGATCAGCTGTGTGAACTTAACTCAGTGGTTCTCAATCTTTCCCATTCCTAGACCTTCCCAACACCCTAGAAGTTCCCTCCCTTTAACTGGAAGGGAACAACTTGGGCATGGTGGAGTGGTCGCTGCTAGAGCTGGTGGTGGGGAGGTGCGGAAAAGTTACCTATCCTGTGAATTTCTTTGAGATTTTGAAAAAAAAAAATCCTGAATCACGATGAAAAGTAAAGATCTTGGGGAAACAATTGCAAAATAAAAATGAAAAATAATTAGGTTTGCATCAATCAAAATGTTTTGTTTTGATTTTGACCATTTCTTTAAATTTTTGACTATAACTAGCTTAATTAGTTCTTAACATAAAGTCAGTTCAAATGAGAGATTCGTGTTCTGAAAATGTCAAAATGAAATATTTTGACAATTTCAGAATTTTTTTTTCAATTTTTTTTTTGAGTTGAGGAAATTTTTAAACCAACTCTTTTTCCAATAAGTTTCAGGTTCAACAAATCAGCATTTTTCTGATGAAAAAACTTTTTTTTATTGAAAAATTCCTGCCCAGCTGCAGTCACAACCTCTTAACACCTGTTTGGTCTCCCTGTAGGTCACAGTCCCACCTTGTGAAACCTTGACTTCAGCAATTAGAAGTTTTTAAAAAAACACATTCAATGGTGATGGAAGACTTCCTGGTTAGCTTGCCTTGAGATTGATCTCATCCATCAGGGCAATGATGAATGTGTATAGATTGCCCAAGAAGAGAGCAAAGATGCGCCCCAATTGCCATCTCAGAGCTATTCGAGGGTGGTAATTTTCCAGAGAACTGATTACATCAAATAAAGTCGGACAGAACATTCCCAAGAGAGACATGACCATGTTCACCTGCAAAGAATCACACAAGAAAAAGTTAGAGATGAGTCCTGGGATTTTGCTCTTCCCCTGCCATTTTAGCTGGCATTTCACCCAGTGCATAAACAAAACTTATTGTGGGAGTTCACATAAGATGTTTATATGGGGGATGGAAGTGGGGAAAAATCAGCTGTAATCTACTGTAAATGGATAATTGAGGAACTTTTCTTAATATCTGTTTTTAAAGTTCTTTTTAACCACTAGCACTGAAAGGGATAATAAAATATTAGTTACTTTATTCTAAATGGCACCTATTTTCAGGCCTAATTCTGTATCAGATCTGAGGGATTTTCCCATTTCCAATCATTTTTCATGTTACATCCACCCCTCTTGTGTGTTAAGGTGAATAGATTGCCAAAGGGATCTGGGTTTAAACAAAATGAGGTATTTTTAGAACAATGCACCACTAACTCAGTATCTGGGCCTTTATATAGCCCTTAAATTATCTGTAATTGATTGTCCACATTGCAGATGCAAATCCAGTCTGTCCTCTCCTTTCTACCTTTTGTGATTAGCATTCTGTAACTGTATTAACTTATCTATATAACTGTATGGAAGTGTATTGTGTTGAATGGTCCTAGAGCATAAAGCTATCTGCTAATAATTTTGAAACTCGGTATGGATTATACATTCCACAAACTGAATCTAATTCCATTTGGACTCATAAGGAGTTGGTTGCTGGAGTGTAGGTGAAGTAGATTTTTGTTCTTTTGTTTGGTTTTTCCCACATATCTTGGGAATTCCCTGAAATTTAACCTCTTCTGTACCTACCTTTCCAAAACTTAAACAAAATATAATAAATTTACAACATCCTAATAACAAAGGGTAGAAAGTTGAGGTTACACTTCTGTTTTCACACGTAATGTGACACCAGAAAGGGACTATGCAGGCAAGAAAAATTACCCTCTGGCATTTGCAGCTACAGAGCATTGGTGTCTCGTAGAGTTTCATCAATGAGAAATAAGAAATAAATGGCATTTCTATTTGCTGCTTTTCTATTTTTTTATTTTAATGAGTGCTAATTACTGGATTTTCATATTTATAGACAACCAGTAGCATATTCTGTATGGGGCTTGTAGCACAATGTAAACTCTATGAATAGCTGGAGCTTTTATGATGATAGAATTTCAAAACTGTTTAATTAAAGGTGTTTAATTATCGCTATTTAAATAACTAATTCTAGCATAAAGAAATCACATTTACTTGTTAAAACTGAACAAACAATAAGTATGTAGCTGTCATCCCTTGCAGTTTCTGGCTTTATAATTGAAGGCGAAATCTATTTACCACTGTATGCTATTTATTTAACAGATGATGGTTCTTAGGTGCTTACCTATTTGGCATAGCTACATTTGATAGAAATCCTGAACATTGGTTCTTATCATTTTACATTATTGTGAGGAGTCCTTACTGTTTATTGGTGATGTTGCTATTGAACAAAACAGGCATGTTGATAATAATAGACTATCTAAGAGAATCTCAGAAGTGCTTAAGAAACTTTACACTCCTCTGAGTCAGTACAGAATCAATGAACTAATCTCTATAGATAGAGAAACACATGCAATCACTAAAAATCTGCAAGGAGCAGGAAGTGACCTAGAAAAGTAATGTCCACCTATAGAGCTGGGAGTAAAGGTACCTATGGAACAATAATCACCAGGTACCCACTAACTAATGTGCAAACTGTAGCTCCAAACACATCCTTTCCCCTCGCTGAGAAGTCAACTATTCTGGAGAGCAACCCTTTCCAGGGCACTCTGAGGGCTAGAAAATAACAGCTGCACAAGCAGCTCTGATTTTCCCGCTGCTAAGTGAGGTTATGAATCTTGTAAGTACTGCTGTGACTGCGGTGAAGTCTAAACACAAGCCCCCAGCATCGTAAATCATGCCAGCAATGAATACTGAATGCTGATCGCTTACTGTTTGAATTATAAGTTTAAGAATAAACTGTTTAGTAAATATAAATCACTCTTTCCATTCTTGCTGAATGCAATAGTAATAGCCTTGTCTAATATTCCCTACTACTGAAGGCAGTAATAAAGGTCTATTTTCCATGTAAATATTGTATCAATTTTTTAAAAATTAATTAGGAGGAAGATTTATATTTTATAGTAGCAAAACCTTGAGATGTCTAGAATGAAAACTGAACGTTGACTTAACGATACCTTAAATATAAATGCAGTGATCTACTCTATCCGCACTGCTGGTAGCTCTTAAATAAATTGGAAGGTATTTTTTTTGCAAAAATCCATTGTGTTTGAGCTTGCAAGATCTTAAATGTAAAATCTGTTTTTTGCTGCTGGAAAGACTTTTAATATAACAAGACCTCCTTCTCTTTCAAGTGTTATTACTGACTCTGTTTTGGCTGAATCAGTCTGTCTTTCCACATGTTCTTTATGCTTTTATTATATGCCTTTTGTTAAGTAGCTTTATTGCTTAGGTAGTATGGACACTCTGCAAGTACTTAAGATAAAGACAAACCGACAGAGAATTTATGGATGTGAATTTTCCTCCCATTACCTATTTTCTACCAAATTATATATTATTATTTTATGTAGGGCTTTATATCAGTAGATAGCCAAGCATTTAACAAAGGAGGTAAGGATTATCATCCCCATTTTACCAATGGGGAAACTGAGGCACAAAGCAGTAAAATAACTTACCCACATCACCCAGCGAGCCATTGACAGGAGTAGATCACAAGTCAACTGAATTTCAGTCCAGTGCACTATCCACTAGGCAACATTGTCTCCCACCACAAATCAATGTCTACTTTTTTTCTTTTCCAAAGAATGGGCTAGATTCTCAGTTGTGCATAATCCAATTGCTACAGCCCATAAAAGGAGCCAATTGTGATCTCACTACTTCTGAGGACAGTTCTGCACTGGGCCTGGCTTGTGCCAGTGGAGAATAGCAGAAGCACAGTAATACTTGGCCATGCCCTACCCGCACTTTGCTGGGGGCTGCCAGGATGGATGGCATAGTTACTGGTTCTGCCCAGCTGGGGACCCATTGTACCAGGGAATCTTTGTACCCTTTGGCCTCTCTGTACCACCAGACTGGTGTCAAAAGGTTGGATTGCAAGACAGAATCTGGCCCACCCTTTTTTTACAAGGAAAGTGATGAGTATTGTATATCACTGTGCCTAATACAGCGTCTTGTTCGTCACTCCTTAATCACCCCTTGCTCTGAAAATTCTCCCAATGGAGTCAGTGAGAGGTTTACTGTAATGAGGTACTGAACCTTTTTAATAAATCATAGTTGACAATTCCTTGCTAGGTCAGATGCTGTTGTGCGAATGTGACCTGTGAGTTAAGCCAGGCAACATTATATAGCGTAAACGCTATAGAGCACCAACTGATGTTCTTCCCTTTTTGTGGCAGAACAAAATTTTTGCCTCAGCTACCTGTACCAAATATGTTATTTTAATCTCACATATACCAGTGTAAATCAGGAGTAACAGTAAAGACAGTGGAGTTACACCAATATAGAATCAGTGTAAGCAAGAGGGCAATCAGGCCCAAATTTTATTTGGTCTGTACTGTGGGGAAGTGCGCTCCATTTGTTAGACCCAGACCTGTGTGTGTGTGTTTGTGAATGTTACAAATCATGTTTAACCAAAGACTTAATGGAACTCTCCTATGTCCTTGAATTTACTTTCATTTTGCTTGAAACTGTGATTTATGACTTCTCTTTTTGCTTGTATTTACCTGCAGGAACCAATAACAAAGGCTTAAAACAGAAATGTTAGTATTAATATTCAACCCCATCCATCTTTCTGGCTAACCCGCACAATGCCATTAACAGGCTGTATTAATAAAGTAGGTGAGGCCCTGTCACTAGTTGCTTTGAACGTGTACAAGAAATTAGACAGGTTTAGGCATGGAGGAGTTTATAGTCAGAGCTGGAATTGAAGTGGGGGAGCTCGGTGTGAAAAGCCATTTTAAAAAGCAAAACAAAACATGACTGTCTTAATGAATATGGGAAACAGAGAAAAAAAAGGGAAATCCCTTGTTACACATTTACCATCCAAGCCCTAATTAGAAGACTATCAGAAAAAAAGCACTATGGAGAGCAGAGAGAGAGAGAGAGAGAGAGACCTGTGGCTTCAAACCACATCTGTTTCATAAAATGTGCTGGGACTAACTTCATTTCTCTCCCACCAGCCATAGTTATCCAGGCCCTCCAGGGCAAACTTCTGGGATCTCCTCACAACAAAATAGATGAGGTAACCACTCCCGGCCAGTGTGCACAGGGCCAGGAAGTTAGCAAGAACTCTCAGGAATCGGGTTAGGTGAATGTTTTCTTCTTTTCGGTTCTCCTGCTCCTCCACAATAGCTTCCTGCACTTATTGGAAACAAAAGTATAGCTGTAAGTGAGCAGCATGAAAAGCATCAGGCTCTATATTGTCTCTGCAGCTGCTAAATAACAGAGTCTTTTTAAATGAGTTGTGATGAATGGACTTTACTCCTGGGAATCAGGTTTCTTAAGAAGGTGACATTGTATCAAAATCTCCATTGGAGCTGTGGGGCATTGCTGGATTTGGCTTGCATGGGTATCATCAGGCTCATTTTCTATGGTTTTGTCCCCATTGAGTTTCATTTTGAGATTCTCTTACACCTGAACTCACGTGCCAAAGCTGTAATTCAAAACAAAGCCAGCACTGACTACGAATTCACAAGGTGCTGCGAGTTTGGAGACCCAGAAGGATAAGTGTATGACCAGTTGTCAGAAATCTTTTTGTTAAGGAACTGGGAAACTTGAAAAATGTGTCTCTCCAGAGACAGCAAGGTTTCATTTTGAGGGTCTGCAATTCAGGTGGACTGAAAAGGGTCTCTGTAAAGGAACCCAAGACTAGACCAAGGCTGGATGATTTCAGATTTTGAAATGAAACATTTGCACAACATTACTCTGTGTAGAGTGCAGATGAATTTCAGGGCTCTTGAGTAACTAACCCTACCCCCATCCCTTCCTAGCTTCATCAGCAGAAAGAGCTCACACTGTCACCAAGATGTTCTTGTGGAGGGAGAGTTTAGTTACAGCTTCTTACTTTACTTCTTACGTTACATAAATGTATCAATCGCCCAGTAGGGCAGCTGGATTATTGCCTTCTAATAACTCTGTGTGGCTCTGCCTTCTTTACTCCACTTTTGTCTATTACATAAGGAAAACGAGAGAGCAGAAATTCTTGGGGGAGTTCTGACCCCTTTGAAGTCAATGGCAAAAGTCCTATTGAGCTCAGTGAGGCCAGGAATTCACCCTTTGACTGTTCAGTTCCCAGCCTGTTTATAGAAATGAAGGTAGGATGGTTGCATCATGGGATATCCATCAAAAACTTTACTCTCTCTCTCTCTCAAGTGATTTTCACTCTTTTCATGCCGGTTCCTGGCTGCCCCCGTGTAGGTGTAGGAGAATGTGAGGCGAGGACACAGGCAGACCTTCACAGCCCTCTAGCCCCCGTGGGAATCTGCACAAAGAGCCACTGTTGCTTGAGCTCCTTGGGCCTTATTCTCCACCCACAGGACCTGAGTAACTTCCAGTGAAATTAGTTGCATGGGGGAGAGATGCCCTTTATGCATAAGGTGGAGGGGATTATTAGCACCCTGGACAGTACTCCAGAAAGCACAGAGGGTGTGGCTGGCTGAGTAGTGTGGAATTAGTGGAGCTCTTGTCCCTCCAATTCCTTAACACAGCCCTAGCCTCCTGCACTCTCCACACCAGCAATGGAGGAGAGTGCATGCTGCATCTCCAAAATGAAGTGCATGGTAGAAGCGGTTCCTGAATTCACTCCCCCTAGTGTCCTAAGGTGCCTGCCTCAGCACTCCACAGGCAGAGTGCCTCCAGCCAATGCGGCTGTTGCACTACCCCTCCCACACCCATGAGCACATCAGAGATTACTGAAGTCCACGAGACAGCCCTAAGTCTAGAGTCCAGTCAGTGAATGTGCTGTATTGCACAGGGAACTGGACTGTGTTTCCCTGTTCACTGGAAAATAAAACGTTTGTTGTTGTGAGAAAACACAAAATGACCTTTTTTTTTCTTCCTGAGATGAAGGTGTGGTGTCAAACTTCTGAATCAAATTTTTTTTTGACATGCCAAATGGGCCCTGGTGGCAATGACATTGCTGTCTAATGGTATCTCTTCAGAGCAGCAAGAGAATATGATGATGTCAGTGCTGCAAAATGTCACCAGCATTTTTCAAACAAAACATTTTTTTTAAATAAAAGCACCATAGAAACTGGAAGCTAGGAATAGTGAGGAGGAGAAGAAGGAAAACATGTTTTGCACAGGAATCATTTTGCAAGTACATGTACAGCAATCCCACAGCACACAGCCGTTGCTACCAGTACTGCTTCCCTGCAGTCCGAGAAGGAAAGAGCCTGGATACCACAGTTCCACTCTCATGCTGGTTTAACAGTGATATATTTCCACTGACCGACTGACTTTAGTGTAAAGGGAGAATCAGGTTCCCACTCTCTAGTGAGCTATATCTTACCTTAAAGCTCGTTGTGATTGAGGCAAACTTATTATCTGCTGTTTCAGGATTGCCGATCAGGTAATCCCAGCTAGTGAACATTTTCCAGCTGAAATTAAAACTTGTATCATCCCCACCACCTTCCTCATTTGCATTCCTTGCCATTCTGTAAAGGCCAAAAAGATGCACAAAGAACCCGGGGTTAGAAGGAAGCAGCTGGCTCTGTTAAGTGATTTAGATTTTCAAATGTTCCTACTAATGTCATAGAATATCATGCCGTGTCATCCCGAATCCAAGAAATGCACTCCAATCCCATGATGATGAAGAAATGATGGATAGATCATATCCAGTGGAGTCAATTCATTTTCTCACCATAGAATTTCTTATTTGTTTCTTCAATAGCACATTGGAGAAATTCAGTTGGATGAGAAACTCAGCAGGAAACAAAATATCAAGAGGGAGGGATTAAGTTATCTTAAACCGAAACCTACAGAACACACTACAATGCTGCTGATCAGATCCTAGGTGTGACAAAGAGAAAAATAAATTCTAATAACTAGCCAGGAAAAAAATCTGGTTGCACCGAATAAACAAATCACAAATGCTGCTTTCTTTTATACTGCTAGTCTGTGATATGCGTATAACTGGATTTATAATAGCATCCACCAATATCAAATTGTTTCTTAAGTGGCTTGACTTTACCTTGGACTGCTAACTTCCCTATTTCAAGGTATTAACAGCCTTTTAATGTTGATGGTCAGGTTGCTGTATATTTTATTACTTAATTCAGATCATTAAGCACAAGGAAGGGATACATTACTAGGGAATGATAAATTTAGCCTTGGATACTTTCATTAATTTCATGCTCAGGGAAAACAATTTCTATTTTAAGGTTATGCTGTGGAGCAGAATCATATTATTAATAATAAACAATGTGAACCACAAAACTCCTAAGATGCACAAGAAAGCATATATGCATTAACCCAGGCTAATTGTGTCTGCTATACAGCATTCCTGCTTTCTCATCCGTGGGGACGGAGTTGTCTCTGGCAGCTGAGCTGTTGTGGAGTTGATACTGCGGGTGGGAGTGGTGGAAGATACTAATAGCACAAAGGGCTTCTGAATGGGCCTTGTGAAGCTTCTGCCCTGCTGCTTCTCTGAGACGTTGTGGGAGGATTCATTCTCCCCAGTTCCCAAAAAGAAAGTTGGTGAACAACTCAGTGTATGGGGTGTATGTAGGATGGAAGGATTTGGTCCAACAGGCAGTTGGCCAATGTACCATGGGAATTTGGATATTAAAATGCATATTTTGTGTGTGCAATTACTGTTTTGTATCTATATGCATTATATTACATGTGAGTCCAGGCAGCTAATTTTGAGTCTGTTACCATATATGAATCTGAGGCACAGATTTCTCAGTGTACTGTCTCTGCTAGTCATTTGAAGTTGCATGAAAATAACCTGCTGTGAATACCTCTTCTGACACCTCTTGTCCCCATCATCCCCTTCTCCTTTGGAAATCATCTGGGAAAATACTCTCCAGTATTATGTTCCACAAGCATTTAAAGAATATAGAAACACTGCCTGGTCATTATTAAAGCAAGCAGCAACTAGATAGTGGATATATATACCCACTGTTTACCATTACAGAGAAGAAAAAGAGGAATGAGGGAAGGCACAAGAGTCTCCACAAATCCAACAGCTTCCTTGTGTCAATTTCTTGAATCTGTCACACCTACCTTTCTGTAATTTGATTCCTGACCATCCAATCCAGATGGAGCCATTCTTGTATGGAGACAGGGGGCCCAGAGAGTAACATGGAGCTTCTGGGCCTGGGTGAATGCCCAGACTCTACTCGGATGCCCCAAGAACTGCAAAGAATGCCTATGGATTTCAGAATAGTTGTAGGTATGGGCAGCCATATCTCCTGCCCACTCCTTGGACAGGCAAATCTGGCCCCAACTGCATGATGCACTGGAAACTCCTTAAGAGTTTGAAACTAAAATTATCTTAAATATGTGAATTCTGCAACCTTAAGGCTGTGGATTTTTCCACTTAGTGTTGGGCTGTGAGTGAAGGAGTTGCTGTTTTGTGCCCTAACTCAAAATGGTTTCTATAAACTTAATAGTCAACTCCTCTTTCTCTCTTGTCTGCCCTCAACCACCGGCAAAAACAACAACAACCCTAATGACACTAGGTTTTAATTTCTGTGCTTATTGTATTGCAATGAAAAAATGGCCTTAAACAAAAGATTATATAGGGTTACCTAAATGTGGATCAGCACTAATATCTGTGTCCAGATGGAAATTTAGCACATATGGTATATGCTTCTCCAAGGCTATTCCCTTTGTTTTGTCCTCAGAGATTCTGTGTTATAAGGATTCTTTTTTCTGGTTGACAGCCACTCAAATATAATTCCCTGAGAGGATTCAGTGAGAAGAATCTTCTAATCTTCAGGGATATACCATCAAAGAAACATTTTTAAAGGCTGTTCTAGGTCAAAAACTATGCCTGCTGCATCAAAGTGTTTTGTTCTTTCTCCACACACACACATTATTTTAAACAAAAAGAATGAGGCCATTTTTTTTTGTTTGGGAATGCTGCTTACCTTATACTAAGAAACCATGTATTGTTTGAGTTAATCTAGTGTTTGTGAAAGTGAAAAACAAACAGCCTGATACAGCACATGAAGGATGTGTGGAGTTTCTACTGCCCAGCTGTACTAGAGTGCCGGATAATCCTGATTTGTGATGGTCTGACTTTTCCGATCCTGAGCTTGTTCTAAAGAAACACTTCAGTATGCTTGTTCAGTTATTGATCTTTCTTATGTTAAGGGGTTTTCTAGTGTGATCAAATAGGTACTATGGACCAAATCACCACTGGCATACACTAATGGAGTAGCCCCAGTTTATACCAGTAATGAATTTGGCCCTCAAATAAGACAACCAAACTCATTTTCACTCTGGATCTAAGCCAGGATTTAAACCCAGAATTCCAGAGGTGGAAGTGTACTAGTGTTTAGTGCACCAACGTATCTAGCCTCTCTTTCCTTTTGTCCACTTACCCATATTCTTCCTACTCTTTTTAGTATTGTGCTCTAAATATAATTTAATGGAGAAAGCACAACTGGAGACTACTTTGTCTGCCATAGGACACTAATACTTTACCATGACCAATGGTATTAATTCTGCTACACCACTGTGCAAATGTGAACTAACCACTATAGTCTTGCTGAGAATCATTTACTGCTCACTGTGACTTATACAGCTGAATTTTTGGTCAGGTGTTTTCCTTTTCTTCCTTTTTTCTTTTAATTTACTTCACACCAGGTATGATTAAAAGAGGAACAACTGCATGGCCTGGATGTTATCTGACATTGTGCTAGATGCAGACTATTATCAAAGGAGGGGTTGACAGCTTTGTTCCTGGCATTATACATTCATTTTACACCTTTAAGGTGCAGAGGGAAAGTGTTATGTTACTTCAGTAAAGATTTTTTTCCCCACCTCTGCCAGACTGAGACATGCTTTCTGGTACAAATAAATAAATACTGGCCTAAGAAATTATAAAATGGCTTTAATATAGTCCAGCATTTCCTTGCAGCTTTGCCCCACCAAAGCTGCATCAATCCTGCTGTTAAAACTGCTACATTATCATTTCTGATAGTGCATCCTTTGTGAAGAGAATTGCATTTATTTTAATTCATTCTTTACTTCCCTAAAGACAGAAGGAACTTACGTTCGGATGACAACCATGTAGCTATAGGCAATGGTCCCAACTCCCACAAGGAAATAGGAAAGAGGCATCCTGAACTTCAGCCATCCAATTGTTCTCTGGTTGTTGTAATAGCCATAAAAGAGCACAGAATACTGTGCAAGACCCTGAAAAGTACACGGCAGGTAACAGCTTAACTAGCCTGTTATATACATACATACACACACCACGTCATGAAACTTCACCAAAAGCAGAGAATACCAAAGAGACATTCATTTTTATGTCTTCATGACATCCTCAGACATCATTATGGTAAACCTGGCAGCTAGGGCCTGACTATTCTGTGAGTATTCAGAACAGCTCTATTTTGGAGCCTTTAAAGAAATCTTTTTCAGATCCTCATGTTGATTGTCAGGTCCATAACCTGTCAGGTATTTTATAGGTTGAACACTTCATCTACAACATAGCAGCTGAAAGCTTTTTCATCCAAGTGGTTTTTTGGTTGGTTCTATGTGTGTTTTAACAGAAAGTGACTTTTCAACAAAACAGAAAGTTTGGTTACTTATATTCCATGTTCTTAAAATTTCCTCCAGTTCCAGTTTGGTATAAAATTCTTCACTTCTGTCCTAAAGTACTGGGTAGTGTTGCTGTGTGCTGGTTAACAGTTGATAAATTTCACTCAGCAGATAGCTGGGTTTCATTGGATACTGAAATGATTCTTGTATCTACAGTTTCTAAAACAAATTATTAGGTTGGTATTGAAAAATTTGCATTTCTTTAAAAAAATCATATGAATGAAGTTTCTATTGGCTTGAATTGTTGTTTTTTCAAAATAATTTAATAGCCAATTGCTGGAGTCTGAAAGTAATCAAGGTAGTCAGCTTAGCCTGATCAAAGACCATTTTGGTTCGAATAAGAACTTACCCCTGTAGGAGAGCAGTGTATTTAAACCACTTTGATGAACAGCATAGCACATGCAGAGCAGCAGCGAAGCTCCAAATGGGCCCAATTAACTCAAATCAAACACTAGAGTTCAGCATGCCAAAGTGTAATTTATCAGTATACTGCTGATGAATCTGAGAGGTGCTGATTATGAACTGACAGTGCTAATGTGGAGTTCTTTCGTCCTCCTAAATTAAAAGGTCCATTTACTTCCCTTCTGTTTAGCTGCTGGTATTTCCTAAAATTAATCCATTCATAGATTATAATGTCTATAGATGAACATCCTTCTGTTTTGTGTAATCACAGACTATGCATTTGATTTTAAAATGTCTGAAATGAGTCACACACAGTATTCAGAACCTCATTTGCAATTCTTGTGAACGTGAGAATGAAATATTAATATATGGTAACTAAAGGTAATATTCACAGATTTCTTGGTTTTGTAATCGACGTATCCCCTTATTTGTATTGGTATCAGAACAGCTGTAGAGATATGCATGCAGGAGAGACAATATTAGGCATCTGATTCTAGGCTAAAGGGAATATTATTATTTATTTGTAGAGCACCAAAAGTGAGAAGAAAAGGAGTACTTGTGGCACCTTAGAGACTAACAAATTTATTTGAGCATAAGCTTTCGTGAGCTACAGCTCAGAAAGCTTATGCTCAAATAAATTTGTTAGTGTCTAAGGTGCCACAAGTACTCCTTTTCTTTTTGCGAATACAGACTAACACGGCTGCTACTCTGAAAAGTGAGAAGGTTTGTCTTTAGTTACTATACTTCTATTAAGAAATGGTGTAATTTCTTAAATACAAATAATGGTGTAAGAATTTATGCTGGGCTTGGGTTGTCTAATCTGTAGTTGTACACAGCCTCATACATTTCTGGATGGCTGTTTAGATCACACTACATATTAAAATAGCTTTAAAGTCACCATGCTCTGCTAAGTCAGTGTTGTCATAGGTGTTTTAAAGCTTTTAGCTGAGCCTTACACTGTGAATAATTGAGAATGTTGTTTCCTGGGCTTTGCCTACTGTATTTAACTGTGAAGCCTGATATATTTTTAGCTGTGAAGCAATAGCCATAAATATAGGGTCTCCCTCTACACCCTTCCCACAGCCTAACACAAGACAGATAAGCATATTCTCTTTAGTTGCATGCATGATTATAATGAGCCTTGAGATTCTGATTGCTGTGGAGTATGGTCTGATCTGTAGATTATATACAAATATAAAAAATTCAATTCAAGATTAAAATACAAAAGGCAACAGCAATTTAGCAATTTCTGCAGGATGAAAATAGCCACATTCCCATGGGTGAGCGGGACAGGCGCAATTTCCTACTAGACATGTTTTGCTAGACATTTTAGAGCCCTTTTTATTATTTTGAAAAATATTATTGGGAAATTACTCAGAATACAAAAAAAATGTTTGCTTAAATGTACACATTAGTTTATCATTTTATTTTGGATCTGAAAAAATTATTTTTGCCTCTAAAATTATCTCAGCTATATAGTCCCCACTCCCATCCTTGTCTGGATAAAGGTTTCATTGTCCCTTGGGAATGTTCTTTGGCCTGATATTTCATTTGTCAAAGTTCTGTCTTCCCCACTACTTCTTGGGGTCCATGTCTTTCACTATCTCTTTCTTTGCTTTTATAGCCAACTGTTTTTCTCTACCTCCCATTTGCTTCTTGTGCTACCTGGTATTCTGCAGTTATCAAGCCTTCATTCTATTTGCTAATCTCTCTTTCAGAGAGGCCAGATTCCATTTCTTTCTCAGTTACTAGGAGCTTCCCTTCTCCTGCTGCCATCTCTTTTCTCTCAAGTGTTCTCTCTTTCACCTTCTCCATACAATTGTATAAACATCTCTTCCCCTTCTTCTAGGATCTACTATTCTTACAAGGGCCTCCATGTTGCTATAAGGCACACTTTTCTCCTCCAAGGTCCCTCTCTTCTGCAATACTTCTTTCTTTAAATAGGCCTCACCACTTGACTTCACTGCTGTGTCTCCTGCTACTACCGTTCAACTATTGTCTCTCCTGATCATCCAAATACAATGGAGTTCAACTCTGTTAATTACTGACATACATCAGTGATTGCAGAATGCTATTCAGTTGCTTCTTGTCATGGGCCAGGAGCTCACCCAAAAAAGAACATTGACCTCCTTTCATGGACCTAGAGAGGGGTCATCACTTTGGGACTAAAGGAAATCAGCTCATCTGGCCAGTTACCACTTTACATCAGGCAATGTGGAGAGAGCTAAATGTGTTACTTTGAACACTTTATTAAACTAAAATTTTAAAAATTCACTGAGTTTCAGTGAGTCAGCCTGGAAGTATTGCATTAAAAGTCAGGAAGTCAGCATACAGATCAGTGCATCCAGTCTGGTATTCTGTCTGTTTGCTGAGAGTTTAAAAACCCAACACTTCCTCCACAGGTGGCTTGCTACCAGGCTGAAACTGTCCAAAGAAGTAAACGAAAGGCCCAGAGTTCATTCCAGGCCAGTGGTGCAGCCCATCAGGATAATCTGATTGCGGGCCGCGAGACATTTTGCTGACATTGACCATCCACAGGCACAGCCCCCCGCAGCTCCCATTGGCCAGGATGGTGAACTGCGGCCACCGGGAGGTGTGGGGGGTTGTGCCTGCAGATGGTCAATGTCGGCAAAATGTCTCACGGCCTGCAATCTGATTACCCTGATGGACTGCATGCAGCCAGCAGGCCACAGGTTGCCCACCACTGTTCCAGGCACTGTATCAGAGGAATAAGCCATGAAACAGAGGTAAGGCTGGGACTGAAGTGGCACAAGGCAGGGGCCCTCTCTAGGCAGCCAGCACATGCTTGAAAGTGGGCAGTGCTTGATGGGAGGAATGGCCAAGGGCTGAGCTAATTCAGTGAATCCCTACCACAGCCTCTGTCTGCATGGCTCCTAGGATGCTCCAGAATTTACAGCTGCTCCCAGCTGGGAGAACTCCCTAGGGTGAAGGATGGAACACTGCCCACAGCCCTCATCACCCTTCCTGGCATCAGCAGTCCAAACCAAGGAGACTTTAACTCCTTCTTCCTCTGAGTAATTTTTAAAACTTTTCCTAGTGCTTATGAGTATGAAGAGAATGAACTGTTCTACTGAGTTTGCCATGTCTGGCTGTAAATTGTCCAAAGAAACAGAGTCCCAGTTTCACCTCCTACATATTCTATCATACCTACCTTTGCTGAAATCCATAACAAGTGTTTAAAGTTAAGCATGTTCATAAAGATTTAAAGAATTGAGGCCTAAATGTAGAAGAGAGATTGTACAGAAGCTTCAGTCAAAGTCACCCTTATCTGAATGCTGTTCCCATTAATCTGGAGAACGCCTATAACTGGATGATTCCACCTTTTTTGTTTGTACAAAATCCCTTACAATGACCTCTGCAGCTGCGTGACAGACAATGCGGAGACTTTCATTGCCTTACAACCATTTTCTGGACTCGTAATATGGAATTTATCCTCCATACAGTCATCTTAAATTTATTTCATGTTTACAAAAGTTTCCCCTGTGTGAAAGATGGTGAAAATATTGTTTCAATAAATAAAAGTATTGTATGGTATTTAGAAGTCTACCTTCAGACTTTCAGTTGAGGAGGTTCATCTCTTAAGGATACAATGAGCTTCAAAGAAACAATAAGGGATTCAGCCAGCCATCCCACTACAGCTAAAATATTTGCATATTTAAAAAACAGAATTTTGCTTCTAGTCTATCTTTTAAAAAAGGCCTAAAGTATTAGGTTTTGTCTTACATGGAACTTACACAGCATCACCAATTTGAAATCTAAATGCATATAATCACAGAGGGTCAAATTCATCCAGAGTCCAACTCTACTGAAGCAAATGGAATTACCAGAGACTAAATCAGTCTAGACTCTTATTCCTAAATTCCTCTCCTTTTTTATTCCTAAAGACACAGTAATGGACATGGAATATTCATACGTTCTGTTTTTAGATCAAGAAACATCTATACTCAGAATTAATGAAAAGAGGATTTGAATTGATTTCTATCCATTTGAATGATCTCCTGACAGTTCATATTAAACTACTGAAATTGAACAGTGAAGCACTGAGCACTGAAATCAAAGCCTTTTAGAGCCAAAAGAGTCATGATAATATGCAGTATTGCAATAATGCACACTTACACTAAAGTCCCACAAAGTTGCAAAATTCATAGCAGTTCTTTCTTCACCTCTCGGGACAGTTTTTCTAGGTAACGTGCCATATGGTTTCCCCATCAGTACCTGTAGCCAAAATACGATGAATGTAGATAACAGCTCAAAACACAACACCAACAACCAGAAGTATAAAATGCAGATGCAACCAACTGCCCTGGAGATTTTGCTTTGTGTTCTCCTTAACTCCCTACTGATAGCAATCCACCTCTCCAAATCCTCTGCCTTCATGTCTTTTATCATGATTGATGCTATTACTGAAGTATTCCATGCCAATTTTTTATTAAATGGTAGTCTACTAAAAATCAGTGGAATGTTAAGCTGTACCTCTTATATTCAGCAGCAATAAAGAGGTTAAAAATATTCATCAGATCAGTGAGTTCTTTCAGCGATGCAAATTCATTTTCTTGTGCTATTGCTTTTGTTGCTTTTGTTAATAGAAAATATATTGGGTCATTACATGCATATAGTTTTCAGATGATGACAGCTAGGATTCTGAAAGTATCGGAGCCTCTGGTGAGATGTTTGCACAACCACTGAAAGTACTCGGCCAGATTCTACTCTCACTTGGGTCTTGATATTGTTGCACTGCAGTCACTGGCAGTTTTTCTCTTGACTTCAGTGGGAACAGAACCAGGCTCTTAAGGTGGTGTAGATCCAAAGTAACTCAATTGGCTTCAATTACTCTACCCTAATGAAAGCAGAATTTGGTCCATCCATTAGAAAATATTTGGAAAATGTCATATCCTAAATAAATTTTGTGGGCTTGATGTTATCTGCTGCACTCACTTACATGTACACACTGGAAGTAAGTATAATCAAGAGGATATTCTCTATGGCAGAAATTTAGGGGCCAGCCCAAGACCTATGTACCACTTAAATTCCATTTAAGTCCTATTTTGAGCCCTGCTTAAGTCTTATACTCGTCCTTTGCATGGGATAATTTCAGTTTGGGTTGAATTCCACCTTACGGCTGAGATTCTGTGCTGCATGTCTAAGGATATGTCTATACTTCGAGCTAGAGGTATAATTTCCAGCTGAGGAGACATGTACCGCAGGCTAGCTCTAAGCAAGCTAGCACTCTAAAAAATGGAGTCAGGCCATGGCAGCCTGAACAGGGGGAGAGACTAGCTGCCCTGAGTACAATCCCATTCAAGATGCTAGGTACATATGTGGGCTGGCTAGCTGTGCCTGCTCCTTGCGCTGCTGTGGCTACACCTTATTTTTAGCTCTTCATCACAGCTGGCATGGGATATGTCTCTTCAAGCTGGAAATAATACCTCCAGCTCAAAGTGCAGACATACTATTAGAGGTGCAGCACAGAACTCACAGTCCAGGGGATGGGGGCTAAGGTAGCTTTAAACCACCTTTGTGTTCCCCACCCCTCTCCACTGCCAATCCTGTGCTGCTCCAGGTATAGAGTGGCGATGCCCCTGATGTAATTTAGACAGACTTCTTGGACTGCCCTAAGAGTCGCAGCACTGCCTGGAATATCCCCAGCACTGGAAGATGCAGCCCTGCTCCGCACACTTGTCTCACGCTCAGCCCTGCTCTGCCATGTCCCCCTCCCCCCCATGCCAGGGAGTGTTAAGTTCTTGGGAGGCAGCCTTATAGCTGTCTTCTGCAATGCCTGTGCCAGGAATGCGCCCCTGGGCAGAACCAGGGCATTTAGGTCTGTTTTACACCATTCTGTCTCTTTTCATGGCTTAAAGGAGCTGGAGCATTGGTAGGGATCTTGCCCTAAGTGTTCTAGTAACAAAGGTAAAAGTTTTAAGCAACATTTCTCAGTGACATTTTATTCTCCTATAGAAATAAGAAATGCAGTTTAAAAAAATCCCAAATCACCCATTCTCACCTCAGGCACCATTACAAGGCCAAATGTCAATCCAAAGAGAATCATATTTATTCCATACATCCAGCGCAAGAATATGAAATAAGAAGCTACTGAAGAGCCGAAATGACCTATGAAAACATTTGCAGTGACGAAAAGACAGATCAGTCAATCTTCTTGTCTTCTTACTTTGAGACAAGATTACTTGAGCATTTTCATGAGTGCTTAAGACACAAAAATATCAGATTTTTCTTTATTCTATATTAATACCTATTTTATCATTTCCATAATTTTTCAAGATTGCAGACTAGCAATCACTTCATTGACATGATTTAAAAAACAGAAGCCAAAACACCATTTACCAAAGATTATACATTTATATTGAAGGAATATAAATAACATGACACCAACACAATGGAATAGAACTCCAGGATGATCTCCTAGGGCCAGATTTTCAAAGGTATTTGGTTGCCTAAGGATGCAGATAGGTGCCTAGTGGGATTTTCAAAAGTGCCTAAACAGATGAGGCACCTAACGCCACTAAAAATACCTTTGAAATCCTGGTCTCTAGAGCTTATCAGTGCCTTTCTACATATGCTTTGTTTCTGGCCTACTAGCCAGGGAAAAAATAAAATGTTGCTGGAAAGACAACTTCCTGAATTTAAAAACACACACACACACACTATTCTACAGCAGTGGTCCAAAACACTAGAATTTGCAATGGTGATACTACTGTTCCTGTTATTGTATAGAATACAGTGGTATTTTTATGATTGGTGTCAGTCACAACACCAGATGCAGAATACCTTGAGAACCAGGAGGATACAATTACTCAATACAAAAGATTCTTCACAACAGGCTGATTAGTCTATGCATCACAAATATAAAAGTTTTAGCAATGACAACAAGAGATGGTTTAAGATTCAGGTTTAGGGAAACAAGTATATACTGTGTGAAAGATTATTATTGTAAATAGGAAAGATTTAGGTAGGAAAGAACAGGGGAGGTAGCTTGATCATGGGGTCAGAGTATTTAATTGAGAGCTATGAGCTGTTCAGTTCTGCCACTGACCAGCTGTGTGACTTTGTTCATATATTTTGCCTCTCTTTCCCCTCACACTCTTTGTCTGCCTTGTCCATTTTGATTGTAAGCATTTTGGGACAAGAATTGTCTCTCTCTCTGTTTGCACCACGCCTAGCACAATTGGGCCCTGGTTTCGGTTGAGGCCTCTAGGTACTACTATTATATTAATAATAATAATAATAATAAAATAATAGCAGTTTAGGCCCTGATTCTGCAACACTTATGTGAAGAAACCTTCCACTGAAATCAAGAATCAAACGCTTTATGATTAAACGAAGACTTTTATCCCCACGTGGCTCTGGAGCTGGAGCTGCCGTAACTGAAAACATTGATCACATGATCTTTTTATTTACTGCTAAAGTGGCTCCTGTTGGTTTGGGACATGTGAGCATTTATTGTAATTGATGATTTCACAAGCTGTTTTGTTACTATGTCACCTATTTTCTCTGGTAATGACCCTCTTGGTGCTAAATCAGTTAAGATTAGCATTGTACCCCAGTTAATTCTAACATTTATTGACCTGTAGTTATTCATTAAAACTGTCACTAGACTGGATTGAACTGGGGAGGGGAGAATCATCCCAGGCCCTTGTTGGAGAGGAACTGAAATACCTAGTCCTGTTTATGTTGACTTTGAACTTTTATGTTAATATTTGCAATTGGCACTGCTTGTCCAGCACATTGAACTTTTCAGCTCCTATGAAAGGTAGCCTTTATACGTTCTAATCTTAGTTTCCCATACAGTTCCACTAGTAGCTCCATTTAAGCAGAAAATTGTAACAAGACAAAGGCATAGGTTTTGCCTCTGACCTGTTCTTTACCCTTTGTGCCACAAAACAGCCAGAAATCTACCTGAACTGGTCTCCCTCAATATAGGAGAATCCTCAGCTTGTATGCCATCCTGTCCTATATCCCAGCACACAGGTGCCTAGCTAGGGTGACGAGAGAAAGTGTGAAAACTCAGGATGGGGTGGGGGGTAATAGGCACCTATAAAAGACAAAGCCCCAAATATCGGGACTGTCCCTATAAAATTGGGACATCTGGTCACCCTATGCATAGCTGCAGAAAAGAGAATCAGTGCTAGGAACCACTAGGTGTGGTTGATTCCTGGCCAATATAAAGGACCTTAAGTTGCACATCATCTGATTCCCAGATGTTGTAATGGACCTAAATGCGCATTGGGACTGGACAAGCACCCAGTGGCCCCAGGATGGGTAGACGGGGATAAAGGTGTCTTAAAAATAACTTCATGTCCACCCATCCCCTGAGCTATGCTAGATGGGGGGCAGCAAGTTCTGAAGTTCTAACTCAGGCATTTCATCACTGCATTATATGGTTTGCTTTGCTGATTTTCTAGGTTTAAAATGTAGATGTCTTTGTTTGGTAAGGGTTAGGTAGTCACACATGCTGTCCATGCAAACCTGTACAGTAAAAACACATTAATTTGCAGTAGAGTGACCATTCTAGTTAATGTTGCAAAATAGTTTTCTTTTGGGCTGATACATGTCATGCTTGGTCTCTATCCAAACTTGATTTTTATTTTTATTACTTTTTACAAAGATAAAGTTCACAATCCTATTTATTGAGGGTCATTATAAAGGTAACATTTATACTGTGATATTCTGACTGTCCAGGCATCTTTAAGCTAAGGAAAAGAAAAAGGAGCTTATTTCATTACAGGAGAGAAAAAAACTGAACATCGACACAGTATCAGTTAATTATCCTGGTCTATTTTTACATACTTGTCCTACTAATGTAACTTGAAACAGACGTGGGTTTTAATGGCAAAACAACTCAGTCCAGGCCCATTTATTTACCAAATATAACTGAAGAATCACTCACATTGGTTCTCAGAATGAATTCTATTCTGTTACCAGCCCACCAAAAGAACCACCTGTCTCCTGCTGCTCAATTTGATTTAACTACATTTATTAAACAGCTTCTTCTGCGTGCTAAATTAAACCTCAGTGATTGCATAGCCTGCTTTGTTCTCTACTGATTGTGATGCCATGTGTTTCAAGTTATTATGTGGTGAATTACTCTTTCTTTTTGGCCTAGTGCCGCCTTGTCTAGGATTGCTTTGCAACACAAAATACAAATCAGGAAAACTCACAGTTGATAATTTTCCTGGTCATGGCCACCTTGACACTGTCTATTGCATGCTCCAAAGCTACCTTCAGTAAAGCTATCTTGTGCTATAATTAGGGCTGAACAGTGGCTAGGCTCCCACTCAAGTCCTTGTGATGTTAAGCCAAGTTTGCTTTATAGGCGATGTGTTGGTAACTTAGCTCATTACTGGAAGGCCTTTCTCCCTGTGAAATACAAAGCTTACTTTATGATAAGACCATTCTCAAATTTTGCCACAACTCTCATCACAAGTATTTTGCACTTTTATATATGCACAGTGATATTCATGATCATATTCTCTTTTTCATCTTTATTTTACATGTTGTGATTTGAGAACACTTAAATAGCATATTATAGGCAAACAACAGAGCTAGCCTATAATTTGTATCCCAAGAGCACTTTTCCCAAGTTAATTTCAATACTGGGTAATGAAAAAGGTTTAAACTTATCCGTGGCATCTATACTGGGCATTATCATCTGTACGATAACTAAGACTTTAAAGGATATTTCAGATGAATAGCTATTAATGCCTTATCAAGCTAAATACATTTTCACAAAAGAAGACTGTATACAATGTAGACATTTTACAATGATTTTTTAAAGTATTTTTAGATATACCTGTCTGTGTTTCAGAATCTCGGTTTAGTGAATGGGGCTTGTGACCCAGCACATGGTTCCCAGAAGAATCCCATGCCCGGAATAGGTCACAATGAATAAAAATGCAACTCCCATTTGAAAGTAATGGACATTTCACAGTTGATGTAAAATTAAAGTACAAATAAAACTGTAACATAATTTTAGTATTATCTTTGAAAAGTCATGGAAGATGGGTGAGATTCCAGAGGACTGGAAAAGGGCAAATACAGTGCCAATCAATAAAAAGGGGAATAAGGACAACCTGGAGAATTACAGACCAGTCATCTTAACTTCGGTACCGGGAAAGATAATGGAGCAAATAATCAAGCAATCAATTGGCAAACACGTAGGAGATAATAAGGTGATAAGTAACAGTCAGCATGGATTTGTCAAGAACAAATCATGTCAAACCAACCTAATAGCTTTCTTTGACAGGGTAAACAAGCCTTGTGGGTAGGGGGAGAAGGTATATCTTGACTTTAGTAAAGCTTTTGATACTGTCTCACCTGACCTTCTCATAAGCAAAGTAGGGAAATACAACCTAGATGAAAATTATATCAGGTGGGTGTATAACTGGTTGGAAAACCATTCCAGAGAGTAGTTATCAGTGGTTCACAGTCAAGCTTATCAAGTGGGGTCCCACAGGGATCAGTTCTGGGTCCAATTCTGTTCAATAATTTCATCAATGATTTAGAGAATGGCATAGAGAGAACATTTATAAAGTTTGAGGATGATACCAAGCTGGGAGGGGTTTCAAGTGCTTTGCAGGAGAGGATTAAAATTCAAAATGATCTGGACAAACTGGAGAAATGGTCTGAAGTAAACAGGATGAAATTCAATAAGGACAAATGCAAAGCACTCCACTTAGGAAGGAACAATCTGTTGCACACATACAAAATGGGAAATGACTGCCTAGGAAGGAGTACTACAGAAAAGGATTTGGGGATCACAAGCTAAATATGAGTCAAAAGTGTAACACTTTTACCAAAAAAGGGCAAACATCATTCTGGGATGTATTAGCAGGAGTGGTTTAAGCAAGACACCAGAAGTAATTCTTCTACTCTACTCCGTGCTGATTGGGCCTCAACTGGAGTATTGTGTCCAGTTCTGGGTGCCACATTTCAGGAAAGATTTGGAGAAAGTCCAGAGAAGAGCAACAAAAATGATTAAAGGTCTAGAAAACATTACCAGTTGGGATTACCAGTTTAGGCTGGAGAAGAGAAGACTGAGAGGGGACATAACAGTTTTCAAGTACATAAAAGGTTGTCACAAGGATGATGGAGAAAAATTGTTCTTGGTAACCTCTGAGGATAGGACAAAAAGCAATGGACTTAAATTGCAGCAAGGACGGTTTAGGTTGGACATCAGGAAAAACTTCCTAACTGTCAGGTTGGTTACGCACTGGAATAAATTGCCTAGGGATGTTGCGGAGTTTCCATTGTGGGAGATTGTTAACAGCAGGTTAGACTAACACCTGTCAGGGATGGTCTAAATAATACTTTAGTCCTGCCTTGATTGTGGTGTGACCAGGTGTCTGGTTTTTGACCAGAACACCCAGTAGAAAAGGGATCCTGGCGGCTCCAGTCAGCACTGCTGACTGGGTTGTTGACCGTCTGGTTGCCAGCACTGTGCAGTGGGGCTGGCAGGTTCCCTGCTAGCCTCTGTGCTACGTGGCTCACAGGAGGCAGCCGGCATGTCCTCCCTCCAGCTCCTATGTCTATGGGCAGGCAGGAGGCTCCGCACACTGCCCCCACCCCAAGTGCCGCCCCCGCAGCTCCCATTGGCCAGGAACCATGGCCAATGGGAGCTGCGGAGGCAGCACCTGCAGATGGGGCAGTGCGCAGAGCAGCTGGCTGTGTCTCAGTGAAGGAGCCGGATGGGGGACATGCTGCTGCTTCCAGGAGCTGCTTAACGTAAGTGCCACCCGGAACCTGCACCCCTGACCCCCTCCTGAGCCACAACCCCCGTACCAGCCCCAGCCCTGATCCCCCTCCCACCCTCCAAACCCCTCAGTCCAAGCCTGGAGCATCCTCCTACACCCCAACCCTCTTATCCCCAGCCCCACCCCAGAGTCTGCACCCTCAGCCAAAGGACTCACACCACCCTGCACCCCAACCTTCTGCCCCAGCCCAGAGCCCCCTCCTGCACCCTGAACCCCTCATTTCTCGCCCCAGCCCAGAACCTGCACCCCAGCCCAGAGCCCATACCTCCTCTCATATCCCAACCCCTGCCTCAGCTCAGAGCCCCCTCCCATACTCTGAACCCCTCGGCTCCACCCCCCAGCCTGGAGCCCCCTCCTGTACTCCAGACCCCTCATCCCTGGCCCAACCCCAGAGCCCGCACCTTCAGCTGGAGCCCTCACCTCCTTTCGCATCCCAGCCCACTGCCTCAGCCTGGAGCCCCCTCCTGCACACTGAACTTCTCATTTCTAGCCCCACCCCAGAGCCCGCACCCCCCCAGCCGGTGTCCTCACCCCCTCCTGTACCCCAGCCCCCTGAGCCAGTCCAGTGAAAATAAGCGAGTGAATGAGGGTGAGGCAAGCGAGTGACAGACAGAGGAGGGGATGGAGTGAGCAGGGGCGGGTCTTCGGAGAAGGGGCAGGGGGCAGGGCAAAGGTGTTCAGTTTTGTGCGAGTAGAAAGTCGTCAACCCTACTTGAGTGCAGGGGACTAGACTAGAAGATCTCTTAAGATCCCTTCCAGGCCTATAATTCTGTTAGTTAGATAAGCAGCTCTTTCTCTTACCATATCGAAAGAACTTCTTAACAAATTTGAAACCTTCTCTTTTCCAGTTCTTTCAAGTGGGATTTGAATTCTCTATCTGATTCTGCACTACCAAATCATCAACATGACAATTTTATATATGATCTCTGCAACTAGATGTAGTGGTGACAATACTGTTTATGGTACATTGGAGTTGTCCTTGAAAATAAGAGAAGGGCTATGCAGTCAAAATGACGGAAGTGATAGTCTGGGTATCGGCAACCTGAAAAATAACCTGTTTCCACAAACACCAGCACAGCAGTTTAGATCAGCTGATGTTCTTGAGGGAACAAGTTATGTGAATGTAGTGGTACTAAAAAGTGCCAGATGGAGAGCCATGAACACAGAATTCTGTTTGTTTTTTACCCAGACAACAGATGGGACAAACATACCAAAGGGCCTTACCCCTGGCTGCATAGACCCTTTTTTAAGGATCAGAGGAGTGTTTAGTCTTCAGGTCCAATCAGTACATTGTCTTTTGGCTTGCTCGGTGTGCTTCTTTGTCCCATTTCAAAGAGGACTAGATCAAAGCATGTTAACAAACTGTTAATACACATCAGCAGGGTTCATGTGGATTGTGCCCACAAGGGCCGGGAGGGGGAGAGATACCAGCAGAAGGAGGACACTCAGGCCTAAGAACAGTAAACTATGCTTTATTGAAGGAAGGAAGGAAAAACTTACGCTCCAATCTGCGAGAGGAGCCCCTAGGACGCTTTGGATGTTAGTCTGGGGCAGGCTAGTGTGAGACAGATTCACGCTCCAGCTTGCTGCAAGCTACATGTTTGTGTAGACAAGCTTTGACTATGAAGATTGTTTCATGAAGCATAATCTCTTGTTCAGACTGTGGCTGTGCCCTCTGCCATTACAGCTAGGAGTGGTGTCAGTGCTCTAGAATAATGATGAAGAGGCCATTTTGGGTTCACTGGAAATTAAGAAGGCGGGTCCATCTTCTCTTCTGAGGAATAAAACATCTGGAAAGCTATTTTTAAAAGCAGTGAGAATGTTCTTGGAATCAGGGGAGCCTCTGGGAGTACACCTGCTGCTAAATGCTAATTTTATTGTTTCTCCATAATACTTACTTTCAATTTCTTTGATTTTCATTTCCCATGGTATGCAGGCTGTTTTAAAATTCTCAAAATCTCGTTGAAATTTCATCCATTTCTGTAAAGGTTCACAAAGAAAAAGAGGCCACATTCTCAGTGTTCTCATATACATTCTCAGTCATTCCTTGGAGATCCAGCATCGAACTGAGTGAATCATTTGGTATCAAAGACTTAATTTGCTGTATTTTGCCTTTTTTTTTTCTTCCTGTTTGTGGAATGTCTGAACAGATTGTGATTTTTCTTGACTATTATTTGACTTGAGAACTGTTTCTGATCATTTAATGTATTTTATTCCAAATCTGAAATTCAAACTGTATTGCTTAGTTGTGGTTAGTCTAAATGGTGGTGGTATCTCTGTCCCTCAATTGGATAAGAGCAACTATGCTAATCCGGCTTTCCAGGCATATTTCAGAATATGAAAGTTGAAAATTTGTGGGGTATTTTTGCGAACATTAATGCTAGTAAAATGTGGTTCCACAAATGTCTATAGAAAATGAAGCCAAATTAGTACTGAACATGGTTGAAGCAAAACTTGTTTAAAAATTTGAATGAATATTTGCAGAGATTTTTTGCAGTATTCTCTCAGCTCTGAGGCAAAGGGACAATCTATCCAAGCACTGTATAAGGGAAAAAGGAACTGCAATCTAATATGTAAAGTGCAGGTTTGCCGTATGCCAGTTTTTCTGCTACAATGTGGAGAGTGGAACATTTGAATCTTCTCAAGGAGTATGATTGTCATTGGCTTTCTTTATACTGGGCCTAACCCAAAACCAAATTTTAATCTCCAGAGGATGGAACTCTTGGTGGAACAAATTAGAAGGCTCTTGAAGATAGACCCCAATCAGCAGGTATGGGTTTGGTTAATGACCTCTGCTTTGGGATCATTTGGGGCAAAAGTGGTTAAAAATGCAAGTGAAGAATGGGATGGTATTTATGAGGATGTGGTGAATGATAGTCTACAACAGTCTATTGTTTTGCATTGTATGAAATTGATGAAATAAAATCCTTACCTTTGTCATCATCACTTTGTATGCATAAAACTTTTTCCCTTTTCCTTTTCCAAGTGCACCTTCAAATTTTTCCACAAAAAGCTGGGCTTCCCTGAGAAATAAGAACAAAGAGACATGCATGTGATGATATGGTAACACAGGAATTCCTGCCACTTCAGGCTGGAAAAACATGTCCTATTACTCCACGTTGGATGTTCATATATCCCTGTTCTCTTATTGATGCTCTTATCGTTTGTATTTCCCAGTAATTTTATCATCGTTAGTGCAACCAGAAGAAAACAACTTGAGTCATCTAGTCTGAGCCATCTGCATTTTCCAGAAGTGATGTCTACTTAATTCCTGCTAATGTTATCTAGCCTGTTCTTGAATACCTGAAGTCATGGTGTCTTGTTTTGTAATCTAGCCTATTCCCCAGTAGTACTTCCTCTTAAGAATTATTTCCTTTTGTTCAAGCCATTGGTCGTAATCCATTCATCCACTGGAACTAAATGAATTATTCTTCTCCTTCATTTTAACTGTTACCTGGAAGATATTTATAGACTGTAATCATGGTTCCCTTGTGTCTGCTCTCTTCTGGGCTATATATATTTCACTCCCCTCAGTGCCTCCACATAGGTCTTGTCCATTGAACAGTCTGTGAATCATTTTCTCATAATTGTGCCTTCAATTGGCTCCAGAAGATTAGAGTTTTGATTGACAAAATTATTAAAGTATTCCCTTGAGACAGATAGGACATAAGAGTGAAAGGAAAAAAAGAGTGAGAGTTCCTTTAAAATGTTTTTAAGATTTTGTGTAACATCAGCCCTTTTAAATGATGATCAGATGAGACCAGTCATTTACTAGAGTCCTCTTCACCCCCATTGTATTCTCCTTTGTGAGCACAAATTTTAAGACACCAGTGTATGTACTTTTTTTGAGGAGAGGTGGCTGCTTTTGCTGCTGAATGACCATATCTAAAGTACTGTATCAAAGAAACAAGACGTCTTGAAATCCAATGTTTCCACAGTGATATCAAAACCATGTTGGTTGTCACCAGATGGCACTAATACAGAGCGCCTTACACATTTTGATTAATTGCTTGTTTAGGCATTTGGAGACTCTTGGGCAGTTGGGGAATTGCTAACTAGTAGTTGTGGTGCAGTTCTTTTCTGGAAGCTGTGCAAATAGATTAATTGTCTGAGTCCGTCTGACTGGAGTTATTTCTTATGCATAGATCTGCTGCCCACAGCTTATAGCCACACAAGCAAACAAAAATATTACAATGTGTCAAAACATTTTTAAAAACTTCAGGTGATGCTTATGTAAGAAGAATACTATTAACCAGCTCAGAATTGCCACATGAACCAAAGCTAATCTCTCTTATTCTTATGAAAAATATTGTGGGACTTTAATGACTGCAAGCATTCAGAAGTAGCCCTGATCCTTCTAACACCATTTGTTCAATTCAGAAGGAAGACTGTCACCTAGTGAATCACCATCAACACCACTTACTGTGGCACTAGTTGATTTATGGAGACTTTACATCCAAACACAGGGCCTAGATTGTGAAAGGGCTGAAGAAATCACAATATGCAGTGGCATGGCTAAAATCTATTCTTTCAGCCATTCATCCGCTTTATTTTACTGTTCCAGTCTTCAAAATTAAAAAATACACTTCTCAAAGTGAAACAAAGAGTTTAGAAAGTCAGCAGGATAATATTCAAACAAAACCCTGACACAATGTCACTAATGTGAAAACATTTCCTCCTTATTATACACATCATACATCCATAGCTGGGCACAGATATTCTCCAGAAACTTCTCTTTTCTGTTATAAAATTATCATGAGTTTGGCTAAGCCAAAACAAAAATTATTTTCCACAGGCAGAGTTTATAAAAACATGTCTTTTAGATCATGAATTCAATCCCTCAATTGAATCCAAGGATTTAAACTGGGCATGCTTGTTTGCAATGCAATGAATGTCACATCAAATGCCTTTTATGTGTTTTCCTCTGCATTAGAATATAGTTTTTTTATTCCTCTCTGGGTCCTGGATTCTCTGGCAAGGATGGGTTTTCTGTTTCTATCTGCAAGCTGGTTGCAGATTTCTAGCGCAAACTGAATTCTTGCCCTTCGGATGTACTGATCTAGGTTTCCTGGACTACTGCTGGTATGTTCCCATGACTTCCCCCAGTGAAGTTCCCCTTCCCCTCACTCTTTCATTTGGTCCCCTCCCCCCATTCCTATTGACTGTTCGGCTTTTCTTCCTCTCCAGATCTTTTCAGGTTTCTGACTAGGTCCCTGGTGGTTCCCCGTGTATGTTACAAAAAATCCCTTATCTGCATGACAGTATTTAGTCTGTCTATATTTGTTAAGGGCTTTAACTTTCACATTGGGCCAAATTAATCATCTAGTCTAGTTACTATCCACGTATGCAGATGTTCTGTTTTAAATAGAAGGGGACCCTTCACTTTAACAGGGCTCAACTGTATATTTTAATACTGAACTATCTGCTGTAGCTCACGAAAACTTATGCTCAAATAAATTGGTTAGTCTCTAAGGTGCCACTAGTACTCCTTTTCTATCTGCCTGTCATAATCTAAGTACCTTTGCAAAGTATGAGGCACTTGAATACAGTACTGATAGCACTCACCATTCCTGTTAAAGAACCACTCAGAAGCCTCTCACACATTCCACAGCAAATGAAAGGAAATACATACCACATGGTATTATTGGGTAGATAGAAGAAGCTTGCCACTATTCAGCATCTTGTGTCAGAATGAAAGCACTTTATGTGTCAAAATTACACTTGATGTTCTACATAGGTACCTTCTCCTTGAGTAGGCAGTGCAGGTTTGGTTATAGCTGACTTTTAAAGAGTATTTTTGTACACTCGTTATAGACACAGTGAATAACATCCTCGTGGGGGGGGGGGCTTTAAGAAGACACAGTGAATAACATCCTCATGGGGGGACCCTGCCACATGAAAACCTGTAGAGAAGCCATTCTGTGCTCTGCAGCAGCCCAGCTACAGTCCAGGAATAGGAATACTTGCATGACTAATTTCAAGTCCCTATTTAATTGGTAGTTGAGTGCAAGCCTCAATAACAATTTAATTCCATGAAAAATTCCCACCGCAGTATTTAACAAAAGATATGACAAGCACATCTAGTGGTGGAACAGAGCGTAAAAGAGGGCCTGTGGGTGATGAGGCAGAGAATATGTGTTGCGTTCAAGGAAACTAATAAGGAAACCATAAGCCCCATGTGATGCTGCAGCTATCCAACAGTTACTGCAAAGTACTCTTTTCCTTGCTCCTGCTCTATCCCTCCTCCACCAGAGACTCTCAATGGCTCTTTACTGGGATACACCATTGAATTAAAATTAGTTACTTCTGATTTTCTTGCTGTGAGATCAAAGTCAAGCCCTCAATGATTTGTAGGTCAGGGGAAACTAAGGAAATTTCCCCCACTCCCTCCTAAACTTCCGATGTCCTGGCTGGCTCTAACTGTAGAATCATAGGACTGGAAGGGACTTTGAGAGGTCATCTAGTCCAGTACCCTGTTCTCAAGGCAGGACTAAGTATTATCTACACCATCCCTGAAAGGTGTTTGTCTAACCAGCAGGAGAGTGAGTTAGTGGGGGGGGGGTGAGAAAACCTGGATTTGTGCTGGAAATGGCCCACCTTGATTGTAGGGAGAGTGGTCACTTTGGATGAGCTATTACCAGCAGGAGAGTGAGTTTGTGTGTGTATGGGGGTGGGGGGGTGAGAAAACCTGGATTTGTACTGGAAATGGCCCACCTTGATTATCATGCACATTGTAAAGAGAGTGGTCACTTTGGATGGGCTATTACCAGCAGGAGAGTGAGTTTGTGGGGGGGGGGGGGCGCGGAGGGTGAGAAAACCTGGATTTGTGCTGGAAATGGCCCAACTTGATTATCATACACATTGTAAGGAGAGTGATCACTTTAGATAAGCTATTACCAGCAGGAGAGTGGGGTGGGAGGAGGTATTGTTTCATGGTCTCTGTGTATATAATGTCTTCTGCAGTTTCCACAGTATGCATCCGATGAAGTGAGCTGTAGCTCACGAAAGCTTATGCTCAAATAAATTGGTTAGTCTCTAAGGTGCCACAAGTACTCCTTTTCTTTTTGCGAATACAGACTAACACGGCTGTTACTCTGAAACATGCTCTTAAAAGTCTCCAATGATGGAAACCTCCCTAGGCAATTTATTCCAGTGCTTAAGCACCCTGACAGTTAGGAAGTTTTTCCTGATGTCCAGCCTAAACCTCCTTTGCTGCAATTTAAGCCCATTGCTTCTTGTCCTATCCTCAGAGGTTACGAAGAACAATTCTTCTCCCTCCTCCTTGTGACAACCTTTTATGTACTTGACAATGGTTATCATCTCTCCTCTCAGTCTTCTCTTTTCCAGACTAAACAAACCCAATTTTTTCAATCTTCCCTCCTAGGTCATGTTGTCTAGACCTTTAATCATTTTTGTTGCTCTTCTCTGGACTTTCGCCAATTTGTCCACATCTTTCCTGAAATGTGGCACCCAGAACTGGACACAATACTCCAGTTGAGGCCTAATCAGCACAGAGTAGAGTGGAAGAATTACTTCTTGTGTCTTGCTTACAATACTCCTGTTATTCATCCCAGAATGATGTTTCCTTTTTTTTTCTTTTTTTAAGAGTTACACTGTTGACTTGTTTTTAGCTTCTGATCCACTATGACCCCCAGATCCCTTTCTGCAGTACTCCTTCCTAGGCAGTCATTTCCCATTTTATATGTGTGCAACTGAGTGTTCCTTCGTAAATGGAGTACTTTTCATTTGTCCTTTATTGAATTTCATCCTATTTACTTCAGACCATTTCTCCAGTTTGTCCAGATCATTTTGAATTTTAATCCTCTCCTGCAAAGCACTTGCAACCTCTCCCAGCTTGGTATGGTCTGCAAACTTTGTAAGTGTACTCTCTATGCCATTATCTAAATCAACATGCAACTATCAGGGAATACACAGATAATAAATGTATTTCCCTGTCCTCTACATGTTTGTATGTTATGCACATTATCATTTCCTAAGCATATTTTGAAATGCTCTTTACCTCAGTTCTCAGCTTTGAGAATAAGAACTTTATTTGCACATCCCTGGAGAATCATAACACGCCTCTGCACTTTGTGCTAAGAAAAGTGAGAAGCAGAGGAAGAGCAGTCCTATTATTACAACAGTTTATTAAATCCCATCTGCACATTTTTGAGAGCATCTTTAAAAATATCACACACTACATGCAAAGTTTCAGAGTAACAGCCATGTTAGTCTGTATTCGCAAAAAGAAAAGGAGTACTTGTGGCACCTTAGAGACTAACCAATTTATTTGAGCATAAGCTGTGACAGAACCTCACAAATATGAGAAAGTATCAAAAACAAAAGTGAAAGACAAAAGTGAGCTTTGTAATCACTGGTATCATGTTATAGGTAAATTATCTATAGCACAAGATAGGCCAAAGTGTACCCCTTTAGCTAACTGTGAGAGCTTTTTTGGTTGAGAAAAAACATCTTAATCTAATTACCAACATAAGGAGCTACTAAATATTTCATGGAGTCAGGTAGCATTGCCCTTAAGTAGCCCAGGTTAATTATTAATCCTAGATATGAGGTTGCAGCTTCCAAAGTGCTAGGTAAATTGCATGTAGGGCAGTTCAGCATGTACAAAGTAGAGGATGCATTACAGCACTTAGAGGTTGCTGCTGGTGAACAGGATTCAAGTGGATAGCTCACGTTTTTTCAGCAACAGTTCAGGAAGGTTTCAGTCACCAACATGTAAAAAAGTCATTAAAAAGAAATGTCCTATTAATATTGATCACTTTGGACGTCTCCAAGTAAGTCTTAAAAAGACCGGCTAAAAGTTGACAGCAACACAACTGTTGCCAGGTGGCAGCTAGCTTGGAAAGTAGCTCAACAGTAATAATGGACAAACTATAGTGGTGTTTAATTTGGTTGTGGTGGCTGCCAATAAGTTCATAACGAGATCTGTGGGGGTATGAAGATAACAGTGGAAGAAGAAAATCTTTTTCTTCCTCTCACAGAGTAGCGTGTGATTGTTTTTTGTCGTGCTGCATTTATAGAATACTGTCTTCTGTTACAGTAAATCTATTTTTATGGCTCCTCTGGACTGGAAAGTAAAACTAGAGAAAAAAGACAAAGCCTAAACACCCCCCTCCCACCCACCTTCCCACATTCTTTAGAAATAATCCACTGAAAAAAATGTTCCCAGGTTGGTACTGCACTGCTGCCGCTGGGGTCGGTGAGAGTGTTGCCATTGATTTCAATGGAACCAAGCTCAGTGCCGGTAGCACAGCAGCTGGGCTCTATTTCCCCCATTGCAGGATGCTGGTAACAGCCTGGGCTGGCTTTCCAATTAGGCTCAGTTGGCACATGCCTAGGGGCACCTGACCTCTCTAAAACTGTGTGCAACACATAGGTCAGCTATAGGCAGGAGGGGCGCTGACGATGCTGTGCTGAGGGGTGCATAAGGTGTAAATCCAGCCCTGGTAACAGACTGAAGATTCTGTCCCTCCTCCTTTTAATTTTATATGAGCCAGTTATGTTTTAGGGGCCCTCCCAAATATCCTTTGTTCACTGTCACTGTTCCTACAGTGACTCCCAAGTTGTCTTATGATTCTCTTTGCATTCCATATTTATTTGAAGCTACTTTGTGAATGATACAAGCTTGATCTATGTCTGCCATCTCCTTCATATTTTGTTGTCATTCATTTAATTGTAGTTCATACATTGGTATTAACTTTATTGGGTAGCTTTTACATTTAGTAAAAACTTTAATCAAGGGAGAATTATAGTTGCATGGCATGCTATTGTATAATTGCAGGATTATGTGGTAATTAAATAAGAGCATGCTAGTAGATCTGACTATATATAGAAGTTAATTGTCTCTGTAGATTATACAATGCATACTTTGTGTGTGTGTGTGTGTGTGTGTGTAAAATATAACTGACCCATGTCAACAGTGAGAATTAGAACTGTGCTCCAGAACCAAATACAGAATCCCACTTTTCAAATGTGGTCCTATCACTCCAGAACCAAGAACCATTAACTTGGAAAACAAGGTAGCTGGCTAGATATGGATACACCTGTATGTCTCAGATCCTCAGGTGGTGTAAATCTGTGTAAATTTCAATGGAGTTACACCAACTTGCACCATCTGAAGATCTGGCCCATAATATTTTATCTCTATCTCTATAAGCATCAATTGTAGGTCCAACTTTCTCCAAATCCAGTTCAGTAGATAGGAACTGAAGGTCATTACCATTGGAGTTGCCTTTGTGAAACATGTTGGTGTCTCAGACCAGTTCCCAGAGGATAAGTGTCTATATCACAGAAAATACCACCCCCAAAAAAGAGGAGAGGACAGGAGACAGCCTGCCCTACCTTCTAATCCTCAGCTGCTCTCCCTCCAGTTCAGAACTAATGCACACTGGCTTGGTAACATGGAGAAGTTTATACAGACACTGCCCATGCTACAACTTTCCTAGAATAAACAAAGCGCTTTATTCTCCAGAGTGTCCCATCTGACCTCGTTCATAGGCATTACACTCAGCAAAAGGAATAGTGCACATCCTGGAATAATGGTTTGTCCCACTCCAGCTGAAACCAGAAAAAGCCCATGTAGTTAAACGAGAAGAGGAAGGAAGGAAATGCAAAATGTCTAACCTCAGTAAAGCCAGGAAATTCAGAGAAAGGCTGAATCACCATCCTTCCCTACTTCAGTTATGCGGAGGTAGTACAGAGAATATGGCCTTCTTCCAGGTAACTGAGAACTGTGCTCTTACATACCATATAGGTCAGATTCCTCCCCGCCCCCCCGCCCACCCCCGCAAGAAGAAAAACTTGTGGAAGTGGGGATTAATAGAGGAGGGGTGGCAAGGGACAGATCATTCCATCAAAGGGCAAGTTTTCCCCTCAAATAGATTAAGCAGAAGCTTCAGTCACCCACTATGGATCCCTTGAGACTCCCAAGATGCAAAGCCTTTACATGGGCTCTTATTGAACCTTACCCACATCCCAGCATGAATATTCCTTATGAGGCTGTTTGAAGGACGATGCATCTAGTTAATCTGTTTCTCAATATCTCTCTCTGACACACACTCTCTCTCCCCATCCATTCCCATCCTTGGCCTGCCCCCTCCTGCTTTGCAAATCATCAAACCTATGAAAAGTTGTCTGTGAGATCTGAAAATTGGGTAGCAGTGCTACAGAAATTTATAACCCCAAATTCATCATAAGCCAGGATAGCTCTGCCTGCTGGTCCCCTCCACACGTGGATCTTGAGAGAAAAATCAGGGCCACGTGAGGTGCATAATACTAGGCACAAGGGTGTAAGGCAGGAATGGCAGTTCAGCCTATGATACATCTCCCTTGTGTTAACGTAAGTGTAAGTGTCTTTGTATGTGAATTCAGCACCTGTACATTAAAAATGTATAGTTCATGTATTTTCAGAACAAAACTAAAAAGCAAAAAATAAAACAATACACTTCCTTCTAAAACAGAATGAAATTCTTTACAATGTGATCACTTTTTCTGGTCAGTGTGATGCTCACTTATTACTCTAACTTTGTCATGATAGTTTAACTAAAGCTTCTTCATTAATGATTTTTCCCCTAGGAAAAATGGAAGCAAAGAAAAATGATAGAATGATGAGACAACTGCCAATGAAATCTCACTTTATAGAGATGGGAGAAAGCAGAACGGAAGGCTTACCTCCCTCTAGCTATAGAGCATTGGCGTACACAGTTGTAACAATTATTTGATATGAATTGCACCTATCCGCTCCCAGCTCAGGTAGTCAGACGGTACAGGTGCTCAGAAAAGAGCCAGGGGAAGGATGGAGCAAATATTTTAATAAAAATTAAAATCTAAAACCTCATTCTCAAACTTGGGTTATTAAAATTAGGTGCCTAGGGATAACATTTTCAAAAGCACCTAAGTTACTAAATAGGCTAAGACCCATTTTCAAAAATGATGTTGGCCAGTCTACATAATGTTTCTTTCCCCTTCCCTCCCTTCCCCCCCTCCTCCCCCCCATAGTAAGCTCTGGTGATATAAGCATCTTCACATCAATATAAATGTATCCAAACATATTTTGATTTCTAAAATGACATAGTTAAAGCAGTACAAAAACTGTGAGTAAACAAGGTCTAAGGCTTGTATTAAAAGTTAATAGGACTTGGACTCCAAAGTGCCTAAATCACTTTTGAAAATGGGATTTAGACACTTTGGAAAATTTTACAGTAGATCCATATTTTGATACCTAAATAACTGGCTTCATTTTCAGAGGTGCTGTGCACTATTACTCCATTGGTTTCAGTGAAATCAAGACACATGTACGGGGCCAAATATAGATTTAGATGTCTAACTTTAGGCACCTTTGTTTGAAAATGTGGCCTGGTTATTAGCTTTTAGGTTCTAATTTTTGTTTGTTTCTTCTCTGCTGAGCTGAGATATGACTCTCCATACATAATAGTGACAATCTAAAGTAGGATTGCCTCGTATAAATTGTAACTATTTTTGGAATGTATTTGATGTAGCTAGATGGTAAAAAATGTGATTCACTGGTTTACAAAAATAGATTTCAGTATAAAGAACTGATCTAAAGAACTGTCATTTCCACTTGGTACTCTGATATTTTCTGGGGTCAGCTATTAAAATGCTCCTAAGCCTACTTCAAAGAGAGCTGTGCGCTTAGCACAGCACAAAAGAAACCATTGTTTTGGAAAGACACCAGAAAACACATTGGTACATATATGTGTATTCACATAAACCTTTCGATATGAGAAAATAAAATTTAATAAACTTGTAGTCTTCTAGTCTGGATAGCAAAAATATAATAATTTAGCTAATCTAATTTTAAAATTGAGTAACTAAACTAATTTATATATAATTAAAATTGTTAAATGAACAAGAATATCTTGGTCAAAAAATTGACATTATAACATCAAAACACATCAGAAGACTATCCAGGTTGGGATTTTAAAAGAGCTCAGTGTTCGTCTAACTGAAAATCCCACAGCCAGAGTACCAAAAAAAGGAGTATAAGCCACAGAGAAACAATGAGAAAACTTTAACAGATAATGGAGAGCATATTCACCTATCCTACAATAGCAGTAGAGTTAGGGGACCTGGTTACAACACAGTTCATAGATCCATAGGTCTTAAGGCCAGAAGAAACCATTATGATCATCTAGTCTGACCTTTTGCATAATACAGGCCATAGAAATTCACCTGCGTCAATCCCTTAACTACTGATTGAGCTACGGCGTATATTTTAGAAAGATCCAGCCTTAATTTAAAGACTTCAGATGATGTGATCCACCCTGTCCCTAGGTATATTATTACAATGGTTAATACCCTCATTGTAAAAAATTTGCACTAGTTGTTCCCAGACAGTTATATTTTATAGGGTCATGAAAATAAAATGAGAGAGCGTGTCAGTGTTAATGCTGGAAGAGAAAACTGAACTTTAAGGTGAAAATTTTGTTCCTGCTTAACACATTGTAACTATAAGGTTTATCCTATCTATGTGAGGGTTCTATAGTTCTAGACTAGATAAAGAGTATTCTGTATAATTTTGATTTTTCTGAAATTTATGTCCATTTTCCAAATTCACAAATTCATATATTATAAGGCCAGAAGGGACTATTGTGATCATTCTAGGCTGACCTCCTGTATATCACAGGACATAGAACTTCCCTGAACTAATTTCTGTTTGAACTAGAGCAAATTGTTTAGAAAAACATCACAATTTGATTTTAAAATTTCCAGTGATGGAGAATCCACCACAACCCTTGTTAAGTAGCTCCAATGGTTAATTACCATCACTGGTAGAATGTGTGCCTGATTTCTAGTCTGAATTTGTCTAGTTTCAACTTTCAACCATTGGATCTTGTTATATCTTTGTCTGCTAGATTGAAAATTCCTCTGTTATCAAATTTCTGTTCCCCATGTAGTAGGTACTTATAGACCAAAATATTTTTTAGTTAAGATAATTTGGAAGTACTAGATACTTGGGGGTAACTTTGCTGGTAGTTCCCAAAAGAAGAAAAATGTATTGCAAGATTCAGAGGAACCTATAAGGGTACAGAAGTACCTGCCTGGAGCCCTTAGTCAAAAACATGGAACCAAAAGCCCTTTTCTGGAAGATACTGGCAGAATGCTACCAGCAGTCAGTGAGGGCACAGGGAGAGGGAAGGCTGGCAGGCACAGAGGAAACCAGGTTACAAAAGCACACTGCAGGGCTGCACAGTTTCCTGGGGAAGCAGATTGTTCATTTCATTTCATTCATAATTGCATTGACTTCTGGATTGCAAAGTGTCACTTAACTCAACCGGGCCAAGTTGCTTCCGACAGAAAGATTAGTATTTCATGTGTTTTGCCAGTTTAGCCAAGACCTAAACATTCTAGCTTTTTCAGATGAATTTTTCAGATTGTTTCAAGAGAAAATACCTGAGACCCAGGCCCATCTCAATTAAACAGACTCAAGTAGGCATGGAAACAAAACTATAAGCCCTGAGGGCTCCGCGTGGAACTATATAAATTTCTGCTAAGCAAACTAAGCAGCCAAAGCAGGGGCTGCTGCACTGATGGGAGAAGAGAAAATGGGGCCCAGCTGGGGCCACCTCAGCCTCCCCTGAACTTTTAGAACTATCCAGGACAGGCCCCCACTACTCTGAGGGCACTAGAACTCAGGTGGTCCCACCTGTCTCTTCCCCTCACCATGTGGCCTTGGAGAAAAACTGCAGAGAGGAACAACCAGCCGGAGACTCTAGAAGCAGCCAAAGCAGGGATGTCTGGACATTCTGAGAACTTTGTATAGTTTGGACTGGACTTTCTCTGGCCTGCACCAATTGGCTGTTTGCTCCAATCCTGCCCCTCCCTCACAGTCTCTTCACCTGCCCCCTTCCCACCTTCTTCTCTATCCTGTCTACTCTCACCCCTTCCCTTCAATTCCCCTCTCCACTTTTCTTTCCATTTAGCTGATCCCTTCCTAACTAACTGTTCTCCCCACCCCCCGCAAAAGTAAATAAATAGTGGAACTAACATGACATTTGCTGGCATCACATTGTTCACTCTGCTTGTGTGTTACACCCCTTCCCACACTCTGTTTCTGTTTCGTCTATTTCGATTATAAGCATCTGTTTCCACTGGAGACTTATTTGCTAGTGAAAACAACCTTTTTGCTTTGGTGAAAATGGAAGTGTGGCATTCACTAAGGCCAAAGGCAGTCTGTGCCTACAACGTACAAGAAAATGCATAAAATGTTCCCAATGTTTTGTTTTTCCCAAATTCAATTACATTTTCATTCATTTCCCTTGCAGTTTAAGAGACAGAGAATTTTCCACAAATCTTGAAATATATGCTAAAATTACAGCACACAGGCCATCAGATGGCATTCAAGACAGCTCCAAAGATAGTGACCTTTCTAATTGATGGGAAACTATCATGATCAGAAAGGTCTGATCAGGGTGGGTAATGGAATCCTACAAAACAGATCTGACTCCTTCATATTTTCACCCCAGATCTAAGAAGGTGAAGGAGCATTGACACACAATGCCACTTAAGTCCCAAGGATGGGCTTTCAGAGAAAAAAAATAAAAAAAAGAGCCTGATCTCTGGGGCTGCTTGAAGTTCAACAGATATAGAAATAAAGAGAAAATTGAGAAAAAACAGCAAGAAGAGAGTATACAGTACAAACACCACAGTGACAGCGTTATTCATTATGAATCAGACCATACTTCAGGACGTCTAGTTTCTTTTTCATCTGCCATGGTTTGTTTCGTAATGTGGCAATTAGTTTCTTTTTCTCTTCTACCTCTTCCTTCAGCTTGGCCAATTCCTCCTCCGTAATTGGCTCCTCTTCAGAGTCGGAGTCAGAGCTTCAAACAAAAGTGGAGGGATAAATACAGTAAGTTTAAAAACGTGAGGGTAATAGAAGGTTTCACTGAAGCAGATGTTCGGTGCTAACTCCTTAACTTGATCCTCTAGGTCTGTGTCTTGCAGCTGTAACTCTGAACTTGAATTTCTGTAACCCTGACCTGAAATGAAGTATTTGGAGCTTGAAGTACTGAAACTGAGCTGGACTATGACAGAGACAGAGATGTAGGACCTGATCCAAAGTCCATTGAAGTGGTGGGAATTTTTCCATTGACTTCAATGGGCTGTGGATCAGGCCTTTAGAGAGCAAGAGATCTGCTCCTCAAGGGTAATCCAATCTGTTAGATCAAGGGTTTCCTTACATGAACCTAACTCGGAACATTGTATAGGTTCTTTTTAGAAGAGTGTTTAAACCGATGGGAGGGAGGTGTTTTTTCAAACCGCAGTTTTTGAGAGAGCCATTCCCCACCTGTGAAGGCTCATCTCTGTTGGCTAGTTTGGATTAGGAAGAGTCATACCCTCACTCTCTCTTCCCCGACACCTGAACAGGGCTAATCATAATCTGATCTTTAAATTGTAATAATGACCATCATCCATCTTCTTATTAATACAGAAAGGCAGAGCCTATGGCTTTTTAAATTATGCATGTTTTATACAGAGAGAGGCTAAAACCAGAATCTTGGATCTGAACCACTTTAAATTTGTGGGGAGGGAGTGCTGTGTTCTAATCTCTGAATTTCAGCCCCACCCTACAGCTTTGGTTGCAAAGGAACTTATTTTCTGGGTCCAATTTATATGTGGCCGAAATCTTGTGACACCATCAGTTCACATAAGAGTATGGAAATTTTGCATGAGAAATTGATTTTGCAAATTTACATATCTCAGAACTCTCACAAGATCAGCTAATTTCACGTGACTTCTGCTATTTAGGGGCAAAATGTCATGAAATTTTAGCACTGTCAAACCCCTAACCTGGCTCTGAATCAAACTTAAATTTAAACCCTAGCCAAATCCAATGAAAATACAAACATCCTTGCAATTATCTCCAATTATATATAAATCCAGATACACTACCACAGTAAAGCTAAGCCGATACCATGCTGTTAGTGGGTAACTCAGAATGTTCTGGATATGGGACTATGTTGAGTAATATTCCCTCCACTACCTGAGTGGATAACATGGCTAAAGATAGTTGTGACAGATATGGCAATTTCATGAAGTATCATTGAAAGACCTTTTGGTATTAAGCTTATGTATTATTATAGGCCAGGATTGTATGTATCTTTTCTATGGGGGAGATATGACAAATATTGTACCCCATCTTTGGGGTCCATTGTTTTAACTGCATAGTTGATAGTATGATTATGCTCCACTCCATGAGGAAGGGCTACCACAAATCCACCAGGAACAAAAAACATTGGGTGGTGATTAAGGCAAATCAGCCAGGTTGTAACTCCCCCTGCAGGGAGATACCACCTCCTGGGATGGCTTGCATATACTAGTTCAAACTAGATTCTCCAGAGACCAACAGGCAAAGAATGGACTTTTGGATAAATAGCCTGAGCTTAAACACACTCTTTCTGATCCAACGGACAGAACCTTCTATCCAAGGATGGCCCCAATCCTTCTAGAAGAGTTGGAAGGGGTGCCTCCTATCAGAGTTCTTGTTGGAGTGTGTGGGGGGGTGATCTCTGGGGGTAAGCTATTGGCACGTGTAATTTTTTTAATTGTTTTTAATATTTTTTCTCTGTAATGTTTTCACCTTAAGAGTAAATATGTGTGCTTATAAAAACTTGTATATTAACATATAACTGCAGGCAGTTACAAGTGCCCAGAGCCTTTGAAGAGAAAGTAAAGTGCAGGTGCTGGCCTGTTTAGGCAGTCTGGCTTGCTGTGGATATCACAGTGAAGGCAGGAAACTGTGCAGCCTGGAAAAACCCTGGTCAAGAGGGGGAGAGAGACATTGGTCTCTGCCCCATAGAGGTGACTGCTGAGGAGCTGGGGGCCTAGAGTGGTGCCCCTGAAGGATCATAAGAGGGAAATACAGGTGCAATTGCCCTGAACTGTGACAATAACTACCTACTGCTCTCCCAGATATGACTACAAACAGATAACCATCAGTATGACAGAAACCATTTTTTGCAGCAGTGGCATGGGGAAAAATGCTTAAAAATCATTGAACTCAATTCAAATCAGGCTGAAGATGGCAACTAAAGGAATTTACAAAGAAATTATCCAGTGGATTTAGCTCTTTTTCCTGTTCTGAATGTTCTGTGAATGGACTGACGCCTTTAGGAAATTGTTTGTTATTTGAATTAGTTTTAGGAATGGTTTGTTCATGCTAAGTTTAGCCTATGGACTGTTTGCAAATTGCTAGCTGCCATTACATCTTTGAATGCTTGATATGCATGATCTGATATTTGAGCTGTGTGATTAAGTCACGTAATGTGGTTTCTGTTCCCTGACTGGATAACCAAGGATTTATAAACTTCTTCGAATTCCTTTCAAAAAAAATTCCATTTGTTAATGCAATGAATTGTGTGAATAACCAGACCTCAGTTATTGACCTAAAATGTTCCTTCTATTAATACTTGCACCAAAACATTTCCCAGCGTGAATGATCATTAAAAGCTAATAAAAAGTTACACCAGCACAGTCAAAGTGAAATTCTTTTTAGAAAACATCAAAACAGATATTTTTTTCACTCTTCACCAAGCTCTAGCTTTGGTAACAAATGCTATGTGAGAAGGATATAAAAACAGCATTTGAGATGACTGTATGAGACACATTAGACTGAGTCAGAAAAAAAGAAAAATAGGATCCTACAATTACCAAATTCTCAGTTACTAAAGAATCAAATCTTACGTACTAAAGAGAGCTGAACGTTAAAGAACTTGAACTCATCATCCATAAAATTTCAGCAAGAATGTATCATAAAAAAATCCCACTGCTGAAAACAAACCTCTACAGAAAGAAAGAGCCTTGCTGAAAGCCAATCAGATATATTTATTATCTGGTGTTGAGATGAGCACTATAGAAAGACCTAGGCCAATGTACTGAAAATCAAAAGTCAGATGTCTCATGGATATTATTGTGAGGCCCTTGAATCCTAATGCAAGGGAGTACTCTTTTAAAAACAAAAATCAGAAGGACTGACAGGGAATTGAATATTATACTATTTATGATAAAGGGGTTAAATCCTTTGCCCCGTTCCAGCCAAGGCAGCACAAAGCAGCCAGAAACCTTTCTGACCAAGGCAGCTGAGGAGGGTTCCCTTTGACACAGGGGAATCTCTGTGTTTGTTGTAGCTAGTTCTGAGAGGAATGTGTGGGGGAGTATGAAAAATAAATTGTGATACTGTGGAGCCAGTAAGGAAAGGATGCTGTACAAAATGAACGAGACACTGCAAACAAGGCAGAATAAAATATATATTAGAGCTTTTATTTGTCTCACTGCTCCTTATATGATGTAATGTCAGACCTAGTGCTGGTAAAATATTTTTTTTTCTTCAAAAGCAAAAATTTATTTTTTAAACAAAATTCAAAATAACGCCAACCAAATTTTTTCATCTCTTCTATTTAGAATGTTTTCATCAACAAAATCAAAAATTTTATTGAAATCAAACTTTTGTGAAACAGTTTGATTTCAATTAAATTGCATTTAAAAAATAATAATTTGGGTAAAAAATTCTGACAGTTTTCCTTTAGCTCAAGTGTAAGGTCTCTGCTGTTGGAACCAAGAGATCTGAATTCTATCTTTATTTACAACCAGTTTAAATGCTGCTTATGTGAAATCAGTGGGACTACTCATATTCAGTATAGGAGTATCACAATCTGGCCCTATAATAATGAACAAGCTCAGATGAAAGGCTTTCAGAGCTTTCAAAAAGACCTTGACAAGGTCCTTCACAGGAGGCTGCTGAGGAATCTAAGTAATCTTGAGGTGAGAGGTAGAGTTCTCTCATGGACAGAATATGGACAGGAAAAACAAATAATTGCACAACATGGCAAAAAGTTAGCAGTGAATGCTCCAAGGTTCCTCATTATGCTTTTCTTTTCCTTGTTTATTTTTTCATCTTATTTTCTTTTAGCATGCTTATCTGTTCTGCCTGAAAAGCCAGAAGCAGTGCATCACTTTTAAATCAGTAGGTCAGTGGTCCCCAAACTTTTTTGGTCAAACACACACCTTACCTGGTCTGCGCCCCCTCCAGGAGCCACAGTCTGGAACCAAGGCCAGGAGCAGGGCTGCAGCTGCGGCTGCGGCAAGGAGCAGAGCCATGGCCAGGAGCAGGGCCAGGAGCTGGTGGCTGAAGCCGGGGCCAGAGCTGCGACCAGGGGCAGGGCTGAAGCAGAGCTGGGCTGGGGGCAGAGCAGGATTGGGTGCCGTTCCCTCCCCTCCCACCATGGGAGCTGGCCCAGGTCCCACCATGCCTCCCCCCAAGATGTTCCTCTGCTTGCCCCTGGGGGGGGCACGCCCCACAGTTTGGGGACCACTGCCATAGATAGCTTTTGTTGTGATGAATCCACATGGACATACTAAAGAGCTCATACTTTCCACCCTCTCCTCCTCCCCCAAGGTTTGCAAATGCTCTATCTGAATTAAATCAGCCAAACTGATCATCAGCACATCATTCTTTGTTCATACGTTATTTGTACTCGTCTATCAAAATAAATACCCTTTAAACACCCTTTGTTGTTGTTGTAAAGGAATTGTCGGAACAATATGCGATTTAAAAAACTTTCTTCAACTCATTTCAACTTTCTTACAATTACTTTTTTAAAATCTTTAAGATGCCATTTTGTGACATACCTCATAAGCTTCTGCTATCAGAAGCGACAGTCCCTCTACTCTTGGTGTCCCAGAGCTCATACCTTATTTACAATAGCTTGTTGGAAAAGTGATCTTGTTAGTTGTCCCACTTACTGTCTAAGGAGACAATGTTCTTGATGTCCTTCCAGGAATAGATAACTATCTTTAGTTATTCCTCAAATGTTATCCTTGCTATCCCCATGAGCAATGTCCTAGCCTGTATAATGTTTCTAATTAATTAGCCTAAATGAATATATCCTCCTCTACTGAAATTTATCATCCAGTCCAAAAAGTTCTGTTTTCATTCAATTTTACATTTTTCTGTGGGTCTTTTTTTTACTACATAACTATTTAATGTTCACAACAGAAGACAAGAACAACAATAAGTGAAAGAATATCAATTGGCACAGTCAAGAATACGATTTTAGTAAAATATACTTGAGTGCAGGAAACCACATAAAGGAAGGATAATGCTATAATGGATTTCATAGTGAAGAGCTGGAACAAAGACAAATTCTAGGAATGCTAAAAGGTGGGGGAAATGGAGTAGAATTGTATTGAAATGTGTTTGGGAAGAAATTAATATGAGAGTCAGGACAACACGTCTCACATTATGGGTTCCTTTCCTTTGATGATTCCTGCTGTGTTCTTCTGAGGTGTCTCTGGGGGCACCGACACCCATAGTGAATGTAAAAATGAGGGAAGTGGAATATCTCTCCCAGCTATGTAAATGTATCTATCTCCATCTGCTTCATGATGCACTCTTCCCAGCAGGTGGTTCCTTTCAAAGCACAAAGCATGAGGTGGTGGAAAGAGAAGGTGGAAGAATGAGAGCATCAAGGCTGCTAGCAGAACAACACAAAGGTTGGAATTTTCGGAAGGCCTCAGCACCCACAGTGGGTGCTCAATTTTCAAAAGACTTCAGATTCCATTTAGGCACCTAAATAAGTAGACAGGTTTGCAAAATATCTCAGCATATCTGGCATGGGCTCTTGGAAATCTGGCCATAAGTGTCACAATGGGAGCTGTGGGAACTGAGCTCTTTTGAAAATCTGGCCTCAGTTGTGGGTCCTGAGTCCCTGAAACTCTGGCTTTGATCTTTTCTGAAAAACTAGCTCTTATAGCTAAGGGAGTTGTGCTGGCTGTGGGTACTTCCTAACTATAGCCATAAGTTCAGATAGGTTTCAGATTACATAAACAATTACCTTGAGGAACCTTTCTTCTTTTTATCCTTTTTCTTGTTGTCCTTCTCCTTTTTCCCTTTCTCGTCAGGTTTTTTTTCCTGTTTGGTCTCATTTTTGCCTCTTCCTTTTCTGCCCCCTTTATTGTCTTCTTCTCCATCCTCATTGGGCTCCTGCTGTTTGGATATCTGATTTTCCCTGTTCTTCTTGTTTTTGCAGGATTCCCCATCAGAATCACTGTCCTCATTCCCAGCCTGTTTCCTCTGTGCTCTTCTGTTTCTCTGTCTGTGTTGCCCAGCTGTCCTTGTCTCCTCTTCCTCCTCCGAATCCTTTCTGGCTTTCCCTCTGGCATTTCCTCTTCTGGTTTTGGCAGTTACTTTCTTCTCTTTTTCAGATTCTTCTTCATCTTCACAATCATGATGGGGGATGGTGGGGGGACACGCAAAAACAAAAAGTTAATATTATGTATCAACACCAACAATTCTCTCTCTCGCACACACATGTACAGAATTTATGTTATCAATATGATATACTATAGCTGCACATGACATAACAAAATGATAAACAGTTTAGAAACCTGACCTATGATGAAACTTTAAAAAAACTGGGCATATTTAGTCTTAAGAAAACTATGGGGGGGGGGTGGATGTGATGGGGTGTATGAACCTACACTGGTGAAGTAAGGATTAAGGAGTAGCTCTGGGCCCATAAAGCCCTGCCCAGCTGCCCCTGCTGGGCATGCTCACAGCAAGGGCTAAGCTCAGAAGGGAACAGTTTAGTTCAGTCTGGGTGGACAGTTGCAGGCTCCTGCCAAGAAGCCACTGAGGCCCTAGGTGGCCAGGCCCAGTCCTCAATGTCAAGCCACCACAGACCTATCAATTGCGGAGATTGGCAACAACAAGTCATAGCTGAGAGAAGAAGACCCTTCGGAGCATGGACAGCGAGAGCTTCAGAAGGGACCCCCAGGCAACCAGTGACACCAATAGAGGAACAGAAGCTAGGGTAGGAAGTGGCCCAGGGAGAAGATATAGGGGCCCCTGCCCCTTAGGTCACACATTTTTTAATTACTGCTTCACTGGACCCTGGGTTGGAACCCGGTGGAGCAGGGAGGTCCCAGGTTTCCCTGACTCCAGCCATTGACTCTCGCCACTGGGTGATGTGGCCATTGTCTCTCACTGCAGGGCAAAGTGGCCACTGACTCTCACTTTGTGAGACTTATCCCAGAGTACTACCAGCAGACGACGCTGCTGGGAGCAGACGTGAACCCCCTGTTCCCCAGCACAGGATCTGATAAATCTTCAGATATGTTAAGGGTTGTTATAAAGGGGACATTGATCAATTTTCTCCATGTCCACTGAAGAAGTAATCTGCTTAATCTGCAACAAGGAAGATTTAAGTTAGATATTAGGAAAAACTTTCTAACTATAAGGATAGTTAAGCTATGACAGTGATTCCGAAATTTCCCTGGAAGGCTATTCCAGAATAGTCTTCCAGGGAAATTTTGGAATCACTGTTATTGAGATTTTTAAGAACAGGTTAGATAAACACTTGTCAAGGAAGTCCTAGGTATACTTGGTCCTGCCTTGGTGCCAGGGGTGGACTGGATAACCTCTCAAAGTCCTTCCAGCCCTACATTTCTATGATTCTATCATTAGAGCTCATAACACTCCTATACCCCTGACAGATTAAGATACCAATTTCATTATATTATCACCCTAGCTGATAGACTTCCCTGCTGCCTTCCAACCACTGGAGTTATTTTCCAAAGATATTAGTTTAAACATGAAATTCAGAGTGCACTACAGTCAAAACATGATTACAGTAATTCATGAACTATGGGATCAGGATGTCTCAAAAGAATAGTAATAAGCTATAGAGCTCTTCGCTTCAGATGACTAGTTTAAATCCAGCCCTAGTCTCTTCACTAAAAACAGTCATTTTGTTAAGTGGAGACCTGCCGAACAGGAACTGGATTAAGCCTCCACATTTCATGTCATGCACTGCAACAAGAAACTGTCTGAATGGAGAATTGAAATTGTCCATCACTGATTACCTATTTTGCTGTCATCATCTTCGCTCTCAGCTGCACTGCCTTCTTCATTGTCAACTTCAATGCCCACTATGAAAGAAAATCATATTGTGCTGCACATTGAAAGATGAATAGTCATTAAAGACATTTTTAAAAAATATGCTTTGAAATGACTTGAATGTGTCATATTTGGGCTCTTAGTTACAAAAACCCAACATACTGGAACACTGAAGTTTTAGAATATATATTTTTGTGAGTACAACGAGGGAAGTATGAACAACACAGTGGCATGTGACACCCCTTGTCCCCCTTTCTTCAGCCAGAGCACTGGAGCTGTGAATGGTGGTAATAAAAAGTGAGATTTACTTTTTCAAATAGGAAGAAGTTGGAGGATGTGAGAGGTAGAAGTCTCATGGAGAGATGAGGTAACTAGCAGCTAATTAGCAGAAAGACAATGAAAAAACTGCTGCCTCACCAGGCAATTCTCAAACTTTCTTTTAAAATGTGCAAGATTAGCAGTGACTAGTGCTCTGGAATCTTCTAAGATCACCTGCAAGCTTTAACAAAGAGCCATTTCCTGGTAAAACTGAGTGAAGGGGGAATGAGATTTAGGAGTAGCAGCACAGCTGATGGGTAGAGATTCCAGAAGAGGGGAGAGGAGTTTCTCTTGAAGCTTCAGATTTAGAATTCAAAACTCTAAGCAAAGTGGCAAGAAATGATTTTGTTCTTTCTTGGACAGGGATTTGCCCTACCTCATAGCCCCCAAGAGACAAGATAGGGAGTGGAGACTTCAGGGAGAGGACCCATATACTAGCCACCTTCCACTCCCAGGACAACAATACTTAAGTTAGAGTGGGGTCCCTGGTCCTAAGTGGAGGGACATGGCTGCGGTGTTACTGTCTGAGGGAGTCCAGTAATGCAGTGATGGAGGAAGCTGATGGTTGGCTTAATGAGAGAAGGGCACTTATGGACACTGGTTGTAATGAATAGAGGAGGTTGGTTGAGTTGCTCTCTTTATTGATATGTGGTTGGAGGGTGTGGATCTATGGTTCTGCAAACGTTATCAAGCCTGTTACCTAAATGTTTATGGAACTGGGTTTATTATTCCTGGAGAGATCTAGAACACACAAACCTGCCTTCATTTTATGGGAGTTGAAATTCCAGTCAAATATTCACACCGCTCTAATAGTGATTACTAATGAGTAGAGCGGGAGATATCCTGTACCTGCTAGCCACAAGTAACCAGGAGTATATCTCAAATAATCTCCCTGGGGCACTTTGAACCAGTGGTGGTGATGGTAGGGAACCCTATGTATTTAATTCCAAAAAAGTTCAACTGTAGAAAAGAGCTATTTGGTGACCTGGTGTCAACCTGGTGTTGATCAACTGGTGTGGAGACCAGTGATGTTCCCTCAGAAAGATTTCTACTGTTGTCTGAGGAGAAGGTTGCAGCCGGCTCCCTGAAAAGTTCTCTGAGCCTGGAGGTCCAGAAGCATGAGGGAGAGGGCTTGAGGTATGCCAATGGAATGTATAAGTTGATATGTAGTGGGAAAGAATTAAGGAGGAAATTAAGAAATATTGTCCATTAATATAACTATGCAGCTGTTATTCCATTACTTTTTACCATATATTTTCAGACATGTGCTACCTAACTTTCTCCCTGTAGTGTCAGGACAGTAAGCCTATAGTAAGTTGTACAGCTCAAATTTTCTAAAATAACCTTTCAGTCAACAGGAAACTAAAATTATCATTATTATTCACTTCCTTGTGTGCCTTTTCACTTTTCCTCACTATTGTAGTGGCTCCCCTCTGCCGCAGTTTCTGTCATGGACTCATATTAAGCAGCTTGTGACCTCTTAAACGATGATGTAGAAGTTAATTTATCCAGTGAAAACTGTAACCAAACAATCAGGCATTGCTGCTTAGCTTTGCCGAGATAGGAGATTATAAATCAAAAAATGGTAAAATATGTAAAGCTGTAAACAAGAAACAACAAAGAGTCTTGTTTCTGTCTGTGAATTAACATGGAAAGGATTATTATCCAGTATTTGACAGACACATTAAAACAGGGACATATGCACAAAATTTAAATTCCCTCCATAAAGCATCTCTTTGTAATAGTATTTTCTGTTATTTGAACAACATTTGCATAATAATTTTTAAGGCTATGCAAAAATGTAATCATGCAATATCATCAGTGGGATGTAAAAATAAGTGCTCTTTTGTTCGGCCTGGACATATGCCTACTGTTGCTGGCAGTAACTGGATCTACATTTGACAAAGATCATTACATTGCTATTGAGAGCTTGCAATGACGAAGACAGACATCTCTAAAAAGATAGGTTGCATGCAACAGAAGCTCATGGTCTTTTATTTGCAACTAATTCCTTTGCTGAGCTCCTCCAGCCAAAGAGAAATTCCCAAGGAAGCATTATAATGATACAGGATTGGCCTTACTTCAGATTTTGATGAGTGCAGACAATAAGCAAACAGCTGGGGGGTTAGAATATATTCTGAATCATTCGCTGGAGTTAAAAGTATATCATGCAGAAATTAACATTATATGTGGAACAAATAAAAACAATGCCTATGCAGCGTAGCAACTTAAATGCAATAGAAAGTAATTGATTAAATTTAATTAAATATAGTGGCATAAGATAATAAATGTGCTAAACTGAATCCAGCATATCGGACAAGATAATATGTTGCACCAAATAATAGGATCACTCATCATCCTGACTAATAAATAATAGAAAGTCAACATGTTTACATGCTTGATTATCTATGTGACCAGCAGTAGAAGTGCTAAATAGCAGAGATTTTAAACAACAAACAAAGAAAAAAACAGGGCCAAATAGAAGTGGATATTACTGTGAAAAGGATGTGACAAAAAGCATTGTATTAGCCTGAAGTGCAAAGAGAGGATTAGAGGGGATCACGCAACTGCAAGAGTAGTGAGTTCATAGTGCAGACCTTGCACAATCTTGGTTTTTTTGCAAAAGCTGACAATTTACAGCATTAGATTGAAAGGTAGTTCCTGCCTCCATGACCTCATTCTTCTGCAAAAATAGACCATGCAAAAACCTCCTAAATCCATTTGTCCTAAAGAGACCCTCTAAAAAAAACAAATTTACTGTGCAACAGAAACCATTGTGGCAACATTTAAGTGACAAATTATTACAGGTTCCTTTTATATCTGCTGGAATTACACATTATTGTGCTTCATTCCACAAACACTCTGGCCTTCTCTGCAGTAGATAAGAACTTAAGAATGGCCACATTGAGTCAGACCAATGGTCCATCGAACCCAGTATCCTGTCCTCTGACAGTGACCAGTGCCTGATGCTTCTGAGGGAATGAACAGAACAGGGCAATTATTGAATGATCCATCCCTAGTCATCCAGTCCCAGGTTCTGGAACTCAGAGGATTAGGGACACCCGGAGCATGGGGTTGCGTCCCTGACCATCTGCCCTCCACAACATCCCCTGGCAACGAGTTCCATAGGTGTACTTGGACTTTCAGAAAGCCTTTGACAAGGTCCCTCACCAAAGGCTCGTAAGCAAAATAAGTAGTCTTGGGATAAGAGAGAAGAATTTCCACATAGTGAAACATTCTGGGAGTTAAAGGATATCAGAGTTGTTTGTTAATACCCCAGAATTCCCAGATGCAGTCAGTATCAGCATCAACATGAGCACCAACATAGACCCGACTATGAGCAGACCCCACTGGAGCAGAAGTGACAGTTCTTAACACAGCTTCCACTGATTAGTTGCATTGCTGCTGAAGATTGGAAAGTGTTACAGGCAGAATTCAGGAACAGATAAGAGCTCCTGAGTTTTCAGTTAATGGTCACAGTGCTCATAACTCCCCTTAGCCAAACGTCCCAGGATCAGCTGTAGAATAATCTACTGGTGCGCAGGCAGGCACTGAAGACGAACCTTGCCTTCTTGCAGTCCATGAATGTTTCCTGAGTGGAGCACCATTCTGGATGAGACCTGTATTTTATGTTGGGATGATAGCTGGATGGGGTGATGGTGAGTGTCAATAAATTTCCAAATGAAGATGGATGCCTATTACTAGCTCTTTGAAGAAACATCTCAGTACTACATTGATGGTATTGGTATTGTTAGTTCCGGGATTCTTCTTCCCTCAAGCACAAACAAATAAAAAAGGCAATAAGGCACAATGACATCAAATAGAACACACAGTGTGTCTATTATTATTAATTATAATTATTATAGTAGCACCTAGGGGCCTCAGACAGGCTAGGTACCCATTGTCTCAGGCACTGTATATACATAGAGGAAGTGACAGTATCTGTCCCAAAAAGCTTACAGTCTGAAGACAGTTAATTATGTCAGTGTCCTCTCATCTTGTGATAGTTCATCTTCATTTCAGTCATCCTCCTCTGTCAGCTGTCCCTTGGACTCCAGGACACTCCGCTCCTGATTCTTGGCAATTTTCATCAGCCTCACCTTCACCCCCCGCAAGCACCAACAATCTGGAATGATTGCCTGGATGGAGACAAGCACTGCATAGAAGGGCCCAAGATGGAGGTGCCAGTGACTCAAGCAGCCCTGACAATGCTCTTTTATGATATTGATCCCACAGCCTCTTGATGTTGTCCCAGCACTGGTTAGCACTACACCCAATTCACCAAACTTTGTGACACCTTGCTGGAGACCGGCCGCTTGTGGACAATGTTGATGAGCTCCGCCTGGAACACCTCATCATTCCATATCCCAAGCAGGGCTCTCATATTGGTCTCAGGCCAGTTTTCAGCTCTATCAGAAGTTTTCCCAGAGCAAGCATGTTAGGAAGCAAAAACAAGACTCTCACAGAAATAGATGCTAGAAACAGCAAAAAACCCCCTCATCCCCAGCTTTCCATCCAGCTGATATAACTGATGCTTGCAAAATGCTTGGGCAGCAGTTGTATGTGTGTTGTTTCCAGCTTAAGCCATTTTACTGCAATGCCTTTACACCATGTAAATGAGACCTAAACTGCTCTGCTTGATGTATGTGCAGCTGATGAAACCTGTTAAGACTTGTTTTGGGAAACCATTTTTTTAACTAAACTGTTTTTTACAGAAATGTTACACAGAAAGTAACAAACGTGCTCAAGTATAAACAAGACAGGAATAAGCAGCAAGGAAAATGAACTTCACATGGATAAAAACCCTGGTCCGTGCAAATATCACTAGTAATTTGAAAAAAGGTGGGGCAGGGCAATACAGAATATATTGCTTCAAAAGTTCTAGAGTGGTCTGGACATGTTAAATTTCTTATCTTTATTTCTTACCTACAGAGCTCACAGTGTGGTCTGGTACAAAGCGTTATTTATTAGGGTGGTGCTATTGGATTGTAACTCGTTATTGTATGTTGCTGAGCAGAGAGTATCAACAGCTACAGTTCAATGATAATTGAAAGTATCAGGAGAGGAGCTGCAGCCAAAGAGCACCAGACTTTGGGACATGTGCCTTTCATGGTAATCAGTGTCAGCAACATTGCTACCGGTGCCAATTTTTAAAATACTTATGAGACTTCTGACCTGACATGGTGGACAATGCATATTAAGCAAAGCAGAAAAAAATGGGTGTGCTGTATGAGTAATATGAGGTCTAGGGTGTAGGCCTGGCAAGTGGCACTTACTAGGTGAGTACCAAAACTTTCTCTGCTCCAGGAGAGCATGCACACATTACAGGATCTGTTCAGGTTCACTTGAAAGGCCAGTGAGATTTTTGACACACCTGACTTAAGTTTGGACTTTATAAAAAAAGCCAGAAACCTAAAGTGTTTCTAGTGGCTTCCTCGCAAACGTTTCACGTAGCTCTGTACTTTATTGACATTAGAAAAGCTGTGTCATGAAACTGATCATGAAACTAGCAAATATTATACATATGAAAGAAACAGATCCCTTCTCAGCTGCTGGAATGACAAAGACCACATGCGTAGAAATACAAATAATTTTAAGATCTTTACTGTATTAATAATTGACTTTTTGTTTTGTTTGTTTGTTTTGTCACATATCTAAAAGACCAACATTATTGGTAGTTTGGACATTTGGCAGATAGGAGCAATAGAAATGTACTTAGCCTTATTACTAGAAAGCTACTTCAGATCATTAACTCGGTAATAGTTTTCTAAGAGGAAAAGAAGGGGCTAAGCAGCCCACAATTCAATGCTACCATTATTCATGGCAAGCCCTGTCTTACTGAATTATTAGGGGAGCATTTCATCCATATACAAATTACATTTCATGGTGACACTAAATCTAAATGCTGTTTAGCACTAAACTTCAATGCACTTCTATATGACACAGCCTACAGAAATAGCAGAGAAGTATTCCTCAGACGCTTTACTATTACCCTGCATCAAAACTGAAGGCTTCATGATACGCTGGTTTGCTGAAGTCGTTATTTATAATCTTTGGTGCAAGACCATAAACATCAGTATGTGGGATGCTTTTAGCTGTATAACTGTCACTTGTTTCCAGCTTTTTCAAATTGGCCTACACGTGATCAGACTTGTGAACAGCTCCAAGAAGCAGGGCAGAGCTATGCAGCAACATCTAGAATGACTCAGTGTTAATGAGAAGGTTTGAAGAGGGTCTCAAATATCTTGGGGTATGTGTTCACTGCACAGTTATCTTGGGTGACCAGCACCAGGATCTGAGCATCCAGGTTAGCCTAGCCTAGTGTGCGCAGCCACACTGCAAAACTCTGCCTGAGTTACTGGTGCTGCACCTGGATGTGTCACTAAGACTTCAGGATATGCCGCCAGTGGTTCTTTGTGCGGTGGTAAGCTGAGTCACTCTGATTCGTTCCCAGTGAATTGTGGGAGAACTTCTCTGTCCTTCTGAGTTCATGGAGGGAGTCATGGGAGGGCACTAAAGGACTTTCTCCACTCAAGTGTTTTAGCCTTCATCCTCAATGCAAAATGGTCAGGTTACCAACCAAAGACTCAGTCAAGTTTTAGCCTATAGCCCCAGTCAGGCGAGCTAGCTTGGGCTGAAAGCTCCGCCAAACTCGAGTGAGAGGGATTTGTGTGTAGATGGGATGCAGGGTTGGGGAAACACCCAAGTAAGAGGCTGAGTTAATGCTGCAGTGAAGCCTGGCTCATAGATGCCAAAAGACTGCTCAGAAGAAAAGCTGGACACTTCTCACTTTGATGGCCACAAGTGGAGCACTCCATGAGATAGAGACAGATTGTGTGTGGGGTGGCCATTCAGTGGCCTTGTTCACCCTAGTCACTCTGCCCTCATAAACCTGAGATTTCGAACTGTAGGTACTGATAAATTCCTACCTCATCCATCCTGCCATTGACTTTTGCACTTGATGATATGTTGTGCAGCTGAAATGGGAGGAATAGAGGGAAGCATTCATATTTAATTTTTATTTTCTAGCTCATTCTATTTTTTCTCACTGACAAACTTTCCCCGTGGTCTTGTTCTGATAGCACGATGCAGCATGCAAATGTTCCTCAGAACTAACCCATAAAATATGGTCCAGTTGTGTAACACTGTTGGCTGGCAACTGTTCAACAGTTGCCTGCATTCACCCTGGAGGAGGCTGCATTTCAGTAATAGGCAAAAAAATGTTTTGTATGTAGTTTGGAAAATACTGTAAGATTCTTCAGGATAAAGGGTGACATAAAAAATGAATACTGTGACTTTATTATTTAATCATTAAGACAATATACTGGAGCACAGACAGACTTGCAAGCAATTACCTGGAGTCAAATGCCCAGCCTACCTGTGACAGACTCCGCTGAAGGGAATGAGCCAACCCTGCTCCACCTGGGTGTAGTTAATTGCCTATGTAGCTGGAAGGCAGTTAATTAAGTAAGGAGCCAAATAAAATGCTTGGGAGATCTCAGCTGATAAAAGCTTCTGAGGCGAAAGGAAGCTCCAAAGGAGGGGAACACTTATGGACCTTGAACTAAGCAACAGCTATCCAGACAGGGAAAACCTGAGAGAGACCTTGAACAAGCTGGGGAATCCTGATGCCTTACAACACAAGAAGCTGCTTCTGGAACTTAGAGAATTTTGCTTTAGGACTTAAGTTTTATCTGGGCTCTGAGGTAAGAACCCTGGTGTAAGTGTTCCTTTCAGAAATTCCCTTCACATTCTTCTCTGACCCTTGAATAATAGACTAATGTCCAAAATAAGTAGTCCCAGAGATCCTAAGTACCTCACCACACCTCCATCCACTCACAAGCCTCTCTGCAACCCAACCCTGGGGAAACCACTAGACCTTGAAGATGACCTGAAGGGGCCAAGTTATGCTCAGCTCAATTATCCTTCCCCTAGGATGTTCTGCTAGCATCCCTATCTCATTTAACCAGGGAACTGTCGGTGGCAGCATCCCATCTGCTATAGTGTAGCACATGGGGAGAGACGAAGTCCTTCAAGTAGCCAAGATCCAATCTACAAAAATCAAGAGATTTCTTGCTGTTTTAAGCAAACATCTCACCTCTACTTAATTATAGATCTATACTGCAAATTTAATGCACATTGAGACGTTCCAGTTTTCTTTACCATTTTAGTATATTGTCAGATTTTGCTTGTCAGCTGTTTGATGTGACCTTATATGTGAAGCTGGTCAGATTACTGCAAAACTCTAGAAGGCTGATACAGGAACTCTGCAACCTCCACTTGCCTTCACTGTCCTTCTTTTCTTTTTCCAGGCTACATTTCAAATGTGCTAAGGGGAGCTGGTTAAATAGACTGTTTATACATGTCCAAAATGTCATCACTACATAAATTTAATGAGGTTCAGTTTTTAATGACCAGGCTCAGATAACTAAAGGAAGATTTTCTTTCTTCCCTCTCCCAATAACTACTTTCCCAACTGCCTAGTTGTCAGTCATGTGCCTTATTATTATCCATTCCCTACATCAGGCTTTCACTGAAGAGGACTTTTTTGCCTGACAACATGCAACCTCTTCAACATCTGAAAGTTATAAACAGGGACATGTAGGAAGTAAATGAGGGAGGGACACATTCTTTCAACTCTGTTCAGCTCTGCAGGGTGGCAACTGGTTTCTGTTGGTAGAATGAAGAAGTGGTAAATGTTTTGCCAAAACAATAGGAACTGTTCTGGCTAAATTGGGAGGGTTGGCATCTTGTCATGCACTTGTATGGTATCCTACAATCTGGTTGGCTGCTTCCAGTTTCCTACTACTCTGTACTTGTACATCACAGGTTTCATTTGTTGCCCTTTTAAGTTTAGGGCAAGACTTAAAACTCCTATTTCAGGCAAAGCTCCCTTTCAGCTCAAGGGTTGATAAGCCTATTACAGGGCTGCAGAATCAAGCCCTTATTATTCTCCCTTGCCATTAAAACCCACAGAAGCAGGCTGAGGAGGGGAGGAAACTTCAGTAAAAAATCCTTCAGAGTTCCTCCCTCCCCCATCTTGTTCCATCATGGGAAGCACAGGGTTTGTCCTTCCCCAAGCCCTGTGGACCCATCAGAATCCTCAGGGCTCCTGGGCCTGCTTTACAATGAAACGTTCTGCACAGCATCACCAATATCAAGGTTGTGCTCAGCCCTATCATTAGACAGGCCATATTGACTTTGTTATGCATGCAGGGGGGCTAGGAGATTAAAACCTGTTTATATATGTGAAGTATAAGTCAGTGCCCTGCCAACAAGGGTTTCTGTTCAGAGCACTCCTGCTGAATCTGGGACAAGTTCAGATCCGCATGCGAGTTTTGCCTGTCCAGCCCATGTCTCCTGAGCAGATGGGTAGGCAGAAGGATGGTGTGACAGCCTTGCTTGCATCATGCTCATAAATACCCAGAACAGAAAACCACTCATTGCTTAGAGGTTTTTTTTTTAATTAGGCCCCTACCTGAGAATCTAGGGTTTTGCTGCAAAACACCTGGTGCCATGTGGAGAGCAGGGTGCAAGCTTATACATTTTTTTCTAGATCAGGTCAGGAAGAAAGAGTTTAAAAAAATAAAAAAGAGGAACCAGCCAATGTTGTTCAGAATAGCTCCATTGAAGCCCTTGACTTCAGTGGAGCTATGCTGACTTATACCAGCAGAGGAGCTGACCTATAGTGCTTTACAATAGGTAGAATTTGGGGTCTGTGAAGCCTGCAGAACCCCTTAAACTACGCACGTAAGACCAGAACTAGAACAGGTTACATCTGTATTCCTTCCTATTTCTGTTAACACTTTGTCAATTGAGCAGATTGATGTAGGGCCATTTCCCATTCTCATTACAATCTTTGTCCTAAGACTGTAGGATCAAAATATTAATGCCCAGTACTGTCTATGAAAACTGGGAATGTAGTAAATTGTATGTCTCTGACCTTTACAGTTTCCAAAGTGTGACTTGCTCCTCTTATTCCCATTCTCCGATTTACAGCATTGGTAATGAGAAGAACAGGTGGTACTGCTAGCTACTGAAAAGAAAGATTCTGTACAAGTTCCAAGTCTAGGGTACATAAAACAGACCTGGTCCCAATCCTACCTATCAGGGTCATCTCCATCCACTTCCAGGCCCTGAAGAGAGAATTCTGGATCATTTAGATGAATGGGCTGGCCAGGACTGAGGGGAGGGGCTGCATTGATCCTCTAGAGATCAGGAAAGATAGGTTGTGTGACCCTGGGTTGCATTACCTTTCTTCTGGGGCTCCTCCATTACGGAGATACACTCATGTTGAGTATTACCTAAAGTAATCCCACTGGGTGACACTTCCCAGGTGTACCCAGGGCTGTGAGGCAACCCAGTACCACCTGCCCTTAGTGTGAGAGCCTTCACCCTGCCTGTCATGAGTCAGCCTGCCTCACTCCCATGGGCCATGGCCAACACAAAGTCTAGGTCTACACAAGCCGTGCTCTCTCTCTACAGGTTACTGATAGGCACACTCCAACTCTGAGCCGTCCGAGCATCTCCCTGAAGCATCCAGCTCCTGCTCCACTGGAGGCCTGCAGTATTCACTGTTGCTGTCCTGCCAAAGAAGCAGTACACGCCGGCTTACCAGTTATACCTCACATCACTGCTCTGCTTGGCATACAGCACTTAGAGATGTTTATAGTGAAAACAAAGAAAAGCTTAAGAAAAGTGTAGGAATTCAAGTGATAGCAAATAGAAGTAATGGAAACAAATGGTTACATATAAGATCATAACATGCATTCTAGAACTTAGACTTACTTAATTAGATCCTTTCATATCTTATAGAGCAATGCTCACCCAAGTTCTGCCAGTGTTTTACAGTCAGGCTTTGCTGTGACCTCCATTGATAAGATACATGCTACTGTTAACTTGGCTCCTCAGTGAAGGATCCAGGGTGTACCTCCGCAACTTATACCCCCAACAACCCGTTGTCTATATTCATAACCAGGATCCCCTTCTGTTTATTTCTTCCTTTAAACTTCCTCTCTTGGGGGGAAAAAAAAATTTCAATCTCTTGATTAACATTTGGCTCAGTATGCACAGATGACCAGACAGAGAGAGAAGCATCTGTTACCTCCTGGTTGAAAGGAACTTGGCTGAGACATGTCTCCTCCTGGTGACATGCCTGAACTTAAGAATACAATTTCCAGTATTGATACATAATCATACATCGCTGCAAAATGTATGGATGGATGATGACAACAGATTACTGGCTCTCAGCAGCATCCTCACATGCCCCCCTCGAGTGAATTATTAAGCATGTATCTGACCCAGGGAATCCCTGTTAAACTCTGTGCACCCTCCTTTCTCCTCTGCCAGTTAGCACTAAGATGTTCCTGGGCCACAACTAGTAAGCGTGGCAGAATTGAGCCCTGTGTGGCTTGGTGAGGGCCATACACCAAATCACTCACAAAGCTGGGAATAGAAGATGTGAGTCCTGACTCCCATGCCCCTGCTTGGTCCACCAGACAATGTTCAGGAGTCCACCTATTTCCGCACCTCTTATTGATATTTTACTGATCACTTCACATCATGCAACATGACAGTAAATGATGTGTTGCACCATCCTGAACATGCCCCAGAAACAATGCATCTGCCAAACATTTGAGAAAATGCTACACTTTTCTAAATTGTATGGATGTGATATCACTCATTACAGACATGTCTGAAGCATTGCTGCTCATGGAAAGAGGTGGGTCAGGTGTCTTATACCTAGCTTTGAAAGGGTTAGATTTTTATCAGTAGGGTGCTGGTAAATTTTCTATTTCACCATACACATACAAACCAATGAAAAAATACTTCTGTCGACGATGATAGAAATTTACAGATAGGCAAAATAAGAAAAACACTGCTTGGGAACTTCTTAGAGTCGAAATCCAGTGATCTAGACTAGTGAATTAGGCTTATGGGCTAGGGAATGAATAGTTAAAAACAGGCATGATTTGTTGAGTTAAGGATATTTACTTTTCATATTTAGACTTGTGATGTTGACAATTTGTGGTTTAAAGCTTTAACTTCTTGAATCTCAACATCTGCTGTCACTAAATATTTGTCTGACACCCTGCCATAATTTCCTGCAACTGTGAACATTTAAATAGATAAAAATTTTAAAAACTTTAAAATAATGAACGTATCCATCAACATTATAAAAATAATATGAATTTTGCTAAACCTACTTATACCAAATTGTTTCTGACAGAAATTCATTCAGAATGATAAAGTACCATGACTGATATTATGAAACAGATTGTTACCAAAATCATTTGGTCCAGCAATAATATAATACAATTTACCTTTATAGCAACAAAATTAGAGATGAGCCTGAACCCAAACACCAGAATCAAACATCCTGAGCCCTTGAGAGAGTATAAAATCCAACCATGGAGCATTTTTCAGAGGCTTCCTATATATTTATAATAAGCTGAACTGAAGCTCCGGAACTAAACACAACCTAACTTTGGGTATTTGAAATCCAGATCCAGACCTAAATTTAGCAGCATGAGCCCATCCCTAAATAGAATCAAGATAATTTCGCTATGCCAAATGGATTTTCATATAAATTGTGAAGTGAACATTATATGTTACTAATAAAATCTGATGTAAAATCTACCTAAAGTTTAATTATGATCCTATTATCCAGTGCAGAAAAGATATAACACCATTCTTGTTCATCTCAGAAATACTAATTCTGGTAAGAATCACTTTTTTTGACAGATGCTAACATAACTGAATTATTAGTCCGATATCTAGACCCAAAGGGCAAATGCTGGCAGCTGACTAGCTAGCTGGATTAAAATTTAGCACAGTACCCATTTCCTACAAATATGGGTGAATGCTGTAGTCCACTTTTGTCCAAGTAAGACATTATTAAAGATGAACAAATACCCACAGAAGTCACTAAGAATTCTAGCTAAGTAAAGCCTGAGTGAGGACATCAGAATTTGTCCCATACTAAAACTAGATTCCACTGATACATAACAATTTAGAGTCCCCACAAGCACTCTGAAAATTATATAAATCAATAAAAGAGAAAAAAAGACTGAAAAAATGTATGTGAAGGTATCTGGAGAGGAGGAGAGAGTATTTCAGAATATAACTCCAAATTACTTCTTTTAGAGCCCTATCCTGCAAAGTGCTGAGCAGTTCTTGGAGCTGCTGGTTATAAAAGTAGAATTTACTGCATTATTTCTGAACAACATGAGTTTGCTAAAAATTTGCTTTGTGGTATCAGCCATGATCCTTAATGAGACTTGATGAATTCCTGTTAAAAGCAATTTGATATAAGACCCCTGACACACCTCCTTCCAGGAGAAAAATCAGATATTTCATGCCCACTACATTTAGAAAACTGCAGCATTGCCCACGAGAGAAAAGTATATGTCACACCTTCAGAAGCTGCTCAATACTTTGCAGGATCTAGTCCTTAGATAATTACAGTCCTAGAAAAAACATTTCTAATATTCAACACATAATGATGCAGCAACAACATGGAAATACTACTAAAGGCTTTCATGATTAATAATGTGTACTACATTTCATATTAAATACTGAAACAACTGGGATTTTTGCCTGAGTATGAACTGCAAGAGGCACCGAAAATTCTTTGTTTTCTTCAGCTGTCCCATCTGTTGATAGAATTGTGGGTCAAGAAATGGCGGTTGTTGCATTGTTTTGATTTATGAGCTAGTGGAAAAACTAGTTGACTTCTTATAAGAAGCAAACTAAAAGCAAAGGTGCTTTCAAGTAAAATACATTGCTAAACAGATAGTGAATTACACCTTGAAGGTAAAGTTCTACCAGGAAGAATACGGGGGAAATAGTTTCAAGCAATCTTGCAGAATGTTGAGCTGCATACAGTAAGTGAATACATGTATAAGACGTATAATTATATTTGTAATTACCAGCACTCTCAATGATGGTTGGCTTTTCGTGTCTAGGCATCGTGACTGTATTTCACAGGGCTGCTCTGGCTGTTGCCTGTACAGGAGATTGCTTGAAGGATAAGTCGTTCAAGATAAAGTGTCTAGCATATCAACCGAGTTTTGCCTGTCAGTGAAAAGGAGGCGCTTTCATGGGCTGAAACATAAGAAGGTACTAATTTCCCAAGTGATTAACTTTTCATGAATGTTTAGTTTACCATTTAGGGTTGGAGTACCGGGGTCAAAAGGAAGGGAGAGCTTGTTTACAGGGTGTTTTTGTTTGTTTTTTAAATTTGAAAAGGAACGGCAATTCTTTTGGAATATACACTCCTACAGAAGCTAGCACAGTTGTTTAAATGATTAAGCACTTTGCTAAATCAGGACCTCATGCTTTGTCTAAACAGGAAAGTTTTGCCAATATAGTTACAACCCACCCCCCACGGATGTTCTTATTCTGGTATAGAGTTGATTTTTTTGGTCCATGTTAAACCTCTTCCTAAGCAACACAACCAAAACCAAAGCCAAAAAAAGTATTCTTATACCAGAATAAGAGTGTCTACGTTGGGGGAGGGGAGAGCTTATACTGGTATATTGGTTTAAATTCATAGCTTAATTTATATTGAAAAAGCTTTCCCATGTAGAAATGGAATATAACTAAGTAGCCCGATTTTCAGTAGTGCTGGAACTAACAGTGCTGGGGGTGCTGCCATACCCCTTGGCTTGAAGTAGTAATAACAAACCCCAAATATATGGTTTCCATGGTTTCTATCATCAGCACCCCCACTATAAAAATTGTTCCAGCATCCCTGTTGATTTCTCAAAGATGTTGAGCGTCCAGGAGCTCCTAAGTATATCTGAAAATTAGGCCACAGATTTAGATCCCTGAATATGGGTCCTCTTTGGAAAATCTTGGCCTCTACAATTAATAGGTAAGTACTTCTTTTTTTTAAAATTCTCATTACACCTCCAAACATTGATTGACAAAGCATTAGAAGAAAAGAAACAAAAAGAATGTCTCCCAATATAAGTGTCCAAAGGCTAGGATAACAGCAACAGAGTTCACCTTTGAAATATATTTGCTGCTGCTTTTAATACAATCTTTTACTGCCTGGAAATAAATAGTTAAGGGAACTATACATTTACCACTGCCCTAGTATTGTTTAACATTTAGAGTGCATTAGCACCTAAAGTCTTCAGCCAGGTTTGATCCCGTTGTACAGTGACTAACATAAAGATATAAGAAATTACAATTTCTGCCCCAAAGCGTTTAAAATCTAAATCATTCTTCATTCATACTCACCCTTCCTTCATTTTGTCCCTAATATTTGCAAAAATATATACACAGCTCAAAATAAGAAATTGCTGGAAACTGATTCCTTGAACAGGAAATAGGATTTTATAAAACCCTAGCAAGCTGCTTTGACTTCTGCATATAGTTTTGCAAATTGTAGGGGCAAAGTTACATTTGGGTGGGTGGTGTAAACCAGGTGACGTGAATGATGGAGGGTGATCCCTTCCCAGTTCATTTCCCTTGCTTGTCCATTATCTTGAGGTTGCGTGTTGATTTGGGGTTTTCATTTTATTTGGTTTCTGGAAGTTGTGGAATTTTTCAAAAGAGACTAACATTTGATGTGTGTTATTTGGACTCCACTGCAACCTAAGTTAATAACAAAATATGTAAAGATGTTCAGTTTTAATTCCAACCAGGCCATTAATCCTCAGCAATATAAATGCCCCCAGTCAAAAAGATTAATTCTGCATTTATAACCATAAGAATTCTCTCTTTATGACAGCCTTACACCACTCCTGAACATTTGTCTAAAATTAGCTTCTTGAACTATTTTCACTTATTGCAATTTAAAATTCATTATAGGGAAAACATAGCTTCTCATGATTTTTATGTGATTAGGAAAAGATTTACAGTGAAATTTCCCATTTATCTACATTTCATATCATGGAAAATTAAATTTCATATGAGATGAGCCAGGGAAACATTTGTAGTTCAGAAAGAAATATAGGGATAGATTCTGATCCCAGATACCCAGTGTAAATCCAGAATAATTCCATGTCCAACCACCCTCACTTTTTAAAAAACTGTAAAGGGAATAACAGTACAAAAAGTCTTGTAAATTACCCTGTGGGTTTAATTTCATATTTTCTTACTTTAAAGGAATCATGAACATGACAGTCAAATTCATGACACTGCAGGCATTTAAGAGAAGCTGTAGGCATTTAAGCAAAGCATTATAATCGTGCATGTTTTAATTACAATGCAAATGAAAAACATCAATCTGTTATCCAGGAAAAAACCCTTGGCAGAGTTTTTTTTATATTTCATCCTGAAGAATTTCAGTTCAGTAATATCTTATTTCTGTTTGTCAATCACACTGAAAATATTTAGTGAAATAAACCACTTATCTGTATGGGAAAGGGGAAGGAAAGGACTATAAATGCAGACTTGGCTTGTCTGACTTCTTTTTTGTATGGAATTAACAATAATACTTAGACTGGAAAGTCAAGCACTAAAAGTAAGGAAATGCCAGAATTAAGACTGTCCATGCCTGGTATGTACTCATAATGATAGTCTTTAATTTCATGGTCACCTACTTTTTATAGAACCCCTGCCTCATTCAGAGCACAGCATGGACAGTGCTCATTCGAATGAGCAGTTATTCAATATTTTGTTGTAGCCTTACTGCTCAACGTGTGACCTTATGCCTTATTTACTGAACACTATTAAGACCCCGCTCTGAAGACAGAATTACTAACTTCCACATGGGCTCCTCTAAAGCACTCATCACTACAGTATCCAAGTGCTTCACAAACATTAGTTTATCTTCACTGTAGTATATTGAGAACTGTACTGTAATCAGGGGAGGAGAGGTTTCCTGGCCCTGATTGCAGGCTAGGGGGCTCTCTAGCAAAGTATGTGATCAGAGTCCATCAGGAAAGAGCTCTCTTAAAGTAAGGTGAGGTGTGTTGTGCTTTGCTGTCTTTGGATGCAGTCTGTTTTCTCTCCATTTTGGGGTTCTTGTGTATTCTACATTCTAGGAAATAAATTTACATGCACATAGTAGGTTGCAGGACTGCTACTAGCAGGTCAGGCTTCTGTATCAGATATGGACTGACTACAGAGCTTCCAAAGATGTCTTCCCCTAAGATCCTTTAATGCACTGCCAGGTATGGCTGATGTTAGCTTTATTAAGGTATGCTACACACTATCATGTTCTCTTTGAAATTCAGTATGTATCAGCCTGCAAGTGTCTCGGAATTGTACTGGTTTTCTAATTATCCAACCCAAATGTGTAACAACTTGGTCATCTGGCTGTCCATTAGTTGCAATGACTGGCTGGGGTTGGCTTCTTGTTCTGCATCACCACCTGTAGATCTTGCTGTTTGCTCTTTCTGAGGAACAAACTCAAGATGTTAATGGCTTGTGTTGAACTCTCCACTGTAGTCTTGATCACATATATGATCTGGGCAATGAGTTCTTTTCCTTTACAGCAGCTGGAGTTGGCTGTCTTCCCCCCCTCCCCGCCTATCAAGTTTGACATTGTCAAGGTTCCTCCCCCACTCTGAACTCTAGGGTACAGATGTGGGGACCTGCATGAAAAAAAACCTCCTAAGCTTATCTTTACCAGCTTAGGTCAAAACTTCCCCAAGGTACAAAATATTCCACCCTTTGTCCTTGGATTGGCCGCTACCACCACCAAACAAATACTGGTTACTGGGGAAGAGCTGTTTGGACACGTCTTTCCCCCCAAAATACTTCCCAAAACCTTGCACCCCACTTCCTGGACAAGGTTTGGTAAAAAGCCTCACCAATTTGCCTAGGTGACTACAGACCCAGACCCTTGGATCTTAAGAACAATGAACAATCCTCCCAACACTTGCACCCCCCTTTCCAGGGAAATGTTGGATAAAAAGCCTCACCAATTTGCATAGGTGACCACAGACCCAAACCCTTGGATCTGAGAACAATGAAAAAGCATTCAGTTTTCTTACAAAAAGACTTTTAATAGAAATAGAAGTAAATAGAAATAAAAAAAAATCCCCCCTGTAAAATCAGGATGGTAGATACCTTACAGGGTAATTAGATTCAAAACATAGAGAACCCCTCTAGGCAAAAACCTTAAGTTACAAAAAAGATACACAGACAGAAATAGTTATTCTATTCAGCACAATTCTTTTCTCAGCCATTTAAAGAAATCATAATCTAACACGTACCTAGCTAGATTACTTACTAAAAGTTCTAAGGCTTCATTCCTGGTCTATCCCCGGCAAAGACAGAATATAGACAGACACACAGACCCTTTGTTTCTCTCCCTCCTCCCAGCTTTTGAAAGTATCTTGTCTCCTCATTGGTCATTTTGGTCAGGTGCCAGCAAGGTTACCTTTAGCTTCTTAACCCTTTACAGGTGAGAGGAGATTTCCTCTGGCCAGGAGGGATTTTAAAGGGGTTTACCCTTCCCTTTCTATTTATGACAGACATGCACAAAGGTTCTACAGCCAGCAGGTCTTTAATTATCTGTTGTAAAAATATTTGTAAGCTCTTTTTGCCTTTTTATCTGATTTTTTTTTTTTTGGGCTGTTATCTTCATGTCTTACCACTTTGGAGTTAGGTTCTGTTCCGAAGTTGGAGCAGTAGTTCTGAGTTGTCATCCACCAGTGAATTTTGAGCCTTGTTCTTGAATACTGAAGTGAGCAAATGTGCACTTCAGTTTCTCAATACTATGGTACGTCATGACTTTCAAGTACATGTATTTCTATATACCTGGAAAAATAGTCCACTGTGACCAGGTAGATGTCCTCCAGATTCACAGAAATCTGCAATTAGTCTCTTCCTAGTTCTGTCTGGTAGAGGTGTTAAAAGTTCTTTGTGTTGTGTTGGTCTGTTAGCTCTGCAATGTTCACAGGTGATTCTTTATTATTTTACATCCTTGCTGATGCCTGGCCACCACAATGACTGGTTGGCCAGTTCATAGCATTTCGTTAATCTTCGACGTCCTTCCTAGATAAGGTTAAGGATTTCTCCTCTCATTTAATTTGAAATTACAATACAATGACCTTTAATCATGAGTCCATTTTACTCAAAAGTAGTCTCCTGTCACTTCCTTTGTGTCCATTAGATACTAGGGCCAGCTGACACCAATGTTACTAAGAACCTCCTTGAAGTTGCATGTGTGTCAAGGCTGTCATCTTTGTGAGCGTCTTCCATAAGATCCTTTAATGTATTGCCATGTGTGGCTGAGCTGAGCTTAAATGAGGTTGTGACATTCTGTACCTCAAAGCAACACCCTAAAACCTCCATATTCACCACTGTCATACAATTATGATACGTTTTGTACAAAAGTATGCCTTATGAGGTATCACTTTAAAAGTCCTGATCTGTTGAACATTAATATCCTCTTGGATTGTATGTGCTATCATTATGTGAGGTTTATAAAGTATTGCTATATATGTTACTGAAATGTGGTGAGGTGGGGAACACCCACAACCAGCCTTTCAGGTACAACAATGGAGTAGCTAGACAGCGTAATGTCTCATCAAGAAAAGAATCCACTATCCTTGAGATTTCTTGGAGGAGGCATGTATGCCATGGAGACAGACTAACCCACCTCACAGCAAAGATCTTTATAGCAAGCTGGAAGAAAGTATAAAAGAGGGGAAGTGACATCATCACGTGGCCTCACTCCACCCATAACTCAACACCTCAAAACATGTCTGGCAGACAAAGACTTTGAACTGGGGGAGGGTGATCCCTGGCCAGGAAGGAGTCCCAGCTTGGTTTTTTTTGTTTGTTTGGGGTTTTTTATTGGGTCACATCCACACCAAGGGCTTTAATTTGGCTCATTTGGTATCCATTTGCCAACCAGATTAATCCACAGAAGAGATAATAAAGAGTAAACAAATGAATGATGACTGTGTTTAGAGAGAATATTTAGTTCCTTAGTAAATTTGAAAACTCAATTTTGTCAGTAAGCAGCATTTTTAACTTAAACATGCTATAACTCTCCCTCTACAAAATAAATGTCATTTTTTTTCTGTCACTTATGCACATCCTCTCTCAGATCATGGAATGCTTTTGATTTATTTTTCAATGTATAAGATGCACTTAGTTGGCAGGCTATAAATACAGTACAAATAAATGGCTTCTTAATGTTTTCACAACAAAGTTCTAATAAAAGTCACTACATTGTTCCTACTGTGATAGATTATCAACATAATGTTATGAGCTGGGTGGGACCTTGTTATGGATTTAATTAAAACTCATTGAGATTGACAGGTGTGATTACCCTTCAATTAACATTACTGTTTGCATAAATCCCCACCTGAGACAAAAGCAGAGTGCGTGTGAACCTACCCAGGAGTTTTTGACTGAGCATTGTTTGGAGGGAAGAGATCACAAAAACTGAGAACAAACAAGAAGAAAGAGGAAGAGGCAAGAAAGCCAAGCAGGAGCCTCTAACCATAGTGGAAAAAGCTAGAGAAAAAATTTTGGATCTGTTGGCTAAAGAGGCTTGAGGGCTATAAACCAAGAAATTGCTCCTTTTGTCTTCTGCATTCAGGAATCTGCACATTCCTTGTAAATAAAGAAGATAGCACCAAAGAAAATACCAGATTCCATCAATTTCTACCTCCAACTGGAACATCCACAAAGCCCCAAACTTTGACTACAATAACATTTTGCTTTTAAAAGTGCAGGAAGGGGTTAGACTGTAAAGTTACAATCTGCCTAAGGAGGGGGTGCTATGTAACTGCACAATCACAGGAGCAGCCTAGAGAACAAACTGAACCTCAGAGACACAATTCCTCTGCTTCTTAGCAGGGCTAAGCCTAACCCCCGGCCCCCCAAACCTCCACTTTCTTACTTCTCTGCATGGTCAAGTAGGTGCTGTGGCAATCTAGTCCTAGATAAAGAGTACAAACACATATTGTCCACTCCCATGAGTTTCGCACTATTTTTTTTTTTTTTTTGTCTTAAAGCCCTAGCTTCTGTAGGTTTCATTTTTTAAGTACGTTTCTAGCCTCATGGTTATGGAAAGAAGCCCAAAAGTCACCTAAATTTCAAAAATCAGAAATAAGCAAAAAATAAAGACCTGATACTAATTTAAAAAAAAAAAACACCTTATTTCTTAGTTAATATCATGATTTTGAGGCCTGACAAATGACTTCTCAATGTTGAGGGGCTGCAATAGTGAATGAAGGATAATTTGCAAAACGAATATATACATGAATGGTTCCCAAAAATTTGGGGCAGCTCAAAACACAAGAAAGACAAACAATTGCTTAGGCCCCTACAATGTTGTGGATCTGTAGCAGCAGGTATAGTACTTGGTTAAATCCACATAACTTCAGCAATTTGCAGGCTGAAGCCAGCTTGCCCCAGTTTTTGACAAGAAATCTGGAGGAAGAAAGCAACTCCTGGCATAATTCTTTGCAAATATCCACAAAAATCCAAACTGAGGTTTTGCTTTCATATTAGTCAAGCAGGACCCAGAGCTTTGTCTCTGGCATATGACTATAGATTCTAAATAGCCAGCTTGAATTCTTGCTTGAAGTTTTGCAGACTTGAAGGCTTCAGCCCTGTAAATTATCAAACCATTCACTTCAGCTTGGCTCTAAGACCCACCAGATGCATGATAAATGCTTAAATGTAACAAAGATTCTACCCAACTGTAATGGGTGTATAAACTCCACACTAGTTAACCATGAGCTAACAGTAGCCTGAGCCCAATTAGGTCACTAGGTGGCACCTGGGATTGGGTCAGGTCTGAGTGGTGAGCAAGCCCAGCTCGGAAGGAGCTGGATCTTCAGAAAGGAAGGAGCAGAGGGCAGTGAGGGGAGAGAGATCCAGGTGAGAGGTAGCTGGAAGTTTCTTCTCTTGGGCTAAAGGTAGAGAGAAGCCTGTGAGGCCAGAACCAGAGAGCTTTGGTATAAGGATTGGGACTTTTAGTTGTTGGACTTCCTGCTACTCTGGAAAGGATGGAACTAAAACATGCCCAGGCTGGAGAGCCAAGCTGCAAAAAGAGGCAGACTACCATGAGACTGGAGTGACCACCAGAAGGGGACAGTAGAGGAGGAAAGCCTGCTTATGCCATGCCCAGTCATGTGAGGGTGTGTCATGTGAGGGTGAGTCAACCCTTTTACATCAAATTACACCCTATGCAACCTCAGTTATATGGGGTGTAACTTGTCTCTTTGTAAATATTCAATTTACATGTGTGAGACAAAAAGAAGTGTTGCTGTCCAGTTAAATTCTATGAGCACTGTCCCAAAGTCTTCACACAGAGAGAGCCCAAATGAAGTCTGGAGGCTTGTCTACACAAGGACACTGAGGAAAATTAATCCAACTAGATTAACTAGAAGTGTGAATTTACAGTGGATTAGTTAAACTGCATTAAAACCCTGTATGGATGATCTTATTCCAACTTATTCAGAAATGAATTTAAGCTAAACAAATTTAACGCTTTAATTCTGAGTAAAAATATACATGGATTTAATGTAGTTTAACTAATCCACTGTGATAATTAATTCGGATAGCTTTCCTGAGTGTCCCTGTGTAGAGGAGCCCTAAATTTGGTGTTAGGTATGTAACTTAACAATTAGTGATGACTGAACTTTTTTTTTATTTTATTTTATTTTTTGTGAATACATGCTCTTTTTCCTGCTGGTGAATCATTTGCAAACAATCCTGACTTCTGCACATGTGGTGTGTGGGTTGGTTTTTTTTTAATTGATCAATATTTGACACATCTTTTCTTTTTATAGTATGAGAATGAGTACTTGTGGCACCTTAGAGACTAACATATTTATTTGAGCATAAGCTTTCATGAGCTACAGCTCACTTCATCGGATGCATTCATTCTATAGGTTTTCATGAATTGTGCAGTATTTGTGGTGAAGAATTGGTCAACCGATCCCACGGTATCATTTCTGCCCCATGATTGAATGGATGGCTAGATTGATTTGAATTAGATTGGAAGACTGAAACTTTTCAAATGGGGAAAATGATCAGTGCTGACGTGGAACTGACAAGTAATAGAGACTATTACGTACAAATAAGCTTGTTCAAGTGGCTTGTTCATTTTGGCTGCTTGTACAAAAAGGAGCTATACAACCTTATGTGCAACAAAAATCCCATTTGTGTAAACATTTCTGGATAGTGTGGGGGGGGGGAAAAAGGGGAATTAATATGGCTGAACCAAACAGTTCTTTGGAATTCAAACAAATATATTCAGGCCTTGTTTCCTGAGCCATTTGAATAGCCCTTGCTAGAACCAAACCTCTCAAATGTTACTTCTGCAGTATACTAGTCATTGTTTGCTTCCCTCTGGACTGTTTGGTTCTGATTAGGCCCTGAACTCCAAGTACTTAAATACCATGAAAAAGAATACTGCAGTACTTCTGACTCAAGCAGAAAGTCTCAAATCTCATAAGGGAGCCAGTTTTAGCAGTTTTTCAGCTACATTATGCAGATTTTAAAAGGTTTGGATGAGCATATGTAATTTGGGGAAATTATTCAAACTGGCCTTGATCTCTGAGTCTTTAAAGTTTATCCATTATTAGGAATGCTCTTTTAGAAGCTTGAAAACAGAGATGGTCATAAAAATTTCATTGAAACGTTTGATAGAAAAACACAACAGTATTGCGTGGTGATTTTTCACATAACTGTCTTCTGTTTTCAGACCAGCTGGACTAAAATCTCTACCCAAAAAATGTTTGGGGGACGATGCTGTATTTGAAAACTGTGTGTGTGTGTGTGTGTGTGTAATCTCCACTACTTACACACACACACACGTTCTTTTCTATATGCAAACATAACTTTTCTTGTCTTTATCAGAGCTAAAGTTAATATAGCTGCTTTTTTTTAATATCCTTTTATTTCACTCATTGTCACCACAGCTGGCTGTAGTCAGCATCTGTAGCCTTGACTGATGATGGCACTGTTCTGGTGACAGTATTGTGCTGCTTAGCTGTAGCTATAGAGTCAAGAGAGGAAGCCTAGATCGTTATTTCTCTGGGATCGTTCGTTGCCTGTTTCTTTCAAGCAGAGTGGTAGATTTTAAAACTACTAAGAGCTAAATGTGCCTGGAAGCACTTGCTAGCAGGGGTTGTACAGCTGTAATAGCAGAATGTGAATGGAGGCCCTTTTGCCTGCATAGGGGAATACAGCCAGGATGCTCAGGGAGCATGGCAAATAATGTGATCCTCCCATGCAAGTGTGAGGTCATGCTGTGCAGAGGATGCCATTTTGGAAGCAAAATGACATCTTCCAAATGGCAAAAGTGCCAAAATGATGTTCTGGCTCCATTACGCCTGTGACTAAAGCTGGGCCAATACTGGATTTTGTTTGGTTTGTTGGCAATTTCAAAAACTAAAAAAAAATCACTTTGGCTAAAATGGCTTTTTCAACCTAAAACCAAAACACACCATTTTGTTTCAATTCCCCCTCCACTGGCCCCACCCGCAGGGGCCCAGGGCTTGGGCTCCAGCTTTCAAATCTAGAAAATTTTTCATATCCAAAAATGACTAACTCATCTTTTAATATCTACAGCTACTGTATGTGCAATGAGATGGCCACCTTCCCCTGAGTGGCCTCAGTGCTGATATGAAGAGATCATGATTTGAAGTGAGAGGTTTTTAATCTTCATTTCCATTTACTCTTGGTTCTCACTACTGAGATGCCAAATGGGTGCCACTTAGTGTCAAGTATAATACTAATTTTTGGGATGTAGGCATCTCTCCATTAGGACAGGCGCTGAAATAGTTAACTCATTTCATATAGATCTCTAAACAGCTGTTTGACCGTAGTGACTTCTGGTGTTCAGTGATGAGTGGCAGACTCCTGCTACAGATTAAGGCTTAACAGTTAACTAAAGGCTCCCTGTACTATTACTACTGATCTCTTGAGACATGACTCCCAACATTCAATTTATTAGAGAAATAAATGAGTTTGGGGTTGGGGTTTTTTTGAGGTTGTTTTTTTTTTTTTTTTTTTTTTTTTTTTTTAAATCTGGAGAGGCCATCTGCATTTCCTCAGCAGAGACAGAAAAGGCTCAATGAAAGATAAAGTATTTTTGAAAATCAAGCAACCAATCCAGCAATGTCTGCAGAATACTACAAACTTGTGGAGGCCCGGAACTGCTGGGAAAATGACTGTTTTGCTCCAGCCCCAAATCTATTCACACAGATCTAGACGATATACTTAAAACCAAAGCTGTAAAGTTTACTGCCCAATAAAGAATGATTCACACTATCAAAGATCTTTTGAAAAATTGATAAATGTAGGATTGACTACATTAAAGCCATTTCTTAAAATGACGATTTGGGCAAAACTCAGCCTGTCTTGTAAATTTCTATAGTTTATCTGTAAATGAATCTCCTTACATAATCTACAGTATCCGTCTGGCCTCTTCTTGAGGTACCTAATGTATCTCTGGTGGTCAGCAGCAGCAAGTAAACATAATTTAAAGAAGTGAAGTTCTGTATAAGATACAGCCTTGTAGTCAAAATGCAGATGAGACAATAAGATGCTCTCTGTACTAAAACTACAGACATGTCAGGGGATGCATCCAAAGCTTTTATCTGGCTAATGTCCCATATACTACAAACTGGATCATCATGGTGGTGATTTACAGCTTGGGGATGGGAGGGATAGAATGGGGAGCTGGGAGTGTTATCTTGCCTGGCTCCTTGTGCTTTCCTCCTCTTGACTCACACACCTGTGCTAGGTACAAACTGGCTCAACCTTAGATTAGAGTCACCCTCAAAGTTAGGGTGTGTAGTTAAGATTATCAAAGTAACTAATTCAACTACACTGCACATACATCATAGTTCTGATTACTAGTGGGGCTGTTGTTCACATAAGTGGCAGTCACTGAAGCAGAAACAGCAATAAGGACCATCATATGTGATTCTGACTCTTTCCTTTCTTGGAAGGTAAGAGAAGAGGGAGCAGCTGGGACCCACTACTAATGTTAGGTCACCAAATACTCCTGTCTCACTCAATGCAAAACTGAACTCTTCAGCTCAACTGTCCCATGGTAGTTCTCCATACACAGAAACACAACCCCCACCACAATGCATCAGTCAAACCTACCCGCTGGGAAAGAATGAGAGATTGTGATAGACAAGGAATTATTAAAATATAACAATGATGAGTGCCTGACAGGATCTAGATAAATCAATATATAGAAAATAAACATCTGTAAGCAGATCTAGTATATTCAGTGTGGTAAGCAATATGCAACCTTTGCATTTTCTAAATTTGTTATTGTTTATATAAAGGGGGGGGGCATTTAATTATACTTCATTCTGACAAACTCTAGTGCATGAAATGCTTTGTTTGAGGAATTGCAGTTTTAGCTGCTACCAGCAGATGGAGTTGTAAGTAGTTCCATCTCAGATGGATGTAATGCTTCAATTCAGAACAAAATTGCAGGCAATGAAATATAAATGTCTCATCAGTTAATCAAGAAAGGAGAGAGCTGATTTTTCTTTTGAGTAGCAAGTGACAGCATGAAGCTTCATGATGTTAATCTCACAGTGGCCCTTCTGTGGATAGGAGCATTGCATATTTTCCATGATTTACCATATTTCATTTGATCTCCCATCTCTGCAGATGACAGAGATGAAATATGATTTTTGGCCAGTTTCCCAATGACATGGGAAACGTAATTCATCTTCACTGATTGGTGGGTCGTCCCCCCCCCCCCCCCCCCCGCATTAAGGACAAGAATTTTCACAGCATCTGAATCTAGCCTGTGCAATTGATTCCCACAAGAACGAAGAATGAGCTTAGGCCATGCCGCTTTCAGAACTAACTGCAACACTCATTTCTCTGTTTCAGGGTATGTCTACACTACAAAATTAGGTCGAATTTATAGAAGTCATTTTTTTAGAAATCGGTTTTATATATTTGAGTGTGTGTGTCCACAAAGAAAATGTTCTAAGTGCATTAACTTGGCGGAGTGCTTCCACAGTACCGAGGCAAGCGTCGACTTCCGGAGTGTTGCACTGTGGGTAGCTATCCTACCGTTCCCGCAGTCTCCGCTGCCCATTGGAATTCTGGGTTGAGATCCCAATGCCTGATGGGGCTAAAACATTGTCGCGGGTAGTTCTGGGTACATGTCGTCAGGCCCCCCTTCCCTCCCTCCCTCCATGAAAGAAAGGGCAAACAATCGTTTTGCGGCTTTTTTCCTGGGTTACCCGTGCAGACGCCATACCACGGCAAGCATGGAGCCCGCTCAGCTCACCGTCACCGTATGTCTCCTGGGTGCTGGCAGACGCGGTACTGCATTGCTACACAGCAGCAACAACCCATTGCCTTATGGCAGCAAACGGTACAGTAGGACTGGTAGCCGTCATCGTCATGTCCGAGGTGCTCCTGGTTACCTCTGTGAAGTCGATCAGGAGCGCCTGGGCAGACATGGGCGCAGGGACTAAATCTGGAGTGACTTGATCAGGTCATTCTCTTTAGTCCTGCAGTCAGCCCTATTGAACCATCTTATGGTGAGCAGGCAGGCAATACGGATTGCTAGCGGTCCTCTTGTACCATCTTCTGCCAGGCAGGCAAGAGATGAGGATGGCTAGCAGTCCTATTGTATCATCTTCTGCCGAGCAGCCATGAGATGTGGATGGCATGCAGTCCTTCTGCACCGTCTGCTGCCAGCCAAAGATGTAAAAGATAGATGGAGTGGATCAAAACAAGAAATAGACCAGATTTGTTTTGTACTCATTTGCAACCTCACCCCACTCCTCCGCCCCCCGTCTAGGGGACTCATTCCTCTAGGTCACACTGCAGTCACTCACAGAGAAGGTGCAGCGAGGTAAATCTAGCCATTTATCAATCAGAGGCCAGACCAACCTGCTTGTTGCAATAAGAACAATAACTTAGGTGCACCATTTCTTATTGGAACCCTCCATGAAGTCCTGCCTGAAATACTCCTTGATGTAAAGCCACCCCCTTTGTTGATTTTAACTCCCTGTAAGCCAACCCTGTAAGCCATGTCGTCAGTCGCCCCTCCCTGCGTCAGAGCAACGGCAGACAATCATGCATCTGAGTTCAGAGTGCTGTCCAAAGGAGTCACAATGGAGCACTCTGGGATAGCTCCCGGAGGCCAATACCGTTGAATTGTGTCCACAGTACCCCAAATTCGACCCGGCAAGGCCGATTTAAGCACTAATCCACTTGTCAGGGGTGGAGTAAGGAAATCAATTTTAAGAGCCCTTTAAGTCGAAATAAAGGGCTTCATCGTGTGGACGGGTGCAGGTTTACATCGATTTAACGCTGCTAAATTCGACCTAAAGTCCTAGTGTAGACCAGGGCTCAGTTTCTCCTCGGCAAGTTCTATATACCATACATTACATACATACCTACAGAGACGAATCTAGACAGACAAGCAAACAATCCACCTATAAATTAATCAAGCTATTTTGCCTGCAATTTGGAAGGAGGATGGGGAGAGTGGGATTTTTATTTCTCTAAGTACTTGGGAGACCTGTGGATACTATGGTGATGTGAGCCATTTAAGTACCTAGACTGACCCACAGATAAACCATTTCAAATAAAACTGACATGAACAGTCACACTTTCCACCTTTTTAAAATAACCCTCGTTTTTCCTCTCCCTGGGTCCACACATCTGAAGGAGCCCTCCATAACCATGACTCCTGCTTCCAGTGTTCACGATCACCTTTGAAGACTGTTGTTTGAGTGGGGCCCAGCCTTTTGGGCCCTACTCAATGTCAGAGCCCCATTCTGCTCGACTTTGTGCATGGTAAGGTATAGGTCCTAGAGCTGGGTGAAATGTTTCAGGCAAAATATTTCTCAGCCAAAAATGTAGATTTGGCAACACCAAATTGTCTTCAAATACACATCAGTTGGTCCAAATTGTTTCAATCAAAAACAAAATCCAGACCAACTTTTTGTATCAATATTTTCAATGTTTGGGGTTTTGGTTCAAATTGCTGTTTTGAAATTCCCTTCAGTTTTATTACAAAACAATTCAAAACCTTTAAAAATGCTCAAAATTGAAACAAAACATTTTATTTGTATGAAATGTAGTTCAACCCAAAATCACTTTTCAATTCACTGAATTTCAAACTATTCCTTTTTTGTTTTAACCAATATAATTTTTTAATTAGTTTTTGGAATTGCCAATGAACTTAAACATCCACTGCGGCAGTGGTTCCCAAACTTGTTCTGCCGCTTGTGCAGAGAAAGCCCCTGGTGGACCGGGACAGTTTGTTTACCTGCCGCATCTGCAGGTTTGGCCGAGCGCGGGTCCCACTGGCCGCGGTTCGCTGCTCCAGGCCAGCCGGAGCTGCTGGAAGCGGCACGGGCAGTGGGACGTGAAATATCTGGGAAGTTCAGAGGAGCCTGCTGGCGTGCAGTGAAGAAGAAGAAAGAGGTTACCTCGTGGGCTTAGGAACCAAGGAGGGATGGAGGGGTTATAGGGATGCAGACTTGGAAACTGCCGGGTGTCTTAAGTTGTGAGGAAAGGGTGAGGAAAGTGCTCTATGAAGCAGACATGCAGTGAATACATGTGAATACATGCATACAATGCTCAAATAAATTGGTTAGTCTCTAAGGTGCCACAAGTACTCCTTTTCTTTTTGCGAATACAGACTAACACGGCTGTTGCTCTGAAACCAGTGAAAACATACAAAACTAATAAAGTGCCAGTAGATGGCGCTCCAGAATATTCAGCATTGTTCCTGGGTTTTGTAGGACTAATAAAGGTGATGGTGTTCTAGACTCTTTGCATGCAGTTCTTAACAGAAGGGAGGAATCCTAATCCTGACTCTCTCTCTCTCTCTCTCTCTCTCTCTCTTTTTTAATACTTTTTGTAAATGAGGAAACAAGTAGCGGCTGTAGTAAGGGGTACATGCAGATAGGCATCCCGAAGTCTTACGTTAGCCGAGCCAAACCTCTGGATCTTTGAGTTCACCCAGCCCTTGCAGTTTCCGTGAATCTGACTGCCTCAGCCTCTGCTCAGCTGTTTCCTTGCCAGTGCTGCGGATACAGGTCCGACTGGAAAGTCTATTTACAGCCATGCAAATCAGAGCAGTGCGTAGAGCCTGACCTGGCAGTGGAGAGACAGTACAGGTATGCCAAAGGGCTCAATTGTGCCTAAAAGGCGAAGCCCTGTGTTCCAGTTGGAATAAAGCTACTTTAACTCTTGTTAAACATTTTACCAGAACAGCCCATGGCAAGATGCATTCAGGGTTGCCTCTTGATGTGCTTGTTTTCCTGTTCCTGCAGCACCGCGCAGACGCTTCTGTTGCAATGGCTGAACACGCGGCGTGGCCAATGAATGATTCATGAGCAAGGAAGCCGGGAAACAGGAGAAGCGCGGGTTCTCAGAACTCTGCAGCTCCCAGGTCTGCGTCCGCAGAACCCGGGAGACAGTCAGACGGGTTACTGCTTTGGAACAGCCTTAGGCTTCATTAAAACCTGCCACCAAATTCTTTTACCCTTGCCAAAAAAAAACAAACAACCCCGACTCTACAATGCTGCTGAAATCAAGAGGTTTCCTTCATGGAGTGCTGCATGAAATAGCTAAATCGAAGTGGTGGAGGAGTTCTGTTTTTCTATCAAGTACCTGGTTTCCGCCATCGGTTACTTTTAAGTATCTTTGGCACCTTGTCTCTCCAATTATTTTTAATCACATTTGCAAATCTGCTGAGCTACGTAACATTTCAAACTTGTGGTGGTTTCTTTAAATATCTGGGGGGAGGGGGGTTTCCCATCTTTTTCTAATTAGAAAGAACCTTGTTGTTCCCGTGTACATACAATGAATGAATTCAAAGTGGAGACTGCAAAAAGAAAAGGAGTGCTTGTGGCACCTTAGAGACTAGCCAATTTATTTGCGCATAAGACGCATCCGATGAAGTGAGCTGTAGCTCACGAAAGCTTATGCTCAAATAAGTCGGTTAGTCTCTAAGGTGCCACAAGTACTCCTGTTCTTTTTGTGAATACAGACTAACACAGCTGTTACTCTGAAAAGTGGAGATTCTGATCAGTGGTCTCAAAGGCTCGTGTGTGTGTGTGTAATGCTTCAAGTTGTTCTTTTCTATGACACAACATGTATTTTACACTATCTGTGCTTTGTGTGGACAAAGAACCACAAAGTTTAGAGCAGGATCTGTAACTCTCTTATATCTAGGGTATTTATAATCCATTATAAGGATGAAGGACAGACATGAAGTTCAGATGTGGATCTGAATATTCCCAGAGACTGATGTTCAAATTTAGGATTTTTATTTAAGCCCACCCCAGGTATTTCAAAACTAGATGAATTAGACTTGTGAACTTTGGAGCTATATAGAGAAAGATATTTACAGATGACATAAATGACAGTGGATCTTGAATTTTCACCAGGGGGGAAATAAGTGCTTTTTTGAGGGACAAGGCTGTTTGAGGAGGAGGGATGTTCTTAACTTATTTTGCTCACTTGCCATTCGCCTGTTTGGATATTTGCAAAGTGAATATTGATCACATTCCACAGATCCGTTTGGTGGAGCTATCGAATGAGAACAAATACCTTCTCTCCCTTCTGTACTCACAGCCCAACAGCATGGTTCTCTTTGAATTGTAACTACTCAAACCTCTGCGGATTACCATAAAATGAACACATAACTGGAGTAGTAGGTAGCCTGTGTTGTATATTGTCTAGGTATAAAAATGCCAGCAATAAGTAAGGACAGTGCTGGTAAGGTCCATCACAAGTTAGGATCTTAGGTATCCTTGGGTATTGATACATTTTAGGCAAAAGTCTCTATAGAGTGATAGGTTCTGTAGCCCACATAGAAAACAACAACAAACACCACTCCTTCCCAGTTGCCAAATGGACCTACCGTCTTTCTCACAGAGGGACCACATCTAGTCCCCTTCCACCACATCTTTTTGAGAAGTCTTGAATACCCAAGATGCCAGCTGGTCAGAGCGTTTTTGACAGTTTTTTTCGCCTTTAAATACTCTGTTTCACTGAAGCCAAACTGTTTTGCAAAGATATATCAGTTTTTGATGGCTATTTTGACAGGAAGTTTCCTGAGGTCCAGGGTGAACTCTCCAATGTGGTCATTTAAAGTGAGAGTGAGCCAAATTGGAAACATGACCGTTTTGATTCAAAAACAGACAGGGTTTTACAATTCTGTTTGGGGATGCTTGAACTAGGAGTGCTGAGGGTGCAGCAGCACCCCTGGCTTGAAGTGGTTTCCATCACATACAGGATTTACAGTTCAATGGCTTTCAGCGCACCCACTATAAAAATTGTTCCAATGCCACTGATTCTGTTTTGTGACAGTGTGAGCAAGGTTTTGGTTTTGTTCCAATACAGAACAAAAACAAACTTCGAAAGTTTTCACAAAATGAAATTGTTTTCCAGCGGCTCTAATGCCAGACTTCCACATCAACTTTCCCTCTCTGCCAATGAACCAATCCTTCACCGGCCCCGAGAAGCTGGCCATATGTACAATTTTACTGTGTTGAGGAACCATGGTTAAACTGAGAAGTAAAGGTGGGGACTTTCAAAAGCACTCAGCACTGGCCTAACTCTGCTCCCATTGAAGTCAAGGGTAAACTTTCATGGGAGCAGCAGTGGGTCGATGTTGAGTGCTTTTGAAGAACTGAACCCAAAGTATATATAAAGATTTCATTTTAAATTGACACAAGTGAGCAGGACCAAGGGCAAGGGTACATTTTCTGTGGGGTTTGTTTTTTGTTTTGTTTTTTAAGATAGCAAATCTTGAGCAGAAACTCAGGCACTAGCTACCATTATTATCCTCATTCTAATAAATGTCCATGTTAGGTATTAGAAGAAAGTGACTCTTTCCATGATTCCTTACCACTGGCATAGACACTGAGACTGCCTAAAAACAATCTATTGTCTACATTTAAAAATTCATGCAAGCCTCCCTAGTAGGTGATACCTTTCTGGGGAGTTACAACCTTGCCTTAATCGCCACCCACTGTCTTTAGTTCCTAATGGAGCTGTGGTAGCCCTCCTCTATGGAATAGAACACAATCATATATCAACCATTCAGTTAAAAAATCGACCCCCAAAGCCTGGGGTTGTAATATTTATTCCATCTCTCCCAGAAAGAAGCTACATACAATCCCAGCCCACAATAATACACAAGCTTAATGCCATAAAGCCTTTCAAAGATATTGTGGGAAATTGACATATGTCACACTAATAACATGCATCCATCTCTTTCCTGTCCTTAACCCACTAAATAAGAGTCATAAATGTATAATATAATTCTTCAGAAACATATCAAGGGAGATCACAATACAAAGAGTAGGCTTAATGGCTTCCAGTGATAGTCTCTGTTTTAGTGGGCACAACTTTGCCCACATACTTTTTTATATCTGCAGTTCACTGTGGAGGTGGATATTAATAGTTAGGGCCAACATTTTCAGACATGGCCACTGAACTTTGTGTGTGTCTGTCTGTTTGGATCCCAATTGACTTAACTGGGAGAGAGTTAGGTTCCTAACCTGCTTAGGCGCCTTTGTGCATCTTTAGGCACTGTAATACCTTTGTAACTTTGTCCCCTGGTGCACAGCTGGCCCAGACTTAAAACCAGCTGCACACACAGCCCTCTCCTCCCGCAAAATGTGTGGTTTGTTCTTCCACTGTAGCCAACTATTAGAAAACCTGCAGCCTCTGCCCACCAAAAATTGCTTCAGCTCAGGTCCTGTGAGGGGCCAAGACAGTCCGGTGCACGGTCTACTTAACCCAATCAGTATCCCAGATATACTTGGCATGGTCTGGAACAATGGCACATCTCTCACATAGCAAATGTGCTTGGTTAAAAACAGAAGAGTGAATTCCATTTTAAATCAGTGGGGGCAGTTGTTACAGTATAGACAAGTGCCCAGCGTGCACTATTATAAATTGTTAAAAACATCCGCAAATTAATGTAACTGAGCTCGTGTCACAGGCTGGCTATTGGTCTGAGGCATGTTTTTAAAGTGCTTGTGCTTTTTATATGGGCTCACGATCCACTGGCCCAAAAAATGGGAGTCACTATTTTGTATTCTTATTCCTTGCTCCCTTGAATTGCCATCCACGAGTGAGATTGTCGGTCTAAATTTTGGCCTTGAATCATAGGGAATATGAGGCAATCATTGCAGAAGAATGACTAAACAAATGGAGGATTTCATTCATATCATAGATTTCCTCTTTCCAGAATAGGAGGGGTGTCATTCTTTCGGCAAGTCTATAAAAGGCAGAGAAGTGCTGGGTGTGGGGAACTGGATGGGCTGGGGGATCAATGATTAGGTACAGACCTTTGCACCCATAGATAGCTTGTACCCCTGAGTATGGGGACGTGACTGCCCCATGTGTCTCCCCTGCCCTGCACTCAGCCTGAGGCTGCAGTGCTCTCCCTGCCCCCATGTTACCTGTGGGGTGGGGGCTCTCTGTCCTTCACTCTCTGTGTTTCTCCCCAGGCAAGTTCGGCTGCTCTCCCTGGCAGCACAGCAGGGAGTGGGATGGAGCTGCTTCTGCCTGAGAGAGCCTGGCTGAGCCTCCCATTAGTATAGGTAGCGTGTGGACTCTCCTTTACAAAGGTCAGTTTCATTAACCCTATTTTACTGAGTGGGAACCTGAGTCACAGAGAGGGGAAGTAATTTGTCCAAGGTCATCCAGCAGAGCCACAAAGAGAATCTCAAAGAGAGTCTCATACCCCAGTCCACTCCTGTAGCCACTAGGTAGCACTGCCTCCCTAATGGCCATGTGCATCTAGGGTTCTATATAAACAAACAACACATGTTTGCTCGGACACCATAAAACATAACTCACCTTCAGCAGAATCCACATCTTTGCCTATGTCTACCTCCAAAATGAACCTTTTGGAAGGCTCTGAATTATTTGGGTTAACTTTTCTCTATTATTTTTCAGCTTAGCTTCACTCTGTACTTCCTGGTTCTGTCTCTCACAGGAGGCAAAAGTATTATTTAGGTAGTGCCCACAAGTATCTCTCAGAACAAATACAATGACCTGTCCAAAATTAGATGATAAATGACAGGGAGGGTCGATAGGGTAAAGAAAGGAGATGATAATTTCTGTGCTATTACACTTGCATAGCCCTCTTCATCACAGTATCCAAGCACCTTCCAAAAATATATTATGTGCTAGGACTGGCATCTTTAACATGAAGATCTTTCTTTTCCTCTTCCTCTCCACTAGGATAGAACTGTTACTTTTTTTAAAAAAAATTAAGTATAATATTAAATGTACATTGTAGGTCATATTAGCAAAGACAAGGTCAAAGAACTACACATTGCATTTGGAAAGGAAGCTGGAGAGATTTGTGCTGGTTGGCAGTTTGTGAAGGAGTTCATTCAGCCCTTGAGAAAAACCTGCCTCATGCACAAACAAGCTTCATGCTTAATTCTAAGATCCTGAAGTTATTCAGTTTTTGCGTAAGGCTCTATTCAGAGTCGTTTCTAGTGTTATGGAAATCTTGTGAGTTTGATATCAGTTTTGGAAATGCAGTCTGACAATGCAGCTGAGGGTCTTGATAAACATCTAGGCTTTTGGGTGCTTAGTCAAACTGAACCTTAATATTATTAAATCCTCTAAAGCACAGATTGATTGCAATCTCTGATTAATTATGTCTTTTCAGAGACTGTTCAGTATCATCCATCCCTGTGAAGTATCAGGCATAATTAGCAGGATTAAGGAACATCTCATTAATGTTTGCAGTATTGCCAACCCCAAGCATTCAAAAATCAGAAGTCAGGTTCCCAAAAACCATGAAATTGGTTTAATAATCACGAGATCTTAAAAGAAGTTCAAATCTATTTTTATTTTACTTCTGGTTTTTGAAACTTTAAGAGTGCATTGGTAAGCTTATCTCTAAGGACTGAAAACTTTTTTTAATAGAATATGAGATTATGGTATATTCATATGCCTTGGCCTAAAGCAGTGATACTCAGATGGAGGCTTGCTAGTTGCAAGCGGCTCCTTAATGTGTCTCCTGCGGCTCTTCACAGCACATGAAATTAAAACAGTGTGATTTTAATTATTAACCAGTCTAAGTTAGTAAAAGCATCCTGATTGGTTAATATGTTATTAATCAATTGCAGTTGATACTATTATAATACTTGGTCAGTCATTTTGTTGTGAGAATAAAATATATACATATGCTAAATATTTCCCCTGTCAGACTGTTAAAATATGAATATATACTAAAGTAAATGAAACCATGAATTATTCACACTACAGTGGCTCTTTTGGGTAATGTTGATAGTTAAGTTGGCTTCTGAACCACTGAGGTCTCCGTATCTGTGGTCTAGGACTTTAAGAAAAACACCAAGTGTTGTGAGACTTGCAAGAGTTGGTGCCGCTGTTGTTGGCTACTAATTAGAAAACACGATGAAAACTGGAATGGATAAAATAAGAAATGAACCTTTGCCCCAAAGAGCCTTGAAATTGTCTTACTGCCATTAGAATGAATTTGCATACCCTTCTTCAGTTCCTGGTTCTGGCTGGGACATGAAGTAAAAGTGCTGAAATTCTACAAGAAAGACTGAACTATTTCTGTCCTGGCAGAAAGAACTGCAAATCTCATGAGAAAATCTGTTCCAGTGAGATTTCCAGATAAGTTTTGCTGACACAGAAGTTTGGATAGTTCAGAGAAACAAGTGAACTGTCCAGTGCCTTCTCAAAATCTTTTAAAGTTTGTCCATTATTATTTAATGTTGGATTTGACTCATTAAATAAAAATATACATACTGTGTATGAACTCTTTTTAGACACAGCATATGAATGGACAGTTCAGATGTGTGATATCCCAGAGATATAAGAATGTGCCCCCTTTCAGATAGTAGAGTCCATGCACATGTGTAGCACGTTGAAAATATGTACGGCATATGATCTCTGAATGAGAAATGCACATATTACTTCCATTTGTAAATCTTGGCTCAAATCTTAGAATGTGACATGCCCTCAGGTTTATGGGTAATGGGGACACTTAGGCCCCATCTCATTGACAATTACAATGTGTCAACAGAACCTCTTTAACATATAGTTTAAACATCTTTGAGCTGTGGACTGGGCATGATTGTTTTCATTTAAAACCTGTTCTGAAGTAGGTCCTTGCTGACTAGGCCAACCATGTTTACATTGTAGTGGCAGGAATGCTGTCTAAGGTGCGGTGCTTCAGAGGTTTTCTTTAATGTGGTTTAATTCTCAGTGTGACTGGGATTGTAATTCAGTTCAGTTTAGTCTGGATTTAACTCCTACAGAAAACAAGTTCAAATTCTTTCAAAATCTCTTTTCTAAATTTTCTTTATTTATGATCTGGTAGAAATTGGAGGGTCCAATCCTGAGAAGTGCCAAAACCCCACAATTAAAAGCCCATTTGTAATTTGAGAATATTCCTAAAGTTTAATTAATAAGTGCTTTTAAAGAATACTTAGCAAGCACATACCTAATGAAGGAGACTAGTGATAGATCTTTCAGAGGTTCTGAAGTTGATAGGTTGACTTCTGTCTTGTAGCTACCAGCTGACGATCCCATCCATATGAAAGAGTTTGTGACTGTATATAGAATGGGCTAAATTCTGCTTTACCCTGTTGACACTGAGTTACTTTGAATTAAATTGTGTGACTTTTTAGATTTCAGTGGTATAACTGGAATTTGGATGGAGATATATATTCTTTGTCTAGAGGATTTGTTGTGCAAGTTTCACAGGTGATACAATTAGAATTCCACTCATAATTGTTTGAAATATCACTCCCTAAAACTGGCAGACTTTGAGGGCCCTGCAGCTCAAACAGAATGCCATTTTTTTCAGATGACTCCCAATTCATTCACTCCAAAATAGAAAGAGGGGAGACAATATGGGACTGGGAATCAGGAGATTTGGGATCTGTTCCTGGCTGGACCGCTGATTTGCTCTGTTACCTGGGGTAAGTCACTTCCCACCTCTGTTTCTTCTTCCACATGGTAAGAGGAAATGGTAAGCTCTTTGGCAGGGGAGAAACTACCTCCCACTATGTGTTTATACAGTGCCTAGCATGATGAGGCCCTGATCTCAGTTGGGGTCCTATGGTAATACAATTAATAAAGAATATTAAACAGGGAGAAAGAACCCACTTAAATCAAAGACAAATTATATAGTGGGGAAACCCTGAGTCCAATTAGTAATCTTTATAAGCCCTACATCAACCTGAAAGACTAATCATAGTACCTTGATGCCACTATAGGGCAAATTTGGAAGCTCATTCCCCAGCCAGTTGGGATCATCTGCTCTCCCACTGGCATCAACAGAAGTGCCATGTTGCCTGGACAATAAAATATTGAGTCAAGACCTTCCAGGAGCAAGACCGAGACAGGAGCAAAATTTGCCAGGCAGTCTCCTATTCCCTTTTGAATGTTAGAGATCTGAAATGCTCGTTCTCTCATTTGGTCATTTAATCTACATATGTAGCTGGAAACAATTAGAATAACGGCAGTAAAAGTGAAAGCTTTTTAAAGACAGTGATGCCTTTGTAAGGGCATAAAACTTCAATGGCTCCAGGGGAACAGAGTTGGAGGGGTCAATGGAATTATTTGAAATCAATAGAAGCATTTCACACCCAGGGCTTCAGGGAGCCAGATGCCACTGATATAATAATAGCTTTAGAAAAAGTAGCTATTCTTTATAATACAGGCAACATTTTTATACATTGAGATCCTGATTCTATAGACCCTAAAGTAAGTTATCTCAATGAAATCAATAGTGTTTGCTGGACGGTAGCTATTTGAAGCATTGGGCCCTTTCTAGCTCAGCTGTATAAAGAAATAAGTACTATTTCAAATAGCAAAGGGCATTAGTCCACATTCAATATTAAATGCCTGTCTTTTTGTTTTGTTTTGTTGTTTTTTAAGGCACAGCTAGTCTTCCCCACTCCCACCCCCTGGCAGTTTGCTTAAAGGAGGAAAAAAATGCATTAACTGAAGCTATTAACAATGATCTGTTCTTCTATAAAGGGTGAGGGGGAGTTTGGCCTTTTACATGCCAAAAAAATGACTAAATCAATCCATTTCAAACTGAGGCATGCATATGCTGGCCAAATGATTAAAAAAAACCACACACACAAAAAAAAAACCCTCATTTTGAAAGTCCCGACAATAGGGATTTGTAATGAAAATGCTGCGTCTTTCATGGGCCCTTTGTTTTTAGGCCCACATGCTCTTACCCTCTGGCCTTCCATCCAGACCCCAGGTGCTCTTTCTGGCTATAATTCAGCACCATATTTAAGCCTATTTAATTTGAATTATGTGCTTAAGTCTCCTTGCTCTTAATGAGACTTAGGCACATGCCTGAAATCCAGCTTCACTAAGGATGGGCTTAAGCACATGCTCAAGCGTTTCCTCCTTTATTCTCTCTCTCTCCATAACCCATGTGCACTCTCCCCTCTCCAGGTATCCTGCCTCAATCCACCAAATCTTATTTCCTTGTCTGACTTTCTCTCTCTTCTAATCCCTTCTTCTACCTTACAACAGATTCCCTCAGTTAGTTGAGCTAACCTGGCCTCCCATTCCCCTTATGCCATAGACAATACCCTCCCTCTTCATTTGCTTTCTTGCTTACCGTATGCTCATTTGAGCTGTATTCCTGTAACAGCAAAAATAATGAGGAGTCCTTGTGGCACCTTAGAGACTAACAAATTTATTTGGGCATAAGCTTTCGTGGGCTAGAACCCACTTCATCGGATGCATGGAGTGAAAATACAGGAGTAGGTATAAATACATGAAAGAATGGGGGATTGCTTTGCCAAGTGTGAGGTCAGTGTAACGAGATAAATCAATTAACAGCAGGATACCAAGGGAGGAAAAATAACTTTTGAAGTGGTAAGAGAGTGGCCCATTTCAGACCGTTGACAAGAAGGTGTGAGTAACAGTAGGGAGAAATTAGTATTGGGGAAATTAAGTCTAGGTTTTGTAATGACCCAACCACCCCCAGTCTCTATTCAGGCCTAATCTGATGGTGTCCAGTTTGCAAATTAATCCCTCAGCTGGGTTTAGCAGTAATACTGATTAACAACCCATTTCCCTGAAGAATCAGCCAGTGTATGTGACCATGCAATGCCCCACACTCTCAGGTGTGCACTTGGCCTCTGGAGACCATAGGTCTGGCCTAAGTAGCCCTGCCTTTTAAGGCACAGAGAAGTAGGAGGCCAGTAAATTCATAGCAGGACAAACCACTTTATTTTTCAGTCCCTCAAATACTTGCCTTTCTTTTAATCTCCCTTCCCAGGCTGTTGGAAGTGCTCACATAAGGAAGCTGTCGGCTGGGAGCATACGTTTCTCTCTGATTGTCCAGCCTGCAAAGGTTGCATGAGATGGTCATGGAATCACAGCACAAAAGCAGAACTGTTATTGGGAGGACTTGAGCAGGAACAGTCAGCTGCTGGCTCTCTGTTTTGCAAATCTAGCTTTACAACCCCACTTGCTTAAACTTCCAGTGTGGGAACTTCCAGTGTGATTCATACTTAAAAAAACAAAAACAAAAACAGTGTGCTGCTTTGGCTTTTGGCTCATTGGTGGGTGGTTGCTTCTTTCTCCTCTCTCTGCTCATGTGCTTCTTCCTGCTGCTGCTTTTTTGCCTCCCTCTCCTTGGCTTTAATCTCATCTTGCCTTTTTGGTGTTCACACTCTTTGTCTTTCTGTTCTTTCTCCAGCCTGGCCAGCTCTGGCTTTACAGCTGCTTCACTAGTGCTCATATTTATGCTTTATTTTTATTTCCCCTACCTGAAATAACCAAACAGAAAACAACAAACTAACCTTTCTTTGACTCTTCCCAGCCACCACTCTGCAGACTCATTAAGCAATGGTGTAACAGTTTCAAAAGTGTAAATCTCAGTTACAATTGCAAGCTGTGTATAAATCCTGCCAACTATACCACTTATGACATTCTGGGGTGAAATCCAGGTCAGTGAGGGGTTGTCACCCCTGCCCTGCAACCTGGGGTGCTTCCACTCCGAAACCTGCCAATTTAGGCCATTCACAATCAGCCTGCCAGCATGCAGGTCACACCGTGAGTGTCTGTATATAGCCACAGCCCTGGTCCAGCAACTCTGACCCCAGCAGCATGCCAGCCACACTCTGGCTTCCAACAGCCTTGGTTACTGCCTGCAGGGTGACCCCAACACACTCCTAGTCCTCACTTTTCCCCAAAAATATGTGTTCTGCACTGTCCAGCCCTCTCTTGGACTGTTCAGATGTTTTAGGTCTGTTGCTCCTGTAAGGGAACAATATACAACAGTTTGCCACTTTAAATGGAGTGACCCAAACAATTCACAACACTATTAGTTTTGATCAAAGAAAAATACAAGTTTATTTAACTACAAAGAGAGAGACTTCAACTGAGTTCAAGTATAAGGCATTAAAGTCAGAAACGGTTACAAAAGAAATAAAGATAAAACACTTCCTAGTACTAAAACATAACAAACTAGACTTGGTTCAAGGTGAAATCCCTTACCACATGTTCCCAGTAACATTGCTGACCAAATTCTCAAGTCAGAGTCTGTTCCCAAAGGCTGTTTCTTTTGTTGTCTTAAGTAAAAGAGAGATGGATAGGGAGAGATGCTTTGGGGTGTGTTTCCCCTCACTTTTATAGTCCAATCCCCTTTGAGATACACTTTCTTGATGGTTATTCTGGCTGTAAGGACAAAGACAAGGGGTCTGGTGGTGAAAGAGATTCCATGCTGTTGCTTGCTAAGAGGCAGATCTGTTTGTTCCTCCCCACTTCCTTGCCAAAGAATGGCCACTTGACAGATGATTGCCCATCAACTTTGATACCTAGCTAGAGGCATCAGCTTGTCTTTTGTCTCAGAGAAACTGGTTGTATGGTAAACACCTTTCAGACCTGACTTCAGCTTATATGTATAACTTTACATATGATGTGTATAGCAACATTTAATCATGTGAGTTTAGTTTTCAAATGATACCTGACAAGGCATATTTTATACAAAGATTATTGCAATAGTGTGTAAGGTGCGAATACAGGCATTCATTCCATCACAAAAACTCGTAAAATTGCAGGGGGGGAAACCCCACTGTAGCTGGGGAAAACATTAAGCACCTGATTTCCAGAATACTGAGAACTGCACGCACATATTATTCCATGCCTACTTTGTGAATGCACTTGCTGCTGTTGCACAGCAAAATGTGTATTTACAGATGCAAAGCAGAGCAAAATACCTGTTTGCACACATTAGATTAGCATCTGTCGTTGCAGTAGCTCTGTGCAAAATGCACACAGACCTCAGGGCTCAAGTTTCTGAACATCAGGCCTTAGTAAATCTCTAAAATGTTTTATAGTGTGTTACCAAACACTCATTAAACCATGTATAGCTCCCATCACTGAGTCTATTTCAATCCTTAAAGTACACATATACATTTCCTGTTAAGTTAGTATGGTTGCACTTGTGTAACTGTTGAGTCAAGTTTTAAACCATTCTACGTTATTCTGGAGTTGCATTTGGATTTAAAATAGAGAAAACCCCAGGTGATGACATACCATAGAAAGTTGTGACCAAGAATTCAAATGTGATTCAGGATTTCAGAACAAGCAGTGTTTAGCATGGCAGTGATTAATTTAGAGAAAAGAGCTGTGCTCCCTGATATTACTACTACTTTCAGTCACACAGCTGGATGGAGCAAAAAAAATCAGAGAGGGAAGAGACACAAACAGTTTTTGAATGACTTTCTTGTTTAAATCAATGATAAGCACATCATACTTCTGAGTCACCCTAAGTCATCTTAGACACACCTTGCCTATTACACCAGTCAGTAATGTACAGTGTGTTTGAAACAACTACTTCCTTTTTTCTGATATAGATTGCCCTAGACAACAAGAAACCAAACAGATATTTACCACATTGGGGTTAAAAGTCCAACATTAATTTTCTGTTGACAAAACAGCTCTAGTAAAGAGTGTTAGGAGAGTCAGCACTCGCAGCTGGTTTGCCTTAGTTTCTGCACGTCTTTCCCAAAGAATGAATTGAGTAAGGATACCAGGGAGGCAAGCATGGCAGTCAGGTAGACCAGCTCTCCTGATCCATTTTTAAATAATAGAAATGACCTGCCTCAGAGTAGTGATCAGAGGATGAAACCAATTATTTTGGATGTTGGGTCAACGTGAGGGTAATGCAGAAAATCTGCGGGACACAGCATATCTGCTTGCTGTACTGGTTTCACCAGCTACTGGTTGCACCTGTTTTCAACAGTCTTCCTCTGCAATTAATATTGGCCCAAATCATCCCCTTCCATGTAAAGACCCACAGGATGGGGTTAAAGGATCCCCACACAGCTATTACCCCATATCACCAGAGCGGGGGTGGGGGGAGCTCAGGGCTCCTCCTCTCCTCTGTATGCAAAAGGCTGGGGGGGGGGGGAGGGTTGCTTCCAAACTTAGTAGACTACTGGGGATCTGAGTGGATCTCCTGGGATCCATGGGAGGCCAGATGGGAGGCCAGGATCACCTGGGTGGATGGTCTGTTCTTCCATGTCCTCCCTCTGTTGATCCCCTACATGCATACCAGTTAGCTCCTGGTGATCAACATAGATCTGCCAGGTTTGGGAGTGGACGCTGCAAGGCAGGGTCATCCTTTCTGGCTAATTTGCATGGGATTGAAGGGTAGCAATGTGCATCCTCCATGCGTCTCCTCTTAGTCCACTCAGTCTTCATCCCCTCACCTAGCACAGATCCCAGACCAGGGGAGAGAGATTCAGGGAACCATCAGGATGCATGGCCACAGGTAGGCCCCGGGGACCAGACAAGGCCAGCAGCCAGCTTTAAGGTAGACCAACCAGAAAGTGTGCCCATCCATATGTGTATAAAACCACAGTTCAGTAAGTCCCAAAGGAAGATCCACAAGAGAGAGAAACACATTCCTCATTCAAGAAGGTTGCAAATTGCCATAGTATGCTATTCAAAATATTTCCATTGGTGCATGAAGTGCTGGAGCAGTTATTTGCAAGCTAACATCGTATAAGGAACGCCAACGTTCTTAATAAATAGGGCCTGATTTTTCTCTCCATTACACCAGTTTCATGGTCACAACTCTGACCCTCAGTTGGAGTTATTCTGAGTCCTGACTTACACTGGTTTAAACAGCGGGAGAAGCATCCCCACAGTCTTGTAGGAATAGGGCTATTTTAAAATAATTATAAATATGTTGAGCACCCACAGAAAGGCTTCTCAGGCCACCTTTTCTGCTGTGTTGTTGGGATATCTGGTGTCATACAGGATGTGCTAGTAAAAGAACATCGCCTGCAATCTAGCATGGGACTCAGCTGAGCACGTATAACAGCCTAAGAGAAAGAGGTGATAGTATTCTTGTTCAGTACAGTAGTTATCAGCCCTCCTCCTCTCGCTACACAATGCCACACATGCTGCAGACGGAGCAGACAGCCATCGGCAGTGCTATAGGGTAGGATCGGGCAGTAACAACAGAGATGATTTAGTATTGCTCCCACTCTGTAATTATCAGGGCCTGTGCAGACAGGAAATCTCAATGGTGAGTGCTAAATGCTGTTAAGAATGTAAAATCTTTCTGAGGGGCAGCTTAAGCAGGGGAGAGGCCAAAGTACTGCACTGCACTGAACTGTACAGTTGATGGACTCTGGAAATGACACACACCCCCCCCCCTCCATAACAGCCACATCCCAAGCCATGTTGGATCATCTCCTCAGCTGATAGAAATCAGCCTAGCTTTACTGAGTTACACGGATGTACACCAGCTGAAATTCACCCCTTAAGAGGTCAATGGAGACATGTTGATTTACACCTGCTGAGGATCTGGCCCATAAAATGTAATAGAACATCTAATTAAGTTAAGCCCTGATTCAGTGGGAGATTTTGTTTGAGAAATGACTGCAGGGCTGGGCCATAATCAGCTGGGTTGCAGATAATTCCTTATTTTAAGTGTTCATACTGATTATGTTTTCTATATGATTCAGTTCTTTTATAATGCATTTATGTGGACATTTTAAGTGAAGAGCGATATGTGTGAATTTGGAGGTTTGGGAGCTGATGCTGTTTCATATATTGTATGAAGAACCTGCTTTCCCTTCTTTTTAATCAGTAAGTTTTCAAAAACATACCTAAGGTATTTTTAATGCAAAAACCCCATCAGGTCTTGGGTAAAGGCATCCCAGTGTTAAGGGGAACTAACCAAATTGTTTTGGTGCAAAAATTCCATCTGGAAGCCTGTTCCAGTGAGCATTTCTTGCAAGATATCTACAACACATTCTGTTCTCATTAGGATTCCTAATAGAGGCAAATCTTGATCCCTGGGCTGCATGCTGGATATACAGGCTGCATGCTGGAGTTCTTCCTCAGTGGAATCCTCCCATCCACCTCCAGGTTGAGAAAAGGCAGTCGGCATTCCTGCAGCTTGAAGGTGCTAGGATGCTACATTGAGCAGGACATAATATAAATAATAATAACAACAGATGTGGGAGGAAACAGTAGCCATTGTGTGGGGAAAGAAGGGGGGCAGTGAGAATATCCAATAGTTTATCATGTAGTTGCAGATCCACCAGCATCATTCACCCTAACTCCATCCTCAGCTGTATGGAATAGGAAAGGGTTTGCACAGCTTCTTTGCAGGCTCCTGGCTTCCATGATCCCAAGGAAAGGGGTAGACAGGGTTATTTACCTCATGATGTTTTGTTTCTCCTTCAGTCAAAACTAGGAAGGGGCACAAAGATGGATTTTTGTTTGTTTGTTTGTTTGTTTTTCTTTTAAGTTAGCCAAACTTTTTCAAATCCCATAAATAAATAAATAAATAAATAAATAGGTTCAGTTAATATCTTGGGTGACAGGTCAGGCCAATGTTTATTTCAGGCCATCCAAATCTGTTTGCCCAGCTCTAAATTTTTCTGCCTTCACCAGCCCTATGTGATGTCCTTCAATAGAATCTTTTTAAATATACAAAACTGCTCCACCCATTGTCCTGGACACCACAGGTCACAGCTGTGTGTTTGTGCGTGCTTGTTGTCACTGGCTGTCTTAATCCCTCAGGCCTGATTTACACACAGGAAGTCATCCCAGAAATTCAAGCCAGTTTTAAAACTGGAAATGTCCTCAACTTTAGTTTAACCTCCAGGAAGCAGGTTTCACTAAGCCAGTTATAAAAACGGTTCCAGCTGCCAAAGCTTTGTCTTGACTTTGGTTTGCCCTAGGAGTGCTTTAGTGGTACAGCTAATGCCAGTATACTATACCAGCAAAGCACTCCTATTATAGACTCAGCATACACTGGCAACGCTGTGCTGTTGCTGGTTTAGCCTCACCATCACCTCCCCGAGTAAAACATGCTATATCAGTAAAAGCTGCACAGTCTTGCCAGTATAGCTGTGTCTATACGAGGGAATTTTGAGTGCAGCTATCAGTCAGAGATGGTACCTCCTCATAGCTCTGACCAAAAGTCTGTAGTGTGGATGTGGCCTCTGGCACCAACCAGTTTTAAAATTGGTTTCCCAGTGTAGACAAAGCATCAGAGTTATTCATGAGGCCAAATAATGAGAGATTTGATCTGTTCCTAGTATTTCACTTTCTAGATGGTGAACATAACTTTAGAAGACCAGATCTTTTGTTACACTGGACCCATAATGGTCCTCTGCAAGAAAGACGGCCCTCGCAATACTGACCCGTTGCTTTCCAGTAGGACCCATATGCACAGCCCCAGCACAAATACAAAATATACAAGAACAGGATGATAGCACCTGAACTCTGTGCTACTTGTTTTATATGGGAGTATCCTATCTAATGGTATCCCACTATTGCTCAAGTACAGAAAGGAAGTAAAATCAAATGGCCCCCAAAGCCATGTGTTTCATTAATTATCCATACAAGATTAGATTAAAATATCAGCATTCTGGCAAGGTCACTAATACAAAATAAAGAGGGTTTAGACTACAATAATTATTTATCAAAGAGCAGCGCTGTACATAGTTTTACACAATTTACTACTATTATTATTGGCCACCAGCAGAGAGAGGCTAGAATCAAAATGACCTCTTTTATGAGTTAGAAGCCACAGCAAAAATTCCCAGCCTTCTACAGCATGAGCAATCTGAAATACCACCTTGCAACTATAATCTCCAAAAGTAACACCTCCAGAAAGGATTACTTTCAAGAATGGGGTCAAAGGAAAAAATCAGTCAATTTTCAACTAACGTCTAGGCTTTAGATGTTGCTACAGAATTCCTCGTGTAAAAATCTGTTCAGTTCCCTGAATTCAAAGCTACGTTGTGAATTGGTCTGTTCATACCCCTTTGGTATTTGCTGTTTGCAAACATTCATACAACAACTTTTCAAAATATCCACATTTTGGGCTTAAGCCCAAAATGTTGCTTAATCAAAAAAGAAATGTGTTTAGGAAATGAAACAAAATGCATTTGAGGCAAAGAGGGGAGTCGTTCATGATAAGTCATCCAATCAGGGCACAGAAACAATGCCCTGTGGCTAAAGTGATCTGTTACAAAACTTATATAGCAAAGTCTGAATATTGCATAAATGACTAGATATTCACTACAAAATCTGTGACTCATCTCAGCCACAAATTACTACCTCTCCTTCCCTGCACAGGCTCAGTTCTGCTAACTTGCCTAGTGGGTGCAGAGCCAAGGTTCCATCCATTCCCCACATACCGGTTTGGGGGGCAACAGTGGGTGCCCAGTTTCTATTTGCCCATGCACTCCTGGACCCAAGGTCTGGGTAGTCAGGGAATGGACATAAGGAAGGGTTCTTGCTCACCTTACACCTCTATGTGGATATGCAGTCCAGGTTACAGTCTACCCTTTATATGGCACCACAGTGCATGCAGGTCTGTACTATACTGTACTTGTGCCAAACAGATAGCAGTTCCATGCCCTAACCTGTTTACACACTGAGGGAAGAAGTGAGTATAATGCACTACCATGCCTGCTCAGAAGGGAGGAGTGCCATGAACAGCAGGGGCAGAGCACCAACATGGCCTTCCTTCATTGCACCATGCCCTACACCCCCCTCTCTGGACTTCCCTACAGAAATCCAGGAGAGAACTGATATTGCACAGCGCTACATTAATTCCCTCTGCGTCTGCTGCTGAGCAACTACAAGGCCCAGCTGATGACTGCATTGCTCCTTCAGGAACCATGATGCCAGGGGGAGAACATGCGAAGATGAGGATCATTACATGTGGATGGCTCCTTTCTCTGCAGATCTAGGGATTCCTTCCCTGTGGATCCCTCGGATGTTCAGTGTTGGGAGACTTTACCATCTGCAAATACTGTATGGCCCCAAATGCTCCCTTGAGGGGATGCTTTGTTGGGAATTTCAGGAAGTTCACCTCAGCGTTGTCTTACCCCCTCTAACAAATTTCTCTGGGACAGTGGGTGATCTGGGCCTGCAAATGATTTATGGCCATAATGGCTGGACTATCATAAGGCATTCCTATTAATACAGCCAGTCATTAAAAACATTGAGAGAACTGTTGTCTCTCTTCCATGAAGCAAATGAGTGCAGAATTAGCTCAAATGAGTGATAAATTATCTGCAAAAGCTGTAGACTATGTCTGTGGTGTGTAATGATCATACAATCAAATCTGAATAAACCACTGTAGGTGAAATGCTAAATGATATCATAGGTCAGCCAGAATATAATCATGAAATGGAAGAATTCCTGGCAGAGTTTCAATGCTGCTTCAAAGGTTATTAAGGAATAATGAAAAAAAATCAGACAACAAAGGCACTATTCAGATATTTTTATCATTTATTTTGTAATCTACATTGCTGAGCAAATTGTCAGAGAGGAGCTAGTCAAATGAATGTGTTAAAGGACCTCTGATAGACTGACTTCTATTTATAGTTTGCAGTGCATGTGTTTCATGCAATGCTTCTGAAGTAATTCTCCAAACAGTTACAACAAAGGCAAAAGTGAATTATGGGGAAGTATGTGGGGATGCTAATGTCTACCTGGAATCCTAGTCATTGGTTTTTAATAATCAACCTAGAATTATTATGAATGATTTGTGCTTCTGGAATATCTTCCACCCAAGGATTTCAAAGCACTTGGCAAACATTAATGAATTAACGTAATGCCCATGGGCTTTAACATGCCAGTTAGGCATAGTCTGTGCTGGTGGGGAGTAAATCCCTGAAGGGGCTGTTGGAGGAATTCTGCCTCAGAGTGGCAGAATTCCTGCTAAGCTCCTTCAGGAGCTACATCCCTTCGGCTAGCCAGTGTGTGGGGAGGAGAGAAGAGGGCAGGGGCAGTAAGTGAACAGGGGAACCACCTCCTCCCCACTCCTTCCATTCTTAGGGGTGCCCAGGGAGAACAGTCCTGGCACTCCCCCATGCAGAGGGACTGCATTCAGGCGTCAGAGAACACAAGGGATAAGATGGGAAGAAGGTTCCTTGTGCACTGCTCACCCCAGCATACTCTGTAAGGGCCTGTCACAGTCTAGTCCCCTGTGAAGTAGGTATTTTTATTGTCCCCATTTCACAGGTGATCAAAGAGTCACAAAAAAGGTAAGTGACTTTGACTTTGGGCAGTCACAAATCTGAGGTTTAAATCCTGATTATTATGATTAGTGTTGTTTATTTTGATGCGGTAATGCCTAAAGACCCCAATCAGAATCAAGGCCCCATTGTCCTAGACACTGTACTAACATTAAAAAAATGGTCCCTTCCCCAAAGAGCTCACCTCTCCTTCCTATCAATACTGTGCCTTAACCACACTTCATACAACAATGTCGTACAATTTAAGATAATTGGCTCCTTAATTGGATCAGTTACAGACTGACAGTTACTTTCGCACCATATGTGTGGGAGTTGCACAGCAAGGCTGTGGGCACCATGACTTCACTCACACTTATCACAGAAAGACAAGATTGCCCACAGAGAGAAAATAATGTGTTCCATGTTATTTTTCAGACCACTCTGTAATCAAGTTACTGCTCAGGATGGCATTGCATAATGTAAACTGTTATTGTAATCTGTTGGCTAAGCGCTAACCACAATTTGGGTCGTTACCTGACAAGGCAGAAAAGGACCTAGGGGTTCTGCAGAAAAGGACCTAGGGGTTACAGTGGACGAGAAGCTGGATATGAGTCAACAGTGTGCTCTTGTTGCCAAGAAGGCTAACGGTATTTGGGGCTGTATAAGTAGGAGCATTGCCAGCAGATTAAGGGACAAGATCATTCCCCTCTATTTGACATTGGTGAGGCCTCATCTGGAGTACTGTGTCCAGTTTTGGGCCCCACACTACAAGAAGGATGTGGAAAAATTGGAATGAGTCCAGCGGAGGGCAACAAAAAATGATTAGGGGGCTGGAGCACATGATTTACGAGGAGAGGCTGAGGGAACTGGGATTATTTAGTCTGCAGAAGAGAAGAATGACGTGGGATTTGGTAGCTGTTTTCAGCTACCTGAAAGGGGGTTCCAAAGAAGATGGATCTAGACTGTTTTCAGTGATACCAGATGACAGAACAAGGAGTAATGGTCTCAAGTTGCAAGGGGAGGTTTAGGTTGGATATTAGGAAAAACTTTTCCACTAGGAGGGTGGTGAAACACTGGAACATGTTACCTAGGGAGGTGGTGGAATCTCCTTCCTAGAGGTTTTTAAGGTCAGGCTTGACAAAGCCCTGGCTGGGATGATTTAGTTGGGGATTGGTCCTGCTTTGAGCAGGGGGTTGGACTAGATGACCTCCTGAGGTCTCTTCCAACCCTGATATTCTATGATTCTAAGGCGAGCAGAGTTGATGTTGTTTGCATGGGAAAATCCAGGGTGCTGCACAAAGTGACACTGATGGGTTCAGTGGATGACACACTTCAGAGTCAGTACCTTACCAATGCCTCACCAGAATGCTGGGGTGCTCTGCCACTGCAGGTGCCATCCTTATGATGAGATGTAAAACGAAGGCTGTGACCTTCTTTTGACTCTGATCTCCTCCTACCATGGTCCTCAACCTGCTTCTTTGTTCTGCATAGTGAACAAATAATACATGGTCTCTAGGTTACAATTTCCCCATCCTTTCCCATGTATCCATTTTTATTTGACAAGCTTAAATTGCACCTGACTTTGCAATTTTTTCAACTTTCACACAAATGTCCTAATTCTTGGACTGCTCCATTTTTCCATTAAATTCTGTTAAATTGTTCAACATTGCCACAAAAATATGAATTTATAAAACAAGCTGACATATTTTCAGGGTTGTTAATTTTGTGTAATCAGATTACATTTCAAGGATTATTATTCCTGTGCATTTATTTATATAGCACTTGGTGTAAGCCTCAAAGCATTTCACAGAATTACAAACTATGAATCAAATTATGTGGCCCATACTCTAGCAACAGCAAATCCCTGCAGAGTTTCTCCTAGAAATGAAATTCAGTCACTTGAACATGACTGCAATTATAACGGTGCCAACCACACTTCACACCAATCTGGCACAGGAAGTGAAAAGAGATCTCATCCAATTAAATGAACAGGGCAATATAGGTAGAGAGATTGATTATCTTGTTTGGACTTTGTCCAAGACACCAGGGTTAAGCACCATCTACTAAATGATTGAATAATTTCATCATTATCCTCCCCTTTACATGTGCCTTCTACACCAGCTGCTGATTCTGTTTATGACTTATAGTCCTATTTTTATCAGGCAGTACTACTGTATATGACACTGGCAAGAGAAGTGACGGTAATGGAAAGAACCTGGGGTCAGGCTCAAAATGACTCGTGTGGGTGCATATTTAGATCAGTGCAACTGCAACAAATTGACTTCAGCAGAATTCAACATGGATGAAGCTCATTTTAGGATCAGGGCCTTAGGTATTCACTGGTCTTGTGATGAACGTCTGATAACAAAGCATTTCAGGTCTAGATTAGAATATTTTATCTGGGTTCATGAGGTTTCAAATCTCTATATCACTCCTATCATTATTCTGAGGGCTTCAAGGGTAGAGGTGACTGGGCTTCTATATCTGATTTATGCATTGGCAACCAAATTTATCATGACTTGCTCAAAAGTTTTACCTCAGGCATTATTCTCAGCTTAACTGAATATGGCAAATGTGATTAAATATGAAATGGTTGCCATGAAAAATGGAGGAAATATGCATGTGGGAGAAATTTGAGAAACTTTTACAACACAACTTTAATTAAAATTCAGAAATGATTATTCAAGAACTGGTTGGGTTAATAATCTAATAGATATTAACAAAGCAGTTGCTTATCAAATTAACTAGGTCATATTTTATCAGTGTTAAAGGTATATTTAGTTAAGCCTAGCAGTCTCGTTCGTGTTATTAATTCAGTACCCCATATGTTGTTGTTATTACTTTTTATTTTATAAAAGCCACCATCCTCTGTGTACCAATGCCTCTCCTGTTGAAGTCAGTGACAATTTTTGGTGAGCAGGATTAGACTCCGAGCCCTTGCTCACTGAACAATATTAATAAGAATAACACGTAACATTCTGACCAGTGTCAACTATGAAAAACTCTTTCACTATTACACAACATACAACTCTCTCAGGGAAAAGCCAGAGAATGGAAATGGCAAATACATTTGGGTTTGGTTTAGCTAAGAGGAGGGTCGGAGCTTCCACCGAGAATGCCAAGCCTGGATAATCAAACCCAGGGACTGTCAGCCAAAGTGCCCTGCCTGGTATCAGTTGCCACAGTGGCACATGCAGTGTTGTTGCAGCCATTGGTCCCAGGATGTTGAAAAGACAAGGTGGGTGAGGTAATATCTTTTACTGGACCAACTTCTGCTGGTGAGAGAGACAAACTTTCAAGCTTACACAGACCTGAGGAAGAGCTCTGTGTAGTTCAAAAGCTTGTCTCTCTCACCAACAGAAGCTGGTCCAGTAAAAGGTATTACCTCACCCACCTTGTCTCTCTAATGGTGGCACATGAACATGGAGGCAGTCTCTCAGCTAATGAGAGATCCAGTGGTACGCCTCCTGAGCGACTCACAAGCCTCTTAGGGTTTTATGGATCAGCGAATACATTGAATTAAACAGGAAACTAGTACAATTTAGAGACTTGGGCCTAGGTACTGTGGTATGCTTCCTGAGAGACTCCTAGTTTTAAGTCGAACTAATCAGAACATTTTCAGCTCAATTAAATGTTACTGAAATATGCTGATATGTCAAGATGGATCAGTTTATATTAAGTATTTGTCTGGAATTGTATCCAGGGCTCTCTGGTCACTTGTGATGAGACATAGAAACCTGAATCTAAAGCCTGGGCTTTTTGATCCAAAAACAGCTGTTTCAACAAAAAATCTGTTGTACTAAAATATTCAAAAAGTTTTGTCTTCCTTCCAATGCACAGCTAAAACAAATTTTGAAACTTCGAAAGCTGTCACAAAACAGAATTGTCATCCTCTGGACAACTACAATTTTAATCTACCTTTGCACATCCTGGATTCTGCCTGTTCCAAGAGATCATGCACCCTTTGGCATAAGTTAGAACAGCCTCATTACACCTGCCTATGGGCTGCTCTTCCCCTCCTGCATTTGGCACTCTCCTCCCAACCCCAACTTACCCCTACACCAGGGGCTGTGGAGGGGTAGGCAACATAGTGCCGCATTCACCAGCCCTAGCATATATGCCCTGCCACACAAAAAGGTTGGATCAATAGTGTATTCCCTTCAGCTCATACTGCCAAGCATTCTGCACTAGCTCTGCTTCTGAATGGTCTTCAATGCTAACCCAATGGTTTTGTGTGTTTCAGTCTGGATTATGTGACATGGTACATGTGTTTTGTATTACCCATTGCTGCTGTTTCTTTGTCCTGTGTCTGAATTCCATTATTTGAATAAGGAGGAAGGTAATGTTTTGCTTGTGATATTATGCCTCTGAATCTTTGCTTTGCCACCATTTTAATTTTTCTTTCATTCTTGATCTCTGACACTGTAATTGTAATCCTCTAAAGACTGTTCTCTGCTTTTGAATAATTCAGCTATGCTGCTGCAGGCTAAGGCCACGTTACCTTTTGCAGTGGGAGATGCTGTTAATGTATGTCTGAACTTTGGTCTAAAACCTTATAGTTGCCAGTGTGTGACTAATGGCTGTTCAGTAGCTTATGTGCAATGAATAAGAGGTCTCAGTCCAGCTTGTGGACAGGCATCAGTATCCCCAAACCACCCATTCTCGTTGTAGTTGGCACCCATATTGTCAGTCTCATCAGAAAAATCCAAAGAGTAAATGGGCCCTGGAAACTGTATATCCCTCTTATCCCTTAGAAGTATCTTTCAAGTGAGGAGTGAGGCACATTGATGGGGCAGTGTGAGGTAAGTTGTCCTCCTTCTATATCCGCTGTTCAATGGAAAAATCAGAAGATTGCAGTCTTTAGAGCTGTGAATCCAGCATCTTTCATTAGCAGTGGATTCACTAAAAAGGATGCCCCCATAATGAGTCATCACTGTAGACCTGAAGAAGAGTTCTGTATGTCTCAAAAGCTTCTCGCTCACCAACAGAAAAAGTCCAGTAAAAGTTATTACCTCACCCACCTTGTCTCTCTAATCACCATAGTCGTAAATTTCTGTCAGCAGAAATTAACAACCAGCAGTCTCTGGAGAAAAATCTCTTTACTAAAAATGCAATAAAATGATTATTTTTATACATTTCTGTGGTGCCATAAGTGTACATGCTACTTTATCACAGTTTCTTTTGACAAGCACAACACAAATGACAAATCCCTGGCCTGAGGATCTGGCAGTCTAAACTCCTTTCTTCTTGCAGACTGTTGTGATACTCTGTACACAGCATACAAAGTTGTGTATCCCACTAACCATAACAAATAAAAGTCTGATTTTAACAATCCTTTCTGGTCGGGGAGGTTGTACACTTGGCTATTAGAATATATGACTTAGTGATAGAATGTGGAGTCTGGTAATAGTACAAAACATTTTCAGTCACGTGCAAGACATTTATTAGGATTTTAATAGCGAATGATGCTTTTTTTATATATATACTCTCTCTAACAACTTGATTTTTCCTTGGTGAATTATTAAGTTTTTATTTCTGAACCTTCTAGTGGTAGCTAGGATAAAAATTTAAAAGACATTGGTAAGTCACAAATGCAAACATTTATTAAAGATCTCTTTTTCTGCAATACTTGTAGAATAAGTGGAATTATTCCACTACACTGAGATGTAATGAAGTCAGTTCTATAATTTTCAGTGGGTGCGCCTCTTCTCCTCTCTCACTCTGTGGGGTACCATAGGGCTGAGTTGTTGGCCCCTCCTACTCTCCCTTTAAATCTGGCTGGGTGATCTCATCCACTCACATAGTTTCTACTACTATTTCTATGCCAATATCTCAGAGATCTGCCTTCCCTTAATTGGCTTCCTGAATCCAATCCCATATCTTAACCTATCTCTTTGACATCTCCTCCTGAATGCCTCACCATCATGTTAAATTTAACACAGTCAGATCTGAACTCCCCCAATATTTTGTCACTGTGGAAAATATGACCATTCTCTCAGGTTATGGGCCTGAGGGCAGGGAGTCATCTTCAGCTTTACCCTCTCTTTTGCACCACCCATCCAGGCTGGGTTCAAATGCTGCTGCTGCTGCTGCTTCCTCCATAGCATTTCTGAGATTCATAATCTTCTTGCTGTTCAGACAACAAAAATTCATTTGCATCTACCCATCATCTCCCACCTTGAATACCGTATCCTCCTCCCTTCCAGCCTCCCTAATTCCTCCCTTGCCTTCATGGCTGCCTAGATCAACTCCTTTTCTCCTTTACACCCCTCTTTGAATCCTTCTACTGGCTTCCCTTGTTTCTTCAGATCATGTTCAAGCTTCATGCCCTGCCCTTCAATTCCCTTCACAACTCTTCCTGCTACTTCAGTCTAGTCTCCTCTTGCATCACCCCTCTTTCCTGGTGCCAGCTTCAGTGGCTCATTTGTCAGTTTTTCACACAAACACCTTCGGGCCTCCTTCCACATGAAACACCCTCCCTGAACTGCCTCAGATGGCCACTACCTTCTACTCTTATTTCTATCTCTCCTCAGGACCCACCGTCACCGTGGTGCCTACAAGAAATCAGCCAGTGAATATAGGTTAAGGGCCAGAAAGGTTACTTGGCATGTACTCCATCTAATTATTCTTCCTTTTAAAATGGCAATATGCTATCCTAATGGTTTAAACATTTAAAACATCACAGCTGGTATAATACTGCCCTAACTCTCTGAAGCTGCTCAGGGAATGTGAGCAAAGGTGGCATGGTAAATTGGTCACATGAAGTTCCACAAGCTGCAATAAATCATGGAAATTCTTTGTTTCTTCGGTCCATTTTGCTAAATGAGAGGGGGGAAAGGCCTATACCTCTCCTGTCCACACAATAAGGAGATAAAGTTTGGTGTGCCCCCCGCAACCTATGCCCCAATCCACAATCTATGCCACTTAAACAGTTTAATGACTGATGAGGCTTCATTATGGACTTCCTGCTGTGCTGCTGGAGATGGATTCTCTCAAAGCTGTTGTTTCTGCCTTTTCCACCCTTTCAAATTGTAAATGATGGCAGTGTTGAAAAACAAATTCCTTGGTGTCATGGAGTTCACTGCTAATTAAACTCAACCAGACTTCAGTATGTGTGCTGAGTAATTGGTCTCTGTCCTTTTTGTTTATGCATTCCTCCAAGATCTTCTTAAACAATCATATAAAAAGACAGCAGATGCTGAGCTGTAGTGCTTTCCTTGTTGGCTTTTGTTTGTTTGCACTTGCATTACTGCAGCAATCCAAGCTTATGCATTACTTAGTATAAAGGGAGAGTTAACAGCGGCCCAGGTAAAACATGTCAAGGTCACAGCCATAAGGAGTTTCAAGTATTACATTTATCACAGGGCTCAACAGAGACCTATAAAAAAAGCTATGGGCCAGATACTGCAGCTACTACTCACACCAAATAGTAACTTACTTCATGAGGGGATCCTATTGAAGTCAATGGAGCTACTCATGAAGTAAGGTATCGTGAGTATGGGTGGTAGAATTGTACCCAAAATAAAGGAATACATTTATAGTCAGGGGAGACACAGGTAAATCATGCAGCCCCACTGGCCGGTGATAGAGTATGGCCAGGGTAGTTGGGGGCTGAACTGATTCATCCTCCATCATTTAGTGCCTTGTATACAAGAGAAAATAGTTCAACTAAGGCCTTGTATACACAGGAAAATTGCAGCATTTAAAGTACTAGAGGGTCATATATTTCATAGCTTGTGTGTGGCAACACTCAGCATCACCACGCCTATGTTCCTTTGTGACTCTAGCTCTAAAATGTGTGGTTCCTTTGTAGCTCTAAAATTTCCCACTGGTGTCGCTCCACCCCTGGTAGCAGTAGTAGCAGAGACTGGCTTCTGGCATTTTCACCCCTTTGTCATCTTGCCCTGCTCCAAGCAGGTCTAGATAATATGACATTTAAAACTGGTAGCTGCTGGCATCTTGTCCACTTTAGCACTCCCACTGCTGCTACCACAAGTGGGATTGCAAGAGTGGGGAATATTACACCAGAAAAGTTAACATAGACAAGGCCTTTCCGTCTCTTTCCATAATCTTTCTAGTGTAGGTGTAAGTCCCCTCCTCTTGAGCTCGTGAAATCTGGGATAGCCTACATGTTCTTTCCTTCCCACTTCATTGACTCTCCACATTAAATTTCATTTGAAATCCTGTCTTTTCCCCTGGGTTTCTCCTTTTTCTACTGGCTGAAATTAACTGACTGATTTCAATCTCAAGGCTCTGTATAAAACTCTCTTTCCCCCCTCCCCTCCACCCCATTCACCCTTCTTCACTTCCCTGATGTCATCACCCTTGGCTGCCTAATTTTCAGTCTCTCAAACAATCAATTTCATGCCTTCTTCTTTGTGGCCCCTATGCATGATGTGACCTCCCTGAGCACGTGCACAAGGCTTCTACCTTCTCCACTTTTAACTCTCCCTTACCGACTGATTTTTTTTTCCTGTGCTTCCTGTGGTGAATCTCATTGATTTGAACAGAAAATCTGTTCTGTTGCTCTCCTTCCCTCACTTTTGTCAGTTTGTCTAAGCTTAGGGCTGGTCTACACTACCGCAGTAAATCAATCTAACTTATGCACTTCAGTTACATGAATAACGTAACTGAAGTCAGCATAGTTAGATCCACTTACCGCAGTGGCTACACTGCGCTGTGTTGACAGGAAAGCATCTCCTGTCGACTTCCCTTATGCTTCTCCAGGAGCTGGAGTACACAGATCGATGGGAGAGTGCTCTCTCATCGATTTTAGCACGTCTGCACCAGACCCACTAAATTGACACTCGCTGCAACGATTGCAGCAGTGCTGATCTACCAGTAAGTGTAGACATGCCCTTAGACTGTGATCTCCTATGCTTGGAAGCACCAAGCACATCGTAGGCAGTGTATTATCACCAATCATTTTCTGTGATTCGTACCTAGCTGACTTGCATTGTTTAACCCTATAAAGCAATTTAGGAGACAGTGGACACAAAAGACACTATAAAGTTGTATTGTACCTCGTCCAACCACTAACATCAAATACAATGTATCTTATCTTCTTCTTGTGCACCTGAAAACAAGGTTTGCTGCCATCACAAGTTTGGGTTTATTTTTGGGAGGCCCAAACATGTAGGCCAGTAATAAACATCATTGTTTTCATAGGGACAGGGTTCGAGATATCAGACTTGGAGAGGGGTGCTGTAAAAAAAACAAAACAAAAAAAATCCAAGACACAATGACTAGATGATAAATCTCACACATGGGGGTTAGGGTCTAGAGTCTTTGTCCTTCCGTTCCAAAAACACAGTCCGCTAACTATCACTTGAGCCAAAGGAGATCTCCCTTAGGTGGTAGTAGCAGCAGTGAGTCCCTTATCCCCTCTGTGGGCCTACTGTTAGATAGCAATGTGAAAGCGCGCGTGCGCACTCACCCACCAGTACATTAAAGGAAGGCTCCATTATGCCACAGATATTTGGGTTTTTTCTTTTTCTTTTCTCATGAATGGTTACACCATATCACCTGTAGCTGAAAATGTAGCCAGTCAAGGACACCATAAGATTTGTATGAATTTGGGAGTAGAACCAAAGAAAGGTTCATTGCTTTAAGTGACAATCAGAGTAATTGCTGGGTTCGCTGCTCTGAAAACTTTTTGTTTTTCTGGGGTGAGGGTTCTGTCTGTTTGTTTGTTTTTTCATGAGTGACCTTTTAAGTTTCAACAAGGAGAAGAATTAGTAGCCATGCCTGGAACCTGGCACAGTGTGCACAGACATTATGTACAAGCTTCCTACACAGCCCTGTCAATATTGCACTTCAATCCTAATCCGCTACTCCCTCGTCACACCCCTTGCTATTCTGCTCATGGTCTCCTGAGAAATTGCCAATGACACCTGTCATTGTTGCAGGGCATACTGTACCTCTGTCCCCTTCCTGAGCTCTCTGAGCGTAGCCCATCAGGTGTCAGTCTTTGCCTGTACCTCTTCTATGGTGGAAGGCCACTCCTAGGCCATGCAGTGGGCTACGGGACCCTGTGTATCAACAGTGCTTGCCCAGCCGGTCTGACAGAGTTCCAGGGCTGAGAATCTTCCTTTGGGGAGTCTGTGACCTTTGGTGAATACAGCCACTAGACTGCTTTCTTAAAATCAAAATATTGTTTATTTTGCCCGGGGGGGGGGACATTTTGAGAAATAGACCTGCATGTAGACTGTTTATTGTTTTAAAATCTCTCTTATCTAAAGCTTTACTATCCTGTGATGGTGGCCTGGGCAGCCCAAGCTTCTTCCGACACTCCAGTAGGTGCCTGTCTCAGTCCGAACAGTTCCCCAACAATTACCTCCTCTCTGTACTGACAGAGTCCTTGTAACCCAGGCAAAGGCCCTTTGTTCTTGTCCGTTCATCGCCTTCTGGACCAAACCAGTCCAGTGACCTCAGAAGGAGGTTGAGCCAGATTCCAGTGGCTCTACCATTGTCCTGTAATGACCTTCAAGTGTTTACTGTGGGATGCCTTATCAGGAGCATTGTTTCCTTTCCTGCTTTTTTTCCCAATAGCTCTGTTGATTTAACCCAATATAGTCCTACCATAAATATCACAATATTTAGCCCATTATAATCATATAGCAAACATCTCACCAACCAACATACAGTATTCATAAATGGCTATACACATCTTTCATATACCCAACAGTGGCCAATTGGTGCTTTTTGGGAATGACTGGAGAGCTTATTTGCTCCAATTGTTTTTGTGGGTTCCTGGAGCTAGTGACAGGATTGAACATCCAACCAATGCCTGCTATTTTCTCAGAGGTGTTGGGTTGTTTTGGAGCAGATCAGCTGGCAAACACTGGCTTGAAAACAATGAGAACTATACAAGAGGGATCAGGACTTGTCCCTCTTTGGCCCCTCTTTGCATGCTTAATGCTGGAGAAGATACACTGAAGAGTTCATTAGCAGGTGAATGAATGCAACCAGTTTGTTCCTAATCACATTTGATGGCACAGTTTGGTATCTGTTTGGAGGAAGAAAACTTCATCATTCTCTAAACAAGTGTGTGCCAGCTGGAGAAGTAATGTTCTGGCCAAGATCCACGCTGACAAATAAATAAGTACATTCAAGCGCCCAAGCTAACAGGTTCCCTCCTTGTTGCAAGCCTAAAACAAACCAACAGTTTAAGCTCTTTTTTTATTTTATTTTTTTTAAAGAAGTCTTGGAATAGAAAAAATCCACTGAACAATTTGTTCTATGCCTGAGAATCATCAAGTCTCTCATTGCTGGCATGCACTGTTTTTACTTCAGCATGTTACATGGTAGCAAATTAGCCTTTGAGACAAATGTCTTGAATAATTCCATAGCTATTAAACTCATCTTCAGTGAGGAAGATTTCAAAAATTATAGATGAGATTTTAAATGTTTTACTGAAACACGCAGCCAGCAAAATCTTCCATCATACAAGGGAAATACTATAAAAACTACTTACACATTTATGTAAAACTGGAGGTTCAAAAGACATTTAGGGGCTTGGAAATGTCTGGGAAAGGGTTTTCAAAAGGGAGATCTCTCCAAAGCAATGGGATATGTCCAATTAATATTAAGCAAAGCATCTCATTTAGTACCAAAAATCCAAATATTATGTAAGAATTGTGAGGACCCCAGTTGCAGGCCAGGTTTAAGGAAGAGCTGGAGACAAAGGGACAGATTCTCACCTGTAACAAGTGCAGGAGAGCAGAGGGCGAAGGAAAGAAAAGCCACCTTTCCACTCCTTAATCTTGGACTAGCTTGGGACCAAAATGGCGCACTCAGCATAATTTAGAATACCTCAAAGCCTGCTCTAAATTATGCCAGCTACATTAGTCCTACATTAGGGACTGCTGCACCAGCTCAGGATCAGCAGGAGCACTTAATGCTGTACTTGCCCCTCTGTCCCATAGATGGAGGGCAAATTAGAAGTGGGTGGCATACAGTTGGCCACTCTTCACCACCCAAGGATTCTCTTTTGTGTTTCTTTAGGGCAGCTTTCTAGCTGCTTTGCGCTGCTGAGGCAACTTCCTACAGAGAAGCTGCCTAGTGCATATTGCAAGGATTGAAACTTCCTTGTCTGTGTGAACCCTGTCAACCCAGTTACAGGTTGCTACTGGTCAGGTGATATTGAGCTGTACACAGAAGTTAATATTGAAAGTTACCCCTGAGTTGTCACTGCAGGGATAGAAAACAATGCAACCTCTTGCTCTTTTCCACTTTGACTGGAAACCAAAGAGAGATGACATGACATGACCTATCTCTGATCCCTTGTAAACACAAAGGGCGGGGCAGTTTGGAATTTGTATTTTGAGTACCACCTCCCTCCCTACTCCTCTTTCATACACCAGGATTGGAGAAAACCCAGGCACTTCCTGCTCAGGGTCATGTTTACGTGCCAGACATCTGGTGAGATTTCAGGAATAAATCATAGATGTGGGTGGAACAGACTGCTCTAGTGTTTCTTGTTTGTTTATGGTCTGTACATTTACAGCTAATACAGAGGAAAGAAATAGTTCAAAGGGGCGTTGGGAGACCGTTTACCTTCCTCCCACCATCCACCCTTCCTTTTTATTTCTCTGTCTCTCTCTATCTTACTGACACATATGCTTCACAGCTGCAAATAAATACACATGGGTAGACTAAAGAAAAGCTCCCAGAAACAGCACTGGGCATTATGAAATTTACCTATGTGAATGATTGCTAGAAAAGCCCCTCTAAAAGTTGCTAAGAGTGTTAAATCATTTCAGGGCACTCTTATTGATCCAACAAGATTAATTCTTCTACAGGCTATGATCATTATTACAGTTCACCTCTGAGTATGGTGGGAGTTCTAACTTCTCATCATTTGCAAGCTTTGTTCCTCTGTTGCAACTACCTCTTTTTCGTCATGTTGTTATGAATTCAAAGGGGAAAAATACTAGAAATGGGCACAGACAGGGAATGAGTTAAGCAACTAAGTACAATTCCCACATGCTAGCTTGAAAGGGTGAACTCAAATGAGGATGGAAAATGAAGTAAAACTCATTTACAAATATAAGCCCACTTTGCAGCCTGCCTGATGAACCATACAAGTAATTGACAACCAATCTGTTGCTCTCAACACTGGCTAATCATTTATTGAACTCAAGCGTCCAGCTCCAAGCCACCATCCTGTTTTAAAACTCTGTATAGAATTGGTCTTAGTTACCTGAGAACTTCTACTTCCCCTAGACCAGGAACTCTCAAGATAGCCACAATCCACTGGAACAAGGGGAAGTATTGACTATAAATGGAAGGTTTATGACCCCAGAAGACATAATTTTAACAGAAGCTGGATTAGGACTATGGAACTAAGAAAAACTAGATGAAATAAGAAATAAGAAAAACTACTGAGCTTGCTGCATAGGCAGCTCGATGCAAAACCCACCTCCTCATCAAATCTTTCCTACAACAGTGCCTTCCCTCTTTCACTGGTGAGGGTTGGTGGGGAACCTCACCAAAGCCTGTTTCTTGTTGGCAAGACAGAAAGAGAATTCTTGTCATGGCTCTTTAAAGTGCCACTTTCTCCATCACAGCAGCCAGAGCAACTGCAGGATACTTTTAGACTTTTTAAATACTAGGCCTGTGTTGTGCAGGGGTCTCTAAGGCTGTAGTTTTTGGTGCTGTCTTGTTTCCTGACAGGAGACTAGAGCTCAGTAGAGGAGAAAGGAGATTTAGAGTTGACTTTTTCTTTTTCCCTAAACTAGGTTCTAGTACTCTTTGTTTGGGTCTCAATGACAGAGTGCTGTGGTGTGGTTGGGACTCATTCTTGAGTGGTCTGGTGAGGGAATGGATCAGAACCTCATGGAATGGGAGACGCAGAGGAACTGGAATAAAACCCCGTCCATTCTTCAGACATTATGGTTGAAGGGCACATTAACTCTCCATATTGAGGGAAAGAGTCTGTGATGTGGTGGTATAGGGAAGGTGTTGTGTGGGGTGTCCTTTCCTGCTTTTGGTTTAGATGGCCTTGGTAGCCTGCCTTGGAGGTCCTTAGTCAAGTACCTGCATCCATTTGATGACATTAGGAAGACCAAGGAAGTTGAAACAAGTGCCGAAGCTCAGGGATACAGAATCCCAGGAGATTTGGTTATGAGGGCTTTTCTCTCTAACCTAGTGGTAGTAGAAAAGATCAGACAACATGGGAGAATTTTGGGCAGAAGGGTTAGTCTGAGGTCAAGATGTTTAGTGTTAATTCCATTTGTCCAGATGCCTGTATTACAAAAGTATGTAATAACGAAGCATTATTAAAGAGAGATTTCTGGGAGACCCATGCTTGTTGGATGCAGCTGTAACTCGTACACAGCAGACATATTTACATTTTCACATTCAGTAGATACAGATTTGTAGTCTCTGGGCCTGATTCTTCTCCTCCTTCTACCTTCTTCCACTCTGTGGCCTAGACTGATATGAGTAATTAACACAGGGTGGGAAGCCTCATTTCTTGGAGGATAGAATTAGGGAATTAAATAGATGTAGGCTGAAAACAGAATGTTTTTGTGCTAAATAAGGTAAGTAAATAGGTCAGTAGACTAAAAAGACAATGCCTGAGTCTGCTAAGATAAGAGGGAGAACACCTGGGGACCATTTACTAACAATGGACAAGATAAGTTAGCAATGTGGAGATGAGGTAAACAGTAGTAGGTCAAGCCCGGACAAAGCATGCAGCACAGGGGTTGGTTTCTACAAAATAACCACGCCAATACAAAAACGTGTGATGCAATGTATAGTAAATGCAATGAGATGTGTAAATGTATATAAAGGAAGAGGTTTTCTGTGTAACTTTGGATGTGTGGTAGGGCTCATACTCACCCGCTACACTGGAGTCTGATCAACTCAGCATAGCGTTGCTGTCTGCCAAATAAAGGAACCTGAGTGATAAAATCAGAAGTCAAACTGAATTTATTGAATCCCAGAGAACTGGATGAAGTATTGTCCAAGAACTGGACAAGGTATTCTGGGTATGCGGAGTGGAGAAGATTTCTGAGGAAATTCCAACAGAAATGAAAGGAGAATCAGGCCCTTCTATTGTAAATCATGGCAACAGGGAGGCCTATTAAGAGTTTGTCCTAACTATGCTATTTTATTTTTTTCTTTTTGCCCAGAATGTACCTCAAACGTAAAAAGTTGTATAGCAAACACTTGGTTCACAAAACAGTAATGCTGCTGGTGTTACCAGCCAGATACTAAATGTATTAGCAGATGCCTCCCACTTAATTTGTGAACTCGTGGAATCTGATTCTGATTTACTTACACTGATATAACTCCACTGGCTTCAGTAGAGTTACTCCTAATGTACAGTAGTAAGATCAGAATCAAACTCTTTGTGTAAGTCTCCTATAATTTACCATAGCCAAGTCTTAAACAAGAACTCTCCTCATTCATAAGCTGCAGCATCTTCCCCAGGTAAACCTCCCACTGGATGGCTCTGTAACCTTGTCTTAGCTGGAAGTTTAATTTCACATATCTTAAAGGAAGGAAACTTATAGTAGGGACCTGCAAAGGTGTTTTCCAGTCAGTTTTCCCATCTCTGTAAGTGACAGTTCCTTCAGTACTGCAAAAGAAATAAATTCAGGCAGGAAAAATGAAGCTGTTTTTTTGAGGAATTAACTTTACCCATCAACAACTAAAAAATAACATTCATCACAGGACTGGAACCCGCTACTGATAGCGGTTTCAAGGGATGATATAAGCATCAGATAAATAACGGTTTAATTTGGAGAACTATGAGGAGTAAACAAGTTTTAACTTGTTATTAACTACGCCAGCATGAGATGTAAATTACTGTATGGAGGATGAAGGTATTATTTCTATGCAGTGTCAGTATTATGGAGATGGGTCATATCTGAAATGCTCCTCTCTGGTGGCAGATAGCCAGAAAGTACCTGCCTTTATGCTGTCAAAGGCACATGTCATAATTTATTTGAAAGAGGCTTGGCCAATACACCCTAATGGATGAATCAGAGAATATTGTCATAGTAGGCAGTGTTGTTTTTTTTTAAATACTGCACTCCAAGGAATTAGTTAATTTTTCTTCAAGCCTTTTAACAAGAAAGTAATGTTGTCACCAATGAGAAGACGGAAGTCGTATGTGTCTCATTGTTAGCTTCACCAGCCTAGGAAATAAAAATGTGAGCTAGCAAATTGCCTGTGCAATTAACTGGACTGCCCAGGAATAGTCAGCTATCCTAAGCCAGGGGAAACTTGAATTTTGCCAAATTACTTTTTGTACCAACTTGATAAAACAAAATTCCATAGTCAATCATTCAGGCCTTTCACCTGTTAATTATACTAGTAATGAGTAGACACAGGTCCAAGCAAGAGACAGGTCCAGAATTCAGTGACCTCCTCCCTGACCTGTAGAATGAGCTAAGCCAAAACCTCAGGTCCAAACATTCCGACTCTGGCTTAGGGTAGTTTAGATCTGGATCCAAACTTCATGGCTAGCACCATTATCTGTAATGGGCTGAAATTTAAATGCTGGATCCTAAAATTTCCAATTGGGAAAATATTGTCTTACTCTTTACATAAGAGAACAATATGAAGAAACTACATGGGCATAGCTGGGTACCAAATAACCATGTTTACTAAATTTACACAAACAGGCCAAGCCTAGTTACATATATATTGCTACTCTGGTTGGTTTCAGGTGGCTTCTACATCGTAAAATACAGTGAGCACCACGAGAAGACTCACAAATTGTTTAAAGGGATAGTACTCGATTCCTGTACTTACCAGAAAAGTTTGGATCTTGATTTGGATCTGAACTTTATAGCTCAGGTGCTATATCAAGTCCTTGAAGATAGCCTCAAAAGGTCAGAGGCTTAAGGATCAGTAAGAATAGAGAAGCTTCCTGGAAAGCATTTCCTGTAAGTTTTTTAGTGCTTCCTGATTTCAGCTAGGTTGGAAATACAGCAAATATAGCCTCTCTCCTAATATTTCATTTCTTCCAATTCCTGTGCCTGGAACCAATATGTGATATTGAAAATTAAAATAAACAAAACCAAAGCCTGAGTCCAATTTTCAAACCTCAAAAAGATGTGGATCCAATTCTGATACAGGGACAGGTCAGTTCTTACTTTATTCAGACTAATTCACCCATCCCTAATTGACAGTAAGACTTGGACTGAGCCTCTACAGAATGAAAATGTACTATGACCCTGACTCTGCAAATACACACACACGCTCAACTTTACTCATGTCAATTGTCCCATTGACTTCAATGGGACGACTCATATGCTTAAAATTAAGTAAGTTCTTAAGTGTTTGTAGAATCGGAGCCCAAAATAGCCACTACAAGAGAAATCTCTAATATTATGCACAGTCATCCTCAATAAGTTTCATATGGGCCATCAGGAGAGCTAGGTTTAAAGGGTATTCAGTTTCCTTTTTGCATAGGGAATTAAGTATATTCCAGGAATATTAAGTATATTCCAGGCAGGACAACCTTCCAAAAGAAAAAACAAAACAAAAGGATCCTGCTAGAGAAGAGGGCCTGAGGTGGGATTCTGAACACAAAAGTCTTAATTAAGGAGATGGTCTGTTTGTCCTCTGTGGAGAGGTTTCCCTATATAATCTCACCATTTCCCCCAGTGTACTTAATAAAGAGATTGTGTTTTTAAAAGCCTGGCAAGTCTCTCTTGTATCCAGGCCAGTACAGAAGTGGACTGGAGTCAATCTGAAAAAGGTAAACAAGTGAGACTAGGAAACTTTGGGCATATGTAATTGCTGTAAAATGAATAGAACAACAACAGCATAGGGGTTGGGACTTACACAAGGCTTAGGAAATAGACATCTTTCAGACTGGAAAAGCTCCACTGGAATGCTGTCTGGTAGCAGGCTAGGGCAGGAGTCATTTCCAACCTGCTAAACCAGATGTCTTGACTTACTCTCCAGCCTTCTTTTTTGTCCCCTTTACCACCCTATAATTGAAGGATTATATGCTATCAGAGAAATGCTGGCCTTGCCAAGAAAGTGCAGGCTGTTTAATACACACATTCTTTGAGTACAAACCAGTCCAGAATTTGGCAAGATATGGGAGATTATAAATAACAACCATACCACATTTATCCTTGGCTACCATCATCTCGAAATATGTGATACTACCTGTCAGCCTGGTATTTCATGTTAACAAACCAGTAAACATTCTGTTGATGCTGGCTTAAATAGTTGTCCTAACCCCTTGGATAGACACAGCCCTAGCCAGCTTCCTACAATCTTTCAGCTCACAGTGGTGCCTTGCAGATAAATGTGGTAGGATGACAGCCAAAAAAGAAAGGAAGAAAGAAACTAGGAGTAGACTTAACTGGCAAAATTTGGGTCAGGATCTGGACTTTGAATCCCTCACAGTATAGCACCTACCAACATTTTGGAGTACAAACAAGGATGTTTTAAAGTGGAATAAATGTCTACACATTCGGGTTAGAGTTTGGTGGAGGGGCTTCCAGCTCCTCTTCATTGGTGTGGGTCAATGTCCCAAAAATACAAATGCCAATTAATCTGTGCCCTCCTGTACCCTCAGTCCCCCCATCTCCATCAATTAATTCTGGTCCCCCTCAGCCCCATATCTCAGTATCCCTTCAGCTCCCTCTGCTCCCTCTGCAGCTTCACTGGCTAAGAAGTAGGGATCATAGTAGAGGTCAGAGGCCCGTGATCAGAACTGCAGCTCAGACTGCATGTACAAGTCATGTAAATGCATGTTTGGCTTCTAAATAGCCTTTTGCATGTGCAGACACCTGAATTGCACATCCATAACTTCCACTTGCAGTGTTGCTACCTCTCACAATTTTATCATGAGTCTCATCATACGTGGTGTTGTTTCTTAAAGCCCCAGCTCCTAGGTTATGTGATTATGTAAGAATTTTCAGCTTTCTTTCCTTTTCTCTTTTTATCTTTAAGGCAAGTTTTTAGCCTTTATGGTTGTGGAGAAAAGCTTGAAAATGTGAAGCCTAAAGACTTAAAAACCATAAGGCTAATTATTCCAAAAATATTATTTTCAAAACCTAATAACTTTCAAACCCATCTCATGAGTTTTTTGAGGGCCTGACTCATGGTTTTTGAATGTTTGGGGTTGGCAGTACTGCATTATACACATTGTTTGCACACAAACCTGAGCCCCTCTCTTCTGAAAATGGGCTGTATTCTGCCTTCCGAAAGGAGCCCATAAAATATGGTGGATTTTTGCTTAGTATCAATTTTGGCCTTGCAGTCTGGCAAATGCTAGTGTTCTATGAGTTAAAAGCTTTGTGCAAGTGCGCCTTGGCAGATGGGATTGTTTTCAGCAATTACTTCCTATCTATAAAATGCACCAATCTGGCTGGCACCAAAATTCCTCTCCTTATACCATGTGCTGACTGATGGAATATGAATCTCAGAAAATAAAGATAGAAAAGATCTATTGGCTCATCCATTCATTCCCCTGTCAGACCAGAATTGTTCCCTGCAATATATTCTCCAGTGCTTGTCAAGTCCTTTTTTAAAAGTAAAAAAATGGGGCTTCCACCATTTCCTTGGCAATCCATTACAGTGTCTAACAGATCTCACAATTAGGAAACCTTTCCTAATGTATAGCCTTTGCTCAATTTCATTGGATTACTTCAAGATATATGACCTTGGAACACCCTAAACAACAACTCTGTATTAAATGTTTTATAAGCTGTATATGACTCAGTCTATTTCCACTCCCAGTCTGCCAGTCCCTCTTGTTGCTATGTCTCCTCTTGTCAGGGTGGTAAAAGGATACATTGGAGAGGAGGAAAATAAATGCACAGGGCCAGACTATGGCTAGCCCCTATAGAGATATGCAAGGGGTGGGGGCAGATGCGAGGAGTTTTGTCTTGTCCTTCTTATGTTCCCATTGGTAAACTGATATGTACTCAGATATCATGGTGAGGTGTGCAGTACAAGAACCTAGATCAAAAAACAGATTAAGATTAGAGAAAGATTAGTCTCTTCCCTTCCCCATCGCCTTGCACTCCCGTGCAGGGCTTAGCAGCAATGGCAGTTCTTGTGCACACCTGAGCACAACTTCTGCTTATGGGTAGTGCTGGTAGCCACCTCAACAGGAGTGAGGTCGGACAGAGAGGCGGTGGGACGATGCCACACCAGCAGTGCCCCACAGAGTTGAGCACACATTATAATTGCCTTAAGAGGTAGAACAATGAGTTCACTTTCCATAAGTACCAGCGTGCTCCAAGAGGCATTGCAACTCAGGAAGGCTATGCCAGACATGGTGCCGTACGTCTAAGTACAAGTGAGCACTTTTTTGAAAGAGAAACTTTCTTCCAAGAAGTGCTGAACCTAATAGGATTTGTTCTAAAGATGCTAGCCAGGTTGGTACTTACAAACACAAAGCTGTAAGTCAAACTTCCTGGCCTATGGACAGAAGGTTTCCGGTGGCTATTCTAAATCTCCATGTCATGAAAACTGAAAGCATTCTCTAATCTGACAGAGCTTAATGGATTCTTGAAATCTCATGAAATCTCTGCACATTTGTATGTGGTGTTTATGCATTACACACAGGGCTTAAATTCAGCCGGAGCTGTCCAGAGCAGAGCTCCGGTAAATATTTAAAAACCCACAGGGCAGAAGCCCTGAGCCCTGTTACAGCCTCCATAGGGCTAAAGCCCCAAGATCCCCCCCTCCCCACAGCAGAAGCCCGGAGCCCTGCTGCCCTGCAGGCCAGAAGCCCCTAGACTCCCCACACACGCACACACGCGCGCGCACACACACACACACAGGACAGAAGCCCCAAGTCCCCCACCCCCACCCCGCAGCACAGCAGCTGAATCCCCAAGCCTACCCCCCACCCCCAGCACCCTGGAGTTTTTATAGCATGTTGGGCGGGGGGGGGGGGTGCTCTGGGAAATAATCTGCAAATTTAAGCCCTAATTACACAAAGAGCCTCACAAGGTTTCCTATTCGGTATACTTTCTATTCCAATTTGCTCTGTTCTTTAGCCTACTACTGAAGCTGTTGTAATAAATATCCATTTTTATGGCATGCTGATCAGTGATTGCTAAATATGCCAAAAGCCTGACTTAAAAGAGCAGGCTCTGGAGCGAGCACAGTGTACTGTACTTTCTCCTTTTCATCACCCGCCCCCCTCAGCCTCTCTCTTCCCCACCCCTACCCCTTCTCCTTCTACAGAGGTGACAAGAGCACAGAAACAAAATTTGAAGCTTTTGTGTGGCTGTTTTATTTGCCCTGCAATGACTTCAGCATTTGATTTAGATGAAACCTTCAGATGCCTTCATGCTTTCCTTGATGGAAAATGTCATTTTACCTAGCACAGTAAAGCAAAACAAAAAACAAGAAAAATCCTTTCTACTCCAGTAGTTAACTTCTAAATTGCATGGTGGCCTCAGGGAAAGACTCAGAAATTGGTCTCTTGTCTCCTAAAAGACACAGATTGTGTCCCACCCACCAGTGCCAGTCAGCAGTCTGAGTATGAGTAATAAAATGCACTTTATTGTCACTAACTATATGACTAGAAATCAATGCTGAGCACTCAAAGCGTCATTTCAATTGGTTTAACAGCATAGACTGTAGTGTCATAGAATCAGAAAAGTAAGAGAGGAAAGAGAGAGATTAGCTCATCTACTCATGTGCTGTATTGTTCCCTACAGTATGTTTTCTAGTGCTCTCTCCATCTGGATTTTAGGTGTTTAACAATGGGGCTTCTTTCACTTCTGATGAGGCTACAGATGCTTCCAATCTGCCATCATCACCAACTTCTCCATTAAAGCTGTTATGACTAGAGCTGTGTGGAGGATGGAAATTCCGATTTGTCAAGGATGTTGAGTTTTTGAAATTTGACTTCATTCCAAATTGGACTGAAACCCAAAAATTTTGAAATTCGCTGCAAAGGAAAAGTCTGGCTGGGGGAAATCATTTGTTAAAATATATAATGCAAACACAAAAACGAAACAAAAGTAACTTCAAAACGAAAAATCAAAACATTTCAATCTGAAAATGTTGAAATGGGATGTTTCGACATTATTAGAACTTTTTTCCAATTTTCTTCTGAAATGACGTTCCACTGAAATTGACCCAATTTCACAAAGCATTTCAGTTTTGAGAGAGCTGCATATTCCAACAGAATATGGTTCTGTCAAAGTTTCTCTCACATGGTCTAGTCATTACACAGGTGTTTTTTTTTTATATTATGCCAGATAAATGACTGACCAAAGTATAGGCCAGATCTGTTAATATTCAGTTCCTGTTACATACCTCATATAGCAAAGTATCATCTCCAGTTTAACTCCAGTGTGCTCTTAGTGTAAGTTTCAATATACTTTAAATGAATCCTTAGAGTTTCTATGTATGCATAAACCTAAACCTACTGCATGCATATACCTATTTCATTTCTCATGCCATATCCCTTAGCTAAAATAATATGCAATACTGTAGTTAGAGAGAGGTAGGGATAATTTTTTTTTCATTCAGTTCTGACACGGGCTGGGGGAGGGGGGGAGTGACACTGTACTTCCACTTAAAACATATTGATGCAAAAATGTATATAATTCTCATAGTTCCAGGGAGGCTCATCACATTTTTAAGCATTAAGCAGCACTTAAATTTTAACAATGATTCCCTGAGGTATTGCAGTAACTGTTACAGTTAACAAAAGAACTTAATTATTAGCCTTAACAAAAGGTCAGCCTTAGTTTAAATTCACATAGTGCTGGCATGGCAGGTTAGGCTCCAGCTCTTAATTGTTTCTATTTATGATATTCTTTTTAAAATAACCCAAGCAAAACACATTTTCCAAAAAGCACATAAGGGTATGGTAACATTGAAGGGAAAAACAATAAGGCAAATAGATTTGTCAGTCCCAGTTCAATGCACTCCAACAAAAGGCCCTGATTCTGCTAACATCCATGTGCTTAACATTAAGTAAAATGAGTGATGTCAGGCTCAGGGCCCAGCTTTGTGGCCTAATCCTGCAAAATTCTAAGTGCTGCCAGCCCCCAATGGAGCAACTCAGCTACATTTTGTCCTGAAATGCTTTACAGAATGAAATAACACAAGAAAGCAGGCAGAGTATTATTTACGCTACAGAAAGTGATGTGTTAAGATGTTGCAGGACTTTGTCTACACTACAGACCTTACAGTGGTACAGCTGTACCACTGCACTGCACCACTGTAAAGTCTCCCATGTAGCCACTCGATGCTGTCAGGAGAGAGCGCTCCTGCCGGCATAATCAAACTATCCCTCATGAGTGGCAGTAGCTATGTTGGCGGGAGAGCATCTCCCACCGCCATAGCGCTGTCCACACTGGCACTTTTGTAGGTGAAACTTTTGTTGGTCAGGGGAGTGGGGTTTTTTTCACACCCATGACCAACAAAAGTTTTACTGACAAAAGTGCTAGGGTAGACAAAGCCTAAGTTTTAAATCTAGCTTCTAAGCTGTGCCCACAATATTTGCACACAAACGCTGCTCATGTAAAATAGATAACTGCATCAAATTACAAATGCTATGAGCATTACTTGTTTGGATTTTGGTAATGTTAAAAAGTGGAATATCCTTACACACACACTCCCCACACACACACCACCACACACAGAGGAAAATACAGTCCTTGCCCTGAAGAGCTTGTAATCTAAGAAGATAAGCAACATATGAAGGGTGAAAGAGAGGGACACAATCAAAATACATAGTTTTGTATACATAGTTGTATGCATTGTTAATATATTTTGTAAGTATATATGACCATTAGTATCAGTATCAGCAAATAAAGGTTTTACACAGGGAGACATTTGGGGGCATGATGGAGGCAATTTAGGATGGAAAATGTGGCCTTATATAATGTATGATGAATAAATAAAAAGCAGCTAGTCGTAAGACAAAGAGCACAGAAAATTCTGTTTCAAAATACTCAACCTCAACAAATGTGGATTTTGTTCAGTTAAAAACTGGTTTTCATTTAAAAAAAGCAATAAGGAACACTAAAGAAACTAAAATCATGACCAGAAGAAAGGAGTTTGCTGCTTGTTGTTACTCTTACCCTGGCATTGATTTTGTCAATGTTCAGAGTACCAGCCTGATTTCATTTTCAAGCTGTTAAATTATCACTTGCTTCAGAGAGCTGCTGAGGGGAAAGAATTCTAACATTTGCACAACTACAATGAAGCAGTGAGATAAAGGTCCTGAGTGTTCAAGCCGTTTGTTGACGTATTTCTAAAGTACTGTCAAGGGAATTTGAAGTTCCTTGATCCAGTCCAACGTCTGAAAGCTGCCATGGTATTCTGCAGACCCAACAGCACTGCCTCACACAGCGACATGGTCATACTACATGCCTATAGCATTTTTTGGGGGAAAATACGAACCTTGGACTTTTGTAATGATACTGTAACTGAAACTGGGCTGGTGTACTAGGGGGTGCAATTTAATCCAAAATACTAATTTAGTCCTTTGTGGCAAATTCTAATTGTTGAATTATCAGCAAAAGGCAGGTTTTTTCTGTGTAATGTGGTAAATGAAATAGTATTGTCAGATTTCCTTAGCAACCTACAGCTGGGATTTATTTGTGAGCATGCAGGAAAAGTTCCCAGCCTGTCTCAGATATATATTTTATCTGTTGGAGACAAGCTAAATTTTGGTGTGTTGGTCAGAATTATTCTAGCTCACCTGAGGACCACATCAATTCAACTCCTCTCTAGAAAAGCAGGTTAGAGTGGTTGTAGTTAAAAGACCTGATTCCTCTGGTGTAACACCACTTACTTCAATGGCATTGCCCCTGACTTATTCCAGTGTAGAGAAGACTTAGGACCAAACAGTCAACATCAACTCTCAGTTTCTATACAGGGGTATGAGAGTTATTGCAAACCTTTCCTATTCTAAGGATGAAGAACTACTGTGGTGTTCCACACACCATATTCACTTGGGTGACTTCAGTAAATGAAAAAAATATTAAGTGCCAAATTCTGGGCCAGACTGAAATACTCTTCCTTACACTGAGTAGTACCTTAATTTGCAAGTAGTCCCATTGATTTCAACAAGCCTCTGCATGGAGTAAGATACTTCTCAATGTGAGTAAGGGCATCACAATCTGGCCTTCTGTAAAGTCAGGGAACCATATTCTTTTCTTGCTAATGTAAACCTGGAGTGAATCCACTGACTACACTGAAGTTACTATGGATTTATATCTGTGTAACTGAGATCAGGTTTTGGCCCAATGTGTTTTTAATAAACATCTTAAAAATATAGGGGGGAAAGAACTTAGTGGGGAAAAAAAAGAAAAAACAACCAAAAAAACACTGTGGTCCACATGGATCTTTCTAGTGTGTGGGGGGTCTTTTAACTTTGAATTTCCTGGCTTTCAGATGTTCACATTTGTGCTCTTAATAGGAGATTGTAAAGCACTTTTTTTTCTTCTCAGGATATTGATAGGAATTTCCAAGCCTAGGTCCACCTTACTGAAGATGTTTGGGCTGGAAATAGATAAAATGTATCTCAAAATTGGCTATTTTCAATATATTAAATAGTGTCAGTTTCCACACAATTGTCACTCGTATTTTATTAACCTGTTCATTGAAAACACTGTTAAAATTGTCTGGTTTTGCAACATTTGAAATACAGAGCCTGATTCCCCTCTCCCTTACACTGGTAAAAACCGGGAGTAATGCACTGAAGTCAGTGGAGTTACAGAGCCTACAACTGGTGTGAGAAGAGAATCAGGCATATAGAGTATATACTAGTCCTCTTTCTCCATTCCATGGCACCAGTGTAACATTGCTGAAGTCAGTGTTGTTATACCAGTATAAAACTGTGTTTTATAGCTGTGTGGGTCCATTTTATGAAATTTTTATAACAAATATGTGCAGATTATCTTATTCCAGAAGGGCAATGCCGCATATTCAGCTCCCTGAATGGAAGAGTGATGGGAGTTGCGCCTCCCGATGGAGCTACTCCTCTGACCTCTGAGCGAGAAATAAGATGCCATGATGACAGCTGCCAAATGAGATAGAAGGGATGTTTACAATGGGAAAGAAATAGAAAATGAGGCTGTTTGCCACAGTCTAAACCCAAACTCAGACCTCTTTGTTTAACCTTAACTGATGTCATGCACTTGCCATATGTGATACTTTGATATCTGAAGGAAATATGGAAGTGCAAGCATTTTCCAAGCTTATTTATTCAAAAGCTGCAAATGAAATACCCCGGGACTGATTAGCTCTCACACCATTTTTATGTCAGTGTACCTCCATTACTCCAATGAAGGTACTCCTGCTTTACATCAATGTGAGAGACTACTCAAGTCCAGAATCTCCAGAAAAGTTTTGTTTGATACATTGTTGCCTTCCTCTGTGATAGCTATGATATTGAGCCATTAAATAGTATAGCTAATTTGTCATCTCCAATTAGTACTGGTACCTTACCATAGCAGCTCAACACTGAAGTTCCAGTACATTGCACATAAAGAGCAATGATTTTTTTCATTTATCCCATGTGCCTTGCACTTAGAAAATAAAATAGGCTGTAATGCTTTAAATCAGTGGTTCCCAAACTGGGGTTCGTGAAATGTTACAGGGGGTTCTGAGGAAAAAAATTTCCTAATGGTGGCCAGAGCTGTCCCTAGGCAGCATGGGGCCAACAGCATGGAGCCCCTGGGCTTCCAAGAGCTGAGCAGATCGAAGCAAGTATATCTGTCACACTGAGGAGATTTAAACTTCAAGAATCCTTATAAGAAATGGAAAGGGAGGTGGATATTTTTTGCTGTTTTTAAAATTAAATAGGCCGCTAGTATTGTTTTTAAAATTATTATGAAAAACAAGTTTAAGCTTTGTTGTAATGTGCGTTGTTTGCCTGGACTGCTCAAGACCTGAATGCTTGTGTAGGAGGAACTCTTTGAGTTGGCTTCTTAAATACCTTCATGCTGTTTCACATCTGATACTCCTTGGTGAAACATAGGAGCCTTGTCTTATAACCGGCTTATTCAAAGTGATACAAGCTGCAAAAGTGAGATCTTGGAAGAGTGTTGCCGTTTTCATAATGTAATAAAAATACTGTAATTATAAATAATAATTAATAATAAATAGTGTGTAATAAGCATGTCATAAAAACAAATTTTATATTTCCAAGATCATTGCTTTTATAATTTATACTCAGGTAAAGGTGAAAATCCCTGGAAATATTCATTTTTAGGAAGGGCTTCGCGAGACTTGACATTTTAGTGAAAGAGGTTCACAGGTTCTTAAAGTTTGGGAACCACTGCTTTAAATTAAGGTTTCCATTTCCAAGTTTAGGGTCCAATCTTGCACCATTGAAGTGAATGGGAATGTTGTGATTGACTTCAGCAGAGCAAGAGCAGTCCCTTAATATATTAATAAATATATATGGATCTTGCATATCAATTAATTATTCAAACATATGTATTAAGGATTAATATGTAAGGGTGAAGTTCTGCCCAAATAACTCTTGTGAACTTTGAGAGCCATATTTTAAAGAAAAGGAGGCCTAAGGTCTATCACAGTTGAATACCTATAAATGCACATGCAGTTACCATGACTGTGCATGTAAATCAGCTATTACATTATTTGCACATGTTATCGTATGAACTGTGCATGCCAGATCAGTATTGATTACAATATTTGGCTACTCGTATTCACTTACACTAGTTTTCTGAACAACTTACACCCATATATAACTGATACCATTGTCTATTTATCTGGCCCAGAGACTTCTATGGAATTCCATCCATTTACTTCAAGCTAAATTTGGACCTTAAAGTATTGTTTTTCATCAGTAAATATTAGGTATAATAGAGAAAAATTATATACTCTCTCCATTTGACAGTATAGCATGATGGCTTCTGTGACATTTCCTCTTACAAGTGCGCTGGTTTCAGAATTATGCTGAAAAGCTTTAACGGCAAAAGATCAACAAAAAATTAACACAGAAATTAAACACGGGACCTTGACACTTGAGTCCCAGTTCAAAGTTCATTGAAGTCAATGGAAGGACTCCCACTTACTTCAAAGGGTTTTGGATCAGGGCTTTTTAGCTATCAGTTGGGCACATTTGCACTTAGGGCTAGTCTACATGCGGATATTTACTGGCAGAATTAGATGTGTATAATTGAACTGCTATAGTTATACCACTACTGTAACGACAGTGGTATAATTATACGAGTATCATTATGGCAGTAAATTTCACCATGTAGACAAGCCCTTAATCTACTAAAATGACTAGTAGAAATAATACAAATTCACCTTATTTGTCGAGCCACATTTCTTTACTTCTGCATTTGTATTTAGATTTATGAAGAGGGGAAATTAGTTTACTTTCTATATGTTAGGGAAATATTCCTGTATAACAGCCCAAGTGGGATGGAGGTCAATTTTTGTTTAACTATATGGTATTGTATCCTTTTTTTTTCTTCATTTATATCAAGTCATTTTAACAACTTAAACAAAGCGTATGATAGTATGATGTGACTCAGAACATAGGGATGCAAATAATGATACTATATTTTTCCTCTTTACCTCCCAAAAGACAGACAGACACACACACACACACACACAAAAGAAAAAACCCTTGATGAGCTGAGACTTGGGGCGGGGGGAGAAGGGGAAGAAAGCATTGGCAAATTCCCTATTTCTACTAATTAAACGTAATCGCAGCTGACAATCAACTGTTGCCCTGGGGGTTTACAACGTCTGTTTGAAAGGCCCAATTCAAGATAAAATCAAAGTACAAACAGTACTGAAAGGCATCCAGATAAAGTGGGCACCATTGCAATATTAAAATATAACATCAATCTTCTGACACAAATCAATTAATTTCTTATCTGGCCAGTTCTTGCCTTGGTGAAAACCCCTGTTCAATACCCATTCATCTACTTTGCCTTTACTCAGTCATTTGCTCCTTTCTCCACAGCCAGCAATAAACTCTGGAGGTGGAACAATACACTCTTTCACTGAAAGAGAATTAAATAAAACCCCTTTCACTGGAAGTCTTTTTCTTTTGGTGTCTCTTTTCCTGTAACAATGAGAGCTGGCTGGCTAGGCACTTTAAAAAAAAAAAAAAAAGAATAAAGAAGCAGTCTGAAAGTTATAATGATCAAAGAGGTCAAACTTTTCTTAGCAAATGTCATGTATGTAAAATTGGGCATTCACAGCGCTAGATCATCAGCTGGTATAAACTGGTGTCCAGGGACCTATACCAGTTTACACCAGCTAGCTGATTGGCCATTTGAATATGTTAGAGAACAGACATAAACTCCTTATAGACTATTAGGCCCAATCAGGCATGTACCTCTATGTCGGTGACTTATGCACCGTTGATGAGCCCCACTGACAGTTTGGGCAAAGGAGTCTGTCGCTGCAGAGGCACTTGCAGGATCAAAGTCTTAGGAGATGAAGAATACACTATATATAGCATGTCAATAAAAAGGTAATTTTCCCTAGGCACATAATAATGGCTTAGATTTGACCTAGGCCTCTGATGTTAATGACCTCTATGTAACGCATGAGGAAGACAAAGGTAGTACTTTTGTTTAGTACAACTGCTAGATTTTGATAATTTAAGTGGATAAACACAATGGTTAAAATACTCTCACTGGCGCTGTGTAGGCATCAAGCTGCCCAGAGCTCTGTAGCCTGGCTTAGCTCCTTGCAGCGCTAGTCTATTTACATAGATATGGGGCTTATGTGGCTGTAGGGTCTACACAGCTACGTTGGTAAAATATCACACCCAAGCCCAACATGACTATGTTGATAAAACTTTTAAGCGTAGACCAAGCCTAACAGCCAATTTTCCCGGGTTCTCTCTTCTCACACACAGCCCCCAACCGACTTTACATTCTCAGGATGCTATCCTGCTAATTGCTGGAATTAAATGGGCTCAGTGGGGGGAGTCTGCCCATTTGGAGCAATTTGTAGTATTGGGTTGTTTTGTTTTTTTGTTTTTTCCCCTGTGGAGTATCACAGGCTGAATGATGATTTCCATAAGCATTCCTGGTACATTTTTATAGACTAACCGCATGCGCTCTAGATTTTACTTGCAAGCGGTAAAGCTGAATAATACATTCCATCCGCCATCCCAAAAGAATTTTTCTTCAGAGTTTTGTAGGTTTTGATTTTTAAAAGATGTTGTTGTTCCTCTGAGTCTTTTAAAAATGCCTGCATTTTAAAAACAACATTGTCTTAGACTGTCTCCAGGAGTTTGTTTAAAAGTGAATTTCTTTTGTAACTGCATCTTTTTTTCATTAGAGAAATATGTTCTCGTTTACCACACAGATCCGAACCTATGAGAAGATCAGCAGCTCCTTCAAAGCACAAATACTCCTCACAGGAAGTACTCAGCACCTTGACTAGTGAAGGTAATTTGGGAAAAAACTTCACATATAGTTCATCAAACTAGGAATGGATGAATAGACTCTATGGGAACAAATGAGGTATAAATCCATAAATTAAATTGACTCCTTTTGCCTAATTTGAAACTACTCAAGCATCACAGGTTTGGAAATTTGACTCAGATTTGAACACCACTATATTCACATTCTGTTTAAGAAATAATTTTGAGAGAGAGAGAAGAGGGGAAAACATTCTAAAGAAAAAACAGATACATTATATTGTAGATGATGCAGGTGGTGATGCCTATAGTTAAGGTTGCCCAAGACTTTCCATTTCAACACCCTGTTTTCAATGACTTTTAATTTCACCAAATTTAAACAATTCAGGCTTCTGTGGCTACCAGTTACTCTGTAGTTTGAAATGGTAGAAGACTTTGCTATGGATCTAAAGATTCCAACCCTGGTGATGACCCATGAATAGGGAGTCAGGATGGTTCCACATGATGAAATTTTTGTGCTTTTTTTCACTTTTCCAAAATTTTAGGAAATTTATATCCTCCCCTCTAATCTGGCCACAAATAAACAAACAAAAACACCCAAATAAATGTATGTTAAAAAAACATTAATGTTGCAGAGTCAAGCATTCAAAAGTAAGGAAATGCCAGAATTAAGGTTGCCAGTGCAAAACTTCCTATGGGAAAAAAAATAGAATGTGATCATGTACATAAAGATTGTGTATGCACAAAGGGGCTGAATTAAGGTTGCACCAACAACCTGAATTCTGGCATTTAAGTCCAAGGCTTTGCAGCCTTAGTGTACCCTTAACTTCTTTTTATTTTTTTATTTTTGGGGGGGTGGGGCAGGGATGCAATACATTCACAGCAGGGCACCAACTTCTGTCGGTCTTGCTTGCGTGGTATGTGAAAAGCACAGGCTTCTCTTTGAAAAAACATATTTACTTCAGACACATGCATGGAAACACATGGATGTTCAAAATAGTCTGAATCACCATTGCACAAAAAGATATACTAAAGTACACAACACTACAGAAACAACTCCAATTAGTTTGCAAAATCTCAAAGTGCATGAGGCTCACCATTCCTAAAGTCTGGCCAAAAGTTAAGGAAATGTTGATTGCAGATGTTAAACTGATTCCTTTTCTAATTTTTGAAAACCATTACAGAACCTCCTTTTCCTGTTCTCTTTTCCAACAAATATATTTATTTTATTGCACAGTTTTTACACAGAATACCCAGGCACTTTGCTGATTCCAGGGCTAGGGTCTCCAGTAGTAGAACCTTGACTCTAAGATTTTTATTTAATTAGTTAGCACAGTAGAATTTTGCTAATCTACAGTTTGCTAAACTATACAATATAATCGTCACAAAATTAGGTGGTCTCTTCTCTCCTCTAAGCAGAGACAGATACCAGGTGTATGCTAGAAACTTTTGACAGTATAATAATGTCAGTTAGAGGTATGATTTTTTCATGGAATTTTTATACCAGAAAAAAGTTCCACTGTGGGTGTAGTTATACCCAACCAAAATGTTCTTTAGCTGGTATAAGGTTTCCCTTCACTACAGGGATTTGCTGGTATTGGTACAGGTATATCTATACCGACAAGCCCTTTCTAGTGTAGACAAGACATTAGTACCAAATACTGTGGTGAGATCCCATATTACAAAAATTTCATAGTTTTTTATAAAACATAATTCATTGTGCTCACTATTATACCCTGAAGTCTTATCTTAATCAGACACTGCTAACTTTTGTTTGTTTTTAATTAACTGAGGTACTGCCCGCTACAGCCCCGTATTCTCCATTAGCTAAACTGAAATCAAGCACTTAGATTACAAATTACTCATACTGATCAAGGGAAAGAGAGAACCACTGAAGGAAAACAGACACACAAATGGCACTTTATCACTGTTACTGGGTCTAAAATATAAAGCTCATCCTCTACAAACTTTGGAAAGCTTTTAAAACAAGCAAACCCCAAAAGGTCAAAGTGTCTGAATGCTGCCACAGTATTCTGTCATTTGTCACTGCATTGGCAATGCTTGTTGTAACAGCGGGCTGACTTCAGGCAATACTGTACGCAATCAGCCTTCTTCAAAGATAACCTTTTAATCTCATGAGGCTGACTTTTTGCACTATGAAGTAGCTTAAAACAAGACTAAAAACAGATTTTCAGCAGGTAAAACCAGCTGCAATATCCTTTAAAAATTGAAAGTTACTTCATCCTCCAAAATGTTAAACTGATACGATCATAGTGTTTTGTGTATGTTTTGTGTATGTTTTGTGTATGTTTAATGATGGCAACACACACACACACACAAACTGAAACTGTATCTATGTTGTCTGCAAATATATATTCAGGCTCTGAGTCTCCCAGTAATAAATAAGTGGCAGAAACACTGGGAATAGAAGACATGAAGCACGAATATTGGAAAGTCAATGTAACCTAAAAATAGAAGAAGAGAGAAATATCAGGTGAAATCTTGGCCCCATTAAAGTCAATGATACCAGGATTTCACCCCTTGTCCTGATATGAAGTCAGCTAGATATAACAGCATAAGCAGAAATGTGATTTTATGATGCAACAGGGATAGCCTATGAATTCCTCTCTCTTCAGCAGTTTTGAGCTTGTCTTGGCACCAGCAATCCACAGAATAATGATATCCTGTGAGCAAACCCACAATCCTGAATAAAACCTACCCAAAGCCATTGGTAACCAACAGACTTGGCAACAGCCCTTACAAGCATGACTAATTTTGCACTTGAAATAAGCAAACACCCCACGCAAAAGGGATATGCAAAAAGAAAAGGAGTACTTGTGACACCTTAGAGACTAACCAATTTATATGGAAGCCAGAAGTGTGGAAAGCCTTCCATCATTCGCCTTGACAAAACAGAACTTTTTTTTAAAAAAAGACCACGTACAGACAAGCCCAGCTCCTTGTTTTCAGTTGCACAGTCACCGGCACCACTATGCTGCTTAAGAATGTGATTTATTTATTTATTTTCCTGACATAGCTATAGTTTAATTTCAGTCATGTAGTTTCTAAATATAGCCTCTAGGCTATCATTTCTAGGCTGATGACAATCACCTTTATGTTTTGTTTGATTCTTCTAATGACTCAGATAACTCCACCCTCTCTTCATTCTTTGATTTTATCAATACTTGGTTTCATCTTCACTTTTGTCATCACAGGCCTAATCTAGATAATGAGCACACAGCTCACATAACTCCGCTGTGTGCTCAAAGCAACTCAAGTAAGACCAAGCAGAATCATTAACCCCAACATATAGCAGCCAACAGGCACCCGGTGTATAGGCCCACTGGTGATAAGAGATGTAGCAAATGTGACCTTCTGCAGAGCCCTACTAGATATAATGGCAAATGGATCGTGTAGTTTATGAACTCACTGGCCAGTCTCCAACCAATCTTTGCCCCATGTGCAGTGGCAGATTAGCCACTGGTCCATGGGGCCTCTGCCCGCCAACTGCGGGGCCCCCAGAAAATATCTGCCACCCAGCAGCTGAAGTCTGGAGCTCCCGCTGCCAGGTTGGTGGGGAAAACCCCCACACTCCAACCCCACTCCATGGCAGCAGTGGCGGGTGGGGGAAGCCTCCCCCAGAGGTTCCTGACTCTGTCCGAAGCCCCCAGGCAGGGGAAGTCCCCTCCACCCCGTGGCTCCCAACTGTCGCTGGCAGAAGCCCCCTGGGCACGGGGCAGCAGAGGAAGTCTCCACACCTGACCCCACTCTCTGACAGAAGCATTGGGTGAGGGGGGAGAATCCCCACCGCCCCAACCCTGGTCCCCTGCAGAAGTGCGGGGGAGGTGGCGGGGGAGGTGGCGGGGGAGGTGGCGGGGGAAGCCCCAGAACCTGGACTCCCGCTGCAGCCCTGGGAATAGAGGAGCTCTCACTCTCTGCTGTGCCCCAGGGCCATGGCACAGTGACAGAGTTGCTCCGGTCTTGGGGGTCGCAGTTGTGGGGGGGACAGAAAGAAGCAAAAAGGTTTGCAGGACTACAGTGACAGGGTGCAAGAAGGGGACCCTAAGTGGAACGGGGTGGGCCCTGCCCCCGGGAAGGAGCAGAAAGGGGTGGGACTGGGGGGCGGGGCCACAGGTGGAACGGGGACAGGGTAAGGCCCCCTCCCACTTGCTCTGGCCCAGAAACCTTTTCTGGTGGAAACCTTAATCTGCCTCTGCCCATGTGCTGCAATGGAGATATACCCTATGGAATTTGTCTCAATAGCACAGAGGAAGCACAGTTTTCCTGAACAGCCTCCCTGCTTCCCAATAACCCACTCCCATGCAGGGGAGAATTACAGGGCTTAATTCTCTTTTCACATACACTTAGTTTTACACCATTGTCACTGCACTGACTTAAATGACCTCACTGCTGATTTATAATGTCATTAAGATGGAAAAAAAAAACCTGTTAAAAATGACAAGGACATTATGGTTGCAAAGTCAAGAACTCATCATTTAGGAAATGCCAGAATTAAGGTTGCCTTTGCAACCATAAGTCACTTCCTTGTGCATATGCATTATGATATAATCTTTAATTATATAACTGCAAGTTTGGCCAAGTTATTAGCAACTGAAAACAAGGGCTGATAATGGAAAGAGTTTGGCAACCTTAACTATCGGCATCATTACCAGCTCCACCTATAATAAGTGATAGGAAAATCAGGACTCATCACATGATTCTACTGCCTCTGGGCTTTGTGGATCTGTGGGTAAGAGGACTGAGCTTTAACTCTGAAAGCATTTCCAAAGCCAAAGTTATTAGTCTTAGAAAAAGTTCTCACAAATATAATTTCAGCTTCTTGGTTATATTTTTAGACATAAATTTCTCTTTTGCCATCAAAGTCAGAAATCATGGAGTTATCCCATTTTCAGACTTTCTCTTTACTGCGTATACTTATGAGATTTATAAATAATCACTGTAACAATGCTGTTTATACACAGTATTGGCTTGTCTTGGCAGAAACCAATCTCTTTGGAAGAGACCATTACACCATTAGTGTAAGTCCATTGTGCCTTTTAAATGTTCAAGTGACAAATCAGCTAGATGCAGTGGAAGAGTTATTGGGCCCTGATGAATCAGACTGAGCTATTCAGCTTCCCCCAAAAGATAAGTCATAACTGAACTGGAGGAATATGTCACATCTAGAAAAGAAGGGTAGATACCAGAGCAGAGAAGAGGGCCTTCAATTACCCATTGAAAATTGCACATTTACGGGTAAGTAACAGGCCAATGAGCCTCCAGAAGAGAAAGCGTTAGGTGGGACAGCTGGGGCACATTGAAAAAGAGGGGTTATGGGGTAGAGATCATATTGTCGAGCTTGGTGGTGGTATAGGTACAGGGCTCAACAGTTGAGCTAAATCTGATAAGCTTCAGAGAAGTATCCCAACTGCATCTATCTTTAGAACCTCTTTTGTTTCCAGATCATTAGTCTTATGATGAAAGGTCTACTAGAATAAAATGTAAGTCTATGGACAGAAAGTTAACAGGAGTGATGTTAACCAAGAAAACACAACACAAGAAGCAGTGCAAACAGTTCAAAAATGAATTAAGGAAATAAAATGAAGTTCAATCAATGAAAGATAAAAAAGGATAAAAAGGTGTAAATAAAAACGCTAAACAGAATGCAAGAAGAAGTAAAGAAAGACACATGCAGTACACTTGGCTGAAGAGTAAATACCAGCTTTTTTTCTGCTGATAACACACTGGATATTTTGTTTTGTTTGGCTTTTGGGATGTTTATTTTACAAGAAAATGAATTGGCTTAGTCAGCCTGAACAATACAAAGCATGCAAAAGGGGTATGGTTGGGCCATGGCAGAACCAGACTGAACTTTCCTGAGGGTTACTGGAACCGTTTAAAGAGCACTAGTAATTTAAGTTAGTATTGAAAGACATGGTGCCAGCTTTCAAAGGAGATTCTCTCTGTACTTCAGGCTGCTACAGTGGCTTCTGACCTCTGGATTACAGAGCAATCAAATTTATCTCATGGTACAATAACTAAGTTGTCAGTTCACTGAAGATCAGGACAGTATAAATAGTGATCCAACATCATCAAGAGCCATATTTGGAAGGGCAAATTTTCTCGAGATTCTCTGGAAATAGATTTGGTGAGTGTGTGTGGAGTGGCATGGATTGGCTGAGCTAATGTTTCATTTTAAGGAGTAGCATAGTACATACAGAAACAGAGTTTTCTTGTGGTTAGGACACATAGCAGGGCATCAAGATCCCTAGGTTCTCTTCCTGACCTTACCATTGACATGCTGGCTGCCTTTGGGCAGGTGATTTAGATCAAAATGTTCAAGACTGGGTGACTGTTAGGTAAATGAATCCATATTTAGGCACTTAAATAAAAGTGGTCTCTTTTCAGAGGTTTGGAACAGAATTCCTACTTCCACTGCCAGAGGCCCCGGGGGATATCTAGGTAACTGGATTTTCTCCCTTGTAATACGCATGTTTATTAAAGAAGTAATAAAACAAAATATATAAACTATATATATATATATAATGAATAATGAAATGACTACGTAATTAGCTCTCAGTGAAAAGGTCACTAATGCAGTTGCTACTTTTTGATAATTTCAGATTAGAATACACCGGATGCAATGGAATACACAGTGTTAGTTCAAAGTGTCTGGCAATACTCCCTTTTAAGTCTGCACTATATTTCATACCTTCACTGCCTTGTATTGAAGCCCAATTAAATATTATTATTATTACTATTAATTTTTATAAATGAAATTCAATATTATTTTTCTTGTCTGAAGAATCAAAAAGGCAAAACTCCATGAATTTATGAACTGAGTCTGTCAAATATCTGGAGGGGGCCAGGAGAATACAAAGGAACAAAGAAATTGTATAAATGCTGAAAGACGGAGGGGAAGATAAAGTGATGTTTCTCTAAGCTTTTCCCTTTGGAGTGTAATAAGGAAACTGCCTGGCCTGGTTTTCTAACTTTACATATTCATCATCTGTCACACTGTATTTTGGGGAGCTTTGGGGAAGTTCTTTTTAAAATGTATCTTATCTCTGAAAATGTAATGTGAATGATACTCTAGAAGTTCTAGTGAAAATTTGTTTACAATCAGAGCTTAAAGTAGGGTGGGTCACACGGGGTTATCGACTAGCCAAAACAGGTAGGGTCCTCTGCGGTAGGTCTGAAATAAACTTCTTATGTGTGAAGGAATATTGTAAATGTTTTTAAACACACTGCTATCGTAGTTTTATGGACAGAAAAGTGGTCTCAGAGTCAGAAGCTGATTTTTTTAGAAGGGCCGAGAACCCAAAATTCCAGCTGAAGTTATGAGGAGCCAGAGGTATTGAGAGTCTCTGGAAAGCAGGCTGCAAGACAGCTTAGTTCTATTCCTGGCTGTGCTATTGGTCTGCTGTGGGACCTTAAGCAAACATCAGGGACCACGGCTCTGAAACACTGGTCCATAGGGCTCTTAGATATTAGTATGTTCCAACCCACCACCCAGTGAACTGCTAACAATTGTCAAAAGAGCAGCTGAACTCTGACTGAGGACTCCAGTCCTGGGATGTGATTGACAGAATGATAGAGGTCCTGATTGGCTCCTAGCTTCTATTTAAACCAACCATAGAAATGGGAAGTTGTCCATGCCATTGGGTCCTCTCTGATTTGAACTACTTCCCCCTGCTCCTCTGGTAACCTTACCCTACCTGCCTCTCAGTTTGCCCTCTGGCCTGTCTTGGATTCTGAACTCCTGGTATCTGATTCAGCCTGACTCCTGGTCTGACCACTAGGTCAGACTGCCCATGTCCCAGTCATGACAGCAAATCACTAAAGCCAAGCTTTTTACTTCTATTTTTGTCTCTCATTTTTTACATGCTGAACTTGAGACATCTTGAAGGTTACTGGTTTTCCAAGGGTGGGTGCTGTGAACTTTCTGAAAATGAACACCTTCAAAAATCAACACCTTCTGAAAATCAACACCTCAGGTAGGGCACCTCAGTTTTTGGGTGCCCAAAGTTGCTAATTACTTCTGAAAATGTGATCTTAATCTGTGTCTCAGTATCCGCTGTATACAATGGGGATAATAATGCTTACTCACCATCATAAAGAGCAATATACAAGTGCTAAATATTAAAATTTTGTTATGAAATAGTTAGATTCCATCACTCTGTAATGACATGGCACGTCTCTGCAACCATATTAAGTTACGCTTACACTTGTAACAAGTTTTACCATACTGTGTCAATAATTTCACAGGCATACAGTAAATTAAAATGTTAATATTTTATATTTTAAATGGTACATTCAATAAAATAAACAGTTCAATAAATAGACTCTTTTGTTATATCTCATAAGTCTTAACATTTTAATTTTAAAAAATGTGTGGGAGGTTTGTCCTATCAACTCCTGTGCTGAACAACTTTAGTAGTGGTGCTTTTGAAGATGACGTCCTCCATACAATATAAGACAAATTTTCAATTGGCATTAATGATCTGAAAAAAACTTGTCAGCATAAAAACCTAAGTTTGTAGAAGGAAATCATGTGAGTGCATGTGCAACAGGGACACTTTTTTCCCCTTCATCTAACTTGCACGCACAAATTTTGTAGGTATAATTATAGGTTCCTCGTTGAAAATTTGGCCTCAAATGTAAAATTTATTTTTATACAGGCAATGCCAAAGTATAGTCTCCATTCATTATAAAAATGTGATTAAGATTAATGGAGAGTATGAAGTGAAAAGTACACGCCACTTCTTTCCCTTTTCCCAGTTAGCTAGAGTCAGGTCTATGGATCAATCTTTTCCAGGCTTGCCAGTCTAATGTTCACTCTGTATGTATTCTGCCTTCCCATACACAGTCTATCCACTGTTTTCTTGGCCATCCTCTTGTCTCTGCCTGCAAACTCTAGTCTCAAATGCCTCCTGAACAGGATTCTCTTCATCCATCTTTTGTAGAAGGCCATATCGTCCCAGCCTCCTCTCGCTGCTCTCTGATACCACAGACCTTGGTCTCACCCGTCAAATGCTTTCTCCAAATCAAGGAAAGCCCAACCATTCTTGATGTATCCCTCCAGCTTCTTTTCCACCAACTATCTAGCAATGACATACCATCTGCTTTCTTTTTTCCTTTTCTAAAACCAAGCTGCTCTTTTCCTAAAATGGCCTTCACTGTTCAGTGAATGCAACTATTTATGATTCTCTCTAACAGTCTCATGCTGTGAAACAGCATCTTAATTCCTCGGTTCTTCGAACAGTTATGCATGTCACCTTTTGGTTTGTATAGCAGTATTAGCATGGACTTTCTCCATTGTCTTGGGATTTTCTTCTCTTTCCAATCTCTGCAAAGGACTCACATGAGCCAGCGTACTCCAACCTCTTTCAAGGATTTAATCATTTCCACCATGCCTTCATCCAGATCTGCTGTGTTTCCAGGTACCATCTTCAGCAGTGCAGCCTTGATGTCTGCATCTGATAGGTCAAAGCAAATTTTGTGTCACATTCACTTTACTTTTTCTTGATTTATCTCATGTAACATGTTTTGTTTTTTTCTCCTGGGCCAGGGTTATGTGAGTTTCTGTGTACCCTCAAGTCCCAATGAAGTCCATCTAGTAACACCTGATCATCAGTAATAATCAACATTTCACCCTCTGCAGACAGCCAGCACAAGCCCTATGCACCATTTAAAATGTAATTTTAAGGGCAATTTTGAGAACTTCAGTGGGATGTACATTTTGCATAGGCCTTGGTCTGACCATCTGCACAGGACATAAGTTTCACCCTTAGTAGCTGGGCCTAATCCAAGGCCTGCTGAAGTCTGTGAAAGACTTTTCATTAACTTTAGTGGGCTTTGAGCAGGCCCACTATGCACTTTTTAAAAAAAACTCACCATGTAGAGTTTTCTTCTTGTGAAAGAACTGATACATAATTCTGAACTATGTCTTTAAAACTCTGGTCTTTTTAAAGATCACAGTCTGTGTGTAAAATTAAAATTAAAAATACATTTGCTTCAGTATACCCAAAGCTCTGGTAACCCATTCCTCAGAACTTTGCCAGTCTTGCATGAGCTTCCACAGTGCAGACTATGCAAGGCTTTTTCTTACTTTTCTTTGTGGATCTAGTCTTATCCACTCAAAACCAACAAAAATCTGGGGGGGGGCGGGGTGTGTGTGTGTGTGTGTGTGTGTGTGTGTGTGTGTGTGTGTGTGTGTGTGTGTGTGTGTGTGTGTTTAAAGGAGTTAACCTGCTTTCAAGGGTAATATTGTACATTCCTCTCAGGGTTCTTTCACCCCAGATTCACTTATCTTATTTCTCTCAAGACATTTATGATAAGTTGGTTTTGATCTAGTGCTGTAGTGCATACACAATGATCATACAGCAACCTAACTGAAGGTAGAAGCATAACCATGGGCTGTGGGGAAATGGAGGTGACATTTTATTTAGTTTGGTGAATTGATCAAGCATCCCTTTAACCCCTTCCTGCATCAGAGAAAATGGCAAAATAAAATTGCCCTGAAAACTTTTGTGAGTAAATACCCTCACCCCCACCCGACTTTCACAGGGATATTAACAGATAATTGGCAGTGTCTGATCAAATATTCCCATCTTTGTGCTGGGCAAAAACATAACCCATGTACCAAATTAGCTCAAGAAATTTCCCATTTCTGAAATGATGGGAAGGCTTCCAATTCTAAATACAATCCCTGCCCTTAGTACATGATTCATTAGATATCACTAAGTAGATATGCAGAAATCTGAATAATTGCTGTGACCTTAAGGAATTACTCTTCACATCACATAAACTCTAACTTTGGTCAACCAAGATCAATTCATATTTTGTCATCCTATGTCAGTCAGAAAGAATGCACTTACCACCACAGTGAGCCAAAACTGTGTTTTCACCTATAACTACGTAACTCCACTGGGGTCAATGTGCTCACACAGGCATAACTGAAGGCAGAATTTGGCCATGTGACTGTGTTAGAAGAATCAAAAGTATATTGTATTAAAAAAACCCCATGCATTGCAGATTATTCACACCTGCTTTCATAAAATACTCTCATCTATTTACCTCTATTTTTACCTGGTTATCAGTCAACACTGTAATAGCAAAATCCATTCCTTAAATGTTTCCTGCCTTCTGAATGAATGAAAATGTGTTCATTATTTCTGTTGGATCAGGGACCAGGTTGGTAATGAACTAGCTTTCCATGTCTGGATATGTGGCTTGTAGATATTTGTCCAGATCAGCACCACCATCAAACACCCGTTGAAGGTCTTTGCTCAGGAGACGCCCAGAAATAAAAGAGGTTAGAGCAGGAAAAAGAAGGTGGGTCTCCTCACAGGACAACTATGGGGGGAAGCTCTGGCAGTGTCTCCCCAATGAGTTAGCATATGATTTTTATTAAAATGTATCTAAAATTGTTTTAAAATTACAAAAAATGCAATATAATTAGTCTGGACAATAAAAGAAAACAGAGTTTGAACAAGGCTAGAAACTAAACTGGGTGATCAGTGGAAACAAAATGGCCAGCTCTGCAGTTCTCTCAGGGGAAGCATTAGGAAGATGATATATGGGCTGAGAAAGGAGAGTAATCTGACATGTGACAAACTGTGGACAACACACGCATGGGCTGTAATTTGTTAGCACTTTTGCATAGGATTTTCAAAAGCGCTCAGTGTAGTCATAATTCTGCTCCCATTGAATCAGTGAGAATCGTACTGTTAATACCAGTGGAGTGGAGTCGGGCCAATGCTATTGCTTTTGAATGTGCTTTTGCCAAAGCTGTATGGGCCTGATAGTTTCTTGCACACTAATTCTACACGGGTGTAACACCAGTGACTTCAGTGGGGCTATTACTAATTTGCACAGATGTAAATGAGAGCAGAATCAAGAAATCTAATAATAGCAGGCGGGAAATCTTTAAGATTTTCACTTACTGTTTGTTTTCATGCTTTCAATGTATTTCAATTACTTCAAAAAATACTTCAAAAAAGTACTGGTGGCAGTAGGGGCCACAATGATCCTAAATACTGCAATTTGAGCTAAAACTGTCGTGTAGCCTTGGGCACAGCTTTAGCAGTGTGTCTCCTGCCTTTGAAGTATTTCAAATGAATACTCTTAGAGCAAAGAAACCACTCATAATTAAATAGTAAGTTGCTTTAAAAGATATCTTACAAAACTGGTAAATAATCTAGGTTGAAATTCAAAAGAGGGTTAAGTGATACTGAAGTAGTGTATAGGCCTTGTGCTGAGGCCCTGCACAGAGGGGAAATTCACCTTTTGTAGGGAGTGGTTCTCATATCTACTTCAAAGGCAAGAGAAACTAGACTAAATTCTGTGTTCCACTCTGGCATCTCAATTTAAAATTGAGTTAGTTACTCCTGTTTTACACCCATGTGTGAGAGAGGAGAATCCGGTCCTCTGCCTAGCAAGAATTTTTTATAGTTGTAAATGCATGTGTTCGCATCAGAAATGTCTGCTTCCAACTAGAGAACAGAACAATACCAGGATCTAAATCAGGGGTCGGCAACCTTTCAGAAGTGGTGTGCCGAGTCTTCATTTAGTCACTCTAATTTAAGGTTTTGCATGCCAGTAATACATTTTAACGTTTTTAGAAGGTCTCTTTCTATAAGTCTATAATATATAACTAAACTATTGCTGTATGTAAAGTAAATAAGGTTTTTAAAATGTTTAAGAAGCTTCATTTAAAATTAAATTAAAATGCAGAGCCCCCCAGACTGGTGGCCAGGACCCAGGCAGTGTGAGTGCCACTGAAAATCAGCTTGCATGCCTCCTTCGGCACGCGTACCATAGTTTTGCCTACCCCTGATCTAAGTGTTCAAACAAAACTCACCAATAGTTCTTGAACTTCAAATATTTACAATACATTGCTTGTGAATGATCAGCTGTCCAAGGCTAATACTGTACATTGAAACTATTCAGTGAACAGTTTTGAATGGTAAATAAGCTTGAAAATCCAGTTTCATGACAGCATTCACCGACAGACTTTAAGATGAAATAGGATCTTAAAGCACAATGTAATCTCTCTCTCTCTCATCAATATCATGAAAATGTCTTCAGCACATTGTCCATCCTGTTTCCCCTGCTTTCCATAAGCAGAAGGAAGAATGGCCTTGTGATTAAGACATGATGAGGAGCTTGGAGTTCTGGGATCTATTTCCAACTCTTCTACAGCCTGCTCTGTGATCTTGAGCAAGTCAGTTAACCTCTCTTTCCTTCACTTTCTCTTCTCTGTTAAACTGGGATAATAATACTCACTTACTTCAGAGGGGTGTTGTGAAAATAAACTTCATTCATATTGGGAAAGTGGATTGAAATCCTCAAATGGAAGCTGCTACATAAGTGCATGTTGTTTTGTTGTGTTGATTTATTATTATTTTATTGTTATATGAGGAAGGATTATATGGTTATGTGATATATCTGTGCAGATATATGACAGTCAGATGGTTCATAAGTGTTGTTGGCCACTTAATTTTTTCTTTTATCCATTCCATTTATAACACCTTTTATAAACCCAAGAAGCACAGTCCTGTTCCCATTAATGGCAGTGGTGACACCTCCATTGACTTCAGCAGGAGCAAGACCTAGCAGAGTAGAATATTGGATTCTTGAGTTCTGATGTAAAGACTACTAGTCTCACTCTATCAAACCCTGGTGAGAGTAGGATTTTATTTGAACATGACAAATATGGGTTGTGTGAATGAAACTCCTAGATCCTAACATATGTGCTTTCTGATGAATAAACAGGGCAAAGGTCACAGCTGTTCAGTAGGCAAAAGAAGACAAATGGGAGAAAACAAACAATCTCTTATTGTTCATATCTAAGTTCCTTTTTCATTTATTTTGTAAGCACTGAAAAAAAATACATATTTCACTTACTCACTGAAAGTGCAGTAAAAGCAGATAAAGATAACTGAAATTATTTTTAATAATTATTCATTCAAATCCGAATACAGATGAATGATTCAATGAAATACATAAGGGTCTGTGACAGAAAGAAAATATTAACAGACATCAGGGAATGTACTGAGAACTGATCTTGCACCCACTGTCATCAAAATCAAAACTCCTGTTGACTTCAATTGGAGCAGAGGCAGGCCTGAATTTGTTTAATTTGATTCATTTTTTAAAAATTTGTGACCTCTTCCCTCACCAAAACAACCGCTGACGGATAAATTCATGGAGGATAGGTCCATCAATGGCTATTAGCCAGGATGGGCCAGGATGGTGTCCCTATCTTCTGTTTGCCAGAAGCTGGGAATGGGTGACAGGGGATGGATCACTTGATGATTACCTGTTCTGTTCATTCCCTCTGGGGCACCTGGCCACTGTCGGAAGACAAGATACGGGGCTAGATGGGCCTTTGGTCTGTCCCAGTATGGCCATTCTTATGTTCTTATTCAAGATTCTGTAAAACAACTTTAAAAGGCCAAAAAAGTCATTTCTGAAAAAGTCATAATTATAAGTGGTATTAAAAATGAAAAACAATCATTAAAAATGTCAGGGTTGTTTACTTTTCACAAGATTTGAAACTTACCCATTTTTCATATTTTTTTCAAAAGTTTTACTGAGATTTATATTAAAATCACTATCAAAATGGTTATCAAAAATTTTCACTTACTAAGAAGTGAGTAATTAGTAAACATTTTCTATAACCATTTCTGTAAAGATTTTGACAATGATTTTGATAAAATTTTGATATAATTTTCTCAAAAAATAAATTTTAAAAAAAGCCAACAGTTTTTCATGAATATTTTTGTTTTATTTTTTAAAATGCTGTTTTGTTGTGAAAAATCATTTTGTCTGAAAAATTTCAATCACTTCTACTCATAATATACCATACATATTGTAAATGATGTAGTGCATAATGAATGTTTCAGGAGTCAAGTAGCTAGTTACTGTGCTAGCAACCTTGATGTAGTTTATGCGATATACAGTAATATTTTTTTAAATGTGTATTTCAGCCACAGAGCATATTTTATGTGCTCCCGGCCACTGACACAAACTTTGACCAGACTGGGTGCAGGCAGACTGTATCCAACCCACACCACATACTAACAGTCTAGCACAGATCCTATCAGTAACAGGTTGGTGGGGCAGACCTTCCTGGGTCTTGAAGCAGACACTATAGACTTTGGGAAATGCAAGCAAAGGCAGAAAGCCGTTTTGGTATCCATCACTGGATGGACAAAAGAGACCAGAGCTCTTGTAATCTGAGAAAGATGGATCCTTCAGTTAAGGGGGTAGAAGTCTCTAAGAACTGACTATAGGTGAGAAACCTGCTTAGACAAAGATTGCACCTTGCTGAAGTTAAGTTTTAGTCACTAGATAGCATGTTTTGTTTTGTTTTACTTGTAACCATAGCTGTGTCTTCTATTCTTATTGCCACTTAAGTATCTGTTCTCTGTTAATAAACTCACCTTGTTTTATTACAAAACCATCTCAGTGCTGTGTATTAAACTGAAGGGTGGATCGTCAGTTAAACTAACAGGCAGAGGACTTCATAACTTCTGTGAATATCTAGTGAGAGAGACTGGATATTGCAGGGGAGATGGTTTTGGGGAGGCTCAGGATTGGAAGGGTTGTTGGTGTCACCCTGCAAGGAGAAACCAGGCTGGTGAAAGCCAGGGTGAGGCCACTGTGCTGAGAGCAGGCTGCTGGTATCAGGACTCTGAGCCAAAGCTGCACAACACAAACACCCAGGGTTACAGGGCAGGCAGTGAGAGAGCCCCTTACTTTATCTGGGTGAACCCCCAAACCATCACAATGATATTCTTCTGTTTTACATGGTTCTGTCTGGGCAATTCATTTCTGCCATTATTTTTTTTTAACTGTTGTTTAGCACCTATATGTGCTTTATAAATTGACATAAATATTTGAAAGAATAGCACACATATTAATATGTTTTCATTAAACTAAATACGGAAAATATCAATTTCCCTTTGAGCTCTCTTGCATGTTTAATTTTAGAATAATGTTTCTTAGACTAATTCTAGAGAAAATGGCAAAAAATATTGTGTTTGTTTCTAAATGTCATGGGAATGAGATTACGTTTTATCGTGACATATTTTACTTTAATTTTTTCTAGTAGGCCTTTATGACAAAGTATTTTAAGAATCAATTATTGTACGTATCATCAAAAATGCAATTTATTATTAAGAAAGACTAACAACCTTTCTAGCAGTTTATTACTTCACATTAAATATTTATTAGGGGAAAAATTAGAAGTAGTAAGCACATTTCATTTCAATAATAATGAATAAAAGTATACCTGAAGTTAATTTTTACAAGATAGAACTAGGAATGCTGACATTTGAAGCCTGGACCTTCAGCATTGCAGGACAGATTGTTACTACTGAACTACTTGAACTACAGGACTAATAACATTAGTAGTCAGCAGGAGAAGGCTGTTTTTGGGTGGGGAGGTGGAATGGGCTACAGCTAGGTCTGGGAAATGGTTGCAAGAAGCTCACCCTGATGTGATTTGCTCTCTCTTCCCTTCCCCATACACCCAGGGAATTTGGGGGAGCTGCCACCCTGGGGACTGGAGGGAGAGGGAAACTGGACCACTGATGCCATTGCTAGGTGTGCTACAGCTTCTTTGGTAGCTCCCTGTGACCCCAAAGCAGCATCTGCTGCTGCTGCTTTGGTAGTGGCATGAGCCCTCAGCCCAGTCTAGAAACAGTGATTTCATCAGAACAGCGGTGCTGGAACAATTTTTATTGTGGGGGTGCAGAGAGTCATTGAACCAAACTGTAAACCCTGTATATAATGGAAACCATTTCAAGACAGGGGATGAGGGAGCACCCCCAGCACCCATAGTTCCAGCACCTATGTATCAGACTGCCAAAACTGCCCTGAGGAACACAAAAGAGGAGAGGAAATGGTGACTTATCACAGCCAAATCTGAATGGAATTATTGCATAGGACAAAGAAAAGGCACATCTAAAGGGAACTCACCCTGCCCTATGGCAAAGGTTGGCTGCAGAGATGTGAGAGCCAGCACTAGGCATAAGCAGGCAAAGCAATTGATTAAGTACCCAAAAAGCTCAAAGGGATCCTGATTTAGTATTGCAACAAAATACCGTTAATTTAAGGTGGACTTTTAAAGAAGTGTATCAGTATGCGTTGGGTTGGGTTTTTTCCTTTGGTTTTCAAAAAGAAAAGGAGTACTTGTGGCACCTTAGAGACTAACCAATTTATTTGAGCATAAGCTTTCGTGAGCTACAGCTCACTTCATCTCATGAAAGCTTATGCTCAAATAAATTGGTTAGTCTCTAAGGTGCCACGAGTACTTCTTTTCTTTTTGAGAATACAGACTAACACGGCTGTTACTCTGAAACCTTCCTTTGGTTTGTGGAAATAATGCAATAGGTATTTTTAGGGGGTAGGTGAGGGGTAAGGGGCTGGTCACCAAAAATATTCCCGCTCAGGGCCCCCAATGAGCTGAGAGCTGTTCAAAGGAAGGCCACAACAATCCTTTGCAGTTGAAAATGTGAGGCCCTCTAAGTTGAGGAGTCTCACTGCAGTGGCACTCGCATCCATGCTACACTACTAGCTGCCTCCGCTACACAGAGAGAGGGACACTTTTGTTGATTTAGTGTGGATAATGCAAGTATGCCTGGCCAAGTCCGGCTTAGCTCTAGCTGCCTCCCTCCAGTCATCCCATCCCCGCCCCTCAGCCCAATGCACTGCCCCTACCCCAAGCACTGAGCACACACACACACCCCCATGGCTGCCCCTGCCTCATGCAATGTGCACACCCTGCCATGGTTGCTCATGCACTGCGCACGCCCCACACCCCTCCCCGTTGTCTCCGTCCCATGCACTGTGCACATCCCGCCCGCCATCCCACCCCAGGGCCGGCCCAAAACATTTTGGCACCTGAGGCATGGAGCTCAAATGACGCCCCCGTGCCCCCTTGTTTGGCCAAAACTTTGAAAGCTCTCAATTCTGCCTTTTTCCTGTTCTACTCCCTCATGGTACTGCTCTGCTACCTACCCCAATAAAGGAGAATTAACAACTTAAAATGCCTCATTCAAAAATTTTAAGTAACAGTTAACTTTCAAATGTCTGAACAGCAAATGTAACTTTTCTTGTCTGCATAGTAAACACTGGCGTTTTTATCTGTTTGAATAATCAAAGTGGTGCTTTCCGTGCCTTCTTGGTTGCAAAGATCTGAACTGCTTCCTCCTGAAGGTCCACAGTCTGGGGCAGCTCATGTTCTACTGAGATAATTGCAAGGCCAACCAGCCTCTCCTGTGTCATTGTGGAGCATAGATGTGTTTTTATTAACTTCAGCTTGGAGAAGCTGCGTTCTCCACTGGCAACTGTTACAGGAAGTGTTAGAAGTACGCGCAGAGCAACAAAAGCATTTGGAAAGAGGGTGGTCATCTTATTTGTGCACATATATTCCAGAACAGCCTTTGGAGTTGATCCTGCTGAAGTGTATCTTGAAAGGGCTTTCAGTTCATCACCTAAATCACTCGCATCAATATCGCGCATGTCATCATGTGTCAACACTGTCTCTAGTGCCCTGCATTGCTGGTGTAGGTCTTTTTCAGGTATACTGAGGAGTTTGGGAATATCACACAACATCCCAAATATACTGCTGCGTTCCTTGAGCTGCATGAAACATTCTTCAACTGACTGTGCTGCACAATCTAGCACCTGGTTAAAGAATTAGATTTTGAATTGTTGTTTGGGGTCTCTTATAGGATTATCCCGTGCCTCGTAATCAATATGTCGTCTTCTTCGGTGACTCTTGTATTCTTGAATGGGTGGGAAAATAGCTTCAGTGTGTAGTTCCTCTGCCAACTTCTGTGCACTCTTCAGAACGTTTTGAAATCCCTCATCTGAATGGTAAGACTATAGGTATGACTTTGCTTTGTCCAGTTGTTCCATTGCTCCAGATATATCAAGGTCAACACCTTGGAGTCTCTTGCTTACAACATTTATTTCAAACAAATTTATTTATGCCACAACACTAAGCCACACAGAAATTTGAAGTTATGTATGTTTCGCGTGATTCCATTTCCCTCTGCCACTGCTCTCCCACAAACAGTTCCTGTCATAGCATTATTCTCCATAATAGCAACTATGGCATCATCTATCTTCCCAATTTGGTGTCTGACAGGCTTTATTGCCTCCACTTGACTTTCCCATCGTGTGGCACTCAGTGGTTTCAGTGTCAGAGAGGATGTTCCCAGATGTTGCTTCAAAATTTGCCATTGATGAGTTGATGCAGAGAAAAATACATAGATGCTTTGAATTACATTAAAAAATTCAGCAGCCTCACTAGAAGCCGATGCTGCATCACTGACCACCAAGTTCAATGAATGAGAACGGCATGGGACAAAAAAGCTTGAGTGTTTAACTCTCGGATCTGTGTCTGCACTCCTCTGTTCTTTCCTCTCATGTTGGCACCATTATCTTAGCCCTGACCTCTCATGTCAGCTATTGCAATTCCCATATCTTCCAGCTTTTTAAACAGCATATTTGTCATACCAGCTCCTGTAGTATCATCAATGTCAATAAATTCTAGAAAATGCTCTCTGACAGTCACCATTGCAGGGACTTTTTCACTAGGTTCTGCTGTTATTACAAAACGCACCATTAAAGCCATTTGTTCCGTATGGCTGATGTCAGGTGTGCAGTCCAGAATAATAGAGTAATATCTTGCTGACTTCAGATCTGCCACAATCTTCTCTTTGACTTTTGTTGCCAGTAACTGTATGATCTCATTTGAATTGGTTTTTCCAAGGTAGTGGTGTGTGTACTTGGGTGGTGACCCTTCTTAGATGCTCCTGGAGTACAGCATCAAACTCAGCCATCAGCTCCACACTTTTAAGGAAGTTTCCATTGTTTGGCACATACAGCTGATCTGAAGTGCCACGCAGTGCTAAGTTTTGGGTAGCAAGCATTCTCACAATGGCAATGAGCCTTTTCAGAACATTTTGCCAGTAAAGGGACTCTAATGCAACCTTCTCTTGATGCTGATCATCTATGGTGGCCTTTAACCTTAGTCTCATCTCAAGCTCTTTCCACCTATGGAATGCTCTCTGGTGATTTGCTGCCTTCTCATGGCATGCCAGATTTCTAGCCAGATTTTTCCAGTCCTTTGTTCCTGTAGAACCCAATGTGGCTGGAACATTAGACTGAAAGAATTTGCAACAAAAACAGTATGCAGCATTCTGGGGTTTTGAGTACATAAGCCATGGCTTCTCCACTTTGTCACCATTGGGGATTTCATGCCTGTAGTGTGTTGGATGGAAACTTCTATTTTCATTGTCTTTGGGGAACATGAAGTTTTTCACTTGCTGTGGCCCAGGCAGTACAAGGAAGTCCCTCAGGCTACTGCTCAAGTGGGTCCACAGTCCTGGATCATCTAGACTTAAGGAACTAAACTCAGCAGCAGCTGTTTCTTGTGCCTCCACCAAACTCTTCTCTGATCTACACTTTTCTTCAGGAATGTGCATGGTTACATCCATTTGAGATGGCGATATGGATGCTGCAGTAGCTGCCAGGTCACCTGCACTCTAACTGGAAGATCAGGCATCTCCTCACCACTCACATCCTCACTGGGGTCAGAAGGCTCACCTTGAACATTTGTGTCTGTGTATCTCAGAAGAGCTCCTTCCTGCTTAGACAGAAAAGCTTCCGTTGCTTGCTTTCTTTTTCTGAATGCTGCCCCAGACGGGCATTTTCTTCTTTCACTCATGACTGCTGTTCTGTACCAGCTATAGTGGCTTTCAACACTCAACTGAATGGCAAAAATAAGCAGGTTGGTAGCAGGGCCTCAGTGAGAGGAGATATCAGCGTCTGAAGGGCCTAACTGGCTCCTACTACTTCAGTTGACTGCCTGTTTGCCTCAAGTGGGTTCAGCTAAGCAGCAGGAAACAGGAAGCTCCCTGAGAAGCTAGTGTTTAGCACCACCAGGAGCCTGGACTGATTGAGAGGTACATAAGAGGCTCCTCCTTCTCTCTCTACAGCGCCTGCTGCTTTCTGTTACTCCCTCTCACCTTTTGTCCTGCCTGTTATCTCTCTTGTGCCCTCCTTCCTCCAGCACAGCACTCCACCATCTCTGTGCATCTAGAGCAGAGAGAATACATATGCACCAGCAAGACACAATTTTCTATGAAGTGAGCTGTAGCTCACAAAAGCTCATGCTCAAATAAATTGGTTAGTCTCTAAGGTGCCACAAGTACTAATTTTCTACACCCTGGCTCCTCATGGCACCGCCCCCCACAGTCTGGCACCTGAAGCAGCCGCCCCAGTTCACCTCAGGGTAAGGCCAGCCCCATGGCCACCCCTGCCCTAGGCACTGCGCAAACCCTGCCCCCTATCACTGTCCCTGCCCCATGCACTTTGCATGCTCAGTACCCATGGCCGCCCTGCCCCGTGCTCACCCCGCCGCCCCCCTGCTCCGCGAACACCCCTTCCCGCGGACACCCCTTCCCGCATCCCTGATCCCGCCCCTCCTCCATCGTGACGATGTCTGTGAGACGACTACTTCGCCACTCTGCACACGGCCCCCACCCTCCTCTCTCCACGGCTTCGGTGACGTCACGAAGACCCCCGCCCCTTCCTGCCTCGCCTTCTCTTCCTCCCCACCGCCACCCGCGCGGCAGTGTGATTCCAGAGAGCGCGGGCGCCGGCCGCAGCTGCAGCGTCATCGCTGACTCTGAGCGGCCGCTTCGAGTCCAGCCTCCTCCCTCCCGGAACAGCGCGCGGCGGCACCGACCGACACCAGCGCCGGTTTCTGCGCGTGCGGCGGCGCTTCAGTCCGGCCCCGGAGCCTCGCGGCGCAGCAGTAGCAGCGCGAGCCGGCGCGCGTTGAGTAGCAGGATCCGCCTCCCCCGCTCCCACCCCTCCTCCGCGCGGCGCGTCTCGCTCCGCGCTGCTGCAGAAACAAAGGAGAGGGGCCGCGGCGGCGCGAGCTCCTTGCCGGGCCGGGACTTGCCCCGCTCGCGCCGGGACAGCCACCCCTCCCCCCCCCGCCGCCGCCTTTGTCTGGCCTCAGCAGAACCGACCGCTCGCCCGGGGCCCTCGCCAGCGGCCTCTTCGAGCAGGTCAGTGGCGCCCTGCGGCCTTTGTGTCTCGGCCGGCCGGCCTTCGTGGGTGTGGAGGGGCCGAGCAGCGCGCGGGGGGATGGGGCCAGCTTAACACGGGCTAAGCTCCCCCGCCTGTCCGGGGAGAAGGGCCCCCAGCCCCCGAGCAAAGGGCCCGGCCGGGGGGAGGGAGGTAACGAATGGGACCCTTAGCCGGCGGGCCGCGGCTGCTGGGAAGAACAAAGAGCCGGAAGGGGCTGAGGAGGCCGGCGGCACCGAGCGAGCGGCTGGGCGGCGTGACTCAGGGCTTTTGAGAGGGGCCCAGCAGGCCTGGGGCTGCCGGTGGCCGGGCGAGGAACAAGGCACGTTGCCGCTCTCGCGGCTCGGGCTTGAACAGCGCTGCCCCCGGCGAGTGGCTCCTGCCGCGGGAGGCTGGCGGCGCCCTGCCCTTCCCTTTGTTTTTCTGGCTTGGCTCGGTTTTGTCTTTGTCCGTTTCGATCCATATTCTCCGTGTATCTAGGGAGCGCCTCAGCTCCCGTTTCTAAAGCGCAAAGTGCCCTGGGTCAATCCCGCTTCTGGGGTCTCATCTGGAGGAGGATGTCAGGATAAATAGAGATTTAGGTCAGCCGTCCCATTCTGCCCCATCATTGACGCAACTCCCATCCATAGATTTAGTATTGATTTCGGTATAGCTTTGTTTTTTCTGTTCTCCTTTCTCCCTCACTAAACCCGTTTAAAAATGTGAATGTATCTGGTGTGAATATTGCAGTTTGGTTAAAAAAGCACTTTTGCGTGGAGAACTAAAGTTCGTTGCTGCTGTTTTATGGCATTTTGTGAAGCCCACTCCAAATTCATTGTTTGTTATGTTATTAAAGTGCCCTTGAGTTTAGCTGTAATTCACAACAAAATACCTCATACGTAGTCTTTAGCATATAGTTATCAAGTATTTTCCTGCCCTGGTTTAACTTGTGTAACTAGCAGCTATTCAGGTTACTGTAATAGAATCGTTAGCTGAGCTAATGCAAGTTGCAAAACATAGTTCCTCCTGTAAAAGGAAACAACGGGCGAACAAGAACCTTAACCTTTTAATCAGTGTCTTCCTTCCACCTAAAAAGGAACAAACTGATATGCAGGCAAATGCTTCTGTTGAAACCACCCACCCAAAAATGCTGAGTACTGTATGTGTGTGAGCAAAGGCAGTGCAACAGCAGTCATCTTTTGGGCCTCAGATCATACTCAGCTGTTTTGTCTTTATGCTGTACGTTAAAAATGGTAATGGCTGTTTGAGATGACTAGCCCGTGATGCTGCATTTTCTAAGTATAATTTAAGAATGTCTCCCTCTCTCTTCAGAGAGGAAGCTGTAATCATCCTGTTAATTGGATTTTATATTTCTCCATTACAGTGGGTGTACGCTTTGCTGCTTCAGTTCTGTGGGTTGTGTAGGAGTTGGCAACCTTTTGAGATATAAATAGAAGCTGATTTCAGAGGCCCCTGTTGACGAGGTTGTGTGTCTGAGCCTCTTGCTCAGCCTGTCACATTGCAGCCTTGTGACAGGCGGAAGCTAATGCATTCACCCATGTGACCTAAGCTTCTGAGAAATATTAAGGAAAGCAGGCGCACATGTGATACTATTATAAGCTGGTTTTCTAAGGGAAAGACAGAACTGAATGTGTGACATTAAGTGGATGACTGCTAAATTATGAGGTCCCATCCTAGTTGGGAGCTGCTGATGTATGACAAGCAAAGCACTTCTGTTGTAAAGAGCTTGAAACAGTTAGGTTTATGAAACCCATAGTCATCTGACAAAAGAAAAGGAGTACGTGTGGCACCTTAGAGAGTAACCAATTTATTTGAGCATAAGCTTTCATGAGATGAAGTGAGCTGTAGCTCACGAAAGCTTATGCTCAAATAAATTGGTTAGTCTCTAAGGTGCCACAAGTACTCCTTTTCTTTTTGCAAATACAGACTAACACGGCTGTTACTCTGAAAATAGTCATCTGAGCTTCCCAGTACATTAATCCAAAGGTACAAATAGCATAATTTAGTTTCTGATAAATACTTATTAATGGATGATGAAGGTATATTTGTGTTCATACTGGTGAAGTCTTTTAAAGGAAATGGTTAGTCAGGTGATACTTGGACCTGGTACAAGAAAAATGAAATGGCACAATTTCTTTAACAGTCACTGTAAAATAACAATTTGCCCTTTTAATTAGGGGCACGTATTTCTAGTAGGGAAAGAATGTGCTGACAGGAGCCATGAAAATGCTTGTATTTACATTATATTCAAAACAACAATTAAAACCTAAAGTTAGATTTAAATACCAAGTGGTAAAACATGTTTACAGCATCTTCATTTTTAAGAGGAGCAAGTTGGAGTACTGGAGACTCATTCGTGGATGCTGACATGTTTGGAATTATTAAAAGGAACACCACTTAATTAAAATTAGAATCATAAACTTTAAGGTCAGAAGGGACCATTGTGATAATCTAGTCTGACCTCCTGCACAATGCAGGCCACGGAATCCCACCCACCCACTCCTGTAACAAACCCCTAACCTATGTCTGAGCTATTGAAGTCCTCAAATCATGGTTTAAAGACTTCAAGGTGCAGAGAATCCTCCAACAAGTGACCCATGCCCCACGCTGCAGAGGAAGGCAAAAAAACCTCCAGGGCCTCTTCCAATCCGCCCTGGAGGAAAATTCCTTCCTGACCCCAAATATGGCGATCAGCTAAACCCTGAGCATGTGGGCAAGACTCACCAGCCAGACACCCAGGAAAGAATTGTTTGTAGTAACTCAGATCCCACCCCATCTAACATCCCATCACAGGCTATTGGGCATATCTACAGCTAATAGTTGAAGATGAATTAATTGCCAAAATTAGGCTATCCCATCATATCATCCCTTCCATAAGCTTATCAAGCTTAGTCTTGAAGCCAGATGTGTTTTGCCCCCAGTGCTTCCCTTGGAAGGCTGTTCCAGAACTTCACTTCTCTGATGGTTAGAAACCTTTGTCTAATTTAAAGTCTAAACTTCGTGATGGCCAGTTTATATCCATTTGTTCTTGTGTCCACATTGGTAGTGAGCTTAAATAATTCTTCTCCCTCCGTGGTATTTATCCCTCTGATATATTTGTTAGCACTTATATCCTCGGAATATCTAAATTGTAGGGCCTAAAGTTACTATAGATTAGAAGAAAATATTTTCTGTATTTTTTAGTTCATCTGGCAGTACTTTGTATAGGCCACTGTTTATGCTGTTTAGCTGATCAGTTCCATCTGCATGGGTCCTTAAAATAAATGAAAAATGGTTGTAAAACCACAATTTGGTAGAAGCCTATGACAGGTGTCAAAAAGGCAGGTCTTGTCAAGGTACTGAACTAGAGATCGAGATCAAGAGATGTCACTAACTATCTGAGTGACCTTGTGCAAGTCACCTACTTTCTTTACTTCAATTCCAGATCTGTAAAAGGGTACATGTAACTGTTCCTTTTTGCCCCTTCGTGTGCCTTATCTAGTTTGTAAATTTTCTGGGTCAGGGATTTTCTGTGTATTTACAGTATTTACTATAGTGGCGCCTCAATCTCCCTTGGAGCCACACAGTGATATGATACTCCAGTGTAGTTTCAGCTACTATAATATCTCTAAAGAAAGACCTATCATCCTTGGGAGACGCAGACCTTTAATTTACAGAACTATGTTTTGGTCCATAGCAAGCACCTATGTATCAACATATGTATATTGGGTTGCTGTGAACCTTAAACTAGTCTTTTCAAATATCTGTAATTCATTTTGGACGTAACTAGAGAGGGAGACACTAATATGGAGAGGCTGTTTTGTCAAAATATCTAGCTCTCCAAGTTTTAAAAAGTTCATTGTGCCCCAAAAGGTGTATTGTTTTAAAACACAATTTTTCTAGTGGCCCAGTCTAATATTTTAATTTGCCCTGGATTTGTAGGAGATCACTTAATTATACTGTGCCCCTGTTATAATAGTGCTCTTGGGAGCCAAGGGTTCCTTGCTATATCAGGTTTGCTACTAAACTTGCATTGCAGAGGTAAATCACTAGTGAAGGTGAGGTATTTGTATTGTTAATTTTTGCTGTTTGTTATGCAGAGGTGAGGGCTTTTATTATCCAATGCCAGACATGGGTACCTTGCTATAAATTCTTGAGCCAGAGTACTTTGCTGAGCTTATGAAAATGAGTAGGCTGTGTAAATGGGTGTATTTTAGCAGCCAATGCGTTTCTTGCAAGAGTTCTGTTCAAGTTTGTTGCAAATGCAACTTTTAAAGCACCGAAAAATAAATTCGTGATGTTTCAGAAATGCCCGCTGACCCTGTATATGGAAGATTCTGCCCCCTCATTGCTGCCAGTTAACATACAGTGTCAGCTTTCATACAAACAAGACTACTTACTCTGTTTTGGAAATGACTTCTATAGTTAGAAGCGCATATTGAAATTGACTGTTGGCTAGTACTTGTAGTAAACTTCCCCACTCTGCTTTATTGAGTGTATTGCCAAAATACAATTTGTAAATTCGTGGAACTTCTGAGTTGAAATTATCCAGGACCCACATATCATATAAGCAGTGAAGGCAGTTTATTTGCTGTCTAGTCTGATAAATAGATTATATTGATTTCCAGAATTGATTAGTGTACACAGATTTGGTGTGATTTATTCAGCGGATCTGACTTCGGGAATAGAAAATACTCAAAATGAGTGACAGTGACACAGGTTTGGATTTTTTACTGCTCAGTGATTAGTGAAGTGAATCTGTTCATAAGGGTGTATAATTACATGTACCCTTCTTCTAACCTATGTGATATCATTGAAATTTTTCTACTAGGATTTTATAAAGGTATAACAATATCTGTGCTTTCCATTACTGCAACTTTACTTTTTCTACAAATAAATATCAGCATTCTTAACAAAGGCTACATTTGTATTATGTAAAGATACTAGTGACTGTCTCCTACAAACTATGATCGATTTTGGTTACATGCCAACTTTTAATGCAGTTATTTGGTTTTATTTACAGCACAGAAATGGCTCAGGAGACGAACCAGACCCCAGGGCCCATGCTGTGTAGTACCGGATGTGGATTTTATGGGAATCCTAGGACAAATGGAATGTGCTCCGTCTGCTACAAAGAGCATCTTCAACGACAGCAGAATAGTGGCAGAATCAGTCCAATGGGTAAACTTCTTTATTTGGAGAAATGTCTGAGAAGATGGCAGGAGTTGTAGGACAAATGTTGGAGGCAGGAACATCTGCAATGGCTATGCTGAAAACAAAATTATGTTGATTTGTACATTCTGGACAACACACTATACTTGGTGCCCCACCCTAAGTCTCTGCTGAGCACTTGATCCATATATTTAGATGATCACTTTAGTTGTATTTCATTGGCATGCAGTTTTAAAGACACACACAGCAATGTAATCAAATATCAAGTAATTGGGTGAGAACAGCTAAACTATATTATACATAAGTGTGCTTGAGTAGTTATTAATTTATATTCTACACGTTTACTTAACTTTCAAATTTCTATTGCATAGGAACAGCCAGTGGTTCAAGCAGTCCTACCTCAGACTCTGTATCAGTTCAGAGAGTAGATGCTAGCTTAAACTGTGAAGGTGCTGCTGGCAGCACATCTGACAAATTAAGGTAAGTTGTAGATTATTGTTTTGAGTCTAAACTGAGTTAAATCCTTAAAACAAATAGAGGGATTATACTTAAAACAATCATGGTGTAGGTGTACTGATATCACCATTGTAGTTAATTTCTGGAGGAATAAATAGCTGACAAACTGTCTGGTGGAGAACTGATTGACCAATGCTTTGTGAACTTAATTGAAGATTGCTGATGTAAGTGGTATACGATGTTTGGTATTAGACGGCTGGATATTGCAAGAACGCTTTCTTGATTCTTAGCTGAACAGCAGTTTGCTACATGGCTTCTTCAGTCTTCTGGAGCAGTATTTCTCATCCTTTTTGATACCAGGGACTGGCTGGCTTGCCTTCCTAAACTGTGTTGGGGAGATCTCTGGGACCGGTACTGGTCCATGGACCAGCTGTTGAGAAATACTGCTGTAGAGTGAGTGAAGTAATTATTAAAAGAAGCATCTTTCATTACTTTCTTTAAATATGGTAGAAGCTATCTCTGTAGTGGCAAAACAAGTAGTTTAAACTGCTGAGAATATTTAAGTAGAGTTTAGACAACACATACATTTAGTGTAAACTCAAAACTAACATGAATTGCTTTTTCTCATTGAACGTAACAGAAATGTACCTGTTGCCGCCTTGCCCGTAACACAGCAAATGACAGAAATGAGCATTTCAAGAGAGGAAAAAGTAACACCGAAAACAGAGACAACAGAGCCAGGTGTGCCATCAAATTAACTTTGAATACAACTAGTGGATTTTAGCAGAAGTTGACAGTTTATATTTTACCGTCTCTTCCCTCACCATAGTAATACTGTCCTAGGAAAAATATTAAAAACTGAAGGTGGTGGTTCTGAATATTTGAGTGTACATTTGTAGTGCAGAGAAAAATAGCTGGGGCTAAATTTCACCTTTGGACATGCACACAATTCCCATTGAAGACTTTGACAAGAGAGCAAGTTCGGCTCTTAAACTTTCAGTTTAAATTTTGAAACACTTAGAATTGTACACTATTGTTTTTAGAATTGTAAGGGAAAAGAACCGGAGGGCTAAAATTACAGGTCTAAAATGATAGAAACCTCTGTTGAAAATCTGGGAGAACCTTTGTCTCAAATTTCTGTTGGCTTGTGGACATAAATATGGCTTCTTGTATTCAGCCATATTGGAGAAGGAAACGCAGCATTTTTGGAGGATAAATAATTACTTGAGCTTACTGGCTAAAAATTTTTAGCACTGTATATTTTATAACTCTGTCCCAGGGCTGTGCTCTTAGTTTAATGCATGTGACAGACAAGTCTGTTGAAGGACGGACTGATCAAGCACCTGTGGAATAATTGATCCATTGTTCTTGAACTGGAGTGAACTTAATCGTTGGGCCATATTATGTTCATAATCCAAGCGGATACTTTTACGTTGGGAAGGTTACAGATACTTTACAATGGTATTATTTAAAGTAAAGAAAAGTTAGAGCATTAACTTTTTTGTGAAAAGCAGGTCTACACCAACAGATACCAAGTTCTTGAACCAATATTTTTGTTAAACGGTCACACACAAGTTTGAATAATGTGTATTCAGAGTAACAGCCGTGTTAGTCTGTATTCGTAAAAGAAAAGGAGTACTTGTGGCACCTTAGAGACTAACCAGTTTATTTGAGCATGAGCTTTCGTGAGCTACAGCTCACTTCATCACTGTGTGTATATAATGTCTTCGGCAGTTTCCACGATATGCTATGCATCCGATGAAGTGAGCTGTAGCTCACGAAAGCTCATGCTCAAATAAACTGGTTAGTCTCTAAGGTGCCACAAGTACTCCTTTTCTTTTTACGAATAATGTGTATATTATTCTACAGCTACTAGCACTAATGTTGTGTTTTCCTTTCTCCCATTTGGTATGTGTCCTTCAAAACACTTCATTTAAATAGCTTTATAAAATTGGTATTTGTTTTGTAAATGCTGCCATAGTTTTAAACGAGATTTTTCTGTGATACTTAGACAAAATTACCATTTTTCAAAACTGGAAAAATCTGAAGGTGAAGAGTCGCAGGAAGATTACATTAACTAGCCCTTTATTTCTGTCTAGGTTTTTTTTTCCTGTTTGAGCTGCTTTATTGTCCTTATATTAAACTGTTTTGTATTCATGCTTTGGCTCTGGCTATTTGGGATGTAAAAGAGGTGTATCAGTAATATGATTCTGTGACATGGATTGATAAATACAAGTGTATTTATTGCTCTGATGCTTCTTGGGGTGTCTACAGAGTTTAAGGAGACTTTTATAAGCTATGCAAGTTTCAGATTATCTCCTGTAACTTAGTCGTGTGCCTTTTAACAGTGCATCTTGAGGTCATACCTGAGAGTGCCAATGAGGAAGGAAACAGTATATGTAAAATAAGGTAGTAATGACAGTGTGGCAAGTGAGTCAAATTGAAAATTCTTAACCGTTTAAAATTAGTTACCAAATTGCAGAAGTCCTCTTTGAAACTGATAACTTGTAAGCTTCTGATCTCATTGGGGATGAACAGATGACAATCGACACCAAAAACTATGCTATGCAAAAGAGTACTTTAATCTTTCTATGCTAACAGAAGCTGCTTGGTGAAAGTTGCTTATAACCATTCTTAATTTAAAATTTTTGTTAATTACCAGGCTAATAGCAAATGCCTCTGTGGAACTCAAAAGCTAGGGTTTTATTGCAGTTTAGATGGAAAGGAACAGAAATTGCATACTGGAAGTACATGTAAATACCTGGAAAACCTTATGTTGGTTTGTTTTTTTTTTTTTTTTGCACCCTGCTTTGAAATCTTTACACTGGCACGCTTCCAGCATATTTGGCTCTTTAGGAAAACTGCTCTCTGCTCCAGTGTTTTGTCTCCAGTCTGTATTCCTTAAACTCTACATATGGCCATTCAACGGGTATCTTAAAGCCAGTTTTGCCAGACCATAGAATCTAGCCTCCCTCTAATTTTTGTTTTTATCAAGTCTTTATATTGTGCCTACTATAGTATCTGAGCACTTTTCAAAACTGAATAACTTGTGTAGACTGTTCACGTCTTTCTTTTCTTCCTCCATCTGGCAGCACCTAGGATTTCTTAGATTCTTTCCTCAGAACAGGAGGAGGGAAAATCATGGGGGAAATAGTCTATGATAACACTGTATCAAGGAGGAAGGACTTGTTCATTGTCATCTGCCACTCTTTAAGAGAACATCAGTGGGCAGGCTTGCTGAAAAGGCTTTGGCTGCTTCTCTCACTAATCTTGTCCTGTTTAAGTTTGATAGTCTGCAAGTATCACAGTTGTTTGGAGGGTTCATGATCACAAAGAAAAAAGATGTCCTCTGAACAGACTTGGTCAAAGCCCATTTAGCATCTTGAGGATAAATACTAAACTTGATCCATTCACTTAGTGAGTAGTCATTAGAGACCTGAGCACTAGTGTCGTGTCCTTCAACTTTTATCGCATGTGGATTTGTGGGTGCGTGCCCAAATACAACAGTCTGGTGGTCACAAATGCATGGAATACGATGGCATGGGTCAGACTTGTGCCTGACAGGCTGCAGTCTTCTGGCGAGCTATAGATAGAAGGGTGCTTTTCTTGCTCCTGTTGCTATTTGGAGGTCTAGTTTGGACTCCAAAACCACATACCATTTCGTGACATTAGGAAAGATAATTCTGTTTGGAAAAAACTTGTTGATATTCTCATTATTTCCCTCTACCCACTATCACTTCAGTTTTTCCAAGATTGAACTTCAGCTAGCTGCTCCTCCAGAAACAAATATACCCAGGTACTGTGACAAGTAGTGTGGCTATTACTAGCATTTGGGATGAAGATATTTTGAGTATCTGTGTATTGTAGGCTCTTCGGATTATGGCACCTGGCAATCTCTCCCAGAAGCTTGTAGATGTCAGAGTTGGGGAGAGAATGTGTAACACTCCATAAACAGTCTATCAAGAAAGGGTAAGCAAATAGGGCTTACCTGCATCTACATGTCCTAGTCTTTCAAGTAACTGAAACTTTTATCTGTTTCCATCTGTTTAATTTTATCATTCATCTAGATTGTAAACTGTTTAGGGTGGGAACTGAACATGATGTATATGCTTAGCATGTTATTTTCGGATGTCTAAGTGTTTGTTTAAACGAAGTCAAAACATACTTGGTCAGACTTACTGGGTGTGAAGGGGAACCTTAAAAAAAAAAATGTTTAAAGTCAGAGTCTTGACCCTTGTAAAACTACATTGCGCTTTTGGATTTACAGTCCAAGAAAAGCTTCTTAAATGAAATTAGACTCAACCGGGACCCCAAATGTTCATGGGAGAAACAACTGAAAACTAGCTTTAGAATGAGTCAGTTTAGCTATGCTACCTTTACTGCCATACTGAATTTACTGTAATACAAGAATGTCTAGGTTTGGCATAAATGTGAGCTGTTGCTCTTTTCTAAATTACTGTAGGAGTGTTCGTATGGGAAAGTGGAGAGCACTTTCATAGGCAAAGGTAACTCTTCTCTCTCTGAGAATAGAGCTCATAGCGGGGAACTGTGTGACCCAATTGTGTAATAGTCAGAAATGTAGCTGCTGTTGCAGTCTTAGGCCTGGCCTACACTAGAAAATTAGGTTGGCATAATTGTCACTCAAGGATGTGAGAAATCCATACCCTTGTGCAGTGTAGTTAAGATAACCTAAGTCCCTGTGTAGACAATGCTAGGTTGACAGGATTCTTCCATCAGTTTAGCTACCACCTCTTGGGGAGGTGGATTACCTACACTGACAGGAAAATCCCTCCCATGGGTGTAGGTAGTGTCTACACTGAAGCACTACAGACTCATCTGGCTATGGTTAGATTGGAAAACCCATATTAATCTCATATTTTATTACAAACAGTAGTGCTTTAATCTGGAATGTGTGTGTGCAGTAAGTATTTTTATAGCTCAATGCTTTTAGAGTTTTTTAAATTTTTTATTTCAGAAATCAAGTAAACTTATGTACAATTTAGATTGTTTAAAGAGTAGGTGGTCACAGTGCTTTACCTATTAAACACTGGGGGGAATCTCTCAAAGGAATACTAACAAACACAACTATATACTTGGTTTACCATGTGACCTTAAATTTAAACTTTCCTGTATACATTGATATTCAAAGTAGGTATTATGACTTACATAGCACTTACCGTGAACTTATGATACTTTCTATTCATGGTTCTTTATGAAGGTAGGTTAAATAATGCTTACCCTTCTCTCCATTTTTGCATTTAAATGGTGAAGTGGCCATATTCCTGACTTACTAGCACATGGTGTAACAGACACAGCTGTAGGTTTATAGCTAAAGATTTCAGTATTAATATAAAACCTTAAACGTGGTATTGTATATGCTATGAATTTTGCATAGTTTCTGGGAAAGGAATGCAGTGTCTTGGGCTGTACCTACATTCTTGAACAAATGCTCATTGTTGAATTATTCAGATTTAATCTGGAGCTCTCATTTCGTTTTGCTTTATTTTTTTGCTTTTTCCATAGTTGTTACTCAACCAAGTCCATCAGTATCTCAGCCCAGTACTTCTCAGAATGAAGAGAGTGCTCCTGAATTGCCCAAGCCAAAGAAGAACAGATGCTTCATGTGCAGAAAGAAGGTTGGCCTTACAGGTATATGAAAAGGCTTTGTCAATACTTAACAGCTTTTGTTGACTAGCATTTGCATTTACTAGTCCTCTGGATGGAACATTGTATTTGGTATTTTCTAAAACTCACTTTGGGTAGGAAGCATGTCAAAATTCATTGGGATGAGACCCTGTGAAACAGCTGTGTTTTTTGAAATGCATGGAATCTTTCTTTTTCATGTATTGCACTTAACAGAACAGTTGTAGTAAATACTTGGTTCTTTGTCTGTAGTGACTAAGCTTTAAAATCATAGTTTAGCTAGAGCTGAAAGTGACACTGCTTCCTTTTGTTTGTACAGGGTTTGACTGCCGATGTGGAAACTTGTTTTGTGGACTTCACCGTTACTCTGATAAGCACAACTGCCCATATGACTACAAAGCAGAAGCTGCAGCTAAAATCAGGAAAGAAAATCCAGTTGTTGTGGCTGAAAAAATCCAGAGAATATAAACTAAACTACTTGTGAAAAGACTGACTTTGTTTTTATTTTAATATATCCTAGGAAAACATTAAAGAGCAGATGCATGGCCATTTTCTTTTGATGTTCTCCAGAGTTTTACTTTAGTCTTGTCTGTCTTATTGATATTTCAGGATGTTTGGGTGTTCGTTACAGGCAGAATTGGATAGATACAGCCCTTTTAAAATGTATATGCCCTCCCCAGAATAAAATTGGATTAAGACCTGCACAGGACGTTATAAATGCACAGAGGACAAATTGTCTAGTTCGCATGTGCCAAACAAATGTATCAAATCTGCGTGTCTGCAGCAGATCTGCCTTTTGGGAATGTAATTGAGGTATATCATCTTTAGCTAGTGTTATGTGCCTGTTTGGGGGAAAAAGATACACCAGAAAAAAGTTGGCAGTCTACTTCTACCATAGTTAAATCTTCTATCTTTAATTTCCACAATTCATTGTTTTGAAGCAGAATGTGAGCTCACATAGGGGATCCACCTTACATAGAGGAGTGTTGGTGCCATATTTAAGATATAGTTAATGTTTAATAAATGCAGCGGGAAAAGTGAGAAATTGATACTTAAAGGGATCCTGGAAATGACTACGTTATATAGTTCAGAACAGGTTCCCAAAGGAAATGCCCTCTTAGAAACTTCATGAACTGGCCTGCAACAGAAGGTTTGTCTGCTTTACTCTTGCATAGCTAAAAATGTTGTGTAGCAGAATGCTGTAAGATTTTTATTTACAAAAGAAAAAAAGCTGTTTGTTTTTAGATTTACCACAGCAGCTATATCAAGTAACAATATGTTGGAATCTAAGTTGCAAAGATGTTTGAGCAGTTTAATTTTTCATGTATCTTCATGTTGGGTTCAAGAGAATAAGAGCTTTTTTATTTAATAGTTTCTTAAATAAAATAAGGTGGCACCATTCTGCATGGAAAACCATACCCAACATGGCTGCTGTAGACTTAAGTGGTACCTGGCACCACTCTGAGGGCTGCTTTATCATTTTTAATTGTATTTGGGTGTAGGACTGTAGTGTTCTTGGGTGTATTGCATGGGCTGCATTATCTACAGCATTGTACAATAACTCTAGAAAAGGCAGTATACTTCACTGATGCTTGTCTGGTAATATCACTTCTGTGTTATAATGGAAGTTTTTTGTGATGTATGAAACTTGTTTTTTATATAAACCAGTACAGTTTAGACTAGTGTTGTGGTAATGCCTGTTCTCATCTGTAAATAGTTAACTATGTACACAAGGCTCTACTTCTGATTTTTATTGCAGTGTTCAGTCTTAGTTTTTACTTCACTATTAAAAGCATCAGGTTTTTTGCTTTAACTTTGTCCTCCAGTTCTGAGTTATTAGATATACAAATGTGTACAGATAGTTCATATTTATGTATTGCACATAATCATGCTACCCAGCATCTATGCTATGTTGTATTATGTAAATAATAAAATCATGTACAGAGGGAAATAATTCCTTTTGTTATAGTTCATTGGGTTTTGAGTTACTGGGTAACCCGAGGCTGTCTTATGGATGGGGGAAGAGCTGCAACTAGTTTCTAGATTCTGCTCTGTGGATTTTTTTTTTTCTATGTGCCTTAAGCCTGTATATTTCTAACCTGTTTGGCTTTCATTTACCAATTTAAGATGGCTTCTTTGCGTGAGAAAATTGTAGCAGATGGAATACAAACTAATTTTCTTGGTGGCCAGATTATTTCAGCGTATAACACCAACATCATGTCTACAGGGAAGGAGGAGAGCATTAGCTGTGAACTCAAAGGCTTTTTTTTTTTTTTGGCTGCTTTGCCTACGAATCTATTTCCAATGGATCTCTGGGACCACATAACTAGTATACTGTACAGCACCATTTTATCCAAACCTCTGAAAACAGGAGCATTTCCACTGGGCCCTTCCCTGGGATCTATACCTAAAATGTGGATTTCAAATATGGAGCTGTGAGAGTTGCCCTTCCCAGCTATGCAAAGGAGCCACAGGTTGGTGTGCATGGCACACGGTAACTTGTTGGAAAGAGGCAGCCTTCACCAATGGATAATACATGTGAACTTGTAATGGAAACTGAGATAAAAGTTGTCGTCCATCCAGTCTACTGATTCTGCATGTGCTTGCTTATTGTCACTGCTTGTTCTTATGACATGGGGAAAGGGTTTGCTCACGAGCTTCACATGCCAAGATGAGGATAATCCATATCGGTATAAGCCAAAAGGAACCTCACTAAAGCAGTGAAAAGTACCATTTCTCCAACCCTGGAATTTAAAGTAGAAAGCATAATGAGATCTGTTACCTTCTGATCCTGAGAAGTAGAGATTTGCACATGGATATTTGAAGAGAATTCAGGTTGGGAGTTTGTGGATAGAGAACCCTAACTATATTTATGCCATCAAGAACAGTTTGTGAAAACATGTCAGTGATGTCATGGGTTAGTACGACTTAGGGGTTATCTGAGGAAGTATGGGACACTTGAATTAAATTTCACAAGTTTAAATTCATGTGGTGTTTCTCAAAAATCCCTAATTGACAGCTATAGTTTACATCGCTTCCATCCCTTTCTCAGACAAATGCCCATCCCCAGGACTTGTAAGATAACAGAGTGTATTGTGTGGGATCTCACACACTGCTCCATCCAATCACATTTAATCTACATGTAAGCTTGTTACAGGTGAGGTTTGAGTATACATGAAAATTAGTCATTTAAAGAAAGCAAACAAGTGGTTAACATACCACTTTAGATGAAATTAACTGCAAACCAAATGTGCTGCCCCAATGAATGTGGTTTTTAAAAAAAAAAATCACCAAAAACATGGAAAGATTGTGTAAATTTTTGAAAATTGCTTAAGTCATGTGTGGATGGATGCTTTAAAACAATTTATATAAAGCTTTGCATTACCACACAGGTCTAATTTATTGCTGAAATTCTTTTACGCAAGAATCATGCTTAGCATGGCAGGGGCCAGGCCTTTGGGAAGGTGAATGTGGCTACTTAATTCTCTGCCCTGTCCCAGTGCAGTAGCTCAAGCTACTGGGTACTAGCTTGTAGCAGATAACTGTACCCACTGACGAAATCCTCAGCAGTACAGGAAGTGTCAGTTTCTCTGTTTTTGGAACAAACAGGTACGATATCTGGTCTGCTCTACTAGTGAACCCAAATTCAGGCATATGGGATGTTGGGTATTAAGACCTCTTTATTTTAATTGTACTGGTACTGAAATAACCATACTGCTGATTTTAGAGTTGTAATACCACTTAGAGCTGGTCTAACAGCCTAAGCTTTCATTTCACATTCTCATTGCAGTGTAGCATATTGCATCATATCATGGTTTATGAAAACTGAGTTTCCTTATAAAGTAACCTTTTCCAAAAGCATGAACGTTCATATTCCAGCCTGGCCTTCAGTGGAGACTGAGGCCAGAGCTTTTGGCTAATTTTTATGCTATGTATATTCATTGTGTACTTATTTTACATGTTAAAACCTCTAAATGTAAATTCAGAAGACAAATGTCCAAGTGAAGGGAAGAAATAGTCTTCACCTGGCAAACCCAACTATGGTTGCTATTCCCTAGATGGAAGGGGCAGGACAGGCCCCTACAACACTTCCTTCCAAGCTGCTACCATAAGATGTCTGTTTTTCCTAAACCTTGGTGATTGCCCTCTGCTATGTTGGCCCTTTGGGGCTGCTAGGCACAAAACAGGGCTGGAAGGCCCTGACTTGCTCCTGGCAACCTCTTCTGTACTTGGTGCTTTGGAAATGCTTCCTAATCTGATTAGGATACAGATCCTAAACACAGATTCACAAATACTGTAGATATAACCCACAATAAGTATAACTACTGGTTTAGGAATTGGTTGGTTGCTTAGGCACCAAGGAATAGATTTGGTTTTGCTCTATGTATATACAAGGATAATGACTGGATGTACTTTCCTAGTTTTGCCAACAATTTAGGTTTTTCTCTCCCAAATTTAGAATGAAAGATCAATGTCCTAAATTCTTAGAGAAATTGGCCTTTAGACTGCTGTGATTTAATACTGATTTATACTGTAGACCCAGCTTCCATTGCCTACGGTGATAGAGAACCCCTCCCCTTGCTGTAGTGTCTACCCTGAAGTGCTACAGAGGTGCAGGCGCTGCTGTAGTGCTTTAAATGTAGACACTAGGCTTCTGACTTTTTTTCAAAAACTCCCATGTGTAACATCAAGAGAATAGCCTCATAACATTATACGCTCTTATACCGCTTTCTAGAAATTTCTTACAATAGAACCAATTTTAAAATTGCAAAAATTGGTAACTTTTTAATTTATAAATAATATAGCTGTCAAATATTTCACTTAACTACCTTCAAAAAGTACTTTGGGCATTTTTTTTTAAAGAGTTCATGAATGGATGCTAGTCTTAAAATGACTGAGGCAGCAGATTTGACTGCTGCAGTGACTTAATATCCATTTTTTGTGTTAGAAAAATGAGACATCATTAAACCCTGAAACTAAAAAGTAGGGGTGTGTGCAGGAATGACCAAGTTTAAAAAAAAAAATGGAATATCTTTGGTTGTGATAAATATATTTTATGCAAAAGTTAATGGGATATAAGTTCTGCAATATAAATTAATGTCTGTGGAAATGGCAAACTGATGGAGTGGGAGCCTGCTATTCAGTTTCATTATTGCCTACTGAGCTTTGTAGTGCATTATATTCAATATACCAGAGATATAAAGGAAAACTTGAATTTTTTTCAGGCATCAAACATTTGGGTTCTGGAAGATGTACAAAAAAGTTTATAGATTGCAGCACTTAAGTAATCTCACACATGACATTTTAAAAGAGAGCGTTTTGTAACTTAATTTTAAAGGTCCTTGTTAGCCTGAAGGTATGCATTCAAAGAAAGTCCTCTGTCCCCTTCACTTTTGGTTGTAGAAAAAGGGACAAAAAAGTACTAGTTTGGCCTAAATTTTTTAGAGGTAAGTGAGTGCCCACATGCCCTTACTCCTAACCTCATTTCCAATACTGCAAACACTATGTCAGGCAAACTGGAGATTTAGGACCCTGCACTAATCAAGAGGGAGCCATGGTGCCAGAAAGGAAGGGGAAGCCTTAAGCCTGGTCTTAACTTGAAAGTTTTAATAGTCTAACTATTTCAGTTAGGGGTCTCTCTTCTTTTTTCTTTTTTTTTTTTTTTTTTTTAAGTGACCAGCTATAATGGCAAAAGCCATAGTATGAATGCAGTTATATTGGTCTAAAGGTGACTTATATCTGTGGTGATTCCCTTTCTGTACAGTATCTGTATATTGGTACAACTGTGTCCACACTAAGCTATTAATATCACTTAAACTATACCAGTATAGTCAAAACGGTATAGTTTCCAATGTAGACAAGCTCTTAGGGACTAAGGCAGAGGCACTAGGTCTTGCTTCAACCTTCTGCAGATGTCTTGAGAGCTATGGGAGCTATCTGCCTTTGACCACATGACATGAGGGCAACTATGCCTCTCAAGACCAGTGTTGATCCATAAATTCAGTAGTGATTAATTTGTCAGTCCCCCTATGCTGCAGGAAGCAGAGTCAGATGTTTTTGATTGACTGGACTGACTCACTCCAGATAACTCCTCCCATTACAGAGCCCTGCCAGAATTTGCCCTGCCTCTAATGTTGTAGCAGTGTACTCAGGTGCTCTGTAGAATGACCATACCATGATTAATTTTTCTTTTTCCCTTTTTTCCTACCGTCTTTTTTTCTCCGCTCTCCACTTTGTAATGCAGAACTATTGCCTTGGGAAGGGCCATTAAAATTCACTTCACAATTGCCTGGAGCACCATGGGGACTTTAACTAAGATCTCCCTCCAGATTAGCACTGGTAATGGCCAAAAACCAAAGTAGGGAAAGGGCAGGGTCTGTGCACAGCATCCTTGGCTGAGTTCACTGAAGGAGGAAAGAGTTCCTTTTATTCCACTAGTATTGGTACTACTGCAGTTACAAAGCAGGCTGCTAGCATGCCCCATAGGACAGCCCAGCAGTATCTACAAACTAACAAGAGACCCAGAGAGGACAGGTGTTGATACCAGGAGTTTAATATGTGGCTACTGGCATAGACCATGCCCCATCACTAGGTGAACTACAAAGGTCTCAGGAGCTCCAGCCTACTGATCTGGCACCGTCATCTTCCCTCCCCTCCACCAGCCAAAGAATCATTATGGGGCTACATATGTTGCCACGGACTCCTCCCTCCCTCCTCTCTTCCCCCCCCCAACCCCCACTCTACTGCACATGTTGTGGTCAGGACATCCCATCTATTTCTGAGGGGTGCTAACAACCAGTAATGGCACAGAGGAAATCAATTTCCTGCTACTGCCCCTTCTTCCCTTTTTGGCGGGGTCATAGTGGCCATTTTGGAGTCAAAATCTTGTGCACCCCAGGTAGCCATTTTAGAATTAGCTCTCAGCCTGCCGCCTTAGTGGTCATCTTAGAGTGCTTTCAGCTGAAAAGTGCAGGCATAGGGCTTCCTCTCTGAACTCTTACGACTTTGAATCCTTGGCCCTCTATCCTGCTAGTCATCCCTTTAAGTGGAGTAAGGGTCTCTGACACAAAAACCCTTTGGGAAAGGGTCCCCTGTTCTTTGTGAACAACTCTCACCTCAGACCTGAGAAACTCACTACACCAAATGTCTTACCCTTCATTTTACTCTTTATGGATAGCCTCTATCTACAGAAAACTCGTAATTTGTCAAGATTCATAATCATTGTGAGATGTATGTACAGGTAACATTTAAGGAATAATGTACTGAAAATATGCTTTATGTACTTAAAGTAGAAATTAGTCACTAGAAGATAATGTGATGGCCCATTTGGGCAAGGAGGAGTTGTCACCCCACCCTGTCTGGTTGGGGATGCAATGCAAGGTTCAATGATTTAGCCTTGTGCAATACTAAGACTCTGAATGGGAAACCATCAGAGGCTACGACAGACAATCGAAGCCACTTAAAGGTAAAAAAGGAACTTTACAAGACAGCGGTTTGCCTGATCTGTGAATGGAAACAAAAGGTTGTTTCAGTATAACACAGTGGCGAGAGAAGTACTCTGTGTCCATGCACTGAGATAACCCCTGATGGAGCATGGTCTCCTTTTATGAACATTTGGATCCTGAGAAACCAGCTATCTCTGCAACAGACTGAACTTTGTGGGGGCTGGGAGAATCTACTTTATGAGATGGGAAAGGTAACTTGATAAGCATTGATCTAGGTTCAAGTTTTATGATTTTGTGTTGTATTTATAACTTTGTTTCCACCGCTCTCTCATTTCTAGTTTAAATCCTTCTTTAATAAATCTACTTTTGTTTTACTATAAATGCTCACAAGTGTTGTGTAGTTTAAGGTAAAACTGGTAAACTAGGGTACACTGCTCCTTTGGATGTAGAGGATCTGGAACTGCTGTTCGTAGCCTCAGGTTGGATATCAAAGCGAGAGTATTCTAAGGGACTCAGGCTTGGGTGGACCCGTTGTTAACCTTCAAGGTGAAGTTAGGACTGGCATAGCCCTGAAGACACTGTGTGAGTGGCTGAAAGGCCGGTGGTGGTAGGGAGATGACACCAACTTACCACAAGAAAGACTCCCTCTTGCTGGAGGCAGGGGATAACATGGTGAACCACCATGTGAACAGTTTTGCAGGTTAGCAATCTTGGGCATCACTACATACCTTCACAAAACTCAATAATGTGGATAGACTTCAAACAGGTGAAGCAGACCATGCCAGGAGGGGGCTGCAAGCCATAGCTCATCCTTAGTCCACCCAACAATTGATAGTGATGGGGGGAGGGTACTAAGACAAAGAACTCCCATCACTAATGGATTTATGGACCCATCCAGGACAGTCAATGAGAAAATTTGTCTCACTTACCTGGAAATTTTCATTCTGGGTAGGGAGATAGTCCACAAATTCATCCCACCCTGTACTTTTCATCTCCTTCTATTGAGAGAGGTTTTTTCAATAGTGTTGCATTGGGTTCCCTCCCCCACATTTTAGAGAACTTTGATGCATAACCATGTGCTTACATTTAATCTATGACCCAGTTAATATGTTTTTGTCAGGTTGGAGAGCTCTACTTCCTAATGGATGGGCAGATTTACGAGCTATTGTGAAAATGTTTTTTAAATAAAGTTTTATTGAGATAACAGTTATCAGCTTTTGGAAGTGACTCTCTGGAGGGACTCTTCAGTGAGAGGAGTTATCTGGAGAGTCAACCCAGCCAATCAAAAACATCTGACTCTGCCTCCTGAATAACCCATAACTCCTGAATTTATGGACCTATCCCCCTACTCAGAATGAAAATTTCTGGGTGAGACAAATGGTGAATTTACAGTGAAACCCTAATCAAAGCTTAGGTGCAATTGTATCAGAGAGAGAGAGACAATATGCATATATATGTATGTACGTATATAGAGTAAGTGGAGTTATGGTATAAATAGTCTATTAGTATGAGTTTGGGAAGGCCACATTAGTCACAAGTGTAAATAAAACTTGTGTACTACAATACACTTTCATGTATTCTGTACAAGTCACAATTATAAAATCCTGTCCCTACACACGTCATGTCCCTTAGTCTCATTCTACCAAAGATCAGTTGCAGGATGGCTGACATATAATGTGAGGCAAATGACGCAGAAACAAACTCTGTGACAGTTGCTCGGCATTCTTAAGAAACCCTACAATAACAAACCAGCATAGGCCCTGGAAGGAAGAAATATACCCTGAATAATGGCATCCATTTCTGTTTTAAGTATCCAAGGGTGTTATTGAGGGCAAGTTCTATTGAAACTTAAGTAGGAGGAGCTAGTGAGTTATAGCCCCACAAAACTTCAGTGTGCTCTACATAATGGACAATATGAAATTACCACTGAAAATAATAAATGACAGATTTGAACAGTCTACTAGAGGAGGAGTCTAAAAAGGAAGCCAAATCTGGAGGAGGGGAAGGAGAAAGACAATGATGACATTGTCAGCGAATTTTAGAAATAACAAAGATCAAAGTTCTCTGCTACAAGTGCAATTACTGCAGTGATGGGAGGGTCAAAATCCACCAGAAGAAAATTTTATATGTAGTTTTACTTCTCAGAGCTTTGATATGAATAATGATTATTTCCCCTTGGCCTTGTATGATATGCACTTCAGCAGAATGTACTTTGGCCTTTAAATTGCCAATTGAAATTTAACCTGCTAGAGGACTAGTCCTAGTTTTGTTTTAATTTGCTGTGTTCAGTTGAAGGGAATATAGAGACAGTTACTGTTTTCTGCTGAGTGCAAATTCATCCAAGGAGACAGCAGTGTAATCAATGGAAAAGAAAGGAAATAACACCAAGGTCCGGATTCTTCCCTCAGATACCCACCCACAACTCCGATCTAGTTCAATGGGAGAAGCACATGTCTATGAGTGAGAATGAAAGTCAGAAGAATTTCACCTGAAGCTTGTAATAAGAAAATATGTAGTGAATGATTAAGGAAAAGGAGATGGTCCAAATGCTTAAGGGCGTGGGCAGATTAGAAGGAGTCAGCGTTACCACAGTGCAGACAGGCTATAACAAATAATCTTAAATGCGAGTGGATGTATGTGCTGGGTAACACCAAAGAGGCGACAGGAGGGTTTGCTATAAAGGGGAAGGGAGTCATAGTGAAAAATTTAAAACCTCTTATGAGAAGTGAGAATACAGATTTGAAAACTGATATATAATGGGATTGTTGACCCAAAAGGCAAACATGTAATGTACATAAGAATCATGGATGGAGGGAAGAAATCTCATCCAGTACATATCACTCTCAAGTGAGCCAGCATTCTAGACTCTTAGGTTTATTCATGAGACAGTGAATCACAGTAATAATCACTTTGCATGAATTAGTTTGGAGGGTGCACAGAATGTGCTTTTCTTGCATACATTACCATTTCTATTGTACATTGTTTTTCTCATGCATATTCTCCTTACAGGCCCCTCAGGGGCATAGTACAGGATTCCTAAAGCAAGCAGGCAGCTGAAAACATGATGGTTTGAGTATTTAAGTGCTGAATCTATATACTAAATCTCTATCTATTTTTTAAAAAATAAATGAAATACTTGTGATGATTTTCAAAATGAAGCCATACATTATTGAAACCCTGGTCTTTCTGATGTCTCTTTTCAGATGTGTCATGGTGTACATTATGTAAAGAATTTTTTAATATTATTTCCTTTGTCTTTAAGCTTTCCTATACCCCAAATAACCAGAACTGTCTACATAAGATCAGAAGTTTGGGTTGTGGCGGAAACCACCTTTTTCACAAACATCACATGTAATGTGTGAGCTGGGGCATGGTTTCCTCCACTCCTTCTGCCCTTGCAATATAGTTCATTAATTTGTTTTTAATAGTGTGTCAAGAATTTTCAAACAGTTTTTCATCCTGCAATTTTACATAGGTGTATGGCCTCCATTTTCAAAAGTGACTAGTGATTTTGGGTGCTTCTTTTGTTGGGTGACCAACTTGAGACACCTTAAAGGGGCCTGATTTTTCCGAAAGTGCTGAACCACCTGCCCTCTAAAGATCAGGTCCTTTTATGGTGTCTCAAGTTGCCCAAAAACTGAGTCATCCAAAGCTAGTGGCACCTGAAAAAATTGGCTCTATATTTGTTTTAGCTCTTCTTCAGTTATCACAGACAGACAGCCTAGGCAGGACCTGAATTTTATAAATATTTTATTTTATAAAATCTTTCTGGTCCTCTTTGTATGTCTAAAGAAACAAAAAAGGACACAAGGATTTGGGGAGGGGTGGTCAGGCTAGTTTGTTTACCTTCAGCCTCTGCAGGTTTGGCAGATCGTAGCTCCCACTGGCCACGGTTCGCCGTTCCAGGCCAATGGGGGCTGCGGGAAGGGCGGCCAGCACATCCCTTGGCCCGCACTGCTTCCTGCAGCCCCTGTGGGCATGGGACGGTGAACCACTGCCAGTGGGAGCTGCGATCGGCTGAACCTGCAGACGCTGCAGGTTGACAAACCAGCCTGGCCCGCCAGGGGCTTCCCCTGATGGGCTGTTTGCCAAAGGTTGCCGATCTCTGGTCTAACAGATTCTTTTGTTGCTGCCTAAGCCAGTGTCCATTGTTCCTGTGAGGCTGGGCTGGGTTTGTCCCATCTTGCACATCACTTGTAACTTGCTCTGTCAGGTTCAGTCTCACAAATTTTGGGCTTTTCCTAAAGCACCCTCTAATGGTTCCATCGTAAAACTAGGATAAGTCATGGAGACAGCATGTCCCAGAGGATAGGGTATGTGAGTGGGAGTCAGGAGACTAGACTGGGGTTCGGTTTTCAAACTCATTGATGTTAGACAAAATCACTTCACATCCGTGCGCTTCATCTTCCCTATCTGTAAAAAAGAAGATTAATGTGCTTAGGTACGTTTTAAAAAGTATATCCAATGACAAAAGTGCTATAAACATATGAGTATTTTAGATTACATATTTACACTTTTGCTATTTGGGCCTCTGGCAATTTTGGGATTGATTTCACTTCACATTTAAAGCTTACGGACAACAGTTTTCACACATATTTTATTTATCTCATATCTCTTTAAAGGGTTTTTGTTTTTGTTTTTCAGTTTGTGGGTGAACTGAGCACTTGGAAAAGAGAGAAACTAGAAGCACAAGCTAGAGCTAAGCACAGTGCAGACAGGAATTGCGAAAGCTTCCCTACATGGCTTTGACCATGCATCTTAATCTGGACCTGCAACACCTCTGTTTTCATACCAAATTGTGTGGTTGTGACATTCCCGTCTGGTATTATCTGGATCAGTGATCTGCTAGGCGACTCCAGTCCTTGACTCTGGGAGCCAGCCTTACGCTGCTCTGCTGTGAGAATCCCCTCTCCTGGGATGTTCACATACAGCCTCTGGCATGTAAGCTGCTCCCAGCTACTTGCAAGCGAGTGACACTAGCCAATATCTCTGGTCCCAGACGCAACCCTAGGAAGCTCCGTCTTGCAGTGTCCAGTTATGCCCGATGGACACACTGCAAACAAAACACACTGCTTCAGGTAGAATAAACAAACACATTTATTAACTATAAAGATAGATCTTAAGTGATTATAAGTCAAAGCACAACAAGTCAGATCTGGACAAATGAAATAAAAGCAAAATGCATTCTAAGCTTATCTTAACACTTTCAGTGTCCTTAAAAACTTAGATGCTTCTCACCACAGGCTGGCTTTTCAGCCAGGCTCTCCCCTTTGATCAGCGTTTCAGTCGCTTGGTGGTGGTGGTGTCTGTAGATGTAGGTGGAAGAGAGAGAGCATGGCAAAATGTCTCTTCCTTTTATCACGTCCTTTCTTTCCTCTTGGCTTTGGGCTATAGTGATTTGGGCTATAATGTCCTCACTATGTGGATGGTACACAGCTCTGTGCCTCTTTGTCATCAAACCGAAAGGAAATGCTGTAGTGGTTTCCCATTGGTTGATGAAACAGGCACTTTGGAGAAAAAGCCGAGGCTGAATACTGATAAAGAGAGAGATGGTGGTCGGTTGGCTGGGGGAAGCATCCAAAGATTATGAGAGAGGCGGTGCCTAACATTGTGACTCGAGGGTTTGTCAGTGCGATCTGCAATATAAAATACTCATGCAATCCCAGCTGGTCCTGTAGTTCCTGGTGGTATCAGGAGCTGGGATTGTTGAATTCCATTTGCCCCTGGCTCAATGACTGACACTGTTTTTCTCATATGTGGAGCTTGCTATTGTCTTCCATTCCTTTGTCACCTCTGTCATTGGATTATTGCAAGGTATTCTGTATGGAAGCTGTGAAGCATACACAGAAGATACAGCTGAAGGAGAATGAAGCTTAATATGGCTGGCTGAGGGAGCACATTACACCAGCACTCCAAAGCCTGCACTGGATCCCTATTAGCTTTCAGCTGCATTGATCTTTTAAGCGTGATCACATGGGCTCAGATCCTCAGAGCTGTTTAGGCACCTCACTCCCACTGAAATCAAGGAGTATGAGGTGCCTAAATACTTTTGAGGATCTGGGTCATGGTGCCTAGGAGACTGTCTCCCCTTATCCTCCATCACAACAGATATCAGCTAATGAGTTGGGGCTGCTAACAAGGGTTGGTGGAAGGAGGGTACCTTTGGAGGGCACTGCATTTCCCCATTTGTTTCAGATAGCCTAAGCCCATTGATCTTTAGAACATATCTGTTTTCTCTGGCTTTTGCCTTAGGCAGTGGAGACAGTGGGTACTGGTCTTATGTTTACCTTTGATCTTGAGGGTGGCATTGTAGCTGACTTGGGTGACGAGGGTTGTTGGGTTTTTTTTTTTTTAAAGTATATGCACCCAGATACAATTGAGAAAGCTGCATTTTTATAAATATAGCAGTAAACAAATGACTGACCAGAGGAATGAAAGTGTTTCTTTGGCGAGCTTTTCTAGACCTTTAGCGTTTGTCTCATTGGGAACTTACATTATGTTACAAAGTGGCCCTGAGGAGTCCTGGTAACTTACACAATGCTAAACATTTAGTGTAAACTGTGATTGTATGTTTAACAATGCATCAGGTGGTGGCAGCGAACAACCAACCAACCTAATGTAATTAGTGTGGACAAGCCCTAGCCAGTACTGACATTTAAATCACACATACAGATCATGAAAGAAGTTGAATGGACAGGCTAGTGAATAATACTTTGTATTTACACATCCCTTTTCATCTGTACATTTCAAAGTGCTTTATGAGGATAGGTAACCTTTATTGTCCCTATTTTAGGGATAAGGAAAAAACTAAGGAACAGAAAGGTTAACAACACTTTAATGGGGGAACTAGGACTCAAACCCAGCTCCTTTAACTCTTAGATGGGTGCCCTAGCCATTAGGCCACATTTAACTTCACACTAGTCTTATCTGTCACAACTGTCTCTGACCTGATCTCCTCAGATGCCTATATTAAAAATAAATAAATAAATAAAACCCACCTCCCTCTAGAGCTACCCAGAATTCCACTGCTGCCTTCAAGACACCCCACACCACAGACCCATCTTCCGCCAAGCTCTGGCAGAACAACAGCTGCTTTCCAAGGTCAGGACGGGATTAAGGTAGGTTGTGTACCACTTGTTGTCATTGAGCAGGCCTCTAAACTGCAAGTCATGCTTCCAAGACATGTCCTTAACAGATAAATTGCAGTCTAGATGCAACTTTCCCCATTTGTAGCAGAAAGTGTACTGTTTTCCACTTTGTCTCACCAAAAATAGCCATCTGCTCCAGTGTATTTTAATGAAGGCTAAAGGTGTGTCCCTAATTCTCCCTTTCCCCCAAATATGCCTGTGAATAACCTTCAGTTGTTAGCATTTATTGTACAGGAAATGACTGGACCACACCCCCACATAACTATGAAAACAGCATGCAGCAGTTCTCTTACTCTTGAGGTTTTTGTGTTTGTATCCCAAAATACACCCCCCTTCCCCAAAATGTCCATCTGTGCCCAGCCTGTTTTCCTGCTCGCCCTGTTTGTACTTCACTCCACTGTTCAGATCTCCTTGGTAGCAGATTAACACTGTCTGGAGCAAATTTGCCAAGACTTATTTAAAGCAAGCAGTCACCTGGCTTGAAAAGCTGCTGAGTGGATTTATTTTTTAACTAACTAAACAGAAGCAGAAGATTATGCCAGGAAATTGATTAGTACCGGAGAATATATGCATGGCTTGCTTCTAAGTATAAGTTGTATGCTGTTTTAAGCTAAAAATACCAAGATATTTAAAAATAAACTGACGCAAGAAGATCATTACTGGTGGTAAATGCCGAGGGGTTTTTGTTAGTTTCCCTCTAATTCTGTATAATTTTCACATTTCTTACTGGTGTTTCTTAATATTTGTTGCTAGGTTTGTCTTGTTTTTCAACAAAATATAGTTTTTGCTTAACCTAATACAAACAAAGTGCTCAAGCATGAGTCCATATATTCTCCTGAAAAAACAAACGTTTCCTATTTCTTTTTGTAAATTGTTAAAAAATTGTGTGCATTGTCTCTGTTGCTGTAGTACTTGTCTTACTCCATTTATGGGATAGTTCTAGATGAACACTAGTACTGAAAGTCCCTTTTTTTTCAGACTATAGTCTTTCTTATCCACTCGAACTCCTTCAGTGTCAATACTCATTGCTTCCTATGGAGAGCTAAATCATTGGATTTCAAAACTTTGTAGCTTTTAAAAGTTGTAGCTTTTAAAAACACTTTCCTGGGCAGTAAGAGATAGCTGTTTCTGTTTGAGGGAAGCTCTGTGCGATTGGCTACACTAGCTAGTTTTTTTCGCAAAGGGAGAAACAAAAGCAGAGCAGAAGCCTCACAAGCTAAAATAGCTCCCTTGTGGGCAAAGTTTGTTGCCTCTGTAATGCCACTGACATTTCTAATGGTGGAATTGAAGCCTTGGGGGCAGATGCAGAGGTGATTATATGACAGGATTGCCTGTGATAGCAGGAGACTGAACCCAATGACCTAAGAGGTACCGTCTGTGTTTTCACTTGTACTGGGGACATAGGCGACTTTCTTTCACCTCCTCCTTTTATCCTGGGGTGCAAGTTAGAACAGCCTTGAGCCTGCACGAACTTGCCCTGGCTGAAAAAGTCCTGTAGGGACAAACTGATAGACTTACAAGCACAGTGATCTTGTCCCTTCCTACCACCATGCCCCTTACAGAGGAGTGGGGCAGAGTGCAGAGCTGGGGCCATAGTATTCAGCATGGACCACATTTTAAAAGGTATTTAGGCACCCAAAGATGCAGATAGCTACCAAGTGGGATTTTCAAAAGTGCCTAAACGCCGAATTCCCAAGGAATCATCACTCCTGATCCCAAAGAGCCAGGTATCTAGGAACCTACTGGGATTTTCAAAAGTACCTATCTGCATCTTAAGGTACCTAAATACCTTTAAAAATCTGGCCCTAAGGTCAGAAAAGAGATCTGGTTCACACTCAACTGCAGTAAATTGGCATAATTCCATGGAAGTCAGCCCAGAGAACTCCATTTGATCTGCCACTGGCTGGACTGTTAATGTGGTCAGTGCTGGTTATCTGCACAAGAGAAATCAGTTTAAACAACATGACACGGAGTTTGAATCATCACCACAATGATTCATTCTTAACTTTATTTCCTCCAGTGACTTGAAAGCAGCCCCAGTGGCTGCAGCCTCTGAATTTAGCCCATGGCACCCTAGCTAAGGAGAGGTGCTTTTTATTTACACTTAAAGAGAAATTAAAGAAGACAAAGGTGATTCATGAGTTCCCTTTACCACAACTGCAAGTTAAGTACAAAGTTGATCTGCTTGCTTGTCAATTAAATTCACCAAGAATAAAACCTGTAATTCCTATTCACCAAGAAGTATCAAGCACATAAAAAAAATATTCTTGTGTGTATTTAGGTTTGATGCAAGGGTAGCCCCCAATATCATAAAGTTTGAACACTCCTGCATCCACTTGAATCAGCAGAGGAAATTCAGATAGGCAGGACAAACTTGCCGAAGCTGAAATTTGACCAGAACATCCGGTTTATGTGCTTACTAAAATTGGTCATAACCTTTTATTTTACCTGTCATTCAAAAGCTAATAACCTCAGCAAACAGTGCTCCCTGACACCAGGCTGATTTATTACAGCTGACTCAGAGGGAAGAGTGCCACCTATTGAATCACCAATTTAAGTGCATATAATTATATGTTGTTGTTTTTTTTCAATTCAGCTGTCAGACACAATTCTTTGCACTTAATTTCCCTTTATATCCCTTTGGCACTTTATTTTCTATTAACAAGCTTTTTACATATATAACTTTCTGCAACACCTAGTTGTCCCTTGGCATTCTCCCATCCAAATACTGACTCAACCCAATCCTGCCTGTGAGATTTTAAAGCCTCACAGCACAAGATAATGTAGGTCTAGGTAACCTAAAAGGGAGGCAAGATAATGTTTTGAGCACTTGTAATATCATGTTAGGGAATTTTGCATCTGATATTCTAAACTGTTTTGACAATTTGATATGGAAACAAAAACATGAAGACTTGTTCTATTGCATGATGGTGGGATAAAATATTAAAACAATATTCTAAAAGCCCATTTTGCTAATATGTCAGTCAGTGGTCAGCATTTAATTGAACCTGGATTTTTGAAAAAGGCAGTGGTTATTTAATTGGGCTACGGAATGTGCAATCCCTCCACCGAGTCATGTGGGGATTGAGTGGGACAATTTTCCCAGTTCTTAGTATGCAAGAGAGTGGGCTGTGGAGGAATTGTCTTATTAAATCCTCACTGAACCCATTAGTTCAGCCCCCATCTTTGGGAAGTTAAACAAGGGGAGATTTCAAGAGTTAAGTGAGTTGTCATCTAGTGAACATAGAAGAAATCAGAACATTTGGCACTATTGTCATATACACAATTAAGCTTGCAAAAATCTAACTAAATATTAAAAACACCCAACGTAATTATTTATTAAGAAGTTACAATCAGACTGCGAGATCACCAAGCACCATGTGCTGTGCTGGAACAGGCAAGGGGGGGATAATTCCCTTAGTATAAATCTTTCCATAGTGTTAAAAACAAAATAATAGCAAAAATAAGTATAATTAGGGCTGCAAAATTATTCATTTCCTCCAAAGTAGCATGGAAATTTAAGATCAAAACTGTACTCTGTTTATACAGGATAGGAAAAATGTATTACAATGCTAGTCATTCTACTCTAGGCCCTGATCCACCAAGGCACTTACTAATTACTATTTATTATTATTATTGGTCTATATTGTGATAGTACATAGGAGCCCCTGTCATGGAATATAATGCCATTGTGCAGGGCACTGTACAGACATAAGAAAAGATGGTCCTTGCCCCAAAGAGCTTACTATTATATGTTTAACCATGAATTTAAATGTACATGCATGCGCAGTCCCATTTAAGTAAATGTAGTACAGTAGTTATTTCAAGTAAGCCATGGTACTACTAACAAGGGACTTGCTTCTATAACCCGTAATCACAGAAGTCCTATTTCAGAGTGGTAGCCGTGTTAGTCTGTATCAGCAAAAACAACGAGGAGTCCTTGTGGCACCTTAGAGACTCTTAGTCTCTTAGAAGCCCTATTGAAATCAATGGGACCCCTTGTGTGGGAAAGGATTGAAGGACTGGGCTGTAATACTGCACACTGAAAAATAATTATGCAATCCTATTCTTGTTACACTCTAATATAATGCAATTAACATCTACGTATGTACAGTATCAGTAGATCCACCATGCTCATCACCATGGTTCTTGCCTAGGTGTGCTTTTGGAGGACAATTTAGAAAACAAAATGTAATAATTCCAAGTGTTTCTATGAATAATGGTCTGAGGGAATAATTTGTATTTTGTGCATCTATATGCAATCAACTGCTTTAATAGCCAGAGCAAAATAACGCTGTTCTCTGTTGGAATGACAGCTCAGCTGGAATGATAGTATTGTTTCAAATATTTTGAGTTACCCCAAAGAGAATTCTATATTTGGGCTAATTAACTGACTTCTTATCAACTAGAGTTCTTAACTATTCTGAGAATGGTATGTGAAGAACAGTGATAATGTTAAAGAGAACTGGTTACGTGTGTGTAATTTTCACACTTGTTACAATCATTTCATCGTCATCAGAATGGATGAATGTAGCATCGTTTTCTATTTTCATTAAATTCCTTGTCACCAAAATGGGATCACTGTTATCTTGCAAAGAGGTAAATATTAATTAGGCTTCATACAGGTAATGTGCATGCAGGAGAAGGAGAAAAATCCACCCGCCGACCTGAGATCAGCATTATGGGCTGTTGCATCGCTCTCTTCCTCATAGCTGTTCTCTCCTGTGTTGGAATAGCAGCTGCTTCCCTTTCACTCTCCTCTTTGTGGGCTGTTAGAGCCATAGGGTTCTTGCTAATTTGGTGGCCTTTCCCCTCTCTGACTCCCGTTTTTCCACCTATGTGAGGCTGACACAAAGCTCCCCTCACCCCTTCCCCTGGTACTAGGAGGATGCAGACACTCCCCACCCCATCCCTCCCTGCAGCATCTGTGCTGGCAGGCATCTTGCACAGTCCCACTGTGAGGCTTAAGTGGTATGGAGACTTTTACATTTTACCCATTGTGTGTTAATGGTGGGGATGTGTTGTTCCACTCTGACCTTTTCATATACTGTAGTTACTCTTTCCTGCTCTTTGCTCCCTTACTGTCTACCCCTGTTGCGTGTGATATTGCCAGCCAATCCCACATTACTAATATTTAGAACGTCAGAGCACTGCCGTGAGTGCTGTTGAGTTTCACTGAATGAATTGGCAGCAAAATTCTGCTAGCCTTGTAATTTGTGTGAGAAAGTCTGGGGTTATGGGTGCTGTAATGACTCATCACAGCCAATACAACATTTGTGAAAAAATCCATCTTGCTTAATTAAATATGAAGTAGGGATGGGCATAAGTTTTGGCCTAGACCCATTTTAGAGATAAAGGGCAGGTCTACACTTAAAATGCTGCATCGGCGCAGCTGCACCACTGTAGCACTTTAATGAAGATGCTCTATGCCGGTGATACTCGCACTAAGGCTCGCAAGCCACAAGTGGCTCTTTAATGTATTTCCTGTGGCTCTCTTCAGCACATGATATTAAAACACTGTGCGATTTTAATTATTGAGCAATCAGGATGCTTTTACTATGTTATTAACCAATTGTCGTTGATAAAATAATAATACTTGGTTAGTCATTCTGCTGTGAGAATAATATATATACAAACTAACTATGAATATATAGTACTATACTAAATGAAACCATGAATTCACACTACTGTGGCTCTTTTGGGTAATGCTGATTGCTAATTTGGCTCCTGAACCACTGAGGACTGGGAATCCCTGCTCTATGCAGCCCATAGTTAATCCACCCCCATGGTAGCGACGTCAGCAGGAGAAGCTCTTCCACCAACATAGCACTATCACTACAGGCACTTAGGTCCAGGGCCAGCTCCAGGCACCAGCTTTCCAAGCAAGTGCTTGGGGCGGCATTCACAATGGGGCGGCAGCCCCGCCGCTCTTCCGGGAGCGGCGGCAATTTGGCGGAGACTACTTGGGGCGGCAAAATTGGTAGAGCTGCCCCTGCTTAGGTCAGAATAACTATGTCACTCAGGGGTGTGGCTTTTTCACACCGCTGAGCCATGTAGTTATATGGAAGTAATTCTGTAGTGGAGACCTGCCCAAAGGCTGTTATGATTTTCTTTCACCCAGAGAGAATTAAGCTAAAGTAAAGCTTACTTTACTTTTGAATGAGACTGCTACAAAAGCCCTTAATGTGCTTTAATTAATGCATGTTACATTCACACTGTTAGTTAATTTGGCTTAACATTCCTGAGTGCCCCCCTGACAACATGCCCTTAGTTTTCCCATGCGTGAAATGTGCATGGGAATTATCAACATTTGTAAAGTACTTTGAGAACTACAGATAAATGTGATGTATTATAGGCCTAGAAACAAAAAATAGGGAAAATATGGATTTATAGCTATCTAACAGTGTAATTATTTGTGCAGGCATGTGGAAAGACCTGCCACATTTTCTTTTAAAGTATGGTTTCCATAAAGGGCCTAGCAATTGTGACTTAAACTTCCACTCATTTGTATTCATAAAGCACTACATATTCTATGCAGGAGCACCAGAAAAGTTTCTTGAAGTCCCAGGTGTGAAGAAATGAATGAGCACATAGCTATCTAGTACCTTCAGATAGGCAAATAGGAGGTGTAAGCAGACACCACATGTCAAGAGGATGAACGCTCTGCTGATCAGGTTTGCATTTGGGTCAAGAAGATGAGCTACATAGTAACTGAAGCTTTCTGAAGTCTGACCAAACCTGAATCAGGTTCACCCCTGCTTCAGAGTCCTGGCAGGGTCTGCTCAAAGGTTTTGCTGTGGCAGGCAAACTGGAAATTGTCTGCCTCTTGCACAACTAGCCGGATCCCAATAGGACAACTAGCACAAGACAATCTGAGGCACCTAGCCGCTGCTAATGGCTCCCGTCTGCTCTGCTTGTGTGGCAGAGCTGGCTGCTATGCCATGTCTAATATGGGAATGAGCTCATTCCACTTCCTTTTTTGCTGATCTGGATCAATGAGCTTTTTTCCTAACTGAATTGCAAAATAAAGGTATGAAAACACTCTTTTGCTAAATCCAAATCAAAACTACAACAATCCCAAAATATTCTCAGTATTTCCTTGCAGCTGATTTCAAGGACAATGACACTAAAGAGCACAATCAGAATACGCTCCCCCCCAGGGAGGAATGGAGCTGTAAAAACCGGTTCATGTTGCACTAGCATGTTTGAAATCTTCATTCTCAGTGCAAAAAGGGTAAGACTGTAAATAAGTTGTCTTTCTGGGGTAAACAGCTGATGTCACTTTCCACTGGCTTTTCAAACCAATTCTTTGTTTAAATGATATATTGGTTAATGTTGAAATGTGAAAGTGCCAAACAGATCACAGTGGTGATTGAAGTCCCCTATTTATGCACAGATGATATACAGCATAGGCATCAGTAGCAAAAAAGGCACCCCTGCAAGTGCACTAGGCACTCTGCCATTTGCTTAATCTTATAACAGCATAATACATCCAGCAGCATTATTTACAAAAAAAACCAAACCAAAAAAAAACCAACAACAACCCAATATTCAATAGGAATGAGGCCGCTGAACAATCATCAGATGGCAACAACTTCTGGTTACTGACATCCATGGCTATGTTCAAACTGATAGCCTAGATGGGAAAGTCTCTATAGTTTAGAACCAAGCCCCGAAACCACCCAATCACTCCCAATGAGAGTTTAACAGCTGAAGAGTGTGGCATGTTGACAGGCTTTCAGGTCAAAATGAACTATGCAAAGAGGAGCATTTTAGTGGTGAGCTGATTGCTGTTGACTAATGTGCAGAACCGGGGAATGGCCAGTGTTGGAAAGGAATTCAGTAGTTAGAGCCACCTGCTTTTGTCTTATTTTACCTCCCCTTCCTATCAAGAGAAGAACTGTAGTTCCATCTTGAACTACTCGGGGCTCAATTCCTGGCAGAATCTGAAACTGGCAATGGCCTTCCAAAGGTGAAACAGTCTACTTACTTACTGACATGTTTATGACATAGTTAAAGAGAGGGCTCTGAGATCTCACAGATGCTGCACTCAAGTTTCCAGGTTTTGACCTACACTCCTTTTCTATTAAGAGAATTAACATCAGCTGAAGATTCTTCTATGACTGAGATGTCTATACCTGATTACACAGTACTCATCATTTTGCTCAGTGTATGACAACATCTTCTCCACCAGTAGTTAGAAATGTAGATTGTGTTGAGGGTCTTTTGGTTGCAAATGGCATGTACAGCATGTCTCAGTCTTAAGGTGGCCATATTTTCAAAATAAAACCCTGGGACACTTTTGTGGCAACACTTTTCAGTGTCATGAAATAGTCAGACAAAAGGCACAAGTACCCTTTTTAAAATGTGTGCTGGAGCCCATACAGCCAGCTTCTGACTCAACGGTGACGCAGGCATATTTCTCAGAGTGGACGATTTTTTCCAGTAACTTAGTGCTCTGAAAGAGTTTCTCACACAACACTGAACAAGTGTCACTAGCACTCGTTTTGAGCAAAAACAAAAAACACTTTAACAGTGTCTATGCTAATTCAACTTTTTTCTTAAAACATTATTAATCACATGGAACACTCGTTCCACTGGATGATTCCTGCCTGTATTCATTTATCAACGAGTATTAAACAAATAGTCTTTAGTTATAGAAGAAAACAGACATGATTCGTGAGCTGAAAACCTGTGGCATTTCAGGTGTTCTGAATGAAGTTCTTGGCACACAGAGACATCATATGAAAAACTAAGACTGTCCCAGGAAAACTGGGACACGTTGTCACTTTACCCAATCTCTCAGATGTCTTCCAGATTTTAATTATCATGTCCATGAGCTATGCAGTTGCAGCATCATGAACCTTCATTAAACATTTCTAAACTTAGTCTTTTTCTTAAAATACAGCTTTGTAAACAATAATTATTTGTGCACAAATTGTGACCTTTTGTGGAAAATGCCATGGGAGAACCGGGAAACTCCAGACATTTCAATTTGTAGAACTTCCTCTAAATCCTTTTGTCAGGTGGTGAGATACAGCTGCCCCCACCCACCAGTGGTCAGATGCATACTTCCTTTAATCTGCAGATGCCTCAAGATCCACAGGGAAATTCCATGGACCTTGGGGGATCTGAAGAGAGCTGGTGCATTTGTCTGGAGACCCAGTCGCTCCATACTACTGTTCAGCTTCCTCTGATTTCCTGTAGCAGCAAAGATAACTCATAAACTCTGCTCCCATTGATTCCTTGCTTGCACCTGTCAACCTCATCCACACAAGGAGGGTGAGACTCTAGTGCATGAGTCTCTGTAAGATAAGTCTACCAGAGAAGTGGAGTAATCCCTGTGAGTTTGGAGAGTGGTTGTCTCCTGGCCCTGCCCAGTGCTCTCCATAAACCTCCATCTTTATCAGCAGACATTGCACAGTAGAACTTCAGAAAAAGGAAGGTTAATGCTGCATTAACCTAAAAAAAAAAATGAGCCCAAGGTATGGGTTTGCTTTCATCCCTCTGGGAGCTGGAAGGAAGCACAGTGGATTTTCTGGCTCTTAGTACAGAGAGGGTGTGAACTGAAGCACTTGGCATTGATAATGAACAATTTTTCACATGAAGCTGTGAGGTAGAGGAGATAACTTTGTACCTGACATACTGTCCTTCACTGCCTAGGTGTACAATGTCTGTGTAAGTAGCACTGATATTTTCTGCATTTCCTCCTCTCTCCTGGAGAGCTGCTTTTGGTGACCTCTCCAGCATTGCTCCATCTCAACGCCAGTTCATCCCCCGAGCAGTGAACCAAGGAGGAGAGAATGTTCTGAAGTTCCAGTGTGGACTGTGTGTTGTCTTAAGTGCATCTGTCACAGCCTTACTAGTGAGCTGTCTCGGGAATTGAATAATGTGCTATGATAGCACAGACATACGTTTGCCTGGCTCTTTCCCACTTTCCGCAAGGTAACATTTTTTTATCTGGCCAGTCCTGTCTCACCCTCTTACACAATCAGCTGTGAGAAGACACGTGTGGCTTGCATTATTGCTTGCCAGCAAGTATGGCAACTAAAGTCACCGCTGCCAGCATTAAAGTCAGATGCCCTTTATTTGTCTTTGGGAGTTAGAGATACACACCTCAGAGGTGTGTAGGAAAGATGTAGGAATGACCACTGTGCTAATACCAGAGACAGTTCTCATACCTTTGGCTTATTTGAAATTCCGCATTTATGGCTAAGTGACACCTCTCCCTTGTTCTCAAACCAGCCTCTGCCACCATCAGATATTTAACTTATTTTATTTTCAACAGTAATTAAACCATACAGCATTTAAAAAGAAATCTTAGAGACTGTGATCATTTCCATACTGTTAGCATCTGGAGCCAAAGCTCATTCATAGTTTCCCTGTTAAAAATCTTCTGCATTAACTTCTCTTACTAGTGGGAGCCAAAGAATGAGTGGTTTATAGCTGTGTGCGCAAGACAGTGGTGCTGTTAATAAGGAACTTCACGGAGCTCAGGAGCCCCGACTGAGTAGCCTTATGAATAAAAACTCTAAAACATAACTCCCTGAAACAGTTTTAAAGATGAACTGCAAAGGAGTGTTTGCTGCTCCCTACCCCACCCCCCTCATGGCACCTTTTCAGATGAGGATTGCAAATCCCTTCTCTAATTATGGGTTGCTCAGACGATTACTTTATTCCTCTGTCCACCCCAGGAAGGTCAGACGTCAGTTTCCTTTCCCCCCAAGCAGTAGCCCTCCCTGAGCTAACAGTTTAAACAACCAACTTCAGACACCACAAATGCAATCAATTTACTGATGGAAATAGAGACAGAATCACAAAATACAAGAGTCAAATGCAAATACACCTTAGAGTCGTACTGTTAAATACATTGCTAGTGGAGTCAGAAGTTTAGGTTACAAAGTATGGCCCAGACTCTGCAACGGCTGCTAAACAAACTTTACACAAATAAGAAGTCCTGGTGATGTCACATATACAAAGTTAAGCACGTGTCTAAATCTTTCCAGGACTGGGGCCTATGTTGCTTGCTGTATCTTTTGCTTTTTACATCCTGGACATAAAATAAAGAACCAGGTGAGCACAGTGTGGACTAAATAATTGTGTTTATTAATTATAGGCAACTTGCAAGGCCTAGCTACCTATTTACACTGCTTCTCTGGTGGGCTTTTAGTGGCTTCCAGAACACAGTTAGTGCCACTAGAGGGCTGAAAAACTATTGGAAGAGATAGTATCCAATTCTTTGGTTTCAGAATAGCAGCCGTGTTAGTCTGTGTTCGCAAAAAGAAAAGGAGTACTTGTGGCACCTTAGAGACTAACAAATTTATTTGAGCATAAGCTTTCGTGAGCTACAGCTCACTTCATCAGATGTGCCACAAGTACTCCTTTTCTTTTATACAATTCTTGTACATTAAATTAGCTAAAATTCTTAGGCTTTGTCTGCACTGGATTTTGAGCCACTGGTATACCTGTAGGACATACCCTCTCCCCTAAACTAGCAGTTTTTAAATGAATGGTTGAAAGTGACTAACAAAAAGGTCTAAAATAGTGGTAAATTTTTGGTAGTGGATATATATTTTTTTCTTATGTATCTTATGCACCATTCATCTGAGGATTTCAAAGTTCTCTACAAACATTAATTCCACATAATGCCATTATGAAATAAGGTAGCATGAACTTTATTTTGCAGCTAGGGAAGTAGAAGCACAGAGAAATTAAATGAACGAACGCAAATCTAATGACTTCCAGTACCCTGCTCTAGCCATACTCCTTACTATCTTCGGATAACTGTTTCATATTTAAAGTCAAGCAGAGTCAAAATAATCCCCTTACTCTGGATTCCGTATACACCATGACGTGTGTTCCGAGTTTCAGAAAGAGGCTCTTTATTTGTGAGAGACAGAGGAAACATGCCCATTGGTCCTAACCACTGTCATATCTTCCCTAAATATGATGTCCTAAATACTGAGTAGATGAGTCCAAGACTACATGGAGAAAAAGAGCAATTTCTTCTGGGAGGTGTGAGAGTTGATTTTTTTTTTTTTTTTCATATTCAGACAGCACAGATAAGAATTTGCCAGGGTTTAGTGTCTGCCGGCCAAGGAGCCCCAGAATACACGGAGACGAGCTGCTGTGCCCCAGGTGGAGTGAAGTAGTTAAAATCATGGGAGCAAGCCATTAATTAAACTGTCACATGCAGAAATCACAGCCAAATGTCACACACAGCCAATAACCCTGTTGTCTTCCAGATGCCTTCACACAGTCCATCGTAACTGACTTTCTTGCAAAAATAATGTATTTGTGCAGCCGAAATATAAAGCCCAGTCCTCCCAGAGAGCTTCAGATTCTTTCTAGTGGTGAAAAAATGAGGGAAAGAATCAAAGAAGCTGTAATAATTGAGTGTGTAAAATGCCCATCCAAATACAGGTAGTGGGCCTCAATTCTGAACTAATGCTGAACGAAGCTATGCTTAGCTTGGGGGTGGGGATGGGAGCACAGGTGTTACATTTATGGCCTCTGGGCTGACTGGTCATAAGTTAGAGAAGCCAGAGGGTTGTGTTAATGTATGCTAGGTGCTATTGCAGGGGTGCCCAAGCCTGTGGCTCCAGAACCACATGTGGCTCTTCAGAAGTTAATATGCGGCTCCTTGTATAGGCACCGACTCCGGGGCTGGAGATATGGGTGCCAACTTTCCAATGTGCCGGGGGGTGCTCACGGCTCAACCTCTGGCTCTGCCACAGGCCCTGCCCCCACTCCACCCCTTCCCACCCCCTCCCCTGAGCCTGCCCTGCCCTCGCTCCTCCCCTTCCCCTGCAGAGCCTCCTGCATGCCACGAAACAGCTGATTGGGAGGTGCGGGGAGGGAGCGGGAGGCACTGATCAGTGGGGCTGCTGATGGGTGGGAGGCGCTGGGAGTGGGGGGTAGGGGGAGCTGATGGGGAGGCTGCTGACATATTACTGTGGCTCTTTGGCAATGTACGTTGGTAATTTCTGGCTCCTTCTCAGGTTGGCCAGCCCTGTGCTATGCTTTGGCTATTCTTGGTCATTTTCTGGTCAAGAACAGCCAGAGGGTCGCAGCTCCCCAGCCATGTCCCCCCAACCTGCCCCCCCGAACACCTCCTCAGCATACTCCTATTCTGGGGACTCTGAGGGTGGGGGAGGGGGGTAGCAAAGTGCTTTTTCAGAAGCTCTGTGCTACCCAAGGAAGCCACTTTCACAGCGGTATTTCCCAGGCAGAGCCCAGATCCAACATGAAGGGATTATAACAGAGGCCAGAATCAGAGCCCTGAGTCTTGAATTTGGACTTCAGAGGGCAGAATCTGAGGCCTGATCTGGATCTGGTTCAGAACCTAGAGCATAGATTCTGTCAAGAGAGAAATATAACCTACAGCACAAAGAGAACTACACAGCTCCGTACAACTCCACCAAAAGTTTTTGATAACCATGAGATAGAAGCACAAGTGGCTTGCAGCTGTTACATGTAACATCTAAAAAGTCTGTTACACTATCCAGTGTATGAAACATCATGAAACACATGTATCCTAAATGTGAGAGGTAACATTTGATATATTTCATGTACCTTGTTGTGGAAGGTTAACGCTTGTTGTTGGTTTTTTAAAGTCCTATACAATCCTTCTGTCCTGTTCTTTCATACCAGTCAGTAAGAAATATTTTATTTCAGGACCTTTTTCTGCTCCCTTTTATCTCTTTCCCGTTATATTCAGGGGAAGCCATTGCTGCAGCTAGAGATGCAGATATATATTCTGACCGACCCTGATAGCACCAGCCATGCCATCAATTTGTCGGTTAAATAAAGACGACTTACTGGGGTCATTTATTTATTTCTCCCATTAAGTTGTTTGTTTTGGTAATGGGAATAGTTTTATAACTGGACTATAATAATGTCTGGGAAAATTTATATATGGCTAGATAGTGGCAAATACAGCAGGGCACCTCAAAGCAGCACTATGGGGCAATAACTTTGGCTTTTTTTTCCTGCCAGTAACATAAAGCAGCAGATGCTTAACCATAAACACACTTAAATCTATCTGCTCCGTTGCTGAAAGGAATGGAGTGTGTGTGTTTATGTGGAGGGCTGTGCTCACATGATGTGCTTCACCTAACTTACAGCTGCTATTATAGCTGATGCGCTGGGGCTGAAGTGTCCTGGGCTGAGCAAGTGTTCGTCCTTAGTGTTATTTCTTGCTGCTCTGAGTTTTCTCACTTTAACATTGTCTGTTCTCACCTTAGAGCTCCTCCCTCCCCCATTCACCCCTTTGTGAATGAGAAGGAAACGTTCACTCTGTATGAAATTCTCCCATGGTACCAGTGCCAGGACCTTTACACTGCTTAATCCAGGACTGAGGCTGGGTGTGAAAACTCTGGATGAAACAGCCTCTGGGGAGCCTGTGCATTTTTGGGGTGGTGGAGCTTCCATGCTGGCCCCATATTGACCAGAACTAGGGACTGCAATGGGGATAGGCCAGAAGATGGGCCATGGGGTCCTTGATGCACATCCAGTAACGTTTAAAGAGGGGGAAACTGAAGTGCGGGAAGGTTAAATGACTTGCCTGTGTTCATGAAGAGTCAGTGACAGAGCTGGGAAGAAAACCTAGATCTCTTGACTCCCAGTGTGGGAACGTGACCACTGGATCATTTTACCTCTTTTTTTGGGGGGAGGTGAAGAGGGGCAACCTGAGCCTCACGTCTATCACTTTCTCAGAGTGTGTACATGTAGCTCTCATGGCTGAGTCTCAAATAAAGACTCCAGCTTAATGCATCCCAGAATCAACTCCAGAACAAAGCCAGTATTAAATATAAGGGACAAGCATGGCAAGAGTAGATTTTGATTCATTAAAATACCCTTTTGGGAGCAAGGAGCTACTGAGAAAACAGCAAAGGAGTTAAATATAAGTCATTTATTACTGCATGTCGGGTGAGGTATTATGGAAGCCTTGAGTGAATCGTGCCTTCTTGGTAGAGTGGTTATATTAATCAATAAGGTTAAAGAGGGAGCTGAAGGAAGGATTTTCTAGTGGTTAGTGCACTAGCTTAGAACTTAGAAGACCGGGGTTCAATTGCCTGCTCCACCACAAGTTTCCTGTGTGACCTTGAGCTAGTCAGACTGATTTCAAAGGCAGTTAGGTGCCTACGTATTTTTAAAGCTCTGGCTCAGAAGTTTTTGGTGCCTCAGTTCCACATCTGCTATAGCCTCTGTTGTGGAGGAGATCAGACTGCATGATCATAATGGTCCCTTCTGTCTTTAAAATCTCTGAATCTCTCCTTATTTAATGACCTCTTATTGGAGTCTCGATTGGAAATGCCCTCTTCTATACAGCATCAGTTCCTCTCTTTTCTCAAACATTTTTGTTGAGGGCATGAATTTTATCATGATGTTGGAAATGATACCAGCTTTTTTAGACTCATAGCTCTGGTATGCAGCAACATTCAGCAAGGTCTGGTTTATTCAGCATTTCAGCTTGATTCTTGTTTTTCACATCTGTTTGCAGTTTCATCAGTCATAAAGTATAACAATGGTAAACGTTAATTTTAAAGGATGCTAGAGATAAACCACACAGAAAGAGTGAGAGGCAGTCAAATAGCCAGAGAGTGACTGAGTGGTGTCAAGCAGAATTTACTGACAGAACAGAATTCTACCTTCACTCAATAAGAGTTTCACCCACAGATCTAAGAGCAGAACTGCTCCCCCCCCCCCGCACCCAGTTATTATTTTTAGACATTAATGCAGAATATTAGGGAAATATTTTTGTTAAACATATTCATGATTTTCTGTAATTTTATATGCTGTCAAGACCAATTAAAACTCCTGCCCAATTCCAGTTGGAAAGGAGGATGTTTGTCTTGGTGCTGACATATTGTTCCCTTTTGGTTCAGGATAAAAAGGAAGCTATTAACACAACCAAAAAGGAAAGTGTCTCTCCTAGGTAGGTTTGAGGAATTTGCATGTCTTCCATGTAGTTCAATGGAAAACTTGCAAGATTTTCCACTCCTTCCCTGCAGGAAGACTTCATGTTTTAGCTGCTTAAACAAACACAAAAAAGTGACATCTTCTAGCATACGTTGAAAAGACTAGGAAAAATACAGCAAAATCTATTATGAGAAGTATACTTGACAGAAATGAATGTTTATCAGAATTGCTTTTCAGGCTTGATTTTAATAACTAATTCAGGAGAAAAACGTTATCCTTCTATTATGTGGGACTTCAATAGAATCTGGATTCAGAAAATGTGCACTGCATCAGCATGCAGCAAAAAGACTGCTGTTTTCATAGTTAAAAAGCCCTGATATCAGTATTTAAATGGGACAGTTCTGGGTCTGTCACTGTGAGCGTTGCAGGACATTCCAGAAAGGGAATGTTCCAAATCAATGGGTCTGTACACTGTTCAATTCTTGGATACATGTTCAACTGCTGGGGGCAGGGCCAGGCTGAGGCTTTTGAAAACAGAATGTGCAGGGAGCCTTACACATACTTCCATAACCTGTGCAATTGTATTTTGGGGGTGGACAGTGGTGTACTTTTCACTAGTGAGTGGGTTTGGTGAGAGGTGGTTTACGGCACTTGCCACTGGAGACAAGGTAGAAAGTGACTAGAGTCCAAATTCACCTTTCCAGTTAGGGTGGTGGCGGCTGTATAACAGGAGGGCTAGGTCCCCTGCAAGGGGATGCTGAGAAGGTGTGGCCACAAATAGTTATCTTTTGGACTCTGAATACAAATCCATTCTGAATGAAGGAGCTGCTGCTGCTGAATCTTGTTCCAGTGCCACCTCTGGCTATCTAACTTGGGAAGCTATCTAAAAGATGACTGTGCTTGCAATTAGCTACAAGGATGCAGTTGTGAATTCATTATACATACATTGCTCTTTCAAACAGAAGGCTTTCACAGAAGGAAAGAAGAGTGCGAGCACCATGCTTCTTGCATTATAACTGTGCCCTTTATTCACAAACTGTAAATCAATAAGCTAATTTATAAACGATGCAGACATTGGACCTAATCCAAAACTAATCGAAGTCAGTGAAAGTCTTTCCTTTCACAGCCTTGGGATGAGGCCCATAAATAACATACTGGTAATACTTTCATCATGATTATCTTTATTTTGGTTAAAATTCAACAGATAATTTAAAAAAATAGCTATTCCTAATTTTGTGCTCATTTGTGTTCTTAAAATGGGCTTTTACACGACATCTGTATTGACTCACTGTAGTGAAAAATCTAGTTGTATCCCCAGATTTACTGGGCTACTTACCCAAAGGCTCTCAGGCCTGGTCTACTCATAGTCTAAGGCCTGGTCTACACAACAGGGTTAGGTCGACAGGGTTGTGTCAACCTGGCTGTGGAAGTGTCTTCACTTAAATTTGGCTCCCGATGACATAAGTGCCTTTCTACACCAATTTAGTAACACCATGTCCCCAAGTCACAGTCGATGTAATTAGGTCAACATGGTGTCAGTTTAGACACTGCATTATTTACGTCAACTGTTTCTGGCTTTCAGGAGCCATCCCACAGTGCCCCACACTGACAATACAATTGATAAAAGTGCTCCTAGTGAGGACATGCACCACCAACACAAGGACTCAAGTGTGTGCCCACACAAATGATTTAATAACTGCAGTGGCTGTATGCTGATGTAAGATAGGTTGATATAATTTTGTAGGGTAGGCATGGGCTAACTGTGTCCACCACTTTAACTGTACAAGCAGTACAACTTTTGTATGTAGACAATTCTTTAGAAAAATCTTTACATAGCACCTCCAACAAACATTTATCAAAACAGTTGTCACAGCTATATTCCAAAATGAAGTGTTAAGCATTTACAGCAGCAGAATTCCTGTATTGCAACGTTTAAATGGGCTTTTTTTATTAAGAATTATAACAAATAAAGCAGTTTAGTTTCAGTATTTTTCTGACCCGTTTGCATGACTTCTATCGACAAGCTGCTTGATGGGGGGAAAAAAATTCATCTGCACATAACTTTGCATATTTTAGTAATCACTTGTGCATAATTCTCAAAACCTTGATACATAATTCCTCAGAGTGTAATTAATAGTTCTCCTATGGGATTTTTGGTTTAAGGAAATCCACGTCTACTGTGCTTCATAACTGCTGAGATATGGAACTCTTTTACGTCTAAGCTTTGCAAAATTACAAAGCAGAGAAAAATATGTTAAAAAAAGAAGTGATTCTTTTCTGCATTTGTGTACTTGCTGCTAAATGCGTGAAAGGCATTTCAGGATGGTCTATTTAAGCACAAAATAATAAGTGTCAGTGAAGCAGTTATATTGATTTATCAGGCCTATAAACGTGATAATAAAGTCACACAAAGCGCAACTAGCATTTTGATTCTAAAAAAGATTGGTAGCTCCCATAAAACAAAGCTATACATACTAAGCAGGCTTTACAGATTGTCAGAGATCCACGGGGCAAAAGGTAACTTCTGTGCAACTCACTAATACTTTGCACTGTACTATGATCCTCACCGTATATGTTTTACACAGTTAGCTGGCCAGGTTTATCAATCAAACACTGAATCAGATGGTGATTAATGTAAACACAAGGCCTCTTTATTTTGTTTCAGCAGTACATGGGTGTTCATCCAGCACAATCAGAAACAAGCAGAACAGTGCACAAAGCAAATACCATTATTCCAAATTCCCCCCTCCAAGATACACATAATTAGAACAGAAAGGAGGAACTGAACAACATTATTTCTGTTAAGTGTTTTCCTCAGAAACAGCTGGAAAGAGAGAACCGGGACCTACGTACAACAGGAACCAGGCAGATGGGACCATTGGCCAGTTTCAGCAAAACTGGCCCAAGGAGGTGTAAATTACATGCTGGGGAGGAAGGACAAGGTGTGATCCCTAAGGAGAGCAGCCAGTATTGCTGCCATAACCCTCCCTTAAGTTGCACAAGACCTTCCCCACCACGACCCTGTTAGGGGATGTGCTGAATCAGAACGTTGCCCATACTGCCTAGCACTGCTTCTTGTGCTGTCCGTGGCTCTGCAGACTAGCAGAGGTTGTATGACTGCTTTGCACAGCTGCAGCCTGGTCCCCTAGTGAATTTTCTAGTGTCAGTGATCTACACTAAGGTTTACATCAACATAGGTCATTGTCACCCTGGAATGAATCTAACCCACTAGCTTAGAACCTTACTGGACACGGAATGGGAACATAAAGATAAAGGGGGATAGTCTTAGTGCAGATTCTCTGGGATAGGCATCCACCTCACAAAACCAACCACCATTCCCTGGTGGCAGTCTCAGCAGACAAACTGTTGAAGGCTCATCTGCATTAGAAAATGTTATTGTGTTTCAGCATGACTGGGAACCCTGGAGTTAGACGAGATGATGGTGACCATGACTTTCTGGTCAGTGTAGACTAGGACAAGCCATGTTAGGGCACTCGCCTAAGATGTAGGAGACCAAAGTTCAAGTCACTGCTCCAGTGACTATTTATAACAAGTGAAACAACTTCAGCAAGAGAAAGTGAGAGCTGCCCCATAGCCCAGTGGTCAGGGCCCTCTCCTGCACTGTGGGATACCCAAGTTCAAATCTCTTTTCCACATCAGACACAGGGGAATTGAACCTGGATCTTCCCCGTCCCAAGTGAGTACTCTAACCACTGAACTACAAGTTATAAGGAGGGCACCATCACCGCCATCTTCTAACCCTGTCACCATCAGCATTTTGTGAATCTAGCCCTTTAAAAATATCTGAAACAAAACATTACTAAATGGATTTTTTTTTGACTTATCAAAATTTTTTGAAGTTTCTGGGTTTGGGTTGACTGAAACCATATTCTTTTTATTTTTCAGAACTGCCAGGGAACTAAAAAATCCGTTATTCACCCACTGCTAATTATAATTCTCTGGATATTCTTGATGTCTATATAAATGTCCAGTCCCCTTTTGAATCTTTTCAAGTTCTTGGCGTCACTGACATCTGTGGCAATGAGTATCACAACGTATGAAAAAGAATTACCTTCTGTCAGTTTTGAATGTCCCACATTTTAATTTCACTCGATGTCCCCTTGTTTTTGTTTTATTATTTTATATTCTGGTTTCATGTTCCCTCTTACCACCTTTCTATGGAAAATAATCCCACACTTTTCAGGCTCTCATCATATGAGAAACTGCAAGCCCATTAGCAAGAATTTTTAATGAATCTGTAAACTCAGGGGTTGTACCGTATGATTGGAGAATTGCTAACATAGTTCCTATTTTTAAGAAAGGGAAAAAATGTGATCCGGGTAATTATAGGCCTGTTAGTTTGATATCTGTAGTATGCAAGGTCTTGGAAAAAATTTTGAAGGAGAAGGTAGTTAAGGACATTGAAGTCAATGGTAAATGGGACAAAATACAACATGGTTCTACAAAAGGTAGATCGTGCCAAACCAACCTGATCTCCTTCTTTGAGAAAGTAACAGATTTTTTAACAAAGGAAACGCAGTGGATCTAATTTACCTAGATTTTAGTAAGGCATTTGATACCGTGCCACATGGAGAATTATTAGTTAAATTGGATAAGATGGGGATCAATAGGAAAATTGAAAGGTGGATAAGGAATTGGTTAAAGGGGAGACTACAACGGGTCCTACTGAAAGGTGAACTGTCAGGCTGGAGGGAGGTTACCAGTGGAGTTCCTCAAGGATTAGTTTTGGGACCAACCTTATTTAATCTTTTTATTACTGACCTTGGCACAAAAAATGGGAGTGTGCTAATAAAGTTTGCGGATGATACAAAGCTGGGAGGTATTGCCAATTTAGAGAAGGACAGGGATACCCTACAGGAGGATCTGGATGACCTTGTAAACTGGAGTAATAGTAATAGGATGAAATTTAATAGTGAGAAGTGTAAGGTCATGCATTTAGGGATTAATAACAAGATTTTAGTTATAAGCTAGGGACGCATCAATTAGAAGTAATGGAGGAGGAAAAGGACCTTGGAGTATTGGTTGATGATAGGATGACTATGAGCCACCAATGTGATATGGCTGTGAAAAAAGCTAATGCGGTCTTGGGATGCATCAGGAGAGGTATTTCCAGTAGGGATAAGGAGGTTTTAGTACCGTTATACAAGGCACTGGTGAGACCTCACCTGGAATACTGTGTGCAGTTCTGGTCTCCCATGTTTAAGAAGGATGAATTCAAACTGGAACAGGTACAGAGAAGGGCTACTAGGATGATCCGAGGAATGGAAAACTTGTCTTATGAAAGGAGACTCAGGGAGCTTGGCTTGTTCAGCCTAACTAAAAGAAGGTTCAGGGGAGATATGATTGCTCTCTATAAATATATCAGAGGGATAAATACCAGAGAGGGAGAGGAATTATTTAAGCTCAGTACCAATGTGGACACAAGAACAAATGGATATAAACTGGCCACTAGGAAATTTAGACTAGAAATTAGACGAAGGTTTTTAACCATCAGAGGAGTGAAGTTTTGGAATAGCCTTCCAAGGGAAGCAGTGGGGGCAAAAGATCTATCTGGCTTTAAGATTAAACTCGATAAGTTTATGGAGGAGATGGTATGATGGGATAACATGGTTTTGGTAATTAAATATTCATAAATAGGCCCAATGGCCTGTGATGGGCTATTAGATGGGGTGAGATCCGAGTTACCCAGGAAAGAATCTTCTGTAGTATCTGGCTGATGAATCTTGCCCATATGCTCAGGGTTTAGCTGATTGCCATATTTGGGGTCGGGAAGGAATTTTCATCCAGGGCAGATTGGAAGAGGCCCTGGAGGTTTTTCACCTTCCTCTGTAGCATGGGGCACGGGTCACTTGCTGGAGGATTCTCTGCTCCTTGAAGTCTTTAAACCATGATTTGAGGACTTCAATAGCACAGATATAGGTGTGAGGTTTTTTTTGTAGGAGTGGTGGGTGAAATTCTGTGGCCTGTGTTGTGCAGGAGGTCAGACTAGATGATCATAATGGTCCCTTCAGACCTAAATATCTATGAATCTATGAGAATTTTTCTAGGCCCTTGATCATTCTTGTCGGTCCTCCCCTCTAATTCTGCAATATCCTTTTTGAGATGGGGGTGACAGTACTGCATACAGTATTCCAGATAAGGCTTTACCATTGATTTATATAAACGCATTATAAAATTCAAAAGCTACACATGTTGTCATGCGTTATTGATTACCTATAGGAACACTTAAAACTATACATGTTTTGAAGTCCTTGTCTGATTATGCTGGTAATATCTTTGATTTTTGGAACTTGAAATATTCTTTAAAAGAACTCCAATTTACTTTTGTCCATTTATGTTGCTTTTTGTTGTGCTTTGCTGTCCACACTACAGGCTAAATTTAAAAGCCTGTTTCCACAGAACTTTTCTTAATTCAATGAAAATATTTCTGTTCACATCAGGTTTTATAAATCCATTAAAGGACCCCCTCCTCTGGTCCCCACAACCTACACTTGAGCATAAACTACTTGACGGGGTTCCTTTAACTCTTTCCTTACTAGCAGAAATTACACTCCAGCAATGAAAACATTCAGTACAAATGAACAAATACAAAATCTCTCTCTTCAGTCTACAATGCCTTCTGCTGGCAAAAATCACAGAATAACTATAAACATTAGGCCAAGGCAACATTTTAAAGTGCAGATCACCACTTGCTACACATGAATAATTCAAATAATGCTGCATAAAGCATAGGCAATATTTAGGAGCAATTTCATTAATAACTAAAAGCGGAAGTTTAACAAGTGACACAGTAAGATAAAGACATAAAATTTCAAATAGATTCCATTTATAATAAATAAAAAGAGCTGGTCTTAACAAAGTATACATTAAGCATATTGGTCCAGCAAGCTAGCCTCGCACAGCCCATCTTTTTTCTGAATTGCATGCTGCCATTGAACATAAATGAAAGACACAAATAACATCAAAGATTCCATCCAGAGTCTGGGTAGACAACTGGAAGCAGTTGGTTATATATGCTTCAGAGGTTCTCTCGCCCATTTGTACTCTTTGGGCCAGATGCTCAGCTGAAGTTCATTGTGCTATGGCAAGTTACACCAGCTGAGGATCTGGCTTTGTCCTTAGTTCTGTTTCGTATCTTCTCTTTATGCCTTGTGGCCAGCTCATATTTTGTTTGTGGTGTATTTTTTTTGGGGGGGGGGGAAGAGGGGGGGAAGAGGTTGTGCTTTGATTTGTCTTTATTTAGGCAATTTTGTGCAAATGGTGGGGGGGGGGGGGGAGGTGCAGAATTTCATAAAAAACCTTTGGGGGAGTAAAATTCCACAATGGGATCCTCAGTTACTTTTCCCCAAATTGTTGTGCTGTGTTTTGGCTGCTATATCTTGCAGATTTTTAGGGATCCTCTGGCACTGTAATGGGCAACCTGCAGGCCGCCGCTTCCTGCAGCTCCCATTGACCGGGAATGGCGAACTGCGGCCACTGGCTGCTTCATATGGCTGTGCAAATGTAAACAAATGGTTTGGCGGCCCACCAGCAGATTACCCTGACGGGCCACGTGTGGCCCACCGGCCGCAGGTTTCCCACCACTGACCTACGCCAATGGGAGGCTTCTCCTATCAGCATAGGTACTCCACCTCCCTGAGAAGTAGTCGCTATGTCCACAGGAGAATTCTGCCGTTGACCTAGCGCTGTCTATGCCTGGGATTAGGTCTTCGCTCAGGGGTGTGGATTTTTCACACCTCTGAACAATATATAGTTATACTGACCTAATTGCCTAGTGTAGACCTGGCCTAGAGGAAAGGTCTCTGAGGGTATTTAAATTCAAGTGCACTTCCATTGTGTTACAAAGCAATCATGAAAAAGAGGCATTAGGCCAGCAGGAGGTAAACCAACTGCCTAACCCCAGAAGCAAAATGGCAGAGCTAAAATGTAGGGAAATGTGCTCTTCAAGGGAAGAGTTTAATCACTTTTTCAAAAATTAAAAGGGCATCTTTAAACTGGAAGGGAACCGGACTGGGATTATGCCTGCCTCTGTGCTCAAACACAGATAATAGTTCCTGACAAGCACTTGCAGGAACAAGTAAATTCTATAAATTTTAAACTTCTCTGGTTTTGCTATTAAAAATCTATCTCAGTTCAAAACTATATTCTACAGGAATTACAAATACTGAGAACACACAGGGGAATATTTATGGATCCTCTGTTTTTAGCCACTCATTTCTCTCATAAAAAAGGAAAAGCTTTTTATACAAAGCTTCTTGATCATTTGGAAGTTATGACAGTTGGGGTGAGAGAACTTTCCCTTTCTGGCCTTAAAAACTATAAATTTTCTTTACCAAAACTTGGTTTATGCAGAAATCATGGGGCCTAAGTCTGATCTCTCACCAGTTTAAATCAGGAGTAATCCCACTGAAGTCCATTCAGTTAACTGGTATAAATTGCTGTGTGCGAAGAGAATCAGGCCCAGAACACAACTAAAAACATGCAAGGTTTGAATTCCATTTGGCTCTGGCAATCTGTGAGCTTCAGACAGCTGCACGGTATTCATCTGGAACCTCTGCTAGAGTAGGTCTACCACACTAGCTTTAATCTAGCTGCCCCTGCTTTCTCTTCCACCCACCCCCCACTGCTCATGGATGTGAATTGTAAAGATGGACTTAAAAGCCTTTTTCCTTATACAAATGTGATCATCCTGCTAAGGTAAACTGTAATCTAACAAGGCTCGTAATTATTTTGCAAATTCATAGCATTAAACAAAGAAAGTGAGGTGTCACTCTTGACAATGAGGCACTGCATTTAACCAATCCCTTCAAACTTAGTTGCAGAATGATCCATAGAATGTTTTGCAGAAGGGAAATTAAATTATACTGAACTTGAAAAAGGAACCACTTGCTTGCCTGCCACATATACTTCATTAATATTCCGATCATCACCTGAAACAATAAAGCCAAAAGATTTTTGCATAAATCTATATGTCTTATGCAACTAGTGTAAGTGACACAATACTCAGCATCAGGTGTGGAACTGATCACTTCCACAGACTGCAGCACCCAGCCCCCTCTTAAACTGGGAAAGGGTTCATGTGGCATGGGCCTTCTATTAGGAAGATTCCCCTCCTCTACGCTAAATCTTAAAAGGACGAAACTGGCAGTGCTAGTCCTGTAGATCTAAAGGCTGGTCTACACTCAGTTTTTGCACTAATTAAAAAATTTGGTTATTCAAACAATTCCATTAAATTGATGCCAAAATTGAATGTAAACAAGCCCTTAGTACAGCCAATCCCAAGTAAAGAGTGTGTATGTTTTCATGAGAAGTGACTTCCCATCTTTCTTGCTGAGAACAAAGGCATACTACATGAAAGGGCATTTGGCTCTTTATAGACTGGGCAAGTGATTTGTGTTAGCATTAATACACTGTTAAACACCACTTAGCTTCCAGTGTAGACACAAATAGTCATGGTTAAAAACCTGCTAGCTGGTTGGGTTAACCTTAGCCTAGCAGATCATAGGATTTTGTGTAAAACATATGTTGTGTAACCACAGAACAGCAAAAATGCTGTACTTCTCAATTCTTATTTAAACATTTGTGATTTTAAAAAAACAACAAGGAAAAGCAATCAATCTCTATATTATGTCAGAAGATTATCTAGATAAGTATGAGATGAAAAGAATTTTTCTGTATAGTGAAGGTTGGGACATACCTAGATACAGGAACTTCTGGATAATATCCTGAAAACATGGAAAAAGCACAAATTTCAGAAAGCAGTTCCTCTCCTCCCAAAACACACCTGTATGAAACTAAAAAAAGACTGCAAAAACAAATTCACATAACACGTGCTTTTTAACTGTAAAATCAAATTTTGATTTGTCTATTTGCTAATAACTATGTATCTTTTAAATAAAGAGGCTATATCTCTTAGAAGAGCCAATATCAGAAAAATGTGGCACTATAAGTTAGATAACACTTCAACAGGCATATTGTTCAAGTCATAACATTTTCCTCTCCCCACTCTTTTGTCTTCCCACTGATCAGCTAATAACCTTGTTTAATTCTGCCCATTAAAATCTTTGTTCTTTTCTCTTTACTAAATAAACCCAGCTAAAAGGTTATGCTAGCATTAAAAAACAAGTTTTATGTCACTGGAATCAACAGGTTCAAATTCATGACACTAGATTTCAGTGGAAGAGTCCTAGGGATTAATCTGGCCTATTGTTTTTACCAGAGGTAATGGGATAATGCCAACATTCAGGAGCAACTGGTCATTAGGGACTAATGGGGCTAACCCTCACGCATATTGTCACTGAGTAGTGTGGCTGATATACTGTAGGATGCAGTATCCTGGCTGTCACTTAGGTACTCCTGGAAGAACTGGTGCTGCTTTAGCCCCTGAATGCTACAGCATCCTGTCACCTTCCCGGATCTGCAGCTTGCTGTTTTCAGTAACTTTTGGGAGCATTTCAGTAACTCAGTGCTTTGATTACCTCAAAAGTATCTGCAGCAAACAAGTCAAAAGGACTGTCTGAAGCCTTGGGGTTGATCAGCAGTGCATCAAATTCTTTGCCAACTTCAAAGTTTCCAATCACAGCATCTAGTCCGAGGACTGTGAAACAAAATTAGTTAATAAACAAGCCTCTGGTCTTCTGCACATTCCACTTTCCACTTTGTACAAGTGTCTGGCAACTTGTTTGGGATCTATGTCCAGGTGGAAACCTGCAGATGTTTAGACTACTATGACAAAAAACAGACCTTTAAAATAGTGATATAACGTAACATCTGAATTCTTAAGAGACTTTTTTTCATACAAAATGTCTTTCTTGGGATTAGAGAGAAACGATAGGCAAGTAAGGCAAGTGAGAATGAAATTTATGGCACCTTTTAAATGTTCATTAAATATCTTTTTGTTTTACCTTTTTTACATCATCCTATGTCTAGGTTCCACTACGTCATAAAGTGATTGATTATTCTAATTTCAAACACCTAGGATGAGCAATCTCTTACATTTGCAAAAGTCCTTTCATCCTGAAGAATCCAAAAGCAAAAGAATATAAAACTACATACTTATCCCAAAATGCAGCCACTTATGGGGATAACATGGACATAATATTTGCCTACCTTGCAATGGGGATGTTAGGCTTAGTTCATTAATGTCTGTAAAGTCCTTTTGAGGGTGACGGAGGGTTATATAGACTAGAAAGTATTTATTATGACCATAATGTAGGTATGTTTTATTATTCTGGAAGGTGTAACAACCAATAAGCACCCAGAACATTATTAGGGAAAATTTTGGGCCAGGACAATGGAGCACACCCCTAACTTTTTATTAAAAATGTCACGGGATGTCTAATGTCCACACAGTGAAATTGGTTTACATAATTTTATGCAATATGAACCCACTCAAGTATCATAGGTGCAAATGTTTTTTTTAAAAAAATTCAATGACACTTGCAATATAATGGGCTTAAACTATAAATAAAAATTGGTTTGTGTACTCAGACTAGCTTTGCAACCCCTCAGAAACTGTCCTAGCGGCTTCCACAACCTCACGCTTCAGAAGGTTCACTCTATCCTGATTTTTTTCAAGTTCAGATCTAACAGATCCTCGCATAAAGTCAGATCATGCACAGTGCTGAGTGCCCTTAATGGCAGCTGAAAGTGCCGAGTACCTCACAGAAGGAGTGAAGCTCTAATTCTTTAGTGTGAAGGGTGCAGAGCTAAACTGACCCTGCCAGATTTGAACATGTGGTGTGAATAGTTTAGCTAATGCAACCCTGAACACAGTGTGGCCTCAGTCCTGCGCCTAGATCTGCATGGGCAGTGCCCGCATACAGCCCCACTGATTTCAAGCATTTGCCTGTGCAGAGCCATTTGCAGGATAGAGGAGATGGCTTAGGCTCCAAGACAACTCTTGGGCAAATTCCAGTTATGTAGTTATTACGTTTTGCCTGCAGACCTATGGTTCTATAGGGCCAATCAGATAAAGCATTCTTCACTTACAGGCTGATTCAATGTCCAATGAAGTCAAGGGAAAGACTCAAATGGACTTCAATGGGCACTGGATTAGGCCCTTTAGTTTCAATGACTGGTGTCTACATAGATTGTCATAAGGCGGCCATGGTGTGCAGACTGCTTTGGGATCTCTGGGTGAAAGTGCTCTTTATAAAGTCATTCGTTATCAACTAAAACACAGCAAAAATTCTGTTGTGATGTTACTGAGTCTGCAACCAGTTTATATTTTTCTGGTTCATCTCCAACTGATCTAGCATTCTGCTAATTAATTCAACTGGGTAAATCTCACAAGAAGGTACTGGATATGAAGCCTTGCTGAAAAGAACTCCAGAGTCTTTAAGGCTGTATGTTGTCTGGAGAATTGTTCCTTGCACTTGGACAGCAGAGCATGAAATGAAGGCCAAACAGAGGGCTGAAAGGCTTGTTTTATTTGTTAGCAGGATCTCTTTCCCTCCCCTGGCCCCCCCATCCCCCTACTTTTTTTTCTTTATTATTTTGAGCCTCATACCGTAATATAAAATGACAGCCCTTTGGGTCTGATTTTCAGAGGTGCTAAGCATCCACAGTCCCTGCTGAAGTTAATGGGATTTGCTCAGCACTTCTAAAAATCAGGGCTTTTGTCATTCTAGTCTCCTTTGAAATGATCTAGGATAATTTTAAGTTTGTATGAATAATTTGTAATGTGAAATAAACTTTACAAATACCCCAAAATTGTCTTAGAAGGCATTGGGATTGCATAGGGTGTAATGTTGAAGCAGAATTTGCTCTTTTGGTTTTTTAGATGGTTAATGGGTGGCAATGGAATTTCAGTCTCTGAAGAAATTTGAGAGCTACAGACATTTCACAGCATTCTAGAGACATTTTAAAAAAATACCAGAAATGATAAAACATTAGCTTTGTGGAATATTAGGTTTGAATGAAATTAAACACCAAAGGTATGTTTAGACAGCTACTAGACAACTGCGGCTGGCCCAGGCCAGCCAACTCAGGCTCACAGGGCTTGGGCTGCAGGGCTGTTTAACTCCAGTGTAGATGCCCAGGCTTCAGATTGCAGGCCAGGATCTAGGACACTGCAAAGTGGGAGGGTCCCAGAGCTCTAGCTGCAGCCAGAGCCCGGAAGTCTACACTGCAATGAAACAGCCCTGCAGCCCGAGTCAGCTGTCATGGGCCAGCTGCGGGTTTTCCTTTGCAGTGTGGACATATCCCTCGTTCCCCTGACAGGGTATAGTGAGATTTTTCTCTAGTGTGCAGTTTCTATGTTAAACACAAGAGGGTGTTAAAAGATCAGTAGTCTCAGCAGTCAAATCTAATAATAACAGCACATGTCAACAAAAAGAAATCTACATAATCCACAGTTTCCTAAACTGCAGAGGTCTAAGAGAGATAGGGGAATATGTAAATAACTAATTTAGAAAAAGGAGATTCAATAAAATTAAAACAGTTTTAAAAATCGATATATGACATAAGCCAGGGGTCTCAAACACGCGGCCCGCGAAGTTATTTCCTTTGGCCTGCCATAGCTCCCCTCACTCCCCGCCTCCACCCCCCAAAGCGTGCCACGTCCCCGCTCCTCCGCCTACCTCCCAATGCTTCCCACTGCCAAACAGCTGTTTGGCAGTGCTTAGGACTTTTCAGGAAGGAGGGGGGAGGAGCGGGGATGCAGAGCACTCAGGGGAGGAGGCGGAGACGAGGCAGGGCTGGGGCAGGGATTTGGGGAAGGGGTTGGAATAGGGGCAGGGAGGGGGCAAAGTTGGGGTGGGAACTTTGGGGAAGGGGTTGGAATGGGGGCAGGGAAGAGGTGGGAAGAAGTGGGGCGGGGTGAGGCCTCATGCAAGGGGTGGAGTGGGGGCAGGGCCTGGGGAAGGGGGAGGGGCTTTTGTATCTTTGTATGAAAAGGTGTCAGTGATGAGGCCTCAGGCCAATATACTAGTCCTCATGTGGACCTTGTGGTGATTTGAGTTTGAGATCCCTGATATAAGCTCTATAATGCTGTGTCTCTTTAAAGACACCATATTGCTGGAACCTGAGAACCTCAGTTAGTGGCAAATGTAGAATAGTGCAAAATGTGACTGAGGACAATGCCTCTGCTAGTTAAACAGTATTAAATCTGTACCCGTGCTTGGATTTGCTTTCCACTGAACAGTAGAAAGTACATTAAATACCTTATTACAGAAAACATGAAGTGTAGGTATTCATTCAAAACATATCTACTGGAACACTGGATGTGCTGGCTATATTCCTATAGGTTAAGGATGCTACTGAGTCTCACAAAAAACATGTTGTATATGTTGTTTATACTTTCTTGGAGCTCAAGTCTGGCTGAGAAATGATTTGGCAAGAAGGACTGGTTTGTGAAAAACATTTGTGGCAGGACTCAAAAAGAAGAAAGAAAATCACGAATGTGATGACAAATATAAGATACATGGTTTTGCAGTGATTGCGTAGTGTTTTGAAGTGTTGGCTGCTGAGAATACAAAGCATTTTAAGTTACTGCAACATTTAGAAATCCATCATCCGCAAGTGAAAGAAACGTCTGAGGATTTAAAAAGAATGAAGAAGCACTTAGCCAGTTTGAGTAGTTGAATCTTGTTAATTTCTACCTCCAACATGAATGTCCTTCTGACATCATACGTTATCTCCATGAAACATCCACCAGTGTTAAGTTCAGTGTTAGGTTTCATGCAGAAAATCTTATCCTTCTCTGCACAACAGATGTGATTGTAAAAGTAAGAGCCAAAAAAATTCGACCAAACTGAAAGCAAGGCCATTGTCAAATAACTCCATGTTGGTGCCAAAAGTTTTACAATGGAGGGATCCTAAAATCTGGCCCCATTTTAAGGATGGAGGACAGTATACTGCAAAGCTGTAATCAAAGCATCACATACATATTCTAGAGGGGAAAAAAAAAAGTTTCTTTACCTTGGCTCCCTCCAAGAGTTGCTAGTCTGAAAGCTTCTTTAAGAGTTAAGCCTGTCTCGTTCACTTTATTAATTTGAAAGACAGTAGATGCAGACATCGATTTCCTGATAGCATCAAGCATGGAGGCTGAATACCCACCAGCAACATCTACAATAGATCAAAATCTTAACAATTAGCTTTTGTTGGGGATAATGATCTGGGTGGAAACTGTATGAGTTTTAATTTAATATTACATAATGGCAGACAAGCTAAAAAGAAAAATGTTCATCATGATGCCATCTTCAATGAGTCTATTGCCTAATTCCTAAAGAAGGTTTTATTATCTGTGCATGAGCATCTCTGTAAGGGTAACAGAGATCATAAACAGAACAATATAGATTATCTTCCTACAATCTAGAAAATAATTCCAGACCCCATTCCAGTTCTTTTTTGACTAGTAGAACAAAACTAGCTTCCTTCACTTTCAAAACATGTCTCTAAAATTTTTTTTGACCCGTTCCAGATGCAAGGCAATGGAAAATCAGGTCCACTGGTTGGGAGCATGTTAGTGCTTTGACGTGAAAATGTGGCGAGCCGTTTGTGCACTAAATGGGCTCTAAATAAGTGATTTGCAGTAAATTACTAACCTGTGCCAAGACCAATCTTCACATTGTGCTTCAGAACATTTTGTATGTTTAAAATGCCACTGCACAACCTGGATTGGAAAGAAACAGATCCTCCATGACAAATACAGAAAAAGATTTAAGGCTCATTCTTGCATTCAAATAGTATGTAGGGGGGAGGGAGGGGTTTCCAGTGACAACAGAAAAAGAGGGCCCTAACACAGTTCCATGGCAATGTCTCTTCAGTATACTAAGCTCTTCCCAAAATGTATGTAGTGGATGATGCCTACACAATAGAAATAAACAATTTGCATTCATAAACCTGAATTATAAAACCTTGATCATTAAAAGGATAAAGTAAAATTAAAATAAAAACTCACTATGCTACTTTTGTAGTCTTGTATTCATTGTGTGCCTCACTTACTGAAAATCAGGGCCTTAATATATTCAGGAAAGAAGACGGCAAAGAAGGCCAAAAATCAAAAGCAAAGATGAAAATATGTAAATTACAAACTGGCCATGTGTAACGTAATGCCATAAATGAATCAACTGAGCAGGAAGGGAAGGTTCCATGGGACTTGGAAGGTGGTTGATGGGGTTACTGGGCGTAAGGTGCATTGACACGATTGCTTGGATACTTGGCATGTCACCAGGGACCGTTTTGGGGCTGAGATTGGTGACCACAGCTCTCCAGAGACCCCATGAAGGGACAATGGTTACATTACACAAGAGGGCAGGAGCTAGAGGAGAGCAAGTGGTGGGAGAAGCCACTGAGGAGGCTATGAGTTAAGGCAAGGACGGGGGCTAAATTCCCTGCTTCTTTAATTTACGTCTTCCAGCCTTTGGCATGAAAATAATACCAGTAAAATAAGACTTCTTTATTTAGGGCCTGAGTTTGATCTTGCTTACACCAGTGTAAGTCAGGAGTAAATACACTGAAGTCAATAGAAGCGGTTAAGTGCTTTTGAAAATCACGTCACTTATTTAGTCGCCTAAATAAACACTAAGAGCTTAGCTGTAGGTTTCCATTTTTAATATCTTGGCCTTCTCTCATATATAATGTGATATGTTGATGTAGAAAGTCAAGATAGTTGATCTATAAATATGAAAAATAAAAACAAAATCCATTTTATGATAAAATCTGTTTCAGGAGAACAGTTTAAACAAATCTGGGATTCCTTATGGAGCCAATTAATTGAGGCTACTGGGTTGCAGGGCTTGTCTAGTTCTAGGGAAATTATGCAACGCTCTAATGTAAAACCACTCCACTAGAGCAAAATGGGGCTTGCCCCAGTGACTTACCTTGGTAACATGCAGTGACAGGTTTCAGAGTAGCAGCCGTGTTAGTCTGTATCTGCAAAAAGAAAAGGAGGACTTGTGGCACCTTAGAGACTAACAAATTTGTTAGTCTCTACGGTGCCACAAGTCCTCCTTTTCTTTATGCAGTGACAGTGTTTCCAGGGTAAGTCACACCTGTGCAAACCCTAATGTAAACAAGCATGGAACTAGAGCTGTGCAAGAACTGGAATTTCTGTTTCATGGGCAATTCCATGATTTTGAAATCTGTTTTCAGTCCAAATAAGAACACAATCAGAAAACTGAGAAATTTCCTGAAAAGTATTTTTGTTTTGAAGTCAAATGTTTAGTTCAAATGTTGATATTTTTATATTATAATATAAAGTAAATTTTGAAACAAAAGGTTGTTTTGAAATGAGAAATTATAACTTTCCATTCCAATGAGAACATTGTCAGAATGCTTTGTTTCGCTTTTTTAAAATAAAATTTAATCAAAATCAACACATTTCAGGAAGCTTCAATTTTGACAAAACAGCATTTTTCAAATGAAAAATGTTCCATTGGGAAATTTTTGATCAACTGTACATAACACAAACCTCACTAATCTGGACAACCCCTCAGTATGCAACATTCTTCCCTTGTACCTTCCCCAAACTGCTCGGCCATGTCAGCTGGGTGCTATTCAGTCCTACAAGGAATATGTGGAGAGAGTGAGGGAACAGTAGATGGGGATTTCCTGTAAACCAGAGGTGAGAGTGGGGGTTTCCTGCTAAATCTGTAATGTGCTTCAACAAGGGCAATGTACTAAAAGGGGAGATATCCCAGTTCTTACAGTTCAATGTTTGACCAAAGAGCTCTGTCAGCACAAAGCAGTTCCTATTCCACATCATCCAGCAATGGAACGTGAGAGAGTATTCCTCACTCTAGTGCAGGGTAGTCAGTAGGCAGACTGAGGGACAAATCTGGACCCCCAGATGCTTTTGAATGGAGCCCCAAATCTTTTTATTTACTTATAATCATGATTATTGGTGGTGTTTTATTATTTTATCTGGAGTCTGGACCTTGACCAAGAAATTTGGACCTTGACCAAAAAAATTGACTACCCCTGGTTGCCCACGGTCCTATAAATCCTGACATCTAGTCACTACAGGTAGAAGTGACGCTACTGAACCACAGCCCTGCCTATTGTATCTCATTAGCTATTTCTTTACTTACATAAAGTTTGAACTGGGGCAATGGGCAATTGCAGCTCCTCGAAGACTAAAAAGTTTCAGCTCTTCGTCAGAGAGATGACAGCCATGGGCCATCACAGTCTGGAGAGAAACAACATAACACAGAAATTACTTTTTTTTTTTTTTTTGCCTGTGAATTTATTATTATTTTGTTTTTATTATCCACAATGCCATTTCCC